>NC_064826.1:4805000-7205000 GCF_024166365.1 Elephas maximus indicus
GAATTATGCTGTTGGCGAACAATGTTGAATATACCATGGACTGCCAGAAGAATGAACAAATCTGTCTTGGAAGAAGAAGTACAGCCAGACCTTTCCTTAGAAGGAAGGATGGAGAGACTTTATCTCATGTACTTTGGACATGTTATTGGGAGTGGCCAATCCCTGGAGAAGGACATCATGGCTGGTAAAGTAGAGCATCAGCAAAAAAGAGGAAGACCCTCAACAAGGTGGATTGACACAGTGGCTGCAACGATGGGCTCAAACATAGTAACAGTTGTGGGGATGGCTCAGGATCAGGAAGTGTTTTGTTCTGTTGTACATAGGGTCACTATGAGTTGGAACCAACTCAACAGCACCTAATAACAACATTATTAAGTAGAGTCCATAATTTACATTGGGGTCACACTTTGTGTTTTATAGCTCTGTGGATTTTGACAAATGCATAATGTCACATGTCCACCATGACAGTATCATGCAGAACAGTTTGCTGCCCTAAAAAATGCCCTGTGTTCCATCTGGTTACCACTACTCTGCTTCCCCTGAAACCCTGGCAAACAGTGATCTTTTCACGGTCTGTATACAGAATGCCAAATACTTGGAATCATGTAGTATGTAGTTTGTCAGACTGGCTTCTTCCATATAACAATATGTATTTAAGGTTCTTCCGTGTCTTTTCATAGTTTGATAGCTCAAATTTTGTAATTGATGAATAATACTCCATTGTATGTTTGTACCACAGTTTATCCATTCACTTACTGAAACACATTTTGGTTCCTTCCATTTTTTGGCAATTATGAATAAAGCGTCTATAAACATCTGTGTGCAGGTATCTGTGCAGACATATGTTTTCGACTCATTCAGGTAAGTACCTAGGAGCATGATTTTTGGATCTATGGCAAGCTTGTGTCTAGTTTTGCAAGAAACAGCCCAACTGTCCTCCAGAGTGGCTGTACCATTCTGCATTCCCCCCAGCCAGGAGTGAGAGATGCAGTTGCTCCATGTCCCTCCAGTATTTAGTGTAGCCGATGTTCTGGATTTTTGCCATTCTAATAGGTGTATAGTGGTATCTCATTGCTGTTTTCATTGGCAATTCCCTAATGACCTGTGATGTTGAGCATCTTTTGGTATGCCTATTTGCCATCTGGGTATCTTCTTTGATGATGTCCTATAGCTTTTTGGATAAAATTCAAACCTCTTTGCCTTGTTCACAAAGCCCCTTCTGACCAGCTTTCTGCAGAGCTTTCTGGCCTCAGCTGCTCACACGTGCTCACAACGTTCTGAAGCAGCCACAGCAAAGCCTCTGCCCATGCTGGTCCCTTTGTTTGGAATGCCTGTCCCTGTGTTATCCACTTGAGTACCTGGAATAGATCTAATCAATATTTCAATTCTTGATTTCAATGTCTCCTCCTTGTGGAAGACTGCATCTGTGCAAACACACACACACTCTACTCACACATACTAATCACACGCACACCACACCACACACACCACACTCACATACACAATACATATACACACAACACACAACACACATACTACACATACATACACACCACACCACACATATACAACACACACCACACTTATACCACACACTACACATAAACACACACCATGCACACAAGCACAATGCATACACACAACACACATATACCACACGACACTCACAAAACACACACTACACGTACACACACAAACCACACACACATAAAACACAAATACACGCAAAACATACATACACCGCACCACACATACTCAACACACACCACACTCACACCACACACATAACACATACCATACACATACTACACATACACATATACCACACATACACACACAACACACATACATCACACCACACATACACAACACACTCATGCCATACACACACGACACACCACACCATGCACACCACGCACACAACACTACACACACACCACACACACATATATGCCACAACACATATACACCACTCATACACAACACACACTAAACTCACACCACACATACAGACACACACACACACACACACAAGCCCAAGGCTGACCCAGTTGCTTGTTTTTAGTGCCGCTTCTCAGTACTTTTACAATGCTCTGAGCATATCCATAGTACTTATCACATGGGTTTGTAAGCATTGATTGATTGCTTTGTCTCAACTCAATTGCATAAGGAAATCGTATTATTAAATGTTGTGTAAACAGTGCTTACCACATCCTGTGGCCATTAATAAACCAAAAATCAAACCCATTGCCATTGAGTCAATTCCAATTCATAGCAACCCTATAGGACAGAGTAGAATTTCCCCATAGAGTTTCCAAGGAGAGCCTGGTAGATTCGAACTGCTCACTTTTTGGTTAGCAGCCAAGCTCTTAACCACTGTACCAACAGGGCTCCAGGCCATTTATAGATTCTCAATAAAAGTGTTTGTATTACAATGGCTGCTAAACGTAGTACAAAGAGTTCACTCTGGAAATAAAGAAGAAATTGCAGAACTCAGATAAGACCTGGGTTGCCTGGACACTCCATATTCCAGTTAGACTTGTTTCTTTCTTCGGCATTTCATCTGTGAGTAAAAGTTTACTGTGAACCAGATGTTTAAGAGTTGCAGCAAATTTAGAATACTGTATATTTGCACGAAAGACACAGAGTAAGGAGAGTAGAGGGATTTATGCTCATTAACCCTACCTGGAGTCCCTGGGTAGTGTAAACAGTTAATGTGCTCAGCTGTCGATCAACAGATTGGAGGTTCAAGTCCACCCAGAGGTGCCTTGGAAGAATAGCCTGGCGATCTACTTCTGAAAAATCAACATTGAAAACCCTATGGAGCTGTGTTCTACTCTGACACACTTGGGGTCGTCATGAGTTGGGGTCACCAAGAGTTGGGTTCAACTCTAGGGGAACTGGGTTTTCTGGGTGAATCCTAACTGCAGCTGTTCCCTCAATGGAGAGGTGGGAAGTGATTCTAAGTGACCCCTCAGGCCTGTTGGTCACTCTGCAGTGGAAAGCACAAATGTTTTCTACCACCTTGATGGCGTTGCCTTCTTCCGTAGACCTGGGTGGAAATAACAAGCGAGAAAGCCCGGAGACAACCTGTGGTGAAAGAAAGTAGATGTGAAACCACAGAGATTGATTTGCTGTAGATGAATCATTCTTAATATTTCCTTTTTACTGCATAAATTCACAAGAATGTTATTAATTGAATGGAGTTGATAGCTTCTGAATTTTTTTCTTTTTTTCTGCAGTAATAAATGTGGCCCATAGCTAAATTAAGACATCCTTTGACTACTTGGGGCAGAGTGTTTTTTCCGAACAGCTGGTTTCTGTTAATAGGCATATCCTTCCTGCCAGAGCAAGCAAATTTGCGATCCCCATCACGCTGGCTGTGTAACCGCCTCAGAGCACATAATCACAGCACACGCTCCCGTTGCTTTACAAGGATTTTTTTCTTTCAAAGTTGTACTTTTGGGAGACACACCATCTATTTTGTACTCCAGTTTCCTGCCTTGCTTTAATTATTGAGCCTGATATTTATGGTGAGGAAAAGAAGATAAAGCTAAAGGTGTACAATTGCCTATTTAAAATATGTGCACTCACAAATCCTCAAAATATAAAAAGTTCTCTGAATTACTGAAGAAACATAACTCCGATTACAGATGTATCTCCTCTGGCATAAACCGAAAAAAAAAAAAAAACAGTTGCTGTGGAGTCTATTTGAACTCATAGCGACCCTATAGGACAGAGAAGAACTGCCCTCTAGGGTTTCCAAGGAAGCTGCTGGTGGATTTGAACTGCCAACTTTTGGTTAGCAGCTAAGCTCTTAACCACTGCGCCACTGGGGCTCAGATAGGTGATATTAAAAGATAAACAATAAGAGGCAGGGCCAAGATGGCAGAATAGAGACACTTCCAGCTAGCCTTTTACAACAAAGACCCCAAAAAACAAGTGAAACAAATATATTTACAAACTGAGGGGCGGGGGAGGAAGAGATGGTTCAGAAGCTGAGAGGAGTTACTGGACCCGAATTGCTGGGAGCCATCATGCACCATTCCCAGGAGTGGCTGCAGTAGGCTGGTACTACCATTCGGCCACAGTTTCCTCAAAGAGAAGCAGCCAGCCACACAGCCTACTGATACCTCCAGAATCGGAGAAAAACAGTGCTCTCAGTAAAAGCTAAGTACTTGTGTATATTTTACCAAGCCAGCTTCAGCAGCTGTTGATTTCCCTGGGCCTGAGATAGGCCCTGTTGAGTACCTAGAGCCATCCTCCAGGCCCTGGAGAAGGAACAAATTCACAATTGGGGGAAAAGATAATTTGCAAGCTCTGCTAACTGGGGGAGCTGAGGACTGAAGTGGCTCCTGTCCAGGCATAAATGGTCCTGGACTTTGAGTACCTTTCCCCTCTGCATGGACCTGTGTGGGCCTATTTCAGGAGAATAGGCCCTTCTTGGCAGACTACAACTGTTTCAGCTGTGCGGTGGAGTGGTGGGTGTTTGATGTTTCACACTGCTTTGACGATTAAACAGGGTTGTTGCCTACCCACATGAGGGGCCTAAGGAATGGTGGCTCCACTCAGGTCACCCAGCTACCCATGACAGCAGTCCAAGGATAAATGGTGCCTCCGAGTCCTCACAACCAAAATCATTGGATGCCTATGGCCCATCTGCAGAACACATCCACCTGTACACTCTAGGGAACAGGGACGTGCTTTCCTCAGAGACTTGTGGGGGATGATTCTTAGCCCACTGCCTTGTTCAGAGCATGACCCCTTGCTGCAACCAGATACCAGTACCTACACCAATCACTCCTGCCCCTCAAAGACTAAGACAGAGCCTGAACCACACACTTGATGATAAGCTACCTGGACACATGAGCTGAATTCATACAAGAAAAGTGAATGGACTCCTAGACTGATATACCTGATAACAGCTCTAGCCATCTGGTGACAGGACGTCAGAGCTCCAAAGATGAAAATAATCAAGCTAGCTCACTCAAGCAACCCATTTGGGCATATCAAAACAAGAAGCTACAATACAGTCAGCAAACATAAAATAAACTAATACAATAACTTATACATGGCTCAGAAACAACAGTCAATATCAAGTCACATAAAGAAACAGACTATAATCACCTCAACAAGCTCTCAAAACAAAGAATCAAGGAATCTTCTAGATGAAAATGCCTTCCTGGAATTACCAGAGGCAGAATACAAAGGTTAATATACAGAACTCTTCAAGACATCAGGAAGGAAATCAGGCAATATGCAGAACAAGCCAAGAAACACACAGATAAAGCAGTTGAAGAAATTAAAAAAGTTATTCAGGAACATAATGAAAAATTTAATAAGCTGGAAAAATCCATAGGCAGACAGCAATCAGAAATTCAGAAGATTAACAATAAAATGACAGAACTGGACAACTCAATAGTCAGAGGAGCAGGACTGAGCAAGTGGAAAGGAGAACTTGTGAACTTGAAGATAAAGCACTTGGCACCAATATATTTGAAGAAAAGTCAGATAAACGAATTTAAAAATGAAGAAACCTTAAGAATCATGTGGGACTCTATCAAGAGAAATGACCTATGAGTGACTGGAGTACCAGAACAAGGTGGGATAACAGAAAATACAGAGAGAACTGTTGAAGATTTCTTGCTGAAATCTTCCCTGATATTGTGAAAGATGAGAAGATATCTATCCAACATGCTCATCGAACTCCACATAAGGTAGATTTTACAAAAAAGTCGCCAAGACATATTACAATCAAACTTGCAAAACCAAAGATAAACAGAGAATTTTAAGGGCAGCCAGGGATAAACAAAAAGTCACCTAAAAAGGAGAGTTGATAAGAATAAGTTCAGACTAGTCGAAAGAAACCATACAGGCAAGAAGACGATGGGATGACTTATATAAAAAATAGAAGGAAAAAAATGCCAGTCAAGAATCATATACCCAGCAAAACTGTCTCTCAAATATGAAGGTGAAATTAGGACATTTCTGGATAAACAGAAGATTAAGAAATTCACGAAAAAAAAAAAAAAACCAAAACTACAAGAAATATTAAAGGGCATTTTTTGGTTATAATATCAATAATATCAGGTATCAACCCAAGATTAATACACTGGGCAGAGCAATCAGATGTCAACCCAGACAGGGAAATCACAAAAATAAATCAAGATAAAAAAAAAAAAAGCTCAAAACAGGGAAACAGCAATGTTATTATGTAAAAGAAGACAACATTAAAACAATAAGAGGGACTAAGAAATGTAGTTATAGATATTTCACATGGACAGGAAGACAAGTTGATACAAAGAGATAAAAGCTAGGTTTAAATTTAGAAAAATAAGGGTAAATAATAAGATAACGACAAAAGAGGCAAACTATCCTACTCATCAAAATAAAATACAAGAAAAAAATAGAGACTAAGCAGAAACAAAATCAGCTACAACAAATAACAGGAAAAGACAATATATAAACGTGAGCTACTCAGCACAAAAAATTAAGTGGGAAGAAGAAACTATCAACAACACATAAAAAAAGACATCAAAATGATAGCACTAAATTCATACCTATCCATAATAACACTGAATGCAATGGACTAAATGCATCAATAAAGAGACAGAGAGTGGCAGGGTGGATAAAAAAACAAAATCCGTCTATATGCTGCCTACAAGAGACACACCTTAGACTTAGAGACACAAACAAACTAAAACTCAAAGGATGGAAAAAAATATATCAAGCAAACAACAAACAAAAAAGAGCAGGAGTGGCAATATTAATTTCTGGCAAAAAAAAAAAAATTTTTTTTTTTAAAAGATACTAAAGTTAAATCCACCACAAAGGATAAGGAAGGACACTGTATAATGATTAAAGAAACAATATACCAGGAAGATATAACCATACTAAATATTTATGCACCCAATGATAGGGCTGCAAGATACATAAAACAAACTCTAGCAGCACTGAAAAGTGAGATAGACAGCTCCACAATAATAGTAGGAGACTTTAACACATCACTTTCAATGAAGGACAGGACATCCAGAAAGAAGCTCAATAAAGACACAGAAGACCTAAATGCCACAATCAACCACCCTGGCCTCATAGACATATAGAACACGCCACCCAACAGCAGCCAAGCATACTTTCTTTTCTAGTGAATATGGAACATTCTCTAGAATAGACAACATATCAGATCATAAAGCAACCCTTATCAGAATCCAAAACACTGAAATATTACAAAAAATCTTTTCTGACCATAAGACCATAAAAGTGGAAATCAATAACAGGAAAAGTAGGGAAAAAGAAAGCAAACACTTGGAAACTGAACAATACCCAAAAAAGACTGGATTATAGAAGACATTAAGGATGGAATAAAGAAATTCATAGAATCCAATGAGAATGAAAACACTTCCTATCAGAACATTTAAGACAGCAAAAGCTCTGCTCAGAGGTCAATTTACATCAATAAATGCACACATACAATAAGAAGAAAGGGCCAAGATCAAAGAATTATCCCTACAATTTGAACAAATAGAAAGTGAGCAACAAAGGAAACCCTCAGGCACCAGAAGAAAACGAATAATAAAAAGTAGAGCAGAACTAAATGAAATAGAAAACAGGAAAACAATTGAAAGAATTAACAAAACCAAATCTGGTTCTTTGAAAAAATTGATAAACCATGCCAAACTGACAAAATAAAAACAGGAGACGAAGCAAATAAACCCAATAAGAAATGAGATGGGTGATATTACAACAGACCCAACTGAAATTAAAAGAATCATATCAGATTACTATGAAAAATTGTACTCTAACAAATTTGAAAACATACAAGAAATGGATAAATTTCTACATACACACTACCTACCTAAACTAACACAAACAGAGGTAAAACAATTAAATAGACCCATAACTAAAGAAGAGATTGAAAAGGTAATCAAAAAACTCCCAACAAAAGAAGTCCTGGCCCAGACGGCTTCACTGCAGAGTTCTACCAAACTTTCACAGAAGGGTTAACAGCACTACTACTAAAGGTATTTCAGAGCATAGAAAAGGATGGAGTACTCCCAAACCATTTCTATAAAGGCAGCATATCCCTGACACCAAAGCCAGGTAAAGACACTACAAAAAAAGAAAATTACAGACCTATATACCTCATGAACTCAGATGCAAAAATCCTCGAGAAAATTCTAGCCAATAGAATTCAACAACATATCAAAAAAATAATTCACCATGACCAAGTGGGATTCATACCAGGTATGCAGGGATGGTTCAACATTAGAAAAACAATTAATGTAATCCATCATATAAATAAAACAAAAGACAAGAATCACATGATTTTATCAATTGATGCAGAGAAGGCATTTGACAAAGTTCAACACACATTCATGATAAAATCTCTTAGGAAAATAGAAATAGAAAGAAAATTCCTCAACGCATTAAAGGGCATTTATACAAAGCCAACAACCAACATCGCCCAAAATGGAGAGAGCATGAAAGCATTACCCTTGAGATTGGGAACCAGACAAGGATGCCCTTTATAACCACTCTTATTCAACATTGTGCTGGAGGTCCTAGCCAGAGCAATTACGCTAGATAAAGAAATAAAAGACATTCAAATTGGTAAGGAAGGAGTAAAAGTATCTCTATTTGCAGATGACATGATCTTATACACAGAAAACCCTAAGGAATCCTCAAGAAAACTACTGAAACTGATAAGCAGAGTTCAGCACAGTATCGGGATACAAGATAAACTACAAAAATCATTTGGATTCCTCTACAACAACAATAAAAAAAACAGCAAAGAGGAAATCACCAAATCAATATGATTTATAGTGGCCCCCAAGAAGATAAAATACTTAATAAATCTTAACAGAGATGTAAAAGACTTACACAAAGAAAAGTACAAAACACTTCTGCAAGAAACCAAAACAGACCTACATAAGTCGAAAAACATACTTTTCTCCTAAATAGGAAGACTTAACATTGTAAAAAGGACTATTCTACCAAAAACGATCTATAGACTTAATGCAATTCTGATCCAAATTCCAATGGCATTCTTTAATGAGATGGAGAAAAAAATCACCAGCTTCATACGGAAGGGAAAGAGGTCCTGGATAAGTAAAGCATTACTGGAAAAGAAGAACAAAGTGGGAAGCCTCACTCTACTTGATTTTAGAACCTATTATACCTCCTCAGTAATCGAAATAGTCTGGTACTGGTACAACAATGGATACATAAACCAAAGGAACAGAATTGAGAATCCAGTCATAAATCTATCCACATATGAGCAGTTGTTATTTGACAAAGGCCCCAAAGCAGTTAAATGGGGAAAAGACAGTCTTTTTAACAAACGGTGCTGGCATAACTAGATATCCATCTGCAAAAAAATTGAAACAAGACCCATACCTCACACCATACAGAAAAACAAACTTAAAATGGATCAAAGACCTAAATATAAAATCTAAAAATGATAAAGATCATGGAAGAAAAAAATAGGGACAATGTTAGAAGCCCCAATACATTGCATAACAGTATACAAAACATTGCTAACAATGAAGAAGAAAAACTAGATAACTGGGAGCTCCTAAAAATCAAACACCTATGCTCATCCAAAGACTTCACCAAAAGAGTAAAAAGACTACCTACAGACTGGGAAAAAGTTTTTAGCTATGACATTTCCAATCAACGCCTGATCTCTAAAATCTACATGATACTGCAAAAACTCAACTACAAAAAGACAAATAAACCAATTAAAAAATGGGCAAAATATATGAACAGACACTTCACTAAAGAAGACACTCAGGTAGCTAACCACTACAAGGAAAACCAGTTAATACAACTATTATTTAAATATATCCACCAATCACTAGGGCCAAAGATGAAGAAATAGAAGATATTTATCAGCTGCTGCGGTCTGAAATTGATCAAACATGCAATCAAGATGCATTGATAATTACTGGTGATTGGAATGGGAAAGTTGGAAACAAAGAAGAAGAATCAATAGTTGGAAAATATGGCCTTGGTGATAGAAACAATGCCAGAGATCAAATGATAGAATTTTGCAAGACCAACGACTTCTTCATTGCAAATACCTTCTTTCACCAACATAAACGGCGACTATACATGTGGACCTCACCAGATGGAATACACAGAAATCAAATTGACTACATCTGTGGAAAGAGATGATGGAAAAGCTCAATATCATCAGTCAGAAGAAGGCCAGGGGCCGATTGTGGAACAGACCATCAATTGCTCTTATGCAAGTTCAAGATGAAAGTGAAGAAAATCAGAGCAAGTCCACGAGAGCCAAAATATGACTTTAAGTATATTCCACCCGAATTTAGAGACCATCTCAAGAATAGATTTGATGCATTGAACACTGGTGACCAAAGACCAGAAGAGTTGTGGAACGGCATCATACATGAAGAAAGCAAGAGGTCATTGAAAAGACAGGAAAGAAAGAAAAGACCAAGATGGATGTCAGAGGAGACTGAAATTTGCTCTCGAATGTCAAGCAGCTAAAGCAAAAGGAAGAATTGATGAAGTAAAAGAACTGAACAGAAGAGTTCAAAGGGTGTCTCAAGAAGACAAAATAAAGTATTATAATTACATGTGCAAAGAGCTGGAGATGGAAAACCAAAAGGGAAGAACACACTCGGCATTTCTCAAGCAGAAAGGACTGAGAAAAAAAATTCAAGCCTTGAGTTGCAATAGTGAAGTATTCTATGGGGGAAAAAATTAAACGATGCAGGAAGCATCAAAAGAAGATGGAAGGAATACACAGTCATTATACCAGAAAGAATTAATCAATGTTCAACCATTTCACAAGGTAGTATATGATCAGGAACCAATGTTACTGAAGGAAGAAGTCCAAACTGCTCTGAAGTCATTGGCGAAAAACAAGGCCCCAGGAATTGATGGAATATCCATTGAGATGTTTCAAAAAACAGATGCAACGCTGGAGATGGTCACTCGTATATGCCAAGAAATATGCAAGACAGCTTCCTGGCCAACTGACTGGAGGAGATCTGTATTTATGCCTATCCCCAAGAAAGGTGATCCAAATGAATGTGGAAATTATAGAACAATATCATTAATACCACATGTAAACAAAATTTTGCTGAAGATCATGCAAAAATGGCTGCACCAGTGTGTTGACAGGGAACTGCCAGAAATTCAGGACGGTTTCAGAAGAGGACATGGAACCAGGGATATCACAGCTGATGTCAGATGGATCCTAGCTGAAAGCAGAGTACCAGAAGGATGTTTACCTGTGTTTTATTGACTATGCAAAGGCATTTACTGTGTGGATCATAACAAATTATGGATAACATTGGGAAGAATGGGAATTCCAGAACACTTAATTGTGCTCATGAGGAAGCTTTACATAGGTCAAGAGGCAGTTGTTCGGACAGAACAAGGGGATACTGACTGGTTTAAACTCAGGAAAGGTGTGTACCAGGGTTGTATTCTTTCACCATACCTATTTAATCTGTATGCTGAGCAAATAATACAAAAAGCTAAACTATATGAAGACGAAAGGGGCATCAGGATTGGAGGAAGACTCATTAACAAACTGTATTATGAAGATGACACAATCTTGTTTGCTGAAAGTGAAGAGGACTTAAAGCACTTACTAATGAAGATCAAAGACCACAGCCTTCAGTAGGGATTACACCTCAACATAAAGAAAACAAAAATCCTCACAACTGGACCAATGAGCCACATCATGATAAACGGAGAAAAGATTGAAGTTGTCAAGGATTTCATTTTACTTGGATCCACAATCATAGCCATGGAAGCAGCAGCCAAGAAATCAAAAGATGCATTGCATTGGGTAAATCTGCTGCAAAGGACCTGTTCAAAGTGTTGAAGAACAAAGATGTCACCTTGAAGACTGAGGTGTGCCTGACCCACGCCATGGTATTTTCAATCATATCATATGCATGTGAAAGCTGGGCAATGAATAAGGAAGACTAAAGAAGAGTTGACACCTTTGAATTGTGGTGTTGGCGAAGAATATTGAATATACCGTGGACTGCCAGAAGAAAGAATAAATCTGCCTTGGAAGAAGTACAACCAGAATACTCCTTAGAAGCAAGGATGGCAAAACTGCATCTTACATACTTTGGACATGTTGTCAGGAGGGATCAGTCTCTGGAGAAGGACATCAAGCTTGGCAAAGAACAGGGTCAGCAGAAAAGAGGAAGACCCTCAACAAGGTGGATTGACACAGTGGCTGCAACAATGGGCTCAAGCATAACAATGATTGTGAGGATGGCGCAGGGCTGGGCAGCATTTTGTTCTGTTGTGCATAGGGTCGCTATAAGTTGGAACCGACTTGAGGGCGCCTAACGACAACAAAAACAGATACATGAGGAAATGCTCATGATCGTTAGCTATTAGAGAAATGCAAATCAAATCTACAATGAGATTTCATCTCACAAGGCTGGCATTAATCCAAAAAACACAAAATAATAAATGTTGGAGAGGTTGTGGAGAAACTGGAACACTTCTATACCACCGGTGGGAATGTAAAATGGTACAACCAGTTTGGGAATCGATTTCGCACTTCCTTAAAAAGTTACAAATAGAAATACCATACGATCCAGCAATCTCACTCCTTGGAATGTATCTTAAAGAAATAAGAGCCTTTACACGAACAGATATATGCACACCCATGTTCATTGCAACGCTGTTTACAATAGCAAAAAGATAGAAGCAAAGAAGGTGCCCATCAACAGATGAATGGATAAATAAATTATGGTATATTCACACAATGGGATATACGCTTCAATAAAGAACAGTGATGAATCTGTGAAACATTCATAACATGGAAGAATCTGGAAGGCTTTATGCTGAGTGAAATTAGTTGCAAAAGGACAAATATTGTATAAGACCACTATTGTAAGAACTTGAGAAATAATTTAAACTGAGAAGAGTATATTCTTTGATGGTTATGGGACAGTGGAGGGAGGAACAAAAGGACAGGGGTACTCACTAATTAGATAGTAGATAAGAACTACTTTAGGTAAACGGAAAGACAGCACACAATACAGGGGAGGGCAGCACAACTGGATTAAACCAAAAGCAAAGAAGTTTCCTAAATAAACTGAATGCTTTGAAGGCCAGCGTAGGAGGGGCAGAGGTTTGGGGACCATGGTTTCAAGGAACATCTAAGTCAATTGACATGATAAAATCTATTAAGAAAACATCCTGCATCCCAAGTTGGAGAGCAGCGCCTGGGGTCTTAAATGCTAGTAAGGGGCCTTCTAAGATGCATGAATTGGTCTCAACCCACCTGGACCAAAGGAGAATGAAGAACACCAAGGACACAAGGTAATTATGATCCCAAGATACAGAAAGGATCACATAAACCAGAGACTACATCATCCTGAGACCAGAAGAACTAGATTGTGCCCAGCTACAACCAATGACTGGCCTGACAGGGAACAAAACAAAGAACCCCTGAGGGACCAGGAGAGCAGTGGGATGCAGACCCAAAATTCTCATTAAAAGATCAGACTTAATGGTCTGACCGAGACTGGTAGGACCCTGGTGGTCATGGCCCCCAGACCTTCTGTTAGCACAAGACAGGAACCATTCCCAAAGCCAACTCTTCAAACAGGGATTGAACTGGAAAATGGGATAGGAAAGATGCTGGTGAAGAATGTGCTTCTTGGATCAAGTAGACAGTTGAGGCTAAGTTGTCATCTCCTATCTATTGAGGAGATGAGAGGGCAGAGGGAGTCAGAAGCTGGCAGAATGGGCTCGAAAAGAGAGAGTGGAGGGAAGGAGCAGGCTGTCTCATTAGGGGGAGAGCAATTAGTATATAGCAATGTGTATATAAATTTTTGTATGAGAGACTGACTTGATTTGTAAACTTTCGCTTAAAGCACAATAAAAATTAAAAAAAAAAAAAAAAAAACCAAACTCATAGTGACCCTATAGGACAGAGTAGAACTGCCCCATTGAGTTTCCAAGGAGCGTCAGGTGAATTTGAACTGCCAGCCTTTCGGTTAGCAGCTGTAGCACTTAACCACTACACCACCAGGGCTCCCAAAAGATAGACAATGGAGATAATATATTCAGGATCTGATAAGCCTTGAAATGACCAGATGAGACAAGACTGTATCTTTGTAACATGATTACATCATTGAAAGTGCGTCGGAAGTATTAAATATTGAGTTTTATTTGGTTTTGTGTTTCATGTTAGATAATTACTCCATTCACAATTTGGTGGTAGAGAAGAAATAATTAGGCTTAGTCTTTAATTCGCCAAGTAAGTATGATCATTGCAGTTCAGATTTTGGGTCAAGCTATAGTCTCAGAATTGCTAGAGTAATGAAAAATAATAATAATAAAGTTGATAAAAGAAGACAATATTAAAATAATAAAGAGGGACTAAGAAATGTAATCATATGCCTTCCATAGGGAGAGGAAGATACGGTGATACAAAGAAATAAAAGTTAGTTTTAAATTTAGAAAAATAGGGGTAAATAATAAGATAACCACAAAGGAGACAAACTATCCTACTCATCAAAATAAAATGCAAGAGAAAAATACAGACTCAGCAGAAACAAAATCAACAACAACAAATATGAGGAAAGGACAATATATAAAGAAAATCTACTCAGCACATAAAATCAAGTAGGAAAAAAACTGTCAACACACAAAAAAAGACATCAAAATGATAGCATTAAATTCATACCTATCCATAATTACCCTGAATGTAAATGGACTAAATGCACCAGTAAAGAGACAGAAAGTGGCAGAATGGATTAAAAATCAAGATCCGTCTGCCTACAAGAGACACGCCTTAGACTTAGAGACACAAACAAACTAAAACTCAAAGGATGGAAAAAAACATATCAAGCAAACAACAATCAAAAAAGAGCAGGAGTAGCAATATTAATTTCTGACAAAATAGACTTTAAAGTTAAATCCATCAGAAAGGATAAGGAAGGACACTATACAATGATTAAAGGGACAATACACCAAGAAGATATTACCATATTAAATATTTATGCACCCAGTGACAGGGCTGCAAGATACACAAAACAAACTCTATTAGCATTGAAAAGTGAGATAGACAGCTCCACAATAATAGTAGGAGACTTCAACACACCAGTTTTGGTGAAGGACAGGACATCCAGAAAGAAGCTCAATAAAGACACGGAAGATCTAAATGCCACAATCAACCAACTTGACCTCGTAGACGTATATAGAACACTCCACCCAACAGCAACCAACTACACTTTCTTTTCTAGTGCACATGGAACATTCTCTAGAAGAGACAACATATTAGGTCATAAAGCAAGCCTTAGCAGAATCCAAAACATTGAAATATTACAAAGCATCTTCCCTGACCATAAGGCCATAAAAGTGGAAATCAATAACAGGAAAAGTAGGGAAAAGAAAGCAAACACTTGGAAACTGAACAATACCCTGCTCAAAAAGGACTGGATTATAGAAGACATTAAGGATGGAATAAAGAACTTCATAGAATCCAAAGAGAACAAAAACACTTCCTATCAGAACCTTTGGGACATAGCAAAAGCAGTGCTCAGAGGCCAATTTATATCAATAAATGCACCCATCCAAAAAGAAGAAAGGGCCAAAATCAAAGAATTATCCCTACAACTTGAACAAATAGAAAGAGAGCAACAAAAGAAACCCACAGGCACCAGAAGAAAACAAATAATAAAAATTAGAGCTGAACTAAATGAAATAGAAAACAGAAAAACAATTGAAAGAATTAACAAGACCAAAAGCTGGTTTTTTGAAAAACTAAACAAAATTGAAAAACCATTGGCCAAACTGACAAAAGAAAAACCGGAGAGGAAGCAAATGACCCGAATAAGAAAAAAGATGGGCGATATTAGAACAGAACCAACTGAAATTAAAAGAATCATATCACATTACTATGAGAAACTATACTCAAACAAATTTGAAAACCTAGAAGAAACGGATGAATTCCTAGAAACACACTACCTACCTAAACTAACACAAACAGAGGTACAACAACTAAATAGACCCATAACAAAAGAAGGGATTGAAAAGGTAATCAAAAAACTCCCAACAAAAAAAAAGCCTTGGTCTGGAAGGCTTCACTGCAGAGTTCTACCTAATTTTTACAGAAGAGTTAACACCACTACTACTACAGGTATTTCAGAGCATAGAAAAGGATGGAATACTACCAAACTCATTCTATGAAGCCAACATATCCCTGATACCAAAACCAGGTAAAGACATCACAAGAAAAGAAAATTATAGACCTATATCCCTCATGAATGTAGATGCAAAAATCATCAACAAAATTATAGCCAATAGAATTCAACAACAAATCAAAAAAATAATTCACCATGACCAAATGGGATTCATACCAGGTATGCAGGGATGGTTCAACATTAGAAAAACAATTAATGTAATCCATCATATAAATAAAACAAAAAACAAGAATCACATGATTTTATCAATTGATGCAGAGAAGGCATTTGACAAAGTTCAACACTCATTCATGAGAAAAACTCTCAGCAAAATAGGAATAGAAGGAAAATTCCTCAACAGAATAACGGGCATTTATACAAAGCCAACAGCCAACATCACCCTAAATGGAGAGAGCCTGAAAACATTCCCACTGAGGTCGGGAACCAGACAAGGATGCCCTTTATCATGGCTCTTATTCAGTATTGTGCTGGAAGTCCTAGCCAGAGCAATTAGGCTAGATAAAGAAATAAAGGGCATCCAGATTGGCAAGGAAGAAGTAAAAGTATCTCTATTTGCAGATGACATGATCTTATACACAGAAAACCCTAAGGAATCCTCAAGAAAACTACTGAAATTAATAGAAGAGTTCAGCAGAGTATCGGGATAAAAGATAAACATACAAAAATCAGTTGGATTCCTTTACACTAACAAAAAGAACATCGAAGACAAAATCACCAAATCAATGCCATTTACAGTAGCCCCCAAGAAGATAAAATACTTAGGAATGAATCTTACCAGAGATGTAAAAGACTTAAACAAAGAAAACTACAGTACACTTCTGCAAGAAACCAAAAGAGACTTACATAAATGGAAGAACATACCTTGCTCATGGATAGGAAGACTTAACATTATAAAAATGTCTATTCTACCAAAAGCAATCTATACATTTCATGCAATTCCGATCCAAATCCCAAGGACATTCTTTAATGAGATGGACAAACAAATCACCAACTTCATATGGAAGGGAAAGAGGCCCTGGATAAATAAGGCATTACTGAAAAAGAAAAACAAAGTGGGAGGCCTTACTTTACCTTGTTTTAGAACCTATTGCACTGCCACAGTAGCCAAAGCAGTCTGGTACTGGTACAACAACAGACACATGGACCAATGGAACAAAATTGAGAAGCAGACATAAATCCATCCACGAATGAGCAGTTGATGTTTGACAAAGTCCCCAAAACAGTTAAATGGGGAAAAGACAGTCTTTTTAACAAACGGTGCTGGCATAGCTGGATATCCATCTGCAAAAAAATGAAACAAGACCCATACCTGAATCCATGCACAAAAGCTAACTCAAAATGGATCAAAGGCCTAAATATAAAACCTAAAACGATAAAGATCATGGAAGAAAAAATAGGGACAACTTTAGGAGCCCTAATACATGGCATAAACAGTATAGAAAACATCATAAAGAATGTAGAAGGAAAACTAGATAACTGGGAGCTCCTAAAAATCAAACACTTATGCTTATCCAAAGACTTCACCAAAAGAGTAAGAAGACTACCTACAGACTGGGAAAAAGTTTTTAGCTATGACATTTCTGATTAGTGCCTGATCTCTAAAATCTACATGATACTGCAAAAACTGAACTGCAAAAAGACAAGTAACCCAATTAAAAAATGGGCAAAAGATATGAATAGACACTTCACTAAAGAAGACATTCAGGTAGCTAACAGATATATGAGGAAATACGATCATTAGCCATTAGAGAAAAGTAGATCAAAACTACAATGAGATTTCATCTCACTCCAACAAGGCTGGCATTAATCAAAAAAACACAAAATAATAAATATTGGATAGGCTGTGGAGAGATTGGAACACTTCTACACTGCTGGTGGGAATGTAAAATGGTACAACCACTTTGGAAATCAATTTGGCACTTCCTTAAAAAGCTAGAAATAGAACTACCATACCATCCAGCAAACCCACTCCTTGGAATATATCCCAGAGAAATAAGAGCCTTTACATGAACAGATACATGCACACCCATGTTTATTGCAGCACTGTTTACAATAGCAAAAACATGGAAGCAACCAAGGTGCCCATCAACGGATGAATGGATAAATAAATTATGGTATGTTCACACAATGGAATACTATGCATCGATAAAGAACAGGGAGGAATCTGTGAAACATTTCATAACATGGAGGAACCTGGAAGGCATTATGCTGAATGCAATTAGTCAGTTGGAAAAGGGCAAATATTGTATAAGACCACTATTATAAGAACTTGAGAAATAGTTTACACTGAGAAGAAAACATTCTTTTGTGGTTAGGAGAGGGGGGAGGGAGAGTGGGAGAGGGGCATTCACTAATTAGATAGTAGATAAGAACTACCTTAGGTGAAGGGAAAGACAGCACACAATACAGGGGAGGGCAGCACAACTGGATTAAACCAAAAGCAAAGAAGTTTCCTGAATAAACCGAATGCTTCGAAGACCAGCGTAGCAGGGGCAGGGGTCTGGGGAGCATGGTTTCAGGGGACATCGAAGTCAATTGGCATAATAAAATCTATTACGAAAACATTCTGCATCCCACTTTGAAGAGTGGTGTCTGGGGTCTTAAACGCTAGCAAGCAGCCATCTAAGATGCATGAATTGGTCTCAACCCACCTGGATCAAAGGAGAATGAAGAACACCAAGGACACAAGGTGATTACTAGCCCAAGAGACAGAAAGGGCCACATGAACCAGCGACTACATCATCCTGAGGCCAGAAGAACTAGATGGTGCCCGGCTACAACCGATGACTGCCCTGACAGGGAACACAACAGAGAACCCCTGAGGGAGTAGGAGAGCAGTGAGATGCAGACCCCAAATTCTCATCAGACCAGACTTAATGGTCTGACTGAGACTGGAAGGACCCCAGTGGTCATGGCCCCCAGACCTTCTGTTGGCCCAGGACAGGAACCATTCCCGAAGCCAAGTCTTCAGACATGGATTGGAGAGGACAATGGGTTGGAGAGGGATGCTGGTGAGGAGTAAGCTTCTTGGATCAGGTGGACACTTGAGACTATGTTTGCATCTCCTGCCTGGAGAGGAGATGAGAGGGCAGAGGAGGTTAGAAGCTGGCGAAACGGACATGAAAAGAGAGAGTGGAGGGAGAGGGCAGGCTGTCTCACTGAGGGGAGAGTAATTGGGAGTGTGTAGCGAGGTATATATGGGTTTTTGTGTGAGAGACTGACTTGATTTGTAAAGTTTCACTTAAAGCACAATAAAAACTATTAAAAAAAAAGTTGATAAATATTTGGCAGACTATTCAAAAAAAAATTTTTTAATTCAGGAATGAAAACATTAACGGTCTATAGATGTTAAAAAAGATAATAAGAAGGTATCATAATAACAAATGTATACAAATAAATTTGAAAATGCAGATGAAATTGGAAAATTCCAAGAAAATACAACTTACAAACACTGGCCCAAAACTATATAGAAAGCCTGAACAATCCAATATCTATTGAAGACATTGAATACATAATTATAAACTTTCCAGAAAGAAAACATCAGATCAAAACGGTTTCGTCAGTGAATTCCACCAACCTTGATGAAGAAATAATTCATAACCTGCATAAAGTTTTCCTGCATAAAGTTGAAAGAGAATACTTTCAACTTGTTTAAAGAACCCAGCATAATCTCAACAGCAAAACTGTTAGGAGTAGAGATGAAAATACTAAACAGCTACTGGCAAACCAACTCCAGTAATAAAGAAAGATCATGCCCAAGGCTGAGTTTACTCCAGGAATGTAAGTGTGTTTTACTATTCAAAAGAATCGGTCATTTGCCACATAATGGAAACAAAGAAAAACAAAACAAAACAACAAAAAAAGACCATCTCAATAGATGCGCAAAAAGCGTTGGATAAATTAAAACATCCATTCATGTTAAAAACAAAAGCAAAATGCTTAGCAAACTACAAAAGAAGGAAATTTCCATAAATATAAATCCTAGGTCTATTTTATACATAACTGTAGAAGGCAAAATAATTAAACTTCTAGAATCTTGATAATAGAAGAATATTATTATGACATAGGGACAGGGCAAGTTTTTAGAACCAAGAGCTCTGAATATAAAATTTGATAAACCAGACTAGTTAAAAGAATGTATATGCATGAAAAGTCATCAAATAGAGAGTATGAAGGTAACCAGAGCAGGAGAAGATAATTGAAATACATGTAAATAACAAAATAACAAAAGCACCTATCTAAAAACCAAGCATAACAATGATTGTGAGGATGGTGCAAGACCAGGCAGTGTCTTGTTCTGTTGTACATCGAGTCAGAATCAACCCCACTGCTCCTAACAACAATAACAAAAAACTTGGAAAAAGGAACCAATTAAAAGTAAGTATATACTCTCTTTGTATGTGTTATGTGACCTTGCTATTCTGTTACTTTTTATTGGAGCTTGTAATTTTTTATTTTAAAATCACTTTTTTTCTGGTGGATAAAAGAGAAGTAAAACCAGAATGGATTACTTTAACATTCTCTTTGTCAACAGCACTAGGCATTTGGTAAGCACCATATACATTTGTATTAAATAAATAAAATCAATAAATCTTTAAGCATTGTGCTACTTACACTTTCCTCATTCATCTTAATCCATTGAAAAGAACAGTGAAATATACAAGAATAAGACTTTTCTTACTTTTGACAATGTTGTCAAATGTCAAATCATTTGAGTTTTTTAACTTTAGACATTATTTATTGATATTTCCCATATTTTAATTCATTTTGTTGCATAGCCACACTTCCATCCTATACTTTGATTTGTTTTCATCCAAGTTTGTCAGAAAAGCCTCTATACAGCTCACCCCTCCCCTTTTGAGCCCTGAAGGAGCACTTTTTGGAGGAAGATGAGAACGCTACAGCTCTGGCCCATGAATAATTCACGGTGCACAACTTCAGCCTGACCCTCACTGGCCTTCAGCTATTCTTCTATTCAACTTCCATTGATTTCACAGAGAAAACAGAGGCCACATACACTCTCACCTTCACATCCAAGAATCAACATCCCTGCATTCACATAAGTTCCGGACTCAGAGAAAGAACTGTTACTACCATCATAGACTGAGGGGACTCAAAAGAACGTTGGAGGTCACTCACTCTCAGCCCTTTAATATTTCAGCCGATGAACCTGAAGCCAAGAAAGGTGACGTGACCTCGGTATAGAGCCAGGGATGTCTATTCTGCCATCCTTTTAATTCAATCTGCTCTTATTCTGTTACTGAGTTCTATGCTTTTCTATCTTTTCTAGAATGCTCCTTTATCAAAAATCTCTTCTCTCTTTAATATTTTAAATGTATTCCTTTGAAATGGCAGCTTTTGTTCACCCCATATGTCGCTCTTTCAATCAGAAATGCATTAAACCATGAGCAAGATAAAATCTGACCAAAAGTTGCTTTAAAAGATAAGGTTTATTTTTCTCACATCATATATCTGAAGTTAGGAGGCTTCTCACATGAGTTCAGCCCCTCAAGGATGCCAGGGTTGGCTTCTCTGGGATTTCTTGGCCTTTTCTTCATTGTCACAGATGATGGTCTTAGCTCCAGGCATCACGAATGTTCAAGGAAGTGCGACTCATAATTGCACCTGGAACAGAAAGCAGAATTTTCCTGCAAGCTCCTTTCCAGCATATTCCACACAGAAATATATTGTGTGGCTCTCCTGGGTGCAAGGAAGGCTGGAAAATGCAGAAAGCATTGCTTTCTTGCTTGTTTTTTAATACCTGTGCACATGGCTGCCCTCAACAAAATCGGGGTTTTGTTAGGAAGATGAAAAGAGGATTCTAATAGCTGGCAATTGGCATTAGTCTCTGGTTCTATTACCATTAGAATAGAGTCCACTTCATCATCATGGCCTGTAGAGTGGGGACCCTGAGTAATTTGCTCTGCCTATCTCTCCAGCCACATTTGAACCCCTCTGCTCTTCACTGTAAAAAACAAAGATATCTCTTTAATGACTAAGGTGCACCTGACCCAAGCCATGGTATTTTCAATGTCCCCATATGCATGCAAAAGCTGGACAATGAATAAGGAAGACAGAAGAATAGATACATTTAAACCATGGCGTTGGTGAAGCATATTGAATATGATGTGGACTGCCAGAAGAACGAACAAATTGGTCTTAAAATAAATACAACCAGAATGCTCCTTAGAAGCTAGGATGGCAAGACTGCAGCTTGCTTACTTCAGACACATCCCCAGGAAAGACCAATCACTAGAAGAGAACATCATGTTTGGTAAAGTAGAACCTAGAACTCCAGTGCCGTCGAGTTGATTCTGACTCATAGCGACCCTATAGGACAGAATAGAACTGCCCCATAGAGTTTCCAAGGAGCGCCTGGCAGATTTGAACTACCCACCCTTTGGTTAGCAGCCATAAAGTAGAAGGTCAGTGAAAACAAGGGAAACCCTTAGTGGGACCGATTAACACAATAGCCAAGACAATGTACTCAAACATACTAACAATCATGGAGATAGCACAGGACCAGGAAACATTTCATTCTGATATGCATAAGGTCGCCATGAATCGGAGCCGACTCAATGGCAACTAACAACAGCAACAGCCCCTTACTGACTCCAGCGTGGGCTACTAACCTCTCTTCAGTTCCTTGCACAGCCGTGCTTTTCCCTCATGGCCTCGAACATGCTGTGTGCTCTGTCTAGAATACTCTCCTCTTTACTCCTCCCATTATGGCTCATTCTTCACCTTCAGGCCTCCACTGTAAGGTCACCTTCATGAAGAGACGTCCCTGGCCACACTGTCTAAAGGTGGTCTTCCTCCACTCTTCCTCTTTCTCTGTCATCATTCAGGGTTCCTTTTTCCTTCATGGTAATTAACACAATTTGAAAATTATCCCATGTATTTAAACTTTTTTTTTCTTATCTCCTCTGCTAGACTACTGGCATTAACTAGTTTACTTCATTAGCTCATTCAGCGGATATTATTGAGTAACTACTATGTGCCACGTACTATCCTAGGTGCTAGGGGCAGCAGTGAACAAGACATAAAGACCTGGACATCACAGAGCTCACATTCTAGTGGGAGAGACAAACAATAAACCATGAAAATCATCAATGTGCATCTTGTTTTCCACTGTATTTCTAGAACCTACTTTTAGTGCCTGATGTTAAATAAATGTTGAATGAACAAATGAATTATTACTGGCTAGACATGGTGTGCACACTGGAGATACACCCCTTATCCTTATGAAGCTTACCGTCTCTCATGGGTTGAAACATGTTCCCCAAAATGAAATGCTGAAGTCCTAACCACCATACCTGTAATTGTGACTTCATTTAGAAATCAAGTCTTTGCAGATGGATCAGTTATCAGTTGTGTTAGCCAGGTCATACCAGAGTAAGGTAGGTCCTAATCCCATCTGAGTAGTGTCCTTATAAAAGAAGACGAGACACGCAGGAGGACGATGACCATGTGAAGACGCATCTACAAGCCAAGGAGCACCTGGGGCTGCCAGAAGCTGGTAGAGGCGAGGAAGGATCTCCCTCTAGAGACTTCAGAGAGAGCGTGGTCCTTCCCACGCCCTGGATTCAAACTCCCAGGCTCCAGAGCTGTGAAGCAATAAATGTCTCTTCTTATAAGCCACCCATTTTGTGGAATTTTGTTATGGCAGCTCTAAGGAACTAATACTAGTACCGATTTGTAAGTTAGAAAGCTTTGGGTTAAAAGTGGGAGAATAACTGTCTACCACCATCATGCTTATTCCCGGAATTCCATCTATTTAAGAGTAGACTCTGCAGAACTTGCTCAGTAAGACAAAGTCGAATCATTCGATTAGGAACAATCTCTAAATGGTTAGAGAAACTTACACATCATTGATTTAAAATAGTTAGACAAGTAGCTTATTGAGGAAGTTAGAATATATGGCCTCTAAGTTTCTACGTTTCCATAATATTGTTTACACGTAACCAAAAAGATGATGAAAGATGAAGACGTTAAAATAAACCTAAAGGTAACATCAATGATAAAAAAGTAGTAAGAGACATGATCACAGCAGACTTTATAGTCTAACCACGATTATTTTAGCCAATCTGGAAGAAACTAGGTGTCGTATGTTTTTTACAACACCTTCTCTGCCACCCGATTCATTAAGAAAACGAAAAAATGAAGTTCAACGTTCACCAGCGACATTTTTTGCCCTTAGAGTACTGAGCATTTTATGCTTTGGGGTTGATGATAATAATAAGCTTCTAACTGAATAAATGGGAATGGCCCAAAGGGAAGGAGTATCAGTTCTGAGTTACAAACCACAACGTGACTCTCATGAAAGCTTTCTCAGCATCCTTCTCAATAGTCTTCAGGTTTGCAGTTGGAACAAGCTCTGAGTGGGCTTCGGGCTCAGGTCAAGGCCAAGCCCCACCTTCTCCATCTGTACAATTAGGATGGCAACACTAAAGGCAAAAGGTTGTTGTTATTGTAAATGATGAAATGCTAAAGCCAGTAAATAAAAATTTGCTGTTTTATTGTCATGAGTCCAAGATTATGGCAACCCATTGAAAGCGTGCAATCTTTTGACCTGATCTCACTATAATTCTGCAACTAATCATGTCCTGGTCTTTTATTATTTAGTTTTTCCTCTGATTAGGCAAGCTACTGTTACCTAAAAACAAAAAATATAATGTAAGTGTTGTTTGTTTTTAATGGATAAGACACTATTTGTCATGTTCACCTCAACAATTAAGTATGTTGACTAAATACGCATAAAGTTAGGTAATACAAGGGTTGTTTACGTCAACTGAACTGAAAGGTCCCTTGGGGAATTCTTTTTGTTCAGTACCCATAACCTAATACCACTGAGTCAATTTTGACACCTAGCAACCCTATAGGACAGAGTAGAACTGCCCCAGAGTGTTTCCAAGGCTGTCTTTACGGAAGCAAGCTGCCACATCTTTCTCCTGCAGAGTAAATCGTGTGTTTGAATCACCAACCTTCTGGTTAGCGACCAAGTGCTTAACCACTGCACCATCAGGGCTCCTTTTGTTCAATACAGTAGGTTCTAAATAAATAAATGGTGGCTGTTTGACTACTTAGTTGATAAAGATTAGATTTTTCTTAAACTCACAGCAAAATATTTTCCTATCTTCCCTATACCCTGCCCACCACAAATATTTTTATACAATATATATAGTTCCATTTTTATACAAAGATCTTTAATGAAAACAATCATTTTCTTACAACCATGTCTCTTCTGCAGCTTTAGATCCCCACTTGGGGGGTTTGGCCTTTATCCTATGTGTTCATAATTGAGAAAGTCTGTCCAACCGACCTCAGAACAAGTGATTCAGAGATTGATCTCCACAGGTCTTTTTCCTGGTGAAAAAAAAAAAAGTGAGGCTGTAGCTAAAAAAAAAAAAAAAAAAGTTTTGTAGCTAAAGTGACCAGAAATAACGTGCCCCAGATCCCATTGAAAGATTTAAAATTTGCAGAAAATTCTGCTGATCATCAGATCCAGAATTCTACCACATATACTGAATTTTAAGTGGAAGGTTGATTCATTTTCTTAGGTATGACTATGTGAATGATAAGGCAGAGCATTTTGAGATAAAGCACACTTTATCCCTGAAAACATTCACATCTTTCATTCAGATTAGAGTGGAATGCTCACATCTAGCTACACCCACTTGTCATCAAAGGGAAAGGAGAAAAACATTTTTCTTCTTCCTTTTCTCCTAAATATAGATTACAGATATATGGATATAGACATAAATAACCATTTACGCATCTCAGTAAATTCTGGTGCTTTTACTCAGTATGTACTGCTTTATTCTGTGGGTGCCGTGAGCTTTCCATCCTTTAGCTCTACTTTCTCACCAAGGAAGAGGCTTTGTGGAGGGCACATATGTTCAGTGACATCATGTCCCCTGGCACTAACGCTAACTGCTCATTGAAGCCAAGCTCATGCTGGCCAGGAGCCCAGACTACTGGGGACTCAGCAACTCCATGAAGCCAAAGAGGTATTATTGA
This sequence comes from Elephas maximus indicus, assembly GCF_024166365.1. Lineage (NCBI taxonomy): Eukaryota > Metazoa > Chordata > Mammalia > Proboscidea > Elephantidae > Elephas > Elephas maximus. Next base: position 4,831,241 of record NC_064826.1, read on the forward strand.
GGAGAATGCTTCAAGCAGCTGGCATAGAGCTTAGAAGTTCTGCTCTCTGAGACTTGGTTTCACCCTGCTCTTTGGACAAAGTAGGAAAACCACGGGCAGAGAAACCATCTCAGAATAACAGCCCCACCTTCTCAATTCTGCCCCTCCCCCCCATGGAGTCAAAGCTTAGTCAGGGTCTCCACAATTCAGGGCACCACGGTCCCCTCACTTTGAATGTGAGGAGGGGAAATTTTGTGTATATGGCAAGGGTTGCAGACTTAAGCCTCCCAAGACTTGCTGTCCTCGTGTATAAGGAAAAAAAAACATTTTTTTTTGCTATGAGTGGGTTCTGACTCCTGGTGAACCCATGTGTGTCAGAGTAGAATGGTGCTCCACAGGGTTTTTCAGTGGCTGGTTTTTCAGAAGGGAATTGCCAGACCTTTCTTCTAAGGCACCTCTATGTGGACTCAAACCACCAATTTTTGGTTAGCAACTGAGAGCATTAATCATTTACACCACCCAGGGATATTTCCATGTTAAAAAGCACAGGCTATTTTAGACTTTGATTATCTAACTCATTTCTTCTCCATAAGTCAAGCTACAACAATAAACATTTACTTGAGTAAGACACTTTACTCCATATAGAAGCTGTAATAATTCCATTTTTCTAAAACAAGACACTTGGCTGCCATTTTGAAAAACAAACATAACTATAAACATATAAACTATCAACAGAATCAGTAAAATAATAAAAATGCATAATTTTCAAAATGTTACGTTTTGAGGTGAGTCATGTGACTAAACACTATAGAACATCATCCTGGGAATACACCAGAAAAAGAGGCTAGAATATTGGGGATATGGGATTCAAAGTATGGGAAATGAGAAGTTAGACTCTATGTGGGCAAGTTCTCAACATCAGACGAATGTTCAAAAGAAGCTAGGTGGCAGAAGGCATGACAAAAGTCCATTAGAGCAGGGAAGTCATTAGATTTTCTCCCCAGTTATTTGTAGTTCTGTGAAGCTTATTCCACACTGTGTGCTGAATACTTATACTTTAGAGTTTGGATTTAGTCCTTTACTATAAAGATTGTAAATAAAGATGGCATTGTAAATACACATATTCCTTCTCTTTTGGTTGCCTACACCACTGATTCAGTCTCAATACCATTCATTGAACACCTACTGCATCCTTGGTAAAGCAGAGGGTCAGAGGAAAAGAGGAAGACCCTCAATGAGACGGACTGAAACAAGGGTCAAATGTAATTACATAACATATCAGCAATTGTCAATAGGGCATTGAAAGAAATATGGATAATAGAGCCCATTTTCAAAGAGTTTGTTGTTGTTGTTAGGTTCCTTTGGGTATCCTTCTCAAGGTACTGATCCCTCCTGATAACATGTCCAAAGTATGTGAGACAAAGTATCACCATCCTTGCTTTCAAGGAGCACCCTGGTCCCAATTCCAAGACAGATTTTTTCCTTCTTCTGGCAGTCCATGGTATATTCAATATTTCCCCACACCACAATTCAAAGGTATCAATTCTTCTTCGGTCTTCCTTATTCATTGTCCAAATTTTGCATGCATATGAGGCCATGGAAAATACCATGGCTTGGGTCAGGTGCACCTTAATCTTCAAGATGACATCTTTGCTTTCCAACACTTAAAGGACTTTTGTCAGAAATTTGCCCAATGAAATGCATCTTTTGATGTCTTGACTGCTGCTTGCATGAGTGTTGATTGTGGATCCAAGTAAAATGAAATCCTTGACAACTTCAATCTTTTCTCTGTTTATTATGATATTGCTTATTGGTCCAGTTGTGGGGATTCTTGTTTTCTTTATGTTGAGGTGTAATTCATACTGAACGCTGTGGTCTTTGAGCTTCATCAGTAAGTGCTTCAAGTCCTCTTCACTTTCAGCAAGCAAGATTGTGTCATTTGCATAATCCAGGTTGTTAATGAGTCTTTCTCCCATCCTGAGGCCACATTCTTCTACATAGAGTTCATATTCTTGGATTATTTTTTCAGCATACAGATTGAATAGGTACCGTGAAAGGATACCACCCTCACGCACACCTTTCCTGACTATATACCAATCAGTATCCCCTTGTTCTGTTTGAACGTCTGCCTCTTGATCTGTGTACAGGTTCCTCATGAGCACAGTTGAGTGTCTGGAATTTCTGTTCTTTGCAATGTTATCCATAATTTGCTATCATCCACACTGTTGAATGCTTTTACATAGTCAATACAACACAGGTAAACATCTTTCTGGTATGAGTTTAGGTATACAGAATTCTGCTGCGAAGATATGCCTGCTTAAGAAAAAGTTAACCTCCACAAGTCAGGATAAGGCTGTGACACTTCCTGGAGCTACATCCTGAATTTGACACTATTACTTAAGACACTGTCACAGTGCTGGGTAAACCATCCCCTAAGAACAGTAAGTGGCAGTACAAATAGTCTCATCTCACTCTTAAAAAACCTTCATAATACAAGTTGCCCTACACATGCAAGATCTTTGCTGTGCTAAAAAAAAAAAAAACCTGTTGCGGTCAAGTGGTTTCCCAGTCATAGCAACCCTATAGGACACAGTAGAACTGCCTCAGAGTTTCCAAGGAGGGCCTGGTGGATTCAAACTGTCAAACTTTTGGTTAGCAGCTGTAACCCTTAACCACTACACCACCAGGTTAGTAACCTCTATTCATGAAGGGCATGCATTCAACAGTGATCATTTAATTAACAAATACAGAGTATTCTAAGTAGAAATGATCCCTTCCTTATGTCAACTGTGTATTGATACAATGTAAGTGTCAAGGCTGAGTTATCAGGAGTGTCAGATAAATCTTTAGATGCCTTGTACTTTGTGCAATGGAAGTGATTTCACTTGGGGATAAAACCGCCATTTGGTTCTATCACTTTCATGCAGGCTAATTCCAGAAGGCAGGCAGGTTTCTCTCTCAGCCTTCTTTTAACTTGCGAAGGGCTGTGTCACGAGAACAAGTTCCTTGGATGTGGAATACGCTACGCTTCAGCCTTAAATAGAAGTTAAAATCAAGCAATCTTTGGGGAAGGTTTTAGTTGGCACGTAGAGCAAAGCACTGAGGAAATGTAGTCATTGCACCTCATCAACAGTCAGGATTTTAAAAACAACCTGCCCAGAAGGAATGATAGTTTATCAGTGGATTTCGGAATGAGTTATTTATAGAAGACCAGCAAAGGTTTAGGGTGAGCAGAAGACAAAGAATCAAAACTCTTACAGTATTCTATTCAACTTGTCATTTCTCTGTGACTTGGGATGTTCCTTGTAACTTGTACATATCTTTCGCTGTTGTGTGCCATTGAGTTGATTCCTACTCGTACCGTCCCTGTAGACAGAGTAAAACTGCCCCATTGGGTTTCCTAAGCTGTAACCTTTATGGGAGCAGACCACCAGATCTTCTCCCCTATGAATCAGCTGGTGGGTTTGAACCACCTACCTTCAATTCACATCTAAGCACTTACGAGACGTGCCACCAGGACTTCTTTTTACATATCTACCTTTCCATCGGAGCCCTGGTGATGAAGCGCTAGCTTTTCCATTGTTAGAGCGTTCTATAATAAGAGGGAAGTTTAAGTTCATGTTCAAAATTGTTTTCCAGTTCATGTATAAATTATGTCTTATTTTTTTAAAAATCTAGCAATGTTATTACAGTATAGGCGTAATACAATATAAATTCCATTTTAAATAGAGCATCAAGTAATTTTCAGGACAAAGTCCTTGAATACTGGTGGCCAAAGAAAGCGTTGTACTATACCCAAACCCACTGCCGTCGGCTTGATTCCGACTGATAGCGACACTATAGGACAGAGTAGAACTGCCCTGTAGAGTTTCCAAGGAGCACCTGGTGGATTCGAACTGCCGACCTTTTGGTTAGCAGCCATAGCACTTAACCACTATGCCACCAGGGTTTCTGTTGTACTATAGGACACCAAATAATCAGATTTTGTTGCATCAGTATCTATTAATTTATATTTTAAATGGGTTTCAACTAAATATCCAAGCACAATATTTCATTTTGATAAATCATTTTAGACATCTTTTCTTAAATGTAACTACTTTTGCACTGAAATTTTATCTGTTATGTTGTTGTTGTTAGGCTCTGTCTAGTCAGTTCCATCTCAAAAGGACACCAAGGACAATAGAATGAAACACTGCATGGTCCTGCACCATCCTCACAATTGTAGCTGTTTGAGGCTGTTGTTGTAGCCACTGTGTCAATCCGTCTTGTTAAGGGCCTTCCTCTTTTTTGCTGACCCTCTGTTTTACCAAGCATGATGTCCTTCTCCAGGAACTGATCCCTCCTGATAACACGTTCAGAGTATTGTGAGACGTAGTCTTGCCATCCTTGCTTCTAAGGAGCATTCTGGTTATACTTCTTCCAGGACAGATTTGTTGATTTTTTGGCAGTCCGTGGTATATTCAATATTCTTCACCAACAACACGATTCAAAGGCATCAATTCTTCTTCAGTCTTCCTTATTCATCATTCAGCTTTCCCATGCATATGAGGCGATCGAAAACACCATGGCTTGGGTCAGGCTCACCTTAGTCTTAAAGGTGACATTTTTGCTTTTTACCACTTTAAAAAGGCCTTTTGAAGCAGATTTGCCCAATGCAATGTATCTTTTGATTTCTTGACTGCTGCTTCCTTGAATGTAGGTTATGGATCCAAATGAAATCTTTGACAACTTCAATCTTTTCTCCATTTATCATGATGTTGCTTATTAGTCTAGTTGTGAGCATTTTTGTTTTCTTTATGTTGAGGCACAATTCATACTGAAGGCTGTGGTCTTTTATCTTCATCATTAAGTGCTTCAAGTCCTCTTCACTTTCGGAAACAAGGTTGTGTCATCTGCATAACACAGGTTGTTAATGAGTCTTCCTCCAATCCTGCTGTCATGTTCTTCTTCTTATAGTCCAGCTTCTCGGATTATTTGCTCAGCATACAGATTGAATAGGTATGGTGAAAGAATACAATCCTGACACACACCTTTCCTGGCTTTAAACCAACAAGTATCCCCTTGTTCTGTTTGAATGACTGCCTCTTGATCTATGTAAAGGTTTCTCATGAGCACAATTAAGTGTTTTGGAATTCCCATTCCTCACAGTGTTATGCATAGTTTGTTATGATCCACACAGTCAAATGCCTTTGCATAGTCAATAAAACACAGGTGAACATCCTTCTGGCATGTTCTCTGCTTTCAGCCAGGATCCATCTGACATCAGCAATGATATCCCTGGTTCCACGTCCTTTTCTGAATCTGGCTTGACTTCTGGCAGTCCCCTGTCGATACACTGCTGCAGCTGCTTTTGAATGATCTTCAGCAAAGTTTTACTTGAGTGTGATATTAACGATATTGTTCCATAATTTCCACATTCTGTTGGATCACCTTCCTTGGGAATAGGCATAAATGTGGATCTCTTCCAATCGATTGGCCAGGTAGCTGCCTTTCAAATTAATTCCTTGGCATAGACAAGTATTTCCAGCACTGCATCCGTTTGTCGAAACATCTGAATTGCTACTCCGTCAGTTCCTGGAGCCTTGTTTTTCACCAATGCCTTCAGTGCAGCTTGGACTTCTTCCTTTAGTACCATCGGTTCCTGATTATATGCTACCTTCTGAGATGGTCGCTAGTATTTTGCTGAATTATTAGGGCTTAAGAGCTGAGAAAACAAAAGCCATTTATGGAAGTGTGATTTTGTGTAGATGTTTCTGTTGTGGAGATTCTAACTGAATGTTTTGAGATGCTGTATTAAAAATGGATTTCCAGTTACACTTAAGCTGGGTCACCTTAAAGAGTATATATTTATTTTCCCTGTTATACTTAATTTCAAATTGCTTTCAGGATCAATTTCTACAATTAGAATATATGTTTTGTTCTTTGGACCTGTTTCAAATAATGATTATTATAATTTGTATCAATAATATCTTAGTCATAAGACACTTTTTTAATGCCGAGTGGTATTCTTTTCATCATTTGCAAGGGAGAAATGGGTCTTTGTTTTTCAATGACAGCCTTCTCTGATGTTTTTTCTCACCGCGCAGGCTTTGTCCTCCCACGTATTTTGCAACAGTAAACCAGGAGCAAAGCCTCACTCGTACATAACCCAGAAGAATGGGAAAGCTGGTGGAGAAAAACACAAGTAACTAGAAAGACTGTGGTTTTTACAGTTCAGTCCAGCTACTTAATTTAGGAAAATAAAAAATTGTTTAATTAGCTTCAATCTGATTCCAAATGGAAAAATGAATAAAAAACAAAAGTTCACTTTGATTAGTTGCAACAAAGAAAAGGTATCCCAAGAAAATACAGTTTTTAAACTGTTCACCTATTTTTTAATTAAATAAATTCAAATTTAAATATTCAATCTGTTCAAATTCAATGACATTTCCTTTTTATTTTATTTATTTTAGGTAACAAGGTGATAAAATGCGCTACTGCCAGGAGTCTTATTTCCACAACCTTTGTTTATTCATATACACAATAACAAAAACGTTGACTCTGGAACACTTGTAAACTTTGTATTGTTTCTAACCCTTATGAATTATTAACAATAGCCCTTATAATTTATACATAATCACCTTTATTATTCATAAATTATAAGGACTCTCCATGATTTCTCCGTGTTCCTGTAAATACCCTAGCCTAGCAGACTCTTTGCATACCACGGGATAAGTAGATCTGTAGCCTCTGTGTAGTTAATTGTTCTGATCTGAAATGATAATGAAGCCTCTCTTGAGAGGGTCAGCTGGTTACAGCCTAGACTAGGACCGGGTGTTAAGTCCCAAGGTGCCAGGAAGAATGGACGCTGTCTCCTTAGGTGTTAACATTTCAAAACGTATGGAGTCTACAGAAATGAAGACCTTCCTAGGTCACAAAAGCTGGAGGCATTCTGGGTTTATCTGGCTCTTGGATATATTTGCACAAGACAAGAATGTTGAAATGGCAAATGTTTTGTTATGTAAACAAAAACAAGAGCTTTGTGATCCCAAGCTATTATTTTACTGTAAATATATATTGAGATTGAGCTAAATGAGTCACTAATGTCCTAGAATACCATTTGTACTTGAAAGAACATCTGGTAGACAAACTGAGGTTATTCAGACTTGGGTATTTGGCAAATTTTTTTTTATCATTGTGGCGAATGCATTTGTATATCACAATAAAAAAATAGTAATAATTTAGGCCTGCAAAACTGGTGTTTTTGTGTGTTATACCTATTTACATTAACAGCATTAAAAACCAAATCTGAGACTTTAAAAAATATTCATTTATTAATTTAAAATATAAGCTCATATGTTAACACAAATTTTTTTAAATACTATATTTTCTACACAAAAATAAGATAATAAGAGTGGCATTGTTTCATCATTTTTTAAAAAAATCTTTACAGAAGACAGCTGAATTCTCATATCTATGTCTTCATTCAGTGTGTTGCAATGTGTTGTTTTGATTGAAGTAGTTAAAAGAAAATCCTGCCTCACACAGGTATGTAATTGAAAAAGGGGAAAAGAAGTATTTTAATAGCGTTTTCAGATAATTTTGGGCACTCTTCTTTGATACTACACCAAAATTCAACAAGAAGTCACTTTTTAAATGTTAGTTGCAGGGTGAAATCTAAAACCATATCAATGAACTGTTCACACCCAGTTACTTAGAAATCCACCTGTCTGTCTTGTACTATGGATGGATTTTCTACTCATGTTTGACTTTATAACATCTTCCAAATACTGACACAGTTTATTACACAGTATCAAAAAATCACATTCATTAATATCGCCACAAATCTTCTCAATAAGGTCTTAAAGTATTGAAAAGCTGTAAAGCTCACAGTGGCATTTAAACTTCTTCCAGAATTCTAGTTGTCACTTAAAGCAAGAATTTTATCATTGGCAACAAACACCGTCAGTTGTTTTCCTTAAAATGATGGGCTCACTTCATTCATTTTCAAGAAAACGTCTGCCAAAAACCCAACTCTCAATGACCACAGTTTGTCTATCTGTTGTTCTCTCAGGTATAAATGGTATTCCATGAAAAAAGTGACTTCTTTAGCTTAGTCTCACATGGGAAATTCATCTGACCTTACTTTTCTAAATATAAATCAGATTAAAATTCCTTAAAGTAACAATATCCTAACTTTTTATCTCATGACCCCTTTACATTCTCAAAAATAATTTGGGACCCCCAAAGCTCTTATTTTCATGGGTTATACCTAGTTACAGTTGTTGTTCCAAGTAAAAATGGTATTTCCTGAGAAAAGAGGTGAGTTTGGCTCAGTCTCACAAGTGCTTTTCCTTGAGACAATCTTCATAAGTCGGTTTGCAGCAGAAGTATGTCATTCACACTTATCATTCATCACAGAATATTGAAATGACCTATTAAACATTCACATAAATAACACATTTGATGAAAAATGACTTTTCAAAAAACAGTGAGGAGTTTTACAAGGGTCAAAAATTAACACATTTGCTGTTTTGTCAGGACTTTCTTAAGAAAACCTTTTTTTTTTTTTTTTTTTTTTAGGTCTGAGTGTGTAGCCATGAAGAATACAATGGCCACACCACTCATTGGAGCCACTGCCTTAACCATGGTGAGTCACTGCCATTTGACCCACTAGTGCTTCTGTATCATTGCAGCAGCACCCACAGACTGTGAAGGGCAAAAACTCTTCATATTATGATGAAAATAGTGTGGACCTGTGGACCCATAAACAGGCCTCAGGAGCCCTCCGGGTCCCCATAGACCACACTCTGAGAACCACTGCCTAAAGCCATGAAGCTGAGACACCAGGTAGAAATAGAGACTCAATAAGACCCCAAATGGGACCTTCATTGAGGGGACTACACAGAATAATGACCAGAAGATGCAATGACACTTCTCAGAAACCCTCTCCAAGTGTGCAAGCAGAGGGGAGTCAGCCCCTAGGATTTCTTTCCACCATGATGGAATCAGCCCCAGTTCCTGGTAGACCAGAGGGAAGTTTCCTTTGACAGGCAGCCAGTATAACTCTTCTTTCCTGTAATTACCAAATTCAGATAACAACCAGCCTTGGAAAATTCGTAAATACCTTTCCCTAAATCTTTCGTAAGTCCCTTAGAGCAAGAAACAATTGTGTGACTAGACTTTCAGGAACAGCTGAAATGTCACAAAGTTCCCAAAGGTTGATATGCAAAACAAGAGCTAATAGGAGTCTAGTAATGGCTCTTTCTTCCCCAACAGGCTTGTAATTTCCTCTGCAAGGAAATGCATCATTTGACTTTCTAAAATGCCCCCTATGGTCCCCAGCACTGTGCTGGCCCCTAAGAGCCTCAGTTAAGTACCTGATTGAGTGATTCATCACAGCTGAGTTAATGCGTGCATGGAGTCATGGGGGCGGGGGCATAATTGAGCCAAAATACCACAGGCAGAGGTATTCACGTGAACTCCCACATAACTAAGAAACTCACTTACAATAAAACTCTCTTCATTCCACTTTATTTCTCCTTGTTTTTTATGTGCAGGTTGAGTATTTTTTTAAAATGCATTACCGCAGGCATTCCACAGACACTCCATGCCACTTGTACCCCCAAAGACAAGCCTCTAGAAGCTCACTCCCAGCACAGCCTCACTCCCACCGCTCCCTGGAGCACTGCCTCTGTGGCCTTGGCGGGGGCTCTGAGTTGTTGGAGTGGCTGTGGAGAAGGAAAAGTCGGAAGAGACCTGAGCTTCTGGGGTTGTACAGCGAGGTTGTGAAATCCCTTCCTTAAACATGAACTGCTTTTGGAGTGTCTCCCTCAAAGCTCTGATCTGCTACAATGACGTTTAAGTCACATTCCAAACTGGAGAACACACCCTGTAGTTCCATTCAGAAGAGGATGTGCTGCCTCTGAACACACCTCTCAAAAGTTGGTGCCAGATGAGGGTCACGCACTCTTCAGCTGAGCCTGTTGCCTTGGCAGACCACCATGTGAGACTATTATGACCCAAAGAGACCTAATGACCCATTTAATGAGGGTGTGGATGGAGATGGGGCATCACTGTTACAGGCTGAACCATGTCCCCCAAAAGATAGTCCAAGTCCTAACTGTCCTACTTGCGAACATGGCCTTCTTTGGAAATAGGGTCCCTGCAAATGTTATCAGTTAAGATGAGATCATGCGGGAGTAGGGTGTGCCCTAAATCCAACATTTGGTGTCTTTATAAGAAGAAGGGAAGACACAAAGGGACATAGAGAGTGGAAGGCCATGCAAAGATGGAGGTGTCAGCAGCAGGATGGCTCTCACTGCCCAACCTCCATCCCTGCATCTGTCCCCAGGGTCTCCAGCTCATTCCTACCTCCAACCTACCTGTCAGCCTTTTCCCTGGGGCTGATTCCAGGTGCTGCTCTGAGGTTCTGGGCAGTTGACTGGGCCCGGCTCCCAAATCCAGGTCAGCTCCTGCCTGCTTCTTCATGTTTGTAAAGCCAACCCTTTCACCGGTATAGTATTAACTCCTGGTGCTTTGTACTAGTGGTCCAGCTGCCTTGGCTCCTTTTCTATATTAACAAAGAAATGAGTGGGGAAAAAAAAAAGGAAAAGTAATGCATCCACAGGCCAAGGAGTGCCAGAAAACACCAGAAGCATGAAGAGACAAGGAAGAGCTTTCAAAGGTAGCATGGCCCTGCTGACACCCTGAATTTGAACTTCTGGCCTCCAGAACTCTGAGAGTATAAATTTCTGTGTTTTTAAGCCACCAAGTTTGTGGTAGTTTGTGGTAATAGGACAGTCATCAGGGGGACAAAGAGGACAGGTGAGAGAAGATAGTAGCTGCTGAATATCACCACACCAATTTCTTACATCTGTCTTGGGCCAATCCAAAAATCCAAGGTCATGCAGCAAGCCAGCCTCTTGATTCTAAGTCCATCATGATTTACAGGAAGCAGCCATGAGGGCTGGGTTTCCTGGCAGAAACTTCACTGACTGAACGGACCCATTTCCACACACCAGGAGCTTAGAGTGGGGGAATCTGTACCCACCATGTTGCTTCTTAAGAATAAGCCTCGTGACAATTTCCTGGGTGGGAAGGCTGACTGCCGGAGTCACGTGTGAATAGTAATCCCTTTGTTTTTTAAATAGCTTGTAAATAATGAAAAATCTTAGTTTCTCTTTTTAAAAAACTCTCAAATGCAAAATTATTGACTTTACACTTAAACAAATCCAAACTTTAATACAATGTAAAAATAGCTTTGCAGTCCAGTTCCCACAAAGAGTAGTTGTATACACAAGCACAGAAGCGGTCAGTCAAGTCAATGACAGTGACTTCCTTCTAACCAAGCATCCTAGACCCCGACTCAGGAAGGCTATCAACACATCCGTGCTGACCAATCACCTCCTCCCGCTTCGTTCCCCTGAAGTCACTGCAAAGCGACCTATGCCTGGATTCAGTCCACCCCACTGGCCCCATGCTCCTAACCAATATACCTGATTTTTCCCTAAAATCAAAATTCACTAAAATGTTTCCTAAAGATCTAAAAGAACGCTGCTCTCTTTCGCAGTAACTAATTTATTTTAAGACAGTACCAGAGTCACTGAGAAGAATCCTATTTACTAAATAACTAACTTTAAAGTAGATTACAGCTTATTAGTTACCAAGAAACTTACATTTCAAAGAGAGAAGAAACAATTTTATGGCATTTGTGTGGGTCTCCCCTCAACTGAGGCATAGTTGTTGTTGTTGTTGTTGTTGTTTTTATAGATGGAGGTTGTTTTCTGCTGAGTTCCTCTAATGCACCCTGAGTTTGCAACATTTTCTTCAAAAAAACTCAAAAAATCAAAAACAAAAATTAATACCTGGAGAAGAGTCCCCAACCCAAGAACTGATGAAGAACTTCTCAGGACTGGAGGCTTTGGTTCTCGCAGTCACTTGTCTTTATCCACACTTTGGGCACATGTCCCGCTGCCTGGATGCAAAGAGTTGTCCACCCCAAGTTTTACAAGGGCGACTCGTTATGTCCTTCCCCAAAATTACACACTCACTAATTTATTATGCAGTCTGTCTAGCATGCACACGGCCTTTCTGCATGATAAATTACACACAGGACTTCTCAGGCCACGGGTCATTAGGACTACAAGCTGGTTTTGGGTTAGTCCTCAAATTATACCCCTTTTCTAATGCAAGTTTTACCTCTTCCTATGGCATAAAGTTAAATATTTCCATAATGTTATATAAAATAGCAATTCTCCTGGCCGTTTCCCCATATTCTCCTCTTTGTAGGTAGCCAAGTTCAACACTGCTAGAGCTGATTTTTAAAAGAAATTACCTCAATATCTTTATATAACAGGCTTGCTAATTCCTCATTATTTAGTTTTAGCTTTTTCAGAAGATTAGCTATTATGGAGATGAGGATGAAGCCTTCTCCCTGCCCCTCCATACACATCCCCCTGCATGTTTCCTGACCCCCAGTATAAACCCAAACCCACTGCCACTGAGTCGATTCCGACTTAAAACTACCCTAAAAGACAGAGTAGAACTGCGCCATAGTGTTTCCAAGGCTGTAATCTTTACAGAAGTAGACAGCCACATCTTTCTCCCATGAGAGCAGCTGATGGGTTCGAACTGCTGACCTTCTGGTTAGCAGCTGAGTGCTTTAATCACTGCACCACCAGGCCTTCTACCCCCCAATATAGCTATATCATAATTTCAATAGATCAATATACAAGGTCTACATGTATAAAAAAAACTACGTAAACACTATTCTTAGCTGAGCTATGACAAACTATGATTGCTTTAATTTTCTGTACATCTTTTCGTTTTTCCTGGAGTAATAATTGTACAGTTGCTTAATTTTCCATATAATTACCACAGGTTAGAGCTGACCCTGAACTTTCTTCCAGTCCTGTATCTTCCCTGAGGAAACACAGAGGTGTAAAGTATTCTACCCACTTCATCTTCTTGAAGAAATGTCTCCCGGACCTTCTGAAGTGTCTCCACACAGACGGGCTGCTTGCTGGGCCTCATTCCCCTGGGGTTCCCAGTTCTTTTATCCATGCTGGCGTTCTGTTTTTTTATCCCATGCCTTCTCTATTCCCTGTAATTTCCTAGGGCTGCTGTAACAAAATACCACAGCGGCTGGCTTTAGAGAACAGGAATTTACTGTCTCGTGGTTGTGGGGGCTGAGAGTGTAAATTCAGGTTCAAGGTGTCGGCAGGGTTATGCTCTCTCCGACGGCTCTAGGGAAAGATCCTTCCTGCCTCTCCTAGGTTCTGGCAGCCCCAGGCGTTCCTTGACTTGAAATCCTCACCTGCAATATTCTTCATGTGTGTGTGAGTGTGTTTGTCTTTATAAGACACCACTCAGAAGAGGCTAGGTTTAGGATCCACCGTACTCTGGTATGACCTCATTAACAAAACAAAAGAAGATCTCTCTTTCCAAACAGGGTCGGATTTACTGGTATAGGGTTTAGGACTTCAACACAGCTTTTTGGGTGACACAATTCACAACACCATTCTTGGGTCCCTCCCTTATTTTGGTAGAAGATATTACCCAGTATCTTCCTAAGACAGGATGCATAAGAGGTAAATTTTTGAGAACTTATATATCTGAGAATACTTTCACTTTTTTTCTCATACTTGATTGATAATTTACCTGAATATAGTATTAGATATTGGAAACCATTTTCCTCCATTTCATTTTCTATTTTCCAGTGTCAAAAAGAATCTGTATGATTCCTGATCCTTTGTGATCATTTTTTTTTAATTTCTCTAGGACAGCACTGTCCAATAGAAATATAATGTGAGCCACGACTGCTAGCCAGATACGTAATTTCTTAAATTTTAGTAGCCCCATTTAACATAGTAAAAAGAAACAGATTAAACTAACTTTAATAGTTTATTTAACTGAACATGTCCAGAATGTTGTCATTTTAACAAGTAATCAATACCAAAAATATTCAAGGACGTATTTTACGATCTCTTTTTTTTTTTGTACTAAGCCTCCAAAATCTGATGTGTATTTTGCATGTATAACATGTCTCAGCTTGGACTAGCCACGTTTCAAGTGCTCAGTAGCTACATGTGGTCCCTGGCAGCTTTATTGGACAGCGCAGTTCTACAAGAATTTAAGGCATTTTCTTTGCTCCCAGTATTCTGGTATATTTTAGTAATTTTCCTCAGTGAGTCCAATTTTGCCCATTTTCCTGGGCATTTAGTGGACTCATTTGCCTGAGAACAGCTGTCTATCAGTTCTGGGAAAAGTCCATAAATTATTGCCTTGATAGTTCCCTCTACCTCTGTCTTCAGTGTTTTCTCTTTCTGGAGCTTCTACCATTCAGATAATGTACCTGCTGTGCTGATCCTTTGATTAATTTATTTCTCCTTTTTGTCATTTATTTTTCTTAGTTCTGCTTTCTAGGAAATTTATTTAATTACCAGTCCTTTCTGTGGAATTATTCATTTCTCTTACCATATTTTTTTTTTGAGAAGCAATTTGTTTCCTTCTTGATCCTTTTTAATGGCATCTGTTCTTGTTTCATGATTATAATATCATCTCTTAGCCCTCTGAGGATATGCGTGATGGTCTTTTTTAATCTTCTTCTTTCTACATCATCTCTGTTTCCTCCAGGTCTTTTATTTTTCCTCTCTATTCCTTTAGTCTCTATGTTTTGTTGTTGTTGTTTTGTTTTTATGTAAAAGACTTTCCACAGTTGTTCCTATTTAAGAGTGAGAAACAAAAGAGTTAACTAGAATTCCTCAGTATCTGGATGAAGCTGCTCAATCATTACCTTCATTGTAGGGTGAGCTGACTGGGCCATTTCACATACAGTATGATTCCATTTTCATAGTATTCTCAAAATGACAAAATTACAAATACAGGAACCAGTTAGTGGTTGGCATAGGCTAGGATGCTGGGGAAAGGGGGATGTGTGTGACTGCAAAGGGACAGCAAGAGAGAGATCTTTGTGGTGATGGAATGGTTCTAAGTCTTGACTGCAGTGGTGCTCATCTGTTACACATGTGCTAAAATGACATTGTACTACAGTTATGTAAGATGCAAACTGAGGAAAGCCAGGTGAAGGGCATCCCAAATCTCCTCTACTTTCTTTCCAACTTCCTGTGAATCTATAATAATTTGAAAATAAAAAAATCACCATCAGTTATGGGCATATTGTGTCCCCCTGAGTCTAGAAGTGAAGGACAGTAATAAAACTCCAATTCCAGGTAAGAGTAAGTATTTTCTCTCTTACTACATCAAGTCATGCATCAACATTGCAATTGATACAATTTGAGAATCTGTGTGCTGTAATCTCTATATTACACTTGGGATTTAGTTTAATGGGTCCTAACTTTTAATTTTGTATCTTTTTTGGGGTTTCTTTTCTTCTTGCTGAAATGGCATTTTGTTTTCTCTTAATGCCTTTAAACTCGAGTATCTGTACCCAGTAACATGACATCTTAGAATTTTACACTTTTTTCTTTATTAGTTGTTATATAGTTTTATTACTTGTTGAAAGATTGTCTTCTTTCTTTTATTATTTTGGGCTAGAGACAGCTAAAACATTGGCAGTGGTCGTTCAGAATAACAACGACGTTTTATGGAGAAGATTGGAGACTTTGTTCAGTGAAGAAAAGTCGTTCTGAAGTTTTAACGACATACCCATCAATCACCACAATTAAGTTGTTGTCTGAACCTGCATCACCAGAAAACAATGCCTGATATTCCCCTAAATCACATTTTAATGAATAACGAGTTGATATTTATGACATTTTTATTGTATTGCTCTCGCCTTTAATTCAAACTTGAACTATATCAACTGTGTATTTAATTGATAACTAAAGGCATTCCCCAACTTGGAAACTGGCGATATTCTGATTATAAATGGATGGTTTTTCAACTTAGAATTCACTTTATCATCATAACAATGTTACTTATGGTTGATTCGCAGATGAATCCACAAAGTCAGATTTAAACCAAGGGGCAGTCTAAATATGTGCAGAATGCTAGAATACCAGAAAACAAGAACTCAATGTGACCTTTATCTTTAAAATATATTTTCTTAATATTTGAACACCAAAGTCCATAAAAACACATTTTATTTTCATCAAACATCTACTATTTTCCTGACCTAAGAGTTAATGGATATTTAAGATTACTGTTTCTTCCCCTCAGGGCTGGTGTGTCAGGGAAACGCTGGTTTACTCAGACAACTGTGACCAGGTAAACAGAATCCTGGGGGCCTTTCCAGGACTTTACAGGCCTTTTCTGGGTCTTGCAGTAAATGATTATTTCTGGTTCTTGAAAACATTTCTTAACATGCCCAGGCTTCCAAACTTCTTTTTTCCTTAAGAATGTATGACCCCGGCACTCTCCTGGACCTATAAGCCAACATTAAGGTGTTTTTGTTGTTGTTAATTTCAAAAATTAAAGAAATGCAGAATTCTTTCACTAAGAAAACAAAACGTACTCAAACAACAAACACAATGTCTGTGTATATCCTCACCTTGCAGCCCCTATCTAACTCTCCATGTCTCCAGATCTTGCCCACACCCACTCTGGCCTCAGGGAGACCTCATCCTCCAAAGGAGATTGGCCTCCCAACAAAAAGCCCTGATCCCAGGCAGGTACCTGAGGACCCCGTGGTCTGCTTGAATACCCTCCTTATCTTCCCAGGCCAGTTATCAATCACTGCCTGCAGTCAATACACATCTGTGGTAAAGACCAAGTGCCTTTGAGCACACCTCCTTTCAAGTTAGTGCAGCATCAAAAGGGCACTGAGGAGGGGTCCGAAGGTTTCGGGCTGCAGCTAAGGGTCCCCAGTGTGGGGTGCAGATATCAGTGGAGTGGGATCCAGCCGGCTTCCCCGGGTGCGATGGTCCCACCCCTGGCAGCCTGGCACCTGTGCTTACCGTGGTCCTCAGCTGCCCCACAGAGGTGGCCCACAGGGGCCACTGACCAGCCATCCAGGCTCTGCTGTCAAGGATGGGAGGGGGGCCAGGAGAAGCCCAACACAAACGGGACAACAGCCCTGAAAAGGAGGCTGATTCTAAAGTAGGGTCACTCCCATGCATAGCCGAGCACCTGTTACTCCACTCTTCTGCTCCAGGAAGAAGAAATGCCTTCATCCAGGTAAAGAGCACCAAGAGTGGAGAGGGGCGAGATGAGCGTTGCCGCTACCCCCAAGGGTTTGGAGGGGGCAGACAGGAGTCCTCAGCAGCTTGATAGGGCACTGGTCTTTTTTTGAGGTGTTCTTGACTTTGCCTGGAGAGCATATTTATTAGCAAATTATGATCTAATGCCCAGATTTCCAGGTATATTTTGGGATAAGAACAAGGGTCGTAAGCTAGAGGCTATGTTTGGACAAATCTATGGGCCTCCTGTAGCCTTATTTGTGCTGACTTTGTTGACTTTTATGTTAACCTCAGGGTCAGCCACGATTTTCTTTGTCATACTTCATTTCATTTCCCTAGAGAAAAAAGGACCTGTTAAGTGGCTCAGGGAACCCTGGTGGCCCAGTGATTAAGTGCTACAGCTGCTAACCAAAAGATCAGCAGTTTGAATCCACCAGCCACTCCTTGGGAACCCTGTGGGGCAGTTTTACTCTGTCTGTAGGGACACTATGAGTCAGAATCCACTCGACAGCAAAGAATTTGGTTTTTAACAAGTTTTAAATGGCTCAGAGAGAAAATGAAATCCTAATTAGGCAACTAATTGGTCAGTGATTAAAAAAAACAAACAAAAAAAAAGAAAATTTTCAACTGCATATAAAAAAGAAATTTCTAAATGAGAATTGTTTAAGGAGGTAATGGCCTGCCTTAGAAAATTCTGAGCTCCCATCACTAAAGGCCTTCCAGCTAAAATTGGATGACCATTAATAATTATAGAAAGGATGTAAACCATGGAGGCCTTCTTAGCCCACGTGTTCCAGAATTCTAAAGGCTGAAATGATTTAAACGTTAAAATAATCAAAGCAAATTTAACTGAGTTCAGCTTTGATCTATAATTCCAACTTCTGCCAAAACTCCTTAATCAAAATGTAGTTACGTGCAGAAAATATTTAATGTTCAGAAAGTATTGTTGATTTGAGATGGCAGCACAACAAAAACTTTAAGCTATTATTGCTGTTGTTAGGTGCCGGCTAGTGGGTTCTGACTCATAGCGGCTCTATAGGACAGAGTAGAAACTGCCCCATAGGGTTTCCAAGGAGCAGGTGGTAGATTTGAACTGCCGACCTTTTGGTTAGCAGCCGAGCTCCTAACCACTGTGCCGCCAGGGCTCCAAATGACCTGAGTTGAAAGAGTCTAATTGTGATATTGGCTCTTTCCAACTAGATAATACCCATGCGATCAAATGCATAGCAACCCTTTAGGACAGAGAGTTGCCCTATAGGGTTTCCAAGGAGTGGCTAATGGATTCAAACTGCAGATCTTTTGGTTAGCAGCCAAGCACTTAACCACTGGGCCATCAGAGATCCATTAAGATCCATGAAGATCCTTAAGATCCATTAAGATTCCCTAAGATCAGAGATCCGTTAAGCCATTAAGGAGTAACTATTCCTAAATTATGCCATTGACCTCAGAGAATATAATTCTATTTCCTACCTGTCTAATGGGATGACGGTTTAGGATGGAATGTGGAAAGATAAATTCAGCTCTGAAGAAAATACTACTGTTATCTATAATCGTCTGAAGAATTAAACCAAGCATTTTTAGAGTTTTAAAATGGCAGACTGTGTGTACAATAGACTGCAAAAGTAAAAGCAGAACTTTTTTGACTCCCACCATGTTGTCTAAGTGTTGATTTTAAAACTTCATTTTAGTGAAAAATAATTTAAACACACCTTCTTTAGACAAACTGCCACCAGTTAAATCTTGTCTCATTTCAGAGAGCTAGTGCAGAGGAAGTAGTCATAAATCATTTACATTTTAACCTCCGTGTCCAACTAACTCATCAACGCGTTTTTCAGAGTTTATCAACGACCTACCCTAGTGTTGACAGAAGCCCCTCGGTGGGGAAAACGGTTTGCATTCGATTACCAACTAAACGAAAAGTTGTCAGTTCAAACCCTCCCGGTGGCACCGTAGAAGAAAGGTCTGGCGACCTGTTTCCATAAAGATTGCAGCCAAGAAAACCCTGTGGAACAGTTCTACTCTACAACACACGGGATCGCCACGAGTCAGAATCGACTCAACAGCACAGAGTTTAGTGTAGTGTTTACAAAGAGTGGTATCCCGATAAGCTTAGGCTTCGGATTGCTGCAAAAGTGGATGTGATCACAAGTTCAGAAGTGAGCTTTTTTAGCCCAGTTCCTTCTGCCACACTTTGCCCTCTATTGCTATCGGCCTCTTTTTTCCAGCTCTCCAAATTCTTGGGCTGGCATTTTATCTCCTCATCTGTTCAAGTGCAGCCTGTCTGTATCCAATTCTACATAAAATTAAAGTGTGTCGCCACCCTCTCAGAGACATTTTTTCTCTCTTTTATAAATGTGTCTGTCTGCTGTCACACAAATAAATCAGTGCTGGTTCATCCCTGAGTAGATATTATTGATTCACTAAACCCTAAAGATTTTTGACCTTTTTAAAAAGAGATTCCCACTGCACAAGATATTTTACAAAGTGACAAGAGCTTCTGTGCATTGCATGAAATCAGTCCCATTTAAGTGGAGCATATTTCCTAGGGAGATTGCTGACTGCACGGCATTCAAATATTGTGTCATGTTAAATGAGGGACACTTTTAATAATTTCAGTTGTGCTTTTTCTGAAAAGAAGGGAAATAAATATAGCAAAAAAAAAAAGAATCCCGTGCCAGAAATTGAATTTAAAATCAGCAAAGGGATTAATAACTTAAGCTGAAATTGGTATAACTTAGCTGTGAGGCTGAAAAATGCTTTTGAGGGTGAAGGAAGGCTATGATTAATCTAGAAAGTAATTAGGCAATGAATGATCCAAAGTACTGTGCAGAATTAAGACTTAAAGGTACATGTGATTTAGAGTCAACAGGCCTGAGTTCTATTCCCACCCCTGCCACCTCGTGAAATGTACTTCCCTTCCCAGGGCTCAGTTTCTTCACAAATAACACAAGCAGGTTGAGTTAGACTGTCTCTAGGGTCCTCTTCAGAGCGATGAACTATATGATTAACCAGGTAGGTCCACACAGCATAACATAATAACCAATGGAATAAACAGATTAATTTAAACAAACAAACAAAAAAAACCCACTGCCATCAAGTTGATTCCAACTTATAGCAACCCTATAGGGTAGAGTAGAACTGCCCCATAGAGTTTCCAAGGAGTGCCTGGCAGATTCGAACTGCTGACCTTCTGGTCAGCAGCCATAGCACTTTAACCGCTACACCACCAGGGTTTCCAGTTGAAACAAAGGAAATATTTATTAGGCAAGAATTATGTGAAACGCACTATGATAGACATTAAAAATGCTAAGTTAAACCGAAATCCCACAGGATATGGGAACAGAGCTGAAGTTGGGCTACTAGGTTTTCCTTACTTAAGAAAATGAGAAATTCTGAAGAGCAATGACCCTAAGGTGATTTGATCAGCCTCTGGGATGTGGCCAACCTGTCCGTACTCGATATTGAAGAGTCCCATGCATCAGCTTGTAAACACACACACACATTCAGACACACACACACACACACATTCACACGCACACACATTCACATGCACACACATTCAGACACGTACACACATTCAGACACATACACACATTCGCACCTGCACACATTCACACAGACACTCACACACATACACATTCACACCCACACATTCACACACATACACATTCACACGCACATTCACACACACACTCACATGCACACACATTCACACACAGACATTCACACACACAATACACATTCACACACAGACATTCACACACACATAATACACATTCACACACATACACAACACACATACACATTCACACACACGTTCACACAAATACACACATAAATTCACGCACACACATTCACACACATACACATTCGCAAACATACACATTCATACCCACACATTCACACACACATTCACACACATACATGCACATACACATTCACACACATACACGCACATATACATTCACACACACATTCACACACATACACATTCACACACACATTCACACACATACACATTCACACACACATTCACACACATACACATTCACACACATACACGTTCACACACGTACACACACATTCACACACACACATTCACACACACATTCACACACGTACACATTCACACACACGTTCACACATGCACATTCACACACACACTCACACACATACACACACACATACACATTCACACACACATTGACACACTCACACACACATTCACACACACATTCACACATTCGCACTTACACACACGTTCACACATGCACACGTTCACAGACGCACACGATCACACACGCACACATTCACGCACACATGCACACATCCACACATGCACACGTTTGCACATGCACACATTCACACACACACACATTCGCACGTGCACACATTCACACACGTAAACACACATTCACACACATACACACACATACAGACACATGAGTTCTCCAGGGCCCATTTGTACAACCTAAGAAAGAAATCTTTCTCTTCTGCAGGAGATCACACCTGGCTCAGATAGACCAGATGACCCCTCGCCCCCCACGACCACCATCACTAAACCCAGTTCTGGGAGGTGAGAATCTCCCAGCACTCACCACCTTTTCAGTGTGGTTGCCTTCTCTAACCCTGCTCAACTGCACCATGTCTCTCTTCTGGGTAATTGTCTTTAAAAAGCCTCATTCGATTGCCTCACCAGAAAGTCTTGTTCCTGGGGCGACCACTGGACCCACAAAGGATCGGAAATAAACCACCACCAGGACCTAATTCAGGGTGCCCTATCTTGTCTGCACCAGCCAGGCTTGTCAAATGCAGCTTGGGTAATTAAGTGTTCTTCACTTGAGGGGGAAAAAAATCACAAAAAAATCAGGAGAAGGAAAAGCTGGAGGGGAAAGTGATGTGCTTGCAGAAGAAAAGTTTGACATGTCTATACAACAGCCCAGAAGAGGCGTCCAGAAGACCCAAGCACAAGTACAGAGCTGAAGAGAAAGGCTGGAGCTGCAGCTACGGTCCACAAGTGACCAGCATGCACGCCTTTTCATGTACTTTGGTGCAGAAAACTGGGCTTTTTCTGCTACAGTCCAAGCACATAAGACTATGTGAATGGTTAGTGCTACAGGTAAGCATCAAGAGTCACATTTAATGACATAACTCATAGCCCCAGGCTATTCTTCTTAGTGCTACTGGATCTGGGAGCATCCCTGCTGCCATTGTTTCTTCATTCTCCAATGCAAAAGACCTTCCTTCTTCTATTTCCTGTATTCTCCAGAGCTGTCGTTCTGATATCTCTCATTGAAGATGTCTTGCAGTTATTAAAATGATTTCTCAAGACTATGTGCATTTCAAAAGGAATAATTGTTTTAATAATCTAAAGGGATTCACTGACAGTAATGGAATGTCAGACACCAGTGATGGGTTCTTAGGGGATGTTTCTATGAGGGAGTACTACGGAGGACTTGAAACTATATCATCCAGGTGAACATCAACTCTGTCAACGTGAAGGCCATTCTTGATTTTGTATTTGTAAGCTATGGCAAATTGTTTTGTTCTTGAGACTAACCTGGCACTCTCTTACAACCACTTTTAATACAGACGTATACAGGCAAATCACACATTGATTAACTAAATTGCTTACCTTCCCTTTGCATGATTCTCACCTTCCCTTTTGCATGATTTTTATGTGCATAAACAAAACCTAACCAGTTGCCATCAAGTCAATTCCAACTCACAGCGGTCCTATAGGACAGAGTAGAACTGCCCCATAGGATTTCCAAGGATCAGCTGGTGGATTTGAACTGCGGATCTTTTGGTTAGCAGCCATAGCTCTTAACCACTGCACCACCAGGACACCTTTTATGTGTATAGATAACCAAAAATTACTTTTATGTTTAATAGTACCACAACCAGGTTTCTGTGATTAATGTATTCTTTATAGTCATATCATTATAGTAATTCATAGATATATTAGTCTCCCGGGGCTGCTGTAACAAAATATCACACACTTGAAGCTTTCAAAAACAGAAGTTTATTGTCTCACGGCCCTGGAGGCCAGAAGTCAGAATTCAGGGTGTTGGCTGGGCCATGCTCTCTCTGAAGGCTCTAGGGGAAGATCCTTCCTTTTCCCTTTCAGCTTCTGATAGTCCCAGGCATTACTTGGTTTGTAGCAGCATCATTTCAATCTCTGTGTCTTCACATGGCTTCCTCTTTCTGTGTCTCTTCATCTCAGAGTCTCTTGTCCTCTTCTTATAAGGACAGCTGTCATTTGGAGTAGGGCCCACCCTACTCCAGTGTGACCTCATGTTAACCAATTACAACTGCAAAAATGTTGTTTCCAAATAAGATCACATTCACAGGTACCAGGGGCTAGGACTTGAACATATCTTTTTGGGAGACACAAATCAACTCACAACAACACAGTATATTCTCTTCTTTTTCTTTCCCTCCTTATCTTGCATTAATTTTTCTCTCTCTCTCCCTCGTGTGACTATTTCAAAAATAAGACCAGAATATGAGATCAATGTGAGGAAAGGGTAGGGTGGGAACAACTAGATGTATTAAATCATAGTGCAAAGCTTCAGGTGGAATCTTTTAAATTCAGAGAAAGGCAAAGTCTAGAAACCCAGACTTTTACATAAACATGAATCAAAGTTTGAGGGATTAACCACGAAGTAACTGCAAAGCAAGTAAAGAATGCAAGACATGGTATAAGAAAATTTTTATTACACAAGAAGGAAGAAAACCTTTCCAAGCCCAGAGTGTGAGGTGTTGGAATGGATTAAGGGCTAAGAAAGGACAGAAAAGATAAGAGTTCAAAGAGATCAGGAAGAAGGTCTTTGCTTTTCTCTAAAAAGGGGGATATTATACAAGATCTCATCACACATCTGTCAGTTTGTCCTACTATGGCGGCTTGCATGTTGCTGTGATACTGGAAGCTTTACCACTAGTATTTCAAATACCAGCAAGGCCACCCTTGGTGGACAAGTTTCAGCTGAGCTTCCAGACTAAGACAGGCTAGGAAGAAGTACTTGGCAGTCTACTTCTGAAAAAGTTGGCCAGTGAAAACCTTATGAATAGCAATGGGACATTGTCTGATATAGTGCCAGAAGATGAGTCACTCAGGATGGAAGCCACTCAAAATATTACTGGAGAAGAGCTGCCCCTCAAAGTAGAGTCAACCTTAATGACATGGCCGGAGTCAAGCTTTCGGGACCTTCATTTGCTGATGTGGCATGACTCAAAGTGAAGATAAACAGCTGCGAACATCCATTAATAATCAGAGCATGGAATGTACGAAGTATGAATCTGGGAAAATTGGAAGTCATCAAAAATGAAATGGAACACATAAACATCAGTATCCTAAGCATTAGTGAGCTGAAATGGACTAGTATTTTGAATCAGATAATCATATGATCTACTATTCTGGGAATGATAAATTGAAGAGGAATGGCATTGCATTCCTCATCAAAAGGAACATTTCAAGATCTATCCTGCAGCACAACGCTCTCAGTTACAGAATAATAACCACACACCTACAGGGAAGACTAGTTAATAGGACTATTACTCAAATTTACACACCAAACACTAAGGCCAAAGATGAAGAAATTGAAGATTTTACCAACTTCTGCAGTCTGAAATTGATCAAACATGCAATCAAGATGCATCTGCAATTACTGGTGATTGGAATGTTAAAGTAGGAAACTACAAGAAGGATTGGTAGTTGGAAAATATGGAATTGACGATAAAAACGTTGCTCGAGATCACATGATAGAATTTTACAAGATCAATGACTTCATTCCAAATGCCTTTTTTCAACAACGTAAATGGCACTTATACACATAGACCTCACCAGATGGAAAACACAGGAATCAAATCAACTATATCTGTGGAAGGAGATGATAGAAAATCTCAATATCATCAGTCAGAACAAGGCCAGGGGCAGACTGTGGAACAGACCATCAATTGCCCCTATGCAAGTTTAACTTTAAACTGAAGAAAATTAGGACAAGTCCCTGAAAGCCAAAATAAGACCTTGAGTATATCCCACCTGAATCTGGAGATCATCTCAAGAATAGATGTGATGCATTGAACACTAATGACTGACGACCAGGTAAGTTGTGGGAAGACATTAAGGACATCATACATGAAGAAAGCAAAAGGTCATTAAAAAACAGAAAAGAAAGAAAAGACCAAAATGTATGTCAGAAGAGATTCTGAAACTTACTCTTGAAGATAGAGTAGCTAAAGCAAATGGAACAAATGATAAAGTAAACAAAGATTTCAAAGGGCATTTTAAGAAGACAAAGTAAAATATTATAATAAAAAATGCAAAGACCTGGAGTTAAAAAACCAAAAGGGAAGAACACACTCAGCATTTCTCAAACTGAAAGGACTAAATTAAAAATTCAACCCTCTAGCTGTAATTTTGAAAGATTCTATGGGCAAAATATTTAATGATGTAGAAAGCATCCAAAGCAGAGGGAAGGAATACACACAGTCACTCTACCAAAAATAATTGGTCGATATTCAATCATTTGAAGTGGTAGGATATGATCAAGAAGCGATGGTACTGAAGGAAGAAGTCCAAGCTGCATTCAAGGCATTGGGGAAAAGCAAGGCTCCAGGAATTGATGAAATACCAACCGAGATGTTCCAGCAGATGGATGCAGTTCAGAAGGTGCTCACTTGATCTATGCCAAGAAATTTGGAAGACAGCTGCCAGGCCAACTGACTGGAAAAGGTCCATTTTTATGCCCATTCCACAGAAAGGTGATCCACAGGATGAGCAAATTATTGAACAATATCATTAATATCACACACAAGTAAAATTTTGTTGAAGATCATTCAAATACGATTGCAACAGTACACTGACAGGGAACTGCCAAAAATTCAAGCTGGATTCAGAAGAGGACGTGGAACAAGGTATATCACTGGTGATGGCAGATGGATCTTCGATGAAAGCAGAGACTACCAGAAAGATATTCACCTCTGTTTTCTTCACTATTCAAAGGCATTTGGCTGTGTGGATCATGACAAATTATGGATAACATTGTGAAAAATGGGAATTCCAGAACACTTCATTGTGCTCATGCAGAACCTGTACATAGACCAAGAGGTAGTCATTCATAAAGAAAAAAGGAACACTGTTTTCAAATCAGGAAAGGTGTGTATCAGGTTTTATCCTTTTACCATACCTATCCAATCTGTATGTCGAGCAGATAATCTGAGAAACTGGACTATATGAAGAAGAACGGGGCATCAGAATTGTTGGAAGGTTCCTTAACAACCTGCAATATGCAGATGATACAACCTTGCTTGCTGAAAGTGAAGAGGACTTAAAGCACTTATTGAAGCCTTCAATATGAATTACACCTCAACATAAAAAGAAAACAAAAATCCTCACAACTGGGCCAATAAGCAACATCATGATAAATGGAGAAAAGATTGAAGTTGTCAAAGATTTTATTTTACTTGGATCCGCAATCAATGCCCGTGGAAGCAGCAGTCAAAAAATCAAATGACATGTTATTGCATTGGGCAAATCTGCTGCAAAAGACCTCTTTAAAGTGTTAAAAAAGTGAAGATGCCACTTTGAGGACTAAGGTGTGCCTGACCCAAGCTATGATCTTTTCAATCACCACATGTGCATGCGAAAGCTGGACAATGAATAAGGAAGAATGAGGAAGAATTGTTGGCAAAGAATATTGAATATACCATGGACTGCCTGAAGAACAAACAAGTCTGTCTTGGAAGAAATACAGCCAGGGTGCTTCTTGGAAATGACGATGGTGAGACTTTGTCTCACATACTTTGGACATGTTATCAGGAGGGACCAGTTCCTGGAAAAGGATGTCATGCTTGGTAAAGTAGAGGATCAGTGAAAAAGAAGAAAACCCTCAAAGAGATGAATTGACACGTGGTTTCAATAACGGGCTCAAGCATAACAATGATTGTGAAGATGGTGCACGACCGTGCAGTGTTTCGTTCCTTCGTACGTAGTGTTGCTGTGAGTTGAAACTGACTCATCGGCACCTAACAAAAACAACAACACATATGGTATACGCAGCCAGATAAATTTAGAAGTCTCTGAGAACATCCTTTCTCTACAGAGCAGGGAACAAGATCATCCACTGTGCAGATTACATAGGGAATTTGAAGAGTGCGTTGAGGTTCAGAACAGCTTACTTGTGAGTTTAGAGAAGATGAACAGAAACCAATACAAGAATTACTTAGTTTCACTGACAGTCTAGCTGAGGCTGGAGGCTGCAAATTCTAACAGCACAAATCTAAACCAGGTTGAGGACTATGAGGGTGGGTTTAGCTGTAAGAATAGGGACTAAGAGCACCATACCCGTTAGTTATAAAGACAGAACTGGTGGACTAGGAAATGCAATAGACTGAGGTCCCTAAACTAAACAGGGAAGTCCATGAAACAAGAAGATAGCTGATGGGTTTACTACAATGAGTTCAAGGGCATAGTGATCTAACCAAAGCCAAGAGTAGGCTGAGTAAATATAAAGAAATGAGGACTGGAGGGAAACCAGTAGGGTAAGAGAGCAGATTGTCTAAGATTATTATCTCTAAGGTTTTCATGATGATGATGAGTTCACAGGAATAAATGAAGATGTCTCAAACTATTAACTCCCTTGCTTTCTGTCACATTATCTGAAGATAGCTTAGATCGGAAGTCAGCAATTTTTTTTTTTTTTTTCTGTAAAGTGCCAGATAGTAAATATTTTAGGCTTTGGAAGCCATATGACCTCTGCTGCAACTATTCAACTCAGCCACTATAGCATGAAAGTAGGAAAGCAACCACAACAACAACTAGCAAACAACTTGGCATGATTGTGTTCCAATAAAACTTTATTTGCAAAACAGGCGGTGAACCAGATTTGGCCCCTAGCTGTCATTTACTGACCCCTAGTCTGGACACAGAGCTCCACGCTGATCCACCACAGTGGTAATGTCACATAGACAGGAAGTAGTGAGCTGGATAAGGCAAGCGCTCTCCATGGCCTTGTGAGAATCATGTGTTCTGGGGGTGGGGGTGAAGCCTGCTAAGGTTCTTGAAGGGCCATCCCAGCTGCACAGCCACTGAGGGATCCCTGAAGCCTCTCTTGCACTCTCATCTACATTCAGTTTTTTCCTCTGCCCATCCCACCTCCTGAACTCTGATCCAGCTCTTCTCAAGAGCAGCACTCAATAAGCCACTCACACAAAAGCTTCAATTTCAAAAGTCAGCCCCTTGGAGAGTGCCTATTACACAAATTCTGGAAAATTCTAAGATTTGTGATTCAAAGATCTGAAAGGAATTCAAGAGCATCTATAATTCCATCACTGACACATATCACTGTTAGTATTTTCACTGCCTCTTCCAGTAGAATGATAATTCCTGAGCAATTGGAAAATAGGAGGGATGATAAGCAGGTCAACGTTACCCTACTGGTTTTAATTGCAGCTAAAATGTTGAGTGACTTCTGATGACTGCAAAAATAAAATTGTTTCTAAGTATTCATGTAGCTCCCTGAAGACTGTACAAAATAACCTCATCTAACATTGCACATAAGGTCATGTGATATGTTTTAATCAAGCCCAGTAATTTAAAAAACATTTTAATTGGCTCATGTGAAAATGTCTTTGAAGATCTTGCCTTGAAGAATAAATAGTACATGAAATAAGCAGAACAAGAAACCGACACTATGAGTTGAAAGTAATAACTCAAGAGTTATAATCAAAGAAAAGAACTATGATTAAAATGCCAGAGGCAAAGTTCTCTAAAACTATAGAAGTAAATGGAAATTCAAATGTCTGAAAATAAAAGAAGAAAATATGAGAAAGATGGTTACCTGTGTTTTATTGACTATGTAAAGTCATTCAAGTGTGTGGGTCATAATAAATTATGGATAACATTGCAAAGGATGGGAATTCCAGAATATTTCATTGTGCTCATGTGGAACCTGTACATAGACCAAGAACCAGTCATTAAAACGGAACAGGGGATACTGTGTAATTTAAAAACAGAAAAGGTATGTGTCAGGGTTGTATCCTTTCACCATACTTATTCAATCTGTATGCTGAGCAAATAACCTGAGAAGTTGGACTATATGAAGAAGAACATGGCATTATGTTTGGATGAAGGCTCATTAACAATCTGTGATATGAAGATGACATACATTTGCTCGCAGAAAAGGTGAAAAGGACTTGAAGCACTTACTTATGAAGATCAAAGACTATTCAGTATAGATTCCACTTCAATACAAAGAAAACAAAAATCCTCACAACTGGACCAGTAAGCAACATCATGATAAACGGAGAAATGATTGAAGTTGTCAAAGATTTATTTCACTTGGATCCACAGTCAGTG
The DNA here is from genome assembly GCF_024166365.1 of Elephas maximus indicus. Taxonomy (NCBI): domain Eukaryota; kingdom Metazoa; phylum Chordata; class Mammalia; order Proboscidea; family Elephantidae; genus Elephas; species Elephas maximus. The sequence continues at coordinate 4,860,701 of NC_064826.1, forward strand.
CCTATGGAAGTAGCAGTCAAGAAATCAAACCACATATTGCGTTGGGCAAATCTGCAGCAAAAGACCTCTTTAAAGTGTTAAAAAGCAAAGAAGTCACCTTGAGAACTGTCTTAGTCATCTAGTGCTGCTATAACAGAAATACCACGATTGAATTACTTTAACAAAGAGAAATTTATTCTCTCACAGTTCACTAGGCTAGAAGTCTGAATTCTGGGTGCCGGCTCCAGGGGAAGTCTGTCTCTCTGTGTCAGCTCTGGAAGAAGCACCTTGTGATGCATCAGCCTTCCATTGGTCTGGGAGCATCTCAGTGCAGGAACCTCAGGTCCAAAGGATGCACTCTGCTCCTGGCGCTGCTGTCTTGGTGGTAGGAAGTCCCCATATCTCTCAGTTCACTTCTGTCTTTTATATCTCAAAAGAGATGGGCTTAAGACACTATCTAATCTTGTAGATATCGTTAATACAACTGCCACTAATCCATCCCGTTACATCATAGTGATAGGATTTACAACACAAAGGGAAATCTCTTCAGATGACAAAATGGTAGACAAGCATACAATACTGGGAATCATGACCCAGTGAAGTTGACAGATATTTTGGGGGGACACAATTCAATCCATGACAAGACTAAGGTGCACCTGACCCAAGCCATCATATTTTCAATTGCCTCATATGTATGCAAAAATTGGACAATGAACAAGGAAGACTGAAGAAGAACTGATGTTTTTGAATTATATCATTGGCAAAGAATATTGGATATACTATGGACTGCCAAAAGGATGAACAAATCTGTCTTGGAAGAAGTACAGCCAGAATGTTCCATAGCATGGAGAATGGCGAGTCTTCACCTCACATACCTTGCATTTGTTATGAGAAGGGACCAGTCCCTGGAGAAGGGCAACATACTACGTAAGGTAGTTGTTGTTGTTGTTGTTAGGTGCCGTCGAGTCGGTTCCGACTCATAGAGACCCTATGCACAACAGAACGAAACACTGCCCGGTCCTGAGCCATCCTTACAGTCGTTGTTATGCTTGAGCTTATTGTTGCAGTCACTGTGTCAATCCACCTCGTTGAGGGTCTTCTTCTTTCCCACTGACCCTGTACTCTGCCAAGCATGATGTCCTTCTCCAGGGACTGATTCCTGGAGAAGGACATAAGGTAGAGGATCAGCAAAAAAGAGGAAGACCTTGGATGAGATGGATTGACATCACAGCTTCAACAATGGGCTCAAACAAAGCAAGGATTGTGAGGATGGCGCCGGACCAGGTGGTGTTCCGTTCTGTTGTACACAGGGTTGCTGTGAGTCAGAACCTACTCAATAACACCTAACAACAACAACAATAAGGAATTAATTATATCATGAAAGAGAGTTATTCTGCTTTAAAACTGTGTCATTCATGTCTCTTTTCAATAATCTCTAGTTTGGCTACATAAAAATATTTTTACATGAATATGCTTTGTTTCTTAAATTTACATCCATTTATAATTCTGCGTCCCTGTGCTATCTGCTGGTTGTATGCACAATACACAGGAGAATTCTGCATCTGTGAATTGCTCTTTACAGAAATTTCAATCTCAATACATTGCTTTTCCTTGTAATCCATAAGGCCTTAAGCTTAATGGTCAATGTAACAAAAATAAAAAATGCTAACTTAAAGTATGAACATATCTTTCATCTAACATTTGATTGCGTAAATTAAATGGCTCACATTTTAAAAACAGTAGAGTCTTGTACTTTGGTTATCATGAGAGGGTGAAGGTCATTCTAGGCCCTCAGGAATAGCAAAGACCACTATACTTCCACTCCTAGCACTTTCTCCACAGAGATCAAAGCTCTTACGTATCCACCGAGAACCAAAGAGACTTTATGGAAATAGTTAATAAAGGCTCAATATGAGTTGAGGCTTTCAGGCAATTTAGTAGAATATTAGATCTTCTCATATCCAAAGAGGTTTTTGGATTTATACCATGTTCAGAAGCTAGTCTCTAGGGTGAAAATAGCTGACACTCTTGACGATTAAACCCCTTAAAAGGGAATGGGAAACGATTTCATAATTTCCTTGCTGGAGTTTATGAGATCTAAACTCACATAGTTCAACTCTTATTCATTACTATCCACTCTTAATTATGAGTTTCCATTACACATTTGTGGTTGTAATTGTTCTCTTGTTGGGCCCATTTGGATGTTTACTGCTATTGGCCTTATTTCCTTGTGCACATTTATGTGTATGTGTTTTCTACTTTACTAGATTGCAAATTATAAAATAATTAAAGGACACTCTTTCTATTAAATGAAATTTTCTGTGCTTTGTAATTCCCGGTAACAAATATGATACAACAACAAAGCAATTTTCCATAAATTTTTTTTGTCTCCTGCATTCTTCATCACAGCCCCCATCAGAGTCTGGAAACCTACTAGAAGGTGGTACAGAGATAAAAATTCTTGAAAAAATGGCAAAGTGGATAAAACTGGCATTCTTACACTTGACCCTCTACAATAAACCCAGCATCCGTCTTCCCTCAGGAACCTCAAATGTTGACACAGTCCAGGCAGAGCTCCTCAGTATGCCAGTTGGTCCTATTCTCCTTGCAAAGTATACTAGAAGCCAATAACTCTATAGTGAAAATCCCAAGGATGGTACTTTTTCCGGATTTGCAGGGATGTAAATTTCTTTCAGCCCCATTTTTCTTATCTCTAAAAAGGATTAAATAAACCAGCCTTATGTAGTTTTTGCAAAGTTAAATAAGAAAAGTATCAGGCACAAACTGTGCATTAAATAAGCGATTCCTTACCTAGCTGTACACAGGAATCTTCTGGAAAACTTTAAAATTCCAATTCATAGACCCTATTCACAGAGATTCTGGTAAAAAAGATCTCATCTGACCAGGAACCTGTATCGTTGAATTCTTACCCAGAGGTTCTAAGGTTCAGGGGTAACCAATGAGCTCGATAGAATCTAGTTTTCTTCTATTGCCTTCTGCATTCTAAGTTTCCACTTACTCATTGTAACTGTTTCGGCTCCGTTAGAAGGAACTCAGTCTGCAAGATTAGGCTAGCTCACCTCTAAAACAGTTTACATTCTTTCCGCCATCCTTTTCTCTTTCCCTCCTGAGCCTGAGCCTAAAAAAAAAAAAAAACCTGGATATTATAGACATTGGCCCTTGAAGCCCAAACAGTTGTCCATCAGGAATTTGGGATGCTTTAGCTTTGCAGTTGACTTGAACACCTTGACCTAACATTTTTAGAGATTTTTGTGAAAAAAACTGATTCAGTTGAATGAAGTTCAGACGCTGCTCTCCTGACAACATAAGCACAGCCAATTTTGTCAAAATTGTGCCATGAGTTATTAGGTTGATATTATAACAGTTCTAAATTTGTTTTACACTTCTCAGGAGAGTATCTAACAAGTGTAAATACCATTTCTTTAAATCCCTTCCTCATTCCATACCATAGGGCTTAAGGAAACAGTAATATATCCGTTAGATTAGGCGTTGTTTCATTTAATGGGAACTTCAAGGTAGGTGGGGGTGGCCTAAATAATACAGAAGATCATCCCCTCTCATGTAAAAGACATTCAGAGAGAGGCAGCTCTGAACTCCATGGTGATAAAATGTGTGGGGTCCTTCGATCTTTCTGTCCCAAAACCCTAGCAGGTGCTTTCATTTGTGAGATCACCTCACAGTACAAGAAGACAGTTGGAGTTCCAATAATCACATAAGTATTCCTGTTACCTGCACAGCAAAAAAAAAAAAAAAAAATATTTCCAACTCATAGAAACCCTATAAGACAGAGTAGAACTGCCCATAGGGTTTCCAAGGAGCAGCTGGTGGATTCGAACCGCCAGGCTTTTGGTTAGCAAACCAGCTCTTAACCACCTGAACAGAGAAGATGGGAAAGCAAAAGGAGTGTTTCTCACAGGGCAGTCAGTCCCCTCTAGCAGCCCTCAAAGAAGTCATGCACAGCACTTGTGCGTAGTGACAAGGCCAGCATGCTTTGAGAGAAGGTGGGTGATGTGGTCATTCAGAGGCTTACAGCCACCCAGGATGAACTGGAAGTGTTTACCAAGGAGAAGGAGGGATCAGATATTGGGGAGCCAATAACAATTTCTTCCACAGAAGGATATCAGTGAACTTCTGTTAATGACCTGATCTCAGTGGGATTCCCAGCCCAGCTATCCAGCTGTATTATCTCTCTCTTTCACAGATACCTGACCATTGAAGCTGGTGCCTTGGAAAGGTGGGCTGAAAGACTACTGACGGTGATGTTCCCTTGAATCCTCCTCTGAGACAGCGTAGAAAATGCAGCTGGGGGGGAAGGGGCAGAATACATATTTGCTCCATCATGGTTGTCACTACAGACCACTTCTAGTGCATCAAGTGAATTACATACATTTCCTTATTGACTCCTCACAATAAAGCCAGGTGTTACCCTCCCCACTCTACAGACAAAAAAACTAGATTTAGAAGAGTTTAACCCCAATGTTGCACTGTTTAGGCTCCAAATGCCTGGCTGTGCCCTGTTTTAGGGTTGGGGCTGCTCTGAGGTTGAGGGGTGTACACAAGTTTACGCACTGAGGCCATCAACAGTTGCCTGCTCCATGGGGATTTCTCTTGGAATTTGAGCAAATGAGAAGCATTCCACAGTCACCATTTACCAGAGCTGTGTTCTCATCAGTGCACTCTTCAACTAGATGTTGAATGATACTTGATTTAAAAAATTTTAGGGAGGAACAACTCAGGAAAGGAGGGCGAGAATGGTAGCACAACTTGAAGAACGTAATTAATGTCACTAAATTGTACACCTAGAAATTGTTGAATTGGCAAATGTTCTGCTCTGTATATTCTAAACAGCAATAAAATAAAATAAATTACATATATAAAAACATTTTAAGTGCTGTAGTCAAATAAGTGTTAAATCAAGTTATCTCAGAATGTTCAATGTGCAGGAGAGCTCAAAGCGTTAAGGATGTCAGTGTGCTTTGTTACCTGTTAACTCACTTCATACCTTCGAGTTGCTGGTCCTGTGCACATAAGGTTGTAGTTTTTCATAAAGGAATGGTTTACCACAAGTCCGGTGTAGCTGGGAACAATCAGTAAATCAGCTTGACCACAGCATGGACATTCATACAGGGCAGGGGTGAAAAACAAGACTGGAGACACAGATATGAATGAGATTGTGGAATAGAAGAGATGTCCAGCCCCTTTTCAGTCCCAAAGTGTCTGGAAGGGCCTTACAAGAAGAACAGACACCTTGGCTCTTAGATAATCTCGGGAGCACACACAGCAGTGAGAATACCCCTATGTCACCATCCGTCCGTACGAAGCAACCTCTGAGGCATAAATGGTGGTTACTTTTCTTCAGTCTTTCATGTCCCCCAAGTCTTTGCTACTGTTCATCCTTGACGTCAGGCCCCAGGCTCCACCTGGAAGGAGTCGCATCAAGTCCTTAAGGACGGGGCTCTGCTCCTGATACGTTCCATGAACCATGGGGTGGAATGTAGGGTCTTCAGATTTATGAGAGTGGAGCACCTGTATTACAAGCAATGTTTCTGTATTGACTGCCTTATTCTACTCAAATGTCTCTGCGTATCTATTCCAAAGATGCTCCTCTCTTCAGGAGTGAATAAGGGACAGGAAAGAAGGAAAACTGGTGAAAATAAGCTCCGTCTTGTCTGGCTGCTTTTACATATTTCAGCTCCTTCTGCTCATTAAAAAAAAAAAAAAAAAAATCACCATGTGGACCCTGGAAAGGTCAATCAGTCATATTCTTTCTCCTAGTAACTGAGCCAGGTATTGACCAAAGAGAAACTGGGAATAAAGTAACTGTGGAATTCTACTAGCATCCATGGGAAGGCAATGGCTTGGACATCCTAGAAGCTGCATTACTACTGATGTTGAAAGTGTGCCCCCATTCTTTCTCATCTTGGAACAACGGTGTTTTAGGTGATAAGAGATGAACACCCAGGCAAGAATACAGCAGAGGACTCGGTTCATGAAAGCCACAGAGCTCACTCTTTGTGGTAGGTGAACTCACAGAAGGACTTCAAGCTCCAGTAGTTAGGACAATAGTGGGGCAAACTGAAAAGTTATTTCATTTTAAAATGTGGTTTTCTTCAGGCACTGAAGAAAAACAAGATGTTTCAAAGCTTAAATATTCTGTCTATAGGGGACATGAATGGAAGACACCTCAGTATGTGTGACTGTGTGTGTGTGTGTGTGTGGCTGTGTATTGTGTGCGCATGAGTGTGTTTGCATGTGTTAGTATGTAAATGTGTGTGTATGTGAGTGCATATGAGTGTGTACTTGTGTGTGACTGGGTATGAGTGTGGATGTGCGTGAGTGTGGGTGTGCAAGTGTGTGTATAAATGTGGGTGGATGTCAGTGTGTGTGTGAGTGTGTGTGAGTGTGTGTTAGTGTCAGCATGTGCATTTGTGGATGTGTGAGTGTGTGTATGGGTGTGAATGTGTGTATGTGTATATGTGAGTGGGGGTGTGGGTATGTGGAGATGTGGGTGTGAATGTGTGAGTGGGGCTGTGTAGTTGTGTGTGTGGGGGAGTTTGAGTGTGAGTGTGGGTGAGTATAGGTATAGGTATAGGTATGGGTATGGGTATGGGTATAGGTATAAGTGTGGTTGTGTGAGTGTGTGTATGGGTATGTGGGTGTAGGTTTGAATGTGAAGGTGGTGTTTGAGTGTGGGGTATGCATGAGTGTATGTATGAATTGTGTGGGGGTGGGTCACTGCTTTCTGTGTGTGTGTATGTATGTGTGAGTGTGGGGGTGTGTGCTTATGTATGAATGTGTGTGAAAATACGAGTGTGTGTGTGTGTAAAAGTGTAGATGTGACCGTGAGTGTGTGTATATGAGTGTGTGTGTTTCGCTCCTGTGGACACAAAACATACTCACACTTCCAGTGCCCATGGTCACTGGATCTATTTCCTGTGAGTCATGCCTCACCAGCCCTGTCACTCAGGTTTGGGGCCAGCACTCTCAGGCAATGAATGGTTGGAGCTTTTATTTCTAAAACCATTTTTCAATGTCCCAGCCGCACATGCAGGAACATGATAACACAGGTGAAGGATGTTAAAACTGGCAGGCGGAAGAGCACTGTCACCAAATCCTCAGTTTAGCTCTGGGTCTTGGCTTTTCCACCCTAGGGTTTTTCCAACTCTCTTCCCAACCCCTCCCCCCGTTGTGTCTGGGAAACGCTAGTCCTCCTTCTACCCAGCTGAAGTATGACCTGTCAGTGAAATTCTGCCCATCCTCCAGCCCTCCCACGTTATAATGACAACAGTATCCTCTTGTTGCCCTTCGTACCCATGACAGGCTCTTCGCACAGTGTGTATTCTTTGAGACTCTTCCATGGCAACTTCAGGAAGAAACTGCAGCAAGTTTTAAAGAGTAATTCTAAAAATAGCAGTGGCATGAATGAACCCAAGCCTGGGTGGCGGGGAGGTGGGGGGGGACTACAACTGAAAAAAGAAGTGGGGATCTCCTTTTCAGTCTCTCACTTTTGGCTTCCTTTTCATTCCTCCTTGACTTTCTCCATCTCTGCTGACCATAAAGGGAATACGCCTCCCCACAGCTCTGATGGTGACTTGTACAGCCCGGCCACATGCAGAGACTCCCTAGCATTCCAATCCCAGTTCCACAGAGAAGGAGAAAGATTGAACCCACCCACAGCAGGTCCACCCCAGGACCAGCATGAGAGCCAGGGTCCAGCCACTGTGGGTGAGGAGCAGTTCTTAGAAAAATGGGCAGCACTTAAGCATGTCAGACAACACAAACGGGTTTACTACAATCTCTAATGTCTTCGACTTATCTATCTGGCTAACCAAAGTACAATGGAAATTCTTTGAGAGCAAGTACCATATCTAATAATTTTTCAGCACATAATGCTGTTTGTGCCACATAATAGGTGCCCAGTTTTACTTATTAAACAAAACCCTTTTTATTAAACCCTTTTGAATGGAACATTCATTAGGATGAAAATGGTCACTCATTTTATTTTAGTAGGCTCTGAGGAAAGGGGCCCAAATCATTACTTATATGGAGTATTCGTGGGAGATGGACAAGACAATATACGCTGGTGCCCATGTGAAAGCATCTTTGTCCATACTTTTATCCCGTACAGCAAAGTGATTAAAAATGGGCTTTGGATTCAAGCAAACCAGGGTTTGAATAGGGACTTGCCATTTTCTATTTATATGAAGTAGGATAAGTTATTTAACTTCTAAACCTCCATTTCCTCATGACAATAATAATACTTCATAGGTATATTTTAATATTTAAATGAGATGGTGCATATAAAGTGTCTGATGGTTAAGGTTTTGTGTCAACTTGGCTAGACCATGAGTCTCAGTGATTTGGCAGTTATGACGAAGTCTGGCAGCTACATAATAATGTAATCACTTCATAATGAGATCTGAGATAATGCAGTCACCTCCATGATGAGATCTGTTATGAGCGGCCAGTCAGTTGAAAGGGTGTGGCCTGCATCCAATATAGGTGGACTTTCTGGCAAAGCTCACAGGTTTTGTTTGCTCTGGATCCTGCATCTGGCCTCCGGTTGTTGGGACTTGAGCTAGCAGCTTACCTGCCGATCTTGGGTTCATCAGCCCCTGCAGCATTGTGGATCAGGAGAAGTCTCCAGCCTGATACATAGACTTGGGACCTCCCAGTCTCTACATTCAAGTGAGCCATCTCTCTCTACTTCCCTCTCTCCCTCCCTCCTTCCTTTTCTTTCTCTGTGTGTGTGTGTATTTCACTGATTTTGCCTGTCTAGAGAGCCAGCCTAAGACAGAGTGCTTAACAAGTAAGTAAACAATCAAATATTGGGTTTTGTTTTTATTTGTTTGTTTATTTCCTCTTCCTACCTCCAGTATAGCTCTCCAAAGAAAATGACCCCTACAATGCTATGAAATGCCTACCAGGAAAATCTAGTGAGACTATAGAAAGCATACACTGGACAAAGAATTCCACTGAAACCCATGATAGAAGTAATTGGAAATTAGACAGCAATAAGGAGATTGAAGTTTAGAGAACACAGGGAAAAATTTTAAGCAAAAGACTTTAAACACTGAGAACTTAGTAACACTAGAAATGATTTAAAAGTGAGTAATGCAACCTTGTACAATTGGAGTAGTGTTCTCGAAGACGCCCAGCAGTAAGTGGCTGAGCTGGATTTCCTAATGATGAGTTCAGTGTCCTCTCTAACATGGCCATTATTTCACAATATATGGTCTTTAAACCTAGGCTAGAAAAGCTTGAGACCCACTGGTATACAGCAGATGGGAAGAAAAATTTTATCATTTTATTAAAAGAGAGAACACACGTTTTCAGGCTAATTAAACATAAGTAGTTCCTCCTTATCGAATGATTTTTGCTACAGAATTAATTTCAATGTGTTTTATAGTTATCATAGCATGGTTTCAATATATGCAATGTTATGAAAGGTACTCAAGTTACCCAGTTATTTGGCAAAAGCCTGTTTCATCACAGTAAAGCAGAAAGACCATGTACATGCAAAGAAAAGTAATAGAAACCATTATTATGGAGTGATCTTTTTTTAATCTTACTTAAAAGTTAAAAATACCTTCAAAAAAATCATGCAGTATGTGACATATTAAAATTCTTGTAAAATCTTGACACATGCTCCACTATGGAGGGAGCAAGAAGACATACCCTGAGTGAAATAAGTCAATCACAAAAGAACAAATATTGCATAACCTCACATACATATGTATATATTAAAAAAAAAAAAGAAAAGGCAAATGTATAGAGAACAAAGTTTATCAGTGGTTTCCAGGAGAGGGAGGAAGAAGGAAAATGGGGATTAATGGTGATGGTCATATTGCATTGATTAAGCATACAGTTGCTATTAATAAGTTGTATATCTCTAAAATGTTGATGTGGGAAAAGTTGTGTGATAGATATACTTATGACAATGGCAAAAATAAAGAGTAAATACTGAGGCTACTTTGTACAACCAAAAACTTCATGGGATTTGATTCCTTGCTTTAGATATTTATCATCATGGTTTCATAAGAAATCCCAGTTAATTGGCCTAATAACGTGTTTAGTGCTTCTGCTTTCCCTCCTAGTTGGATGCGTACTGCCTGGGGTCTTAAAAGCTTGTGAGCAGTCATTCAAGACACAACAATTGGTCTCTATTTGCCTGGAGCAACAGAGGAAGAAGGACAGCCAGGAATAGAAGGAGGATATGGAATGTGTGGTATCATGGATTGCATAATTTCCCCCAAAAAATGTGTGTATCAATTTGGCTGGGCTATGATTCCTGGTATTGTGTGATTTTCCTATACGTTGTAAACCCTGTCTCTATGATGTTAATGAGGGAGGATGGGTGGCAGCTGTGTTAGTGAGGCAGGACTTAATCTACAAGATTCGATTGTGTCCCAAGGCAAATCTCTTGAGATACAAAAGAGAGTTGCAAGCAGAGACACAGGGGGACCTCATACCACCAAGAAAGCAGTGCAGGGAGGAAAGCATGTCCTTTAGACCCAGGATCCCTGCTTTGAGAAGCTCCTAGTCTAGAGAAAGACTGATGAGAAGGCCAACAAAGAAAGAAAGCCTTCCCTTGGAGCTGACACCCTCAATTTGGACTTTCAGCCTACTTTACTGTGAGAAAATGAACTTCTCTTTGTTAAAGCCATCCACTTGTGGTATTTCTGTTATAGCAGCACTAGATAACTAAGACATATGGTTAAATGACTCCATGAACAAGTGTCTCCTTTGCCATGAAACCAGAAGAACTGGATGGTGCCCAGCTACCAATACTGAACATTTTGATCAAAACTTCTATAGGAGAATCCTGATGAAAAGGGGGAAGATGCAGATCAGAATTTCAAATTCTCATGGATTCCAGACTTCCTGGAGCCATGAAGTTTGGAAGAATCCCTGAAACTATTGATCTGAGATCATTTTTAAACTTTAAACCAAAAATATCCCCTGAACTCTTCTTAAAAACCAAACAACAGTTCAGCTTAACTAGTAAAAAATATCTACCTTGGCCATTATGCTCTTTTAAGAACTATTTACATGAGATCAAATTGATAGCAGCAACTCAAAACATTAGACACAAACCTTAGGAAACAGTGACTTATGTTACTAAGGGAGGAATAACTCAGAAAAGGGGTTCAAAATGCTTGCACTACTCAAAGAATGTAATCAATGTCACTAAATGGTATATGTAGAAACTGTTGAATTGGTGTATGTTTTGCTATGTATGTTCTCAACAACAACAAAATAAATTAAAAAATATTTTTAGAAAAAGAAAACTCTCGTAAAACAAAGGGTGATAAAATTGATTTTTAAAGAAACTTCCTATTGATGACTAGTATACAGACTCAACGGCAACACGTTTAGCAGATGATCATTTGGCGTGAGCCTAAATACTATCAGTGATAAGAAAGAAAACAGTATGAGAAATAGCTTAGCCAGTGTTGGACTCACAGTATTAAAGAATTGATTGACCTGGGTTCCAATCTCTTCACCAACACGGTTGCCCTTTTTTAAACACTTTATATGTAGTAAATGTCTTTTTTAGAAAGATATTCAGAACAGGGCACTGACTCCAAGATGTGGTCCTGGCAGTGCAGACAGAGTGGGAATATTACTTTCATTATTTCATTCATTAAATATTCATTGACTATCTACTATGAGACTAAACCCATTGCCGTCGAGTCAATTCCGACTCAGAGCAAACCTATAGGACAGAGTAGAGCTGCCCCATAGGGTTTTCTAAGCTGCAATCTTTACAGAAGCCGACTGCCACATTTTTCTCCAGAGGAGCTGCTGGTGGATTTGAACCACCGAACTTTCAGTTAGCAGCCAAGCACTGGAGTACCTACTATGTGTCAGACACTCTAACAGCAAATGTCAATGTGAATACATTCTAGGTGAGACAAGATTGTATTCCCCAACTAAAGAGAATTTAATTCAAACAGAGCAATAAAAACCAACGAGAGAAATCTCTCTAGTGTGTAAATACTTACGCTTGAATGAAAAAAAATTTTAAGGTTAATGCTAATACCTACCATCCATTCTGTTCTGTATTATCATACAAGATATTCAACATTAGAGATTATATTTTCCTTCAGCGGGAAACACCACCCTATCCTGTAATGCACTGCTATACACACTGTGAACCTTCAAACCCTTTCTGGACGATGAAAAATGATATTTTACTCAAACATGTAAAGGTGTTTTTAAAGCATTTCTTTGTGTATTTTTTCACTTGGGAAACCTCTGAAAGCCCGTTATGTACTAAGCAGTGTACTGGGTTTAGTTAATTAGCAATGACGCTTCTACAGTACATCATTGATCCAAGAAGGAAAATGACGGAGTATTTGTCTATGTGCCTACACTACATAGAAGAGCCTAACTAAAGGGGACGCATCATTTGTTTTTTCTGGGTTAAAAGATGAGGACTGCTGGCCCAATAAAATGGACACCAAAACTTCAAGGAATTTGAGAAAGTATTTGAATGAATCAATTTATCCTAAAAGAGAAGTGTAATGGAAAAACTTTTATATTTTACTCAAGTTCACATGTCTTGAAAAGGAGATTTTTTTTTTTCTTTTAAATTTCAGTTTTCTCAGTTCTGCCGGTGGGTTGAAATGAAGAGTTACCTTTTTGATCAGTGAAACTTATAAAGTATTCATTCACATAACCTCCCTGATCACCACTCCTTCCTTTTCCACATCTGTTCACTTGTTCAACGTGAAGTTTAAAATAGAATTATTTTTGGCTTACAAGAGTTTTTCCTCCCTCAAGACTTTTTTTGACCTATAATTCCCTGTTCTCTTTCTTAGGCGAAGATTACATTTTCTTTTTGTCTCGGTTGTTGATAGAGTATCAAAGAGTCCCTTAACCCAAGTTGATCAAATGTTCTATTATTCTATGTTGAAGGTATGCTTTCCTCAGGGGTTACTGTGGCCAGCTTGAGCCTATGAAGTAGGTGATATTGTGAAGTAGAAAGGAGACTGTTTGGGCCTCACCTGATGAAACATTAAATCTGTACCCAAAATTCCATCTTCTGTTTTTCCCACACAGAAACTATATTTTTCATTAATTCAAAAGAAATATTTGGGCCTCATGGACTCACCAACAAGAACAGAGAGTGATTTGTAAATTAGCATGTGAACACAAGCCCCAGTCTCAACCCGTCACCCTCGCCCAGTTCTAGCTCTTTGACCAGAGAGCAAATCTGAAATAAGAAAGTTGACCAGTGAATAAAAACACAGGCAAAAGAAGGAGGATGGACTGCTTTTACTCAATTTTTTTGTTTGTTTTTGTTTGTTTATTTATAAAAATGATACTTGACTTCTGAGCAAGACGGAATAACGGAGGCCAGATTTATTTTCCCATATGAAACAGCCAAAAACACCAGAAGAAAAAACAGGAAACAAAGGGCAGTGATCCCTGAGAGATGGGAAACAAAAGAGATGAGCTCTGCCATTGCCAGCTCACTGCTGTGAGGGCTCCCAAGCCATGGCACTGGGAGGGAAAACCTAGGAAGAATATGGCAGACTCCTGACTGGAGAAGAGAGAGGAGAGTTCACAGAATAGGATATCATAGAAGAGAGTTGAACAGGGAGAAAACCCTGGATATCTTTGGAGTGTCTCCCTCAGGTACTCAGCAGAGTTTTGATCAGCTCATACATATGAGGAAACTAGGCAAGGCCTGAGAAAGGACCATCCAAGATGATTTTTGGGAACAGTGCCTAGTAATTACATAGGACCAGGAATAATGGCTCTTCTAACCAGTAAAATTAGAAAATTTTGTAATTCACAGTTCAGTGTATACAGCATTCAGAAGACCCGAGTTGTGGAGAATAATTAGGCTAAATTTTGTGCTCTCCTCACCTAACAAATAAAAGCAGTACTTAAAAGCATAAAACTGCTTCTGAGTGGCTTAACTGCCTCTGAGAACAAAACTCAAGAATATTTATAGAAATACAAAATTATCCAACACGCCAATGGAATACTACACAACAATAAAGAACAATGATGAATCTGTGAAACATCTCACAGCATCAATGAATTTGGAGGGCATTATGCTAAGTGAAATCAGTCAGTCACAAAAGGACAAATACTGTATGAGATCACTATTAAAAAAAAAAACTCATGAGAAGGTTTACACCTAGAAAAACAACCTTTGGCAGTTACTAGGGAGGGGAAGAATAAGGAAGGAAAAACGCTAACTAGATGTAATGGATTGAATTGTGTCCTCCAAAAACATGTGTCAACTTGGTTAGGCCATGCGTAGTTGTCCTCCATTTTGTGATTTTCCTATGTATTATAAACATAATCTCTGCCTGTGGTTAAAAGGATTACTCAGGTCACCTCCCTGATCCAAAAGGGAGTTTCCCTGGGATGTGGCCTGTACCACCTTTTATCTCTCAAGAGATAAAAGGAAGGAGAAGCAAGCAGAGAGTTAGGGACCTCATACTACCAAGAAAGCAGCACCAGGAGCAGAGCGCTTCCTTTAGACACGGGGTCCCTGCACCTGAGAAGCTCCTCCACTAGGGGAAGTTCTGGGACAAGGAATCTTCCTCCAGAGCCGACAGAGAGAAAAAGCCGTCCACTGGAGCCAATGCTCTGTACTTGGACTTGTAACCTACTAGGTCCTGAGAAACTAAATTTCTCTTTGTTAAAGCCATCCACTTGTGGTATTTCTGTTATGACAGCACTAGATGACTAAGACACTAGACAATAGATAAGTGGTAATTTTGGTGAAGGGTAAGAAGTACACAATGCTGGGGAAGCCAGCACAACTTGGCCAAGGCAACGTCCTAGAAGCTTCATAGGCACATCCAAACTCCCTAAGGGACCAAATTACTGGGCTGAGGGCTGGGGACCATGGTTCCGGGGGACATCAAACTGAATGGGCATAACATAGTTTATAAAGAAAAAGTTCTACATACTACTTTGGTGACTAGTGTCTGAGGTTTTAAAGGCTTGTGAGTGGCCATCTAAGATACTCCACTGGTCTCACCCTGTTGGAAGCAGGGGAGAATAAAGAAAACCAAAGACAAAAGGGAAAGATTACTCCAAAGGACTAATGGACCACAACTACCACAGCCTCTACCAGACTGAGTCCAGCACAACTAGATGGTGACCAGCTACCACCACTAACTGCTCTGACAGGAATCACAATAGAGGGTGCTGGACAGAGCTGGAGAAGAATATAGAACAAAATTGAAACACAAAAGAAGACCGGACTTACTGGTCTGACAGAGACTGGAAAAACCCAAGAGAATGGCCCCCAGACACCCTTTTAACTCAGTACTGAAGTCACTTCTGAGGTTTATCTTCAGCCAAAGATTGGACAGGCCCATAAAACAATAATACGCATAGCTCACCATGTATATGAGACTAAATGGGCACATCAGCCCAGGGGCAAGGACGAGAAAGCAGAGGGGACAAGAAAGCTGGATGAATGAAATGTGGAAGCCAAGGTCAAGAAGAAGAGAGTTGACATGTTGACATTGTTGGCAACCGATGTTACAAAACAATATCTGTATTAATTGCTTAATGAGAAACTAATTTGCTCTGTAAGCCGTTGGATCCACAATCAACACACGTGGAAGCAGCAGTCAAGAAATCAAAGGGCACATTGCATTGGGCAAATCAGCGGCAAGAGATCTCTTTAAAGTGTTAAAAAGCGAAGATGTCACCCTGAGGACTAAGGAGTACCTGACCCAAGCCATGGTGTTTGCAAACACCCATATACACTTGAAAACTAGACAGTGAATAAGGAAGACCAAAGAAGAATTGATGCCTTTAAATTGTGTTGGTGAAGAATATTGAATATACATCGGACTGCCAAAAGAACGAACAAATCTGTCTTGGAAGAAGTACAACCGGAATGCTCCTTGGAAGTAAGGATGGTGAGACTGCATCTCACATACTTGGGACATATTATCAAGAAGGATCAGTCCCTGGAGAAGGACATCATGCTTGGTAAAGTAGAGGGCAGCGGAAAAGAGGAAGAGCCTAAACCAGATGGACTGACACACTGGCCGCAACAACGGGCTGACGCCTAACAACGATTGGGAGGATGGCGCAGGACCAGGCAATGTTTCGTTCTGTCCTATTTAGGGTCGTTATGAGTGTGAACTGATTCGAGGGCATCTAACAACAACAACACAGAACATTAGTTACAGTTTTTTCATGTTTTCTGTTTCAGTTTTGATATAGAACTTTGGTAGAGAATTTATTTCAAAGGAAAAATACATTGCAACCATATTCTACATGTTCTGGTGAAAACCACAAGAAATTTAAATGTCCTCAGCTCAGTCCTTCTTTTTGAGTGGGTCTGATGTCTTGCTCTTTCTATGTTGGCCCATGAACCTCCTGCGTCAGAACCACCTGCATCAGAACCACATAGTGCCTTTAAATTGAAGATCCCTGAGCCAGCATCTTTGGAGACAGAACCTGGGGTTCTGAATTCAACAAGCTTGTAAGGAACATCTACATTCTTTGAAATTTCAGCAGCATTTCCGGTTTGCGGCAGGATCCTGTGTTTCAGAGCAGGCACCCCGTCAGTGTTCGGCCTTGGTGTGGAAATGATGTCTATGTTCACTGAAATTCCAGCGTCTCTGGTTTGCAGCAGAACCCTGTGTGTCAAAGAAGGCGCTTGGCCAGTACTCAGCCTCGGCTTAGAAGCCTCTACCAGCCACAAAGTGAAAGGTCCTTCCTCTCTCCCCTCTGCCCCCTGCAGTGTTTACAGTCTTTTCCTGGGGATGACACAGATTGGATGCTTCCAAGCACTCAGGAGCTCAAAGGTTAATGAGGCGTCTCATTCATATTTCATGATTGCTATTTGCCCTTCTCTGCCTTTGGGACACGCAGTGGAAAAGTGCAATCAATAGAATAATATCAGAGCACCAGACAATTAAAAGATACCAAAAATAATCCATAGACTCCTACTGTATTTAAATCGAATGCAGCAAATTAATAAATTATCAGCATAGATCATTATCTCACCAGAATTTGCTGATGTGTGTGGAGGGGGGGATATTAAACCCCGGAAGTAATTAGCACCACCCGATTTCCTTTTCCCATGGCCGCATTGTGAGCATGCCTGTTTTCGTAATGTCTGTCCTGTTTCTTGACATTGATGTGGTCCTTCTATGTGTTTGTTCTTTGTGTTTAAAAACTAAGCTCTTTACTCTCAGCCAATATGCGCACACATGGGACAGTGACAGAAAATACAAGAGAAATTCAAAATCTCTGTTGAAAATTGATACTTCGGACATTCACTTTCTAAACTCGCCAAATCTCTGATAACTTTAGAGCTCATATGTGGAGTAAGGCTTCTCCTCAAGCCTTGTGGAAGAGAGACTCTTCACTAATTAGTATTCTTTCTCTTCCTTCTTCTTTGGGGTCCTTTCACTGTCTTATATGGTGCCCTGTGTTATATTTGAAAAGTTGATTTATAGCCGTAAAAGAAACCATTTATTGAGTATCTAAAATAGTCCAGGAATTCTGTATATATTGTCTTTAAATCTTACAACAGTATTTTCCCAAAATACATTCTTTGGACCTCAAATCTTCTAATATGCTCTTTTTAAAAGTAGGGTTTGGTGGATTAGATAATTGCGGAATCGCTGCATACTATTTCCTAACTCTCAGGCTCCCAAAACATACTAACATATTAAATCATTTGAAGAGAGCTACAGTGGGAAAAAAAATAACCCCATAAAACTTGATTTATCCCAGAGTTTTCTTATGTTAATTTAACCATTTATTTTAACTCTTTTTAAATTTAACCCTTAATATAACTCTTTTTAAAAACAAACAATTAAAATATACTAGGTTCTAACAAAATCACTTTGGAGAATGCTGCCTTAGACAAAGGTTGAAGAATATTTAGTATCAGTGTTGTAATTGTTGCTGCTATTATCCCTGCTTTAAACACAGGGAACCAAGGCAGTGAAAATCAGGTGACTTGCCCAAAGCGACGCAATTCATGGGTGACAGAGCTGAAATTCAAACAAATCTGCCTAATTCAAAATCTCCTTTCTTTCTGTTGTTTCCACTATACTCTTTCTCTTTAATTCACAAATTATTTCTAAAATTCTATGAATTCTAAAGAACTTACATCTACTAGTAGATATTATAAACTCAATGAGAAATCTTCCTTTAATCAATTCTCCACCATGCCCATAAAATAAAACAGATTTTATTGTTAGAACACATTTGGTATAATGAGATTATATTTTTCTCTACAATCATTTCTCTTAATGTTAATTTTTAAGGCAAGTTCTAAAGTAAAAATAGACCCTAGACAATTTAAAAATTGTCTTTTTTAAATTGTGGAAACTTTGAGGCAGAATTTAGCAAGAAAGCATACCTCAACCAAACCATCAGTGAAAAACCATAACCAAAACAAAAAAAGAAAAGAAGAAGGAAGGAAGGAGAGGAAGTAGGAAAAAAAGAGAGAAACAGCTAGAGAGGGAAAGAAGGAGAGAAGAAAGGAAAGAGGGGAAGAAGAGTCAGAAGGAAGAAGGAAGGAAGGAAGGGTGAGTAAAGTGAAAATCTATTAAATTCAGGGGTAAGATAGGGAGAATAGGATTTGGAGTTCATAAGATCAAAGGACACAGCATTCTATTTCCAGGAAACTGTCCTACAGAGACATTTTGGCACAGGAGACAAAGTTTTATGTGCAAATATGTTCATTGCAGCATTGCTTATAAACCAAAAAAATGGAAACAACCTATGTCCCGAAATAAGGAAATGTTTAAATAAATTGCGACATGGAATATTGAGGTAGGTTTACACGAACAGATAGGAAAGAACTGCAATATATTTTCTCCCATGTAAAAGGTCACAGAACAAAACGTGTCACATGACTCCAGGTTATTGTGGAAGGCAGAGGAACGCTGACATAGAACAGGCTGTGGAGCAACCGTCTCACTTTTATTCCTCCGTCTGTTGTTGTTTATGTCTAACGGCAACAGGCTTGTAGCCCCAGAGTGGTTTTCTTATTTGAAAATAACTTTAAGAGGTTGAGTGAAAAGTGTATGTAATGCAGGCCGTGCACTGTCGTGAGCTAACCGTCATCTTCGTATCCAGACAATGTGAATTAAATTAGAGCTCTACATTCTATTCTTCAGGCAGCATTCATCATTCTCCTTCAGTTGCCTGAGCCTTCATTTTCTCAGCATAAAATAGGATAATTAACACTTTTTTTTGCAGTATGCCAAAGCATAAAGGTAATGTATAGAAAGGTGCTCAATACATGGTTGTTGTTGTTGTTAGGTGCCATCGAGTTGGTTCCAACTCATGGCGACCCTATAGGTCAGAGTAGAACTACCCCATAGAGTTTCCCAGGAGTGGCTGGTGATTTGAACTGCCGACCATTTGGTTAGCAGCCAAGCCCTTAACCACCACACCACCAGGGCTCCCAATATATGGTAGTTAACAATAATAATAGCAAATCTCTTTGAAGAATAAACAGTATGGTGTGTATCTTGTCATGTGCTGTTCCGTGTCTTTTGTTTCATTTATCTGACCCTAGATGCAAGTCCTTTAACAGAAAGATTTTCTGCGTAATACTTTTATATCTCTCTCCTTGCCATGTTTACTTACCGCTCACTACCTGATAATATCTTACGATATTTTAGATTGGGAAAATAAAGGATTGTGAAAACTTCAGAGCTGAAAAAATCTTAGAAATAACCTAGTCCAATTTTACTGACAAAAGAACAATTACTTGACATGTTAATTAGTTCACCTAAATTCATTATATTAATTACTTCTTGTGTGAAATGTTTTCACTAGTGGTATTTCAGGCCTGCATTAGTACAACTTCAAGTTTTGTGTATGTCACTGCAAATAAAAGGGAGGGTAACAGAGGTACATATCTTAACCACGTAGGTTTTACAAATTTATGGGCCAGGAGATTAACTCTGTAAGAAGCAAAATTTTTCTGCGGGCCACAGGCACTGTAGAAATAACAGCCCAAAAGAGATCTTTTTCTTACTAGGAAATATTTCAAGTCATAAAAAATATATAGAAAATAACATAATGAATTATAGTTTACCATCTAGCTAAAAACAAGCAAACAAAGAGATGCAAATGTTACGCCTTTCTCCTTCCCAGTGGCCATCACTGAACTGAGTTGGTATTATTTTTTCCATCTGTGTTTTTATACTTTGACTACAAAGTATGTATCCGTAACTACCTAGTATTCATTTGCCAGTATCCAAACAATACGTAAACTGTATCATTCTTTATACAGCCTTGTAAAATTCACATTTTTTTTTTTTTTTTTGCTTAAATTTAAATTTTGGTTTTGAAATTTATCCGTATCGATACATGTAGTTCTTTTGGATTATTCACCTTAAGAATATATCACAATCCATCCAATTTTCAGAGCCATGGTAGAGATGTGGTTAAGCGTTCAGCTACTAACCAAAAGGTCAGCACTTCAAATCCACCAGCCACTCCTTGGAGACCCTGTGGAGCAGTTCTGCTCTGTCCTACAGGGTTGCTATATGGTTTTATCCAGTTCTCCATTGGTGTGCATGTATGTTGCTTCCAGTTTAATTGCAAGGAATTTAATAAATAATATTCTTATACATATATCACCTTCAGCTCATGGGCATGAGTTATGTAATTGCAAGTCATAGGGTGTGTGCATTTTCAGCCTTGCTAGGTATAGGCAATTGTTCTTCAAACGTATTGTACCAATTTATACTCTCACCACTTACACGTGAAATTTTCTGCTGTACCAGCATTTTGGCCAATACACAGTAGGGTCAGGCTTTATAATTTTAAAAGAACTAGTTTTTCTTTTCTTGAAGTACGTATCATTCTAATGAAATTTTCTTTTCAGTATTTCTAAGACAACATCATGTAAAACAGATATGATAATGAAACTTGAACATAATTGAAATAAAATTTAAAACAATTTTCATAAAACTTTGAAACACTTACTTAAATAAGAAAAATGTGAGGAGATATTAAACATTGATTTTAACGACTTTGACATAAGCAGAATTGTATTTCCCAAATTGAATCAAGGGGACTCTCCTTAATGCGTGAGTGTGTACGTTGTACACACTCTTATGATAACAGTAAGTCTTTTATGATATTATATTTTATGATTTTATACAGACTAATTAAATATAGTAACAGTGATTTATTTTTGAGCTTACTATTTAGAAAATAGATGTTATGGATTGAATTGTGTCCCCTCAAAATATGTATCAACTTGGTTGGGCCATGATTCCCAGTATTGCATGTTTGTCCTCCATTCTGTGATTGCAATTTTATGTTAAAGAAGATTAGGGTGGGATTGTAACTCCCTTACCCCGGTCATATCCCTGATCCAATGTAAATGGAGTGTCCCTGAGGTGTGGCCTACATCACCTTTTATCTCTCAAGGGATAAAAAGGAAAGGGAAGCGAGCAGAGAGGGAGGAACCTCATACCACCAAGAAAGCAGTGCCCGGAGCGGAGCATACCGCTTGGACCCAGGGTCCCTGCATGAAGAAGCTCCTCGGGGGGGAAGGTTGATGAGAAGGCCAACAGAGAGAGAAAGCCTCCCCTGGAGCTGATTCCCTGAATTTGGACTTTGTCATGAATTGAACTATATCCCCAAAAATATGTGTGTCAATTTGGCTGGGCCATGATTCCCGGTATTATATGATTTTCCTATATGTTGTAACTCCTGCCTCTGTGATGTTAATGAGGGAGGAAGGATGGCAGTTGTGTTAGTGAGGCAGGGCTCAATCTACAAGACTGTATTGTGTCTTGAGATATAAAAGAGAGAAGTGAGCAGAGAGACAGGGGGATCTCATACCACCCAAGGTCCCTACGCAGAGAAGCTCCTAGTCTGGGGGAAGATTGATGAGAAGGCCTACAGAAAGAGAAAGCTTTCCCCTGGAGCTGACACTCTGAATTTGGAATTTTAGCCTTTACTGTGAGAAAATAAGCTTCTCTTTGTTAAAGCCATCCACTTGTGGAATTTCTGTTATAGCAGCACTAGATGACTAAGACATTACGTTATTAGAACTTAACATTTTTATATGTTTGGAGTTTTATTGTGAACACTTTTTGTTTACAAACTTCCAATAGCTTTTGTAGGTGACCATTAAATTTCTCAGTTTGATCTTTCCTTCCTTGTTCACTGTTACAGAACTCCTCTAATGATCTATGATCTAAAGAAGGTCGAGAACCAGTATTTCCTTTAGCTGGACAATTAGAAGTCCATAACTGTGAACTTTCTATTGAATGCCAGACTTCAGTCAAGATGTTTTCACTTGGGTTTTTCACAGACTGGTATTGATTTCCTTCACCATGCAGTATGTCTTTTCATGTAGTAATGCCTTAAGCAGAGAAGAGATGGAGGAAAGCTCTGAGTTTTTATCTGTTGAATACTTAGATATTTTCAAAATATTTACATGTATTGCCCCTTTTGTTCATATCAAATGAACAGGGCTAAATGATTTTCCCTCACAATTATATTTCACATTGTAGGTTTAGAAATTCAAACAGGTAAATGATTATGTCAACCATCACAATATGTTAGAGGGAAGGGAGCTGAGTAAATTAAGGAAAGCTCCCTCCCAACTCCCAAGTGGCTTCATAGGGTGACAAATCTCTAATTAATTTGCCACAGTCCAGGGTGACAGTTCTAACATGTCAGCACAAATCAGGGACAGCCATTTTAACCAAGTTCACAAAACTAATACATAAAATAAAAATATGAATTTATTGATTCACAGTGAGAAAAATGACTACCGAGGGGACCCATCAATTGGATCTTTTGGTCAATGTGTTTTCCCTGCAGACTCTCCACAATGAAAATCAAGTTCTAAGGTTGCTTGGTGAACCTGAAAACCAATCCTTAAATGAAATATAATAAATGTATACGTTAAAAAAAAAAAAAAGTAAAGGCACATGCTTGACCATCACAAAATGTTGAAGTGAAAAGAGTTCACCTAAGGAAGCCCCCTAATTATCCCCGAGAGGCCTCTCAAGATGCTATACATACTGAAGGAATTAAATTTGCAGTTAAAGTCTTTCCCATAAAGAAAACTCTAGGCCAAGACAGTTCCTTTGGACCAAATATTTAAGGAAAGAACAACACCAGTTCCACACACATTCTTCCAGAAAATTTAAGAAGAGACAACTCTCCTCAATCCATTCTATGAGGTCAGCATTATCCTGGTCCCAAAATCTCACAAAAACATTACAAGAAAGGAAAACCACAGACTGACATCCTCATGACACAGATGTAAGAAATCCAAACAAGTTTCAGTGAATTGAATCCAATGTATAATTATTTTATGAGAAAGACAATACACCCTGACAAGCGGGCTTTATCCCAAGAATGCATGGCTGGTTCTTACTCAAAAGTTAATCAACGTATCAACTGATGAATGGATACGTAAAATGTGATACACACGTACAATATTATTCAGCAATAAAAAGAAATCAAGTACTGATTCATGCTACAACACAGTTAAAATTTGAAAGGAGCCAGTCACAAAAGACAACATATTGAATGATTCCATTTATATGAAATGAGCAGTATAGGCAAAGCCATAGAGACAGAAGGTGGATTTCTCCAGGGCTGGGGTTGTGGGGTTCAGGTGATAAAAACTGATTATGGTAATGATTGCACAGTCTGTGAATGTACTAAAAACCATTGAAGGGTCTAGATGGATAAATTGTACCATATATGAGTTATATCTCAGTAAAACCATTAAACATCAAAGTAATTTACTATATTAATGAACTAATAAAAGAAAACCATATGATCATGTCAGTAGATGCAGAAAAAGCATTTGCCAAAATCAAAAATTCATCTCTGTAAAAACTTTGGCAATTAGACACAAAAACTTCCCCCACCTGATAAAGGGGATCTAAGAAAAGTCACTAGTTAACATACTTAATGCTTCCCCTAAGGTCACAGTTGGACCAGTCAACACATCAGTGATAAGAAAACAATGGCCCAAGAGCTATAGGCTGTCTGCTTTTGATTTGGACCCACTTGGATTGAATTTCATAATGAAAAGGTGGCATTGAATTTCCCTTCTGAAATATGCTCTGCTATTCACATTTTACTATGAACAAATATTTCCAATATGTTAATTGGCATTCTTCCAGTCAATAAATTAAGTGACCTCAATTGCCCAGACGAGTATGCAATCATACTATTTTCACTTTGAGGGGAAAAAAAAGAAAATTCTGAAAAAAAAAATCACGATTTTTGGAAAAGACTCCATGGTGAGAAGGAACAGAGATTCTCACAACTGCTACACAGCTGCATTCAGTTACTAAGACACATATTTTGTACTCAGTTTATTTGGAGAAAGACCCAAAGGTTAAAATTTGACCTGAGATTTAGAAATAAATGATTTTTACTAAAGTAGAATGTGGGTCGTTAGTGGATATCTGGTTTTATTTTTATTGTTGTTGCTGTTGTTCTTTTAGCTTTTGTTTTCTAGCTTTTGTTTATGCCAGGAGGAAGGGTTTTTCAGCAGCATGACAGCTACCATAACCCTAAACTTTGAGTTTCCTATGCAGCTAGCTCAGGATCCACCCCAACCTGCTGTAAGGACAGCCCCTTCCTCTCTTTCCGAGTACTGGAAGACAAAGGAAAAGAAATGGAGCTGTAGCCAAGATCTTAAATTTCAGCAAGTTAATTCAGTTTACACATCACCTTGCCTTCCTGTACTGCTGACACTTTCTGTGGGACGCTACTAACCCTGATTCTTTCCTTCCTTCAAAATGCCCGACATCAGGCTGCTGGTGTAGCAGAAAATTACTGTTCTGGAGAAAAAGGCATGTCCTGTCTAGGCAGGTCAAGCAACAGTAAATGCTCCTCTATTTCATGCTATTTTGTAAATCACTTCAATTCTTTTCAAAATAAAGCAAGAATATAAAGTGCATTAAAAAAAAAATGATCTAATTGTTAATGTACAAGTCTGTGCAAAGGCACACACAAACAAAAATCCAGAAAGACTTTCCACCTCAATTGCTATCTTAAAAATAAAATAAAATACAGGCACAATAAACATGAGGACATACCAGAAAATATTTGAAAATCTGAGAACACAAAGTATTGGTGAAAAAGTGGAGCCACAGGAACTCAGGTTTGCCAGTGGGAGTGTGAATTGCTACATCCTCTTCAGGAAGCAATTAAGGATTATCTTGTAAAGGTGACCATTCACAAACTCTGTGACTCAGTAAGTCCAATCCTAAGCTTCTGTCCTAGAACTCCACCAGCTAAAACAGAAGCAACTAGCCACATAAGGACTATTTAAATTTAAATTAATTAAAATTAAGTAAATATATCCCGAAAATAATGAGCACAACTAGTGCTCAGATCTTGGCTTCTAATACCATTTATTCTCCAATAAGAGGATCCAGAACTCCTCTAGGAAATGATTGATTCTAGGACTGGGGCAGGAAATATATGAGGTGAGCCTGGAGCATATTGTTGTGCCAGAAATAAGGAATTGCCCATAAAAACAAACGAAACGCAATGATGGCAGTATGTCAAAGGGACACAGGAGCCAACTGAAAGAGCTTTCAACAACCAAATCTGAGACAATTTGAGCAACAAAATGAAGTAGTGTCAGATTATAACCCAAAATATAAAATAAATGTGCTTGAGTCTATACTGATAATGAATAAAATATTGAATAAATAAGTAAATGAGGGAAGAGATGAGTGGCCTGTGCAGAAGTATTCCAGATAATCCCCACTCCTTCCAAAGAGTGCAGTATGGACAGTAGAGGAGGGTAAAGGGTAGCTTTACCATGAAGAAACCTGACAACACAACCTCAGCCAGGTGATGGAGTTCAATATCAACAGTGATAAGGCATGATGAGAACATGTACCTCTGATACAATGTAATGAAAATGGAATTTCACCTCTGTTGTCTATCTTCCAAAAACTCCAATATAATCAATCATAAGGAAAAAATAATCACACAAACCCCAAAAGAGGGACATTATACAAAATATCTGACCTGTGCTGCTCAAAACTACCAAGGTCATTAAAAAAAGAAAAAAAAGTCTGAGAAACTGTCCCAGCTAAGAGGAACCTAAGGAGACATGATGACTAAATGTGATGCAGGCCTTTGATGGGATCCTGGAACAGAAAAAGGACATTAGGTAAAAACTAAGGAAATCTACGTTAAGTATGGACCTCAGTTAATAACAATCAAGTAGTAACAAATGTACCATAGTAACAGAAGATGTTCATAATAGCGGGAACTGGGTACAGGGTATATGGAAACTCTCTGTACTATCTTGACAATTTTTCTATAAATCTAAAACTGTTCTAGAAGATGTTATTTTTAAAACGAAGAAAAGTAATCAGAGAAACAAAATACCAATAAGACATATTACATACACTATCTATCTAAGTGACATACACTATCCCCTTTTTCCCACTAATCTTTGCATCATGATAATAAATTTATTTCAACACTCCATGGATTGCTTTTTCTTGAAAATTAATGCATAAAGTCATATTGGACAGCATAGACAGAACTTTTCCATCATCACAGAAAATTTGGCTAAAGTGCTGCTCTAGAGAAACCCTTATGTATGCACACCAGTAGATACACACAAGAATGTTCATAGCAGCCTTGTTCATGATTAAAAAAAAAAAAATTTAAAAGACAGAAAACCCAAATGACCACCAACAGAGGACTGAATAAATTATGACGTATTCAGTTAGTAGAATTCTATATATGAATGAACTACAGTTTCATACATGAACATGAATGAATCTTTAACATGTTGAGTGAAAGAAGCAAATAGCAAAAACCAAAATATTATATCATTTTTAAAAACTCAGAAACAAGAAAAATGAAGAATGCATTGCTTATGGATACATTTGTAGGCGGTAAAATTATAAGGAGAAGCAAGAGAACAGCAATCACAAAATTCAATTCAACTCTCTGGGATAGAAAATGAGAGGCATTTAGTAGGAGAAGTACTTGGAGCTTCAGTGGCATTGGGAAAAAGTCTTTTGTTAAGATGGAGTGGTGGTTTGCATATCCTTACTTTTTCTCATTCTTCACAAGGTACATTTTCATTGTGGAAGATATCTGAATACATTATCTATCTGTCAAAGCTTTATCAGATTCCTGCTCTGGTTACATACCACTTTTCTCTACTATGGAACGCCCATTTCCATTATCAAGTGTTCCTCCACTCCAAAGGTCGGCTTTAAAACTTGCTGCCTATCAAGAATTTCGCTATTTGTTTCCTGACTCCTTAAATGTTTGTTGGTGATTGTGCTTCCAAATTTGCATTACTAAATTTTAGCCTGGATTCATAGACTAATTTGGCACTTCAAAACTCAAAATGAATATCAATATATGCTTCCCAATTCAGCAGATATTATCTTGCAAGTTAAATGAGCAAGGCCAATTCAGACAATCTATTGTTTAATATTATGTCACTCAAATATTGACTTCGCTTACAATGGAGCATCATTACGAAGATGAATCAACAGCACTTAAAATGCACAAAATGTTTCAGGGTTCCCTTCGTGGACTTTATTAATATTCTTCTACAAAATATTGTTGATGCCACTTCATTCGTATTTGAAAGTCCTCTCTTTGATTTACTTAACTAAATCTCTACCCACTCTTTCCTTTGCTTTATTAAGCACTAACTTCCTTTTAAATCCTGCTATGCTTTCAAAAATAGTAGTCAGATGGGAAAGTCTACTTGAAATTATTGTTTTTAGTTATTTCCCATGCAGATTTTCTGAATTCCTGTGTTTTTTAAATTTGGATTTTTTTTAAATTATGCATTTAATTACAACTGATGGATATTCTCATCATTTTTAACAATAAATAGGGTTTTTTTACAAGTTATTTAGCCTATTTTATTTTAAATTATAATGTTTCAAAGTGCTGCACTATTCAGAAATTAAATATAAAGGAAAATCAAATGAAGTTAATAGAATAATGAACAGCCTTTCCCAGTTGGCTAAGCATTTCTAACGAATGTAAATTGAACCACAGAGACGAGACCTCATAGTCCAAAGGTGTAACCGCAGCTTTCCACTGGGGTCTTTGTTCCATAGTCTTTTTTATGTATACATTGAAATATACGCTGGCTCCTTATTAAACATGGCAAATATTTATTTTCAGAGTATAATAACATTATATTGATCAATAAATTATAGTAATTGATATCTGGTTTTAAACAGTTTAAGATTAGGGATCTCAGTGCCAGACTCTTTTCCACTTTCACAATATAATTTCAGTGAATAAAATAAAAAAGGTGAGAACTCACAATACTGTAAACAAGGAGTGAGAATTAACTAAATCTGTAATAAATCTCCATTAACGTCATGGCTAGAACTGAATAAGAGAATACCTGTGAACTACACACTTGGAAATAAATGGAAATGTTCCCTTCATCATTCTCTTGATCTACACCTTGAATCAACCAGAAAATTGCTCCAAATCCTTCAGAGATGATATTTTCTAAGGCAGCCTCACACATATTCTCACTCATCCAGTAACTTGTTCCCTAAATCCAGGTAGAAACTGCAAATTCCAGTAAACACAAAGGCAGAAAGTGGAGGACACTGGCCACAACAGGTTGAAAAATGGAAATTTCAATTTCTACAAGGGTGGGGGACAGAAGTGGGACATTGTAGGCAATGATAGAAACCAGGAGAGACTTCTTTGGAGTGTCCAGAGGGAACTGACCTTTCCACTTTCCAATGGGTTTATATTGTTCAGGGGCCAGGTGTTAAGGGTAGAAGAGTCCAAACTAGATGAAAGAGAATAAACACATAGTAAATAGACTACCTATGCAATCTCCTTTTACCCTTCACCCCCACCCTGGCTGACCACCATACAGTAGACACTTTTCTGAGAACCATCTCGCCCTAGTCCCCATGATAAAAACTATTCTGATACAATGTGCCTCTACTCCTTGGGCCACAGTTGACTTGACCATGGGGGACCATAGCTGGGATATTCTTTCCTTTGTAGTTTAGAATTAAGAACAGCATTTCAAATCAGCCAAGTTAGCTTCACCACAGAAAATATGTTATTAGAGGGTTAATGGTAGCCATTTGTTTATATCATATCAGCCGAAGTAGCAGAAGAACTAAATAAGTTAGAGGACGGTGCCAAAAATGAGAGGTGGGGAGGAAGGGAGAGAACCAAGGAGGGAGGGATGAAGATAGAGAGAGGGACAAAAAGAGAGATAGAAATGTGGAAAGCAAACACAAAGAGTGAAGAAGAGACAGAAAGAGGGTCCCAATGGCATTTTATCTTTGGCCCAACTGATTCTGTTGCTCATGAGTTTCTAAGACACACTTCTGCATCTTCACATTAAACATCTTTTTTTTTTTTTAACTTGACATACTTAAGTGAATTTCTGCTATTTAAAACTAAGGGTAAACATAGAGTTAGCATATGACCAGCAATTCCACTCCTAGATACTGTCGAAGCATAATAACCCATAAACTGATTAAAGTAAAAGTGAGAGATTTATTGAAAGTAAAGAGACATTTCAAGCTAGAGATAAACAGAATTCCATGTGGTGGAATCCAGCAATCCAATATGGCAACTCAGCAGTGACATTTTTTAAGGGGCAGATGAAGCATATTATTTGATTAGTATTTCCAAACTTGTATCATTGAAAGACATTGCTTGATTGGCAATTACAGGCTTAGACCATCAAAGGACATTATTTAATTGGTACAACACGGTAGTAGGCAATTAAAGGCAGGAATTTCTGTGGCAGGAACTCGTAAAGCAGGATTTCCTACAGTGTAAGTTCATAAGGCAATTGGCTTAAGAAGATACATGTATCTTTCTTAGATTGGTTACAGTGTAGTAATTATAAAGGCATGCAAGAGGGGGAGGGTCTTGGGGTAGTTATGTCATCATTACCAGACATTCCTCTCTTAGAAACAGCATGAAAGATGACTGCCACTAGGATGAAAACGGAACCAGCAACCAAGGAATTGCACCCAAACTTCAAGCTGGCCACGTCACATCTTATCAGATACCTCAATTTTTTTTAATTCCCTCACATATTTCCTCCTTTTGATCAAGGATTTTTAGACCAATTCTTTGATCAGTTCACCAACCACTATTCTGAAAGAAGGCTTTCTTCAACATGTACTTTGAGCCTGTGTTCATTCTGGATGGGTACTCATTTAATAAGACTTTAAGACCTCAAATGCTATGTGTGTGAAAAGGTTATTATTGTTAGGTGCCATTGAGTCAGCTCTGACCCATAGTGACTCCACACACAACAGAATGAACCCCTGCCCAGTCCTGCATCATACTCCCTCCTTAGGAACATTCTGACTGTACTTCTTTCAAGACAAATTTGTTCATTGTTTTGGGAACCTATGGTACATTCAATATTCTTCGCTAACACAAAGGTATCAATCCTTTTTTGGCCTTCCTTATTCACCATCCAACTGTCACATGTATATGAGGTAGTTGAAAATATTATTGTCTGAGTCAAGTGCACCTTAGTACTCAATGTGACATCTTTGCTTTTTAACATTTTCTAAAGGTCCTTTGCAACATATTCATTCAGATATAGCATGTTGTTTGATTTGTTGATTGTTTTTTCCAGGGGTGTTAACTGTGAATTCAAGAAAAAGGAGATCAAACTATGAATAGCAGGTATAAATAGTAGCAGAACATTGTGGAAAGGTAGTTGGGCATTATTGGACATCTTCACCATGCCATAGCGTTAGCCTTTTGCTTCTGTGGTGTTACTATGTGAGGGTTAGTACAAGATAGTCCACTTTAGAGGAATAACCTGACATCTGATGGCTTATTCAAGGAGTGGGCTCAAGACCACCTGAAATATAAGTACTGTCAATGTACATTATTCTTCTCATAGGCATTAAATGGTCTTTTAGGTAACAGCATTTGTCAAAAGTTTCAAACAATATTTAACAGTCCCTATGTTTTGTTTTTAATTTTTTTTATGATTATTATGATTATTACAATGACAGTGGGTTTTATTGATCTGGTTGACAATAATCATAAAAATATTATTTTTTTTTTGATTATTACAATGACAATGAGTATTATTGATCTGGTTGACAATATAGACTTAATCCATGACCCAATGCCAGGTAGTCAGCTGAAAATACCTAGAAAAGAGGAGTCTGCAGGTAGAGGTATGCGGAGCCTAGGAGCTTTCTGGGGAGTTATTGTCATATCTTATTCTACCTCTCCTGACGTGTTAATCTAGGTGCAGCTAAGGTGTTAGTTACAGCACAGACCTTACTTTGCTAGGCTAACAGGAAATCTAGGGCAATTTAATGATCCAAAATTACTCTGACAAGTGAGTTCAGTGATTTCTCTTGAGCAGTCATAACATTGGCAAGATTATCTGCTACTCCTTCCATGGTTCTGGAGATGTTATGGATGGTGGGTTCTAAATCTCCTACTCCATACCAAAAGAAGAATATCCTTTAAAAACTATAACCTGAACCAGGAAATTCCCATAAGGGGTTCCCTCCACCTCTGCCTTGCTCATCTCTTGACTCTTTGTCTCTCCTTCTTTCTAATAGCTTCAGGTGGTCAGTCCAATGTAAACTGTCATCATAAGAATGAGTGTCTAAAGATTCCCATATGGCCTAAAGCACATTGGCCTGTCATTTTCTAACCATCAAAGCAGGATAAAGCCCAGGTGTAAGACTCATAATTTGGATTTGAATCAGCAAAAGTGGAGTATCTTGATCCTCCACATAAAAATGCATATCCATATAGGACACATATTATGTTGGTCCTGGCATCTTTACCGGGGAGAGAGACGGTTTGATTTGTCTGTTCGAGCCAATTTTCTGTCAAGGAGTTTTGGGGGATAGACAATCATCCTAACTTTAGCCAATTCCACATTTGGGCACAAAAAGGCCTTTTTCCTTTTAGACATGCTGTTAAATTTCCTGGAAAAGCCATGTTCCAATATCTGGGAGGAGCATTACATGAAATTAAAGACTCATTTTTACGATCTGAAGAGGAGGTCCAGAATATTTTGAAACGCTCTTTAACTCTAATCCAAGTAAAATTTAAACGTTGGACTTGGGGTTCGGTTAGTATCTCAGGAGGACTGCACAGTCTCACATACATGGATCACCTAGAGGTGATGTTAAAATTGACAGTAGCAGGAGGAACAAAGCTATAATTCAGTATGGGAGTAGCTAGTGGATCTGAGCTCCCATGTACAGTTTTGGGTAAAAGATGACAGATCCAGCATTCAGTCAGAATTGTGGATCGTGTAACTCCCTGAGCGGGCTTAACAAAGGTATTCTTACACCAAGAATTAATAGGAGCTGTGATGAGCAGGAGTAGGGGCCGAAAGTTTAAAATCAGCTTCATATTGGAGAAACACAACCCAAAAGAAATAATCGAGGGTTAATAGCATACAAATAATAGTGATGCCAAAATAAACTTAAGCAGTGAAAGGCCTAAGGGAAGATAAAAAGGCCACCAAACAATAAAGGACAAATGTAATTAGAATGCTAATGATAAAAAGATACAATGTTATTTCAACATTCATGTGTCTTATTAATCTGTGATTGGCATTAATAGTAAGGTGTTAATCGAATATAAATGGTAACAATTATAAAAATGCTATTAGGATTTAAAACAAAAGAGTTAATAAATGATTCCAATCACAGACAGGCCATAAGAAATATAACTATTTTCTAAAAGTGGTGTTTGTAAAAAGGAGTCTGGTTTGTTAGGGGAAGAACAATATACTAAAACATGGAATAATATCCAAGTTTGAGTTCAGTGATAATAAAAAAGGATTAGGGTAATCAGAAAACAAATTCCTAGTACTCTAGAGCTATTTTTTTCCATCCTAAAAGTTGAAGTTTATAAATGAAAAAGCTACTACAAAAGCAATGACAAGTCAAAAATTCAAATTAAGCAATAATGACTATAATGGTCAGCAGGTGGCACTACAGACAAATTAAATCATTAAAACCATCAAAATACCCGCAACCAAAAATCATAATCTCAGCACCTAAGAAAAACACAAAAAGGGTGAAAGCCCTCATTTAAACAAAGGTAACAAGTGGTATAATATAGTCACCAAAACTACCAGGTATAATTCCATAATCATGCACAACAGCTAACAATACTAAGATACTGAAAATGATAAAGAAAAAGGCAAACGGTCCAACTTTTACTTTCAGGTCAGGTCCAGAGATCTCAAGAAAGCAGTATGCCCATCTGCTTCTCTTCCTAGCTACGTTTGAATTTTAATTTCAATCTTGCATGAGGCTCAACAGTCCATTCAGGAGTCGGAGCTCTCTTCAGTTGAATAACTTAATCTAAGCCTTAACTGCCTGTAATTTTCTGGCAGAAGGAGTAGTGAGAAAGACCAAATAAATGTCTTTCCATCAGATTTTAAGAGAATTTTTTAATTGGTGTCTTTTCTCTTAAACATAACCTCCAGGTTGAACATTAGGTAATTTTAATTATCAAAAGCTTCTTTAACTTGTGTAAAGTATTCATTAGAATATTGGATCAAAGATTTACAATATTGAAACAAATCAGGCTGAACTAAATTTGAGTCAGGAGGAGGGTCATTGGCAGTTCACCAATAATTTCATGAGGAGTCAATTTGTGAGATCAAATGCAGTATTCCTTAAATTTAAAAGGACCAGAGGCAGCACCTAGTCCAAGGCAATTGTAAAGATTTGGAAAGTTTGGCTAGTTGAGTTTATATTATCCCATTAGTTCTTTCAACTAGACCAGAGGGTTGAGAGTGATAAGGACAATGAAGTCTTTGAAAAATGGGGAAGATTTTGCATATTTCCTTAATTATTTGCACAGTAAAATGGGTGCCTCTGTCACTACAAAGGACCCTTGGGGCTCTTGAAGTGGGAAAAATGTTCTCAAGAATTTTCTTAGCCACAAACTTGGCAGTAACTTGACAACAGGGAAAATCTTCTACCCAGTGAGAAAATCTTAAAATCATTACTAATACAAACTTGTAACCATTTGAGGGAGGAAGCTGGATAAAGTCCATCTGCCATTCAAGCATTGGTCCTGATGGCAGGGGAAACCTCCCACGTAGAGCTTTATAAGATTTACCTGCATTAAATTGAGAACAAATCAAACATTGAGAATCCACTTGCTCAGGGGCTTCATAAAAATGCCTCCACCAATATTACTCTAAAATTTCTATCATCTATTCTCATCCCAAATGGGTATTCCTGTGCAATGCCTCCAGTACAGAGGCTTGCATGGATTTGGGGAGAACAAAGTTCTCATTGGACCTCATCCATATCTCAGAGGTAGGACATTGGGAGAAACCATGTTTTTTTCATTTCTCAACCTCATCGTGTGGGGCTAATTTTTGATGTTCAAGTAAATCCTCTAAGTCAATTCTTCCTCCAGGCCTAGAGGAAATCTCTATAAGCATGCTAAAAGGTTGTTAATCATCTAAAACAGTGATCCAATGAGAGGGACCATACATAATTGTTAAAATCTTGTGAGGAGCATTAACAGGATTGAAACAAGAGGAAGTGTGACCTTTAAAACCATGAGAAAAAACATGATCTACAGTGACAGAAAAATCTCCCCATCAATGGGCTTCTAAAGCCCTGATTAGCTCATCTGTCATTACTTCTATACTATCATGCCAGGAATTTCAAACCACAGGAACATGTAAGCATTCTGGAAAGCAGAGTTTTTTTATTAGGCCCTATCCTCACAGCGGAAACCCTGGTGGCATAGTGGTTAAGTGCTACAGCTGCTAACCAAAGGTCAGCAGTTCAAATCCACCAGGCACTCCTTGGAAACTCTATGGGGCAGTTCTACTCTGTCCTATAGGGTCACTATGAGTTGGAATTGACTCGACAGCACTGGGTTTGGTTTTGGTTTGGTATCCTCATGGCAACAGATTTGGTTTGGCTTATCCTCAATCCAGAGCCCTGGTGGCACACTCATTAAGAGCTTAGCTGCTAACCAAAAGGCTGACAGTTAGAAGCCACCAGCCGCTCCTTAGAAACGTTATGAGGCAGTTCTACTCTGTTCAATAAGGTCACTGTAAGTCAGAATTGACTCAACTGCAATTTTTTTTTTTTAAATTACTCTCTCCTTTTCCTCATGATAGCAAGTGGAATTTTCATGGTCATGACCGAGGGCAGTATCTTTAAAGGTGATTGGCAAGCGGCTTGTTTAGCTGCTCTGTCAGCTAAATTGTTTCCTTTAATCTTCTCTGTTCGTGGAGCTCCCTTCGGTTGGTGGGACTGGATTTTAATTACAGAAACCTCAGGGGGGAAGCAAATGGGCTTTTAAGAGCTCTGCTACTAAGGTCCCATTTCTAAATTTTAAAGAAGTTAGGAATACCCTTTATTTCCATGACATGCCAAAATCCTGAGTAGCTCCACAAACATACCTGTAGTCCACAGAATATTTACTGGCCCTCCAGAAGCAAATATGCAAGGCTTCATGAGTGCAATTAGTTCAACTTGCTGGGCTGAAGTTACTTCAGGAAGGCACCACTTTTGAGGAATTCAGTTGAGGTATTCATGGCATATCTTCCCTGGTAATGGGAGCTTTAAATATGGCCCATCAACAAATAGAGCTAAATCAGGATTTGATAATAGGATTTCTTGTAAATCTGGTCTAGGAGCCAAAAGCTGTTAAGAGTTAAGCAATCATGGGATGGATGATCTTCATTGTTAGGTAAAGGTAATGGTGTAGATGGATTCAGAGACGTTACAGTATGTAGCTAAATAACATTATTGTTTTTATTTTGTCTCTTCGAGTCAATTTTGACTCATAATGACCCTGTAGAACAGAGTAGAACTGCCCCTTAGGGTTTCCAAGAAGCAGCTGGTGGATTTGAATTGCCACTCTTTCAGTTAGCAGCCTGAGCTCTTAATCACTTTTCCATAAGGGCTCCAAATAAATATTAGAAGAGGCCAAAAGAAGAGAAATTCATAAGCAGTCAGCCTATGGCCAACAGGTGCTGAGTAAGTGTTGAATTTTAAATGGCTGAAGCCACATGAGAGACATAAATGTCAAGAAAATTTCCTTTAAAAAAAATCTGCTGTTGTATCAACTAGTCTAGCGGTTTCAGCAACTGCTCTAAGGTAAAGGGGTAGCTCATTGTGATAGAGCCATGCTAGATATTATAATAACCAGTGGGTCTGAGTTGTTCTCTGTGTTTTTGAGTGAGACCATAAAGCATTCCCAGAAATCTCATGGACAAAATGTGAAAAGCCTAAATTATAACTAGGAAACGCTAGAGCAAGAGGGTTAATTAATCCTTCTTTTAGTTAAGTGATGGCTTTTTGGCCATCCTCAGAAAGCTGGATGGGATCAGGCCTGAACTCCTTAGATAATGGTAAGTATGTTGAGCCAGCAAAGAAAAATTAGGTACTCAAGTTCTGCAATAGTCACAGAGTCCTAGAAATCCACCTAACTGTTTCTTGATAGTAGGAACAGGATAAGCTAAGATGGTCTCTTTTCTTTTTGGATCTATAGTGACCAATTTTGCTGAAATAACATGTCCCAACTACCAAAAAAAAAGAATGGGCTAACTAATCTTTCTCTGGAGGTTTTGCGACCTCGCCTGGCCAAATATTGTAACAGGGTACTATCAGTAAGACATACCTGTGGAGAGTTAGAACAGACCAGTAAATCATCCTGAAGGAATTGCCTTAAAGGATTTACTTGAACATCAAAAATCAGCCCCACATGATGGGATTGAGAAATGAAAAAAACATGGCTGCTCCCAATGCCTTATCTATGGGATATGGATGGAACTCAATGAGAACTTAGCTCTCCCCGAATTCCTTCAGGCCCCTGTACTGAGGCAATGCACATGAATACCCATTTGGGATGAGAATAGGTGATACAAATTTTAAAGAAATATTGGAGGGGAAATTTTTATGAAGTTGCTGAACAAGTGGCTTCCCAGTGTTCAATTTGCTCTCAATTTAATTCAGACCCCTGAATGAACCGTAAAGTCTGTAAATCAACATGTAAAATATGAGAAAAATAGATGGAGGCCTCAGTAAAACCTTGTGGCATGACAGTCCAGGTAAATTTTTTATTCCCCCCCCCGCCCCCCACACACATAGAGGCAAACAAATATTGACTGTCCAGTTGGACTGGAATGCTGAAAAAAAAAAAAGCACTGCAAAGATCAACTACTGTATAGTGAGTTGCTTAAAGGGGAACATTAAAGAGAAGTAGGTGATGGTTAGGAACTACAGGGAATCTTGAAATTACTATACGATAAATAGCATACAAGTCTTGGACAAATCTTCATCTCCTATTGTTGGGTTTCTTAACAAGGAAAACAAGTGTTGCAAGGAATTATTAAGCCTTTAGACAAAAAGTCTTCAATTATAGGAACAAATCTTTCCTTCACTTCTCGTTTCAAAGGGTATCCAGAAATTTTAGGTAAGGGTTTGGAGGTACCTATTTGAGTTTTAATTGGTTCCACTGATAGGACCCAACCAACATTAGTAGAAGTAGTGACCCACTAACTTTCACATACAGAAGACAGACATTTCATAGAATTGGATAGAGCAGGGGAATGACCTTCTAGTGGTGTTAAGCTAAGTGCTTGTAAATAGAAATAGGCTTCTTCACTTAAAATATTTTATATCGTAGAGTCTATCTGTTAATTGGATTCAGTTCAATCTATTAGAATTTGTCCTGTTCCTGAGAATTTCATTTGGCAATTCCATTTGGATAACAAATATCTTTCTAATAAATTTACAGTGTATCTAAGCTGAGTGAAAATTGATGTATGTCCTCTATAGGACCTACAGAGACAGAAACAAGCTGGGAATGGATTAAAATCTGTTCTTCATTAGTGACCCCCGTGACTCAAGGCTTTATTACTCTGGGACATGGGGTTTTGTAAATATGTGGGGTTTATTGCAGATACGGTGACACCTGTGGCAATTTAAAATTTATATGATCCTCCATTTATTTGAATAGTAGTTTCTCCTTGAGAGTTTAGTGCTACCATAGGAAAAGCCCCTGATTTGTCCCCAGAGTTCCTTCATTCTATTTGCTTCTGGGAGACATCTGGTGTTAAGTTGCCCAGTTTAATTTTTAAATATTCCCTTTTAAAATGTCCAGGTTTTTTACAGTAGTAAAAACAAGTGGTACATTACTAGGCACAGTTTTAGCCATATGTCAGGTGGACTTAGCCAGTGTGTGAAAATTATTTTGAAGCTGTGCTTGTAACTACTGTAATTGCAGGGCCATAAGTTGATTTTGTTTAGCTTTGATTTTCTGTTCAGCTTCCCTAGCCTTTTGTTTAAGAGTTTGAGACTGCTTATAGGCTACAGGGGCTAACTACTAAGTGTTTTCATTTCCCAATCTAATCTGTGGCATTTTACTAACTCAGTGAGCTCTGGACAGAGGCCATTGACAAAAAGGGAATTGAGAGTAATACAGGATCTAGATTCTTCTAGCTTTAAACCAGAGTGTTCTTGAAAAAGATTAATTAAACAGCCCCTATAATTTTTTTTTATAATCACAAACATTTTCATCTCTATTTTGTTTGCAACCTTGAACCTTGGTCCAATCTATTTCTTGGGGGAAAACTGTTTGGATAGCTTCATTAAGGTTTGTGACAATAGTTCCAGTCTGTGCTATTAGTTCCATGTCAGGAACTTTAGACCAGGTGGTTAGCATTTGCAGAAGTTTTCCACTGGTTGTTTTTCATTCACCTTTGAGTGTCTCCTAGCCCTATCAGTGAATTTATTAGATTATGTAAGTCTGCCAGACCAGGTTCATAGGTATCAGCTAAGGTTCTAAATTCTTGAGCAAATTTGAGAGGGTCTTTGCAAGTGTTAGGAAATTCCTTAACCATAGTGCAAAGTTCCTCTTTTGTTTAGAGGACAAAAGTAAATTGTGGTGGCTCCTAAGTCTCTTCAGGATATTTAATCTTAAATGGCATTTCACAACTAGGTTTTAGTTTTCTACAGGTTTCTTGCAATAATAGGGAGGTTCAGTATGGGAGGTTTCATTGTAGTAGGTAGATAAAGAGAGGTAAAGGAAGGGAGCCAGGCATCAGAGGCTGGAGATGGAGTACAGATGCCAGGGATTTCACTATTTGGAGAAAGGGAGCCATTTATGGGAAGGGAGGCATTTTTAGAAAGGGTGTTATTTTGAGAAAAGGAGCCATTTTGAGAAAAGGAGCTATTTTGATAAAGGGAACCAGTTTGAGAAAGAAGGCCATCTTGGGGAAGGGAGCTATTTTAGGGAACAGAGTCATTTTGGGAAAGGGAAGGTATAGGGGCTGCTTCCAGGTAGATAGTCATTGAGGTTACAGAGCTCTGACACTGCAGTTCTTTAATTGTTTCACTTATTTAGAAATAGTCTCCTGCAAGGAGGTGTGTTTATCATTGTGATTTCTTTTGGAAGCTTCTAAGTACCAATCAAAAAATGTCACCCATTGCTTTAGTTTTATTCATAAGCCCTTAGTTCCTAATCTACTGTGCAGAAAATTCAACTTATTAACTCAAACTACCCCACAATTGTCATTGATCCTTTAAATTTCACTCCATAAGTGCATGTCAATGATCTAAATACAAGACTGAACCAGGGCTATAAATGCTTTGTCACATAATCTGTAGGAGTTCCTTTAGGGGAACTTGGACATGACATTCCCCGTATTACAGAGAAACTTGCAAGTATTAAAGACCTAAATGTGCATGGAAACCTTCTGGTGCACCAGAAAAAAAAAAGAGTTTAGTAAAATAGACTGGCTGTGAGATGGCAGTCCTACCAAACTTAATTTGACAATGAACTCGCAGAAAATGAAAGTATAGAGAAAAGACAGCCAATAAATCTCTCAAAGAGCCATCTTCACTATGTGGAGGCTTCGATCTGAGAGGCTTACCTCCAATGAACCTGGAGAACTCAAGGAGACAGTTTTGGGCACAAGTGGCCCTTGCTGGTACCAGGGCGAGCCATTTCCACAACTTCTTGGGAACCCAGAAGATAATACTCTGATTAAAGTAAAATTGTGAAGTTTATTGAAAGTAAAGAGACAGCTCAAGCCAGAGATAAATAGGATTCCATGCAGTGGAATCCAGTAACCCAAGATGGCAACTCAGCAGTGACGTTTCACAAGGGGTGGATGAAGGACATGAGGCACATTACTTGATTGGTATTTACAAACTTACATTATAGAAAGACATTACTTGATTGGTAATTATAGCTTAGATCATTGAAAGACATTACTTCATTGGTAGTATATCCATTATTTGATTGGTAGTAGGTCATTATAAGACAGGACTTCCTGCGGTGGTAACTTGTAGGCAACACTTCTTGTAATGAAAGCTTATAAGGTGATTAGCTTAAAATGATATGTGTGTCATTCTTAGATTGGTTAATAATGTAGTAATTACAAGCGTATGTGATGAGAGGGTCACAGGGTAGTTACATCATCATTACCAGATATTCCTCTCTTAGAAATAGCATGGAGGATGGCTGACATTAGGGTGAAAATGGAACCAGCAACAAAGGAATCACACCCAAACCTCAAGCCAGCCATTCAGACCTCGTCAGGTACCTCAATTTTTAAAAATTCTCTTACACAATGCAATCCCAAGAGAAATGAAAGCAGGGGTTCAAATACATACATATACACCCATGTCCACAGCAGCACTATTCACAGGTCAAAATGTGAAAACAAGCTAAGCGTCCATCAACAGATGAATGGATAAACAAAATGAGGGATATACTTACAATGCATACAGTGAAGCATTATTCAGTCATAAAGAGACATGAAGTTCTGATATATGTTACGACATGCTGAGTGAAAGAAGTCACACACAAAAGGACAAATGCTATACGATTCCACTTATATTAAATACCTAAAATAGGGGAAAAATGCATAGAGACAAAAGAGAAGTAGTGGAAACCAAGGGCTGGTGGAGGGCAGATAGGGAGTTAATGCCTCAAAAAAAAACAAAAAAATCATAGTTTCTCTATCATCTGAGGTAGAAAGGGAAGGAGGGAGAACAGATTGGAAGGAGTCACCCAGTCAGTAAATTGTGATATTTAGCCTTACATTCCAACCCTGCTTGATGGAGCCTCTGGGCTGAGAGACAGTACACAGATGACTGGCTCAGATGTCTAAAGATAAGTCCCCAGGAGGTCTGTCCATGCCATTCTTTCCCCCCACAATCTCTGCGTCCTCTACAGAGCCTCTCACAGAGTAAGATCTCTACTTGGTGATCATATCCATACTCAAGACTTCCTCTCTTAAAGGTAGGTGATTCTGAAATCCAAACTTCTAGACCCAGCCTTGCCTGGCTCACACCCATAGCCCCTTCTACCTCCTCTCCAAACCTAGTACTTTCTCCCCACTCCATCCTGCCTCTCAGAGGAGGGAAACCCAAAAGAACAAAGCTTGTCACATTGAGAACTGTAGTAGAAACCAATACATCTTCACAAATGAGATTGCATGTGAGGTAGGCCTAAAGAGAAAGTGAATTTCTCTAACCAGAGAGAGGAGGAGGGCAGGTCCAGGCATAAGTAGACATAGCAAGGTACAGAAGGAAGATGAAGTGTGGTCTGTTTTATAAAAAGCAAGTGTCCAGGGTGATATGACAGGCTCACAAATTTCTCAGTGAGGTGGGTTGTTTTCTCTGTTGTTTTGCATTGTTTTTTAGTCTTATAATCATTCAAAGGAACATAAACTAAAAAAAAAAAAAAAAAACTAAGGGCCACTGAATAAGTGAATATTGTATTTCATGTATGTTGTTGTTGTTAGGTGCCCTCGATTCAGTTCCAACTCACAGCGATGCTAGATACAGAACAAAACATTGCCCAGTCCTGTGCCATCCCCACAATCATTGTTATACTTGAGCCCATTGTTCCAGCCACTGTGTTAATTCATCTTGTTGAGGGTCTTTCTCTTTTTCTCTGACCCTCTACTTTACAAGAATGATGTCCTTCTCCGGGGACTGATCCCTCCTGATAACATGTCCAAAGTATGTGAGACGTATACTTATTACCCTTGCTCCTAAGGAGGATTCTGGTTGTACAAGACAGACTTGTTTGTTCTTTTGGCAGTCCATGGATATTCAATATTCTTCGCCAACACCACAATTCAAAAGCGTCAATTCTTCTTTGGTCTTCCTTATTCATTGTTCAGCTTTCGCATGCATATGAGGTGACCGAAAAGACCATGGCCTGTCAGGGGCACCCTAGTCTTCAAGGTGACATCTTTGCTCTTCAACACTTTAAAGAGGT
Source organism: Elephas maximus indicus (assembly GCF_024166365.1). Classification (NCBI taxonomy): domain Eukaryota; kingdom Metazoa; phylum Chordata; class Mammalia; order Proboscidea; family Elephantidae; genus Elephas; species Elephas maximus. The sequence continues at coordinate 4,902,962 of NC_064826.1, forward strand.
CTTTTGCAGTAGGTTTGCCCGATGCAATGTGTCATTTGATTGCTTGACTACCGCTTCCATGGTGTTGATGTTGGATCCAAGTAAAATAAAGTCCTTGACAACTCCAATATTTTCTCCATTTATCATAATGTTGCTTATTGGCCCAGTTGTGAGGATTTTTGTTTTCTTTCTTTTTTTTTTTTTTATGTTGAGGCATAATCTATACCAAAGGCTGTAGTCTTTGACTTTCATCAGTAAATGTTTCAAGTCCTCTTCACTTTCTGCAATCAATGTTTTGTCATCTGCATATCGTATGGATCCCGCAAAATGGCATAAAATAAAGGATGATCTCTCCTCAGGTCATATATGTGATATATTAGTTAATACTTTCTTGTATGACATCCACGCTTTCTGCAGTAGTATCTCATTGTAATCACCCATCAAATTTATTGAGCATTAAAAAAATTTTTTTTTTTTTTGTCACCTTAGCACATTTTTTCCACAGTGATGACTCCTAACCTACAATTTTCTGGATTACATTCTATTGTTTTCCTTCAGAATCAGTCTTTCCCTAGTGAATTGCTTTCCATTTATCTTGATTAAACCTTACTCTATTGATTTCTGTCCTTTCTCTAACTTCTCAGAAACCTGCTGTATATTAATTCTGTGCTCTGTGATATTAGCTGTCCCTGCTGGCACTGGATAACATTTAGGAAAGTTTTAAAATCCAACAACACTGAATAACTTCCTTTTCAAACTTCAGATGCTATATTTAATTCCAGTAAGATGACAAAATGTGTGCCTGCGTATTTCACCTTGGGATGGAAAATTCTTTATGTTCCAATAATTCACTCTTCTTTCATTGGAGAGAATTATAACATTTATGAATCATCTACTGAAAAGTCAAGTTTAATGATACCATTCTGTCTTAGTCATCTTGTGCTGCTGTAACAGAAATACCACAAGTGGATGGTTTTAACAAAGTAAAATTTATTTCCTCACAGTCTAGTAGGCTAGTAGTCCAAATTCAGACTGTCAGCTCTAGGGAAAGACTTTCTCTCTCTGTCAGCTCTGGAGGAAGGTCCTTGTCATCAATCGTCCCTTAGACGAGGAGCTTCTGTACACACAGACGCCAGGTCCAAAGGACATACTACTCTCCCGGCACAGCTTTCTTGGTGAAATGAGGTTCCCCATGATCTGGAGGCTTTCCTTTCTTTTTATCTCTTGCAAAAGAAGAGGTGGTGCAGACCATGTCCTAGGGAAACTCCCTTTACACTGGATCAGGGATGTGACCTGAGTAAGGTGTTACATCCTACTCTAATCCTCTTTAACGTAATCTAATCTTGCCTCAATAACCACAGGGAGAGATTAGAATTTACAACACACATAAAAATTACATCAGATTACAAAATGGTGGACAATCATACAGTACTGGGAATCATGACCAAGCCAAATTGATGCACATATTTTTGAGAGACACAGTCCCACCCATGACAGCCTTCTTGTGCAGTGAGACAAAATAAAGGGAAAGGTTCATATCCTAAAACCAAAGTGTACTTACTATTTGAGAGTTAAAATAAGAGTAACAAGAAAAAAATGTATAATTACTTCTGCTTAAATTCTGTGTGCCAAATATCACACATTCATTGCTTATTTAATGATCATTCTAGACCTAAGAATTAACAGGTAAGTACTTTATCCAGTGTGATACAGCAAGGTGGGATTTGAATCTAGAAATTTCTGACTTTTTCTACTGTTACAGTATGTTCTTTTAATTCATAAGACAATAAGTGTTTGGATAAGTGAATGAATGATAGAAATTACGATTAACTGACATGAAGAGAAAGAAGAAAATGAGATTTTAGACTTCTTGCTGTCTTGTCTCCTCCAGCCTCCACCACTACCAGATATAAACTAAAATTCCTAAAATAGATTTAATTTCAAAGCCAGCCCCAGGTACGGTATGACTTTTGATGGCCATTTTAGGGCTAAAAATATCGTCTTTTAATAGGACACAAACATTTCGCTTCACTATTAGAGATAAAATGCTAAAGTTCAAACGACTTGGGAGCTAACACATTTGGGAATTAACACTACTCTAAATGTTATCAAATTCACCTGTTTTGATGTTGAGAGAGAATTAAAAATCAAGAAGGAAAGAGGCAAAGCACCTTGCATCCATGCCTCTGTACTAAGACAAATGATATTTGTGCCCAAAAGAAGCGTTATAGTGTGTATTTCCATACATATTCTACCAAGTCCAAAACAAATACTTCTTCCTACCACCAAGATGTCTGTACTGTGGTCCCATTCTCTCTGTACTTGCTAGGGTAGTAGTGGGTAAATGTGGATAATCACGTAAGCAAAACCAGTCATTCTCAAACTCGTCCAATCACCTGAGGAGGGTTTATTTGCTTGTTTGTTTGTTTTTAATGCATATTCTCACCTCGTCTGGAAATCTGTGAGATTGAAAACTGAGAAATCCAAGTTTTAAAAGATTCCCAGGTGATTTTGACGCTTAACCAGGTTGGAAATCACTAGACTGGCAAACATATTGCCTCTTGTAATATTTCATTAATTCAATTTAATAGGTATTTAATGTGTGTTGGTTATATGCTTAGTTTGGAATGATGATTTGGCTCTCATTTCACAGTGCATGTGGGTTTTCCCCCAGTGTTGTCCATAACCCCAGCAGGGCATTCGTTACCCCTAAGGAGAGTTGTTATCGGCAAACAAGAGAACCAAAAGAGATCTCTATATAACATGAAAGTGATTTAAAATAATGTGTTATTTAACAGAAATAATATTTTCCTTCCCTTTACCTACCCTTTTTGCCCAGACTATAAATTGTCTGCCTTGAGGATAAGGAAGGAGAAGTGACAGAATACCCAGACTGGTTTAAGTATTCAGTAGCAGAGGGCTTGGAAAGGAGCAGGATCCCAAAGTGTGCTCCCTCTTCTCAATGCTCACCTCCCAACACACATATATGTAACCCCCCATTGATTTAAGGATCATTAGAGAAGACATTACAGAATGATCTGGGGCAGCCTCCAGGGTTTTCTTTGACCTAGAGTGCAGTAGAAACAAACCAAACATTCCCAAGTTCCAGAGAGGATCAGGGAAGTATCAGACATTGAGCCAACCTGAGACTATCCTCCACTCTGGATGACTTAGCCCAGAAGATGAGTCAAAAACCACCGGTTGTGGATTTAGTTACATTCCTCAAAAAGTTACACTGAAGTCTCAATCCTTTTATCTCTAAATATGACCTTGTTTGGAAATAGGTTTTTCTTTTGTTACGTTAATGAGGTCATACAAGAATAGGGTGGGTCCTAAACCTAATCCCTAATCCCAAAGAGCAGAATAGACACAGAGACACACACACACACACGAAGGGAAACAGATGCCATGTCATGTGAGGATCATCTACAAGCAAAACAATGCCAAGGAAATCCTGGGGATACTGACAAGGTAGGACCCTCTCCTAAAGTTGATGCCCTGATTTGGACTTCTAACCTTCAAAACTGTGAGGCAATACATTTCTCTTCTTTAAAGTTACAGTCACCCACTTTCTGGTACTTTTTGTTATGCTAGCGCTAGGAAACTAAGACACCACTTGAACAGATAAAAACATTCACTTACCTCCCAAGACTTACAGGAAACCTTAGGAATGGGGATACAAAGAGTTGAGGGCATCCTGAATTGACTAACCTCAAATTTCTACCAAACAAGGACTGGAGGCACATGTGAAATAACTTTGATTCGTAGAAAATGAAAGAAAGATATATTTCTTGCCCAGACTTTGAGGTCTAGTACTGTACCTGCTACATTTGCTTAAAGCTATGGGTGACTTTAAGAACATAGCAAATCATAGGGACTCTTCCCTTGAAGGGGAGTTCTAGGGTGGTGCAAACAGTTAACACACTTTGTTGCTAACCAAAAGGTTAGAGGTTGAAGTCCACCCAGAGATGCCTTAGAAGAAAGGCATGAAGATCTACTACCAAAAAATCAGCCATTGAAAACTCTAAGGAGCACAGCTCTACTCTGACATACAGGGGGTCTCCAGGAGTAAGAGTCAACTCAGTGGCAACTGGTCCCTTAAAAGAGGCTGTGGAAGGACAACTGTTGTCTGGAGGTATCAGAAGCCATCTAACTTCAGAAAGAGAAGAAAGAACCACCATCAGCTTGAAGCTGATTCCTATAAAGTGGAGGTCAGACATACTTCTACTCTCCAAACTTTTTACCAATTCTGAAACCAGCCCTCCTCCCCACAGCAGTCTGTATTTCTTCACTGGATTTGATAATTCATTGCAATGGCCACACAGAACTCACAGACCATACTCACAATTATGAAGTTTATTAGCGAAGTTGTTAATTTCTGTCTAGTTGGTTCTGACTCACAGTGACCCTGTGTACAACAGAATGAAACATTGCCCAGTCCTGTGCCATTCTCACGACTGTTGCTATGTTTGAGCCCATTGTTGCAACCACTGTGTCAATTCATCCCATTAAGGGTCTCCCTCATTTTCATTCACCTTCTACTTTACCAAGCATGTTGGTCTTAGGCTGGGTTCTCTAGAAAAGGAAAACTAGTAAAGTGTATAAATATGTAGACGGAGATTTATATCAAGGAAACAGCTCACCCAATTGCAGGGGTTGGAACATCCCAAGTCCTTGGATCAGGATAGAGGCCTTTCCCAATTCATGGATCCAGAAGCTGATGAACCCAAGACAAGCAGATCGGAGAGCAGGGCTCCTGCTCACAGGCTGTGAAAGTCAAGGAATCTCAAGGTTGGCAAGCGTGACCGCAAGGTTTCTCCTGGTTCAGGTAACTGCAGGGGTTGGCAAACCCAAGATCAGTAGGTTGGACCGCAGGACTCTTGCTTGCAGGGTGGGAAGATCCACAAATCCCAAGATGGACAGGTAAGCTGCTAGCTCAAGTCCCAAGAACTAGAGGTTAGACAAGAGACATCTGTTAGATCCAGACAAGCCAACAACCTTTCCCAGGCAAGCAGGAAGGAAGTAGGCAGCGGAAGGTGGAGAGATGAAGACTGAGGGGGACTCACCACCACAGGTCCCACCCCTACCAGTACCACTCAGCGGATTCCATCATGAGGGTGATCACATATCGTATTTCAACAAGGAAATGATCACGACATTATACAACTGCCAAAGCACTGAGAATCATGGCCCAGCCAAGTTGACACACAATCTTAACCATCACAACGTTCTCCAGGGTCTGGTCTCTCCTAACAACATATCCAAAGCACATAAGACGAAGTCTTGCCATCCTTGCTTCTAAGGAGCATTCTGGCTGTACTTCTTCCAAGATAGATTTGTTTGTTCTTCTGGGAGTCTATGGTATATTCAATATTCTTCACCAACACCATGATTCAAATGCATCAATTTTTCAGTTTTCCTTATTTATTGTCCAATTTTCACATGCATATGAGGCATTTGAAAACACCATGGCTTGAGTCAGGTGCACCTTAGTTTTCAAAGTGACATATTTGCTTTTTAACACTTTAAAGAGGTCTTTTGCAGCAGATTTGTCCAATGCAATACATTTTTAGGGAAGTAACAGGTTACAATTCAGAATCAGGGTTAACTTGAAAGTAACAGGTACAGCTCAGGTAACAAGATAAAGTTCATCAGTCAGGACAGCTCCAACCAAGACAGCTCTCAACTTCTTCCCAGCCATGCCCTCAGGCAGGCCTCGCTTTCAGCCTCTGCTCTTTGATCTGCTTGTGCAAGTTTAACTCCACCATTCCACTCTGCTTGCAGGTGTCCTCCCAGAAGGTGATCAGCTCCCTCACTCTGTGGGTCAAGAAGCACACTACAGCTGTCTAATGGTCCCATGAGTCTGCCATCTCATGCCATCTTGTGCTGTCTCCAGTATTTTAGCTCTTTCTGTCTCCTGGGTCTAGGAGGTTCTAAGCACAGGGACCCTGGGTCCAAAGGACGTGCTGTGCTTCCAGTTCTTCTTCTTAATGATAGTGAGGTCCCCCTCAACCTCTGTGGAATTTGTCCTTTTAAGCCCAGCAGGATGGCACAACTGACCAATCCTCTAGATAGGCCACAGTCACCTAGTTTCCACAGTAATTTACCAATCCTTACAAGGGATTGTACACACTTTATTTGCATATTAGATTAATCAATCCCTTTGTGAGATTGTGGCCTAGCAATTTGGCCCTATAAACTCAGGACCAAAAAGGCCATATATAAAGAGAAACTCATTGCACTGCAACAACAAAATTTAGAGTCAGACATACCCAAGATGAATCCTGGGTATCTGGCCAGGGACTAGATATTTACCCACTAGAGACTCACTCTCTTCATCTGTAAAATGAAAATTGTATTTGGGAATGAAATGAGAGGGAGAAGTCAAAATCCTGGATACATGTTTGTTATAGATTCAATTGTATCCCCCCAAAATTTGTGTCAACTTCAATAGGCCATGATTTTCAGTATTGTGTGGTTGTCCACCATTTTGTCCTCTGATGTGATTTTCCTATATGTTGTAAATCTTACTTCTATGATGTTAATGAGGTGGGATTAAAGGCAGTTATGTTAATGAGGCAGGACTCAATCTGGAAGATTAGGTCGTGTTTTAAGTCAATCTCTTTTGAGATATAAAAGAGAGAAGCAAGCAGAGAGATGGGGGTGAGCGTCATTGAACCTCATACCACCAAGAAACAAGAGCCAGAAGAATAGCACATCCTTTGGACCCAAGGTGCCTGCTCTGAGAAGGTTTTTGACCAGGGAAGATTGATGACAAGGACCTTCCCCTGGAGCCAACAGAGAGAGAAAGCCTTCCCTTGGAGTTGGCACCCTGAATTCAGATTTCATAAGTCGGAATCGGCTCGACGGCACTGGCTTTGGGTTAGCCTACGAGAGAATAAATTTCTCTTTGTTAAAGCCATCCACTTGCAGCGTAGAAAATTAAGACAGTGTTACAAGCTCAAAAAATGTTCACTTTTTCCTTCCAAGAGGGTTTTTTAAAAAATCTTATTTAACAGGCTATATTGATACAAATGAAAGAATAATTACCCTTCTATAATTTATTATATGGAAACCCTGGTGGCATAGTGGTTAAGAGCAGACTGCTAACCAAAAGGTCGGCAGTTTGAATCTACCAGGTGCTCTATGTGGATTGCTGTCACCATTTAAATCTAGGGGAAAAGATGATGTTGTATGAATGGATTGGTGACTTCTTTCCTCCCACCAAATGTATCAATAAAGCAGCTGCTGATTTTACCTACCCTTAAATTTCTTACGTGTTTGAGTGAGGGTTTAATCTGAATCACTCTGGTTACAATGGCCACAAAGAGCTGATCTGTAGATTCAGGGTATTGTTCTGTCTGATTATAATAACAGGGGAAAGATTTTACTTTTTTGTGGAGTGATAGGACTTTGTGCAACCGAATTTGAATTGTGAAAACCATTTCAAACCTGCCTTGCTTAAGCACTGGCCCCTGCAGGTGGAGGAAGTAAAATGAGGCCCTTAATTTACAGTGAGCGTTATGATGCACAAGGTAACCGTAGCTTCCAGGCAAGGAACTTGGGGACTTGACACAGCAATTTAGAATTTTTATGGTTAGTATCATTTACTTGTTAATGGGTCCATTGGCAATCATAATATTGGGCCATAAAAGTTGGTGTTAACTTTACTTTGCTTTTCCCAAATTTTCACCTTATTTTTTCTCTTATTCAAGCAATCATTGATTATTATAGCTGAAGAATATTTTAGAGGCCATGCAGTCCAGGAGCAGCCGAGCGGCAGTCTCCAGGCAGAAGTCCATCTGCACTTTTTTTTTTCACTCCAGCAAAGTGATACTTTCTTTCTCCTTTTATTCTTCCCTCCTTCCTACTCTTCTTTCCTTCTTTCTTTTTTATTTTTATTTTTGTTAATTTTGTTGTTGTTATGTTTCTTTCTATTATTTTCTCTTTTGTTACAAAACAATGACTTAGAAACAGTAAAATGCCCAAATCTTTAACATACAGCTCAGTGAGTTTTTACAAGTGCACACACCTATGTAATCACATCCCAATCAAGATACAGAGTTCTCTCAAGCCTCCTACAAAGCAATCAAAATAACTCCAAATAACCACTATTCTCACATTTATCACCACAGATTAGTTCTGCCTGTTTTTACACTTTGCATAGATGAAACCCTATGGGGTGTAGACTTGTGTGTCTGTGAATAAAGCCACTATGAATACTCTTGTATGTCTTTTGGTGGACATAAGCACTCATTTCTGTTGTGCTAGGTTACATGTTATAGTTTGTAAATATGCTTATAACTGCCAGTTTTCTAAATTTGTTGACCCCATTGATGTGTTCATCAACAACACATCAGAGTTCCATTTGCTCCACATTCTCAACATACTTGGTGAGGTATTTTCAATAATTTGAATATGTTTAGGGTATTGTGTACCGTCTACAGTCCCTATAACTCCCCATCGTGTTGTACCTAGCCATTTCATACCCCCATTTTACCTACATGGCTCTTGAAGTTTACCAACTACTAATCTAACCCAATTTCTTAGGCATCAGATTAGGAAGCCTGTTCCAATGAGCTCACCTGGCTGGCCCAACATCACATAGCTGGTGCCAAGTTTAGGCTGGGCTTTTAGGCCAGCTTCTTTCCACCGCGTGGCCCAGCCACCCAGATAGGTAGCCCGCTCCAGCTCCTGTCTCTATTTCTCAACTCAGTGCCCCTTGCAAACAGTGTGTGAGAGGAATGCATGCGTTGAATGCTCTGCATTTGGTGACACGCCTTGATTTATTTCATAGCCTCTCTGCAGCTTCTTTTCTTGAATAATAACCAACCAAAACCCAAACCCAGTGCCGTCGAGTCTATTCCAACTCATAGCGACCCTATAGGACAGAGTAGAATTCCCCCATAGAGTTTCCAAGGAGCACCTGGTGGATTCTAATGGCAGATCCTTTGGTTAGAAGCCGTAGCACTTAACCACCACGCCACCAGGGCTTCCAAATAATAACCAGGAAGCATAAATTCAGATATGTGTGGCAAAGAGGTAGCCTGCATTTGTGACAAAAAGACTGGACTGGGGATCAACTGGCCATCGCTCATTTTCTCAATCCTGTTCCAGAGGGAGAAGCCCATGAACAGTGAGACAGGAACTCTGGTCCTGCCTCCAGGGCTGTGTTCCCAGATTCACAAGATCTTCCTGGAAAAGTCTGATGGTGTACTGGCAGGTATTTATTTCCTGACCTCCACGTTCTTCACAGAGATAAAGACTTGCTGACAAGCAAGGAGCGGTGTAGACAGTTGCCTAGTCAGTATGACACCACTTGGATGATGGAAGGGCCAAGGAGAAAGGCTGAAAAGCAGCTGAGGACCATGACCATGTCTCCTGACTTTGTCCTCAGTTTCCTCATGTATAAAATGAGGGCTTAACAGGATTATTTTTAAGATCCCCTCTAGCCTAATAGTTCTGTAAATAGATTAACCATAAATGTAACTTATATAATAGAGGGAAAACATAAAACAAACCCAGACTTGTTTATGAATATCTGGTTTGAGAAACAAACTTACTTATATAAAATGGAGACCCCTGTCACCTGACTAACTGGCATTGGGCATTCCCATCAATGGTCATTGATGTGGGCTTGGTCTTATTCTTATTTCATAGTCAATTTTCTCCCTTCTCTCTCCTCACCTGCCTTCCAAAAGGACTGGATTAAACAAATTTATGTTTCATATTTGACAAAAAAAAAAAAAAGCTTATTTTCCTATAGAGGTACACTGTATCCAAGTGATATATTCCTTACCGGTTCTCTGGAAACTAGGGGATCAATTACTATGCTATTTAAGAACAAAACTTCAAAAGTAATAAATCAATCTCAAATGAATAATATAAAAAATATTTATGGCATCTGAAATGAAATTAGCATTAGTCATCTTTTCACCAAATGTTCTGCAGCCTATTTCTTTTCCCAAAATGCTCTCAAGCAATAGGGTAAAATATCAGGAAGAGCTTTGGGGAATTTTCATATCTAAAAGAGTATAAGTTCCATAAAAAGCTAGATGAAAATTAATGGGGAGTGTTTTGATTTGTTCTGACAGAGGGACGCTCAGGACCTACTTAGGAATCACCTTTCCTCCTTGTCATAAGAGGATTCATGTTATTCTTAATTAGAAATTGATCGGGAGCCTAATAAAGCTTGATGAGTGATAGTGCCTAAAAAATCCCTTTCCCCACAGGCTGCACTCTACCCACTCACAAACACCCTCCCCCTTGGATTCATTCCATCCCCCCAGCCCACACTTGAACAGATGAAGGGAAGATATTTGACTTATTTCTCTTTACATTGGTTTTCACTAAATTTTTAATTTCCAGCAGCAGATCTGATGAGTAGGTCAGAGTAACTGAAATAGTGTAAATAATCCTTTCTGTGCAGAGTAAAATGCATAAATTTCAATCTTTACCAGGAAACGATTCTAGGGATTTTTAGAGGTGGAGAAATGTAAGCTTGGGGTAGAGAAATCATTCCGTTTACACCAACAGGACCTGTGGTTTATGATTCACTCACGCAGAAGTTCTCAGGGACTGAAACTTGTTTAAATAGCCAGAAATGTAGACTGGGTGTGTTAATAAAACAGTGTGTAAATTGCTAGGGTGGGAAAAGGCTGTTGAGGAGAGTTCAGAGTTTAACAGCTAAACATGGCGGTGTAGGTCATGTCACTGTGTCCTATCTGCCTTTATTGTGTTCATTTTTGATGGTTATCTGTACATGTTAATCTCTGGAGCTAATTGCTAGAACTCCCTGGGATATGGGTAAACAAGAGAACCTACTACCCTCTACCAGTAAAATAAGGTAAAAATCCCGTGAAAAAGCAGATCCAGTGAAGAAATCTGACCTAGGGGCAAAAAGCACAATAATGTAATGGAAAACTAAGGCACAGAGAAGTTCACTAGCTAGAATCTTGTACTTGGGCCTAGAGTGGGGCATTCTCGAGTTTCAAAGTCACCACCAGGGCTCAGGTGGGGGATATGCCCTGAGCTAGAGCAGGATGACCAGAGTGATCAAAATCAAAGAAGTAACAGCAGCCAGACCCCCAAAAGCTCTGAGATAAACTAGGAACCCTGTCTTCCCAAGGACTCTCACTGCTCCTTCACTCAGTGTGGCAGTCTACCTGGGGAAACGACAAGCATCCCTGGCGACCCTGCCCCAGGACACTCTCCCTTACAAGAAGGGCTCTGGCCCTAAGGAGTGTTTGTTTTGTTTTTTCATCCAACCAGACTCCTCTGGGTCTATGTTGGGGATCAGTGGTCTTCAGCCAGCCCAGAGCCATACCAATGGGGCAGAATCCTTCAAGCCTCCTAAAATTTCCATTATGAGTTCCTTTCCCAAGGTAAAAACCAAACCCTTTGCTATGGAGTTGATTGCAACTTACAGTGACCCTATAGGACAGAGTAGAACTGCCCCATAGGGTTTCCAAGTCTGTAAATCTTTACAGAAGCAAAATGTCACATCTTTCTCCCACAGAGTGGCTGGTGGGCTCAAACTGGTGACCTTACCATTCACAGTCGAGAACTTTAACCCCTGCACCACCAGGTCTCCTTTTCCCCAGGATAAGGATTCCAATAACTCAGCTTTTGCCAGCTATTCTGACACAAACCAGAAAAACACTCAGAAACCCATGGAAGCCAGAAACAGCAAACTATGTACCTCCAGGGAAAATAGCAGTAAGCAGTGGGCTACTGTTTCCTGGAGCCCTGGTGGCACAGTGGTTAAGGGTTTGGCTGCTAACCAAAAGGTTTGCAGTTCAAATCCACCAGCTGCTCCTTGGAAACCCTATGGGGCAGTTGTACTCTGTCCTATAGGCTCCCTATGTGTTGGAACATACTTGATGGCAATGGGTTTGGATTTTGGGGGGCGTGGGTGGGGTGGTGGTACTGTCTCCTGAGTGCCCTGTGGGAGAACTCAACCTGGACCAAGAACCAAGTCTCGGTGACAGTAGAAAGATACACAGACTCTCCAATGTCCCAGGACAGAGTGACAGAGGTATTACAGTGACTAGATTTGCAAGGCAGGCCAAGGGGGTTCACTATAAAACTCAATTTGCATCCCTGAAAGAATACATGTTTTTAAAAATCTTCATGCTTGCAGTTGTGCAGTTTCTGTTTCAAAATATCCTTGTGAGTGGAATATCCACACTGAAGAGAATGAAAGAACTAACCTAAGTGATTTGTCCAGCAGTATTTTAGTTGAACACTTTAAGGGTAAAGACAACAGGGACTGTACACAAATACTGTACTCTAGTTAGCGAATGTGTTTCTGATCAGGGTGTGGGCTGGCAATTCTGAATCTACTTAAGCACTTACTAGTGTTGAAGGAGGACTGAAGAAGAGGTGATGCATATGAATCATGGTGTTGGCGATGAATATTGAATGTATACCGTGGATTGGCAGAAGAACAAACAAATCTGTTTTGGAAGAAGCACAGCCAGAATGCCTCTTAGAAGCAAGGATGTTGAGAGTTAGTCTCACGTACTTTGAATACTTTATTAGCAGGGACCAGTCCCTGGAGAAGGATGTCATGCTTGGGAAAGTAGAGGGTCAATGAAAAAGAGGAAGACCCTCAACGAGATGGATTGACACAGTGGCTACAACAATGGTCTCAAACATAGCAATGATTGTGATGATGGCACAGGACTGGAAAGTGTTGTGTTCTGTTATACATAGGGTGGCTATGAGTTGGAACTCATTCAACAGCACCTACCAACATAACAACACCAGTGTTGAACAAATAAGTAGATTATATATAATGAAAGCCAGATTTTTCCACTGTTGAAGAAGAAGTTAAAAATTCGGAAAGGGGGAAGTCTAGAATGGACCCTTGGTGCTGGATTGATTCAGACGGTGTGTCAGAGATGGGGTCTAGCTTAAGCCCAAACTCTTTCCTACAGCTTTAGACTTCTGTGAGTGTATTTGAAGGACTGGGGAGATGCGTCTCCAAAAGAATATTTACATTTTGGACTAAGGCAGTCCTGGAAACTTTTGTTACTCAGCATACTATTTTCACAAACTTTGTCATATCTCACACTTCCTGAATTATTACTTTCTCAACAGTTTTCATTGCATTGACTTTGAAATAACTCATGTTTTTCATTTGTTCTTATCATTATACCATGTAAAATTATCTCCCCTGTCATCAGAGAGCCACATACCACATACAGGGGCCACATAGAGGGGCTGTTGAGTCTCGGAATCAGGGAAGAGGTGCTATAAGAAGAAACTGGAAGGACTATTTTCTATACAGCACATCACACACCAAGCACATGCACACGTACACACACACGTGTGCACTCACTCACACACAGACGCATGCACACACACACAGAAACACATGCTCATACACACGTCACACATATCACACTCACTCATATATACTCATACACACACCATACTCAAACACATGCACACACTCACACACTTCACACATACTTGCCACACAGCACGCACATACATGCACAAGTACACACTTACACACATAGAACACACATACTCGTACACAGCACACATGTTGTTGTCAGGTGCTGTCACGTCGGTTCCAACTCATTGCGACCCTATGCACACAGAAGGAAACATTGCCCGGTCCTGCGCCATCCTTACAATCATTGTTATGCTTGAGCTCATTGTTGCAGCCACTGTGTCAATCAATGCACCTCGTTGAGTGTCTTCCTCTTTTCCACTGACCCTATACTCTGCTAAGCATGATGTCCTTCTCCAAGGACTGATCCCTCCTGACAGCGTGTCCAAATTATGTAAGACTTGTCTCACCATCCTTGCTTCTAAGGAGCATTCTGGTTGTACTTCTTCTAAGACAGATTTGTTCGTTCTTTTGGCAGTCCATAGTATATTCAATATTCTTCGCCAACACCACAATTCAAAGGCGTCAACTCTTCTTCGGTCTTCCTTATTCATTGTCCAGCTTTCATATGCATATGTTGCAACTGAAAATACCATGGCTTGGGTCAGGCACACCTTAGTCTTCAAGGTGACGTATTTGCTCTTCAACACTTTGGAGAGGTCCTTTGCAGCAGATTTGCCCAATGCAATGCGTCTTTTGATTTCTTGACTGCTGCTTCCATGGCTATTGATTGTGGATCCAAGTAAAATGAAATCACACATACACACAGCACACATACACACACATATACCACACACGTGCAACTGCTGTCTGAGACAGTGGGAAACATAGAAGGGGAGTAGGCATTCCTGTCATTCTGATGTGGAAAACACCCACAGCTTTGGTGCACTGAGGAACCCAGCAGACACACAATGCAGCTCTGGATGGTTCAGATGCAGACCTGCAGGAGGAGGGGGTGAAGCCCGGGCATGACAGAGGTAGTGGTGATGGCCCCAGGCAGCAGAGAAAGGCAGGACCAGAGGTCGAGCTACAGTACCACCTCCGGAAGCACTAAGAGTTATGAGATACTTAGGCCAGAAAATCACCATTGGCAGCAGACCCACACCACTGGCTGGCTGGTGTTCTCAGCTGTGTGTGCCGTGGATACCTGAGACTGTGCTGGTGGGGGCTGGAGGAGGAAGAGGAAGAAATAACCATACCACAAAGTATCAGACAAACTCGTATCATAAGTACATGTACAATCTCCTTGAGGACTCAAACATACCCTTAGGGGTGACATAGGGTGGCTTTACATTGATGGAGGCCCTGTAGCGAAGCATGGGCCTGAAAGCCAGTGAAACTCAACCATACCCACAGACAGCTACCACACACAGTTGTGGGAGTGGCAATTGGCACCGCCCTTCTACAAACGGCTGACAGTCCCTTAGTGGGTGCTTCCTTAATCCCATGATGCAGAACAGTTCCTACAAAGGCCTAGAGGTAGATATGCTCCTTACAGTGTGGTTGTAATCATGTAAATTTGAAGGCAACCTAGGCACTTGTTGCTATAATATTGGATAAGTGAAGTCTAGGAGGAAGACTGGGCAGCAATCGGAAGCAGTGAATTACACATGTATAACACCCACATGATTAGACATTAAAAACATGGAGTTGAAGGAAAAAAGAAATAAGGAAGTGATAGCTATCACCTTTGTAGCACTTGCTCTGTGTTAGGCACTGGTCTAAGCACTTTTTTACACATATGAACTCATTTAACTCTTGCAACACCCCTATGAAGTAGGTGCTGTCATTGTCACTATGTTACATACAAGGACATTCAAACACAGAAAGATTGAGTGACTTGTCCAAGGTCATATAGCTGAAAAATGTTAAAGGAAAGACCTAGACCCAGGCGGCCTAGCTCTGAAATCCATCTCTTCACCACTGTACAATGTTGCTATCCCCTGTCAACAGAAATAGGAAGCTACATAGAGCCAAGCATGTTTTTGTAATTTCAAAACACATACAACAACAAACTAGAGTACAAATGCTACAAAGAGACCTACATTTCCAAGAATACATATCAAAAACAGCAGAATAGATAATCCCATTTGGGGTCAAGAGGGTAGGGGTGGCAGTGAAGAATAAGAGGAAAGGAAAATAGAATAAGGCAAAGTAAAGCATGAGTCAGGATTAAGACTCGCAAGGCCAGCTGGGAGTATTAGGAGGGAGCAGGGGACCAAAGCAGGTTATGTGGGCTCAGAAGGGTCTGGGCTAAGAAAGACCCAAGAGAAACCTGAGGAAAGTACTGGACTTCTTCAAGAATGCATGTGCTCAGTGACTAAAGGGATTTCTCATGAATGGCTGCAGTCAGTGACTGGAGGGACCTCCTCATGAATGGATACACTCAGTAACTGAAGGGTCTTCTTTATGAATGGATGCACTCAGTGACTGAAGAGACCTCCTCAAGAATGGATGTGTGGCAGGGCCAAGATGGTGGAGTAGTCAGACGTTTCCAGTGAACACTTACAACAAAGACTCCAAAAAACAAGTGAAAATATTACATTTATGACAAGCTAGAAGCCCTGAACATCAAACGCAAAGTTAGAAAACGGGCTGAGTGGCAAGCCTGGGAGAGATGGTTCAGAAGTGGAGAGGAGTTGCTGGACATGAATCACCGGGAACCCTCAGGCACCATTCCTGGGAGCAGCTGCAGTGGGCTGGTGGTGGTGTTCGGCCACAGTTTCCTCAGGGAGAAACAGCCATCCACACAGCCTACTCACACCTCCAGAACCAGAGAAGAAAAGCTCTCTTGGCAAAAGCTAAGTACTTGCTTATATTTTACCACGCCACCAGCCCTGAAGCCTGCTTCAGTGGCTTTCATTTTCCCTGGGCCCGAGATAGGTCCTGCTGCACAACCTGAGCCATTCTCCTGGCCTTGGAGAAGGAAAACATTCACAGTTGGGGAAGAGATAATCTGCCAGCTCAGGACTGAAGTGGCTCCTATCCAGGCATAAATGGTCCATGGACTTTGAATACTTTTCCCTACTGCATGGACCTGTGTGGGCCTATTTCAGGACAACAGACCCCTGTTGGCAGACTGCAACTGTTTCAGCTGTGCAGTGGAGAGGCGGGTGTTTGATGTTTGACACTGCTTTGCCTATTAAACAGTGTCCTCACCTACCCACATAAGGGGCCTAAGGACTGGTGGCTCAACTCAGGTCACCGAGCCACACTCAACTGCAGTCCCAGGATAACCGGTACCTACCTCTCAGTCCTTACAATCAAAATCATTGGGTGCCCAAGGTCCGTCTACAGAACCCACCCACGTGTGTGCTCTAGGAAACAGGGAAGCGCTTTTCTGACAGACACTAGATGGACGGTAGTCAGTCCTCTGCTTCATTCAGAGCATGAACCCTTGCTGCAACCAGATACCAGTACCTACACCAATCACCCCTGCCCCCCTAAGACTGTAGGACAGGGCCTGTACCACACACTTGATGACCAACAACCTGGACACCTGAGCTGAATCCATACAAGAAAAGCGAAAGGACTCCTAGGCTCATATACCTGGGAACAGCTCTAGCCACCTGGTGACAGGACGTTAGAGCTTCAAAGTCAAAAATAATCAAGTTAGCTCACTCAAGCGACCTATTTGTGCATACCAAAACATAACAAGCAAGAAGATAGGACACAGTAAGCAAAAATAAAATAAACTAATACAATAACTTAAAGATGGCTTAGAGACAACAGTCAATATCAAATTGCATAAAGAAGCAGACCATGATTGCTTCAACAAGCTCTCAAACAAAGAATCAAAGGATCTTCTGGATGAAGGTGCCCAGCCACCTGCTACAGGGGTCCAAAGATAACTGGTACCTCTCAGTCCTTACAACCAAAAACTTTAGGTGTGCATGGTCCCTCTGCAGAACCCACCCACCAGCACGTTCTAGGGAACAGAGATGTGTTTTCCACAGAGACACTTGGGGGTTGGTTCTGAGCCCCCTGCATTGTTCAGAGTGTGACCCCCTGCTGCAATCAGATACCAGTATATACACCTATCACGCCTGCCCCTCTAAGACTGTAGGACAGAGCCTGTACCGCATGCTTCATGATCAGCTACCTGGAAACCTGAGCTGAATTCATACAAGAAAACTGAAAAGACTCCTGGACTGATATACCTGATAACAGCTCTAGCCAGCTGGGGACAGGACACCAGAGCTCCAAAGGTGAAAATAATCAAGCCAGCTCACTCAAGCAAACCGTAGGGGTATACCAAACAAAGCAAGCAGCTAAAACACAGTAAGCAAGCATAAACTAAAACAATAACTTACAGATGGCTTGAAGACAACAGTCAATATCAAGTCATACGAAGAAACAGGCCATGATCACCTCAACGGGCTCTCAAAACAAAGAATCCAGGGATCTTTTAGATGAAAGTGCATTCCTAGAATTACCAGATGCAGAATATAAAAGTTTAATATACAGAACCCTTCAAGACATCAGGAAGGAAATGAGGCAATACGCAGAACAAGCCAAGGAGCACACAGATAAAGTAACTGAAGAAATTAGAAAGATTATTCAGGAACATAATGAAAAGTTTAATAAGCTGGAAAAATCCATAGACAGACAGCAATCAGAAATTCAGAAGATTAACAATAAAATTACAGAATTAGACAATAGAAAGCCAGAGGAGCAGAATTGAGCAAGTAGAAGCTAGAATTTCTGAACTCGAAGATAAATCACTAGGCACTAATATATTTGAAGAAAAATCAGATAAAAGAATTACAAAAAATGAAGAAACCTTAAGAATCATGTGAGACTCTATCAAGAGAAATAACCTACGAGTGACTGGATACCAGAACAGAGAGGGATAACAGAAAATACAGAGAAAATTGTTGAAGATTTGTTGGCAGGAAACTTCCTTGATATTGTGAAGCATGAGATTTCTATCCGAGATGCTCATCGAACTCCACATAAGGTAGATGTTAAAAGAAAGTCACCAAGACGTATTATAATTGAGCTTCCTAAAACCAAAGATAAAGACAGAATTATAAGAGCAGCAAAGGATAAAGGAAAAGTCACCTACAAAGGAGAGCCAATAAGAATAAACTCAGACTACTGGGCAGAAACCATGCAGGCAAGAAGGCAATGGGATGACATATTTAAAAAATTGAAGGAAAAAAATTGCCTGCCAAGAATCATATATCCATCAAAACTGTCTCTTAAATATGAAGATGAAATTAAGACATTTCCAGATAAACACAAGTTGAGGGAATTCATAAAAGCCAGACCAAAACTATAAGAAATACTAAAGGGAGTTCTTTGGTTAGAAAATCAATAATATCAGGTATCAACCCAAGACTAGAACACTGGGCAGAGCAACCAGAAGTCAACCTAGACAGGGAAATCCAAAAAAACAAACCAAGATTATATTAAAAAAAAAAAAAAACCCAACACAGGGTAACGGCAATGTTATTATAATAAAGAAGACAACATTAAAATAATAAAGAGGGAATAAGAAATGTAATCATAAACCTTCCATGTGGAGAGGCAGATACAGTGATACAAAGAAACAAAAGTTAGTTTTAAATTTAGAAAAATATGGGTAAATAATAAGATAACCACAAAGGCGACAAACTATCCTACTCATCAAAATACAAGGGAAAAATACAGACTCAGCAGAAACAAAATCAACAACAACAAATATGAGGAAAGGACAGTATATAAAGAAAATCTACTCAGCACATAAAATCAAGTGGGAAACAGAAACTGTCAACAACCCACAAAAAAAAGACAGCAAAATGATAGCACTAAATTCATACCTACCCATAATTACCCTGAATGTAAATGGACTAAATGCACAAATAAACAGACAGAGAGTGGCAGAATGGGTTAAAAAACAAGATCTGTCTATATGCTGCCTACAAGAGACATACCTTAGACTTAGAGACACAAACAAACTAAAACTCAAAGGATGGAAAAAAATATACCAAGCAAAAAACTATCAAAAAAGAGCAGGAGTAGCAATATTAATTTTTGACAAAATAGACTTTAAAGTTAAATCCATCATAAAGGATAAGGAAGGACACTATATAATGATTAAAGGGACAACACACCAAGAAGATATAACCATATTAAATATTTATGTACCCAGTGACAGGGCTGCAAGATACATAAAACAAACTAACAGCATTGAAAAGTTAGACAGATAACACCACAATTACCGTAGGAGACTTCATCACAGCACTTTCAGTGAAGGGCAGAACATCCAGAAAGAAGCTCAATAAAGACATAGAAGATCTAAATGCCACAATCAACCAACCTGACCTCACAGGTATATACAGAACACTCCACCCAACAGCAGCCAAGTTTACTTTCAAGTGCACATGGAACATTCTCTAGAATAGACCACACATTAGGTCATAAAGCCAGCCTTAGCAGAATACAAACCATTAAAATATTACAAAGCATCTTCTCTGTCCATAAGGCCATAAAAGTAGAAATCATTAACGGAAAAAGCAGGGAAAGGAGATCAAACACATGGAAACTGGACAATACTCTGCTCAAAAAAGACTCGGTTATAGAAGACATTAAGGATGGAATAAAAAAATCCAGAGAATCCAATGAAAATGAAAACAGTTCCTATCAGAACCTTTGGGACACAGCGAAAGCGGTGCTCAGAGGCCAATTTATATCAATAAATGCACACATCCAAAAAGAAGAAAGGGCCAAAATCAAAGAATTATCCCTACAACTTGAACAAATAGAAAGAGAGCAACAAAAGAAACCCTCAGGCACCAGAACAAAGAAAATAATAAAAATTACAGCTGAATTAAATGAAATAGAGAATAGAAAAAACAATTGAAAGAGTTAATAAGACCAAAAGCTGGTTCTTTGAAAAAAAATTAACAAAATTAGTAAATCATTGGCCAAACTGACAAAAGAAAAGCAGAAGAAGTAAATAACCAGAATAAGAGATGAGATGGGTGACATTATAACAGACCCAACTGAAATTAAAGAATCATATCAGATTACTATGAAAACTTATACTCTAACAAATTTGAAAACCTAGAAGAAATTTATAAATTTCTACATACACACTACCTACCTAAACTAACACAAACAGAGGTAGAACAACTAAATAGACCCATAACTAAAGAAGAGATTGAAAAGGTAATCAAAAAACTCCCAACAACAAAAGCCCTGGCCCAGACGGCTTCACTGCAGAGTTCTACCAAACTTTCAGAGAAGAGTTAACACCTCTACTACTAAAGGTATTTCAGAGCATAGAAAAGGATAGAATACTACCAAACCCATTCTGTGAAGGCAGCATATCCCTGACACCAAAACCAGGTAAAGACACTACAAAAAAAGAACATTACAGACCTATAATAAAAAAAAAAAAAAAAATTTTGTTTTTTTATATCCCTCACAAACTTAGATGCAAGAATTCTCAACAAAATTCTAGCCAATAGAATTCAACAACATATCAAAAAAATAATTCACCATGACCAAGTGGGATTCATACCAGCTATGCAGGGATGGTTGAACATTAGAAAAACAATCAATGTAATCCATTATATAAATAAAACAAAAGACAAGAGCCACGTGATCTTATCAATTGATGCAGAAAAGACATATGACAAAGTAAAACACCCATTCATGATAAAAACTCTCAGCAAAATAGGAATAGAAGGAAAATTCCTCAATATTGTAAAGAGCATGTATACAAAGCCAACAGCCAACATCATCCTAAATGGAGAGAGTCTAAAAACATTCCCCTTGAGATTGGAAACCAGACAAGAATACCCTTTAAAACCACTCTTATTCAACATTGTGCTGGATGTCCTAGCCAGAGCAATTAGTCTAGATAAAGAAATAAAGGGCATTCAGATTGGTAAGGAAGAAGTAAAAGCATCTCTATTTGCAGATGTCACGATCTTATACACAGAAAAACCTGAAGAATCCTCATAAAAACTACTGAGACTAATGGAAGAGTTCAGCAGAGTATCGGGATACAAGATAAACATACAAAAATCAGTTGGATTCCTCTACACCAACAAAAACAACATTGAAGAGGGAATCACCAAATCAATACCATTTACAACAGCCCCCAAGAAGATAAAATACTTAGGAATAAATCTTACCAGAGATGTAAAAGACCTATATGAAGGAAACTATGAGACACTACTGCAAGAAACCAAAAGAGACCTACATAAGTGGAAAAGCATACCTTGCTCATGGACAGGAAGACTTAACATTGTAAAAATGTCTATTCTACCAAAAGGGATCTATAGATACAATGCAATTCAGATGCAAATTCCAGACAGTTTTTAATGAGATGGAGAAACAAATCACCAATTTCATATGGAGGGGAAAGAGGCTCCAGGTAAGTAAAGCATTACTGAAAAAGAAGAACAAAGTGGGAAGCCTTACTCTACCTGATTTTAGAACCTAATATACCACCACAGTTGTCAAAACAGCCTGGTACTGGTACAACAACAGATACGTAAACGAATGGAACAGAATTGAGAATCGAGACATAAATCCATCCACATGTGAGCACCTGATATTTGACATAGGCCCCAAAGTCAGTTAAGTGGGGAAAAGACAGTCTCTTTAACAAACGGTGCTGGCATAACTGGATAACCATCTCCAAAAAAATGAAACAAGACCCATACCTCATACCATGCACAGAAACTAACTCAAACTGGGTCAAAGACCTAAATATAAAATCTAAGATGATAAAGATCATGGAAGAAAAACAGGGACAACTCTAGGAGCCCTAATACATGGCAGAAACAGTATACAAAACATTACTAACAGTGCAGAAGAGAAACCAGATAATTGGGAGCTCTGAAAAATCGAACACCTATGCTCATCCAAAGACTTCACCAAAACAGTAAAAAGATTACCTACGGACTGAGAAAAATGGTTTTGGCTATGACATTTCTGATCAGTGCCTGATCTCTAACATCTACATGATACTGCAAAAACTCAACTACAAAAAGACAAATAACCCAATTAATAAATGGGCACAAGATACGAAGAGGCACTTTACTAAAGAAGACTTTCAGGTAGCTATCAGATACATGAGGAAATGCTCACAGTCAGTGGCAATTAGAGAAATGCAAATTGAAACTACAATGAGATTTTGTCTCACCCCAACAAGGCTGGCATTAATCCAAAAAACACAATATAATAAATGTTAGGGAGGTTGTGGAGAGACTGGAACACTTCTACACTGCTGGTGGGAATGTAAAATGGTGCAACCACTTTGGAAATCAATTTGCCCTTCCTTAAAAAGCTAGAAATAGAACTACCATAGGATCCAGGATTCCCACTCCTTGGAATATATCCTAGAGAAATAAGAGTCTTTACACGAATGGATATATGAACACCCATGTTCACTTCACCATTGTTTACAATAGGAGAAAAGATGGAAGCAACCAAGGTGCCCATCAATGGATGAATGGATAAATAAATTATGGTATATGCACACAATGGAATACTACACATCAATAAGGAACAATGATGAATCCATGAAACATTTCATAACATGGAGGAATCTGGAAGGCATTATGTTTAGTGAAATTAGTCAGTTGCAAAAGGACAAATATTGTGTAAGACCTCTATTGTAAGAACTCAAAAATTAGTTTAAACAGAGAAGAAAATATGCTTTGATGGTTACAAGAGTGTGGAGGGTGGGAGGGAGAGGGGTTTTCACTAATTAGATAGTAGATAAGAACTATTTTAGGTGAAGAGAAAGACAACACACAATACAGAAGAAGTCTGCACAACTGGACTAAACCAAAAGCAAAGAAGTTTCCTGAATAAACTGAATGCTTTGAAGGCCAGCATAGCCAGTGTGGTGGCTTGAGGACCATGGTTTCAGGGGACATCTAAATCAATTGGCATAACAAAATCTATTAAGAAAACATTCCGCATCCCACTTTGCAGAGTGGCGTCTGGGATCTTAAACGCTAGCAAGCAGCCATCCAGGATGCATCAATTGGTCTTGACCCACTTGTAGCAAAGGAGAATGAAGACCACCAAAGACACAAGGTAATTATGAGCCCAAGAGACAGAAAGGGCCACATAAAGCAGAAACTACATCAGCCTGAGACCAGAAGAACTAGACGGTGCCTGGCTACAACCAACGACTGCCCTGACAGGGAACACAACAGAGAACCTGCGAGGGAGCAGGAGAGCAGTGGGATCTAGACCCCAAATTCTTGTAAAAAGACCAGACTTAATGGTCCGGCTGAGACTAGTAGGACCCCAGAGGTCCTGATCCCCAAACCTTCTGTTAGCCGAAGACAGGAACCATTCCCAAAGCCAACACCTCAGACAGGGATTGGACTGGACTATGTGATAGAAAATGATACTGGTGAAGAATGAGCTCCTTGGATCAAGTAGATACATGAGACTATGTGGTCAGCTCCTGTCTGGAGAAGAGATGAAAAGGCACAGGGGAGCAGAAGTGGGCCGAATGGACACGAAAATAGAGAGTGGAGGGAAGGAGTGTGCTGTCTCAGAGGGAGAGCAACTAGGAGTATATAGCAAGGTTTTTGTAAGTTTTTGTAGGAGAGGCTGACTTGGTTTGTAAGCTTTCACTTAAAGCACAATAAAAAAAAAAAAAAATGGATGTGCCTAGTCACTGAAGGGACCTTCTCAAAAATGGATGTGCTCTGTAACTCAAGGAGGCATAACTGCAGGAGGAAGAATCTTTTCCTAGGTTGGTTATTGATTTATAACATTGGTTAAAACACTTGCCCACTTATACACCAAAGCAGAATATTTTGACCAAAATATTTAGTTCCCATAATGTCCAAGAGCCTTGTAGTAGAGGAAAAAGACCCCAGACTCAATTTCAATCCAAGAGATTTAATTAGGCCAAGAAAGGAAAATCACTGGAATGAGGGAACTGTCAGTATGTACTGTACTGTGCACAAGAGACTAGCAGATCCACTGAATCACAGTCGTGGACTCTCTAATATACTCTTACAGAAGGAAGTAAAGCTAAGAAAAAATCCCGATTGGTTATTCATCAATACATCTTTGTCAAAGGCGGAATAACAAAAGTAGAATTTTTACAATGATTGGCTTAAAGAGTTTTTGGTTAACTAGTTACCACTTGATGATATATGTATGCTTTCTTGATTAGTTACAGGGTAGTGACTATAGGAAGCTTACTAGAGGAGGGTTAACAGGTCACTTGCCAGATATTCATTACAAGAAATGTAGAGGTTACATAAGGCTGCTTGGGAACAACCTGACAGCATTTGCTCTTGGCTAAGTTACAAAGAAGATGTTTTCTTAGATACCAGATAACAGGCAGACCTGCTCTATAATTAACAACCAGCACAGCCTTCTGGTTCCACAGGTTTTCTACACAAAATGTATCTCGGACATGGACCCAATCTTAGTCCCCTTCACTCTGGCCAAGCACTTCATATACCTTTAGGGTTTCCATGTCAGTGTATAATTTTCACTGTCCAATTCCCTTTGTCCTTTGCATAAAGAATTGAACAACAGCTATCAATCTTGTCCGCAACCATCTGCCAGTTTGTCATACTGTGGTGGCATGCAAGTTGCTGTGATGATGAAGGTTATGCTACCGGTATTTTGAATGCCAGCAAGATCACCTATGGTGGACAGGTTTCAGTGGAGCTTCCAGACTAAGACAGAATAGGAAGAAATGCCTGTTAATCTATTTCCAAAAATTAGTCAATAAAATCTTTCTGGATCACGACATAATCTATAGTCATCAAGTCAATGCCAACTCATGTTGTTGTTAGGTGCCTTTGAGTCATAGTGACCTTATGGATAACAGAACAAAACATTACCCAGTCCAGTGCCATTCTCAGAGTTGTTGCTGTTTGAGCCCACTGTTGCAGCCACTGTGTCAATCCATCTCATTGAGGAATTCCTGTTTTTTGCTGAGCTTCTACTTCACCAAGCATGATGTCCTTCTCGATGGACCGGTCCTTCCTGATAATGTGTCCAGAGTGCATGAGGCAAAGTCTCACCACCCTCACTTCTAAGGGGCATTCTGGTTGTACTTCTTCCAAGACAGAATTGTTTTTCTTCTGGCAGTCTATGCTGTTGTTGTTGTTGTTAGGTGCAATCGAGTCAGTTTTGACTCATAGCGACCCTATGCACAACGGAACGAAATACTGCCTCGTCCTGTGCCATGCTCCCAATTGTTGCTATGCTTGTGCCCATTGTTGCAGCCACTGTGTCAAAAAATCTCTTTGAGGGTCTTCCTCTTTTTCACTGACCCATTGCTTTACGAAGCATGATGACCTTCTCCGGGGGCTGATCCCTCCTGATAACGTGTCCAAAGTATGTGAGGCTTAGTCTCACGGTCCTTGCTTCTAAAGAGCATTCTGGTTGTACATCTTCCAAGGCAGATTTGTTCTTTCTTTGGCAGTCCATGGTATATTCAATATTCTTTGCCAGGCAGTCTATAGTATATTCAATATCTTTGTCAAAATCATAATTCAAAGGCATCAGTTCTTCTTTGATCTTTCTTATTCATTGTCTAGCTTTCACATGCATATAAGGTGGCTGAAAATACCATGGCTTGGATCAGGCACACCTTAGTCCTCAGAGTGACATCTTTGCTTTTTAATACTATAAAGAGGTCTTTTTCAACAGATTTGCTCAATGCAATATGTCATTTGATTTCTAGCCTGCTGCTTCCATGGGTGTTCATTGTGGATACAAGTAAAATAAAATCCTTCACAACTTCAATCTTTTCTGTTTATCATGAAGTTGCTTAGTGGCCCAATTGTAAGGATTTTTGTTTTCTTTATGTTGAAGTCCAACCCATACTGAAGGCTGTAGTCTTTGAAGTCCATCAGTAAGTGCTTCGAGTCCTCTTTGTTTTCAGCAAGCAAGGTTTTGTCATCTGTATATCACTGATTGTTAATGAGTTTTCCACCAATCCAGATGCCATATTCTTCTTCATATGGTTCAAATTCTTGGATTATTTGCTTAGTATACAGATTGAGTAAGTATGGGGAAAGGATACAACCTTGACGCATGCCTTTCCTGATTTTAAACCATGCCATATCCCCTTGTTCTGTTTGAATGACTACATTTTGGTCTAAGTACAGGTTCTACTTGAGCACAATTAAGTGTTCTGGAATTCCCATTCTTCGTTATCCATAATTTGTCATGATCCACACAGTTGAATGTCTTTGCATAGTCAATGAAAGACAGGTAAACATCTTTCTGGTATTCTCTGCTTTCAGTCAAGATTCATTTGACATCAGCAGTGATGTCCCTAGTTCCATGACATCTTCTGAATCTGGCTGGAATTCCTTGTCAATGTACTGCTACAACTATTTTCAAATTATCTCCAGCAAAAGTTTACTTGCCCGTGACATTAATGATATTGTTGGACAACTTCCCTATTCTGATGGATCACCTTTCTCTGGAATGGGCACAAATGTCTTCCACTTGATTGGCCAGGTAGCTGTCTTCCAAATTTCCTCAAATAGATGAGTGAGTGCTTCCAGCATTGCATCCGTTTGTTGAAACATTTCGATTTCAGCTGGTATTCCGTCAGTTCCTGGAGTGTTGTTTTTCACCAATGCCTTCAGTGCAGCTTGGATTTCTTCCTTCAGTACCACTGGTTCTTGAACATATGCTACCTCTGGAAATGTGCGAATGTCGACCAGTTCTTTTTGGTACAGTGACTCTGTGTATTCCTTCCATCTTCTTTTGATGCTTCCTGTGTCATTCAATATTTTGCCTGTAGACTTCCTCAAAATTGCAAATCGAGGCTTGAATTTTTTCTTCAGTTCTTTCTGCTTGAGAAATGCTGAGTGTGTTCTTCCCTTCTGGTTTTCTAACACTATGTCTTTGTACATTTTTTTAATAATACATTGTTTTCTTGAGCTGCCCTTTTAAATCTGCTTTCCAGCTCTTTTATTTCATCATTTCTTCCTTTCCCTTTAGCTACTTCTTGTTCAAGAGCAAGTTTCAGAGTCTCTTCTGACGTTCATTTTGGTCTTTTCTTTCTTTCTTTCTTATCTTTTTAATGCCCTCTTGATTTCTTCAAGTATGATGTCCTTGATATCATCCCACAACTCATCTGGTCTTCGGTCATTAGTGTTTAATGTGTCAAATCTATTCTTGAGATGGTCTCTAAATTCAGGTGGGATATACTCGAGGTCATGCTTTGGCTCTCATGGACTTGTTTTAATTTTCTTCAGTTTCAACTTGGACTTGCATATGAGCCATTGATTGTCTGTTCCACAGTCATTCTCTGGCCTTGTTTTGACTGATGATATTGGTATCTCTTTCCACAGATGTAGTCAATTTTACTTCTGTGTATTGCATTCAGTGAGGTTCACATGTATAGTCACAATTTATGTTGTTAAAAATAGGTATTTCCAATGAATAAGTTGTTTGTCTTGCAATAGGTATTTCCAATGAATAGGTTGTTTGTCTTGCAAAATCTATCATGCGATCTCCCTTGTCATTTCTATCACCAAAGCCATATTTTCCAACTACCAATTCTTCTTTGTTTTCAACTTTTTCATTCTAATCACCAGTCATTATCAATGCATCCTGATTGCAAGTTCAATCAATTTCAGAGAGCAGAAGTTGATAAAAATCTTAAATTTTTTCATCTTTGTCATTAGTGGTTGTTATATAAATTTGAATAATAATCGTGTTTACTGTTCTTCCTTATAAAAAAAATAGGCATGTGAATATTATTCTATCACCTACAGCATTGTATTTCAGGATAGGTCTCGAAATCAACGCATGGGACAGTGTTCCTCTTCAATTTATCATTCCCCGCATAGTAGACCACACAGTTGTCCAATTCAAAATGGCCGGTACTGGTCCATTCCAGTTCCCAAACACCTAGAATATCTATCTTCAAGTGTTCTATTTCATTCTTGACAACTTCCAATTTTCCTAGATTCATGCTTTGTACATTTCACATGCCAATTATTAATGGTTGTTTGTAACTGTTTCTTCTCATTTCGAGTCAAGCCACACCAGCAAATGAAAGCCCCAAAACCTTTACTCCATCCATGTCATTAAGGTTGATTCTACTTTGAGGAGGCAGCTCTTGCCCTGTCGTATTTTGAGTGCCTTCCAACCTGGGGGACTCACCTTCTGGCACTATATCACACAATGTTCTGCTGCTATTCATAAGGTTTTCACTGGCTAATTTTTTCAGAAGTAGACTTCCAGGTCCTTCTTCCTAGACTATCTTAGTCTGGAAGCTCCTCTGAAACCTGTCCACCATGGGTGACCCTGCTGGTATTTGAAATACTTGTGGCTTAGTTTTCAGCGTCATAGCAACACACAATCTACCACAGTATGACAAACCGACAAATGAGTGGTAGAACAGTTGGATAGGGTTTCCAAGGCTATAATCTTTAAGGAAGCTGACTGCCACATCTTTCTGCTGTGGAGTAGTCTGGTGGGTTCAAACTGCCAACTTTTTGTTAGCAGCTGAGGGCTTAACTATTGTGCTACCATGGCTCCTAGATCACAATACACTCATGTCCAATTACCAACAATCATGAAGACGGTACAGGACTGTATAACATTTTGTTATGTTGTACAGAGGGTCTCCACGAGTTGGAAACAATCGATAGTAGCTAACGACGACGACAATATCAATCTTGTATCCAATTCATAACGAATCCATCTGGTAGTAATAAGCCCCACAAAATAAAACTGATGACTAAAGCTATGGATTTAATATATATTAATATCTAAAAACTGATGGAAATGTCAAAAAAAAAAAAAATCTTGAGAACATAGACCTGCAAAATTCAACTCAAGATAATTTGTTACTTCTTGTCCACAGGAAATAGTAGACACAAAAGAAACCTGACAGCAGCAGGAATTTTCATCTCTGACGTTGGACTAATGAATGAATTTAATTTTTGTTGTAAAATTTATATGGGAAGTTGTCTTCCAATCTAAATGGTTTCATTAAAATAAAAATAGAATGGAATTTTTTTTGAAATGGCTTTATCTTGCTATATAGAAAACTGATTAAGTAATTTAATTATAGTTAGCTCTAGGAAATTCTTTCCTAATTGAAGTCCATCCACGATGGCTTAGTACTAACTTGACGTATCTGTAATAACAGGAAGTCAACCCTTCTTACGGTCAAAACCAGAAAGCATCAGGGTCTTCTGTCCTCCTTACAAGCAGCAACCCCAGCACCAGACTCCACAGACATTTGGATGGCAGGGCAGATAATCTAATCCAAATCTACTAATAAAAGTACTAGAAAATCCTATTAAAAATTTAGATTTCAGAGAGATCCCTGCTGGCTTAGAAGGGTAGAGGCTTTGTGCAGGAAATGGCTTTGATCTGGGCCTTAAAGGATGGCTAAGATGTTAATAGGTAGGGACTGTGCATCGGAGGGGTGGCCATTCCAGCCATGGGAACAACAGGAACAAATGAATGGAAGAGGGAAAATATTAGGCATAATCAAAAAGCAAGAAGCTGCCCTTTCTGACCTGATCATAGGAAAATGGATAAAGTGAAAAGAAACCTTCGAAATCCAAGTTGTTTTAGCAAATAGTATTAGAAATTATGCACTAAAGATGGAATCTAATGATGTAATGCTGTACTAACTCTGGTTGTTGGGTGCTGCTGAGTCAATTTCTACTCATAGCCACCCCATCTGACAGAGTACAACTGCCCCATAGGGTTTTCTTAGCTGTAATCTTTACAGAAAACAGATCATCAGGCATTTCTCCCAAGGAAAAGGTGAGTGGGTTCGAACCATCAACAACCTTTCAGTTAGCAGCCGAGCACTTAACCATTGCCCCGTCAGGGCTCCCTGTACCAATTTATGTCCTTATAAAATGTCTCACAGGAAAAAATTCCTTGTAAGGGACTGTCCCCGAGAATTGCTATCTTCTACCACTGCTGGTAATCCGTCCTGACTTTGGACTCAGTAGGAGCAGGCGGTTCCTCTGCTTCAATTTGGTCGCCAAGGACTCGGGACTCCCGTGGCTCTCCGTGGGCTCCAGCTCTTCTGCTCCCTAACTCAGACAGCTTCGGCTGCCATGGAAGAGCCCAGGCCAGGTCTCAGCCGGCCACTCCTCAGCTTGGGGCAACTCCCTGAACCTCACTGGGCTTCATTAGCTTTCTCTGCAAAGTGAATGACTTGACCTAAGATGACCTCTAATTTTCTGTCATGCTTTGAAACTCTGTCTCCAAGGCATGGCTTTAATAAGCTACTCCAACATTTTTGCAGCTACTTTCCCCAGTGCAACACCAAAGGTACTTGACAACAGGTGGTAAGAGATAAACGCGCTGGTCAGTAATTACACAGAGCAAAAGCAGCTTTTTCTGCATTCAGCTTGAAAGACCCAAAAACCCCAACGCATTGCCATCAAGTCGATTCTGACTCATACTGACCCTATAGGTCAGAGTAGAACTGTCCCATAGGGTATCCAAGGCTGTAAATCTTTATGGAAGCAGACTGCCACATCCTTTCAGATAGCAGTGGAGCACTTAACACTGCACCATCGCGGCTCCTTGCTTAAAAGACAGACCTCACTAATTCTTCCTCATTTCCATGTTGTTTTTTTTTTTTCTAAGTACATATAGCTGAGCTGCCTGAGCACAACCCATTCTTGGTGCAACATCATTCAGCTGCACAGATTAGGATAAAAATACCTAACCTTTTCTTTTCAATCTGCTTTACTAACCATGGCAGAAATGAAATCGGTGGTCAGTAATACCGAGATTGAATTCAGACAGACTTACGGTTGAGGAATCACTAACACTTACTAAGTTACCTTAGCCAGGTTATCTAATCTCTCTAGGCCCCATAGTCTACATTTTATGGTGATATTTTTAGAAATATTAAACAGAATGGTACAAAGACCTGCGCATAGTAAGACCTCAGTGAACTGTAGAAGGTAACTGATAATAATGCTGACAATAAGTATATTCCCTTGGCTACCTAAGAAGCAACAAGTCTTCTAGTTTCTTGCTTCTGAGCTCCCTGGTTCCTTAGCAGAACTTTACCTCATATCTAACTCTTCTTCCAGCAATCCCTTTTGCTTCTCTTTCCCCACCTGTCTCATGTTGTTGTTAGGTGCCATTGAGTCGGTTCCCACTCATAGCGACCTTATGTACAATAGAATGAAACACTGCCTGGTCCTGTGCCATCCTCACAATCACTGTTATGCTTGAGCCCATTGTTGCAGCCAGTGTGTCAATCCATATTTTTGAAGGTCTTCCTATTTTTCACTGGCCCTCTACCTTACCAAGCATGATGTCCTTCTCCAGAAACTGATCCTACCGAATATCATATCCAAAGTATGGGAGATGTAGTCTCGCCATACTTGCTTCTAAGGAGCATTCTGGCTGTACTTCTTCCAAGACACATTTGTTCATTCTTTTGGCAATCCTTGGCATATCCAATATTCTTTCCCAACACCGCAATTCAGAGGTGTCAATTCTTCTTCTATCTTCCTAATTCATTGCCCAGCTTTCACATGCCTATGAGGTGACTGAAAACACCATGACTTGGGTCAGGTGCACCGTAGTCTTCAAGGTGACATCTTTGCTTTTTGACACTTTAAAAAGGTCCTTTGTTGCAGATTTGCCCAATGTGATGCATCTTTTGATTTCTTGACTTCTGCTTCCATGGGTGTTGATTGTGGATCCAAGTAAAATGAAATCCTTGTCAACATCAATCTTTTCTGAATTTATCATGATGTTGCTTATTGTCCCAGTTATGAGGATTTTTGTTTTCTTTATGTTGAGCTGTAATCCATACTGAAGGCTGTGGTCTTTAATCTTCATCAGTAAGTGCTTCAAGTCCTCTTCACTTTCAGCAAGAAGGTTGTGTCATCTGCATATTGCAGGTTTTTAATGAGTCTCCCTCCAATCCTGATGCCCCATTCTTCTTCATATAGTCCACCTTCTCAGATTATTTGCTCAGTGTACAGATTGTATAGGTATGGTGAAAGGCTACAACTCTGACGCACACCTTTCCTGACTTTAAACCACACAGTATCCCCTTGTTCTGTTGGAACAACTGCCTCTTGATCTACATACAGGTTCCTCATGACCACAATTAAGTGTTCTGGGATTCCAATTCTCTGCAATGTTATTCATAATTAGTTATGATCCACACAGTCAAATGCCTTTGCGTAGTTAATAAAACACAGGTAAACATATTTCTGGTGTTCTCTGCTTTCAGCCAGGATCCACCTGACACCGGCAATGATATCCCTGGTTCCGCATCCTCTTCTGAACCTGGCTTGAATTTCTGGCAATTCCCTGTCTATATACTGCTGCAGCCGTTTTTGAATGCTCTTCAGCAAAATTTTGCTTGCACGTGATATTAATGATATTGTTTGATAATTTCTGCATTCAGTTGGATCACCTTTCTTGGGAATTGACATATACATGGCTCTCTTCCAGTCGGTTGTCCAGGTAACTGTCTTCCAAATTTCTTGGCATAGGTGAGTGAGCACTTCCAGTACTGGATCCATTTGTTGGAACACCTCAGTGAGTATTCCATCAGTTCCTACAGCCTTATTTTTTGCCAATGCCTTCCGTGCAACTTGGACTTCTTTCTTCAGTACCATTGATTCCCGATCATATGTTACTTCCTGAAATGGTTGAACATCCACCAACTCTTTTTGGTGTAGTGACTCTGTGTATTCCTTCCATCTTCTTTTAATGCTTCCTGTGTTGTTTAATATTTTCCCTGTAGAATCCTTCAATATTGCAACTTAAGGCTTGAATTTTTCCTCAGTTCTTTCAGTTTGAGAAACACCTAGCATGTTCTTTACTTTGGTTTTCTACCTCAAGATCTTTGCACATGTCATTACAATACTTTACTTTGTCTTCTCAAGCCACCCTTTGAAATCTTCTATTCAGCTCTTTTACTTCATCATTTCTTCCTTTTGCTTTAGCTTCTTGACATTCAAGAGCAAGTTTCAAAGCCTCTTCTGGCATCCATTTTGGCCTTTTATTTCTTTCCTGCCTTTTTAATGACCTCTTGCTTTCTTTGTGTACGATGTCTTTGATGTCATTCCACAATTTGTCTGGTCATTAGTGTTCAACACATCAAATCTATCTTGAGATGATGTCTAAATTCAGGTGGGATATGCTCAAGGTTGTACTTTGTCTCTCGTGGGCTTGTTCTAATTTTCTTTAGTTTCAACTTGAACTTGCATACGAACAATCGATGGTCTGTTCCACAGTCACTACCCAGCCTCGCTCTGACTGATGATTTTGAGCTTCTCCATTGTCTCTTTCCACAGATGTAGTGGATTTGATTCCTGTGTATTCCATCTGGCGAGGTCCACGCGTGTAGTCACCATTTATGTTGTTGAAAAAGGTATTTGCAAAGAAAAAGTCATTGGTCTTGCAAAATTCTATCATGTGATCTCCAGCATCGTGTCTATCACCAAGGTCGTATTTTCCAACTACCAATCCTTCTTCTTTGTCTCCAACTTTCACATTCCAGTTGCCAGTAATTATTAATGCATTCCTGATTGCATGTTTGATCAATTTCAGACTGCGGAAGCTGGTAACAATCTTTAATTTCTTCATCTTTGGCCTTAGTGGCTGGTGAGTAAATTTGAATAATAGTCGAATTAACTGGTCTTCCTTGTAGGCATATGGATATTATTCTATCACTGACAGCATTGTACCTGTCTCAAAAGAGGTCGTTTTAGATACCAAACTTCTATAGCATTCTATTTCTCTGACTCCTGTGTCATACCCAAATGTTTAGTTTTCCCTTCCAGCTGCCTTTTTGTGACCAAAGGGCTCTCCCATTTCTAGATGAGGTTTTATAGCAATGAATCGACCTGAGCAGGATGATAGAAATCTGGGTGACTAGGGGGCATCAGGAAGGCATGAGACACTCAGAGAAGGAGATAAGATGAGGAGGACTAACTCTTTGATGGTTTTGTTCAGAGACGTAGGAGACATCTATGCTTCCCACCCCAAGAGAGTCATGCCCCATGACCATCGTTTAGGTATCGATATCTAACATCAATATCACAGAGTCCACCCAAAGTGTGAGTCTGGGGGAAGCAGGAGAAGGAGACAGAGAGATAGTGAGCAGTAACAGGGAAAGGTTAATAAGAGAGAGCCATGGATGACTATGAAGATGGGTACCCACTTTAAAACAGTCATTCTAGGAGGATTTTACCACTCATACCCAAATATCATTCGATTATGTCAGTGATACCAGTAAAAAATGAGGTGGAAACAGAAAGACATGCAATAAATTGAAAAAGGATCTTAAAATCGACAGATGGCGTTTTAGAGCTACTCACTATTAAGTTATTTTTTATTTAAAAAAAAGTTAAATATTAGTGTGCAATTTCTGTAACTAGGCTGACTCCTTTGCCACAGGCAAAGCTGCTGCAGATTCACAACAGGAAGATTATTCCTCTGTGGACAATGTTCAAGCTCAAGGGTCCTCAATAAGACAGGACAATCACACCATTCTGGGGCTCCAGCTCCCTGCTTAGCTGGCCATCAGCCAACCATTGGGGACTCTCCATTCCCCTTCCCCCAGGCTTATCCCCAAATTGTAACACCACAGCTTCAGGCACAAAACTACCTTACTGCAAGCGTAAGAGCCTATAACCATAAAGCTGTTTGATAGCTATAGGTATGGGTCAAATACAAAACATCTGACAACTGGTATAGGCACCCACAAGTCAGAACAGATGCCACCCAGGCACAAGTGATCACTACCACTAGACCAGGGTGGGGTGAATGAATATCAGCCCAGTTCTAGGGTACCTCCAGTTTTGGAGATCCTACACATTTGGTTGCGAACCGAAAGGTTAGAGGCTTGAATCAACCCAGAGGCACTTTGGAAGAAAGGTCTGGAGATCTTCTTCTGAAAAGTCAACCATTGAAAACCCTGTGCAGCTCACTTCTACTCTGAGGCACATAGGATTGCCATGAGTCAGAACTGATCAAAACAGCAACTGGTTATGCTGTAAATAACTGAATCCAACCTGAAGTCCAGCCCATTCTCGACTTATTGTCCCTTTGCTTGGCCCTCAAGATGACCATGTTTGCCTTATGTCCACTTTAATTCTCCCTGTTCCTGCTAATCCAAACTTCACTCCTCCAGTTTCACTCTAAGATTTTAGTTCCTTCCAGTTTTAACGACTTAACAACACCTTTCCTTGACCTAATGATTTTACCTGAAGTTTCTCTGAGTTTTTTGTTTAACTCCAGAGCCATCTGGCTAGAAGACAGAGAGATAACATTTTTTATCAAAAAATAATTACATTCATTCAATGATTCTTAAAACGTGGTCTCTGGACTACAACACCTTTACTTGACCTAATGATTTTACCTGGAGTTTCTCTGAGTTTATTGTATTTTTAACTCCAGAGCCATCTGGCTAGAAGATCGAGAGACAACATTTTTTATCAAAAAATAATTAACTCATTCATTGGTTCTTAAAACATGGTCTGTGGACTAGCAACAGCAAAAATACTTGGGAATCTGTTGTGAACATTAATTCCTGGGCTCCCAGAGATAAATCAGGAATTCTGAGGGTACGGCCCAGCAATCTGTGCTAACAAGTCCTCCGGGTAGTGTTGATGCATGCTAACATTTGAGAATCACTGCAGGTATCTGTTTATTCAACAATTGTTTTTAAGCACTTTCTGCATGCCAGGCACCAGGCTAGATACGTAGCTAGAGGATAAACCAGACCTGGCCCTGCTCTCAAGACGCTTAAAGCCCAGGCATGATATTGGCATAGACATAAATACAGCTCTGGCTACGCATGCGTTTCTCTGGATAATTAAACAGTGTGGTAGGTGAGTTATTGACCCCTATTTTACTAGGTTGCTATGAGTTGGAATCAAGTGGACTGCAGTGGGTTTGGTTTCTTTTTGTTTGTTTGTTTGTTTTACTAGATGAGAAAACAGCCTAAAAAGCAGAGGGCTGGTTGAATCTTGTCACATAGTAATTTAGCTAACCCAGATGAGGAGATGTGCTGGAAAGTTGAGCTACTCAGACATTTCAGGGCTGCTCCCCAAGATTCAGATGCGATTTAAACTTCAGAGACTCAAATGTAGTCAGGCTGCCTTCCCCTGCTGATAACGGAAGCTTGTAGACCCAGACTAGTTTGCTGGTGAATTGAAGACACATTTTGTACGGCAAAACTTCTCTTCAGGAAACCAGTGATTTCCCTCAAGCCTGGGCTTCTTATATGTTCTGGATATTTTGTGATAATTTCTATTTCATATATGCTTACAAATGTTTCAATTTGGAGCTTGGATTATTTTCACCAAACTCAGTTTTAAAGGCAGAAATCAGGCCTGAGTGAATGATAGGGATGGTAAGATTAATACCAGTGAACCATATGAAATGGGTTTGTTATATACACTGTATAATAGTACCCAATCTGATAACAGGACTTGGAGTAAAATAGAAAAAGGGAATTTTAAAGTTTTCATTCTCAGTGGAAAATTTAGGCATTTTTCTTGGTTTGACAAAGGCATTTTATACTTAAGAGGTTTTGTTATTCTTGAAAATATATTTGAATAATAATGAGGTCCCAATAACACCTCACAATGACTGTTTCCATTCAGTTAGGTAAATTGTGAATTATAATGTTATTTTGATGGTAACTTTGGTATGCTGACACAATTTTCATTAACCACGAGCCCTTCCTACAATGATAGAAGGATAAGATGCCAATACTCTTTTTCTAGTGAAATTGCCATTGGCCAAAATATTGGCTCTCAGTAGATCATTATCAAAATTAAAAATGACACATGGTCTAAATAATATTATCACTTCTCTTCAGAACAAGTGAGTCTCATGAGGAATTCATTTTCAAATATGCCATTCAGAGATTCTGGACTCAGCTGTCTATAGCACACAGTGAACTAAATTTGCTTGATTAAATATGTCACTATCAATCAGCGAAATTCTAGATTTCATGTGTTGGTAAAATTTTCAAAAGAAATTGCTCACTAAAAATAATAGCAAATTTAACATCCTATAATTATTACAGTAGAAATTAATTTTTTTAAGAAAAAAAACAGCCAAGAAAGTAGCAACAGCACCACCCTAGATCTGATCTGATTAGTAATGTGACTCTGAGGAAATTACTTAAACTATCTGGGCCTCCCTTTTCCCCCTCCATCTCTAAAGTTCTCTCGAGCTTTAATATTTGTCAGTTCTTGAATTATATGTGCTGTCATGTTTATAATCAAGAGAGCCAAATGGTTCATTTCCATCATGTAGAACGTGAGAGTTTCTATTTGTGTGTGCTGATCTTTGCCATGAGTAATTTGATCTGCTAGGCATTCGTGTGTCTTCATTAAAATGAATAAACTTACTTTCTAGTATAAAATAGTGTTCTGTGACTTGGGATAGCTATATCATTTAAGGGACAGGTTAAGCTGCTACAATAAAGAGACACAAAAATACAGTGGCCTAAATCAGCTAGAAGTTTATCTCTCTTTCATACAGCAATCCTGCCGATCTAGGGTGGTGGTGCAGCTCTCTTCCACCAGGTCATTCAGGAATCCAGTTTCTTTCCCTCTGGATACTCCTCCATTCCCTAGAGTGATGTCCTTGTCAAATCTGGTGGTTGAAGCTCCCCTTAGTAAAATATTTCTAGTTTCAAAACCTCAGTCCTGAAGAAGAGAAATTCATAGGTAATGCAACTATTTAGGATTAGCACTGAGACTGTGACTTGGATCCCAGTCCTCCGCCAGCTGCAGCAGTGCGCATCATCCGTTATTTCACCTCAAACCATCCATCATCTGAGTATAGTGCAACGGAAAGACACAGATTTTAAAGACAAGCAGCTATGCGCTTGAATTCTAGGTCTTCCACTGGAGCAAACAAAGTAGTGTTAATTATAAAATGGAGACAATAATTTTAGATTAATGGGGTAGAAGTTAGTATTATATAGAATGTAAGCAGACTTGCTTATTTATGGAACTAGACACATAGTAGGTGCTTTGTAAACAGTCCCCGCCCTTCCTAACACAACATGGAAGAAAATACCTTTCTGTGCTCAGGCACTGCACTGTGATTGTAGGATATTCCGCAATCACCATGTCTTAGATGGCCAGCCCTCTGAGCGATACAATGACACTTTACATTCGCGTAGTCCTCTCCTGTCCCCAAACCACATTTGCACATGTTATCTCATTTGCTACAATACCATGAGGCAAGTAAGGGCCAGTAGAATCACCCCTATTTCATAACCACATGAAAAGCCGCTGTAACACACTGTATGTTCTCCAAAGCACTCCTACACACATTGCCTTATGTGGTCACAAGAACTTGGTGAGGCAGGGAGAGCAGATATCTTCATTTAACAGACGAGGAATTAGAGTTGGAGCAGAGTGCTTAGTTCAATTTTATTAGAATAAAAAGTTAAACTGATAGTGGTTCTCAAAAAAATTTTTTTTTAATTAAAAAAAGAAATAATAAATGTGTCTCTTGATTTTAAATGCATCCTTATTCTGAAGCTTCCGGGGGAAAAAAACTATATCGCACAGTTAGGACAAGACACCAATTAATTTTTCCTACATGTAGGCCAAGAGAATCCCCACTCCTCCACACCAGCAGGTATCAGAGGGGTCACACACCACAGGAACCAGGGCCCAGAGACTGCCTAACAGCTTTTCTTTTTCCCATGGGCAGCTCTTTTCTCTGAGAAGGCACTGATGACACATTTGTGACCATGGAGTCTGCTGGCCATGCCACAGCTCTGCCTGCACTCTTGCTGCCTCTCTAGGATGCAAATCAGCGGGGATGGCCCACCACAACTCAGTGGTGCAGCCACTGAACTAGATGAGGCTCTGTTCCCTACACCTTACTGACCCTCCATTCACTCGCACTGGAAACCTGTCTCTAGAAATTCAGAGTTAGGGATGCTTTGGGTTGCAGGTGTCCATTTTCCTCAAAAACAAAAATAAAGAGGGCTAAATCGCCTTGGTTCACTGGTGCAATGATAGCAGGCACCATGGCTCCATGATTCCTTGGCTTTTCTTCATGGTCACATGGTCATTGCTGCAGCTACAACCCTCACAAGCCTCTCAAGACAGGAGAGGTGTTGCCTGCAAACATCTGCCTGAGCTCACCTCTCACCTGCAGAGCACTGTGCCAGGGGCCCCCCTCACTAGAACCTGTCTGCCCTCGCTAATCCCAGGGGAGTCAAGTCC
Organism: Elephas maximus indicus; assembly: GCF_024166365.1. Lineage (NCBI taxonomy): Eukaryota > Metazoa > Chordata > Mammalia > Proboscidea > Elephantidae > Elephas > Elephas maximus. The sequence goes on from NC_064826.1 coordinate 4,942,535, forward strand.
ACACATTGGGGGCGTGGGGCGCTCACTGTATTTTGATTTCTCCCTGCTGCTTTTCCTTTTCAGAGTCAAAACTGAGTAAGAAAACGAGAAAAGATCATGGTTCTCTGTTCCTTCTCTAACACAGCCCATTGGCACTTTTAACCAACTGCAGTTCGCTTGGTAATTATGTGTGTATTGACATGGAAAAGAAATCGAAGCCAGCCTGGACGGCTACGCATGGGCACTGCCTGGAAAGTGGCCTGGAAGGCTCCACTCCCACCTGTTTGCAGCCTCACCTGTGGGAGGAGGATGAGCTCCACTTGCATTACCTTCTTCAGTTTACAGTAAAAATGTGTTCCTTTTTAGTCAGATACCTTTTTTAAAGAAATATAGGCAAGATGATCCTTGAGAACCAAGTTCTTGATGTGATTATCATCCAACATTTTTTTTAATTTATTTATTGTGCTTTAGGTGAAAGTTTACAAATCAAGTCAGTCTCTCATACAAAAAGCCAGACACACCCCGCTGTGCACTCCCAGCTGCTTTCCCCTTAACGAGACAGCACATTTCTCCTCTCCGCCCTGTATTCTCCATGTCCATTCAACCAACTCCTGTCCCCCTCTGCCTTTTCATCTCACCAGCAGACAGGGGTAGCCCACGTAGTCCCATGTGTCTGCTTGAGCCACGAAGCTCACTCCTCACCAGCATCATTTTCTGTTCTATGATCCAGGCCAATCTCTGTCTGTAGAGTTGGTTTCAGGAATGGTTCCAATCTTGGGCAATCAAAGGGTCTGGGGACCATGACCGTCAGGTCCCTCTGGTCTCAGTCAGACCATTAAGCCTGGTTTTTTTTGAGAATTTAAGATCTTCATTCCACTGTTCTCCTGCTCCATCAGGGACTCTCTGTTGTGTTCCCTGTCAGGGCAGTGATCAGTGGTAGTCAGGCACCGTCTAATTCTTCAGGTCTCAGACTGATGGATTCTCTGGTTTATGTGGCCCTTCCTGTCTCTTGGGCTCATATTTACCTTCTACCATCTATCATCTACCATCTTTGATATTCTTCATTCTCCTTTGATCCAGGTGAGTTGAGACCAATTGATGCATCTTAGATGGCTGCTTGCTAGCGTTTAAGACCCCAGATGCCTCTCACCAAAGTGGGATGCAGAACATTCTCTTAATAGATTTTATTATGCCAGTTGACCTAGATGTCCCCTGAAACCATGGTTCCCAGACCCTCATCCCTGCTACTCTGGTCTTTGAAGAATTTGGTTGTATTCAGGAAACTTCTTTGCTTTTGGTTTAGTCCAGTTGAACTGACTATCCCTATGTTATGTGTTGCCCTTCCCTTCACCTAAAAAAATTTTTATCTACTATCTAGTTGATGAATATCCCTCTCCCTCCATCTCCACCCTCATAACCACCAAAGAATATTTTCTCCTATGTTTAAACTTTATCTAGAGTTCTTTAATAGTGGTTTCATAAAATATTTGTCCTTTTGCAACTGACTAATTTCACTCAGCGTGATGCCTTGGAGATTCTTCCATGTTATGAAATGTTTCACAGATTCATCGTTGTTCTTAATCGTTGTATAGTATTCCGTTGCATGAATATACCATAATTTACTTATCTGTTCATTTATTGATGGCCTTGGTTCACTGGTGTTTCCATCTTTTTGTTATTATAAACAGTGCTGCAATAAACATGGGTGTGCATATATCTGTTCGTGTAAAGGCTCTTATTTCTTTAAGGTATATTCCAAGGAGTAGAATTGCTGGGTTGTATGGTAGTTCTATTTCTAGCTTTTTAAGGAAGTCCCAAATTGATTTCCAAAGTGGTTGTACCATTTGACATTCCCACCAGCAGTTTATAAGTGTTCCAGTCTCTCCACAAACTCCCCAACATTTAATTTTTTGAAATAATGCAAGCCTTGTTGGGGTGAGATGGATTGCATTTCTCTAACAGCTAATGATCGTGAGCATTTCCTCATGTACCTCATAGCAGCCTGAATGTCTTTTTTGGTAAAGTGCCTGTTCATATCCTTTGCTCATTTTTTAAGTGGATTATTTGTCTTTTTGTAGTTGAGTTTTTGCAGTATCATGTAGATTTTAGAGATCGGACGCTGATCAGAAATGTCATAGCTAAAAAATTTTTCCCGATTTGTAGGTAATCTTTTTACTCTTTTGCTGAAGTCTTTGGATGAGCATACGTGTTTGATTTTTAGGAGTTCTCAGTTATCTAATTTCTCTTCTGGTGTTTGTACATTGTTACCAATATTTTGTATAATGTTTATGCCATGTATTAGGGCTCCTAGCGTTGTCCCTATTTTTTCTTCCATGATCTTTATCATTTTAGATTTTATATTTAGGTCTTTGATCCATTTTGAGTTTTTTGTGTATGGTTTGAGGTGTGGGTCTTGCTTCGTTTTTTTTGCAGATGCATATCCAGTTAGGCCAGCACCATTTGTTAAAGAGACTGTCTTTTCCTCATTTAACAGACTTTCGGCCTTTGTCAAAAATCAGCTGCTCCTATGTGGATATCATCCAACTTCTTCATGAATACTCTGTAGAAAAAACATTTCCTTACAGGAGAGCTACATATTTAGCCTTTTTCAATGTGATTTTAATAACATTTGTCTATTAAAAAATTTTTGTCCTCTGTACTCTTGGATATTTGAAACTATAATTTAAATTGAACAAAACAAGCTTACTTGTACTATGTATATTCCTCACATTATTTTTTTCCCCCAGGAAAGCATATAAGGCACTAATAAGATTTACTCTATGATGTTTAGTCAAACTAACAATATGACACGGCTAAATGCCACGTGTACTACAGTAATTATGTGTAATCACTCTATCAATCATATCAAATACTGGGCTGAGATTGGGCTTATTGGCAATATAGAGATAGTACAATATGCCCAGCAATGGAGTGATGTTCCATGTGGGATTATTAAAGCAGTAATTTTTAGAAGAGTATAAATGTAAAACAAGTTGCAGAAAAATCTTGATTATACCCGGTAGCTTTATAAAGAAATGACAAAATAAAATACATGTAGTTCTATGACTGGGCATTAAAATATGATTCAGGAAAAAATTTATAAGCAAAAATGTCATCATGCTTAAGAGAATATCATCAATGAAAAAATAAATGCATCTCATTTACGACTTAGAAATTACACTGCACACTGCAGACTGGATGTCATGCAGCTTGTTTCCTTTGAAGAATGTTAGAAATAGCCTCATTAAGTTAAAAATGAACTTGAAGTATTTGGGCATTTTGGTATATCTAGCTCCTAGAAAAGTGTTAGCAAACAATATGCACACAATAACTACTGATGAATAGAAAACTACATTGAAATATATTCCCAATAATGTCTTCTCTGGAAAACAGAATTAGAAGTGATTTTCTTTTTTTTTTCTTTCCCTTTCTTCCTTTCTTTCTTTCTTTCTTTTTTCTTCCTCTTTTTCTTATCTACACCTCTTAAATTTTTAATATGTACAAATTACTTTTGTCATCAAATAAAAATAAATGATAAAACAATCTTGAAAACAAAATTGGTTATGAATGACAATCACCAGGTGAAGGCCTGCTAGATTCAAGTTACTGGACTAGGAAATTAGAGATCCCCAACAAAGTTCTCTGAGGGAGCCTTACTTGCAGTGCTGTGGGACAAGTAGCAGGAGAGCCCTGGATAGAGACCTTATTTTATACCTGTTCTCTGTCATAATGCTGAGACCTAGGAACATGTCGCCCTTCTCTGAATATAAATCTGAGTACCTCCTCCTGCTGACCTGTGGTCATGGCCATGAATGAGCTAATAGCCTCAGGCCCTGGATAAAAGCAGGTCACCATGGAAGACCAAAATACAAGCTTGTGCTACACAGGGCTATGTGGTCTGAATCCAAGCTCTCCACATGTAATGCATTAGGCCAAAATACTAGTGCAAAAATTGATCTGAAAAAGGTAAACCATGTAAGAGCCAATCCTACATTTGGTTTCCTAAGAGTCTTTACCTATGAAAGAGAGAACACCCTTTGCAGATGGTTCTCTAAGGTGAGTAGAGATGATTACAAAATGTAAGATGAACTTCAAATTCATATTGTAGTTCTTGTTGTTAGGTGCCATCAAGTCAGTTCTGACTCATGGCTATCCTATGTACAATAGAACGAAACATTACCTGGTCCTGCGCCACCTTCATGACCGCTGTTATGCTTGAGCCCATTGTTGTAGCCTCTGTGTCAATCCATCTCATTGAGGATCTTCCTCTTTTTCCCTGACCCTCCACTTTACCAAGCATGATATCCTTCTCCAGGGACTGATCCCTCCTGATAACATGTCCAAAGTACATAAGATGTAGCCTTGCCATCCTTGCTTCTAAGGAGCATTCTGGCTATACTTCTTCCAAGACATATTTGTTCATTCTATCGGCAGTCCATGGTATATTCAATATTCTTCACCAATACCACAATTCAAAGGCATCAATTCTTCTTTGGTCTTCCTTATTCACCGTCCAATTTTCACATGCGTATGAGCAATTGAAAACACCATGGCTTGTTAGGCACACCTTAATCTTCAAGGTGGCATCTTTGCTTTTTAACACTTTAAAGAAGTCTTTTGCAGAAAATTTGTCCAATCAATGTCATTTGATTTCTTGACTGCTGCTTCCATGGATGTTGATTGTGGATCTACGTAAAATGAAAGCCTTAACAACTTCAGTCTTTTCTGTGTTTATCATGATGTTGCTAATTGGTCCAGTTGTTAGGATTTTCTTTTTCTTTATGTTGAGGTGTAATCCATACTGAAGGCAATAGTCTTCAGTCTTCGTCAGTAAGTGCTTCAAGTCTTCATTGCTTTCAGCAAGCCAGGTTGTGTCATCTATATAACACAAGTTGTTAATGAATCTTCCTCCAATCCTGATGCCATGTTCTTCTTCATACAGTCCAGCTTCTCAGGTTACTTGCTTAGCATACAGATTGAATAAGTATGGTGAAAGGATACAACCCTGACACACACCTTTCCTGCTTTAAACCACACAGTATCTCCTTTTTCTGTTGGAATGACTGCCTCTTGATGCATGTACAGGTTCCTTATGAGCACAGTTAAGTGTTCTGGATTTCCCTTTTTTCACAATGTTTTCTTGTGATCCACACAGTCAAATGTCTTTTCATAGTCAATAAAACACAAGTAAACATCTTTCTGGTTTTCTCTACTTTCAGCCAGGATCTATCTGAAATCAGCAATGACATCCCTGGTTCTACGTCCTCTTCTGAATCTGACGTGAATTCCTGTCAGTTTCCTGTTGATGTACTGCTGGAGCCACTTTATGAATGATCTTCAGCAAAAATTTTACTTGCATGTGATATTAATGAAATTGTTCAATACTTTCTGTATTCTGTTGGTTCATCTTTCTTTGGAATAGGCATAAATGTTGATGTCTTCCAGTCAGTTGGCCAGGTAGCTATTTTTCAAATTTCTTGCCATAGACAAGTGAGCACTTTCAGACCTGCATCCATTTGTGGAAACATTTCAATCGGTGTTTTGACAATTCCTGGAGCCTTATTTTTCACCAATGCCTTCAGTGCAGCTTAGACTTCTTCCTTCAGTACCATGGGTTCTTGATCATATGCTACTTCCTGAAATGGTTGAATGCCCACCACTTCTTGTTAGTATACTGACTCTGTGTATTCCTTCCATCTTCTTTTGATGCTTTCTGCATCATTTAATATTTGCCCCATATAATCCTTCAATATTGAAACTTGAGGCTTGAGTTTTTCTTCAGTTCTTTCAGCTTGAGAAATGCTGAGTGTGTTCTTCCCTTTTGGCTTTCTAACTCCAGGTCTTTGCACATGACACTATAATACTTTGTCTTCTCAAGCCACTCTTTGAAATCTTCTGTTCAACTCTTTTACTTCAGCATTTCTTCCATTTGTTTTAGCTATGTGACATTTAAGAGCAAGTTTCAGAATCTCTTCTGACATCCATTCTGATCTTTTCTTTCTCTCTTGTCTTTTTAATGACCTCCTGCTTTCTTCAGGCATGATGTCCTTGACGTCATTCCACAACTCATCTTATCTTCAGTCATTAGTGTTCAACGTGTCAAATCTGTTCTTGAGATGGTCTCTAAATTAAGTTGGGGTATACTCAAGGTCATACTTTGGCTCTCATGGACTTGTTCTAATTTTCTTCAGTTTCATCTTGAACTTGCATATGAGTAATTGATGGTCTATTCTGCAGTCAGCCCCTGGCCTTGTTCTGACTGATGATATTGAATTTTTCCATCTTTTTTTCCATATCAAATCCATATTAGGTAATGTTAAAAAAAAAAAAAGCAAATAAACAAATTCACAAAATAAAAACCAAGTAGACAGAATAAGCTGAAAAAGACTTTACAATAATGTTGTTTAAAGTGTTCAAAGAGAATAAGATCCTTCAACAGGAACAAAAAAAAAAAAGCAGTTATAAAATAAGAAAGCAGGAAATGCCAATGAACAGGGTAGAAATCGTAAATATGAAGCATAAATTAACTGAAATAAAAGTAAAATAACTCATCGACTCGTTAGAGAATACAAGATATAGGTGAAAAGAAAATTAGTACATTAAGGGGAGAGAAAAAAAGGCACATACCTGAATGTAACAAAAAGAAATAAAGAAACTATGAAAGACAGACAAGAGTGGGAGGACAGAATGAGAAGCTCCAATATTTGCCTAAAAGGAGTTACAGAAAAAGAGAAGAGACAATAAAACTGACAGAAAATATTTAAAGCAATAATGGCTACAATTTTCTAGAATTCATCAAGAAATAACCCCTTGGCCCAAAGAGGGCTAAATAAAATATATATTTTAAATCTATATCTAAACATATGTAGGGAAATTTCACAACAAGCATGAGAAGAAAAACATTTTAAGCCACTGAAGATGAAATGGAGGTTTTATATCAAAATAGCAGAATCAGACTGAAGCAGACGGCACATCAGTAGACAATAGATACCAGAAGACAGTGAACAAATGTTTACAAAGTGCTGAAGTTGAATAATTTTGAATCTGAATTTTTTTTAAGTAACTAAATTATCATTTTAAAAGAGGGGTAAAATAAAGACATTTCAGAAATACAAGGATGTAGAAAGTTCAGACCACAGAGCCACTGAATATATTTCACCCTAGCTCAAATGGTTTCAGAGATGAATTTTTCCAAATCTTTATCATTTAGAAACTTCCTTAGAAAATAAAAAAAGAAGAAAAGCTACCTGATTTATTTTATGAAACTTGTTAACGTGATACCAAAACCAAATGAAGCCATTACAGAGAGAGAAGAAAGATTATGAACCAATTTTAGTTACAATTTTAGGAACAAAAATTCCTAATAAAATATTAGTAAACTGAATCCAAAAGTGCATATGAAAAGTGTATAACTTGATGAACTAGGGTTTATCCCAACAATTCAAGGATGAATAAGACCTTTTCAGATAAAATTATTTAAATTTCCTAGAGGGTATAAAGTAATTATGAATAAATTAAGATATATGCTGTATTTATGAAGGAGAAGAAAATATTAAATACACTTATTCCCTTCAAATTAACCTATAAAATCAAACTCTCGTAGAAAAATAAAGGTGTATGCAAACTTAAGACAGTTTTTTAGAAATGAAAACAAAGAGGGATGCTTACAACTCTGATAAAGAAAATGTCATTAAGGCATAAAAATCAAAAGACATAAAGCAAAGAGATGAGTTTGACTATACCAAAACTCGAAACTTCCATATGGCTAAAGGAACTATAACAAAAAACCCTATAAACAATATTAAATATCAAGAAAAGACCAGAAGTAAAGTTATTATCCAGGTTATATAAAGAATTCTTGAAAATCAGCAAGAAAAAAATACACTAATCCAATGACAAAAAAAGGAAAAAACAGTAAAAGACAATTGATGAAAGAGAAAATACTACTGGAAAGTAAACAAAAAGTTGCTCAACCTTAATAATAATCAAGGAACTGAGTGAAAACATGGCATACCGCGTTTTGCATCCACCAAATCAAACACAAACAAGTCTGAGATGAAGTGCTAGTGAGTCTATGAGGAAAAGGAATTCTCACACACTACAGGTGGGAGCAGACATAGGTACAGCCACTTTTGAGGACAATTAGCAGAATCTAATAACACTGACTCGTTGAAGGATCCCTGGTGGCACAATGGTTAAGCACTCAGCTACCTACCAAAAGGCTGGTGGTTTGAAACCACCAGTGGCGCTCTGTAAGAGAAATGACCTGGTGATCTGTGCCTGTAAATATTACAGCCTAGGAAACCCTATGGGTAAGCTCTACTCTGTCCTATAGGATTGCTATGAGTTGGAATAGAGTTGATGGCACCCAACAAAAATAATACTAAAAATACTTACCACTGGAATCCTTGTGTTATGTCTTGAATTGTGCTCCCCCAAAAGATATGTTGAAACCCTAACCCCTTGTACCTGTGACTGTGACCTGATTTGGAAAATGGGTCTTTGAAGATGTAATCAATTTAAGATGAGATCATACTGGAGTAAGGTGGGTCTAATCCAATATGAGTGGTATCCTTTTACGGAAAGGAGAAGAGACATAGACATACAGGGAGAACACCATGGGACAACAGTGCCAGAGACTGGAGTTACCCACTTACTAGCCAAGGAACTCCAATGATTGCCAGGAAGAGGCAAATCCTCCCCTAGAGTCCCCAGAGAGAGCATGGTCCTGCTGACACCTTGATTTTAGACTTCTAGCCTCCAAAAGTCGATTGCATTGGGCAAATCAGCTGCAAAAAACCTCTTTAAAGTGTTGAAAAGCAAAGATGTCACCTTGAGGACTAAGGTGTGCCTGACCCAAGCTATGGTATTTTCAATCATCTCATATGCATGCTAAACCTGGACAATGAACAAGGAAGAGCAAAGAAGAATTAATGCCTTTGAATTGTGGTGTTGGCGAAGAATATTGAATGTATCACGGACTGCCAAAAGAACGAACTAGTGTGTCTTGGAAGAAGTGTAGCCAGGATGCTCCTTAAAAGCAAGGAATGGCGAAACTACGTCTCACATACTTTGGACATGTTGTCAGGAGGGATCAGTCCCTGGAGAAGGACATCACACTTGGTAAAATACAGAGTCAGCGGAAAACTGGAAGAGCCTCTACGAGATGGACTGACACGGTGGCTGCAACTATGGGCTCAAGCATAACAATTGTAAGGATGGTGCAGGATCGGGCAGTGTTTTGTTCTGTTGTACGTAGGGTCGCTATGAAGTTTTACAAACTTGATGGCACCTAACAACAACAACAAGCCTTCAGAACTGTGAGACAATAAACTTCTTTCAAGTCACCCTGTTTGTGGTGTTTTGTTACAGCAGTTCCAAGAAACAAATACACTCTTTGTTCCATCACCTCCTCTCCCAGCTCCACCTAAAGGAAGGCCTGTTCCTGTGCACAAGAAAATATGTCCAAGGAGGTTTTCTGCAGCATGTCTTTAACGGCATAAGGAGAGGCTAACCTAACTGTCCATAAACACAGGAGTAAACAGATTGCAGCATCCTGATGAAATACCACACAGCAATGTAAAAAGTCAACCAGAACTCCATATGTAAACACAGATTGAGTTTAACGTAACAGCAGATTATAAAAAGAAAACGCCAGTATGTATGGTAGATATAAATTACACACACACATATACAAATGCATAAAACAATACTAAATATATGTATAGTGTGAGTATTGCTAGTTTCTTAAAGGAATGGAAGAGTAAACATGATAGAATTTACTCCAAAATCAGGTTTAGGTAAATCTAAAATGCTTTACTTAAGGAAAAAAAAAAAAAAACAGAACTAAAAGCAATTATGTTAAAATATTAACATTTGTCAATTCCGAGTGGAAAAAAGTGACTATATAGTATTCTTTATTGCTATTTCAAATATCTTAAACCTTAAAAAATCAATATTTGCTATTAATGGTGATGAAAAAGAATTGAGAAAAATCTTGGGCCATTGCAGATACTATCACAGGTCCTCAGTCACTTGGGGGATCTGGCTTTGCTTATTAGATATAACTTTGAGACATTCGAGGTTTCTTTTTATATAAAAAAAAGAGGTAAATTAGAATCAAGTATTCCTTTAGAGAGAAACTAATTAGAGTTTTATCGTTGTTGTCGGTTTACCTTAAATAGCTGAAATACTTGTTGGTAACACACACACTTGGAAGAATTCTTTTATTTCTTATTCTCAGGCAGTGAAGTTTCCCCAAGAACATTTTGAAGCAAAAGCCAGATACAAGGCCAGGCACTAATGGCCCCATTAAAGTGTTTCGGGCTGCTCTGGTACTTACAGTAATACTGAAACCATTCCCCCAGGGCCCATCAAAACAGAGCTGAGCTATTATGTTCATTCAAACAAATGTCTTGCAATTTATACGTAATGAAATTTTGCTCTAACTTTGTTTCCTTCACTCCTCCCTCGTTAATCAATTAACAGAGAGCAGAGTTAAGATGCCAACAGTAGCAGAAGGCGAGAAAGTTCCCCAGCATTCAGTAACTGGGCAGCAAGCAAACGACGTGTGTTTTTTGTTTTTTTTTTTAAACATGTGCAATGTATCAGAAGTGGTGAGGGGAAGTTAATGTGAACTTGGGGAAAATAATACTGCTAATATTGCTCAGAAGCAGATCTTGGATATGTTTTTCTCTTTGATTTTGAAATTATTGGATATTTTTATAGACTTTGCCAGTATAATAATTCCATTTTTATTACTATCTATATCCTGTGGTTTTATTTCCCAATAAAAAGATGTGTAGTGTTAGTGTTGTCCTGAAATGTAATTGATTTCTGAGAGGTAAAATTTGCTCTCTGGGAAACAGTCTTTTGAATTTCTATAAAATAATGTATGGATGAATTAGATACTGAGAAAGACTACAGTTCCACAGAGCAACAATGGAGATAAAAATTAGATGTCATTATTTTAGCATTGGATAGTTTTCATCTTAGTTTACTGGGATTTTTAAAGCTTTTATTGAAATCACATACTCATTAGGAAGCTTCAAAAATCAGTGTTGATGTCATGAAATGTTTTTATTCCTCAGTCTTTATGCTATAAGTGATTTTAAGCTGGACCCGTTTTTTTAATTCAGAAAGTGCAGACATACATATGTGTGGGGTGAAATGAGACATGGTGAAAAATTTAACTGGGCTGTAATACTATGAAGCTAAATTGTAATTCGGTTGCAATGTTCTTGCTAATTTCTTTGAAGAGGGATGTGGAGAAGATTCCAGAATGATTTGATTTAATTATCCACATGAAAATTGATTCTTTTTGTCCCCTCCCCTATTTATTTATGCCATTGTGTCCAGTATTATTGGGGTGAAATCATAGAGTAGAGCACCCTAGAACATTTTTCTGCACCAGATCACATTTTTAAGGAAGGTATCAAAATTTCCATTATTTTGGTATAATTTCAGTTTTACAGATGCAGCAACTGAATGGACTTTTTTTCTTTTTGAATATAAAACCAATTTCATAAGCCCTATTTTGCCTTTTGGAAACCTAGAAACTAATGATCTATTCTTTTATTTCCATAGTGTAAACACAACTCTGGAAAATGTGCCTAATTTCATAAAGTGTTTTCTAACTGTATAAAACCTTTTCTTTTATATTTACTGATTTACTAAAAAAAAAAAAAAAAAAAAAAGCAAATATATACTCAAATATAAATAAAATTCCTATCAGTCATTTAGACATAATTCTGTTTATGGATTTGATTGTGTCCCCCCAAAACATGTGTCACCTTGGCTAGGCCATGATTCCCAGTATTGTGTGGTTGTCCCCCATTTTGTCTTCTGTCATAATTATCTTATGCGTTGTAAATTGTAACCTCTACAATGTTAATGAGATAAAATTAGAGGCAGTTATGTTAATGAGGCAGGACACAATCTATAGGATTAGATTGTAACTTGAGTCAATCTCTTTTGACATAAAAAAGAGAAGCAAGCAGATGGGGACGTCACTAAAACCTAGAAAGAAGGGTCAAGAGTGGAGTACACGCTTTGGAACCGGAGTCCCTGTGTGGAAAATCACGGAAAGATTGATGCCAAGACACATGGAGATCTCCAAGGAAGTCCAGGCCCACAGATGTTGAAAACAGACAAGGACCTTCCCTCAGAGCCAACACAGAGAGAAAGAGTTCCCCTAGACCTGGTGTCCTGAATTCGGACTTCTGTTTGATAAAGCAATCCTCTTGTGGTATTTCTGTTGTAGCAGCACTAGATAATTAAGACAATTCCAAAAGTTAAAAAAAAAAAGTCTTCTTTCATTAAAAAAAAAAAAAGTAGTTCTACATTCTACTTTGGTGAGTAGCATCTGGGGTCTTAAAAGTTTGCGAGTAGCCATCTAAGACTTATTGGTTGGTCCCATCCAGTCCGGAGCAAAAGAGAATGAACAACAACAACAAAAAAAAAACCAAAGGCACAAGCAAATATTAGCCCAGAGGACTGACGGACCACATGAACCACGGCCTCCACCAGCCTGAGCCCAGAACAACTAGATGGTGCCTGGCTACCATCACTGACTCCTCTGGCAGGCATCACAATAGTGGGTCCCAGACAGGGTGGGAGAAAAATGTAGAACAAAATTCAAATTCACAAGAAAAGACCAGACTTACTGGTCTGAGAGAGACTGGAGGGACCTCCAAGACCACGGCCCCCGGTCACCCTGCTGACTCAGAACTGAAGCCACTCCTGAAGTCCACCTTTCAGCCAAAGATTCAGCCAAAGATTACCATCGTAGAGGTTACAACTTACAACACATAGATTGTAACAAATTGTTACAAAACAATTTGTAAGTTTTTTAACAAAAAATTAATTTGTGTTATAAACGTGTACACTTTCACCTAAAACACAATTAAAAAAGAAAAGGAGGGTGAGAATGGTTGCACAATATGAAGAATGTAATCGATGTCACTAAATGGTACATGTAGAAACTGCTGAATTGCTGTGTACTTTGCTAAGTGTATTTTCAACAACAAATAAATACAATTTTTAAAAACACAAATTCTAATTTAAAATTTAACTTTGTTGAGAGTGTGGTAAAACCAATATACAGTCATGTGCCATATAACATCTGTTTGGACACCATCCAACCACATGTATGTCTGTGGTCTCATAAGGTTATAACAGATTTTAGAAATTCTGATCAGAAAACGAGATGTAGCAGATTTAGGTTAGGCATGTCACACTCAACAATCAAGATGATCCTCAAAAACAAAGAAAAAATTCTCCAAGCTGTTGAAGACTTGGCTCCACTGAAAGTAAGCCACAAGGCTAATAAAAATGTAAGAGGAACCTACATAGGAAATGAAGAAATTGCTGATAATGTGGGTTGAGGACCCAATACAAAAGCAAATCCATTTCAGCATGTTGACAATCACTGCTAAGGCATGAAGCTTGTTCAAGATGCTGAAAGAAAAAGCCAAAGCAGACAATGATATCGAGTTTAGTGCTAGCTCTGGGAGGTGCAAGCACTCTAAACGTTTTTCTTGCATAATGTGAAAGTGAGCGCTTAGTCTCAGTGCTGACGGTAAAGGCAACAGAAGAATTTGTTGAAACCTTAGGTAAACTAATTGTAGACAGTTTATTTGCCCCAGGAGATGTTTAATATGGATGAAGCCTTCTTATTCTGGAAGCAAATGCCTGAAAGAAACTTCATACATAATATGGTATTCATATAATGTCCAGATCTCATAATGTCCTATTTCAAGATATTTTATTGACTATGCAAAGGCATTCAATTGTGTGGATCATAACAAATTATGGATAACATTCCAAAGAATAAGAATTCCAGAACACTTAATTGTGCTCATGAGGAATCTGTACCTAAACCAAGAGGCAGTTGTTCGAACAGGACAAGAGGATACTGCATGGTTTAAAGTCAAGAAAGATGTGTGTCAGGTTGTATCCTTTCACCATACTTATACAATCTGTATGCTGAGCAAATAATCTGAGAAGCTGGACTGTATGAAGAAAAACAGGGCATCAGGATTGGAGGAAGACTCATTAACAACCTGCGTTATGCAGATGACACAATCTTGCTTGCTGAAAGTGAAGAGAACTTGAAGCACTTACTGATGAAGATCAAAGACCACAGCCTTCAGTATGGATTACACCTCAACATAAAGAAAACAAAAATCCTCACAACTGAACCAAAGAGCAACATAATGATAAACTGAGAAAAGATTGAAGTTGTCAAGGATTTCATTTTACTTGGATACAAAATCAACGCCTGTGGAAACAGCAGTCAAGAAATCAAATGACGCATTGATTGGGCAAATCTGCTGCAAAAGACCTCTTTAATTGTCAAAAAGCGAAGACGTCATCTTGAAGACTAAGGTGTGCCTGACTCAAGCCATGGTGTTCTCGTTTGCTTAGTATGTAAACAAAAGCTGGACCATGAATAAGGAAGACAGAAGGAGAATTGATGTATTTGAATTGTGGCGTTGATGAAGAATATTGAATATATCATAGACTGCCAAAAGAAGGAAAAAATCTGTCTTGGAAGAAGTAAAACCAGGATGTTCCTTAGAAGCAAGGATGGTGACACTACGTCTCACATACTTTGGACATGTTAGCAGGAGGGATCAATCCCTGGAAAATGATATCATGCTTGGTAGAGGGTTAGTGAAAAAGAAGACCCTCGATGAGATGGATCGACACAGTGGCTGCTACAATAGATTGAAGCAGAACGATTTTGAGGATGGTGCAGGACTGGGCAGAGTTTCATTCTGTTGCACCTGGGGTCACTACAAGCCGGAACGACTCAACAGCACCTAACAACCTCACATGGCTGTTAAGCGACATGTGACTGTATTCCTATTTATCACAATTGGCTTTCTTGGGAAGCAATAAAACAACAGATATCGCATCACAAAAAATGTTCACGTGTCAATTAAAATAGTCGTAGTGAAGAGTATAGTTTCATGTAAGGTTATTGACTATATACTGTGAAATGAAAAGATGAGAATAACAAATGTTACGTTCGTTATAATCGCAACAGTAAGTAAAAGAACAAAACCTTCCTCCCACACAGAGATTTGAGAAGAGGAAGCAGCATTGCCTCATAGAAATTAATCAAAATGTTACCTGTGAATCTCCTCTGCACTTAAAAAAATGCAAAAAAGATATTATTTTTATGCTCTAGAGCTGCTGTATCCAAAACAGCCACTGCTGGTCGGTTGTGGCTTTTGAGCACTTGAAGCATGGCTAGTCCAAACTGAGAGATGCTGGACTTCAAAGACTTAGTATTTTTTTAAAAAAAAGAACATAAAATATCTCGGTAATGATTTTTATAGTGATTACATATTCAGATTATAATATTAGGCTACATTAGGCTAGACAAGCCATATTATTAAATTAATTTTGACAGTTTTCTTTGTACTTTTTAAAATGCGACTATTAGATCATCAGACACGATTGTGTGACTAAAGAAAGCCTTCAGCAAAGAACTGCAGATTCTTAAGGCAGGAATTCACAGAAGCAGCTGGGAGCCTGGAGTGGGAGAGAAGGCTGGGCAGGGCACTGACGCCTTCTGCCGGAGGATGTTTGATTGGACCCTGCAATATTAGCGAGGCTGCTTTTGGGCACAAGTAAATCAATCAATTCCAAGTATGTTAAATAAGAAACAGAACGTATTGGCCCATGAAACTCAAAAGAGCAGAGGTGGTTCAGGAACTGCTTGGTCCAACCTTCTGACTTCCTTCTCCATCTCTCCAGCCCTCCTTCCCCCCCGCCCCCCATACAACATTGTAGTTCAGGAACCCCTTGGTCCAACCTTCCTACTTCCTGCTCCATCTCTCTAGCTTGCCCTCCCCGCTCCCCATAAATAATTACTTCATCCTAACAAACAAGTTCCCTTTGGTTCTCCTAAAGGCAGCAAGATGACTGTCAGTACTAATGGGACTTTATGCTGCCTACTTTATATTCTTTCAAAACCCAATTATTTTCTGCTTTGAACTTTTTGCTGATACTATGTGTTTTCAGCAGTGGAATGCATGCTGAGTCATTGAGTGCATTTAAATTTTTGGTTGGTAATATAGATTTTGAGAAATATTATGTGAAAATACATGATTTTGGGGAGCCCATGGCAGTGGGTTTTTGTGTTTTTTTTAATCTGGTTGCACCAGTCTTGGGTAGCAGGCTTTATTGTGGGATGCCTTCCTTTTGGGTACAAGTAGCACTTCTGGTTTTGCCTAATACCCCAGTTATTTTCTTCACCGAATGTTTCTTTCACCTTTCACCATTATATAAGTCCCCACTAGAAGGAAGCAAATATCTCAGAGAGAAAAGTATACTCCTAAAGAACACCAGAGGCATTAAAAGTGGGTTGGATACCATATGTCCCAAGACTCACAAAAGGGTTAAGACCAGAAGGTGAAAGAGCATTTGTTCATGTTTCTTTGCTGTTGTTTGTTGGATGTTTGGTTGGTTGGTTGATTTTTTGCTCTCGTGGAATGAAGCAGAAGCATCTTTCCCAAAAGATGCTGACAAATACTGCCTTATCACTCACTGGCCTTAACTGGGTCCCAGTCTTACCTTTAAATCTATCATTGTTTCCAAAGGTTAAAATGGGCTGCTTGACTTAAGGAAATCAGAAATCACCCCCTGTATTGGAGTTTGACTTTAGGGTCAACTGCAAACTGCACAGCTGGAAAATTCAGAGTCTTTAAGGAAAAAAAAAAAGGATGCTAGGGACATAACCAAAAACTGTCCAGTCTCAACCTCAAGCATAAACACAGTGACAAGAATTCTAACGGGGGTTTTAATTATGCTCTTATCTTGAGAAAAAATATCCACAAGGGAAAATTGACATATAATCTTCATGAGATATTTTTTAAACTTTGTATTTTTTTTTGTCTCACAGTCTTAGAAATTAACCTCTAAACCAAAGGGTTTTTCAATATCAAGGAAAGGACTACCGAGGGAGCATTGACACAAACTTAGGCAAGTACTAGGGGCTTGGAAGGGGAACACCATATTGGCTAAAAAAAGTCGACATAAAAATCAATTTTATTTATATAGTAAAACCTGTGAGAGCCGAAATTCAACAGTACTGCCTTTTCTGGGTTGAAACTTTTCCACCTTTAACAGGGTACAGCCACCACGTTTTTAATGCTCTCTATTAGTGGTAAATATTTTAGTTTTCCTGCTCTGACAGGTTTCTGCCTTATACAGGTTTTGGCATTCACAGATCAGCAAAAAATAATAAAGAAAATTAAATTCTTTAAAATTGAGAGAAATTTTTAAAGATTAAAAAATAAAATAGAAAATATACTATGGCAGAAATATCAAAAAGATGTTCACCTGTATTTTATTGACTATGCAGAGGCATTTGACTGGGTACATCATAACAAATTATGGATAACATTGAGAAGAGTGGAAATTCCAGAACTCTTAACTGTGCTCCTGAGGAACCTGTACATAGAGCAAGAGGTAGTCTGTTAAACAGAATACGGGGATCCTGCGTGGTTTAAGTCAGGGAGGTCTGTGTCAGGGTTGTATCCTTTCACCATACTTATTCAATCTGTACCCTGAGCAAATAATCTGAGAAGCTGGCCTACATGAAGAACGGGACATCAGGATTGGAGGAAGACTCATTAACAACCTGCAATATGCAGATGACACAACCTTGCTTGCTGAAAGTGAAGAGGAAGCACTTACTGAAGAAGATCAAAGACTACAGCCTTCACTATGGATTACACCTCAACATAAAGAAAACAAAAATCTTCAGAATTCGACCAATAAGCAGCATCATGAAAAATAGAAAAAAGATTGAAGTCGTCAAGGATTTCATTTTACTCAGATCCACATTCAACGCCATGGAAGCAGCAGTCAAGAAATCACTGCGTTGGGCAAATCTGCTACAAAAGACCTCTTTTAAGTGTTAAAAAAGCAAAGACGTCGCTTTAAGGACTAAGGTGCACCTGACCCAAGCCATGGTGTTTAAATTGCCTCACATGCATGTGAAAGCTGGACAACGAATAAGGAATACCAAAGAAGAACCGATGTCTTTGAATTGTGTTGGCAAAGAATATTGACTTCTACCATGGACTGCAAGAAGAAAGAACAAGTCTGTCCTGGAGGAAGTACAGCCAGAATGCTCCTTAGAAGCAAGGATGGCAAGGCTTTGTCTCACATACTTTGGACATGTTATCAGAAGGTATCAGTCCCTGAAGAAGGACATCGTACCTGGTAGAGGGTCAGTGAAAAAAAGGAAGACCCTCAACTAGATGGATTGACACAGTGGCTGTGAAGCCTCCGCTGAGACTTTCCCCTGCTCTGCTGAGGTTCCCTGCCCCCCTTGCGGCCCGCCAAGCCACAGCTGATAACCTAGGTTTGACCCTACCACACTGCAGCCATAACCACAGTTTGAATTTGGTGCCAGGCTCCTGCACATGAGTGAACCAAGATTTTGGGGCATGTGCAGGACCTGAAGAGCTGTGTCCTCAGTCTGTCTTTGGACATGAACATCACCAACATGATTTAACATCCGGACCTCCCAATGTGGACATGGGAGGCCTAAGGGCAGAGCGTTCCGGGCACCAAACCCAACCCCCAGACACCATTGGAAATAAAAAGCTCCCCAGCCCCCTCAGACAGGAAGCACATGGCCTATGGTCATTAGGCCTCTAGTTGCTCCTTGACTGCACAGACAATAAATTTCCACTTTCTGTTTCCTTTGTAACTGGTAGTGTGGCATCTGTCTTATTTCGATCAGCTAATAATAGGACGGGACAAGAACCCCCCTTCAGTTACAGCTGCAACAATGGGCTCAAGCATAACAACAATTGTGAGGATGGTGCAGGACCAGGCAGTGTTTCATTCTATTTTTCATAAGGTCCCTATGAGTCAGAACCAACCTGAAGCCATGTAACAACATACAATAGTTTACGGCACACAACAACAACAGGAGGAAATGATTTTTCTCTCCTCTCCTGAGAGGGTCTCCCCTTACTTACATACCCTTTGGCATGTAAATAAGATCTTTCCAGGAGCCTGATAGTCAGACAGTCTTGTCTTTTATCACCTACAGATGTTTTCAAGATGGTGGGCCTCATTCCTCCTTGAAATGTAAATACATAGGTAGCTAATACTTCAGTCACCCAAGTAAGGAGCTATTCTTTTGGCTTTGGGGAAGATGTCTTTATTGTTGTTATTTGCTGTTATGGATTGAACTTCATCCCCCCAAAATTATGTGTGTCAACTTGGCTAGTCCATGATTTCCATGATTCCCAATAATATGTGACTATCCATCATTGCTATGAGTCGAAATCGACTCGACAGCACTGGACTGGGATCCATCATTTTGTCACGTGATGTGATTTTCCTATGTATTTTAAGTCCTGCTTCTTTGATGTTAATGAGGCAGGAATCTATCTACAAAATTAAGTTGTGTCTTAAGTCAGTCTCTTTTGAGATATAAAAGAGAGAAGTGGGCAGAAAAACAGGGTGACCTCATACTACCAAGAAACAAGAGACAGTAGAATAGCACATCCTTTGGACATGGAGTCCCTGTGCTGAGAAGCTCCTTGACCGAGGAAGATTGATGACAAAGACCTTCCCCCAAAGCCAAGAGAGAAAGAAAGCCTTCCCTTGTAGCTGGCACCCTATATTCAGACTTCTAGCATCCTAGACTATGAGAGAATAAATTTCTCTTTGTTAAAGCCATCCATTTGTGATATTTCTGTTATAGTGGCACTAGATAATTCAAAGCCCTGGTTGCGAAGTAGTTAAGAGCTCAGGCTGCTAACCAAAAGGTCAGCAATTTGAGTCCACCAGCTGCTTCTTAGAAATCCTATGGGGCAGTTCTACTCTGTCCTATAAGATTGCTGTAAGTCAGAACCGACTCAATGGCACGAAACAACAGCAGATAACTAAGACAGTTACTGTCCGATCTACTTCTACTCAGAGTGGCCTATGTACAGCAGAACAAAATCTTGCCCAGTCTGTGCTACCTTCATGATCATCAGTGTGTTTGGGTCCGTTGTTTCACCTATCGTGTCAATCCATCTCATTGAGGGTATAGCTGTTGCTGTGTGCCATGGGGCCAATTCTGACACACAGTGACCACCTGTGACAGAGTAAAACTGCCCTATAGGGTTTCCTAGGCTGCACTTTTTATGAGAGAAATTCACCAAGTCTTTCTCCCAAGGAACGATGGTGGGTTCAAACTGCCGATCTTAAACATCATGCCACCAGGGCTCCTTTCGTTGAGGTTAGAGGATGTTCGGGCATGGACCAGTAACTTTAAATTTGCCTCCAAAATTGGAGGGTGCCAAGAGACCAAAGAAAGAGACGGGCAACTCCAGTGTGGCCACCAACGAGTCTTTATTATATTAGGGAGGTTTATATATAACGACAGTGGTCCCCAGTGGCAGGAGGACCAAAGCAGATCTCTGCACCCAGCAGTAGGAGGTGCAGAGGTTTTATAATGGTCAAGGACAAAGGTGGCTCCATGCCCGAGAGTTACCTAAGATTGCCTCAGCAAGGTCATATAACGGGGGCTTGGAAAACAGCAGTGAACTAATGGAAAGCACGAGGGCAGCCATATTCAGCCTGGCAAAGTCTGTTTTCCCCTTCAGGGGGAGATAAAGAAATTTTATTTTGCTTTTGGATCAGAGCAATTAACTCCCTCATCAGGAAAACAAATGGCTATTTTTTTTATAGACCTAATCCTTAAAGTATATGAAAATGTTTCTACAAAAAGTGAAAGCCAGCATTCTCTAACCTTATAGTGTATATGTTTCCACGGCAAGGGCTTTTTACAAGAACACTGAGAACTCCAGGAATGTTTTATCTCCCCAGTTATATACCCAACAGAACTACTTGAATGTATATACCAAAGGATGTTTTCAAAAATGTTCATAGCAGCATTAGTCTTAAGAGTCCCAAACTGGAAACAGCAGAGTGGCTAATAGTCTATTGCAGTACACTCACACATAGAATTCAAGACAGCGGTGACAATGTGTGAACCCTGACTACACGTAACAACACAAAGATTCTCACAGCCATAGCTTTCAGCCAAAGAAGCCAGTCATAAAAGAACACATACTCTGCGATTCCATTGAAATAAAGTTCAAAAACAGGCAAAGCAAATATATGATGTTAGAAGTCAGGATAACGCTTCCCTTTAGCAAGGGACGTGAGGGCTGTGAGTGGGAAGGGAGCAAAGCAGGGGCTTCTGAATGATATTCTTTGTTTTGATCTGGGTGGTGGTTACACAAGCTTGCTTACTTTGTAAAATTTAATTGAGCTGTTTGCAGTGCAGTGAACTGCTTTAATATGGCCCGTCTAGCCTTGGTCTTCCAGCTTCCACAAAATGATCGGATGGAGCTATGAAAATAAGGTGCTTGTGGCCCACCAAGGGGATTGGATAGTTTTGCTAATATAAATTAAGGTGCATGGAACCCTTGTAGGGTATTGGTCAGCTTTACCATCCAAGAGGGCACAGGTGGATTATTCAGTAGGCAAGGTAAGCATGGTGCTTACCTTGCTTACCAGATCATCTGTAGTGAACAATTTCACATTTTTTCACCACATCAAAGATTCTGCTTCTAGGTATGGCTGGAATCTGTCTCTCTCCCAACCCCACAGCACCTTCCTACGGAATCAAAGCCTCTCTTCAAATTTACAATCCCTGACAGGAGCAGATGACCCAGCAAGGTAAGCACGGGCTTACTAGGGCTTACTTATTAATCTGTAGCGAACAATTTCACATGGGTTTCACCACACACTAGTAAGTAAGCACAAGTAAGCTCGTGCTTACTTTGCTTACTGGATAATCCACCCCTGCCTCTGGGCACTTGTCAGCAGAGCTTAGGAGCTTTGTAACAGTTGCAGGAGCAGAGCAGGGCAGAAGCCAGGCTGAGAGAAAGGGCTGAGGGCTGAGGGCTGAAAGCAAGGCCTGCCTGCGGGCACAACTAAGAAGAAGCTCTCCTGACCAAAAAACTATATCCTGAGTCATTCTTGTTATTTCCAAGTTGATCCTGATCCTGAATTGTAACCTGTTACTTCCTCAATAAACCCCTTAATCTTGAGTATGATCTGCGAATTCTGTGTGGCTATCACAATGAATTACGGAACTCAGCAGGGACGTAGAGAGACCATGCGGAGGACAGCTGGTGTCAGAATTGGTATAAAGGTTAGAAAGTAGAGGTATGTCTGCCCTCTATCTCATGGGAATCAGTCTTGGCTGATGTTATCTTGATTCCCCCACCCCTTGTGAATTTAGAGGACCTCTAATGTTGCCATGCCCTTTCTATGCTGTTCTATTTTTTTTATTATGATTTATCCCTTCTTTCCCTCCCATTTCTCCCATTTGTAATGGAAATGTCTACCTTATGCCTGTTCCATCATTGTACTTTGGAAGCAGATAACTTGTATTCTAGACTTCACAGATGAAGAGGAATTTTGCCCCAGGAGATTTTGAACCTAGAGTTGATTTAAGACTTTTGCTATGATTATGATGGGATGAATGTGTTTTACACGTGGTAAGGACATGAATTTTGTGGGGCCAAATGGTGGAATGTTTGGATTGAATTGTGTCCCCCCAAAATGTGTATCAACTTGGGCAGGCCATGATTCCCAGTATCGTGTGATTGTTTACCATTTTGTCATCTGATGTGATTTCCTATGTGTTATAAATCCTACCTCTATGATCTTAATGAAGCAGGATTACAGGCAGTTATGTTAATGAGGCAGGACTCAATTTACAAGATTAGGTTGTACTTTGAGTCAATCTCTTTTGAGGTAGAAAAGACAGAAGCGAGCAGCGAGACAGGTAGACTTCATGTCCCCAAAAATGAAGAACCAGAAGGGGAGCACATCCTTTGGACCCAGAGTCCTTGAGCTGAGATGATCCCAGACCAGGGGAAGATTAATGCCCAGAGAGAAGCCTTCTCCTGGAGCTGGCACCCTGAATTTGGACTTCTAGCCTCCTAGACAGTGAAAGAATGAATTTCTGTTTGTTAAAGCCACGCACTGGTGGTATTTCTGCTATAGCAGCACTAGGTAACTAAGCCCTGGTGGAATAGCAGTTAAGAACTCAGCTGCTAACCAAAAGGTCAGTGGTTCAAACCCACCAGTAGCTCCTTGGAAACCCTATGGGGCAACCTACTCTGTCCTTTAGGGTCGCTATGAGTTGGAATTGACTCAATGGCAATGGGTTTGGTTGGTTTGGGGTTTTTTTGTTGCTGTTGTTCTTATTATGATCTGTATATACATTTTATACTTCAAAATTTCTATTTAAAAAAAAAAAGGAAGGAGTTTTTTCATAAGGTCTCAGCAGCTCTGGCCAAATTCATAGTCAGCAGTGCATGCGGGCCCTGGAAAGGCTACAGCTGGGCTAGAAAGCAGCACAGCCCAGGCTCCCCTGCTCTGCCTCTCCTCTGTCACTCCTTCCTCTCTCACAGGGCCTGCCCGGGAGTAAGGCACATGGAGAAGGGAGGGTAGCTGAGAAGTGTGGCTAATACTATTTATTCCTAAAGGGTTTTCTTGGTGGGGACTATGTAGGATTTGGGATTCTTGTTTGTATTATTCCCAGCAGGAATTAGAACAGACCCTGTATTTTCAGTCTGTATACACAGGCGGGGTCAGTAGTTATCTTGACTGGTGTTGTCCATCCCAGCCTTCTGGTTAAATATTTTAAATATGACCTCTGGATTCGATTTTTAAAAATTAAAGGGAGAAAAATCTGCATTTCAAAACAAATAGATGCTAATTACAAATTGAAGCTTCAAATTTTCTGTAATGCAAAAAGTCTGACCACTGAAAGAATAAAATAAAGCAATCGGACAGTTGTCTAGGCCGGAGGGATTACAGGTGATAGCTAGTAAATTGAGAGCTAGCTCTAAAGTTCCAAAGCAATTTTCTAAAGCCAGCATCATTCCTTCTCACACCTGCAAATGATTCAGAAGCCCATGGGAAAGTAAACATTCATTTCAAAAATAAACTTTAAAGTTTGAAAATAAAAACAGACAAGCTGTTTTCCTATATAAGAAAATGTGGCTCTAAGCAGCCAGAAGTACTGTAATCGGAATTTCAAAGAGCAGAAATAACAGGTGACAACTTATTTGGAGGCTTTGGAACCAAGTGAACTGCAGAACAAATATAATTTACATCCATTAAGCACAACAGAAGCGGGGAGGGTGGAAATCAAGAGACAAGGATTTTAACTCCAGTTTTGCCCCTGACTGTGAATTCTCTTCTTTAAAACAGGCGTAAGAACTCCTGCGCTGCCAGGAGAAACAAAGCATCAAGGTGAAGGTTTTGCGAAGGAAGGAAGTTGCAGATTACACTGGTAATTATTATCAAAATCTTCTGAGGCCTCTTCTCTCATGGCCTCTGCTTCTTCTTTTCCTTGTGTGAAGAGCTTGGCTAGATCAGAGGATGCACGGACTACAGCCAGACGGAGAGCTGGTTTAGAGGGAAGGTTTACAAGCTTAGGTCTAACCAGGGGCTGCCTTAGGCACTGATGACTTCTTGCCTAAGACTGTGTCTCCCTTTCCACTCAGTTACTTTCTTGAAGAGTACGGTTACAATCACCTGAGAGATAACCTGGAGGCCTCTGGCTGTTTGCTCCTTCTGAGAAGTCTCTCCTTTGGTTCCTCAGTTTGTACTGAGCCCATGGAGGGCTTGAACCACCACGCAGAATTAACAGTATGCATGGAGGTAAGACACACACACCTCATAATAACAAATGGATAATTATGAAACCCTAATATACATATTTTTTTTAATATGAATGTATGTACATGTATGTATACAAGGAGCCCAAGGCACAATGCTTAAGCACTGGGCTGCTAACCAATAAGGTTGGAGGTTCAAAACCACCCAGTGGTTCTGCAGAAGAAAAGACCTGGCAATCTGCTCCCTTAAAGATTACAGCCTATGAAACCCTATGGGGGCAATTCTACTCTGTCCTACAAGGTCGCTAGGAGCTGAAATTGACTCAAGGGCACACAACAGCAGCAATTTGTAAGCAGAGTCCATGAGTGGCACAAATGGTTAAGCTATCAACTGCTAACAGAAAGGTTGCTGGTTCAAACCTATCCAGAAGCACTGTGGAAGAAGGGTTTGGTGATCTACTTCCAAAAAATCAGTCATAAAAAACCCTAAGGGGTGCAGTTCTACTCTGACACCCGTAGGGTCACCATGAGTTGGAGTCAACTCGATGACCACAGTTTTCTGTTTTTGTTTTATAACGTAAGCAGTGAGCTTAAATGACAATACAGGCTGGTGCGTTGCACTTCCAGTTCAGTTAAGACATTAGTTCAAATAAGTTAATGTTTCTATCTTAACTAATTAAATTTACCGATCTAGACAAACTGATCGCATTTTAAGTCCTGCCACATCAGCAAGTGAAGGACCTGAAAGCTTGACTCCATCCATGTCATTAAGGTTGACTCTACTTTGAGGAGGCAGGCCTTCCCCAGTCATATTTTGAGTCCCTTCCAACCCGAAGGGCTCATCTTCTAGCACTACATCAGACAATGTTTCACTGCTATCCATAAGGTTTTCACTGGCCAGTTTTTTCAGAAGTAGATCACCAACCAAATCTTTCTTCCCAGTCTGTCTTAGTCTGGAAGCTCCGCTGAAATCTGTCCACCATAGGTGACTCTGATGGTATTTAAAATACCAGTGGCGTAGCTTCCAGCATCACAGCAACACAAAAGCCATCACAGTGTGACAAACTGACAGACAAATGGTGGGATGACATCAAGGACATCATATATGAAGAACACAAAAGTTCATTAAAAACACAAGAAAGAAAGCAAAGACCAAATTGGATGTCAGAGGAGACTCTGAAACTTGCTCTTGAATGTAGTGTAGCTAAAACAAATGGAAGAAATGATAAAGTAAAAGAGTTGAACAGGAGATTTCACAGGGCAGCTTGAGAAGACAAAGTAAAGTATTATAATGAAATGTGCAAAGACCTGGAGTTAGAAAACCAAAACTGAAGAACACACTTGGCATTTATCACGTTGAAAGGACTGAAGGAAGAATTCAGATCTCAAGTTGCAATATTGAAGGATTCCATGGGCAAAATGGAAACCCTGGTGGCATAGTGGTTAAGTGCTACGGCTGCTAACCAAAGGGGTCGGCAGTTTGAATCTGCCAGGCGCTCCTTGGAAACTCTATGGGGCAGTTCTACTCTGTCCTATAGGGTCGCTATGAGTCCGAACCAACTCAACGGCACTGGGTTTGGTTTTTTTGGTTTATGGGCAAAATGTTGAAGGATGTAGGAAGCTTCAAAAGAAGATAGAAGGAATACAGAGTCACTGTACCAAAAAGAATTGGTCAACATTCAACCATTCAAATTTTGTAGCATATGATTAAGAGCCAATGGTACTGAAGGAAGAAGCTCAAGCTGCGCTGAAGGTATTGGTGAAAAGGCTCCAGGAACTGACATGACAGAATACCAACTGAGATGTTTCAACAAATGGATGCAAGCCTGGAAGCACTCACTCATTTATGTCAAGAAATTTGGAAGACAGCTACCTGGCCAATCAGCTGGAAGAGATCCATATTTGTGCCTATTCCAAAGAAAGATAAGTCAACAGAATGCAGAAATTATCAAACAATATCATCAATATCACACGAAACTAAAATTATGCTGAAGATAAATCAAAAAAGGCTGCAGCAGTACATTGATAGGGAACTGCCAGAAATTCAAGCTGTATTCAGAAAAGAACATGGAACAAGGGATATCATTGTTAATGTCAGATGGATCTTGGCTGGAAGCAAAGAATACCAGAAAGATGTTAACTGTGTTTTACTGACTATGCAAAGGCATTCAACTATGTGGATCATAACAAATTACAGACAACTCTGCAAAAGATGGAAATTCTAGAATACTTAATTGTGCTCATGAGGAACATGTACATAGACCAAGAAGCAGTCATTCAAACAGAACAAGGGGGTATTAAACAAAAAACCCAAACCCGTTGCCTTCGAGTAAATTCCGACTCACAGCTACCCTACAGGACAGAGTAGAACTGTGTCATATGGTTTCCAAGGAGTGGCTGGTGGATATGAACTGATCTTTTGGCTAGCTGTCATGGTCTTAGCCACTATGTCACCAGGATGGATACTGCTTGTAAAATCAGGAAAGATGTGT
This sequence comes from Elephas maximus indicus, assembly GCF_024166365.1. Taxonomy (NCBI): domain Eukaryota; kingdom Metazoa; phylum Chordata; class Mammalia; order Proboscidea; family Elephantidae; genus Elephas; species Elephas maximus. The sequence goes on from NC_064826.1 coordinate 4,969,683, forward strand.
CACAATACTTATTCAATTTGTATACTGAGCAAATAATCTGAGAAGCCAGACTATATGAAGAAGAGGGCAGCATCAGGATTAGAGGAAGATTCATTAACAATCTGTGATATGCAGATGACACAGCCTTGCTTACTGAAAGTAAAGAGGGCTTGAGGCACTTACTGACAAAGATCAAAGACTAGAGCCTTCAGTATGGATTGCACCTCAACATAAAGAAAACAAAAATCCTCACAACTGGACCAATAAGCTGCATAATGACAAATGGAGAAAAGATTGACATTGTCAAGGATTTCATTTTACTTAGATCCTCAATCAGTGTCCATGGACACAGCAGTCAAGAAATCAAACTACATATTGCATTGGCAAATGTTCTGCAAAAGATTTCTTCAAAGTGTTAAAAAGTGAAGGTGTCACTTTGAGCAGTAAGGTGTACCTAACCCATGCCATGATATCTTCAACCACCTCATATGCATGTGAAAGCTGGACAATGAATAAGGAAGACTAAAGAATTGATGTATTTAAATTATGGTGTTGGTGAAGACTATTGAATATACCATGGACCACCAGAAGTAAAAACAAATCTGTCTTGGAAGTACAGCCAGAATATTCCTCAGAAGCAATCATTGTGAGACTTCTTATATATTTTGGACATGTTCCCAGAAGGGACCGGTCCCTGGGAAAGGACATTATGCTTGGCAAAGCAGAGGGTCAGCAAAAAAAAAAACAGAAGACCTTCAATGAGATAGATTGACACAGTGTTTGCTCAAACATAGCAAAGATTGTGAGGATGGCCCAGGACCAGGCAGTGTTTCCTTCTGTAGTACAGACAATCACAATGAGCTGAACAGGTCAAGGTTCCAGGTTCCAGAATGCCTGCTGCTTGGAGAGGTCAACCAATAGCCCTGGCTTATGGACCTTCCCGGCCTGACTTGAGACAACTGTCTTGATGAGCCACTGTGGCCAATGGGGTGTGATATGTTCTTGGCTTAAATCAGTGAGTCTCTAACCTAGGAGCAGACACCAGAGTCCATCACACCTAAATCACATGGCTAGAAAATGTGAGGGACCACTAGGAAAGCAGCAAAGGGGGCTAGATTCTGGAGACATCTGAGAACTATCCTATTTCATATCACTTCAGTTCCCACAAGCATTTGTTGTGCTCTTAGAACATGCTAGGCACTGTACTAGGTGCTGGGGCTGGGGAAGATTTGGGATGTGATATAGGCGTTGTGAAAGGTATAAAGATGAATGTGACATGGTCCCTGATGTTCAGGAATGTAGCACTCTGTTTGGAAAGATGGACATGTACATAATTTCCTTGGGAAACCACCTCAGGTAATGACAAGCATGGGTACTTGATACAGCCACTGCAGGTGATGTGGGATGTGTCGGCTGTGAACCTCGGTCCCCTCCCTGCTTTCATGCCTGTGGTTCCACAACCTCTGTGCCAAGGTGTTCCTAGTACTCCTACTCAGTATAGTTCAACAAGGCAGGAACTTTCCAGACCTCTGTGAAACTGTGGTATGGAGACAGGGAAAGAGCAAACATGCTCATTTTAAATGATTAAAGGTTTTATGAAACCAGCGATTGCCAAGGATAAGAGTACTCGTTTACTTAAATCATCTTTCATGTTTTCATTCACAGTTTTCTTTAAATTTAATTCAAACATCTGTCATTCTTTCACCAGCATTGTGATTCGCCTGCCTCCCCTCCTGTTGATGGTATTTTTAAGGAATGACAAAATGACGTTAAAAATTCAATCAAAATGTCTACATTTTCATCGCTATTTGAGTAGAATTATGTATTTTTTTTTTTTTATTAGCTGTGAAGAATCGCCTGTCCCGCCAGCATGAGGAATGATGATGGAACTTGTCATCAAGACTCACAGGGCTTCTCTTCAAATACCCAGTCTTCTCATGCTTTACAAAGTCACATTTTCTGTGGCTGGAGCACAGCCAAGTTATGTGGTTATCCCATGAGCTGCCAAGAGTGCTAACAGTGCTCTAAGATTTTTTTTTTAAGATGCAAGTACCTATTTGAAGAACCACCCCCACTCTGTCAGTTTGTCACACTCTGGTGGCTTGTGTGTTGCTGTGATACTGGAACCTATGCCATCAGTACTGCAAATACCGGCAGCGCGATCCATGTTGGACAGGTTTCGGTGTAGCTTCCAGACCAAGACACACTAGGAAGAAAGGCCTGACAGCCTACTTCCAAAAATTAGTCAGTGAGAACCCTATGGATCGGAACAGAAGATTGTCCTACAATAGGGCTGAAAGATGAGCCCCCTTAGGTTGAGTGGAAGATACTCAAAATACACAGTGAACACAACAATGGACTGGAGCATACCAACAATGGTGAAGATGGCTCAGGCCCAGGCAACGTTTCGCTCTGTTGTATGTGGGTTGGCCCTGAGTCAGAGCCTACTCAACAACAGCAACATTATAGGAAACCTGGTGAACAGGGCTCTCCAACATTAGAAGGGACCTGAACTTCCTTACTGCCTCCTGGTACCCTTGTTCAGGATTGAATGAGAGACCATAGCTACTAGTAAGGCCATTTTCAACAGGAAAATAGAGATGAAATGAGCCCCTAAGAATGAGGAAGTAGAACGATCTAAGAAATCCTTCTAAGGAAGGGAGGTGCTTACAGTGTTATCTGGGCTGAGAACCAGTAAGACGTTAGCAACACGGTCAAGCACAGAAAGGCAAGGGCTGGTGATGGAGACATCTGTGTGCCCACTCTCATCTTTGGAGCACAGAATACGGCTTTCCCCTTTCTACTTCCACATGTTCAGCCAAGCGTGTGTATGCTTTGACCTCCTGATGCAGGAATTCAATAAACTCCTACACGCCTAGTTCTGAGGCTTTGGAATTCATGTAAGGTGCCTGTTCGTGAGAAGATTCCTGCTAGTAGAAGACAAAGCGGTGGAAACATAGAAACTAAAATGCACAGTCCTTTTTGTCCTCTTAACTCTGACACATGGAATACAGAGTGGCCCGCTCTCATTTCCCCCTTGTTTTGTCTAATCTCAGAGTTAGTAGTGACGCAGTCACTGTATGCTCTTTCCCATTCACAACACAACGTACCTAGCACCTGTCCCTGCAAAAATGCCAGGCTTACATGGCCACATTTGTATCTAGGTTCTGGGAGATGCCAAGACATCCCCAATGCTACACAGAGAAACTGTCCCCATGCACTTGTGACATCTTGTTAGAGCCGAAGCCTGTGTCACATGCAGAATCATTCCCCTCCCTTCACCCTGAGAGTGAACGAACGACACCTCAGATCCTTCCTCGGGATCTCTAGCTTAGTTAGAACTCACCATCCTATAAATGGAGAATTTAAGCAGCTTCTGGGGGGGATGCTTCAACTTTTGGCAGTTTCTCCACTTTGATGGATTATTTGGAGTGAAGTGTGGTAGTAACCAATAGTAGTTTAATAACAGTTCTCTAGAGAAGACCTATATCTTAGGAAAATAATAATAACAATAGTGTTAAGTGTATTTAAACAGAACTCTTCAATGCTTTAACAAAAAAATACTCTCAGGCAACTACAAAAGAGTAGCCTTTTAATGTCTATCGTAGCTATCTAGTGCTGCTATAACAGAAATACCACAAATGGGTAGCTTTAACAAACAGAAATTTATTCTCTCACAGTCTAAGAGGCTAGAAGTCCAAATCCAAATTCAAGGCGCTAGCGCCAGGGGAAGGCTTGCTTTCTCCGTGGGCTCATCAATCTTCCCCTGATCTAGGGGCTTCTTAGGCACAGGGACCCAGCTCCAAAGGATGCACTCTGCTCCCGACACTGCTTTCATAGTGGTATGAGGTCCCCCTGTCTCTCTGCTCAATTCTCTCTTTTATGTCACAAAAGAGATTGACTCAAGACACAGCCTAATCTTGTAGATTGAGTCCTGCCTCATTAACATAACTGCCTCTAAACCTGCCTCATTAACATCATAGAGGTAGGATTTACAACACATAGGAAAATCACGTCAGATGACAAAATGGTGGACAATCACACAATGCTGGTAATCATGGCCTAACCAATTTGACACACATTTTGGGGGGCCACAATTCAATCCATAACAATGTCCCTCACAAATACCCAGGCTGCTTACCTCTCGCATGTGAGATTCTACCTCCCTGCCAGTCCTACGAGAATCCTTGGTATTCCCTCCTATTGTATGAATTATTGTTGTTGTTAGGTGTCATCGAGTCAGTTCTGACTCACAGTGACACTATGTATAACAGAACAAAACATTGCCTGGTCCTACGCCATACTCATGATGGATGTTATACTTGAGCCCATTGTTGCAACCACTGTGTCAATCCATCTTCTTGAGGGTCCTCCTATCCTTCGCTGACCCCTCTACTTTACCAAGCATAATGTCTCCTCCAGGGACTGGTCTCTCCTGATAACATGTGCAAAGTATGCTTCTAAGGAGCATTCGGACTGTACTTCTTCCAAGACAGATTTGTTGGTTCTTTTGGCAGTCCGTGGTATATTCAACCTTCTTCACCAACACTGTAACTCAAAGCCATCAGTTCTTCTTCAGTCTTCCTTATTCCTTGCCCAGTTTTTGAACGCATATGAGGTGACTGAAAACACCATGGCTTGTATCAGGTTCACCTTAGTCCTCAAAGTGACATCTGTGCTTTTTAACACTTTAAAAGATGTTTTACCACATATTTGCTCAATGCAATGCATCTTTTCATTTCTCGACTGCTGCTTCCATGGGTGTTGATAGTGGATCCAAGTAAAATGAAGTCCTTGACAACTTCAATCTTTTCTCCATTTATCATGATGTTGCTTATTTGTCCAGTTGTGAGAATTTTTGTTTGTGAGGTGTAATGCATACTGAAGGCTGTAGTCTTTGATCTTCATCAGTAAGTGCTTCAAGTCCTCCCCACTTCCAGTAAGCAAGGTTGAGTTATTTGCATAATGCAGGTTGTTAATGAGCCTTCCTCCAGATCCATAGCCTTGCAAAGTATGCATTTCCCCCTGAAAATTTAAGAGGCCACTTCCTACTCAAGCCACCAATGTCCACATCTCTTTAAGTTAAAACATATCCCTATGTTTTTAATCTCTTATTTTACAAAGGAGGCAGTTGAGATCCTTAGAGGTTAAAGGGCTTGCTCACAGTGACACAGCTAATTAGCAGACTTGAAGACATCATTCATCAACCTTAAAAATGTGCTTTCAGTACATCTCCAGGTATAACCTATTACCCTTAAGGAAGCTCCTTTCCTAAGACCTAGGAGTTTCGTCAATACTATCCACCTGCTTTGCAATTAGCTCTTGTTTTTTCTCCCTGAATAGAGTCCATACAATAGAGGACAAGCAACAGCAGATATATGTAACCTGTTATGTTTTCCATGTGTACTTTAAAACAATGTAAATTATTTAAAATACAAAGCAGCCATCTTTTCAACATAATACAACTACAGTGATTTTAATTTAATGTTCTTTCCCAAACTTCTGAATTTATCAATCAACATGCACTTTTTAGAAGTTGGTGATCATAGCTTCTGTTATATTGTTTGTGTGTTGTGTATATAATTACTTTTTTTGTCTTAATATTATCTTGCTCATTTTTCCCCTCTTTCTACCATATCACTTCTGTGAAATAACTGTATAATCATGGCATTATGTGATAATTTATTTAACCTTTGCCCTTTTTTTGCCCTATTGTTGGACCCTTGGGATATTTCCAGTTTTTCACTGTTGTGAATAATGTTGGAATAGACATATTTGTGCAAGTGCAAGCTCAGTGGTCTTCATGCAGGAAACCCAGTCTGAGTCAAATATCCCGTAACCAAGTGAAGACCCCCGTTCAGATTTGCCTTCCTCAAAAAGAAAACATACAAACATTTAAGATGCTTTTGATACAGCATGCACCTTCTTGGCCATGACAGTGCTGGGAGAAAACTTCCCTTGAAATAGTTGACTGTTTTCTTGGATACGAGATCTATCACTGAACTGTAAACTCTGTATGAGTAAGTATTACTTGCTCCCCTTTTAAAAGAGAAAAGAGTATTATTGGGTGCCTCCTATTGGCTGAGTGCTTTATACCCATTCTGTTGGCTCTGGAGGAAGGTTGTTCTCATCAATCTTCACCTGGACTAGGAGCTTCTCTGCGCAGGAACCCTGGTGCTTCTTTCTTGGTGGTATGAGGTCCCCAACTCTCCGCTTGCTTCCCTTTCCTTTTATCTCTTAAGAGATAAAAGGTGGTACAGGCCACACCCCAGGGAAACTACCTTTACATTGGACCAGGGAGGTGACCTGAGTAAGGGTGGTGATACGATCCCACCCTAATCCTCTTCAGCATAAAATTACAATCACAAAATAGAGGGCAACCACACAATACTGGGAATCATGACCTAACCAAGTTGACACAAATTTTTTGGGGGGCACAATTCAGTCCATGACACCCATTATCCAGAACTTTCCCAGAAGCCCTATAAGGCGGGTACGGTTACACCATTTCACAGATCTACAGGTGGACAGTCTGAAGTGCAGACAGTCAGTTCACTGACTTTAAGTCTGGGCTCTCGAGCTTGGTGGGTTCCAAACCACTGCTGAGCAGCAGTGAAAGCATGCAATGCCCAGTTAATAAATTCCTGTCCTGGTTCCCAAGAGGGGCCAGAGCTGTAGAGTTCTGATTCAGATGGATCTGAAGACTGTAAGTCACTGTCACTCAGCATCCCCTTTTTGGGGGAAAAACAGATCTGTCCAACCCCAGAAAAATCTTAAATAAAACCTCAAAGGCAAGGGAGCTGGAAAAATGCATTTTGTTTCTATCAGGCACGGGATCTCAAGATTGAGGACTACACAGCTGACCCATATATCTTCATCTTTTAACATGAACCTTTTGGGGGTTCTTCTGATTAGCTGGTTTCCGTTGCAAAATGGTAGTTATCAAGCGTCCTTTTACATACATGCCCCCAACCTTCGGGTCCTACTCTTTCATCCAAAACCCCTTGCGGATGGGTGAAGGTTAATTCTCTGAAGCCTCCCCCAGCTTGCTTTCGAGGATTACGTGGCAATTTATTTAGGCGGTACAAGAATATCTGCAGAACATCTCCCGGGGGCCAGGCACTGGCTGTGGAAATTGCTGGAACTCCAACTGTGGACAAAAGCAAGTGAAACCTTTGCATTGAAGGGCTTCCCAGAGAGAAGACATAACTGATCAGATAATCACAGGAATAAGTCTGTGCCTTCATTACCTGCCATAAAGGGCAGGGACTCAGTTCAGGGATTTTACCTAAATGGTGGTGCAGGGGGTGTTGGGGAGTGGGTTGGCCGAGAAAGTTTATTTGCGAGGAATGTTTTCGATAGTGAGATGCCGAATTTATGGCAGTAAATTAGCAATTTAATTCTAAGTATTTGTCAGATCATGCTAAGAAATAGCTCCCAGTGAAGTTCCTGGGAGCCCAGACAATACTAAAATGTCTTGCTTCCTCATAGTAAAAGAGAATAATTTCACTAGTATTAAAGGTCATAACGTGACCGACATGTGCATCAGCTTGTCTGCTAAGCTAACTCAGCATTGGCGGGTATGTCCGTGGACCTGATTACATGACATCTATTTTCTTTATTTCTACATTTTCTTTTGTGTTGTTCTTGTTATTTCAAATCCTACTTATTTTTTCAAGGGTTTGTTATTGAGCTATTTTCTTTTAGAATCGTATATCACACAATTTATGGCCCTTCCCAATTTTTGAGCACTTGCTTTTTATCTGTTATTTTATCTACAAAAGTTCAAAATTCATTTTTAAAGCAAGACAATTTCTTCGTGATATCTAGTAGATATATGAAGAAACGGGTTTGATCTTTGATAAGTTTATCTCAAAACTTGACTAGATCTCCAATTCACATACCTGCAGTTGTCTATAGTTTTAACATTGATCTTTGTGAGGCTGAGCTTCTACGTGAGTGAAATTATTCTACCTTCCTGAACTCTATCTTCAGGGAGCCCTGGTGGTGCAGTGGTTAAAGCACTCAGCTGCTAACCAAAAGTCAGAAGTTTGAACCCACCAGCCACTCTGTAGGAGAAAGATGTGGCAGTCTGTGTTTGTAAAGATTACAGCCTTGGAAACTCTATGGGGCCATTCTACCCTGTCCTGTTGGGTCGCTATGAGTCGGAATTGACGTGACGGCAGCAGGCTGGGTAACTCTCTATTTGTGTGTGGTGGTGTAGAACTGGTACAGGCTCAGAAGTCGCATCTGAGCTTGAATCCAGGCTCTGTGGCTTATGAATGGTGTGATCTAAAACAAGCTGTTTAGCCTCTCTGAACCTCAGTTCTTCTTTAATTTTTTTTAAAAAAAAAAGGTTAGCAGCATGTACCTTTATAGGATTTTTAGCATCAAGTAATACAATTTATGTAAAACATTTTGTATGTTGTCTAGCAAAAACACGCTAGAAGGGTAACATGTTAAACAATCACTCTGTTTTACATGCCCACTGCTTTAGGCTCACGTGTGGGGGGAGAGGGTATTTTCTCCCTCCAGGAGAGGCATGTGCATTTCATTCCTAAGTCCTACAGCCTCCCAACCAGCAAAGAAGGCAAGCAGATTCTGTTGTGATCCCAGGGCCGGAATCCTGGCTGCTTGAGATAAATCAAGCACCTGCTGATTAGCCATGAGGTTCTATTCAGGGAGAAAGGCCTAGGATGACATTGTGGTGCTTGTTTTGTTTTTTGGGAGGAAGGCAGGATGAAGAAATAAAGGCAGCCAGGCCTCAGGGGGGTCCCGGGGTCTGAAGGAGAAGGTTACCAGAACTTGGAGCATGGAGTCTGCTCCAGGAAGCACTGTGGAGACAGACGGTCTCGGGATGGCAGTGTGGTGCCCCAAGGCTGGGCTGCTTAGGGAGACTGAGGCAGGCCCAGGCCCATGCTGAGCGATGGAAGCTGCTGCCCTGCCCTCCTACCTGGGTATGGGGACAGCAAGACCGCGGTGCTAGCAATGGTGGGCCACCAGCTCACTCTTAGCTCACAGGGGGACCAAAAGGACCTCAGCCATGGTGGCAGCCACAGCCCAAACATCCAGGAAGAAGACCCTCAGCCCAAACGGCCAGGGAGTTAGAAAATGAGGGGCTTGTAAAAGTCCAGGAGATCTTTGGAATCCCAAAGGCAAGAACAGCGCGTCACCAAAACAGACCTAATGTTGGACTTCTAGCCAATTTTTTTCCTGTAGGGGATGGAGGAGGCCATCTTGAGCTTTTCTAACTAACGCAAAAGAGAAACAATAATATGACATTCCTTAGACTCTAAGTGATCTGCAGCTTTGGCACATGTCCAAAGAAAGGAGCAAGCCTTAGCCAGTCCAGAATGGGGAATGCCTGAGCTCTACTTTAGCAACAGCAGCGAAATGATAAATGTGACATGCTGTCCTTATTTGTTCACCTTGTGAACTCTGTCTTCAGATAAAACCTGGGGCTTTAGAAAAGGGGCATAAGCTATGGGAAGCTTGATTCCGCTGCATTCTCTCTCCCCGCCGCACTTTTTCTACTTCTCGCTCTGCTGTTTCTTCTGGCTCTTCTTTGTGCTTTCAATTTCCTTTCTCTTTCTTCTCCTTTGCACGACATCCTGGCTCTTTCTCAGTCTCTTGCCTTTCCCTCTTATCTCTCTTATTTTAACTTCCACCTTATTCCTTTCTCACCTTCCCACTCACCTGTCCACCTCTGTTTCTCCTCCCCATCTGAAACTGACTTCTTGCAAATCGAATTTCCTTTAAATAGAATCAACCGTCTAGCATTATGTTCCCTCCATTCGTCCACAAGAGAATCTCACCTCTCAGACCGTAAGTGGGAAGTTTCCAACTGAAGCATTGAAGCACTCGATGTCCTGTATTCCGACACTGAGTCTGAAACCTGCATATGTCTGTGAAGAAAACTTTATACTTAAATGAAAAGTACCTAAAATGTCTACGAATTTTTTTTGTCTTTCAATAGCTTATCTTCCAGGCCAAAAAAATAAAAAACAGTCATGATTACTGGTAGCAGAAAGGATTTTCTGGGGCTGAATTTAAGAACTTGAAAAGAGGGACAGATTCAAATCAAGAGTCTTATGAAGCAAAACCATAGCACCTCAGCGTAATAAGATTCTATATTAAAATACCTGAAGTAGAAAAAGTGTATGTAATATGCCTCCTACCCAAGTAATTATGACTTACAATTTCTTTTTCTCCTGTAGCTTCAGGTCTGACCTTGTTCATCCTTGGCACTTATGTTCCAGAGGCAGAAAGAGCATGTGTGGGCTGCAGGGAACAGCAGGGCCCTTGACTTCTTACGAAGGTGTTAATTTCAATAGATGGACAAAGTGCTTCCTTTTGCTCTTTGAGGGACTGGCATTATTTTTCTGAGAGGTTAATCAACCCAGACAGGAGCCTGTTAATGTCCCAAAGTGTACTTTTCACCTTGGGATCTTTCAAACAAATGCGTAAAGGAACACAAAATACCTTTCTCATAAATACAGTAAGTCGCTGTGAACAGAAAGAAAATTCCAAAAGAAGAGGGATAGTGTGAACAGAGGAGGGAGCTATAAGAGAGGAAAGCTTATGTATTCCTACTCAGGATTCTTCATTTGTTTGTTTTTTTATCAGACAAGGAATATGATCATGATGACCTCATAATTAGGTAAGAGTAAGCAATCTCCTGTCTTGTAAAATTGAAGAAGAGGTCTTTCTGACATTCAAAATGTCCTCCCTGGCCTTGCTAATATCTGAAGTTCCACAATTGGATAAGCCTTCTTGTCTCCTGTTAACTGAATGTAAGACTGAGAGAAGAAATACCATAGGACTAATCTGTGTGAAAGAACAAAGCAGATCCCGTCTGAGCTGAGTAGTAAAGAAAATCTGAGGACTGACCCTCTGTGCCATCTTCTCCAGTAGGAATGTAACGGGAGCCACATATGCAGTTTTAACTTGTCTAGTAGCCACGTGGAAACCCTGGTGGTATAGTGATTAAGAACTACGGCTGCTGACCAAAAGGTCAACAGTTCGGATCCACCAGATGCTCCTTGGAAACTCTATGGGGCATTCTACTCTGTCCTATAGGGTCACTATGAGTCAGAATCGACTTGACAGTGATGGGTTTAATGGATTTAATAGCCACATTAAAAAAAAAAAGTAAAAAGAAACAGGTAAAATTAATTTTATTACTACATTTTATTTAGCCCAACATAGGCAAAATATTATCTTTCCAACATTATAAATACAAGACAGTTGATGAGCTGTTTACATTTTTTCTCTACCACTTCTTTGAAATCCAGCACGCATTTTACACTTACAGTCTATTATGGATTGAATTGTGTCCTCAAAAAACTTAAGTTGTGAAGGAGCCCTGGAGGCTCATGGTTAAGAGCTCAGGCTGCTTAACCAAAAGGTCAGCAATTTGAATCCACCAGCGACTCGGAAACTCTATAGGACAGTTCTACTCTGTCCTAAAGGGTCGCTATGAGTCAGAATCAACTTGATGGCAGTGGGTTTGGGTTTACACCTGTGATAGGAGCCCTGTTGGCACAGTGGTTAAAGCACTGAGCTGCTAACTGAAAGGTTGGTGGTTCAAACCCACCAGCCACTCTGCAGGAGAAAGATGTGGCAGTCTGCTTCTAAAGATTACAGCCTTGGAAACCCTATGGGGCAGTTCTACTCTGTCCTACAGGATCACTCTGTGTTGTAACCAACTCGACGGCAATGAGTTTTTTATACCTGTGAATGTGACTCTGTTTGGAAATCAGGGTTTAGGGTCGCTGTGAGTTGGAATCGACTAGAAGGCAATAGGTCTGGTTTTGGGGTTTTTTTTATGTTAATGGAGTCATACAGAGTAGGGTGGGTCCTAAGCCTAATCCCCTCTGAGTGGTGTCGTAAAAAGGGAAAACAGAACCTGAAAGAGACACACAGAATGGAAGAGACCATGTTAGGAACCATCTACAAGCTAAGAAATGCCAAGAAACACCCAGGGCTACAGACAAGGAGAGCCCTTCCCCCTAGAGCAGATGCTTTGATTGTACTTCTAACTTCCAAAGCTATGAGACAATGAGCTCCTCTTTTTATAGCCATCCATGGGCGGTACTTGTTATGGCAGCCGTGGGAAAGGAGGCACTGCCATTTGGGTAGAGGAGCTCATTTCAAATGAGTCGTATTTCACGTGCTCATGTGCTCAATAGCCACGTGCCAGCAGTGGCAGCTCAGCATCACGGTCCATCCTCAGCCCTTCACATTTGCCCTGCACAGAGACTCGTTCATGTAATTGTTGAGAGGGTTCAAAATGCAGTGGATGAACTCTGTGCCAATGCCCAGGCTTTTAGGTTTGGATCCATTTCCTTTGCTTGGAGAAGAATGACTTCTTACCGCTCCATGATCATAGTTTAGGAAGTGTCATTTTATTATTAATTATAAAACTATGTCTTGTTTTCTAGATGGTTGAGTACTAGGTAGTTTATGCAATAATTAGTGGGTTAACTTTCACTTGCAATTAGAAATGCTGGGACCAATTGAAACCCATGGTGGGGGGGAAAGGCTAAAACTGAATTCCTTTTATGGAAGTGGGTGTGCTTGAAAAAGAGAAAATTCGGTTCAGTGGAAGAGTTGTTATTTTTAAAATACCATACGTGAAATTCTGGTTTTTGATGAGACATAAACAATGCTTTATTATTAGTAAATGAACAAAAGAAATCACCAGATTTTCCACGAGCCCTACAAAACCTATTGCTCAGCCTACAAGATGTGTGGGCAATAAAAGGGGAAGGAAGAGAATATTTTTTCCCCACTTAAAAGTCAACTCATTAGCACATATTTATTGAGATTAAGGATAGCCTAATCTTAACATCTGCTACTCATCTGTCAGTTTGTCCTGCCATGGTGCCCTGTGTGTTCCTGTGATGCTGGCAGCTATGCCACCAGTACTCAAATACCAGCAGTGTCACCCATGGCGGACCAGTTTCAGCTGAACTTCCAGATTCCAGACTAAGACAAACTAAGAAGAAGGATCTGGCAGTCCATTTCTGAAAAAATTAGCCAGTGGAAACCTTATGAATAGCAGCAGAACATTGATATAGTGCCAGAAGATGAGCCCCTCATTTTGGAAGGCACTCAAAAGATGACCAGGAAAGAGCTGCCTCCGGCCTTAGTGATGTGGATGGAGCCAAGCTTTTGGTACCTTCATTTGTTGATGTGGCATGACTCAAAATGAGGAAAAATAGCTACAAACATCCATTAATAATCAGAAAGTGGAATGTAAGAAGTATGAATCCAGGAAAATTGGAAGTCATCAAAAATGAAATAAAATGCATAAGGATCAATACCCTAGGCATTAGTGAGTTGAAAGGGACTAGTATTGGTCATTTTGAATCAGACAATCATACTTTCTACTATCCTGGCGATGACAAATTGAAGAGGAATGGCATCACGTTCGCTGTAAAAAAGAACATTTCAAGATCCATCCTGAAGTACAATGCTGTCAGTGATAGGATAGTATCCATACACCTACAAGGAAGACGAGCTAATACAACTATTATTCAAATATACTTAAGCACCAACCACTAAGGCCAAAGATAAAGAAATTGAAAATTTTTACCAACTTCGGCAGTCTGAAATAGATCAAACATGCAGTCAAGATGCATTGATAATTATTGGTGATTGGATTGCGAAAAGTGGAAACAAAGAAGAAGAAGTAATAGTTGGAAAATATGGCCTTGTTGATAGAAACCTTGCTGGAAATAGCATGATAGAATTTTGCAAGATCAACGACTTCTTCATTGCAGATACTTTTTTTCAACAACATAAACTGCTACTATACGTGTGGACCTTGCCAGATGGAATACACAGGAATCAAATTGACTACATCTGTGGCAAAGGGAAGAAATGTGATCATGAAAAGTTTAGCTGTATCGAGTCCTGTGTTCAAATATTCAAAATATTGAACAACTGGTGCTGCAGAAGATGAAACTTTTCCAAAGGCTAAGGGTCCCTAGTGCTGAAGCAGTATCCTGGAGGGTTATCGCTTTATCTGCTAGATCCTGAGGAGGTAGGGGGTCATTGGGATGAACCTAGGGTGACCGGGATATTAGGAACAGGATCATTTAGGGTAGCTCAAAGCAGCATAATAAGAGGTAGAAAGAATTTCAATATTTTAAACAATGAGTATGACCAGTTCATTGTACAGGCATACCTCAGTTTACTGCGCTTCACTTTGTTGCACTTCACAGATACTGTTTTTTACAAATGGAAGGTTTGTGTCAGCCCTTGCTTTGAGGAAATCTATAGACGCCATTTTTCCAACAACATGCACTTGCTTCTTGTCTCTGTGTCACATTTTGGTAATTCTCACAATATTTCAAACTTTTTCCTTATCATTATATCTGTTTTGGTGATCTGTGATCAGTGACCTTTGATGTTACAATTGCTTTGGGGCACTACAAACCGCACCCATATAAGACGGTGAACTTGATTGATAAATGTTGGTTGAGTTCTGACTGCTCCACTGATCAGCCATTCCCCATCTCTCTCCCTCTCCTTGGCCTCCCTATTCTCTGAGACACAACAATATTGAAATTAGGCCAATTAATAGCCCTATAATGGTCTCTAAGTGCTCAAGTGAAAGGAAGAGTCACACATCTCTCACCTTAAGTCAAAAGCTAGAAATTATTAAGCTTAGTGAGGAAGGCATGTCAAAAGGTGAGATATGCTGAAAACCAGGCCTTCTGTGCCAAACAGTCAAGTCGTAAATGCAAAGGAAAAGTTTTTTAAGGGAATTAAAAGTGCTACTCCAGTGAACACACTAATGATAAGAAAGCAAAACAAGCTTATTACTGATAAGGAGAAAGTTTTGGTGGTCTGGATAGAAGATCAAACTGGCCACAACATTCCCTTAAGCCAAAATCTAATCCAGGGCAAGGTCCTAATTCTCTGCAATTCTGTGCAGGCTGAGGGAGGTGAGAAAGGTGCAGAAGCAAATTGTGAAGCTAGCAGAGGTTGGCTCATGAGGTTTAAGGACAGCAGCCATCTTCACAACATAAAAGGGCAAGGCGAAGCAGGAAGTGCGGATGTAGAAGCTACAGCGAGGTATCCAGAAGGTCCAGCTGAGGTAACTGATGAAGGTGGCAACACTAAACAGATTTTCAACGTAGACAAAAAGGCCTTATATTAGACGAAGATCCATCTAGAACTTTCATAAAGTGGAGAAGTCAATGCCTGGTTTAAAAGCTCCAAAGGACAAGCTGACTCTCTTATTAGGAGCTAATGCAGCTGGTGACTGTAAGTTGAAGCCAATGCTCATTTACCATACTGAAAATCTTAGGACCCTTAAGATTTATGCTAAATGTACTCTGCCTGTGCTCTGCAAATGGAACAACAAAACCTAGATATCAGCCCATCTGTTTACAACATGTTTTACTAAATATTTTAAGCCCATTCTTGATATTTACTGCTCAGGAAAAAAAAAAAAAAGATTATTTTCAAAATATTACTGTTCATTGACAATGTACCTGGTCACCCAAGAGCTCTGATGGAGATTATAAGGAGATTAATGTTGTTTTCATGCTTGCTAACACAATATCCATTCTATAGCCCATGGATTAAGGGGTAATTTTGACTTTTATGTCTTATTATTTAAGAAATACATTTCATAAGGTTATAGCTGCCATAGATAGTGATTCCTCTGGTGAATCTGGGCAAAATAAATTGAAAACCTTCTGGAAAGGATTTACCATTCTAGATGGCATTAAGAACATTTGTGATTCGTAGGAGGAGGTCAAAATAGCAACATTAACAGGAGTTTGGAAGAAGTTGATCCCAATCTTCAAGGATGACTTTGAGGGGTCCAAGACTGCAACAGAGGAAGTGACTGCAGATGTGGTTGGAAATAGCAAGAGAACTAGAATTAGAAGTGGAGCCTGAAGATATGACTGAATTGCTTCAATGATAAAACGTTGACAGATAAAGAGTTGCTTCTTATGGATGAGCAAAGAAAGTGGTTTCTTGAGATGGAATCTACTCCTGATGAAGAAGCTGTGAACGTTGCTGAAATGACAACAAAGGATTTAGTATATTACATAAACTTAGTTGTTGAGGCAGTGGCAGTGTTTGAGAGGACAGAGTCCAATTTTGAAAGAAGTTCTGCTGTGGGTAAAATGCTATCAAACAGCATCATATGCTACAGAAAAATATTTTGTGAAACAAATAATCAATCAATGCAGCAAACGTCACTGTCTTAAATTTAAAGAAATTACCCCAACCTTCAGCAACCACCACCCTGATCAGTCAGCAGCCATCAACATCGAGGCAAGACCCTCCGCCAGCAAAAAGATTATGACTTGCGAATGCTGAAATGGTAGTTATCATTTTTTAGTAATAAAGTGTTTTTTAATTAAGATATATACATTTATTTTAGACATAATGCTATTGCACACTTAATAGACTACAGTATAGTATAAACATAACTTTTATATGCACTGGGAAACCAAAAAATTCATATGACTCACTTTATTGCTGTGGTCTGGAACCCAACCTACAATACCTCCAAGGTATGCCTGTATACTAAATGAATATCAGCCTTGAGTACACAGAAATTACTGAAGTGTTAACATGATTTCAAAAGATAATTAAGGTAGGAAGGAAAAGGTTAATGTTCTAGCTGACTTGGACTTCCACTTGAAACTCCAAAGTTGTTGTTATTGTTGTTGTTAGGTACCATCAAATTGCTCTGTCACAGCGACCCCAAATGTAATGAAACATTGTCTGGTCCTGCACCGTCCTCACAATCATTGCTATGCTTGTGCCCATTATTGAAGCCTCTGTGTCAATCCATCTCATTGAGGGTCTCCCTGTTATTCTCTGACTTTCTTCTTTGCCAAGCATGATGTCCTTCTCCAATGATTGATTGCTCCTGACGACTTGTTCAAAGTAAGCAAGACAAAGTCTCACTGTCCTCACTTCTAAGGAGCATTTTGGCTGTACTTCCCCTAAGACAGATGTGTTTGTTCTTCTGGCAAGCCATGGTATATTCAATATTCTTGACCCAACATCACAATTCGAATGTGTCAATTCTTCTTCGGTTTTCCATTTTTATTGTCCAACTTTCACAAGCATATGAGGCCACTGAAAAGACCATGGCTTGGGTCAGGTGCACTGTAGTAATCAAACTCATCTCTTTGCTTTTTAACACTTTTAAGAGGTCTTTTGCAACAGATTTGTTCAATGCAATACGTTGTTTGATTTCTTGACTGCTGCTTCCAGAGGCATTGATTGTTAATCCAAGAAGAATGAAATCCTCGACAACTTCAATTTCTTTGCCATTGATCATGATGTTGTTGGTCCAGTTTTAAGGATTTTCATTTTCTTTATGTTTGTCTTACTATGGTAGCTTGCATGTTGCTGTGATGCTGGAAGCTATGCCACCGGTATCTCAAATACCAGCAGGGTCACCCACAGTAACAGTTTTCAGTGCAGCTTCCAAACTAAGACAGGCTAGGAAAAAGACCTGGCGATCTGCTTCCAAAAATTAGCCAATGAAAATCTTATGGATAACTCTAAAGTAGAGGCATGTTAAAATGTAAATCCTCCAATCCAAAATGCTCCCCTCCTGGTGTGCCCTTGGGATTGTGCCCCATTTCCCAAGCAGCTCCTAAAACCTTTCTTTCTGAATTTACAATCTTTTCTCTTGGGGAAACCTCCACCTCTTCCTATAGAAAGCCAACTCTTCTTATGGGTTATTCTTTCCTCCCCCAGTACCGCAGCCATGTGTGAATCAGGCAGTCATGAGGGCTCCTGAGAAGGCTTTAGCCAGGTGACATGGTACCCATCACCATGCTGGTCTTTAAACAGCTGGGTATGAATGGGTTCCTTTATTATGGAAAGGGGGCTGGATCCTCTAGCCTGAGTTTTCAATATTCTTGCCAATGTGATCTATGGACCTCCCAGTCCCTTTTACTTTTATCAAGCTGCCTTTAAAGTAAGTGTATATAATTAAAACTCCCATTAACTGTTTTCAGACTGCACAGTCTAGTACCACATTGAGAAAGAAAACATTTTCTCAGTTAGCGTGGGACTGCCACATTCTCTGAGCCAAGAGTTCCCTTTTATTCTGGAGAAAAGCACTGTTGTTTTCTTTTGTTTGAGGCTTGTTTTTCAATGGCCCTGAACTGGTAGCCTATGTGAATTATTAAAAAAAAAAAAAAATTTCATGGTTGTTTTCTAAGCTTCTGAGAAGAGCTCCAAAAATGAACCTTCTGATGAGGGGTGGAGGGACCAGAGCTTGGTTGTACCTTCTGTGTAGCATGCTAACAATAACATCTTGTGAATCTATGTGGCCACTTCCAGCTTAAAAAGAGCTTTCCCTTGGTTTTCACAAACACTGAGACATAGATATTTTTTTTTTTAATTTCAAAGATGATAAAACTGAAGCTTGGAACAATTAAGAGATTTTCCAAAGAACAAGCAAACAAAATTTATGACACAAATACCAAATTAAGTCCTCTTTCTGTGGGACTTTCTAACACACTTTCCACGATATTTTCTTTCCCTTATGTCTCAGTTTTATTCACTTTTTTTGTATTGATCTTTTTGTTCTTAGAGGGTGAAGCCCAGGAGACCAGAACTGTCTTTGTCTAACCAGCTTTATACATCATCTTATGCAGATGGCTAGGCTGCGTAGCCCAGTTTAATAAAGAGATATTTACTGTGCGCCTACTATGTGTAAAGCACTAAATTAGATATTCTCTCCATGCCTTCAGGAACTCAGAGCTGCCATTTGATGATAGCCTTTAATAGAATACAGTGTTTTTAAAAATATGTTTTTACACACATGTATTAATGGATTCTGCAATCAACAGGTTCAGAAATCACAGGAGACCTCTACAGTGTAAATATTTAATATATTTAAATATAAATAATAAAATATATATATTTACCTTCTGAGATTTTCCCCCAGCAAAATTGTATATATTTACATATCTTTTGTATCTCTCAGGATCCCTGGTGACACAGTGGTTAAGAGCTCTGCTGCTGACCAAAAGGTCAGCAGTTCAAATCCACCAGCTGCTCCTTGGAAACCCTGTGGGGCAGCTCTACTCTGTCCTCTAGGGTCGCTATGAGTTAGAATCGACTTGACGGCAATAGGTTTTGTATCAGTCATAGCCCCCCGCACAATGCGCCAAGACTGAGCTTGCATACTTGATAGTCATCAGCAGGTCAGAGTTGAAATGCTGAAATGGAATCATTTTCCAAGGGAGCATGACACCAAGGACTAATTTTATTTTTTTGAAAATACGCACAATTAGAAGGCTAACACAGAAAAGGAAAGAAACAGTGAAAGAAAAGTAAATAGGTGAAGTTGAATCTCTTCCTAGCTTCTGTCCCTGTCATATTTCACCCTGGTGGTGCAGTGGCTAAAGCACTTGACTGAAAGGTCAGCATTTCGAACCACCAGCCGCTCCATGGGAGGAAAATGTGGCTGGCTGTTTCCATAAAGATTGACAGCCTTAGATATCCTATGGGGAAGTTCTGCTCTGTCCTACAGGGTTGCTATGAGTCAGAATCCACTCAACGGCAGAGGGTTTGGCTTTTTTGAACCCTTCCTCAGGTTCTTGGGTGGAACAATCAGTTTGTGCTCTGACAACTAATCTAAAGGTTGGCAGGTCGAACTCATTTAGCTGCGTCATGGAAGAAAGGCTGAAGATCTGCTTCCATAAAGACTACAACCAAGAAAACTCTATTCAGCAGTTCTGCTCTGTAATACACTGGGTTGCCATGAGTCGGAACCCCACAGCAATGAGGTTGGCTTTGGTTTTTTCTTAGTTAACCCTTTCTCATGCTTACAGCTCTGTTAGCCTATCACTTCCTCAAGGATAAAGCTCCCTAAGGGACCATACCTTTCTTATTCTCTGATATATTCGTAATGCTGACCATAGTACTTGGCACATAGAAGACACCTAATAAGCATTGGATTTATTGATTGAATCAAAATACATTGTCATAGAAACAAACAAAACAAAAATTTCAGAAAACAGAGACGTCGTTCATGAATTTGCTTATATACTATCATACATTCAATAAAAGTCTAAAGCCTGTGCCCCATGCTGTGTCAGGGTGGGGAGAAAAGAACTGCTGCCCTTAGGAAATGTGCTCTCCCAGGAGAGAGAGAGAGCCAGCTCACCAACTCGTCTAAATAAATGTGATGACTTCTAGACACATAACCATATAAAAGCCAATGTTACTAAATATTATAGGCGTGGCCTTTAGTAAACAGTTAAGTACTCAACTGCCAGCTGAAAACTTGGCAGTATAAATGTATCCAGAGGTGCTACAGAAGACCGGCATGGTGACCTGCTTTCCAAAGGCCACAGTCCTGAAAACCCTAAGAAGCAGTTCTACTTTGCACTCTTGGGGTCGCCAAGAGTCGGAATCGACTCGACAGAAACCGACGACAACAACAACCAGCAATTATAGAAAAGTCAAAAAGAATCAGGCATAGGAGACATGTTACATATATGCTTACTAACATAACTTAAAAAATGTGCAATGTTGTCTTAGTAACTTGTTAAGTTTAAGCTTTGTCTTCAGAAAGGTGCGTGCTTAATTGTCATGCTGAGATAAATCCATTTTACAATCCTCATAGATTAATAAACAAATCATGGGTCAAAATAGCATGTTTTATTTAAGATACGTGTTCAAGTGATTCAAATATTTTTTATTTTATTTTGTTATTGTTGTTGAGAATATACACAGCAAAACATACACCAGTTCAACCATTTCTACATGTTGAATTCAATGACATTGGTTACATTCTTCGAGTTGTACAACCATTCTCACACTTCTTTTCTGAGTTGTCCCCCACCATAGCGTAAACTCACTCCCCCTTAGGTTCCTATCTAATCTTTCAAGTTGCTGTTGTCACTTTGATCCCATACAGATAGTTCTTAAAAGGCATATTGCTCAAGGGAGACATTTTTCTACTAGTTTAGCTAAACTATTGGTTGGTTTTAAGAAGTCTTCAGGGGATATTTTTGGTGTCAGTTTTAAAGACTACCTCCGGGCAATAGTTTCAGGGGTTTATCCAGCCCCCTGGCTCCAGAAAATCTGAATGGAGTCCATGAGAATTTGAAATTCTGTTCTGCATTCTTCCCCTTTCTTCAGAATTCTTTTACAGGATCTTTGATCAAAATGTTCAGTAATGGTAGCCGGCACCATCCAGCTCTTCTGGTCTCCTGGCAAAGGAGGTAATTGTTCATGGAGGCAATTAGCCACACATTTCGTATCCTCCTCCATTTCCTGACTCTCCTTCTTCCTCTATTGCTCCAGGCAAACAGAGACCACTTGTTGTGCCTTGGACAGCTACTTGCAAGCTTTTGAGACCCCAGGCACTTTGCAACAAACTAGGAGGTAGAACAGAAGCACATTTTATTTTTTAATTCATCAACAAATATTCATTGATATCCTGTCTGCTCAACATTTTACTAAATACTTAAAACAATTCTAATTTTAGGATAAAAAGAAACTGCTTACTGTGTAAAAATATTTTACCAGAAAGAAGGTAATAAATACTGCATTCTTCTCTATTTATACATGTATTCCGCCTACTCTAGTGAATAATGAAGCAGCTGTTAAAAGCTCCCTAAAAGATAAATACTAGTGATCCCCAACCCCAATTTAATTAGGCGTGGCCAGGATTTATTATGAGTGTAGAGAGACCACTGTGGAGTTTAAAGAACTGAGGCTCAGTAGAGATTATCTATGCAGGGTGCACATGTATTTATAACTCCACTGGGCTCTTTTAGCTCAACAAATAACCTTATTTTTCTGTTGCCGAAATAACTGTCTCTTTTGGAAAAATAAATAAATTTCTTTGAGCAATAGGAACACTTATTTTTAAGTGAAGGAACCAACTTTATGGTTGGTCAAAAGAGGCTATAAATCAAGGAGTCTTACTCTGTATTTGAGGCTGCGGCTGGCAGCCTGGTGGGCTGAAGACTGGCTTCCCTCAAACAGTTGTACCATTGCTGCACTTCATACTGGAAGGCACGTGCTCTGGACTGTCAGGGCTCCACTAACTTGTGAAATTGCGATTGTTCCTTTTGGGGGCGATGCCATTGGGCCTTATCTCATGGTGAGATAAAGTGACTAAATTATATTCTGGGAGCAGAGCTGCCCTCTCAGTCAAGAAACTGGCTTTCATAGGGTATGCATAGCCGGGTCCCTGGAACAGTGTCACTTGCTACGAATAGCCTCACTTCTGCTTACAATGGCCATGCAAAAGAGTAGGGCAGGTTCATGGACATTATATTGTAACGCCAGTTTATTCTGTTGAGGGAGACTGTTGGACTTCAAATGCCATCCATTTGTTGGTACATACTCTAAACCCTTCCTCTAGAGCAAATTAACAGGGTTCAACAAGCTTCAGAGTTTACTGTGAGTGTGGAAGAGTTCCAGGAAGTTTAGAAGCAATAATTAGACACTCAGAGCTTTTATAATTGTAATGAAACCCGTTGTTCTGTCAAAAGTGCCTTTCAGTATTATGTGGAGAACCTGGAACATCATGTCCTTGAATGCTCATTACAGTCACTGGAAAGAGCTGTATGAATTCATTTCTGTTTTGTTGCTTTTTTTTTTTTTAGTCTTTGTTTGAACTTTTAAGTAACTTCTTTTCCACCCTACTCTTGCCGTGGCTGTGGTAGTGCATATTTAAACAGCTGTGTTCATCTCTGAGGGGCTGAATAAGTTCCTGATTATTTCGAATGACTTTTGTAATTAGCTTTGAAGAGGCAAATTGGTGCGTTCTGTACAGTATTTGTGATTACGATAAACTGGTTTTTCTTAGAACGTTTCAATGTGGGCTTTAATTGGCAAGGCCTGGCAGTTGGGCGAGCGTTCCGTGCACCCGCTCAATGCGTGGCAGAAAAACAGAGGAATGTTTGACAACGAGTAGGACAAGTACACTACTTTTGGCTCAGTTTGATTTTAAAAGAATCCATTAAGTCAAAACCCCCTAAAATGCAGTGTTGTAGTTCTCCCTGGGGGTACGCCTGTGACTCAAAAGAGGTAACGATAACTTAGCAAGCTCAGGAGCACAGGCAGATAAATCTCACAGGTGCTACCACCCTCTGCTGTCATTTACTTAAGCACTCCAACAACAAACATATAGACAAACACGCACCGGGCCTTGGAAATGTTGCCAGGCCCACACCAGGGAAAACAGTTCCACAGGCTTCCCCTACAGGTGGCCCTGGAAGATGATGCCAAGGATTTCCTCTATGGAGCAGAGCCAGGAGAAGCACTGCCAGAGGGCAAGGCCACAGGTGCCAGGACAGTGACAGCCCAGCTCAGTTCCCTAGGCTGCTGGAACACAAAGACCACAGGTGGATGGCTTTAAGAACACACATTTACTGTCTCTCAGATCTGGAGGCTAGAGGTGCAAACCAGGGTCTCAGCCATGTCCATTCCCTCTGTGGCCGCTCTCCTAGTTTCTGGTGTCTGCTGGTGATCCTTGGCATTCCTTGGCTTGTAGACGGTTCCCCACTGTGCCATCCAACTTCCCGTGTGTGTGTGTGTGTGTGTGTGTGTGTGTATCTGTGTCTATTCTGGTCTTTTCATGATTGAGGACTGATTAGATTTAGGATCCACCCTATTCTGGTGTCCTCATTAACATAACAAAGGAAAACTCCTATTTCCAAATAGGATCACATCCACAGTTACCAACCCCCCCCCAAAAAAACCATCACTGTCGAGTTGATTCTGACTCACAGCAGCCCACAGGACAAAGAAGAACTGCTCCATAGGGTTTCCAAGGAGCAGCTGGTAGATTCAAACTGCTGACATTTTGGTTAGCAGACAAGTTCTTAACCACTGTCCCACCAGGAATTCAACACATTTTGGCAGGGAGGGGAGCACAATTCAATCCATAACACAGCACACTGTTTTCCCTTCTCTTCTTTCCAAAGGGAAATATTGTTTGCAGTCACCCTTTTCCCTATACCCTCATTTCCTGGTGTGTTAGGGATACTAAGTGTACCACTCAGGTTGCCACAACAGAGAATCTACGTCTGCACGTGTATCACCCAGAAGCCCAGGACGGGGATGGGGGAGGCTGGGTTTTCTCCCTCCGAGGAGGGTAATTCCCAAGTACACACTCGATAGCTGCCTCATGCTAATTGGAGCGCATTGGAGACTGTATGTGTATGTATGTGGGGGGGGGCAGCACCTGCTGTTTCTGCCTCATCTGCATTATTCTCTCTTCTGATGTCAAAAGACCTCTTTTCCTTTCACTAACTGCCTCTCGCCTGCTCCATGGGGCTAACAATTACAAACCCCAATTATGTGCCACAGACTTAGAAGTGACTGGCCAAAAATCTCTTCAGGCCCTTGTCTGGGAGTGGCCTGCAAGCAGAGTCAGGCCCTCAGGACGAAGCTGGGCGGGTCTCCCCCAGATGAACGTGGTGTGGCTGAAAAAGAGCTAGCTGCTGACTAAGTGTCACACTCAGCCGGCAGGAGGCTGAGCAAGCCAGGCTTACTGCAGATGAGGATATCTATCTATCCCGGTGGTGTAAACAGTTAAAGTGCATAGCTGCCCACCAAGAGGTCTGTGGTTCGAGTCCATCCAGAGGCACCCCAGGGAAAAAAAGACCTGGAAAATCAGCCACTAAAAATGCTGTGGAGCACAGGTCTTCTCTGACACACACATTTTCCATGAATGTGGCATTTTTTGTGAGAATCAGGATTTTTTTGGTATGAATTAGACTTTTGGTAACTGTAGTTTATTTTGGAGATGATTCCAGGAAGCAAAGTGAGAAAGTGAGACAAAAACAACACTGAAGAGTACAATAATGAGCAAATTACTGCTACAGACAACCAGGGCCCAGGCTTACGAGGGACCCTCTGAGAAACTGCATAGAATACAACAGAGGCCAAAGGATCTGGGAGCATACCCACTAGCTCATCACCCTCTTTGGTATACCTGCCCATTAGTGTCCACAACACATCAGTCTTGCGCCCGAGCCCATTCACAGGCCAGAGAACATGCTCACAAAGACAAGGAAGCTGCAGCAGTCTGTGGGTGCCTTCCCTGGGTGGGTGGGGGGCACTGATGTAGTCTGTGGGTACTTTCTGGGGATGGGGACCAGGAGCAGAACACCAGGAGACTCTGCTGCCACATGTCACTAATCCCCATGGGTGGGATTTTCATTATAGGGTTTCTTTAATTAAAAAAAAAAAACAAACAAGGATTCTAATTGAGACAACAAAATAAGCCAATTCATGGAAAACGCTTCTTCCACCCCAACTCCAAACACAAATAAATGCAAGTTAAAACATTTTGTTGAAAGCATGGTTTTATAAAAGCCAAGCTCAAAGGCAAGGAAAAGAACTCTCCAGGTGGCACAACACAGAGAACACCCACAGAAGTAAGCTGAAGTCACACGGACCATAGGAATATCCAAATTTGCGCCTTGGGGTTGGGACTGTACTACTTCAGCGGGGGCTGCTGCCAGGCCGAAAATCCCTTGTTGAAGATGGGACATGGGAAGCCCTCCTGGAAAAACTACACTGGGACAGCAAACAGGGCACCAGCACAGGGCAGACCAGGGTTTTGGGTCATGGTGGCCAGTGCCATGGATGGGTGAAGATGGAAATTATGGCAGTACCCTGCAGTAGAGATGCTTACAAACTAGAAAAACATAAAAGCAGCCATGAAATATCTATCCATAATTACCTTGAATGTAAATGGACTAAATGCACCAATACAGAGACAGAGAGTGGCAGAATGGATTAAAAAACAAAATCCGTCTATATGCTGCCTACAAGAGACATACCTTAGACTTAGAGACACAAACAAACTAAAACTCAAAGGATGGAAAAAAAATACATCAAGCAAACAACAATCAAAAAAGAGCAGGAGTAGCAATATTAATTTCTGACAAAATAGACTTTAAAGTTAAATCCATCATAAAGGATAAGGAAGGACATTGATTAAAGGGACAATACACCAAGAAGATATAACCATATTAAATATTTATGCACCCAGTGACAGGGCTGCAAGATACACAAAACAAACTCTAACAGCACTGAAAAGTGAGATAAACAGGTCCACATTAACAGTAGGAGACTTCAACACAGCACTTTCAGTGAAGGACAGGACATCCAGAAAGAAGCTCAATAAAGGCACGGAAGATCTAAATGCCACAATCAACTAACGTGACCTCGTAGACATATACAGAACACTCCACCCAAAAGCAACCAAGTATACTTTCTTTTCTAGAGCACACGGAACATTCTCTAGAATACACCACATATTAGGTCACAAAGAAGCCTTAGCAGAATCCAAAACATTGAAATATTACAAAGCATCTTCCTTGACCATAAGGCCATAAAAGTAGAAATCAATAACAGGAAAAGAAATCAAACACCTGGAAACTGAACAACACCCTCTTCAAAAAAGACCGGCTTATAGAAGACATTAAGGATGGGACAAAGATTCATAGAATCCAGTGAGAATGAAAACACTTCCTATCACAACCTTTGGGACACAGCAAAAGTAATGCTCAGAGGCCAATTTATATCAATAAATGCACACATCCAAAAGGAAGAAAGGGCCAAAACAAAAAAATTATCCCTACAACTTGAACAAATAGAAAGAGAGCAACAAAAGAAACCCACAGTCACCAGAAGAAAACAAATAATAAAAATTAGAGCTGAACTAAATGAAATAGAAAAGAGAAAAACAATTGAAAGAATTAACAAGACCAAAAGCTGCTTTTTGGAAAAAATCAACAAAATTGATAAACCATTCACCAAAATGACAAAAGAAAAACAGGAGAGGAAGCAAATAACCCAAATAAGAAATGAGATGGGTGATATTACAACAGACCCAACTGAAATTAAAGAATCATATCAGATTACCCTGAAAAACTATACTCAAACAAATTTGAAAACCTAGAAGAAATGAATTCCTAGAAACACACTACCTACCTAAACTAACACAAACAGAGGTAGAACAACTAAATAGACCCATAACAAAAGAAGAGATTGAAAAGGTAATCAAAAAACTCGCAACCTAAAAAAGCCCTGGTCCAGACGGCTTCATTGCAGAGTTCTACCAAACTTTCAGAGAAGAGTTAACACCACTACTACTAAAGGTATTTCAGAGCATAGAAAAGGATGGAATACTACCAAACTCATTCTATGAAGCCACCATCTCCCTGATACCAAAACCAGGTAAAGACACCACAAAAAAAGAAAATAATAGACCTATATCCCTCATGAATGTAGGTGCAAAAATCCTCAACAAAATTCTAGCCAATAGAATTCAAAAACATATCAAAAAAATAATTCACCATGACCAAGTGGGATTCATGCCAGGTATGCAGGGATGGTTCAACATTAGAAAAACAATTAATGTAATCCAGCACATAAAAAAAAACAAAAGACAAGAATCACATGATTTTATCAATTGATGCAGAAAAGGCATTTGACAAGTTCAACACTCATTCATAACAAAAACTCTCAGCAAAATAGGAATAGAAGGAAAATTCTTCAACAGAATAAAGGGCATTTACACAAAGCCAACAGCCAACATCATCCTAAATGGAGAGAGCCTGAAAACATTGCCATTGAGATCGGGAACCAGACAAGGATGCCCTTTACTACCACTCTTATTCAACACTGTGCTGGAAGTCCTAGACAGAGCAATTAGGCTAGATAAAGAAATAAAGGGCATCCAGATTGGCAAGGAAGAAGTCAAAGTATCTCTGTTTGCAGATGACATGATCTTATACACAGAAAACACTAAGGAATCCTCAAGAAACTACTGAAACTAATAGAAGAGTTCAGCAGAGTATCGGGATACAAGATAAACATACAAAAATCAGTTGGATTCCTCTACACCAAGAAAAAGAACATCAAAAAGGAAATCACCAAATCAATGCCATTTACAGTAGTCCCCAAGAAGGTAAAATACTTAGGAATAAATCTTACCAGAGATGTAGAAGACTTATACAAAGAAAACTACAGTACACTTCTGCAAGAAACCAAAAAAGACTTACATAAGTGGAAGAACATACCTTGCTCATGGATAGGAAGACTTAACATTATAAAAATATCTATTCTACCAAAAGCAATCTATACATTTAATGCAATTCCGACCCAAATGCCAGCAACATTCTTTAATGAGATGGAGAAACAAATCACCAAGTTCGTATGGAAGGGAAAGAGGCCCTGGATAAATAAGGCATTACTGAAAAAGAAAAACAAAGTGAGAGGCCTTACTTTACCTGATTTTAGAACCTATTATACTGCCACAGTAGTCAAAACAACCTGGTACTGGTACAACAACAGATACACAGACCAATGGGACAGAATTGAGAATCCAGACATAAATCCAACCACATATGAGCAGTTGATATTTGACAAAGGCCCAAAACAGTTACATGGGGAAAAGACAGTCTTTTTAACAAATGGTTCTGGCATAGCTAGATATCCATCTGCAAAAAAAATGAAACAAGACCCATACCTCACTTCATGCACAAAAACTAACTCAAAATGGATCAAAGATCTAAATATAAAATCTAAAATGATAACGATCATGGAAGAAAAAATAGGGACAACTCTAGGAGCCCTAATACACAGCATAAACAGTCTACAAAACATGATAAAGAATGTAGAAGAAAAACTAGATAACTGGGAGCTCCTAAAAATCAAACACCTATGCTCATTCAGACTTCACCAAAAGAGTAAAAAGACTACCTACACACTGGGAAAAGTTTTTAGCTATGACATTTCTGATCAGCACCTGATCTCTAAAATCTACATGATACTGCAAAAATTCAACTGCAAAAAGACAAATAACCCAATTAAAAAATGGGCAAAAGATATGAATAGACACTTCTCTAAAGAAGACATTCAGGTAGCTAACAGACATATGAGGAAATGTTCACCATCGTTAGCCATTAGAGAAATGCAGATCAAAACTACAATGAGATTTCATCTCACTCCACAAGGCTGGCATTAATCCAAAAACCACAACATAATAAATGTTGGAGAGGCTGTGGAGAGACTGGAACACTTATACACTGCTGGTGGGAATGTCAAATGGTACAACCACTTTGGAAATCGATTTGGCACTTCCTTAAAAAGCTAGAAATAGAACTACCATACAATCCAGCAATCCCACTCCTTGGAATATATCTTAGAGAAATAAGAGCCTTTACATGAACAGATATATGCACACACATGTTTATTGCAGCACTGCTTACAATAGCAAAAAGATGGAAGCAACCAAGGTGCCCATCAACAGATGAATGGATAAATAAATTTTGGTATATTCACACAATGGAATACTACGCATTGATAAAGAACAGTGAGGAATCTGTGAAACATTTCATAACATGGAGGAACCTGGAAGGCATTATGCTGAGTGAAATTAGTCAGTCGCAAAAGGACAAATATTGTCTAAGACCACTATTATAAGAACTTGAGAAATAGTTTAAACTGAGAAGAAAACATTCTTTTGTGGTTAGGAGAGGGGGAAGGGAGGGAGAGTGGGAGAGGGGCACTCACTAATTAGATAGTAGATAAGAACTACTCTAGGTAAAGGGAAAGACAGCACACAATACAGGGGAGGGCAGCACAACTGGTCTAAACCAAAAGCAGAGAAGTTTCCTGAATAAACTGAATTACTTCGAAGGCCAGCATAGCAGGGGCAGGGGTCTTGGAACCATGGTTTCAGGGGACACCTAAGTCAATTGGCATAATAAAATCTATTAAGAAAACATCCTGTATCCCTCTTTGAAGAGTGGCATCTGGGGTCTTAAATGCTAGCAAGCAGCCATCTAAGATGCATCAATTGGTCTCAACCCACCTGGATCAAAAGAAAATGAAGAACACCAAGGACACAAGGCAATTACGAGCCCAAGAGACAGAAAGGGGCACATGAACCAGCGACTACATCATTCTGAGACTAGATGATGCCCGGCTGCAACGGATGACTACCCTGACAGGGAACACAACAGAGAACCCCTGAGGAGCAGGAGAGCACTGGGATGCAGACCCCAAATTCTCATAAGACCAGACTTAATGGTCTGACTGAGACTAGAAGGACCCTGGTGGTCATGGCCCCCAGACCTTCTGTTGGCCCAGGACAGGAACCATTCCTGAAGCCAACTCTTCACACATGGATTGGACTGGACAGTGGGTTGGAGAGGGATGCTGGTGAGGAGTGAGCTTCTTGGATCAGGTGGGCACTTGAGACTATGTTGGCATCTCTTGCCTGGAGGGGAGCTGAGAGGGGGAGGGGGTTAGAAGCTGGTGAAATGGACACGAAAAGAGAGAGTGAGGGGAGGGAATGGGCTGTCTTGTTAGGAGGAGAGTGATTGGGAGTGTGTACCAAGGCTTTTTTTTGTTTTTTGTTTTTTTTTTTACCAATGTGTATATGCGTTTTTGTGTGAGAGACTGACTTGATTTGTAAACTTTCACTTAAAGCACAATAAAAATTATTTAAAAAAAAAAAGCAGCCATGGAATCAGTGAGTCCCATGGGACTCTGGCAAAGACAACCATAAAACTTCCCCGTAGATGCTCCCCCCTGATGGTTCCTGGCAAAGATGAGCTCACAGACAAACTTACAAATCAAAGATGGAAACCCAGCTCTAAGAGAGATGGTTAACATATGCGTTGAGTTGTATAATTCAACATAGGAACTATAGACAGCAGAGAACTCTATAGGAAAAAGTAAAATACATAGGTTTAAATTGTTAAAAATAAAATAAAATATTAGAAAAGTAAAAGAGGAAGAAAAAAACAGAATCCTTAAGGTGAACAGATGGTTTTGAAAATGAATATAAACAGAAGAGAAGAGATGAGGTGAGCAGAACGAGATGACTAAGTGAGGTGTGTGTAGGCGACAGAAGACTGCCTGCGGTCTCAGGTTCTCACGCCCTGCCCACCCACAGACACTGGAGTGAGTCCCCAGGATCTCAGCCCCTGTCCACTCACAGACACTGGAGTGAGGGTCTTACCCCCTACCCACCCAAGGGCACTGGAGTAAGGATCTCTCAGCCCTTACCCACCCATGTGCACTGAAGTGAGGGCCTCTCAGCCCCTGTCTACCTACGGACACTTGAGTGAGGCCCCAGTAGTGCACCCACCTCCCCTTCCAAACTCAGAGTCAACACCACCCCACCTCCAAATTTCAAAGCCAAAACCAAACCCATTGCTGTTGAATCTGTTCCTACTCATAGTGACCCTATAGGACACAGTAGAACTGCCCCACAGGGTTTCCAGGGAGCAGCTGATGGATTCAAACTGCCCACATTTTGGTTAGCAGCCTAATGCTTAACCACTAGGCCAACAAGGCTCCTTCAAACCCAAGGGCAGTAATATTTGACACACTCAAGGGTCATTTTGGATGACATTTTCTCTACCCTCTGCTTCTGTGGCTGGCTCCAACATTGGAACAGAAGATATTTCTTCAATCTCTCCCCTATCAAAATCTGCCCTAATGAAAGCTTCTAAAATTAATCATTACTTAAGGCTATTATAAATGAATGTACCATTATCATATTAGGCCTTTTGTGTGTGTGTGTCACTTGAATAGCCTTGCTCTCTGTTAAAAAAGCTTCTTACTGTCAACTATAACCCAATAGTGATCCAGTCAAAGAAATTTTCCTGACCATATACATTATTATCAACATTTAAAAACAGATAAACTATGCAGCATCCCGTTTCTAGGAATATACCCTAGAGAAATAAGAGCTGTCACACAAGTAGGCATATGCACTTTCATGTTCATTGCAGCACTATTCACAACAGCAAAACGATGGAAACAACCTAAGTGTATATCAACAGACAAACGGATAAACAAATCATGGCGCATACACACAATGGAATACCATGCAATGATAAAGAACAATGATGAATCCGTGAAATATCTCACAGCATGGATGAATTTGGAAGGCATTATGCTGAGTGAAATAAGTCACAGAAGGACAACTATTGTATGAGACTGCCCTTAAAAGAACTCAAGGTTTACACACAGAAAAAAAGCATTCGTTAATGGTTATGAGGGTGGGAACGCAGGGGGAGGGGAAACCACTAACTGGATAGTAGACAAGTGTCAACTTTAGTGAAGGAAAGGACAACAGACAATACAGGGGAAGTCAGCGCAACTGGACCAAAGCAAAAGTAGAGAAGTTTCCTAGACACATCCAACACTTTGAGGGACCGAGTAGCTGGGGCTGGGGCTGGGGACCATAGTCTCGAGGAACATCTAGGTCAATTGGCATAACATAGTTCATAAAGAAAATGCTCTATATCCCACTTTGGTGAGTAGGGTCTGGGGTATTAAAAGCTTTCAAGTGGCCATCTAAGATACACTGTTGATCCCATTCCACCCGGAGCAAAGGAGAATAAAGAAAACCACAGACACAAGGAAAATATTAGCCCAAAGGTCTAAAGGACCACATGAACCAGAGACTCCACCAGCCTGAGACCTGAAGAACCAGATGGAGCCCAGCTACACCAATGACCATTTTGACAGGGATCACAACAGAGAGTCTCAGACAGAGGGGGTGAAAAATGTAGAACAGAATTCAAATTCACAA
The DNA here is from genome assembly GCF_024166365.1 of Elephas maximus indicus. Classification (NCBI taxonomy): domain Eukaryota; kingdom Metazoa; phylum Chordata; class Mammalia; order Proboscidea; family Elephantidae; genus Elephas; species Elephas maximus. The sequence goes on from NC_064826.1 coordinate 5,002,267, forward strand.
GAAAAGATCAGACATACTGGTCTGACAGAGACTGGTAGAATCTCCAAAACTATGGCCCCCAGACACTCTGCTAACCTAGAACTGAAACCATTCCAGAAGCCCACTTTTCAGACAAAGATTAGACAGGCCTATACAACAAAGAATGTGCTTCTTAGTTCGATCAAGTATAAGAGACAGAATGGGCAGCTCCTGTCCAAAAGCAGGATGAGAAGGCAGGAAGGGACAAGAACTGGTCGAATGCACACAGGAAACCCAGGGTGGAAAGGAGTGTGTTGTCACATTGTGGGAATAGCAACCAATGTCACAAAACAATATGTGTATAAATTTTTGAATGAGAAATTACCTTGAGCTGTAAACTTTCACCTAAAGCACAATTGAAAAAAAAAAAAAAACTAGATAAATTAGGCAGAATATTCCTGGGGTTTAAAAAATAAATGGCCTTGATGTAATAAAAAAAAAAAATTGTACTTCTAAATTTAACTATTTTCTTAAAAACTGCATAATCACATAATTAAGGAAAATGATGATTTTATAAGAAAACACTTAAATATGTTTAAAATAATAATGATATTATGCTATGCTCAAAATGCAAATTACAATAAAGTACTAAAATTAAAAACAATTGGATTTTTTTGGTTTGCCTTTCCCAACATTTTTCTTCTTTGTAATCTCCTGATTAAGGTTTAAGCTTTTTTATTGCCACTAACTTTTTATCTAAGGTAACCCAGTATTATTATCATTACTTGCAAATTTTTCTTCAGCCATGAATTCACTACCCTTCATATATTATAACTTTTCTTCAATTATTCAGATAGTGCCTATTACAACATGCTCTGATAGGAATAGGATCAAATGAAGTTAGGAATAGGTATTCTAATACTTATTTAGTAACGAAGGATATAAGGCAAAGTAATACGTTGGAACACTTCTAAAATTTTAATCTGCACTTTGCCCCAAACCAAGCTAATGGCTAAAAATAGTCAGCATATTAGCAGATTTAGCTATCTTAACCTTTTTATTATATATAATAACAAGTATCGTTTTAAAAGGTTTTTCTCTTTAAAAGCCAGCAAAATATCTAGGATCCCTGCAAAACACTTTTTTTTTTTTTTACTTTTGCACACAATAAATACTAAAGGTAATGGTACTTAAGTACACAGCTTATATTAGTATAAATTTAAAATGCATGTTACAACGCTCTGTATACTGTAAGTGCTATACAAATGTAGTATCATTGCCATAGATAGCAAAATGAAGACCCAGGTGGAATCTTAATCCCTGAGAAATACAGTAACCTCATCTTTTAGCAGAAGCGGGCACAATTCAGGAAGAGTGAAATAACTTCAGGAGATTACCAAATCCCTTAAAATTGGAAACTTAGAGTGAATTTATGACCTAATTACTTGTGAATTCCTTTTGGGTCACAATATATTAAGGTCTCTAAGTAGCCCTGCTGGTGTAACAGTTAAGCACTCAGCTGCGAACCGAGATGTTGGCAGTTCAAACCCACCCAGCGGCTCTGCGGGTGAAAGACCTGGCCGTCTGTTCCCATAAAGAGCGCAGCCTAGGAAACCCAGCGGAGCAGTTCTACCCTGTCACATGCGTCGCTATGAGTCAAAAATCAGCTCAGTGGCACACAACCACAATGTGATGGATGTCTGCAGATTCTGCTTCCAGAGGGCTTGTTTCTCTTAAAATGATTTTCCCATAGGATTCTTGGTTTCCCCATGATAATCATAAATCCGTTGTTGTAGGCTCCCTGTAGAGTGACCATATAATTCACCCCCCAAACAGGGCACATTTGAGAACGAACGGAAGGGCTCTCAGGCATAAACAGAGAGCTCCCTGTGCAACCCGGGCCGTGCAGTTACCTTGGCTGTACGGGGAACAGTCACACTTCCTCTTCGTGGGCTCTGCAGCTGGTGTCTACATGTTCGGGTTTGATTGTTTAGGCACAAGCTACCTAAAATACTTTAATCACTTGCCATTCAGGATTCTTGGAGATTCATGACCTTTTAAAATTGTATATTTTGGCAATCAGATGTGTATTTTCCCAGTTGTTTTTGGGTTACTTAAAACAAGCAAAACATACAGGATTGTGTACGGCTCCAGAAAAATCACTCTCTGTTACAAATACTTAGTTGAAACCCTGCCGGTGTCGAGGTTGAGTGCTACGGCTGCTAACTAAGAGGTCAGCAGTTCGAATCCACCAGGTGCTCCTTGGAAACTCTATGGGGCACTTCTACTCTGTCCTATAGGGTCGCTATGAGTTGGAATCGACTCGACGGCAGTGGAGTTTGGTTAATATTTTAAAATGTTTATTATATTCAATTCATTACCAATTCACAGTGTATTGTAGAAGACAGAAAAGGAAACATATATTCCACACACAATTTGATAAGCGCAGTCCTTGTTGTTGTTGTTGTTAGGTGCCTTCCAGTCGGTTCCCACTCATAGCAACCCCATGCACAACTGAACCAAGCACTGCCTGGTCCTGTGCCATCCTCACAGTTCTTGCTATGCTTAAGCCCATTGTTGCAACCACTGAGTCAATCCATCTCGTTGAGGGTCTTCTTTTTCACTGACCCTCTACTTTACCAAGCATGATGTCCTTCTCCAAGGACTGATCCCTCCTGATAACATGTCCAAAGTATGTGAGACAAAGTCTCGCCATCCTTGCTTCTAAGGAACTTTCTGGTTGTACTTCTAAGACAGATTTGTTCATTCTATTCACAGTCCATGGTACATTCAATATTCTTTTCCAACACCACAATTCAAAGGCATCAATTTTTCTTTTTAGTCTTCCTTATTCATTATTCATTGTCCAGCTTTCACATGCATATGAGATGATTGAAAACACCATGGCTTGGTGTCAGGCGCATCTTAGTCCTCAAGATGACATCTTTGCTTTTTAACACTTTAAAGAAATCTCTTGCAGCAGATTTGGGCAATGCAATGCGTCTTTTGATTTCGTTCTTTCTTTTTTTTTTTTTTCCTGAACTTTCCTTTGTTATCTTTTTTTTTTTTAATTTTTATTGTGCTTTAAGTGAAAGTTCACAAATCAAGTCAGTCTCTCACACAAAAACTTATATACACCTTGCTACACACTCCCAACTGCTCTCCCCCTAATAAGACAACCCACTCCCTCCCTCCACTCTCTCTTTTGGTGTCCATGTCACCAGCTTCTAACTCCCTCTATTCTCTCATCTCCCCTCCAGGGAGGAGATGTGAATATAGTCTCAAGTGTCCACCTGATCCAAGAAGCTCATTCCTCACCAGCATCCCTCTCCATCCCATTGTCCAGTCCAATCCCGGTCTGAAGAGTTGGCTTTGGGAATGACTCCTGTCCTGGGCCAACAGAAGGTCTGGGGGCGATGAACACTGGGGTCCTTCTAGTCTCAGTCAGACCATTAAGTCTGGTCTTTTTATGAGAATTTGGGGGTCTGCATCTCACTGCTCTCCTGCTCCCTCAGGGGTTCTCTGTCGTGTTCCCTGTCAGGGCAGTCATCAGTTGTAGCTAGGCACCATCTAGTTCTTCTGGTTTCAGGCTGATGTAGTCTCTGGCTTATGTGGCCCTTTCTGTCTCTTGGGCTCATAATTACCTTGCATCCTTGGTGTTCTTCATTTTTCTTTGATCCAGGTGGGTTAAGACCAATTGATGCATCGTAGATGGCCACTTGCTAGCGTTTAAGACCCCAGACACCAAGAGGGATGTCTTGATGTCAAAGAGGGATGCAGAGTGTTTTCTTAATCGATTTTATTATGCCAATTGACTTAGATGTCCCCTGAAACCATGGTCCCTAGACCCCTGCCCCTGCTACGCTGGCCTTCAAAGCATTCAGTTTATTTAGGAAACTGCTTTTGGTTAAACCAGTTGTACTGACCTCGCCTATATTGTGTTGTCTTTCCTGTCACCTAAAGTCGTTCTTATCTACTATTTAATTAGTAAATACCCCTTTCCCACCCTCCCTCCCTTCCCCCTTCTCGTAACTGTCAAAGAATATTTTCTTCTTTGTTTAAACTATTTCATGAGTTCTTATAATAGTGGTCTTATACAATATTTTTTCTTTTGCAACTGACTGATTTCACTCAGCATAATGCATTCCAGATTCCTCCATGTTATGAAATGTTTCACTGAATCATCACTGTTTTTTATCGATGCATATTATTCCATTGTGCGAATATACCATAATTTATTTATCCATTCATCCGTTGATGGGCACCTTGGTTGCTTCCATCTTTTTGCTATTCTAAACAGTGCTGCAATGAAGTCTTTTGGTTTCTTGACTGCTGTGTCCATGGGTGTTGATTGTGGATCCAAGTAAAATGAAATCCTTGACAATCTCAAAATTTTCTCCATTTATCATGATGTTGCTTATTCATCCAGTTGTGAGGATTTTTGTTTTCTTTGTGTTGAGCTGTAATTCATACTGAAGGCTATAGTCTTTGATCTTCAACAGTAAGTGCTTCAAGTCCTCTTCACTTTCAGCAAGCAAGGTTGTGTCATCTGCATAATGCAGGTTGTTAACGAGTCTTCCTTTAATCCTGATGTCCCATTCTTCTTCATATAGTCCAGCTTCTCAGATTATTTGCTCAACAGAGAGAATGAATAAGTATGGTGAAAGGATACAACCCTGACGCATACCTTTCTTGACTTTAAATCACACAGTATCTCCTTACTTTTTCCAAACAACTGCCTCTTGATCTATGTACACATTCCTTATGAGCACAATTAAGCGTTCTGGAATTCCCATTCTTCACAATATTATCCATAATTGTTATGATCCACACAGTCAAATGCCTTTGCATAGTCAATAAAACACAGGTAAACATCTTTCCAGTATTCTCTGCTTTCAGCCAGGATCCATCTGACATCGGCAATAATATCCCTGGTTTCATATCCTCTTCTGAATCAGGCCTGAATTTCTGGCAGTTCCCTGTTGATATACTGCTGCAGACAATCTTGAATGATCTTCAGCAAAATTTTGCTTGCATGTGATATTAATGATATTGTTCAATAATCTCCAAATTCGGTTGGATCACCTTTCATAGGCATAAATATGGATGTCTTCCAGTCCGTTGGCCAGGTAGTTGTCTTCAAAATTTCTTGGCATAGACGAGTGAGCACTTCCAGAGCTGCATCCTTTTGTTGAAACATTTCAATTTGTGTTCCATCAAGTCCCAGAGACTTGTTTTTCGCTAATGCCTGCAGTGCAGCTTGGACTTCTTCCTTCTGTACCATCAGCTCCTGACCATATGTTACCTCCTGCAATGGTTGAATGTCGATAAATTCTTTTTGGTACAGTGACTCTGTGTACTCCTTCCACCTTCTTATGATGCTCCCTGTGTCATTTAATATTTTCCCCATAGAATGCTTCAGTATTGCAACTCAAAGCTTGAGTTTTTTCTTCAGTTCTTTCAGTTTGAGAAATGCTGAGCATGTTCTTCCCTTTTGGTTTTGTATCTACCAGTCTTTGCACATGTCATTATAATACTTTACTTTGTCTTCTCGAAACACCTTTTGAAATCTTCTGTTCAGCTCTTTTACTTCATCATTTTTTCCTTTTGCTTTAGCTACTCAGTGTTCAAGAGCAAGTTTCAGAGTCTAGTCTGACATCCATTTTGGTCTTTTCTTTCTCTCCTGTCTTTTTAATGGCCTCTTGCTTTCTTCATGTATAATTTCCTCAATGTCATTCCACAACTCGTCTGGTCTTCTGTCATAAATATGCAACACATCAAGTCTTTTCTTGAGATGGTCTCTAAATTCAGGTAGGATATTCTCAAGGTCATAATGTAGCTCTTGTGGACTTGTTCTAATTTTCTTCAGTTTCAACTTGAACTCACAAATGAGTAATTTATGGTCTGATCGGCAGTTGTCCCCTGGCCTTGTTCTGATTGATGATACTGAGCTTTTCCATGGTCTCTTTCCACAGATGTAGTCCATTTGATTCCCATGTATTCCTTTTGGCAAGGTCCAAGTGTATAGTCACTATTTATGTTGGCAAAAAAAGGTATAGGCAATGAAGAATTTGTTGGTCTTGCAAAATTCAGTCATGCGATCTCCGTCATCGTTTCTATCACCAAGTCAATATTTTCCAACTACGGATCCTTCTTTGTTTCCAACTTTCACATTCCAATCACCAGTAATTATCAGTGCATCCTGATTGCATGCTAGATCAATTTCAGACTGCAGAAGTTGGTAAAAATTTTCAGTTTCTTTATCTTTGGCCTTAGTGGTTGGTGCATGAATTTGAATAATAGTTATATTAACTGGTCTTCCTTATAGGCATATGGATATTATCCTATCACTGACATTATTGTACTTTGGGATAGATCTTAAAATGTTCTTTTTGAAGATGAATGCAACACCATTCCTCTTCAAGTTGTCATTTCCTGCATAGTAGGCCATATGATTGTCTGATTCAAAATGACCATTTTGAGTACCAGTCCATTTCTACTTACTAATGCCTAGGATATCAATCTTTATGCATTCCATTTCATTTTTAACAATTTTCAATTTTCCTAGATTCATACTTCATATATTCCAAGTTTTGATTATTCACAGATGTTTACAGCTGTTTCTTCTCATACTGAGTCATCCTACATCAGCAAATGAAGGCGTCGAAAGCTTGACTCCATCTATGCCATTAAGGTTGACTCTACTTTGAAGAGACAGCTCTTCCCCAGTCGAATTTTGAGTGCCTTCCAACCTGGGGGGCTCATCTTCCAGCACTATATCAGACAGTGTTCTACTGTTATTCATAAGGTTTTCACTGGCTAATGCTTTTCAGAAGTAGACTGCTGGGTCCTTCTTCCTAGTCTGTCTTAATCTGGAAGCTCAGCTGAAACTTGTCCACCTTGGGAGACCCTGCTGGCATTTGAATACTGGTGGCATAGCTTCCAGCACCACAGCAACACGCAACCCCCCACAGTACAACTGACAAACAGTTGCATGGGAGAAGTGCAGTCCTAATATAGAAATCATTGGCAATGGGCGTGTCCAAGGAGAGTTCCCAGAGGAGGTAAGGTTCCAGCTGCATAGCAAAGGTCAAGATCATTAAGTAGATAACTGCATTTCCATTCATATATGAAGAACAGATATGTAAACTCACGGAAGAATGCAGACACTGGCATCTTCATGTTGGGAGACTTTAATGGAGCTGAAAGTAAGCCAAAATCCAATCATGAGAGGCCTTGGGCAAGGCCAAGGATGGGCACTTAGGGAAGGCTAAGTCAAAGACAGTTCGTGAGGCAAGAATTACCTTTAGTTAAAACTGACCTTGAAAGTATTAATATTTCCCATAAAGTACAGTATTGATTTTTTTAAATACAATCTTATATGATAACCTTCTGCACACAAAGGTCTGACAACCACTAAATTTCCTATAATATTGAACAAGGGAAATTAACTCGCAGATAATCTAGTCATTCAACACTTTCTGCTTTTCAGGTAACTATAAAATCCTTAGGATGAGCGGGGGAGAGAAGCAGGGGACAGTGGATGGACAATTCTCTCCTTGCCTGCAAGGGTTATCAAGTTCTGCTTTTAAGATTAACCCTCTATAACCATAATGCAACCTAATTCGGCTAAGGATGTGACTTCATTGTATTGATTAAAGCCATTTGATATAAAATATACAGAATATATAGATATAGGATATATTTTAGTAAGCCAACTACAAAATCAGAATCTGTGATAATTTACCTTGAGACAAATAAGACTTTATCAAATTAAAACAACTTATATGGCAAATTTATGTTTTAAACAAAAGGGTATTCCTGCTAAAAATAAGCTTAAATTTTGAATAACTTTTACATTAAATTATCCTCATGGAGAAAATGTAAAATTTTAATTAAAAATTGACATCGAAGCCTTTACTTAAAAAATACTCTGTTAGCAGTTTGTTGCCAATGTGCTTGAAAACATGCATTTCTTTGCTTAAAAAAGATTTCTATATTGCAGCTTTTCACTAATTGAAACTGATTTGTCCCTCAAGCTGCCCCTCCTACGCCTGAGATGTTAACTCAAATAGGTGATATTTTACGTGATGGCATTCTCTATTTCCAATTAACAGTGTTACTAGACAAACCAAATTCAAAATAGAGCAGAGACTGCAAAACTGAGCTGAGACGTATCAGTATTGCTGATAAGGTGTGAACTCAAATTCCCTGGTTTTTTAGAAGGACCCTTTGAATGACAGATGACTCGTATGGTGGGTATTGCAAAGGTAGACTGAAATCTACCAAAAATGGTCTCTATTTCTTAAATAACTTACAAAAGATATAAGCTATGAACACAGAATATAAAATGAATTAGAGGTGGACACTTTCAAATGAGGAACACAGACATAAGGTGTTAGAAATTATTTATTCTGTCTACGTTATTTATCTTTATCTTGGTTCTTTTTATTTAATTGTGCCAAGCTACTAAAAAAAAAAACATGAAATCAGCTTTATAAAAAGAACTTGAGGTCTAGAGTGAGTAAATATTTATGGAGTGCCTACCATTTCATAGTATAAGGCAAAGCAATGTACAGAGAGAATGTCTTAATAAGTGTCTACAAAATAATACTTTGAGACATGATTTTAAAAAAGGAACATTCCAGAATATTCCATGGGGGGCTAATCTTTTTAGTTTAGTTTTTCTTTATATCCCACCTTCCTCTATAAAAGGGTTTAAAATTACTAATTTCCAAGGGTACAAAGGTAATATAATATAAAACCAAACCCATTGCCTTCGAGTCGATTCCAACTCATAGTGACCCTATATGAAATAATAGAACTGGTGGATTCGAACTGCCAACCTTTTGGTTAGCAGCCAAGCTCTTAACCAGTGCACCACCAGGGCTCCTTAAGTCAGTATATACCACATAAATTCCACAAGCATGCACAAACAAAAACACCATTGGATTCTAAAGAGAACTAACCACTTCTGTGTGTGGTGATCAGAGAAGTCTTTAAGGATTCAGTGCTATTTGCATCTGGCTTTAAAGGATAAACAGGATTTCAATAAAGGGAGTTGCAGAGATGGCATATTTCAGATGCTTGTTTAAAGGAAATGAGGCAGCAAGTCCAAGATGCATTTGAGTGGAGTGAACAGACCTGCCTTTTGGTTGTAGGTGGTTAATTAATTTCTTGGTTGGCTGGGGGTGATGGTTCATTCATTGGTGTTTTAGAGCACTGATTTTGTGGAAAGGAAACGATGAGGTTAGAAGGAAGAGCATAGCAATAAAAAACCAAACCCACTGCCATAGAGTCAGTTCCAGCTCATAGCAACACTATGTACTATAGAACAAAACACTGCCTGGTCCTTCATCGTGCTCACAATCGTTATGCTTGAACCCAGTGTAGCAAGGGTGGCCTTAAAAAAAAGGATCAGTGCCAGAGGAAGTTACTCAGCCCTCAAATCCTCTGTTTTGTCCTCTAAACGAAGATTAATCAGTGGTCTATAAAACTTAAATGAGGCAACATATGTAGAGCACTTGGCCCGTAGTACAGACATGATTGTTACTATTAGAAAGAAACAGGATAAAAAAAGGTTTTGAATGTTAATAAAAACAAAACCTATTAGATGCTATGTGCCAAGCTCCATTGTAGGCATTTGGCAAGTGTTCATTTATCCGAGACTGAGGGTGAGGCCACAGGGCCAGAGCCAGGATTTGGACCCCAAAGCCAGCACTGTGTGGTTGTTAATGCAAAGATGCTAGGTCTAGATCCCTAGGTGTGAATCCCCCTGGCTTTACCACTTTCCAGCTGTGTCACATGGTCAAATAATAGCCATTTCTTTGCTTCAGTTTCTCCTTCCTGTGTAAAATGGAGTCAGTCCTTAATAGGGGTGAATCTGTGTTACGTTAAGACTTTATTTACAAACACAGGGCGGGGCCAGCCAGACTTACTCCCCAAATCATAGTTTGCTGACTTCTGGTCTACCAACTACCAGCTGGGTGACACTTGGAAAACCATTTAGCAAACTTTTCTAAACCTTACTTTCCCTTCTGTTGTGTCAGGCCAGTATCAGAGCATGATTATGAGGACAAAATTGATGCTTTGTAAATTCAAACCAGTACAGGCTTTAGATTTTACAGTATAAATCCACAAAACATAAATTGCTGTAATGAAAGAGAATGTCTTATTTCTGTGGAAGAGTCATTGACCCAGTGTCCCCGTGTCTTAGAATTGCAGATCACAATGCTTCTTTCCTAAAATTTATAGGGGCCCAGGGTTGATCTAAAAACCCTCATATAATTTTGTTTATTTTTGGTTTGTTTTTTAAAATTTTATTGTGGTAAAAAAAATACATAACACAAAATTTGCCCTGTTAATGATTTTTCAGTGTACAATTCTGTGACATTGATTATATTCACAATGTTGTACAACCATCACCAATATCTAGTTCCAAAACTTTTTCATCACCCCAAACAGAAACTCAGTATACCCATCAAGCATTAATTCCCTGTCCCTCACTGCCCTCAGCCCTCAGCTCTCTGTAACCACTAATCTGCTTTTGTCTCTATGCATTTGCCTATTCTAGATATTTCCAATAAGTGCTTTGTTTATTTTTGATTGCTCATGCCAAACGTGATTTTCCTGTCCTGTGAACTAATTAAAGAAAAGGCAGAGACCATAGACGTGGAGTTAGTGATGCAAGCTGATAAGAAATCAAGAACGGGAAACATTTGCCTGTTATACTTAACAATACACTGATTTGGTGCATTTTTTCAACAAATATCATTTAAGCCTTCACTATAAACCAAGCTCTGTGCTATGTACTGGAAAACCAAAGATGAAGAGAACACCATCCAAAGATGAAGAGAACACCATCCCTGGTCCGTGTAAATAGGCCAGATACGATGATTGTACTGTTTTAGAAGATTAAACTCTTCTGACTTGAATGCTTCAGTGAGCAAGCAACCTTTGAGCTTTATACTCAAAAACTTGGGCAAATGGAGAACAGAGGAGAGTGCAAAGGCAGAGCCATGAAGGGGCCTGGTGTGTCGGGCAGTGTTTCGCCACCGCCATCACTTATATTACCAACCAGCTGCTGTGAGTCAGCTCCTGCTCATGGTGTCCCCGTGTGCGTCAGAATAGAACTGCGCTCCATAGGGTTTTCAGTGGCTGAGTTTTAGGGAGTAGATTGCAAGTCTTTTCTTCCAAGGTGACTCTGGGTGGATTCAAACCTCCAACCTTTCAGTTAGCAGCTGAGTGAGTTAACCATTTGCACCACCCAAGGGCTCCCTCATTTGCAAACCATCTCCATAATCTTCATCATATTCCCATGCCATGTTCTAGTATTTACCCTGTATTTTCCTTAAATCTACTCACATTTTTAAACTTGTTGTTGTTGTTACGTGCCATTGAGTCAGTTCCAACTCATAGCAACCCTATGCACAACAAAAAGAAACACTGCCCACTCCTGCGCCATCCTTATAATCATTGTTATGCTTGAGTTCATTGTTGCAGCCACTGTGTCAATCCACTTCTTCAAGGGTCTTCCTCTTTCCGCTGCCCCTGTACTTTGCCAAGCATGATTTGGCAGCCCTGGTGGCACAGTGGTTAAGAGTTTGGTTGCTAACCAAAAGGTCAGCAATTCAAATTCACCAGGCACTCCTTGGAAACCCTATGGGGCATTTCCACCCTGTCCTATAAGGTCACTATCTAGTCACAATCGACTAGAAGGCAACAATTTTTTTTAAACTTAACTGTATATTTACAAAGGAAATTTCAATTTTGTTGTAGTGCTTATTATTTTCTCTTAAGTAAAAAATAAAAAAAGATCATAATTGCATCAATAAAAATTAATAATAAATTTAAAAAAATTAATTCTTATACCACCAAAAATTACTTAATTGACTACCCATTGAAACCCGTTGCCGTCAAGTCAATTCCGACTCATAGCCACCCTATAGGACAGAGTAGAACTGCACCATACGATTTCCAAGGAGCACCTGGTGGATTTGAACTGCTGACTTTTGGGTTAATAGCTGTAGCTCTTAACGACCATGCCACCAGGTTTCCAATGGACCCCACTAGTGGTGTCCATTTCACACTTCAGGTAAGAGCATTTGGAGGGGTGGTGAATTCAAGCGGGGGTATTAAATCACCTAATAGAATTACAGAATGTTTAGTCTATAAGGAATCTTAGAAGCCATGTAATCTAATTGCCATGATTTTACTAAGGCATAGGGAGAAAGTATTTTGCCCAATATGGCAAAGATAAATCTGGAATTGAGACCTTGCAACTTCTAATTTAATGTTCTTTCCTGGGCTACATGGGATTGGTTTTAGCTTTCAATACTTAATGACTCTGGGAAATAAATTTATACACCTTCTTCAAATTTAGCCTGAGTCATCTAGAGACTTAGACATAAAAAACATTGATTCAGTACACACTGTTTTTTGGTAAAGGCACTAAAAATTTTTTTTAAATGCCAATGAGGTTTCCAATTTCATATGATAACACCACCATTAGCCTACAGCCCAAAGATAAAAAAGCAAATAATGGAGTTTTTAAACAAAATGGCAGGCACAATATGTATATCTCTGCCCTGATGAAAACTCCACCAGAATGACAGAAAAAGATTATTAAAAAAAAAATTATATATAGTGCACCTCCTTCCCCCCCCCAAAAAAAAGATGAAGGGAGACCACAGTAGTTGGAAGGTAGAAATAAAATTCAAGCAGGAGGGGTAAGAAAATAAGGGGATAAACAGATACTGAATTAGCAGTGTGGAGAAAGCTAAAATTAAAGTCCCAACAAGCCAGGGCACGGGGAAACCAAAAGCAGAAACTGGAGGCTCCCATTATGTCTGAATTGAGGTGTAGAGTTCAAAGCAGAAGTCTGAGCAGTAGGGTAAACTGCAATTCTGGGTAAGTTGTAAGTGTGATTAGGATCTGGTATGAGTCAGAATTGACTTGATGACAAGGGTTTGGCTTTTATGGTATGGCCTCCCCAACTTACAGAGCCAGACAAACTAAAATATTATAATGAAATATGCAAATGCCTGCATTTGAAAACCAAAAGGGAAGAACATGCTAGCATTTCTCAAACTCAAAGAACTGAAGAAGAAAATTGAAGCCTCAGTTGCAATACCAAGGGAGTCTATGGGAAAAATATTGAACAATGCAAGAAGCATCAAAAGAAGATGGAAGGACTACAGAGTCACTGTACCAAAAAGAATTGGTACCATTTTAGAAGGTGGCATATGATCAAGAACCAGTAGGACTGAAGGAAGAAGTCCAAGCTGCACTGAAGGCATTGGCAAAAGAAAAGGGCCCAGGAATTGACGGAATACAAATTGAGGTGTTTCAGAAAATGGATGCAACTCTGAAAGCACTCACTTATCTATGGCAAGAAATTTGGAAGACAGCTACAAGGCCCACTGACTGGGAGAGTTCCATATTTGTGCCCATGCCAAGGAAAAGTGATCCAAAGGAATGTGGAAACTATTGAACAATATCGTTAACATCACATGCAAGTACAATTTTGCTGAACACCATTCAAAAGCGGTTGCAGCAGTGCATCGACAGGGAACTGCCAGAAATTCAAGCTGGATTCAGAAGAGGGACAGAAGATGTCAGATGGATCTTGGCTAAAAGCAGAAAATACCTATGTTTTATTGACTATGCTAGGGTATTTGACTGTGTGGATCATAACAAATTATGGATAACATTGAGAAGAATGAAAATTCAAGAATACTTAATTGTGCTCGCGAAGAACCTGTGTGTAGACCAAGAGGCAGTTGTATGAACAGAACAAGGGGATACTGTGTGGTTTAAAATCAGGATAGATGTGCATCAGAGTTGTATCTTTTCAACATACTTAGTCAATCTGTTTGCTGAGCAAATACTCTAAGAAGCTGAACTATATTAAGAAGAATGGGGCATCAGGATTGGAGGAAGACTTATAACAACCTGGCATATCCAGATGTCACAACCTTGCTTGAAGAAAGTGAACAGGACTTGAAGCACTTACTGATGAAGATCAAAGACTACAGCCTTAAGTATAGATTACACCTCAACATAGAAAACAAAAATCCTCACAACTGTACCAATAAGCAACATCATGATAAATGGAGAAAAGACTGAAGTAGTCAAGGATTTCATCTAATTGGATCCACAATCAATGCCCATGGAAGCAGCAGTCAAGAAATCAAATGATATGCTGCACTGGGCAAATCTGCTACCAAAGTCCTCTTTAAAGTGTTGAAAAATAAAGATGTCACTTTGAGGACTAAGGTGTGCCTGAGCTAACCATGGTATTTTTCATTGCCTTATTTTCATGGGAAAGCTGGACAATGAATAAGGAAGGCCAAAGGAGAATTGATGCATTTGAATTATGGTGTTGGTGAAGAATACTGAATATACCATGGACTGCCAGAAGAGCCAAAAAATCTGTCTTGGAAGAAGTACGGCTATAATGCATAATGCTCCTTAGAAGCGAGGAAGGTGAGACTTGTTTCTTGCGCTACAGACATGTTATCAGGAGAAGCCAGTCCCTGGAGAACGACATCAGGCTTGGTAAAGCTGAGGGTCAGTGAAAAAGAGGAAGATCCTCAGTGAGATGGATTGACACAGTGGCTGCAACAATGGGCTCAAACACAGCAACAATTGTGAGGATTGCTCAGAACCAGGCAGCATTTCATTCTGTTGTATTTGTCTTTCTCATATTTTAAATTGTTTTTCAAAGTCTTAGTCATATTGTATATCCTACCAAGAGCCAGTAACTTGCTCAGTAGTTTCTATTTAGATGCAACATTCTGTCATGTTTTCATCTCCTTGAATCTCTCAATTGTTCTGGAAGATACAGCTAATTGTGTTTATTTTTGTGATTCATCTTTTTCTGGTTCCATCCAGAAGCCATCTTTGTCTTCTTTAGGGCCCTCAGATCATAGTTCTCTGACCACCTCTTACTTGCCATCATTCAAATGGTCACTCTCTGAGCACCTCGTGCTTACAATCACTTGCATAGACCATCATTCTTTAACCATCTCTTCTTTACCATCAATTCTTGTGGCAGAGGTTCCCTATTGAGCTTCAGGGAGAACGGACTTAGAGTCGGTCAGATGCACATTTGAAACCTGGATCTGCCACTTACCAAGCATGAGATCACAGGCCATGTAATCACTCTGATCCTTCATTTTGCCACTGGACATTAAGGAATCCTTGCTGAGCCTATACCATGTTCCTGGGCACTCTTCTAAACTGTTTACATAGAGTTTTCTTATGTAATCCTCACACCAGCCTTGGGAAGTAGATATAATTGCAAGCCCCATTCTATACAAGACGGATCTAAGGAGAGGCAGATGACATCATGTCCCACACCCAGCCAGTCCTACTCAGCCCAAACTCTCAGCCACTGCAGCATGCTGCCTTTTAATGAGAAAATGCATCTTGACAAAGTGCTCACCATGATTATAACCACAAGGCTCTTCGTATACATTCCATGTCCCGAATCTATCTGTAAAGGATGACCAGTCCAATGGAACATTCTGATGAAAAACTGATGAACCATAACCATTCTCCAGACAGAGCTCAAAGCCAGCAGAGCAGAGTTGCAAATAGAGTAATGAGTACGTTTTACAAAGCATATGAGGTCCCACGGGTAGAGCTTTAATGAGCCTTCCCAACCATATTATTCCATTAACCACCAGGCCCAGTATATAAAAAGTTTGCTTTACAGCCCCAGAAGCCTGGAATCTCAGCTTCGCACAGAGTGCCTAGTTCTTTATCTAGAAGCAAGCCTACCCTCCTGCACCAGTCAGGGCTCTCCAGAGAAACAGAACCAATAGGAGATGCAGAGAGAAAGGAGAAAGATTGGGACTGAGTTGATGTCACAGCCTTGAGTCTGAAATCATGTAGATCAGGCCGCAGGCTGAAAACTCAGGCAGGATATTCATGTGACAGTCTTGGGGCAGTGTCTCCTCCAGGAAGCCTCAGTTTTTACTCTTAAGGCCTTCAACTGATTGGATGAGGTCCACCTACTTAAAGTCAACTGGTTGTAAATGTTGACCACATCTACAAAATATCTACACAGCAGCATAGACTCCGTGTTTGACTAAACAACTGGGCACCAGAGCCCAGCTAAGCTGACACATAAAATTAAACATCACAACTCCTTTACCTGTTTCACTGGCTTGTTGAAAAGATTAAAGGAGAATGTGATTTCCAAAACTGTTGGTCAACTCAACCACTTGAAAAGTAAAACACATACACATGTGCATTCCTGGACCCTCCATCTAGAGCTTCAGATTAAACAGGTCCCAGGATGGACCAATGGGCCACTTTACATATTTTGTAAAAGTTCCTCAGGTGATTCTAACAACCAGCCAGGTGAAAGTACCTGGCCCAGTGCCAGAGATCAGAAGCACCTGGGAAATGCTAGCTCTCTCCCCTGCCTTCAGCTGGCATTATTCTTCAATTTATTTTCATCTTAAGGATATCTGTTGCAATGCTAACCTACGTATTCTCTATTTAGATGGTCACTGAAACAAGACCACAAGATTATTTCTCTGTAGATATTTCATTAACCTATACTATTTACCTTTTAAATTGATTTTTCAGTAGAACTTTTTCTTCCTTCAATTTTTCATACTAATTCTCATGGAAATATCCTGCACTCTCATTTTCCACAGTTCACATCTCCCTAACCTGTACCCCCACCCAGCGACACCCCCCAGCTGTCCTGTACCCTTTACCTCATATTTCTAAGTGTCCTCCACTTCTGGGCTTCTGCAGAGGACTTGTCCACAGAAGTGGCCATTGGGATACGTTTGGTTTGGGGATGAGGTGAGTGCTTGAAAAAGAGAGTGAAAAAGTCACCTGGTTATCTACTTCCCTGCTGCTTTCATCCCAACACCAGTTGCTCCTGCTTTCTCAGCTGGAAGCAAAAAAATTGGAGATAACAGAAGGAAGGTTTCATGAGAGCAGTGGAACGGGAAAAGGACCAGGACAGGGTAGAAAAGACACCATTGTCAAAAGATTGATGCCTCTTACTTTACAACTAGAGAGAAGACTGAGGAAATAGATGTAGAGCAAGATATTGACCTGCGTTAAGAGCGGCCGACTGGCTGGTGCCAGCCTGTCAGGGAGCATGAAGTCTGTGACTTCGGAAATCAGATTATTTACCACACTAAATGCAGTGCAGGGCTAGGTGTTGGAAATCAAATTCCTTGATTGTAAAATAAAATGGATCCTAATAAACTTCAAACTGATGTGGGGGTGGGGGAGGGGGCAAGTAAAAGAATAAGAGCACTTTCCTGGGGTCGAATATTTTGTTTTCCTCCAGGAGTGGCAGCAAGGGGAGGAGCGACACATTCTGATTTGACTTAAGATCACACTGTGGATTCCATTATAAAAGTACAATGCTTTACTTCAAATTTTGCAAGAACAAAGATTTATTCATTGCAAATGCCTTCTTTCAGCAACATAAACAGTAACTATACACATCGACCTTGCCAGATGAATACATAGGGATCAAATCGACTACATCTGTGGAAAGGGACGATGGAGAAGATCAAGATCGTGAGTCAGAAAAAGGCAAGGGCCAGCTGCGGAACAGACCATCAACTGCTCATATGCAAGTTCATATTGAAGTTGAAAAAAATTAGAATAAGTCCACGAGAGCCAAAGTACAAACTCTAGTATATCCCACCTGAATTTAGAGATCATCTCAAGGCAAATTTGACGTGTTGAACACTAATGACCAAAGACCAGATGAGCTGTGGGATGATATCAAGGACATCAAGTTGTCAAAGATTTCATTTTACTTGGATCCACAATCAACAGCCATGGAAGCAGCAGTCAAGAAATCAAAAGATGCACTGCATTGGGCAAATGTGCTGCAAAGGACCTCTTCAAAGTGTTGAAGAGCAAAGATGTCACCTTGAAGACTAAGGTGCTCCTGACCCAAGCCATTTCAACTCACTAATCCCTAGGATATCAATGTTTATGAGTTCCATTTCAGTTTTGATAATTTCCAATTTTCCTAGATTCATACTTTCTACAGTCCACGTTCCTATTATTAATGGATATTTACAGCTGTTTCTTCTCATTTTGAATTGAGCCACGTCAGCAAATGAAGGTCCCAAAAGCTTGATTCCAATCAAGTCATTAAGGTTGGCTCTATTTTGAGGAGGCAGCTCTTCCCCAGTGTATTTTGAGTACCTTCCAACCTGAGGGGCTCATCTTCTAGCACTGTATATGACAATGTTATGCTGCTGTTCATAAGGTTTTCACTGGCTAATTCTATTAGTAGACTGCCTGGCTGCTCTTCCTAATCTGTCTCACCCTGGAAGCTCAGCTAAAGCCTGTCTTCCATGGGTGACCCTGCTGAATTCCAGTAGCAGCAACATGCAAGCCCCCACAGTACACAAACTGACAGACGTGTGGGAGTGGTAAAATAGAGGGTCAGCGAAAAAGAAGACTCTCAACTAGGCAGACTGACACAGTGGCTGCAACAATGGGCTCAAACATAGTGATTGTGAGAATGGCATAGGACTGGGCAGTGGTTTGATCTGTTGTGCAGGGGGTCTCCATGAGGCAATACCAACCCAAAGGCACCTAACAACAACGACAGGCCACAATGCTTGCTGGCTTATGTATTTTGAACAGGGTGGAAGTTTAAAGGTGGGTTGGCAGCACTGGATATCTGTTTTCACAGTCCTTAGCCAGACTGTGACCACACACCTGGCCCCTTATCTTCTCCTGGAGAAGAGATCTGCAAAGCAGTGACCTGGTACTGGTTGGGGGTTAGAATAGGGAAGAGTTGGGGCCAAGATGCACTATTTCTTTTTTCAAAAAGTTACAGAACAAAACCACAGGTAAACAAAATATGATGATATAAAACCTGCAGTGCCCCAACTGGAACATCTTCTGCCTTGCCCAGCAAACTTTACCTACCTTCCGTTTAGGCTGAGAGCTTCTTCCACACAAACTGTTTCCCAGCCACTCTAGGCATTTCTGTCTGTTTTCTCTGAGCTACCAGAGGCATTTGGCCTTACTGTATGAAGTACAGTGCTCATCAAGGCATATTTTAAATACAGTCATGCATCATTTAATGCCCAGGATATGTTCTATGAAATAGGACATTACGTGATTTGGCTGCCGTGTGAACACCATGTTACACTCAGGCAGTCCCCAGGTTATGAATGCCCTACTTACGTACAACCTGTAGTTATGAAGCCGCCCCCGTAAAGCCTGTATATTAAAACCTTAATGGAGCCCACTTTTTGTTGTCCTCTCCACTGGGTGTCCTTGATTTATTGATTTCCACCTGATCATTCCAGAAAGGATTCAAGAGGGACGGGTGTACCTCAGAAGACATGGCCCCCAGACTCTCTGTTAACCAAGAACTAAAACCATTCCTGAAGGCAACTCTTCAGACAAAGATTAGACTGGACAATAAGACATAAAATGATACTTGTGAAGAGCATGCTTCTTAGTTCAAGTAGATACAGGACACTAAATGGGCAACTCCTGTCTGGAGATGGGATGGAAGGCAGAAAGGGACAGGAGCTGGTTGAATGGACATAGGGAACCTGGGGTGGAAAGCGGGACCGTGCTGTCACATTATAGGGGCTGCAACTAGGGTCACATAACAATATGAGTATAAATTTTTGTGTGAGTAATTAACTTGAACTGTAAATTTTCACCTAAAGCAGAATAAAAAATTGAAAAAAAAAAAAAGACGGAGGGGTGTGTGCAAGGCCTCCATCTCTTGAGAAGGCACTTCCCAGGCAGGGACTATATTATGGGACCTCCAGCACCACCTGGGGCTGGTTGGAGCTGTGGAGAAACAGCTGCCTTCCAAAGCCAGGTGAGGCAGCTGTATCCTCACAGCCTCTCACGGAGGAACAGGCACAGTGCCACCAGCCTGCTTCCCCAGCGATCAGGAACCATCGGGGGTCTGTGGGCTGGAAGGGTTTAACCTGAGCGAATCCTGCAGTGACGGCGCTGCATTAGCAGGCCGGGGCGACCTCTGCTTGCACTGTGCCTGCTGGCCCAGCTTGGGGGGTAAGCAGGAGCCTTGGCGACGGCCAGAGCCCCTCTGGGAACTGGGGCCCATGGCTGGGGGTTGGGGGGCGGGGGGGGTCTAGACAGGCAGGGAGGGGCAGCCAGGCTGAGGAGAGAAGCTGGCTGCGATGTCGTTCTAGACACGCTAACCCAAGTCCCAGCCTGGAGATCCTAAGGCCAGGCGGAGCCACCTGCTCGGCCCCTCAGCCCCATCCTGACGCAGAGAGTGTGGGTCTCCAGGAAATCCCTGCTTGGGTCCGGGCTGTTCCAGCCTCCACCCCGCCCTACCCTATCCCGCCCTTCCCCCCTGAATGTCACTGGGCTCCAGTTCCAATGGGGGGAGGCCTGAGCTTGGTCACTCAGAGGTGTGGGCTGCCAGTTTACTTCCTCTGGGAAGCAGAAGTTTCGTTGCCTTTAGGGCTGAACTTCAGCCAGTTACTAAACGTGCAGAAGCGCTTGAGGCCTTCCCTGAGGAAGAAGCCAGAGGAGACCAGTGGAGCAACTGCTCGCTGTTCCCTCCGCCTGAGGAGCAGGTGCAGCTGGCCTGCAGCCCCGGCCTCGGGCGCCCTCCTGCTCAAGGGACGAGCCGAGATCCCACGCCCTTAGACATGTCCTTTGCCTCACCTGCTTCTATGCCACCGGTGGTCCAGTGCTGCAAGAGCCTGGGTTTGGGGTCTTTAAAACCATTAAGGGTAAGGGGAAACAATAAACCAAAGGAGAGCTGCTTTCCCTTAAAAAAAAAAAAAAAATCCTTATGGGACCACTGGCATGTATGCGGTCTGACGTTGACATAGGGACATTATAGGGCACCTGACTGTGATGGAAGCCATCTCTCTCCCAATTACATCTTGAGCTTCTCCCAGGGGCAGGACTTTACTCCTCTTCCTCATCCTTCTGGGTCAGGGCAGTGACAGATGCAGAGAGGGAGACACCAACCATATGGCAACGGCCCTCCCCAGGGCTCCACCCACTCAGGATACCCTCAAAGTCCAGCGGCAAGGTGAAGCCGAGGCGCTCTGGTGGACTCTGAGAACCCTGCGGATGTGCCCAATCCCCAGAGTCAGTCAGCCTGGAGTGTACTAGCTCTGGAGCCTCAGGCAGGTCCCTCAGCCTCTCAGAGCTCATCTGCTCATCTGTCAGGTGGGGGTGATAAGAGGATCCACATCACAGTTTGCCATGAAAATTAAACAAGAAAACAGAATAAGCACAGCCTCAGTACTCTGTAACTGTTATCTGTGATTACGAGCACTACTGTTTTCCTGCCAGATCTGTACAATGAAGAAACATGTCACCCTATCACTAGCCATACATTATGCGTGTCAGAAAATATAAACTTCAGGAATCAAGGCAAAGCGTGAACCAGGGCCATTCAGGTGCCTGGGAGGTGTGCAAGAAGTCTGTGTGTTTGTGCAAGAAAGAGAGAGAGGGAGAGAATGAACAAACGGATATATTTGAGGAGTCCACAGATAAATAAATAAGGAGCCCTGATGGCACAACGATTGAGCACTCACCTGCTAACCAAAAGGCTGGCAGTTCAAATTCACCAGCTGCTCCTTGGGAGAAAGGTCTGATGATCTGATCTCGTAAAGATTACAGCCTAGAGAACCCCATGGGGCAGCTCGACTCTGTCACGCATGGCCACTGTAAGTCAGGATGGACTAGACGGCACACGGCAACAACAAGTAAGTAATAATTGCCAGGTTGCAGCTCATCCCGTACTTTACAGAATAGAGTGAATGGCTTTCCTGAGTAATAGTCATCTTTCCCTTCTCAATAAATCTCTCTCTGGAAACAGAGAGAAGGTTTTGGGACTTGTATTAATGTCCTACAGCTGACGCAACAAAGCACCACAAAGTGGGTGACTTATAAAAACAGAAATCCACTGTCTCACAGTTCTGCAGTCTGGGGGTCCATATACTCTCCAAAGACCCTCAGGGAAGATCCTTTCTTTTCTCTCTCAGCTGCCATCTTCCCATGGCCATTTTCCACTTGTCTGTGACTCTCTTCTCTTTATAAGGGCACCACTCAGATTAGACTAGAACCCACCCTACTCCACATGACCTTATGTTAACCTAACTGGTAACATCCACAGAGACTATGTTTCCACATAAGGTCACATTCACAGGTACAGGGGTTAGGACTTGAACATCTCTTTTTGGGACACACAGTTGAATCCATCACAGGGACCTCACGGTCGGATTCTTGGGCATTGGACCCCACCTCTCCTGTGCATACAGTCTTTCCTCCAGTCAGGGCTGGGAGAAAGCCCAACACCCACGTCCACTCAGCACTTAGAACTGGGTCTGGGAGCAAATACTAATGGCAGATATTTCCCATGTGCTGAAAAGATGTGCTTTTTAAGGGCACATAGCAAATGTGAAGCCATGATTCAAATCCAAAGGTGTCCTGCTCAAAAGTCTGTAACTTTTCTACTAGAATACAACTTGCTCCCTGCATTTCCCCAGCCCAGCACGCCATAGTCAATAAAGCTTGGTCAAATGCTTGAATGAGAATTAAACAGTATGTCAACTTGTCTTATCCGTATGAGTTGATTTGTATATACATAAAGTATATATATATATACTTTAGTTTAAGGCACTTTACTTTGACAGGAGGAAAGATAAAGCTGAAAAACAACTAAAGGATAAAATAGCGTAAAGCAGCTGAAAAATAAAATCATCAGGAGACTGCACAGAAGTGTTTAAATTTGCTGATGAAATCCTCAGCATTACTCTTCTAATGCTGATTTAAATACAAAAACCTACTTTTTATTTTTCTCTGTCTTTTTTAGCAGGATCGGTCTTTACTTTCTCCCTACCTTTAGGAAAAGCACCTGTTTGGGATTTCTCCGTTCCCAGGGCTGTAGCTGGAGCATGTAATCAGCTGACGCATACAGAAGCTGCCCTGTGCGGCCCTCCAGCCCCGGCCCCCAGCCGTCCCATTTGCTGCTGACTGCGCTGAAGAGGCACCAAGAAGCCCAGCAGACTCAGGGGCTGCTGGAGTCCAGGAACGGAAAGAACAGGAACAGGACCTGGCCCGTCTTCATATCTTCTCCTCTTAAGTACACCGAAAACTCACTTTTTCCCAGAGCTTTGAGTTTCTAGCTGCCTGGGGGAATACAAGCCATTAAGGTCTTCACATTTTTATAATACTTTATGTTTCTGGAATTTCACAGTGGATAATTAGTTGCTTTCTTTCTGTTTATACAGCAACTAAAAATAAACCTGAAGAGCATTTCACTCTGACTGCATGGTTGTAGATCTTGCAGAATTTGGATTTTTTTTCCCATTTTCGTGAAAGCCCAACTATAAAACAAACCCACAAAAACCTGTCCCTGCAGCAGGCGTCCACCACTCTCAAAGTGTTCATCTCCTGGATATTTGAGTGTGAGGGAGGGAGCAAATGGTGGCACCTGCTTCATCCTATAATGGCCTTTTCACAGGTTAATTTTGTCTAAACCCAAGCCACACCTACTGCCCCCCAGTCCATTCCGACTCATAACGACCCCATAAGGTTTCCTCATAACGACCCCATAAGGTTTCCAAGACTGTAAATCTCTACAGACACAGACTGCCACATCTCTCTCTCTCTCTCGGACTTGCTGGTGGTTTCGAACCATGGACCTTTTGGTTAGCAGTTGATGGCTTCAACCACTGTGCCACCAGGGCTTCTTTCACAGGTATAGAGGTATAGGGGTTAGGATTTTGTCTACTTCTTTTAAAAATACCTTATTTTCAGAATTTCTGTTTTGAAAGTATTTTCCGTTTTTTTCTGATGGCTGGTCCAAGCACCAACCTTCTTCCCTTCTTCTCTTCTATCCCAGCTTTCCTTTTATCCTAGCATTAAAAAAAAAAAAAGCAAGAACAGAGATGGAGGTATTGTACAGTAACTTAATTCTTTTGAGCTTATCACCAACTTACCAAAACTTTTAAGAATCCAGAAGAAAAAATCATCTATTCACATTCAGGCCTGGCTATCCATAAAAGTAATAAAAAGATTCAAAATAATGCAAATGGAATTCACAGAGCTGCTTAACAACATGATGAAGGATATCTAAAATAGATTAGAGTTGATCCCTAAGATTTAATTGGGGGAAAAACCGATAAGCATTTTTTCAAAGCAATTACAATCAAATATAAATAGGATATTGAGGCAAAAAGGTAACATTTGGTAAACCACCGTGTTGTGATAAGAAAAAAAGTGTGCTTCAAGGGAATCTAATGCAAAAGCCAGAATGTGAAACGAAAAGCAAACACCTGGAAGATTCACGAATACTTACACATCCTGTCGCAGGTATTTGCACCGTGGAGAAGGTTGGGAGAATAGAAACAATGCTGAGAGGCTAATCCACAAGCCGCCTTAGGATGATTGAATTCTTTAGCCTCAATCTTTTTACTAAGCAGTGATGACTAACCCAATATTGCCAAGCCATAGCAAGTGATAAGCTAACAAAAATTTCTCAGCATTTTTCTTTCTGGGAAGCAAGACTTGCTTCAGGATATTCTCCACTCGTAAAACAGACAGAACTGGAAATAATTGATAAATGGTTAAAATGTAGGGTTTATTTTCAGAATTTCTTTTCCCCTTTTGTTTCCTTCATTCAGGTTTAGAAATCAAGTGTTCTTCAGCCAGGTGCAGAAGGATCAGGAGGCCACTACGAGCTCAGTTAACACCTAAGGGTTTGGGCAGGTCAGTGTTGGTGGAAACGTGGAGAAATCAGAACCCTCACACACTGCTGGGGGGAATGTAAATGGTTCAGCCACTTTAGAAACCAGTTTATTGATTAAACACACAGTTACCACATGACACAGCAATTCAACTCCTAGATTGTGCAAATGTTTACTGCAGCATTATCCGTAACAGCCAAAATGTGGAAACAACCCAAACGTCCATCGGCTGAGGAATGGGTAGAGAAAACGTGTTATATGCATATCACGTAATCTTATTCAGCCATAAGAAGGAATGAAGTATGGATACAGGCTACAGCATCAATCAGCCTTGGAGATACTATGCCAAGAAGCCAGTCACAGAAGACCACATAGTATGTGATTCCATTCCTGTGAAATGTTCAGAACAGGGAAATCTACAGAGACAGAAAGTTTATTAGTGGTTGCCCCATTTTTTTTAGGGCTAGAGGGGAGGAATGAGGGTGTTGGGGATTTTCATGAATTAGATTGTGTCCCCCCTAAAGATATGTTAAAGTCCTAACCCCCAGCACCAATGAATATGACCTGGTTTGGAAATAAGATCTTTGAAGATGTTATCAGTTAGGTAAACAGGAGGTCATATTGGAGTACGGTGAGTCCTAATCCAATATGAGTGATGTCCTTATAAAAGGGGAGAGACAGAGGGAAGATGGCCCTGTGAAGATGAAAACAGAGACTAGAGCGTTGCATCTACAAGTCAAGGGATGTCAAGCATCACCAGGAACCACCAGAATCTAGGAAGAGGTAAGGAAGGATCTTCCCCTGTGGCCTTCAAAGGGAGCATGGCCCTTCTGACACCTGATTAACTCTGAGGGAATAAATTTTTGTTGTTTCACCCACTCAGTTTGTGGCAGCCCTAGGAAACTAATATAGAGGGTAACAGCTAAAGGGACTGAGTTTCTTTCTGCGGTGATGAGAATTTCTAAAATGGGCTGTGGTGCTGGTTGCACATACCCGTGAATATATGAAAAACCACGAATTGTACACTTCAACTGGGTGAATTGTATGGTCTAAGAATTATGTCTTAATAGCACTATTAAACATTTTTTAAAGTACACTGTAGGCAGTAGAGAAAAATCTGACAAATAAAGAAAATTATACACTTACCCACTCAAGTAGTCAGTAGAGAAAAATCTGACAAATAAAATTATACACTTACCCCTCACTTATTGACTATCTCGTTATGCATCATTTCCCATTTATGACAAAAGTAAAAACATCGACCATCCAGCTATTTTGCACATTAACAACATACGTCTGGCAGTACCAAACGTTAAGCTGTGAGGCGAGAGTAACACTGACCGTGATAGTTAAGGTTATGTGTCGGCTTGGCTGGGCCTTGATTCTCAGTTGTTTGGCAGTTATATAGTGATGTAATTTGGCAGTTGTGTAATGATGAAATTTGGTAGTTGTATAGTGATGTGGTCATCCTCCGTTTTGTAATCGGATGTGGTTATCCTTCATTTTTGCATAATGTCGATTTTTGAATAATGACCTGATCTTTGGAGCCTAACCATGTCAGTAAGTGGGGAGTGAGTGTGGTATAAAATGTCTGCTTCTTTAAGCATTTTCATCTAATCCACTCTTGTTCCAATATTTCCACAATCACAAGACAATTATTTATATATCAAATTAAACACATCAAAAACCATCCTTGGTTCCCAGTGCTTGCAAAGAAAACTATAACTTCTTAGTTTGTGTCTTAGGCTGGGTTCTCTAGAGAAGCAAAATCATTGAAGCATATGTCTATGTATGTGTATGTATATATACAGAGAGAAAGAAGAGAGGGAGAGAGACAGAAATTTATACCAAGGAAATGGCTCATGTTTGTAGAGGCTAGGAAGTCCTAAGTCCATGAGTCAGGCTGGGGGCTTCTCCTGCCTCAGGTAACTGCAGGGGCCGGTGAACCCAAGATCAGCAGGTGAGACAGCAGGCTACTGGCTCACAGCGGTGGAGGCCAATAAATCCCAGGATCAGCAGGTAAGCTACTAGCTCAAGTTCCAGGAACCAGGGGCCAGATGTAGGATCGACAGGGAACAACAGCCTGGGAGCCTTGCCAAAAAGTCCACATGTACTGGATGCAGGTCAAAGCCCCAAGGAAACTTCCTTCCAACTGACTGGCTTCTCATAGCGAATCTCATCATGAAGGTATTACATTATATCAGATCTCATTATGGAGGTGATAACATCATTACAGAGCTGCCAAACTACATCATAACTACCAAACCACTGAAAATCACGGCCCAGCCAAGCTGACACAGAGCTTTAACCATCAAAGTTTGGAATTCAGGATTCTTCACAATCTGGCTATAGACTCCATGTCTTAGTGACCTAGTGCTACTATAACAGAAATGCCACAAGAGGATGGCTTCAACAAACAGAAGTTTACTCTCTCACAGTCTAGTAGGCTACAAGCCCAAATTCAGGGCTTCAGCTCCAGGGGAAGGCTTTCTCTCTCTGTCGGCTCTGGAGGAATGTCCTTGTCATCAATCATTCCCTAGACTAAGAGGTTTTCAGGGGAAGGGACTCCAGCTTCAAAGGATGCACTCTGCTCTCGGCACTGCTTTCTTGGTGTATGAGGTCCCCCCTCTCTGCTGGCTTCGCCTTCCCTTTTATCTCTTGTAAGATAAAAGATGGTACAGGCCACACCCCAGGGAAACTCCCTTTACATTGGATCAGGGTTGTGACCTGAGTGAAAACGTTATACTACTTTCAGGAAAAATATGTAATTTAAAAGTTCATATAAGCAGAAATAATTAAAATCATACGAAAGGATTAGAGTGACAATTGTGCCTCCCTCCTACTTCAGATTCCTAGTTTTCCTCCCTAGACACGACCAGTTGCCAATTTTTTGTGTAGCTTCCAGAGGTGCTTACTTTGCTCCTGTTCTGCGCCCCACCCTATCATGGTCTCTCCATGAGCATCCCACATGCTCAGCACCTAAGATGGACTGCCTTTATTGCTAATTTTCTTTTCATGTGCATAAAAGTTATGCATCCCACTGACAGCACAACTATGTGCAATACTTTTTATTATTATTAATTTCACCCACAGCATCAAAAACCTAGCTCCTTCCACATCGTAGACATCACTGAAAATGTTTAATTGGCAATGATAGAGCAAACTCTGCTCAGAACAATCTAGACTCTGCTGACAGTAAGGAATAATACTGTAACCAGGAAACATGGAGTTGAGGAGTGAGTAGAGTTACTTGGAGAACATATTATTGTGAATGTTTTTACAAATACACAGAGCAAAAACAGTACAGTAACTTTCACTGAGAATACCCAACTTGACATTGCTCTTCTGATAATTTTATATGCTGGCTGAGGGTAGGCCACACTCTCCATGTAAAATCCATCATCAAATCATTGTGCTCATGAAGTGTTATAACTACACTCTCGAAGCAATATATATATATATACTTGGTTTGAGGTCAATGGCATATTCTACTAGATTCCAAATTCATTCCTAGTTACATAAATGATTTCCTTCCTATAGCTCGAATCTCAACAATGAAGATAACAATGAAATAATTACCCTATTCCTATCTCTGTAAGAATTTGATTTGGTATAAAAAAAAATTGTTCCTCTTCGATTACCTTTTGTAACAATTCCTCTTCTTTTTGCACTTTTTTGTAGATATATTCTTAGACTTTTACGAGTTAACCACCTTAACCTGTACTTCCAGTCTTCTTTCTTCATGATTCATGACATTTCAGGACAATCTCAGTTTTCGTACTCTCTCTAGTCTCGCTTTGCTTCACTAATTAGGAATTAAGCATATATCGCCGAGGCACACAGAGAAAACAATGTGATGGGTTCCTCTTGCATTATAGTAATAACAATGTTTTGTGATTTAATCTGCTTCTTCAAAGCCCACCAATCTCTGTCTGTCTGGGGTACTATTACTGGCACTAGAGCACTAACACTGGTGGCATAGTGGTTAAGTGCTACAGCTGCTAACCAAACCATCGGCAGTTTGAATCCGCCAGGCACTCCTTGGAAACTCTATGGGGCAGTTCTACTCTGTCCTATAGGGTCACTATGAGTCGGTATCGACTCGATGGCACTGGGTTTTAGAGCACTAACTTACTTGGACAAAATGCTTGCAGTGGAACAAGTAAATTTCACTAATCAGGAATGGTTGGGCGAATGGACAGCCTGAATATATTAAAGTTTAAATTGTAAGACGCTAACAAAAAACCTGTCACTTTACAACACAGAGGGTAACAACTAAAATACAGCGTGATTTATTTAAATTCTTCCAGTTATGGATCTTCAACTAGGTCCTAATATGTTTCCATTTGTTCGGACTGGTGTTAAAATAATGATATGATTAAATATTCCGTTTCTTATCTTCTGAATGATTGGTAGACAATTCTACATTTCATCTTGAGATTTCTTTTCAGCCATATGCCTTACCTTGACTCAAACTGATACCACAAATTGACCAAATTAAAACTTACAAATCTATTTGACTTTCAAAAGAAGACATACAGTACACCTTTGGTTACACCAAATTATTTCAGAATTCTCATAGACTTCTTAGATAAGTTTGGTGATTCACATTTGAGCTTAAAGACAACTTCCATAATTTCATCAATTTATTTAACATATTTAATAAAAATATTAAATAAAAATATTTAACATTTACTCAAGAGGACTTCAAAATGTTAGTTAACAAATTATAAAATTGAGTACCTTAATATTTTTAAATCGTATTCATTATAAACAATGGAATTGTCCAACTGCAGACCCACAGACGACAAGCTGTTTAGTGAACAATTTACTCAGTATCTCATTACCTTTTCCTCAGCCAAAAGACACTTTAAATTCATTCTATTAACCTTAATAAGCTGGCTTTTGAAGGTCTTTGCTTCACACGGCAGCCCAAAACTGAACTTAAATAACTGGACCAATAAAACAGATGTGACGTGCTCAGATGAGTTAGGGGTCTCTTTACCATGAGCTGTGTTGGCCTGTCAGAGAAGACAACACAGGCAAGAAGTAAGATTACGTATTCTCTGATCATCGAGGTGCCATCATCCCTTTAGGTTGCTGCACTAGAAAATTGTCAGCCCAGAAATTCATCCTAAATGGAGTAATTTTAAAAACCATGATGTGTATACATTAAAATTTAAGTTTCATAAGACTTTTTTTTGTTTTGAACTGAGCCACAATAATAGTAGACAAGTGAAATTTTGATTTAACAACCAAAGAGTTAGTCCTTCATAGAGATTGCATAATTTCATATTTTAAATGTATCTTACTATTGAATGAAATACTTTTCAGGAGAGTAGTAATATATTGTTTGTTTCATAAAATAATTGAAAAATACTAGAGCCTTAGAGGTTGTTATGGATTAAATTGTGTCCCCCAAACAGATACATTGAAATTTTAACACTGTCCCTGTGACTGCGACCTTGTTTGGAAAAATATGGTTTTTCCTTGCAGGTGCTGTCAGTTAAATTACTGAGATCAGGTCAGAGTAGGGTAGGTCCTAACCCTTATCCCTTCTGAGTTCATCTAATAAAAGGGAAGAATGAACACAGGAAAAGACACACACACAGGGGGAAGGCTGCACACAAGGATCTGTCTACACACCAAAGAACGCCCAGGAACACCTGGGGCCAGCAGGAGCTGACAGAGACAAGGAAGGGTCTTCCCCTAGAGCCAACAGAAAGAACATAGCTCTGTCAATACCCTGAATTCAGGTTTACAGCCGGAATGGACAGTCAGAATGTATTATATATAAATTTCTGTTCTTTAAAACCACCCATTTCGTAATATTTTTGTTACGGCAGCTCTAGGAAGCTAAGACAGACAGAGATAAACCACTTTAGCATCTAACCACGTAAAGGAGCCCTTTTACCCTCTCCCCAACGAGTAGCCATTCAGACTTGGCAGGAAAATGTTAGATTACTGAAGGCTTCATTATTGGAATTGTTGTTGCTGTGGTGGTGGTGGTGGTGGCTGTTGTTAGGTGCCCTTGAGTCAGTTCCGGCTCATAGTGACCCTACGTACCACAGAAGGAAACGTGGCCTGCTCCTGCGCCATCCTCAAAATCTTTGTTATGCTTGAGCCCATTATTGCAGCCACTGTGTCAATCCATTTCATTGAGGGTTTCCCACTTTTTGCTCACCCTGATTATTGGAGAGACCCAGATAAAAAAATCTTCCATATATTTAATAAACGGCAGCTTTCTTGTGATTTTTTTACTCATTCTAATTCTTGGAGAAAAATAAATCGGTTGAAATCAATGGGGAAAATAAAAACATAAAAAACAGCATTTCAGACTTGGTTTTCTTAGATCGTGGATTAAATGGCCCATGTTATATACAAGGACCTTCCTAGTGGTATTTACTAGAAATCTCAGTGTGTGTAAGGGAAACGGCGAGACTACGTCTCACATACTTTGGACATGTTATCAGAAGGGATCAGTCCCTGGAGAAGGACATCATGCTTGGTAAAGTAGAGGGTCAGTGAAAAAGAGGAAGAAAGACCCTCAACAAGATGGACTGACACAGTAGCTGCAACAATGGGCTCAAGCATAACAATGATTGTGAGGGTGGCACAGGACCAAGCAGTGTTTTGTTCTGTTGTACGTAGGGTCGCCATGAGTCAGAACTGACTGAACGGCACCTAACAACAATAACAAAGGAAGCCCTGAAGTGTAGAGAACAATGTTGTTGACATCTGAGAAATGGAGATATTTGTGAATACTCATCCTCATAGTTTTGTGGCCTTCCCTCTGTTTTCTTCATCCTTCCCTTTAAATTAAAGCTCCTTTTCACTGAGAATGATTCTAGCTGGTTCCACCAGGTGCTCCTTGGAAACTCGATGGGACAGTTCTACACTGTCCTATAGGGTCGCTATGAGTCAGAATCGACTCAGTGGCAATGGGTTTTTTTTAGTCTGATTAAAGCAAATAGCATGCTTAAACTAAAGTGATGCCTGTTAGCCCAAGTGACTCTCCACCTGGTGAAATGTAAACAGCAGAGCATTGTGGTGCTTTTTTACCACTCCAAGAAGCCATTCCCCACACCATTCATCCCCAGCCGGCCGCCGGGGGGTAAGACACACACAGAGCCTTCTTCATTGCTCACTAGCGCACGGCCTTTGTAAACAGCTCTGCACTCTGCCGGAAATGGTGTCTTTAATACCAGCCCCTTACACACCAGCCTCAACCTCTCTGGCAGGAAGTCATCCTCAAGGTCACAGAGGAAAATGCCTCTCTTCCAGATGCCAGTATTCAGATCACGCAATCTCTGTCTGCCCTGCGCAGAATCAGGAGACCTTGGCTCCTGGCGACACCTGCATGGAAAGCCCTTCTGAGCAGGTGTGATAAAGAGGGCTGCTGGGGAGCAGGGCTGCCCCAGGCAAAGGCCAAGTGTGAACCCCAACCGGATCCAAAGCCTGACGCCTATTTGGACATTAAGACTGTCAGGCAAGCCTACGAAATATGCCCGGTACCTGTTTCTCTGGGCCAGTTGGCCTTCCAGGTACACTGACTTCCACATTTTACTCACACTTGGAGACTCAGAGAGCCAAGAGAATGAAATCGTTGACACAAGAGGATAAAATGTTTGTAATAAAATATTCCATTTGTCTCTTTTATATCTACGTTGTCTTTAAATTATGGGGCACTTAAGGATGTTGTTCAAACAAGTTTTCGGCAGGCTTAACATTTAAACTTTGTTATGGGTTTGAAGCAGCTTCACTCTGTGAACTTCCTACAACCATGTAAATTTGTTATAACTCATCTGTTTTAATGCGATGACTAAGCAAAGAAACCTTTTTAATTCTCAGTTTGTTAAGAATTTCTTTTCTGGGCCATCACAGAACACCAGCGTACAGACTGCTTCCTCTGTTCTGAATGGACGTGCTGTGTTTGTTTAAACGTGTTTATGCTTCTAGGTATAAGCACGTGAGCAGCTGTTAAGGGCACATGGTTGGGAGTGAAGTGAAGAACGAGGGGCTGAATGGTCACTGATGGCTTGGTTGGGAGTGAAGTGAAGAACGAGGGGCCGAATGGTCACTGATGGCTTGCCTATCTAGAGAATGTGGCAGCTAGAGAGCCAGAGAAACTATGTTCTATTGTGTCTACTTGCACAAGTAGACTTTCTGGGCCCCAAATTCCCCACTGGTGTATTGAGGATAACAATGCTATATTCCGTCAAATCTAGGACACCACCGATTGTAACACACACTATTATTTTAGGTGCCACTAAGGAAAACAAAATATCACTTAAACTATGGCACAATGTGTCTTATCCCTTAAAATTTTTATTTTATACTTATTGAAAGATCTTTTTTAGTCTTACTTGGGCATATAGTTTAACTGTAAAGCACACACATGTTTCCGTGAGTTCCTGTGTGCACGATGACTTTTCAATACGGTATAAACAGCTTTAACCAAATTGTGTCATCACAGGCAATGCAACCATGCCCACCCTGGTTGGCAGGGTTACAACCTGCTGTCGATGGTAAGATGCTCCCTAGATCAGAGGTGTTCATATATGAAGAAAAAAACTCCTCTTAGATGCTCTGTAAAATGCAATTAATTTATTATCAGTATAAATCATTGTTGTTTTTGTTCTCGTCATTAAGCTTGCTACTATTATCAAAATCACTCCTATACTGTGGATGAGTATTTTCCACACTGTAAAAAATGAATCCTAAGGATAATCTACTTCCACACTGTTGAAAGTATGGCAGTAAAATTCATTTTTGAGTGTAATAGAGAAAAGAATTTCTCCCTTTGTCAACATAGATTCTGCTGGGTGCTTCTCAGGT
Source organism: Elephas maximus indicus (assembly GCF_024166365.1). Lineage (NCBI taxonomy): Eukaryota > Metazoa > Chordata > Mammalia > Proboscidea > Elephantidae > Elephas > Elephas maximus. The sequence goes on from NC_064826.1 coordinate 5,035,782, forward strand.
CAAATGTCATCAAGAATCTGATATCTAGATATTTCATTGTTTGCCTTTGTACCTGGAGTGATCAAAGTCTTCCAGGTACTAGGGACAGCAGGACTCGGGGGTGGGTTTTCCTCTAAATAAGGGAATCTGCTCAGCCACCCCAGTTAACAGTAGCTCTCTGTGTGATCACCCCAGAGGATGCCCAAGTCTATTAGCCAGTCCACACTACTCGCTTTCCTCTCAATTTCTACTCCTCCTGTGACAGGGAACCCTAAAAAAAAATGATAGCTCCATTCTGTCAAGCTTTACAGACTTTAGGGCTACATAGTCTACCTTAATGGCCTCGCTCTAGCCCAGCACTGCACTGAGCTGCTTCCCAGGCAGTCCAGCACCTTCAGTGCCATCACTACCTGCTTTGGCTCACGACTCAAGGTAGACAGTACTGCAGAATTCATTTCTCTAGATTGAGTAATCTTCCTGGTTCACACAACCAGGTAAGAAAGCGTTAGAATACATAACATAAAATAAATCCCTCAGTGGGATGATCTTGGAGAGGATCAAAGCTATTTGCAGTTCGTGTTTCAACTGCCTTCATCTACGTAATGAACACAAATCTCACCTGTTAAAATTCATTACTTTTCATTTTCAATAAAAATAAGCTTGATTCGGGAACACAACAGAGAGTCCCTGATGGAGCAGGAGAAAAGTGGCATGCAGAAACTCAAATTCTAGTAAAAATACCAGAGTGAATGGTCTCGGACTGGAGCAGCCCTGGAAGACATGGTCCCCGGACTCTTCTGTTAGCCCAGAACTGAAACCATTCCTGAAGCCAACTCTTCAGACAAAGATTAGACTGGACTATAAGACATAAGATGATACTTGTGAAGAGTGTGCTTCTTAGCGCGAGTAGATACGTGAGACTAAATGGGCAGCTCCTGTCCAGAGGCAAGAAGAGAAGCCAGAAAGGGACAAGATCCCGTTAAATGGACACGGGAAATCTGGGGTGGAAAGGAGGAGAGCGCAGTCACGTTGTAGGGAGAGCAACTAGGGTCATATAACAATGTGTGTATAAATTTTTGTATGAGAAACCAACTTGAACAGTAAACTTTCACTGAAAGCACAATAAAAAAAGGATGATTCACGAAAGACAAATGAAGAAAAGCCAGAGCTCATTGTTGTCAATAGCATTATGTATATTCCTGTCCGTAGGAATAAGACACAAAATTTACACTTTCAAAATCTATCTTTAAAATTCCTTGAGCTTTGCAAATTTTGAGATTTTTGTGTGACTTTATATTCACCTCTACAGCATCTTAGGATTTTGGAATGACAGGATTGAGAGGACACTAAATTCTAGTTGCTCAGGTCTTCCTGTAAAGGACCAGAGTAGCGCCATCAAACGGACCTGGAGGCGGCCCAGGGTTTTCATCTCAAGGTGTTCCTCTGCTGCCCCCTGCTGTAAGAATCAATGATATTTACAAGGCCGTCAGGATTATTACTAATCCTAAAAGCAGAATACCAAGTAAAAACTCTTGGAAAGAAAAAACACAAAGGTAAGCTAAAAAAGAAGAGGTGGCCGTTTTTCATTATTATAAAGTACCGAAAAAATTTTGCCACTTTTAGTCACCGTTGTTAACACAACGTTCCAAAAACTGTCAATCACGCCAGCAGTGTCCCCTGCATTTGCAGTTGCAGGAGGAAATTATCTCAGGATCTCAGGTTGAAGCTTTTTTATTCACTCCACGATAGGTAAACATAGTTAAAACAAGATGAGTAGTAGAGTCTATAAACTTTGACTTCTGCCCCTCAACCTCCTCTTTGTAAAAGTCTCCTTCATTTACTGAAGAGAGAAAAAAAGGTTCTTTCATTTTCCTCTCTTTTCAAAACTGGAATGAAATTGATGGTCCATTATTTACCCTGGCTTATTTCATTACTGTCAGTGGCCGCCTGGTGAACACCTGGCTCCTGTGACCACATACACAATGGAAGAAACCCACCGCCTGGTCCTGTGCCTTCCTTATGGCCAGTTGTGAATCACTGTTGTGACCCACAGGGTTTTCTTCCTAGTCTGTATTGGTCTAGAAGCTCTGCTGAAGCCTGTTCATCATATCAACATGCGAGTCTCCACTGACAGATGGGTGGCGGCTGCACGTGAGGTGCACTGACCAGGAATTGAACAGGGTCTCGTGCATAACAAAAAATCAAACCAAACCTACTGCCGTCGAGTCGATTCTGACCATAGCGACTCTATCACTGAGCCACCAGGGCCCCGAGTCTCATGCATGGAGGGTGAGAATTCTACTGCTGAACCACTGATGGCCCCATTCCTTGTTTATAGTTAGATCAATTGCACTTCAACTAAAGTTCGTTCAGATTGAGGCATGACACATCTGCCAGCCCTTAACAACTGATTGTCTTCTTTCTATCCTTCCTTCCTTTCTTCCTTCAACAAACATGTACTCAGTGTATTTTGTCCCAAACACTAGAACAAGGCTGACTTCTGTCTTCGTGGAACTTACGGTCAGCTTAAAGATACGCACATTTAACAAAAAAATTGCAGGAATAAGTATTTACTAACAATTTCCTGGAACAACATCACAAGCAGAGCTAGTAACATATGTCAAAGACCCTAGGTGGAAGGGAACTTGGTGTCCTGGAGGAACTGAACAGTCAGAATGCTAAAGAAATGTGGTCCATAAGGCTGGAGAGCGAGGCAGGGTGAGAACAAGCTGAGTCTCCTAGGACACATAAAGGGCTGACCACAGACATGCTTTCAGAAACAATACAAACAAAAGACAGTGGTGACATATCCTCAAAGTACTGAATCAAAAGCCTGTTAGCTTAGAATTCTGCACCCCAACAAATATATATTTCAGAAATGAAGGTGACATAAAGGTGTATTCAGAAAAATAAAAGTTGAGAGAATTTGTCATCAGCACATATGCTCCCTAATAGATGTTAATGCAAGTCCTTCAGACGGAAGGGAATTTGAGCCTACACAAAGCAGTAAAGAGCTTCAGATATAATGGTTAAATATACAACTTTTTGGGGGGTATTTTACATGTAAAAGATTTTTAGCATTTAAAATTTTCTTTAAATTATGATAAAGTAAAATATATGACACTTTCTTAATGGTGTCTTTCAATAAACAGAAGTTTTTATCTTTTTGTTGCTATTGTTGTTGTTGTCGTTGAGAATATGCACAACAAAATCAGCACCAATTCCACCGTTTCTGTATGTACGATTTAGGGACACTGATCACATTCTTCAAGTTATGCAGCCATTGTCACCCACCTTTTCTGCTTCATTCCTCCTCCATAGACATAAGCTCACTGCCCCCTAAGATTCCTATCTGATCATTCCAGTTACGGTTGTTGCTTTGACCCCGTATAGATAGATCTTAAAAGGCCATAATGTTCAAGGCAGACATTCTTTGCCAGCTCAGATAAACTGCTGTTTGGTTTCAAGAAGACTTCGGGGAATGTTTTTGGCATATGATTTAAAGATTATCTCAGGGCAATAGTTGCAGGGGTTCATTCAGCCCCCATGGCTCCAGAAAGTCTGCAGTCCATAAGAATTTGAACTTCTGTTCTGCATTTTCCCACTTTTGATCAGGATTCTTCTATAGAATCTTTCATCAAAATGTTCAATAATGGTGGTGAGGCACAATGAAAGTCTTTATTTTAAATTTAGTCTATCTGCCTAACTATCTACTAGTTCTTTTTGTGTCTTTTTAAGAAGCTTTTGCCTACTCCAAAGCTATGAAGGCATTTTCCTTTGTCTTCCTCTAAAACCTTTATTGTTTTATCTTCAAATTGTGTGCATTTTTCTTTATTTTGTTCAGTCCTCATTGTGCTTCTTCAATTTGAAACTCTTTGTCTAATTCTGATAATTCAATGGAGAAAGGATAATCCTTTTAACAATGGTGCTAAGTATCTATTCAGAAAAAAAAAAAAAAAGCAAACCTCAACCTTACCTTACGACATACATAAAATTTAACTCAAAATGTATCACGGACCTAAACGTAGAAGCTAAAACTACTAAACTTCTAGGGAAAAAAAAAAAAAAATAGAAGATCTTTGCAACCTTAGCATAGGCAAAGATTTCCTAAATGGAACGTAAAAAAAAACATGAAGTCTAAAAGGAAAAAATGTGATAACAGGACTTCGTTAATTTTAAAGCTCTGCCTTATTAAAAAAAAAAAAAATTGTAGACTGAGAAAAAATATCCTTAGTGAGCATAAGTGATAAATCCCAGTAGCCGGAATATATATAGCCTAGATACCAAAACCAGGTAAAGACACCATAAAAAAAGAAAATCACAGACCAGTATCCCTCATGAACTTAGGTGCAAAAAATCCTCAACAATGACCTCCGTGACAGGGAACACAACGGAGAGTCCCTGATGGAGCAGGAGAAAAGTGGGGTGCAGAAACTCAAATTCTAGTAAAAAGACCAGAGTTAATGGTCTGACTGAGCCTGGAGGGACCCCAGAAGACATGGCCCCTGGACTCTCTGTTAGCCCAAAACTGAAACCATTCCCAAAGTCATCTCTTCAGACAAAGATTAGACTGAACTATAAGACATAAAGTGATACTTATGAAGAGTGTGCTTCTTAGCTCAAGTAGGTACATGAGACGAAAAGGGTAGCTCCTTTTGGGGGTGAGATGAGAAGACAGAAAGAGATAGGAGCTGGTTGAATGGACGCAGGAAATCTGGGGTGGAAAGGAGGAGTGTGCTGTCACATTATAGGGATAGCAGCTAGGGTCGTATAACAATATGTGTATAAATTTTTGTATGAGAAACTAACTTGAACTGTAAACTTTCACTTAAAGCACGATTTAAAAAAAAAAGTCTGAATGAAAATACAGGTCATTTAAATAAACTTTACTTCAACATAATTATGTTCTATGGTATATAGGCTTAAAACAATTTCCAAAATAATTAGGATATATAATTGAGTTAATAGATTATAATCTAAGTTTATGTACTTTTGTTCTTTATGCCATAGAGAAAGGATATATATAAACATGTACCTACATAGATTCCGACTCATAGCAACCCTATAGGACAAAGTAGAACTGCTCCACAGGGTTTTCAAGGAGTGGCTGGTGGATTCAAGCTGCCGACCTCTCAGTTAGCAGCTGTGCTCTTAACCACTGTGCCACCAGGGCTCCAGATATGTGTGTGTGTGCATATTTAGGTCTGCTAATGAATGTATTCATTTTTGTCACTTAAAAGGTTGTACTGTTAAGAGATAAATAACAAGGACAGGGAATTTTAAAGGTTTATCCCAAGGGAATTTATTCAATATGGTGGAAGTTCTTTTTTTTTTTTGAAAAAGTCTTACCATAGGATATCCTATAGTCAGCACAGTGCTATTACATACTGAAAGGAAATAATCAGACTTTTAGTAGGTTTAGATATTGTAATTCTTGAATTAGAAGTTTATGTTGATAAACTTAGCAAAGTTGTAAATACCATGACCAGAGAAGTGTCTGACGTTTGAGCTATGATTTTACAGAATAGAATGGCATTAGATTTCCTACGAGTCTCCCAAGGAGCATTTTGTGTCTGCATGGATGAATGTTGCTGTGTTTACATTAATATCCAATCTCAGGTTTTGCAGAATGTCATTGCTGCTGCGGAATATGAAAAGCAGTTACTGATGCTGTTTAGATATGAACGAGTGCCCCATGGGACTTGTTTCCTTGGCTCAAAGACCTTAGGGTCATGGTTTTGCGGGTTATTTCAGATTATTGGCCTTATATTATTGTTAATATCTTTGTTTTACCTCCTAGTTCACTGTACAGATTTCTGGCTTTCATGGAAGTTTAGGTAACCCGCACAGACCATTGCCCTTAAGTGTCCTTTTGAAACTCGAGCCTTGAAAAAGAAGAAGAAGAAGAAAAAAAAAAAAAAAACTGGTGCCCAAAAGCCACTTTTGAGTCAAACAAAGGTCCAGGTATACTAGTAAGACCATTTTTCTCTGAGCATTGTGCTTTTTTGAAGAATTCGTCTGTTTTAGGAAACAGACTCCAAAGATCAGGCTGAGAGCTATGCTTAGGGTAAACCAGTAATTATTTCAATTGTTCATCAAGACACTGTTGTATGAGATATATAGCCAATGCTGTTACTCAAAATTCCAATTTAAAGCCTATAGAATTATGAACATTAAGAGAACTCACATTTCAGATAGACTCAAGGTTACTCCTTAAACCAGCCCCTTTAAAGCCAGGTTATTCCTTAACGTGCCCCACTCTATATATCATTCCAAGATTAACACAGCAGAAGTAGAGGCTCCAACTATGGCACGGTGAAAATTTTAGATGGTGCCTTGCTATTTGCAAGTAACATCTGGGTTCCTAAAAGCTTACTATGGTAAGCAGCAACCTATAAGAACCTCTGAAGGACAGCAAGATTCTAAAAATGATGTCCTACTGGGAAATATAAATCCAAGTTCATGCAGAAAAAAGCATTCTTCCCAAAATGGCAGTTGATAATGTGATCAAAGAAATTTATAGGAATTCTTTATCAAAAGGGGGAAACAAATGAGAGCTTCAGAACAGTGATGCCTAGCATATTTAGGGTGGCTGACCTAGGAGCAAGCCTGACCACATTTTGTTACAAGTTCCTGCTTCTACATTACTGAGAAAGTAACTTTGACTTATTCCCTTTCATATGCATGTGGTCTTGGGCCTCTGGTTGGGTGAAACCAACAGAACCTAACCCCCTAGCAATTATCTTTTTTAACCAGCCTGGCTTTTTCCCCAAACTCTTAGCAAATAAAGGTAGGAGTCAGGAATGTGATTGTAGGAGAACAAGTTTCTCCAGGAGGTTATATGCAGGAGCCCTAAAATCAAGGTGCTTGACCAAAGTAAAATGGCTGGTCTGGGCCTCAGTTCAGACTCCATCTTGACTCATGATAACTTCTTTAACAATTACTGACCCTGACATAGAGTTAAAAAATGTGGCTAAAAACTGAATGCTTTGAAGGCCAGCGTAGCAGGGGGAGAGGTCTGGAGACCATGGTTTTGGGGAATACCTAAGTCAATTGGCATAATAAAATCTATTAAGAAAACATTCTGCATCCCACTTTGAAGAGTGGCATCTGGGGTCTTAAAAGCTAACAAGCAGCCATCTAAGATGCATCAATTGGTCTCAACCCACCTGGATCAAAGGAAAATGAAGAACTCCAAGGACACAAGGTGATTACGAGCCCAAGAGACAGAAAGGGCCACATGGACCAGCGACTACATCATCCTGAGACCAGAAGAACTAGATGGTGCCCGGCTACAACCAATGACTGCCCTGACAGGGAACACAACAGAGAACCCCTGAGGGAGCAGGAGAGCAGTGGGATGCAGACCCCAAATTCTCATAAGACCAGACTTAATGGTCTGACTGAGACTAGGAGGACCTCAATGGTCATGGCCCCCAGACCTTCTGTTGGCCCAGGACAGGAGCCATTCCTGAAGCCAACTCTTCAGACATGGATTGGACTGGACAATGGGTTGGAGCGGGATGCTTGTGAGGAGTGAGCTTCTTGGATCAGGTGGACACTTGAGACTATGTTGGCATCTCCTGACCAGAGGGGAGATGAGAGGGTGGAGGGGGTTAGAAGCTGGCGAAATGGACACGAGAAGAGAGAGTGGAGGGAGAGAGTGGGCTGTCTCATTAGGGGGAGAGGAACTGGGAGTGTGTAGCAAGGTGTATATGAGTTTTTGTGTGAGAGACTGACTTGATTTGTAATCTTTCCCTTAAAGCACAATAAAAATTATTAAAAAAAAAAAATGTGGCTAAGAAGTTATTTTCTCCTTGAGCTAAGGGAAGGTCCTGACATCAGCTGACTTAAGTACATAACCAAAGAATTTCCCCTGCAACCATCAAACCCTTAGGCAAACTTAAGTACATAACAAAGGAAGGGTTTTTAATATTCTTAAGGGAGGGTCTTGACACAAGACACTTATCATAAGACTCCTCAGCAGCCTTCAGGAAATGTTTAAGACAATTACCTTGTAACTGCCCAGTAACACAAAAAACAAAACCCATTGCTGTCAAGTTGATTCTGACTCATAGCAACCCTATACCTCAGAGTAGAACTGCCCCCATAGAGTTTCCAAGGAGTGCTTGGTGGATTCAAACTGCTGACCTTTTGGTTAGCAGCCATAGTACTTAACCACTACTCCAGCAGGGTTTCCATAACTGCCCAGTAAAACCCCCTTAGTCAAATATTCAAACTAACCAATCCAAATAACCCACATTCGTGTTTCCAACCAATCACTATAAAGCCCCTGCTTCGAGTTGTTCTGCCTCCTGATTTTGCAACCTCCAATCAGAATATTGTAACCTGGTTCCTGGTTTCTGCCCTATATCTGTCCCTGGGAAGCCACTACCCCTTAGATTTGTTGGTCTTCACTCTGTGTAAGCTAACATCTCCCCATTCGAATGTTTCTTATGCTTTCCATAAATTTCTTTGTTTCACTTTAACAGAGTCTAAGAGTTTTACCCTAGGACACTAGTTTTCATTACTATGCTGTGTATTTTCCCATACTTGTTATGAAAATTCCTTCTTACTGTCCCTGTTTTTCCAAAAAGTTATTTATTCTTTTTATGCATTTTTCTCCACCTGGTGTACTTAGCTACACGGTCGCTATGAGTTGGAATTACCTCCACAGCAATGGGGTTTTTTGGGTGTACTTAAGAACCAATTTGTCAAATTCCACAAAAATCTTACTTAAATTTTCAAAAGTATTGCATTGAATTCATTACATTTATTTGGGGATAATTTCATAGTGATAATGCTTATTTCTATTTAAGAAAATGGTATAAAAAACTATAAAAGTCTAAAAAAAAAAAAGCAGGACCAGTTTTAACATAATTTTTTTTGCAGGCCCACAAACTTCTATAATCTACTTATTGAAAAATACATAATCATCAAAAATATCATATGTTTGATAAGGCTTTTAAGTATGTTTATAATATTCAGGTTTTAGTTCATCCCTCCCCCATCAAAACTTGTTACTTTTCTAGTTTGCCCCAAGCTCAGTGAACAAAACTACTATATACCTAGCGCAAAAGCCAAAATCAAGTCTCTCACACCCCACATCTAATACATAAGCAAGGAGAGTTGAGTCTAATCCCAAAATATACGCCAAAATTTTTCACTTCTGAATATCTCTATGGCAGTCACCCTACACTGATTTGCTGTCGTTTATTATGTGATGGAGTCCCTAGGTGGCACAAACAGATAAGCTCAAGGCTACTAACAGGTTAGAGGTTTGAACCTACCCAGAGGCCAGAGGCCTGGTGATCTGCTTTTGAACGGTGACAACCTTGAGGACCCTGTGGAGCAGTTCTACTCTGCATATATGGGGTTGCCATGAGTCAGAATGGACTCAACAGCAATGAGTCCGGCTTTTGGTTTTATTAGCTGATGTATCAGCTATGACTAAGTTTGGGTAGCATATAACAACAACAGCCAAAAAAAAAACTAAGAGTGATTTAAACGAGATACAAGATAGAAGTTTAGTGCTCTTTCATAATCATAACAGTAGTTTAAACGAGAAGTAGATCACCAAGCCTTTCTTCCCAGGTGTTTTTCGGTGAACTTGAACCACCAATCTTTCAGTTAGCAGTCATGCATGTAATGGAATTACAGGGCAGAAAGAGATAAATTGTGGGGCTGTGGGTGAATCCCAGGGAAGACTTTCCAGAAAAAATAATACTTTAACTAGGCATTAAATAATGAGAAATGATGAAAATTTTGATTGGTAGAAGAGGGTAAGTGACTGGGATGAAAGAATCTTGATACATATTGGCCTTGACAGGTTGGAATAAATGACCAATTGGACAAGAATTTGGCAACTGTCTGAGTTTATAAAATGAAAGAAAAGGCAAATTAAAGTCATTCTATCAGGTAGTGCAGAAGAATAATGATGCCAAGAAGAGAAATGGAGATACTGGGAGGAGAGATAAATTAATCACTTCAGCTTTCAGGGGACAGATAGTTCTTAGCTGATCATTTATGAGACAAAGAATGGAGAGTCTGCGTCTGGCCTCATCAACTGAGTTAGAGGTTAGGATGAAATATTTAAGTGGAAGTATCCTAAAGGCAGGAACACTGGTGGTGGAGTGGTTAAGAGCTACGGCTGCTAACCAAAAGGTCAGAGGTTCGAGTCCACCAGGTGCTCCTTGGAAACCCTACGGGGCAATTCTACTCTGTCTTACAGGGTCGTTGTAAGTCGGAATCGACTCAAAGGCAACAGGGCAGTTTGGGCTGTTGAGGTGTCATTTTGAGGCCTAGAGAATGATTTGCAAATCTAAACAAAAGTGCTAACATAGATAAGCTGATGGTTGAAGATTCGAAACTCAGAGAACACTCGGTGGCCACTTGAGGGAGAATAATAGCGCTTGGACAGACAAAGGAGTTCATGTATGGACTCCCAGTATCTTGTAGCTTTTCCCCCAGAGTTGTTCAGAGCACTGCTGTTCTGCAAGGTTTTTAATAAGTGTGCCAAGAAACAGTGTGATGCGTGCCAAGATCTTCGGGAAGTTCTGAGTTTGAAGATAAACAACTTCTCCTGGTCTTCATAAAATCCTTAAAAATGGGCAATGTGTTCTAAATCTCAAAGAGGGGTGGTGAGAGTGAGCAGTGTTTCCAGAGCTTATTCCACTATACACGTTCTTTTGGAGCAATATGCCACAAATATTTTGAACTCTACCAGTTCTAGAAAATGGGGGCGTAGTGGAAGATAATGACTGAGAGACTTAGGAGAGCCACCTTGTGTCCTCAAGCAAACCACAGGCCTGCTACCTCAACCTGAGCACCTTCCAGCCCTGTGGAGCCATACTGTGAATCTATTTACTGGTTGTTGTTGTTAGGTGCTGTCGAGTTGTGTCCGACTCCTAGGAACCCTACATACAATGGTACATTGTACATGTACCTCCTGGTCCTGTTCCATCCTCACGATCATTGCTATGTTTAAGCCCATTGTTGTAGCCACTGTGTCAATTCAACTCCTTGAGGGTCTTCCTCTTTTTTGTCGACCCTCTACCTTACCAGGCATGGTGTCCTTCTCTAGGGGCTGGTCCCTCCTGATAACATGTCCAAAGTATGTGAGACAAAGCCTCACCATCCTTGCTTCTAAGGAGCATTCTGGCTGTACTTCTTCCAAGACAGACTTGTTCATTCTTTTGGCAGTCCATGGTATATTCAATATTCTTCTCCAACACAGTAATTCAAAAGCATCAATTCTTCTTTGGTCTTCTTTATTCATTGCCCAGCTTTTCACATGCATATGAGGTTATTGAAAACACCATGGCTTGGGTCAGATGCACCTTAGTGCCAAACCAAAAAATCAAACCCATTGCCATGGAGTTGATTCCGACTCATATCAACCCTATAGGACAGAGTAGAATTGCCCCATAGGGTTTCCTAGGAGCGGCTGGTGGACTTGAATTGCCAACATTTTGGTTAGCAGCTGTAGCTCTTAACCACTGGGCTGGGGCATCATACTACTGGTATTTAAATCCTGATTTTTTTTTCCTTCAATAAAATAGGGACACTGATCATTTTCAAGAAAGGTTGCTGTGAAAATTAACAAATATGTGTAAAACATTTAATACCCACTACAGTTTTTTTTACCCGTTGCTGTCAAGTCAATTCCGACTCGTAGTCGACCTTATAGGAGGGAGTAGAACAGTCCCATAGAGTTTCCTGGTGGATTTGAACTTTTTGGTTAGCAGCCATAGCACTTAACCACTACGCCACCAAGGTTTCCAGCATTTAACACATATGGTAAGAACTCTTTTGTGGTAAGAACTCTAACATGAGTTAGGTATTTTTCTCATTGTCTTAACTTTTCATTTAAAAGTTTTTTTTTTTTTAATTAAAAAAATATTTAACTGGTAAGAGCATACTCTTGCTGTTTTAAACTTTGTAAATATAGGTGCTTTTTCAAAATATTCTTATAAATCTGAACTTTTTTGGTTTGGTCTTTGGGGTCTGTGATCATTTCCATTTACGTCATGAAACTCTGTGTGGAACTTCTATTTTCGGGTAGAATCTTGGACATTAACACTTTTTCAAGAAACTACAGTTGATTTACTTTAAACCCTTCATAACTAAAATAAAGGTGAAAAATTCTGCCTTTAGATTATTAGCATTTCAAAGCAGCTTCTCAGTTACCACTGAATGTATTTTTTCAGTCCTTGTTTAGTGAACTTTCAAAAGAATTTTGAAAAACAATATCCATTTTCACACATTTGAAAATTAATATCTAAAATTCTCCTTTTTAAATTTAAATAATTACAGAGAATTTAGTTTCTGGTCTAATAAAAATACTGATTTTCCTTTTTTAATTTTTATATATTTTTGTAAAATGGAATATATGCACTATAAAAAGTTAGAAGGTGCAGATAAACATAAATGAAATATAATATTCTAACCTCCAGCGTATTGTACCATGTATGCCTGTGTGTTGCATGTTGTGTGCATTTATATGTATATCCTGACAGGTATTCACGGATTCTAAACATGCACTTGGGTATTGCCTTGGTCATCTAGTGCTGCTACAACAGAAATACCACAAGTGGAGGCTTTAACAAAGAGAAATTTATTTCTTCACAGTAAAGTAGGCTAAAGTCCAAATTCAGGGTGTCAACTCCAGGGGAAGCCTTTCTCTCTCTGTCGGCCTTCTCATCAATCTTCCCCTGGACTAGGCGCTTCTCCGAGCAGAAACTCTGGGTCCAAAGGACACGTCCTGCTCCCGGCACTGCTTTCTTGGTGGTATGAGGTCCCCACTCTGTGCTAGCTTCCCTTTCCTTTTATCTCTTGAGAAATAAAAGGTGGTGCAGGCCACCCCAGGGAAACTCTCTTTACACTGGATCAAGGATGTGACCAGGTAAGGGTGTTAAAATTCCACCCTAATCCTCTTTAGCATAAAATTACAATCTCAAAATGGAGGACAACAACAGAATACTGGGAATCATGGCCTAACCAAGTTAATACACACATTTTTGGGGGGACATAATTCAATTCGTGACAGGTATTTTTAACCAAAATAAGAATATACCATTACTTGCTTTAGTCAAGTCATAATCTCTACTTTTCATATCAAATTTCATAGTATCTAATCCTTCCTATATTTAAGTTTCACCATTGTTCCAAAAATAAGCTTTCTAATTGCTTGTTTCAAACTAGGACCACCTCTGCATTTGGTTCAATCTTTTCCAGTGCAGCATAGCCGCCCCTCACATTCTTTAATTCTCATTGATATTCAATACTGACGTTTCAAATAAAGCTTTTACATCACTCTTTTAAGTGAATCCAGTGGAACAAAAATACAGCAATCTAACATGTTATACCTTTGACTTTAAAAACTGTATAATAAGCAATTGGGAGTATGTAGCAAGGTGTATATTCGATAATATTGAATTTTGAAGAATATGGAATATACCATGGGCTGCCAAAAGAATGAACAAATCTGTCTTAGAAGAAGTACAACCAGAATGCTCCTTAGAAGCAAGGATGGAAAGACTGCATCTTACATACTTTGGATATGTTGTCAGGAGGGATCAGTCCCTGGAGAAGGACATCATGCTTGGCAACGTACAGGGTTGGCGGAAAAGAGGAAGACCCTCAATGAGCCAGATTGACACAGTGGCTGCAACAATGAGCTCAAGCATAACAATGATTGTAAGGATGGCGCAGGACCGGGCAGTGTTTCGTTCTGTTGTGCATAGGGTCGCTATGAGTAGAAACCGACTCAACAGCACCTAACAACAACAACAACAGCAAGTTGTATATAAGTTTTTGTGTGAGAGACTGACTTGATTTGTAAACTTTCACTTAAAACACAATAAAATTTTTTTTTAAAAAAACTGATAAACTCTAAAAGTCCACAATTCCCTTTTATTTTCACAAAATTTGACCTTTATAAATTAATTTTATTCCAGAAAGTCTTTTGTAGATCACTCTAGATTTCTTTGCAAAAAGACCACATACATTTAAATTTAAATTTTCAAAAGATTTCTGTGGCAATGATGCTCTTGGAGCCCCGGTGATGCAGTGGTTAAGCGTTCGGCTGCTCAACAAAGGTGGGCAGTTTGAATTCACCAGGCACTGTTTGGAGACCGTATGGGGCAGTTCTACTCTGCCCTATAGAGTCTCTATGAGTTGAAATCAGCTGGAAGGTGTTGGGTTATGGGTTAATGATGTTCTTGGGAGTTGAAGTTCATTCTGAATTGAGTTACCATTTCAAGTATTATTAGTACACACTTGACCAAATCAACATAGTTGTTTTACACATTTTTGTAATAACTAACATTTACGTAGCACTTACTGTGCGCAAGGCAAAGTTCTAGGTGCTTTGACTTTTCTATAGAAGTCTTAGAACTAGAAGACCCAGGTGTGAGTTTTAGCCATTCTTCTCACTGCTCATGTGACCTTGGGTCACCTTGGGTAAGTCACTTAATTCCTTAAGACCTTAGTTTCTTTATATTTATGAAATAAGCATATATCCAGACATGAAGTCCATGGGAAATTTTAAAATATTACAAAGAGCAAAAAGCAAGTTTAAGAAGCAAAATCTAGGTGAACATGGTGTTGTTGGCTGCCATCAAGTCATCTTCATAGCAACCTAAAAGCCTCCACTGGCCGACAGGCGGTGACTGCGTGTGAGGTGCACTGCCCGGGAATCAAACCTTGGTCTCCCACGTGGAAGGCAAGAATTCTACCACTGGACCACCGCTGCTTGCTTATGCAGATATAAAGCGCTCTTATTACAACTTCATGCTAGATAAACCTTAACATGCTGATTATTACATTTTGAAATCTCTACATTTGCTCTTCTAATTGATGCTCAGAGGAGATTGCTGCTTTTTAGTAAATATGTTCAGGCCAGTGAGGTACAGGAGAAGTATTTAGACAATATAGCAGAACTATTCTTCTTGTAACCTGAATTCTGTATTTTTCTTTCAGGTTTGTTAAACTATTACAGACGCATAAAGTTATGAACAATGGGCTTGCTTATTTTGATGCCTTGAAGTTAAGTGGCAATGAATCTGGGAATATTTTACTCAATGTAATAATAATGACACCTCTTTTATTTCTGGACATTTAATTTCCATTGAAAATGCCTGATTAAATTCACAAAAGGCATAATAAAGCCTGAGCATGGGCGTTCCCCAGTTGTAAAAACAACTCGCCATCCAGTCAACTTCGACCCAGACTCATGGCGACTCCATGTGAGTCAGAGTAGAGCCATGTTCCACAGGGTTTTCAATGGCTGGTTTTTTGGAAGTAGATCTCCAGGCCTTTCTAACGAAGCATCTCTGGGTGTACTCGAACCGCCATCCTTTTGTTTAGCAGCTGAGTGCTTAACTGCTTGAAACTCTAGTGAGCAGTTTACTTATAGCACATCTCAATGTGGATGCTAAATTTTCATTAAAAACAATTGATCTGTATTTACCTTGTGATAATTTGCCAAAAATTCTATGTTTTTTCTTATTAGCAAGGAGTAGATAATCAACTCACACTTTGGAAGTGACTTTACAGACAGGGACATGAAGCCTTGGGCAGAGGTACTGGAGAAGGAACTAGGGCCCAAACCTGGTTTTCTAACTGCATATTCCTCTAATCTCAATATGGCTTTGTCATGGTTTAAATTAAAGCGGTGTATCTGCTTTGAAACTTGGAAAACTGGCAGTTTTTCCTGGACATATAGGATATTTTTTTGTTAGTTTAAGAAACTCATCTTTTTGTAGTATGGTGAAGAAACCTCTCAAAGGTTTGTGCTTACATTGGCCTATGTAAGAGACAAAGTAGTGGATTTCAGCCTCCCAAAGGTTCGTCTTTTTAATCTACTCTCTGACCTAATTAGAAGTCCACCCCAGGCAGTCGCCAACCTCCTGCAAAGTTTCTAGAAAATTTACTGCTTTGACTATTCACGCTTTCCTTGAATATAAGGCTCATTATTGGAATTCTTCCTTTGTATTCCCTTCAATTTATTTCTACTTGCTGCCATAACTACAGTTCACTTGGCATGTCAGAGAGTTTAACTTTTCCCTACATCTTACCTGGGTTTCATACCTGCCTTAATTTTTGCTGTAGTTTTAATTAGTTTCACTATATTTGTTGACCACACATTTTGGTTTTGTTCTCAACTGTTACTGCCCGAATGGTTTCCCTTGCCCTAAGTAAGATCTCATTAGCTTTATAAGCCGTCTTTCCCACAGCATCTAGAGAACCAGTTTTCTGTGTTTTAGTGGTAATAAGTCTCTGTAGCATCCCCGCTCAATCTTTCCACTTAGCACCCTAATAGTTACACGCTTTCAGAAACTAAAGCTTCTACAGCCAGTTGAGAAGTATATCGTGTCACTTGTCACTTTTTAGCATTATCAGGAATGAATGAGGTTCTTTTAGATGAAACCACTGAAAATATTAAAAGATTCTGTGGAGCAGTTTTGATATTTACAGTGCTAAACTGTTACGGTTTGATTGCAACCCGCCTCCCCCCTCCCCCAAATTTTTTTTTCTTTTTATGGTTCAATATCAATTTATAAAGTTCAAAAACAAGCAAAACTAAGCATATTATATATGTGTATATATAAAGAATATATATTTATAATACATTTTTCCACATATAAAACAGATTTTTTTAGGTTTTTTGTTTAAAATGTTCTAAATATTTATTGTGACAAAATATATGTAACAATACATTTCAACCCTTTTTTTTTGGTCTCATGGGGTCTTTTTATTGTTGTTGTTGAGAATATACACAGCAAAACATACACCAATTCAACCATTTCTACATGTACAATTCAGTGAAATTAATTACATTTTTCAAGTTGTGCAACCACTCTCGCCCTCCTTTTCTGGTTGCTCCTCCCCATTAACATAAACTCACTGCCCCTTAAGACCCCTATCTAATCTTTCAAGCTGTGTGGTCACTTTGATCCCATGTAGATGGATCTTAAAAGAGCATAAAGCTCAAGGCAGACATTTTTTTAACTAGTTAAGCTAAACTTTTGTTTGGTTTTAAGAAGATTTCAGGGCATATTTTTTATCTACATTTTAAAGAGTAACTCAAGGCAATAGTTTCAGGGGCTCAGTCACCACCCTTCATGGTGCCAGAAAGTCTGGAGTCCATGAGAATTTGGAATTCTGTGCTACATTTTCCCCCTTTTGATCAGGATCAAAATATTCAGTAACGGTACCCGGACATCGCATTTCAGCCATTTTTACTTGTACAAAGCAGTGATTGACACTCACGACATTCACCATGTTGTAGAAAATTCACCATATCTGTTTCCATTTTTTTTGATCACCTTTAATAAAAGCTCTGTATCCCTTAAAAAGCATCCCTATTTTCCTTTCCACCTGTCACTCCCCAGGTAACCACTAATGAACTTCGCTCTCTATGCCTTCGCCTATTCTGGATATCTCATTTAAGTGGGACCATACAATATCCATCCTCTTGTGTCTGATTTATTTCACTTCGCACAATGATTTCAAGGCTCATTGATGTCACAGCATGTATCAGAGCTCCATTTCCCTTTACGACTGAGTAATATTCCACCATATGGATAGACCACGTTTTGTTTATCCGTTCATCTGTTGACAGACACTTAGGTTGTTTTCACCCGTTGACTATTGTGAATAGTCCTGGAGTGAACACTGGTGTACAAGTATCTGTTTGTGTTTCTGCTCTCAATTCTTCTGGGTCTATACCTAGGAGTAGAATTGCTGGGCCATAAGGTAGTCCTATGTTTAACTTTGAGGTATCGTCAAACTGTTTTCCACAACAGCTACACCACTGTACAATCACAGCAGCAGTGGATAAGGGTTCCAATTTCTCCACATCTTCTCCAACATTTGTTATTTCCCATATTTCTAATAATAGCCATCCTAGTGGTGGTAAAGTGGTTATCATTACATTGTGGTTTTTATTTGCATTTCCCTAATGACTAAGGGTATTGAGCACATTTTCATGTGCTTATTTGAGTATCTTCTTTGGTAAAACGCCTATTTAAGTCCTTTGCCCATTTTTTATTTGGGTTATTTGTCTTTTTATTGTTAAGTTATAGGAGTTCTTTACATACTCTGGATACTAAACCCTTGTCAGATATATGGTTTCCAAAAATTTTCTCCTAGTCTGTATGTTGTCTCTTCATTTTGCCGATAATGATGTCATTTACTGATAAAGTCCTATGATGTACAAAAGTTTGTAATTTTGATGAAATTCCATTTGATTGGACTATTTAGTCTTTCTACATTCACAATAATTACCAAAAAGGAGAGACATCTGCCATTTTGTTATTTGTTTTTTGTGTGTTATACCTTCTTTGTCCCTCATTTCATCCAATATTGCCAATTTTTGTGGGGTGTTTTGTAGCGACTCATATTGATTCACTTCTCCTTTCCATTTATGTATATTTTTAGATATTTTCACTGTGGTTACCATGGGGATTGCATTTAACATTTTACATTTATAATCAGGTTTAAATTGGTACCAGCTTAGTTTTGTTGTTACTGTTAGGTGTCTTCAAGCGTTGTAGGGTAAAAACATTACAAAGCTTAGTAAAACAAAAAGAAAGTTTTATTCGGCATGTAGAATGGGAATTCTAAAACACTTAATTGTGCTCATGAGGAACCTTTACATAGATGAAGAGGCAGTTGTTCGGACAGAACAAGGGGATACTGATTGGTTTAGAGTCAGGAAAGGTGTGCGTCAGGGTTGTATTCTTTCACCATACCTATTCAATCTGTATGCTGAGCAAATAATCCGAGAAGCTGGACTATATGAAGAAGAATGGGGCATCAGGATTGGAGGAAGACTCATTAACAACCTGCATTATGCAGATGACACAACCTTGCTTGCTGAAAGTGAAGAGGACTTAAAGCACTTACTAATGAAGATCAAAGACCATAGCCTTCAGTATGGATTACACCTCAACATAAAGAAAATATCCTCACAACTGGACCAATAAGCAACATCATGATAAAGGGAGAAAAGATTGAAGTTGTCAAGGATTTCATTTTACTTGAATCCACAATCAACAGCCATGGAAGCTGCAGTCAAGAAATCAAAAGACGCGTTGCATTGGGAAAATCTGCTGCAAAGGACCTCTTCAAAGCGTTGAAAAGCAAAGATGTCACCCTGAAGACTAAGGTGTGCCTGACCCAAGCCATGGTATTTTCAATTGCATCATATGTATGTGAAAGCTGGACAATGAATAAGGAAGACCGAAGAAGAATTGACACCTTTGAATTGTGGTGTTGGTGAAGAATATTGAATATCCCATGGACTGCCAATAGAACGAACAAATCTGTCTTGGAAGAAGTGCGGCCAGAATCCTCCTTAGAAGCAAGAATGGCGAGACTGCGTCTTACATACTTTGGACATGTTGTCAGGAGGGATCAGTCCCTGGAGAAGGACATCATGCTGGGCAGAGTACAGGGTCAGCGGAAAAGAGGAAGACCCTCAACGAGGTGGATTGACACGGTGGCTGCAATAATGAGCTTGAGCATAACAACGATTGTGAGGATGGCTCAGGACAGGGCAGTGTTTTGTTCTGTTGTGCATAGGGTCGCTATGAGTTGGAACCGACTCGACGACACCTAACGACAACATTCGGGATATATTCAAAAGGGCAAAAGCGGTAAATTGGACAAGCATGCTGCCAGAGCCATGTCTGCCAAAATCCAAGGAAATTACAGAACAGACAACAGTGGGAAACGGACAAGCATACTGCACAGCCAAGTCTGCTCGAGTCCAAGGAAATTTACAGAGTCATCGGTATACGTTAACATTACAAAGGGGCAAAAGCATTGAAAGTTTTGTCTTTTCACAGATGGGCTAGAAACTGTGATCCTGCGTTTTTTAATCATCTTAGCAATCATTGGTACAGGTTTCAGTAAAGACAGCAGGGTCTTCATTGCTCCAACAATTTTTCCATTCACTAAATGCTAATAGAAAAACCTGCGAGTGGAAACTCTTTTGTGTTCTGTTTAATTGGTTTATGTGAAAGTTTTCCTCAAAGATATTTTCCAAGATTATCCTAGCTATTGTCTTGTTACCTCAGAGCCCAGATGATGTGTCCTTGTGAGTCGTTGTGAGTCCAGCTCCAGTTGGGTCACATTTTTAGGACAGTGGATAATGGCTGGAAAATCTCCTCCTAAGTCAGAAGTCAGCTCTGACTCACAGCAACGCTGTGCACAACAGGAGCATCCTGGCTGCACTTCTTCCGAGGCAGAGGCGTCTGTTCTTCCGGCTGTTCTTCCGGCAGTCCGTGGCGTAGTCAATATTCTTCACCGTAGTTCAAGACAGCAGTTCTTCTTTAGTCTTCTTTATTCATCGTCCAGCTGTCACACACATATGAGGCGAATGAAAACTCCGTGGCTTGGGTCAGAGGCACCTTAGCCCTTAAAGTGACATTTTTGCTTTTCAAAATTTTAAAGACGTTGTTTGCAGCAGATTTACCTGATGCAATGAGCTGTTTGTTTTCTCAGCTGTGGCTTCCATGGGTGTTGATTGTGGATCCAAGTAAAAGGAAATCCTTGACAACTTTGGTAACATACAAGAGCTATTCCTATGTTGCTCCTTCCTGCTCCTGTTTATGTTGTTGTTATCACCAATTACATCTTTACACATCGTCAATCCTGTAACATACATTTAAACTTTTTAAAAATGCATTTATCATTATAAAGCATGAGGGACATAATTAGAATTACCAACCAAATACACCTTAAAACTGACCTTATACTTGCCCATGAAATCACCTATAGTACAGTTCTTCTTTTTTTTTATTGTACAGTTTGGGTTCTGTCTAGTGTCCTTTTCTTTCCATCTCCAGGACTCCCCCTGGCATTTCTTATAGGGTAGGTCTGACCCAGCAGAAAGGCTGATGAACAGGGGACCTCGCTTACTGGCATACATGATTCGCCAAGGCGAGATCAGCAGCTTGTCCTTACAGCAAGCACTGCCTGGTTGAATTAAGCCACGGATGAAGCCCCAGGGTTTCAACACAAGTTCCAATGACTCTTTGCAGAGCCGTTGTTATTTAGGTGAAGGAATGGACCTCTAGAGCTCCCTACTCCAACGTTTTGCATAATTTCATGCTGTTCTTGAAAGTTCTGAATTCTGTCAGACATTCTTACACCAGCCCTTCTCCTTCAGCCCTTTCAAGCCATGTCTATGCTTTGGTATTCTTCAATCACACTAATTAGTCCCTTGTGATTAAGTGTGGACACTGCCTACGCCTTTTTTTGGTTCTTCCTCCCCACTGGCCCCCCGGGGGTGCAGATTCTGTCTAATCTGGGAGGGCCACCTCCTCTGTCCTTCAGTCACACCCCAGACAGACAGGCACAGACAGGCAAAACATAACAGTCCCCTGGCAAAACCAAAGTCTATTCCACACACTCCTCAGCCGGAACACCCTCCTGTCAGGGAGTGGGGCTTCTGGTCCTCCACCGTGGCGGCAGCCTCCCCACAGTGCAGAATCACCTCCCGTGAAAAACTCTTGTTAATACCCGTGATGATTGCTTCATCGCTGTAGAGGAAACACACTCTTATGCCTGTGGTCAGGTTGCACAATGTTTTATTCACTGAGCCAACATTCAGTGTTTACTCTGCATGCGACATTATGCAAAATCCCAAAGACACAATTGAAATGTATGACCCAAGCCTCCCAGAGCTTACAGCCTAATAGGGCAAGTGAATAAGAAAATCATAAATTAGGTAACAGTGGGATAACAGACATCGTAGAGAAAACTCTGGGTGTTAAGTAAATGGCACAGAAGGGATTTGGGGGCTTAGTGACAGGCTGACAGCTTCTGGAAAGAAGAAGTCTTTAAACTGGGAAATCCACTTGAGTTTCAAAAAATTTCTTTTTGTAATTAATGCTGCGAAATATGTATATATCTTAGTCTGCATCTGATTACATGCTGTGTATATATTTCTGGGAGTAGAATTACAGAAACAAAGGTAGAACCCCTAGGATTTCTAGTACACGTTACTCAAGGCTTTCCAGAAAGGTTGCCTCAAGTCCAATGGCCCAGAGCAGCATCCCTCTGATGTGCTCTGCTGGCAGTGGATGCTCTCCAGTTCTTGATCAGATACTCAGCGCCTGGAGCTGCCCCTGCCCCTCTCCTCCCACTGTGTGTGATTTTTGTTTCCCTCTTGTTAGTACAAACCCTAATCTAAGCTAGGAAACTTTTCCAGAACTTGCAAATGAGCAAGAGATTCCTGGACGTCCTTTCTGTAGAAAGCAGGGCTAGTCTAGCCGACCCTGCAGGGATGATATGGGATGTATACCTTTGGCACAAATGGTTAATGAATTCTGCAGCTAACTGGTTGAGTCCACCCAGAGGCACCTTGGAAGAAAGGTCAGGTGGTCCACTTCTGGAAAATCAGCCAGTGAAAACCCTATGGTGTACAGTTATATACACAGGAGGCCGCTGTAAGTCTAAATCAACTCCGCAGCAAATGGCTTGGTTGGATTCTTGTTTACAACTTTGAGTCACTAGCTTTTGACCAGGCTATTTTGCAAGTCTTTAGGGGTAGAAGTTGACTACAAGTTAGCAGATAGTTATGGGAAGTATCTTTATTCATAACAATGCAAATGAATTTTGTCCAACACAATGAATTTCTACCCGGTAGAAGAGATATCCCAAGACATGAGATCTCCAAGCACTCTTTTTTGTATATGGTGCTCTTAGGTCCCTGGCTGCACAAAGGTTTGCACTCAACTGCTAACCTAAAGGTCAGCTGTTCAAACCTTCCAAAGAAAAGGCCTGGTGATCTGCTCCTGTTAAGATTACAGGCAAGAAAATCCTATGGAGTAGCTCTGCTCTGTAACACATGGGGACCTCATGAGTGGGGATCGACTTGACAGCAACTAACAACAACACAACAGTGTCTCAGTAATTTTCTTCATGGGGCCACTGGGCCAAAAGAAACACCTACAGTTCCTTTTATTAAGTAGTTAAGCCCAAACAGCTTGGTAGTAATTTGTGCAGTGTCCCTGTGAGTTCGCTGAGGTACCATGAGTGCCTTGGTGCTCAATTTGGGGACCCTCATTATACTATACAGAGCCCTGGAGACACAATGGTTAAGCACTTGGCTGCTAAGGTAAGGGTCAGCAGCTGGAAACCACCCAGCCGCTCTGCAGGAGAAAGACCTGACACTCTGTTACCATAAAGATTTAAAAAAAAAAAACAAACTTGATTTTGACTCATAGTGACCCTATAGGGCAGAGTAGAACTGCCCCATAGGGCTTCCAAGGACCTGCTGGTAGATTCAAACTGCCAACCTTTTGGTTAGCAGCCATAGCTCTTAACCAGTGTGCCACCAGGGCTCCACCATAAAGATTACAGTCTAGAAAACCCTGTGGGGCAGTTCTACTCTGTTACACAGGGTCACTAGGAGTTGGCATTGACTTGACAGCACCCAACAACAACAGAAACCTTATATTCACTAATTTTGCATCTATTAGCAAATTCATTTCAGCTTTCCTTATTGCCTAGATAGATAGATAGCTGTCTTCAGGTTTGCACTGATACTCCACAGCCCATTATCAACCCACCTGGATTAGCAGGATCTACTTCAGGGAATCTGTTCGGTATGCCTGTAGTCATTCCTGCCGATTAAAAACTCGCCTGACGGAAACCCAGGGGCACGCCGGCTTCCGCCAATGACATTCGCACCACTTGCCGTGCAGTAGACTCTGACTCATGGTGACCCCATGCACGTCAGAGTAGAACTGTGCACCGCAGGGTTTTCAGTGGCGGATTTTTTGAAAGTAGATCAGCAGGGCTTTCTCCTGAGGTGCCTCTGGGTGGACTTGAACTTCCAACCCTTCAGTAGCAGCCAAATGCATTAACCGTTTATATCACCCAGGGACTCCAGTGATATTCACAGACCCTGTTGATCCAGCTGAAGTGTGCACTGGGCTGTGGCAGGTGGTAACTATGAAAGGATCACGCCTCCTCTAGTACCATATACCTGAAGCCTCTCATCCATTCACCTTTCCTGTTACTGGCAGCAGAGGAGTTATTGTGTCCACTTGCCAGGTGAGAACTATACTTGAGGTAAGACCTGACATTACACTTTTGCCCTTCAACTGGTTTTTGAACTGTAAGTGGCTTATGTTTAGTCTTCTTCTTGTGAAATAGGAGCCTTTTGATGGCATTTAGTTAGAGCTAGAGCTGCTGATGCTGCTGTTAACAGACACTGAAGAAGAACCACTCAGTTGGGATGAGAACACTTTAAAGATGGTTGATTCCTGCAGTCTGGTTGAGGGTCTGATGTGTAAGCACTGTGCATTCCCGATTTTGTACATGTACCTGTGGTATGACTCATGTAGTTTTGTCCCTGTCCTTTGCGGGATTTCTGTCCAACTTCTGGGACCACTGTCCACTCACTCCCATTCTGGTTGGCTAGACCTTTACTGTCCTTAGTCAGGAAAAGTGTAGCAGTTAAGAATGCATCTGGCATCCTAGTTTGGTGAGTAGCATTTGGGGTCTTAACAGCTGGTGAGTGGCCATCTAAGATACAACTATTAGTCTCTATGCTTCTGGAGCAAAACAGAAAGAAGGAAACCACAGATTCAAAGAAGAAACTAGTCTACAGGATTAATAGTCTACAAGAACCACAGCCTCCCCTAACTTGAGACCAGAAGAACTAGATGGTGCCCAGCTGCCACTACTGACCATTCTGACCAGGGACACAACAGATGGTCCAGGATAGAATGGGGGAAAAGTGTAGAATAAAGCTCATATTCCTAAAAAAGGCCAGACTGACTGGACCAGCAGAGATTAGCGGAATCCCTGAGACTTATCGCCCTGGGATACCCTTTAAACTTGAAACTCAAACCATTCCTGGAGGTCACCTATCAGCCGAAGGATAGAGTGGCTCGTAAAATAAATAATGTCACCTGTGATTACTATGCTTCTCTAAACGGTTGTTTAAAATGAGACCTAACAGTCTACGTTTACCCTAGCCCAAAGATGAGAAAGTAAGGAGGACAAGGAAGTTAGATTAATAGAAACAGAACAACTGAAAGGGAAATAATGAGAATGCTGAAATATTGTAAAAACCGTAACCAGTGTCACTGAATAATATGTGTAAAAAACCAAAACCAAACCTGTTGCCATAGAGTCAATGGCTCATAGCAACCCTATAGGACAGAGTAGAACTGCTGCAAAGGGTTTCCAAGGAGCGTCTGGTGGATTAGAACTGCCAACCTTTTGGTTAGCAGCCAAATGCTTAACAACTGTGCCACCAGGGCTCCAAACAATATGTATGGAAATTGTTAAATGAGACCCTAATTTGCTATGTAAATTTTCCTCAAAAAAAATCACGATAAAAAAAAAAAAAGAACGCACTTGGGTGTAAGTGATGGGAAAACATCTCACAGCGAAACAATCAGGAGATCTGGAGGTGGGTGCCTGGAGCTGACTGGTGTGGCTGCTGAACAACGTGGGCTGGCTGAGGCCAGGCTTGTTTTCTGAGCTCTTCCCCCAACCATGCTGGCTGCTGGCTGCTGGCTGCTGGCTGCTGGCTGCTGGCTGCTGGCTTGTGTCTCATGGAGGTATAGTGGTTGTTGCAACTCTACGCAGAAAGAGGAAAGGGCATGCCAGCTTTTTAGATGAACCCACTACTTGACTTCTACTTTAGATCATATTGGCCACAACTAGTCATATGACTCTCTAGAGACCAGTCCCATGGAATTGTAGTATCATGACTGGTACAGACCATCTCAGTTTATCTCCTGGGATTGGGACAGGAGCATCAAAGATGTGATGGAACTCATGTGAAATTGTGCACTGCAGATAAGTAAGTAAACACAATTAAGCCCGTGTGTATCATGCTTATTGGCCAATTCACCCCAGTATGGACTGCCAGAAGAACGAACAAATCTGTCTTGGAAGAAGTACATCCAAAATGCTCCTTAGAAGCAAGGATAGCAAGACTTTGTCTCATGTGCTTTGCACGTGTTATCAGGAGGGGCCAATCTCTGGAGAAGGACATCATGCTTGGTAAAGTAGAGGGTCAGCAAAAAAGAATACCCATGATGAGATGTATTGACATGATGGCTGCAAAAATGGGCTCGAACATAGCAAGGATTACGAGGATCTTTGCTGTGGCACAGGAAGACAAACATGTGCCGTCTAACAATAAACTAATATGATACTGCCTTATCGTCCCTCATTCCTCCTGCTGGCTCACTCCTGGAAAGAATCCCAAACTTGGAACCAAGCTTTCTGCTCAGCTCCTGCCATACTACCTCTGTGGAAACCCTGGGCCCTCCCCGGTTGGTCTCCTCTGGTCTCCTCTGACCTGCCTCTCCAGGTGTGGGCTCCAGGAAGCTGCGAGGGGAAGAAGAATTGCTGTTGGGGCTCTCACAGAAAGGGGCTGCCAGGGACCCTCCTTTAAAGTGGGGCAGAGGTGACCACAGGTGGACAGGAGGCCCAGGGAAGCAGCCCCAGGATCTAAGAAAGGACCATCAATAGGTGCTTATATGGCAGCGTAATTATTACCTGACTTTACAGATTAGAAGACTCTCAGTCTTCTATAGGAAGCTCAGATAACTGCCAGTAAGGGGTCAGAGCCAGGACCTAAACCAGGACTTCCTAGCCCTAAAGCCAGAAGTCTTCCTTCTCCTGACCCTGCTTCCCATTGGCAGGGCATCTGGTTTGTGGGACCCGCCTTTCATCTATCTTTGCCCCTCCCGAATTCCCCTGCCCCAGCCCACAGCCTGGAGCATGTCCCCTCCTCTTCCTCCCTCCCCTCTCTCAGGCCCTGCACTGCATCAGGCTCAGCTCTAGAGAGGGCTCCTCCCTTTGCCACTGCAGGTAAAGCCCGTCTTGTGGGGTCAGCTACTAGTGCCCTTGCTGCACTCGCACAGGCTCACACACCCCACAGCCACAGCAGTCACAGGGAGACACCCACACAGGCTCACACACACACTCAAATCGACTACATCTGTAGGAAGAGACGATGGAAAATCTCAATATCATCAGTCAGAACAAAGCCAGCTGACTGCAGAACAGACTGTCAATTGCTCATATGCAAATTCAAGTTGAAACTGAAGAAAATTAGAACAAATCGAAGAAAGCCAAAGCACGACCTTGAATCTATCCCACCTGAGTTTAGAGACCATCTCAAGAATAGATTTGACGCGTTGAACACTAAGCGTCCAAGACCAGATGAGATATGGAATGACATCAAGGACATCACACGTGAAGAAAGCAAGAGGTCATGAAAAAACAGGAAAGAAAGAAAAGACCAAAATGGATGTCAGAAAAGACTCTAAAACTTGCTCTTGAATGTCGACTAGCTAAAGTGAAAAGAAGAAACGACGAAGTAAAAGAGTTGGACAGAAGATTTCAAAGAGTGGCTCTAGAAGACAAAGTAAAGTATTATAATGACATGTGCAAAGACCTGGAGATGGAAAACCAAAAGGGAAGAACACACTCAGCATTTCTCAAGCTGAAAGAACTGAAGAAAAAATTCGAGCCTCAAGTTGCAATATTGAAGGACTCTATAGGAAAAATATTAAACAACTCCAGAAAAAATCAAAAGAAGATGGAAGGAATACACAGTCACTTTACCAAAAAGAATTGTTTGACATTCAGCCAATTCAGGAGGTACCATATGAGCAGGAACCCACAGTACTGAAGGAAGAAGTCCAAGCTGCACTGAAGGCATTGGCAAAAAACAAGGCTCCAGGAATTGGCAGAATACCAGCTGAGATGTTTCAACAAATGGATGAGATGCTGGTAGTGTTCACTTGTCTATGGCAAGAAATTTGGAAGACACCTACTTGGCCAACTGACTGGAAGAGATCTATATTTATGCCTATTCTCAAGAAAGGTGATTCCACTGAATGTGGAAATTATCGAACAATATCATGAATATCACACGCAAGTATAATTTTGCTGAAGATCATTCAAAAGTGGCTGCAGCAGTATACCAACAGGAAACTGCCAAAAATTCAGGTCATGTTCAGAAGAGGATGCGGAAACAGGAATACCATTGCTGACGTAAGATGGATCCTGGCTGAAAGCAGAGAATACCAGAAAGATGTTTACCTGTGTTCTATTGACTATGCAAAGGCATTCGAGTGCATGGATCGTAACAAATTATGGATAACACTGCGAAGAATGGGAATTCCAGAACACTTAATTGTGCTCAAGAGGAACCTGTAAATAGATCAAGAGGCAGTGGTTCAAAGAGAACAAGGAGATACTGCATGGTTTAAAGTCAGGAAAGGTGTGTGTCAGGGTTGTATCCTTTCACCATATGTATTCAATCTGTATGCTGAGCAAATAATCTGAGAAGCTGGACTATATGAAGAAGAACAGGGCATCAGGATTGGAGAAAGACTCATTAACAACCTGTGGTATGCGGGTGACACAACTTGCTGAAAGTGAAGAGGACTTGAAGCACTTACTGATGAAGATTAAAGACCATAGCCTTCAGTATGGATTACACCTCTTCAGAAAGAAAACAAAAATCCTCACAACTGGACCAATAAGCAAAATAATTATAAATGGGGAGAAGCTTGAAGTTGTCAAGAATTTCATTTAATTGGATCCACAATCAACACCCACAGGAGCAGCACTCTTAAGAAATCAAAAAACACACTGCATTGGGCAAATCTGCTGCAAAAGACCTCTTTAAAGTGTTGAAAAGCAAAGATGTCACCTTGAAGATTAAGGCACTCCTGCCCCAAGACATGGTGTTTTCAATCGCTTCCCGTGCCTGGGAAAGCTGGATGATGAATAAAGACTGAAGAATTGATGCCTGTAAATTGTGGTATTGGAGAAGAATATTGAATATACCATGGACTGCCAAAAGAACGAACAAATCTGCCTTGGAAGAAATAAAACCAAAACACTCCTTAGAAGAAAGGATGGTGATACTATGTCTTACATACTTTGGAGATGTCAGGAGCATCAGTCCCTGGAGAAGGGCAAAGCGAGGGTCAGCGAAAAAAAGGAAAACCCTTAGGGAGATTGATTGACACAGTGGCTTCAACAACGGGCTCAAGCATAACCATTGTGAGGATGGTGCAGGACCAGGCAGTGTTTTGTTCTGTTATACATAGGTTTGCTACGAGTTGGAACCAACTTAATTGTACCTAACAACAACAACATGATGTAAATGAAGTGGGATTAGTAGCAGTTATGTTAATGAGGCAGGACTCAATCTACAACATTAAGTTGTGTTTTAAGTTAATCTCTTTTGAGATATAAAAGAGAGGCAACCAGAGAGACATGGGAACCTCATACCACCAAAAAAGCAGAGCTGGGAGCAGATAGCAATGGCACTTTGGCATTGGTGTACCCTCTCCCTCCACATCCTGGAATCAATTGGAGCCTTAATCCCAAAGGAATATCTCAGGCAGGAAAAGGAGATGTGAGAGAGCCGGACATTTTGCCCACAAGTCTCCCCTGACTGGTGGAAGAAGAGGAAAGTTTTGAAGCAATATGAGATCTGAAATGAATAGCTCTGAATCTTAATACATAAAAGCAGCCTATTTTAATAACTAAAAATGACCAAAAATTATGAATTGGGGTGCTGTCCTAAATGAGTTCCATAGCCACTGGGGAGGAGGTCTTAAATAGGACACAGCTGGCAGTAATTATTGAAAAGTAAGCACAGAGAGATGGAGGGTTTAATGTCCCTACAAATTGACGTGCATAAATACTGTTTAAATGAGCAACACTGGAGCACGCATTTATATTTAACTACTAAAAAAAGCACGAATGAGACATTGCTTCTGAAGTACAGTTATGTATGTATCAGAAACACCATAATTGCTTGTTAAAATGTAGGTTGCCAAGTCAAAGCCCAGATCTAGTAAGTTAGGATTTCTGGGGTGTGGCCTCAAAAATCTATATTTTTAAGCGAGGTCTTCAGGTGAACCTTATGAACATTAAAACTCTTTCATTACCAAATATTTATTTGTTCAAAAATTTTTTTATAATGGTGTGTGTTTTAGTATTGGAATGCATGCTTATTGTTTTTAAATTTTGGGTTGGTAACACGGATTTTGAGAAATATGACCTGGTGATGTTGTCGTTGTTAGGTGCCATCTAGTCGGCTCCCACTCACAGCAACCCTACGTACGACAGAATGAAACACTGCCGGGTCCTGTGCCAACCTCACAATTGCCGCTATGCTTCAGCCGATTGTTGCAGCCACTGTGTTAATCCATCTTGTCGAGGGTCTTCCTCTTTTTTGCTGACCTGCTACTTTACCAAGCATGACATCCTTCTCCAGGGACTGGTCCCTCCTGACAACATGTCCAACGTATGTGAGATGCAGTCTCACCAGCCTTGCTTCTAAGGAGCATTCTGGTTGTACTTCTTCCAAGAAAGATTGGTTCGTTTTTTTGGCAGTCCATGGTATATCCAATAACCTTCACCAACACCACAATTTAAAGGCATCAATTCTTCCTCGGTCTTCCTTACTCCTTGTCCAGCTCTTGCATGTGTATAAGGTGATTGAAAACACTATGGCTTGGGTCAAGTGCACCTTAATCTTCAAGGTGACATCTTTGCTTTTTAACACTTTAAAGAGGTCTTTTGCAGCAGATTTGCCCAACGCAATGAGTCTTTTGATTTCTTGACAGCTGCTTCCATGGGTGTTGATGATACAAGCCACCAATAAGGTGAGTACCACTCTGGCGCCACCGATCTGTGGTGTGACAATATATTAATAAGAACTAAATAGTTTATTGCGGGTGTCTTCCCATTAGGTTACAGGGGAAACCTCTGATTTTCCAAATATGACGCAGAGAAACCAAAATAAACACATCAGCGCTCCCTGTCAAACAGGAAAGTCATAATTATGCTTGCAAGCCTTACCTCACAGAAATAAAAGAAAAAAGGCAAAACTTTATAAAAGTTAAAAAACTAATGCATCCAGGAAGCCATCACCTAATAGAATGCCCAACCCATATAACAATGAGGCTCCAACTCTCGTCTGTGGAGCTTCAAGCATTTCAAAAGGGACTCACCCTGACAGTAAATGCATTAGAACTGGAATAACTTACTACCTACACGGTCCAGAGGCATAAAAAATGGCTGGCATATCATCAAACCAATAGTAACTAAAGAATTAAAAAAACAAACAAACAACTCATTGCTGTCAAGTCAATTCTGACTCCTAGTGACCCTGAAGGACAGAGTAGAACTGCCATACAGGGTTTTCAAGGAATGGCTGGTGGATTCAAACTGTTGACCTTTGGTTACCAGTTGAGCTCTTAACCGCTGCACCACCAGGGCTCAAAAATAATGATAGATATTATCAAATTCAGCTACCAGAAAATGCTTTATCCATTTACAGTACACCAAAACCTATTGTTTTGGTGTACTGTAAATGTGCACACCCTATGCACAACAAAACAAAACACTGCCGGGTCCTGTGCCATCCTCACAATTGTTGCTATGCTTGAGCCCATTGTTGCAGCCACTGTGTCAATCCATCTTGTTGAAGGTCTTCCTCTTTTTGCTGACCCTCTACCAAGCATGATGTCTTTCTCCGGGGACTGATCCTTCCTGATAACATGTCCAAAGTATCTGAGACATTGTCTCACCATCCTTGCTTCTAAGGAGCATCCTGGTTGTACTTCAATGCCTATTAAAATGCCCATTTCCCCAAGTTCTCTTAAATGTTAGATATTCTTAATCTCTTTAATAAAAACATTTGATTGTTTTGATTTGTATTTGCATCATGGCATGTTCTGCATCTTTGATACATCATTGGGATTTTGTATTTTTTCCTTTGTTGAACTGCTCTTTTTCTTATTATCAAGAGATTTTTTTTTTTTAATCTTTTGGATAGTAGATTTTGTGTGATGTTTATGTTACATGTATTTCTTTAGTATGTGGTTCGTCTCT
Organism: Elephas maximus indicus; assembly: GCF_024166365.1. NCBI lineage: Eukaryota > Metazoa > Chordata > Mammalia > Proboscidea > Elephantidae > Elephas > Elephas maximus. Next base: position 5,067,678 of record NC_064826.1, read on the forward strand.
TTATGTTGTGTTTCACTCTACAGAAGTTTAAGTTTTTTTTTTTTGTCAAATCTGAACTGACTCTTAGGTTTTGGAGAATTGCTAATGAAGATCTTCCCATCCCACCCCAATGTTATTTTGAAAAACCCATATTCAACGAATGGATTTAACTTTTCTATTTTTTTTTTTTAGCTTTTGCATCCATTTAAAATTGAACTTTGTGTGATGTGCAGTAGTAATTGATCATTTCAACATAGAGGCAATTATGTCAGGAATACTTAATTAACACACTGCTAGGCTGTCTTTACCATAAATTCTCATACATATTTGAGCCTGTTTGTGTGCTCTATTGTTCTTGCACACTATTTCTATGCCAATGACACTAGTTTTAATCACTATTGTGTAGTGTATTTTTCTATATAGTGTAGGAAGTCTCTTATTGATCATCTTTTTCCAAAAATTTATTCATTCTTCTTATGCATTTCTCTCTATCTAGTGTACTTCTGATTTTAGAGATGGCTTTCTGACCACTCTTTCTCGTGACTCTCATAAGAGTCGTGGATAGCCCCACATAGACCCTTCGACTCCTTGTTCTTTGTCTCTTAAAATATTGTCCCCCTGAGACTAAACAAAGAAACATTTTCTGTTTAGGTGACTGAGACTTGCCCTGATTGCAAACAACGCCCACTGTAAATCACCCCACCTGTGACTTGTCTACTCCTAGTGAAAGGCTAAGGCAAAACCCTTCTGCAGGAACACCTCATCTTCAGCTCTGGGGTGCTTTCCTTTAGCAGCAGTGTGAATGAAACCATCTCCTTAGTTGTCCTGTACATTGTCTTTTTATTAGGGAGGGGTGCGCCTTCCTTTGCTTCTTCTTCCTTCCCAATGCTTAAAATGTATGTGTGAAGGCTGGAGCTGAAGCAGCCTTCTTGGGCCATCAGGTGGCACACATTTAAAGCGTTGTTGGTTGCCATACAGATTCTAACGCATGGTAACCAACCCCCCCTCCACCGCCCCCCCCCCCCCCGGCAGAGTAGAACTGCTCCATAGGGTTTTCAAGGCTGTGACCTTTTGGAAGCAGGTTGCCAAGGCTTTCTTCTGAAGTGCCTCTGGGTGGGTTCAAACCTGCAACCTTTTGGTTAATAGTGGAGCCCTTAATCGTTTGCGGGACCCAAGGGCTCCCACATGTAACAGGAGCCCTACTACACGAGCCTGTGGCAAGGGCTGTAACGCAAGCACCAAAAGCCGAAACCGAAAGCACTGGATCACAGAGTGAAAGCCGAAACCGAACCCACTGGATGACACAGTGGAGCCCTGGTTGCACGGCGGTTAAGAGCTCAGCTGCTAACCAAAGGGTCGGCAGTTTGAATCCACCAGCCGCTCCTCAGAAACCCTCTATGGGGCAGGTCTCCTCTGTTCTGTAAGGTCCTGAGTCGGAACCGACTGGGGGGCAACGGGTTTATAGTACAGAGAAGACCTGCCCCACAGGGTTTCCACGGCTGTGATCTGTCCCCCCAGTAGCAGGTAGTGGATTCCAGACGCCAACCTCCAGGTTGGCACCCGAGCGCTTAGGCACTGCGCAACCTGACGCCGTCCCCGCCAGGGCTGCCAGGAAGGGCGGGCCTAGCCCTCCGAGCCCGCCGGCTCTCGCGAGAGCTCAAGGAGCCACGGCCGGGACTCGGGCCCCGCGGAGCCGCTCTAGAGAAGGAGCAGGTGCGCAGGGCGGGGCTTCCGGGGCGTGGCCTCCGGCCCCGGTACTTAACCCGCGGCCCGGGCGCCCCTGAGGCTCCTCAGCCGAGTGCCGAGCGCTCGATTGCCATCGGGGCCCTCCTCTGTGGCTCCGCCCGCCATCGTAAGTGCGCCTGCCGGCGGAGGGGGGGAGGGCGGGGAACGCGGGAGCTTCTGTCTCGCCAGTCCCCGGATGGAGGCGGGCGCGAGGAGGGGTGGAAGGGGGGTCTGCGTTCTCCGCCTGGAGCCCAGCATGTCCCCAAGTGTTCCCCCTCGTGCTCCGTCTCCGGCGTCCCCCGCGCCTCCCCCGTGCCCCCACGCGCTCCCGGCGCCCCCCACGTGCCCCCCACGCGCTCCCGGCGTCCCCCGCGTCCCCCACGCGCTCCCGGGGTCCTCCACGTGTCCCCCACGCGCTCGCGGCGTCCCCCACGTGTCCCCCGTGTCCCCCACGCGCTCCCGGCGTCCCCCGCGCGTCCCCCGCGTCTCTCGCGCGCTGCCGGCGTCCCCCGGTATATCCAGCAGCTTCCCCGCCGTCTCCCGCGGGGGTCCCACATATTCGGTGTTCCCCGCAGGCCCCCGGCTGCCCCTTCCCAGCGTCCCCGCGCGCCCCTTTCTGACGTCCCGGGTCCCTCCGAGACGCGCTGGGCTGGGTTGGGCCGGGCTGGGTTGGGCGTTTTCCTGTCTTGGGGGTAGAAGGTTACAGGGTTTCGCGCGTCGGTGTAGCGGGTGTGAGAGATTCTAACTCCGCACTTCTTTAATGCAGAGGCCCGTAGTCCGCTATGGAGCGCGTCTTTACCCCGCTGGAGCCCCTGCTGCCCACCGGTACTGTATCTCTCCCGGGGTTTGTGGGGTCGCCGGCGCACCCCTCCCCAGCGCAGGGTCCCCGAGTTGGAGGCTGCGTCAGACTGCCCGGCCCTGCGCTCCTAGGCGTGTGCCACAGTCGCCCTGTGCCTCGGTTTCCCCGCCTGGAAATGAGAATGTCTGTTACCCTTTCGCACGCGGGTTGTGGAGGATAAGTGTTAGCCCTTGCCACACGAGTTGTTGCGAGGACTAAACGATTTGGTGTATTGTGCGTCTTCTGTCTGCAGCAGGGTAAACGCAGAACCTAGACCCTGGGCCGAAGGGACACTTGTCTGACCCCTTGCGCTTAATCCGTTGAAGTGTCCGGGATGACCCATCACCAGCAAGGGGCTCCATAAAATGTCCCAAAGGGCTATAGCAGTCATTTACGGTTTTCCCTCTTTTAAACTTACGGATTATTGTACTTCACATGAAAATGGATAGAATGAATGTTTTTATAAGCCATTCATCTCACTTTCTGTGCAATAATTTTTAACGTTAAACGTAAATACACTTTGCACTCTCAAATTAGCCTTTGTTTCCACTCCGTAGAACTTGGAGTTTCAGTTTTGTAAACTTTTACAGATAATCCATTTTTTAACGTTTACACTTGTTTTCTGTATACACATGAATTCATCGTTCTTGTTTAGAGTATTTGAACTTGTTAGCATTCATCCTGAGAGTATTGATGGTAAAACAATGGAAGCATAACAGTAGGTGGTGACCTTGAATACTCTTTGTGTTCCACCCACTGACTATGCTGTTTTTTAGGTATGCCTTCATCATTACTAAGTGATGTGTAAATACAGTTTACAGAGTGAAGAAAGGCAGGTGTCAAGTGACAACTAAAATCTGAACCCAGATATTTTTGCCTTGGTTAAGAGCTCGGATTCTTAACCGTTTCAGTAAACAGACTTTGAAAAGTTAAGAGGAGCCCTGGCAAACAAACTTTTGCAAATTAAGTTTCATAATTCTCAGTCATCCAGTAGCAGGATCGACATCATTTTCAAAATTAAACATCTGGCTCACGTGGTTTGTTGTCATTTAGATTTGTTACTAAAACCTAAGTGCTTTACTGGTTGAAGGTTTCTAGCGTTTTCTAGGTTAAAAGAACTATGTCGTAGAGATAGTGCTGCACAGTAAAGATTGGACCCAGGGATGAAAATTCCTGGGTTTATATCCTGGTTTATATCCTGGTTTTGCCAGTTACTGGTTAACCTGACCTTACATTTCAGTTGATGTGTAAAACAGATAGCTCACAGAGTTTTTGTGAGTATAAATGAATGTAATGTAACGCCCATAGCTTCAGTAGCTATTAGCTGTTGTATTGTTGACCATCGTGTTATTTTTCCACAGTAAATCTGAGGGGGAAACAAAAGGCACTTGGGTCTTAAAGTCAGTGCTGAGATGGAGTTCTAGAGTAACAGACTGTAGGAAAGCCTAGCACTCTGCTCCCTCTGTTTTTGTGAGTGGCTTGGTGGTGCAGAGTGGTTAAGTGCTTGGCTGCTAACCAAAAGATTGTTGATTCAAACCCACCAGCCTCTCTGTGGAAGAAAGATGTAGGCAGTCAGCTTCCATAAAGATTACCGCCTTGGAGCCTTTATGGGGCAGTTCTCCTCCGTCCTGTGGAATTGCTATGAGTTCGAATCGAATAGACAGCTTGGTTTTTTGGTTTTGTTCTAGTGGAACAGGCCTGACTTCTTCAGTCAGGCCCCTGAGTGCCACATGAGCAGGACATATCAGAGGTGGTGAGAACTGTGATAACCTGTGTGAGGTACAGAGCATGGAGGTGGGATCCAGCCGTGTTCGCCTGGGTGGTTCACTGCAATTTAGTGGTTCTCACAGCTCTTCCAGTTGTTCCTAAAGGTAAAAGTGGAGAAACTCCTCCCTGTCTCAAACCTTGGCCTGGAGACAAGGCCTCCGGCACATTCATGTTGACATTTTCATTGATTCCGGATGCCCTGGAGACTGGAAAACAAAAGGTAGCATCAGAGACCTGTAATTTTCTTACTTTGGAAAAGAAACAAAGTTACCTCAACATAAACTGCAGCAGTCTCCCCCCTTCCCCCAAGAACCTTGCCCATGACCTAAGAGTAAATCAAAAGTTTAAATTCTCTGAAAATCATGTAAGCAAAGGAACTGTTCATGTGCTAAGTGAGTACCTGCAAAGGCAATAGTGTGGTAAAGATACAAGAATACTCTACAAAGAAATCCACTTGTTGGAGCATCTGCCTGCCACCTGCAAAGAATAATCCTGATAGATTTAACCAAAAAAAAAAAAAGATAGTGAAGTTCATTTGATGGGAAGGTAATGCACAAACACCTCATTTTCCCTAGAAAACCTCTAGAGACATCTGGTGCAAATGCATCAAAACTCGAAGAAAACTGTGTGTGTGAGAGTGTGTGTGAAAGAGCAAGAGCGAGAGGTGAAGCTGGAACAGATTTGTGTTGTTAGTTGCTGTGGAATTGATCCCAACTCATGGCGACCCCATGTGTTTAGCATTGTAAATATCAAAATTGCCCTACAGGTTCCTTTAATACTTTCAGCTGTCTAATCAGAAGGACCAACATTCTTCCCGATAATGTCAGAAAATATCAGTTTATGAGATATTTTTAGACTCCTTGTAGAAGCTTTGGTTTCTAGAAGCATGCAGCTATTACAGCACTTACATGGAAAGATGGAGGGGAGATGCTGAGACCACTAGAGCACAGGACATTGGCTCTCTAGATGATGTGGCAAAGATGGCTGGCTCATAAAGCTGGTGAGATATTACTTTAGGCAAGAGAAACAATTTGGCCATTAACAGTGAATAAGCCAAACCATTTTGTCATCAAATAGAGTAAAACTAATTAAAAGTACAACAAAAATTAAGGCAGATATGAACATTAAAATAACAGGAAAAAGTTAAACCTTATCAAACATGCCAAAGTGTAGTTATGGTAGCAAATCTTAAGCTAGAAATAAATTGAAGGGAATAAAAAGGAAGAATTCTGATACACCAAAGAAAGTGTGAATAAAGTTTTTTACTAAAGCAGTAAGTTTTTCAGAAACGTTCAAGGAGGTTGATGACTACCTGGGATGAACTCACGATTAGATGGAAGAGTTGATTATAACCCTTCGAACTCTAAAATTCACCAGTTTGTCTTCTAGATAGCCTGATATGTGCCCTGGATAACGAATCTTGGGCACTAGCCTTAGACACAAGCAGGTCACGTGGCCTTCCTAGAGACCAGTCCCGTGGAATGATACCATAGCTGGCTGAGACCGGTTTCAGTTTATCTCCTGGAACTTGGGACTGGGATATCCTGCCACTAAATAAAATTGAAGACTTGTTGGCAGAGGAGAAAGGGTGGATGGGATGGTTGTTGGGAAGACAGTGGATGAAATTGGCCACAGGGTGATGTCAGTTGTAACCTTCTAGACAGAACCTGAGCACTCTAATCCTGGTGGAAGTACCCAACATATGCCTGCCATCTCACGTCTCGGATGAAATGGCTCAGTCCTGCTGTTTCATGAAGACCTCCTTGCAGTCCTCCCAGTTGTGTAGTTTCTCTGGATCTGGGAGTGTGCCTTGCTTTTGCTTTTGGGACACTCCAAAGCCGTGCAAATACGAGAGTCCTGTCCCTGAATCCCAGTCCAGTGACGGAGGCCTTGCTGCTGCTTGTTGCCAGGTCTCTCTGATGCTGCCTTTTGCCTCAAAGTTTAGTCTACCTGTGAGATTTTTTATTCCCTTGCCCGAGCTGCTTGTCAGGCTACTTTGATCTGTACCTAACAGACCTTTAACTCCTGTGTGGATTGCTCAGAGGTATTTTAAATAATTTTGCTTCTCAGTTTGCTAGTTAAGGCAAGGTAATATAGGGTAATAACAATATTTGAATTCTTTAACTTGCATATTTTAACCCATGTAATATTGAACACTTAAAGCTATGCTGAAATTTAAAAAATTCTGTTTGAGTTGCACGTAAAGATAAGGTAATAGTATGTATGAGAATGGGCATGGTGTATTTTCAGCCATTTCCCTTTCACCAATTGTTTTAAAATAGATTTCCTACTTGTTCTTGGAGGCCTGGTGGCGTAGTGGTTAAGAGCTCGACTGCTAATGAAAAGGTTGGCAGTTCAAATCCACCAGCTGCTCCTTGGAAACCCTATGGAGCAGTTCTACTCTGTCCTATAGGATTGCTATGAGTCAGAACCGACCTGAGGGCACCTAGCAACGACAACTTGTTCTTAGGAGTCCCTGGGTGGTGTGAATGGTTGAATGCGCCGGCTTGCTAACTGAAAGGTCAAGTCTACCCAGAGCCGCCTCAGGAGAAAGGCCTAGTGATCTGCTCCCAGAAGGCTGGGAAGCCATTGAAGACCCTATGGAGCCTGGTTCTACTCTGACACACGAGGTCGCCGTGAGTCGGGCTCGACTACGTGGAAACTGGTGCTGATAACTTGATTTTCCTTTGAAGCTTGTTTTGGTAGAATTCTTTAGTATTCTTGTAGAGTGTCAACAGTGTAATACATTAAAATCTTTTCCCTGAAGTAGCCAAATTACTGTTCTGTTTTTCACTTTTCTAGAAGAGACTGAGTTTGAGAAACATTGCGTACTGGTTGCAGAAAGCCATACTGAAAGAAATGCAGGCTAGGAGAGAAGCTCTTGGAGCCCGTGAGATTTATTCAGTGGAGCACCTACCGGAGATAGCACGTGGTAGTCGCTGGATTGTTGAATGATTTCAGATTACCATGGAATAACTTGGAAATGGTTGAGCGAAGATAAGACTGGGATAGGATTTTGGACTTAATAGAAGGATGTTTGAACTAAAAAATGGTTGTAAGGAGGGCGTTCGTGATTGCATATTTGAAAGGGTTTTAAAAACAATAGCAGTTACATTTCTTACGTGAGTTAAAACTCATTGAAGAATGTACACAATGTCATTCTAGTCGTCTTAAACTCCACTAGCATCTGGGTAAATGGCATAGAAATAGCCTATTGACAAAATTCAACACAGATTATAGTTTATAATATGTTAAATAGCCTATTAAAGAAAACAAATGCTGTCAAAGTGTAATAAAAATGTAAATATATTCATTACTCTGTTAGTACTATGACAGCCAAAAACATTCAGCTTTTAATGTACATCTCGGAGGATTTGCCAGGTAACACAGTTCAGTGGGTCGTGTAAGGAGTAATTACTTTTTTGAGTTCATCAAAGACATGCCTAATGAAGAGGTCATTTAAAATGCAGACTACAAAATGGGGTCTCAGCAAAGCTGTAAACGTTATTCATTGGTTTCGTGAGGGCCCTGAAAACTGGAAGTAGACCAGCCACCTGCAGCCAAGTTAAAGAAAGCTAGAGAATGATTGTCATGGTTGTATCCTTTCACCGTATTTATTCAGTCTGTTGGCTGGGCAAATAACCTGAGAACCTGGACTATATGAAGAACTGGGCATTGATAATTGGAGGAAGACTCATTAACAACCTGTGTTATGCAGATGATACAGCCTTGCTCACTGAAAGTGAAGAGGACTTGAAGCACTTACTGATGAAGATCAAAGACCACAGCCTTCAGTATGGATTACACCTCAACATAAAGAAAACAGAAACCCTCACAACTGGACCAATAAGCAACATCATGATAATTGGGGAAAAGATTGAAGTTGTCAAGGATTTCATTTTACTTGGATCCACAGTCAACACCCACGGGAGCAGCAGTCAAGAAATCAAAAGACGCGTTGCATTGGGCAAATCTGCTGCAAAAGACCTCTTTAAACTTTAAAAATAAAGATGTCATCTTTAAAGCACGCCTGACGCAAGCCATGGTGTTTTCAGTTGCCTCATACGTGTGGAAAAGCTGGACATTGAATAAGGAGGACTGAAGAATTGACGCCTCTGAGCTACGGTGTTGGTGAAGAATGTGGAATATACCATGGACTGCCAGAAGAATGAACAAGTCTGTCTTGGAGGAGGTATATCCAGGATGCTCTTGAAGAGCAAGGATGGTGAGACTGTGTCTTGCATATTGCGGACTTGTTACCAGGAGAAATCAGTGTCTGGAGAAGGATATCATGATTGGTGAAGTAGAGGTTCACTGAAAAGGAGCAAGACCCTCAACGAGATGGATTGACACTGGCTACAATGGGCTCAAGCCTAACAATGATTGTGAGGATGGCGCAGGACCGGGCAGCGCTTCGTTCTCTTGTACATGGTTTCACTGTGAGTCAGGACTGACTCAACGGCACCTAACCACAAAAGAGTAGGATTAAAGTAAAAATGACTCCTTATGGACTGTTCTCACTCTCTCCCCTTCCCGCTGTCTTTCCTCTCAGCCTCTTTTTAAAGCTTTTATTTCACCCCTTCTTTTCTTCCAGCCCCTTTCCTTTCTGTGGATCTCCAATGAATCTGTCTATTGAGAAACATGGGTTCTGGAAACAGATTTTTAAATGGACTGAAGAGACCTACTACAAGTTCTCAAGTTTCTCAGAATCATTTGTTCCTTTGACTAAACCACTGCTCTGTTTTAGCCCTGCCTCATCACAGAACCTTCTAAGGATAGACAGGTTTTTTATGTGCAACTCTGTCAATAAGTTACTTATTCAGATATGTTCATGCTTTTTTTTTTTTTGACAAAACTAGACAACATAGAAACCCAATCAAAAACTAGTTACCAAATGCTCATTGATGTAGGGTTGTGTGGTAATTGCTTGGTAAGTGCTTTCTCTGTCATAGAAGGGTATAAGGGCAAGGGCTGTGGGTCATGGGCATTTTATCAATGGGACATAGCTAGCGTGGATTTTAAGTCAGCTTTGGCCTTTGTGAGTAGTGGAGGGTCGGATCCTTGCTTGGTGAATGGCGGAGTCTGGAGAGTGTCAGACTCCCTGTTGTAAAGCAATGTGTTTGCCAGACAGGCATTATTGCTAATTTCCAATACTTTGCGTTTGTGTAGACCAGTCTACCCAAAGTGCGTTTTTTAAGTTTGTAGTTTTGAACTGAAAGTGTATTTTCTCATGGAACAAAGTTATAATGCTGGTGAAGGTCTCAGACTAGCCCGTTCAAGCCCATTTAATGCATAACCTAGCAGAATTGTAAGGCTTCTGGTAATCATAGATTGTTCTTGGCTTTTGAGACCCTGGCAGGAAGTGTGAAATGAGGGCTCCAGAAGGGGCAGTAGTAGCAGGCTTGAAGGCAGTATTTGAGGCGTGGCACTAAACGGGGTGGCCTTCTATAGGCATGGGCCCTGAGTCCAGTGCTGATGAGTAGATATTTTTATGCTGTGTGTTCTAACCATTTTATCCTCTCTGGGCCTAGTTTTATGTATAAAGCTCTGCTTGCCCAGTAACTCGTAGGCTGCTTTGTAGTATTTTAGTTTTTTATTTTTCTTCTTCACATGTTCATTGTGCACGAGCAATTGTAACTTTCAGTTTTGAAAAGCTAATTTTAATGTGAAGCTGAGCGAATGTTCTCAAAGATGTCTGGAACATGTTGGCAGCTTTTTCTTTGGTGAAAATTACTTTAATTTCTTTTTATCTTTGTTCAGAATCTTAAGCTTTTTAAATAAGAACTAATTTTCAGAAGAGCTGTTCTTTCCCGTAATGTCAGAATGCCGCATGGTGATAGCAGGTGAAATTTTCACTAAAGGTTGAAAAGTAATTCTTCTCCTGTTTTAATGGCAACTCTGTCAAACTAGGTGGGTAGAATGATGCAAATCTTGTGGGCTGTAACCATTACTATCCTACACATGCAATTTCATGTGTATTCAATCTTTATGCAATCCTGAAATGTAGGCAGCTGGTTTGATAGTTTGCACAAGCCAAGGTTTTGAAGTTTATTTTTATTGAAAGTTCTGTGTATACAGTTGGTTTTAAAATGTGAAGCTTTAAAATGTGAGTTCCTCCAGAGTTAAATTCTATGCCTGTGAGTGCCTTTACCCTTTACAGGAGTGATAACACAGTGAGCTGGGCTCCAAGTAAAAGCACTCAGGGTTTCCCATCCATGGAGTTTTCTGCTCTCCAGTGGAATGGTGGTATGGAGTTTCTTCCAAACGCTGTAACTTTTACAGTCTCTTCTTCTTCTGTCCCCAAACTTGCCTACGTTGATAACACTGGTCACCCCCTAAGAGTACATGATTTCTTCGCTGTAGCGGAAACAGCGGTCTAGGGGTATTGGTGCTCAGAAGCAAGCTTTGGCTGGTGGCCAGTGGCCAGAAGGCAACCATTGGAATCTGGTTTATTCTATCTGCAAGTCTCTGCTGGGCCCTGGATGTTGCATCATCAGTTTGAGATTGAAGTGGTCTTCTAAATTCCCGTTTGACTTTTCCACTCTTTAGGTTTGCCCTGCACATCCTGAATGTGGCCTTGTAGGATGGATGCCCCTCTGTTGTTATTCTCCCTCAGTTCTTCAAGTTTCCGTACTATTATTGAGGTGTTCAAGCATGGTCTTCATGGGCTCTTCTTGCAAGAACCCAGAGATCTACTGTATGGGTGGTTGGATTAGGCTGTGTTCATGTGGAACCAGGGCCCTATGGCCCAGCTTGCCTCTTCAGAGCGGCAGTGGGCACTGGTCAGTGGGGCAGATGAGGTCTGTGGTCACAGCAAGCTGCCGTGGTGACAAAGACCTCTGATTTGGCCACAACAATGTTTCATTTGGTAAACGAGCAAAGGAGGGGTGAAATATGCCAAAGTCTCAGAGATGCTGGTTAACCAGGGTTTCGGGCTCCATGGTCTGCATGGACAGAGGTCCCTCAGAGCTGCTGTGACGGGGTAGGAGTAGTTCATGTGAAAAAGTGGTGGGCTCTTCATTTAGGATCATTACAGGTACAGCAGAATATCTTGGTGTTTATCTCTGTACCCTCGAGTAAGCCCCTTGAGGAGCAGTGAGAACGTGAGCAGCGACAAACTTTGAAGTGTAATGCTAAAACAAGGCCCAGCAGTGTCTGGGATTGTATGCAGTGCTGCGTTCTTAAAGGAAGAGGCTTCATGGAAGTCGCATGTAGGGCTGGAGATTTTCAGCGATTTCAGGTTTCGAAAGAAAGTCTTTTTGTATAATGTGAAACTTTTATAATATACAGGAATTAAAAAAAAGAAACTACTTTTCTAGAACTGCTGCAGGGCCTATGTAGAGCAGTGAGCACCATTTGCTATGTAAATATTTTTATTTGGAGCCTCCAGTGAGTATATTTGTTTGTGTGGGATCTGCTTTGAATTGAGTCGCACACCAAATTGCAGGAGGGCAGATTATTTTAATGGGATTCCATCATGCAGGAGTAAATACTGGCTTACTGGCTTTCTTTTACAGTCAGAATTTTCATTACTATAAAATGTCACTTAAAAAAAGAGCCTTATGTAAATTTGGTTGTTTATTAACAATTGTAGAAGCATGGACTTGGTGAACTTACTGAGGAAAGAGTATCTGTATGGTTACGTTTTGCTTGCATTTGATTATGTTAACTTGGGACTACTATACTGATTGTTCAGTGTACACAAATGTACTTCAGAAACATTACTCTTAAGTTATAATGGAATAAGAGTATTTTTTAAAAATAGACTTTGAGATTAAAGTCTTTTTCCTCCAAATTTTAGGTGAAAGGATTGAAGTTTTATGTTGCATTCAGTTATGTTACAATTTGCATAATGCTGATTGGTAGGGGTTGGAGGTAAAAATGTAAATTAGATTTTGCAATCAAGAGTGGTACAACTTGGAGATTTTTTTTCCCTGAAACCTAGGAGTAGATTATGTAAAAACATGGGAAATGAAGAACACATCAGTCTACAGAAACTTGCAAATTAAGGGAAAATAACATTTTAAAAAAAGTATAATTTTGTAGTTTTGTAATAAATGTAGTGAGGCTAATAATACACTAGCCAGTGCCACCCGTATCTACAAGTCTTTATTTTTTTCTGTAGTATTTTTTTTGAGGGGGGAGGTATTTAGATATGTTCAAACTAACTGTAAGCAATTATTTTGATACCTCTGTTGACAGAAAAGGTGCTGAAGCTCCAGGTAGCTTCGGTTCTGGTCGCTGGGTGTGGGAAAACAGTATGAAGGTAGCTCAGGGCAGCCGCCTAATTCATTGGCAGGAGCAAACCACCTGCGTTTCAAAGTGCACTTGGTTACTGTGGCTGCCTGTCACTGACCTGTTCAGCCTCCTACTGTCAGCTCAAAACTGAAGAAAGCCTGCCAATTTAAAAAAATAGGCCAAATGAACCTCTTGCATTTTTTAAGTGTACCTTAATTTGTTTTTGAGTTTGTAGCCATTCTTTTAAAAACGTTTTTCTGATTGAGTTGTCATAACTGGAAACATGTTTCGCTTGATCAGCCTTCGCGTATCAGAGGCTCCCCTGTAACCCGCACTCACACCATGTGTTGCCGGGCAAGGCTTCCCAGCTCGGGACCAAGTCCTGCCTCTGTTCTTGCCTTTTACTGACCAAGAGAGGCTCAGAGGTTCCACACAACACAAACAAAGGTTTATTAGTGACAGAAAGAAAGGAGAGGCTCGCAAGGGATGGAGAGGGGCTTCTGCCTCCACTAGCCTCCAGTCTCCCCTTGAGCAGGGGTTTTCCTGGAATTTATAAAGGGTTTTAGGTGGGAAGGATCTCATGTTTTATTCATTGCTTTTGGGGTGAAAAGGCGGGGCTTTCTGGGAAATAGAGGGGCTAAGAAATTAGGTGCATGGGCATCTGGAATCCAAGGTGGGGTCAGTTTGGACAGTGTCACGTCACCACTGCGCGGTCCTGGTGGGCACTTAACAAGACTGTAAGGTCGCACCCATTCTCACTGCATGTGCCCCGGGGACCCGCTGATTCTGTTTATCTTTGGAAAACAGCTCGTAGGGAAGATATGTGGAACTTCATGTGTCAGAGTCCAGGATGTGGGTTATCTTGTAACACCACCCTCTATGGTGGGGTCCTGAAAAACAACTTACAAAAGGAAGATGCAGGAAGCCACTCCTATTGTGGGGTCCTGAAAAACAACTTACAAGAGGGAGATGCAGGAAGCCACTCCTGTGGTGGGGTGCTGAAAAACAACTCGAGACAGGTCTGTAAGGCTTTGTGCGTCAAAGGCTGCCTGTGTGGATAAAAAAAAAACATAGTCTAGTAATATCGCCCACGGGATAGGGTCCCAGATTATTCTGGTCTTGAGGCTGTCCAGCGTTCTGTCCCTGTCTCAGTATCTCCTTGTTTCTTTGTGGTGGGACTGTGGAGACTACCATCCAGTGTGTTGTTCAGTGAGGGTGACTTTTCTGATATTGCATAAAAAAACTCATACCATTACCAAAATACTAAAAGTCACTTAAGTTTCCGAAGGTACTTGGTGAAAATGTAAGCTCTTGGGGAATCAGGGTTGCTTTGAAATAGCGTACTAATGGTTCCTTTACAGTGATAGTGGGGTGCTGCTGTCACTTCCCTGTGCTTGTGTCTGCTCCTTCCCCATGCTCCATACATTAGCAACTGAACAAGCACTTGTCCTAGCACTTGCATTGTGCCAGGTTCAGTCACCATCACCATGGTCACTGTGATAGTAGCAGTGTGGCCAGGTATCTGGCACAGGGATGGAAAGCAAGGGCTTTTCTCTGCCCAAGCAGAATTGGTGAAGCGTTGAAATTATTTTATCACTGAAGAAGGGTATAAGGTCATCGGGTGAGGGTGAGGGTGGACAAGAAAGTTGGGAAGGGAGAAGATGAGAAGTAAATAGCTTAAAAGAGCTTAGGAGAGCAAGGCCTTCTTCTTCTGTCGGCCCCCGTGTCTCATTTAGTCTGAAGTCTCTGTCCCTGAAAGGTACATCAGCAGCTTTTTAATCTATATGCGTCTTTCATTTGGTTTGATGTTGGTTATTCCCATCGTTCTCTGCATGCAATGTAATCTCGTGTATAGTTCAAGGGTATTTATATTGCCCCCAAGCTCTGTAACTTTGCTCTTTTGAAAGTTAGTAAAAAGATCTTTCAGTCAGAATCCTCCCAAGTATCCAGTCCAAAAATGTAGACTTCAGAGCGGTACGTACGAGTGGCTGCTGGGGCAGTGCTTCCCCCCGCCCCATTAGTCCTGTGATAACTGACCTGCAGCCTTCTCACCCTAAAATCAGGACAGAGTAAGCGCCCCTGCCAGGTGCTTGGTGTGTGAGGATTAACCAGCACACCTCCCACTTCAAGGGACTCTTCCAAGGCCTTACCTGGGAATTACTTCCCAAATAACCTCAGATTCCTAATGCCCTCAATGGTCAATTTGTCCCGCTTCTTGGGACTCTTCTAAGGCCTTACCTAGGCACTTACCAAACAAACCAGGTGTGTAACATGTCTCACAGAGCCATCTTTTTTGGGGGGGTGGGGGGTGGGGGTGGTGTGGAATCAGGTTTCAGAGCTGCTCCAAGGTCTCTAGGAGAAATTTCCTGGTGGCGCCTGACGTCCGGGCTGTTCTGTTTGCCGATTCACCCCGGGAACTGAGCAGATGGCTCCTGGCTGGCTCCCCAGAAATGTTACTGGGTGGAAACCTCAGGTTCTTACTTGGCATGACTTGTATTGGCTAATAAACGAGAGACCGAGGTGGGAGAACAATAAAAACATCTTTGTTTCCTTGTGCAAGGAAATTGAGTCAAGTGGAGATACTACTGCCAAGACTGCTCGCCAAGGGGGGGCAGGTAAGTCACTTTTAAAGGAGCTTTACAGGTAGGGAGTTCATACAAGTTACCTCAGCAGCATTCTTAATCATACTACACAGGAGCAGGGGGGTTTACATACAACCTCCAAGCAAAAACCAAAAAACCAAACCCAGTGCCGTCGAGTGGATTCTGACTCAGTGACCCTAGAGGATAGAGTAGAACTGCCCCATAGAGTTTCCAAGGAATGCCTGGCAGATTCGAACTGCCAACCCTTTGGTTTGCAGCTGTAGCACTTAACCAGTGCGCCACCAGGGTTTCCCCTCCAAGCAAAAGAAGGATTCAAATGTAAAGCTGAGGGGTGGGGGTGGGGGGTAGCAAAGGAGGAAATGATTTTGCAATACAGCACTGTGGTGGTGGAGGGGGTGGATCCAGGTAAGAAGTACAGCACTGTGGGGGTTCTCACTGGGAAGTAGACCTCTGTGCTGGGGACAGGTAGGAGGGAGACTTTCCACCATACTGTGAACCCTTTATACTTCCTTACACCATTTATAGGGTCCCTATGAGTTGGAATCCACTTGAGGGCAATGGGTTTAATTTGGTTTGTCATGCAGATGGTTTTAGTTTTTTTTTGGTTTGTCATGCAGATGGTTAATTGCTTCACTGTTAGCCAAAAGGTTAGTGGTTGAAGCCACCCAGAGGTGCCTCAGAAGACAGGCCTGGTGGTCTGCTTCCAATGGCCTTGAACACCCTGTGGAGCTGTTCTGGTCTGTACATGTAGGGTCACCGTGATCCAGAACTGACTGGATGGCAACTAACAAGACTTTACCTTTTATGCTTTTCTATACTTTTTCATACTTTCTAAGCATATATATTACCTGTTGAAGACATAAATATCATTCATGATGGATTAACAATTTTTAATGATGGATGTGAGTGATAGACTTGTAGGAGCACAGCAAGGGGCGACAGCTGGACCCCTGCCCTGCAGTTTCTAGGCTGGCCTTTTCATGGTGGGACACAAGGCAAGCCAGCTTTTGTCTTTTGTATCTTCTTGGCCAGAACTGGGGATTGTTAGGACTGGCAGAGAGTACCCTGGGGCACAGTTGAATTTCCTTGGAGAATAGTATACTGGGCTTCATCCCAGACCAATGGAATCTGCTGCATTCGGTGAGCATCTGGGGATGGGTAGTTTTAGGAGCTTCCCACGTGATTTTAATGGTGGCCAGAGTTAAGAGTCATTGATGTGAACGAGTGGTGGTCTGCCTTTAACGAGCATAAGAATCATCTGGAGGTCTGGGCCCACATTCAGTAGATTTGGGTCGATGGGGTCTAACAAATTCCAGGGTGATGCTGAGGGTACTGGCCCAGGGACCACAGAGACTATTGGCCTTCAGCAGAGAAGGGGGCTGGTGTACGGTTCTTAGAGTCATTCGAAGTTGAATAGCTGAACCAAGCCCAGGATGGTATGGATGGGACCTTTTGTGATTGTCTTTTTTTACTCAGCCTGATTCCCTTGACATCCATTCATGTTGGTGCAGGTATCCATAGTTTATTTTTATCGCTGAGTAGCATTCCATGGTATGAGTGTACCACATTCACTCACTGAAGGGCTTTTGGGTTGTTTCCGGTTTGGGGCTATAAATAAAGCTGCTACAAACATTTCATGCATTGGTTTTTGTGTGAACAGTCTTCATTTCTTTGGAATGAGTGCCCAGAAGTGCAATTGCTGGGTTGTCCTGTGGTGCAGTGGTTAAAGGTCAGTGGTTCAAATCCACCAGCTGCTCTGTGGGAGAAGAGACCTGGCGACCTGCTCCTGTAAAGATTTCAGCCTAGGGAATCCTATGGGGCAGTTCTACTCTGTCCTGTAGGTCACTGTAAGTCTCAATCAACCCGAGGCCACACAACAACAGTGGAAGTTGTATGTTTGGTATTTAAAAAACTGCCATGGTGGTAGCATTTAACATTCTCACCAGTTTCTCCACATCCTCAGGTTCTCTAGAGAAACACAACCAGTGAGACTTTATATATATAGTTATATCCATGTGTATTTATATATATGTACATACACACAGAGCGAGGGGGTGAGAGAGAGATCAATTCGCTGCAAGGAACCAGTCATGTGATTGTGGGGGACTGTCAAGTCCAGAGGAGCCCTGGTACCACAGTGGTTAAAGCACTCACTGCTAACCGAAAGGTGGGTAGCTCAAACCCACTGACTGCTGCTCTGGAGAAAGATGTGTCAGTCTGCTTCCATAAACATTACAGCCTTGCAGACCCTGAGGGGCAATTCTGCTCTGTCCTATACCGTCGCTATGAGTAGAAATCCGCTCTGTGAATAGGGCAAGGGCAAGTCCTAAATCCGTAGGTCGGGCAGCAGGTTGGAGAGTCTTGCTGGCTTGCATTGCACGCTCTTTAGTGAATGAGTCCAGCCAAAGTATCTGCTTATAGTCTGGAGGCAGAACACGCCCTAGGGAAACTCCCTTTTTGCTCTAGAGACCCTCAACAGATCAATTAATTACGTTATATGTAAAACATCATGCTTGGTAAAGTAGACAGTCGGTGAAAAAGGCGAAGACCCTCAACGAGATGGATTGACACAGTGGCTGCGACAATAGGCTCAACCATAGCAATGACTGTGAGGATGGCGCAGGGCTGGGCAGTGTTGTGTTCTCCTGTACATAGGGTCACCGTGAGTCAGAGTATGTTATATATTCTAAGAAAATTCTGCAATCTAAGAATACTTTTAACTATTATAGCTGTTATTTTAGAATTACTGTTGGTCACTATTTTGCTTATCTCTTTAACCCCACAAATTCAACATCTGTACAATTGTTTCAGGCGGTGCAGACAGTTAAACGCTTGATTACTAACCCAAAGGCTGGCAGTGTGAACCCACTCAGGCTCGTCGGAAGAAAGCCCTGATGATCTGCTGCCAAAAGGTCACGGACTCGAAAACCCCGCGGAGCTCAGTTCTCCTCTCACACACGGGGCTGCCGGGGGTCGGAATCGACTCGGTGGCAACTGGTGGCATTGTTTTACACAATTTTTCTTTGGATTTGCCCGGGTTTACCGTTGTTTTCGCTCACTACGTGAGCTTGCATTTCAGGCCTGCCTTTGTAGGATCGTTTTCTTATCCACCAAGTGCATTTCTCAGAAGTATCCTTTGTTGAGGGTGTGTTGGTATTAACCACTGTCAGGGTTTGTTTGAGAAGACCTTGCTTCACTGCCGTTCATGATCGTTCGTTTGGGTGGGTACTGAGTTAAGGGCACTTTGTAGAATTACATTGTCACCTGACTTCTAGTGTTGTTGGTGCTGTCAGCTGTCAGTGTGATCGCCACTCCTTATTGCAAGGTCTTTTCTCTATGGTCTGTTAACAAAAACTGGTAAATAAGGGGAAACATAAGTCAAGTGATTGTCCTGCCATTCCTGTACAAAGTAAACATTGCAAAACAAAAACCAAACCCGTTCCCATTGAGTTGATTCTGATTCAGAAAGGTCAGTGGCAGAGTGCCCAAGGAAGAAGTCACTTGCTCCCAGGGCTGACAGTGAGATATTGTTGGAGAGCTTGTGGTCCTGGCTCTCTGGGCGGGGAAGGTTGCTGGGGTCTGTGCTGGGGGAGGTGTCTGTGCCTGGGACCTTATGGCCAGTTACCCGAGGGAGTGACTGAAGCTGGTCCAGGGGAGGTACCCAGCTGGTGCGCTGTGCTTCAGAGACCCCTGACACACAGTCTGCCCCACGCACTGCCGCTCTGCTGTGAAGCCACCAGAGAAGGCATGCCAGGGTCCCGAGGATGCCATCCAAGCTGCTTGAAACCACCTGGAAGTTGCACTGGGGCCCACTGCTGCACTCTTTTGTCTGCAGAAGCCTCAGGGAGACCAGGGCTTGCCTCCACAGGAGCCTCAGGGAGGCAGCGCTGGCCTCCACAGGAGCCTCAGGGAGGCAGCGCTGGCCTCCACAGGAGCCTCAGGGAGGCAGCGCTGGCCTCCACAGGAGCCTCAGGGACGCAGCGCTGGCCTCTAACAGGATCCTTGAGGAGACCAGGGCTGGCCTCTGCAGGAGCCTAAGGGAGTCCTGTGCACCAGCACCAAGGAGGGAAACCCCTTCCTGCCCTAGTGTCCTTCCACTGCCTCTGTGGGTGAAACTGGCAAGAGAGAAAGAGCCACAGAGTTCAGCTCCATAATCATGGAGCAAGGAAGAGGCAGAAAGCTGATAATAAGTGACTCAAACTACCAGCTCACAAGACATTCAGGTAATAGATCTATCTGTATCTATATATATTTAAAAAAAAGGCTTATATACTATATGTGTATACATACATATATATATCTGTATAGTAAATGATACTGTTAATTACAACCAGCAAAATTCAGAGTTCGGCTAAACAACCTGGTTCCTTCAACAAATAAGTTGCAAGGAAAACAATAAAAATAAACGGAAGGAAAACCTGGATTAAAGAGGCTTCAGGGACATGTATGGATCTTTGAACTCTCATTCGAAGGAAGCAAGTATAAAAAGATTTTTTTTTTAAAAGACAATCAGGGAAATTTCAACACATTGGATGTTTTAAGCAACCGTTTTCTGGGGTGTGATAATGGTATTTTAGTTATATATTTTTAAAAGAGTTCTTATCTTTTGGAGACACATTCCGAAATATTTACTGATGAAATGATATGATATCCGGGGTTTACTTAGTAGAGTTTTTGTTGTCATTGTGTTAAAAAAAAGAAAAAAAGTGAACGTCATTTTTTCTTCCTCTTAGTGTGTGTGTATATATGTATACACACACGCACACTATTATTTGTTGCAATAGCCCCCTCCCCTGGCTGTGTATGGAAGTTATCAGTCATGAACTATGAATTGCCTTTAAAACAATGTAATTTTGAATCCTGTTCCTGGATTTTGTTTATAACGAGCTGTTAGATATTTATGATGCAGACAAGTGGCATTTACTGAGACATATTCCAGGGCTACCCTGGTGTGCACATATTGCCTCAGTAGTTTAGGTTGTGAACAGAAGTGTCACGTGCTTTATGGGATAGTTGATACTCTCTGTGGAAGAAAGAAAGTCAGCTATCATTTTCAGCAGCATTGTGGACACAGATATACGTTTTCTACCCACAAGCCTGAATATGTATTCTTCCGACATGTTTACTGTTTTCTGTAAACCGCGATATCCTTTAACATTTCAGAAACGTGACTTCTGTAATATGTCTCCTCTGCTGGTATATTATTGATAGCATACACTAGAGTTGTAGATTCTGAGAAAACTTCATATTAAAGCAACTGTGTATTCCCAGGAGACAATATTTGGTATGTCAATCAGTGCTTTTATTAATTCCTGGAATTTTCGTAGGAAAGTCTTTTGGCCGGTTTTTTCAGTATTCCTCAGCTCTCCATGGTTTTACTTTTGTTCATTTCATGACCTAAAAGTGAAATATTAGAAATTTATAAAGCTCAAGTAGTGTAATAAGGTAATAAAATTTGGCCCATTTACAAGTATTGCTGATAAATTGTGTGTGGGGGAAGGGATGAGTAGAGAGGGCTGGGGGCATTCTTTTAAATATGTTAACATTTCTCTCAGCTATTTTTGATGCTTTCGTAGATATTTATATCCCTGTTCTCGTACCTCAAATTATGTTAAATTACCTCTCTTTTTTAAATGCTGAAATGTCAACAGCTGTGGAGGGCTTCAGATTTGACTGCTTGCAAGCCAGGCTAGCTGCCACAGTTTCATGGATGCTGGTAGAAGACACGAGACTTCTGGGTCAGAGATGAAGGACAGCCTGTTGCTCCCAGCAGTGGCAGTAGCTGGAGGATCCGCATGTTTGCGTCTCCTTGGGCCTCAGCTTCCACAGGATACTGTTAGGGCAGTCTTGTGATACTTGCACACGCAGTGGGCTGCGTGACAGACAAGGACCTTTTGGTTCTTTTTTTTTTTTTTTTAAATGATGAGACATCAGTGCCCTGGGAAGAGGGGAGATTATCTTTATTACACTGGGGAGTAAGTGTGCCTTGCCTTTGCTCCAGAGGTGACGCTATCTCTGTCTTCCAAACCACCTTGGAGAGAGAGTCTGGAGCTCACAAGACAGGCAGACACCTGAGACACCATGGAGAAGGGCCTCCCACAGCATCTACTCTCCTCTGTTCTCTCTAGGCTCCTGGTGAGTTTTCATATGAGCCGTCCACGCTGTCAGCCACCCTGGTTAATCAGATTGACAGAAGTTCAGACCGTCTACTCAGTTTGTCTCACAGAATGTTATGGAAGTGGCTACTGACAATACTGCAGGGGCAGGATGAGGCCAGCGTGAGCCAGGCCGTTAGTAACAGCCCAGGAGTCAGAAACACAACAAGGTTCATTGAGGCGAACACTGGCCAGGGCTGTGTGAATGGTCTTGAACTTTCTCCTGGAGCAGAGGCATCTGTTCCGTGTTCTTTCCACCTCTGCGTGGGGATGCTGAGTCTGAACAGCTGTGTCTGCCCCCTGGGGGTCAATGAACTGGGTCCAGCTGTGTAAACCGAGAGCCGCATGGGCTGGCAACTCCTCAGGTGGCAGAGTGGGGTGCGAGTTTCCCCGGAGGGAAGCATACTTCCCTATGTAAAGCTGTGGTGCCACTGGAGCAGGCTAGCTGGCCCTTGAACGTATCATCTCTACTTGATGAGCAAGACTTGTTGGCCCTTCCTGTCTCGACCACCGTTGAGTTTATGGGTTGATCCTCCCCTACCGGGAATATTTGGCCAGAGTCATAGGTCTCCATGGTCAGGCATTTAGCTCCAATAAGAGCCCAGCACAAGCTCATGGCTGCTTTTAAAGGGATAGCCCCGCCCCAACCCCTGTGTCCTGGAGGCGGTGCATCCGAACTCCATGGGACATCCCTGGTTGGAGGCTGCTCCAGTTGCTAAAATCCCAGTCACAGGGATGTGTAACTCCAAGAGGTCATTAGGGCTGCGGCCCCCAAGGGTGGTGAGCAGATGGTTTCCAGTAGGGCCTGTCTAGGCTGCACTCTGAGATTGCTGGTTTGTAGATGAGGTGATACCAAGACCCAGGGAAAATGCCCACGTGAGGCCCATCCCATCTCCAGCACCCGGAGTCCAGTAAGGCTCTACGCCTCCTTTTTGGTGACAGGGGCTGAAGAAACATGAGCTTTACTGCCAGAGCGATTGAGCATAGGTCTGCCACATTGCCCAGAAAGTTTACCTGAGAAGGCCCGTGTGTACTGTCAGGGCTTCTCAGGGGACAGGGGCAGATGGCAGTCAGGGCTGGAGAGTGAGGCTCTGACTTGCTAACCTGCAGTATATCGGCCACAGAGGGAAAACATCGGGTGTCGAGGCACTGAATCCTGACACCACCCCCCTCCCTTGCAGATAGCCGAAGAGTTTAGGATCCCCTGGGGGAGTGCCTGAGGGCTTTGCACAAGACTATAAACTAGTTGGGTACCTGTGGGATAGGGAGGAAGCTGTCCCAGATGTCCACTACCACATGCCCAGGCAGCTGGTCTGTGGCTTCCTGGCTGGATCATCTGCACTGGCCCTCCTGGGACAGGGAAGCACAGGAACCTGCACTGGCCCTCCTGGAACAGGGAAGTTCAAGATCACCTGCACTGGCCCTCCTGGAACAGGGAAGTACAGCATGTAGCCTGCGATCCCTCCTGTATGTTCAGATGAAAAGGTACTGACAGCAGTACTGGGAAGAGGCAATGAGGTTGCAGCATGTGCACTGGTCAGCACCCCTGTGCTTTTGCCTGGCTTGTGACTTCCTCTGTTCTACTGTCCATATGACCCCACCTGTGTTCTGTCTTCTGGAAGTTTCCAGAGTTTTGAGTCACTGATGTTGTTTTCTTTTAAATTTTCGTATGCCAGGATTGATACCTCAGAGTGACCCTAAGGAGGAAGCAAGTCTATTCTGTGTACCTGACTGATGGATCCATCTGGAAAGTTCTCCCTCCTTGGCATTGAGGACCTTCCTGTGTTCTGGGTTTCCCTTTACTCATGGTGCTTTCGTGGTCTTGTCTAACTCCTTTAAAGTTCTCTTGTGGTAATTCTGGTTACTCATGAGGGCCTCATGTTGGCATTCGTTTGTCAGATAGCACTGAGCATCTATTATATGGCATCGAGGCCACGGTAGTGAACACAGCAGGTGGGGATTGCTGTACTCTGGGCCAGATGTCGTGCTGAGCATGACCTACTTAATCTTCATGAGATAACACCCCCTCCACACTCCAGCTCTGACATCCTGTGTTGGGTAACCACTTCACCCTTCCCTGGCTCTGACACCTCACTGTGGGCCATTGTGCCCCACAACAGGCACACACACACACGTACACCTGCCATATGCCCACACACACAGAGAGACACACATGGACACGCCTGCGTTGCTCCTGCCCACCTCATCTTTAGGACTGAGTTGTTCATGAAGGGAAAAGGAAGTGGGTAATACACAGATACACAGACACAGACACAATAAAGGCACGGTGAGGCACTTCACTGAGTGCAAAAGAGAATGTTTCCTTCTCGTTTATTGAGGTCTTCATTTAAGCCACGGTGTGGCCATCTTCTAGGAGCCACACAACAGGAAGCTTGCGTTGTTCTTGAGGGACAAGTGACAAGTCCACTCGGGTGCCGACGGCAGTGAATGGAGTAAGTGGGCATTCCCACTGTTGAGATGCAGAGAAGGCCAGTTCCTTTAAATGATACCACTGTTTGGCAGCTTTTATATGAGGACCCTCAGTGAACAGGCACTAAAGATAAACATTGTTAATACTAAAAAAGGAGTTCTTGGAAACTAGTGAAAGTGTCCCCAGAGGGGAACTGGTTGGTAGGGGGCCAGGGATGAGAGAGAGACTTAGCTTTCTACTCTGTATCATCTTGTACCCTTTAATGTTAATACCAATAACTTGCATTATCTAGTCAATAAATAAAATTATTTAGGAACAAGTCCTTAGAATTTTAATCAATTGGAAACAATTCTGGGTTACCTCCAAGAGCCTTTCCAGCTCTAAGAACTGATTACTTATTTGTGTTCTAAGGAAGCATGTGCACACGTACCCACCGCCCCCCCCCCCCACACAAGGCTTATAGAGAGTGAATTTGTCACAAAATTGAACGTAAAATTCTAAGTAGTTTACTACACTGCAAACCATGTATTTTTCTTGGAATATTCTAGTTAAATTTTCTTATTCTAGATTCTCGAAAGTTTGGCCCCACCAAAGGCATAGCAGACAAAATATTTAACAAACAAAAGAAAAAAATTTGTACCAGAAATCTTCATAGAGCCAGCTAACAGATATTTCATGAATTACCACTGCAGATCTGTCTTCATAGAAAAAACAAAAAAACAAATCTTGGTCCTAAGATCTTCACCAAAAGTAATGTGAGCACTTTAGTTTAGGATTAAGTATCCAATGCCAACTGCTTAATGAATTTTGGACAAGGGTGAACGGACTAGAAAAGAAAATCAGACATCTCACAGCTGGCTGACTGCGGCCCAATTCTGAACATAATAGCTTAGATAATACACTTGCTTTCAAAAGTATTAGAAGCCTGTTACTAGGTTCTCACAAAAATTACATCTTCATTTCTGCCTTAAGGATTTAAATATGTATTTTAAAAATATTTTTCCTAAGAGGAAAAACCTTGAGTTGTATCTCTAAATTAAAGGACATATTTAATAGTTTTAAACAACTACCCTCAGAAAAGTAAAATTATAGTTATATGCAGCTATGTATCTATTAATAGAGAAAATAAAAAAGCCAAGCCCTTTGCCATGAATTCTGACTCGCAGCAACCCAATAGGACAAAGTAGAACAGTCTCATAGGGTTTCCAAGGAGCGGCTGGTGGTTATATGCAGCTATGTATCTATTAATAGAGAAAATAAAAAAGCCAAGCCCTTTGCCATGAATTCTGACTCGCAGCAACCCAATAGGACAAAGTAGAACAGTCTCATAGGGTTTCCAAGGAGCGGCTGGTGGATTCAAACTGCTGACCTTTGGTTAGTAGCTGAATAATAGGACATGTGAAAAATGTGCAACGACGATGTAAATTGCATGTGAGAGAAACACTCTTGGATTTGTTATGGCCATATTTATGGGTCGGGCCCATTGTCCTCATTGTGGTCTCCCCCAGGCATGGAGCAGATTGCTGTGCCCTTGAGCTGTGCCATCCTCGTGATTAGAAGTTAAAACATTTTGCAGGACACTGAGGTATTATTGCTAACAGTGGGGTGTGTGAGGAGATTCCTGTTAAATAGGAGCCCTGGATTGATGCCAGTACATGGAATTTCCCCATTCTCCAATTCTTTTAAATTACTTAGTTTTAAACTTAAGTCAGTTTTATAATTTTATTCAGATTTCATTTCTAATTTATTCAGGACAGCTGGTGGTAGTCACACTCCAGACGAAGTGAAAGTCGGCTTGTCTCAAGAACCTTAGTATTACATTTAGAGTTGTGAGATGCTTAGAACATCAGAGTCATATGGAATCAAGATGGACTGAGGGTTTAAAAACGTGTTAATTCCAACACCTGAGCCACAGACCCAACTGTTCTTCACTTAGTCCATAGCTCCATCTCTACAGATAGATACTGGCTCTTCTGGCTTGAACACCCATCTCTCTTAACTTTCCTATTTGAATTTTTCTTCCCTATTTCTTTGTCCTTCCCCCCCGCCTCCTTTTTTTCGTTTTAGGAGATATCCTGAATATATCTTTATAATTTAGCCTTTTATCAGTGTTTAGTTAGTTTACTTTTTATTTATATGTTTGTTCTCCCCTCCCTGCTTCCCTCCCTTCCACTTGTAATATCCTCAGATTTCTCAGGATACTCATTAATGTAATTCTCCTTTGATCCCCACATATCTTCATGAGGTGGTGTTTTTGTAATTCATTGATCTGTTTCTTAGTTATCTTCAAGTATCTATGGACCCTGATGACTGTTTATATTTAGCAGTGGAAGGCATCCCTGAGTGGTCTGGTCTGGTCCCACTGCTGTGTGGGCTTAAGTATCCATAGGGATCCTTCCATGAGTTCTTCCATGAGCGAGCAGACAAGTAGAATGTTCAGAGAATAGATGGTCAGGCTCCAGACCACATACATTTGCAAATAAGGACTTGACTCTGGGGGTGGAATCTTTTCAAATGCCATCCTTATGGTTAGAAGTTAAGACGCTTTGCAGGACACTGAGTTATTACTGCTAAGAGCAGGGTGTGTGAGGAGATTCCTGTTAAATAGGAGCCCTGGATAGGATGCCAGTACATGGAATTTCCCCATTCTCCAATTCTTCTAAATAACTTAGTTTTAAATTTCAATCAATTTTATAATTTTATTCAGATTTAATTTCTAATTTATCCAAGACAGCTGTTAGTAGTCATACATGGAGAATTGGGTGGGAACTTAACTCAGTAGGTTTATACCAGTTTTGGTGACACTTTCGGGATAGACTACATGAGTTAATTTAGTCCTGAGGGCATACGTGCCAGCCCAGACATACTCCTCTTTATTTCTCTTACACAACCTTTTGTTAATCACCTGCCTCCCACTGGGCTCTGGACTCTTCCAGGGCAGGTATGATGTTTCTCATGTCATCAGGCCAAGCACATAAAAGAATGATATATTTATTGGATAAACAACAGATGAGGGAATGGAGACTCAGAAGCTGACTTTGGAGAGCTGCAGATGGCTTTTGAGTGCGTGTGTTTTTTTTATTTGTTGAGTGCTGCAGA
The DNA here is from genome assembly GCF_024166365.1 of Elephas maximus indicus. NCBI lineage: Eukaryota > Metazoa > Chordata > Mammalia > Proboscidea > Elephantidae > Elephas > Elephas maximus. The sequence goes on from NC_064826.1 coordinate 5,094,513, forward strand.
TAGCACCGTCTTCCAGCCGAAATGGAACTCAGGCCCAGCTCCATATCTGGGTCTGCTCCTTGCTATACACACAATCAGTGAGAAAGTGTGATTTTAGGAGAGGTGTCATCCATTGTTATTTTGCGGTTATTTAGGTTTTTTGACCTTGTGAAACTTTCCCCCTGGCAGTCAAAAATAAGGACCAGGTGTGTGATTTTCTTTTTTACTATTAGTTCCTAACACAGGTGTTACTACTTCCTTTGTTTCTCCCCTTCTCCCCCCTCCCTACCCAATGGTACCCAAGAATCCATTATTGTTGTGTTGAGTAATATACTTAATCTAGGGATGGGCTTGTTGTTAGGCGCCATCATGTCAGTTCTGACTTACAGCAGCCCTGTGTACAACAGAACGAAACACTGCCCAGTCCTGTGCCATCCTTACAATTGTTGTTATGCTTGAGCCCATTGTTGCAGTCACTGTGTCAATCCATCTCATTGAGGGTCCTCCTCTTTTTTGCTGACCCTCTTCTTTACCAAGCATGATGCCCTTCTCCAGGGGCTGGTCCCTCCTGATAACATGTCCAAAGTATGTGAGACGTAGTCTCACCATCCTCTCTTCTAAGGAGCATTCTGGTTGTATTTCTTCCAAGACAGATTAGTTCTTTTGGCAGTCCATGGTATATTCAGTATTCCTCGCCAACACCACAGTTCAAAGGTGTCAATTCTTCTTCGGTCTTCCTTATTCCTAGTCCAGCTTTCACATGCATGTGAGGGAGCTGAAAATACCATGGCTTGGGTCAGGTGTACCTTAGTCCTTAAAGTGACATCTTTGCTGTTTAGCATATTAAAGAGATCTTTTGCAGCAGATTTGCGAATTCAATATCTATGGGTTTGTGAGCAGTTCCTTTCTGTTCTATAATTGCCATTAAGCTTTGTCACGCCTCTCTTAACGCCCTCCCCGTATGTATGTATGTATTCCTCCATAGTTATTCAGACTCATTTGAGCTTCTGTTATATGTACTTTTATCATGATCTTTTTTAAGTGTTCCCCATTTATTCAGTCAAAATCACCTTGCTGAAATTCCTGACTACAAATTTCCTTTTCCTCATAACTTTTTTCTTTCTCTAGGATTCTTTTTGTTTCTCCATCTATAAAAATTTTATGGGAAAAGAATGGAGTCCTTGGACATGCGACCATGCCAATCCATCGTGTTTTTATTTTCACCTTCTCACTGATAGGCAGTCCACTGTTTGCATCTGGAAACTAGTTTTACTTCCTTACTTGTGTTGTTGACTTGAAGTTTTTATAGTCATACTCTCATGGTTTCATGCAATATGTACATTTTTTACATTTGAGTAAAATCAAGTTTGACACTGAGCTTTGTATTAGCTGATGTGTGTTCACTGCTGATTTTAAATTGAAAATGTGATTAAGATTATTTTGCCGTGTATGTGGCGTAAAATAGTATATAATATGAAAATCCACAGTTACCTACGGCGAGTGTCTGCTCAATAGTTGATGCAAGTAAAATTATTTTATGGGTTTTTTTGGAAAAGTTTTAGCGTTCATAAGGGCCCCTTGTACGAAGCAAGGTGCCTTTGTGTGAGGTGACGTTTGTTTCTACTGTTGCTTTTAGCTTGTTTCTAGTAGATTTTATTGCGCTTCTACTTTGTCCCATTTTGTGCAGGCCTCTTTGTGGACACAAAAGAAACCCTGGATACTTGTTCTTGAGGAGCTTTCTCTTTTTCTGTGGATTCTTAGGGCATATTTTTCTTTCAAATTTCAGCCTTCCTAAAATAGAGTGAGTCCTACAATCAAAAGCCATGCTTGTTGCTGTGGAGTCAGTTATGACCCCTGTGACCCCACATGTGGGAGAGTAGAACTGCCCCGTGGGGTTTTCTTGGCTGTAATCTTTAGGGGGAACCCTAGTGGCATAGTGGTTAAGTGCTACGGCTGCCAACCAAAGGGTCGGCAGTTCGAATCCACCAGGCGCTCCTTGGAAACTCTATGGGGCAGTTCTACTCTGTCCTATAGGGTCGCTATGAGTCGGAATCGACTTGACAGCAGTGGGTTTGGTTTTTTTTTTTGGTAGTTGGGTGCAAGCTGTTTGCACCACCAAGGACCACATGTCCTGTAAAGGACCCTGCAATTGCTGTCTGCCAGGTGCCAGTCATGACCTAACCCTAAAACCTGTTGCCGTCAAATCAATTCCGACTCATAGCAACCCTGTAGCAATCTAGTCATGTGCAAAAGCATTCTGGTAATTTCTGGCTTAGATTTGATAAAACATAAAAAAAAAAACATAGCATTCCTTTAAAAAAAAAATCAAAATAATCTCCTCAGTATATGTTCTAGAAGGTTGGTACCAAAACTAATTGCTGTCAAATTGGTTCCGACTCATAGTGACCCTACAGGACAGAGTAGAAGTGCCCGATAGGGTTTCCAAGGAGTGGTTGGTGAGTTTGAACTGCTGACCTTTTGGTTAGCAGCTTAGTTCTTAACCAGTGTGCCAGCTGAGCTCCAAATACCTGGTAGGAGGGAAAAATAACAGTTAAAAAAAGCAAATTAGTAATCAGGAAAATTTAAGACATTCGGGTAACAGGTCTTCTAAATACTAAAATCTCCACCAAAATTGCCTTTTTCCCAGGGTGCTTTAATTCCCCATGTATTCTCTGCTTCACAGAAGGTATGCAGGCTTCCTTTTATTCTGCTGGAAACTCAGGGGTTGCTAGTGGGTTACTGGGAATCTTCTGCCTATCTTTTCTGGAGTTATAGTTTTTTTCTAAACCAAACACATAGACCTTTGGTGGTTTGCATTAGGCACAGTCCTAAGGAGGAGACAGCATAGGATGGGGATGGGGGACACCTAGAGGCTACAACACCCTGAAGCTGGGGTGTGAGCAAGTCTTGCCCTGGATCTTATGGGTCTTTGTTCTGCCACTTGGTACAGTAATCCCCCCGCCTTATCTGTGGTTTCTATTTTACAGTTTCAGTTACCCAGGTCAACTGCGGTTTGAAATGTTAAATGGGTACGTAGTATGATGAAATCTCACACTGCCCTGCTCCGTCATCCACATAAATTTTATTATAGTATATTGTTGTAAGCGTTCTGTTTTCTTGCTGATCTCTTACTTTTCCTATTTATAAATTAAACTTTATCCTAGGTGTGTATGTATGGGACAAAGCATGGTATACACAGGGTTCGGTACTATCCGAGGTTTCAGGCATCCACAGAGGTCTTGGAAGGCATATCCTTCGGGTAAGAGGAGACGACCGTAATGGGCCCCAGGAAAGACACTGCTTCTCACATCTTAGTCTTTCCTTCAGCAAAATGGAAAAAGTAATAGGATTTGCTCCATAGTTTCTAGGAATTAAATAAAGTAGTGCATGTAAAATAGTTTGATTTTTAATTAAAATTAAAAAAAAATTCTTCCATGAATACGGAGCATCCCCATGGTATCTCACACTAGGGCTACCTCTATGAATGAGAAGGTGGAAATTCATGTCCCCATTGAGCTGCTTTTCTAGTGGGGAGAATCTTAGTGCTTGATACATAGTGAGCACTCAGTAAACATCATCCTACTGTGTAAGAAGTTACTATGTAACATGTAGCTTGAGTACCAGTATTCCTGATCGTATTATACTGATAATATACTTTATTGCTCTCTCCGGACTGACAGTACCCGAGACGGGAGGGATCTAGTATCTCTTCGCACTTCCAGCTGCGGTGCTGCCTTCATCCTCCTCCGAGTCCCTGACAGCTTGCTGTGCTGCCACTTAGTATTCAGATGCCAACGGATGAGGTCTCTGGCTTTTATACCGGGGAGCAGATGTAACCTGTCTTCATTAGATTTCGCTCATAATCTTATTCTCCAGTACTTTCTAGCTTCTCTGAGGAATCTGTAACTTTAGGAGCCCTGACTGCTGGCTCGTAACTTGAAGAGCACGAGTGATTTAAACAATAATGTGGAGAATGATTCCATGTTAATTTACTGTGTCAAGTCTCAAGCAGACATTCAGAGACTTGAACACTTTTACCCAGAACACTTTGACACGGCAGTGAGCAACATGGCTAAACGCAGACACATCAAAATTGAGATTCAGAAAGGATCAGTTATCTGAGTGTTTTAAAATCTCCAGCGGAAAACACCAGGACGAGGAAGCTGGTGGTCATTATTTAAAATGGCCTGAACTGGGTTTCACTCTGTGGCTGCCGCCTCTCTCTTCTGCCATGACCTCTTTTTCCCACTCTCCCTGTGGACACCTTGGCCTCTCCGCACCTTTCCCAGGCCCCGGTATTGGCTGTGTTGTCTAGTGTTTCTCTGCTATAGCAAGGCCCTGCCTCCTACCCTTCAGACCCTGCTAGAATGACTGCTGGGACACCTTGGGGAGATTTATGGTCCCTCTCCCTCAGTGTATCCTCATTGTATTTGGCACAACAGGTATTGTTATGGATTGAGTTGTGTCCCCCGCCCAAAATATGTGTTGGAATCCTAACTCCTGTACCTGTGGATGTGACCTTATTTGGGAATAGGATTCCCTTTGTTATGTTAATGAGGCTATATCAGTGTAGGGTGTGTTTTAAGCTAGTCGCTTTTGAGATTCAAACCAGCAGATTAGGCATAGAAGAAAGCAAGTACAAATGGGGGGGGGGCGGGATAAGTGCCACCTGGAGATCCCAAAGGAACCCCAAGAACCCTAGCGAAGCCTAGACAAGGATTTTCCCCTGGAGTGGGCAGAGAGCACCTTCCCCTAGGCCAGTGCCCTGCAGTCAGCTTCTAGCCTCCTAAACTGTAAGAAAATAAATTTCTGCTTGTGAAAGCCACCCACCTGTGGTATTTCTGTTACAGCAGCACTAAGAGACTGAGACCCTGGTGTTTTGCTTAATCTGTTGTTCTTCACGCCATATTTGAGGGGCCTTGTCTCCAGCTCTGCTCTGTCCTATAGGGTCGCTATGAGTTGGAATTGACTAGACGGCAGTGGGTTTGTCTCCTATGTTCTTAAATGGATCCGTAGCACTAATGTCATCAGCCTTTTAATGAACTCCCAGGAACACAGTGGCATTTAAATATCTATAAACATTCATTTCTGTTAGAAAAGCAGAGGACGTATGATCCCTCTCTGTTAAGGCCTAGGATCTTTCTTCCTGGGCGTTTAATTCCACAGGCTTTCATGGATTTATTGATAAACCTCTTGACAACTCACAAATGCTCATGGTGTTGGTGTGAAGTAACAGCAGGGGGTGGCTTGAATACTGATTTTCATGGTGTCCATGTTGCTGATAATTATAACCTGCTCTGTTATTTAAAAAAAAAAAAAAAATTTTTTTTTTTTTACTGTTATTTTATGGACCACGAAGAGAGAAAAAACACTGCCAGTTAATCTGACACGGTACTAAGGTACCATCACTTCTAAAACACGTGTGAATGCGTCCTAACGTGTATTTTAGAGAAGCTGAAGTGTGCACAAGTCTTCCTTTTTAAGTCAGTGAAGTAAAAAGACTGCATCTTCCAAAGGAGATTTGAGCAGTCCCCAAGGAACAGCATGAAAGCCTGGTTTGCAGTCGCTCCCCGTTTCTTCATCTACCTTTCGGTGGATGTCTGATAAGCAGTGATGTCATCAAATGCTGGAGAACTAACTGGGAGATGCAGCCCTGGACACAGGATCTGGGCTGACGGGCCACATAGGCTGCTGTGTGGTCCTAAGAATAACCCACAGGCAAGTATTGGAAGTGTTAAGTGGAGAGCTGATCACTCACCTGTTATTTATTCGTAATAGTCGTGGGTCTCATCGTGTTTGGAAAACTTTGTATTGAGGACATTTTGTGGGAAATACTACAGGCCGCCGGCATAGGGCCTGGGAGCTGAAGCCAACAGAGCGCGTCTGGAACCGGCTCGTGCTGCTGCAGAGCCTGCGATTCCCAGGGGCAGGGTTAGCTGTGAGGGCTTCAGCTAGCTCACTGCCGTCCACCTGTTGGCGGAGATAAGAAAGCCCTGGTGACCTTTACTTGCTTTTTACCTGCTCTGATGTGGCAGCTTCTGTAGTCAATTTGTAGTAACACTGAGGTCGTAAAGGGCCGTCTGGATGGAACTGAAGGCCTGTGACTTTCGTGGAGCAAGCAGTGGCCTTGTGGGCTAGAGCCCCACGGTCTGGTGTCCCCTCGGCCCCTGGCTGCCATCTCTCTGGGCCTTGGGTTCTTTTGACGATGCCGTTTGAAATAGATAGCAAGGCCCTCCCTCCTCCTGGCTTCTGTGAGTTAGTGTGATGCTCTTAAACCAACAACTTGACTTCTGAATTTTAAAAATTGTTTAAAGAAAGGGGTGTACAATTCTCTAGAACTGGAGAGAGAGAGAATATCCATCCACCCTCCCCTCCCCGACTGCACGCATAAACACAAACGCATGCGCACACACACATTGTGAAACAAAGTGATGTCACTTCCTGCCTCTTGTCGAGGATACTGTCTTTGTAATGAGACGTAACCGCATCAGTAGCTGAGGTGAAAGTTCTACTGCAGATAATTTAACTTAACTGCTTAAAAAAATTATTTTAAAATTTGTAAATGCTGAGATCAGGAATGCTGTTTCCAATCCCACAATTATCTTAGATCTCTGGCCTATTCCCATTACTACTACCCTTGGACCCATGCAGCCGCAGCCAAATTCGCCTCTTTTTCTGTCCTTGAACCTGTGAGACTGGCTCTGGCCTCAGGGCCTTGGCACTTGCCGTTCCTCTTCCTGCAGAAGGCCCAGGGCTTGGAGCCTCACTTCCTACTCAGTGTCACCTCCTCAGAGAGTCTGTCTGCCTGTCTGTCCTGTAACTCCCTGCTTTTCTATTTCCCTGCTTTGTTTTTTCCCTTTGCACTTACTGTTGTCTGTGTTACTATAAATTTCATTTATCTTGAATGTTTTCTTCTCAGACACATTGCTGTATCCCCAATGCCTAGAACAGTTCCAGGCGCATAGACGGCCCTCAGTAAATCTTGGTGACTTAATTAACCTGGAAAGACACTTGAGCAGAAGTCGAGTTATGAAGCATTGTATACGTGGTAATGTTGGCTTTCCCTACAGAGCCAGAACAGTTCTACTTTAAAATTTAAATCTTTGATTGGATAAAACAAATAAGTGGCAAAGCTATATTAGCTTCCAGGTATATTACAGAAGTTAGTTTCTGGGATTAAGCATCACAACTGACGTAGTCAGCAGAGTTTTTCCTCCCAAGCAAGCAAAAGAAAGTTTGGATATATTCATTTTTTTTACCCCTTGGTGCAGCCCTCTTTCTTTCTATTGGATCATTTCATTCTGTGTCTCTGTACAATACAGGAATTGATTACATCACGAGACACCGAAATCTGTTTCAGGTCAAATATTGCAAAGTCCAAGTAGCTCTCCTAAATTTTCTTGTTGTTCTATGAGAATTTAAAAAGTATAATGATTATCAAAACTTCGTTTACATAAAGTCAAGAACTAGAGAACTGTACTTCTCTACTAAGGTTACCAGACTTATAGGGATCTCCAGGCTTATCAAGGAGTCCTGTTGGTGCAGTGGTTAAGCACTCAACTGCTAACCGAAAGGTCAATGGTGCAAACCCACCAGCCACTCCGTAGGAAAAAGGTGCGGCAGTCTGATTCTGTAAAGATTACAGTCTTAGAAACCCCATGGAGGTCCTATAGCGTCGCTGAGTCAGAATCAGCTCGACAGCAGTGGATTTCAGAGCGTTATCATCATTCTCTTTCAAGGTCCGTAGTGTGTAAGAGAGGCTGTGCCCTCCCACTGATTGCTTGGTCCTCAAGGGAATTGCCAGCCAGTTGCTAGCTTGGAATTGGCTCTTTGGGCCAGTGGTTCACGGTGGAAGTTTGCCAGTGCCTGTCAGCTTACCTGTTCACGGTACTCCCTAGCATTCGGGTCTGCTTTCTTTAAAGACGTACGAAGAGGTGACGTTATAGCGAGGTCCGTGGACGTGTGTCCAGGATGTCAGTACCCTCTGTTCAATGTGTCATATCATGAAAAAAGAGAGGGGCAGTGTCTTAGTCATCTAGTGCTGCTATAACGGAAATGCCACAAATGGATGGCTTCAACAATCAGAAGTTTATTCTCTCACAGTCTAAAAAACCCACTGCCACCGAGTCGATTCCAACTCATAGTGACCCGATAGGACAGAGTAGGCCTGCCCCATAGAGTTTCTAAGGAGTGCCTGGTGGATTTGAACTGCCTACCTCTTGGTTAGTAGCCGTAGCGCTTAACCTCTACGCCACCAGGGTTTCCATCTCACAGTCTAGTAGGCTAGAAGTCTAAATTGAGGGCGTCAGCTCCAGAGGAAGGCTTTCACTCTCTGTTGGCTCTGGAGGAATGTCCTCGTCACCAACCTTCCCCTGGACTAGGAGCTTCTCAACGCAGGAACCCCAGGTCCAAAAGACAAGCTCTGCTCCTGGCGCTTCTCTCTTGGTCGTATGAGGTCCTGTCTTCTCACGTCTCTCTTTTATCTCATAGAAGATTGGCTCAAGACACAATCCAACCTTGTAGATTGAGTGCTGCCTCGTTAATGTAACTGCTGCCTATCCCACCTCATTAACATCATAGAGGTAGGATTTACAACACATAGGAAAATCACATCAGATGACAAAATGGTGGACAATCACACAACACGAGGAATCACGGCCTAGCCAAATTGACACATATTTTGGGGGGTCACAATTCAATGCATGATGGGCAGCCACTGCCGTTCAACAGACACTGCTCAGTGTTTTCCCACATTTGTGTGCTCCTCCTGCCTGTTGGCCCAGAACATTTCCAGGTGTGTGTAGGGGTGGAGCTCTGGTGGTGCAGTGGTTAAGAGCTATGGTTGCTAACCACCAAAAAAACCGAATCAAACCCAGTGCCGTCGAGTCGATTCCGACTCATAGCGACCCCACAGGACAGAGTAGAACTGCCCCATAGAGTTTCCAAGGAGCGCCTGGTGGATTCGAACTGCCGACCCTTTGGTTAGCAGCTGTAGCACTTAACCACTATGCCACCAGGGTTTCCGCTGCTAACCAAGAGGTCGGCAATTCAAATCTGCCAGCCACTCCTTTGAAACCCTGTGGGGTAGTGCTCTGTGCCCTGTATGGTCACTATGAGCTGTAATTGACTCGATGACAATGGGTTTGGTTTTTGATTTTTGGCTGGGGTAGAAAGTGGGGAGTTCGGATGGAAGCCTTCCAGGCATTTACAGCATTTTTGCTTATTAACTAGCCCTGGTAAGTCTTTGGACTGTTCTTTGTTTAGTTGGGTTTTCCTTTGAGAATCAATATCTGACTTTATAATGAATGTCATGGAAAGAAATGGAATTCCGTTTCTAGCTATTTAGATCTGGACCTTACACTTAATTTAAGTGAGGGGCATTTATGTTGAATCTCTCGTGGTTATTTTTTTATAAATATGAAACCTAATGAAGATTGTGTTCTGTTCCTATAGGATGTGATGCCATTAGAAACAAATTGAAGTCTTAGAGATTAATTGGAATTCTTAACCACTGCACCACCAGGGTGTCCAGACATACAGCACTCTGAAATTGTGATGATTGTGTGCATGTGAGTTTTGTTTAATTTGGGGAGTAGCTATCTTAGTGGGACAGGTCCATAGCTGTTATTAGTGGGAGGAATTGGATACCAAGTTAATCAGTTTTAATGTTTTACACCGTTTTCAATGTTTTACAACATTCTGTTAGCTGTTGATGAAGAGAAATGTTCTATATGTGAGAAGTGTAAAAATACTGATAGAATTAGAAATTGCAACATGAGTAACTTCTTCAATTGTGACACTGTTTTATAATAGTCTTAGCCCATGCTCTTAAGAACAAAGGTTCTCTCAGCACTCTAACCCATTTCAGTGAAGAAAAAACCCTTCATCCTGTTTTCTAGAGGAGAATTCTAAGTCACTTTCCCTTGCTTCTTTGGGTATAACCCATTGCTGTTGTCGATTCTGATCCTATAATGACCCTACAGGACAAGGCAGAACTGCCCTAGAGGGTTTCCAATGCTGTAATCTTTATAGAATGGCTGGTGGGTTCAAACTACTGCCCTTTTGGTTAGCACCTGAGTGCTTAACCACTGTGCCACCAGGACTCCTTTTTTTGAGGGGTATAGTAGGGTTTCTTTTTTTTTAGGTTAGTCTCCTATAACTTTTAAATCTACCCAGTCCAGTTAGCGTAAAAGGCTCTATAATTTTGGGAAGGAAGGAATGCTAGTGATACACAGGTTACCTGCTGTTAGCTTTTAATCCGAAATCCAGATAACCTGTGTGTTCTTTTAGCGGTCTGTGTTACATCCCAAAGTGGGACTATTTCTTTTCCCTTTTTATCAGTAGAAACTCTTTTATTTTACTTATTGTTAATCGATCATATCTTTGATTATACCAGCACAGGGTACCAGATTCATAGGATACAAAAGAGTAGGTGGTAAAAAGCCTTGCTCCCCTCCAGTTCTGTGCTCCACTTAACGGTTTTCCTCCTAGGTGTTCTTGGCCTGTGGGAAAACAAAGGAGCCATGGTGGTGCAGTGGTTAAGCACCCAGCTGCTAATTCAAAGGTTGGTGGTTCGAACCCACCCTATGGCTCCACAGGAGAGAGACCTGGCAATCTGCGCCCATAAAGATTACAGCCTGTCACTTGGGGTTCACTGAGTCAGAATTGACTCCATGTTGCCCAACAACAACTTGCAAAAACATATGTATATGTTTTAAAAATTTTACGCAAATGGTACTGTAACATATCTGTTCTTTTGCACCTTGCTTTTTCTACTTTTACCTTGGAGATTGTTCAATACTGGGTAATATAGAACTGCTCCACTGTGTGGCACATAGCATTGTCCTGTCCATAGGCTTTTTATATTAAAAACAGCTTTGAATTTGCTTAACTAGTTTATATGTATATATGTCCTTTATATTAATATCGTATATCAATTATATGTATTATTTAGATGAAAAAAACAAAACGAAATGAGCAGTAGCGGAGAAACCTGACCTGTTTACTTCACCTGGACCTGGGTGTGACTAAGGGCCACCAAGGTCTTATGATGGACCCCTGGTAGCGCAGTGGTTAATCGCTCAGCTGCTAACCAAAAGGTTGGCAGTTTGAACCTACCAGCTGCACCTTGGAAACCCCATGAGGCAGGTCTGCTCTGTCCTTTAGGTTCCCTACGAGTAGGAATTGACTCAGCGGCAGTGGGTAAGGTGTTATGTGCCAGAAAGCTTACCTGGGGGCTGTTGTTGTGAGCTGTCAAGTCGATTCTGTGACTCATAGCCATCCACTGTGACGGAGCAGAACTTCCCTGCTGGGTTCCTAGGCTGTGATCTTTACAGGAGCAGATTGCCAGGTCTTTCTCCCACCTAGCTGCTGAGTGGGTTCTAACTGCCAACCTTTCGGTTGGCAGCTGAACACTTAACCGTTTAGCTGCCAGGGCTCCTTACCTCAGGCCTAATGTACGTTATGTCGTCTGTTGGTGCCAAAGTTCCACCTGTCATAGTGGAGGTTCCTCTAGACGCCTGCAGTGCCTTGAGATAAAGATGTCCACCTACCCTGGGTTTAGTAAGATTTCCCCCAGCGTGGGTTTAGCTCCTGGTATGGTGGACTGCATCTGTCTAATCACTTAGTTCACGATTGACCTTTCACTCAGCATACTGTTAAATCTTTTGATTTAAATCTTCATATTACCTCTTTTTAAAAATGAGCGAACAAAGACTTCTATTTTATCTGGAAGTACTTTGGTCCCAGATCCCTGGGTGGTGCAGATGGTGAACACCTAGGCTGCTAGCTGAAAGGCTGGAGGTTCACATCCACCCAGAGGCGCCTTGGAAGAAAGGACTGGTGACCTACTTCTGAAAAATCAGCCATTGAAAACCCCGTGGAGCACAGTTCTACTCTGACACACACGGGGTCGCCAGGAGTCAGAGCCTACTTGATGGCAACTGATGCTTTGGTATTCTCTGTAACTAACATCAAGAAAATAAGGCAGTTGGAAGTGCTTAGTAAACTCTGAAACTCCAGGTAAATATCAATTGTCTTCTCCTCTCAAACTCTAAAGGTCTCAGAGAACATGAGTGTGTTCTTTGAATATCTCCCAATTTACCTTAATCTGGACTTGCTTTCATTATGACTTTTGAGGAAGAAAAGGAAATCTCTTTACAGGCATCATTTGGTCATTCATAGTATTGTTATGTATGAACTTGAGGCCCACCTATCCCAAAACAGTTCTTACTACACCTAACCACGACCATGTAGTAGGTCACGGTGAGACCTTAGAAAGCTAGGGCCAACAAAAAACAAATGCTGGAAAAGTTGGAATGTAAATGGTACAACCACTGTGGAAAATGATATGGCACTTTATAAAAACTAAAAAGCTAGAGATAGAAATACCATACAATCCAGCAATTCCATTCCTAGGACATATGGCTAAGACGCATCTGATCAGGGTCTAATCTCTAAAATCTACAAGATACTGCAAAACTTAAACAACAAAAAGACAAATAGTCCAGTTAAAAAATGGGCAAAGGATATGAACAGACACTTCTCCAAAGAAGACGTTGAGGAGGCTAACAGACACACAAAATGCTTGTGATCACTGTCCATTAGAGAAATGTAAATCAAAACCACAATGAGATGCCATCTCACCCTGCATGAGTCAAAAAAACAGAAAATAACAAATGTTGGAGAGATTGTGGGGAGGTTAGAACTCTTAATTCACTGCTGGTGGGAACGCAAAATGGTACAACCACTATGGAAAACTTTAGGGTGCTTCCTTAAAAAGCTAGAAATAGAAATATCATACTACCCAGCAATCCCATTCCTAGGCATATCCCCTGAAGAATAAGAGCCCTGACATGAACAGATGTATGCACACCCATGTTCATTGCAGCATTATTCACAATAGCAAAAAGATGAAAACAAGTGCCCATCAACAGATGAATGGATAAACAAACTATGGTACATATGGGGTCCTGGTGGTGTAGTGGTTTAACAGCTCAGCTGCTAGCTAACCAAAAGATCAGCAGTTCAAATCCACCAGTTGCTCCTTGGAAACCCTACGGGGCAGTTCTACTCTGTCTTGTAGGGTTCCTCTGAGTCGGAACTGACTCTATGGCAACGGGTAATAATGGTACATATACACAGTAGAATACTATGCAAGGAAAAGAGCAATGATGAATCCTTGAAACGTCTTATGGCCTGGGTGAATCTGTAGGACATTATGCTGAGCAAAACATCAATCACAAAAAGACGAATACTGTCTGAGACCGGTATTATAAAGTCAAGAAAGGTTTACATACAGAAAGAAATAATCTTTGGTAATCAGTGGGGGAGGGAGGTAGGGAATATCACAAACTAGATAGTAGACATGTGTTAACTTTGATGAAGGGAAAGGCAATACGCAATATAGGGGAAGGCAGCACAGCTTGACCAAGGCAAAGGAAGACGCTGAGAGGAACGCAGGGGGAAAAAAAGGGTAAACCCACTGCTGTCGAGTTGATTCCGACTCAGCAACCCTATAAAACAGAGTAGAACTTCCCCATAGAGTTTCCAAGGAGCGCCTGGCGGATTTGAACTGCCGACCTTTATGATTAGCAGCCATAGCACTTAACCACTATGCCACCAGGGTTTTCCAAAAAAAAAGGGTAACCACAGTAAATACGTAAACAATGCTTTACAAGCAGATACATTGGTAGATGTGTATGCTGAATAGGGGAAGGAGGGAGTATAGGAGTATACCCACGTACGTATATAGGTTTGGCTGTGGATGTTTTTACATATTTGTATATACATTATGTACGTTCATATATACAATAGAGCATACAGGGGGCACAATCATAGAAGCCTCCTGGACACAACCAAACACCTTGCGGGGCCAAGTTGCTAGGGCTGAGGGCTGGGAACTGTGGTCTTGGGGGACATCTAGCTCAATTGGCATAACACAGTTCATAAAGAATATGTTCTACATCCAACTTTGGTGAGTAGGATCTGGGGTCTTAAAAGCTTGCAAGCGGCCATCTAAGATACACCTTTTGGTCTCATCCCATCCAGAGCAGAGAAGAATGAAGAAAACCAAAGACACAAGGGAACAATTAGTCCAAAGGGCTAATGGACCACGTGAGCCACAGCTCTGCCAGCCTGAGCCCAGAAGAACTAGATGGTGCCCAGCTACCACCACTGACTGCTCTGGCAGGGATCGCAATAGAGGTTCCTAGACAGAAAAAAAAGTGGGAGAAAAATGTAGAATAAAATTCAAATTCAGAAAAAAGACCAGGCTTACTGGTCTGACAGAGACTGGTGGAACCCGCGAGACTATGGGCCCTGGACACCCTTTTAACTCGGAACTGAAGCCACTCCTGAAGTTTATCTTTCAGGCAAATATTATGTAGATCTATGCAACAAACAATAACACCCGTGAAGAACCTGCCTCTTAGAACAATCAAGTATACGAGACCAAATGGTAACACCTGCCCAAAAGCAAAGAAGAGAAGGCAGGAGGGTGCAGGAAAACCGAAGAAATGGAAGTGGGGAAACTGAGGTGGAAAGGGGGAGAGTGCTGACACGTTGTCAGGATTGCAATCAATGTCATGAAACAATTTGTGTATAAATTGAATGGGAAACAGATTTGCTCTGTAAACTTTCACCGAAAGCACAATAAAATGTTTAAAAAAAAAAAAAATGAGGTCCCTTTACCCCTCCTGCAGCTGAAATGGGCTCTGTGCTTCTTGAGGCTGTTAAGGCTGAGGTGTGGGACACGGGCATATGTGGCCTTAGGATAAAAACCAGGCCCTTCGTCTGGTTTAGTAGCAGGTGCCCAGCGTAGGGCTTCTGCCTTCAGGAAGTCTTTTGAACAGACTTCAGGTGTGAGGACAGTGTGGGCCTGGCCGTCAGCCATCAGCACTGATGTCCTTCAGTCCTTGATGGTGACCCTCGGGGCCACGCCATTCCCTCTGTGGTGTGCTTGCAGTGACTGGTAGTGTGGACTGAGGAGCAGCACAGTTTACTGTGGCCCAGGTCAGCTGGGCCGTGTTGAGCTCTGCCTGTGACTCTGGAGGTGCCCAGATGAAGGGCTCCTGAACTTGGGTTGTAGTGAGGGTGTGCTTACTGGGAACATAACATGGCGCAGAAGGAGAGCATCACTGGTAGAGCCTTTTACTTTTATGAGAAGACTCAAAATGTCATAAGGCATACACTCTCTTCTCCCTTCCCCCTGATTCTTACCCAGTAAAGCTTACTGCTTGCTATAGTTATAAAGACAAAGTGCTCTTTTTCTCAACTCACATGCCTTTCTAGCACATATGGATTCTTGTGAGAATTTATTGGGGCATTTAGTTTTTGGCGGTATAGATTTTATAATATTAGGATTACCAAACTTGCACAGACCCGTGATCATATTGTGCTTTTACAGTTGCATCTTGGAAGGCGTGCTGTTAGATGGAAATTGACTTAAACCTCCCAGACTCTATATTTCCCACCTGAAAGGTACATGAGTATAACTAGATAGATGCGTAGGTTTGTAGGACTCATTGGCATATGTTGCATGGATTTCTTTTTTCCTTACATAGGTAGGAAATGTAAACAGCTATTTAGCCTAAAAAAGCATAATCCATTCTCCGGGAAAATCTTTCCAAGCTCATTAAATTATGTAGTTGCACTTTTGTGGACCATCTTCAGTCTCATTAGATTTTTCTTAGCTGTAATGATCAAAGCACCGTTGGCTTGTCTGACAGCACTGGGACTGGATTTTGTTGCTGTCGCTGTTGTCTTTTGTAGTGTCTTTCCCAGGACATTTTGTATAGTATTCATTGAAGAGTAGTCATCAGGCCTCCAGGACCTAGAAAGGGCCGTTGGGTTTTAAAAGGAGTGATTTCATTCTGGAGGAATTGTTCTTGGCCAGGAATCAAGGTGTGGGCCCCCACAAACCGAGGGAGTCACTTGATTATTAAAGTTGTTAGTTGCCATCAAGCTGACTCTGACTCGACTCATGGTAACCTTATGTTTAACAGAAAACATTGATCCTGCGTCTTTTGTGATAGTTGGTATGTTTGAGCCCATGTTATACTTATTGTGTTAGTCCATCTCTTTGAGCATTTCCATCATTTTCTGTCATCCTCTACCAAACATGATGGCCTTTTCTAATGACGTGTCCAAAAGTAGGTTAGCCAAAGTCTCAGCATTCTCACTTTGAAGGAGCTTTCGGGTTGTGTATCTCCTAAGACTGAAAACCCTTTGGATCACAACAGACTGAGAGTAGCTGTGAAAAGCATTCCTGTTTTAGCTTTTGTAAGTGAACATAATGTCATAGTTGGATGAGCTACTCAACTGATTCTTGAGTGCTTACGATGTATGTGGCACTGTTGTAGGTATGGTGACAGAATGTGGAGACAAAATGGAAGATACCCTACCCTCAAGGAGCTAGCTCTAGTATGGGGAGATGGACATTGGATAAAATAATTGAATGCATGAATGAACTGGTGATAAAGTCATTAGAAAGAAACAAACCAGGTCAAGAGTAAGCCTCTAGCATGGGGAGGAGGTGTTACTGTTTTTATAGGGCACTCAAGGAAGTTCTGAGGTAACTTACATTGAGCAGAGAGACCTCAAGGACACCTGAGAGCGTGAGGTACCCACTCGCTATGTGGTTAGCTGCAGTAAAAGTGCAGAGGTCCCCAGGGGGCTTTGTGCTTGGTGTGTTTGAGGAACAACTAGGAGGCCAGTATCACTGTATCAGGGAGAAGGAGAAAGTGCAGGAGGGAAGGTGGTAGGAGATAAGGCAGGAAACAGTAGCCAGATTGTATAGGGCCTTGTCCTTGTCAGTCATTGTTAGGAACTTGGCTTTTACAGTGAGGAGGGTAGCCAGTGGAGGGTTTGGAGCAGAGAAGTGCCTTGATCTGATTGTATTTTAATGGGATCAGCCTGGCAGTGTGTGGGACCAGAGTGTAGGGGAGGCAGGAGTGGGAGCAGGGAGGCCATTCAGAGGGCCCTGCTGGAAATCTAGAAATGGAGAATGGTTGTGTGGACGGGACCTTCCTGGTGGCGGTGGTACTGGGATGAGCAGGTTTGCACAGAGAGGGGTTTCAGGAGTGTGATTTTGGACGTGTGGAGTTTGAGATGTTGCGTTGATGTCCGACTGGAGTTGCTGCCCAGGCAGCTAGACATGTGAATGTGGAGTTTGGGGGAGAGGCCTAGGAATACGGGAGTCATCATTACAGATGGTACTTGAAGCCCTGAGACTGGAAGGGGTTCCTTAGGGGTTGAGGAGAGAGATGGCCCAAGGACTGGCCCCTGGAGCTCTGACATACAGATGCTGGGGACACTCAGCATTCATCCAACAGATACTTGCTGAGCACTTTCTGTGCAGAGAAGGAGGAGCCAGCTGAGGGGACTCAGGAGTGCCCAGTAGCTGGGAGGAGAACTTATATAGAGAGATGTCTTAGTCTCCTAGTGCTGCTGTAACAGAAACATCACACATAAAAAAGAAAAGACATGGGTGGCTTTAATGAACAGAAATTTATTTTCTCACAGTTCAGGAGGCTAGACGTCCAAACTGAGGGCACTGACTCTCAGAGGAAGGCTCTCCCTGTGGGCTCTGGGGGAGACCTTTGTCTTTTGTCAGCTTCTCTCCTTGGGTTCCCTGGCCACATCTATCCCCCCCCCCCGCCCCCCAATCTGTCCTTGCTTCTATGCCTAAGCTGCTCCTTTTGTATCTCAAAATAAAATTTTGGCTTTAGAACGCCTTACACCAAAATGGCGTCATTAACATAACAAGGAAATCCCTATCTCCAGGTGGGATTACATCCACAGGTATAGGGGTTAGAATTCCAGCACGTGCTTTGGGGGACACAATTCATCCTCTAACAAGTGGTTTCCTAGAAGTCGAGGGAAGAGAGAGCTCTGAGAAGCCGTCTCCTCCATCCTGTTGGGACAGGCATTGGGCAAGACGAGACCTCGGAATCCTCACTGAAGGGAGTTTTGCTGAAGATGATATAGGGGGAGTGTGAAAATGGTGGTGGGGGGCAGTGTCTGACCTCCTCTAACTTCACGAGGGGGAAGGAGAATCAAGACCAACAGCCGGAGACTGATTCCTAAGAGGTGGGAGCCAGACAAGCCTCCTCTCTCCACCATCTTTGCCAATTCTGACACCAACCGTCCTTCACACAGCACTCTCCTTCTCTGCTGGGTTCAGCAGTTCATTGCAGTGACCACACAGAACTCATAGACCATATTCACGATTATGGGGTTTATTATAAGGGAAGTAACAGTTACAAGTTCAGGTTGGGGAACACTCAGGATACAGTTCTTCCATCAGGATAGCCTCCTCCCAGCCGTGCTCGAACGTATGCTTCTCTCTGGCCCTCAGTCTCTGTCCAAAGACACTCAGCTTTCTCTGTCTCTGGGCTGGGAAGCTCACCACACCCTCTCCTGCTGCTCGGTCTCTGCTTGTCTGTCCTTCCTTGGTGGTGGGCTCTTTCTCTCTGCTTTGGAATTGGCTCTCTTTTAAGGCAAAACTGACCAGTCTCCTTGGTAGGCCACAATTACCCTATCACAAAATCACCTGGTTGGAAATTATAAGACCATGGCTGGAAAGACCACACACGAAAGTAATTGATCACAGCACAGGGGGTGACCACCTCATTGTTGTCCAAATCTGGGTACCACTGTTACCATGCCGGGCAGCCGGGCATGGCACTTGGACTGTCTAGGAGCGCAAGGGGTTTCTCAGGGAAGTGCCTGTTTATTAACGTTCTTTGTTTACTTCCCCTGAAGCAATTTCTTATATGATTTCCCTGGTCCACTTAGTCCACTGGTAATTCAATTATTTTAATAGGCTTTGGTATGAAATGTTTGTTCAGAGCCTTTTAATGCTTCTGCTTTGTCCACATGCAATTTGTTTCCTCCAAGAACGAATTGATTTGACAGTTTTGATTTCCCTGTGCACGCTTTAAAAAAATTCCCTTAAATACAGAAGTTTGTGTAATACAAAAATGAATGCAATGCCCTAGAGCTTCCATTGTTTCATTGGCATACTGTTTAGGGATGAGGGGTTGATAGTAATAATTTTTGATTCTCTGACAAAAGAGCTATTATATATAATGACAGTTAATGTGTTTCAGCTAATATTGATTTTATTCGGGTTCCAGTACTTTCTTTTGAGACAGCATAAATCTTTGATCAGTTGTCAATGAATGTCAGCGATATTTTCTTCTATTGTAAATTGTGTTTTATTTTAAAATATTATCATTTAGAGTACTGGTCTTCAATCTTTTTTCTGATCTCATACCACCTCAGTTAAAAGAAAAGCAACTAACATGTTTATTTAGGAAAATTTACACAAAATTGATTATCATATGATTTTATATGTAATTTATTCACAAAATAGCAATTAAAAAAGGGTGAGATAATTATGAAATCAACAGTATTTTAAAATAAATTACCCAGCACCCTCCCGGATTTTAAAATATATTGCTTGCTCTCCCATCTGTTTCTTGGCTAAGTTGTTGTCAGAACTGTTAGATTGTATTTTAGCCTTGTTAAGAGTTGGTCATAGGAGGTGGGAGAAGTGGTCGGGTCTGCCATTTTCTTACGCGGTTATGGTTTTGTTTTCTTGTTGAGGATGTTTATAAACTATGTAGCCACTTTGATGTTGATGTGAGTTGTTGATATAAGTGTGAACCGTGGTCATTCATGCGTGCTATTCCTTTGCTGGGTGGAGTTAACGCCGCACTATCCTGAAGTGCCAAAGGGGTGAGGGCGGAGGCCCGCCAGGCCTTGTGGGTGGACAGACACCTTGTCCTGGGGGCCTGCATTTATGGGAGGTGACCTGTGACCATCTACTCTGTGGACAAGCAGGTGCCAGGGCTCACCTCTGTCTTCAACATCTTTAAGTCCTAATTTCTCTCTTAAAAAAAAGAAAACAACAACAAAAAAAACAACTTAAACCCTTCACTCGGAGTTGCATGACTGTGTTTTTGAGATTGTTGAGGCGTGGATGGGATCTCCTTGTGTGACAGGGTTCACATAGGTAGTTTTCATTCTCCGAGTCTGAAATAAAAAGCACCTGGTTTTTGTTTTGTTTTAGTTTGCTATCCTGTTGTCCTTGTTTTATGTTCTGAATTAAAAGAAAATCTTGATGCAATTTTATTTTTCCAAAGATGGAATAGATTTATCCTTGCCGTCTGGTGTAGTGGGCTTTTCTTGACTTCATACCTGGGCTGTCATTGGGGTAAACAAATTTGTCCCTAGTTTAATCACTGAACGAATCCTTTATGAAATAATTTTCAGTTCTGTTGTTCTTCCATTGCCTCAGAGCTTTTCAAAAATCAATACTTTTTAAAAAATTTATTGTGCTTTAGGTGAAAGTTTACAAATCTAGTCAGTCTCTCCTACAAAAACTTATGCACACCTTGCTATGTACTCCTAGCTGCTCTCCCCCAAATGAGACAGCACACTCCTCCTCTCCACCCTGTATTTCCCATGTCCGTTCAACCAGCTCCTGTCCCCCTCTGCCTTCTCATCTCACCTCCAGACAGGAGCTGCCCACGTAGTCTCATGTGTCTACTTGAGCCAAGAAGTTCACTCCCACCAGTATCATTTTCTAATACACTTTATTTTTAAGAAGAGTTTTAGATTTATAGGAAAATTGAGAAGATAGTACAGAGGATGCTCATTGGCCCCACACCCAGTTTTCCCCCCAGCCGCCTGGTGGTACAACAGTTAAGCTCTTGGCTGTAATCAGAGGTTGGTGCCTCAGACCCGCCCAGCAGCTCCGTGGGAGAAAGGCCTGGCAATCTGCTCCTGTAAAGATTACAGGCTAGGAGACCCTGTGGGGCAGCTCTACTCTATCACATGGGGTTGCTGTGAGCAGGAATCAACAGTACCCAGCAACAACAATATTAGCGGGAACTTTTGTTACAATCCCTGAACCAGTATCCACACTTTATAAAGATTCCTTAGTTCTTACCAGATGTCCTTTTTCGGTCCCAGGATCCCATCCAACAAACTACGTTATGTTTATTCACGTCTCCTTAGGCTCCTCTTGGCTGTGACAGTTTCTCAGACTCTCATTGGCTGTTTTGAGGAGTCCTGGTCAGGTATTTTGTAGGATGCCCTATTGTTGGAACTTATCTGATGTTTTCTCATGATTAGACTGGGGTTATGGGTTTTTGGGAGGAAGACACATTATATCAGAGTACATGGAATCAATATGATTTATCACTGTTGATGCTAACCTTGATCACCTGACTGAGGTGGTAGGTTTCACTACTGTAAAGTTACTCTTTTTCCCGCTTCCATACTGGAAGAAAGGAAGTCACTAAAGTGTGGGGATTTATAGCCCACCTCCTTGAGAGAAGAGCATCCACATAAATTTTGGGGAATTCTTCCACAGGAGGATTTACCTGTTAGCCCCCCATTTATTTATGGCCGTATGGACTCATGGATACCTGTTTTTCTACTTTGGATTATAATCCAGCACTGCTTTATTTAGTTACTCAAATTATTCTAGCCACTTTGATGTACTTCCATCCGTGTGTTTCTGTTTGAGTGCTTCCTTACTCCCTGGCAGGCTCATTTGTGTATTTCCTGCTCCAATCCTAGAATCGCCATTTCTCCAAGGAGTCAGGGCTGTGTCTTTATAATAGAAGAGAGATAGCTACATACAGTAAGTAAAGGAGAGGTGGATATCCCTCCCACCTTTCCTAACCCCTGAACTTGCTGGTATTAACTCGTCCTTAACCTTCAGTAGGCCTCTTATTTTTTAGCCCAAGATGAGTGATTCACCTTCATTTCTCTTTTCATGCCATGACCTTGGGCCTTTGTACTTAATTCAGGATTTCCCTGCTCTTTGGGACACCTTGGTTTGGATATATCCCCTGACCAGGGATTTTTCATCTTCTGTAATTGAAACCCCTTTGAGAAAGCAATTCCAGGAAGGACCTTTGACCTAACATCTGAAGGCTTGAGACCAGCCTGTATTTTTCTTTGTTCTTTAAGATAGAGTGCATTAGACATTTTATAGGTAATGAAAAAAAAATCCGTTTTAGATTCTGTCTTTTCCATGTTGAATTATGAAAAGAGATATTATCCATCTGTCCCTACATTTCTCTTTGAATTAAATTGCCTTAGGACACTTGATTAAAAAGTTGTAGTTGCTTGTAATATAATGAAGAAGTTCTTCATAGTTTTTTTTTTTTTTTTTTCTTAAATCCTTTTGCATATCCTGGGAATGACATCAACCTGATAGCTTCAGAAACACTTGAAATAAGGCTATTAATTTCCTTATTTCTGTGGTTCATGACTCTCTCTAAATTCCTGGTCAGTAAGAGCCAGAGGCATCACCCCCCAGAGGCATCATCCCAAGATTCCAGCTGGTATGTGGCCCTCCTGTGAGGGAGGAGCCCTGGTTGCACAGTGGTTAAGAACAATGGCTGCAAACCAAATGATCGGCAGTTCGAATCCATCAGTCACTCTTTGGAAACCCTATGGGGCACTTCTACTCTGTCCTTTAGGGTCACTTTGAGTCGGAATTGACTCAACGGCAGTAGGTTTTGGAGTATGAGGGAATGTTCGGGCTGAGATATTCCCAGAGCCATTTAGGAAAAATAGGCAACTCTTGATGCTGCTTTTTCTGCAGATGTGCTGCGGATTAGTACTTGTGAGGGCTTTGAGAATAAAATAAATGCCGTGCTAACTAGATATGACTCCACAGGAGACCCAGGCCCAAACTAAAGTAGATAAGAAAAGAAACATCAGATCCTGCTAACTCAATAACTTTATATAGAGAAGCAGCTTAGCATAAATGCTACACAGAGCTGGGGCTGGGATAGTTAAATCTTTATTATTTATAGCATCATTAATAAATCATAACTGTGCCTTATTTGCATATTATCTTTTAAAAAGATGTCTTTTGTGGAGATTCCTTAATGGAAGTGTTGGTTTGGAGGAGCAGTGATATGAATCATAGTGCCTTTCTCTCTTATCAGCTTGCTCTTTGAGTCACAAAACACCTAGTTCACCCATCAAAGGATCCGGACATTTCTGTTCATCCATTCAGACATGCACACAGCATCGTGGAATGCCTCCTTTGGCTGTGCAGACCTCATCAAAGAAAGGGACCACTGGCCTACCCACACTGTTAGCTGCTTGCCCTTAGCACCTTCCTGAGCACTGGCTACATGCAGTTTCCAAACCCCTTGGACCAATGCTCCATCCTTGTGGGAGGGATGAACGAGTTACTGTTCTCTTTTCTGCATTTCTGTTCTTGCCCCTCTCCCTTAAAGCCATTTCCCATTCCTGCCTGGCTCATCCTTACCTTAGTCAGCCTAGACCGTGATTACTGCCTTAGCTAAAATGAGCTTTCCCTCTGTAGAACGGGAAAACCAAAATAACAGGACTTAAACAAGATAGAAGTTTATCGTTTTCTCACATACAAGAAGATTGGAGACAGTCAATGCAGTGCTGGAGAGGGGGCTTCCTGGGCTCCTGGAGGCTGCTGCCCTTGTCTTTGGACACGCTGGCGGCTACAGTTGGGTTTACCGAATCCATCCATCCTTGCTCCGGGTGGCAGGATGGAGGAGGCAAGGAACAGGGACAGTGTCCTTCCATGTTAAGGAGGCTCTGGAAGTAACATGTGACGCTATGCACATCTTCTTGGGCAGAATTCATCCTAGGATGCTGTTGTGCTGCAAGGCACTCTGGGAGGTGTAACATGCCCAATAAAATGAAGACAAAACAAAGCAAGGGAAAAGAGACCCCTCGGGGTTCTGTTCTACAGTGGAGGAGAGGGAGTATTGGGAGGCAGTTAGTGGTCTCCGGAGCAATCCTTCATTCCGATGTTGCCCAAAGAAATATCCTGGATTCTCTTTCCCTTTGGACACATTATTTTGCCGTTCCCAAACCAGCATTCTTCCTCATCCTGTGTGTTTGTTCCGGCTCCTGGGCCTACTCCTGCTTCTCCCCAGAACTGCTGAGAAAGTCCTAAATTACCGATGGAGCTGATGTCCTACACTTGTTAGCCAACCGCACTGATTTTCTGTTTTTAAATTCTGGATTGTCAGCTCCTGGAATCCATTCCTTACAGCAGAATTATTTCTGTATTCATTAGGGTCCCTGATTCCATATTTTGCCTTCTCACTTTCTTATGTGGTAAGGAACCATACTAAAAATAAATAAATATCTTGGTTAGCAGCCAAGCTAATAACCACTGTGCCACAGGGCTCCCTCTGCATCAGTTTCCACACTTTGTGGGTATCTACGATGATTCTTCATGCACATCAGTCTCAAAACCTGTTTCTATCAATGGAAGGAAGCCTGATGAAGGAGGACTTTATCCTTCTGTTCACTGCTGTCTGCAGCAGAGCCTGAGAAAAGGACACTCTGCTCTGTAAAGGAGTCCCTGGTAGTGCAAATGGTTAAGCTAACCAAAGGTTGGAGGTTCGAAACCACCCAGAGGTGCTTAGGAAGAAAGACCTCATAATCTGCTTCCAAAAAGTCACAGCCTTGAAAACCCTACAGAGCTCTGTTCTCTGACACACGTGGCGTTGCGTGAGTCGGGTGGCAGGTGGTAGGGTGATGGTCCATGAATATCTATTCCCCTTCTTTCTTTTACTTCTCTTGCCCTACTTAGAATATATTAAGAATGTTCTTTATGTAAAATACTTTGTTACCTTATTTTTTATTTCCACATTTTGCTTTTTAAGAAGAGACGTCTATGCCTCCTTCTTAATTACCTCACAGCATACTAATTCCTTGCTCACTTTACTATCTTGAATTTCCAAATTTCCCTTTGAGAATTTTTCCCCTCCATCGGCCTTTTCTCATGGTTCCTTGCCTTTGAGTTCTGTGGCATGCGGGGCTGTTGACCTGTTGACCAAGGTGTCTTGGAAGTGCCCTCTTAGTTCTTCTCTGTTTCCTTCTGCACGTCCTTTGTGGCCCCTCCAGCTCTGCAGTGGTGAGCAGACACTGGGATTGTTCCCCTGTCCTGTTCTTTTCTCTCTCTGCTCTTTCTTTGCTGTATCTCAGCTGCTATCTTACCCTTTTACCTTCAGCTCCTACCTCTCTATGGATGATTCCCAGATTTACATTTATGTAAATCTGGCTGTACTTCTTCCAAGACATTTCTTTATTCTTCTGGCAGTCCGTGGTATGTTCAGTATTCTTCGCCAAAACCATAATTCAAAGACGACAATTCTTCAGTCTTCTTTATCCATCCTCCAGCTTCCACATGCGTATGAAGCTATTGAGAATACCGTGGCCTGGGCCGGGTGCATCTGTAATGAATGTGTTTGCTTTTTAACACTTTAAGAGGGTCTTTCGCAGCAGATTTGCCCAATGCAATATGTCGCTTGATTTCTTTGCTGCTTCCATGGCTGTTGATTGTGGATCCAAGTAAAATGAAATCATTGACGAATTCAATCTTTTCTCGATTTATCAAGATGTTGCTTATTGGTTCAGTTGTGAGGATTTTTGTTTTCTTTATGTTTAGATGTAATCCATATTGAAGGCTATAGGCTTTGATCTTCGTCAGTAAGTACTTCAAGTCCTTTTCACTTTCAGCAAGCAAGGTTGTATCATCTGCTTATCGCAGGTTGTTAATGAGTCTTCCTCCAATCCTGATGCCCTGTTCTTCTTCATATAGTCCAGGTTCTCAGATTATTTGCTCAGCAACAGATTGAATAAGTATGATGAAAGGATACAACCCCGATGCATACCTTTCCTGACTTTAAACCACATAGTATCCTCTTGTTCTGTTCGAACAACTGCCTCTTGGTCTATGTACAGGGTCCACATGAGCACAATTAAGTGTTCTGGAATTCCCATTCTTCAAAATGTTATCCATAATTTTTTACAGTCTACACAGTCAAATGCCTTTGGATAGCCAATAAAACACAGGTAAACATCTTTCTGGTATTCTTTACTTTCAGCCAAGATCTATCTGACATCAGCAATGATATCCCTCACTCCACATCCTCTTCTGAATCTGGCTTGAATTTCTGGCAGTCCCCTGTCGATGGACTGCTGCAGCCATTTTTAAATGATCTTCAGTCATATTTTACTTGTGCGTGATACTAATGACATCGGTCAGTAAATTCCACGTTCTGTCGGATCACTGATGAGCACCCTGCCATTGGAACATTTTGTCCAACATTCCCCATGTTAGTATTGCTGTCTTAGGTTCCAGCCACTAGAGCGTTGCTTCTCATCACAGTAACCCTAATGGGAAAGGATGGCAGCTGGAAAGCCTTTTCCTTTATTCTATCCAACTTTTCCTTTTTGAAGATCAAGCTCAAAAGTGTACATTTCACAGCTGCTTCCAGGATGACATAGACCTTGTTGACTCGCCGGCCTGAACTCTGCCATCCCCATCTATCAGTCTGTCTGGCAGTCTTCATGTATTTGTTGGTATTGCTGAGAAAATCGTCTTTATTGTACATGTCTTATCTGCAGCTAGCCTGTGGTCTCAGTCCTCTCTACCTACTCCCAGGGCCTGGTGTGAGATCGGCGCCTAATAACGTTTGTTGTCGATGCTGACATCCCCTTTTCATTTCACTCTCTTGTTTCACTGGTAGCAGTGAGATTGCATAGGAAACAATTTCTCTTATCAGTAAACAAATATTTCTTTTCCATAATTGCCAAGGCGAGTGCTTGGATGGAGCCGACTGAGAGATTTTCAACAGCCTGATTTCACTTAACTTTGTACTGTTTAAAGTACATTATCACAGGGGTGGAGTGATGTCTGGAAAAGCATCTTTTCTCATCTCTCTTAACCTTCTGTGTTTTGAGTGTCACCGGAAAACCTGGGCTAAGAGTCATGAGCTGGTAGGATTTTCTGAAACCACATGCAGAGTTTTGCATTGGAAAGTTCAAGAAGTGATGGGGGGGAGGGGAGCGGTAGGGAACTACACATCCACTCAGCCCCATAAAAAAAAAAAAAATCCAGTGCTGTCGAGTGATCCCGACTCATAGTGACCCTGTAGGATAGAGTAGAACTGCCCCATAGAGTTTCCAAGGAGCGCCTGGTGGATTTGAACTGCCGACCCTTTGGTTAGCAGCCGTAGCACTAAACCACTACGCCACCAGGGTTTCCATTCAGCCCCACACCACATGGTAAATAACAAAGGCTGATGTAAGATGCGCTGGTTCACCGAGGAGCTCTATCAAGGTGGTGGACGTATCCATAGGGTGACAATGCACATCCATAGTGCTGCTGTTAAAATACAGCAGAGAAACAAGTCCCCGCTCTACCCCTGCAAGGAGCAGCTTACCCGATACCTCTGCGATATAGTAATGGGATAGACGTTGACAATGTACGTGACATACAGACGTATGACATGTTGACAGTGCCTATTGTCTACATATGGACAGTAAGGTAGGTTCAGTTAATCTATGGCATCTGATAGGAAATTAGCTGTGGTTGAAATTTGGCTGTGTAGATTGAAATCCTGTGCCAGGAGGTTATGATTCCAGAACCAAATTAGGGCAACAGAGACCCAGTTCACTCATTTATTTTACTTTTTTTTATTTCTCTAGGGAATTTGAAGTATTGTCTTTTGATTCTCAACCAGCCTTTGGACAGCTGTTTTCGTCGTCTTTGGAGCAAAGGTAACCTTAAGCAGATTTTACACTTCACCTTCTTTCTTTCGTTGGGACTGGCTAACGCTAAGTACCCCAGAACCTAAGTGCAACACAAAAAAGTGGGATTCGTATAAGGTGATTCAGTTATTGAATTATCAAAAGAATTCATTATTGCTTCTCTATTAACCTGTTTTATATATTCAATTTCCACAGCATGGAGCCCCGGGCGGAATTATAATCTGGCCTTCTCTCCCATATTTCAGAACAGATGTGTGGCTATTAAGCCTGACTACGCAGCAAGCGTGTGTTCAAGTGTAAATATATTTGGCACAAGTGACAGCAAAAAGCATCAACACGCCTCACCCCTCACAGTATCCGTTAGTGAGATATCTGCAGGGTGACCACATGGGCAAAATGGAAAAAGAAAACATGTGGCCAGTACATGTCTCCATGGCAACATCCCAGCATCTCCAGGAATGCTGAAAAATATAGCTAAAAATGGGATCATTTCAGAGAGTTAATACTTCTGGCACGGCTCCTATAAGACACAGGTTTTATTAGCTATTTATTTACATTCTTTGATCTGATAGGATTTTTACCACTTGGTTAGAAAATAATATTAAATATAATTGTTTTTAGCCTCCACTCTTTTGTGAAATCTCGAGATACCATGGGACCCCTTATTATTATTATTACTATTATTTTTCTAAAAGGGATGCTTCTGCTAAGTCATCGTGTAAGTTCTAGGGCAAACCAGAGAGGCAGGAGAACTCGGTCCTTTCTGTGCTGACACACGTTCCCGCCGTTGTTCCTGTTGCAGAACTAGTTAAGTGGTTCTGTGTCCCAGGATGTAGACCTATGTGTTAACAGACTCACTCCCGTCTCGGGACATCTCGAAGGGGCTGGGGATTGAAGTGATGCAAGTATTTAATGTGTTTTCCCTTCTATATACATCAATGTGAGGAGATTTTCTTGCTTGTAAGTCTTTCTTTACATATTCAGTTTAATCTGGAATCTAAGTAGTTGGGTGCATTTTTCCTATCTACCTAGTTTTCTGTGACTCTCAGAGGTTATTGGTGCTTGTCAATGGATATTGTCCCCAGATTTCTTAGCTTTTTCTTTGTTTGTTTTTGTTTTTGAGGCCGGTGTTCCCACTCTAGTAGATGTTTTTCTCAGGCTGAATGATGTGATGAGTAAAAACACAGGGATCCTAGTTTATGAAGGGCTCTGCTTGCTTCTTTTTGCAGGTCAGCTGCCCTTGGCTTGGGTACCCAGGCCACCAGGGTCCTCCGAGGTCATAGTGGAGATCTCCGAATTGCATCAACTTAATTAAACTAAAAAAGCTAACAGAAAGAACTTTCCTTGGGGCAAGGTTATGTAGATCGACTGCATGTCAGGTTTCTGGGAGGTTGGCTGCTTCTTAAAATGTCTCCCCGTTTTCACACCGTTCACAGCCTTTCACTGGCGTTTCTGTATGAGCCACAGACAGTCCTGACCATGCTGATTAGACTGTCGATGCCCTGTGTGTATCTGCATCGTGAGACTGTTTGCCTCCACTCAGGAATTATTTTCCCCCACTGACGTCTTTCTCCTTCAGTTCTCTGTCATCCAGGGTTAAGGTCCCCCAGGGGATGCACAGCCACCTTGGGCCATCTGGGATGAGGCTGACCATCAGGCGGGGCTCGTGGGTGAGGGAGGCCCAGGTGCTGAATCTGAGGTCCTTGGTTTTCTAACACCAGTGCTCTTCCTGTGTTGCCTTGGTAATTGACTGATGTGAATAAGTACTAGTCCTGGACGTAGCTTCCGGGGACTCGCTGGTTAGGACTGCACGGGTAGATAGAATATCACATGTGTCTGTTCATTTCAGTTCGCCCAGGCAAAGCGGGTCCCTTCAGCTGGGAATGGCTTTCTAGAGCATGTTAGGGTGATCTTGTTGGAGGCATCTTTTCTAGTAATGGGTACTTTAGTCATTAGACTCCAGAATTCGGTCATAGTTTGGCTCCTCACAGTTTTATTGAACTACCAAATTGACTCTATTTGTGTCATTTTCTATGGTTATAGCTTTACAAAACTTAGGCGTTGAGCACATTTTGAGTGAACCCAAGACCTGATGAGCGATTTGCATACTTGGTTCAGGTCCATTGGGCACAGCAGCGTAAGCAAGCTGTGGTCTCTGTAAATAAGGCTGGCGGAGAAGGTCTGTTCCCTGATGTGCAGAAACAGCTGGGAACAACAAGATTGCCAGAGTGTACAGACATGTTTGTGTCTACTGATACCGAGAGCCTGCTTCTTCCTTCCTCCTCCTTTCATGCTAATGTTTTTGTTTCCTTTTCTCCCACTTATACCATCTTAGAAATTTTGCTGTCCTTTTGGGCTTTCATTGTCCATCTCCTCACCCCGCCCACCCATCCATTTGTCCATTGGGTTCATTTGTTCATCTGACTTCCCTTCTCCCTTGACCTTTGTCTTGTTATCTGTTGGTTTCTCCTGTATAGTGTTCTAGACTGTGTGTTTCGTGTTCACCACACCATACTCAGCACCTCGCACTTCATGTAGGTGGGGACACACACGCAGGAAATATTTGCTGGATGAATGCTTGGAAGCTGGCCATAATTTCAAGGTGCTTCCCACATCCGTGTCTCAAAGCCCTGGTGTTTTAAAAAGGCTTTAGTTGTATTTTGTTGGCTGTTGGTAGACATATATGGGTGCACCCCCACAAACACTGTACCCCTGGGTATGTCTCTTATCTCCTTGTCTGATTTGCCACTGTGCTGTCAAGCCTCTGCCCCGCTGCCTTTTTGCCTGGTGTTGGATGTCTTATAGGCCCTTGTTGTCGTATGCCATTGAGTCGATTCCGACTCATTGTGACCTTAAAGGACAGAGTGGGACTGCCCCATGGGGTTTCCTAGGCTGTAATCTTTACAGGAGGAGTTCACTAGGTCTTTTCTCCTGTGAAGCAGGTGGGTTCAAACTGCCAACTTTTGGTTAGCAACTGAGCGCTTAGCCATTGCACACCAGGGTTCCTTATCTAAAACTAAGCTTAAACTTGGCTACTAATTGAAAAGTTGGAGGTTCGAACCCACCCAGGGGCACCTCGGAAGAGAGGGAGAAGGGCCTGATGATCTATTTCTGAAAAATCAGCCACTGAAAACCCTGTGGGGCACAGTTCTAATGCGACACACGTGGGATCGCCAGGAGTTGACGACAACCGCTTTGGTTTTAGTTTTGGATGTCTTGTAGACCCTTGGAAGCCCCGATCCTGGGGCAGGAGCAGAAAGGCTGTGGCGTGGAGGTTTATTTATAACTGTAATGCTCTAATTGTCACGCCTCTCACTTGCTTCTTAGAGATTAAGTTCACATGTGCTTCAGAAGTAGACTGAAGGGCCAAAGGGACCCTCCTTAAATGACTTCCATATGCACCCTCACAATGAAGAACAGCCTGGTGTTGCTGTTCTCTCTCTGTTAGTGGGCACTTGGGGGCAGGAGCAGGCTGCAGGTGGACGCACCTGTGAGAAGTTCTGGAAAGGACTGTGGCCCCAGGGTCCTCAGTACCGCCCAGATACCGCTTATTTCTGTGCCTGTCTTGTTTTGTCCTAAAAAATATCAAGTAAGTGTTTGAAAGTAGTGAAACACATTGGAATGGAAATAGTTGTAACTTTTTATTTTAGAATATAATGAATAAATCTCAAGCTTGTCCAGGTAGCGTTGAGCTGTTGGTTTTTCCATAATGGCACGTTGTGTATATGTAGCCTTATGAAATTTATAATCTTACACCTTCTGTTTTTGGTTTTAGTAATTACAATTTCATGGGACATTTAAGGAACTGATGCCAAAATCTCAAGAATTTCCGATTTGGAATGAATTTCTAAGTCTTCTGCGATACTTCCTGATGCCGTAGTCCTTAGCATAAACTGTTCCGCTTGGTATTTAACTGGCTAGTCCAAAAAAAAAGACCTTTTGAAAATACTAAGTTTCACATTATTACATTTTAAAAATATGTTTGCTGCAAGGCAAAGAAAAAAAAAAGTTTCCATTATTTTATTAGACAGTGTTTTTGAGCATCTTCAGTATCAAGGAAGGTACAGGATCTGGGGTATCGCAGTGAGATAGCCCAGGCCTGACTTCCGGGTGCCTTCTCCAGTCAGAGCGCCTTCAGTAGAAGGCTTCATGGCAAGTTGGGAATTGCTCAACCGTCTCTTCCCTATAGAAGGCATGGCTCTCAAGGGGCCTCCTCGTTTACTGGCCTGGTGCCAGGTATGCTCATAGGCGGCCTTGATCTTGCCTTAGAACTTTGTAGCCCCATTCGGTGAGTAGACAGCGAGCCTTCCTGTGGAGTCTCTGCTGTGACCTGGACTGGTATTGGTAACCGCTTTGCTTACAGAAGACACTTCATTGAGTCCAGAAAAGCAGTGCAGACACCTCAGATACTAATTTGATGGATAGAGTTAGAGTTTAGAAAAATTGGTTTTGGACAGTCTAGACAGATATAGCACAAATTGTAGATGAAGTAGATAAAGCACACATTTAAGTAACTTACCTCGCTTATTTTGGGAATCAGCGCATTGCCACTTACATAGATGAGAAGAATTTGCTTTTCTTGTAAAACCATTAACTAGGGGCATGCATTGAATTTCTTTGTTGACTTCATAAACCTCACCCTGGGTGTTACCTATATGGGTGATGGTATGGTAAAGCCAGCTTCAGGTGGAATTCTCCCTGCTCCTTAATGGGATGTGGCCCTTTTGGACTAGACTTGTTCATACAGTGTGCATGTTGCTGGGTGCCATCGAGTCAGTCCTGACTCCTAGCGACCTTATAAGACAGAGCACAACTGCTCTGTAGGGCTTCCGAGGCTGTAGTCTTTATTAGGGTCAGCAAAAAAGAGGAAGTCTTTCAAGGAGATGGATTGTCACAGTGGCTGCAACAGTGGGCTCAAATATAGCAGTGATTGTGAGGAGGGAGCAGGACCAGGCAGTGTTTTGTTCTGTTGTTCACAGGGTCGCTATGAGTTGGAGCCCACTCAACCTAGAAATAATATTTATGGGAGCAGATTGCCACATCTTTTTCCCGAAGAGCAGCTGGAGAGTTTGAACTGCCGACCTTTCAGTTAGCAGTCGAGAACTTAACTACGGGGCCACCAAGGCTCCTGAGTGTTCATAGAGATCACAAATCTTGGCAAAGCTACTTGGTGTGCTGGGTTAGTTCACCCGGGATAGGAGGATATATTAGACGAAGACTTATGTGTGTTTATAAAGAAAGGAAGGTTGTTCCTATGTCAATATCGAATGTATACCGTTTTGTTTTGGCTTCAGAACATACATACAATTCTTTAATAAAAAAAAAATAATAGCTCACTTTTTAAACTCCTGTCGTGTTAATACAAGCATGAATAAACGCAGGGTGTGCTTTATGAAGTGAGAAGACTCATTGGTTTATCCTTGATGGAAAAATATTCACCAGGTTGTTCGAGGGCGCTGAATGAACTGGGTCCATGAGGTCAGCCAAGATAGACTCGCCAAACCTGACAGCGTTTGAAAGGACCACTCTCTCCTCTCTCTCTTTTTTTCTGTGCAACATAGTGAGAGAGTAAAAACGCGAGGTGACTTATATCACTCCCCTCCCTGCCCCTGCCACTCAAGATATCACAAGTTAAGGCATGGAAGAGAATTTAGCATTATAAAATATTTTATTTTAAATTTTCTCACCTTGAAGTTAAATTCATCCATGCTATTTTTTTATATATAAGTTGTCAATGTGTAAGACACATTCCAGAGTAATAGTAGAAGGTGATAGAAAATAACAGATTCATCCAGAATTGTTCTAGTTTTTTGGAATCGTGATTCTGTCACTGACATAAAATTGTTGTTTTTAGTTTAAAGATCACAGTTTCAAAAAAATGCATCCTAAGAACGCAAGAGTGTTTTTTTATTTATTTACAAATGGGATGTGTGTTTGAGATGTTCTTGGGAGTTCAGAAGAGGAGACAGTAGAGGGATAAGTAGGGTACAGAGAATTTTTCTCTATCGCCAACAACCTTTGGTTAATTACGTATAAATACACACAGACCCCATTGACAGCTTTATATATACAGGAGCCCTGGTGGCTGCTTACCTACAGGTCGCTGATTCAAACCCACCAGCAGCTCCACGGGAGAAAGGCCTGGCCTTCTGTCCTGTAAAGATTCCAGCCTTGGAAACCTATGGGGCAGGTTTCCTCTGTCACAGGGTCACTATGAGCTGGAATCGACTCAACTGCACAGCAACGATGACAACGTGTACTTATTATTCCAAGCGTGGTTCATTCATTAGACGAGTATTGAACATATTAACGCATAACAAGTACTACCAAGCCAGTCTTCTTGATGCCTTTATATATCTTTTTTATAATGATGCATTTAGTAATTTCAGCCCTTTTCCCAGGGTGTCTGGAAATTAATCACAATGCACTTTGTTGCGCTTTCTTCATATTCCACAGTACATAGAACTCTGCAGGAATACCTAATGACGGCATCCTTTTTGACTGGTTGGGAAAAGGCGGGATTTGCCATCTTAGAGGAAAAAGATCGATGTAACAGGAAGTTTAGGGGACCATGGATGCGAGTGTTCGTCCAGAGAAGATTTAGGGAGCCTGAGAAATATGGCCGTGCCAGCTTAACCAACCAGATATCTATTTACCCTGGCAGAATCTGATGGCTTCAGTTACCCATGTGGCTTATCCACGTCCATATGCTGAGACGTACCAGATTGTCCTTTGCTTGATGATGTAGTTTTGTGTTTTCTTTTAATTTATTTTTTATTCTTGGTGAAAATATGCATAACAGAACACACACCCGTTCAGCAGTTCTTACGCATGCATTCCGTTGACGATGGCGCACTTCCCCTCGTGTCACCGTCTCACTGTCTCTGCCCCTGAAAGTTCTCCTCTGTGCTTTAGAGGTACTGTTGTCATTTTGATCTCATATAGATACTTTAAAAGTGTGCAGTGCTCAAGGCGAACATTCTTGACTAAATGAGCTAATTTGCTGTTCAATTTAAAGATGCGTGGGCTAGTTTCGGTTCAAGGCTTAAAAGTTGTTTCCAGGGGATAAATTCAGAGGTTCCTCCAGGTTTAATGTATCCTTTTTAAAAACAGCTCAAATATTTCTAAATCAGAGACCTGCCGTGAAAACAGAGTTCATTTTTACATTCAGTAGGTTATTGAGTACTCTGTTCCAAAACGCTTGCTGACAAAGGGGGAATTCTCTCGTTGCTGGAAATGGAGGTTAGGTGGGAACATTGTCCTGATGTTAAGAATGGCACTGTGTTTCTGGTTTTGTGGGGGCTTTTTCGTAGAGGCTTCCATAATAACCCCCGTTTGCACCTTTTTATATCTTGTCTCGCGTAGCAGAGCGAAAATACCTCCCCTCACTGCCACAGATAGTCTAAACATACTTTGTTTTGTTTTGTTTTCCCCAATGAGAACAGAATTGTATGCCTGCTGTAATAACTTCTTAACCTTTTCTGGGAGATGACCTTCACAGAGTATAAAGACACGTCTAGATACATCTGCTTTCTGCTTTTAGAAAGACAACCCCCCCCCTTTTTTAAGAGAAAGCTATGCTTCCATACTTAACATTAAAGGGTGGGGATTTGTTATTATACATATTTAGTTAATTGGGTGTCAGGAGTTCATGATTTGGAGGTTCTACTTGTAGAAATGGCTTTTATATCTTGTCTGTAACATGCGTTGCATTTCCATATGTACGCGGCTAGCTACTGTAGGAAGTAGAATCTCCAGGCCTTTCACGGCATTTGGAGTGATTTCACATTTCTTTTCTTTCTCATTCATCCAATTTAAACAAAAAAATTTGAGGTTGTGGTATGAACCTTTGCATTTCATTCTTTATTGGGTTCAATGAGCGTTTAAATATCTGGCTCCCAGTTGAAGGAAGATTAGATTATACAATACCTATATTACTCATAAAAAAATTCTAGTTATGTGGAGTCGTGATTAACTGCTTATCTGAGCAAACAGGAAATTTTTTCTGCTAACCATACTTTTAGAAGTCATAAATTGTAAACATCAAATTCCCACTCAGTATGGAAAAAAAAGAAAAACTTCGTAGAGATTCAGTCTGTTCTCTTCCATTGATTTTTTTTTTTTTTTACTGCTCTAATGAGACCTGATATTCCGAGTATTGACCTTGTTATTAATTATTTTAATGAAGATTTTGCATGCTTGTTAAACACTTGTTTGGACAAAGAAAAAGTGCTTATGTATTAGTTAATGAATATTTCTCTTTCAGTACAGTACCACTAACAACTTCAGAATTTATATAAAATAGACTTCATTTTACCAGTGAGCATCTTGTACCCCTTTTGAACAGTTTTATTTTATCATAGCAGTATTGATGATTTCTTTTCTTTTTCTGTTAGAACATCCAATTGCTTTATTTTCAGTTTCCCATCCAAAAAAAAATTAATTGTGGCTCATGGATAGTGTCATTTCGGTATATTTAAGGAGTATCTGAAATACATGCCAGAATTGTTAGCAGTAAATTAAACTTCTGTGTTCTTTCAGCTTAAGTAATGATACCAGCTCACTTCTCTAATTTTTAATATAAACCCTTAGTAAATATGTCATCAAAATAAATGAGGAAAAATTACAGAGATAAATAAAAAGGCTTTTACATCTATTGAATGAAAAAATTTTTGGTGAACTTAAAACATGGATATAGAAGACAGTTTATCACTGGACTTTTTATAATTGGCTGTGCTCTTTTTCTCTTTGGAGCCCTAATTTTTAGAGCTTTTGCAGCTATATTCTTAGGCCTTATGTTTAGAAAAGTCTCCTATATTAATAGGAATGAAGGGGACCTTGTTCTGAGAATTCCCTGTAGTGGACAAAGATGGATATTTCCCCAAGATGTTGTGAAAGTCTTTGATATCTCCCTGGAGGTAAATTTTTCCCCAGAGGCTTATTCCATAGGGATCACACTGGGTTCTTCCGCCTCCCACTTCTTTTGTCTTTCTCTTTTTTCCCCTTGGTGGCATTTTGAAGTCGTTCTTTTCCTTCCCTGTACTTCTCGTGTCATTACACAGCCCTTGTTTCTGCCCTCCTCCCACCCACTCTCAGGCTCATCTGTGAATTCTACACATGGTACTAGAACAAATTAACGGAATGGAGATGCGAAATGGTTGAACCAATTGGGTCTAGGGGCTGTATGATTTGCGATTTGGCCATCGTAACTCTTGCCAGGCTCTGGTGGGACTTGCCTCCCTGTATTGTGTTGTTTCCAGAGATTTCCCCAGGAAGTCACCCTTAGCCTTCGTCACACCACCCGGTTGTCCTCAGGTTTTCTGACACATGGCGACCCCATGTGTGTCAGAGTGGAACTGTGCTCCACAGGGTTTGCAGTGGCTGATTTTTCACAAGCAGATCACCAGGCCTTTCTTCTGAGGTGCCTCTGGGTGGACTTGAACCTTCAACCTTTTGGTTAGCAGCTGAGCATGTTCAGAGTTCGTACCACCCAGGGATTCGTTAGGTTGTACTGATCTCTGAGGGGTTTGAGTGCCCTCATTGATTCTGTGATTGACTGCAAACTCCTAAATTCTGATCAGACCAAACATTTACTCTCTGAAAGAGTGCTGACTGGGAGTGATATTGTGTGCCTCGTAGTTTTTGTTTCTTCAAAAATGGCAGGAAAGCGGTGGAAAATTGAGCGACATGCTGCAAAATGCTTGTCCAGTTCTCTTTCCTTATCCCTCCAAGCCCTACTCATTTCTTCCCCCACCGGCAGTGCGCCTGCCTTCCCGTCATCAAATAGATGCCTCCGTCCGACTAGCAGTTCCGCAAATTTCATCGAGACGGCCTTGAGATGCATCTGATCAATGAATGGGCCGTGTCATCAGACCAGGTGGTTATTGTATGTGATTGATTAACTGTGTGGTACCATTGTCTTTATTTCACTTGACCCTTCCAAGAAGGGCATTTTCTTTTCTGCGTTGGCACCAAAACAAAAAGTGAGAGGAGACGCTCCTTCGCCATAAGCGAATGCATGTTTCCAACTTGTTTTCATCTAAGCACAACACAGGGACACAGGGGCTTTGTTTTTTAACTCTCAGAGTTGGTTGTTTTTCTGATCCTTGAAATTTTGAATGAATCATACCCACTTTTCTCTACTACCCTTGTTATTTGGAAGGATTAGCATCTCATTTTGGCACCTTAGGTGATATAACTAGATGATGACTGTGTTTTTACTTTTCAAAGAAACAATGCAAGCCTTTCTTAAAAAAAAAAAAAAATAAGCCAATAACCTTATTTTATAGTACCAAAGGAAATTAAAGGATTAGAAAATAAATATATTCTTATCCATGTGTCTACAGAATATAAGTCTGTACGTCACCAGTATTACGTAGGGACAAGAACAAGTATGGTTCAGTACGCCAGAACAGCGACAGCACGTTCTAGACCGGGGTGTGTCGGCGAGCATTTTTCACACGTTGTTTGTTCAGGGCCCGTGGAATCCTCCCTGTACAGAGGTTACAGGGATGAATGAAATGAAGTTGTTCCTTTGAGCTTCTGGAGATAAGCATCAGATAGCAGCAAATAAAGTATGAGAAACGTCCACGTGATTTAAATTCATCAACGCAGCACAGACAGGTCTTAAGCAAGAACCATCAGTTATAAGTGGACCTGTGAATGTCAGAAATGGAGGCTGTTTATTTCTCCCTATGGCTTTTTCCAGTGGGTCCAGCCCCCTTTCCTATCTATACTGACTGCATACAGTGTGTTTTGACGGTGTGCCCCCAACCCCCTTAACCCACAGGGGCTTTGATTTATAAACGGGCCAGCCCAGGGGTTTGTCAAGGAGGACTGCATTTAACAGAATTGTTTGAGTGGTTAACTTTCAATATTGGATTTAGATTTTATTTGTTTTCAGATTGCTAAACGATGCCAGCCGCATTATTCTTGGCCTGAAATATGCTCTCCATTGGGTATTCCTAAATAAGTCTCTTGTTCAGCACACTTGAAAACTCCTCCAGCTTCTCTTAAAATCAGGTCTTCTCTAGACTTACCTCGTGGTGGCTCACTCAGGCTCACATTATGAGCCATTTTCGACGCCCCCCCTTCCTTTTTTTTTCAGCCTTATGGCCAGGCGTCACCTACTGTCTATCTTTTAACAGTGTTCCAGATATTTGCACCCTCCCTCACCTCCTCCAGGTCCTGATGCTCTCTCTGTCTTTTGTAGTGGCTCCCTGAATTGTCGGCCCATCTCTGGTCGCCATCTTTACAGTCACCTGCATAGGTTCTCACTGTCTCTCTTCAGGAGCTTTGAAGGTATCACTGTCACCTACTGGTCCAGATTCCTCAGGCTGAAGGCTCAGGTGCTCTACAGTTTACCTTCAATCTTCCTTCCATCTCAATGCCCCTGTGAGCTCTCTTCACTGTAGATGCTGAGCTTTTAGAGCACCAGCTCTGTCTCTTAATGGAGTGGTCTGTCCCATGGTGTGACAAAGAAACCCTCATTTCCTCCTTACCTCTCTGTCCTCCTGCCTGTCCACTTTCCCTCTGTCTGTCTGTCAGCCCACCTTTCTATTGTTACTCACACCCTGTACTTTCCATTTGAGGAAAATTACTCTGGTCTCTGCTGGCTACTTCAGCCCGCCCTTTTTTTGTGGACACATGAGCTTAATCATTCTTTAGTTTCTGCTCTTCCTTTTAAACTTCCCAGCTTCCCACAGCCTGTTTTCTCACAGAGCTTCACATTGAGTCCCTGGCAACATGGGTATCCTGCATATTGCACCCCAGTGAAAATTATCCTTGTAGACTGTGCAGTATTTTTAAAGAATCAGTGGGAAGTAGATGAAGTTTCAGAACCATTGGTTTAGGCCTTAAAAACCCATGCATTGCCATCAAGGCAATTCTGACTCCTAGCAACCCTATGGGACAGAGTAGAACTGCCCCACAGGGCTTCCAAGGGTGTAATTTTTATGGCAACAGACTGCCATTCTTTCTACCAAGGAGTGGCTGGTGGGTTCAGACCACTGTCCGTTCGGTTAGCAGCCGAATGCTTTAACTGTGCCACCATGGCTCCTTGGTTTAGGCCTTAGGACATCTTTTTTTGGGGGGGGGGCGGGTACAGAGGCCCAGCTTTTGCTTCTGAGATAATTAGCCTTGGTGGCTTTTGAGTTTTGCTCTTTTTAAGGCTTTCTCATTCTGCCGTTCTCCTAGAGCATAGCCTCAGAGAGTGTAGCCTTAGTATTTCTTTTCATCTCCTTTTATTAACACTCACCTCCTCTTTTCTGCAAATGGGTTTGATGTTCTTATTTACTGTCCAACTTTTTGACCTTGACTTTCTTTTACAGCTGTGGCAAACACTTTCTTTGCAAATTTACCTTAGAAGGGTTAGAAACTTTGTACTGCTACACAAAATAAAATATTTTTGAACAGGTGAAAAAAAGAAAAGCCGATCACTTTATAGAAAGTGGTAACTTAGGAAGCTAGGCCTGTGTGTCACTGTTACCCTCTTCTGGTGCATTTCACTGTTCTTGTACTTATTTCCATTCTCAGATCAAAGACTGGCTTTGGTTTGTTTTAATTTAGCACAGTCTTGTTTACAGCGTTTTTACCTAGGGTAGGCTTTACTGGTGTGGAAGACTGTGACAAGCATTCATTGTTTGCATTAAATTCTTAATGAGGGAAGCAGCTTTTAGAGGGAATTTACCTTCTCAATTTTAAACAAGCAAACAAACATTTTCTGGGAAGGAAATACTCTTAGGATCCTGTCACCATAAAACTCTGAAGTCTTGTCCAGCATTGAAAATTAGAGATGGTTCAAAGTGCTGACTGAATTGATAAATGAATAAGCCCTTTGCTGGGCACCTGGCAGTTTAGGGGATTACAGAGACAGTCCAAGGAGTCCTTTCCCGGGGGGGATTTTCAGCCTGCTAGTGTGTGTCATACATCCATCCAGGAGGGTTGATTTAGCGCCATGCAGGGTGCTCATGGGAGTCTGAGAGGCACATATGGGAGAAAGGCACATCTGGGGGGAAGGCACACCTGGGGTGAAGGCATACCTGGGGGGAAGGCACTGCTCGTGAGCATCTTTAACCTGTGCTGAAGATGAGGCCCAGCACAAGACAGCACCACTTGTGCAAAAGCATCAGAAGAATCCCCAGTGGTGCAGTTGTTAGTGCTTGGCTGCTAACTGAAAGGTCGGTGGTTCGAACTCACCTAGCGGCTCCATGGGAGAAAGACCTGGTGATCTGCTCGCGTAAAGATTATAGCCTTGGAAACCCTATGGGGCAGTTCTCTTCTGTCACATGGGGTCGCTATGAGTCAAAACGACTCAGTGACACCCAACAGCAACAACATACAAGCATTACATGTGTGGTGGTGACTGTGCCTGCTATTGGGATTCAGAAAGGGACGCTGGGGTTGGAGCTTGAGATCCGTGCACATGTACATACATCAGGAGTCAACGGGAAAAAAGCACTGCCCGAAAAATGCCACCTCTGATAACAAATTCTAAGAGATCAAAGGTGATATTTCAGAAAGAAAATACAAAAACAAAAACTGTAGGGCATAGAATTTTTTATGATGCTGGTGTTGGAGAGAGGCAGCCTGGTGCACTCTGGCCAGCTGCATGCCCCCTCCGGCCCACAGTATTGTGAGAGCTCATCTTATATTGGGCTTTTGGGGCACCATGGTGGGGTGCGGAGGGGAGGAGGCTTCTGAAAAAGCAGGGAAACACAGAAGCCAAAAAGTAGCCAGCTTTTTCTTAGAATAGTTTACAGTGTTGAAATAAGTATGGCACTAGGATTAAGAATTCAACTTTATGAACAGAGGCAGAAGTATAATGAAAAATATGGTAGTACAGAGGATACCCACTTTGCGTCTGTCAGTTTGTCCTACTGTGGTGGCTTGTGTGTTGTTTTGATGCTGCAAGCTACGCCACCAGTATTTCAAATACCAGCAGGACTGCCCGAGTTGGACAGTATTCAGTGGAGCTTCCAGACTAAGACAGACTAGGAAGAAGGGACCTGGAGGTCTACTTCTGAAAAAATTAGCCAGTGAAAACCTCATGAATATCAGTGGAACATTGTCTGATATAGTGCTGGAAGATGAGCCCCTCAGGTTGGAGGAACCGAAAATACCACTGACACAGTGGCTAAAACGATGGGCTCGAGCATAACAATTGTGAGGATGGCAAAGGACCGGGCAATATCTCCTTCTGTTGGACATAGGGTTGCTTTGAGTTGAAAGTGACTGGACAGTACCCAACAACAACAGCATAGAGAATATAGAAGCAACTTATCATCTGCCACTTTTGCATGTCAGAACAACCTGGGCTCATAATGACCTTGGGAAATGTTATTTCAAATATTTATTCTTAGTCCAAGAACTGGGTTGTCTGTCCTTCATAGAGCGGTAACAGTGCTTTGAAAGACACACATGGGGAATCTTGGGTACCACAGCTGGGCATTAGCTGCTTAGAACCCTTTCTCCTAAGAGTGTTACATGGTTCCCTTACACATTACAAGTCTTTGGTTTACAAGCTTAATTGTAGAGGTTCTGTGTGCTCGGGCCCTGTTACTCTTAGTTCATGAACAGGATTGCTTGATTCACCACGATTTTTAAGTTGTGGAGAGATGTTCATTAAAGTGAATTAGTCAACCAATTTTTCTGTACGATGGATACATACATAATATATAATTACTTTTTTAACCTTAAAATCATCCAAAAATGATTTAATAAGGAAACTTGAATTAATTAACTCAATTAACTTTCCAACACTGCAGATTTAAAAGATATATAAAATATTTTCCTTTCCTTATGCATAAATACTGGATAATAATATGGGACACTTATTTTATACTACAAGAGGAAATATTTCCAAACTTATAAAAGACTGAAAAGTAAATAAAAATAGGAATATATGTAAATCTGGAGTTAGGGACCAAATCCAGTGCTGTTGAGTTGACTGCGACTCATAATGACCCTATAGGATGGAGAAGAACTGCCCCATAGGGTTTCCAAGGAGTGGCTGGTGGATTCAAGCTACCTACCTTTTTCTTAGCAGCCGAGCTTTTAACCACTGTGCCAAAGCTGGACACTATGAAGAAGAACGTGGCATCAGGATTGATGGAAGACTCATTAACAACCTGCAATATGCAGATAACACAACCTTGCTTGCTGAAAGTAAGGAGGACTTGAAGCACTTAATGGTGAAGATTAAAGACTACAGCCTTCATATGGAGGGGAGTGGTGGGGATGGAAAAACACTAACTAGACGATAGATAAGTGGTAACTTTGGTGAAGGGTAAGATAATACACAATACTGGGGAAGTCAGTACAGCTTGACCAAGGCAAGGTCATGAAAGCTTCATAGATACATCCAAACTCCTTGAGGGACAGAATTACTGGGCAGAGGGCTGGGGATCATGGTCTCAGGGGACATCTAGCTTAGTTGGCATCACATAGTCTATAAAGAAAATGTTCTATATTTTGGTGAGTAGTGTCTGGGGTCTTAAAAGCTTGTGAGCGACCATCTAAGATACTGCAGTGGTCCCACCCCATCTGGAGCAAGGGAGAATGAAGAAAACCAACGACACAAGGGAAAGGTTGGTCCAAAGGACTAATGGACCACAACTACCACAGCCTCTACCAGACTGAGTCCAGCACAACTAGATGGTGCCTGGCTACCACCACTGACTGCTCTCACAGGGGTCACAATAGAAGGTCCCAGACAGGGCTGCAGAAAAATGTAGAAAAAAATTCTGACTCACAAAAAAAGACCAGATTTACTGGTCTGACAGAGACTGGAGAAACACCGAGAGTTTGGCTCCTGGACACCCTTTTGCTGAGTACTAAAGTCACTGCTGAGGTTCAGCCTTCAGCCAAAGATTAGACAGGCCCATAAAACAAAACGAGACTAAATGGGCATACCAACCCAGGGGCAAGGATGAGAAGGCAGGAGGAGACAGGAAAGGTGGGAACGAGGAACCCGAGGCTGAGAAGTGGAGAGTGTTGACATGTTGTGTGGTTGGCAACCGGTGTCACAAAGCAACATGTGAATTAGTTATTTAATGAGAAACTTAATTGCTCTGTGAACCTTCATCTAAAGTACAAAAAAAAAAAGATTGTGTAGAAGAATCATGATTGGAAGGGGGAAAATGCAGAACAGAATTTCAAATTCTTATGGAGTCAAGATTTTCTGAAGCCATAGGGCCTGGACAAACCCCTGAAACTATTGCCATGAGATAATCTTTAAGCCTTAAACCAAAAGTATTCCCTGAAGTCTTCTTAAAACCAAACAATAGTTTAGCTTAACTAGTAAAGAAAGCCTGCCTTGAACATTATGCTCTTTTAAGATCTGTGGGATCAAATTGACAACAGCAACTTGAAAAATTAGATGGGAAACTTAGGGGCCAGTCAGTTTATGCTCATGGAGGAAGAACAACTCAGAAAAAGAGGGTGAGGATGCTTGCACAACTTGAAGAATGTCATAAATGTCACTGAATTGTACATGTAGAAACTGTTGAATTGGTGTGTGTTTTGTTGTGTATAGTCTCAACAACAACAATAGCAAATTATTAAAAAGAAAAAAAAAAAAAAACAAGAAAAGCAAAAAGACCACAGCATTCAGTATGTATTACACCTTAACATAAAACAAAAATTTCACAACTGGACCAATAAGCAATATCGTGATAAATGGAGAAAAGATTGAAGTTGTCAAAGATTTCATTTTACTTGGATCTACAATCAACGCCCAT
Organism: Elephas maximus indicus; assembly: GCF_024166365.1. Lineage (NCBI taxonomy): Eukaryota > Metazoa > Chordata > Mammalia > Proboscidea > Elephantidae > Elephas > Elephas maximus. Next base: position 5,138,819 of record NC_064826.1, read on the forward strand.
GGAAGCAGCAGTCAAGAAATCAACTGACACATTGCATTAGACAAATCTGCTGCAAAGGACCTTTTTAAAGTGTTGAAAAGCAAAGGTGTCACCTTGAAGACTGAGATGTGGCTGACCCAAGCCATGGTGTTTTCAGTTACCTCCTATACATGCAAAAGCTGCATGATGAATAAGGAAGGCTGAAGAAAAATTGACACCTTTGAATTATGGTGCTGGCAGAGAGTATTGAATATATACCATGGACTGCCAGAAGAACAAACAAATCTGTCCTGGAAGAAGTGCAACCAGAATGCTCCTTAGAGGCAAGGATGGCGAGACTGCGTCTTACATACGTTGGCCATGTTATCAGGAGGGAGCAGTCCATGGAGAAGGACATCGTACTTGGTAAAGCTGAGGGTTGGCAAAAGGAGGAAGACCCTTAATCAGATGGATTGACACAGTGGCTGCAACAGTAGACTCAAACATAGCAATGACTGTGAGGATGGCGCAGGACTGGGCAGTGTTTCATTCTGTTGTATGAAGGGTCCCTATGAGTCAGAACCAATTGGACGGCACCTACCAACAACAAGGATTAAAGAAAGACTTTCTTGACCAGAATTAGAAACTCAGGCATTTAAAAGAGAGATATCTTTGACTATATAAAAATTGGTACTTTTTTGTGACACTGAATATCATAAACAATATTAATAGAAAACAACAGATTTGGAATAAAGTATAAAACAGATGATAGACAAATGGTTATTTTCTGTAATATAAAGAGAACTCTCAGGAATAGATAAGAAGAAGGCAATCCATCCACCTCGAAATTAACTGAGGATAAAAATAGACATTTTAGAGAAAAACTCATTCAAATGAACCCAAATATATGAAAAGATGCTCAGATTTGTGGTAGTTGGGGAAATGTATGTTAAAATAACAAGATGTCATTTTACACCTGTCAGACTGACAAAGACTTGGGTAATAGCTGCTGCTGTTGGAGATGTAGGGGAAGGGATAATCTGATGTTGTCAGTGGGGTTGGGCAGTTTTATGTCCTTTATTGGAAAGTAACCTGGCAGCCTCTATTACCGTTAAACACAGGTCTCTTCAGTTTTGCATTTTCAGGAGTGTGAGTCTATCCCACAGAAATGTGAGAGCTAGTATATAAAGCCTATGCGTATGTATGTGTATACACTCACACGTGGATATTTATTGCAGCATTGCTCAGAGGCAGGAAACAGGGAAACAAAGTGCATGCCTGTTCTTAGTTGTCTTGTATAATACGTTATGGCATATCTGTGTCAGCACATTATGCCATTTTGGAAAAAAAAAAGATTTAGAATGATACCTTGGAAATGATAGTGAGCTATCCTTGGTAGAGAAAAACAAGATACAGGAAACTTGCGATAATATCCTATTTTTTAAAAAATAAGCTAAGTCAACAGATGTCCATACGTGTGCACTTTAGGGTGTGTGTGTGAAAATTTATAGCCTTGTTTATGAGGAAGAGGGTGAACATGGAAGTAGACATCCGAGCATGTTTCTGGGACGGGGCTTAGGGGAGAGGTAAAACAAAAAACCCAAACCTATTGCCGCTGACCTGCGCCATGTGACAGAGTAGGACTGCCCCATAGGGTTTCCAAGGCCGTAGTCTTTATGAGAGCCTGGTCTTTTTTCTCCCAGAGCAGAGAGCAGGGTTCAAACCACCAACCTTTCGGTTAGCAGGTGAGCTCTTGAACACTGTACCACCAGGGCTCCTGAGGGGAAGGGTATACAGTGGTATTTATTTATGAGCATAGAGAAAAGAAAGGGCGACAGCAAACCAACCAACCAAAAAAAAAAAAAGACCATGAAAAAACAAAAGCATTTATGATATAATCAAATTTATATGTGTCATGGGAGACATTTATATAAGTGGTATACATGCGTTTAAAAATAAGATTAAAGAAAAAGTTAAGAACAACACGAGGAACTCTCCTGAACCAGCTTGCATGTTGACGTTCATGTTTTTCAGCGTGGTGTCGTCTCTGCCATTGTGAATATTGATATGAAGCTTTGGTTTAAGAGATGACCCGTTACTGGATATTTTGCTATTGTTTTTCAAGCCCCTGCTGCCACCCCACACTGCGTGTTTTAATGCTGATTTTTCTCGCTCTTACCAGAGTGTGTCCATGGAAAGTACTCAGTGAACAGGATCCATTTTCCTTCCTTAAATGGTTCTCAGATGACTTGATTGAAATGCTGAAGAGTTTTCATTCAGATGTGTCACCAGGAGTAGCCACCACGTTTGTGCATGCTCCTTGGAAGCAAGGATGTCGAGACATCATCTTACATACTTTGGACATGTATCAGGAGGGATCAGTCCCTGGAGAAGGACATCATGCTTGGCAAAGTAGAGGGCCAGCAAGAAAGAGGAAGACCCTCAACAAGATGGATTGACACGGTGGCTGCAGTGATAGGCTCAAGCATAGCAACAATTGTGAGCGTGGTGCAGGACTAGGCAGTGTTTTGTTCTGTTGTACGTAGTGTTATTATGAGTCAGAACTGATTCGATGGCACCTAACGACAACGGCATGTCACAATGTCACCAGTGTGTATGGATGATTGTTAAGATGTACCCTAATTTCAAAAGGCTAAAGAGTACAGAGCATGCCTGTTATTCCTCAGTGATGTGGAGAGCTTTTTTGTTGTTGTTGTTGTTGTTGGTTCGGCACACCTCCTCCTCTTTTGGCTACAGTTCCTTCCATTTTTTGTCAACAATCCCCACTTTCGGGAAACTGCTTCACCGTTGCGCTAACCATTTAGTTGTAGCGGCTGCAGTGGTGGGTGCCTGAGCTGTAGCCCCGACCCCTGCCCCTGTGGTTGGTTCAAGGATGGACACACACCTCAGTTCTGTCAGAGTTCTAGGACGGACACACACCTCAGTTCTGGAGAGTTCTAGGAAGGACACACACCTCAGTTCTGTCAGAGTTCTAGGACGGACACACACCTCAGTTCTGTCAGAGTTCTGGGACAGACACGCATCTCAGTTCTGTCCGAGTTCTAGGATGGAAACACACCTCAGTTCTGGAGAGTTCTAGGACGGACACACACCTCAGTTCTGGAGAGTTCTAGGACGGACACAAACCTCAGTTCTGTCCGAGTTCTAGGACGGACACAAACCTCAGTTCTGTCCGAGTTCTAGGACGGACACATACCTCAGTTCTGTCAGAGTTCTGGGATGGACACGCACCTCAGTTCTGTCCGAGTTCTAGGACGGACACACACCTCAGTTCTGGAGAGTTTTAGGACGGACACAAACCTCAGTTCTGTCTGAGTTCTAGGACAGACACACACCTCAGTTCTGTCCGAGTTCTGGGACGGACACGCACCTCAGTTCTGTGAAAGTTCTTTTGGGTCATAGTCTTAAACTGGAGCTAGCCATGTCAACTGCCTTTTGCTCCGTTGGTTCAGGATGGGAAGGATGGCAGAGATTCAGTTTGCCCTGCAGCCACATTTTCTGCCTTGGGGCTGGGGAGGGGACAAGATCTATTTGCAGCAGAAAGCCAGGAGCTAGTAAGGATTTTAGTAAATAAACTCCATTGTTTTGCTTAAGGTAGTTCAAATTGTGATTCTGAACCTGGACAACACAAACATTAAGATGTTTGAAGTATAATTTCATTATCTCTCTTTCACTCCGTCCTACAGGGTCGCTATGAATTGAAATCGACTGGACAGCGGTGGGTTTGGTTTTTGGTTTTCTCTTTCATGTTCAGCCTTTACAGATTTGTTCTAAAGAAAAAAAAAAATTGCCTTCTAGTCAATTCCGACTCATAGTGACCCTATAGGACAGAGTAGAACTGCCCCATAGGGTTTCCAAGGAGGGCCTGGTGGATTCGGTATTATTCTGGTGAAATATAAAAGTCACACCACCCACAAAGGCTGATGTGACTTTGATTATAAACCTAACCAGTTGCTGTCCAGTCAACTCCAACTCGTGGTGACCCCACGTTGTGTCAGAGTAGAACTCTGCTCAGTAGGATTTTCAATGGCTGTTGATCTTTGGAAGTAGATGGACAGTCCTTTCTTCCGAGGTGCCTCTGGGGAGACTTGAACCTCTAACCTTTCAATCAGCAGCCAAGCATATTAATAGTTTACATCACCAGGGACTTCATACTGTGACTATAACCAACCCTATTTTTCTCATTAGCTTTTGAGTTCTGTGCCTGAAGATTCTTACACTAGCCTAGTTTTCAAGGATGTTACTTTCGTAGTTTGGGAAGAAATAACCTTGCGTCAATGATATATGATTTAGCTCTACCGAATTTTGATTTATAGCTAACAAGAGGGGAAAATGTACATAGAATGGTTACATATCTGAAATTTTCTTCAAGAACATAATGAGTCCTTAAAATTAAGGTCTGCTTAGTGGGTGTTGACATAGCTTATATTTGACTTTGACCAAACTTTTTGGATGAGGAGGAAGTGTCATTTTGGAATAAGAAAAATTGAAATCTTAGGAATCCCAGAAAGGGTGAGTTCTGAACACTCCAATTTACAGCAGGCTTCAAGCCACTGCAGATAACTGCTCAGGAAAACGAATAGTCATGTTAGGTGTGAATTTGGTAGTCATAAAACCAAATCCATTGCCATCGAGTCTGTTCTAACTCCTAGCCACCCTGTAGCACAGCGTAGAACTGCCCCCCATAGGGTTTCCAAAGAGTGGCTGGTGAATTTGAACTGCCATCTTTTTGGTTAGCAGTTGAGCACTTAACCACTATCTACTTTTCACACAGAATTTACAAAAGTGTAAATTGCCTTTTCTTTAGCTTCTTTCACCAGCATTTTGTAATTTTCAGCATACAGATCCTGGACATAACTTGACATTTACACTGGAGCATCTCATTTCTTAGGAATGCTTGTAAACCACGCGTTCGTTTTTAGGGCAGGTAGTCTCCGAGTTATGACACATTCGAGTCACTACAAACCACACTTAGGACCATCTGCTTCTTTTTCTTTTTGGCTTAAAAAGCGTGCATGTAACTGGAGAAGCAAGAAGCACTGATGTTGAAGCCATAAGTTCATATTAATGTTTCCAGCCCATAAAGACAAATAACGACCAGATTTATAAAGATGCTGATAATAAAAGGCTTATGTCAGGACGAGCTTATGAAGCAGTTGTGGGAACAGAACCCCATGGTAAGTCGGAAACTACCTGAAGTTGGAAAAGCGATTGATTTTTGTGTGGAGATGAAGAGACCCTGGTTTGAAAAGTGATACCATTTCTTCCTAGAGGAAGTGATGAACCACCAAAACGCTTTTCTTGTTACTTAGGCAAAATCCTCAGGTTTTTTTTTTTTTTTTAATACAATGTTCATTCACATCATATAAATCATTTTAAATATGATTTTCATTTTGGAGTATGTTTTGGCAACAATGATTATATTCATCCAGAGAAAATAATCTTCCAAGGACATGATCGATGATAGTAATGATTCTGGAATACATATTACAGTATCACGTGCAGAACAGACAACTGTTGTTCAGTTTAATTCCTATCTATCTCCATTTTTTTAGACTAAATTTGTTGATTATGTTTGATCATCCTTGTCTCTAAAATCATTCCACGTGTCTCCTTTTAAATAGGCACTCATATTAAACGTAATGATTTGAACATCCAGTTAATGGCATTTAAAATGGATTATAAATATTGATTTTACTCGTTCAATAGTGTTTTAAAAATATAAATTAGGTACGTTTGGTCGTCAGCACACAGATTTACATCCAGTGCCTCTGAAGTCTTATAGTGGATTTATGTTGCCTGCCAGTAACTTTGTTCTTCCCCGATGAGCCCTGCCTTTGTTCGTTAACTCTGACTTCTCTGCCTTCACAGGGTGCTCGCCACGAGCCTTTATGGGCTGCAGGGTTACAGCCACCATAAATAAAGCAAGCATGAAGAGAAGGGCAAGATAAAACACTTTATTTACATGCAAAGTTGGTCGGTCACCATCTAAATCACAGTTGTCAGAGGAAAGTGGGGTGTAACAAGTTTAGGGGGAAAATGTGCAGTTTTATGCTTTCCATGTTGTATTTTATGGTTATATCACATTTACTGCCGGATAATGATGATTCAGTAATGATGTCTTATTATTCAGCCTTGATGAATAGGATTGGGAAGGGTTGTTTGTTTCCTCCTTCCGTGGCCCTGTCACTTAAGGGCTTGACGAGAGTGAGAGGATGCTGCCTGGTGCTGTCCAGGGACTGCGTTCCATGGTTTTAATGGAGAGCTGGGGTTAGAGATAGTGACAGCTCTAGCTGGTCAGACTCTGGCCTGGAAGGCTCATTCCTCCGCCTGTTTGTTGGAGCTCTGTCCTGGCTTGATGAGAGTGAGAGGATGCTGCCTGCTGCTGTCCAGGGACTGCGTTCCATGGTTTTAATGGAGAGCTGGGGTTAGAGATAGTGACAGCTCTAGCTGGTCAGACCCTGGCCTGGAAGGCTCATTCCTCCGCCTGTTTGTTGGAGCTCTGACCTGGCTTGATGAGAGTGAGAGGATACTGCCTGGTGCTGTCCAGGGACTGTGTTCCATGGTTTTAACGGAGAGCTAGGGTTAGAGGTAGTGACAGCTCTAGCTGGTCAGACCTTGGCCTGGAAGGCTCATTCCTCTGCCTGTTTGTTGGAGCTCTGTCCTGCTTCATCCAAATGAGCATTTTAAGGGTTAGAAAGGTGAATACATAGGACTATATATTTATAAATCCGTGTTATCTTGGGGTGCTTTAATTTTGTGTTAACTGGCAAACTCCTTTCTTCAAGTGAATTTGTATATGAGAAATCTCAAGTTCCAGGACAGAAAACAGAAAAAAAGTGGAGCTCGTTTGATTGAAGTGGATTGTAGCTGTGGCTACCTCAGTCAGTCGGACATGCCATCAGGAAAGACCAATTGTTAGAAAAGGACATCCTGTGCGATACAGTAGAAGGTCAGCGAAAACAAGGGAAACCCTCTAGGAGACAGTTCACGCAACAGCTGCAGCAATGGGCTCCAGCATACTAAGGGTCGTAACGATGGCACCTGGCAACATTTGTTCTGTTATACATAAGGTCTCCATTAGAAAACCAGAAAAACAAACCTGTTGCCATTGAGTCGATTCTGACTCATAGTGACCCTGTAGGACAGAGTAGAACTGCCCCATAGGGTTTCTAAGGAGTGGCTGGTGAATTCGAACAGCTGACCTTTTGGTTGGTAGCCAAATGCTTAACCACTGCACCACCAGGGCTCCTTCAGTGAATGAGCAAGTCCATGTAAATAGATACAGGTGGTTAGGAGGTTTTTTCCTCGGTGCTTATGAATAACTCCTACTTATATAAAAGTGGAGAGAAGAGTTGAGGGAATCCTCACATACCCGTCATCCATCTTCAGCAATTACTGACTCATAGCCAGTCTCTTCATATGTTCTCTTCCCCACTGGATTATTTTAAAGCAAATACCAGATATCATTTTCACCCACAGATAAGAAAATCGTTTTAAAAATTTATTCCTAGCCTTCGTTTTATGTGGTTGCACCCGACGTTAGCATAACACACTTAAGCTGTCTGCGTTGAAAAATGCCGCAGCCTCATTTGGCACACGTGGATTAAGCCAGATGCCCAGGAAAGATGTGAAGACGTATGGAATTTTTACGTGTTTTGGATTTCCTGATCAAACACGCCACTGACCTTTCATTCTACTCTTCTAGATAGAAATGTTGAATCGTCTTTGCTTCCTTTGCTTCCTTCTCTGATACGTCTTCAAACACTTTGATTTCTCTTCTCCCCTAAATGGCTCTAACTCACCTTTAATTCTGTGTTTCCACAGCTGCCCTCACCGTGCTGATCTGACATGGGTCCTCCACTCCAGAGCATCTCGTATCATCCTCCTAAAGCCTTTCTTTCGTTGTGTCCCCATCCTAGCCATTCCGGCTCTATCTTCCACACGCGATGCCACATCCTCTTCCTTCTCCACACTTACTTGTTCCACTTGGACCAGTCCATCTTTCCAGCGAATCCTAGCCTATTTTCTCCCTTTCCATGACGTTCTTATTGATGACTCCAAGCTCACATGGGTCTTTCCCTTTTCAGAATTTCCAAAAGTGAGATACCTGATGCTATGGAGTGGAGTTTTTGATTGTACAGGTGGTCCCCAACTTACGATGTATTCGAGCTACGACAAACTGTAGTTAACGACCGTCTGGGTTTTCTTAATACATCTTACTATTAGTAATATGTACTGCTTACAGCATTGTACGTAATTTGCTGGTATTATCATTCTCAGATATTGCAAATGTGCAAAGATTGGATTTATAAATATAATAATAATAAAAGGCAATTATAATGAAAACTAAAAAAACAAAGAGGTATTCAGCTTAGATTACCTCAGAAGTGACTTACCGTGGAGTCTTGGGAAGACAACTCCATCGTAAATCTGAGACTACCTGTATTTATTTCCTGTATTATCTTCCAACTGTTTTATGTGTCTTTGTTTCTAAACTCAGTAAATAACTTCTTGTGTACCAGAACTTATCCATCTAAACAACATAGGACTCTTGGTACACACTTCATGACTGTCCATCATGGGTGCCTACCTTAGGGTTCTCTAGAGAAAAAGAGCCAGTGGTATATACAGTAAAACCTGTGAAAGCCAGAACTTGTGTAAGGCAGAAACCTGTCAGAGAAGGAAAACTTAAATACAGTAAAACCTTTGAAAGCTGGAACCTGCGTAAGGAAGAAACCTGTCAGAGAAGGAAGACTCAAATATTTCCCACTAAAGCGAGTGTTGTTCAGCTTTCACATGCATATGAAGCGATTGAAAATACCTTGGGTTGGGTCAGGCACCATAGTTCTCAAGGTGACATCTTTGCTTTTTGACATTTTTAAGAGGTCTTTTGTAGCCGATTTGCCCAGTGCAATGCATCTTTTGATTTCTTGACTGCTGCTTCCATGTTGTTCCATGGATCCAAGTAAAATGAAATCCTTGACAACCTCAATCTTTTCTCCATTCATCAGGATGTTGCTTATTGGTACAGCTGTGAGGATTTTTGTTTTCTTTATGTTGAGGTATAATCCATACCAAAGGCTGTGATCTTTGATTTTCATCAGTAAGTGCTTCAAGTCTTCTTCATTTTCGGCAAGCAAGGTTGTGTCATCTGCATAACGCAGGTTGTTAATAAGTCTTCCCCCAATCCTGATGCCCTGTTCTTCTTTGTATAGTCCAACTTCTCTTATTACTTGCTCAGCATAAAGATTAAATAGGTATGGTGAGAGGAAACAAACCTGATGCACACCTTTCCTGACTTTAAACCATGCATTATCCCCTTGTTCTGTTCAAATGACTGCCTCTTGATCCATGTAAAGATTCCTCATGAGCACAATTAAGTGATCTGGAATTCCCATTCTTTGCAATGTTATCCGTAATTTGCTAGGATCCACACAATCAAATACCTTAGTACAGCCAATAAAACACAGGTAAACATCTTTCTGCTGTTCTCTGCTTTCAGCCAGGATCCATCTGACGTCAGCAATGATATCCATGGTTCCACGTCCTCTTCTGCATCCAGATTGCATTTCTGGCAGTTCCTTGTCAATATACTTTGCAGCCACTTTTGAATGATCTTCAGCAAAATTTTGCTGGCATGTGATATTAATGATATTGTTCTATAATTTTAGCATTTGGTTGGATCACCTTTCTTGGGAGTAGTCATAAATATGGATCTCTTCCAGATGTTTGGCCAGGTAGCTGTCTTCCAAATTTTTTGGCATAGATGAGTGAGCACTTCAGCACTGCATCCGATTGTTGAAACATCTGTCAGTTCCCTGAGCCTTGTTTTTCGCCAGTGCCTTCAGTGCAGCTTGGACTACTTCCTTCAGCACCATCAGTTCCTTATCATGTGTCACCTCCTGAAATGGTTCAACGTTGACCAATTCTTTTTGGGACAGTGACTCTGTATGTTCCCTCCATCTTCTTTTGATGCTTGTTTAATATTTCCCCTATAGAATCCTTCAGTATTGTAACTTGAAGCTCGAGTTTTTCCTTCAGTTCTTTCAGTCTGAGAAATGCTGAGCCTGTTCTTCCCTTTTGCTTTTCCATCTCCAGCTCTTTGCACATGTCAGCATAATACTTTACTTTGTCTTCTCGAGCCACCCTTTGAAATCTTCTGTTCAGTTCTTTTACTTTATCATTTCTTCCTTTTGCTTTAGCTACTTGATGGTCAAGAGCAAATTTTTAAAAATAATTTCTATTGTGCTTTAAGTGAAAGTTTACAAATCCAGTCAGTCTCTCACACAAAAACCCATATACACATTGGTTAAAAGAAAAAAAAAAAAACCTTGGTACACACTCCCAATAACCCCCTCCCCATCTCAGCTCCCCTCCAGGCAAAAGATGCCAACATAGTCTCAAGTGTCCACCTGATCCAAGAAGCTCACTTCTCACCAGCATCCCTCTCCAACCCACTGTCCACTCCAATCCCTGTCTGAAGAGTTGGCTTCAGGAATGGTTCCTGTCGTGGGCCAACAGAAGGTCTGGGGGCTGTGACCACCGGGGTCCTTCTAGTCTCAGTCAGACCATTAAGTCTAGTCTTATGAGAACTTGGGGTCTGCATCCCACTGCTCTCCTGCTCCCTCAGGGGTTCTCTGTTGTGTTCCCTGTCAGGGCAGTCATTGGTTGTAGCCAGGCACCATCTAGTTCTGGACTCAGAATGATGTAGTCACTGGTTCATGTGGCCCTTTCTGTCTCTTGGTCTCGAAATTGCCTTGTGTCATTGGTGTTCTTCATTCTCCTTTGATCCAGGTGGGTTGAGACCAATTAATGCATCTTAGATGGCTGCTTGCTAGCGTTTAAGAACCCAGATGCCACTCTTCAAAGTGGGATGCAGAATCTTTTCTTAATAGCTTTATTATGCCAGTTGACTTAGATGCCCCCTGAAACCATGGTTCCCAGACCCCTACCCCTGCCCCTGCTATGCTGGCCTTCGAAGTATTCAGTTTATTCAGGAAACTGCTTTTGGTTTACTCCAGTTGTCCTGACCTCCCCTGTATTGTGTGCTGTCTTTCCCTTCACCTAGAGTAGTTCTTATCTACTATCTAATTAGTGAATGCCCCTCTCCCACTCTCCCTCCCTCCCCCATCTCCTAACCACAAAAGAATGTTTTCTTCTCAGTTTAAACTATTTCTCAAGTTCTTATAATAGTGGTCTTATACAATATTTGTCCTTTTGCGACTGACTAATTTTGCTCAGCATAATGCCTTCCAGGTTCCTCCATGTTATGAAATGTTTCACAGATTCCTCACTGTTCTTTATTGATGCGTAGTATTCCATTGTGTGAATATACCTAAATTTGTTTATCCATTCATCTGTTGATGGGCACCTTGGTTGCTTCTATCTTTTTGCTATTGTAAGCAGTGCTGCAGTAAACATGGGTGTGCATACACCTGTTCATGTAAAGGCTCTTATTTCTCTAGGATATATTCCAAGGAGTGGGGTTGCTGGATCGTATGGTAATTCTATTTCTAGCTTTTTAAGGCAGTGCCAAATCGATTTCCAAAGTGGTTGTACCATTTTACATTCCCACCAGCAGTGTACAAATGTTCCAATCTCTCCACAGCCTCTCCAACATTTATTATTTTGTGGTTTTTGGATGAATGCCAGCCTTGTTGGAGTGAGATGAAATCTCATTGTAGTTTTGATCTGCATTTCTCTAATGGCTAATGATAGTGAACATTTCCTCATATATCTGTTAGCTACCTGAATGTCTTCTTTAGTGAAGCGTCTATTCATATCTTTTGCCCATTTTTTAATTGGGTTACTTTTCTTTTTGCAGTTGAGTTTTTGCCGTATGGTGTATATTTTAGACATCAGGTGCTGATCAGAAATGTCATAGCTAGAAACTTTTTCCCAGTCTGTAGGTAGTCTTTTTACTCTTTTGGTGAAGTCTTTGGATGAGCCTAGGTATTTGAGTCTTAGGAGCTCCCAGTTATCTAGTTTTTCTTCTGCATTCTTTATAATGTTTTGTATACTGTTTATGCCATGTGTTAGGGCTCCTAGCATTGTCCCTATTTTTTCTTCTGTGATCTTTATTGTTTAAGATTTTATGTTTAGGTCTTTGATCCATTTTGAATTAGTTTTTGTGCATGGAGTGAGGTATGGGTCTTGTTTCATTTTTTTTGCAGATGGATATCCAGCTATAACAGCACCATTTATTAAAAAGACTGTCTTTTCCCCATGTAACTGTTTGGGGCCTTTGTCAAATATCAACTGCTCATATGTGGGTGGATTTATGTCTGGATTCTCAATTCTGTTCCATTGGTCCATGTATCTGTTCTTGTACCAGTACCAGGCTGTTTTGACTGCTGTGGCGGTATAATAGGTTCTAAAATCAGGTAAAGTAAGGCCTCCCACTTTGTTTTTCTTTTTCAGTAATGCCTTATTTATCCAGGACCTCTTTCCCTTACATATGAACTTGATGATTTGTTCCTCTATCTCAGTAAAGAATGTCGTTGGCATTTGGATCGGAATTGCATTAAATGTATAGAACGCTTTTGGTAGAATAGATATTTTTATAATGTTAAGTCTTCCTATCCACGAGCAAGGTATGTCCTTCCACTTATGTAAGTCTCTTTTGGTTCCTTGTAGAAGTGTACTGTAGTTTTCTTTGTATAAGTCTTTTACATCTCTGGTAAGATTTATTCCTAAGTATTTTATCTTCTTGGGGACTACTGTAAATGGCATTGATTTGGTGATTTTCTCTTTGATGTTCTTTTTGTTGGTGTAGAGGAATCCAACTGATTTTTGTATGTTTATCTTGTATCCCAATGCTCTGCGGAACTCTTCTATTAGTTTCAGTAGTTTTCTTGAGGATTCCTTAGTGTTTTCTGTGTATAAGATCATGTCGTCTGCAAATAGAGATACTTTTACTTCTTCCTTGCCTATCTGGATGCCCTTTATTTCTTTATCTAGCCTAATTGCTCTGGCTAGGACTTCCAGCACAATGTTGAATAAGAGTGGTAATAAAGGGCATCCTTGTCTGGTTCCCTATCTCAGTGGCAATGTTTTCAGGCTCTCTCCATTTAGGGTGATGTCGGCTGTTGGCTTTGTTTAAATGCCCTTTATTCTGTTGAGGAATTTTCCTTCTATTCCTATTTTGCTGAGAGTTTTTCTCATGAATGAGTGTTGAACTTGTCAAATGCCTTTTCTGCATCAATTGATAAAATCATGTGATTCTTGTCTTTTGTTTTATTTATGTGGTGGATTACATTAACTGTTTTTCTAGTGTTGAACTATCCCTGCATACCTGGCATGAATCCCTCTTGGTCATGGTGAATTATTTTTTTGATATGTTGTTGAATTCTATTGGCTAGAATTTTGTTGATGATTTTTGAAGGGATATAGGTCTATAATTTTCTTTTCTTGTGGTGTCTTTACCTGGTTTTGGTATCAGGGATATGGTGGCTTCATAGAATGAGTTTGGTAGTATTCCGTCCTTTTCTGTGCTCTGAAATATCTTTAGTAGTAGTGGTGCTAACTCTTTGAAAGTTTGGTAGAACTCTGCAGTAAAGCCATCCAGACCAGTGCTTTTTTAGGTTGCGAGTTTTTTGATTACCTTTTCTACCTCTTCTTTTGTTATGGGTCTATTTAGTTGTTCTACCTCTGTTTGTGTTAGTTTAGGTAGGTAGTGTGTTTCTAGAAGTTCATCCATTTCTTCTAGGTTTTCAAATTTGTTTCAGTATAGTTTTTCAGGGTAATCTGATACGATTCTTTAATTTCAGCTGGGTCTGTTGTAATATCACCCATCTCATTTCTTATTTGGGTTATTTGCTTCCTCTCCAGTTTTTCTTTTGTCAGTTTGGCCAATGGTTTTTCAATTTTGTTGATTTTTTTCCAAAAAGCAGCTTTTGGTCTTGTTGATTCTTTCAATTGTTTTTCTGTTTTCTATTTCATTTAGTTCGGCTCTAATTTTTATTATTTGTTTTCTTCTGGTGTCTGTGCATTTCTTTTGTTGCTCTCTTTCTATTTGTTCAAGTTGTGGGGATAATTTTTTTGTTTTGGCCCTTTCTTCCTTTTGGATGTGTGCATTTATTGATATAAATTGGCCTCTGAGCATCGCTTTTGCTGTGTCTCAAAGGTTGTGATAGGAAGTGTTTTCATTCTTACTGGATTCTATGAATTTCTTTGTTCCATCCTTAATGTCTCCTATAAGCCGGTCTTTTTTGAGGAGGGTATTGTTCAGTTTCCAAGTGTTTGATTTCTTTTCCCTGCTTTTCTTGTTATTGATTTCCACTTTTATGGCCTTATGGTCAGAGAAGATGCTTTGTCCAACTGTGCTGACCTCCCCTGTACTGCATGCTGTCTTTTCCTTCACGTAAAGTAGTTCTTACCTACTAATTAGTGAATGCATCTCTCCCACCCTCCCTCCCTCCCCCATCTCTTAACCACAAAAGAATGTTTTTTCTCAGTTTAAACTGTTTCTCAAGTTCTTATAATAGTGGTCTTATAAAATATTTGCCCTTTTGCAACTGACTAATTTCGCTCAGCATAATGCCTTCCAGGTTCCTCCATGTTATGAAATGTTTCACAGATTCCTCACTGTTCTTTATCAATGCGTAGTATTCCATTGTGTGACTATACCATGATTTATTTATCCATTCATCCGTTGATGGGCACCTTGATTGCTTCCATCTTTTTGCTATTGTAAGCAGTGCTGCAATAAACATGGGTGTGCATATATCTGTTCGTGTAAAGGCTCTTATTTCTCTAGGATATGTTCCAAGGAGTGGGATTGCTGGATCGTATGGTAGTTCTAGTTCTAGCTTTTTAAGGAAGCCCCAAATCGATTTCCAAAGTGGTTGTACCATTTGATGTTCCCACCAGCAGCGTATAAGTGTTCCAATCTCTCCACAGCCTCTCCAACATTTATTATTTTGTGTTTTTTGGATTAATGCCGGCCTTGTTGGAGTGAGATAAAATCTCTTTGTAGTTTTGATCTGCATTTCTCTGATGGGTAATGATCATGAACATTTCCTCATATATCTGTTAGCTACCTGAATGTCTTCTTTAGTGAAGTGTCTATTCATATCTTTTGCCCATTTTTTAATTGGGTTACTTTTCTTTTTGCAGTTGAGTTTTTGCCGTATGGTGTATATTTTAGACATCAGGTGCTGATCAGAAATGTCATAGCTAGAAACTTTTTCCCAGTCTGTAGGTAGTCTTTTTACTCTTTTGGTGAAGTCTTTGGATGAGCATAGGTGTTTGATTTTTAGGAGCTCCCAGTTATCTAGTTTTTCATCTGCATTCTTTATAATGTTTTGTATACTGTTTATGCCATGTATTAGGGCTCATAACATTGTCCCTATTTTTTCTTCCATGATCTTTATCGTTTTAGATTTTTTATTTAGGTCTTTGATCCATTTTGAGTTAGTTTTGTGCATGGAGTGAGGTATGGGTCTTGTTTCATATTTTTGCAGACAGATATCCAGTTATGCCAGCACCATTTGTTAAAAAGACTGTCTTTTCCCCATTTAAGTCTTTTGGGGCCTTTGTCAAATATCACCTGCTCATTCATGGATGTATTTATGTCTGGATTATCAATTCTGTTCCATTGGTCCATGTATCTGTTGTCGTAGCAGCACCAGGCTGTTTTGACTGCTGCGGCGGTATAATAGGTTCTAAAATCAGGTAAAGCAAGGCCTCCCACCTTGTTCTTTTTCAGTAATGCCTCATTTATCCGGGGCCTCTTTTTCTTCCGTACGAAGTTGGTGATTTTTTTCTCCGTCGCATTAAAGAATGTCCTTGGAATTTGGATCAGAATTGCATTAAATGTATAGATTGCTTTTGGTAGAATAGACATTTTTATAATGTTAAGTCTTCCTATCCATGAGCAAGGTATGTTCTTCCACTTATGTAAGTCTGTTTTGGTTTCTTGCATAAGTGTAGTGTAGTTTTCTTTCTATAAGTCTTTTACATCTCTGGTAAGATTTATTCCTAAGTATTTTATCTTCTTGGTGTCTACTGTAAATGGCATGGATTTGGTGATTTTCTCGTTGATGTTCTTTTTGTTGGTGTAGAGGAATCCAACTGATTTTTGTATGTTTATCTTGTATCCCGATACTCTGCTGAACTCCTGTATTAGTTTCAGGGTTTTCTGGAGGATTCCTTAGGATTTTCTGTGTATAAGATCATGTCATCTGCAAATAGAGATACTTTTACTTCTTCCTTGCCAATCTGGATGCCCTTTATTTCTTTATCTAGCCTAATTGTTCTGCCTAGGACATCCAGCACAATGTTGAATAAGAGTGGTGTTAAAGGGCATCCTTCTCTGGTTCCCGATCTCAATGGGAATGTTTGCAGGCTCTGCATCCAGGGTGATGTTGGCTGTTGGCTTTGCATAAATGACCTTTATTATGTTGAGAAATTTTCCTTCTATTCTTATTTTGCTGAGAGTTTTTCTTATGAATGAGTGTTGAACTTTGTCAAATGCCTGTTCTGCATGAATTGATAAAATCATGTGATTCTTGTCTTTTGTTTTATTTATGTGGTGGATTACATTAATTGTTTTTCTAATGTGGTACCATCCCTGCATACCTGGCATGAATCCCACTTGGTCATGGTGGATTATTTTTTTGATATGTTGTTGAATTCTGTTGGCTAGAATTTTGTTGATGATTTTTGAAGGGACATAGGTCTATAATTTTCTTTTCTTGTGGTGTCTTTACCTGGTTTTGGTATCAGGGATATGGTGGCTTCATAGAATGAGTTTGGTGTAGTATTCCATCCTTTTCTATGCTCTGAAATACCTTTAGTAGTAGTGGTGCTAACCCTTCTCTGAAAGTTTGGTAGAACTCTGCAATGAAGCCATCTGGACCAGGGCTTTTTTTGGGGGGGGGGATTTTTTTGATTACCTTTTCAATCTCTTTCATTATGGGTCTATGTGTCTATTTAGTTGTTCTACCTCTGAATGTGTTAGTTTAGGTAGGTAGTGTGTTTCTAGGAGTTCATCCATTTCTCCTAGGTTTTCAAATTTGTTTGAGTATAGTTTTTCATAGTAATCTGATATGATTCTTTATTTTCAGTTGGTTCTGTTGTAATATCGCCCATTCTCATTTCTAATTTGGGTTATTTGCTTCCTCTCCTGTTTTTCTTTTGTCAGTTTGGCCATTGGTTTATCAATTTTGTTGTTTTTTTTCAAATAACCACCTTTTGGTCTTGTTAATTTTTTCAATTGTTTTTCTGCTTTCTATTTCATTTTGTTCAGCTCTAATTTTTATTATTTGTTTTCTTCTGGTGCCTGTGGGTTTCTTTTGTTGCTCTCTTTCCATTTGTTCAAGGTGTAGGGATAATTCTTTGATTTTGGCCCTTTCTTCTTTTCGGATGTGTGCATTTATTGATATAAATTGGCCTCTGAGCACTGCTTTTGCTCTGTCCCAAAGGTTCTGATAGGAAGTGGTTTCATTCTCATTGGATTCTCTGAATTTCTTTATTCCATCCTTAATGTCTCCTATAAGCCGGTCTTTTCTGAGGAGGGTATTGTTCAGTTTCCAAGTGTTTGATTTCTTTCCCCTGCTTTTCCTGTTATTGATTTCCACTTTTATGGCCTCATGGTCAGAGAAGATGCTTTGTAATATTTCAGTGTTTTGGATTCTGCTAAGGCTTGCTATATGACCTACTATGTGGTATATTCTAGAGAATGTTCCATGTGTACTAGAAAAGAAAGTATAGTTGTTTGCTGTTGGGTGGGGTGTCCTGTATATGTGTACAAGTCAAGTTGGTTGATTGTGGCATTTAGATCTTCCGTGTCTTTTTTGAGCTTCTCTCTGGATGTCCTGTCCTTCACCGAAAGTGGTGTGTTGAAGTTTCCTATTATTATTGTGGAGCTGCCTATCTCACTTCTCAGTTCTGATAGAGTTTGTTTCATGTATCTTGCAGCCCTGTCACTGGGTGCATAAAGATTTAATATGGTTATATCTTCTTGGTGTATTGTCCCTTTAATCATTATATAGCGTCCTTCCTTATCCTTTCTGATGGATTTAACTTTAAAGTCTATTTTGTCAGAAATTAATATTGCTACTCGTGCTCTTTTTTGATCGTTGTTTGCTCGATATGTTTTTTTCCATCCTTTGAGTTTTATTTGTTTTTGTCTCTAAGTCTAAGTTGTGTCTCTTGTAGGCAGCATATAGATGGATCTTGTTTTTTAATCCATTCTGCCACTCTCTTTTTATTGGTGCATTTATTTCATTTACATTCAGGGTAATTATGGGTAGGTCTGAATTTAGTGCTGTCATTTTGATGTCTTTTTGTGAGTTGTTGACAGTTTCTTTTTCCCACTTGATGTGCTGAGTAGATTTTCTTTGTATATTGTCCTTTCCTCATATTTGTTGTTGTTGATTTTGTTTCTGCTGAGTCTGTGTTTTTCCTTTGTATTTTATTTTGATGAGTAGGTTAGTTTGTCTCCTATGTTGTTACCTTAGTATTTACCCCATTTTTCTAAATTTAAAACTAACTTTTGTTTCTTTGTATTGCTGTATCTTCTTCTCTGTGTGGAAGGTGTATGATTATATTTCTTATTCCCTCTTTATTATTTTAATGTTGTCTTCTTTTATATAATAACATCGTTGTCACCCTGTGTTGGGCTTTTTTTTTTTTTTTAATCCTGCTTTGTGTTTTTTGGATTTCCCTATCTGGGTTGTCTTCTGTTTACCATGCCCAGTGTTCTAGTCTTGGGTCAATACCTGATATTATTGATTTTCTAACCAAAGAACTCCCTTTAGTATTTCTTATAGTTTTGGTTTGGTTTTTACGAATTCCCTAAACTTGTATTTATCTGGAAATGTCTTAATTTCACCTTCATATTTAGGAGACAGTTTTGATGGCTATATGATTCTTGGGGTGCAATTTTTTTCCTTCAGTTTTTTAAATATGTCATTGCATTGCCTTCTTGCCTGTATGGTTTCTGCCGAGTAGTCCTAGTTTATTCTTACTGACTCTCCCTTGTAGGTGACTTTGCCTTTATCTGTTGGTGCTCTTATTATTGTCTCCTTATCTTTGGTTTTGGCAAGCTTCATTATAATATGTCTTGGTGACTTTCTTTTAAGATCTATCTTATGTGGAGTTCGAGGAGCATTTTGGATAGATATCTTCTCATCTTTCACAATATCAGGGAAGTTTTCTGCCAGCAAATCTTCAACAGTTTTATCTGTATTTTCTGTTATCCCTCCCTGTTTGGTACTCTAATCACTCATAGGTTATTTCTCTTGATAGAGTCCCACACGATTCTTAAGGTTTCTTCATTTTTTAAAATTCTTTTATCTGATTTTTCTTCAAATATATTAGTGCCAAGTGATTTATCTTCAAGTTCAGAAATTCTAGCTTCTACTTGCTCAATTCTACTCCTCTGAGTTTCTACTGAGGTATCTAATTCTGTAATTTTATTGTTAATGTTCTGAATTTCTGATTACTGTCTGGATTTTTCCAGCTTATTAAACTTTTCATTATGTTCCTGAATAATCTTTCTAATTTCTTCATTTGCTTTATCTTGTGTTCCTTGGCTTGTTCTGCATATTGCCTCATTTCCTTTCTGATTCCTTGAAGGGTTCTGTATATTAAACTTTTGTATTTTGCATCTGGTAATTCCAGGAATGCACTTACATCTGGAAGATCCCTGGATTCTTTCTTTTGCAAGCCTGTTGAGGTGATCATGGTCTATTTCTTTATGTGACTTGCTATTGACTGTTGTCTCCGAGCCATCTAGAAGTTACCGTATTAGTTTATGCTTCCTGACTGTGTCATAGCTGCTTGCTTTGTTTTGTTATACCCCTATGGGTTGCTTGAGTGAGCTACCTTGATTATTTTCACCTTTGGAGCTCTGATGTCCTGCCCACAGCTGGCTAGAGCTGTTATCAGGTGTATCAGTCTAGGAGTCCATTCAGTTTTCTTCTATGAATTGAGCTCACGTTTCCAGGTAGCTGATCATCAAGCGTGTGATACAGGCTGTGTCCTACTGTCTTAGACGGGCAGGGGTGATTGGCGTATATACCGGTATCTGATTGCAGGAGGGGTCATGCTCTGAACAAGGCAGGGGGCTGAGAACCGACCTCCAAGTGTCTCTGAGGAAAACTGATCTCTGTTCCCTAGAGCGTGCTGGTGGGTGGGTTCTGCAGAGGGACTGCGGGCACCCACAGTTTTTGATTGTAAGGACTGTGAGGTACCAGTTATCTTTGGACCCCTGTCATGGGTGGCTGGGTGACCTGAGTTGAGCTACCAGTCCTTAGGCCCCTGTTATGGGTAGGTGAGGACCTCGTTTAATAGGCAAAGCAATGTCAAATGTCAAACACCGCCTCTCCACCATATAGCTGAAATGGTTGGAATTTCCCAACTAGGGCCTATTCTCCTGAAATTGGCCCACACAGGTCCATGCAGAAGGGAAAGGTGCTCAAGGTCCCTGCAAGGTTTATGGCTGGACAGGACCACTTCTGTCCTGTGCTCCCCCGGTTAATGGAGCTAGCAAATTATCTTTTCCCCCAGTTGCAAATTTTTTCCTTCCCCAAGGCCGGGAGGATAGCTCTTCGTGCTCACCAGGGTTTATCTCAGGCCCAGGGATTCAACCGGTGAAGCCGGCTTGGGAGTGGGGGAGGCACAGTAAAATTTACACAAGCACTTAGCTTTTGTCGAGAGCACCATTCTCCTCAGGTTCCAGAGGTGTCAGTGGGCTATGTGGCTGGCTGCTTCCCGCTGAGGAAACTGCGGCCAAATGCTAGTACCAGCCCGCCACCACCGCCGCTGCTCTGGAAATGGTGCCTGAGGGCTCCCCGCGGTTAAGGTCCAGTAACTCCTCTCCACTTCTGAACGGCCTCTTCTTCCCCCTGCATCTCAGTTTGTTGTCTAAGCTTGCCTTTGATGCTCAGGGCTCCCAGCTTGTCACAGATATACTCGTGTCACTTGTTTTTTTGGGTCTTAGTTGTAAAGAGGGCTCAACGGAAGCGTCTGTGTATTCCATTTTGGCTCCGCTTCAAGAGCAGATTTTTAGAGTCTCTTCTGACATCCATCTTTTCTTTCTCTCCTGTCTTTTTCATGACCTCTTGCTGTCTTCACGTATGATGTCTTTGATATCATTCCACAACTTGCCTGGTCTTTAGGCATTAGTATTCAACACATCAAATCTATTCTTAAGATAGTCTCTAAATTCAGGTGGGATATACTCAAGGTCGTCCTTTGGCTCTCATCAACTTGCTCTAATTTTCTTCAGTTTCAACTTGAACTTGCATATGGGTAATAGATGGTCTGACCCGTAGTCAGCCCTCGGCCTTGTTCTGACTGATGATATTGAGCTTTTACATCATCTCTTTCCAAAGATGTAGTCGATTTGATTCCTGTGTATTCCATCTGGTGAGGTCCATGTGTATAGTTTTCATTTATGTTGGTGAAAAAAGGTATTTGCAATGAAGAAGTCATTGGTCTTGGGAAATTCAATCATGTGATCTTCAGCATTGTTTCTATCACCAAGGCCATATTTTCCAACTACCAATCCTTCTTCTATGTTTCCAACTTTCACATTCCAATCACCAGTAATTATCAGTGCATCCTGATTGCATGTTAGATTAATTTCAGGCTGCCAAAGTTGGTAAAAATCATCAATTTTTTCATCTTTGGCCTTAGTAGTTGGTGTGTAAATTTGAATAGTTGTCATATTAACTGGTATTCCTTGTAGGCATATGGATATTATCCTATCACTGACAGTGTTGTACTTCAGGATAGATCTTGAAATGTTCTTTTTGATGATGACTGTAACACCATTCCTCTTCAATTTGTCATTCCCAGTGTAGTAGGCTATATGATTGTCTGATTGCAAATGGTCAATACCAAGCCATTTCAGCTCACTGATGCCTAGGATATCAATGTTTATGCATTCCATTTCATTTTTGACGATTTCCAATTTTCCTAGATTCATACTTCATACATTCGAGGTTCTGATTGTTAATGGATGTTTGCAGCTATTTCTTCTCATTTTAGTCATGCCACATCAGCACATGAAGGTCCCAAAAGCTTGACTCGACTCCATCCACGTCATTAAGGTTGATGTCATAAAGTGAGCAATCCTTTGTAAAAAATGAATGATTGGGAAGAGTGCAGCCCCTGCCTCCCTTCACATGTTCCCATCCCAGAACTAGACGAATAGATACTGGCTTCACAGACAAGACCATCCTTTTCTGTCTCAGTCTGGAAGCTCAGCTGAAACCTGTCTGCCATGGGTGACCCTGCTGGTATTCGAATATAGGTGGCATAGCTTCCAGCACCACAACAACACACAAGTGTCTACAGTATGACAAACTGACAGATGTGTGGGGTGTGTGTATATATA
Organism: Elephas maximus indicus; assembly: GCF_024166365.1. Classification (NCBI taxonomy): domain Eukaryota; kingdom Metazoa; phylum Chordata; class Mammalia; order Proboscidea; family Elephantidae; genus Elephas; species Elephas maximus. The sequence goes on from NC_064826.1 coordinate 5,161,152, forward strand.
TGTAGATAAATATGTATATATAGACAGGGAGGGAGGGAGGGAGGGGAAGCCATCTCTGGGTGGCACAAAAAGTTAAGTGCTCAGTTAGCTGAAAGATTGGTGGTTGTAACCAACCCAGATGTGCCTTGAAAGACAGGCCTGGTGTTCTTCTTCTGAAAAGTCACAGCCTTGAAGACACTGGAGTGCAGTTCTACGCTGCACTGTACCCAGGGGCTCCCAGAGTCTCTGCTTATTCCTCCTGATTTATCTTGGAACACATCGGCTCCTCCCTGGATCACCGATTCCACACAGGCTCACGTGGGGCTAAACAGCAGGCTGGCAGGACTTCTTCTTTCGCAGGAAAGCGTGTTCTAAAGCGGGTCATTGGCTTGAGACAGGATTGATGGCTTGATGGAGAGTGGTTTAAGCTGTAGCAGTTCCTGCCGGTGCAGTTGGGCCAGACGCTGCTCACAATCCACGGGCGCTGTTCACTTTGCCTCGGTGACAGGGAGTGCCCAGCGTCGATTATGTCAGAATCTGCACTGCAGACACCTCCGATGGTCTTCCCACCCCCCCACGCAGTCTCACTGTCCTTGGCAGCTTCTCTCACTCGGGCTGTGTTTGGGGGTGATGGATTCTGCCAGGTTTTGTCTAAAATGGAATTTCTGTTTCTTTTTTTTTTTCGTTCAGCTGTTGTTTTAGGATGGTTTCTGAGAGTAGGAAGGACAAACTTCTGCTGACTTAAAAAAAATTTTTTTTTCTTCACATCTTTGAGTAAATGCTTTTCAGCTAACAAGAGCCTTGTTCAGAGTAACATTTAGATATTTGACTTCTTGGCTCTTTCCATCATCCCAATTTCATTGCTTGGTGGCTTTTCTTTGGGTTGTGACTTGTTTTCCTTGAAGACTGTCCTTCTCTGTATATGATTTGGTTTCCCAGATGAGTTGACTCTGGAAAAGCCATGTGGCTGTGCTGGTTGGGGCTGGCTTGTTTTCAGGGGACCCCACGAAACTACATTTATTAAGAACGTTTTAGGTTTGACTATTCCCATCTCAGTTCATTTCTCTGGGCCATAGTTTACTGCTGTGTGCATTTTTGAGGTTGTATATTCTATGAGTTATGAAATCCAGCGAGAATTTATCTTTTTCAAAGAACAAGAGTGCCTGCAGTCTCTTCTGGAAGCACGGTTTCCTTTTATTATTGAATCCTACTCACTGTTGCTTTTATGTTCCAAGGATCAAATATGTGGGAAAAGTTCATAGTTCTGTACTTCGGCGGGGGAGAGGACAGCTGGGTTAGTCTGTGCCATCAGATACCAAAAATTACCGCAAATACTCTGCCGCTGAAAAAGAAAAGGAATAACCCCTGATGTCCAAGTCAGTTAAAATCCCTAACAGCATGAGCTCTCAGGCAGGGCTTCTCAGTGTTTCAGATTTACAGAGACAGGCACGTTTTGCAGAGTGGGACATTTGTTTTCATCCGTCGTGCTCGCTGGCTGCTCGCCATCCATCACGTTCGCAAACAGTAGCAGCGACGTTTCTTTACCGTGAGCCAGATGCAATTTCCTGCTGTTGAAATTATTTCTGCTTGTAAAGTCCTGTTAAAAATGGTCATCGAACGACAAATCTCAGGAACCCTCGTTTTGCTCTTTTACTTTTCCGTGGACACTTTCCCTTGTTTTTATTTTCATTCATGAACAGCAGTGTTTTTCAGTGGCACTTGGGGTTTGAGAAAGGATTAGAAGGAATGAGAGGCATTCCTGCTTTTCTGTAACTGGCTGTGTCATTCACCAGGGGAAGTGATCTAAATTCTCATTTCAGGCTCTCAGCTGCTAACGGAAAGGTCAGAGGTGTGAGTGTACCCAGAGCACTTTGGAGAAAGGCTCGGTGATCTGCTTCTAAAAAATCGCCATTCAAAACCCTGTGGAGTATGGTTCTACTCTGACATACATGGGGTTGCCATGAGTTGGAGGTGACCTCAAGGTCATCCTTGATCCCTTTTCCCCTACTTTCCTCATCCACTCTCTCAGCCAGTCCAGTCATTCCACCTTCCATCTTGAAATGCATCCGTTTCTCATGCCTTGAATGTTAACACCCTAGTCTAAGCTGCCACCTTCCCTGGATTACTGTGTTGTAGGACCAAAAAAAAAAAAAAAAATTTTTTTTTTTTTAGGACCAAGTGAGTCCCTGCCCGGTGTACTGTCTGCACCTGCCTCCTGGTAATTTCGCTCCTGCCACCCCTGTCCCCTTCTAGCCTGTGCCCTCAGTGGTGTCCTTGGTGCTGACCTCTCTCCTACACCATGGCCTGCATGGTCTGGTCTGTCTGCCTCGCACCTTCATCTCTTACAGCTAGCCTCTGATCTGACTAGGCTCTGGGCCCACTGGCCTTACAGCTTTGGGGGCAATTCTACTCTGTCTTATAGGGTCACTGTGAGTTGGAATTGACTCAATGGCAACAGATATGGTTTTTGGTTATGCAACATATTTGTATCGACAATGTGATTTTTGTTTAAAAGCTTTCAATTTTGCCGACTGGACCAACCACCATTATTACTCTTTTATTCTGACTCTCCCCGGGAGTTGTAGGTACTTTATTATTTTTTGCTACTTTACTGATGTTTTCACCTCATGAGGTGAGCTGCGGTAGATGACATCACTCTTCATCTCACGATTTGTGGTGATACCTGTGGAATGGTTGCTTTGCACCTGACTTGGGAGATGATGGGAACCAGCCAGCAGGCCCTGCAGGGCAGTCAAGGGGACCTGTCATGGCGAGTGGTGTTAATTTTGCAATAGGCTGTAGTTAGCAATTGAATCATGCTGTCCTCCCTTCCCCTAAATATATATTGAATCCTGACTCCTGTATCTGTGGATGTGATCCTGCTTGGAAATAGGGGTTTCTTTGTTATGTTACTTATGTCATATCCAGGTAGGATGGGTTCTAAATCTAATCACTTCTGAGTTATAAAAAGAGCAGCTTAGACACAGACACCCACAGGGGAAGAGGAAGACATATGCCTCTGCAAGGATTGCTGGCAGACACTAGACAAGGAAGCACCTTCCCCTAGAGCTAATGGCCTGAATTTTTACTTCTAACCTCCTGAACTGTGAGACAGTAGATTCCTGATCTTTAAAGCCTCACGCGTATCGTTTTTATGTTACAGTAGCATTAGGTGCAATTAGAGACGGCAAGGATCATGCTAGAAGATTACCTAGAATATCACAAATGCCAAATACATATAAAGGTTGTATCACAGATCTTACCAAAGATGCAAAAAGTGTTATAAGTCTAAAACAGATGATAAGATGGCAGGTCCGCATCTGGAATGAACATGGAGGCAATTTATCTGAGACCTCCCAGTACCAAACCTAAGTTACTTCAATCCACTTTGGTAGCTAGCTAGAATGTAGTTTCTGGGTGATAATCCTGCTTTTAGAATTGATAATTTAAGAAGTAGCACTGAGCAATCTGCCTTATGAGCTATGTGTTTTGGACTCTGGCCACCTGCTATGAGTTGGGTTTGACTCGACGGCAACGGGTTTGGTTTTGGTTTTTTGGCCACCTGCTGAGATATAAGTGGTTCCTATGGTTCGAGCAGTGGTTCTCAACCGAGGTGATTTTGCACACCATGGGGCAAAGTCTGTAGCTATTGTTGGTTGTCAGGACTTGAGGGTGTGTGCTACTGCACCTTTTAGGTAGAGCCTGAGGCCCGCTGCTAATTATTGTACAGTGCACCTGGCAACCCTCAACGCAGGTCTACTCTACACATCTTTGTCACTCTTGATTGAGCCGGCGTGTTCACTGCCTTGCCCCTAAGGAGTGAACAATCCTTAGTAAAAAGTGAATGATTGGGAAGCCTGCAGCCCCCACTGGGTGTTCTCAACTCATATCTAGACAAACAGATACTGGCTTCACACAGGGAAGACCATCTTTCCTGTGCTGCTTAATTTGTGCAGAAGTTAATGAGCTTTTTCCATTGTTTTATTCACCTAGTGCTGCTATAACAGAAATACCACAAGTGGATGGCTTTAACAAAGAGAAATTTATTCTCTCGCAGTCTAGTAGGCTAGAAGCCTGAATTCAGGGTGCCAGCTCCAGGGGAAGGCTTTCTCTCTTTGTTGGCTATGGGGGAAGACCCTTGTCCTCAATCTTCCCTGGTCAAGGAGCTTGTCAGCACAGGGACCCTGGTTCCAAAGGGCAAGCTATTCTCCTGGCTCTTAATTTCTTGGTGGTATGAGGTCCCCATGTCTCTCTGCTTGATTCTCGCTTTTATATCTCAAAAGAGATTGGCAAGATACAGTCTAATCTTGTAAATTGAGTCCTGTCTCATTAACATAACTGCCACTAATCCCATCTCACTGACATCGTAGATATAGGATTTGCAATACACAGGAAAATCACATCAGACGACAAAATGGTGGAGAGACACATAATACTGGGAATCATGGCCTAGCCAAATTGATACACATATTTTTGGGGGACACAATTCAATCCATGACACCCATTTTTTTAGAAAAATATCCCTATGCCACTTCAGAATGAAGAGACAGGTGGTTGTTTGGCTGTTTCCTTAATTAGGTATTTGGTGTCACTTGGGGTTGAGAAGGTATCTGGTTGCAGACTTTTTAAACAGCATCAAGAATGATCAAATGTCAGGTTTGTCTCCATAGTGCATAATTAGGGAAGGAGGAGAATAGAAAGTGGCAGAGAAGAAGGGTAATGGGATTTACAGAGCTCAAGGTAACGACCTTCACCACAGTCACGAACCGGGTCATCAGGACGAGCAGGGCCCTGTGCCTGCAGACGCGCAGTGTGAATTAAATCAACATAAAATAAACATGAACACCCTTGGTGTTCTGAGCCACTGAGTTGACTGAGATTTGTAGTCTTCTCATCATTTCTGGGATATTACAAATAACGTGGGTGAGCTTCTTAAATAATTGCACATAAGTATACTGTAAATAAAACCTTTCGTCTAAACTTTGAGTTATCTAAGCAGCAATTAATTATGTATTTCACTACTCCTCTGAGCAGAGCGAATCATTGCTGTCTCTCTTGAAGAGCATGTATTTACACGGAAGGCTTTGGAGCTTTTCCACATGAAGTAAGGTCTTGGTAGGAAAAGTAGTGATAATTCATCTCTGGCTCTGTCCGTGAACCGATTTGGTGATGGTGTACCGGGTGTCTTAGTTATCTGCTGCTGCTGCTACAACAGAAATACCACACATGGGTGGCTTTAACAAAGAGAAGGTTATCCTCTCATGGTCCAGTAGGCTGGAAGTCTGAATTTAGGCGCCGGCTCAGGGGAAGGCTTTCCCACTGTTGGCTGTGGAGGAAGGTCCTTGACATCAGCCTTCCCTTGGTCTGGGAGTTTCTCAGTGCGGGAACCTCAGGTCCAAAAGACACGCTCTGCCCTCGGCACTGCTTTCTTGTTGGTATGAGGTCCCCAACTCTCTGCTTCCTTCCCTTTCCTTCTGTCTTTTGAGGGATAAAAGGTAGTGCAGGCCACACCCCAGGGAAACTCCATTTACATTGGATCAGGGAGGTGACCTGAATAAGAGTGGAGTTACAATCCCACCCACCCTAATCCTCTCACCATAAAATCACAATCACAAAGTGGAGGACAAGCACAAAAATCCTGGGAATCATGGCCTAACCAAGTCGATACACACATTTTTGGGGGGACATAATTCAATCCATGACAGAGGGTAAGCCAAAAAACATTGCTACAAAATCATAGAAAACTTTATTAAACAAAAATATCAAAATGTGAAACTATCGTTTCTCGATGTCTGTACAATTCTGAAGGCCGTGTTTCCCTCTCTGTAACCCTGCCCTGAAGAACTCTGTGCTCTTCTGCTTGCACCACATCAAGACGGCAGTTTTCACATGCTCAAGGGATGCAAATCGTGTAACTTTTAAATTTTCTTTGAGTTTTGGGGACAAAATGAAGTCCAAAGGGGTAAGATCAGGGTTATAGGGTGAATGGGGTAAGGTTTCCCAAGAAAATTCTCCTAGGACAGCCCTTTCTAAAAGAATGAACAAGTGCCTTGTCATATTGGAAAAAAATTCCTCGGTGCAAATTTCCTGGCCTTTTTTTCATCAATGCAGTTTTCAGTTTTCTTACAACTTCTTCATAATAAGCCTTCATGATCATCCTGTGTCTTTCGAGAAAATCTATCAAGATTACTCCTTGGGAATCCCAGAAAATAGTTGCCGTAACTTCTGAGCGGTCTTCCCTCTCTTGCCTCATCTTTGATGTCTTTCCGACCTTCCTTAAAATACTCGATCCATCTGAAAACTGCTGTGTTATGTGGGGCAGCCTTCCCATAAACTTGTTGCAAAGCTTCAATGATTTGGGAAGATGTCCACTTGAGTTTTGTTAAAAATTTGATATTAACCCTGACCTAAGAATTGTTTTTTTCCATGGCACAAAAAATATCCCTTTTTTGCAGGCACCCTAATGATGCTGAGACAAGTCTATTACCGAGAAAACTGGCCTGTTGTCATCCGCTGATCCCAGAGACATGTTTAAACACATTTTGCTTGGAATAAACCCACATATGTGTGAACTGAAACTCCAGTAGCAATACCGTTTGACTTACCCTCATATACAAATGATAGGCAAAATGGGCAAAAATAATAGGGAAACTAGGTTGTTAATCGCTTGGTCCAACTTAGATTTCAGGCGGTTATATTCCCTAACCGATGAAAGGAGGAGTTGATGTCTTTGAAGTAGAAATTAGTTAGTTGTCCAGTTGCCATCACCTTGACTCCTACTCATGGTGACCCCACGTGTGTCAGAGCAGAAGTGTGCTCCACAGAGTTCGCAATAGCTGATTCTTCAGATGTAGATTGCCAGGCCTTTCTTCTGAGGCATGTCTGGGTGGACTCGAACCACCAGCCTTAAGGTTAGCCGCCAAGCTCATTAACCATCTACACCACCCAGGGGTCATGGGAGGGCACCAGACCTGGAAGCGATCCCTTCTGTTGTGCATGGGGTCGTCATGAGTTGGGGGCCGACTTGACAACAGCTAACAACAACATTAGATAGTTTGTTGTTAAGTGCCGTTGAGTCAGTTCCGATTCATAGCGACCCCGTGCACAACAGAACGAAACACTGCGCCATCCTTACAGTCGTTGTTATGCTCGAGCCCATTGTTACAGCCACTGTATCAATCCACCTCACTGAGGGTCTTCCTCTTTTCCGCTGACCCTGTACTCTGCCAAGCATGATGTCCTTTTCCAGGGACTGATCCCTCCTGACAGCACGTCAAAGTATGTAAGACACAGTCTCGCCATCCTTGCCTCTAAGGAGCATTCTGGCTGTACCTCTTCTAAGACAGATTTGTTCGTTCTTCTGGCAGTCCATCGTATATTCAATATTCTTCGCCAACACCACAATTCAAAGGTGTCAATTCTTCTTTGGTCTTCCTTATTCATTGTCCAACTTTCACATGCATATATTGCGATCGAAAAAACCATGGCTTGGGTCACGCGCACGTTAGTCTTCAGGATGACATCTTTGCTCTTCAACACTTTAAAGAGGTCCTTTGCAGCAGATTTACCCAATGCAATGCGTCTTTTGATCTCTTGACCACTGCTTCCATGGCTGCTGTTAGGGCTCTTCTATTTCAAGTGACAGGGAACCCAACTCAAACTGGCGTAAGCCCATAGGGGGAATTTGTTAGCTCCTGTGATAATAATAAATACCACATAATAACAGTAGCTAGCTTTACCTGAGCCCTGTCTCAAACGATGTCTTCTGTAGTCTCTTAGCTTTACCTTCTGTGCACCAGCTTCCTTCCCAGGGTCCCTGGGATAGTGGGTTGTGGTATCGAGGCTCCAGTCCCTTGGGTTCCTGCCAAAAGAGGGAACCTACAAAGTCTGTGCCCAATGTCTTTGCTGACTCACAGTCCTGTCTGGATCAGCTTTGGATCGGCCCCTCTGGGCTGGGACTGTGATGCTCTGCTTGTCCACACCTGGGCTTGGGTGTGGATTTAATGCTGAGAGCGCAAGAATATGGCTCCCTTGAAGAGCCAGCCCTTCTCCTAACCTGCCCCCTTCTCCAGAAGCACCATGGTACCAGCTCCTGCACATGCGGTTGTACGTGTGTAAAACTCCCTTTCATATTATGCATACATATTTTGTTGTGTGGCTTACATATGTTGACATATACCAACATATGTGTGGTATCTTAGAAGTGTTTTTGTGCCTTGCTTTTATTATTGGCTGACATGGTGCAATGGTTAAGTGCTCTGCTGCTAACTGAAGGTTGGTGGTTCAAACCCACCAGCTGCTCCGAGGGAGAAAGATGTGGCAGTCCTTTCCCGTAAAGATTACAGCCTAGAAAATGCTATGGGCTAGTTCTTTGTCACGTGGGGTCACCATCAGTGGTACTCTACTCAAGGGCATGCAGCAACAACAGTGTATTTCATACACATGTGATTGTTTATATGTTTATAAACAGTGATACCTGTGAGAGTTGGAACTTCATGGGACTGCCTTGTTTTTCCAGGTCTCGAAAGTTTTCGACCTTAGTGGGAAATATTTGAGTTTTCCTTCTGTGACAGATTTCCGCCTTCCACTGGTTCTAACTTTTGCAGGTTTTACTGTAAAATGTATAATATATTTAATACCAATATATATTTACTAACACACACACACATATGTATATGTGTGTGTGTGTATATATATACATATATATATATGGAGCCCTGGTGGCACAGTGGTTAAGAGCTTGGCTACTAACCAAAAGGTCAGCAGTTTGCATCCACCAGCTGCTCCTTGGGAACCCTATGGGACTGTTTTACTCTGTCCTATAGAGTCACTATGAGTCAGAATCGAATCCATGGCACTTCGTTTTTTTGTATATATTAATAGATGTACTATATACAACAAAATATATTTAATACCAAATTCTCTAAGGAAGACCTCAAACTTCTCATGTAAATAGAGAAATATCCTAAATAGATTCTGTTGTTTTTTTTCTTTAATAAAGTATTTAAGCAATACCAAAAGGAAATGCACAAATTAAACTTTAAAACGTACTTAAGCATAATAGTTCATTAAAGGAGAATTTCCATAAATCCTTCCATAAAATCCATCTATATAAGTCTACTAAGGTGCAGTCATTTTTAATTTTTGCGTAGTCAGATTTGTCGATCTTTTTACCTATGGTTTGTGCATTTTGGGTAATGTTCAGAAAGCTGTCCCATCTCATGATTATAAAAGCATCCTTTATTTTACTGTTTTGAATATATTTGTTATGACGTTTGGTACAGGATGGCCAACAGCATAAAGACTTTTTTTGTATTGACCTGACATGTCATTGTTAACACAATGTAAACGTAAGCATGTGTCTGGGCCTGTGTCAGAGTGTACCGCTCTGCTCTCTTGATGGATCACCTTTTCCTGCCTCAGCAGCATGCTCTTTTTAAGGATGTAGATTTATAATGGAGCTTCACGTTTTGTGTAAGTTTGAGCATCAGCCCTCCCATCCCAGTCTGGGAGAGTTTCCATGACTGTCCTCAGATTTTTATTTGTTTCTCTGACCTTGTAAAAGTTAAACAAATTAAATTAAAAAACATGAAAATCAAATTTATTGACGTACATGACAGAAATCCTTAGAAAACCAGTGGTACGCTTGAGTGATTCTTCATTTTCTCCTTTGGTTTTCTTTTGTGTCTGCTGAGCATAGTGTCATAGTAATCAGCCTAGTCTTAGAATTTTCTGTTTTCACTACACACCGTATCTACTGTGTCTTTACCGGTAGCTGGACTATATGAAGAAGAACGCGGCATCACAATTGGAGGAAGACTCAACAGTCTTCCATATGCAGAAGACACAAGCTTGCTTGTAGAAAGCAAAGAGGACTTGAAACACTCACTGATGAAGATCAAAGACCATAGCCTCCTTTGGTATGAATTACGCCTCAACATAAAGAAAACAAAAATCCTCACAACTGGACCAATAAGCAACATCATGATAAATGGAGAAAAGATTGAGGTGGTCAAAGATTTCATTTTACTTGAATCCACAGTCGACACCCATGGAAGCAGCAGTCAAGAAATCAAAAGACACATTGCATTGGGCAAATCTGCTGCAAAAGACCTCATTAAAGTGTTGAAAAGCAAAGGTGTTAACTTGAAGACTAAGGTGTGCCTGTCCCAAAGCCTTGGTGTTTTCAATCACCTTATGTGCATGTGAAAGCTGGACAGTGAATAAGGAAGACTGAAGAACGATTGATGCCTTTCAATTATGGTGTTGGCATAGAACGTTGAATATACCATCGCCTGCCAGAAGAACAAACAAATCTGTCTTGGAAGAAGTACAGCCAGAATGCCCCTTAGAAGGTAGGATGGTGAGACTTTGTTTCATGTGCTTTGGGCATGTTATCAGGAGGGGCCGGCTCCTGGAGAGAGACATCATGCTTGGTAATGTAGTGGGTCAGCGAAAGAAAGGAAGCCCTCCAATGAGATGGATTGACACAGCGGCTGCATCAGTGGACATAAGCATAACAATAACTGTGAGGATGACACAGGGCCGGGCAGTGCTTCCTTCTGTTGTTCGTTGGGTTGCTATGAGTCAGAACCAACTTGACAGCACACAACAATAACAACAGCAACGACAACAACTCTTTGTAGTTCCTGACAAATTTTGTGAATTTTGCAGAATACAGATGATATCTTTATTTTGCATCGGGATTGGCTCAAATTCATAGGGCTTATAAGTGACCAAACTATACTACATCTGTCTAGTATAGATCTATTGCTGGTGTTCTTTCAGCTTAGCAAGATTGCAAAACTGTTACTTTGATTTATTTTTCCTTCCATCTTAATATTTGGAACTAGGTTAATAGCCTGCTTCACGGAAGGTCAAATTGTTCCTGTTCCAACTCTATTCAACAGGGTGAATGAAATAGCCACTTCCCCTCTGGTTGTGAGTGGGGCTTTTCGTTAATTGTCTGTAATATTCATGCACACTCTGGAAGGCTTCTTAAAAAGTTAAAGACATATTTAATGTACTTAATGCTTGTACCAAAACATGAAATTGATCTAGAGATCTTCATGTGTTTTAGCCTTCAGCTGTTTACCGGCCTCGTGCACAGTAAGAACTTTCTCAACCTTTGAAATCACAGTGTTTGACAAGTCTGCAAAAATTTTGCTGGTTAAGCCAGTGGAATTTTTACATTAAAAAATTACTCATGCAGTAACTGCTATTCATTAAAACTAGGGACAATTTAAATGATGATGGAGTGAACGTATTTTTGAGGCTGATTCATGGTAATATATCAAAAAATACCTTACTTCAGAGTGACCTCTACTTCTGGTTCTCGTGATATTTATTCATTTATTTTTCCAGTTGCTATCGGTGAATTTATCCAATATGCAGAGTATTCATTAGCACGGGTAGTGGTCATTTAAAATAAAACACGTCTGTGAGATTTTAAGCACTATAGGCTTGCAAGATTTTACTTTTCCAGTGCACTTTTATTTCTGTAAGTCAGAAATACCTGAAATGAGTAAAAGCGTTATTTTTAAAATGTTTTTTGTCCTGCTGTGTTGAATACAACATAGCTTTTTGAAGAGACTGGAACTTGTTTATCTTTTTGAATGGATTACACCCTCACTGCCAATTTACGTCCAAGGAGAGATTATTCTATAGATTTCACTATGTTTGTTTACGTTCCCTTTGCCATTTTAAAACAGGAATAGATGCGGATAAAATTCACATGCAGCGATCAAGGTATTTCTCTTTTCATAAATGGCTTTAAAATTATATTAATTTAAATTTAGATGTTAGGAGTAACATTGTTGTTAGGTGCCTTTGGGTTGGCTCCAACTCACAGCAACCCTGTGTACAACAGAACTAAACCCTGCCCGGTCTTGTGCCATCCCCATAATGGTTGCTATGCCGAGCCCATTGTTGCAGCCACTGTGTCAGTCCATCTTCTTGAGGGTGTTCCTCTTTTTTGCTGACCCTTTGCTTTACCAAGCATGAAGTCCTTCTCTAGAGACAGGTCCCTCCTGACAATATGTCCAGAGTATGTGAGACAAAGTCTCACCATTTTTGCTTCTAAGCATCATCCTGGGTGTACTTCTTCCAAGACAGTTTTGTTCATTCTTCTGGCAGTCTGTGGTATATTCAATATTCTTCTCTAATACCATAATTCAAAAGCCTCAATTCTTCTTTGGTCTTTCTTATTCAGTGTCCAGTTTTCACGTGCATATGAGGCGATTGAAAATACCATGGCTTGGGTCAGGTACACCTGAGTCCTCGGTGACATTTTTGCTTTTTTTTTTTTCTTAACACTTTAAAGAGGTCTTTTGCAGCAGATTTGCCCAAGGCAATATGTTGTTTGCTTTCCTTTTTATTTTTTTCCTGATTTTATTTTATTTATTTTTTATTGTACTTTCAATGGAGGTTTACAGAGCCAGTTAGTTTCTCATTAAACAATTCACATACTGCTTTGTGACATTGGTTGCCAACTCCATGACAAGTCAACACTCTCCTATTCTGGACATTGGGTTTCCTGTTACCAGCTTTCCTGTATTCCCTCCAGCCTTCTCATCTTTGGCCCTTAGCAGGTGTGCCCATTTAGTCTTGTTTTATTTTATGGGTCTGTCTAACCTTTGGCCGGAGGGTGAACCTCCGGGGTGACTTCAGTACTGAGTTAAAAGGGTTTCTGGGGTCTGTACTATCAGGTTTTCTCCAATCTGTGTTAGACCAGTAAGTCTGGTCTTTTTTGTGAGTTAGGATTTTGTTCTCCATCTCTGTCCGGGATCCTCTGTTGTGATCCCTGTCAGCAGGTGGCTGCTGGGCACCATCTAGTTATGCTGGACTGATGGAGGCTGTGGTACTTGTGGTCCATTAGTCCTTTGGACCAATCTTCCCCTGTGTCTTTGTTTTTCTTCATTCTCCCTTTCTCCACATGTGGTGGGACCAGTGGTGTATCTTAGATGGCCGCTCAGAAGTTTTTAAGATCCCAGGTGCTACTCACCAAAGTAGGATGTAGAACGTTTTCTTTATAAACTATGTTGTGCCAACTGGGCTAGATGTCCCCTGAGACCATGGTTTCCAGCCCTCAGCCCAGTTATCTGGTCCCTTAGGGAGTTTAGATGTATCTATGAAGCTTCCATAGCCTTGCCTTGTTCAAGTTATACTGGGTTCTCCAGCGTTGTATACTGTCTTATCCTTCACCAAAGTTACCATTCATCTACTGACATCGTTTGATTTCTTGACTGTTGCTTCCATGGACGTTGATTGTGGATCCACATAAAATGAAGTCCTTGACAACTTCACTCCTTATCATGATGCCACTTATTGGCCAGTTACGAGGATTTTTTTTTTCCTTTATGTTGAGGTACAGTCCATACTGAAGGCTGTAGTCTTTGATCTTTATCAGTATTTCAAGTCCTCTTCACTTTCAGGAAGCAAAGTTAGTGTCTCCTGCATACTGCAGGTTGTTAATGTCTTCCCCCAATCCTGATGTCCTGTTCTTCTTCATATAGTCAGGGTACCAATTGGATGAGTGTGGTGAAAGGATCCAATCCTGACGCACACCTTTCCTCATTGTGAACTGTGCAGTATTCCCTTGTTCCATTCCAATGACTGCCTCTTGGTCTATGTATATATAAAAAAAAAACTATAGGTTCCTCATAATCATAAGTAAGTGTTCTGGCATTCCCATTCTTCACAATGTTATTCATAATTTGTTATGATCCACACAGTTGAATGCCTTCACATAGTCAATAAAATACAGGTAAACATCTTACCGATAGTCCTGGTTTCAGCCAAGATCCATCTGACATCAGCTTTTGTATCCCTCATTCCATGTCCTCTCCTGACTCTGGCTTGAATTTCTGGCAGCTCCTTTTTGATGTACTGTTGCAACTGCTTTTCAATTATCTTCATCAAAATTTTACTTGTGTGTGATATTGTTGATATTGTCTGAATATTTCCACATTCTGGTGGATCACCTTTCCTTGGAGTGGGTACAAATATGGATCTCTTCCAGTTGGTTGGCCAGGTAGCTCTCTTCCAGATTTCTTGGCATAAATGAGTGAGCACTCCCAGCACTGCATCCGTTTGTTGAAATATCTCAATTGGTATTCCATCAATTCCTGGAGCCTTGTTTTCCCCAATGTCTTCATAGCATCTTGGACTTCTTCCTTCAGTACCATAATTCTTTGTTATATGCTGCCTCCTAAAATGGCGGAACGTTGACCAGTTATTTTTGTTACAGTGAATCTGTGTATTTCCATCTTCTTTTGATGTTTCCTGCTTCATTCAGTATTTTGCCCATAGAATTCCTTCAGTATTGCAACTGAAGACTTGCTTTTTCTTCAGTTCTTTTAGCTTGAGTAATGCTGAGCATTTTCTTGCTTTTTGATTTTCTAACTCCAGGTCTTTTCACAGTTCATTATAATACTTCTTGTCTTCTGGAGCAGCTCTTAGAAATGTGTTCCTGAGCTGCCCTTTGAAATCTTCTGTTTAGCTCTTTTAGTTCATCATTTCTTCCATTCGCTTTAGCTGCTCTACATTTAAATACCAGCAGGGTCACCCATGGTAGACAGGTTTCAGCGGAGCTTCCACAGTAAGACAGGCAAGGTAGAAGGACCCGGTGGTCAAGTTGTAAAAAAAAATTGGCTAGTGAAAACCGTATGAAAAACAGTGGAACACTGTCTGATATAGTGCTTGGAAGATCAACCCCTCAGGTTGGAAGGCACTCAAAATACAACTAGGGAAGAGCTGGCTCCCCAGAGTTGACCTTAATGATATGGGTGTAGCAATGCTTTGGGATCTTCATTTGGTGATGTGGCATAACTCAAAATGAGAAGAAACAGCTGTGAGTATAATTGGAATATGAAATGTTGGGAGTATTAACCTAGGAAAATTGGAAGCTGTCAAAAATGAAGTAAAATGCATGCAGATTGATATCCTAGAAATTAATGGGCTAAAGTGGACTGATATTGGCCATTTTGAATCGAACAATCACATGGTCTACTATGCCAGGAATTACAAATTGAAGAGGAATGGCATCACATTCATCATCGAAAAGATTATTTCAAGATCTATCCTGAGGTACAACACGCTGTCAGTGATAGGAAAATATCCATATCCATAAGGAAGACCAGTTAATACAAATATTATTCAAATTTACACACCAACCTCTAGGGCAAAAGAAGAACTTGAAGATTTACTAACTTCTGCAGTCTGAAATTGTTCAAACATGCAATCAAGATTCATTGATAATTACTGGTGATTGGAATGTGAAAGCTGGAAACAGAGGAAGGATTAGTAGTTGGAAAATATGGCCTTGGTGATAGAAACAGTGCCAGAGATCGAAGGATAGAATTTTGCAAGACCAGTGACTTATTCCTTGTAGACACCTTTTTTTCACAACACAAACAGAAACTATACACGTGGACCTTGCCAGATGGAATACAGAGGAATCAAGTCAACTACATCTGTGGAAAGAGATGATAGAGAAGCTCAATATCATCAGTGAAAACAAGGCCAGGGCTTGACTGCAGAACAGACCATTAATTGCTCATATGCAAGTTCAAATTGAAGCTGAAGAAAATTAAAACAAGTCCACAAGAGCCAAAATATGACCTTGAGTATGTCTCACCTGAATTTAGAGACAATCTCAAGAAAAAATTTGATACATTGAACACTATTGACTGAACACCGACAAGTTGTGGGATGACATCAAGCACATCATACAGGAAGAAAAGGAAAAGATTATTAAGAAGACAGGAAAGAAGGAAAAGACCAAAATCGATAGGAATAATAGGCATTAGAAAAAATTTGGGTTGGCGGGAGTTGACATTGATTTTAGCTGAAGTAGATTACAGAAAAGTCCTGGAGATTGGCAAAAGAAGCGAATACAGTTTCTTTTAAAATTCATCAACAAAGCTATAAATGTGGATGTTTTAAACGACATGGGATAATTAAGAGAGAGACTTTACACACCGAAAAAGAGATGTGAAGAAATCAGACACATATATGGAAAGAAGAGATGATGGTAATGAAACATGGTTTCAGAGAGACAGAATGAGTCTGTCTAGAAGCATGCTTCAAAAGAAGCATAGAGAGAATGGAAGACAGGATGTGATTGGTTTATGATGGCTAAGAATTTTCTAGAGCGCTTGGGTGATGCAAATTATTAATGTCCTCAACTGATAATTGAAAGGTTAGAAGTTTGAGTCCACCCGGAGGTGACTCAGAACAAAGGACTGGCACTCTACTTTTGAAAAGGTAGCCATTGAAAACCCCATGCAGCACAGTTCTACACTACACACACAAGAATGCTATGAACTGGGATCAACTCGGCAGCATATGGTTTTATTTATTAATTTTTTTAAAGAATTAACTCTGAACTGAAGAAAGAGAGGTGTCCTCAGATTCAGAAAACACAGTTAATTGCAAGTAAGTTAAGTGATGGTGAAATCCGAACACTAAAGAAGGGAAGATCTTAAAAGTAGGTAATGAACAACCAGAAAGGAAATAATGAGAATGTTCACATGTTGTGAAGAAAGCAATCTATTGTCACTGAACAATTTGTGTAGAAATTGTTGAATGGGAACCTAAACTGCTGTGTAAACTTTCACCAAAAACACAATAAAATATATTGTTTAAAAAAAAAAAGTATGTAGTGAAGACAGACTTGCTATGTAAAACAATAAGTGACAACAGCCTTCTTAAAGGTATCACTGTAACAGTAGAAGCTATAAGCCACTGTAACAATGTCCTGGTGGAAGCCATCAGCCAATGGACTGGCACAGTCAAAGTTACTGACAGTTTACAATATTACACACAGCTAATAGGCACATCAGAGCCCTGGTGGTGCAGTAGTTAAGCATTTGGTTGTTAAACACAAGGTCGGCAGTTTGAATTCACTAGCTGCTCCTTGGAAACCCTGTGGGGCACTTCTACTCTGTCCTATAGGGTCGCTGTGAGTCGAAATTGACTTGATGGTGATGGGTTTGGTTTTTTGGTTTAATATACCTGTCTTCAGATGTTTATTACCAGAGAGGCTCACTAAAGACATTCTAAAGCTGGGTAGTGGGTGGAGGTGAGGTTTTCAGGAGGTGTTTTAGGTTCCCTAATGGGGGAACCACACTTCTTCACAGACTTTGATAAGACATCTCATGGTGGGTGGGGTAAATCCAGGAAAGGTCCCTACAGATATTTCATCAGTTTAAATCATTGAAACCTGCAATACCTGCCATATATAGAAGGTACCTGTAAAAATTAATAAAATGAAGGAAAAAAATTTTTACTATAACTGTGTCCTGTTGCCGGTCACTGAGCGTAAGAACTAAGTCCTGTTAGAAAGGAAGAAAAACGCCATGCCGGCCCCCACAGCCACTCTGTTAGTTAAGCAGAGGGGCAGAAAGTTGTAAAAACAAACACACCTTCTCAGAGTGGGCTGTCCTGTGGGATGGTGGTGCGCTCTGTGCGTCACTGTGGTCCCAGGGAGGTGAGCGTGAGTGTGTGCGTGCCTGATCTTTAATGTTTAAAAAAAAAAAAATTTTTTTTTTCACTTGAAAAATAGTGCTGTAAGATTCCAGTATTGAAACACTCTTTGTTTTTTTCTATTCGAAGCTGTGTTAAAAGCCTGTGCTGATGGAGGTGCCAACCGCTTATATGATGTCACCCAAGGCGAGCGGGAAAGGTATGTTTCTTTTAGAGAGTCCATCACACCACACGTCCTGCCTTTCCCTCTGCTTGACTCCTCTTCCTGGTGAGTGGGCTGCTGCTGCTGTCCTGTGCCCTCGAGCACAGCAACCCAACGAGTTAAGTGGCTTAGTGAAGGGCTACTGTGGCTTTCACAGAAAGCCACCTTGAAGAGAGGCCTGCTTGGCTGTGCTGTAGTGTTTTCTCCGTGTGGAATGAGGTCTCTTAGCAGGAGGAGGCTGATCATATTCTTATTTTTAGAAGTCTTATTCTGCTGCTTCCGAAGCCTCATTAAGGAGAGTTATCAAACATCAACATTGGAGAGGGCTTTGAACGTTGGCTAAAATAAAACCAGGTGGCAGTTTGAGTTGTTATTCCAACAGCTTAAATGAATAACAACTGAAACAGAACGTAAATTCTGTTTTAGAACACGCGACATCTCTATATTAGTGCTGAGTAAAGCCCGGTGTAATTTCCTCTATCTTTATATTATTGTTGAGTAAAGTCCGGTGTAATTTACTCTATCTTTATATTAGTGCTGAGTAAAGCCCGGTGTAATTTACTCTGACTTAATTACTTCTGAGTTATGCTCACATATGTCTCTCTTTATTTTATCTCATTTATTTCCTAATAATTTGGTATCTATGTTGTCTGGTTTTTCTGATCTTTGCATGTCGAGGTATTTTTAGATAAGAGAATATGTTTGATGAAAACAGAGATTGAAAATCCAGCTCATTGCTAAGATGTTTGTAGTCCAACCCCTTGGCAAACATAAGAATTTGTAGTGTCAATTTAAGGAGACTGGCTATGGAATGAGTTCTATGCCTATCGTATGTGTCGTTAAATGTATTGAAATGTTTATAGTTTGAGAAGTCCCTTCCTTGATACTAAAAATAAAATAATAATATGATGGCGTATACCCTAGGTGTGGATTAAATATATGTATTTTTGAAATGATGCATTTTTCTCTGTGGCATCAGAATTTTTAACTTCAGACTTGTAACCTTGGAGCTGCTTTTAGAAAGCGGGTGTTTCGGTTGCTGGCGGAGATGTTGCCTAGAGGAGGGATGCTGATATCTTGGGGACTGGGTGTGTTGTCCAAGAACAGATACTCAGCCTGGGAGACAACTTAAATTCTTAGCATTCCTCCAACTGTCTTCTCTAAATCCTGACATGAACTGTGTGTGATAAACACTCAAATGCTTGTTGTATAGAGGGTCAGGTCAGCCGTTCAGGTGAGCCCAAGGTCATGAATCCAGCACTGCTTGCCCCATACCTGTAGCCTGCTTGTTGGCGAGCACCTGACCCCGGGCATTTCTCTAATGATAGCTGTAGCTCGTAGACATCCCTGTAGGAACAAGAGCGTCGGAAGGATACCCAAATGTATTCTTCTTGTGATCAAGTGTTCTTGATCCTAACAGCCATCTAGAATGCTTATTGAAAAATGCAGATTTCTACATTCTTATTAATGGGCTGAGCACCTCCAATCTGTGTGATAACTGCTTTGGTTCCCTCTGTGGCTGGAGTTTTCTCACTAGTTGGGATTTATTTTAACTGTTCAAGAATTTCATGGTCTGGTCAATATGCTTTCACATATACAGAAGGTTGCTGGGTGGCTGTGCTCGACTCCTAACCTAAAAGTTGGTGTTTTGAACCCAAGAAGAAAAGCCTGGTGACCTGCCTCCATAAAGATATGGTCAACAAAGCCCTTTGGAGCAGTTCTACTCTGTACCAGTTGGGGTCACCATGGGTCGGAACCAGTTTGTTTTCTATCATCCACGGAAAGGAAATTTGTGTGAACTTTAAGGAATACTAATGACCTTCAGTTTTAGACTTACAAGAAAAGTCTAAGATGAAGCAGTGATTAGTCATGGCTTTATAAGTTTCCCTTAAACAGTATTTATGCAATCAAATTACTAAGTTTGTAAGCATATCAGTATTATTGGGTCTTTGAATCAAAATGATGGAAGGTAAAATTTAAAAGAATTCACAGCATGAAGCTCAGCACTAAAGAACTCTGCCCAGCGAAGTGGGAGGGCGTGTTTATCTGGAGTTTTGTTTGGATTAGTTCAGGGGTATATTTTAGTCTGTTGGTTATCAAGTGCCACAGATCAGAGGTCTCAAACTTACCCATGCCCAGCTCTCAATAATTTTGATTGGAGCGACTTGGGGGAGAAAGTGTGTTTGCGTAGGTGCTGGTTGTCAGATCATGCATGCCGTCAGAATAAATTCTCAGAGGGAGATGGTTTTAAGCAGCTGCAGGAAGTCAGTTTACAGGTAAATTTAATCAGGGGCATTGTTGTTTATGGCGATTCTATTTCATAAAGTATGCTTCTGACAAAACCCCTTTTCCCTTCCTGCTTAGAGGATGGAGCCGCCTGAAATAAATTACCTTCAGGTGATTTTTCAGAGAAACCCAGATCATTTATCAAGACTTTTGAGTAATATGTGGCTCTTTTAATTTTACTTAAAAAAATTTTTTTGAATTGTTTTAGTACTTGTTAATAAACCCGTTGCTGCCAGTTAATTCCGACTCAGAGCAAACCCTATAGGACAGAGTAGAACTGCCCCGTAGTGCTTCCAAGGAGCAGCTAGCTAGTGGATTCCAACTGCCGACCTTTTGGTTAGCAGCCCATCTCTTAACCACTGAGCCACCAGGGCTCTGTGTAGTATACTAGCTCATGTGTTTTTGCTCCACCTTTTTTTTTATTTGGCTTATTCCCAGTGTATTTTTAGACCACTGAAATAAGAAGTGATAGTTGAGAGAAATCACAGGATGCGACACATATGTTTATTTTTTCAAAGTTGTGCAGTGGTCCCTTAACATGCGTATGGTGAGTACACATGCCATATGCATGCACCTAGCCCTGAGGCCGTTACTGTGTGCTTCTTGTCAATAAAGTGTTGACCTTGTCTTGCCAGACCCAGAGTCAGCAGAGGAGCCCCACACTGGCAAGCGGCACTTATTTGTTGACACATCACTATAGGACGTGGACTTGGAATTGATGATGGAATCGCAGCAGAGCCAGCCGTGGTCTTTCTGTTGTTAGGGGACGGAAAAGTGACAGCTGGAGTCAATTTAAGCAAATGCTGTTAGTAAATTTTGTGAGAAAATATCCAAATGGCAGTTCCACCCTGATGAGTCCTGGACTATCAAGGCAGAGTTTGGGATCTGAGAGTAGATAGTATGTTCCTTGAGGAGTCCCTGGGTGGCACAGATGGTTAAGCGCTCAGCTGCTAACCGAATGGTGGTGGTTTGAACCTACACAGAGATGCCTCAGAAGACAAGCCTGGTGATCTGCTTTTGCAATGTCGCAGCCTTGGAAACCCTACGGGCAGTTCTCTACACACATGGGGTCACCGTGAGTCGGAATCGACTCCATGGCAACTGGTTTTCTTTGGTTTTATATAAAATCACAAATCTTTACGATTTTCATATGCAGCGATAGGCTTTAGCTAGTTCATTAGTCAACCACAGAGAGACGACTACATAAAAACACTCTGCCGAGTGCCGAAGAGTTGTGTTTCTCCTGGTATACCAACAACGTCAGCATCACCTGAGAACTAGTTAGAAATACAGACTCTCAGGCCGTCCCAAGACCTACTGACTTTTATACTCTGCGGTCAACCCAGCAGTCCCTGTTTCAGAGAGCTCTCCAGGTGATGCTGATACATACTAATGTTTAAAAGCCCTGCTGCCGCGGAAAGTGAGGAAGGATAGGCACACGAATGCTGGACAGGTGGATGGGTGGTGGGTAGGGGCGGCACACACCTTTGAGGAGACGATACTGAAGGCTCTGAGAGCAGGCTGCCTGGAGTTGAGTGCCATGACTGTCGTGAAGTTTGGCTACTCTACCCAAGCCATTTAATCTCTCCAAGATTCTGTCGTTACTTGTTTTAATGGATAAATGAGCTTAATGTCATGCTCTTAACACAGGGCTTGGCATAGAATATGTACTAAAATATATATTAAAAATTATAATTATTACTACAAAGTCAAAAGAGTGGGAGAACATTTTTGCAAATTACATGTCTGATAGAGTATTTGTATCCAGAATGTATAAACCAAAAAACCAAACCCGTTGCTGTTGAGTTGATTCAGACTCATAGTGACCCCGTAGGACAGAGTAGAACTGCCCGTAGGGTTTCCAAGGAGCGGCTGGTGGATTTGAACTGCTGACCTATTAGTTAGCAGCCATAGCTCTTAACCACTATGCCGGCAGTGTTTCCATAATATATAAAGGACTCTTAAAATGAAACAATAAAAAGACAACCCAACTGAAGGATGGGCAGAGGACTTGAACAGCGATTTCTCTATTTAATAACATTCCTGCCAAAAAAAAAAAAAAAAATTGGTACATTTTTTAAGTATAATTCTATCTTAATTTCATAAAAGCTTATGGTTGATCCGAACAGGCTGGATTTTCTCTGACTTCATGTTGTTATATATATTTTTTCTAAGTAAACTCTTAAGTTTTCTGGGAGGTTCAGAAATTTATTTTTGGTTATCATTTACTGTTTTATTTTTCCTATCATAATGAAATGCCATCAAAATAACCTTATTTACCCAACACAGGGCTTCCTTCTCTTGAGTTGGATCTTTGAGACAATTGGGTAAGGGAAATTAGAAAATATATATATATATACGTGTGTGTGCGTGTATATATGTATAAAGGCATATCTTTGTTTAAAAAATATAATACCTTTAATTTTTTTCTTGGTTTGCCTTTTTAAGATAAATTTCCCAGATTTAGGTTTGTTCATTTTGAAAAAAGGCAGTTTTATAGATAGGGAAAAAAAAAAAAATCCTGACTTAAAGCATAATACTTTTAGAAAGGCAGCTGAAGCTTGGAAGCTCGGACCGCAGCCTTCCTTGTACAGCTGCCGTGCAATCTACTTACCCATCACGAGCGGCCTCGAGCGTGTGCTCGATTTTTCCTTCTAGGCTGCACATTAGTAGGTTATTAGTAACGGGAGAGCAGTTCAATGTGTTAGCAACGGGAAAAACAACTACAGTTTCTGCCATCTTAGCCTTTTACCAGTCAGTGAAAAGAATATTTTTGCGTAATAGTGCTGTCTCATGACTCCTGTTACCAGTAATGGGCCCTGATGGTGGAGTGCCTCCTGTGGCGCTTTTCTCCAGAGCAGCTTCCTCTGCAGCTGGCAGGAGAGAGGGTTAGTGCTTACGTGGTACCTGGGCTCTGATGCTGCTAACAGACTGGGATCAAGTGGGCACTGATGTGGCAAAGAGGACCACACCAGAGATTTTATTTTAGCCAAATCGGTTGACAAAAATCTGAACAAACTGCCCTTATTCGTTCAATTTTAAACAAACTGAATTCAGAAATTTTTAGTGGGATTGTAATTATAGATAAGGCCAAAATGTAAGAAATAAAAAATTAGTTTAAACCAGAACCAAATTTAGATTATTAATATTAATAAAATTAATAATTAATTAAAAACAATGTATTTTTAAAGATATATATCCCCTTATATTAATAATAATTCATAATATGTAATCATTATGTTTGTATTTTAAGCTATTTACATTCTCTCATGTCTTGCCTATTTTATTTTTCCTATTTGATTTTATGTATAAATTGTTGAACAAGGATAATAACCCTTTGTTTTTGTGTTTCTTTTAAAAGTTTTCCTAAATATGTCTTTCAATTTGTGAATGATAGTCCTCACTGAAGGGGGCAGAGGTGGTTCAGTGGCAACATTCTCACCCTCCACGTGGGGACCTGGGTTCGATTCCTGGCTAACACGCCTCATGCGCAGCCACCACCCAGCACCCACCACCCAGCACCCACCACCCAGCACCCACCACCCACCACCCAGCACCCACCACCCACCACCCACCACCCACCTCCCACCTGTCAGCGAAGGCGTGTGTGTTGCCATGGTGCTGAACAGGCTTCAGCAGCGCTGCCAGACTGGGGTGGACTAGGAAGAAGGCCCTGATGACTGACTTCTGAAACCCAGCCAGTGAAAACCCTGTGGGTCACAACGGTTCACAACGGGCCAGAGTACAATCTTTAGCTCCAAGAAGGTGCTTTGCATGCTAAATAAATGTTTTGCAAATGAATGTTTCCTGTGGCTCTTAACATCAAAACTCACTTTTCCTCCCTGCCTTTTACTGCAATTATTTGTTTTCTGACAGGAGGCTAGATGGGAAGGGATGAGCAAGGCTATCTGAATGGAAAGCAAGCGATGGTGTCATTTCCCTAGAAGGAAATCTGTGTGTGGGAGAGCGGGGGTGGGCAGAGTAGGCTAGTGCACTCAAGAGGGTCCTGCTCAGGGGGACGCAGTGCAGCGCAGAAGGTGTCATCTTTCCCTGTTTACAAAGGTGAGAACGCCACCAAAGCTCATCTACAGGTGAGCGCCAGTTCTTCACCGTCACAAATACAAAAGCCTTGCTTCTTGATAGCGGATGCTTTGTGTGATTTATGCGC
Organism: Elephas maximus indicus; assembly: GCF_024166365.1. Taxonomy (NCBI): domain Eukaryota; kingdom Metazoa; phylum Chordata; class Mammalia; order Proboscidea; family Elephantidae; genus Elephas; species Elephas maximus. Next base: position 5,185,274 of record NC_064826.1, read on the forward strand.
TGTGTGCTTCTCATCCGGGATCCAGGTGAGACACAATACACAGCGTTCATAAATGCACCCAGTGACCAGCGCCAGGAGGTCACTGGTAGGTTGTCAGCTCCTCCCAGGGTTTCCAAAGCCAAGCACAACATGATTCCTGGCAACACTTCTGCTGATGTCTTGTTATCTCATTCTTTCTTTAATCCTACCCACAGTTTTTGGTGGCAGGAGCCTTGCTTACAAAAATGATTGAAATGACTGAAAAATAAATATTTTCCATCCTTGCTAATTTCTGTTGTATCATGCTGCTTCTGTCCGTTAGATGTGGAAGTGTGAGGTGAACTCCCCGATCCTTAAACACAGCAGTAGAGCCCGGGCAGCTGTAAGCTTGGGCACCAGATCTCTGTATTATGGGAACCCTAAAGATGCAATCAGATGATGGTGGCTTGGGCACAGTCACCGGGAATTCACCAAGTTATTAGATGGTGAATTGTTGTGAGCTGCTGTCAGGTTGGGCCCCGACTCAGGGTGACTCCGTGCGCAACACCTGGAAACCCTGCCTGGGCCTGCACCATCCCCATGACTGGCTGTGGATGGGGCTGCTGTGATCCATAGGGTTTTCACGAACTGATTCTTAGAAGTAGATCACCAGCCCTTTCTTCCTAGTCTGTCTTAGTCTGGAAGCTCCACCGAAACCTGTTCAGCATCAGAGCAACACGCGCACCTCCACTGACAGGTGGGGTGGCCCACAGGGGGTGCGTTGGCTGAGCCTTGAACTTGGGCCTCCTGCGTGAAGGGCAAGAAATCTACCAAAAAACCTGGCCAGCAGGTACAGATGTGAGTGACTGGGTGATAACCAGCTGTGATCTAGGAAATGAGGGTGTGGTCCTCAGGGCTGCCTAGAGCCTCTTGTTCTCTGCCTTCTGGCCATACCACTTCTATCATCTCTCTTCTACTTTCCTTTTTTCCATTGCCTGTCTCTCATCAGGATCTCATTTATTCATTTTAGCTCTTTATGCTGTATTCCCTTCTCTTGCTCTCCAGCGCCCGGGCCTCTGTGAAGGGTGTTCCCTGTCCACACCCACCACTCAGGGATTCGGGTCTGTGAGACCACGTGGTTGTCTGTGATGACTGCTGTATCCGCAGTCTGGCATACACAGTGTGTACGTAGTAAGTATTTGATCAATGAATTCAATATCCTGCACTTGGAGGATCTGAGCGTATGTGATTTTAGCCCTGGCCTCCCCTGCTGAGCTCTCTTTCTGCATCTACAACTTTCAGTTGAACTAATCTCAGATTTCAAGTGTCTAAAATTTAGTGTGTATTCTTTTTTTTTAAACCAGTGGTGTTAAGATTAAATCAAGTTTATATAGATTTCATATGCTTTAGTCTTTTAAAGTTAAGATTGTTTACTGTTGGTGGACAACATTGAGGTAGATGATTGGAAAGGCCAGTTGAGGCAGCTCACTGACTACTTGGTGACCAGCCTGTCTCACAGGAATGAACAAACACCGAGAGATGTTGAACAGGAGGTGGGGGGCCAGGGTCACGTCTGCTATTTGTGGGAGCCAAGTTAGCTCAGAGGAGGGTCTACATATGATAGTATAATGACATATAATTTTTTAAGCCATGATTGACCAGCTCTTTAGTTATATTTGATATTCACATATAATATGGTTATTTATTACCAGGTTAAAAAAAAAAATTTATTTTTTTTATTTTTTTTACCTATGATTAGCTAGAGGAAGTAATGGAAAAAGAAAATGGTGTGAAATCTTTGTTTTTTATATGCTGTGTCTTATTAACAGAGTTTTACACTAAACCATCTATTGCAGTAAGCAACCCACTGTCTTTACTTTGGAGCCCTGGTGGCAGACAGTTAAGTGCCTGGTTGTTAATCGAAAGGTAGGCAGTTCAAACCCACCCAGGGGCTCTGCGAGAGAAAGACCAGGCTGGCGATCGGCTTCTGTGAAGATCACAGCCAAGGAAACCCTGTGGGGCAGTGCCGCTCTGTCACCTGGGGTCTCTAGGAGTCGGAATGAAGGTACAACTCTTTACCTAGATTTTTCAACAAAACGCATTCCCGTCCAAAGAGCTGATGATAGGTCTTTTAAGAATAGTACCTTTCAGGAATAACGGAAGAGGATAAAATGACTGTGGGCTCTGTGCTTATGTGTAATTTACATTGTATTACGGGTTGTATTTTGTTTTCCAGAAACCTGTTGTGTAAATGTGATGCAGTCCTTGGTCTCCATGTCTGTGATGTAAATATTCTATGAATATCATGTCTGTGGTCCTCATTTCTCTGTGTTTTCATCGTTCTTCTCTTTCTAGAGCAAAGGAAGCAGTCCTTTCTGGGCAAGAGGTGGATAGTAAATTTTAAAACTGCTTCTCTTCCAGAACCTTTTTTTTTTTTTAACCTCGAGTTTTGCTACTGAATTGATTTTTCTGTCTTCTTTACCTCTTGTCCTTCTTTGCTCTGACTGGACAGGTCGTTAATTAAATGTGAATTGGTTCCCTGGAAAGGCGATTATCTCCTTCCAGAACAGGCCGGTCAGTAGCTGGAAGCCTCCTGAGCAGGGAAATCCTAGCAAAGCAAGAGGCCAGACCCAGTTATCTCTTCTGCATAGAGAAAACCTGCTCTCCTGTGGCGGCAGTCACAGGGCCACACATTCCACCACCTGCATGGCTCCTAAGCTGCCAGCATTGGGAAGGAAGTACAGAGATTTCTCACGTAGCATGCAGTGTATCCATGGTACGGTGTTGTTTCAGTAACTGTTAAAACCAAAAAAAAAAAAAAACAAACCCAGTGCCATCGAGTCGATTCCGACTCGTACCGACCCCATAGGACAGAGTAGGACTGCCCCACAGAGTTTCCAAGGAGCGCCTGGCGGATTCGAACTGTCGACCCTTTGGTTAGCAGCCATAACACTTTTAAAAATTTAGTATGTGATTTAAAAGATTGTTGTTTAATATTCTTTTAAAGAATAATTTCCACTTTGTAACATGTTGGGTACTGGTTCAACTTTAAAATCCCAAATGTAAGACCATGAGAAAGTGTTTTTCTAAAAAGTATCTTTTAAAAAATTTACGGTATACCTGAACTATAAAATATTTCATATGTTCATTAAATACACTATAAAAATAAGTATATCATTAAATTTATTCTAATTTATAAGTTATATCTGCACTTAATTATATTTAAGGTTAGTTATATATGTTATAAATTATATATAAATATAATTAAATATATAATCTACTGGGACAATTTAAGTGGGAGTAAAAAGTAGGATAAAATGTGTAGGAAAATTGAGATTCTTAATTAACTTACTTGAGTAACGTGTAAGATGGATTTAATTAACATCGATATCGTTGTGTATATAATTAGAGCTTTTAAAGTCTCAGCTTGTTTGTTCCCTTAAGTAGTGGTCATCACAAAATTATATGCTAATATTTCACACGATATGGGCTCATATATGGACCTCAGACAAGTGGTGGCTGTACATTTTTTCAGTCCTATTGAATTATTAATTTACATTGCTGATATTGAAATAGATTGCTCACTTATAGAATTGAGTATTCATTTGTTTGCTTACTACCTAGAATGAACTATGCCTGTGACCGGTCTCAGGTTGCTTTGTGACGGCCTGTCTTCTCCACTTTTCTGTTGTTAAAGCAAGCCATCACCCCTTAAGCGTGGTGTAGAACACACCCGGGGACCGAGAGCTTCTAGTGTGGAATAGTTTTTATTGCACTCACGTTATTCGTTGATTACCGTTCACCTCGGCTTGAACAAAACTGGAGCCGATTGCAAATAAGGGCAGAGGTTTTGGAAGAAGTGAAATTACATCCTGTCAGGGAGGGTTAGCAAGAAACTTTCCCTATGCCCGGTGACGATGCTTTTCACTGCAGAAAGTTGGAGGGGGAGGTGGGGGAGAGGAGAGAGAGTTTTGAGTCCCGGTAACACCTATGTTGTTGTTAAGTGCCCTCAAGTAGACTTCAACTCTTAGTGATCCCATGTGACAGAGTAGAACTGCCCCATAGCGTTTTCTGGGCTGTAATCTTTATGGGAGCAGATGGCTAGGTCTTTCTCCTACAGAGCTGCTGGATGGGCCTGAACCACCAACCTCTCAGCAGCCCAGGACTCCTCACACATATATTGCTGTTGTAGTTGTAATGTGCTGTCAAGTCAGCTCCGACTCATAGCAGCCCTATAGAACAGAGTAGAACTGCCCCATAGGATTTCCAAGGAGTGGCTGGTGGATTCGACCTGCTAACTTTTTAGTTAGCAGCCGAGCTCTTAACCACTCTGCCAGCAGGGCGCCAGACACCTATATTAACAAATATTAGGATGGTAAAAATCAACACCATTGAACTCTTATATTAATTAATGAATGCATGAATCAAACAGAGGCTTGCATATAACAAGTGTTCAGTCTTTACAGGGAGGCCTCCCTTGGGTCAGGGTCAACAGGCCTTTCTCCTTTTGGCAGTTTTTTTTGTCTTTCCCTCTACTTCTGAGTCCACAGGTCTTTGAGAAGTTGTGTGTTGTTTTTCCCTGCCATTACCCTTCTTCTTCTCACTCGATTGCAAATCATTTTAACTGGGTGCTGTGAAGAATCTGTCCATATTTTATTACTGTTTTTGTTAGTGTTGTTTTCTCTGGATGCTCATTAACATACAAAAAAAATTCTTAAATACTTACTTTGTGAGATACAATTCTGTTCTGGCTTATGGTACAATTCTTGACTGCTCAGTTTGAGAAGATGAAATCAGATATCCTGAGAGATTAAGCATTGTGTCACTCGGGCGACTTGACTGGGCACAGCTTACAGCAACCTCACAGGCTGCTAAGTGCTCACTAACATTCTTATAATCAGAGTTTAGTTAATTCTTTATTTTTCCCTTCACTTTTTGTTTTCTTTTGAAAGTTTATTATTAATTTTCTTTTTCATTATAAAACTAATACATGCTTTATAAACAGTGAAGTAATTGAAGGGAAATTCATCCCATCCCTGAGGTAATCAGTGTAAACAGCTTGGCTCACTCACCTGCATACTTGATGCAAAAATGTACGTATGTGCAATTAGATATTTTGCTTGCTTTTATTTTAATCTGCTTTAAAACAAAATCAGGATAATATTTATACATTTTTCTGGAACTTTCTTTTTTGACTTAATAGCATGTGACGGGCATTCCCTCTAGGCTGGTAGACCTAGACCAACTCATCTTTTTCACAGCTGCCTAATTTCCCTGTCAGGCTGTGTTACATTTCATTCAGTCATTCCTGTGTTAATAAGCATTGACTTTTTATCCATTGTCATGACTGTGCAGATACCCCATGTGCTATTTTTTATAGGACAGATTCCCAAAGTGGGGTGGCTGGCTTATAGACTATCTCCCATTTACCACCCCTGAGCCCCAGAGCCTACCCATTTTGCTCAGGCTTCCCAACATTTGTGTAAAAGATAGTATCTTAGTGTTGCTTTAACATTTGTTCTCTTGATGATTCTTTAGGCTTATCATGCTTCATATACTTGCCAGCAGGGACCAGTCCCTGGAGAAGGACACCATGCTTGGTAAAGTAGAGGGTCAGCGAAAAAGAGGAAGACCTGCGATGAAACAGATTGACACAGTGGCTAGAAAAATGGGCTCAGGCATAACAATGATTGTGAGGATGGCGCAGGACCAGGCAGTGTCTCCTTTTTGTTGTACATAGGGTCAGTATCGTGGGAATTGACTTGACGGTACCTAACAAACAATGTATGCTTACTTGGTCTTTGCATTTCTTATGTGAATTGCCTTGTGTGAATAGCCTTTGCCAATTTTTCTATTGGATCTTTGTATTGTCTTTACCATTTTGGAGTACTCTTAGTATATTAGGAACAGTTATCTTTATTTTATGAATTATGTATGTTGCACGTATTAAAAGTATATAGCATTGCTTTCTATATCTTTTTTCATAAAATAGCTTTACATTATATTATCAAATATGTCTGTCCATCTACCATTGCATGTTTTTCTGTATTTCTAAAGAATGTCTCTCTTACCCCATTGACACCATTATTAATAGAGACTTATTTATGAAAACCATTGAGCTGATTTTATCTGTAAACGCAGTCAAGATTTGGTATCACCCTACAAGTTAGGAAATGTTCTTATTAGATGCTGTCAAGTCGCTTCTGACCCCACGTGACAGAGTAGAACTGCCCTATAGGGTTTTCTAGGCTGTATTCCTTGTGGGAGGAGATTGCCAGGTTTTTCTCCCTCAGAGCCACTGGTGGGTTCAAGCCACTACCAACCTTTTGATTAGCAGCTGAGTCCTTAACTGTTGAGCCACCACGGCTCCTAGGAAGTGGTGGTGGTGGTGGTATTAGGTGCCGTCGAGTCAGTTCTGATTCATAGCGACCCTATGTACCACAGAATGAAACCCTGCTCAGTCCTGTGCCATCCTTACAATCATTGTTCTGCTTGAGCCCATTGTTGCAGCCACTGTGTCAGTCCATCTCATTGAGGGTCTTCCTCATTTCCTCTGACCCTGTACTTTACCAAGCATGATGTGCTTCTCCAGGGACTGATGCCTCCTGACAGCAAGCCCAAAGCAGGAAAGATGCAGAATCTCCATCCTCGCTTCTGAGGAGCATTCTGGCTGCACTTCCTCCAAGACAGATTTGTTTGCTCTTCTGGCAGTTCATGGTATATTCAATATTCTTCGCCAACACCACAATTCAAAGGCGTCAACTCTTCTTCAGTCTTCCTTATTCATCGTCCAGCTTTCACATGCATATGATGCAATTGAAAATACCATGGCTTGGGTCAGGTGCACCTTCGTCTTCAGGGTGACATCTTTGCTCTTCAACACTTTGAAGAGATCCTTTGCAGCTGATTTGCCCAATGCAATGCGTCTTTTGATTTCTTGACTGCTGCTTCCATGGCTGTTCATTGTGGATCCAAGTAAAATGAAATCCTTGACAACTTCAATCTTTTCTCCGTTTACCATGATGTTGCTTATTGGCCCAGTTGTGAAGATTTTTGTTTTATTTGTGTTGAGGTGTAATCCATACTGAAGGCTGTGGTATTTGGTCTTCATCAGTAAGTGCTTCAAGTAAGAGGTGCTGGGGCAGGCATAACAATAAGCACTCAATTTTTTTTTTCCTTGGTCTTTTTCTTTCCACTCCCTTTCCCCTTTCTGCCCTCTACTCACCCTTCTCTTTCCTCCTCACCAATTCTCAACTCCTCCTCCTTTCTCCTTCTCCACTTCTTCTTCTTACCACCTTCTCTATCTTTTATTCCCTCTGTGTCTCCCTCTTCGTCCCCTCCTTGTTCTCCTTTACCTCTTTATTTTGTTGTATTACCATCAGCATCTATGTCCCTGGTGCTTTGCAGAGTACCAGCATCAACCAGAGGCAGAGCTGTTTCAAAGAATGTACAACCTAATGGAAGCTAGAAGACATTTACAGAAATGGCTGAAGGTGAAGTGGGACGTGAGACACTTAGTGCTGTAGATGTTTCAGGGAGGGTTGACGTTTTCCATGGGAACTTGAAGAAGACATAGTGTAGAGGGCTGTCCGTCCTCATTGGTGCCCAGGGATGTGAAGAGGAAGGCGATAGCTTCGTTCTACCACATTGAGTTCAGGCATCCTTTATCAATTGTCCCATTGATAGAGCTTTAGCTCACTCAGTGACCTCAGCCCTTGGTGGGCTCTCATGTTGTCACTGGTGGGTGACTAGTACAGTAAGACTGAAGTGGAAGTATCAGAAGCGTGCACACCATTGGTGGGGAGTTTGGAAAATCTCTGTGTACCAGTGCCTGCAGATCAAGGACAGTGAGAACAGGTGGCTGATGTGATCCTGTCAACAGTAGGCAGCAGTGTGAGCTGCGGCTTCTCAAATCCACATACCCGAGTCGCTTGTGTAATCAGTCTCCGGAGAGTTCTGAAAATACTCTTCACGTGTAAACTGTCACCTATACCATGGCTGAAGTGTCTATATTGGTGATGAAGTGTCTCCCCAGTAAATATGTCTTCAGAATGTCCCAGTGCCATAGCAACAGGCGCCCCAGAGAAAGTGAGACAGGCTTGTAATTGCAGCGTCAAAAGTATATCTCAGGGAGTTTCAAAAACTAGTGTATCGTATGATGAAAAGTTATAATTATTTTAGTCATCTCAGCACTTACTCCAGGCATATTTTTGGCACAAGGCTTTTTAAAAATGAGCATCCTGCTTTAATTTAAAACTGTATATGTAACATTGGGGAAAATTATATTAACAGCTTCCAGAAGTTATCTTTTATCTATATAATTTTATTTTCCTGTTATTGTTTTATAAAACTCATTGCCCTCCAGTCGATTCCAACTCATACAGAAGCAGACGGCCACATCTTTCTCCTGTGGAGCAACTGGTGGGTTTGAGCCACTGACCTTTCAGTTAGCAGCTGAGTGCTTTAACCATTATGCCACCGGGCTCCTTAATATGAAAATATAAATGAGTTTAGATGCTTGCTTTCCTTCATTATTCGCAGTGTAAGATAAAAGGAGACATGGTTAAGCTGCTAACAGTGAGGTCGGTGATTTGAACCCACCCAGTAGCTCCACAGGTGAAAACACCTGGCAGCCTTCTCCAGTAAAGATTACAGCCTAGGAAACCCTAAGGGGCAGTTCTACTCTGTCATGTGGGGTCGCTGTGAGTCAGAGAATCAAGTCAACAGCCCACAACAATGACAACAGATTCCCTTCAAGATGCTGTACCCTAAGGGGAGTGGACACTCAGCTGCGTCTGTACATCAGCTCTTATTTTTATTGCCAAAATTGATATGATATGTGGAGACTGCCAAATTGTTGCTGGATATTTGAGGGATTCCTACAGGATTTTGAGAGCATTGTAATGTCAGTCTTGTTAGGAAGTTGCATGAACCAGACACCAGAGAGGCAGGCACTGGGGTTTAAAGGGCTGCTTTGTGTGGCGGGTTGGTGCAGACGCTAGCCGTAGGAGCAGAAGTTGCTTGACTTCTGGGATCGTGGTTCCTCACATGGGTGAGGGTAGTGTTGGGGGGATGATTCCTTTGTCCTTTCCACCACTATTCTGGGTTTTACACGAGCGTTCATTGATGCGGTTGTTGGGGGAATTTTAAAGATACTTTCAAAATGAGTGAATTTATATAGTAGACAAGAAAAAAAAAAGTTACTGATAGTCTATTTTCAGTCCTAAGAGGGGAGTATAAGGCCTCTATCAAAGTAAGTATAAAACAAAAATTGAGAGTAGTGGGTGTGGCAGTAAGGATCCCTGGTGGCACGGTAGTTACACGCTCAGCTGCTAATGCAGGCTTGGCAGTTCAGACCTACCCAGTGGCTCCATGGGGGAGAGACCTGGTGCTCTGCTTCTGTGAAGAGTATAGATTGGAAAACCCTGTGGGGCAGCTCTGCTCTGTCATACGGGGTCCTGTGAGTCGGAATTGACTTGATGGCACCCAACGGTAACAGTTACGGTGGCAGAGACATTTCGAGGAGGAAATTCTGTAGGAAGATATTGAGGCCTTAGTCTGAAATAAACTGGTCTTTTTGTACAGGGTTGCTGTTTAGTGGTGTTAGTGGCTCACACATCGAAGATGATAAATGGTGGCTTATGTAGAGGAAGTAGGGTGAGCTTTCTAAACAAGTTCTAAGAAGAAAAATACAACAAGGAAGAGAAGTAAGATCACTGTGATGTCATTAGGAAGATCACATTCGGGCCTGGGGCCTCTACCTATATATACTGTGTATTTAGTAACTATGACCCTTATAGTGTTTCACGTTTATCTAGAAGACTTCTGTTTCTGGAAATGTGTCAATAGAATTTTGAAACAGGCCTTTGAACTGACTCCTGCTGTACGCAGGATTCCAAATCCTCATGGTCATTTGTTCTGTTCAAATCTGTTGAAGGTTCCGAATTTGTGTGAGGGTACATACAATAGTGTAAACGTTTGTGTATATGTGGAAGGTGATAAGCAAAAGATGATGAGCTGTGTCCGTGTCTTTGGACTGGGAGGCTTTTGAAGCGCTAATCTTTCATCTTTATTTTTCCTTGAACAAGGTAGGTACTGACAGTTTATCTGATGGCTTGGTTGGGCATGTGGAGTTCCTCTCAATCATACTCCATTGATACCAAGAAAAAATGATACGACATCCCACTCACTCTAAAAATTGGCCTACTTTTGGCCTTTTGGTACATTAGTTCTCTCTCTAGTCCTTATAATCGTAAGTTTAACAGATATGTAGTTTTAATTAGCTGGCTTACTGGGAACGCTGTCTTTCAGCTTTTTGCCGGAATTCATCAGCGGAGACTTTGACTCTATCAGGCCTGAAGTTAGAGAGTTCTACAGAGCTAAGGTAAGTCAAAATAATTTTAGACTCAAGACCTTTCCCAAAGGATTGCTTTTCCTGTGTTCTCTCTGGTTTTGGTGGATAGCAGAGGATTGAGGAGCTTATTGCTAATTTTTTATAGTTTTTTTTTTAATAGTAATTATAATATACATTCACAATGGGAATTCAGAAAATGGCAGACAAAACACAATCTTAGAAATTCAGTCACCGTCAGATAAGCATTATTCAGTCCCTTTCTAAGCATGTATATTTTAAGTAAGCTTATATTATTTAATAGTGTATTGCCTGTATCCTGACTTTTTATTGTATGCTTTTTCACAAATAAATTTTCATTTCATTTAATGAATGTGCTATATGTGACCTAACGAATTCCTAATTGATTTATGTGTAAGGTATCCCCCCCCCCTTTTTTTTTGGCATTTATAAACTACTAAAAAATCTCTGTAAATGAATTTTTATTAAAAATGCATGGTTTTCTGCTCCTAGAAGTTTTAGTCCTTTTCTTTAATATTTAGTTTTCTTGAAACTATTATTATTATCTGTTCTGAATAAAACTATTCATTGTGGCACAGTGGTTAAGAGCTCAGCTGCTAACCAAAAGGTTGGCAGTTTGAATCCACCAGCTGCTCCTTGGAAACCCTTTGGGGCAGCTCTACTCTGACTTTCAGGGTGGCTGTGAGTCTGAATTGACTCAGTCGCAGTGGGTTTGGTGTTTTGGGTTTACGGCTTGTTAAGGGGTTCACTTTGTTTCCATTGCTGTGCAGATCTCCCAGAGAATTTTGCCATTAAGTGGAGCATGTAAATGGTCTCGTTGGGAATGAAAGCAGCGCGTGAGAACGTACGGGGTCCTTAGTGTTCAAGGTTTCGCTGGCTTTAGAGGACCACCAAGAGATTTTAAAACAACGATAGCATCTCTGATTCCCTTAGCCACAACCCGTCATCTGTGTTATTCAAACATGACATTAGCAAATGGTACAACTTTCTAAAAAAAGAAACAGCAGTTATTGAAATCATGAAACCTTAAACTCTTTCTAAGACTCAGGAAGAGATGAGATAAATTTACAAAGTTGAAAGAGGAAGGCTTTCTTTAAAAGAAGGGAAGAGCAACAACAGAAAGTGTGATCCAGGTGGGAGCCAGGTAGCCTGGTTGTAGAGGGTTGGACGTGATGGTGTGGGGGTCCTGGGCTGGTGGTGGCTGCGCACCTGGGCACCTGCCCAGCTATCTCCCTCCAGCTGATGGACTTCCATCACAAATGAAGAGTGTTTCCCAGCTGGGGTTTGATATTCAGGCCCCCGCACTTTCACATTGGCCTGCTCCCACTCACCCCCATGGCCTCACTTCTCATTAACGCCAAGCCTCCCCCTCGCAGGGATGGGAAGACCCTGCCTAGCTTGCATTGCAGAGTTGTACAGACGCGTGGATATCAGTCATATTTTGTGGGCAGAAGAAACAGTGGGAAGGCAGGGACTCAGAGCAGATGTGACGTATCCCCCCTCCTCTGGGTGTGCCGGCTGCCCAAACTGCAGAGCCCACTGAAGCCCCTGCCCAGGACTCCACACAGGTGGCAGGCGAGCGAAACTTTGATGAGTTTTTTTACATTTCCTGCTTCACTTTTTTTTTTTTTTTACCTCCAAAGCACCTTTATATTTGTTAAGCAAGATTTTTAAGTAAGATTGAGCTGAATCGCCTAGCTCCTAAATTGGTGGTTCTGAGATGGAATGTAGTGTGACCAGCTTTTTTCACGTATCCACGGGAATTGAACTCACTGCTCCCAGAGGGCCCAGGTGGCGTCTTTTCTAATAACGGCTAATCTGCCCTGCACTGCACGTGCGAGGTTTAGCTGCAAGTTTCGTAATGACAGTAGTGACAACAAGTTAATGCAACGTTATCCACAATTCCTTTAAGCCATTGTCTCCAACTTCAGCAGTCTTTTAAGCTGCTCTTTTACAAATGAAAGGAGGTTAACTCCACTTTCGAATATACTTATTTCCCCCCATCTGGGTGTTCAATGCAACTAAAATGGGGCTCTGGTGTAGAAAGTGAAATAAAGAAGAAATTTAAAATGTTAAAGATTTGTTAAAATAGTAAAATCATATAGTGGATTGGTAGCCAACATTTATTCACATAGAAAGGTTTTTTTCTTGTTTTGGGTTTTAATGCACATCTCTCTGGCTTATATAACTGTACAAAACTTTAAACTGGTTAGCTGTGTGTATAGCTACATTTAACCTCTTCCAATATTAAAAATGTAGATTCAGAGACTTCAGAGGAGGAATTCAAACAGACACTTACTTGCACACCAACATTCATTGTAGCACCATTCATGATGGTCAAAGGTAGAACCAACCCCAGTGTCCATCGACAGATGAGTGGATAAACAAAATGTGTTTCGTCCATACAAGGGAATGGTATTCAGCCGTAAAGAAAATGAAGTTCTGATACACGCTGTGACGTAGATGGACCTTAACATGATCCTGAATGAAAGAAGTTGACATAAAAGAACAAATATTGTGTGATTCAACTTACATGAAGTATCTGTTGTTGTTGTTAGGTGCTGCCGAGTTGGTTCCCACTCATGGCGACCCTGTGTACAACAGAACGAAACACTGCCCTGTCCTATACCATCCTCACAATCATTGCTATATTTTAGCCCATTTTTGCAGCCACTGTGTCAGTCTATCTCAATGAGGGTCTTCCTCTCTTTCACTGACCCTCTACCTTACCAAGCATGATATCCTTCTCCACCGACTGGTCCCTTCTGATAACATGTTCAAAGTATGTGAGACGAAGTCCCCTTTTCCCTGCCTGGTTCACTGATGTCAGTTCAGAGTGAGGAAACTCTTTTGTAGATTTTCACCTTGTTTTTTATTTCTTCTTACTCTGGGTGAGTCAGTGCTTCCTTGATTCAAGTCTAATATCAGGTGTGTCAATTTTCTAAATTATTCCATTGATTGTGTTGTCAGGAGCTTTGGTTTCCCGGGAACCTGTGAAATAACTAAAACAATCTCCCATGGTTGTGTAGCCTGGGGCTCTTCATTGGATGTAGGAATTAAGGCAGTTAAAGTATGCTTTCTTAATATTTGGGAGTTTGAGGAACTAGTCGTACTATTTAGTTAATGTCTTTAAAGTCACAGAATACCAAGGTTTTTCCATAAAGGTTGGTGTGTTGAATAAAAGAAAGTGAGGGGTGGGATGGGGATGTGGTCAGTAAGTGCAGAGATGTCAAAAGCAAATCTTGGCTATGAGCAGTTCACATTTTGATTAAACAATTTCTAGGTTTCTGGAAGTGATAAAGTGATTAAGTAATCTTGAACTACGATAACATTTTTTGAATTTATTACTTCGCATATATGGAGATGTTATCAAGTCAGGTGACATTAAATCATGTTCTATAGCTTTGGCTTTAAAATGTTTGTAGTATTGATCAGATAATGTTACACATGTGGAATTCCTCTAAAAGTCCTCTAAAGCTTTAATATAGTGCTTTAGTATTTCTGGAGGACTTCCATGTGTGGTGGCACAGTGGGTAAGAGCTATGGCGAGCCACAACTGCTAACCAGAAGGTCGACAGTTCGAATCTACCTGCTGCCCCTTGGAAATCCCATGGGGCAGTCAGTTCTATTCTGCCCTTTAGGGTCACTATGAGTTGAAATTAACTCAATGGCCTTTTTTTTTTTTTTGGTGGGGGGCAGCTATTTTAATATCAGTGGTCACATTTTGTTTTACTTTCTAAAATTGTTTACGTAAAAGCTTGTTAATGACTATTTCTTGGGAACATATCGCTTTCTAAAATATTTCTAATCATTTCCATAATGAAACCTAGATATAATTCATAACCAAAATCACTTAGAACATCAGTTTGAATTTGATAATGCCTCAGGTTCAATTATATTTCCATTTCACAGACTTCTCTGCGATTGAAAACATATGCACTGATCTCTCTAGTCTTTGGGATCTTCATTATTTTCTACTTTCAGCCGGGTCTCTTTTCCATTTCTGCTCAGCCACATGCTGAAAACTTTTAAATAAGGTAAAATTAATTAATGGCAAACTGAACTGTTAGAAATTATAAAAATTTGTAAACTTGAAAAATAGAGGAAGCTATTCAAAATTCATAAAGCTCAGCTCCAGTTATTAGTATATTTCTTTAAAAAATAAGACAAACCCTGACATACAGTAAGTTCTTAGGTTTATGTGGTAAGACGTTAACGTACAGGAGAATGTAAGGGCTTTGTTAAGGGAATTGTGGACAGGCAGTTTCCAGTGACAACTGAGTGACAGGCTCTCCTCCACTTCACAGTCTTAAAACTGGTTGTCTAACCCTCATTAGCATCTTGCCAAAGGATTGATGAGACAGCCAGGGGAAGCTCCCTCTTGACTATACCTTCTTATGATTGCTTCAATCATATTCCTTTCAAATGAAGTTTATTGCTGCCTAACATTTTCCAAAGTCTGTTTTGTTTGAATATATTTAACATACTTAAGGTATGTATTGTTTGAATATATTTAACATACATAAGGTATGAATCGGAATCGACTCGATGGCCCTGGGTTTTTTTTTTTTTTTTTTCTTAAGGTATTTAAAACAAGAATGCCTATGTCCTTTATATTTTTAAGAACTTCCCAGGCTGCTGATATAGCCTGCAAGGCACCTGCCTGCCTCCACTCTTTCATCTCACACCCCACGCATGTCTCTGCCACATTGTTCTCCGCCATATTGTTTTCTTTGGCCCCTGTGACTGGCCCTCCTCCCTCATTTTTCTTGCTCATGGAACCTCTACTCATCACTCCTCCTCTTCTTTGTCCCCCATCTGAAGGTGCTGGGCGGGGGGAGTTCTATCTTTGTGGTCTTATTGCAGAACTTGGTAGAAATAATTCTAACATAATTCACACCACTGCACATTTTTATGGTTCTTTGCCTTCTTCCTGTTAATATGTGATCTTCTTGAATTTGAAGTCTGACTGTTCATTCCAACATCCCTAGGAGTTGGTAAGTTTTTATTAAATTTATATGGAGCAGATATCTGTGACTTTAAAGGTCTGGTGATATAGTTCTGAAAATTTAGCTATTGAAAACCTTGTGGAACACAGTTCTACTCGGGCATACACGGGCTGCTCCACGGCAGCTGGTCTGGTTTTGGTTTAGGCCGTAATCCTCTAGTAAAACGAAGGGAGTTTCTCAGAGGGAGGGTCAGGCTCGCACGCTGGAGAGACTCTGCGGCTTCCTGTATTCTCTGTGGATTTCCTTTTCTATTTCTCCTTAGTTCCAGAGTTGATCAGCAGTACCTGTTGAGGCTACCCTCAGTAGTCCAACGCCCCCCATTGCATCCACGTCCTCATCTTCCTGTAGAGACTTGGTTGCTGTCGTTGGGTGGCGCAGACTGGTTAGAACACTCAGCTACTGGCTAAAAGGCTGGTGGTGTGCACCCACCCAGAGGGGCTTTAGAAGATAGCCCTGGTGACAGGCTTCCGAAGAGTCACAGTCCTGAACGCCCAACGGAGCCGTTCTGGTCTGCACGTGGGCTGCTGTGAGTCTGAGTTGACTTGACAGCACATAACGGCAAGAGACTTTGTAGAGCAACCTGACAGGGCTGGGTCTCTTCTTGACATGCTCATGGTGTGACAGAGCCACGCTGGGCCAAGGGCAGCTCTCTGGGTCTCTTCTTGACATGCTCGTGGTGTGACGGAGCCACACTGGGCCAAGAGCAGCTCTCTGGGTCTCTTCTTGACATGCTCGTGGTGTGACGGAGCCACACTGGACCAAGAGCAGCTCTCTGGGTCTCTTCTTGACATGGTGTGAAGGAGCAACACCTGGACGGAGAGCAGCTCTCTGGGTCTCTCCTCAGCATGTGTGTATAAAAGAGCCACACCTGGGCCGAGGGCAGCTCCCGGGTCCTGATGCTCACAGGAAAATTGTAGGATTTGGGGGACCTTATCCAGGCCTCCTGACTGGAGAGGGACCTCTCTGCCTCCTTGTGTTGGAGTCCCCAAACCACCCCAGGTTTGGTGACTCACTCAGAGAAGTCAGCACATGGTCACCCTCATAGCTGTGATTTATTACAGCAAAAGGAGGCAAAACGGAGTCAGCAAAGGGAAAAGGCATCAGGGGTGGAGGTCAGAGAAAACCAGGGCAGACTTCCAGAGTCCCCTCCTAGGGCAGTCACACAGGTTGCCTTACTGCCTCCAGCAATAAGTCGTGTGAAATGTCATCTACTAGGGGAGCTCCTCAGAGACTCAGCACCCAGGGTTTTGTCGGGGGCTGGCCACTCTGCCTGTACATGGCAAAATCACAGACCTCAGAAGGAAAGCAGGTGTCCCAGATAAACCCCACTGTTTGTACAGACAGTCTAGGCACAGCGTCTACCATTCAAGCCCCAGACGCCAGCTGAGGACTGGCCACGAAGCCAGCCTTTCTAAGGTGAAGGAAGTAGACTCGGGCCTCTGTGCATTACCCTCTCCCACCTAGAAACTTGGCTCTGCTCTTCGACAGAAAGCCAACATTTAAACCCTACGCTGTTCCATAAAGATGTTTGACTTCCATTAACAGAAGTGGTGACTTTTCTTGTTTGAAACACTGTAGACTTCATCCAAGGTCTTCGTGAAAGGAAGGTTATGTGACCATACTTGGGGCATGGAGGGTTATACTGGCGTGGAGTGTCTGTGCTTGGAGCTGAATGGAGAATGCTGCGAGGGACAACGTGTCTCTTCCTTTCTTTATGCACAATTTAAAAAACAGAAAAGATAACAAATGCAGGGTTATATTGGGCTACCTGTTACTTAGAGTCTAATCATCCGACGTTCTTCTCGAAGAATTCGTTACTGTAGCCCGTCATTTGATGATGAAAAAAAGTTTGGAAGTAGAAATGTTTGTTGGAGGCTAGTAAACAGAATTGAAGGAGCAATTTCTCACCGTATGCCTCAATCGGTACAGAGGAAAATGGGCAATGGGTACTTTGTGGTTACCTCTCTGCAGGGTAAAAAGATGATTTTCATGCCGCTGTCAGGGAACATAGATCATTTGGACTATTGCAGTTGGCTTCATCTGCCTACACCTCTTCTTAGCAAATTTGAGAGCATCTTTGAGTTAATTTTAGTTCTGTATCTTTGATCACTCAGTGTATATCACTTGGCTGCATGCCGGCTGTGCTCTTAATCTGAAGACATTTTATAATTAGAGTTCTGATCAATTCTATTTAATGAATGCTAATTTTTTTTTTTATGAAACATCATTTTTTAAAGTTGCCCAGGGATCTTGAATATATCCCCAACAATATTTTTAAGCATATGCCTTTGCATACATATAAAAAGAAAAGCAACTTCAGCAATGAATAGGGGAAATAAATATTTTAAATTATGTAGGAGCTAGAATTTACAAAAAAAAAAATCAGTATTCTAATATGAATGGATAATAAATTGTATTCTGTGTTTTCAGAGACAACCTGAAAGATGATCTTTGACACCTTCTTACATCCTTTTCTCTACCCTGTTGATTGACACCTATTTCCTCTCCCGAGATGTCCGTTTTTTTTTCATTCTATCAGCCACTCTGTTCCAGTTCCATCCCTGCTTCATACTTTAAAATTATCTTAACTTTCTCTTCCCTTTCTGTCCATCAGCTGTCCTATTTTCCGTAATAAAACCAACTTCTTATTTGTCTTTCCCACTGTTTTTGTATTTTAAAAGAATAAACCTTTCTCCTTCACACTACCGTTGTTGAAAACATACACTTTTACAGCTTTCCTACAAAGCACTCCAGCAACATATATTCAGGATCTTAAAAAGAGATGTGCTTATAATTTTCCCAAGAATTTCATTTCTAGAATTCTATTCTAAGACAATAATCAGAAATAAACAGATTTTTGCACAAAGCTGTTGAACAAATGGTAATTTTAAGAGTAAAAGAAAAAGTGAACTATGTCGGAAACATAATGATGTAACTAGTTGGGAATGCAGAAAAAAAGGAGAGAAGGATGACTTAGCGTTCATGGCCCGTTTTTAGATGGCTGTGCATCACTCAGCGGTCAAGTGTAAGAGCTAATGTATTGTCAGGTACTTGAAACTGGAGAAAACCAACGAAATAACAATTCCATGCAAATTACAAAGGCATTATCTGCTTAAACCTGACCAAAGTTGTAAGCAGAGTTGAGTACCAAGTTGTAAGTGGGTTAAATTTAAACGCAGGCTTCAGGCCACACAGTGGACAGCTGTTACCAGCTGTGGGACCTGGGGCTGGCCATTGAATGTCTAAGCTCCGGTCTGTGTATCTCAAAATGCAGCAATTATCCCTACCTGGGGAGGAGCTGGAAACTCCAGTGGCGGAGTGGTTAAGCATTCGGCTGCCAATCGAAAGGTCGGCAGTTTGAATCCACCAGGCGCTCCTTAGAAACCTTGTGGGGCAGTTCTGCTCTGTCCTAGAGGATTGCTGTGAGTCGGAGCTGACTTGATGGCAATGGGTTTGGTTTGGTTGGTAAGGGGCCCTGGTGGTGCAATGGTTAGGCACTTGGTTTCTGGTTCAGACCCACACAGCAGTTCCCCAGGAGAAAGACCTCAGTGATCTGCTCCAGTAAAGATTACAGCCTAGAAAACCTTAGAGTAGTTCTACTGTGTCACATGGGACAGCTATGAGTTAGAATGGACTCAATGGAACCTAACAACAGTGACAAAGTTATTATGGGAATTCAAGAACATAATTCACATAAAGTGATTCATACCTCATATAACTCAAAGTATACTGAAATGTTAGCTCCTATTGTTAATGGTATTAATAATTTAATGAGGAAGATGGTTAACTCTATCAAAATGTCATAATTTTAAGACTAAATACTTTTAAGATTATCTGGTCTCTTAGATAATTGGGCTGTATTTTGTTAGAAAAATCTTACTTTACTATAAAGAAAACCTTCTTAGATTATATTAGTTATGTACACATAAAGGGTCCCTCACTGTATTGAACCATGTTAGGTGAGAGGCTACATGTATGTCATTTGAAATAAAGTTTTAGCAGCGGTGTGCATGGTTGTTGTTGTTTGGTACCGTCAAGTCCATTTCGACTCGTAGTAACCCCACGTGACAGAATGGGACTGTCCCATAGGATTCTCTAGGATGTAATCTTTGCAGGAGCAGACCACCAGGTCCTTCTCCCCAAGAACCGCTGGGTGGGCTCAAAACACCAACCTTTCAGTTAGCAGCTGAACACTTGACCATTGTGCCACCGTGGCTCTTTGGTGTGCATGATACCTAGGAGGAAATACCACTTCTGGATTTTTAACTTCATAAATGTAGTTCATAAAGTTACAGTTGAAGCCCCAAACTCCTGTAAAGTCTTTGCAGGATAATTTCTGTGAGTACTTTTTGTCCTGGGTAGGTCCATGGGTATGAAATGACTTAACCTAAAATGAATAAGCTTACAGCAACCCTATGGGGCAGTTCTGGTCAGATGGGGTTGCTATGAGTTGGAATCAATTCGACAACAAAACGACGATAGCATATTTGGGATTGCTTTCACCAGACTAGCTCCCTCTTGTTTTAGGGGGCCATGTTTCTCTGTCTGAGTTGGAAGAGGTGGCATCCAGGTTGTATCTTTTCACCATACCTATTCAATCTGTATGGTGAGCAAATAATCCGAGAAGCTGGACTGTGAAGAAGAACTGGGCATCAGGATTGGAGGAAGACTCATTAACAACCTGCGTTATGCAGATGACACAATCTTGCTTGCTGAAAGTGAAGAGGACTTGAAGGCATTTACTGATGAAGATCAAAGACCACAGCCTTCAGTATGGATTACACCTCAACATAAAGAGAACAAGACCCCTCACAACTGGACCAATAAGCAACATCGTGATAAATAGAGAAAAGACTGAAGTTGTCAAGGATTTCATTTTACTTGAACCCACAATCAACACCCGTGGGAATGGCAGTCAAGAAATCAAATGGCATATTGCATTGGGCAAATCTGCTGCAAAGGACCTCTTTAAAGTGTTAAAAAGCAAAGATGTCACTTTGAGGACTAAGGTGTGCCTGACCCAAGCCATGGGTATTTTCAGTTGCCTCACATGAGTGCGAAAGCTGAACAGCAAATAAAGAAGATCTAAGAATTATTGATACCTTTGAATTACTTAGCTGGTGAAGAATATGGAACATAGCATGAACTGTCAGAAGAACAAACAAATCTGTCTTGGAAGAAATGCAGCTAAAATGCTCCTTAGAAGCAAGGATGGTGAGACTTCATCTTGCTTACTTTGGATGTGCTATCAGAAGGGACCAATCCCTGGAGATGGACGACATCACGCTTGGTAAAGTAGAGGGTCAGTAAAGAGAGGAAGACCTTCAATGAGATGGAGTGGGACAGTGGCTGCAACAACGGGCTCAAACGTGCCTGCTACTGTGAGGATGGTGCAGGACCCAGCAACATTTCGTTCTGTTGTACATGGGGTCACTACAACAACATATAGTGTACGAGTGACGGTTGATATGTTACTATAATATTTTCCAGAGGGTTCCTAGTATGGTATAACCTGACAGGTTTTGTGCGTGTTGAAAGTAGAAACTCATTAACCTTTATTAGTTAAATTATTGGCAGGAAGTAACTAAGTAATGGAGAATGGCCTTATAATGACTTTTGCATTGGCATTTTGAAATCAGGTTGATTATTGACACTCATTGCCTTGTAATAATTCCTTTTAGTTGCCAGTGTATTCAAAAACAGTTTTGTAAATACGCACACAAAGTTCTTTGGAGAATATGAACAATGCGGATGTGATGTTCTGGAATGTTCCAAAGCTCTGAGGTGAGCATTTATTATGCGTTTGTGGCTGTGCTCAGGGCTTTATGCCCGTTTTCTCATACACTCTCTGCAGCAGTCTTAGCTCTCCTGCTAGGTCCATTACCGGGGAGGAAAGGAGGCTCAGAAAGGTTGTGAAGAGGGCTGAACCTTCCTTCTCCTCTGAAATTCCTTGCATGTATAAGGTACTTATTTGCACAGCCACGGTAATTGTGGGCCCAGAGCACAGCAGGGATCGATTGTAAACTACAGCCCATGGGCCAGATATGGCCCCGTGCCTGTGTTTGTATGGCTGGTGAACTAACAATGGTTTGTTTCTTAAGTGGTTATAAAAGAAATTTAAAAAAGAATAATATTTAATGACACATGAAAATCCTGTGAAATTCAAATTGCAGCTTTATTCCCATTCTTATTCATTTATTGTCTGTGGCTGCATTCACGATGCAACGGCAGAGTTGAGTAATGGGGCTGGCACTTTGTGGAATCTAAAATAATTACTCTCTGACTCTCCCCAGAAAGAGTTTGCTGACCCCTGGCCTGGAGGGGTGTCCTCCCTGCGCTGTGCCTTCACAAGTGACTGCATCGGTCCCTGAGGGCTCAGGACTGCTTGTGCTTACGCGAGAGGACAGCAGCGAGTGCCTCCACGGAGCCTGCAGCTGACAGTTACTTTTCAGTTAATATTTAATAACTTTAAGTTGGTCTATCTCCCTGTAAGACGCAGTCTCGCCATCCTTGCTTCTAAGGAGCATTCTGGTTGTACTTCTTCCAAGACAGATTTGTTAGTTCTTTCAGCAGTCTATGGTATGAATTGGAACCGACTCAATGACACCTAACATCAGCAACATCTCCCTGTATTTTCTTATTTAATCTTTCGAGAGACATGGATTTATGTAGCATGTATCTTCTCTTGTTTTGTAAATGGGAAAACAAAGTTTGCTTGCATCAAATACGTAGTATGTGAGACAGGTGGAAACTTGGGTCCTAGATTTCGTGTTGTATTTCTGTCATATCCATCATTAGCTTTTGTAGCTAGCTGCTGAGTCTTTTTTTATTGACCATTTAAAGATCCAAATAAATCAAAAAGCCTTCCTGAGTATAATAGCATTTCCCTCTTTTCCAGTGCCACGTCTCTTTCCCCAAAGGGAAGCTCATTCAGCCGTGATTCTTCTGGAATTTACCTCCATGTCCATTCAAACATCACTGTCTATTGATTTTTTTTTTTTTCAATTTTAGGCATGACCTGTTCACTTCCTGCTGTGCAAGATGAGAGTTTATGTCTGACCTGCTGCCTTCCACCCATACCTGTCTGCACACACACGTGTGCACAGTTCTTCCAATTATGTCATCATTTTTGTTGGATCAGTAGTCAGTGTTTCACCTGTTTTTATTTGGTTTCTACAGAGCCATGTAGAATGCTATAGCTAATACGTATATAATACTTACTATATAAGGTTGCCAAACCCTGGTGGCATAGTGGTTAAGTGCTACGGCTGCTTAACCAAAGGGTTGGCAGTTCAAATCCACCAGGTGCTCCTTGGAAACTCTATGGGGCAGTTCTGCTCTGTCCTGTAGGGTTACTGTGAGTTGGAATCAATTCAATGGCACAGGGTTTGGTTTCTTTTTGGTATGTAGGGTCTCTATGAGTCAGAATTGACTTGATGGCAACAGGTATATATAAAGCAAAATTCTGATTACCTCCTATAAACTCATTTAATCCAACAGCAGCACAAAAGGTAGGTACTGTGATGTCCCCATTTTACAGAATAGAAAACTGAAGTGAGAAGAATTACGTAATTTTGCCTCAGGTGTCAAACCTAGCAAGTTGCAGAGCCAGAATTTGAACAAGTTGGAGAGTTAAGCCGTGGTACATTCATGATGGGCCATCACAACAACTCTAGTAACTATTGGTAGATCACCTTACTCTTTCATAGAAAGCTGCTAAAGAACACCTCCCTAATCCCCGCTTTTCAGCACTGTGGTATATAATTAAAAAAAAAAAAACCATTGCCGTCAAGTCAGCTCTGACTCTTTAGCGACCCTGTAGGACAGAGTAGAACTGCCCCAGAGGATTTCCAAGGAGCAGCTGGTAGATTTGAACTGCTGACCTTTCCGTTAGCAGCCTGAGCTCTTAAGCACTGCACCACCAGGGCTCCATGGAATATAACTAGGACATTGTATTTCCTACACAGCCCTGTGATTTCCTTGTAGATGATAATTGTCAAGTCTGTTCGGTTGGTTTTCATTCAGATCATTGCCAGAATCCACTCAATGTTCAGACTCACCAAGTATCCCCATCATGAGGGAACCAGCCCTCTCCATCTTAGTTGGCCTGCCAGGGTCACCCTAAGGTCTCCCCTCCCCAGCAAACTGGGGAGACCTTTTGATTGTTGCATGTATTTATTCTATGCCATAGCTTTCTCTTTCTTGCTTTACTCACCGACTCAATGCAACATGTCCTTAAGTAGCTATATGTAGAAGGGTGATGATACCAATTGATAATCGAGGGAGGCATTATGGAGTATTCCATAATGTAAACCCATTGCTGTTGAGCTGATTCTGACTCACAGGAACCTAGAGGACAGAGTAGAACTGCCCCTTTGGGGTTTACTAGGCTGCGATCTTTATGGAAGCAGATCACCAGGTCTTTCTTCCACAGAGTGGCTGGTGGGTTTGAACCGTTGACCTTTTGGTTAGCAGCCAAGTGCCTACCCACTGTACCATCAGGCCTGCTTTCCATAATGTAGTTTCCAAAATAATTTCCCAGTTCAGCTGATGTGGAAGATAGACGAAAAAATCCCAGTGGGTTTTTATGAAACAATTACATTTTCCATTACCTGAAGATGTTTAAAAAAAAAAACTTTTTTTTTTCTTTT
Source organism: Elephas maximus indicus (assembly GCF_024166365.1). Classification (NCBI taxonomy): domain Eukaryota; kingdom Metazoa; phylum Chordata; class Mammalia; order Proboscidea; family Elephantidae; genus Elephas; species Elephas maximus. The sequence continues at coordinate 5,209,264 of NC_064826.1, forward strand.
GAAGATGTTTTAAAACCACTATACGTAGTTCCCGACAACGACGTATTTGAGTTACAATGAACTGCAATTATGATCATCTTTTTCTTTTTTACATTTTTATCTTAATAGTTATATACATGTATGTGTATTAAACTATTATCTGTAAGTTTATATGTGATGTTTTCAGCCACGGAAGACAAAGATCGGATTTATAGATACTGATAAGAAAGAGCAATAATAATGAAAACAAACAAAAAAGGAGGTATTCAACTTACGTCAGAGCGTACTTATGACAGAGTTGTCAGAATCCTGTTGTAAGTCAGGGACTACCTGTATTTAAAAAGAAAAAAAACGGGAGAGACTTACTTGGAAGAGAGAGAAACATGATTTGTCTAAAGCATCCAAGTAATTTTAACACCTTAGCTGAGCTATATGTTTTGGAGAATAAAATTATCTGGTGAATCTAAGCATTTACCATAATAACCCTTGCTGTTTGACCTTTCGTCTTTTTTAACAAAGTATTACGTATACCAAACTGTCCGCTTTTGATGATTTCTGATCTCATTGTGGTTAGGATCAAAATTATGAGCTGCTGTGTTTACATGTGCTATTAGCTATAGATGGTGTCAGTGTGGGAAATTGATCTGAACTATTAGCATTCAAGGGCATGTTTTGAAAATTATTTATTCTTACGTGTTTGCAAAGTTCGTGGTATCAATTTGCTTCCTTGTCATTTTTCTTTCTCCTAAGAAAGACTAAATAATTTATGTACTAAATGAGAAGCTCAGTATCATCAGTCAGAACAAGTCCAGGGGCTGACTGCAGAACAGACCATCAATTGCTCATGTACAAGTTCAAGGTGAGGCTGAAGAAAATTAAAACAACTCATCGGAGAGCCAAAGTACAACCTTGACTATATCCCACCTGAATTTAGAGACCATCTAAGAATAGACTTGACTTGTTGAACACTAATGACCAAAGACCAGATGAGTTGTGGAATGACATCAAGGACACCATACATAAAGAAAGCAAAAGATCATTAAAAAGGCAGGAAAGAAAGAAGAGACGAAAACGGATGTTAGAAGAGACTCTGAAACTTGCTCTTGAACATAGAGTAGCTAAAGCAAAAGGAAGGAATGAGGAAGTAAAAGAGCTGAACATAAGATATCAGCGGGGGTGGCTCGAGAAGACAAAGTATTATGATGACATGTGCAAAGACCTGCAGTTAGGAAACCAAAAGGGAAGAACACACTTGGCATTTCTCAAGGTAAAAGAACTGAAGAAAACATTCAAGCCTCGAGTTGCACTATTGAAGTATTCTATGGGCAAAATATTGACTGATGTTGGAAGCATCAAAAGAAGACGGAAGGAATATGCAGTAACTGTACCAAAAGGGTTGGTGGACATTCAGCCATTTCAGGAGGTAGCATATGATTAAGAGCTGATGGTATTGAAGGAAGAAACCCAAGCTACACTGAAAGCATTGGTGAAAACAAGGCTCTGGGAACTGATGGAATACCAACTGAGATGTTTCAGCAAAGGGATGCAGCCCTAGAAGTGCTCACTCACCTATGCCAAGAAATTTGGAAGACAGCTTTCTGGCCAACCAGCTAGAAGAGATCCATATTTGTACCCATTGCAAAGAAAGGTGATCCAAAAGAGAGCGGAAACTATTGAAAAATATTGGTACTATCACACATAAGTAAAATTTTGCTGAACATCATTCTAAAGCAGTTACACCAGTACATCGACAGGAAACTGCCAGAGATTCAAGCCAGATTCGGAAAAGACGTGGAACAAGGGACATCACTGCTGATATCAGATGGATCCTGGCTGAAAGCAGAGCATATCAGAAAGATGTTTACCTGTGTTTTATTGACTATGCAAAGGCATTTGACTGTGTGGATCATAACAAGTTTTGGATAACCTTACAACGAATGGAATTCCAGAACACTTAATTGTGCTCATAAGGAACCTGTACATAAGCTAAGAGCAGTTGTTTGCACAGAACAAGGGGATAATGCATGGTTTAAAACCACAAAAGGCATGCATCTCAATTGGTCTCAACCCACCTGGATCAAAGGAGAATGAAGAACACCAAGGTCACACGATAACTAAGAGCCCAAGAGACAGAAAGGGCCACATGAACCAGAGACCTACATCATCCTGAGACCAGAAGAACTAGATGGTGCCTGGCCACAACCGATGACTGCCCTGACAGGGAGCACAACAGAGAACCCCTGAGGGAGCAGGAGATCAGTGGGATGCAGACCCCAAATTCTCACAAAAAGACCATACTTAATGGTCTGACCGAGACTAGAGGAATCCCAGTGATCATGGTCCCCAAACCTTCTATTGGCCGAGGACAGGAACCATTCCCGAAGACAACTCATCAGACATGAAAGGGACTGGACAGTGGGTAGGAGAGAGATGCTGATGAAGAGTGAGCTATTTATATCAGGTGGACACTTGAGACTGTGTTGGCATCTGCTATCTGGAGGGGGAATGGGAGGATAGAGAGAGTTGGAAGCTGGCAAAATTGTCACGAAAGGAGAGACTGGAAGGGCTGACTCATTAGGGGGAGAGCAAGTGGGAGTATGGAGTAAGGTGTATATAAACTTATATGTGACACTCTGACTTGATTTGTAAACGTTCACTTGAAGCTCAATAAAAGTTAATAATAAAAAAAAAATCTTCTAGTAGCCACAAAAAAAAAAAAAAAGGCATGCATCAGGGTTGTATGCTTTCACTATATTTATTCAGTCTGTATGGTGAGCAGATAATCCAAGAAGCTGGACTATGTGAAGAAGAACATGGCATCAGGATTGGGGGAATACTCATTAACAACCTGCATTATGCAGATGACACAACCTTGCTTGCTGAAAGTGAAGAGGACTTGAAGGCACTTACTGATGAAAATCAAAGACCACAACCTTCAGTATGGTTTGCACCTCAACTTAAAGAAAACAAAAATCCTCACAACTGGACCAATAAGCAACATCATGATAAACGGAGAAAAGATTGAAGTTGTCAAGGATTTCATTTTACTTGGATCCTCAATCAACAGCCATGGAAGCAGCAGTCGAGAAACAAAAGACGCATTGCATTGGGCATATCTGGTGCAAAAGACCTCTTTAAAGTGTTGAAAAGCAAAGATGTCACCCTGAAGACTAAGGTGCTTCTGGCCCAAGCCATGGTATATTTCAGTTGCATCATATGCATGCAAAAGCTGGACAAGGAATAAGGAAGACTGAAGAAGAATTGATGCTTTGAATTATTTAGTTGGCGAAGAATATTGCTTGCTTCTAAGGAGCATTCTGGTTGTACTTTTTCCAAGACAGATTTGTTTGTTCTTCTGGTAGTCCATGGCATATTCAATATTATTCAACTCTACCACAATTCAAGGGCGTCAGTTCTTCTTTGGTCCTCCTTATTACTAAGCGCTTGACTACTAACCAAAAGGTTTGTGGGTTGAATCCATCCTGAGGTGCCTCAGAAGAAAGGGCTGGAGATCTTCTGAAAGGTCACAGCCATGAGAACTCTCTGGAGCACAGTTCTGCTCTCCACACATCAGGTCCCAGTGAGTTGGATTTCACTGGACCACAACTGGTTGTGTGTGTGTGTTTGTTTTCATCAAGCCAGAAGTAGTAACATCAGTATTGGTTTTTGTGTCAGACCCACTTTCTGGTTTATCCGTGTTTTTATTTTAGAGAAACATACCATCAGGCCCATGAGTGAGAATGGTTACAGTCCGTCCGTCTGTCCACCTGTCAGTCACACATCTGTTGACCGCTGCCTGGTACGTGCCTAGCCGTATGCTCTGCGAATGCAGTGTGCCCGCGGGAGTCTGCTCTCCTCGCTCGCAGGTGGGGTGTGGGTGCTGGGGTGCAGTGTGCTGTTTCCCTGCTCATGTTCCGATGAACTCGGAAAGAAGAAACAGGACACATTACCCATTTTCAGGTTCTGCTTCAGCTGGGACGGTGCTCTGGTTGGTTGTTTGCTCCGCTGTGAGTAATGGCTTGTACCCGTAGGTCAGGGTCCTGACACTGCCAGCGGTCTACTCTGGTATGAAAGACGAAAAAATCGTTGCTGTCAAGCCTATTCTGACTCACAGCAACCCTACAGGACAGAGCAGAACTCCCTCATAGAGTTTCCAAGGAGCAGCTCGTGGATTTGAACCACCAACCTTTTGGTCAGCAACTGAGCTTTTAACCAAAGTATTTATTAATACTCATTAAAATCAAAATGTTTAATTTTGCTGTTTAGCATTAGTCCATGACAAGAATCGTAAACTAAGCAGCTTGTGTAACTTCCCTTTGAACGGAAAGCCCTTCTCTTCACGGATTGAGCCTCCCAAGAGACCGAGGCGTCCATGTGGCCGAAAGCATGAACTGTTAGGCGTCTGCAGGCTTTCCCCACGAAAACTTGAGACCGTCGGCACCATCACGTCATATCAGACATGGTGAATGTTCCCCATGTCTTCGTCAGTGACGTTTTTCAACCCAGGTGCGAGATGTGAAACCTGCCCCGCCGCCGCCCAACCATGAGGCGGGAGATGCCACGGGATGGCTCGTCAGCAGGCAGCTTACCTTTCTCCTGCCTCATGTTTGCCTTGTTATCAGAATTTTTTTTATCCCCCAAATTGTGCATATCTTAGGAGAAGTCAGCTAGAAAACAGTGAAGTAAAGTTAGCTCTCCCTTGTCAAACTCATAGTTATCTTGCCTTTTCACCGGTTGGTGAAGAGTCAGAGTCACTCTCGGAGACAGACGATCAGTAGGATGTTACCACGGTCCGTTTTCCCCCACAGCCGGTTGGCTTTAGAAGAGGACTCTACATAAAAAAAGAAGATGGTTGATTTACTGCAATGTGTGAGATAGACGTGAATTACCCCAAGAAAATGGTACCACATATACCTGGATAGTCAAAGGTATTAGTTCTATTCAGGTCCACATCTGGTATCTGCCCAGCACCATGCAAATTGTGGAAACCCTGGTGGTGCAGTAGGCTGCTAATCAAAAGGTTGGCAGTTCGAATCCACCAGGGGGTCCTTGGAAACCATATGGGGCAGTTCCACTGTGTGCGTAGGAATCAAGGTGTTTGGTTTAACGAGTTTATGCAAATGGTCATTCGTTTATTCATTCAGCAAATAATTTACTGAGTGCTTATGGTGTGCTGTTCAAGGAGCTCTGGATAAGACAGTGAACAAAACCTTGGACAAATACCCCTGTCTCCATAGAACTGACATCCTAGTTTGGAGTTAAATGATAACACAGTAAATTATAATATGTTAGAAGGTGTTACGTGCTGTGAGGCAAACAGAAGAATTGGAGGAGGGCAAGGGCAGCCTGAAGTGCAGGATCAGGCGTGTGGGCCAGGCAGAGGAAGTGCAGCGTGTGGTATTAAATAGTATTGAACAGGGCAGTCACGCCACGCCTCAGTAAGAAGGTGAAACGGGAGCGGACTCCCTGAGGGAAGGAAGCTGTGAAGAACTTCTGTGCATGTATCTGAAGTCTAAAAACAACTGTGGTAGAATCCAGCATTCTCTCCATAGTTCACGGAGGATCATAAGAGGCTGGTCCAGCAAAAACATCAGCGAGTTTTTGGTTACCTAGTTAGTTTAGGCATTATACACGAATTTCAGAACAATTAAAAGATAGTTATTTGATGTTCCTCACTGGACAAATACATAAGCACTAAAGCTTCCATTCAGGGTGTGCTGGTGATGCACGCCATGTTTGAGAGTGATCCCAGGAGACAGAGTCCTGGAATTTCTATACAGGAAGAGTATAGTTTTTTGCGGGGGTGGGTGTTCAGAGATTTTGGGGGCAGTGGGGGTTCGATGGCCAAATTCTCACCTTCCAGGTAGGAGTCCTGGGTCCTACTCTTGTCCAGTGCACCTCGTGCGCAGCCCCCACCTGTCCATCAGTGGAGGCTTGAGTGTGGCTGGGATGCTGAGCAGGTATCAGCAGAGCTTCCAGACTAAAGTGGACTAGGAAGAAAGGCCTGGCAATCTACTTCCAAAAACCAGCCAGTGAAAAGCGTGTGGATCACAACGGTCTGATTCTCATCTGACCATGGGAATGGCACAGGACTGGGACACGTTTCCTTCCGTTGTGCTTGGGGTCACCATGAGTCGGGGGCAATTTGACAACCGCTAACAATGGCATATAACAGGCTGGTGACAGGCACCTGGGCAAGGTGAAGGAAACATCTCTCCTCTCTCAGGGAGCCTTGGCCCAGTGCCTTTGGTCAGGTATCAGGGTCATCTCCTTAGTCCTGTGTGCTCTCATGCGTGCCGCATCTGCCTTTCTTTCTGGGAGCATTAGCCTGGGCCGAGTCCATGTCTTTATGCCCTTGTTGGTGGTTGCAGGAAACTTCGAAGTTCTTTCAGGGCCAGGAAGGTCAGTGTCATAGACGATCTTGCCAAGCTGGCACGTACACCTTGTAAAGCATGATGTATTTCCAAATGCTGAGAGTTAATTTCTTCATTGGTTGCCACATTGTAGGACAATCATGAATGAACAAAGCACAGCTTGAGCTCAGCACCTTTAGAGACACCTTGAATGGGAGGAGAACCTTTAAATCTACTGAGAATGGTCCTTAGGATAATTTAAGAGGCAGCATGGGTGCTTTGTGTCCTTGAACACTCTTTGAATGGCACCTTTATGTAGGAGATTATATTTAACTTCCCCTTACTCAGCTGTTTGTCAGAGACCAAGAATTGTTTTATTCCTGAATTAAGAAGTCTGGACTCCATTTTTACATGCCTTAGCCTCTGGAAGACACTGAAGGAGAAGGTGTCATTTCAAAAATACAAGATTTTAGCAATCTACGTTCACTAGTGCCAACAAACTGGCACTTTTGTAGCTTTATACTTATAAATATATTCCAGTATTTTTCACTGTTGTAGAGGAGGCCAGGAATATATTATAGATTCACTTCATTATGTCCAGAGATGATCGCAGAGTCATATTTACGGAGGTGTAGCTCCACATCCTTCTTTTAACAAGGTGGGGGAGTGCTGTAAAGGAATTTTATAGATGGGTAACTTGGTTTTACTTTAAGCTTTTGTCATTAGCTCAGTGTTAATATTAGCTTTTCCATCCTTGTAAGTACACTTATGAGGTCTGCTTAAAGAGCTTCAAAGTTTTTTTAGAAATAGCTTCATTTTAATTTCAGGTAGTTTCACTGTGAATGCAATTTATAACACTCGTACCGCCGTTCTTACATTAATCTCGAATATCATCACGTTGGTGATGTTTAAAGACTGTTAATCTGGGATAGCCTGTACTTTTCTTGGGTGAAATGATTGCCATAGTCGCCCATTACTGCAACATCCTAACGCCATTCCCGAGATACCCTTTTACCGGAAATAGAGAAGAAAGTGGTAGGGACTCTGATCGCGGGAATAACACGGGCATAGAAGGAAGTGTCTGTCCACAGCTTATCTTTACTTTAGAGCCCTTCATCCTCTTCCCGTGGCTGAAATCATTCCTTATTCTCGCCCTTTCTTTTGCTTCAATACACAGGGGTGTGAGCTCATTTCAACTCCTGATCAGGACTACACTGACTTTACCAAGTGCCTCCAATTGCTCCAAAGGAGGATAGAAGAAAACAGCCTGCAGGTGAGCTGGGCACGCACGCGGTGGTCAAGGGTTTCAGCACCGAGGACGTGGACAGTCCTGGCTAGCATTCTCGTCTGAGTTACTTACTTTTGTGCTGGGTTTTGGGTCTCTTTTTCTGCTTATCGAGTCAGTCTGTACTCGCATGCCAAGACATTATCCTGTGCACTTGTATCAGAGCCAAAACCCACACACCTTACAGTGGAAGGCCATGAGATGAGGGGACCCAGCTGTGCGTGTGGAAGATAACCCACGCTGGGCGCTCGCTCTCGGCCTTAGTGAGCGGCTCCTTTCCCTGCTGCTTCTGGCTGTGCGGAGCTGTGTGTGCGTGTGTATGTACGTGTTTAAATATCGCGTGAGCAGAACACGGACACACAAAGGTGGCCTACAGTTGGCCCTTGGGACATCGCTGAGAACACTTTTGTAAGCAAACATCAAGTTTTTTTGTTTGTTTTATAAAGGCAGAGAATAATCTGCATTCAGATGTCTGGTCACATTAATTAGTTAATATAAAAAGTACCAGCTGCCGTTGAGCCTATTCCAATTCATGGCGACGCCCGTGTGTCAGAGCAGAACTGTACTCCATGGCGTTCTCAGGGGCTGAGTTTCCAGAAGTAGACCAGCAGGCCTTTCTTCGGAGGTGCCTCTGGGTGGACTTGAACCTCTAGCCTTTGGGTTCGCAGCCAAGTGTGTTAACCATTTACACTATCCAGGGACTCCAGTTCGGGAATGCACAAGTTCACATTTTACTATGTTTTGATATCTACCGAATTAATCCTGCAGCATAGAATGACAGTTGTCCATTTTTTTCTGGGTGGGGCAGTAAGTTCAGCTGAGATGCATGATCAAATGTGTAGTTTTAAACTAAGGGACGAGGAAAATGTGCATTCGAATGGTCCGGATGGTACAAGTACCAGGAAACATCCTCTAGCCTGGCCTCAGGAATGACGTGCGAGGGGGTGGGCTTCAGACTTAGTGCCATCAGATCTCATGTTCCATGTCTGGTTGTCCTGTCTTCAGACTGGCTCCCCTGATTGTCCTGCAGCACCCCCATCCACATTCGGGGAACCAAGGGGGCAGCTCGTCCCATCATCCTCCTCTCTCCATCAGGCCACTCCTGGTTTTGGCAAAGAAGACAGAGTGTCCTAATGGCCTTAGACTCTGGCTGGGAATGAGTCCGCCCATGGGGCTCCTCAGAGGTACATTCTAGTCCATATTTACCGCATTGAGGTAGTAAATCCTTTTCTCCCTTTGAAGAAAAGCCTTGTTAGCTATCATAATTGGCAAATAACTCAGTCTGCAGACTCAACAGATATAATTGAGAAAATCATTTCTCATCTCCGTGTTGGCTTTGCTGAACTACACCAAATGCATGGTGCCATTTCCAGTAATACATTGATATAATTAAATGTTTTTTTAAATGAAAACGTAAATCGACCAGTTGAGAGTTATCTACCAGCTTGTTTGGAGTTTCTCAGTTAAAAATCGTAAACCTTCACAACTGTGTTTCAATTTCTCCAACTCCTCCACTGAAATTGTTAAAAGGTGGGAGTACAGTTATGTGGGTCTCATTTGCCGTGTCTAATTGACAGTATCTGCCATGTAGTCTTCAGCCACTGAACTCTGAACCAATAATCATACTCAAGTCAACAAGACCAAAATGCAGAAAGAGCCTGAGAGCATGGGGAGGCGGGCTGGGGTGTGTGAGCTGCCTGTTGTAGCAAGCCCTGTTTTATCAAATGTCAGTGAATGTTATTAAGGACCTGCTTGACCTTTACAAGGTTTAGTGCATCGCCCATGCCTTGTCTCCTTGTGACTGAGCTTTACTGGTTTGGGCGGCACACAGCCTACTGTGTCACAAACAATAGAGGCTTTTACTGTGTAAGACTCATTTCCCTCCACCATTTATTTCGTGGTCTTGAAGTCAGTTTAAACCTACTGGAAAAGGACATTTAGAGCCTGTTCCGGTAACATTTTGGAATGCAAGAAGAGACTCAAGGTTGGGCTGAGGGCAGGGATGTGATGGAAAGGATGAACCTAGGTCTCAAAAAAGAAAAAAAAAAAAAAACTAGGGAAGTCAAGTTCATGGGCTCTTTTGTAGAAATTGCTTTTATTAACTATCAAGTGAACACAAGAATTCATTTATAAAATACAAGAGAGAGACTATCACCATCACCTGTGAAGACCCCGAGAGCCCCTTTCTGATCTCCCCAGCCCTCCCCGTCAAAGGCTGGGATGTGCCTTTTAAACTAAATTTATCACAGTGATCATCATTGCTGATGTATAGTATTAAAAGTCATGTAGATTTATTTTAGGAAATTTCTGTTAGTGGAAAATGCATCAATAACATGATGGAGAAAAATTTTTAAACTTTATTGATTTGGACAATACATAGGAGTCTCCACTATTATTACTATTGAATCACATATACCTTCTTGTCTCTTCATTTTGCAGAGAAGGTGGGGAGGTGAGTGTTGTGTGTAATTAAGAACTGCGTGGGTTGGCAATCGTATTACACAGCCTATGATACCTTTTTCTGTTGACTTGATGTACCATGCACATGTTTTTCATTTCATTAATTCATATTTTATAGCTTCTAAGCCATTTTTCTCATCCCAGGTTCTGAGTTACTTGGACAAGTTGAGAGAGGAAAAATGAGACGATGTAGAGAATGTCTCATAAGCCATTGCCGTTGTGAACTTGGCAAGAATAAATCCTGTAAATCTTAAAGATTTCCTGAACTCATAATGAACCAGTACCGTGCAGTTCCAACATCAGCCGTGTAACTGAGGCATTGTAAGAGTTTTACGGCAAGTTTCTCTTCTTCCTGTCCTGTGCCTGTCTGCCTCAAAGCGAGGTCGTACATATAAATTGATAATTTTCATCAAGTTCTAGAAAGCGGCATGATGCAGGCACATCTATTCACACACACACACGAAACCTTGCTTTTTACTCTCGCACGAACACCGCTGTCTCTGCAGAGTGCCTGAGTAACTGCTTGTATACACTCATGTTCTAGAACAAACGCTGTGCTGATCGGTCTCAGAGAGGAAGCCAGCAGAAGGCAGACATTCTGGGGTGTCACTTGAGTGGGCTGGCAGTTTCCTAGGTCATTTTGGAGACTCCCTCTAAAGAAGAATTCACATCTGTTTCTCCTCCTCCTTGGAGACCAGGATCTTTTTTAAAACACTGTGCAACAAGAGGAAGGAGATGAGCCCTGCAAATACAAAAGCTTACTACCTGGGAGGCTGTGGCAGCCTGGCCCATCTCTGCAGAGCCCCAGGACAAGGGTTCCATAGGTCTGCTTACCTGGAGCCTCAGTTTGATGATGCCCTTGCCAGATGAAACTTCGTATGAATGCAGAGAATTACGGACCTGGTCACAGTGTGGTGCCCTATCTGTGGAAGACATGCTGCCCTCATGTGAAAGGACCTTTATTTCTGAACTGTAGCCCTGTGGAGATGCAGACAGCGCAGTTGGTGGGGGAAGCTGCATCCTGGAGACTGCACCTGTAGTAGAACCTCGTGGAACTGCTCAGTAGATTAGATAGCTTCTCCCTTTTATTCTGCATATCCCTCAGCAGGGCATACTGCATGGGATTGTACCTACATCCATAGATGTGGCAATTGTCCACGATGATGGGGCACCTGTGTTTTAAGAGTGTTGACTGAGGAACTGGAATGACATTGCTGTTCACCACAAGGACGTGCCTATCAGATCAGTATATTTTCAGTGGTCGTTAGTTAGACAATTGGAAAAGGAGTACTGAACGCACTCATAGAATTGCGTTCCTCTTTGCCTTAGTTGATGGGCTGGGTATCTCAGCAGGTCCCCCTTAAGTCAAAGGACAAGGCGGAATCCATAGACTCCATTCTCCATCTTCTCCTCCCTTAGCAGCTGGAAGGTGAAGATGCCTTCCAGCTTCCACGACCCTCTGCTTTCCCAGGAGCAGCTCCTCCTAGCATCCCGTGCTCAGCATGCTGTTCCACTCCATGGAGGAGACCTGAGATGATGCCAGCTTCTCACCAGCATCTGTGATCATACATGTGAGTGCATGTAATTCCCAGTATCAACAGCTGGATCAAAATATTTTGAAACACATCAGAAAATCAGAATATCTGAATTCAAATTACACTGATTACATTTTAATTCTCTTTCCCATCCATTTCTACTAGAGATTTTGTTTATTTCTTATTTTTACTTTTAGTTGTGCTTTAGGTGAAGGTTTACAGAGCAGATTAGTTTCTCATTAAACAATTAACACACACAGGGTTTTGTGACATTGGCTGCCAACCCCGCGGTATGTCATCACTCTCCCCTTCTCAACCTTGGGTTCCCCATTTCCATTCGGTCAGCCTTCCCGTCCCCTCCTGCCTTCTTGTCCTTGCCCCTGGGCTGGTGTGCCCAGTTAGTCTCATATAAATGGCTGAACTACATGTGTTATTGTTTTATAAGCCTGTCTAATCTTTGCCTGATGGGTGAACCTCAGGAGTGACTTCGGTACTGAGTTAAAAGGGTATCTGGGGACCAAACTCTCGGGGTTTCTCCAGCCTCTGTCAGACCGGTAAGCCTAGTCTTTTTTTTCTACTAGAGATTTTATATGCCGTAAAATTGACCCTAAAGTTACTCCTTTTTTAAAAAAGTAATGTATATAAATAAAGGAAATTACTTCAAAGAGGGGGAAGTACTGTTGGACAGTGATTGTTATCCCAGCCGCACTCGGTTTGCCAGTTTGCCGTGGTGCTCAGGGACATGGAGTACGTTCAGCACACTAGTAAATGGCCGCGGTTATAAGTTCAGGGTGAACCGAGGGTGCTGAGGTCATCGGCTACTTCGTACATATGTATTAGCTGAAGGAAACTTGCTACATTGCAGGAATTAAGGTCCAAGTAATGAATGTGACCACAGTAACGGTTTTAGCACTCTCATTTAGCATTATAAAATGGTCTACTGCATATCTAGAAATCAAAGTATTAATGACCAAGTTCAAAATTTGCAATCCAAATGCTTTCTCTTCTCCCAGAAGGTGGAAAGGGGATAATTAGCATGAACTATTTATATTGCACCAGATTGCAGAACCTAAGGACCGCACCATGGCACGTCTGATGGCCGGCTATTATAAACTGGTCGATAAAAACGAAGATAGCTTTATAGCACTAAACTTTGGGAAAATAATGCACAAAAAAAACTAAAGCAGAACTATAAATAGTTTAATCCATCCAGACATGGAAACCAAGCATTTCATTTATCACTGTAGACAAGAATATACAGCTCAGGCTTAATCGAGTTTATGGCTGAAGCAAAACAGGAAACATCGCTGGGCGAAAATGCATTATGATGGCCCAAGCTAGGGTAATTGCTATTAAAAGCCATCACAAGGGCAGAAGTGATCATCTGGACACAAAGCAGCTCTGTTTGCAAAGGGTTTGGAAAGTCACACAGGTGAGGGGTCCGGATCCTGGGACCTCAAATCCTAGTTTCTTCAGAATGGGAAGAAATGAAATCCAGTGCTCTGTTCGACATTCGTCTTTAGAGGAGCGTCCTGTAAGGGTATTTGTAGCCAAAGTTCAAGAGAGCAGGCACTTTTTGATAGGATGGTCACTAATGCAAATTTGAATCTTTTCCATTCATCTACCAAGGAGTGAAGAAGCCCTGGTGGCACAGTGGTTAAAGTACTCAGCCACCACCTGAAAGACTGACGGTTCAAACTCACCAGCTGCTCCACAGGAGAAAGATGTGGCAATCTGCTGCCTTAGAGATTACAGCCGTGGAAGCCCTGTGGGGCAGTTCAACCCTGTCCTATAGGGTCACTATGAGTCAGAACCAACGAGACAGCAGCGGGTTTGGCAATAGTTTACCAAGCGATAGTACTTCTATGAACAACATAATACAAATATCCTCCTAAACTCTGGTTCCGAATAGCTAATCGTTTCAGAATATTGTATGAATCGTAATTCTGCTTTTCGCTTTACACCTACTACCTACTGTGTTGAAGGTGCTATGCTAGGTATTAGGGGAATTCCAAATCATGAATAATTCATCCTTCCACGTCTCAGGACCCTCGTAATGCAAAAGAAATCCCTTTTAAATGCCTTTTCCTTGGAAATACCTTCACATCCTGACAGCGTGAAAGGGTTGGAAATCCTGATTACCCCTGGTACATTTTATAATATCTACGTAGTTTGATTCTACAGACCCTGATTTTAGTTTACTCACTTGTATATATATATATATATATATATATATATATATATATATATATATATATATATATATATATATATATATTCCTGGCTCTTCCCCTTAAAGAAGATAAATTAAATAAAATCATGCAAAACAAACAAAAAACCCATGCATTTGTATTTTATTTATCTCATTCAACTTTCCTTGGCACACTCTTCCCGAAAGAAATATAAAAAACCAAAACCAAACCACCGCCATCAAGTTGATTCTGACTCATAGCGACCCTATAGGACAGAGTAGAACTGCCCCATAGAGTTTCCAAGGAGCGCCTGGTGGATTTGAACTGCCGACCTCTTGGTTAGCAGCTGTAGCACTTAACCACTACGCCACCAGGGTTTCCGATAGAAATTTAAATACTTGCAAACTTGCTCTTGGCATCCCTTGGTGTATTTACATGGGGAGGAAAAAATAACACATTTACACATTTTTATATATATCCCACTGTTGCTTTTGTTTATGTGGAAGGGATGTTCTGCCTCCCGGGTTTCTTTGAGATGGTTTCAGGAACCTACAGTCCAGTTAACCGCGTCACTCCTGGTGCCCAAGACAGCTGTGTGAGGAAAGACTCTCTGCCCTTCTACCCAAACTCGACATGTTGAGCTAACAGATCAAAGCTGAGGGGAAGTCGGGAAGGCGCGCGCTTATTCTGGAAGTGACTTCAGTCATTGCCCTGTGCTCTAGCACATCCAGGTTTCCTGAAATGGAAGTATTTTCAGGGTTTCTGAAGGATGACCTACAGGTAAGCAAAGAAAAATACATCCATACCAAAACGGTACAGCACTCTCTGGTGGTTTCTCATTGTACTTTACGTCAGTTAATAGGCTTATTAAAACGTGTTTTGATATTTTGGGGATTTTGACAGTTCCTTTGATTTTGCTCTGTCTTGATCCAGCCCTTTCCCCCATCCTCCTCTGCATCTTCTGTCTTTAGATTGGAGCATCAAAACAATGTCCTCGTCTGTTTTTAGCCTTACTGTAGTACACACCAGGAAACCCTGGTGGCATAGGGGTTAAGTGCTACTGCGGCTGCTAACCAAAAGGTTGACAGTTCAAACCCACCAGCCGCTCTGCGGGAAGAAGATGTGGCAGTCTGCTTCCATAAAGATCGCAGCCTTGGAAACCCTGCGGGGCAGCTCATCTCTGTCCTACAGAGTCCCTGTGAGTTGGAGTCGACTCCTCAGTGGGTTTCTGGTTTTGGTAGTACAGAGCAGATTTTTGAAAGCTAAAAGGAAGCTTATTTATCGTGATACTTAAAATTTTCCAAACCCTAGTGTTTACTTTTGTTGAGCTGGCTCTGTAGGTTGGACACATGTCTTGGTTTACATGGGACAGCTCTGGGTTATGCCTATATTCTTGGCGTCACTATTAATAACGTCCCCTTTTACTTTCAAAATTGTCTGTTAAGTTGTAGGGTCACCCCATCCATCAGGGAGACCCACAGACGTTGACCCTTCCTGTATCCCCAGAATACAATTTATGGAAAGTAAATGTAATTAAAATACGGTGGCGGCCACTGTCCCTGTGGTCTGCTTGGTGCGTGCTGCAGTGAAGTTTTTTTGAGGACAAATGGCGGAAAAACCTGTCATTTGTTTACTGAAAAGATTTTTATTGCTGTAATAGAAAAAGGAAATTGCCTCTCCTGTTCCTGTTTATTCGTGTTTTATTCGTGTTAGGTGTCTCTCTACCAGTCTTGTCACGATTCTATTAAAGCAGATAGTACAAAGCCAAGTTTTTCATTTCTAAACAAATAGATACGACTATTACTTAACTTGTTATGATGGAAGCCAGAGAGCCTCCCGTCGCCTAGGAGCTGAAAGGCATCTTGAAACATAGGTTAGAGAATTTAGCACGCCCCTTACTTTTCCAGATGAGTCACCTTGTCTCTGGGAGGCTGTGTGACCTGTGTGTGGTCACGCAGCTGTTTAGGTAGGATCCCACACTGGCCACATCACCCATGCATTAATCCAATTATAATTAATTGTAATTAATCCATTAATTATGAAAAGGCAACCCTTACCCTGTGTGTCTCCTTGCTGACAACCAAGGTCTGTGTAAAATATCTGGACTCCAGGGTAGGAAGTGCACGTAAACCAGTCAAATTGATTTTTTGAATTTTATGTGTTAAAGACCATGGGCACAGCAGGTATGTGCTCTGGGGGCTTTTCTGCATGTGTGCACAAGCATATTGTTTAAGGTACATTACAGAAGAAGAACTGATGCCTTTGAACTGTGGTATTGGCAAAGAATACTGAATATACCACGGACTGCCAAAGGAACGAACAAATCTGTCTTGGAAGAAGTACAACCAGAATGCTCCTTAGAAGCAAGGATGGGGTGACTGTGTCTCACATACTTTGGACATGTTATCAGGAGGGACCGGTCCCTGGAGAAGGACATCATGCTTGGTGAAGTAGAGGGTCATCAAAAAAGAAGAAGACCCTCAACAAAATGGATTGACATGGTGGCTGCAGCAGTAGGCTCAAGCATAACAACGACTGTGAGGATGGCGCAGGGCTGAGCAGTGTTTCGTTCTGTTGTACGTAGGGTTGCCGTGAGTTGGAATTGACTCGACTGCACCTAACAACAATGACACACATGAGCTGGCCACCTGGCACAGTTAAGTGCTCAGCTGCAAACTGAAATGTTGGAGATTTGAGTCTACCCAGAGGTGCCTTGAAAGAAAGGCCTGGGGATCTATTTCCGAAAAATCAGCCCTGTGGAGCACAGCTCTGCTCTGGCACGCGTGGGGTTGCCCTGTGGCTGTCTTCTTCATAGTGGAAACACCCTCTCGGCCGCGTTTCCGCTTGCCCTTCCCTGCTTAATCATTGTCCCGTATCCCTAGCCACCTTCTCTATTGAATGTAGACCCATGGCGGTGGGCGTCTTGGCTGTCTTCACAGAGACAGCCTCAGTGTCTATAATACCTAGCATGTGGCAGATGATTGATAAATGTTATGTATATGTGGGTTTTTCTAATTTGTCATTAGTGTGTAAACGAAGCTTATGAAGATATCAAATGAGTGTCCGAGGTCGTGAGTGTGAAGTAAGTGACTCTCTTCACAAGCCGCTCGCTGTGGGAACCCAGCCACAGGGGGAAGTGCTGCTTTTGTAGGAATTAGTGTCTCAGTGGCTGTTTATTCCGTCTTCCCTGGATTTCTTCACACTCGGGAAGCTGAGTCAATACTTCTTCCCTGGATTTCTCCACACTTGGGAAGCTGAGTCAATACTTCTTCCCTGGATTTCTCCGCATTCGGGAAGCTGAATCAATACTTCTTCCCTGGATTTCTCCACACTCGGGAAGCTGAGTTAATACTTCTTCCCTGGATTTCTCCACACTTGGGAAGATGAGTCAATACTTCTTCCCTGGATTTCTCCACACTCGGGAAGCTGAGTCAATACTTCTTGATTGGAGTTTTTTTTTTTCTGTTATTATTGATGGTTGCTGTTGTCGTATGCCGTTGAGTCGATTCCTACTCATAGGGACCCATGTGACAACTACCCCACGTTTCCTAGGCGGCAATCGGGAGCAGATTGTCAGGTCTTTCTCCCACGGAGCCACTGGGTGGGTTCGAACCACCAACCTTTTGCTTAGCAGCTGAGCGCTTAACCACTGCACCACCAGGGCTCCTTTCAGTGAATATGTGTCGTTTGCTATGTTGCAAGCCCTGTGCTAGCCCCTGATGAGCGGGGCTCCTCTGGAAGTGTCGCAGCAGCTGTAACACAGCGTGCCTGGGGCATCAGAAACAAGTGCCTGATCATAGATACACTGCTTCCCAGTGGCACCATTGCCGTGAGGTATGAAGTCCATGCCGATGTGCAGTGTCTGTCTGTCCTCTCCCTTCTACCTCTGAATACCCGGGGTCCTACTTACAGCAGGAAGTAGAGGACCGTGGACCTGCTCCTGCCCCACCTGCGGCTGACATCCATCCTCTGCTGTTGTTATTCAGTCCTGCTAAGCACCTCCTGGAGGGAAGGAGTGGTGATAACCAGTAATCTCGCTGCTCCTTTCTCCTCAGAGCCCCAGTGACTGATTTACAGTTGTTTCTCCTTCATCGTGGTCTCCCATTGCAGAAGACGGGAATCACATGAGCCTTAAGGGTATAGGACCCTTTGAGGCTCAGGGCATAGTGACGGGAAACTGAGAATCTGAAAGAGGGGTCCCAGCTTGCACAGCGAATAAACTCTGTCAGGCCTTGCTTTTGGGGAGATGCTGGGGTCCTGTGAGCATGAACGGGGTATGTGCTTCTCACTGGAGCCTCAGTACTGTCTCTGTATTTCATATGGACCTTTCTCTGATGTGTTTCTCTCCAGTTTAAAGCATATTCCCTCTAGATTCCCTGAGGTCCATGGAGAATCTCCGAGCCCTTCCCCATGAGTCTCCAATGGCCTTCCTAATCAGGCCTTCCAGACACAATTAGAAGCCATTTCTGTCACTGGATACCCACAGCGAGCTGTGCCTTGGCCACGTCTAAGCCTGGTTGCTCACAGTGACCCCTTTCCTCTGAAGATGAACAGATGTCCCCATCTTTGCCTGTACATTCCAAGTGATACCTGCTAGGGTGGGTGGTCTTCCCAGGCCCCAAGAGTAATTCTTAGTGTTCTAGAAAGATCCCCAAAGACAGCACTGGGTCCTGTGGATGTGTGGTTTGCCTGTCTTAGAATACTCTAGGCTTTATGTGAAGCATGTTACCCAAAATAAAAAATTCTATTTTCCCTACACTCTGATAAAGTCAGACACAGGGACCATGGTCTAATCTCCTTGGTCCTCGTAGGTAATTTACTTTTTGTGTTTTTGTGGAATCCCATCCTGGTAGTTAACGCATTTCTTTCTTAAGCTGCCTGGTCATTTACCTTTATCCCTCGCCAGATGCGTGCGTGTCTTGGACGTGTCGGGTACTGGGCAGCATGCCAGGCCTGGAACCGGGGAGCCAAGGGGCACAGGCTTTGGCTTCATGGAGCTTCCACCTCTTCCTGTTCCCCCAGCAGGTGAACAGCCCGGACCAGAGCTTGGGCAACATGCCATCGTCCTAAAGGCATGCTATCTGCGTGGACTACGCATCGTCTAAGTGTTTTCTATTCCCTTCTCTAAAACCTATAAACCAAAATGTGCCTGGCTTCTTATACCACTTTGCATTTTTATACACACCAGATCCATGATTATCCCTGTCAGGTTTTATCTTGTAAGAGTTTTTTTTTTTTTTACAGTATTTTAATTAAGCTTTTCAGTCCTTCCTCTTTCATGAGCAGAGCCCCAGCACCAGCTGTGCCGATAGCTTATAGGATTATGGTGGCCCGGTGGGAGGAGACCCAGGTCAGGGAGGACCCAGTGTCCCTCTTCCATTCCGCTTAAGACCTGCAGATGTTCCTTTTGTAGGAGGGGACCGTGAGGTCACCCCCGTCTCCTTTCCCACAGCCCTCCTTTATAAGGAACACATTATAGTATTTTATGCATTAATACCCTAGAGGTATGTATTCAACAAAAGGGGAGAGTTTAAATAAACCAGGAGCCCTGATGGCACTGTGGTTGAGAGCTTGGCTGCTAACCAAAAAGGTTGGTGGTTCAAATCCACCAGCAGATCCATGGAAACCCTGTGGGGCAGTTCTTTCCTGTCCTGGAGGGTCCCTGAGAATCAGAACTGACTCGACAGCAGCGGGTTTTGGCTTCTATCATCATAGGAAGTGCTTTCTTTGAAGTGTCCAGTGACAAAAGTAACACACAAAACTAAATGCAATAATAACAAAAACAGTAATGATAATAGGAGCCCGTTAGAGTAGCTGCATTTCTGAAGCAGTTGCCGTGTCGGAGCTGGTTTTCCAGGCGCCTCGTGCTTCACTCGTTTAATCCCCGCAAGAGCCCCTCAGCTGGCCGTTACCACCCAGCCTTCTCATCTGGAACTAAAAGTCAGGGGCAGAGCGTCGAGGCAGCTGTGTGTCCAGCGCAGAGACGGTGCTGGACCTCGGGGAGCTCGTCGTGGGGAACCAGCCTGGGAACCAGGGCCCTGTGCACGGGGCTGCCACGCAGACAGAGGCACGAAACCACCGAGACCCCCCGGGGAAGGAACAGACATCCGGAGTCTTAAGGAAGTTGGCTGGTTTTCTCGGTGAACAGGCAGATGGGAAAAACCTCACATTTGTACTCAAATGGGTTGGTCTTTTTTTTTTTTTTTTTTAGTACTTTATTTATCTATTATTGTACTTAGATGAAGGTTTATAGAACAAACTAGCTTCTCATCAAACAATTAGTACATGTATAGTTTTATGACATTGCTTTTACCAACCCTACAACATGTCAACGCTCTCCCTTCTCGACCTTGGGTCCCCTATTACCAGCTTTCCTGTCCCCTTCTGCCTTCTAGTCCTTGCTCCTGGGCTGGTGTGCCCCTTTAGTCTCGTTTTGTTTTATGGGCCTGTCTAATCTTTGTCAAAGGGGTTGATCTTGACAGTGAGCTCTGCTGCTCGCCTCGTGACCTTGGGCAGACAGCTCAATTTCTTCATCTGAGCCCCAGGAACCATGCCTGTTTGTTTATCAGATAAACTGCTGTACTGACAGCACTATTCAGGGGCTTGGTAATCTCTATTAACCTGAGCTGCTTTATGTGCGTGACTCACAGTTTTGCTCTCTTGCTCAGGTTGATGTGATTGTGACTCTGGGTGGGCTCGCGGGACGTTTCGACCAGATCATGGCGTCTGTGAGCACGCTGTTTCAAGCCACCAGGATCACTCCTCTGCCAGTCATAATCATCCAAGAGGAGTCTCTCGTCTACCTGCTCCAGCCGGTAAGTGAAGAAGTATATCACAAGCACTTGGCTTCCACAACCCTCCCAGCTGTCGAGTCAGCTGGGAGAAAACGTGGGGCCTGCTGGTGTCTGTGTGAACGCAGTTACGCTGACCACGTTCGCTCCTTCGGGGTTACTTGACTTGATAGCCCTTAGGCCCGAGAAGCCCCAAAGACTTCTCTTCTTCTCAGTTCATTTTATTGAGCCCAGGGGAAAAAAAAATCTTGTAGCTTTTAATTAAGTTGGCTAAGAATTAAATTAGTTAACAGTATTGCATTCTGAGCAGTTGTATGTGAATGACACTTGAGGAAAAAAAAAATTCAACAGAGGAAACACAGGCTTGGCAAAAATTATTCAGATGGAATTCTCATACATTTTGAGTGTTGTCATTATAATTGGAAACAGGATCTGATTTTGTTGAGCACTTAAAAGAAAACTTTAGCTGTTACTCTGCAGAAGTTGCCTACTTATTAATTTCTCTGCCTCTGAATAAATTTTTAATGATGATGTCATTCATTTCCAGAGATAACCACCAAGGATATTTTCTATCAATGCAATGCTTAGAACAGGGTTTTTACCAAATGATCAAAATCTGGAAGTTGACTGATGAGTTTCGAGTTACCATCTGGTAGCACATTTTAAAGGGCAATGGGCAACTCTCCTTTGCCTCTCGCTGTGACGTACGACTTTAGTTCTGATTCTACTCCCTCTGCTGTAAAAGGAGCCCGGGTGGCACAACAGTTAACTCTCAGCTGCTGACCAGAAAGCGGCTTGAACCCACCTAATGGCTCTGTGAGAGAAAGACATGATGAATGGCTTCCATAAAGATCACGGCCTAGAAAACACTACGGGGCAGTTCTCCTGTGTCACATGGGATCGCTGTGAGTTGGAAGCGACTCCATGGCACGTGGTAACAACAACCATCTGCTATCCACTGTCTGTGTCATGCTATTAACAAAAAATCACTGTTTGGTGAATAAAGTGAGTTTACCACTCCCATTGTTCAGCCAGTTGTGCATTTTTGTTGGGTTTTCTGCCTTGCCTCACCTTGCTACTTCTGAACCATCCTGTGCGATGTGGAAGGGCAGGAGAGTGCAGACGTCAAGCTGCGTGCTTCTCTGAGGAACGTTTGCTCCTTATTCTGTCTCTGCATTCGTTCATCTGGTCAACAAGCAGCTATGGAGTGTGTATTACGTGCTGCACTGCTGGGCAGGCGTGGACAGAAACAACAGCAAGATGTGATCTTTGCTCTCCAGTTGATGCCCCAAGAAGGGAGGCAGTGAATTACAATAGTTAAAAAGGCTGGCACATCATGATAAACCAAAAAATCACCAACCGATTGCCATCGAATCAAGTCTCAGTTATAGCAATCCTGTAGGACAGAGTGGAGCTGCCCTGTAGGGTTTCCAAGGCTGTAATCTTTATGGAAGCCAACTGCTACATCTTTCTCCTGCAGAGAGGCTGGTGGGTTCAAACCACCAGTCTTTTGGGTAGCAGCTGAGTGCTTAACCACTGCACCACCAAGACATCCAGGTGAAGAAGGAGTATATAACCCGGTTGTGGGCGTGGCAGGAAGGGCTCCCAGAGGCCCTCACGTTTTAGTCACTCAGTCGATTCATTGGAGACTTATTGAGCACCTGCTGTGTCCCAGGCTCTGTTCTAGGGATTTAGCTTTCAACAGAACAGACAAAACCGGTGCATTCATGAAACATTCATGCTAGTGAGCTTACATTTCCACAGAGTCCTCCAGAACAAGTAAATGTGTTCTACAGGAGACGACAGAGAAGTCATTCAGCACCAGAGGGGGTCACGAACGAGAAGTTCATGTGCACAGTCTGTTATAGGCTCCACAGAGGTGGAGTGGTGGGGCACATTGTAGGATCCATAGAGGAGGAGTTGTGGGGCATGTTATAGGATCCACAGAGGAGGAGGAGGTGCAGGGCATTTTGTAAGATTTTTTATAAAGGAGGAGGTGCAGGGTGTGTTGTAGGATCCATAGAGGAGGAGGTGCGGGGTGTGTTGTAGGATCCATAGAGGAGGAGGTGGGGGGTGTGTTGTAGGATCCATAGAGGAGGAGCTGTGGGGTGTGTTATAGGATCCGTAGAGGAGGAGGTGTGGGGTGTGTTGTAGGATCTATGAGAGAAGGAGGTGCAGGGCATGTTGTAAGATCCATAGAGGAGGAGGTGGGGGACGTGTTATAGCATCCATAGAGGAGGAGGTGCGGGGTGTGTTGTAGGATCCATAGAGGAGGATGAGGTTTGAGGTATCTTGTAGGATCCATAGAGGAGGAGGTGGGGGTCATGTTGTAGGATCCACAGAGGAAGAAGTGTAGGGCATGTCGTAGGATCTGCAGAGAACCGTGTACAGCTGGAGTGTGGGAGCCAAGTGGAGAAGTGTGAAATTCCACATCGTGAGCAGCCTTGAATCCCATACAGTGGAATGTAAACTTTCTCTGTGGGTTAGGGGGTCAGCAAGAGATTTCAGTTAGCAGTGTGGTGGGCACAGGCCACGTGTCTTTGGTTTCTTAAGCTTCTTATCGAACTGAATACCCATAGTTTCATGGCACTTTCTGAAGTGAATCATTGAGCCTAATTATACAGGCGTGCACCACGTAGGGTCCTCCCAACCATACATACGTACGTGATCCCGTAAGGCTATACAGGCAGTCCCCTGCTTATGAACATCTGACTTACGTACAACCCGTAGTTATGAACCAACCCCCACAAAGCCTATTATATTAAAAATTCAAGGTACGTACAATGGTTCATAAGAATAAACTGGCACTGCTTTGCGACATGCATCAAAACGTTATTATAATTACTGTGTTATTATGTTAAAGGTGTTTTAGTGTATTTGGAAGTGTTTTTTTAATGTTTTTTATGCGTCAAAATGTACACTATATACTATACAGTAAGATAAACGTTTGACGACTGATGTTAGATATAAACCGTACCTAACTGTTCCAATTTATGTATAAATTCCACTTAAAGACAGATGTAGGAATGGAACTCGTAACCGGGTATCTTCCTATGTAAGATACGGTGTTCGCACAACATCCAAATCACGTAATGTCCTACTTCACAGGACGTATCGCGAACATTAAGCAATGCGTGACTGTGTATTGTATGGTGCTGATGGTATGTGTGATAGCTGAGGTGGTCAGCTGCAACTTCTCTCTGTATACAGACGGGTTGGTTAACAGATTACTAGTTAGTTAAAGCTACAGAACAATAATTTTAAAAATATGTTTGGAAGATTCACTGACAGGAAAGCCACATCGAGAAAATGGCTCTGCCTCAAGATCTTTCCATCGTTGTGGTGTTCTACAGTCTCGTTCTGATGTAAGTGTGGACTTTCTAAAACGTATCAGCTCGAGTTCATTGTGTCTTTTCTGTTGATGGGGGCATGCTGGCTGTCCCCAGTTCTGGAGGCCTCTTAACCATTGTTTTCCCAAATACTGTCTCTGCCCTGTTCATATTTTCCCTTTTTATGCACTCCAGTTGAGTGGATGCAGTGTCCTCCACCTGTGCCCTACAGATCTCAGAACGGCTTTTTGGTATTTTCTAGGTCTTTCTGTCTCCGTCGGGTTCTGGAGTTGTCCCTTAGCTCTGCATCCCATGGCAGTCTCCCGGGGACTGTCTGCTCTGCTGCCCAGCCCTTCTCCAGCTTTCAGTTCCTGCCCTGGTTCTTTTCCTCACACGCTTGACCTTCATGCCTACTTCCAAGTCTCTTCCTTCTGAAAGCAGAAAGACTGTCAGTATGTTTTACCATAACCTTAGTTATTGTAACAGTATATAATTGTAACAATATGTAAATATAATGCCATTACTATTACTGGAGCCTTTTTATGTTCCGGAGTAATTCTAATACCTGACGTCTTTACGCGTCAGCACCCTTTTCTGCTGGCTTCTGCGTTTGTGTATCGTAACCTTGGTTCCTTTATGTTTTGTGGCTTTTGGCCAAGACCTCGTATTTCTGGGAACTTGAGGAATTATTTGAGACTTGGGTTACACTGAGTCTGAAGAGAACGGATGTTTGCTCCTGTCAGGCCCCTGAGGGGTGACCAGCCCCATTCCTCGGGGACGCTAGGAACTCAGGACGTTTGTCGGAGAATATTTGGGGCCATCTGTTGTTGTTGTTGTGAGTTGCCATAGAGTTGATTCTGACACAGGGAGGCCCCAGGTGTGCAGAGCAGAACTGCTCCAGAGGGTTGTCAAGGCTGTGACCCTCCAGAAGCAGATCTCCAGGCATGTCTTCCCAGGCGCCTCTGGGTGGGTTTGAACTGCCGAACTTCTGGCTAGTAGGCAAGTGCTTAACCACTTGTGCCATGTGGATTCTGGATGTAATCCTGCTGGGGCTTGAACTCATGGTTACAAATGCTCGCAGGAGCCTTTTTTCCCTCCTCGCTACTGCAGAGTGCCAAGGTTTGTCCAGGGAGGCGTCTTCACAGGCCAGTGTGGGTGTTATTTGTATCCCTCCATGTTGTTTGCCATCAGGTCGATTCTGACTTGTAATGACCCCATGTGACAAAGCAGGACCGTCCCATAGGGCTTTCTAGGCTGTAATCTTTACAGGAGCAGATTGCTAGGTCTTTCCCCCACAGAGTGGCCGGCGGGTTGGAACCACTGGTCTCTCAGTTAGCAGTCGAGTGCTTAATCACTGTGCTGCCTTGTCTCTTATTCCTCCTTACATGTATATAATTAATCATATATTTTAATATATAAATATACATAATTACTTTCAAATAACACAAATCTTGTATATCCTACCTTCTTGCTGTAAACCTAAATTTAAATTATTATTTTTAATTATAACAAAATCTACTTATAAATAATCTTTATCATATAATCAGGTTAAATGAGATTACAACTGAGCTATGCTAAAGTACTTGAAAAGTGGTAACATTCAGCTAAATCTTCATTTCTGTGTTAGTTTTGAGAGCAGTGTCTTCTGGAATACGCTCTGCGATGGGTTGTCTGAAACTGAAGAAAGTGGCAGGAAGAGGAATGAGACACCTTACGGGAGCTGTCTGGGTTGGGTGATGTTTTCAGTGTCATGGTTGGTGAGGAACTAGCCCTGTGGGTGCTGCACTGCTGCTCAGTGGTTAGGCTGGTCCTGGACCCTGGAACGGAAGTGTGCTCGTCTAGACCCTCGATCTTCGTGGCCTGTGATGTGCTGTGGCCCTTCCTGTGGGTTGGCACGTGGACTGGGAGACTGTGTTCCACCATTAAGCACTCACCTTGCCCGCTTTATTTCCACCGTGTGGGAATGAGGTGCCTACCCGGCAGTAGCTCACGTCCCTCTTTCAGTTGTTTACATGCCCAGCCCTCGCCTTTCACCTGTGTTCACTTTCCAGTCCCCTTCCTGTGACTTAGTTTTGTTAAGGACAAAGGAGATTTAACAAGCGTACAGAGCCCCTGGTGGTGCAATGGTTCGAGTGCCCAGCTGCTAACCAAAAGGTGGCGGTTTGAACCCACCCAGTGGCTCCTTGGGAGAAAGGCCTGGTAATCCGCTCCCATAAAGACGACAGCCTAGGAAACCCTATGGGGCAGTTCTACCCTCTTCTGTAGGGTCGCTGTGAGTCGGAATCAACTTGACAGCAAAAGGTTTGGGTACTCCTTCACTGAAGGAACCTGGTTGCACAGTCGTTAAGCACTTGCTAACTGAACCCACCAGCTACTCTGCAGGAGGAGGATGTGGCAGTCTGCTTCCGTAAAGACGACAGCCTTGGAAGCCCTGTCGGGGCAGTTCTACTCTGTTCTGTAGGGTCGCTATGAGTTGGAATCGATGGCACACAACAACAGCATACAGTAACATAGTTCAAGGTCTGTTTAAAGATGGAAAAATACCTGGGATTCTATAGCAGTTGATTGTTAGCCGATAAGGTTTTTATATTGTATTTTGGCATATTTAACTTACTGTGGGTCAGAGTGTCATTATGAGTAAACACCTCAGTAGGTAGCATTTACTTTGAAAAAAAAAAATTACTTTGAAGCAATGGTCAATTTGCCATTTTTAAACAGAAAAGTAAAAATAGGATGCATACAATTGGTCTCAACCCACCTGGATCAAAAAAGAATGAAGAACACCAAGGACACAAGGTAAATACAAGCCCAAGAGACAGAAAGGGCCACATGAACCAGAGACTACATCATCCTGAGACCAGAAGAACTAGATGGTACCTGGCTATAACCGATGACTGCCCTGACAGGGAACACAACAGAGAACCCCTGAGGGAGCAGGAGAGCAGTAGGATGCCAACCCCAAATTCTCATAAAAAGACCAGACTTAATGGTCTGACTGAGACTAGAAGGACCCCGGTGGTCATAGCCCCCAGACTTTCTGTTGCTTCCAGGACAGGAACCATTCCCAAAGCCAACTCTTCAGACATGGATTGGACTGGTCAATGGGTTGGAGAGGGATGCTGGTGAGGAGTGAGCTTCTTGGATCACTTGAGACTATGTTGGCATCTCCTGCCTGGAGGGGAGATGGGAGGGTAGAGGGGGTTAGAAATTGGTGAAATGGACATGAAATGAGAGGGTGGAGGGAGAGAGCGGGTGGTCTCATTAGGGGGAGAGTAATTGGGAGTATGTAGCAAGGCGTATATAAGTTTTTGTGTGAGAGACTGACTTGATTTGTAAACTTTCACTTCAAGCACAATAAAAATTATAAATAAAATGATGCAGCCAAAAAAAAATATATATATAGGATGCATAGTAGCTGCTCCCTTAAAGTAAGCATCCCTCTTTTACTTCTAAAATGTATACTTAAGATATCTTCACCTTTTCTGAGCAACTTTTCTGAAGCAGGTGAGAGGGAGCTTAGACAGGGACCTTCTCTGGTATGGATACTAGCCAGGCTGCCCTGCCACCGAGACCTCCGGGACCACGTGTCCTCCCCTTGCTCCCTGTGGCCAGTGCGCCTGGCTCCAGTCCCCCATATACTCTTGCTCATTTTCTGGTCCTGTGCCTCACAGAAGTGCAGAAATCTTAGCTTCTGTACACTGAGTAGAAATTATTGTTTATCTCCAAGTTTTATGGCAGCTTGTAATGCAAGTTAATAGGATTTATGGCCAAGAAATGAGATGTCCCAGAATTAACAAGGCACCCTTTTACATTATCCTAAACCTCGTTCACAGATTCCTGTTCTAGATTTCAGGATTTGACGTCGGAGACCGGTGTTATAGAGCTGACATCTGTCAGTTGTTTTCTCGCTTGAACAAACTTCTAAATATGTTGTAGGTATTTCTTCCTCGTGGTTTTCATCGCATTGTTCTGTTGCTTGTTTTATTCTCTCTCACTAGATCAGTTACTTATTGTGTAATGTCCAGGCATTTTTACATTATACACTTGTGATGTGGGTGACGAATGTGATAAAAAACAAACGAAAACTTATTGCCGTCGCGTCGATTCCGACTCATGGCGGCCCTGTGTGTTACAAAGTAAAACTGCTCTCCACAGGTTTTCTTGACTGTGGTCTTCACAGAAGTACATCACCAGGCCTTTATTCCCTGGTGCCCCTGGGTGGATTTGACGCCAACTTTAGGTTAGTCCAAACCCAAAATCAAACCCATTGTTGTCAAGTGGATTCTGACTCATAACGACCCTCTAGAACAGAGTAGAACTGCCCCACAGAGTTTCCAAGGAGCGGCTGGTGGATTCTTCGAACCGCCAACCTTTCTGTTGGCAGCGGAGCTGTTAACCATTGTGCAC
Source organism: Elephas maximus indicus (assembly GCF_024166365.1). Lineage (NCBI taxonomy): Eukaryota > Metazoa > Chordata > Mammalia > Proboscidea > Elephantidae > Elephas > Elephas maximus. Next base: position 5,237,595 of record NC_064826.1, read on the forward strand.
CAGGACTCTGCTTTAGGTTAGCAGTTGAGCACAAACCATTTGTATCGCACAGGGTCCTTGATGATATGATGTTGTTGTTAGTTGCTGTCAGGTTGATTCTAACTCTTGGCAACCCCACGTGTGTCAGGGTAGAAGTGTTTCATGGGGGTTTCTAGGCTGTGTCCTTTTGGAAGTAGATTACCAGTCCTTATTTCCGAGGTGCCTTCGGGTGGGTTCGAACTGCCAACCTTTTGGTTAGTGCTACCCCAGAGATATGTTACTAGTCTGATAATACCTGAGATGTAAATGCCGTGTGCGTGGTGGTCTCTGCTGAGCCTGCGGGGGTGGGTCCGTCTGCCCACGCACACCCAGGCCCACACGACCCCCAGTGATCACATCAGCGATTCTCAGAGAAGGCCTCAGTTCTAGATAGCTTTGATCATCTTCTTGCTGTTTTATTACCCAGTGACAATTCCTGTCTTTGGAGTAGTTGCTATTTTTTACTCTTCGCCTGAATGTCCGCCTGATATGATCGCGTTGTTTCCTGGCCTTTCAGTCTCTGGTATAAACCATAGCGCAGCACAAAGCCCTGAAGCATCCGTGTGCAGTGTGAGGCCTGAGAGATCCTTGACAGATGAGCAACCACAGGGATGTGAAAGGGAGGGATTTGCCCAAGGTCACACCGTGTTTCTCTGAAGGAAATTGGTGCTGAAATGCAGTAGCTCTCCTGCAGTGAGGTTCTATAGAAGAACCCCAGGGCAGTCTGGAGACTGTGGGCAAGGCCAGTCTTTCTCTCCTCGAGGTGGCCTGCCACGCTGAGCCTCCCTCCTCCCTCCCGCTTCCTCTGCCCACCCCACTCAGCCTGCCCTCGGTGTCTCGCCTGCAGGGCGGCCCTTGCCTTGCTCCCTCTTTGCCCACCCCGCTCAGCCTACCCTCGGTGTCTCGCCTGCAGGGCGGCCCTTGCCTTGCTCCCTCTTTTCCAGGAGCCTTTCCCGTGGTTTATGCGCAGCCACACATCTCCCCCCGGCATCCTCTTCCCCTTCCTTCCAATGGCACCAGGCTTTCTAGAGAAAAGTTTTCTCTGCTACTCACCTTTCTTCTCTTTTTTCCCCTCTTCTATGTTTTTATCCTCCTCCTCCTCCTCCACATGGGACTTGTAAAATAGAAAACAAAAACCTATCCTATTGTAGGCTGAAGCATCAGTTGTATGCATGTGAGGAAGAAAACTTTCCATTTGAATCTGAAATAAGACATAATAAAACTCCAGAGCTATATATAGATCTCATGTTGTCCTAACATCCCCTTTAGATTTCCACAGAAATCTGCCCTCCATGGTTTCATCCATTTAATTAAATTAATTTTCTTTAACTAAGAAGTTAACCCACGCTGCCGTTTTCTGTTTTGTGCATCTGCAAAACGGAGGGCACTCATCCACGGAGGCTGTGCCCTGGCAGACAGTTGGTGGGCTCTGGCAGTGCAGACATAAGACCCTGCCTCTGTCTACTGCTCATCATTTAATGGGGAGAGAGGGAAGAAAGAAAAGATTCAGAAATACAAGGGAGCGCTGGGCACCATGGGGATACCACAGAAAAAGCATGGAACCCAGACTGGGTGCAGGGCTGGTGGTGCGAGGTGGACCTGCTCGGGGAGGTGGCATCTAAGGAAAGAGCAATGAAGAGCTATCCTCAGACAAAGGAGCAGAGATGTTTAATGTGGGAGGAGTGTCCCCTGCAAGGGCACGTTTGGGACATCACACTGCTGGGTCAGGACACCATGGGGTATGCGGAGGGCAGATGGGCTCTAAAGAGGTTGGGGGCTCGGCTGTCCTTGGAAAGACAGCCTTTTATTGAGAGCAGAGAGCAGTTCTTAAGCATTTTTATCGAGCGATGAACACTTTGGAATGGTTGGTTTGGTAGCAAGATGGAAGACACATTGGTCAGGGAAGAGATGGAAGCTTGGGAGGCCAGCTGGCTTTTTTAGACACCCAGGCAAGACATGAAGAGTGGCTGAACTGAAAAAGTGGACATGGGCAAGAAGAAGGGTGATGGGGTGTATTCTCAAAGTCTTCACAAGAGAAAATGCAGAGGGAAGAGTCAACACCATGCCGAGAACTCTGGACTCCACAGCTGCACACTGCCCTGCCTGGGGAGAGAGCCTGAGAACAACAGATTCAAGTGTGAAGATGGCTGTTGACTTTGGGGTACACAGAGATCGAGCTGCCCTTGGCACCAAGTAGAATTGTCTAAGAGGTTGTGCGGTGTTGGACTCCAGAGGGACCTGGCCTGGAGGTACAACATTGAAAATCATCAACAATTAATCAAGTAACTAAAACTTACGAGGGGGCTCTTACAGCCCAGGAGGGAGGTATGCAGTGAAAAGAGTAATGGCAGAGGGTAAGACCCTAGGAAACACCTTCTACGCCACCAGGGTTTCCTGGAAATACCTTAAGGGAAAAGAAATAGGACAACTTGAAAAAGAATGATGTTACTGAAGGTTTCAGGAGGCAAGGGTGTGGTCAACTTGGGCAGCAGGGACAGAAAGGATACCATGGATTTGGCAGCTGGGAAGAAACGTGGTAAAGTACAGTTTTCATGGCACTTTATGGGTAGAAGAAGCCCCTGGGTGGTACAGATGGTTAACATGCTCAGCTGCTAACTGAAAGGTTGGAGGCTCAAATCCACCCATAGGTGCCTTGGAAGAAAGGCCTGGTGATCTACTTCTGAAAACTCAGCCATTGAAAACCCCGCGGAGCCCAGTTCTGCGCTGACACACACAGGTCACCATGAGTCGGAGTCAACTTGATGGCAACTAGAGACTATATGGGTAGAAACCAGGTTGCTGAGAGTGGAGTGGTAAGCAGGATGGGAGGTAGGAATATATTTTTCTTATATTATTGTTTACTCTTTTATTATGCAGTCATAGCTCTTGGATTGTTTTGAGTAGCCTGGGAACTAAAATTATTTTGGTGGGAACATTTTCTGTGTTAAAAACAAACAAAATCATGACCCATAGGTCTGGGCTCACACTTGCCTTTCCCCTATGACAAGGAGGCTGCACTTACCTTGTTGCTATTGAGCTCCTTGCCACAGTTTCGTAAGATGCTTGCATATTTATAGACACTGATTTTGTCAGTACACCTTGCTGAAATAGAGGGTCAGCAAAAAAGAGGAAGACCCTCAACAAGACGGATTGACACAGTGGCTGCGTAAATGGGCTCAAGCATAACGATTGTGAGGATGGTGCAAGAACCGACTTGACAGCACCTAAGAACAACAACAACAGCCCTGTGGAGGTACTTCACCCTCTTTTTAATTCACATTCTCTTCCCAAAAGAAAGCAAACAAACAAAACACTCAGACGACTCTCCTGGCCTCCCGCCAGCTCTGCTCTGTGATTCTGACAGGTGCTCCCTGTCGTCTGGCTGGTGATTGGGTGTAAACCTCTGAGCAGACTTCTAAACCCTCTCCCTGGCCGTCTTCTCAAGGATACCTGGCCTTGGGAAACTGGCCTATCTGTCCTTTTCCAAACTGATCACAGCCTGTGTCTCACCCTCAGCCACTCTTATTTCCCCCTATTTTATCCCACTGGTCTCTGCCAAAAACACTTCTAAGGCACTCTCTCCTTTTAAAGCCCTACTCAGTTCTGTCTTCCACACAACACTCCTAACAAACCTCCTAAACATAGGGGGCAGTTTCTTCTTCTGAATCATTTTCATCACTTTTTAAATGTGCTTCCCTCCTCCTCTTAGGTTTTTGAAATAGTCTATCTGTAAATTAACATTTAAGTTACGAGTTTTCTAATTTTCCAAACCTTCAGAAACTTATAATTGCCTAGTTCGCTTGATGCCAGCCAAACTCAAGTGCACTGGAGGTTTAGACAGCCCACGTGTGTGACCCTGTTATCCAGACTATTCACTGTGGGGTCCTCCATAAAATGCCAGGTCAGGGGCTGTGACTGTCCCACGCATTTCCCATTTGGCATGTGTTGTCTTCCTGGTGTGTGTGAAGCTCATTTGGGGAGAGATTGTTTTTTAGTGGCTGATGTGTGATTCCTGCTAGAAAAGAGATGATGATGGTGGTGGTGATGGTAATTGGATGTAAAGCCACCTGGATGGACAGAGCCTCAGGGAGAGGTCAGGCTGGCACCTGCCTGGATGGACAGAGTGTAAGGGAGAGGTCAGACACAGGCTGGTACCCGCCTGGATGGACAGAGTCTCAGGGACAGGGCCAGACACAGGCTGGCACCTGCCTGGATGGACAGAGTCTCAGGGACAGGGTCAGACACAGGCTGGCACCCGCCTGGATGGACAGAGTCTCAGGGACAGGGCCAGACACAGGCTGGCACCCGCCTGGATGGACAGAGTCTCAGGGACAGGGCCAGACACAGGCTGGCACCCGCCTGGGTGGACAGAGTCTCAGGGACAGGGTCAGACACAGGCTGGCACCCACCTGGATGGACAGAGTCTCAGGGACAGGGCCAGACACAGGCTGGCACCTGCCTGGGTGGACAGAGTCTCAGGGACAGGGTCAGACACAGGCTGGTACCCACCTGGATGGACAGAGTCTCAGGGACAGGGTAAGACACAGGCTGGCACCTGACTGGATGGACAGAGTCTCAGGGAGAGGTCAGACACAGGCATCCAAGGCTTTGGCCTTCAAGGCGTCCTTCTAAAGGAGATTTGTAGGAAGATGTCCATCAGCAGAGACCTACAGTGACCCCTCAGCAGTTCCAAAGCAGTGGAAAAGGAACTTCACACTCTGTCTCCATGGAAATGTCTTTCTTTCACTTTCGACTGAGTGACAGAGCATCACTTGATGCAATAGGTGAGAGGGGCTGTACAGGCAGGACACAGAGAAGACATGGGCCCAGCCGTCATTACTCATCAGAATCCGATACCCGGTGAACTGATGGCTCATGGGGTGCTGGGTGTCCTCCTCCCCACGCCCCTCCCTCTGCCATCTGAGGCAAGGACGCAGATGCCTCACGTCCCGGAACTTAGTTCAGTTACCATTGCTTCAGCATCTTCCTCTGATTGAAAACGAGACACCAGTGCAGTGCCCGTGGGCTGTGAGGAGCTGAGTGCCAGCAGGAGGAGCAGGGGCCTCGGGGAGGACCGCTCGGGAGGCCTCAGGGAGGACTGCTCAGCGGGCGCTCTGTGTGGAGAGCTGGCACAGCGCCTCCTGGACTGTGCACCTCTGCGGCCAATTCCAAGCTCTTTCCCACAACTGGGATCGTTTGATCATACTTGCCCCAAAAGTAATCAAAACTGAAAGTGAGAAAGAGTGGAAAATTTATACAAATAAAGTTAAGCTGGGAGGGGCAGGGAGTGAGGGTGTGAATTCAAATTGTGCATTCACACTGACACCTCTTTGAGGGGGCTGCCAGGTGCCTCTACCCCCTTCTCCCTACCCCCACAACCACGCACCACCCACCCATCCATACACTACACACATACAGACACACATACACACCATACACACACCACATACACACATATGCCACATACACACCACACACACAGAAATACAGAACACACCACATATACACACCACACACACACACCACACAACACGCAGAAACACATATACATCACACCATACTTGCATATACATACATGCGTACACACCACACACAGACCCCATCACATACACACACATGAATACACACCCTGCACACACCATGCCGAGCACGTAAACACCCCTAGCATCTCAGCTCTTCTTCTCTTATTGAGAGGAGGTACTCTCTCAGGTTGACTGGGGAGGAAGCTTTCCTGAAAACCACTGACCTGTATAGTCTTCTGTGTAAAAGTTCCACTCAATCCGTCATAACTTTGTCATTATCAGGATTATAATGTGTGCTGAGACGTGCATATAGCAGTACAATACTGAAAGTTTAACAAGGCATCAAAGGCAGGAAGCAGGTTAGCAAAGCAGGCTGTGACCCCACACAACTGATGGGCTGAGAGAGTGTGAAGCCTGGATGGAGAATAGGGCCTCCCCGGCCCATGCTGTCCTCTGAAGCTGGCCAAGGCACTTGATGGTGTAACTGAGCAAACAGGATGGCCTAAATGCTGAAGACATGCTGAGTGTTAACATACCGCAGCAATCTCTTGACAGCCACGCGTGACTTACAAACAGCCTTGGACCTGCAAGCCTGGAAAATTACTGAAATAACAGTAGCGTGGGCTCATACAGCTCTTGTGCAGCTTAGAAAGTGCCTTCATCTTTGTCTCCGTTGGTTCTCCAGCAGCCTGGACAGCAAGCTCACTAGCTATGTTTCCCTCTTTCTTAGATGAGGACACTCTGCCTTGGACAGTGTTGTGAGTGTATGGTACGTCCAGTAAGAGTCCAGGAAGGTTAGAATCCTTGTCCTATGTCCGGGAGTCCCTTGGTTGCACATACTCACACTTGACTGATTACTTGCCAAAAGGTTGGCAGTTCAAACCCACCAAGAGGCACCTTGGAAGACAGGCCTGGTGATCCGCTTCCAAAAGCTCACAGCCTTAAAAACCCTGTGGAACACAGTTCTCCTCTGCACGCATGGGGTCACTGTGAGTCAGAGCTGACTCTCCAGCAAGTAACAAAAATGAAGGCCTACACCCTTTGCTTTATAGCTGTCCATTAGAATCCCTGCTTAGGCTGGATCCCAATGGAGAACTCCAAAGAAATGAAGAAGTGACCAGTTTCAAGTGTCTTCTAGGCAGCGAGAAAGTGGTCGACCAGAAGTATGCATTGAAATCATCTGCATAGCTTACTTTGTCTGCAGTCTACTTTTGTATTACGAAAATTGTCGTGTATATGGAAAATTTGTAGTGAACGTGTACACTTTACATTGTATCACATATGTCCTATCTGTATCTGTCTATGTATAGATTTGGTTGTTTTGCAACTATTTGGAAAGTGAGCAGCAGACCTCGTGTTACATCACATCAGCATGCATCTCCTGAGGATAACAGCTGTTGGCCTAAATACCACAACACCACAGGTGCAGCAAAGACAAACGTTGCTACGTCGCCTAATAGCTGGCCTAAATACCACAACGCCACGAGCGCAGCAAAGACAACCGTTGCTACGTCGCCTAATAGCTGGCCCAAATACCACAATGCCTCGAGCGCAGCAAAGACAACCGTTGCTACGTCGCCTAATAGCTGGCCCAAATACCACAACGCCACGAGCGCAGCAAAGACAACCGTTGCTACGTCGCCTAATAACTGGCCTAAATACCACAATGCCACGAGCGCAGCAAAGACAAACATTGCTAACATCGCCTAATATCCAGTCCGTCAACTTCCCCAATTGTTCCAAAATGGTCTTTTATATCTACTATTTTCCACCCCAAATTTAACAGCATTTGGTTAGTATATCCATTTAATATATTTTAATCTAGAAAAGTCTCCCTACCCTTTTTCTTTCTTTTTCCCATTTTCAAGTTATCTGTGGACAAACCCTTTGGTACTGTCTGAATATCCCAATTCCCAAAACTTTCCACCTAAATGGCTTTGGCACCCATTGATAAATCTTGCATAAATTATTTCATAGGAACTGTAAAGTGGTTTTCTAATTGTCATTTCTTTTGCATGTGTTAGCTAGCATTCTTCTGTGATGAAGAATTTCCCTAACCCACCAGGGACAGAGTATAGTTTCTCCTAAAAATGGAGAGTAAATACTTAACTCTCTCTTCTTTATATTTTTTTTCTTTGATTTTATAAATTTTATCTTTTAGAGCACTGTATCGAAAGTACAGTTATCTAGAAAGTACACAAAGTTAGCACCCACCCCATCTCCCTGCACCTATATCTCCTATTAACATCTTGCGCAGGGTGTTTTTAGAACAGTGAAGCTGTTCTGCAGGACACAGTAATAGTGGATGCACGACGTTATGCCTTGTCGAAACCCGTAGGACTGTCCAACACAGAGTTGTGGTTGTTCGGTGCCATCTAGTCAGCTCTGACTCAGACTCAGAGCAGCCCTGTGCACATCAGAACGAAACCATGCCCGGTCCTGCGCCATCCCTACAGTCGTTGTTATGCTTGAGCCCATTGTTGTTGTTCTGGTTAGGTGCTGTCAAGTCAGTTCCAATTCACAGCGACCCTACGTACCACAGAATGAAATACTGCCCAGTCCTGCACCATCCTTGCCATGCCTGAGCCCATTGTCGCAGCCACTGTGTCAATCCACCTCATTGAGGGTCTTCCTCTTTTCCACTGACCCTGTACTTTACCAAGAGTGATGTCCTTCTCCAGGGACTGATCCCTCCTGACAACACGTCCAAAGTACGTAAGACACAGTCTCGCCATCCTTGCTTCTAAGGAGCACGCTGGGTGCACTTCCTCCAAGACAGATTTTTTGTTCTTTTGGCAGTCCATGGTATATTCAATATTCTTCACCAACACCACAATTCAAAGGCTTCAATTCTTCTTCGGTCTTCCTTATTCATTGTCCACCTTTTACATGTATATGATGTGATTGAAAATACCATGGCTTGGGTCAGGCGCAGCTTAGTCTTCAAGGTGACATCTTTGCTTTTTAACGCTTTAAAGAGGTCCTTTGCAGCAGGTTTACCCAGTGCAATGCGTCCTTTGGTTTCTTGACTTCTGCTTCCATGGCCGATGATTGAGGATCCAAGTAAAATGAAATCCTTGACAACTTCAGCCTTTTGTTCTGTTTACCATGATGTTGCTTATTGGTCTAGTTGTGAGGATTTTTGTTTTCTTTATCTTGAGGTGCAATCCATATTGAAGTACTTCAAGTCCTCTTCACTTTCAGCAAGCAAGATTATGTAATCTGCATAACGCAGATTGTTAATGAGTCTTCCTCCAATCCTGATGCCCCCATCTTTTTCACATGGTCCAGATTCTCGGATTATTTGCTCAGAATACAGATTGAATATGTATAGTGATAGGATACAACTTTGATGCACAGGTTTCCTGACTTTAAACCAATCAGTATCCCCTCATTCTGCCCGAACAACTGCCTCTTGATCCATGTAAGGGTTCCTTGTGAGCACAATTAAGTGTTCTGGAATTCCCATTCTTCACAGTGTTATCCATAGTTTGTCATGATCCACACAGTCGAATGCTTCAGCATAGTCAATAAAACAGAGGTAAACATCCTTCTGGTGTTCTCTGCTTTCAGCCAGGATCCATCTGACATCAGCAATGATATCCCTGGTTCCATGTCCTCTTCTGAAACCAGCCTGAATTTCTGGCAGTTCCCTGTCAATACACTGCTGTAGCCGTTTTTGAATGATCTTCAGCAAAATTTTGCTTGCATGTGGTATTAGTGATATTGTTCTATAATTTCCACATTTGGTTGGATCACCTTTCTTGGGAATAGGCACAAATATGGATTTCTTCCAGTCAGTTGGCCAGGAAGCTGTCTTCCATATTTCTTGGCATAGACGAGTGAGCACCTCCAGCGCCGCATCTGTTTGTTGAAACATCTCGATTGATATTCCATCAATTCCAGGAACTTTGTTTTTCGCCAATGCCTTCAGAGGAGCGTGGACTTCTTCCTTCTGTACCGTTGGTTCCTGATCATATACCACCTCTTGAAATGGTTGAACATCAGCTAATTTTTTTGGTATAATGACTCTGTGTATTCCTTCCATCTTCTTTTGATGCTTTCTGTGTTGTTTAATTTTTTCCCCATAGAATCCTTCACTATTGCAACTCAAGGCTTAAATTTTTTCCTCAGTTCTTTCAGCTTGAGAAACACCGAGCATGTTTTTCCCTTTTGGTTTTCTATCTCCAGCTCTTTGCACATATCATTATAATACTTTACTTTGTCTTCTCAAGCTGCCCTTTGAAATCTTCTGTTCAGTTCTTTTACTTCATCATTTCTTCCTTTTGCTTTAGCTACTTGATGTTCGTGAGCAAGTTTCAGAGTTTCCTCTGACATCCATCTTGGTCTTTTCTTTCTTTCCTGTCTTTTCAGTGACCTCCTGCTTTCTTCATGGATGATGTCCTTGATGTCATTCCACAACTCGTCTGGTCTTCGGTCACTAGTGTTCAGTGTGTCAAATCTGTTCTTGAGATGATCTCTAAATTCAGATGGGATATACCTAAGGTCATATTTTGGCTCTCATGGACTTGCTCTGATTTTCTTCAGTTTCAGCTTGAACTTGTGTATGAGCAATTGATAGTCTGTTCCACAGTCGGCCCCTGGCCTTGTTCTGACTGACGATATTGAGCTTTTCCATCGTCTGTTTCCACAGATGTAGTCAGTTTGATTCCTGCGTGTTCCACCAGGAGAGGCCCATGTGTATGGTCGCCGTTTATGTTGGTCAAAGAAGGTATTTGCAATGAGGAAGTCACTGGTCTTGCAAAATTCTATCATTCAATCTCCAGCATTGTTTCTATCACCAAGGCCATATTTTTAACTACTGATCTTTCTTCTTTGTTTCCAACTTTCGCATTCCAATCACCTGTGATTATCAATGCATCCTGATTGTGCGTTCAGTGAAATTCAGACTGCAGCAGCTGATAAAAACCTTCTATTTCTTCATCTTTGGCCCTAGTGGTTGGTACATAAATTTTAATAATGGTTGTATCAACTGGTCTTCCTTGTAGGTGTATGGATATCATCCTATCACTGACAGCACTGTACTTCAGGATAGATCTTGAAATGTTCGTTTTGACAATGACTGTAACACCATTCCACTTCGAGTTGTCATTCCCAGCATAGTAGACTATATGATTGTCTGGTTCAAAATGGCCAATACCAGTCCATTTCAGCTCACTAATGCCTAGGATATCAATGTTTATGCATTCCATTTCTTTTTTGATGATTTCCAATTTTCCTAGATTCGTACTTTGTACATTCCAGGTTCCGATTATTAATGGATGTTTGTGGCTCTTTCTTCTCATTTTGAGTCGTGCCACATCGGCAAAGGAAGGTCCCAAAAGCTTTACTCCGTCCACATCATTAAGGTCGACTGTACTTTGAGGAGGCAGCTAGCCCTTCCCCAGTCATATTTTTAGTGCCTTCTAACCTGGGGGGCTCATCTTCCAGCACTATATCAGACAATGTTCCGCTGCTATTCATAAGGTTTTCACTGGCTAATGCTTTTCAGAAGTAGACTGTCAGGTGCTTCTTCCTATTCTGTCTTAGTCTGGAAGCTCAGCTGAAACCTGTCCTCCATGGGTGACCCTACTGGTATCCGAATATCGCTGGCATAGCTTCTAGCATCACAACGACACACAAGCCCCCACAGTACGACAAACTGACAGATGTGTGGGGGCCAACACAGAGAGTGAAATCTAATGTAGACTGTGGAGTTTGGGGGATAATAATGTGTCACCGTTGGTTTTTGAGTTGTAAGAAATGTCCCACAGGACTGCAAGATGTTTGTTTATTTTGAAGAAGCTCCTCGCCGGGTCTGCGCACATTCCTATTTGACAGCTGTCATACCCTTGAAACAGCCCTATGAGGTAGAGAGGTTGTGACCCGGTTTTAAAGATGAGCAGTCTGGCACAGGGGCACGGCACCAATCAATGTTAATGCCACGTTTCAACCACCCACCACACACCCAGCACATACCACACATGCGTGCACACACCTTCCTTCTATCACTCCAGGGTCCTGTCTCCAACGACTTGACTCAGCAGCTTAGTACGATGCCATTCAGTGTCTTTTGTAATAAATTCAGTGTCTTCATGCCGCTATAACAAAAATACCACCAGTGGGTTGCTTTACAAACAGACATTTATTTTTGCACAGTTTGGGAGGCTAGAAGTCCGAATTCAAGGCACTGGCTCTAGGGGAAGGCTGGCTGTCTCTCTGGGCTCTGTGGGAAGGTCCTTGTCTTTTTTCATCTTCTGTTCCTTGGTTCCTTGGCGATCTTCATGTGGCCTGGCATCTCTCTTCTTCCGTCTGTGCTTGCTTGCTTTTGCACCTGATCTGCTCTTTTGGTATCTGAAAACTGCTTGGTTGAAGACACATCGTATGGCTTCATTAATGTAACAAAGAAAACATTATCTCCAAATGGAATTATATCCAGGAGCATAGGAGTTAGGATTTAGAACACTTATTTTTGGGGGGACACAATGTAGCCCATAACGGAGCAGCAGAAGCAATTAAAAAGGGCTAAATCACTACGCTTAACAAGGACAACCTACAAAGACCACACGATTCTTCTGTAACAGAGAATTAGGCTTCACTGTGGAGGAGTGTTAAATAGACAGAAATGAATGAGTATAATCTGTTTCCTATCAAGGAAGAAGAATATTCTATTATGTCTGTGATTGCAGTGATAATAAAGCAGAATCTTTCCTTTTTGGCAAAAGTTACGTTGACAGAGGAGCCCCAGAATTGATTCGCTGCCTACATATTGGCCTTGCCAATTGTCTTATGTGAGAAAGCTAATTCCACCCCCACCAGGAGCCCTGAAGTTAAAAGGCACCGAGCGTGGCGCATCCGTCTTATTTTATCAGGCACATTCCACGTACGGAAATGTTGCCAAGAGACAATGGGGAAAGATTGATTTTCTCCTGGGTGATGCTGGTCTATTAAGAAGTGGGAGCTCTTGAAATTTTGATAATAGTAATTGAAATGGTATGAATAGAGCTTAATACTTTTTTTTTTTCCCCCAAGCATACTTCACACTAGAAAATACTTCTCAGACCCCGGCAAGATTTATGAAAAATAAAGGAACTTGGACAATTTTTTAATATATTCATTCAACAAACATAGTTTTAGGTGCTTGTTTGTACCAGGCATTTTGCTAGGTTGAGGATGAATACGTTACTCTCAAAGGGACAACTGTCTCTTTACTAAGTAGATAATAAAATAAACTCAACACTACAAATATAAGTGCAGCATTACACATACATGCAGAATGTTACAGGCCCACGGAAGCAGCGCACAGCCTCCACAGGGAGGTGTAGAACAAGTTCCTGGCAAAGTCATCACACCTGAGCAGGCCTGGACAGCGGGCAGCTGTCATGGATTCAATTGTGTCCTCCAAAAATATGTGTGTCAATTTAGCTAGTCCGTGATTCCCAGTATTGTATGACTGTCTAGTACTTTGTCATCTGATATGATTTTCCTGTGTTGTAAACCCTGTCTCTATGATGCTAATGAGATGGGATTAGCAGAAGTTATGTTGATGAGATCTGCAAGATTAGATAGTGTCTTAAGCCCATCTCTTTTGAGATATAAAAAAAGAAACAAGCAGAGAGACATGGGGACCTCACACTACCAGGAAAGCAGTGCTGGGAGCAGAGCGCATCCTTTGGACCCAGGGTTCCTGCTCAGAGAAGCTCCTAGACCAAGGGAAGATTGATGAGAAGGGCCTTCCTCCAGAGCTGACAGAAAACTTTCCCCTGGAGCTGACTCCCTGAATTTGGACTTGTAGCCTGCTAGACCATGAGAGAATGTATTCCTCATTGTTAAAGCCATCCTCTTGTGGCATTTCTGTTATAGCAGCACTAGGTGACTAAGACAGCAGGCAACAGGGGTTCCTAAGACTGCAGGCTCACAGACCTCTACAAGGAACACACAGCAAAGGTGTGCAGTTTATTTAGGAGATGTGTGGAAAGCCTGGTGTCCCTGAAGTGAAGAGAAGGAGGGTATGATGACAAGGGAGGCTGAGAAGTTAAGCAGGCCTGCACTAAAGAGCCACCCTTTAGAGTTCAGACAAGTGATTCTTAACTCTTTTCGGGTCCTGAACCCTTTGGAGAATCTGATGGTGACTATGAGCCTTCTTCCAGAAAAGCACACTTATGTACACACTAGGTCCCTGGGGATGCAGATGGTTTGCACTTGGCTACTAACCAAAAGATTGGCGGTTTGAGCCCACCCAGGGGTACCTCAGAAGAACAGCCTGGCAATCTACTTTAAAAAAATCAGCCACTGAAAACTGTAGAGAGCACAGTTCTGCTCTGACATACATGGGGTTGCCATGAGTTGGAATCGACTTGAGAATAGTGGGAAAGAAAAAGAAAAAATACATGCTCTTAAAATTTTTAAGTATAATTCTAAGATCCGTTGAGCTGATCTATGGACCTCCACTCAGGAACTGCTTGTTTTAGAGAAATTCTGTGGACCTTGTCATCCTACCAGTCAGCACAGGGCAGGGGAGAGGAGGGAAGGAAAACTTGAGAAGAGTTTAGTGAGGTTCACAGCTAGGAGTTTTGAGGTGAATTATTAATAGAAATTATCCAACAGGGGGCAGCCGACTCCTTTAGCAACAATGAAAATGTGACTGTCACTCCCTTGCTAATAACTACCAAGGCTCCCCGTACCAGGCTCTGTGCTTGTCATTAACTTGATCACATGGTGTTTTGTTTTTTGTTGTTAACTTTTTAATCCAGTAACTCTCTGCGCTAGATATTTTTATTATCCCCATTTCTTGGATAAGAAAACTGAAGCCTGAGGTCTTACAGCTAGTGAGATGCAGAGAAGGGGTGTACCCAGGCTTCTGCCTCCAGCTACTGCGCTCCTAATTAACTTTATGGTCCCCACGAGGGAAACACACGGAGGTGCCTGCAACGACAGGAGCCTAGCCTGACTGGCAGTAGACACAAGTCGGTGTGGAGACCGTGTGTCCTGTTTGTTGAACGTGTGCCTCAGGTGTACACACCTCTGCCCTCGCAAGCACCACTTCACTGCGGCCACATTCACAACGCTGCTTTGAGGAGCCTTAAATGTGGCCACGCAATTATTAACAGCTACGCTGAATACTGCGTGTCGCACAGTGGGCTGCCGTGAAGAACCTCATTTCTAAAGCCAAGTAGTGAATAATTCCTGAAAATTATCTTATCCCCAACACACACTTCATTTAAAACACTTTTATGAACCAGATTCCAACTTAGCACTTAGCACAAAAATGTTGATGTGGAACATTAAAAAAAAATTACTGCCACAAATCTCATTTCTCTGTTCCTTTCGTCTGCAATGGAAGCTTGCGTTTATATCCGAGAAGTAACTTACTGTAGCAAGGCCCTTTTTGCGGGGGGAGTTACAGCCAAAGAAAGGGAGACGTTCAGAACCAGCCAGCTGGGAGCCAGGAGGAGACCGTGTGTCACAGGTAATTGTTATTGCAGTTCGTTGCCTTAGAGTCCGTGCCAACTCACGGTGACTCCGCGTATGCAGAGTAGGACTGTGCTCTGAAGGGCTTTCAAGGCCGTGACCTTTTGGAAGCAGAATGCCAAGTCTTTCTTCTCAGGCTCCTCTGGGTGGGTTCGAACCTCAACCTTTCAGCTAATTAGTCAAGTGCTTCACCATTTGCGCCATCCAGGGACACCGTAGTTAGTTACAGCATAGATATTTAATGAGTGAGTGCGAAAAGAAACAAACTGGTGTCTACAGTCCTATGGTTTACGTCTGAACATTTTAAATTAATCAACCCATTCCAAGGCTGGGCATAGGAGCTTCTGGTACCTAGTGGAGATTTGTTAACCTGTTTAATTCTCACAACAACTCAGTGAGGTGTTTGTTGTTGTTGTTGTTAGGCGCTGTCGAGTCAGTTCCAACTCATAGCCACCCTACGCACAACAGAAACAGTGAGGTGTAGATATTATTATTCCCATTTTTCAGATTGGAAAACTGAAGCCCAAGGTCTGTCTTACAACTAGTGAGACGCAGAGTTGGGAGGTGTCAGCGTCCCATCCTGGGGTGTGTGAGGCTTGCCACGGTGCTCCCTGAGCCTCAGTTTCTTCAACTGTAACGGGGGAACAACAGCGCACATGGCTTTCCTGAAAACTAAGAGAAAATGTTTGAGGCCATGTGTATAAAATACCTTTTTGTTTGGTTAATTTCCTTTGGACTTCAAATGGGAAGGGTTGAGTTCACTGTAATTCTTTCATGGCACTTTACCACATTATCACGTTATCATCATTGGTCTGTTTGTTCCCTTGGGATTGATTCTCTTTCCACCGCACCAGCCACCGTTGTAATTTATTTCATTTTATCTGTTCTTTGTATGTAGTTTTATTTTATGTATACATGCATCTTTTTTTTTTAATCTTTTGACATATACCTTCAAAAGAAAGGGACTCTAAATTCCTTAGTCACAGTACCATTATCACAAGGAAATAAGGTTAAAAATAATTACTCAGTATGATAAAATATGCAGTATTTAAATTTTCTCCATTTGTGTAAAATGTTTTTAGTTCATTTATGTCAATAGGGATCTGTCTTAGTTATTTAAAAAAAAAAAAAAAAACTATTGCCATCGAGTCAATTGCGACTCATAGAGACCCTAAAGGACAGAGTAGAGCTGCCCCATAGTGTTTCCAAGGAGTGCTGGTGGATTTGAACTGCTGACCTTTTGGTTAGCAGCCGTGGCTCTTAACCACTACACCATCAGGGTTTCCCTTAGTCACTTAGTGCTGCTATAACAGAAATGCCACAAGTGGGTGACTTTAACAAACAGAAGTTTATTCTCTCACAGCTCAGGAGGCTAGAAATCTGAATTCAGGGTGCCATCTCCAGGGAAAGGTTTTCTCTCTCTGTCCGCTCTGGAGGAATGTCCTTGCTCTTCAGCTTCTGGTCCTTGGGGATCATGGTCATTGTCATGTGGCATAGCATCTGTGTTCCCCATCTCTGCTTCATCTGCTCTTTTATACCTCAAAAGAGATCGACTCAAGACATACCCTATACTAATCCTGTCTTGTTAACAAAGACAACCTGTTCCCAAACGAGATTATAACCACAGCTGTAAAACCAAAAATAACCAAACCCATTGCCATCCAGTGGATTCCAACACATTGAGACTGTAGGGTGAAGCAGAACTGCCCATAGGGTTTCCTAGGCTGTAATCTTTACCGAAGCAGACCACCACGTCTTTCTCCCAAAGAGTGGCTGGTGGGTTTGGACTGCTGACCTGTAAGTTAGCAGCTGAGCACTTAACCACTGAGCCATCAGGGCTCCTTAAACCACAGGTAGAGGGGTTGGGATTTACAGCACATATTTTGGGGGACACAGTGCAATCCATAACAGGATCCAAACAGGGTTCACTCACAGCAGTTGGTTGGAATGTATAAGCCCCTCCCTGTCTGTCTGTCTGTCTGTCTGTCTCTGTCTTTATTTCTCTCTTTCCTCTTACTATCTCCCCCTCCAATTTCCCTAACTGTCCTCCTCAAGATTTTTGTTGAAACATTTTCATTTGTTCTGTGGAATTCCCCACAGTTTGGGCTCATTGCACACCCACGGTGTCATTTAATTCTTTCCATCGATCCCGGTGCCTATTGTAAATTTGTAATTATTTCTGAAGCCATGATCAGATTAAAATTAAATTGTGGGGGAGGGTGTCAAACAGCTGAAATAAGTGCTTTTACACATAATACTTGGCTGCCCATTCCGTGAATTTAAAGGTGGTTGCTAAATGGAAATATTCAAGTTCAACCATCTTAGTTCTTTTGTAGAGAGAAGCTACCTTTGTAGCGGCTCTGAGGTGACCCCGAGGCGCAGTTTATATGGAGGCAGGATGCACAATGAATTCTGGGTCCTTTGTTTGCTATTGGGTTCCCTAGCGTTCTTCAACACTGATCAGTTTTAGGCTCAGGGTGTTAAACCCTTGTACGTATATAAACCCACTGTAATCATTACCTCTGCTGCTGCTCAGAGTGCCCCCTCTCTGGCCAGTGGGAATATATTCAAATTGCCTGAATCCTGTATCTTTTGACATGAATCCAGTAATCTTTGATAGTCTCCTTGCTTTCTCCACATAAGATGTTGCAGGCTCATCTTACGCACGGCCTGGCCCTGGTCTGGAGTTTCTCCAAGGGTCCCTTTTTAGTCAAAGAAAAAAAAAACAAAAACAAAAACCAGTATTTAGGATCATAACCTGGGAACTAGGGGATGCTTGTTGTTGCTAAATTGGTTCAGAAGATAAAGCATTTTGTTTTTGTTTTTGTAAAGAACACGAGGTCATACTTATTCTTTCCAAACTCAGGACGTTAAGGGCTTTATTAACCTTGTCAATCCTGTGTTTGAATTCTCTTCCTCCACATTGAAAACTGCATTTCCCACTGTACTGAGATTATCGCTTACTTGCTGTAAACTGTGCCGATAGTTTGAGAACACACAGACGCGTCTCAGAAAACACTGCCAGCGCTACCTCCAGTACTGGGATTACCGACAACAGGTTGGCTTCTGTCATGGATTGAATTATGTACCCCCCAAAATGTGTGTATCAACTTGGTTAGGCCATGATTCCCAGTATTGTGTGGTTGTCCTACATTTTGTGATTGTAATCCTACGTTATAAGAAGGTTAGGATGGGATTGTAACACCACCGTTACCAGGTCACATCCCTGATCCAATGGGAAGAGATGAAAGGGAAGCGAGCAGAGAGACAGGGGGACCTCAAACTACCAAGAAAGCAGTGCTGGGAGCAGAGCGCATCCTTTGAACCTGAGTTTCCTGCGCTGAGATGCTCCCAGACCAAGGGAAGACTGATGACCAGGACCTTCTTCCAGAGCCAACAGAGAGAGAAACCCTTTCCCTGGAGTCAGCACCCTGAACTAGGACTTCTAGCCTACTGGACTGTGAGGAAATAAAGTTCTCTCTGTTAAAACCATCCACTTGTGCTATTTCTGTTATGGCAGCACTAGATGACTAAGACGGCTTGTTTTTCTTTTAAAGTTACTGTTGTGCAAATGCTTAGCGTGTGGTATCCAGTCACCTGTCGACGTGTGGGTGGTTTCCAGTTTGGGGCTGTTACAGACAGAGCTGCCATGAACAGCCCTGTACACGTCTGTGTGGCCGTATATGCTCTTTTCCTCTTGAGTAAATATCTACAAGTGGAATGACTGGGGCGTACGGTAGGTGTGCGTTTAACTTTTTAACGCACTGCCAGACGGTTTTCCAGGTGATGATACTGTTTCACCTGCCTACCAGCAGTGCAGGAGGGTTCCAGTTGCTCTACATCCCCATTAATACTTGTTGCCTTCCGTTTTCTCCAATAAGGGCCGTCCTACTGTTGCCTTCCGTTTTCTCCAGTAAGGGCCGTCCTACTGTTGCCTTCCGTTTTCTCCAGTAAGGGCCGTCCTACTGTTGCCTTCCGTTTTCTCCAGTAAGGGCCGTCCTACTGTTGCCTTCCGTTTTCTCCAGTAAGGGCCGTCCTACTGTTGCCTTCCGTTTTCTCCAGTAAGGGCCGTCCTACTGTTGCCTTCCGTTTTCTCCAGTAAGGGCCGTCCTACTGTTGCCTTCCGTTTTCTCCAGTAAGGGCCGTCCTACTGTTGCCTTCCGTTTTCTCCAGTAAGGGCCGTCCTACTGTTGCCTTCCGTTTTCTCCAGTAAGGGCCGTCCTACTGTTGCCTTCCGTTTTCTCCAGTAAGGGCCGTCCTACTGTTGCCTTCCGTTTTCTCCAGTAAGGGCCGTCCTACTGTTGCCTTCCGTTTTCTCCAGTAAGGGCCGTCCTACTGTTGCCTTCCGTTTTCTCCAGTAAGGGCCGTCCTACTGTTGCCTTCCGTTTTCTCCAGTAAGGGCCGTCCTACTGTTGCCTTCCGTTTTCTCCAGTAAGGGCCGTCCTACTGTTGCCTTCCGTTTTCTCCAGTAAGGGCCGTCCTACTGTTGCCTTCCGTTTTCTCCAGTAAGGGCCGTCCTACTGTTGCCTTCCGTTTTCTCCAGTAAGGGCCGTCCTACTGTTGCCTTCCGTTTTCTCCAGTAAGGGCCGTCCTACTGTTGCCTTCCGTTTTCTCCAGTAAGGGCCGTCCTACTGTTGCCTTCCGTTTTCTCCAGTAAGGGCCGTCCTACTGTTGCCTTCCGTTTTCTCCAGTAAGGGCCGTCCTACTGTTGCCTTCCGTTTTCTCCAGTAAGGGCCGTCCTACTGTTGCCTTCCGTTTTCTCCAGTAAGGGCCGTCCTACTGTTGCCTTCCGTTTTCTCCAGTAAGGGCCGTCCTACTGTTGCCTTCCGTTTTCTCCAGTAAGGGCCGTCCTACTGTTGCCTTCCGTTTTCTCCAGTAAGGGCCGTCCTACTGTTGCCTTCCGTTTTCTCCAGTAAGGGCCGTCCTACTGTTGCCTTCCGTTTTCTCCAGTAAGGGCCGTCCTACTGTTGCCTTCCGTTTTCTCCAGTAAGGGCCGTCCTACTGTTGCCTTCCGTTTTCTCCAGTAAGGGCCGTCCTACTGTTGCCTTCCGTTTTCTCCAGTAAGGGCCGTCCTACTGTTGCCTTCCGTTTTCTCCAGTAAGGGCCGTCCTACTGTTGCCTTCCTTTTTCTCCAGTAAGGGCCGTCCTACTGTTGCCTTCCGTTTTCTCCAATAAGGGCCGTCCTACTGTTGCCTTCCGTTTTCTCCAATAAGGGCCATCCTCCTGGGAGCTCACTGGTATCTCATTGTGGTTTTTCATTTGCATTTCCATAATGACTGCTAATGTTGAATATCTTTTCATGTGCTTATTAACCACAAATATTGCCATCTGTGTATCTTTGCTCAAGTGTCTGTTCAAATTTACCATCCCCCTTTTTTCTACTTGGGTTGAGTTTTGAGTTCTTTATATATTCTGAAAATTTCCTATGTAAGAGATATGAATTTTTAGAAATATCAAGGTCTTCTCCCACTCTCTCCACAATGTCTTTTGATGAGCAGTTTTTTAGTTCAAGTCATGCTTTTGGTGTTGTGTCTGAAATCTTTAACCCAAAATTGCAAAAGTTTTATCTTCTAGAAATTGTATAGCTTTAATTTTAATTAGAAAAAGTTCATGAGATCCAAGATACAACCTTGAGTATATCCTACCTGAATTTAGGGACAATCTCAAGACTAGATTTGACACATTGAACACTAATGACCAGATGAGTTGTGGAATAACATCAAGAAGATCATACACGAAGAAAGCAAAAGGTCATTAAAAGTTCAGGAAAGAAAAGACCAAAATAGATGTCAGAAGAGACTCTAAACTTGTTCTTAAACATAGAGTAGCTAAAGCAAATGGAAGAAATGATGAAGTAAAAGAGCTGAAGAGAAGGTTTCAAAGGGCGGCTGGAGACAACAAAGCATTATAATGAAATATGCAAAGACCTAGAGTTAGAAAACCAAAAGGGAAGAATACGCGCTCAGCCTTTCTGAAGCTGAAAACACTAAAGAAAACATTCAAGCCTCAAACTGCAATATTTAAGGGCTGTATGAGCGAAATACTGAATGATGCAGGAAGCATCAAAAGAAGATGGAAGGGATACACAGAGTCATTGTACCAAAAAGAATTGATTGAGATTCATCTATTTCAGGAGGTATCATATGATAAAGAACCAATGGTATTAAAGGAAGAATTCCAAGCTACACTGAAGACATTGGCAAAACACAAGGCTCCAGAAATTGACAGAATACCAACTGAGATGTTTCAAGAATCAGATGCAGCACTGGAAGTGCTAACTTGCTATGCCAAGAAATTTGGAAGACAGCTACCTGACTGGAAGATGCCCATATTTGTGCCCATTCCAAAGAGAGGTGATCTAACAGAATGTGGAAATTATCACACAATATCATTATATCACATGCAAGTAAAATTTTGCTGAAGATCATTCAAAAGTGGCTGCAGCAGTACATCAACAGGGAACTGGCAGAAATTCAAGCCTGAATCAGAAGAGGACGTGGAATGAGGGATATCATTGCTGATGTTAGGTGAGTCTTGGCTGAACGCAGAGAATACCAGAAAGATGTTTACCTGTGGTTTATTGGCCATGCAAAGGCATTTGACTGTGTGGATCTTAACAAATTATGGATAACATTGTGAAGAATTGGAAATTCCAGAACACTTACTTGTGCTATGAGGAACCTGTACACAGACCAAGAGGCAGTTGTTCGAATAGAACAAGGGGATACTGTGTGGTTTAAAACCAGGAAAGGTGTGTGTCAGGGTTGTATCTTTTCACCATACTTATTCAGTCTGTATGCTGAGCAAATAATCCAAGAAGCTGGACTATATGAAGAAGAACCGGGCATCAGGATTGGAGGAAGACTCATTAACAACCTGCAATATGCAGATAAAGCAACTTTGCTTGCTGAAAGTGAAGAGGACTTGAAGCACTTACTGATGAAAATCAAAGACTACAGCCTTCAGTATAGATTACACCTCAACATAAAGAAAACAAAAATCCTCACAACTGGACCAATAAGCAACATCATGATAAATGGAGAAAATATTGACGTTGTCAAGGATTTCATTTTGCTTGGGTCCGCAATCAACGCCCATGGAAGCAGCAGTCAAGAAATCAAGTGATGTATTGCATTGGACAAATTTGCTGCAAAAGCCCTCTTTAAAGTGTTAAAAAGCAAAGATGTCACTTTGAGGACTGAGGTTCATCTGAACCAAGCCATGGTATTTTCAGTTCCCTCATATGTGTGGGAAAGCTGGACAATGAATAAGGAAGACCGAAGAATAATCGATACCCTTGAATTGTGGTGTTGTGAAGAATACTGAATATACCATGGACTGCCAGAAGAATGATTAAATCTGTCTTGGAAGAAGTACAGCCAGAATGCTCCTTAGACGTGAGGAGGGTGAAGACTTCGTCTCACTTTGGATATGTTATCAGGAGAGACCAGTCCCAGGAGAAGGACATCGTGCTTGGTAGATAATCAATGAAGGAAAGGAAGACCCTCAACAAGACGGACTGGGACAGTGGCTGCAACGACGGGCTCAGGCATAGCAACGATTGTGAGAAAGTGCGGGATCGGGCAGTGTTTGGTTCTGTCGTCCGTAAGGTTGCTATGAATCAGAACTGACTCGGTGACACCCAACAACAATAACAACAATGAGTTTTACATGCAGGTCAGTGACTTGATTTTTGTGTATGGTATGCCATAAGGATTGAAGTTCCTTTATTTGAATATGGATATCCAGTTCACTGAATTGTCTTTGCACCTTTGTTGAAAGTCAGTTATATGTGCAGGTGTGTTTCTGGACTCTTTAGGAAATCCACTGACCTTTTAGCCTAACTTTAAACCAGTGCTGCAGTGAGGTAACTCCTTCAGCCACCATGGAAAGTCTTCTGCATGTGTCTTTTTGTGTTTTCTCAGTGGAACAGTCATGTGATTACTGCAGCTACAATGTATCATCTACGAAGTATTTAACAGTGCCTGCTGCCCCATATCCTTATACATCTAATAGGTGATAAATAATCAGAGTAGTTTTCTTTCTTTCCTTTTTTTTTTTTTTTAGAGGGGTGGGTGTGGGGGTGAGACACTGTTTTAAGAGCAGTTTTAGGCTTATAGACAAATTGTGCCTAAAGGGCAGAGTCCCCATCCCACCCTCCCCCAAGGGCAGAGTCCCCATCCTGCCCTCCCCCGAGGGCAGAGTTCCCATCTCGCCCTCCCCCTGCACAGCTTGTCCTGTTGTTAACATCTTGCATGCTTGCGGTACATTTGTTAAATTGATGAGCCAGTACTGATACATTATCATTAGCTCAAGTTCATAGTTCACGTTAGGGTTCACTGTCTGTGATAAATGCTTCATGTCGCGTGTCCGCCATTACGGGATCACACAGAATAGTTTCTCTGCCCTAAAAGTCCTCTGTACTCTTCATTCCTCTGCCCCATCCCCCCACTCCGGGACAAAAAGCCTGGCAACACTGATCTTTTCTCGGTCTCTGTATAGCTTTGCCTTTTCCAGAATGTCATATAGTTGGCGTCAGCAGTATGTCACCTTTTCAGACTGGCTTTTTGGGTTCCTCTGTGTCTCCTCCTAGTTGGGCAGCTCATTTCTTCTCCTTGTGGTGAGATCCTCCATTGCCTGGATGTACCACAGTTTATCCATTCACCTGTCAAAGAACATCTTATTTGCTTCCAAGTTTTGGCAATTATGAACAAAGCTATTATAATCATTTGTATGCATGTTTTTATGTGGATGTATGTTTTCATCTCACTTGGGTCCTGGAGTAGTTTTAAGTTGCATTTGTCTTAGTATAAGTGAGATTTTTATATGTTTAGAAGCCATGCACATGAACCAAGTTAATAAATGATGGAATGAGAAAATAGATTTATAATGTTCCAAATTACAAGATGAATATCTGAAAATACATAAGGAACCAGTCACAAATTGACCAAAAAAGAAAGAAAAATGGCAGCATGCCAGTAGACAAATGGGTAAAGCATATATGCTGGTAGTTTTTAAAAAAGGAACCCAAAAATATAACAAGCAGAAAAAGAGATGTTCAGAGTTATTAGTAAATAGAGAAATTAGAAGCAGCACAATGAAATGCCACTTGATCCCCACGTACCTTATACCCAGAAAGTTGGGCAGTGTGAGGTATTGGTAAGAAAATGGAGACAATAAAACCAAAGCAGAAAACTCCTAACACACTGCTGGTTTGATGGTAGCGTGGTGAAATCAGCCTAGAGTAGAAAATTAAGTGACTATGGAAGGGATAATGAGATATTTCCCACCTCTAATTTGTCAGCACAGTGGTTAAGAGCTTGGCTGCTAACCAAAAGGTTGGCAGTTTGAATCCACCAGTAGGTCCTTGAAAACCCTATGGGGCAGTTCTACTCTGTCCTGTAGGGTCGCTATGAGTCGTAATCCACTCAATGGCAATGGGTTCGGGTTTTTTTTGGGGGGGAACGTGTAGGCCAGTCAAAAAAAAAACAGTCAAAGTAAACACCCACGCTATGAGCAACCATTTCGTTCCCTAGAATACTCTGCAGAGAGGCTCTCCCGCAGGTCCATTAGGGCGTGCACGTGCAGCTGGTCTTCACGGCAGGGATATAGCCTTAGGCTTGGTGGATGGTGCCACCACTGACTGACATGCTAAAAACTGGGAGGGGAATAGGGGACCTGGGGGGGAATTAGGAGCTTCCTGTGGGTTGTGTTAAGTTAGAGATGCCAATCCAACCTTGCAGTAGGCGGTCGGATGTAGGAATCTACCGCTGACATGGTGATTGGTGTTCTTTGGAAAGTTTTCTTCTTTGCTCTTTTTTTTTTTTTTTTTAACAACTCAGGGCTTTTTGTTTAAAGTCACTGAAAACATTTTTAATAAATTGGAATTGATGGTATTTTGATTTGTATTTTAGTGGCATTTTTTGCAATATTTACAAATTTGATCTTATTTTTTTTTCCTTATCCCATATATTTAACCTTTGTGGAGCTATGGCTACTCAAGGGAATGTGCATTTCTAACCCCACCCACCCTTTTCCTTTCAGCTTCCCCGGCCTCTTTCAGTGGCTTTCAGGGTATATTTTAAGCAACATTTATGATTCACCTTGTAGATGACGTTTCTCCAGAAACAACTCAAGGCGACGCTCATCTTTAAACACGGAGATAGTTTTTGTTTTTTTCTTTTAATTGTGCTTTAAGTGGAAGTTTACAAATCAAGTTAATCTCCCATACAAAAACTTATACACACTTTGCTATGTATTCCTAGCCGCTCGCCCCGTAACGCTCTTTCTCTCTACCCTGTATGCCCCATGTCCATTCAACCAGCTCCTGTCCCCCTCTGCCTTCTCATCTCGCCTCCAGACAGGAGCTGCCCACATAGTCTCATGTGTCTACTTGAGCCAAGAAGCTCACTCCTCATCAGTATCATTTTCTGTCTTATAGTCCAGTCCAATTCCTCTTTGAAGAGTTGGCTTCAGGAATGGTTCTGGTCTTGGGCTAACAGAGGGTCCAGGGATCATGACCTCCAGGGTCCCTCCAGTCTCAGTCAGATCATTAAATCTGGTCTTTTTTACAAGAATCTGAGGTCTGCATCCCACCGCTTTCCTGCTGCATCAGGGATTCTCTGTTGTGTTCCCTGTCAGGGCGGTCATCAGTGGTAGCTGGGCACTATCTAGTTCTTCTGGTCTCAGGCTGATGTAGTCTCTGGTTTATGTGGCCCTTTCTTTCTCCTGGGCTCATATTTACCTTGTGTCTTTGGTGTTCTTCATTCTCCCTTGCTCCGTGTGGGTTGAGACCAATTGATGCATCTTAGATGACTGCTTGCTAGAGTTTAAGACCCGAGACACCACTTGCCAAAGTTGGATGCAGAACGTTTTCTTAATACATTTCATTATGCCAGTTGACCGAGATGTCCCCTGAAACCATGATCCCCATACCCCCGTCCCAGCTACTCTGGCCTTTGGAGTGTTTGGTTTATCCAAGAAACATTTTTGCTTTTGGTTTAATCCAGTTGTGCTGACCTCCCCTGTATTGCCTGTTGTCTTTCCCTTTACCTGAAATAGCTCTTGTCTACTATCTGATTAGGAAATACCTCTCTCCCTCCCTCCCGATCCTCGTAACCATCAAAGAATATTTTCTTCTGTGTTTAAACTTTTTCTTGAGTTCTTATAATAGTGATCTCATACAATACTTGTCCTTTTGCAACTAATTTCACCCAGCATAATGCCTTCCAGATTCCTCCATGTTACGAGATGTTTCACGGATTCATCGTTGCTCTTAATCGTTGTGTAGTATTCCATTATATAAATGTACCGTGATTTATTTATAAACATGGAAATAGTTCTGATGTAAATCTCTCATGTGTTCCCTGGGTTAAGTTATCAAATGTTGAACATTTCAGTTTCATGCCATCTTACTTGAGAGGAAAATACCCATGAACATCTTCTTTAGTATGGAAACAATTTTTTGTTATTGTTAGTTGCCATCGAGTCTATTCTGACTCATGGTGTCCCCACGAATGTCAGGGTACAACGTCTCCATAGGGTTTTCAAGGCTGTGACCTTTAGAAAGCATATCACCAGGACTGTCTTCCAAGGTGCTTCTGGGTGGGTTTGAACCACCAACCTCTCGGCTAGTTGTCCAGAGCTTAACCATTTGCGCCACCCAGGGACCCCTAGAAACAATTTTTACTTAAGGATTATTTTGAAAAAAAGGAAAACTTTTGATTACTGAATGCCGATTTTTCTTTTTTTTCATAGAAATAAGATATATACATTCTTATCAGTTTTGTGAAGTTTATTTTTAACAACTTCTTTCTGGGTCTGTGTTTGCAAACAACAGAAATAAAATATTTGGGCCAAGTGATAATAGTCCTCTAATATCATAGGATGTAACTCTCCTACTTCATAGACCTAGCCCTAGAATTCTTTATTACTATGGATGCTCTTAGATCTTCAGCTACTACAGATGTAAAACACCTGTTGGTGGTGGTGTTGGGTGCCGTCATCGAGTCGATTCTGACTCATAGAGACCCCGTGTGACAGAGTAGAACTGCTCCGTAGGGTTTCCTAGGCTATAATCTTTACAGAGCAGATTGCCAGGCCTTTCTCCCACAGAACCGCTGGTGGGTTCAAACCACCGACCTTGCAGTTAACAGCCAAGCACTTTACTCTTGCGCCACCATATTTTCAGTCCTTGACTCACCTTCTGTTTATTTTTTTCCTTTGTATAAAAAAAAAAAAAAATTCAGGAATATCTCAACAGCCCCCAAATTTTATCTTTTTTTAAAAAGCTCATAAAACCCCCAAAAAAAACCAAACCCACTGCCGTTGAGTCAATTTTGACTCATAGCAACCCTATAGGACAGAGTAGAACTGCCCCCATAGAGTTTCCAAGGAGCACTTGGTGGATTTGAACTGCTAACCTCTCGGTTAGCAGCTGTAGCGCTTAACCACTATGCCACCAGCGTTTACAAAAAGCTCATAAAGATAATTCTAGATTCTTTCTAAGCTGTAATTTTTAGAAGATTTATTTTATTCTCTATTTTTGTACAAATAAAAGGGTTGTTCCCACTACACACAGTTGTATGTCCATGTGCAGTCTGCCTTTTTGTAAACACAACTAATTCATTCTTGCATGTACACGTACCTTAAGTAGAACGAACCCTTTTGATGGTTGTGAATAGCACTGAAAGCCTAATTAGGATTTAAAATCATTAACACAAGTCTGTGGTTTTATATCTCATGATAGATTCAGTGGAGCTTTATTATTGAGGAGGAAAGCATATTATCTTAGCTACCTAAGTTTATGGAGGTGACATTTCTTCAAACAGGGCACGTGACCGTCCTGGGACAGCAGAGAGAGAAAATTTCCCTTTCAGGCACAGAAAACAAAAGCTCACGTCGCTTTGGGCAACGCTCATAAAAATGACTGGTGCTGCTTTCAGGCGCCATTCATCAGGCTCACATCTTAGAGGGGAAAATCTCATTATCCACTCCATATTCATTTAAGTTTTAAGGGCTTAGAAGACTTGTCATAACCTGGACTTCAGCTTTGAAATGGTAAATCTTGACACGTCTCCATTCTGGCAGCTCACCTCGGCTCTGAGTCCCCCCAGGTCGGGAGCCAGGCCTTTCATTCTGCCTCTGTTCCCTCCCATTTTACACCCCTCAGTCCTGACTTATAGTGCTGCTAGCTTTTACACCTTCTGCTGTTCTAAACCTGGCTTAGTCTAAAAGCTTCCTTTTTAATAAGAAACGCCAAGGGAAAATATCGAGCGTGGTACAATGCATGAACACAGTTAATCATGGTGGGCGAATGAAGAGTGCTTTGCCCCATTCAGATGCACCTGGATAAACAGATTTCTGTGAGGTCAGAAAGCATCATAAATGCACCCTGATTCTGTGCCCAAGCTACCCTGCTCTCTACCACTCTGTGCTGGCTTTTCCTATAGCAGGAATTATTCTGATTGTTTTTGTTTTTCCATCTATTTATATAACTATTGAAGTTTGGGGTAGAGGGTCAGCGGAAAAGAGGAAAACTCTCAGTGAGATAGATTGACACAGCGGGTGCAACAATGGACTCGAGCATCACAATTGTGAGGATGGCGCAGGACCGGGCAGTGTTCCGTTCTGTTGTACATAGGGTCGCTGTGAGTCGGAACTGACTCGACAGCACCTACCAACAACAATTAAAAGTTTGAGGTAGGAGAGAAAATACTGAGGTTATATTTTCTCTGACTCACGGTTAAGAGCTCAGCTGCTGATCAAAAGGTCGGCATTTCAAACCCATTAGCCTATGGGACAGTTCTACTCTGTCCTATAGGGTTGCTCTGAGTCGGAAGTGACTCAAAGGCAGTGGTGTTTTGTTTTGCTTTGTTTTTAATGTATCTGAGTAGTGGTAAGTTAAAATGTGCTACTTATCTTTAAAAGCGTATATACTATTCTTTCCTTTGCAAAAGTGAATTATTTATGATAACGTTTGGATACTAACATTCCTCTTTTGAAGGAGTGATATCTATCCCTCTGTTCTAAATGCATTTTTTCCTAATTTACCAGGGCTTCTTAGGAAATTAACACTGTATAAATGAGCAGCTCTGGTATCCCAATAAAGGCAGCTTTGGAATATCAGAATCATGGTAAGGCAGTAGTGCCTTGCCTGGCCACAGGTCATGTTTGACGTGATTGACAGTGTACTTGCACTGAGCATCGGGCTTGCTCACAGCACTCACACTGAGCGTCAGGCAATGCTCACAGCGCTCACACCAAGCGTCAGGCGATGCTCACATCACTAACACTGAGCGTCAGGTGATGCTCACAGCACTAACACTGAGTGTCGGGTTCACGCTGAGCATTGGGCGATGCTCACAGCACTCACACTGAGCATCAGGCATTGCTAACAACGCTCACACCGAGTGTCGGGCGATGCTCACAGCACTCACACTGAGCGTCAGGCGATGCTCACAGCACTCACACTGAGCGTCAGGCAATGCTCACAGCGCTCACACCGACCGTCAGGCGATGCTCACATCACTAACACTGAGCGTCAGGTGATGCTCACAGCACTAACACTGAGCGTCGGGTTCACGCTGAGCATTGGGTGATGCTCACAGCACTCACACCGAGCGTCAGGCAATGCTGACGGCGCTCACACCGAGCGTCGGGCGATGCTGACGGCGCTCACACCGAGCGTCGGGCGGTGCTCACGGCGCTCACACCGAGCGTCGGGCGGTGCTCACGGCGCTCACACCGAGCGTCGGGCGGTGCTCACGGCGCTCACACCGAGCGTCGGGCGGTGCTCACGGCGCTCACACCGAGCGTCGGGCGGTGCTCACGGCGCTCACACCGAGCGTCGGGCGGTGCTCACGGCGCTCACACCGAGCGTCGGGCGGTGCTCACGGCGCTCACACCGAGCGTCGGGCGGTGCTCACGGCGCTCACACCGAGCGTCGGGCGGTGCTCACGGCGCTCACACCGAGCGTCGGGCGGTGCTCACGGCGCTCACACCGAGCGTCGGGCGGTGCTCACGGCGCTCACACCGAGCGTCGGGCGGTGCTCACGGCGCTCACACCGAGCGTCGGGCGGTGCTCACGGCGCTCACACCGAGCGTCGGGCGGTGCTCACGGCGCTCACACCGAGCGTCGGGCGGTGCTCACGGCGCTCACACCGAGCGTCGGGCGGTGCTCACGGCGCTCACACCGAGCGTCGGGCGGTGCTCACGGCGCTCACACCGAGCGTCGGGCGGTGCTCACGGCGCTCACACCGAGCGTCGGGCGGTGCTCACGGCGCTCACACCGAGCGTCGGGCGGTGCTCACGGCGCTCACACCGAGCGTCGGGCGGTGCTCACGGCGCTCACACCGAGCGTCGGGCGGTGCTCACGGCGCTCACACCGAGCGTCGGGCGGTGCTCACGGCGCTCACACCGAGCGTCGGGCGGTGCTCACGGCGCTCACACCGAGCGTCGGGCGGTGCTCACGGCGCTCACACCGAGCGTCGGGCGGTGCTCACGGCGCTCACACCGAGCGTCGGGCGGTGCTCACGGCGCTCACACCGAGCGTCGGGCGGTGCTCACGGCGCTCACACCGAGCGTCGGGCGGTGCTCACGGCGCTCACACCGAGCGTCGGGCGGTGCTCACGGCGCTCACACCGAGCGTCGGGCGGTGCTCACGGCGCTCACACCGAGCGTCGGGCGGTGCTCACGGCGCTCACACCGAGCGTCGGGCGGTGCTCACGGCGCTCACACCGAGCGTCGGGCGGTGCTCACGGCGCTCACACCGAGCGTCGGGCGGTGCTCACGGCGCTCACACCGAGCGTCGGGCGGTGCTCACGGCGCTCACACCGAGCGTCGGGCGGTGCTCACGGCGCTCATCAGACGATGCTCACAGCACTCGCTGAGCATAGGGCGATTCTCAAGGCACTAACACTGAGCGTCGGGCGATGCTCACATCACTAACACTGAGCGTCGGGCGATGCTCACGGCACTAACACTGAGCATAGGGCGATTCTCACGGCACTAACACTGAGCGTCGGGCGATGCTCACAGCACTAACACTGAGCGTTGGGTTCACGCTGAGTGTCGGGCGATGCTCACGGCTCTCACGCTGAGGATCAGGCGATGCTCACATCACTCAATGAGCATCAGGTGATGCTCACAGCACTCACACTGAGCGTGGGGCGATGCTCACATCACTAACACTGAGTATCGGGCGATGCTCACGGTGCTCACGCTGAGCGCTGGGCAATGCTCACGGCATTAGTGCCGTTCTGTTCACATTCGGGCTTTGGTGTTCCCCAGGATGTGCCTGTACAGTCAGTGCCATTCACGTGGCCTGGCGTGACTTTGTCTTTTCATTGGACGCGAGTGCATCGTTCATGTGTTACACCCCCCTCAGTTTTTTTGTCGTTGCTAGCTGCCATTGAGTCGGCCTGACTCACGGTGACCCCATGCATAACAGAAGGAGATACCGCCCAGTCCTGTGCCATCTGCATGATCAGTTGCAATCGGACCATTGTGATTGACAGAATTTATTGGCTGATTTTTGGAACTACAGTAAAACTTGAGAAAGCCAGAATGTGTGTAAGGTAGAAATCCGTCAGAGAAGGAAAACTGAAATATTTTCCACTAAAATGAGCATTAGAGAAGTGATAAGACTGCACCCTGTCAAAGGCAGAAAACTTTTGAGACTCAGAGAAACAAGGCAGTCCTGTCGAGTTCTGCCTCTCACTATAGATCACCAGGCCTTTCTTCCTAGTCTGCCTTTGTCAGGAGGCTCTGCTAAAACCTGTTCAGCATCATGGTACCACACATGCTGCCACTGACAGATGGGTGGTAGCTACACCTGAGGTGCACTGGCCAGGAATCAAAGTCGGGTCTTCTACATGCAAGGTGAGAATTCTACCCCTGAACCACTACTGCCTCATGTTTTATTTTTTTAGCTAAACAAAATAATAATGAAATAGCTAATATTTATTAAAAACTACACGTCAAGCACTCTATGTACAACTCTGTGATGTTAGGTAATACCTGTTTTGCAGATGAGGGGTTTCAGACATAGAGAGGCTAACTTAAGTGCCCAAAGCCACACAGCTGAGAAGCCCTAGGACATTTGATCGAAGGGAGGCCAAATCTAGAGTCAGTGCTGATTCTCACTACAATCTTGCTGACTCTCTTAGTACCATTGGAAGCCAACAGAGTTATGGAAATAACTGAAATGGAGTGCCAGCATTCTACTATAAAATGACCCGTGTTATGGTCATATGATTTTTTTTTAAATAATATTTTATTGTGTTTTCAGTGAAAGTTTACACAGCACATTAAGTCCCTACTTAACAATTACTGCACACATTGTTCAGAGACACTGGGTATATTTTTTACAGTGTGTTCACATCCTGATTAATCCCCTTCTGGATGTTTCCCTCCCAGTCATCTGGTTTTCCTGTCCCCTGGCCCTTTCGTCTTTGCTTTAGAGCAAGTGTTGGCCATTTGGTCTCATAAAGATGATGTTTTAAAGGTGCACCGTCCTCACTGGTAATATTCTCTATTTTATGAGCCAAGCTGTTCCTTATCTAAAAGGTGACCTCAAGGGGTAGTTTCGTTTCAAGGTTTATGGAATACCTCAGGGTGATAGTCTTAAGGAGTCCTCTAGCCTCAACTGGTCCAGTAAGTCTGGACTTTTTAAGAATTTGAGGTCCTGTCCTACATTTTTCTCCCCTTCTATCGGATCCATCAGTTGTAGCCCTGATCAGCACGGTCGTTAGTAGTAGCCAGGCACTGTCTAGTTCTGGTCTCAGGGTACATGAGGCCGTGGACCACGTAGACTGTTGATGGTCTTATTATTTTTAAGACAAACAACTAAAAATGGAAAAGCCACATTTAATAATGTAATTAACAATTTCTATGGATAAGTTGATAAATAATCCCTGGATTAAAACCGCAGCTGCAGAAGGAAGATCCCGCCCTTCCAACAGTCCTTCATACATTACGGTCTTCAGACTCTTCACGGGAGCCTCAGTACACCTCAGAAAAATGCCCGCCCCGCTGACAGAGCTGCTAAATGCCGGCCTTTCAAAGTAGTCTTCCGAATTATCGGAACGAAAGCTTCCTATGACCTACTACTCAAATTGCCTTAAAACAAAGACTTACTGGCATCTCTCATAGGAGAAAATTTAAAAGATTTGCTCCTATCTTTTTTATTATTTGATTCTATTTAATTGTGCTTGTATTCTAAATAGCCATCTATACGTATATCCATCAGTTTCACCTGCTGTTATGTCATTGGCTTATATTACAGGGTGTCAAAATCATTCACATTGTGCTTGTGCTAAGGGTGGAGAGACAAGGATATGGCAGGGTTAATCGTGATAAGGAGGCACGAGGTCAAATGAGAGTATTAAAATTGGATCTGCTGAATGAAAGAAGATACTAACATTCCGGGGACATTCAACGGCAGGACCTGATTTTTTATAATCCCAAAGACTGTTTTCTTATAGATGGCTTTAGAAATTAAACCCTAAAACGCCCTCGGCGTGCTGGTTATCCTAAGTGCCGGCATCCAACAGTGAGAATGCGGTGCTCTTCTTGTACAGGTCGAGGAAAGAGGTGCTGTCAGTTATTTAGAATCTGATTTATGCCTTGAGAGACAGGCTGCCACTCTCTGTGATTCTAAGGAAGCCGGGTATCAAGGAGCAATTTCCACAGAATTGAAAGTGGCGTGGGGTTATGAATAAAGTCTGAGCCGGTGTGACCTTCCCTGTCAGGTGATAAGGCCATAAATATGTTGGTAATTCTGCATTGTGTGAGTACCTGTTCTTTTCCATCATTGCAGAGTTTCTGGGATGACATAAATCAGGGCCAGCAAAACTAAAACAAAATTTTATCATATGAAAAAAAATCGAAGAGCAGAAAACACAAAGCACAAAGCACAGGGCTGCAGCCCCATCGTGTGTTGTTTCTGAAGTACGTCCAGAGGTGGAAGCTTTGCAATGACCAATCAAATCTAGACCAACGCCTTGGCTACATTTTGTCACTCATTTAAGTGGAAAGAGTATGAGTAACTTAATGCTTCCTTCCCGAGACGCCAAATTCATTAAGGACAAAGGTTCGTCCTGGCTTTAGCGACCCCCTCTTCAGAGGGCATAGCAAGCTCCGTCTTCATGACCTTGTTATCTGTTTGATTTGATAACCATTGGGGAACATTTTCTCACTTCCCTCTTCCCTTTCCCAAGAATAAAAATAAGGAGGGAAAACTCAGTGCAGAGAACCTCCAGAAAAAGGGTGGGAAAAAAACAAGTAGTTTTCTTTAGAAACAGAGAAAAATAAAACTTACCATTCTCCTCTTTTTTAAAAGGGACCCATGCCCTCCTTTGAACAGGAGTTGCCCTGTTGTTCTGTTTTATGGACACTTAAGGCAGCAAAAGTGTTCCAGGATGAGGAGGGAATGGCAGTATGTACAGAGATAAAGCCATCTGGACAGAGGTGCCTGGGAAGGGACGGGAGAGATGGAGAGCATGTCAGCCATCTATTGCTGTATAACAAATGACCCCCAAACCTGATGGCTGGAAAGAACAACAGACATTGATTATGTCTCAAAGTTTCTGAGCCAGGAGATGGGCTTGGTGTAAAGTTGAGCCATCTGGCCACAGACTATGGTTCCCCCTTACATGCTGGCAGGCTGGCTGTGGGGGCCTCTGTTCCACTCCATGTGGCCCCTCCACTGGGCTGCTTGGGTACCCACATGACAGAGTATTTGGCTTCCCCCAGAGCAAGTTACCCAAAGCAGCGCCAGTGTTTCCCATGGTTCAGCCTCAGAAGTCACACCCACTCCTCTTCAGTGCCCTTGCCGTCACCCAGCTTGGACCCGCTCAGTGTGAGGCCTAGGTCGTAGGAGGCAGGTCCATTGGGTGCCTTTTGGAGACTGTCCACCATAGGGACATATGATAGGCAAGCACACAGTCACATAGATAGCTGCTGTCAAGTCAAGTCTGATTCATGGCAACCCCACGCACAAGAGAATGAAATGTTGCCTGGTCCTGCGTCATCCTCACAACCACCAGCATGTTTGAGTCCGTTGTTGTAGCTCTTGTGCCAATCCATCTCACCAAGGGCCTCCTTCACCCTCACTGGCCCTCTTTTTCACCAAACACGGTGTCCTCCTCCAATGATTGATCCCTCCTGGTGATATGTCCAAAGCAAGCTAGTTGGACAACGCTTTGTTGTGATCCACGGGTTTTCACTGCCTAATTTTTGGGAGTAGATAGATCACCAAGCCTTTCTTCCTCGTCTGTCTTAGCCTGGAAGCCCTGCTGAAGTCTGTGCACCCTGGATGACCCTGGCATTTGGAATACTGGTGGCATAGTTTTCAGCCTCCCGGCAACATGCAAGCCACCACAGTATGGCCAACAATAGAGGGGTGGACACAAACCTTATACATATATGAACAGGAGAGGGTGAAAGATGAAGCAGTTCACTTGAGTGTGAAGTGAGAGTGAGCATGCTGGCCTGCAGAGGACCTGATTGTGACAGAAGTGCAGGCTGCTTGGGTGCCTGTTGTTCCTCACACCCAGTGTTCATTATTGTTTTGTCATGCCTTCATGAGACCATCTCTTTACCCATTGTTCCTCACACCTAGTGTCCATCATTGTTTTGCTGTACCTTCACGAAACCGTCTCTGTTACCCATTGTTCCTCACACCTAACCTAGTGTCCCTCACTGTTTTGTCATGCCTTCATGAGACCATCTCTTTACCTATTGTTCCTCACACCGAGTGTCCATCATTGTTTTGTCATGTCTTCATGAGACAGTCTCTGTTACCCATTGTTCCTCACACCTAGGGTCCATCACTGTTTTGTCATGCCTTTGTGAGACAGCCTTTGTTACCCCTTGTTCCTCACACCCAGTGTTGATCGTTGTTTTGTCATGCCTTCATGAGACCGTCTCTTTACCCATTGTTCTGCATACCTACTGTCCATCTTTGTTTTGTCAGGCCTTCATGAGACCATCTCTATTACTCATTGTTCCTCACACCTAGTGCCCATCACTGTCTTGTTGTGTCTTCACAAGACAATCTCTGTTACAGCACAGAAACAAAGCTAAGTTTCAGGAGATTACCACCAGAAATCTCATTGTAATTTTACTTCCGTGAATCCAAAACTTTACCTTCCCCCCCAAAAAACCATTCTTTTACTTTTCTGATATCAAAGGCTCTTAAAGAAAACAAAACAAAAATACAAACCCATTACCATGAAGTCAATTTTGACTCATAGGGGACACTTTAAGACAGAGCAGAACTGCCCCATAGGGTTTACAAGGCTATAATCTTTATGGAAGCAAACTGCCACATCTTTCTCTGAGGAGCGACTGGTGGGTTCGAACTGCTGATGCCACCAGGACTCCTACATAGCCCATATGTTTTCCAACGATCAAAATGAGATGACCATGACGGTTAAGGGTATGCTTTTCTGGCATGAAAGGTGTATTCATTCCAACACCCCTTCCTCTTTTTCTTTAACTGGGGCTTTCTCGTGGCCTCTTCTGGTTTCTGAGGGTTAGTAGTCATGCTGGTTTTTGAAATCAGTAAGTGTAAAGTTGTCATCATTCCCATTGTCCAGGAGCACTGACAGTGTCCCACAATCTACTTCAAAAAAATTGGCCAGTGAAAACCCATTTAATACAGATGTGTACAGTAAACCCAGTACACTTGATGTGAATTCTACATTTGTGGGACAGAGTAGAAGAAAACATGCAAGTCTCGTACCTTGGAGGTTTCACAGCGACAAGGCCGTCCAGGGGACCGTTTCTTTTGCAGCCACTTTAACACTGCGTGTGGTCCTAGTCTGAAAACGCCAGCATCGGAATTGGGCTTTGGGTGGGAGAGGGGGCTGGAGTGTCGTCTCCTTCCATCTATTCCGTCCACTCTTCTTTCCTGCAGGCGATTTAATTTCCTGTGGTGCTTGTAGATAAATCTCTAAAGTATCTGGAGAAAGGACAAAAATGAGCCCGCAGAGGTTAGCATGTGTCTGACCAGCACACAGGGATGCCCCTGTCATACCAGCCCACGCTGTGTGCAGCAAGTTAAGTGCAGCTGCAGGTGTGCAGTAGGCGCAGGTGTGCAGTAGGCGCAGGTGTGCAGTAGGCGCAGGTGTGCAGTAGGTGCAGGTCTGCAGTAAGTGCAGCTGCAGGTGTGCAGTAAGTACAGGTGTGCAGTAAGTGTAGCCGCAGGCACGCAGTAGGGGCAGCCATAGGCACGCAGTAGGGCCAGCAGCATGTAGCCATGGGGTGTACAAGCAGCACTAACCGGGATTGCATGAGTGATGTCCACCTCACACACCTGCTCCTGGACTCTTTTACACTAAGTAGAAAGTGTGTTTGCGTCCTTCCTACGTTTAGCTGCATCGTGAATGATCTTGCTAACTTGCTGTGTGTTTTGTGGGATCCACACTAAGCTTTCTGTCTTAGTTTCCTAGTGCTGCTACAACAGACATACCACAAGTGGGTGGCTTTAAAGAAGATAAATGTATTTTCTCACAGTTCAGGAGGCCAGCAGTCCTAACTGAGGTCACCAGCTCTAGGGGAGGCTCTCTCTGATGGCTCTGGGGGAAGGTCCTTGTCTCTTTGTTTCTGTTCCTCCTTTCCTTGCTGTCTCACATGGCATCTCCCTTCCCCAGTCTGTGCTTCCTTGCCTCTGTGTCTAATCTCTTTTTATATCTCACAAGTGGTTAGGTTTAGGACACACCCTATCCTGATATGACCCTATTCCCAAATGGAATTACATCCACAGGTTTTTCTTTTTCATTTTTTACTAGTTGCCTTAAGAGTTGATTCTGACTTCTGGCAGAGTAGAAACGGCTCCACAGGGTTTTCAAGGCCGTGACCTTTCAGAAACAGATCACCAGGCCCTTCTTCCAAGGTACCTCTGGGTGGGTTTGAACCACCAACCTTTGGGTTAGTAGTTGAGCGCCTAACCCTTTGCAACACCCAGAGGTTAGGATTCCAGCACATACTTTGGGAGACACAATTCCGTTTGTAACACTGTGTCAGTATAAGTCTCGGCACAGTTACTGAATTTAAGGATTTAGTGATGGTTATGGATGGAATTGTATCCCCCCAAAATACATGTTGTCCTAGGAGCCCTAATACAAGGCATAAACAGAATACAAAACATTACCAAAAATGACGGAGAGAAACCCGATAACTGGGAGCTCCTAAAAATCAAACACCTATGCTCATCTAAAGACTTCACCAAGAGAGTAAAAAGACCACCTACACACTGGGAAAGAATTTTCAGCTATGACATCTCCGACCAGCACCTGATCTCTAAAATCTATATGATTCTGTCAAAACTCAACCACAAAAAGACAAACAACCCAATCAAGAAGTGG
The DNA here is from genome assembly GCF_024166365.1 of Elephas maximus indicus. Classification (NCBI taxonomy): domain Eukaryota; kingdom Metazoa; phylum Chordata; class Mammalia; order Proboscidea; family Elephantidae; genus Elephas; species Elephas maximus. The sequence goes on from NC_064826.1 coordinate 5,275,978, forward strand.
GCAAAGGATATGAACACACACTTCACTAAAGAAGATATTCAGGCAGCTAACAGATACATGAGAAAATGCTCTCGATCACTAGCCATTAGAGAAATGCGGATTAAAACTACAATGAGATTCCATCTCACTCCAACAAGGCTGCCATTCATCCAAAAAATACAAAATAATAAATGTTGGAGAGGCTGCGGAGAGATTGGAACTCTTATACACTGCTGGTGGGAATGTAAAATGGTACAACCACTTTGGAAATCTATCTGGCGTTATCTTAAACAGTTAGAAATAGAACTACCATACAACCCAGAAATCCCACTCCTCGGAATATACCCTAGAGAAACAAGAGCCTTCACACAAACAGATATATGCACACCCATGTTTATTGCAGCTCTGTTTACAATAGCAAAGAGCTGGAAGCAACCAAGGTGTCCATCTACGGATGAATGGGTAAATAAATTGTGGTATATTCACACAATGGAATACTACGCATCAATAAAGAACAGTGACGAATCTTTGAAACATTTCATAACATGGAGGAACCTGGAAGGCATTATGCTGAGCGAAATCAGTCAGAGGCAAAAGGACAAATATTGTATAAGACCACTATTATACGATCTTGAGAAATAGTATAAACCGAGAAGAACACATACTTTTGTGGTTACGAGGGGGGGAGGGAGGGAGAGAGGGAGAGGGTTTTTTACTGATTAATTAGCTGATAAGAACTGCTTTAGGTGAAGGGAAGGACAACACTCAATACATGGAAGGTCAGCTCAACTGGACTGGACTGGACCAAAAGCAAAGAAGTTCCGGGATAAACGGAATACTTCAAAGGTCAGCGGAGCAAGGGTGGGGGTTTGGGAACCATGGTGTAAGGGGACTTCTAAGTCAATTGGCAAAATAATTCTATTATGAAAACATTCTGCATCCCACTTTGAAATGTGGCGTCTGGGGTCTTAAAAGCTAACAAGCGGCCATCTAAGATGCATCAATTGGTCTCAACCCACCTGGATCAAAGGAGAATGAAGAACACCAAGGTCACACGACAGCTAAGAGCCCAAGAGACAGAAAGGGCCACATGAACCAGAGACCTGCATCATCCTGAGACCAGAAGAACTAGTTGGTGCCCGGCCACAATCGATGACTGCCCTCACAGGGAGCAGAATAGAGAACCCCTGAGGTAGCAGGAGATCAGTGGGATGCAGACCCCAAATTCTCATAAAAAGACCATACTTAATGGTCTGGATGTGACTAGAGGAATCCCGGCAGTCATGGTCCCCAAACCTTCTGTTGGCACAGGACGGGAACCATCCCCGAAGACAATTCATCAGACATGAAAGGGACTGGACAGTGGGTGGGAGAGAGATGCTGATGAAGAGTGAGCTAATTATATCAGGTGGACACTTGAGACTGTGTTGGCATCTCCTGTCTGGAGGGGGGATGGGAGGATAGAGAGAGTTGGAGGCTGCCAAAGTTTTCACGAAAGGAGAGACTGGAAGGGCTGACTCATTAGGGGGAGAGCAAGTGGGAGTAAGGAGTAAGATGTATATTAACTTATATGTGACAGACTGACTTGATTTGTAAACGTTTACTTGAAGCTCAATAAAAGTTAATAAAAAATATGTATATATATACATGTTGTAATTCCTAACCTGTATGACTGTAGTTATAATCCCATTTGGGAATGGATCGTTTTTGTTATGTTAATAGTGTAGGCTACATTTTGAGTCAATCTTTTTTGAGATAGAAAAGAGGCTAAACAAGTGAACGAGCAGAGCAGAGATGGGAAGAAAGATGCCAAACGACAGGACAGTCACCCAGGAGCAGAAGCTCAAAGAGACAAGGCCTTCCTCCAGAGCTGACAGAGAGAAAGCCTTCCCCTAGAGCCGCACTCTGAATTCGGACTCTAGGCTCCTAAACTGTGAGGAAATAAAATTCTGTTAGTTAAAGCCACCCACTTGTGGTATTTCTGTTATAGCAGCACGAGATAACTGAGACAGTGATGTAAATTAAATTCAAATGCCACGTTTCACATTGCAGCCATGTTTGTTATTTTGGCAAAAGCACAATCTTGGGTGGGCGTGGTCTTAGCCATTTCATAGCCATTTGCCAAGAGCAGGCATCATACGCGAGGCAGTGAGTTCTGGTCCCAGCTAAGGTCCTGTTTCGGTGTGCTGTTTGTCCAGCTTGGCTCTGCAGTCTAGCTGTGATCCTGTGTGCTGTCTGGCCTTGCATGGCTGTGGGTATGATTTCTTTTAAATGTTATCTGAGATTTTACATCACATCGTGGCTTCCCTTCACTTAGCAACAGCTTCACACCTTATCAAGGTTGTTAGATTTGCTAAATAACCACTGTTGGGAAGGCAAACCGTGATTGGTTTTGTTCCCTTCTTTGCCCTGTACAACTGCCTTTGACTTGAAAGACGGGGTGGAGCAGGAACCTCTCGAGGCTGGATGGAAGTAAATGACCAGTCCCGGGCCTCAGGCTTCCGGTAATGACATACATCCTCAGGGAGGCTGTGCGTCTGCCTGGGTCAGATCTCATGTACACTCACTCATGCATATTACAAACTGAGAAATCTGGGGAACGAACAAAAATCTTTTTGTACAGTTGTTCATTTGTAAGATGTCACCTAGTCTTGATATACAGGATGTAAGCGTGATATCACTCTCCTTTCACTGCACAAAGCTAGATTTGCATATTTCTAAGCACAAAAACCATTCACATTTGGCTAAACTCCTTTTTGCAATGAGAGGAAAAAAAAGAGTTGATTGATTGTAGGCTAAGACCTATCTCTGACTTCTCAAGTCCACAAACTAGTTTATTCCCATATTGAAAATTTCAAGGTCTGTTGATTCTTAAACTAATGAGGAAGGCAATGAATATATAGCAGGGCTGGAACCGAAAGCGGACTGTTGTGTCGTTTAAATCAGTGGATTTTATGGCGGCTGTTCTCTCCCTGGGACAGTAAACTTAACGTGTACGTGCGGTTTCCTTTACATTACCGTAAGGTACGAACTGAAGGGTCTTCTCGGGAGGAATTAATATCCATAAGTTCAAAAATCATTCCTCATTTCCTTCATCACCCTTCCTTGGTATTTTAACGTACTGGTCGAATACATTAAATACATTAAACATCTTAACGCATTCGGCTGGCCACTGCCAAGCCACTAAGCTGATCAAAAGCCAGCAAAGAAGAAAGTCTTCAATTAAAAGGTAGGAATGAAGCACGGTGTTGTTGTGTGCTGTCGAGCCGATTCTGACTCCTGGCAACCCCACGCGTGCCAGAGTAGAGCTGCTCCATTGGGCCTTCTTGGCAGTGATCTCAATGAAAGCAGATCACCAGGCCTTTTTCCCACAGAACCACTGGGTGGGTTCAAACTGCCATCCTTTCGGCTGAGCACTTAAGCACTGTGCCACCAGGGTTCCTTAGGAATTAATTGTAACCCACTGAAAATCAGACAACCCAATAACCTCACAGCCCTGCTTTGATAAGTGATGAATCCACACCCCAAAAACTCATTGGCAGAAACACTGGTTGCAGAGAAAGACATGGGGAGGTCTGTGCAGGCGTGCCGTCCTTATGACAGGGGACCCCAGGAGTACAGCCCTTTCGGCAGGACACATGGACTTGGGTCCCCTTACGTGGGAAATCTGCATGCCTCCCCATCCTCTGGGCTGGAACCAAAGCAATCCTCAGGAAGGGAGCTGCTCCACAGCCCCCTCGTCGGCTCCTTTCATTAAAGGTGCTTTTGCTGCCTCCTCCAGGATTTGCTCATTAGGGTTCTGTTTGGCTGCTGTGGATGTTAATTTGCATTATGTCTGACATCTCTGTCTTCTGAGAAAGTGATCTTTATAAGGGAGCATGGAAGGAAGAACCTATGTGGCGAGCTGTGCAATGTAAATGAATTTAGGGAAGACTTCTGTACAAAAAAATAAAGGCAGCTCATGGCTTAAACAAAATTTAATTGAATGTTTTTTTTTTGTGGGGAGGGGGAGCCGAATAAGGCTGTAACTAGCAGCTCCCTGCTTACCTCCTGTGGTACTTTTCATCTGGCATTGTGTCAAACCCCCCACCACATTTAAGGACTGAGAAACTGAAAGGTCCTTGAGAGACATTTCTTTAAATTAATATACTTTAATTTTTACAGTGTTAGGTTTACAGAAAACAGAGTCCCCAAATGTTCCCTCCTCCCCCTGCACGTAGTCTCTCCTATTATTAACATCTTGCATTCCTGTGGTACATTGTTACAACTGATGAACCCCTATCTATACGTTATTAGTAACTAAAGCCCACAGTTTACATTGGGGTCGCTCTCCGTGTTGGCCAGCCCTGTGGGTTCTGACAAACGCATAAAGTCAGACGTCCACCGTGACATGTCCTGCAGATCCGCTTCACCGGCCCTCAGGGTTGAGTCAATCAGCACCTTGGCTCACAGCACATTAGCGTCTCTGGTCCAGGCGAGAGTCCTCATCGATCAGACGACTGACTGATGGTTGACTGGCTGACTGATGCTTCCCCGTATCCCCGTCCCACGTTCTCCTTCTCCCCACCCTTTCCGTGAGCAAACATTTTGGTGTGTATGAAACATTTTTCATTAGAAAAAGCATCTTACTGTGTTTGCATGTGTTTTCACTTACATCAGGGGGTGCTGTAATTTGCCCCCTCCTGTTTCCCACCTGCTCGCTAAGCACCGTCTTCAGCCCCTGTGTCTCTGTGTGCATCAAATCCATTGCTTGGTGCGTATCCTCCACGTGTTGCCTATCCTCTCTCCCAACGATGGGCACCAAGTTCAAACTGTAGTTTATATTTCCTTTAAAAATGTGGTTCTGAAGTCCGAAGGGAAGAAGCGTGGTAGTTCTTCAGGGAGATACCCCGTTTCCAGGTAGAGCACGCCTTGTCGTGGAGAGAGAGATCCATAGATACAGATACAATCTCGTGTGACATCGAGTCAATGCCAGCTTCTCGTGACCCCAAGGGACAGAACGGAACTGCCCATACGATTTCCTAGGCTGTAGTCTGTGTTACAGGAGCAGATCACCAGGTGTTTCTCCCTCAGAGCCACGGGGTGGGTTTGAACCGTGGACCTTTCAGTTAGCTAAGTGCTTAGACGTTTGTGCCACAAGGGCTCCTTCTGTAGAAATAATAATTGGCAGTAAGCTGCCTTGTAAGCTGGTCGTTAGGATTAAGTATGACAGATAACACCATGGAAGGTCCTAGAATGATGCCTGGTCCACACAGTCACGTGGTCAGTGGTACTAGTGACCCTGCCTCCCTCCCTCTCTTCCTAATGGTCAGCCCTCTCTCCCACAGGGCAAGCACAGACTGCACGTGGACACTGGCATGGAGGGTGACTGGTGTGGCCTCATTCCTGTCGGGCAGCCGTGCAGCCAGGTGACCACAGAGGGCCTCAAGTGGAACCTCAGTAAGTACAGCCCTTCCCAAAGGAGGGCTTTGCTTTTCTTGTTTGTCAAATTTCATTTGGGTATATACCAAGGAGTGGAATTGCTGGGTCAGTTGGTGGCTCTGTGTTTAACCTTCTGAGGAACTGCCAGCCCATTTTCTGCAGCAGCCATACTGTTTTTCATCCCCACCAGCAATAAATGAGGGTTCTGATTTCTCCACATCACATGCCATCTGGGCCTTTTTGATTGTAGCCGTGGTAGTGGGTCCCATTGTGGTTTTGACCAGCACTGCCCTGATGCTGAGCATCTTTTTATGTGTGTATTGGTCATTTGCGTATCTTCTTTAGAGAATATCTCTTCATATCCTTGGTCCATATGTCACTTGGTCATTTTTTATTATTGAGTTGTAAGAGTATATATTTTAGCTACAAGTCCTTTATCAGATATGTGGCTTGCAAATATATTCTCACAACCATTGGCTTGTCTTTCCATTTTTCTGAAATTTAATTAATTGATTTAATTTGATGAAGTCCAGTTTATCTTTATTTTTCTTTCATGGATCGTGCTTTTTGTGTCGTTTCTGAGAACTCTTTGCTCACCCTTCTTCGTGATTTTGCCTGTTGAAAATCTACTTTATTCTTCCTGAGCAGGAGCTGTTCAAGTTCTTTTTATAGTTCAACCTCTGAGATTTTGTAATATTAGCTCTTTTTAAATTTTAAAATGGTTTTCAGCCCTCATGAACCACGTTAGATCCTGATTATACTAAAATGGTCTGATTTGAAAAGGACGAAAACTGGGGTGGGCAGTCGACGTGAGGAATGCTGATAAAAGAAACTGCCAGGCTTTGTGAGGCACTCGGCTCTAGTCTCTCAGAAAATGACAGTAGTTTAACCCCACAGCTTTGATTGAACTTCAAGGCAATCATCCCAGTTTGCCAACACCCGAGATTGTAAAAAGTAAAACGCGAAACCACGCCGTTCTTTTATAATACATGTAACTGTCCGATTCCCACAGAGACAGAAGTCGATTTCAAGAAACCGTTTGAGGATAAAAATATATATATATATATATTTTAAAAAACCTTTCCCTTTTCCATGGCCATAAAGTTGTAAGTTTCAAATTTGGGTCACCTGAAATTACGTATGAGATGAGATACGGATTCAAGTTTACATTTTTTTCCTCATTGATAACCAATCCCTCAGCATCCCTGATCGTTCGTTCTCTGTGATGTACATTATACCACAGTCAGAGTTTTGTAGCGAGCCTGTGTTTCTTGATGGTCTCTTCTCTTCCCAGGGCTTACATGCTTCTTCCTGTACTTATTTACCAAAGCTGTGTAATAAGTATGGAAGAGTGAGAAGTCCGCCAAATGTGTTCTTCAAAATTTTCATGACTGTTCCTGACTGTTTGCTCTTCTTCATAAATATTAGAATTATCTTGACAGGTTTCTCTCTCTCACACACACAATTCCATTGGAATTTTAATTGGAATGCATTCAATTTATAGATTCATTTGGGGAAAATAGAATAACTTTCGAAGAATACATTTGTTTGGAATTGGGTCTTCCCACCCATAAACATAACTTACCTCTCCATTTGTTTAGAAATTTTTTTTTGCTTTCAATAATTGTATAATTTTCTCCATAAAGATCATGCATATCTTTTATAGGATTTATTTCTGGAGACCCTATATTTTACATTACTATTGTAAATTATACCTTTTTAAAAAATGTACATGTTCTAACTCCGTTGCTGGTATACAGACATGCAATGGATTTCAGTGAAAACCCTGGTGGCATACTGTTTACCAGCTATGGCTGCTAACCAAAAGGCTGGCAATTTGAGTCCACCAGGCGGTCCTTGGAAGCCCTATGGGGCAGTTCTACTCTGTCCTATAGGGTCACTATTAGTCGGAATCGACTCAAAGGCAATGTTTTTTTTTTATTTGTTTGCTTTTGGTAACTCCATTGCTGGTATATAGACATGCAATTGATTTCATTACATTATATTCAAGAGCCCTGGTGGCGCAGTAGTTAAGCGCTCAGCTGCTAACTCAAAGGTCAGCAGTTTGAACCCATCAACTGCTCTGTGGGAGAAAGATGTGGCAGTCTGCTCCAAGATTACAGCCTAGGAAACCGTATGGGTCAGCTGTGCTCTGTCTAGAGGGTTGCTATGGGTCGTAATCAACTCGAAGGCAGTGGGTATATTGGATTCATATGTGGCTGAGTCCTGTTATAATTTTTAAAAATGTGACTGTGGAGTCACTTGGGTTTTCTATGTTGCGTTGTTGTTGTTAGGTGCCGTCGAGTTGGTTCCAACTCATAGCAACCCTATGCACGACAGAAAGAAACACTGCCCAGTCCTGAGCCACCCTCACAATCATTGTTATGCTTGAGCTCATTGTTGCAGCCACTGTGTCAGTCCACCTCGTTGAGGGTCTTCCTCTTTTCCGCTGACCCTGTACTCTGCCAAGCATGATGTCCTTCTTCAGGGACTGATCCCTCCTGACAACATGTCCAAAGTATGTAAGATGCAGTCTCGCCATCCTTGCTTCTAAGGAGCATTCTGGTTATACTTTTTCTAAGACAGATTTGTTCGTTCTTTTGGCACCCCAGCCCGTCCATGGTATATTCAACAGTCTTTGCCAACACCACAATTCAAAGGCCTCAATTCCTCTTCACTCTTCCTTATTCATTGTCCAGCTTTCACATGCACATGATGCGACTGAAAATACCATGGCTTGGGTGAGGCGCACCTTTGTCTTCAGGGTGACATCTTTGCTCTTCAACACTTTAAAGAGGTCCTTTGCAGCAGATTTGCCCAGTGCAATGCATCTTTTGATTTCTTGACTGCTGCTTCCATGGCTGTTGATTGTGGATTCAAGTAAAATGAAACCCTTGACAACTTCAATCTTTTCATGATGATGTTGCTCATTGGTACAGTTGTGAGGATTTTTGTTTTCTTTACGTTGAGGTGCAATCTATGCTGAAGGCTGTGGTCTTTGAACTTCATTAGTAAGTGCTTCATGTCCTCTTCACTTTCAGCAAGCAAGGTGTGTCATCTGCATAACGCAGGTTGTTAATGAGTCTTCCTCCAATCCTGATGCCCCTTTCTTCTTCATATAGTCCAACTTCTCATATTATTTGCTCAGCATACAGATTGAATACAACCCTGACACACACCTTTCCTGGCTTTAAACGAATCAGTATCCCCTTGTTCTGTCCGAACAACTGCCTCTTGATTTATGTAAAGGTTCCTCATGAGCACAATTAAGTGTTCTGGAATTCCCGTTCTTCGCAGTGGTATCCATAATTTGTTATGATCCACACAGCCAAATCCCTTTGCATAATAAGTAAAACACAGGTAAACATCCTTCTGGTATTCTCTGCTTTCAGCCAAGATCCATCTGACATCAGCAATGATATCCCTGGTTCCATGTCGTCTTCTGAAACCAACCTGAATTTCTGGCAGTTCCCTGTCGATATACTGCTACAGCCATTTTTGAATGATCTTCAGCAAAATTTTGCTTGTGTGTAATATTAATGATATTGTTCTATAATTTCCATATTCAGTTGGATCACCTTTCTTGGGAATAGGCACAAATATGGATCTCTTCCAGTCAGTTGGCCAGGAAGCTGTCTTCCATATTTCTTGGCATAGACGAGTGAGCACCTCCAGCACTGCATCTGTTTGTTGAAGCATCTCAATTGGTAATCCATCAATTCCTGGAGCCTTGTTTTTCGCCAATGCCTTCAGAGCAGCTTGGACTTCTTTCAGTACCATCAGTTCCTGATCATATGCCACCTCTTGAAATGGTTGAATATCGACTAATTCTTTTTGGTATAATGACTCTGTGTATTCCTTCCATCTTTTTTTGATGCTTCCTGTATCGTTTAATATTTTCCCCATAGAATCCTTCACTGTTGCAACTCGAGGCTTGAATTTTTGCTTCAGTTCTTTCAGCTTGAGAAACACTGAGCATGTTCTTCCCTTTTGATTTTCCATCTCCAGCTTTTTGCACATGTCATTATAATACTTTGTCTTCTCGAGACGGCCTTGAAATCTTCTGTTCAGTTCTTTTACTTCATCAATTCTTCCTTTTGCTTTAGCTGCTCAATGTTCGAGAGCAAGTTTTAGAGTTTCCTCTGACATCCATCTTGGTCTTTTCTTTCTTTCCTGTCTTTTCAGTGACCTCTTGCTTTCTTCATGGACGATGTCCTTGATGTCATTCCACAGCTTGTCTGGTCTTTGGTCACTAGTGTTCAGTGTGTCAAATCTGTTCTTCAGGTGGTCTCTAAATTCAGGTGGGATGTACTCAAGGTCATATTTTGGCTCTTGTGGACTTGGTCTGATTTTCTTCAGTTTCAGCTTGAACTTGCATATGAGCAATTGATGGTCTGTTCCACAGTCAGCCCCTGGCCTTGTTCCATCGTCTCTTTCCGCAGATGTAGTTAATTTGATTTCTGTGTGTTCCATCTGGCGAGGTCCATGTATATAGTTGCCGTTTATGTTGGTGAAAGAAGGTATTTGCAATGAAGAAGTCGCTGGTCTTGCAAAATTCTATCATTTGATCTCTGGCATTGTTTCTGTCACCAAGGACATATTTTCCAACTAGTGATCCTCCTTCTTTGTTTCCAACTTTTGTGTTCCAATCACCAATAATTATCAATGCATTTTGATTGCATGTTCGATCAATTTCAGACTGCAGCAGCTGATAAAAATCTTCTATTTCTTCATCTTTGGCCTTATGAGTAGCAGTGGGTTTTCTGTAGATAATCTTGTTTCTGTGAATAGTCAAGCTTTCTTTCTTCTTCCTTTCCTCTTTAGTCTTTGGTCTATAATAAATAGGATTGTGTTCCATTATGACTAACTGAGACAGAAGCTTTAAAAAGGGATAGCTTTTCCTCATGTCACAAGTGCAGAGATCGGCAGCCGCTGGCATTTATTCAGTGACTCTGAGCAAGATTTCTGTGACTTTCTCAGCCTTTGCCTCAAAATCACAAGATTGCTGTTGCAACTCCAGCCATTGTGCCACCATCCAGCATTGGAGGGAGGAAGGAGAAGAACGGGAGAAAGGGCAGTGCATGCAATCAGGAAATACACCATAATGACATTCCCAACATTCCCAGAAATTCTTCCTGCATCTCTTCTTTGGCCTCAGTGGCCAGAACAGTATCACATGGCCACCCTAGCTGCAAGAGAGGCTGGAGTGTGCACTTTTATAACTAAGCAGGTGGTGGGTAGCTGTAGAGTGGGGGAAGAAAGAGGATAGGAAAGGTGAGCCAATGGTAGGAAGTGGAAAGTAGTTAGGAAGAAAAGTCAAAGTTCTGAGGGACAGAACTTTTAATTTTTCTACACTTTTGCCTAAGATGAATATTAAATGGAGTCGCCGTCTTGTTTATAACACTCGGATTGAGACTGAAATCATGTAATCATGTTCCTCGTGTTCTGTTTCTTTAAAGAAATAAATGAGAGAAGGAAATTACTTCTTAGCATTAACTAAGAGAGACTCAAATCTTCTAACCTAGGTGAGAAAATTTTGAGTGGAAAAAAAGTCATGAAAACCTGTTCGAAAAGATTGTTGATCTCAACAGGGAACTCTCTGTTGTAAGGAGCGGGTGGAGGAGTCAGGGTTTTCTGCAGGACTTTTGTACGAGGGAACAGGTTGTGTACCCATAAGGCATTGTCCTTGCTGTTAGTGCTGTTTCTGTGAGAAATACTCTCAATTCTCAGTCTGTATAACTAACAGAGGAGCCCTGGTGGTGAAAATGGCTAAGTGCGACCGAAAGGTTGGCAGTTCAAACCCTCCCAGCAGCTCCACGGGAGAAAGACCTAGGGATCTGTTCCCGTAAAGATGATAGCCAGGAAAACCCTATGGGGCAGTTCTCCTGTCACATGGGGTCACTGTAGTTGAAAATCAACTCAACAGCACCCAACAACAACAGCATAACCCACAAAGCGATGGTAGTCAGTTGCCAGGGTTCAGCTAGGGTTCTGCCCACTTAGCTTATAACTTCTGAGCTGGTGCCAACATGTGAGATGTCTCACTGGTTAGTTGGTTTTCTGTATCGTTTTAATTATTGCTTCTCCAGCCTAGTGGTCATGAAGGCGCCTTAGCCTGTGGCTTGGTCTTTTCTGTCTGACTCAAGACAATGGCTTTTGCATCTTAAGTTTTCATGATCAGTGACCTGCTCTGAATTGAATAAAAACGTTTAAATAAAAAACACGCATTAGAGATCAAGGCTGATAATAAGCTTGGTATTTTTCCCCCCTTTATTTGGGTCCTTTTCTTTCCCAAGGAAGATGCTAGCTAAGAATTTTCCACCCCAAAACCATTTTCTCAAGTTAGCCAGTTGATGATATGACTTCATTTCCTCATATCTAAGACGCCATTGATTGTGAGATGCATTGCTATTTTATGTACACGAAGAAAAAACATGCTACCAATTTTAATTGCAGAGGTGTGACAAAAACGTGCATGATAGATGAAGAAATATGGTAGATCAAATAGCATAGACAGACCACTTCTAAATCTGGAAGGAAAAATTGCAAAAGTCTTTGAAATGGACAAACAGATTCCTGGATCTCTTCCCAGTGGATGATAGGGTGTGGTCTAGAGGACCCTCCCAGGCTGTATTACTCTATGGAGGACATGGCCTTGACTTTGACTACTTTTGCAACTCTGTGACATTGTAGGAGTCCTGGTAGCACAGTCGGAAGCACTCAGCTGCTAACCGAAAGGTCAGTGGTTCGAACCTACAAGCTGCTCCTCAGGAGAAAGATGTGGCAACCTGCTTCCCTAAAAGATTACAGCCTTGGAAACCTGGTGGGACAGTTCTACTCTGTCCAATAGTGTCACTCTGAGTCAGAATGGGTATGGGTGGTGTGTAGAGGGTTGATCATGATGCAAATGAGTCCTATTCCTGTAAGTCAGATTAACTTTTGTTCTGTGAAGATGTAATGGATAACCACTTTTGGGGAACGGCCAGTTTCCCATCTATTATCATTTCACCATTCCTGATGGGCTGGATTGTGTCTGTCCATCCTGGTCTCTTTTGAACCAGTTTTCTCCAGCTTACTATTTTTCTCACTGATTTATAACTTTTTAAAATTTATCTTTGGCACATGTTCCTTTCGTATTTGTATTTTGTATTTGTGTGGTCATTATGTCACCCTTTAAAAAAGCTATCCTTTAACAAACCACACTGAAAGCATTTAAAGGATATTTAAAGGGTCACAAGCTGCTGCGGTCTTTGAATAAAATTTGTAACATGTTATTGCAAAATACTATTTAACTTCTCTCTGTAGGAAGTAGGTCAGAGACAGACCTGGGAGAAGAAGGCGATGTCACTTGTGTGCTGGGGTTAGGTCTCACCGAAAGTCATACAGCTCTCCGTCTGAGAGGGGTCATGGCCATACCACTTCTAGAGTCAAGAGAGGATTCTAACTCTCCTGCTGGCCGGAGCTCGAAGGCACCAACACCCACCACGCCTAAGTCCAGGAGCTCAAGAGGGAAGTCAGCCCAGGCAGCGAAAGCAAACCTAGGAATGTCAATCTAGCAGGCAGGGTGCAGAATTGGGGAGGGCCCAGTGCAGGAGACACCTGCTATACACACAGATTTGGCCAGTCTGAGGATGTACGCAGGCCACAGGACCACCACTTTTGGTAAGGTCTGAATACCAGCAGTGAGGGATTGTTGAGGGAAAACCAGGAATTGACACCACGGGAAATTCCAGGATTCAACTTTTAGGGGAGGGTGCAGGGGGTGGGGGCATGATAAACAGTAAATATTATCTCTCTGGTAAGAAAAATACAAAGAGGAGCAAGATTGTTTTTAGATTATGCTATTCTAAAGGATTTTTAAACATACTGTTTGTAAGTAAATACTAACTTTTCAGGCATGTTAAATTAATGGCCTACAGCCTACCACAAACTTGTATTAAATATATATTTCATTAACTCAGCTCAAAATCTGTTTCGTGAGTTGTAGGAGCCGAAGCAGGCATGACTCATTTTTCTTCTCTTCGGTCTTTGCCCTTTTGTGATTCTGCTGTAAGCTCTGAGAGCCAGAGATAATTTACTGCAGGCCCTGTCTCCCAGCACCCCTTAACACACATTTGTTAGGGCTGGCTCTAGACATTTAAATACGAAAACAATTAGCATGCATTTGTAGGGGATGTGACAAATGGGAATTTGCCAGGGGACCTATTTTTCACTGACCCGCGTTCAAGAACAGGGCTATAGCTTAGGCTCCCTCCCAAGTTGTTGAAATGAGTTGATTTACCAGTATTTATGTGGGCAGGTTGATGGATGAGAATGGCTTCTGGGCAGGCTCTGGAGTCCCCTTTCATTTCCCCTCCTCCAGGTTTCATTTTGTGCTGATTCAGACATGAGCTCTGTGCCTTCAGCCATGCAACTAAGAGTGAGGCAGGAAAGCGGTGACTTGTGGTGATTACATGAATGGTGGAGGAGACAATCAAGGGCAGATGTGGACAAACTCCTCAAGGGCATGTGCACTGGGGATAATGTCCCTTGGGCCCGAACAATACTCTTTCTTTTTGGAATAGCACCTTCACACGTCCCACTTGTCCTTCTCTACACTCATCTTCACTCACGTATAACATTGATCGCTAATGTTGTAGAGTAAGTGTTGTTGTTGGGTGCCATTGTTGATTCTGCCTCATACTGACCCCGTGTGACACAGTAAACTGCCCCACAGGGGCATAATCCTTACATAAGTGTGTAATCTCAGGCCAGAGAATCCTCACCCTCTTTTGCTAGTTCCCTTCTGCTCTCTCTAGCCATCTGGAAGAGGAAGGAAAATGTCTGCGCCGTTCCCTTCTCTGTATGGGACGTGTACCTTGAGTTCCCATGAACGGTGGCAGAAAAATGTATGCCAGTACTTACTTCATTTAACAGTGTGGAGGAAAGAAAGCCAACAGGGTTCAAGTTCTGACTCAGTAAGGAAGGGATTGTATGGTATTGGGCCTATCAGTTCATCTAATCAAAAACGATGGGTCCATGACGTCTGAGGTTCCCTTCAGTTTGAAAACTCTTCTGTTGTTAATTGCCTTTGAGTCTACTCCAACTCATGGTGACCTTATGTGTAAAAGAAAGAAACGTTGCTTGGTCCCACAGCATCTTCATGATCTTGTATGTTCGAGTCTATTGCTGTGGCTATTGTTTTAATCCATCTCGTTGAGGGTTTCTTCGTTTTCTCTGACCCTCTACTTCACCAAATATGATGTCCTGTTCTACAGATTTGTCTTTCCTGATGACCCATTCAAAGTAAGCGAGCTGAAGTCTCACCATCCTTGCGTCTAAAGAACATACTGGTTGTATTTCTCCTAAGACTGACTTGTCCGGTCTTCTGGCATTCCACAGTGTATTCATTATTCTCCACCAATACCACAACTCAGATGCATCGATTCTTCCTCTGTCTGCCTTTTTCACTGTCCGGCGCTTGCATACGTATAAGGCAGTCGAACAGACCATGGCTTGAGTCAGGCACGCCTTAGGCATTGAAGTGGTGTCTTTGCTTTTTCAAACTTTAAAGAGACCTTTTGCAGCAGATGTGCCCAGTGTATACAGTACTTTGATTTCTTGATTGCTGTTTCCATGGATGTTGATTGTTGGTCCAAGGAGAGTTAAGTCATTGGCAACTTTAATTTTTACTCATTTGTCATGATGTTTATCAGTCTGGTAGTGAGGATTTCCATTTTCTTCACCTTCAGGCACAACCCATGTTGAAGGCTTTAAGCTTTGACCCTCACCAGTAAGTGCTTCAAGCGGTCTTTTCGGCAAGCGCTGAAAACTGCGTTACTGTAAGTTTGCTGCTGTTGCCCCAGAGAAATGGATGAGTCCAGATAAATTCCAGAAGCGTGGGTTTTCAAGAAGACCTCCCCCTCCTTCTTACATCCCTCTGCGGGGGCAACCAGAAGTTCCAGGAGAAGCAGTCGTAGGGCCAGAATTGGGAGTTTCTATTTGCGGGCTGTCAGGGGTTGCCGCTGCTTTGTGCATACCCTTCTCTCGCCGCAATTTATAATCTTTTCAGAAGCTCATGGTGAGGCGCAGACTGCAACCCATCCTGTTCCTCCTGACACAGAGATGGAGCTCCAGCCCCGACTGCCGCCAGTGCAGCGCTCTGTGATAAGGATTCGCTAGCAGAGTTGGTCCCCCAGCAGTCCTAGGGCGACCTTATATGCCGGCCGTCCTCGCCACTTAGTGCAAGGCTTCACACTTGGGGAATCACAGCATCCTTTTGCACTCAGCTGTTTTCTGGACCATGTTTGAGCACAAATTAGCAATCTCTTTCAACTACCATCCCTACATTCGATTTCTATTCTGTGAGTGTGTATATGTGTTTTCACAAATGATGTATCTGAGCACGCAGATACACTTAGAAACTAGCAAAGCAAGAAGGCTTTCCGATTAAACAGCTGCAGCTAAGAAAAAAAAAGAGCCAACTTTTATTTGTTGTTGTTGTTGGGGGGCTGTCCAGTTGATCCCAATCCATAGCGACCCCATGTGACAGAGTAGAACTGCCCATAGGGTTTTCTAGGCTGTCATCTTTATGGGAGCAGATCACCAGGTTGTTTGTCCCACGGAGCAGCTGGTGGATTTGAACCACTGACCTTTTAGTTAGCAGCCGAGTGCTTAATCATTGTGCCACCAGGGCTACTACTTTCATTTGTAACCTTTTTTTTTTTTAATTGCAGTATTCCAGTGGCAAGCCTGCCAGGAGAGAGAAACAGGTGTGGGCAATTTACATGTGACATACAATTAAAAAATGCAAGTTGAAACCAAAGCTGATTTTCTATAGATAAGGGTAAAGAAGTTTTATTTCCAACTGTCTTGTGTGCTACTTGGTATTTACCTTGTGGCTAAAATGGATAATGCTCTGTAGATACACTATGGGGGGGGTGGGGGAAGGGAATCTGGCTTGTGCTTGTAGGACAAAGTGCAGGATAGACGTGGTGGCCTCCCCATCGTGCAGAATCATTGCTACAGCAACACTGATGTGAACAGGAGCACAGCCCTCCCCCAGCTTCCTGTAACGTGAGTGGCTTTGAGCTAAATGATCCTGACACCCTCTCACCTTAGCACCAGACCTTCTATGCCATTTGTTCTCTCCTCCTGAGCCCTGCTGAGAGCATCTGAGGGTCCTGCACACAGCCTACTTTCCCCGTAAGATGTGACCTCCCCTCACACCCCCGGCACTCCTGGAAGTGCCGTCTCTTTAACGTGTCTCCCTGCCAACATTCTTCTCATCATTTTCAAGGGCCATTTCAAGTCCTGTCCTCTGTGACGCTTTCCTCAGACCCAGGGAACGTGATCTCTCTTTCCTGTAACGTGCACAGTGCGCCTGGGGCTCTCTGTGTCTGTGCGCTTCTTACGGCCTTTATTAGAAGGCAGCGCCTCAAGGCTTTGGTCCTTCCGGTCTTCATCCATGGCTCCTCATCCAGACAGCGCCTTTTTAAATGAGTTAATGCATTTTACCCACAGGAGTTCTGTAGTCAGGCGGCATACATTGCACAAGTGATGGTAAAAGATGTTGAGGCAAGAGCTCTTTTTCCCAGTCCCCTAAGACAATAGTAAAGAAAACATCAAATTTTAAGGGTGAAAATAGTTATAAGTCCATCCAGAAGTTGATATGTTTTAAAATTATGTTACCTACCAAAAAAAACAAACAAACCCAGTGCCGTCGAGTCGATTCCGACTCATAGCGACCCAAAAAAAAAAAAAAAAGAGGTTTAAGTATAGTGTGTGTGTGCACGTGTTGTGGTGAATGTGTGTGTGTGTGAAATCAGTGTTATGTGAAAATGGAAGACGACTACATCAGATCACACAACGGAGGATGACTATATCATTACACAACCACCAAGTTATAGCATTACATAACTGTCAAGTTACATCATTACCTAACTGCCAAACCACTGAGAATCGTGGCCCCGCCAAGTTGACACATAACCTTAAACCATCAAAGCCAGCGTTCCTCTCACCTCAGCATTTGTTACTGCCGATGTACATCGTTAATGTGCAAAATAGCTAGATCTTAGATTTTTTACTGTTGTCATAGATGGAAAATGTCAGATAACGAGATAGTCGATAAGTGAGGAGGTGTATTTTGTATGTTTATTTTACCCACTTAATTAGATTTTGTACTTCTTTGGTTTGTGGTCCTTTAGGTAATAGTCCTGCCCTACTTGGTAAAATCCTTTATACCAGACACTTAATTGGCATTAACCAATAATAGGATTCTTTATCAAATCTCCTTTTTCATATTCAGACCTTACGTATTCCTATAGCATTACAAACTACAAGAAATAACTAAGGAAGTGGCTACTTAGCCTTAGGAAATGGTCATAGTGACTGGATGGTAAAAAAAAAAAAAAAAAAAAATAGTGGATCCTGCAAAAAAGGCAGGAACAGTGAGCAAAGCCGGAAGTGGAAGGATTGCGTAGGCTCCTCAAGAAGGAAGCTGCCATCTAAAGAGATTAGTGAGTAGGGCCATATGCAAAGAAGAGCAGAATTACTGGGTGTTACTGAAGGAATATATTGGTCACTCTTGAAAAATGCAAAAAAGGCTTATCAGCATGTTAGGGACAGAAGCCAGCTTTCTGCTCTTTAAGATGGTTAACAAGGAGTTGAGTAGATGTTGACAGAACAGCTGTGCAGACTGAAGCTTGTCAGAACCACAGGAAGAACTGCAGGTGTGGAGGGCTCATGTCCAGGAGGCCTTTAAGTCCAAGACACAGGACGTTCACTCATGGTGAAGGGCCAGAAGGAGCTGGGAAACCCCAGAGATTCAGGGAGAGATGGACAATGTGGGGAGAGGACAGGTGGTGTGTTGATGTGACACCCTGAGGAGACTGAAGATGGAGCCTGGGGGGTGGGGGTCGGAGAGATGGGTGCCTACGTCCTCTCAAATGAGAGGTGCTGAGGTAGGCATTACGGTGAAGACACTTAGAGGTGTGAGAACTAACGATAACCAGCCCCAGTCTTTACCACTAAGAGGTCCATGGCATGGATGACTCCATGAAATACATATCATGGACAGCTTGTGAGAAATACCATGGGAGTACATTTTGAACAGCATCAAGGACCAGCTGTTGAACAGCAGGTTTCCTTTTCTGAGCTTCTCCCTAGAGGTACCCAAGGAGGTTGTGAGTGTGGGTGGTGTGGACGAGGCAGCAGTCCTCCAGTGCCATGGAGACGCAGTCAGTTGTAAATTATGCTGTGGAGTTCCTGGGCAGCAGAAACAGTTCCGCACTCGGCTGCTAACTGGAAGGTTGGCAGTTCAAGTCCACCCAGAAGTACTTCCGAAGAAAGGCCTGGCGATCTACGTCTGAAAGATCAGCCACTGAAAGCCCTGTGGAGCACACCTCTGCTCTGATACACGTGGAGCTGCTGCGAGTCGAAGCTGACTTGACGGTAAGTGGTGACTTGTAGGGTGGGATCAGAGAGAACGCCTGAGACAATTCTGTAGTGATAATTTATACCAGGGGAGGTCTCCTCTATTTCAAAGCACGGTTAGCTAAGAGCTCCTTGGAAGGGTCCCTCAAAACAAAAGCCTTGAAGGGCCAGTTCCCACTGACGTCCAGTTCTGTTCTGTTCACAAGGGCTTCTCCTTGAATCCAGGAATGTCCCTTTCTGTGGAGCCCACCAGTGGACAACAGGTTCTGAACTTGCATCCACCATAAAACCAAATCCTCATGTCCATAGGGCTGACACTGTCAGACTGGCCCTGGAGTTCAAGGCCAGGGACTAGAATGGGACATGTATCTGGTACCTTGAAACCCATACTCACTGCTCTGAACCCCACCTCATTTTCTAGGCTCCTTCAAAACAACCGTTGCTTCTGGGAGGTTCCCTGTACTCTCAGGTAGACAGGATCTTCATAGCAGGTTGTGCTTCTTTAAAGCACTTGTGCCCCTGAAGTGTAAGACTTTGTTTATTATCTTATCCCCTTTCCCTGAACAGATCGTAAACTCCTCAGTGGCAGACTCTGATCCTTAATTATTCCTCTGTGCCCTAAAACACTGTCACACGTCCTAGACATTAATGCATGAGTGTACTCTGGTGAAGCTTGGAAGGAAGAGGGCAACAGTCCTATATGTCACCTCTGCTGTCTACTAGGCATGTGATCCCAGAAAAGGTGATTCGTTTCTCTGAGCCTACATTTTCTCGTCTCAAAAACTGAAAATAATAATAGAGAAGATAATAGCTACAACCACGTTCTAGGACTCTTGGAAGCATTAAATCAGATGGTGTATACACAACGCTTGGATATCATCATGGTGATGATTTTTATGAGTACCCAAAGTATCAGCTCCCAAGAGAGTCGAAGCTTGGCCCACCTCAAGAGACTGTCAGGGGTTCTAATAACGATGAAATTCCTAAATACGGACGGCCGTGGGGCCGGTGAATGAACACGGTACCCCCGATTCAGCTATGAACCCAAGCCTACCTCCTTAATTAAGAAAAAGTTAATGGTGTAAAATCACTTCTGAATCTTATAAATAGGAAATTGGATTTCCCAATGGGCAATTTTAAATACTTTGGGAACATAAATACACTGGCAGCACTCAAGCTGTAAGTTGGCGACGCAGAGAACACGGGCAAGGAGCCCTGAAATAAGCAACAGCAAATGGCCACTTTAGCTCTTAAAGAGCAAATTGCAGAAAATAAATTAATTCACTTAAATATGCATGAGGCTCCCGAGTAGGGGACGTTTCCCCCGTGATGTGCTTTCTAAAGTATTAGTAATGCCTCACTTTTTGCCTTGTACTTCTGGTTAGAACGAATCCCAGAATCTCTTGCTTTTTAAAATTGTATTAAAAGTAATTTAGATACAAAACCAAAAATTCAATTCAAAAGCCAGATTGGTCTCACTGATTTGGAAAAGTGGGTAGTGAGTTTATCACAGGATCAGCGGAGCCCTGGGGGATCAGGAAGTGGCTCTGATTGAATCACCAGGAAAGGGCTTCCGAGAGGCTGGCCTAACTCTGCAGAAACTTCCTCGAAGTTGTAAACTGGCAGGCGTTCCCCTAAATACGGGTGAAGATTTTTTCAACCCCTCTGATGCTATCTGGGGCAGCAGTTTCAGCTCTAAGAATCGATGTACTCCACTGCAGACTAGAGGGTGTATTTAGAATATTTATCGGAGTCATTACTCAATTTTTTCCTGCTCTCGTCAGGTCCTTTAATTTTCACTATGGGAACCATAGACACTGAAGCCCTGTGTTTATGTCCTTGCATACTCAAAAACAACTTTTATGGTTACATAATTGAATAAAGTAAAAGGGCCAGGGGGAGGAGGCAGAGATACCAAAAGCAGAGGCAAGCTATCAACTAAAGGAACATAACATTCGAGGCTGTGTTCCATGTGATTTTTTTAAAGGAGAAGGATTTAGGGAAATTGCCTTTGTCTGCATATGCTGATTGCTTGGGTAGCTTTCTTGTGTGGCAGCCTTGCATTCCTGATGCCAAGACGGAGAAGGGGAGCCTGGCAGCCAGTGAGGACTTGAACTGAGGAGACTTTGGAATGGAGGAAACTTTGAGAAGGATTTGGGAGCCATGGCTGCGGACAAAAATAATCAATGGAATTGCCAAGAACCATAAAACCAGGAGGGTAGAGGATATGAAATACATCGACTTGATTTTCCTGAACATGAAAAAATATTAAATCTATTCTAAGTCTTTTTTAAGTCTGTTATGATGCCCATGTATTTCTGTGAGTTTGTTATTACGGTAATTTCTATTTTTCCTTAGGGCTAAAGAGAAGACCAAGTCAGATTTTTTTTTTTTTTTTGGTGGGGGTGGTATTTGTGTTTGAGATTCGGAAAAATACATACTTGTTCACAGAGGGTTTGAATAATTTGTAATTTACATGTAAGTGTATATAGTTGAATATTTCCTTTGATGCAAAAGGCTCATTACTTGTAGGCTAATGTGTTCTTTTCTGAACCTATGATATGTCACAATTACAGTTATTCCTTGGAGAGAAATCTTTTGGAACAACTATAAAAAGAAGCAGAGTCCTTGAGTAGTGCAAACCATGAATACACTCTGCTGCTAACCAAAAGTTGGTGGTTTGAGTCCACCCAGAGGCCTGGCAATCTACTTCTGAAAAATCAGCCATTGAAAACCCAATGGAGCACAGTTCTATTCTGACACACATGGGGTCGCCATGAGTCAGAATCAGCTCCATGGTAACTGGTTGGTTATACAAAGAGACAGTAGACATTTCAGGAGTACACCTTCTATATGTTTGCCATAGTATTTCATGATCCATCAGGAGGTATTTATGTAGCTAAAGCACGTGGTGAGGTGGTGTAAAAGTGGGAGATGATGCCAGTAATCTGTTGATGTTGTATGCTGTCAAGTTGATTACAACTCAAAGCAACCCTATAGGACAGAGTAGGGCTCCTGCTAGAAATTTCAGTGGGATCAAATTGTGAGGATTTGTGCACTGTGAGAGGAAGTTTAGATTCACTCTGTAAGCAGTGGGGGGCTAGGATGACTGTAGAATCATTGTACAGATTGAATTAGAGAAAAATGCTGTAAACGGAAATTTTATTCTTTTTTAAGTTAGAGCACAGCGGGTACTAGAACTCTATGCCCATTACCTGAGTAGATCCTCAACTAAAGGATTGCTCACTGGTTCTGAAGGGATACAGCTACTGAACATTTTTGTAAATGGTGACTATGTTAAATACATTATCATCTTTTCTAATATGTACAATTTACCTTCTAAATAAGAAGACCTCCTGGCCCAGATGGCTTCGCTGGAGAATTCAACCAAACATTCAGAGAAGTGCTTGTACCGGTACTACTCAAACTATTTCAGAACATAGAAATGGAAGGGGTACTTCCAAATTCATTCTATGAAGCTAGCATAACCCTGATACCAAAACCAGGCAGAGACACCACACACACACACACACACACACAAAAATTATAGACCAGTATCTCTCATGAATATAGATGCAAAAATTCTCAATAAAATTACACCCAATGGAATTCAGCATCACATCAAAAATATATATATACCACTACCAAGTGGGATTCATACCAGGTATGCAAGGATGGTTCAACATTAGAAAATCAATGAACATAATCCACCATATAAATAAAAGAATCACATGATCATCTCAATTGACACAGAAAAGGCATTTGACAAAGTCCAACACCCATTCCTGATAAAAATTTTCAATAAATAGGTATAGAAGGGAAATTTCTCAACATAATAAAGGGCATGTATACAAAACACTGGGTTATACAAAACCTAACAACCAACATCATTCTTAATGGAGAGAAACTGAAAACATTCCCTTTGAGAATGGGAACAAGACAAGAATGCCCTTTATCAACACTAGTATTTAACCTTGTGCTGGAAGTCCTAGCTAGAGCAATAAGCTGAAATAAAGGGCATCCGAATTGGAAGAAGTAAAACTGTCCCCATTTGTGGATGAAATGATACTATACGTAGAAAACCCAAAAGATTCCATGAGAAAACTACTGGAATTAATAGAAAGATTCAGCAGAGTAGCAGAATACAAAATAAACATACAAAAATCAGTTGGATTCTAGACCAATAAAGAGAACAACAAAAAGGAAATCAGGAAAACAATACCATTTATGATACCCAGCCATTTATGATAGCCTTTAAAAAAATAAAATACTTAGGAATAAATCTAACCAGGGAAGTAAAAGACCCCTATACAAAGAAAACTACAATACTGCAAGAAACCAAAAGAGATCTACATAAATGGAAAAATATACCATGCTCATGGATAGGTAGACTCAACATTGTGAAAATGTCGATTCTACCCGAAGCAATCTACAAAGACAATGCAATGCCAATCCAAATACCAACAGCATTCTTTAAAAAGATGGAAAAACTAATCATTAACTTTATATGGAAAGGGAAGAGGCCCCAGATAACTAATTGAAGAAGAATAAAGTAGGAGGACTCGCACTACCTGACCTGAGAACCTGCTATACAGCTACAGTAGTCAAAACAGCCTAGTACTGGTACAACAACAGATACATTGACCAATGGAACAGAATTGAGAACCCAGATGTAAATCCATCCACCTGCAGTCACCTGATCTTTGACAAGGCTCCAAAGTCCATCAAATGGGGAAAAGACAGTCTTTTAAAAAAAATGGTGCTGGTAAAACTGGATTCCATCTGCAAAAAAATGAAACTGGACCCATACCTCACACCATACACAAAAACTAATTCAAAATGGATCAAAGACCTAAATATAAAACCAAAAACTATAAAGATCGTAGAAAGAAAAATAGGATCAACGCTAGAGGCCCTAATACACAGCATTAACACGATACAAACCACAACCAACAACACACCAGCTCCAGAGGATAAGCTAGATAACTGGAATCTTCTGAAAATTAAACACTTAAGCTCATTAAAAAACTTTACCAAAAGAGTAAAAAGAGAACCTACAGACCAGGCAAAAAAAAAAATGGCTATGACAAATCAGACAAAGATCTAATCTCTAAAATCTATAGGAAAACCCAATGCTTCTACGACAAAAAGACAAATAATCCAATTAAAAAATGGACAAAGGAAATGAACAGACACTTCACCAGAGAAGACATTCAGGCAGCTAACAGACACATGAGGAAATGCTCTAGTTCATTAGCCATTAGAGAAATGCAAATCAAAACCACAATGAGATGCCATATCACCCCGGCATTACTGGCACGTATCAAAAAAAAAAAAAGAGACAATAACAAATGTTGGAGAGGCTGCAGGGAGATCCAGAACTCTTATGTACTGCTGGTGGGAATGCAAAATGATATAACCATTTTATAGCCCTTCCTTAGAAAGCTAGAAATAGAAATACCATATGATCCAGCAATTCCACTCCTAAGAATATATTCTAGAGAAATAAATTGTCACATGAATAGACACATGCACACCCATGTTCATTGCAGCATTGTTCATAACAGCAAAAAGAGGAGGGGTGGGGATGAAAAAACACTAAATAGACAATAAACCAAAACCAAACCAAACCTGCTGTTGAGTTGGTTCTGACTCATAGTGACCCTAGAGGACAGAGTAGAACTGCCCCATAGAGTTTCCAAGGAGCACCTGGTGGATTCAAACTGCCGACCTTTTGGTTAGCGGCACTAGCACTTACCCACTGTGCCACCAGGGTTTCCAAATAGACGATGGACAAGTTAAATAAGAAGACCTGGTGGTGCGACAGTTAAGTGCTCGGCTGCTAGCCGAAAGGTCGGCGATTGGACCCACCCAGCTGCTCCATGGAAGGAAAGACATGGCAGTCTGCTCCCCTCAAGATTACAGCCAAGGAAATCCTATGGGACAGTTCTACGCTGTTCTGTAGGGTTGCTAAGAGGCAGAATCGACTCAACGGCACCCCACAATAACAGCCTTTTAAATTCCAAACTCACCCCTTCCGTGCCTGCTTAGGAAGGAGGATCATCTCTTTCAGAATTTTGATTTTGGGCATCACTTGGTTCTCCCCAACACAAAATGAGGAGTGACTCTTCTCCTTGTGCAAGTTTGGCAAGCCCCTGTTTCTGTAATTTATCTGTCCTGTTGTTCTTAACAAACCTGGTGACGTGATAGTCTTTCATCTAACACAAGTGATACGTTTAAAGGACCAGATGCACTACAGATGAAGTTCTTTAGACGTTATTAGAAAGTCAGAACTCCGTTCCCACAACTATGCACATGCTCCACTGTGTTTCACATGGCCTGCTGCTGCTGCTGCTGCTGCCAGGACGGCATCTATAGGTAGAATCCGGATATTACCTACACATAATGAATGTGGAGTCCATCAGGAGGCCAGATGGTTCACATGCTTGGCTTCTAACTGAAAGGTCGGAGGTTCAAGTCCACCCAGAAGCTCTTTGAAAGAAAGGCGTGATGATCTACTTATGAAAAACCAGCCATTGGGAGCCCTGTGGAGGACAGTTCTACTCTGACACACATGGGTCACGATGAGTTGGAGTCAACTCGACAGCAACTAGTTATAACGAACATATTTCAGTATGTACTTACGCAGGCAACAGCTGTTGACCAATTCTTCTTGAAGAGCATGTATCCTATAAAAAATTGAAAAGCAGAATCTCCAAAACTAAACTTTAAGAAATAAAATTTCA
This sequence comes from Elephas maximus indicus, assembly GCF_024166365.1. Taxonomy (NCBI): domain Eukaryota; kingdom Metazoa; phylum Chordata; class Mammalia; order Proboscidea; family Elephantidae; genus Elephas; species Elephas maximus. The sequence continues at coordinate 5,301,537 of NC_064826.1, forward strand.
GTCTAAAACATTGTTCCATCACTACTACGTTTCTGGTGATTAACTTGCCATTTTAATAGCTCAGTGAGATGTTTTTCTAATCAGTGCACATGAGAAGCCATCAAAACTGGAATTCCTAATTCTGAGCCAAAACAGTTGGAGACCAGCCAAAATCAAGGTCTTCAGTAAGGCTTACAAGGCAAACCCATCAATCACCCAGCTCCTCTCCCTAGCTCTGCACACATTATTGAGAAATCCTATCAACGTTTTGACACTGAGAAGCCTTTAAGGAATTGGAGCGGTATACATATTCGCACGTAGTATTATCTAATCAAAGGGTGAATCAGCTAATATATTCATAATTTTAATCGTGTTAACTACTCTGAAATTGGCTGATAATTACTTTAGAATTAGATGCTCTAATTTGTACATTGGCAATGTGTTTCCAATCACCAGCCAATAACAATAATAAATTATATTCCTGTCTTCATCGAGATCATGATGGACAGCTGAAATTGGATATGAACTGAATATCAACCCTTTTTCCTGAATATTGAAGACCTGGGAAATTTCTGAAGATCGAAGGCCATATTTAGCACTGTGCCATTTAAGCCTTGCCACGCCCTCAGTGGCTTGAATTCAGATAAAGAGTGAGACTGAGTCCGGTCTTATCAGCATCCTTATTGCTGTCAGTAAAGTTTCCTATGTATCGTACCAAGCAGACGTGCCTTGTAGACTGCTCCAAGAGCAGGCCTGTTCTGTGGCTATCTCTAAGGTGTTCATTGGCCAATTTTCAGAATGACATCACCAGGCCTTTTTTCCAAGTCTGTCTTAGTTTGGAAGTTCTGCTGAAACCTGTCCACCATGGGTGAGCTTGCTGGTATTTGAAATACCGGTGGTTATGGCCTCCAGCATCCTGGCAACATGCAAGCCACCACAGTGCAACAAACTGACAGACAGGTGATGGCAAAAAAAAAAAAAAAAAAAAGATGTCACTTTTATGACTAAGGTGCACCTGACCCAAGCCATGGTCTTTTCGATTCTCATATTCATGGAACGGCTGGACAATGGAAAATGAAGACAGAAGATGAGTTGATGCCTTTGAATTTTGATGTTGGTGAAGAATGCTGAATATACCATGGACAGCTGGAAGAAAGAACAAATCTGTCTGGGAAGAAGTACAGCCAGAATGCTCCTTAGAAGTGAGGATGGCGAGACTTTGGCTCATTTACTTTGGACACATCGTCAGGAAAGAGCGATCACTAGAAAATGACATCATGGTAAAGCAGAGGATCAGCGAAGGCCAGGGCGTTCCTCCGTGAGATGGGATTGACGTGGTGGCCGAAACAGTGGACTCAGACATACTAAAGACCATGAAGATGGCGGAGGAACAGGCAGCGATTTATTCGATTGTACATAAAGTCACCGTGACATGGAGCTGACTCCATGGTGACTAAAACAACATAAGAGGCATACATCTAATTAACATAATCAGACAGGCTTCAGAAAAGAAAATTGCAACTCCACGGCCCAAGGATACTCCCAATGATGCATTTTAAGTCTATGAAATAACGGTAAATCAATTATGTTCATATAAAGACTCTTCAACATTTTTTTAAGTTGCAGAAACCTTTGCTCAAACAAAACTTGACCTAGAAGCTTACACCACAAGGGTAAACAGCAGCTGTGTTTAAAGTAGGTGTAATTATAAATGCAGTCACATAGTGACTTATACAGTTTTATTCTAATCACTGAATTAAGTTCATAGTACAATATCATAGATTAGTTTCTAACTTTATTTATGGCCTCTGCTTCCTCTTTTTTTTTCCTGTAAGAAAGAATGGCTATGTCTTAGTTATCTAGTGCTGCTATAACAGAAATACCACAGGTAGGTGGCTTTAACAAACAGAAATGTATATTCTCACAGTTTGAGAGGGTTAAAGTCTGAATTCAGACCACCTACTCTAGGGGAGGAAACCCTGGTGGTATAGTGGTTAAGTGCTACGGCTGTTAACCAAGAGGTCAGCAGTTTGAATCTGCCAGGCGCTCCTTGGAAACTCTACGGGGCAGTTCTACTCTGTCCTATAGGGTCGCTATGAGTCGGAATCGACTCGACAGCAGTGGGTTTTGTACTCTAGGGGAAGGTTTTCTTTCTCTGTTGGCTTTGGAGGGAAGGTCCTTGTCTCTGCAGCTTCTGCTTCCCGGTTCCTTGGAGATCTCCATGTGCCTCGTGGTCCCTCTTCTCTGCTCCCTTGCGTAATCTCTTTATATCTCAAAAGAGATTGACTCAAGAACTCCCAACACTAATCCTGCCTCATTAACTTAACAGAGACAATCCATTCCCACATGGGATTATAACCACAGGCATAGAGGTTAGGGTTTACAACACACATTTTTAGGGGACATAATTCAGTCCATAACAAGCTACTTACAGGCCAGAAACCCGAGTTCCTTCTATGAATTGTTTTGTGAGATCTAGCGGTGTTAGGTAGGGAAACTGAGGTTCAGAAGTATCTGTGTTGCTGCCTGGGGGCCCAGGGCCTGTGAGCCACAGAGCTGGGCGCTTTCCCTGGGAGATGCTGCAAAGCTGGAGACTCACCACCTCCTTTCAGAGTAAGGAGAAACTTGCCAGAGCTCAGAATCCCAACAGTGGCTGTTGTAGAGATTTCTGACAGGCCAGCTTGAGAGAAATTTACAGAGAATTTGTTGCCTGATGGCTTTCTGACATAGGGTCACTATGAGTCAGAATTGACTCCACTGTAATTTTTTTTTGTTTGTTTGGGCTTTCTGATAAATTAGCCACAGGCCAGGGGGTTGTCTTTGGCCGTCTTTGTTCCTTCTGGAACTATCGCTGAAGCAAGTGAGTGCTGAAGTGTGTGCTCAGCTGGCTGCGCCCTGGGATCACCTGGAGAGGTGGTGGTGGTGGTGTGCCATAGAGTCGATTCCAACTCATAGCAACCTTATAGGATGGAGCAGAACTGTCCCATATGGTCACAAAGAGCCACTGTTGGATTTGAACTGCTGACCTTTTGGTTACCGGCCATGCTCTTAACCACTGCCACCAGGGCTCCATGAAGGGTGCTATGAAAACACTGATGCCTGCCCCCACCCCGCCCCACTATTACTTCGTATATCCTGTAAGCGAGCCTTCTTGTTCCCTGAGGACTTTGCTACCATGTAGATTACCAACACAATCCTTGGACGCATGAAGACAAGTTAATTGCCCAGGAAAGACCTGCCTAGGGAAGAGAATGCTGTGGTGAGCTTCAGGTCTACCAGCCTCCCCGTCCTTTCAGCTGGGAGGCACAGAGCAGAGTTCTCTCTCCTTAGAAACTGCTGACCCTGGCTTTGAACACTGGATTTGAATCAGAGACTCCCTGAAAAGTTGTACTTGTTGAAATGTCTCAGAATATGTCACCTTCCATCTTCCAGTCACTAAAATCAGACCTTAGAGCAGACCTTGGGAATTCTTACGCAGACACGTGCTGTGTCCCCAGACCCCAGGAGGTGGAGCCCTGTCCCTGCTGGCAGGTGGCTTGTAGCTTTTCTGATCGATGCTGTGCCTATCCGGGCCTGGGGAGCCCTGGGGTCCCTGTTGGATCTGTCCAGTCCCTTGGCTCCTAGGTAACTGAAACACGATGTCCTTGTGTTCCCTGAGGCACTGTGGGCAGGATTCCCTCCTTCCTCTCTGTCCGTGTGGTCATTTTGCTTTCTTAACGTCCCAGCACCCTCCTGCTTGGGACCTGAAACCTGTCTCAGAACCATCCCACACGTTTTCTTTCTGCCCTTAAGTTTCCATTGGCCCCATGGACCTTAGTCTCCTAGTGCTGCTGTATGAGAAAACCACACGTGGGCGGCTTTAAAGTACTCTCAACATCTATCTTCTCACAGCTGGGAGGCCGGAAGTCTGATTTCAGCGTGTTGGCTCTGGGGGAAGATCCTTGTCTCTTTCGGCCTCCATAGGCCCAGTGTTCCTCGATTCCTTGGCAGCCCCGCCGTGAGTCTGTCTTCTCCCACCTCCCCAACGTGTGAGAGCATCTGTGTCTAATCTTCTTTTTTATAACCCAGAAGTGATTTGGCTTCGGACACACCCTACACGTCTGTGGCCTCCTTAATATAACATTAGGTTGCATTATGGAAAGTGATTACATTACATCCACAGGTATAGGAGTTAAGACTCCAATATTTTGGGGGAACACAAGTCCAGGGGAGATGGGAAGAATGAGTGGCTGCCTAGGGCAGCATGCTCCAAGGAAGGGATAAAAAGAGGTAAAGGAAGAAAAAATAAACAGCTCATCCCTCTCCAGTCAGCTCCTTAAAACAACTGGCTCAGACCAGGAGCAAGAGATGAGCGTCTGTGGTGGTGTGGGTGACCTGGCCCGTGAGCGCCTCCTCGGCCCAGAGCCTCATCGGCGGGGCTGTAGGCAGCTGTGTCTGAGCGGGGGGCTCTCTCCTGATTCCCCATTCTGATGTAAGAAAGGAATCTCTTTGTCTCAGTAAGCGTTTGCTGCTCTAACAGAAGCACCGTAAGTGGATGGCTTTAACAAGGAGAAATTTATTCTCTCACCGTCTAGGAGGCTAGAAGTCCGAATTCAGGGTGCCAGCTCCAGGGGAAGGCTTTCTGTCTCTGTCAGCTCTGGGGAAGATCTTTCTCATGTATCTCCCCCTAGTCTAGGAGCTTCTCAGTGCAGGGACTCTGGGTCCAATGGATGCTCTTCGCTCCTGGCTCTTCCTTCTTGGTGTTGGGATGTCCCTATCTTTACAGGCAATAACGCAGGGAAACTCCCCTTACATCAGATCAGGGCTGTGACCTGAGTAAGGGTGTTATATCCCATCCTGATTCTCTTTAACATAACCTAATCTTGGCTCATTAACCGTACGTAGAGATTAGGATTTACAACACATAGGACAATTATACCGTCTCACAAAATGGAGGACAACCACACAATACTGGCCCAACCAAGTTGATACATATTTTGCGTGGGACACAATCCAGTCCATAACACCCTTTCATGGGGAAGCTCTATCTTGGTCGTGATGATAAGCTGCCAGACCCACCCGCTCACCTGTCCCAGGACTCACCTGTCCCAGGACTCACGTGTCCCAGGACTCACCTGTACAGTAGGCCAGTCTAATGCCTCATGAAGTTGAATGGTGATCCCCTGGGCCTTTTTTGCTCTGGGCTTGTCCTTGAGCCAGAAAGCACAGGAGTCTAGTTCAGGTGTATGGGAAAAGTGTAGTCTGATCCTATGGCACATTGTTGTTGTTGTTAGGTGCCGTCGAGTTGGTTCCAACTTATAGCGACCCTACGCACAACAGAACAAAACACTGCCCGGTCCTGAGCCATCCTTACAATCATTGTTATGCTTGAGCTCATTGTTGCAGCCACTGTGTCAATCCACCTCGTTGAGGGTCTTCCTCTTTTCCGCTGACCCTGTACTCTGCCAAGCATGATGTCCTTCTCCAGGGACTGATGCCTCCCGACAACATGTCCAAAGTATGTAAGATGTGGTCTCGCCATCCTTGCTTCTAAGGAGCACTCTGGCTCTACTTCTTCCAAGACAGGTTTATTCGTTCTTTTGGCAGTCCGTGGTATATTTAACATTCTTTGCTAACACCACAATTCAAAGACATTAATTCTCCTTCGGTCTCCCTTATTCGTTGTCCAGCTTTCACATGCATATATGATACGATTGAAAATACCATGGCTTGGGTCAGGTGCACCTTAGTCTTCAAGGTGACATCTTTTGCTCTTCAACTCTTTAAAGAGGTCTTTTGCAGCAGATTTGCCCAATGCAATGCGTCTTTTGATTTCTTGACTGCTACTTCCATGGCTGTTGTGGATCCAAGTAGAATGAAATCCTTGCCAACTTCAATCTTTTCTCCGTTTATCATGATGTGGCTCATTGGTCCAGTTGTGAGGATTTTTGTTTTCTTTATGTTGAGGTGTAATCCATACTGAAGGCTGTGGTCTTTGATCTTCATTAGTAAGTGCTTCAAGTCCTCTTCACTTTCAGCAAGCAAGGTTGCGTCATCTGCAAAACGCAGGTTGTTCATGAGTCTTCCTCCAGTCCTGATGTCCCGTTATTCTTCATATAGTCCAGCTTCTTAGATTATTTGCTCAGCGTAGATTGAATAGGGATGGTGGAAGAATACAACCCTAACACACACCTTTCCTGACTTTAAACCAGTCAATATCCCCTTGTTCTGTCCGAACAACTGCCTCTTGATCTATGCACAGGTTCCTCATGAGCACAATCAAGTGTTCTGGAATTCCCATTCTTCTCAGTGTTATCTATAATTTGTTATGATCCATGCAGTCGAGTGCCTTTGCATAGTCAATAAAACACAGGTAAACATCCTATGGCATAGTTTGAGCTATTTCGCCCCTCCTTCTACACTTTGGAAACCTTGGTGGCGTAGTGGTTAAGAGTTACGTCTGCTAACCAAAAGGTCAGCAGTTCAAATCCACCAGGTACTTCTTGGAAAGCCTATGGGGCAGTTCTACTCTGTCCTATAAAGTCGCTATGAATTGGAATCGACTCAATGGCAATGGGTTTGGCTTTGGTTTTCTACGCTTTAGCTTACTCATTAGCCCTTAGTGACCTGTGCAGAAAGGCCTGTCAACCTGTTAGTCAATCAATCAATCAATCCAAGCCTGAGTTTCAGAACCGAAGTCCAGGCCTTTCTTTTTCTTGAGTGTGTTGGCTGACTTCCAGCAGTTCTTCCTTCTGCTCAGGGCAGCAGTCACCCTCCTCTGTCTTTAACCCTTCATCGGACTTTTTATCTACCTCCCTGCACAGTGTGAGGTACCTCCCTGCACAGTGTGAGGTAACTCCCTGGGTGAGGAAGTGAAATCCAAGTGCTGTTAAAAACCTCCCACAGGGACTATTGATTACGTATCAGTTTACCAATGAGCCGTTTTTGCACTTCAGGAACAGACCCCCACTACACCTAGCAACTAACTGAAAGGAATTCCACAGGACAAGCAATCATTGCAGCGTCTCTGCCTTTGTGGGGCAGATGCTCTGCCTTGCAGTCACATGAGAAGGTTGCCATGTAAAGTGGTTTCTGCTTTTAGAGTGAATGTGGTTTCTCAGCTCCCATGTGAGGCTTAGCTGCTGGAAGCCAGAGCACGGGGATCACTGTGGACGTGCAGCGCCATCTACAGGGCAGACTGAGCACTGCAGGCACCATTCAGCAGCTCAGAGAAGCTGTGTACGCGCTCAGGGTCTCAGTCGGAATGCACTCCACGGCAATGGCTGTGGTTGGTTTGCTGTACACAGTAAGACTTTGTTGCTATACTTAAAAAAAAAAAAAAAAAAGGCATATTTGCAAAATGCTGTTGTACTTAAATATCCACAGTTAGAGGGTTAAGGGAGTGAAATGTTAACTTCATTTTATTTTCTATTCAGTCGATTCACTGGAGAGCCCATCTGTTTCAAAGGTCCATTTGACAATCTTTGAAGACGTAGTCGCTGACTTTCTGGTCACTTCGAATAGACTGTATTGGAATTAACATCAGTGTCATGATTCGCATTATGTTTACCGCTTATTGTGCCCCCTCGCCCCACCCCACTGATTTATCCCAAGTACCTGGAACAATGCCTGGCATAAAAGTAGGCATTCAGATACCTGTGATATGAATGAGTAAACAGCATTCCCCTTTGCTAATCAGAGGACCAAATGTGGAAAGACAGCCAGCCAGCCTCCCTGAGTCACATGGTCTTGTTTTTTTAAAACGGGGGTGCCAATACAGCTTTTAAGCCCTGATGGTGCAACAGTAAAGTGTTCAGCTCCTAACCGAAAGGTCAGAGGTTCGAACCCACGAGCAGCTCCACGGGATGAGACTTGGCAATCTGCTTCTGTAAACATCACAGCCTGAGCAACCCTATGGGCAGCTCTGCTCTGTCACATGGGGTCGCTGTGAGTCAGAACTGACTCGACAGTACCTAACAACTCTGTCATACGGGAAATACAGAAAGTTATAATTGATTTATTACTGTTTAGAGTATAAGGAAGAACGCTCCCAGACTTTTACAAAATGCAAAATAGAATGATCTAGACATGTAAATTAAGATCCCCTTGATACATCCAAATTACTTAATTTTAGAGAATTTTATATATCTCACACACACCAAAAACCAAACCTGTTGCCGTCAAGTCAATTCCAACTCATAGCAACCCTACGGGACAGTAGAACTGCCCCATAGGGTTTCCAAGGAGCAGCTGGTGGATTCAAACTGCCAATCTTCTCATTAGCAGCCAAGCCCTTAACCACTGCGCTACCAGGGCATGTCTATTTCTTGAATTAAAAGGAACCAAAGGAAAATTGTAAGCTTCTATAAGACTAAGTGGTTCTTTTAGTTTTATTTAAGAAATGCATAGTGTTAACCTTTATGCTAACATCATATATAGAACATTAACATACTTTAGCATATTATAGAAGTGGTGAACTTCTTAGTATTGAGCTATTTTCTCTGCAGTCCTCTTAACCCTTTGCTGAAAAATAAAGGGAGAAAGATAATATCTTTTAGATTTGCAGACTAACCATGTCAGAAATAAAATATTTCTTTGTGTGGTAATAGCTTATAGATACGGCATGTGTGCTCCTGGCGTGGGTGTGTAAGTACCTCTCAGGCCAGTCAAGCAGGCTTTTCCTCCTTGTGTTTGTTTTTGCCTCGGTGCCGACCTGCAGACTTGCCAACAGTGTGAATGAGTGGATTGCCCTTCTGTCTACTCAAAACAAAGCAGGAGTACTTTGGATAGCTGGAATTTGGAATCAGATAGTGTCAGGTGCAAATTTTGGCTCTGTTTTTTAACTTTTAATTTTTTCTGATTTCATCTTTGGGGTGAGTGTTCTTTACATACCAGGCACCCTCTGCTGGCATTGCCAGGGATAAACCAAATCCAAACAACCCCATGACGCATTCAGGGGTAGAGGGCAATAACATGACAAGTATAATAAATAAGCACTATGGGGACAGGGGCCAAGATGGTGGACTAGGTGGACGCTACCGCGGATCCCTCTTGCAACAAAGACTCGGAAAAACAAGGGAATCGATCACATACATAACAATCTACGAACTCTGAACAACAAGCACAGACTTAGAGACGGAAAACGAACAAATACGGGCAGACAGCGACTGTTTTCAGAACCAGGAGCCAGCGTACCAGCCGACTACTTGGAAAATCTAGTTTCCCAGTGGTGGCTCGGAGACAGCAGTCCATATCAAACCACATAAAGAAACAGACCATGACAGCTTCTCCAACCCCCCAAACAAATCAAAATCTTTCCCAAATGAAGATACAATCCTGGAATTATCAGATACAGAATATAAAAAACTAATTTACAGAATGCTTAAAGATATCACAAATGAAATTAGGATAAATGCAGAAAAAGCCAAGGAACACACTGATAAAACTGTTGAAGAACTCAAAAAGATTATTCAAGAACATAGTGGAAAAATTAACAAGTTGCAAGAATCCATAGAGAGACAGCATGTAGAAATCCAAAAGATTAACAATAAAATTACAGAATTTGACAACGCAATAGAAAGTCAGAGGAGCAGACTCGAGCAATTAGAATGTAGACTGGGACTTCTGGAGGACCAGGGAAACAACACCAACATAGCTGAAAAAAAATCAGATAAAAGAATTAAAGAAAATGAAGAAACCCTAAGAATCATGTGGGACTCTATCAAGAAGGATAACTTGCGAGTGATTGGAGTCCCAGAACAGGGAGGGAGGACAGAAAACACAGAGAAAATAGTTGACGAAATCCTGACACAAAACTTCCCCGACATCATGAAAGACGAAAGGATATCTATCCAAGATGCTCATCGAACCCCATTTAAGATTGATCCAAAAAGAAAAACACCAAGACATATTATCATCAAACTTGCCCAAACCAAAGACAAACAGAAAATTTTAAAAGCAGCCAGGGAGAAAAGAAAGGTTTCCTTCAAGGGAGAATCAGTAAGAATAAGTTCAGACTACTCAGCAGAAACCATGCAGGCAAGAAGGGAATGGGACGACGTATACAGAGCACTGAACGAGAAAAACTGCCAACCAAGGATCATATATCCAGCAAAACTCTCTCTGAAATATGAAGGAGAAATTAAGATATTTACAGATAAACACAAGTTTAGAGAATTTGCAAAAATTAAACCAAGACTGCAAGAAATGCTAAAGGAGATTGTTTGGCCGGATGACCAATAGTATCAGGTACCAGCACAATACAAGGTCACAAAACAGAACGTCCTGATATCAACACAACTCAAATAGGGAAAGCACAAAAACAAACAAATTAAGACTAATTCTAAAAAATAAATAAATAAACAAAATAATGCAGACAACAGGAAATCATGGAAATCAATAGATAAACGATCACAATAATCAAAAAGAGGGACTAAATATAGGAGGCATTGAACTGCCAGATGGAGAGTGATACAAGGCGATATAGAAGGATACAAGTTAGGTTTTTACTTAGAAAAATAAGGGTAAATAAAAAGGTAACCACAAAAAGGAATATCAATTCCATAACTCAAGAAAAACGTAACGACTCAATGAACACAAAGTTAAACATGAAAATGAGGATCTCACAAGCTACTAAGAAAAACGTCTCAGCACAAAAAAGCATGTGGAAAAATGAAATGGCCAACAACACACATGAAAAGGCATCAAAATGACAGCACTAAAAACTTACTTATCTATAATTACGCTGAATGTAAATGGACTAAATGCACCAATAAAGAGACAGAGAGTCACGGACTGGATAAAGAAACACGATCCATCTATATGCTGCCTACAAGAGACACACCTTAGACTTAGAGACACAAACAAACTAAAACTCAAAGGATGGAAAAAAATATATCAAGCAAACAATAAGCAAAAAAGAAGAGGAGTAGCAATATTAATTTCTGACAAAATAGACTTTAGACTTAAATCCGCCACAAAGGATAAAGAAGGACACTATATAATGATAAAAGGGACAATTGATCAGGAAGACATAACCATATTAAATATTTACGCACCTAATGACAGGGTTGCAAGATACATAAATCAAATTTTAACAGAATTGAAAAGTGAGATAGACACCTCCACATATATAGTAGGAGACTTCAACACACCACTTTCGGAGAAGGACAGGACATGCAGTAAGAAGCTCAATAGAGACACGGAAGACCTAATTACAACAATCAACCAACTTGACCTCATTGACTTATACAGAACTCTCCACCCAACTGCTGCAAAATATACTTTTTTTTCTAGTGCACATGGAACATTCTCTAGAATAGACCACATATTAGGTCATAAAACAAATCTTTCCAGAATCCAAAACATCGAAATATTACAAAGCATCTTCTCAGACCACAAAGCAATGAAGCTAGAAACCAATAACAGAAAAACTAGGGAAAAGAAATCAAATACTTGGAAAATGAACAATACCCTCCTGAAAAAAGACTGGGTTATAGAAGACATCAAGGAGGGAATAAGGAAATTCTTAGAAAGCAACGAGAATGAAAATACTTCCTATCAAAACCTCTGGGACACAGCAAAAGCAGTGCTCAGAGGCCAATTTATATCGATAAATGCACACATGCAAAAAGAAGAAAGAGCCAAAATCAGAGAACTGTCCCGACAACTTGAACAAATAGAAAGTGAGCAACAAAAGAACCCATCAGGCACCAGAAGAAAACAAATAATAAAAATTAGAGCTGAACTAAATGAATTAGAGAACAGGAAAACAATTGAAAGAATTAACAAAGCCAAAAGCTGGTTCTTTGAAAAAATTAACAAAATTGATAAACCACTGGCTAGACTGACTAAAGAAAAACAGGAAAGGAAACAAATAACCCAAATAAGAAACGAGAAGGACCACATCACAACAGAACCAAATGAAATCAAAAGAATCATATCAGATTACTACATAAAATTGTACTCTAACAAATTTGAAAACCTAGAAGAAATGGATAAATTCTTGGAACAATACTACCTACCTAAACTAACACATTCAGAAGTAGAACAACTAAATAGACCCATAACAAAAAAAGAGATTGAAACGGTAATCAAAAAACTTCCAACAAAAAAAAGTCCTGGCCCAGATGGCTTCACTGCAGAGTTCTACCAAACCTTCAGAGAAGACATAACACCATTACTATTGAAGGTATTTCAAAGTATAGACAAAGACGGAATACTACCCAACTCATTCTATGAAGCTACCATCTCCCTGATACCAAAACCAGGTAAAGACATTACAAAAAAAGAAAATTTTAGACCTATATCCCTCATGAACATAGATGCAAAAATCCTCAACAAAATTCTAGCCAATAGAATCCAACAACACATCAAAAAAATAATACACCCTGATCAAGTGGGATTTATACCAGGTATGCAAGGCTGGTTTAATATCAGAAAAACCATTAATGTAATCCATCACATAAATAAAACAAAAGATAAAAACCACATGATCTTATCAATAGATGCAGAAAAGGCATTTGACAAAGTTCAACACCCATTTATGATAAAAACTCTAACCAAAATAGGAATTGAAGGAAAATTCCTCAACATAATAAAGGGCATATATGCAAAGCCAACGGCCAATATCACTCTAAATGGAGAGAACCTGAAAGCATTTCCCTTGAGAACGGGAACCAGACAAGGATGCCCTTTATCACCGCTCTTATTCAACATCGTACTTGAAGTCCTAGCCAGGGCAATTAGGCTAGACAAAGAAATAAAGGGTATCCAGATTGGTAAGGAGGAAGTAAAGCTATCACTATTTGCAGATGACATGATCGTATACATGGAAAACCCTAAGGAATCCTCCAGAAAACTACTGAAACTAATAGAAGAGTTTGGAAGAGTCTCAGGATATAAAATAAACATACAAAAATCACTTGGATTCCTCTACATCAACAAAAAGAACACTGAAGAGGAAATAACCAAATCAATACCATTCACAGTAGCCCCCAAGAAGATAAGATACTTAGGAATAAATCTTACCAAGGATGTAAAAGACCTATACAAAGAAAACTACAAAGCTCTGCTACAAGAAATTCAAAAGGACATACTTAAGTGGAAAAACATACCCTGCTCATGGATAGGAAGACTTAACATAGTAAAAATGTCTATTCTACCAAAAGCCATTTATACATATAACGCACTTCCAATCCAAATACCAATGTCATACTTTAAGGGGATAGAGAAACAAATCACTAATTTCATATGGAAAGGAAAGAACCCCCGGATAAGCAAAACATTACTGAAAAAGAAGAAGAAAGTGGGAGGCCTCACCCTACCTGATTTCAGAACCTATTATATAGCTACAGTAGTCAAAACAGCCTGGTACTGGTACAACAACAGGCACATAGACCATTGGAACGGAATTGAGAATCCAGATATAAATCCATCCACGTATGAGCAGCTGATATTTGACAAAGGACCAGTGTCAGTCAATTGGGGAAATAATAGTCTTTTTAACAAATGGTGCTGGCATAACTGGATATCCATTTGCAAAAGAATGAAACAGGACCCATACCTCACACCATGCACAAAAACTAACTCCAAGTGGATCAAAGACCTAAACATAAAGACTAAAACTATAAAAATCATGGAAGAAAAAATAGGATCTACCCTAGGAGCCCTAATACAGGGCATAAACAGAATACAAAACATTACCAAAAATGATGAAGAGAAACCAGATAACTGGGAGCTCCTAAAAATCAAACACCTATGCTCATCTAAAGACTTCACCAAAAGAGTAAAAAGACCACCTACAGATTGGGAAAGAATATTCAGCTATGACATCTCAGACCAGCGCCTGATCTCTAAAATCTACATGATTCTGTCAAAACTCAACCACAAAAAGACAAACAACCCAATCAAGAAGTGGGCAAAGGATATGAACACACATTTCACTAAGGAAGATATTCAGGCAGCCAACAGATACATGAGAAAATGCTCTCGATCATTAGCCATTAGAGAAATGCAAATTAAAACTACGATGAGATTCCATCTCACACCAACTAGACTGGCATTAATTCAAAAAACACAAAATAATAAATGTTGGAGAGGCTGCGGAGAGATCGGAACTCTCATACACTGCTGGTGGGATTGTAAAATGGTACAACCACTTTGGAAATCCATCTGGCTTTATCTTAAACAGTTAGAAATAGAACTACCATACAACCCAGAAATCCCACTCCTCGGAATATACCCTAAAGATACAAGAGCCTTCACACAAACAGATATATGCACACCCATGTTTATTGCAGCTCTGTTTACAATAGCAAAAAGCTGGAAGCAACCAAGATGTCCATCAACGGACGAATGGGTAAATAAATTGTGGTATATTCACACAATGGAATACTAAAAAAAAAAATGGAATACTACACATCGATAAAGAACAGTGACGAATCTCTGAAACATTTCATAACATGGAGGAATCTGGAAGGCATTATGCTGAGCGAAATGAGTCAGTTGCAAAAGGACAAATATTGTATAAGACCACTATTATAAGATCTTGAGAAATAGAAAAAACGGAGAAGAACACATACTTATGTGGTTACAAAGGGGGGAGGGAGGGAGGGAGAGGGCTTTTTATTGATCAATCTGTAGATAAGAACTGCTTTGGGTGAAGGGAAAGACAACACTCAAAACAAGGAAGGTCAGCCTAATTGGACTGGATTAAAAGTAAAGAGGTTTCCGGGATAAAAGGAAAGCTTCAAAGGTCAGCGAAGCAGGGGCTGGGGTCTGGGGAACTTGGTTTGAGGGGACTTCTAAGTCAATGGGCAAAACAATTCTATTATGAAAACATTCTGCATCCCACTTTGAATTGTGGCGCCTGGGGTCCTAAATGCCAACAAGCGGCCATCTAAAATACACTAATTGGTCTCAACCCACCTGGAGCAAAGGCAAAGGAAGAACACCAAGGTCACACGACAACTAAGAACCCAAGAGACAGAAAGGGCCACATGAACCAGAGACCTACATTATCCTGAGACCAGAAGAACTAGTTGGTGTCCAGCCACAATCGATGTCTGTCCTGTCAGGGAGCACAACAGACAACTCCTGAGGGAGCAGGAGACCAATGGGGTACAGGCCCCAAATTCTCACTAAAAGACCACACCTAATGGTATGATTGCGACTAGAGGAATCCCAGAGACAATGCTCCCCAGAACTTCTGATGGCACAGGACAGGAACCATCCCCGAAGACAAATCATCAGGCATGAAAAGGACTGGTCAGTTGGGGGGAGAGAGATGCTGATGAAGAGTGAGCTAATTAAATCAGGTGGACACGGGAGAGTGTGTAGGCAACTCTTGACTGGAGGGGGGATGGGAAGATAGAGAGAGAGGGAAGATGGCAAAATTGGCATGAAACAAGAGACTGTAAGGGCTGACTCAATAGGGGGAGAGCAAGTGGGAGAAGGGAGTGAGATGTATGTAAACCTACATGTGACAGACTGGAATGGTAAATGTTCACTTGAAGCTTAATAAAAATTAATAAATAAATAAATAAATAAGCACTATGGAGGGAATATATATATTTCGTATAATATAGTAAGGAGCCCTGCGAACCAAAGGTCAGCAGCTCAAACCTACCAGCTGCTCCAAGGAGAATGGCTGCGATCTGCGCCTGTGAAGATTACAGCCTAGACAACCCTGTGGGCAGTGCTGCTCTGTCATGTGGGGTCGGTAGGAGTCAGAATGGACTTGTGAGCACACGACAGCAATAGCTGGTCTGAACTTGCATTTCTTCTCCCTCCGCTCCAGTCTTCTCCTCCCTCATCCCTCCCCTCCCCTCTGCAGGTTCCCTGCAACAGGACACTGAGGGGCCAGTCGGGGCCCTGCCTCCAGAGGGCGAGGAGTACAGGCCTCAGCAAGAGCTGACTCATTGTCTCCAAGGCAGCGGCTTGCAGGCTCAGGATCAGGTGATAAATGAGATTTGGCATAGGAAGAGCTGACATCTTGAGCTGAAAAGAAAGTTTCACCTCATTTATTTCTTAGGAAAGAAGGCCGAAGGAAAAAAAAAACCCACATTTACTAAGCCTTCATTACTTTTCTGAAATATCCTGCAGCAAACTTACTAATACATTACGAAATTCTCATGAATAAGTAACTCCAGTGTCACTTCTCACAATATGTGAACAGAGGGTGCGTTTTCCTGTTTTTCCGCGTGCCTCGCTATGCCAGCTGCTCCTAGAAATGACATGTGTGTAGTTAGATCTACTGATAGGTTCGGTGTGCCCCCATAGCATTACCCATGTATCATTCAGCTTCCCAGCCACCTAAACATAGCCCACTTCTAAACATTCAACCCACACAAAATTGTCTTTTCCCCCTACATAGGTAATTAAAAAAAATCCAAGTTCTAACAAAGAGCTGATTGAACATTCTCCAACCCTGTAAGTCAGGATTAGACCACTGTGACCCGTAAAGTCTTCATTGGCTGACTTTTGGAAGTAGGTCACCAGGCCTTTCTCCCTAGTCCGTCTTAGTCTGGAGGCTCCACTAAAACCTGTTCGGCATCACAGCAACATGCACGCCTCCACTGGCAGGTGGGGTGGCTGCACAGGGGGTGCGTTGGCTGGGAACTGAACCCCGGTCTCTCACATGGAAGGGGAGAATCCTACCACTGAACACTAAGACACCCAAGGCCTCAACCTTCTGCTTTGCAACCTTCTGCTTTGTAGGTCAGATTTGAGTGTACAGGGAGGAGATAGTAGCCCCAAAAGAGCTCTTTTCTGTCTTGACCAAGTTTTCAACTTCCTTGAGCCTGTTTTCAATCAGGATGCAAGGGCAACTAATCTTTCATCCAAAGAAAAAAGAAATTCAGTTAAATCCAGTTGGGATAGCTTGGTCGTTAAATAATTTTTGTGTGTGTGCACCATCTCCTGGCACACGCTCCCCCCGCCCCCATTCCTCAGTTTGGTGGGTTTAGTTAAGATTATAACAGTGCACCAGGGCTCAGTTGAAACATGATGCTAAATTCCCAGGAGTGTTGACAGCCCTGTGGGCGCCCTGCTGCTTTGAGCTTGAGCTGGTCTGTGTGCCACTAAGCCTGTGTTCCCCATCACAGCGAAGCGTGCTGCTTACGCCTGGCTAGGATTTTATCTTTTAGGGGCAAAATCGTTTTGCTATCACCTGGGTGTTATCTTATTTACGTATTTCCTCTCACACTGAAAGTGCGTTGTGCATAAATACTCAGATAAAGATTTGACATTCTATTTTTGAGCTCACGGAAAAGTGGAGGAAGAAGCAGCTAATATTTATTGAGCACGTAGTAAATGCCTTGCAGAATCCTAGGCACTATTTACTCGTAAGAAATCCGACAATGCAGGCTTAGAGAGTTTGACTTCCTTAAACTATGTTATGTAAAGTAGAAAGTATATAAGCACAATAATGACGTAATGAGAACTGAATGGAAATCAATTCAGTGTATGTCTGTGTGTATGACTCTGGGTTGAGACACATGGATTCACACATGCAGGCACACATGTACATGCGTGTACACGTGTGTACACATGCACACACTATCACGAAAGGAGAGGTGTGGTGACATTCCCAAATAGGGAAAAACAGGGAGATCATTAGCTCCTGTCACTGACCACCCTGTGTCATCCACATCCAAAGCAAATGTGTAGAACGTACAAGTGCGCTCACCCACTGGACAGGGTACTGGGAGCCACCCCAAGGGTCAGTGCAATAAGAACCCGATGCAGAAACCACTAGGCTGATGCTTGGCAGGGAAACAGCAACAACTAAAGAAAGGCCACTGGGGAAACCTGAGTGGAAGAAAAAAGCAGCTTTGCGTAAATATGGATGCTATAGCCGTATAGGTAAAAAGAGGACGTGCTTACAGCCACAGTCCTGGGAATCAGCAGCCCAGAGGAGCTGCGCTCTGAGAAATGTGGCATTTGATCACTGTCCATTCTCATGTGGTTCTGTATCCCACCCCTGCCATGGGGATGGAGGGCTGGCACTCCCACTCAACTGTCTTAGGGAGTCTGTGGGCGATCCTGTTCCACTCACCGTGTTGGGCTGATTTGGGGCGATTAGGGGTGGTAGCTGCTGCAGGCTGCGATGAGATAAATGGATGTGAATGGTGACTGTAACTGATGAGTGACTGATTGATGGTGGCATTGCACGCAGGCCTGCACCCCTGGAAACAGCCTATGATCAGGGGAGGGTGACCATCTGAATGTGGGCTCTTGTGTGTCTTCTGGGGGGGGGACTTGGGAGGGGGATACAGCATGTCTAAGGGCAGTCCTTTCCAGCCTGTGTCCCACTAGTGCTGGTTAGAGAGGGCCAGAACAGCAATCCTAGGGCTGTGCCTGGGAATGTGGACACCCAAGGCCAGGACTGCCTTGCTGATTTCTCCTTTTAGAGCTCCCAGCCCCAGGAAGCCAGGGCTGGGTATGGAGCCAAAGTCCTTAGTGTCATGGGTCATGGACCTCCTGACCTGCCATGTTTACAAAAACATGCCTCAGGGCTGCATTTCTCAAAGTAGGTGTGCAGTAGATGGCATGGATTGTCTAATGATGTTCAGGGTTTGTGACATCTCTCCAAAGTATGTGGTGGGGGGACGGCAGACACTTTGGCCAGCTTTAACCATGTTTGACTCCCTGCATAAAAGATGCAAGTGGCAGGTACCAGGGCGGAGCACACAGAAGATGAATCAGGCCTCTGGCATGCGGCCTGCACACATCAGAAGATCCATCAGCAGGGCGCAATTTCTTCTCTATGAGTCCAAAGAGCTTAACATCTACTGGCTCATCTTCTTAACCTTTAGTCCTGCCCTGAAGACTCCAGCTGAAAAGAGGTTGTCAGAAACATAAGCACGCACATGATGTTGTTGGGTGCTGTTGAGTTGATCCCAACTCATAGTGACCCCGTGTGACAGAGCAGAACTGCCACGTAGGGTTTTCTAGGCTGTAATCTTTATGGGAGCAGTTCTCCAGGTCTTTTCTCCAGCGCAACTGCTGGGTGTGTTCCAACCTCCGACCTTTGGGTTAGCAGCTGAGCGCTTAACCACTGCACCACTAGGGCTCCTTATGAACATGATGAATGTAGGAAGCCAACACCCTGGCCTGTGAGACAAGGGTCCCGAGGACACACTGTGCTCTATGCTGGCTCCTGGCCTCTTCGGGTTGGTCGTTCCCGGTGGGGGCAGCACCAGATAGCAGCAAGAGGCCTGGGACCTTAGGACTGGATTCCAGTGACCTCAAAGAAACCTCTTTATCACTCACTCTGTTCCACAAAGGACTTAAAGGAGCTGGCCATGTTGTTATTGTTAGGTGCCCTCAAGTTAGCTCTGACTCATAGTGACCCTATGTACAAGAGAACAAAACACTGCCCTGTCCTATGCCATCCTCACAATCATTATGCTTGAGCCCACTGTTGCAGCCACTGTGTCAATCCATCTCGTTGACCGTCTTCCTCTTTTTCACTGATGCCCTACCAAGCATGATGTGCTTCTCTAGGGACTGGTCCCTCCTGATCTCGCCATCCTCACCTCTAAGGCTTATTCTGGCTCTACTTCTTCCAAGACAGATTTGTTCATTTTTGTGGCAGTCCATACTATATTCAACATTCTTCAACAACACTATAATTCCAAGGCGTCAGTTCTTCTTCAGTCTTCCTTATTCATTGTCCTGCTTTCATATGCATGTGAAGCCATTGAAAACACCTTGGCTTGGCTCAGGTGTACCTTAGTCCTTAAAGCAACATCTTTCTTTTTAACACTTTAAAGAGGTATTTTGCAGCAGATTTGCCCAATGCACTGTGTGTTTTGATTTCTTGAGTGCTGCTTCCATGGGTGTTGATTGTGGATCTGAGTAAAATGAAATCCTTGACAAATTCAATCTTTTCTCCATTATCATGATGTTGCTTATTTGTCCAGTTGTGAGGATTTTTGTTTTCTTTATGTTGAGGTGTAATCCATACTGAAGGCTGGGGTCTTTGATCTTCCTCAATAAGTGCTTCAAGTCCTCTTCACTTCCAGCAAGCAAGGTTGTGTCATCTGCATATCGCAGGTTTTTAATGAGTCTTCCTCCAATCCTGATGCCCAGTTTTTCTTCATATAGTCCAGCTTCTCAGATTATTTGCTCAGAATACAGGTTGAATTAGTATGGTGAAAGGATAGAACCCTGACACACACCTTTCATGATTTTATACCACGCGGTATCCCCTCGTTCTGTTTGAAAGACTACCTCTTGGTCTATGTACACGTTCCTCATTAGCACAATTAAGTGTTTTGGAATTCCTATTCTTCACAGTGTTATCCATAATTTGTTATGATACACACAGTTGAATGCCTTTGCATAGTCAATAAAACACAGATAAACATCTTTCTGGTATTCTCTGCTTTTCAGCCAAGATCCATCTGACATCAGCAGTGATGTCCTTCATTCCATGTCCGTGTCTGAACCTGTCTTGAATCTCCGGCAGTTCGATGGCGATGTACTGCTGCAACCACTTTTAAATGGTCTTCAGCAAAATTTTACAGATATAGTCGATGTGATTCCTGTGTATTCCATCTGGTGAGGTTCACATGTATAGTGGCTGTTTATGTTGTTGACAAAAGTATTTGCAATGAAGTCTTTGGTCTTGCAAATTCCATCAAACTATCTCTGGTGTCATTTTTGACACCCGTGCCATATTTTGCCACTGCTATTCCTTCTTCTTAGTTTCCAACTTTCGCATTCCAATCACCAGTAATTATCAGTGCCTCCTAATTGCATGTTTGATCAGTTTCAGACTGCAGTTGTTGGTAAAAATCTTCAATTTCTTATCTTTGGCCATACTGGTTGGTGTGTAGATTTCAATCACAGTCGTATTGATTGGTCTCCCTTGTAGGCGTATGGATATCATCCTATCACTGACAGCACTGTACTTCAGGAAAATCTTGAAGTGTTCTTTTTGACAATGAATGCAACATCATTCCTCATCAATGTTTCATTCCCGGGATAGTGGAACATATGATTCCTGATTCCAATTGTCCAATACCAGCCCATAAAGGAACTGGCAATACATATCTAAAATAAAATGCGAGAATAGAAGAATACCATGATGAAGGAAGACAAATATTTAGACCAAAAAGTTTATAATTTTGATAATGCATGATTGTTGCAAAATTCAAAAAGGGTAATATATGAGAGGTACTTTGCAACAATAAGGTATTGACTAGGTAGGATTTCAGATAGTCGTGAGATTCAGGGACAAAAACTTGGAGCTGAATTAAGTGAGGCTTTTTTTTTTTTTTTTAGTTTTTGACCAATACCTCCTTGTTAAGATAGGATTTTAATTTGAGTGAAAGTCTAAACCCTCACTAATAGACATGCAGGGAACTAGACTAGATGTGTCCCAGTAAAGGGTCAGTGAAGGAAGAGAGAATAACAAGACCATAAGTAATGTTTGAACTAAATTGCCCTTGTCTCCTAAACACCTTAGTTATAATTTCTTAAACCTGAGATTTCTCTTTTATGTGGATAGGAAGAGTTCCCAAAGAACTATAAGGACGTATGTGATTTCTAATACCATCTAAAAGTAGGTAGACACTTATCTGCCCAGCTGGTCCCTCTAACGCCTTATAAACCAAAAAGACAAACCTGCTGCCGTCAAGTCAATTCTGACTCATAGTGACCCTATAAGTGACCCTATAGGACAGAGTAAAACTGCCCCATAGTGTTTCCAAGGCTGTTATCTTTATGGAAGCAGACTGCCACATCTTTCTTCCATGGAGCGGCTAGTGAGTTCGAACCACCAACCTTTCAGTTAGCTTCTGAGCACTTTAACCACTGCACCACTAGGGCTCCTTTATGACCTTATAGGTGATTCTAAAGACTTAAGCTTTGTTCCAGTATGATGGAAAGAATCAGAGGTCTTTAAGCAAAGGAATCACATCTCTGGATTATGTTTTGGAAGAATAACTGGCTGCCGAATTGTAAAAAGACTACAACTCTTCTTCAGCTGCCAGTGTGTTGGGTATCTGCTGGACCTAGACTTGTTGAATAACTGAAAAAAAATACTGTTCTTACAAACCACAGCTTACTCACCTGAGATATGAGGGACTCGCGGAGTTACGAGATGCTGTGTAGTAGGAGGGTAGTCAGGACATCTTTTGTTGGGATCGAGGGAATCTTGGAAAGAGTCTAACTCACTGGGAACACAAGCGTACCCAGGTGGATATGACCCTGAAAAACTCGGGATTTAATTCTAAGCCCTACCTTTCTTTAAGATGAAAATAAATCATCCAACAGTTGAAGAGGTCAGTAGCAAACTTATTAATTTTTAAATGTCATTCGTAATATAAAATAACCTTAAGGCCGATTGTCGTTAGTTGTCCTAAGTTGCTATCGAGTCAATTCCGACTCATGGTGGACCACCCCCCACCCCCCACCCCGCCGCCACGCATTGCAGAGTAGAACTGCTTCATAGGGTTTTCAAGGCTGTGACCTTTGGGAAGAATATAGCCAGGCCTGTCTTCCAAGGCGCCTCTGGGTAAGTTTAAACTGCCAGCCCTCCAGTTAGTAGTTCAGTGCTTAGCCATTTGTGCTGTCCAACAACTCTTACTGACCATAAAAGGAATAACACACTCCTGCTAACACAGGAATCCCTCCTGTGAAACCCTTGATACGCATTTTCTAACACAGGATGAATGCTTCCTCTGATGATAGCTTATTACCTCAAAAGAAAGCCCATTTCCTTTTCAGTATAGCTAACTTTTAGAATACTCTTACTTTCATAAGGCCCCATACTGTCTCCATAGTATTTGCTTCATGTTGGGTCTCTTTCCACCCCAGAGACAGTGGCGTCTAAGTCTCACCTCTCTAGATATTTGTCGGCCGCATGCTGGAAGTCAGTTAGCAGGCTTCTAATGTCAAGTTTCTAGGCTAAATATCCCTAAGGCCCTTAATGATTCTTCATATAACATTTTCTCCAGATACCTTCACCACGCTCTCCTGCACGCATTACAGTTTGTCAGCATCACCCTCAAAAAGCTTTGCCGAGAACAGAACCTAATACTCTAAAACTAGGCTGTTGATTGTTACTATCCTTTTTGAAACCCTATCCCCACACCCACCCCCGCAAAAAAAAAAATCAAACATGTTGCCATCGAGTTGATTCCGACTCACGGTGACCCCATGTATTACAGAGTAGAACTGCTCCATAGGGTTTTCTTGGCTGTAATCTTCACAGAAGCAGATGGCTAGGACTGTCTTCGGTGGCACTGCTAGGTGGGTTCGAACTGCTGACCTTTACTGTTGGAACCCCACAGTTGTACTAAAGTTAAAGATTACATCGGCTGCTTTAATGGTCACATAATACTGTCAATTCACTGAGCTTCTACTTAACTAAAACTCATGTGTTTCCTTCATATAAGAAAATGTATGTCAGGCCCAGGCCAGCGTGGATTGACATGGTGGCTGCAACCATGGGCTCAAGCGTAACAACGATTATGAGCACGGCACAGGACCAGGCGGCGTTCCGTTCTGTCGTACATGGGGTTGCTATGAGTCAGAATCGACTTGACTGCACCTAACAACAAAGGCCAGCCTGAACTTGTGTTACTGATGTTTTAGACATAATTGCAGGACCTTATTACTATCCCTCCTCCATTTTATCTTTAAAGTCAGGAAAATTGAAGGTTTGTTTTTGCTTTGGTCAGTCTTCATGTTCGCTGGTACCAAAAAAACCAAACCCATTGCCATCGTGTCAATTCTGACTCATAGCGACCCTATAGGACAGAGTAGAACCGCCCCATAGAGTTTCCAAGGAGCACCTGGTGGATTTGAACTGCCAACCTTTTGGTTAGCAGCCGTAGCACTTAACCACTACACCACCAGGGTTTCCTGTTCATTGGTACATGCTCATTAAAGAAAATCTTGGATATCAGAAAATTAAAAATCATCTGTATTCAAAATTAAACCTAATCACCAGTAATCGTGTTATCCAAACATAACTTATAGTATCAGTTTTGATGTATTTCCTCTCATTGCTCCCATATCCATACTAACTACACCGTATATCCAGCTTTTACATGTTGTGTAAAAAATAATGGGTAGGTGTACCATATGCTGGTATACAGTCCTCATGGGTATTCGTTTATCACCAACATAATATTCCATAGAATGTAAATATTTACTTTCTAACTTTCTAATCCGTTTCCCTTGGCTAGTTAGATTGATTTTACTATGATAAATAATACTGTAACAGACATCTTCATGTATGAAGTTTTATCTGTGTTTCCAATTTTTTCCTCTTAGGATAAATTCTTAGGAATTATCACATCAAAGACAATGACTTTAACAATTTTCATTTCTACCATTTAACTAGTAGATAAATTCAGAGATAGACAGTGGATTGGCGGTATCCTTGGCCCCATAACATCCTTTACTTTTCCCTTGCGTTATATCCATCACATGTGTAACTACATGTTCTATATATGTCTTCCTGAGAGTGTATCCACTAGGATTCAGTTCAGCTGAAAGAACAGGGGCCCAAAGGACAGTGGTTTAAATGTGAGAGTCTGTGGGACTCTCGGGTTGACCTGGCAGGTCCTTCTACCTGTCTCACCACCACTCCTGGGTGGGGCTTTGATCCTCATGGTTGTAGGCAGCAGCTACGGCTCTGTCCCATTAGTGGTCCAGTGGCAACTTAGAGGAAAGGAGCCAAAGCATCCTGTCTTTTCAGGGAAAATTGTCTACGTTTCTGCAAAACATCTACATGTATCTACATTCATGGTTCTCAGTGTGTTTTATGCTGGGAAAGAAAAGAGATGGGAGAAAAGGAAAAATTGTAAACGCGCATAGAACTTCATAGGTGAAGATGTCTATTACAGTATTATAGTCAAAGCAATCTAACCAGCCAAGAGAAACAGTTAGATTAGAAAGTTAGCCAGAACTTCATCACATGGACTCATCTAGCTGCAAGGGAGGCTGGTAAATGCTCTCTATTCTTGGGAGCCCTGTGCCCAGGTGATACTCAGAACCTCTCTTATTCTGGTTGAAGGAAGCATGTTATCTGTTTTGGTTAGTTAGCTTAAAATCCTGCACCCAAGGGCCTAGATCAGAAAGAAAAAAAAAAAAAAGTGGAAGATGGTAGAATATTAAGTTGAATTCATAAATTTGTTAAGTATATTTTGCTACCAGCCACAACTTTCATTGCGCCACTTAAGCCATTTATTCCTAAATCAATCTCCTCATAACTAACATCCACTCACCTATTTTTGGCCAAACTTGCTATTGCCCAAATCTATAAACCTTGGGGTTTGTATTCTGTTGCGTATGTGAGCTACCACCATAGAATGTGAGGACATTTGCTTAGAAAGTCTTGTGAATAATAATAAAAACATTCACACAGACTTACTGTATATGTAGCACAAAGGTGGAAAAGTGATTATTCTCCATGACAGCCAGTGGCAGCCGCACGGACTTGAATTAGAGTCATGGTTCTCACTGGGTTCTGTGCCCAGAAAGGAAAGAGACGGGAGGAAAGGAGCCCTTTGACATAAAGAACCGAATGTTCCGAGGGGCTTTTAAGTCCCCCATTTATTGCTCACAGACACCAATCTCTGTCAGAATTCTACTCTTATTTTTAGCTTACTTCCTTTTTCACCCCTTAATTGAAATATGGAGAAAAGACAGGGGCAGGTTTCTCTTTGTGCTTTAAATCAAAATGTCAGTTCTATCAGAATGCAAAAACTCTGAGAGGAGAGTGTACCACAGGTGGCAGCTTCAACCCTTGTCCCTCTGGCCACCAAGGTGCTGCTAACCTACGCAGTCATCTGCACAAAAGACCTGACAATTAGCTTTCTGAGTCTGGCAATTTAACTCTGGAAAAAAGATGGAGAATTCAGAAGCCCAAAGCATGTAAACGAATTAGAACCCAAATGCTGTTTTGTTTGGACACTTACTAAGACGTCCACTTGCCTGGATCCGAACTTGTTTCATTTCTATCACATATAAACATCATGCCACAGTTGCTCACAGCTCAGCTTCCTCCCAACCCTTGATTCACAGCTGTCAGAGAAAAATGTTGTTGTTGTTGTTACCATCGAGTCAATTCCAACTCATGGTGACCCCATCTATGCTGAGTAGAACTGCCAGGTCTGTCTTCTAAGGCGCCTTTGGGTGTGTTCAAACCACCAACCTTTTTGACTAGCAGTTGAGTGCTTAAATGTTTGTGCCACCCAGGGACTCTTAGAGCAAAATACCAAAAAAAAAAAACCAAACCAAACCCATTGCTTTCAAGTTGATTCCCACTCATATCAACCCTATAGGACAGAGTAAAACTGCCCCATAGGGTTTCCACGGAGCGGCCCAGGGATGCAAACTGCCTGCCTTTTGTTTAGCAGCTGAACACCTAAGTACTGCATCAGCAAGGCTCCAAAAACCAAACCCAGTGCCGTCAAGTCAATTCCGACTCATTGCAACCCTATAGGACACACTACTACTGCCCTACAGGGTTTCCAGGGAAAAGCTGGTGGATTCAAACTGCCCACCTTTTGGTTAGCAGCCGTAGCTCTTAACCACATGGCCCTAATTAGGTTCTAGGAATAAAAGCATTTCCATCTTCTGCTCTACTTTGTCACCAATAAAACCATTTAAAGCATAAACTTAAGAATTAATCTATAATTGTCCCTACTTTTCCAGCCAAGCTATGTATAAATTTTCTCCCCCACCACCCTTTTCCTTAATTTTCATTTTAGCTTTAACTCACTATCATAATGTCTTTATACAACAGTATGTAAACTTGATTGATTTGGTAACTATTTCAGAAAACAATTTGGTTAGTTCAGTCTATTGTGAAGAAATTTTCATAAAGGGGCTTGAAAACTAGTTAAGATGGTGGCGAGTGGCCACAGAGACCGTGTTTCCCAACCCTTTACAGGTAGTCCTCTTCCACACTAGAAGGGGCAAGAAGAACGGAGCCATGGTCTCTCCTCCTGAGCTGGGTTGGAGTTTCCAAACACCGGGACCGTGTTTCCATGCCTGTAGTCCCCACTGGTAACTCAGTCAGCCCCCACAGCACAGGCTTCCCCAAGCCTAGCATTTGGACCTGCATCTAGCTGTGATTGCTGTTTCGACTTGTACCCAGAAGCATAATAAATACATCTCTTAATAAAATAGCTTCTGTGCATGCAGGGGCGCCCTGCTGGCACAGTAGTTAAGAGCTCAGCTGCTAACCAAAAGGTTGGCAGTTCAAATCCCCCAGCCGCTCCTTTGAAACCCTATGGGGCAGTTCCACTCTGTCTTATAAGGTTGCTGAGTCGGAATCTACTCGACGATAATGGGTATGCATGCAGGCTTGTTTTTTTTAATTAATTTTTATTGTGCTTTAAGTGAAAGTTTATAAATCAAGTCAGTCTCTCATATAAAAATTTATACAAACCTTGCTATACACTCCTAATTGCTCTCCCCTCAATGAGACAGCACACTCCTTCCTCGTGTCCATTTGGACAGCTTCTGTCCCCCTCTGCCATCTCATCTCCCCTCCAGATAGGAGATGCTAACACAGTCTCATGTGTCTACTTGATCCAAGAAGCCCATTCTTCACCAGTAACATTTCCTATCCCATATTCCAGTCCAATCCCTGTCTGAAGAGTTGGCCCCAGGAATGGTTCCTGTCTTGGGCTAACAGAAGATCTGGGTCCTTCTAGTCTCAGTCAGACCTTTAAGTCTAGTCTTTTTATGAGAATTTGGTGTCTGCATCCCACTGCTCTCCTGTTCCCTCAAGGGTTCTCTGTTGTGTTCCTTGTCAGGGCAGTCATTGGTTGTAGCTGGCACCATCTAGTTCTTCTGGTGTCAGGCTGATGGAGTCTCCGGTTTATATGGGCCTTTCTGTCTCTTAGTCTTATAGTTACCTTGTGTCATTGGTGGTCTTCATTCTCCTTTGGTCCAGGTGTGTTGAGACCAATTGATGGATCTTAGATGGCTCCCTGCTATTGTTTAAGACCCCAGATACGACTCTCCAAAGTAGGATGTAGGATGTTTTCTAAATAGATTTTATTATGCCAATTGACTTAGATATCCCCTGAAACCATGGTCCCCAAACCCCCACCCCTGCTTTGCTGGCCTTCGAAGCATTCAGTTTGTTCAGGAAACTTCTTTGCTTTTGGTTTTGTCCAGTTGTGTTGACTTCTCCTGTATTATGTGTTGTCTTTCCCTTCACCTGAAAGAGTTCTTATCTACTACATAATTAGCGAAAACTCCTCTTCCTCCCTCCCTGCTCTCGTAACCATCAAAGAATATTTTCTTCTCTGTTTAAACTGTTTGTCCAGTTCTTATAATACTGGTCTTATACAATATTTGTCCTTTTGCAACTAATTTCACTCACCATAAAGTCTTCCAGATTTCTCCATGTTATGAAATGTATCATAGATTCATCATTGTTCTTTATTGATGCATAGTATTCCCCTGTGTGAATATACCATAATATATTTATCCATTCATCCATTGATGGGCACCTTGGTTGCTTCCATCTTTTTGCTATTGTAAACAGTGCTGCAATAAGCATGGGTGTGCATATACCTGCTTGTGTAAAGGCTGTTATTTCTCTAGGGTATATTCCAAGGAATGTGTTTACCGGATCGTATGGTAGTACTATTTCTAGTCTTTTAAGGAAGTGCCAAATCGATTTCCAAAGTAGTTGTACCATTTTACATTCCCACCAGCAGTGTATGTGTTCCAGTCTCTCCACAACCTCTCCAACATTTATTGTGTTTTCTGGATTAATGCCAGCCTTGTTGGAGTGAGATGGAATCTCATTGTAGCTTTGAGTTGCATTTCTCTAATGGCTAATGATGGTGAGCATTTATTTCCTTATGTATTTATTAGCCTGAATGCCTTCTTTAGTGAAGTGCCAGTTCATATCCTTTGCCCATTTTTTAACTGGGTTGTCTTTTTGTAGTTGAGTTTTTGCAGTATCATGTAGATTTTAGAGTTCAGGCACTGATTGGAAATGTCATAGCTAAAAACTTCTTTTCCCAGTCTGTAGGTAGTCTTTTTACTCTTTTGGTGAAGTCTTTGGATGAGCATAGGTGTTTGATTTTTAGGAGCTCCCAGTTATCGAGTTTCTCTTCTGCATTTTTAGTAATGTTTTGTAGACTGTTTATGCCATGTATTAGGGCTCCTAGCATTGTCCCTATTTTTTCTTCTATGATCTTTATCATTTTAGATTTTATATTTAGGTCTTTGACCCATTTTGAGTTAGTTTTTGTGCCGGGTGTGAGGTATGGGTCTTGTTTCATTTTTTTGCTGATGGACATCCAGTTATGTCAGCACCATTTGTTAAAGAGACTGTCTTTTCCCCAATTAACTGATTTTGGGCCTTTGTCAAATATCAGCTGTTTATATGTGGTTGGACTTATATCTGGATTCTCAGTTCTGTTCCACTGGTTCCATTGGTCTATGTGCCTGTTGTTGTACCAGTGCCAGGCTGTTTTGACTACTCTGGCAGTATAGTAAACTCTAAAATCAGGTAGAGTGAGGCCTCCCACTTTGTTCTTCTTTTTCAGTAATGCTTTATTTATCCAGGGTCTCTTGCCCGTCCATATGAAGTTGGTGATTTGTTTCTCCATCTCATTACAAAATATCATTGCAATTTGGATCAGAATTGCATCGTATCTATAGATGGCTTTTAGTAGAATAGACATTTTTACAATGTCGAGTCTTCCTATCCACGAGAAAGGTATGTTTTTCCACTTATGTAGGTCTCTTTTGGTTTCTTGCAGTAGTGTCTTGTAGTTTTCTTTGTATAGCTCTTTTACATCTCTGGTAAGATTTATTCCTAAGCTTATTTTGTCTTCTTGGGGGCTACTGTAAATGGTATTGGTTTGGTGATTTCCTGTTCGATGTTCTTTTTTTTTTTGGTGTAGAGGAATCCAGCTAATTTTTGTATTTTTATTTTGTATCCTGATACTCTGCTAAACTCTTCTATTGGTTTCAGTAGCTTCCCTGAGGATTCTTTAGCGTTTTCTGTGTATAAGATCATGTTGTCTGCAAATAGAGATAATTTTACTTCTTCCTTGCCAATCTGGATGCCCTTTATTTCTCTGTCTAGCCTAATTGCTCTGGCTAGAACTTCCCGCACAATGTGGAATAAGAGCAGTGATAAAGAGCATCCTTGTCTGGTTCCCGATCTCAAGGGGAATGCTTTCAGGCTCTCTCCATTTAGGATGATGTTGGCTTTTGGCTTTGTATAAATATCCTTTATAATGTTGAGGAATTTTCCTTCTATTCCTATTTTGCTGAGAGTTTTTCTCATGAATGAATGTTGAACTTTGTCAAATGCCTTTTCTGCATCAATTGATAAGATCATGTGGTTCTTTTGTTTTATTTATATGATGGATTACATTAATCATTTTTGTAATGTTGAACCATCCCTGCATACCTGGTATGAATCCTACTTGGTCATGGTGAATTATTTTTGGGGGATGTTGTTTAATTCTATTGGGTAGAATTTTGTTAAGGATTTTTGCATCTAGGTTCATGACGGATGTAGTTCTGTAATTTTCTTTTTTTGTGGTATCTTTACCTGGTTTTGGTATTAGGGATATGCTGGCTTCATAGAACGAATTTGAGAGTATTCCGTCCTTTTCTATGCTCTGAAATACTTTTAGTAATACTGGTGTTAACTCTTCTCTCAGAGTTTGGTAGAACTCTGCAGTGAAGCTGTCAGGGCCAGGGCTCTTTTTTGTTGGGAGCTTTTTGACTACCTTTTCAATCTCTTCTTTTGTTATGGATCTACTTAGTTCTTCTACCTCTGTTTGTGTTAGTTTTGGTAGGTAGTGTGTTTCTAGGAATTCATCCATTTCTTCTAGTTTTTCAAATTTGTTAGAGTACAATTTTTTGTAAGTAACCTGATATGATGCTTTTAATTTCAGCTGAGCCTTTTGAGATATCGCCCATCTCGTTTCTTATTCGGGTTATTTGCTTCCTATCCTGTTTTTCTTTTGTCAGTCTGGCCAATGGTTTAGGCTTGTTTTTAAAAAATATAATCCTTATTCTATGAAACTAAAAAAAAATGAAACTAGCTCACCCATATTCCTTCACCTCTCCTCCCACTGCTTTGTGGATTCTCAAGGTAAAGCTCTTTTTACTGTAGGTAGGACAGGTAGACCAGTAGTCCCTTCTTACTTGGTTTCCCTGTACTTGAGCTTGGCCTAGGGATAATAGTGCAGTGAGCGCACCCTGCTTCTTTCAAGTCTGTGTAAGTAATTCAGAAATACGCCTATCAAAGGTAGTTAGGAAGACTAATAATTCAAAGAGGAGCACCCTCTGCTTCTCTAAAGGTCAGCAGTTCAAACCTACCAGCAGCTCTGTGGAACAAAAGCCTGGCAATCTGCTTCCATAGAGCTTACAGCCAGGAAAACCCCATCGAGCTCAGTTCTACTCTGTAACACACGGGGTCACCATGAGTCAGGGGCCAACTCTTTGGCAGCTAAGAACACCAACAATAATAACTCAGTGTAAATGAAGAATGACTTTGGGAAGAATGCAGAGATAACAAGTGGTTCAAGAGAATCAAGAAGACGAAGGAAAAGTCTGCCTTGGGTGCAGTTCTTCTTCAGGCTTATCCATTGTTTGCATGCCTTTGAGTTCTGAATGTGCTTGAATTATTCTTTTATTGTGCTTCCAGCCACCACACTGATCTAGGAGAAGCAAGTCGGGCAGTTAAGGTCTCATTTCAGATTGGAGCTACCTCTAGATTGAGTGGTAGTAATGGTAAGGTGGCCGAGGAGGGAGAAACTCTACTGCGTTTCTCCTCAACCAGAGGTGTGTCTGCCAGGCCATGTGCCAAGTCAGAGAGAGCGGGTGAACATGGCGAGGGCTGCAGCCCCTGAGGGCTTGTGCTTCCACGGAGGCCAGGATGACCCCTGCCCCAATTTTATCCCAACCAGATTATTGATAATCTTCCAAACTACCGTGAAGATATTTACTCACTCTGACACTTAAGCTCAAACACATTAACACATTTGAAACCCAGTCCTTCAACACAGTTCTGGGTATTGTACAGGACTAAAAAATTAATCAACAAGGACCCTTCCAGGAATTTTGAGTCTAGCAGGGTGGCTCACATTTGTGCGTTTTCTTACTTCAAACAGAAAATAAAATGAGAACTAAAACCAAATACTTAGGTAAACAAACCTAATTAAAAAATTAAGATTTGGGTAAAAACCCCTTTATACACTGACTATAAGAGAAACATCTAAAGCAAAGTGACACAAAAAGGTTAAATATACACAAAGTTACAAATACTATCAAGAATGTTGTTGTTGTTGTTAGGTACCGTCAAGTCGGTTCCAACTCAGCAATGCTATGCACAACAGAACGAAACACTCCCCTGTTCAGCGCCAACCTCACAGTCATTGTTATGCTTGAGCCCATTGTTGCAGCCACTGTGTCAATCCATCTCATTGACGTCTTCCTCTTTTTCGCTGGCCCTCTACTTCACCAAGCATGATGTCCTTCTACAGCGACTGGTCCCTACTGATAATATGTCCAAAGTATGTGAGATGAAGTCTCAACATCCTTGCTTCTAAGGAGCATTCTGGCTGTACTTCTTCCAAGACAGATTTGTTCCTTCTTCTGGCAGTCCATGATATATTCAAAGTTCTCCTCCAATACCATAATTCAAAAGCATTAATTCTTCTTCAGTCTAGTCTTAGTTATCTAGTGATGCTGTAACAGAAATATTACAAGTGGATGGCTTTAACAAAGAGTTTATTTTCTCACAATAAAGTAGGCTAAAAGTCCAAATTCAGGGTGTCAGCTCCAGGGGAAGGCTTTCTCTCTCTGTTGGCTTTCTCATCAATCTTCCCCCAGACTAGGAGCTTACCTGCACAGGGACCCCAGGTCCAATGAACGTGCTTTGCTCCTGGCCCTGCTTTCTTGATGGTATGAGATGCCCCTGTCTCTCTGCTCGCTTCTATATTTTATATCTCAAGAGATTGCCTCAAGACACAATCCAGTCTTGTAGGTTGACTCCTGCCTCACTAACACAACTGCCGCTCATCCTCTCTCTTTAACATCATAGAGGCAGGGTTTACCACAAATAGGAAAATCACACAATGCCAGGAATCATGACCCAGCCCAACTGATACACACATTTTTGGGGGGACATAGTTCAATCAAAGACAGGTCTTCTTATTCACTGTCCAGCTTTTGCATGCATATGAGGCAACTGAAAACACCATGGCTTGGATCAGGTACACCTGAGTCCTTAAAGTGACATATTTGCTTTTTAACTCTTTAAAGAGGTCTTTTGCAGCAGATTTGCCCAATGCAATATGCCATTTGATTTCTTCACTGCTGCTCCCACAGGCATTGATTGTGGATTTGAGTAAAACGAAATCCTTGACAACTTCAGTCTTTTCTCCATCTAGCATGATGTTGCTTATTGGTCTAGCTGTGAGAATTTTTGTTTATGTTGAGGTATAATCCATACTGAAGGCTGTGGTCTTTGATCTTCATCAGTAAGTGCTTCAAGTCCTCTTTACTTTCAGCAAGCAAGGTTGTGTCATCTGCATATCGCAGGTTGTTAATGACTCTTCCTCTAATCCTGATGCCTCATTCTTCATATAGTCCAGCTTCTTTGATTATTTGCTCAACATACAAGTTGAATAAGTACGGTGAAAAGATACAACCCTGACACATACCTTTCATAATTTTAAGTGCACAGTATCCCCTTGTTCTGTTTGAATGAATATGTCTTGGTCTATGTAAGATTCTTCATGAGCTCAGTTGATTGTTCTAGAATTACCATTCTTCACAATGTTATCTATAATTTGTTGTGATCCACACGGTCAAATGCCTTGGCATAGTCAAAAATACACAGGGAAAAATCTTTCTGGAATTCTCTGCTTTCAGCCAAAATTCATCTAACACCAGCAGTGATATCCCTCATTCCATATCCTCTTCTGAATCCAGCCTGAATATTTGGCAGTTCCCTGTTGATATACTGCTACAACTGCTTGTGAATGATCTTTAGCAAAATCTTACCTGCGTATGATATTGTTGGATAATTTCAACGTTCAGTTGGATCACCTTTCTTGGGACTAGGCATAAATAGGGATCTCTTCCAGTCAGTTGGCCAGATAGCTGTCTTCCAAATTTCATGGAAGAGATGGGCAAACACTTCCGGTGCTGCATCTGTTTGTTGAAACATCTCAATTAGTATTCCGTCAATTCCTGGAGCCTTATTTTTTGCCAATGTCTTCAGTGTAGCTTCAACTTCTTCCTTCAGTACTGATGATTCCTGATCACATGCTACCTCCTGAAATGACTGAACATCTACTAATGCTTTATGGTACAGTGATTCCGTTTATTCCTTCCATCTTCTTTTAATGCTTCCTGCGTCAATTAGTATTTTCCCCATAGAATCCTTCAACATTGCAACTCGAGTCGTGAATTTTTTCTTCAGTTCTTTCAGTTTGAGAAATGCCAGGCATGTTCTCTTTGTTTTCTACCTCCAGGTTTTTGCCCATGTCATTATAACACTTTACTTTGTCTTCTTGAGCTACCCTTTGAAATCTTCTATTCAGCTCTTTTAGTTCATCATTTCTTCATTTCGATTTAGCTACTCAATATTCAATAGCAAGTTTCAGAGCTTCTTCTGACATCCATTTTGGTCTCTTCTTTCTTTCCTGCCTTTTTAATGACCTCTTGCTTTCTTCATGTAGGATGTCCTTGATGTCATTCCACAATTCATCTGGCCTTTGGTCATTGGTGTTCAAGGCATCAAATCTATTCTTGAGATGGTCTCTAAATTCAGGTGGCATATACTCAAGGTCGTACTTTGCCTCTCATGGACTTGTTCTAATTTTCTTCAGTTTCAACTTGAACTGGCATATGAGCAATTAATGGTCTGTTCCATAGTTGGTCCCTGGCCTTGTTCTGACTGATGATATTGAGTTTTCCCATCATCTCTTTCCACAGATGTAGTCAATTTGATTTCTCTGTGTTCCATCTGACGAGGTCCACGTGTATAGTCACCGTTTATGTTGGTGAAAAAAATGTATTTACAATGAAGAAGCCATTGTTCTTGCAAAATTCTATCATGCCATCTCCAGCACTGTTTCCATCACCAAGGCTGTATTTTCCAACTACCCGTCCTTCTTTGTTTCCAACTTTTGTTACAATCTCCAGTAATTATCAATGCATCCTGATTGCATGTTTGATCAATTTCAGACTGCAGAAGTTGGTAAAAATCTTCAATTTCTTCATCATTGGCCTTAGTGGTTGTTGTGTAAATTTGAAAAATTTTATTAACTGGTCTTCCTTGTAGGCGTATGGATATTGACAGCATTTTACTTGAGAATAGACCTTGAAATGTTCTTTTTTGACGATGAATGCAACACCATTCCTCTTCAATTTGTCATTCCCAGTACCAGTCCATTTCAGCTCACTAATGCCTTGGATATTAATGCTTACATATTGATTTCATTTTTGATAATTCCATTCCCATCTACGTTCCGATTATTAATGGATGTTTGCAGCTGTTTCTTCTCATTTTGAGTCGTGCCGCATCAGCAAATGAAGGTCCCGAAAGCTTTACTCCATCCACGTCATTAAGGTTGACTCTACTTTGAGGAGGCAGCTCTTCCCCAGTCGTCTTTTGAGTGCCTTCCAACCTGGGGGGCTCATCTTCCAGCACTATATCAGACAATGTTCCGCTGCCATTCATAAGGTTTTCACTGGCTAATTCTTTTCAGAAGTAGACTGCCAGGTCCTTCTTCCTAGTCTGTCTTATTCTGGAAGCCCAGCTGAAACCTGTCTGCCCTGAGTTACCCTTCTTGTATCTGGATACTGGTGGCACAGCTCCCAGCATCACAGCAACATGCAAGCCCCCACAGTACGACAAACTGACAGATGCATGGGGGATTTTGCTGTACAGAAATTTTAAATTCTTTTAAGGATTTTTTTAACATTCATAAATATAGGAAAAAAAATTTGTGTTCTCATTTCCACCATCCAAAATTAATTTTTTCCAGTCTTTTTTTAACTCTAAAAAATGAAACATTTAGTACATTATAAGAAAAGCTAGTCTCCCTAGACTACCACACCCATTTCTTATTTATTCTTTCTAATAACAGAGCTTGCTTTGTCGTCTTCTAAAACCTTTTGCATATTTTTGAATGCCTGTTTGTTTCCATAAGCAATATATTTTTCTGTATTTTTAAAGTTTTTATAATAATAGCAATTTTCTGTAATGTTTAGACTTCCTTTGATTATTGAACATTATGTCCTTGAGATTTATCCATGTAGATATGTATGAATTTAGCTCAAGGTGTTTAATTTTTATGTAGTCAAATCTTATAGTTTTTAATGTCTCTTCTCTTGTGAGATGCTTAGAACTTCCTAACATCAAACGTATAAAATTATCCAACTATTATTTCCTCTTCTGTTTTTTGTTGGTTCACATGTAAAATTTTGCTATGGGTTATTTAAAATTTGAGAAGGAGGAATAATTTAGGTAGGAAATAAATACTATTTTTCCCCCAGATTGCTCAGTGGTTTGTTTATAGCCCAGTCACTAATTCGTCATGTGCTTATTGATTGAAAACTTTGCCTTTATCAAACATAAAATATCTTAGGTATATATGGTCAATTTCTGTGACTTTTTCCTATTCATTTTTTTAATACTGTACGTATAAAACCACTCTTTTAATAAATTTACCTAAAGTTTACCATATATTTGTTAGCATTCTTCTGTTTTTTCTTTCAATAAGATTTAGAATCATTTTATCACTTTCCTCAAAAGAAAATCCTATTTTTATTGTAATCTGAATTTGTGAAATTAAGGAGAATTTTTATTTTAATATTTTCTGCAGACATATATATTTGTTCTCATCTTCTTTCATATCATTATGAATCAGAATCAACTCAATGATAATGGCTTTTTTTTTTTTTCATGTCCACTCAGTAAAATTTCATAGCTTCTTTTAATATAAAAAAAAAAAAAAAGCTCTGTAAAATTCATGCTGAATACTCCCTGGAAGCAATGATGGCAAGACTAGGTCTCACATACTTTCAACATGCTATCAAGAGGGATCAGTTCCTGGAGAAGGACATCATGCTTGGTAATGTGGAAGGTTATTGAAAAAGAGGAAGATCCCCAACAAGATGGATTGACACAGTGGCTGCAACAATGGGCTCAAGCATAACAATGACTGTGGGGATGGCAGTGTTTTGTTATGTTGTACATAGGATCACTATGAGTTGGAACTGAGTAGATGGCACCTAACAAGAAAGTTCATGCCTAAAATATTTTTGTTGCAATTGAAAATGAACTCTTACATTTTTGTGTTTTCTATCTCGTATATCTTTATCTGTGTGTTACACAACTTTATCAAACCTCCTATTTTTAGTTTTTTTTCGTTGATTATCATAGCCTATATAGGTTTATTTACCATCTGTATATCTCTTTGGTGAGGTGTGTTATTCAAATCAGTGGTTCTCAATGGGGCAATTTTGTCCCTGATGGGACATATGGTAATACTGAGAGACATTTTTGGTTGTCACAACTGAGGGGTTGCTATTGGCATTTAGTGGGTAAAGGTCAGGGAGGCTGCTATACGTACTACAGTGCACAGGATAGGCCCCCACAACAAAAAATTTATCCAGCCCAAAATGTTTACATTACAAAGGTTGAAAAACTGTGGTTCAAGTCTTTTGCCCAGTTTTTATTAGATTATTAGTGAGTCGTAAGAGTTATTTATGCACAAATTCTTTGTTGGATATGC
The DNA here is from genome assembly GCF_024166365.1 of Elephas maximus indicus. NCBI lineage: Eukaryota > Metazoa > Chordata > Mammalia > Proboscidea > Elephantidae > Elephas > Elephas maximus. The sequence continues at coordinate 5,339,270 of NC_064826.1, forward strand.
ATGTATGTTTGTAAGTATATTCTCCCAGTCCAAGGCTTCCTCTTCATGCTTCCTAGTGCTTCATCGATGTAGGATGGACTGTGGAGAGATGACTTCACGGTAGAACACTACCTCTCGTGTGTGTTTACCAGTACCCTTCTAGAGGGCTGCCAACATTTGCTGGCCTGTGGGGGCATGTTGGAGCAGTATTTTCAAATAATAGCCTTAAAAATTAGTTTGGGGTTTTATTCTTAAATCACAAAACAAAAATTCTGAGCCCATCGTCCCACAAGTAATTCAGATGATTTTTCTCCAAGGACATCTGTGTGTCGATATTTTACTTTAGTTGACATTTTCCTGGCTGTCTTCATGTACTCACAAACTCTTGGTTTATTCACATCCATTTAGCATTTTTCCTAGTATTATCTACCAAGTCATGGTTTGTTTTCCTGATTATTTATTAAAAAAACAGATCCCTGAGAATCGACTGTCGTTCCTTTTTTCCCAGAGAACTGATCGTTTATCTCTTTCTTTGAAAGGCCCAAGCCAATTTCCTGCTCGAGACCATCTCCCTCCCACCCCATTCCATAGCGAAGTACATCTCTTCTGTCAACAAAAATTATTCTTCGTAGAACCTTAACAAACCGAAAACCCATGGCCATCAGTCGATTTCAACTGGTAGCGATGCTATAGGATAAAGAACGAACCGCCCTGTAGGGTTTCCAAGACTAAATCTTTACTGAAGGAGACTGCCACATCTTTCTCCTGTGGAGCAGCTGATGGGCTGGAGCCACCGACCTTTCAGTTAGCAGTCAAGTGTTTTAACCACTGTGTCACCAGGACTCCTTGAACTTTAAAAAAAAGCCCCTGAAAAAAAAAAAAAAATCTGCACACACACACAGGTTTTCTCAGTTTACTCTCTGAATAACCTTCAGCCCTCCAACAACTCAGGAATCCTAGTCAGGTGTTTCTGCCTTGATTCTGATTTATGGACTCGTTCCTGTCTGGCCAGGTGCCGGCTACCTCCCACCATTCATAATCCTGTCACCAGGACTGATGGTCCATTTCCAGAGGTGAGGCGTGGCAGTCAGGTAAACAGAGCCTGTGTCTGCTCAGCCATCTATCCAATGGGTGCAAAGGAGCCCATTATCCTTCCGGCCCACCCCCATTCTCACTGGGCCTCTTCTCTTTTATACTCCTCATTTTTCTTCATAAAAGGCAAGCCTGATGAATAGCACAACATCCTGTCGCTTGCGGTTGTGCTGGGCAACCCAGAATGTTTCAGAACATCTCGACCTTCAAACCTGTGCTGTGTGAAAATGCCTCCAGAAAGTCACGGGGATTGAGAGGAAGATTGGATTTTGGTTTGAATTTTGGCTTCTCTTAATTGAGTAAGCTTTTTTTTTTTTTTTTAATGACATTGACGCTGAGAGATTCCATGACTTCTGCTGAGAGCTTTTCCCCTTTCTTCATTCCTAACGTGACGCTATGAAAGGGCCTCCGATTCTTTTTGGCCAACTGGAGGCTGCTGGAAAAAAGTCTAAATTTGTGCTAGTCCCGTTTTCTTTAGTTTTTGTGAATTCTGTGTCTGTGTATAGCCTGGGCTATTTCTGCAGAGATATAAAATTGCTGTTTTTCAGGTGTGGGGCAGGGCTACAGGAAATTTTCAATAAATGTAGTAAATTAGACCTGGTAGATGGTCTTGAATAGATGCATAAGAATGGGCAAGCAGAAATCATCAGGAACCAAATGCTGCCAAGATAATTCATTTCCAATCAGCATAGGGATGATAGAAGTTTTAAGTTTGTGTGAACTCACTGAAGATAGCTACCTACTTCAATTTTCTTATTCTTTAGTGCTTTCTATGTGCTCAAACTATGCCAGAGTGAAAGTTGAGTGTCAGCGTTTTAAGAAGGAAATAAGTGAGTTAAAAATAGAGGTAGCCAAGAGTACAAGATTCATTCAGGGAACGAGGGGACCAGAGAAACAAGGAGATGGTCCGATGGCTAGAAGGGATATCAGTCAGTGCTTAGGGATGTCCTTAACAACAACGCCACTTTGGAAAACCCTATCCACATTTAACGGTTTACACTCAACTACTAACCAAAGGGTGAGGAGAGAAATTTTCTTTTTGTCAACATAATGGACCCTGGGTTGTTTCCTGAAGGCAAGGAAGGAGATGGTGAAGAGGAGGAGGCTAATGGTGCTAGAAAGAATGGCCTAGATCAGCTCTTCTTATACTTCAGTGTCTTGATAAAATGCGATTCTGGCTCCCTGGGGCTGGGCCTGGGAATCTGCATTTCTGACAAGCTCTGGAGATGTTGCCGTTTCACAGCCCACACATAGAGTAGCAAAGGGATCCCTGGAATAGAGGAAGAGGGTCTAACGCCATGTCAGAAAGGGAAGTCCTCCCCTCAGACCTGAGAGAAAGATGACAAGATAGATGTTTGGGCAAGATAGTGAAGGGCAGGTCAGAATGTGTTCCTCTCCCACTGGCAGTAGTAAATATGGAAGGAGGAAAAAAAAATAGAGTGGGAGGGAATATACTACCCAGGAGGCAGCCCAGCCCCAAAGAGATCATCTTCCCCAAGTGCTTTTTTTTTTTTTTTTGATTTTGTATAAATCTCATTTACTTTGGGAATCTAAATTTTTAATCCTTCTATCATACCTTTCCACACATTTATGTATTGTCTTTTTACTTCTATTGTGTTCACCTCAAGGACAGAGATTAAGTTCTATTATGTTTTACAGGTGATAGATGCTCAGTAATCAATATTTGATTGGTTGGTTACAGTCAGGAGTCCTGAGTTCTGGTCACAGCTCTACTACCAGCTCCCAATCAATAGTACATCACTCTGACTCTCCTTGCCTCTCTTTCTTCATCTGCCACTGTCTGGTAATACCTTTTCTTCTCACCCCCTATAGTTGCTGTGAGAGAGAAATGAGGCCTTAATGGCAGTGCCACTTTGGAAAATCTACCCAAATTGATTGATTTGTGCTCAGGTACTAACTAAACATTGGTGGTTTGAATCCATCCGGTGACACCAAAGAAGAAAGCTTTAGCAATCTGCTTGCATAAGGATTAACCAAACCAAGAAACAAAACTCATTGCCATCGAGTCGATTCCTATTTATAGCAACCTTGTAGGACAGAGTAGAGCTGCCCCATAGAGTTTCAAAGGCTGTAAATCTTTGCAGAGGCAAACCGCCACATCTTCCTCCTGTGGAGCGGCTGGTGGGTTAGAACCACCGACCTTTCAATTTGCAGCCTAGAGCTTACCACTGGGCCACCAGGGCTCTTTTTCATAAAGATTGCAGTCAAAAAAAAAAACCCAATGGGGCAGTTCTAGTCTGTACCACATGGGATCACTATGAGTCGGAATCAACTCAATTGCAACAGGTATTCAATTAAATTTTGTTTGTTCGTTTTGGTTTTTTATTCAATTAAGGTGCTCTTAGTAGTAGTAACTTTTACATATTATAGTCTTTGTTAGATACTATACAGTAAACCTTCCAACATCACTAGAAATATGATTTGCACAAGATGTACTTTGTGAATGGCTCTAATTCTGATCTACAGTGGAGATGCAGGAAAGTGGAGAAAGCCCCATCGGAGGCTCAGTATCCCCAAGTGCTTTTTGTATCAAAGAGAGTTAGAATTCTGTTTAATGGTTTATCTTTTCTGAAACTGTTCTAGGGCCAGTGTGCAAAAACTGTTGATTATACAGCATTCAAAAGAAGTTTTCCCCATGTGCAAGTGTGTCTACTTCATTAAAGTGCCTGCCCCACTTGAAATACATAGTGTGTGTGTGTGTGTGTGTGTGTAAATGCAGATGGGCTCCTGGTGTGTTTCACATCTTCTCTTAATGAGAATGGAGAAAAGACTCCGTGTTGGCTTGGCTGTTGGGCACCTCCAGTGAACCCAAGGCCTAACTAAGGGTTGTATGACATTCTAAAAATCTAGACTATACCACATAACCCCTGCCTCCTCCTTGTTGTTATTGTTAGGTGTCATAATGTTAGTTCTGACTCATAGAGACCCCATGTACAACAGACCAAAAGGCTGCCCAGTCCTGTTCCATCCTCACAATCCTTGCTATGTTTGAGCACATTGTTACAGCCACTCTGTCCATCCTGCCTCCTAGGCACATAGAATCTAGCAAGAAGACCAAGTCAGCTGAAACTAGTTGTGATTTTTTTTAGCACATACTGTATATAAGACCTCATACACATGCAAAAGCTGGACCTTGAAACAGGAAGACAGAAGAACTGATGCATTTGAATTGTGGTGTTGGCAAAGAATATTAAATGTATTGTGGACTATCAGAAGAACAACAAATCAGTCCTACACAAAGCACAACCAGAATGTTCCTTAGAAACAAGGATGGTGAGATTTCAGCTTTCTTACTTTGGACACGTCATCAGGAAAGACCAATCGCTAGAGAAGGACATTGTGTTTGGTAAAGTGGAGGGTTGGCAAAGGCAAGGGGAACCTCAGGAGATGGACTGATATAGTAGCTACAACAATCAGCTTGAGCATAGCAATGATCACAAAGATGGCGCAGGGCCAGGCAGCATTTTGTTCTGTTTGTTATACATAATAAGGTCACTACAGGTTGGAGCCGACTCGACAGCACCTGATGACAACATGTATAAGATCATGTGATAAACACAAGTAAATGTTGAATAGCAAAGAACCTTCCAGTAAATACAATTAAGGCTGCCATGTGTCCTGAGGGACAAGAAGTCTCCTTATGAGGCAGGGTGAGTAATGTTGCTCATTTAATTTATGTGAATAACACACAATTTTTTAAAAAAGACTACCAGTTCTCAAGGAATGAAGAAAATATAGATGGACAGCAGAGAAAATATTAATCAGAACATCGAGGGTCATTATTTTATTCCCAGTAAAAACGGCTTCCCTTGATATCTCTGACACTTTTATATACATGTGCTCAAAACAATGCTGACATGGGGGCAGTCAAGAAAATTAGGTTTTGTTCGTTGCCTGTACGTCCTTGCCTGCATTTCAAATATTTGCACACGCTTATCCAGCTTAGCGTTTGATCTCTATATCCCCGGGGAGAGAAGAGAAGGCACGTAGCTTAGTACTCAGCTGGCTTTAGCTTCCTCTGTATTCTACTACGTATACTTGATTTTTCTGTGGTTAAAAGGAAAAAGCAGCTCTTAAGTTTTAAAGATGACTGAGAATGACCAGATGAGGAAGTTAAATGTCTCTCTGTGAAAGAGAAACATGAATCCTCTTTTGATTAGAAGAAAGACGCATAAAATGTGATAAATATATTAATCAGATTTTTCTCTTCAGAGCTGTCAGATCTACTAGCAGGTGTAATAAAATGTTACACGCTTATCAGTGTATTGTTTGATCTTTTTAATCTTTTGACAGAGAACCTGAAGGCCTTCATCCCTCTACATTCCTTTTAATAAAGATAAAATTAAAATAATTTAATAGTAGTTTTTATCATAATGTATTGGAGAATTGAAATTACTGCTAATGGAATTATCTGTGAAGCAAACATGACAAATAAACCTTTTCTTTCATTGAATTTAAGGACTGGTGGTGCAGTGGTTAAGCGCTCAGCTGCTAACCAAAAGGTTGGTGGTTTGAACCCACCAACCATTCCCAAGGAGAAGGATGTGCCAGTCTGCTCCTGTAAAATTGTTGTTAGGTGCCATCAAGTCAGTTCCTACTCACAGCAACACCGTATATAACAGAATGAAACACTGCCCAGTCCTGCCTTATCCTCACAACCTAAAGATTACAGCCTAGGAAACCCTATGGGGCAGCTCTGCCCTGTCCTACAGATTTGCTATGAGTCGGAATCGACTCAACGACAGGCAACAACAGTTGAATGGTTTACTTAAAACGCAACACCTATTAGCAGTCGATGCCACCCTCCCCCCAGCCCCCTGGCACCCGCTAATCTACTTTCTGTCACTGCGGATTTACCTCTTCTGGAAATTTCGTATAAGTGGAATCACACATGTGCTTTTGTGTCTGGCTTTTTCACTCAGCACGGTGCTTTCAAGGTTCATCCGTTTCGTAGCGTGTGTGAGAATGTAATTTTCTGTGGCTGAGTAGTAGTCCACTGTGTGGATAGAACACATTCTGTTTGTCCATCTGTTGGTGGACATTTGGATTGTTTCTACTTTTTGGCTATCACGAATAATGTTGCTACAAACATTTGCATACAAGTTTTTGTGTGAACTCACGTTTTGATTTCTCTTGGGCATATTACCTAGGAGTGGAATTACTTGGTTATACGGTCATTCCATATTTAAGTTTTGGGGTTTTGTTTTTTGGGAAACTGCCACAAACTGTTTTCCACAATGGCTGCACCATTTTACTTTCCCACCAGCAATGGATGAGGGTTCCATTGTCTTCACATCTTCACCAGCACTTATTTTCCAGGTTTTTATTATTTTATTGCTATCCTACTGGGTGTGAAGTGGTATCTGTTTGTGGTTTTGATTTGCATCCCCCTAGTGACTAATGAAGTTGAGCATCTTTTTACTTGCTTACTGGCCATTTGCATGTCTTTGGAGAAATCTCTATTGAAATTCTTTGCCCATCTTTAATATGTAATTTGTCGAGTTGCAAGAATTATTTATTCTAGATACTAGGCCCTTATCATGTATGTGATCTACAGATACTTTCTCCCATTCTGTGAGTTGTCTTTCCACTTTCTCGATAGTGTCCTTTCATGCACTAAAGTTTTGCATTTTCATAAATTTCAATTTATATATATATTTTTTCTTTCGCTGTTTGTGTCGTTCTATTCATTTATAAATTTATTTGTACTGGAATAGGATACTATTTAATATTTTAAATTCTTCTTGTTTCTTGGTTATCCATAATTTAGATAGCCTCATTACTAACTTCTTTTTCACTGACCCTCTGCTTTACCACGCATGATGTCCTTCTCCAGGGACTGATCCCTCCTGACAAGTCCAAAGTATGTGAGACGCAGCCTCGCCATCCTTGCTTCTACGGAGCATTCTGGTTGTGCTTCCTCCAAGACAGATTTGTGCGTTTTTTTGGCAGTCCATGATATATTCAATATTCTTCACCAACATCACAATTCAAGGGCATCAATTCTTCTTCCGTCTTCCTTATTCTTTGCTTCAGATTTCGCATGCATATAAAAAAAAGCATATAAGGCAACTGAAAACAGCATGGGTTGGGTCAGGAGCACCTTAGTCCTAAGGTGATGTCTTTGCTTTTCAACACTTTAAAGAGGTCTTTTGCAGGCAATTTGCCCAGTGCAATTCATCTTTTGATTTCTTTACTGCTGCTTTGGTGGGCGTTGATTGTGGATCCAAGTAAAACGAATAACAACCTTAAAACTGGCTTTCTAAAAACAGGGTATGTGGACAGTACTTCCTTTAAGGGCAGGGTGGTACAGTAGAGAGAGCCTGGGCTTTGGAGTGGCTAAATGGTTTTAGGACCAGTTTTCAATCATCCATTTTATTAGAATATTCACTAAAATTCAACAATATCTCAAAATAGAGTTTGTGAATATGTACAATAATTTGCATTTCCGTGGTAGCCTACCTCAAGTATCTCTAAAAGCAAAAATGATACTTAAAAAAAAATGAGAAAAAACTGGAGCTTACAAAGTCCAAAAACACTTTGCCATACCGTTTACCAAATGCTACTGCCTTTAGGAACACATTAAATGCACGCAAATCAAAGTGTCCCATGATGCTGGTGATGAAAGGAGCCTCCTCCACTAATGTTGGGGTGTGAGCCACTGAGAGGCTGCCTGAGCATCCTGTTAGAAGGGCTTCCCTTTGATTAAAAGGAAAGTGAGCCAGCAGACAGGCTGCCATGTTTACGGCTAAGAGTCCTGTGCTGGCCACCCGGCCACATTCTCTCGCCTAAGTAATCTACTGCCACATCTAGGCAGGGGGAATGGCTCTGATCTAAAGATTAATAAATAGAGTGGCCTGTGGAACCTTCCAGAGATGTACATAAAATACAAATTCTTCCATTTCTGTGTGCACCGAGGTGTCTTCTGTCCTGGGATAGCAAGTCTGTGAGGCCTAGAAGATTATTAAAGAAGGCAGCAGGCAGTTTCAGAAGTGCCCTGACTCCCCGTGACCACGGCGCTGCAGCCATCGCGGTAATTTATGTTGATGAATTGCAGTCGTCGGAGCGTCCAAAGCACTTCACGGATGTCTCCCTAACTCTGCGTTTCCTGTCCCTGTGTCCGGATGTATAAACTTGCATTAAAAAAAAAAAAAATACAAAGCACAGCAAATTTCTGAAGGTATTCCTTAAATTGTCACAACCTAGTTTGGGTTGGCTTAAAGAAAGGCAAGAGTGACAATAATAGATTATTATTAGTGTTTCATCCCCCCCACCCCCCCAGCAAAAGTCTGAGGATTCTACAGTGGAAAGAAATGAGAACATAATTTGAAAGAGTTTAGTTTTCCAAGAAAAGAAAACAAAATGTAAGAAAAATGGAAACGTTGATTCCAAAGCATAGGAGAATGGGTATATACCAACAAGAAGTATGAACGACAGCGGGAAGCCAAGGTGATTAAACCAAGAACTGCATGTTGCTGAGCACACAGTGGACCCTCTGTGCATCCGTTGCTGTCAATTCTGACACAGACCAAGCCTATAGGACAGAGCAGAACTGCCCCATAGGGTTTCCAAGGCTGTAATCTGTGTGTGTGTGTGTGTGTGTGTGTGTGTGCGTGTGCGCGCGCGCTTTAAGTGAAAGTTTACAAATCGTCAGTTTCTCAGCCAAAAACCTATACACACCTTGCTGTGTACTCCTAGATGCTTTCCCCCTAACGAGACACCACACTTCTCTCCACTCTGTGTTCCCTGTGTCCATTCAGCCTGTTCCTGTCCCCCTCTGCCTTCTGATCTCACCTCCAGACAGGAGCTGCCCACATAGTCTCATGTGTCTCTTTGAGCCAAGAAGCTCACTCCTCATCAGTAACATTTTCCATCCCATATTCCAGTCCAATCCCTGTCTGAAGAGTTGGCTGCGGGAATGGTTCCAGTCTTGGGCTAACGGAGGGTCAGGGGACCATGACCTCCGAGGTCCTTCTGGTGTCAGTCAGACCATTAAGTCTGGTCTTTTTATGAGGATTTGAGGTCTGCACCCCACTGTTCTGCTCCATCAGGGATTCTGTTATGTTCCCTGTCCAGGCAGTCATCAGTAGTAGCCACCAAGGCTGTAATCTTTACAGAAGCGGACTGCCATGTCTTTCTACCACAGAGCGGCTGTGGGTTTGAACCGCCGACCTTTTGGTTAGCAGAGGAGCACATAACCACTATACCACCAGGACTCCAAAGGCAATGGAGGGGGTACCTAAAAGCACAGGTGGAGTTCCACCTGTGGGCGTGCCTGTAAGCAGAAAACAGCCTAGATAGGATCTGCGTTCACTTACAGCCTGCAAGCTGGGACTGGAATCCCTGTTTTGCACCATCAGTCAGCTATTGCCACAACAATGCTGTGTTTCACAGGCCCTCAAAGCTCGGTGGTTCAATAACACACAGCTGCAGATCTGCTATCATTTGGCTAATCCAGAGCCGGGCTTGTTTCCTCAGCAGCTGTGCGAGGCTGTCCTTCCCTCCTGCAGGATCTGTGGGCCTTATACTGGCATGTTCTCTGAGGCAGTGAACACTCAGCCTGCTAGCTGGTCTGGCTCTGACCTACCTGACGGTTCTTTCCACCCAAATGCAATCGGCCAAAGGCAGTCCCCTGGCCAAACCCTTGCCTAGGGCTGAGAAGAGCCGGGTCTTAAAAAATGACGCAAATCAGAGGAATGAAACTGTTTCAGAAGATGACCTAGGATTGGTTGGCTGGCTGTGGGTTTGCCTTATTTTATGGTTATTTCCCATGTCCTCCTAGACAAGCTTACAACCTACACAGGGAGGTCCTCCAAGGTTAGAGATGGTGATTGCTAACTTCTGGGTCTTCTTCATGGCTGTGGTAGAAATACAAGCTCTATTACTAATTCCTGGGGCCCAGGGAATATGTTTTGTCCAGGCAGCCTCTGAAGACACTGGTGGCTCGGGGGTAGGATTCTCACCTCCCATGTGGGAGACTGGGTTTCGATTTCCAGCCAGTGCCCCTCGAGCTCAGCCACCACCCATTTGTCAGTAGAAGCCTGCATGTTGTTATCATGCTGAACAGTTTTTAGCAACACTTCCAGACTAAGACTAGGAAGAAAGGCCTGGCGATCTAATTCCAAAAAATCAGCCAGTGTAAACCCAGTGGCTCACAGTGTTCCAATCTGCAGCCAGTGATGGGGATGGCGCAGGACCGGGCAGTATTTTGTTCTGTTATGCATGGGGTCACATGAGTTTGGGGCTGACTCAAGGGCAGCTAAAAACAATGGGCATTCTGTGGCCCAGAAGCTGCAGCAACTATGGAAGATAAACAGCCAATTCCTTCGAAGGCTGTCTGTCCAGACATAAGACCTTAGTAGATTTTTCCACTTTCTTGTGGCAGGTGCCTTGCTAAATGGGTGGTCTTTGTTTTTCATCTGTTTATTGCTCAGTGATTCCTGTTAACTGCTAGAATCAGAGATGAAACCCTGCTGTGAGGCAGAACTTCAGTCAGGGTGATGGTCTCCCCACGGGCCCTGGCTAACATCAGCTAAATGACCCGTCAGAGGCACTGAGAGAAACGTGAGCACTCAGGGAAAGTGCTTTTCCTCGCCACCACCAAGAACTAGAAAAGAGGAGACCTACAGAATGAGCATACAACCCAAACTGAGTCACGGTGTTCACTCTTTTCTTGTTTTTTATTTCGAGTCAAGCATCTTTTCTTAGAGATAGTATATCAAATTAGGGACGGGGCAGGCTAGTCTGTCCTGCAGTGTCGCTAAGAGTCGGGCCTGGGAATAAAGTTGTCCCGTTTTCCCTACTTCAGTTTTCAAGAGAGGGTGGTTGAACTTGTCATTGTCATTAGCATCAAACACTTTTTTCTCTGCAATCAAGGGTCCTACAGCTTAGACCGAGAGAAAAGACATGTACCTGAAAAAATAGAAATGATACAAATTTTTTTTCAAGCAGCTCAGTGTTTCACTATATTGGGTATCGTTCGAACAACTTCTCTATGGGAGAACAGAGAAATTGTGTTTCCTATCCTGCAATGGCAGAGGAGTCCCTGGGTGGTGCAGTTAATACACTTGGCTGCTAGCCAAAAGGTTAGAGGTTCAAGGCCACCCAGAGGTGCCTTGGAAGAAAGGCCTGGCAATCTAGTACTGAGAAATCAGCCACTGCACACCCTATGAGCACAGTTCTACTCGGGTACTCATGGGGGCACCATGAGTTGGGGTCAACTCAGCAGACCCAGTACAATGACAGAACACAAGAAAAATAGACAAAAATATAAATAACATCACAATTCTCCCATTATCCTCGCACCTAAAGAAAAGCACTTTTAGCATTCTGTTGTTTATTCCATTCTTTTTTTCTATATATACGTTAAATTCCTGAATTTCCAAAGAAATTAGTATTGCTTAAGCTCTTGTAGGTTTAGGTGGTGTTAGGTGTTCGGGTTTTTTGTTGGTCTTCTTGTCTTGTTTTAAGCAGCATATTTATTTAATGAATGTTTATTAGGCATCGACTCTGTGTCTGGCATTGTGTTAGGTGTTGGGGACCCAGGGGTGAGTGAGCCCCTCAAGGAAGCTAAGACTCCAATAGACCATGCTGCTGGCCAATACCGAGGCTCATATTCTACTCAAACCAAGTAGCTGTTGTGCCATCAAGTCGATTCCGACTCACAGCGACCCTACAGCACAGAGTAGAACTGCCCCATAGGGTTTCCTAGGCTGTCATTTTTACAGAAGCAGATCACCACATCTTTCTCCTGAAGAGCAGCTGGTGGGTTCGAATGCCAGCCTTCTGGCTATCAGCTGCAAACTTAACCATGTGTTCCCCATCCAGTGTTTCTTAACCCAAATATGAGGCTTTACGGAAGCCCTGGTGGCACAGTGGTTAATTGCTACAGCTGCTAACCAAAAGGTCAGCAGTTCAAATCCACCAGGTGCTCCTTGGAAGCCCTATGGGGCAGTTCTGCTCTGTCCTATGGGGTCGCTATGAGTCAGGATTGACTCCATGCAATGGGTTTGGTTTTTTGGTTTTATGAGGGTTTACATTTTTTCAAGTTAAACTTTTTTCCCATTGCTTTTTTCTCCTTTGTTTTGTTTTATATGGCAGCTTTATTAAGATAATCCACATGCCAGAAAATTCATCCTTTTACAGTATACAGTCCTCTTATTGCTTTTGGCTTGAAACTTTAACCCTTCAGGATCTTTGTGAAGGATTTTTGTGAAATGTGATCCTCTACCAGTTTACCTCCTTCCTCCACAAATCTGATTAACCCTGCTGGTTTCATTCCAACACGGTGATACAAGCTGAACAGGGCAACCCCAAGGACAGGATCGTACGACACTCAGTTTTAGGCCTTTGTAAAGAGCCACCGATGGATACTCTTTGGGAAAGATGATTCAACTTCCCTAAATCCATCTGTCTGTATAATCATTTAGCCCCCATTTCACCATTTTATTCTTGACAATAAAACTGTTGTCTCTGAAAAGCAAACCACTGCTGAAGAGTAATCGCCGGAAGTTCTTTCAGTGATCCGCATCCAGCCAACAGAACTCCAGTCCCTCCCGTGTCTTGAGCTCAGTTTCCCATACACAACACCCAAGACACTTTTCCTTGATGGCGGATGAAAAGCCAAGTAAGAGTCAGGAACCTGACGCTACATTCAATTTTCCAGGCAGGAATCCACAGGCTTTTCTTTGCTCTAAACGGCTTTGAAATCTCCTACTTGTTATTGGATTCAGCCCCACTGGTTTTATGTGTGTCTCCCATCTTCCAGATCTCTAGCTTTTCTCTTCTCTCACCTTTTAAAGGTTCTCTTGATTAAACGAAGCATTTCCATGTCTACTTTCCAGTGGAAAATATTTTCCATCCTCAGAGTTACGGTTATAAAGTAGTAATATGTAGCCTGTCACGATAAAAACCCTTGTTTGCTTTTTGCTTTTTTAACATGCTGTTTGTGCACTGGTATACAGGTCCTAATCCTGAGAAAGTCTTCTCAACTAGCTCCCAGGGGAATATCCCAATATCCTCATCATCTCAGTATGGCTCCCAGAAAGATGGCACATCCATCTGGGTGGTTTCTCCTCCCCCAACGTCTCTCTGGGTGGTTTCTCCTCCCCCAGCCTCTTCTGGGAAAATCTAATTGTACTTCTCACAGAAAACTGTAAGGATCAGTCAAATCAGTTCCATTCTGTTCTGACACCAGCTGCACATACAGCACTCTGACCCAACCACCTGAAGCGAGGGCTCTCCTCACAGGTTAAAGGGCACAGTTCTTCAGACACCAGCCATAAGTGTGGGAGTCCCCATGGCCCCCCTCACTTCTCACCTGCTGGCTACAAATTCTACCCCGTCAGGATAACAGCCATAAGCTCAGGGCCCCTAGTCCCTCACTTCTGACCTGCCGTCTCCCACCACTTCCTCAGGTTCGGTAATTCACTAGAACAACTCGCAGAATTCCGGAAAGCATTGTACCTACAATTACAGTTTTATTATAGGAAAAGGCTAGATGAATAGGCATATAAGGCAAGGACTGGGAGGGCTCTTAACGTGGAACCTCCATGTCCCAGAAAGGGACGCACTATCCCTCCCTCCTTTGCATTGATGTCTGTCACCAACCAGGAAGCCCCTGGAGCCTCCACGTCCAAAACCTTTGTTGGAGCTTCGTTATGTAGCTTCATTGACTGAATCAACCCACTCCCCTGAGGTCAGCTGATATCGAGAGGATCTTTCCCGCCTGAGTCACCTCGTTAGCATAACCTGGAACTTAGGAACCAAGGACAAAAATGAAGTTCTTTGGATAAAGTTAAGCCCACACCCCCAAATTTGATTTTAAGATTTTATCTAGTTTTCATATTTTCTACCAAATACCTTGCCAGTATTCCATTTCTAGCCAGAAACACATTCTTTTTGTTTTAAGTAATGAACAGTTTGCTTCCCGTAGCCTTTTTTTTTTTTTCCTGGATTCAAGCATAATTTTCTTGAGCGTACCATCATTCAAGTATCCAGTATCTGTAACAGCATGAGTCCTTCCTTGCTCTCACAGTAAGGAAAGGCATCTCCCAGCTGCTCAGCAGTTCTTTACGGGACTTTTAGGCAAAACGGGCAGCTGCCTTTGGGGACTTTTCCTAAGCATTTAACAATATTTAGGCATAAAGGCAGCTCTTAATGCTCCTATTTTAGTAGGGACTTTTGAAAACTCAGACAATTACATCAGCACTGTTACCGTGCAGAATAAATACAGTACCTCACTGTAATTTTCTCCCTTGGCTCAGTTCCTCAAACTTGAAGGGAGTTCCTTTCTTTATAATTTGTGTCAACAAAGTATTGTTTCTCCAGCTGTCTTCATCCTCTCTACCCACCATAAATTGATTCCAGTGGGAGGGAAGGCGAGATAGTAAATCAGCAAATCTGTGCTCCTATTTCCCTTTTTGTTTTGTTCCACTATGTAATTACACCTCATTTTCCTAGAGTAGCAGATTTTCACAGTTAAAGCTCATGTATTTCAATATTTATCCACGAACATAATAGGAAAGAAGCCTGAACAGCTCTCCCCCTCAGCTCTCACCTAGAAACTAATATTTGCCTTAAGGAGAGAAAGGAGAATCCTTTTCTGATAAAGGATGTTTTTGGAAAAGTGTTAATTACCAAATAACATCACTTATAATTTTGCCTTTTTAGAAATATGCCATTACTAAATAACATTGTTTACAATTTTGCCTTTAGAAATATGACTACTAAGTAATACCACTTATAATTTTGCCTTTTTAGAAATTAGTGAATGAATCTTTAAAAAAAAAAAAAAACCCATTGCAGTTGAGTCTATTCCAACTCCTAGTGACCCTATAGACAGAGCAGAACTGCCCCATAGGGTCTCCAAGGAGTGGCTGGTGGATTTAATCAGCCAACCTTTTGATTAGCAGCTGAGCTCTTAACCACTGTGTCACTAGGGCTCCTGAATGAATGCTGGCAGGAAGAAAAAAAAGTCCCTGTGCCAGGTAGAGCCATGGAAGCTTTCAGGTGCCAGAAGAATGCTCCAAAGGCCCCCTTGCCCACCAAAAACAATTATTTGGGTGTGATTGCTGTGACTTACAGTCAGTCAGTATTTACTGAGTGTCTCACTTGTGTCAAGCATTGTTTTAGGTGGCAGAAATGTTCCTACCTAGCACTGTTATTAAGGCAGTTGAGCAAGATCACACAGCTAGTAAATGGTAAAAACAAAATTCAGACTTGGTCCCACCTGACTGCAAAATCCATGTCCTTAATAACTGCACTACAAGGTTTCTTGCCATGTAAGAGGGAGAAGGAGTTCTCAGAAGCATTCAGACTCCTAAGGCTATCCTTCAGTCACTTTGATGAATAAGGTGTATCTGACCCAAGCCACGGTCTTTTCATTTGCCTCATAAGCAATGAAAAAGGAAGACAGAAGAAGAATTGGTGTGTTCAAACTGTGGTGTTGGCAAAAAACTTTGTATATACTGTGGACTGCCAGAAGAATGAAAAAATCAGTCTTAGAAGAAGTACAACCAGAACGCTCCTTAGAAGTGAGCATGACAAGACTTCAGCTCCTTACTACAGACACTCCATCAGGGAAAACCAAGCTCTAGAAGAGGACGTCATGGTTGGTGAAGTAGAGGGT
Source organism: Elephas maximus indicus (assembly GCF_024166365.1). NCBI lineage: Eukaryota > Metazoa > Chordata > Mammalia > Proboscidea > Elephantidae > Elephas > Elephas maximus. The sequence goes on from NC_064826.1 coordinate 5,354,991, forward strand.
CAGTGAAAATGAGATGGATTGACACAGTAGCCACAGCAATGGACTCAGACATGCCAAGGGTCATGAAGAGGGTGCAGGACTGGGCAGCAACTTGTTCCATTACACGTGAGGCCGCTGTAAGTCGGAGCTGAACTGACAGCAGTTAACAAAAAGGCTACTCTTGGTTGTTACGTGTGCTGGCCAACCCACTTGAAGCATGTAGTAGGGACCACCACTGTAGACCCCAGAAACCAGAAAGATGGTAATAGTGCAGTCAGTCTAAGGAAGTTAACATTTTCAGCTCTGCCCTAAACGTCTGCTATAAAGTCTGTGTCCTGTTTTCAAAAGTGTTTCAAACTTTTGTTCAGAGATTTGCTTCTTGCCTTTTCCTTAGAAAGGCCACACGGGAGACACTGAGCCAGGTTTACTCACGTTAACCCTGCATAAACAGTGACTTGAGCAGCATTTCCCCATTATTTCACATGCCTAGCAGAAAGCCAAAATGGGAAAATAAACTGGTTGTTCAGTTTTTCTAGCAAAGTTTGAAGACATTTAAATCAGTTCATGATTTGTGAGGGCCTTTACGTTTCATTTTCTGAATACAAAATATGTAAGTCCAGCTGTTGGACGGGGGCATTTTTCAAAGAGCAGGATGAACACGAATCATGCTGTTTCCTTGTCGTTCACTCTGGTTCCTACTGCTTTGTGCTCTGTGGTCAGAAATTATAAAAAAAGTTATTTAAATTAAGACTATTTCTGTGAAACATTCATATCTATTGACTTTTTAAAAGAACTTTTACACTTTGAAATAATGATAGATTCACAGAAAGTTGCTGGAAAACAAAACAAAAAGTACAGGGAGGCCCTGTATCCTCTTCTCCCATTTTACCCTAACGGTAACATGCTGCGTCTCGTTCCTACTGAATTTTACCAGTTCTTTATACGTGGTTTACACTGATCCTTTGTTGCTTATGTGGTCTGAAAATATCCTTTATCTTTTCTTTTCGATACTTTTAATGAACAGATTTCTTAACCTTTTTATGGTTAAATCGATCAATTGCACGTTATTTTACCCAAATAACGCACACCTTCTACTTTTGTTTGCCAACCTCACCGTCTCCCCTCGTGAGGTATTTTCATAAGTGGCTCTATGCCAATTTGTTTTACATGTTGTTCCAAAAAAATTAGCTGAGCATGCTTACAAAAAGATCTCACTGGGAGAGGGCATACGGTTGGCAAACAGAAAACCAAAACCAAACCAAACCCAGTGCCATAGAGTCGATTCCAACTCATAACAAACAGACGGCAGGTGTTATTTGTGTTAAAAATATGGCATTTATGGTTTCATCCTTTATATTTAGAAATTCCTTTCTACTCCTAGTCATGAAGATGTTAGTTGCCATTGAGTTGATTGCAACCCCATGTGCTACAGAGTATAACTACTCCACAGGAATTTCTTGGCTGTTACCTCTACAAAAGCAGATAGCCAGGCCTATCTTCCACAGTACCACTGGGTGGATTCAAACCACCAACCTTTAGGTTAGCAGTCAAGCACAAACCACTTGCATCACCTAGGGACCTATCTTATAGTTATCTAGAGCTGCTATAACAGAATTACCACAAGTGGATGGCTTTAACAAACAGATTTATCCTCTCACAGTCTAGTAGGCCACAAGTCCAAATTCAGGGCGTCAGCTCCAGGGGAAGGTTTCTCTCTGTTGGCTCTGGAGGAAGGTCCTTGTCATCAATCTTCCCCTGGTCTAGGAGTTTCTCAGTGCAGGGACCCCAGGTCCAAAGGACATGCCCTACTCCAGGCTCTACTTTCTTGTTGGTATGAGGTCCTCCCATCTCTCCACTCACTTTTCTTTTATATCTCAAAAGAGATTGACTCAAGATACAACCTAATCTTGTAGATTGGGTCCTACCTCATTAAGATAACTGCCTCTAATCTTGCTTCATTAAAAGGTAGGATTTACAACACATAGGAAAGTCACATCAGATAACAAAATGGTGGACAATCACACAATACTGGGAATCACGGCCTAGACATATTGACACCCATTTTTGGGGGACACAATTCAACCCATAACAGGGTCTATCATAAAGATAGATGTTTTGAAATGTTGCTTTTCACATTTAAATCCTTAGTCAACCTAGAAATTTATCTTTACATATATGTGAGATAGTAAACTAATTCCTTTACTTTTTCCCATTTAAAAAAAAAAAAAATGTTGCTCTTGAGTCGATTCTGACTTGTAGCGACCCTGCAGGACAAAGTAGAACTGCCCCATAGAGTTTCCAAGGCTGTAATCTTTACGGAAGCAGATTGCCGTATCTTTCTCCCTCAGAGTGGCTGGTGGGTTTGAACTGCAGACATTTCAGTTAACAGCCACGCTTCTTAACCATTGCACCATCAAGGCTCCTTTTCCCATATGGATGACCAATTTTGCTGGTGGTACAACAGTTAATCAGTTAGCTGCTAACCAAAAGGTTGGTGGTTCAAACCTACCCAGCAGCTCTGTGGGACAAAGACCTGGTAATCTGCTTCCCTAAAGACTACAGCCAAGGAGATCCTGTGGGGCAGCTCTACTCTGCAACACGTGGGGTCACTCTAAGCCGCAATGGACCCTACAGCACCCAACAAGAATTGAAAAATCTGATGTGTAATGTCATCAGTGTTGCAAAGTTCCCACATATGTTGTACGTATTCCTTGGCTTTCTCTCTGTTCCACTGCTCTATTGTCTCTCCCTGGACTGGCACAAAAAACAAAAAACCAGTCAACCCCTCATGTTTTAGAGCAGAGCTATGCTCTGTAGGGTTTTCATTGACGATTTTTCTGAATTAGTTTATCCGGACTTTCTTCCAAGACACCCCTGGATGGATCAAGCCTTCGACCTTTCTGTTAGCAGCTCTGTTAACCGTTTGTACCTCCCAGGGACACTGTCTTAATTATTATAGCTTTAGAGTCAATTTTAATCCGGTATTCTAAGTACTCTCACTTCGTTCTTCTTTGTGAGGGGCACCTTAGTCTTTTACTTTTCTGTATAAATTTTAGGATCATGTTGGCAAACTTTCCCCAAAGATAAGCCCTGCTAGTAATTTGATTAGGAGTACTTTAAATCTGTAGAATCAGTTTGAGAATCAATATCTTTGATATTGATTTTTTTCTGTCCATAAACACAGTATATTTCTCTATTATTTTTATGTCATCTTTAGCATTTTTTGAAAAGGTTTCATTTTTAAATTTTAAAATTCTAGATCTTGCACACTGTTCTATGAGATTTATTCCTAGGTTGTTATACATATTTTTCCTAATTTTTTTCTTCTAGTGTTGTATTGCTTAGATATAAAATACAATGTTTAAATGTTGCTGCTGCATCTTAAATGTTGATCTTGTACTCTCGTGCACGCTCTTCCTCGTTCTAGAAGTGTACAGAATCACTTGGGTTTTCTATCAGGTAATCAGGTCAGCTCCAAATGATGAGGTATTTTCTTTCCTTTCCATCTTTATACGTTTGCCACTTTTCCTGTGTCTTACGCTCTCAAGGCTTCTAGTACAACATTGACTAGAAATGGTGATGACCAGCAATTTTGTCGTAGTCCTGATTTTGGAGGGAACGATTTTATCATTCCATTAAGTATAATGTTTGTAACAAGTTTTTTTTTTTAAATTGATATCCCAGACTTCGCCCTATCTTCCTCTTCTTGTTTTTAAGAGTTCTAGGGGGGCTGGAGGAAGGATAGAAGGGAATTTATTGTGGAATGGAGTGGATGTTGACAAGATGCTGAGGGGGTCTGCTCAGGCTTCTGCTTTCCCTGAGAACCTGGGGTACAGTCATATGCCCAGAGTAGGGAGGTATTAGGTATGTGGAAGTTTTGAAATAGTAGCTACCAAAAATTCAAAAATAATAATAGCAGCTGACCAGGAAAACAAAGAAATACTGCCTCAAAAGAGGGTCTAGTTGAAGTTAAGTGCTTTCTCTGGATTCTTTTATATTTCCAAAGTGACCATCTATTTAAAATCCACCGTTCCTTTAGTTAAAACAATACAGAACCTGAGAGATGAGAGAAGAGACCCAGGTAACAGTCGATATTGGGATGGAGCTGAAGGAACTTACAGAAACAACAGTTAAGGAGCGTAAACGGAAGTTTAAGCTGTACAGTCAGGGGAATACTGAAACACTGCCTACATCATTTCAAACCCTGCATGAGGTGAATCCAGGCTGGGGGTCAGCAGTGAGCGGACCACCAGCTCTCAGGTGAATAGATTAGCATACAGAGACCAAAGAAATCACCTGGTACCAAATTCTTACTTTACCCACTTAGAGCTGGGCCCAGACAGGATGAGTGACTGGTCCACACTCTCCTGGCCTCCTGGGACTGGACCTCTAACCTTCTGTCCCCTCGATTACCTGGGCCTGGACCTCCAACCCTGTGTCCCCTCACTCACCTGGGACTGGACCTCCAACCCTGTGTCCCCTCACTCAGCTGGGACTGGACCTCCAACCCTGTGTCCCCTCACTCACCTGGGACTGGACCTCCAACCCTGTGTCCCCTCACTCAGCTGGGACTGGACCTTCAACCCCGTGTCCCCTCACTCACCTGGGACTGGACCTCCAACCCCGTGTCCCCTCACTCAGCTGGGACTGGACCTTCAACCCCGTGTCCCCTCACTCAGCTGGGACTGGACCTCCAACCCCGTGTCCCCTCACTCAGCTGGGACTGGACCTCCAACCCCGTGTCCCCTCACTCAGCTGGGACTGGACCTCCAACCCCGTGTCCCCTCACTCAGCTGGGACTGGACCTTCAACCCCGTGTCCCCTCACTCACCTGGGACTGGACCTCCAACCCCGTGTCCCCTCACTCAGCTGGGACTGGACCTTCAACCCCGTGTCCCCTCACTCAGCTGGGACTGGACCTCCAACCCCGTGTCCCCTCACTCAGCTGGGACTGGACCTCCAACCCCGTGTCCCCTCACTCAGCTGGGACTGGACCTCCAACCCCGTGTCCCCTCACTCAGCTGGTACTGGACCTCCAACCCTGTGTCCCCTCACTCACCTGGGACTGGACCTCCAACCCTGTGTCCCCTCACTCAGCTGGGACTGGACCTCCAACTCCATGTCCCCTCACTCAGCTGGGACTGGACCTCCAACTCCGTGCCCTCTCATTTCTTTGATCTAAGAACTAGCCTTTCTGTCAGGCATGCTACACATTTCTTTTCACAAAACTCAAATAACGTCAAACATCAACCCAAATTTTCCTCTGAAACCATAGTAGGTCTGCCTATTCATACTCGCTGTTTTGGCGTGAGATCGTTTACAGAGAACCTAAGCTTGAATAACCAGAAAGCCAAGATAAATGGCAGGATTCATGGTTTGTCAGGGTGTGCACAGTTTGGGGACTGTTGCTACTGTTCCGGAAATTCCCTGTCCTCTAAGATGCCTGCGGGACAGTTTAGCTGATGAGATAAACCGGGGTGCGTCACGTTGTATCGCTGTTGATCGATTCCGCAGTCGACCTTCCCGCTGCCTCTCTTCACGTGCTGGATTTCTCCTCTCCCACCGCCGGACGAGAACAGTTGATGGATGTTTTTTCCAGCAGCAGTGAAACCAGCGAGCCATACACAGCGTGCTTTTTACAGCTCGTAGAGGCAGCACCCTGCTCTCAGTGAGGGAGGGGCCTGACCCGACGTTAATGTTGTTCTGAAGTGAAAAGCTGATTAAACGGGTTTTCAGAAATAGTACCTTGAGCCCCCTGCCGTAGAGTCAGCTCCGGCTCGTAGCGACCCCACGCGTGTCAGGGCAGAGCTGCTCCCCACGAAGCCTTCGGTGGCTGGTTTTTCAGAAGCAGGTCGCCAGGCCTTTCTTCTGAGGTGTCTCTGGGTAGACTCGAACCTCCAGCCTTTCAGTTGGCAGCTGCCCATGTTAACCGTTTGCTCCACCCAGGGGTTCCTGGGGAAATAACCAAAAAAACCCGTTGCCGTTGAGTTGCTTCTGACTCACGGTGCCCGTGTGTGTTAGAGTAGAACTGTGGCCACAGGGTCTTCAGTGGCTGCGATCGCATGGAAGCAGATCGCCAGGCCTTCCTTCCCTGCTGCGACTGAGTGGATTTGAACCACCAACCTTTCAGTCAGCAACTGAATGCAAAATGTCTGTTCCCCCCAGGGCCTATAGCAAGGTTCCCTCTGTGTGTCTGGAACCTTGACAGTAAAACAGAGGTAGTCTGAAGCTGCCAGTGCTCCACAGCACATGGGAGAGAGGGAGAGGGTGGAGTGGGGGTCTAGACCTAGAGGCCAGTGTCCCCTCTCCCTAGGTGTTTCCTGACACACCTGTGTCTGGAAATCCTGTGTCGGAGCGCTCCAGTCACAATAACGAGTAAACAAAATGCAGGACTCTGGGAAAGGAGTCTCTTTCAAGTCAGTCAGAAGACCTTTGACCAGGGAACATAGGGAAAGTGAGCACCAAAGACTGCGGGTGTGTTCTGTTTCCCTGGGAAAATTACCAGAGAATAGACTCGGGACGTCCTGGGGTGCCAGGAGCTGGGGGCTGCTTGCAGAGCAAACCCCTGATGTCAGGCCCTATGTTTTTTCATAGGTACCAAAGGTGTGTCAGTCGTTTTACTCATTCATTTCATCATTCAGCAAATGTTTATTGTTCCCCCAGTATGTGCTAGAGACTGCTAAGTACACAGGTGTGAGAGAGGGCAAAGCACACCTGGTCTCTGTCTGGTTTACATGACTGAGCGGTCAGTCACCTGAGGAAGTAATAATCCTAATCGTAATAAACCCAAATAAACCCACTGCTGGCAAGTCGATTCAGACTCATAGTGACACTATAGGACAGGGTAGAACTGCCCCACAGGGTTTGCAAGGCCGTAAATCTTTACAGAAGCAGACGGCCACATCTTCCTTCCATGGAGCTGCTGGCGGGTTCAAATTGCCAGCCTTTCAGTTAGCAGTGGAGCACTTAACCACTGCGCTACCAGGGCTCCCTCCTAATAGTAAAATACTTGTGTTCAGTGTACAAATCTGCGAGGTGCCTTTAGAAGTGCTGTGTTTTCAATGGACTTCCCCAGTTGGCAGATTATCTTCTAATTCAAAACGCAGGAGGGCAGTGCTAGCTCGGTGGTAGAATTCTCTTCCACGCGGGAGACCCAGATTCCATTCCCACCCAGTGCACCTTATTCACAGCCACCACCCGCCTGTCAGTGGAAGCTTGTGTGTTGCTAGGACGCTGAAAAGGTTTCAGCAGACCTTCCCAATGAAGGCAGGCTGGGAAGAAAGGCCTGGTGACCTCCTTCTGAAAATCTGCCAGTGAAAACTCTGTGAATCACAACGGTCCGGTCCTGTCATGCACGGAGGGCCACCGTGAGCCAGGGGCTGACAGGACGGCAGCCAACAGCAGGAATCCAGAGCAGCCCTAGGCATAACTGTAAAACGGTAAAACAGCCTTGCTTACTAGCAAAAGTAAAGTTCTCTGCCAGTAACACGACGTCCCTAAACTTAGGCGCACGCTAGACCCTTAAGCCCAACTAGGAGTCCGGCCATAGGGACTACGACCACAGAGCCAGCCAGCCCACCACCACAGTGCACAGGGCTCGGGGCGGCCCCTGTCAACGTCCGCAACTAATGCCTGCTTATCCCAGTGCAGCTTTCCTTCTTTAACCCTGGGACCTTTTTTGATAAACATACAAAGATCACATTTAATGTTTGAATTCTCACAGTAAAGTTTCTAATTAAAGAGATTGAAGCAACTGCAATTTAATTAATCGTAATATAAATACGCAACTGAAAAACTGTGTAATTTTTTAAACTATACCTCTCCCCAAGCTACCCCTGAGAATTACTCTTGAACACAGTAAAGCATACAAAAAAAGGTCTGTGCAGATAACAGTAGCGTGGCCTTTTTCATCATTTTTACAAAATGCAAAACCATTGCCAAGGGGGTAGAAAAGAGATTTCCAGCATCCTAAAACTGCAACTAAATGGGCCCAAAAGAAATTTACTGTAGTTTTAAAAAAAGAGACGAGCCTTGGGGTGCCGTTTTTCCTTTCCCATTCTAATTACCACCATCTCGTAGACCCCTGATACCATATATGGGCTGTGCTGGGGGAATCCAGGCTGAGGTGAGTCTGTTACCTTTGTGTTCCCTGCTACCCACCATGGTCCCTCAACTGCTTCTGAGCCCTTGCTTCACCGGGCTTGTGGCTAAATCAAAGTAGAGAAAGTAGATCCTTCTATCTTCGCGTGTGAGAAGCTATAACACATCCCATACCAGGGTGTGTCTTCTGCAGATTTTTACAAGCAGCGTGTTTGCAGGTTGAACTACATGCAGTCAGTTGTGCTGTTAAAATTTACTGTCTCTGCCTGCAGAGTGTCCCACCCAGTGTGTTAATTTAGCCGTGCATTCCACCCTCATTTGAGGGTGGTGAGCTTACGTTACTGAGCCTGGGACGTATCTAATAAGGTTCAGTATGATTCACATGTGAGTGGAGGTACCTTTTTACTGTGATTTTACAGACATATACAATCACTTACTAATTATGCCACAGTAACAGATCCTAAAACACACCACCTTTCTTTCATTACACATTGTAAGACCCATAGAGAACCAACTATTGTTAATAATCAGTCTCCATTTGTGGATACAACACATACATGCATATGTATATATACACACACACATCCATAAATAAAACCTGTCCCTCTTTGATCCAGAGTTTTAAATACTAGGGCATGTGTGTCAGAGTAGAACCCTGCTCCACAGGGTTTTCAGAAGTGGAACACCCAGCCTTTCTTCTGAGGCACCTCTAGGTGGACTGGAACCTCCAACCTTTTGGTTAGCAGCTGAGTGCTTCAACTGTCTGTACCACACTTAACTAGGGACTCCACGGTCAGCGAGAGCAGACACCTCTGTGGATGGGGTTTGAAAATGGAATTGGTGTTTTCTCTAAATAAGAAAAGTGCTTCAGCTAAGTGCCTCCTGTCTACATCCTTTGAAGCTGCCTTGGAGCTCGGGGGAAGGAGCCCCTGGAGTCAGTTTGGCTCCTGGCCTGAGGTCTAGGACATTGGGAAGTCTACAGGAATGGCTTTCTTCTCTTCTGTGACTAAGCCTTAGGAACACTGAAGTAACACAAACACATTTTCAAGCAATTAAACATTTCCGCATGCAGCTCAAATCATTTAACTTTGATCGGCTAATCCAAAACCAGTTTTGCAGAGCCGACCAAGTCCCACAGCCTGACTGTGTCTAGTAGAACGCTCACTAGATTCCTTAGCTGTGCATTTTTGGGCCAATAAGCTCTATTGCATTGGTTCCCAAAGGTCACTTGGTTTGGGAATGGGGTAAAGGGCCAAGCACTCCTAACTGGGTAAATTAGAGAAACTTGATGCAGGTAGGATACCCAGGTGGTGTAAACGATTGATGTGCTCAGCTGCTAAAGGAAAGGCTGAAGGTGCAAGTCCACCCAGAGGCATCTTTGAAGAAAGGCCTGGCAATCTGCTGCTGAAAAATCAGTCACTGAAAACCATACGGAGCACAGTGCTGACACTCATGGGGCCGCCACGAGTAAGAGTCAACTCTACGGCAGCGGGTTTCACTCAGCCCTTCCAGTGTAGAAACACTATGATAAAAGTTGAACCAAGCTACAGCCCTGCACACATGGAGCTTATATCTAATTGGGAGGAAGACACTGAGCAGTAAACATAGAAGATAGTGTTACAGAGGCCACCGCTCCGCGGTGAGGAGAGGGATGGCGTCACAGAGGCCACCGCTCCGCGGTGAGGAGAGGGATGGCGTCACAGAGGCCACCGCTCCGCGGTGAGGAGAGGGATGGCGTCACAGAGGCCACCGCTCCGCGGTGAGGAGAGGGATGGCGTCACAGAGGCCACCGCTCCGCGGTGAGAAGGATATGCATTTAAGGCTGGGATAGTACAATATGCAAATAGTTAATGCAAAGAAAGTTATCAGGAAACAAGAAGTAAGTTCAGGCAAGGGTGTACGCATGCATATGGAAAAGCGGATTGATTGTTATAACTGGAGGGGGAGGAAAAATACATTAATTGTGAACTAAAGTGGCTTGTTTTTTAAGGATGGCTAATATTTTCAGACTTATTAGAATATTCATGTAGTGAGGTGCCAGCTATTCCTCATATGAAATATTATCCTTGTATATCAGCACAGGAAATTAAAACAAAAATAGGTCATGATGAAATACGAGGAGCGGCCATATACGTTTATGGATTTACAGACGGCCTGGGCCACTGCTTTATGACCTCAGAAATCACAAAACATATCTGTCCACTTTAGTACATTTAAATTAAAATATTTTTCCCTCAAAGACAGTGCTCGGACTCTCAGGAAATGAAACTCTTGTAAAGAGGGACAAATGGTAAACATCCAGCTACTATTTCTATTTTGTAAGGATTTTCCAGCAAGGCAGCAAAAGCCACAGTGGCCACTAGCATTTCATTTTCAAAAGCCTCAGCGTTTCTGGCTGAGAGGTATCAGGGAGGCCGCCTGTTAGTACAGGGGCTGAATGCAAGTCTCCTGATATAATTATAAACACCTGTGTACCTGGGTGACACCTGTTGTCTTAGTTATCACATGAAATACCACAAGTGGATGGCTTTCAGGAACAGAAATTTATTCTTTCACAGTCTAGAAGGCTAGAAGTCCAACTTCAGAGTGCCAGCTCCCAGGGAAGGCTTTCTGTCTCTGTAGGCTCTGGGGGAAGGTCCTCGTCATCAATTTTCCCCTGGGTCTAGGAGCTTAGCAGCACAGAGACCCCAGGTCCAAAGGACATGCTCTGCTCCCAGTGCTTCTTCCTTGGTGGTATGAGATCCCTCTCCTCTCTGCTTGCTTTTCCCTTTTATATCTCAAAAGAGATTGACTCAAGATACAACCTAGTCCTGCAGATTGCATCCTATGCCATCAACATAACTGCCTCTAATCCTGCCTCATTAACATCCCAGAGGTAGGATTTACAACACATAGGAAAGGCACATCAGATCACAAAATGGAGGACAACTACACAATACTGGGAATCATGGCCTAGTCAAGTTGACACACATTTTGGGGGGACACAATTCAATCCATAACACCTATGTAACCAGCTGCCGTAACACATCTGGTTAATGATGAGATTAATAGGTACCTTCACCAATTGAGAATATCACCTGGTTTTATAGACTGGTTAATAGGCTGGTCTAATCAAATCTTACACATTAAAATGATTAAAACCAAACGCCTATTGCCACTGAGTCAATTTCAACTGACAGTGACCCTGTAGGACAGGGTAGAACCGCCTCACAGGGTTTCCTGGGCTGTCCTCTTTACAGGAGCAGGTCACCAGCTTTCTCCTGTGGAGTCACTAGGTGGGTTCAAACCACTGACCTTTGAGTCAGCAGCCAAGCGCTGTGTCCTTCAAAACAGTTTTTTGTGGGTGCCATCAACTTTTTTCAACCCCACTTTTTTCATTTTATCTCTTCTGTCTTTTTCAAGGTCTAAGGAAAGGGGTATGGCTTCTGCTCTTCTTTAATTTTCTGTAACGTTCCTCATTGTTCCGGATTTCTCCCAATACATGTATGGCTTTGCTTGAGCATGACGCTTGCATGTTATTCATTTGCCTGTTGTTTGGGGCTACCTGCTTAGACTGGTAAATCCTAAAACGGCATGGGGCACGTCCCTTTAGCTTCCGTTGTGTCAGCCGTCACCTGCAGGTCTCAGGTGGACACCAGGTAATTATACCACGCCACCACACATACTCTCATCTCTTCCCCCATTTGCCGCTTCCGTTTGTCTGATGTGCTTATAATAATCTCAGTTGACATTTGACGGATGGAAGCGAATGCCACTTCAGAGCATCCTGGGTGCAGAGGAAATGATTATCCAACAGATTACCAACACCTTGCTGCAGCAGCAAAGCCCTTCCCAGACAGGAGCAGCTTCATCTTCACAGGAGCTCCATTAGACATAACGGGGGATAGGTTTGGTTGGAATTTTGCAGATGGATCTGAGATCACCTGAGGGACTTTAGCGAAAGTCCTAGAATATTAGGAGCCGAGAGCTCAGCCCCTCACCCCAGGGACAACACTAAGGCCCAGCTGCTCAAAATGGCTTGCCCGATGTTCCACAGCCAGCCACAGGGTGGGGTGAGAGTCTGGGTTTGGGGCTTGGTCATTTTGCCTTATGTATTTGGCTGTAAGCAGGCGTCCCTGGGTTGCTTGACAACTAGCCGAAAGGTTTATGGTTGGAACCCACCCAGAGGCACCTGGGGAGACAGGCCTGGTGATCTGCTTCTGAAAGGTCAGAATCTTAAAGACCCTCAGAAGCAGTTCTGTTCTGCACACATGGGACATTTGTAAGCAGGGCCCAAGAATCAGAGCTGCAGAGCAGAGAAAACCCACCCAGAGCAGCCCATGACAGTCTGTTCACACTCCCTCATGGGGCACATGTGGAAATCCGGCCCAGACTTGCTCCCGAGGTCTCAGGCCACCTTTGCCAGGTCACTTGCTTTACCGCTGATAGGGAATGTTCAGGTGGTCCCCAACTTACAGCACGTTCACATTGCAATGAATCATACTAACGGTCGTCGGTTTTTTGTTTGTTTTTTCAGTAACGCTACAGTGTTGTGTGTATAATTGGCTGATGTTATCATTCTCAGATGTTCACTTGCAGATGTTTAAAGATCTGATCTATAAAGACTATTAATAAAAGGCAATAATAATGAAAACTAAAAAAAACCACAGAGGTATTTGCCTTATGTTAGAACTGACTTATGAAGGAGTCTTTGGAATGAAACGCAGTAGTAAGTCAGGGACCATCTATAATTAGGTCAATTTCAGGAGTTTGGACCAATTTCAGGAGTTTGGACCATCTTTTTATTTCTTAAACCCAGTAAGCATTTTCTTTTCTCTTAAAGCAGTTGTAATTGGCTCTTTAATGGCACCATGGGACCTGTGCAGAGCCTGATGACACCAAGTATTAGAGAATTCATCTAACAAAGAAAAATAATACGCTTTTTTGCTTATTTTAGAAAAGATTGAGCATTTGAAAGTGCTAATCTTGGGAGACATTATCTCAACAGCATAATTAGTTTTGACTTCTCTAGCAGCAGCATTTGCTGGTCTCATTGTTTTTTGGACAAGGGAACTGCGGAAGGACTCATTATTGAACAGCCACGTCTTCTAATGACTCCTGGGCCCAACCCAAGGGCAAGTGACTTCTGAGAAGGGTAAAGATAAATGCATCCACTTTTCCAGGGGAGTTATAACAGCCTTCCCGTAGACACTTGAGTTCCTGAGTTCAGGAAAGGATGGCGCTCACCTTGGAGGAATCTCAGCAGGTCAGGGGGGGAGAGATGAGGTCTGGAAGGAGAAGGAGCCCAGGGCAGGCGGTCAGAGGCCTGCAGATATGCTTGATCAGATGGTTTTCCTGCTGGTTAATGGGGTTTGCATCCAGGCCCCCACTCAGGGAATGTGTGGCTGCCCTTGGTGAGCCTCAGGAGGCTGAGGAGGAAGAAGGGCCCAGCTCTCCCTCCCCTGTGCCAGGCAGTGAGCTCCCCCTCCCTGTAACCTTGCCCAGGAAGGCATGGAGCCAGTCACACAGGCTGGTGGCTGCCTCCTACCTCAGGCACAGAGTTCCTTCAATTCGGATGTATTTTAAGGCACTCCAAACCCATTTCAAATCTGTGAAGTTGTAGTGATATTAGTGCAGCCTCTGGGCAAACGAAGGTGAGCAAGGGAACGCGTCCCTTCACAAGTTCATTGCTGTTTTCCCCCCAATTTTAATACTCAATTGTAATATTGAAAAATTTCAACCCTGGAGAAAAATTGAGGAAATGATGCATCAAAATGTATACCTTTCAACCAGATTTAATTGTTAACATTTTTGCTTTCTAGATAGATTTTAAAACAACAACAACAAAACCCAGTTGCCCCTGAGTCAACTCCAACTCATGATAACCCCACGAGTGTCAGAGTAGAACTGTCCTCCACAGGATTTTCAGCAGTTAATTTTTCAGAACTAGATTGCCAGGTCTTTCTTCCAAGGCACCCCTGGGTATATTTGAACCTCCAACCTTTTGGTCAGTAACCAAGTGTGTTAACTCTTTGCACCACCCAGGGACTCCTGTATTCAGATAAACCAAAAAAACTCGGGTTACTTGTACTCCACTCTGCAAACAAAGAGGGAAAAGTTTCTTGTCATTCAGCCAGCCAAAGTTGGGATGAATGCTCAGGGGTAAAAATGAAGAAATCATCTCTTTTTTTTTGTCTGTGGAAAGCTCTCTCTTAGTCTTGTGTGTTGGGGAATGAGGGCTCAGTCATCGAAATCTTTTACTCAAAAAAAAAAAGGGTTGTCTTCAAGGAAGAACTTTATGGTTTTGTCCAAAAGCGTGAGTCTTTGAGTTGCACAAAATATACTCCAAAACAATTGTAATTACATAAATTAAAATTCATGATTTCATCTTGTTTCAGCACCTTCATCTTAGTTTTCTGTCACTTTATTGTACCTTTTATAAAGTTGAACATAATCAAATGGCTATAAACGTTACCTTTAGTTGTAACTGTGTAATAACTGGTCTTGGGATTTGCCGTGTTTTTTTTATGCTATGTAAAGGTCCCTGGGTAGCACCAATGGTTTGTACTTGGCTACTAACCAAAAGGTTGGTGGCTCAAACTTACCGAGTGGTGCCATGGAAGAAAGACCTGGCAATCCAGTTCCATAAATATCACAGCCCAGAAAGCCTGATGGAGGTCAGTTCCACTCTCGAACACACAAGGTGGCTGTGAGTCTAAATCGACTTGACGGCAGTGGGTTTGGTTTTCGTATGTGTGTGCTATATGAAAGTACGAACTTTCAAAATTGTAAATTATGTTTTGATTATATTACTGCAAAATATAATCAAAACACAATTTACGAGTATGGATAATAATGACCTCGCTTAACTCAAATGGTTCCTGCAAAGAAAATATTGCATCTTCTTACTCCCTAACACATGGGTCAGGAGGTGGTCGTTTGACCAGAAGAAGGGGATAGTGCGTGGTTCAGAATGAGAAAAGGAGCGTGGCCGTTGTATTCTTTCATCTCATTTATTCAGTCAGTCCATATGCTGAACAAATAATCAGAGAAGTCAGACTATGTGAAGAACGGGGCATCAGGATTGGAGGAAAACTCACTAACGACCTGCGTTATGCAGATGACACAACCTTGCTTGCTGAAAATGAAGACAACTTGAAGCACTTACTGATGAAGATCAAAGACTGCAACCTTCAGCATGGATTACACCTGAACATAAAGTGAGAGTCCTTACGACTGTATGAATAAGCAACATCGTGATAAATGGAAAAGAAATACCGTGGTCTTTTCAGTTGCCTGAAAGGCATGTGATACCCGGACAATGAGAAAGGAAGGCGGAAGAAGGGCTGATGCACTCAGACTGCAGTGTTGGCGAAGAATGCCGTGCATACCATGGGATACTAGCAGAACAAACAAGTCAGTCTTAGAAGAAATACAACCAGAATGTTCGTTAGAAGTGAAGATGGCAAGACTTTGGCTCCCTCACTTTGGACACACCATCAGGAAAGAACAATCATTAGAAAAAGACATTCTGTTTGGTAAAGTCCAGGGTCAGCAGAGGTGAGGGTGGCCCTCGGTAAGAGGGACTGACACAGTGGCCAAAACAATGTACTTAAACGTACCAGCAATCATGAAGATGGTGCGGGACCTGGGAACCTTTCCTTCTGTTATACGTAAGGTCGCCACACTATAAGTCAGAGCCAACTCAGTGACAACTAACAACCACCTGCCCTAATAAAACCGTCTCAGCTGTTTTCCAGTTTGACAAGTAATTAGAATACAACAGTATCTAAGAAAAACCAACACATTTAATGTGGGTATTTGCCTCTGCACCTATCTTGATCACCTAAAACCCACAGCCTGCTCCAGAAGATCGGAAAGGAATTGACATGCAACTACAAACTAGACAAGCAGTTTTATGCTTTTCCTTCAGCCCAGGTAAAACCTACGATTTTAATCTAATTAGTTTCCAGAATCTGTGGCTTGAATGGAGAGGAGAAAACTTTGACACCCCAGGCCTCGGTTGGCTCTCAGGAAGCCCACAGATGTGCACCCTGATACAAGGCAGCCACCTTCAGGGGTCCCTGGCTTCTTTCTCTAGCGGAGACCCCAAGTTGACTCTGCTGTGCATCCATCCACGACCACCCCCCTCACCCTTGCTGCACACAGGAAATAGCGTCCGGGTTTGTTCATTTAGTTTATGTGCACATTGCCATTTTTTAGCAACCTCATGGCACAAAGTCCTGGACTGCTTAACAGGCAAGAGCTTCTTACACTGAATTACACGTTAGGGAAGTGTTTACGGAGGTTCGCTGGCATTCCTGCATGTTTTACTTTATAACGTTATGCTTGCATTAGTGAGGGTGCTCAGATCACTCCCATGAAAGATAATCTGAGCTTTTAGAGGAAGCTGTGTGAGCTGGTAATGCTGAGTGTACATTCCAGTGCCCCCATTTCTAAACGTTGAAGCGGCCTTTACCACGTCCCCGCAGGAAGACAGCAGGCGCCCTCTAGTGGGGAGAGAGGATTATAATAATGGGATTAAAAAAAAAAAGCGTGGACCCAGAGTTAGGCTTCTCTTCAAGGAAATGGTGCCCCCTTCAACTCTAACCACAAGACTTGTTTATACACTTCTCTTCAGAATTTAATAAAGAGAATACTATGAGTATCAAGGAATGTTTATAGGACAACCATGGGTTCAAAGTCATGCAATGTAAGGGAAGCCCTCGTATGGTCTGAGAGACATGGGGTACCCTCCTGTGCCCCAGAATAAACTCCAGCCAGCTTGTTCAAAAACAAATACATATTCATATGTCTAAATTTACCTATAAATACATGCTTATACATTTTACAAATTTGTAAGTTTTAATTTTTACTCTTAAGCT
The DNA here is from genome assembly GCF_024166365.1 of Elephas maximus indicus. Taxonomy (NCBI): domain Eukaryota; kingdom Metazoa; phylum Chordata; class Mammalia; order Proboscidea; family Elephantidae; genus Elephas; species Elephas maximus. Next base: position 5,371,934 of record NC_064826.1, read on the forward strand.
TTTATTTTTATAATTGAGTTTAAAGGGTCATCTCATCTCGTGTTCTCACTTACAGCTGAGTTTAATTAAGTGGCTGGGTCAAGATGACACACTTTTGGCCTTTGATTTCCTATTAAATTTACAAACAGCAAGCCACATTCAGATGGTCATTCCCCTTTTATGAGAAAAATGACCAAAGTCAAGCTGACATCAAACTTTTTCAAGAAAGAAGGTTCTTATGCTTTCCTGAAGTAACAAGCTTTCTGCCCCAAATCATTTATACTTGAACTGCACCTTTGTAGAGTTTAGTAACTGCTATCTAAATTGCTAATTCCAAATCATAAAAAAATTAAAATTGTACCCAGTATGAAAGCAAGGAAGTAAGTACGCGTTACTGATATGGTTTTTGGTTTTGCAGTTGATAAAGAAAAATAATTAATTGTAGTATTGAGAAAGAAAGGTGATCCAATGGAATGTGGAAATTATCGAACAAGCAAGTAAAATTTTACTGAAGATCACTTAAAAGCGGTTGTAGCAGTACACTGACAGGGAACTACCAGAAGTCCCGGCCAGATTCAGAAGAGGCTGTGGGACCAGGGATGTCATTGCTGATGTCAGATGGATCCTGGCTGAAAGCAGAGCATCCCAGAAGGATGTTTACCTGTGTTTTATTGACTATGCAAAGGCCTTCGACTATGTGAACCATAACAAATTATGGATAACATTGTGAAGAATGGGAATTCGAGAACACTTAATTGTGCTCATGAAGAACCTGTACCTAGACCAAGAGGCAGTTGTTCTAACAGAACAAGGGGATACTGTATGTGGTTTAAAGTCAAGAAAGGTGTGTGTCAGGTTGTATCCTTTCACCATACTTATTCAATCTGTATGCTGAGCGAATAATATGAGAAGCTGGACTATATGAAGAAGAACGGGGCATCAGGATTGGAGGAAGATTCATTAACAACCTGCGTTATGCAGATGACACAACCTTGCTTGCTGAAAGTGAAGAGGACTTGAAGCACTTACTGGTGAAGATCAAAGACCACAGCCTTCAGCATGGATTACACCTCAACATAAAGAAAACAAGATCTTCACAACTGGGCCAATAAGCAACATCATGATAAACAGAGAAAAGACTGAAGTTGTCAAGGATTTCATTTACTTTTATCCACAATGAACACCCATTCAAGCAGCAGTCAAGAAATCAAAAGACGCATCTGCTGCAAAAAAATCACTTTAAAGTGCTAAAAAACAAAGATGTCACTTTGGGGACTAAGGTGCGCCTGACCCAAGCCACGGTGTTTTCAGTCACCTCATATGCGTGTGAAAGCTGGACAATGAATAAGGAAGACCAAAGAAGAATTACTACCTTTGAATTGTGGTGGTGGCGAAGAATATTGAATATACGTACCATGGACTGCCAGAAGAACGAACAAATCTGCCTTGGAAGAAGTACAGCCAGAATGCTCCTTAGAAATGAGGATGAGGAGACTTCGTCTCATGTACTTTGGACATGTTGTCAGGAGGAACCAGACCCTGGAGAAGGACATCATGCTTGGTAAAGTACAAGGTCAGCGGAAAAAAGGAAGACCTTCAATGAGGTGGATCGGCACAGTGGCTACAACAACGGGCTCAAGCATAACAACGATTGTGAGGATGGCGCAGGACTGGGCAGTGTTCCGTTCTGTTGTACACAGGGTCCCTGTGAGTCAGAACCGACTCAATGGCACCTAACAACAACAGTATTAAGAATGCCAGATATCCCCAAATGTTAATTAACCAATATCCAATTCCAGGTTCTATTTACACAAAAAGCTCACGTGCATTATTTCATAAGGAGACACAGTTATTTCAAAAGGAGACACAGAGAGCAGTTTAGAGCAGACAATGTTTGCAGCTTGGGAAACACAGAACTCGGAAAGTCGGCATTGGGGCTTCCTCCAGGCCCCTGATGACTGCATGAAGAGACAGCCTTTATTCCAGAATCCAACCTGACAAGTAGATCAGAATTTCCCCTGGGCAAATTCTCCTTTAAGACCTGGAGCCTCCTCCCCTTTTCCTGCTCTGCCTCCAGGTGTCCTGAATGCCAGCCATAAGCAGCAACTGTTTTCCAGGTTAAGTGCCCTACCCAGGTACCAGGAGCGAGTGGAGAAACCAGGACTGTGTACTAGCTGATATCAAAATCCACTCTCTGGACTTGAAAGCAGCGATGTGAACAGATACGTGTATGCCAGTATTCATTGCGGCACTATTCACAATAGCCAAAAGGTGGAAACAACCCCAAAGTGTCCATCAAAGGTGAATGGATAAACAAAACGTGGTGCATATGCAGGAAGAAATATTACCAAGCCATGAAGAGAAATGAAGTTTTGATACATGGTACCACATGGATGAACCTTGAAAACAGGATGCTGAGTGGAAAAGTCAGCCACAAAGGACAGGTATTATATGATCCCTCTGAGATGAAGTACCTAGCATAAGCAGACAGAGATCAGAGCTCAACAGCGGTTACCAGGGTCGAGCGGGCAGGAGAGAGAATGGCGGAATTGTGTAGGGAGCACTGAGTTTTTTGTTTACGTGGATGGAAAATGTGGCAAAGGGTATCGGTGATGGTAGCACAGTGTGACTGATGTCATTGATCTCACTGAACTATACACGCAAAAAATGTTGAATTGGCAAATGTGTTATCTGTGTTTTTATAATAACAAAAAAATCTACCATTGTGAGATTCAAATGGTCTCATTCTACCATCCCTATTTAATAGCTTAATGGTGTCCTAGTGTGATAACATGTAATAGAAACTGGGAAAAGAAAAAAAAAAGAAACTCTCTGATAAAGACAAGCCCCTTCCTAATAAATCCACCCTGAATGGCCTCATCCTGGCAGGTGGCCCTTTTCTGAGGGCTGGTCCTTTGCCAATTCTATATTAAGCCTTTTTGAACATTATCTCATTTAGTTTTCACACTTTATGAGGCTGGTGGTAGACACAGGAAACCAGCACTCAGAGACCTGCCCACCCAAAGGTCTCGGCCCAGGCTCAGGTGCTATAGTGTAAATTTCTCATTAAGTTCTGTTTGATGACTTTGTATTTGATTAAGCAGGAATTTGATTTCCTTTTTGAACTTTTCTTTAGCCACAGGACTTTTTCAGGCAGATAGTAAGGCTAAATAAAGATTTGTTAAATGAATAAAACAAGGAATTTCGTTTACTTGGTTAAATAAATATTTGCCTTAAAATCAGTTCCTAATGCTGTAATATGGTGCAGCGGCATTAAAACCCAAAAGCAGGCATATTTCTTTCATCTGTGTTTTTTCACCTCTCCTAAGAGCTAACCAAAAACCTCTAAATAGTTTCCCATTTCTGTCTTTTCCTAAGGCAAATGACCACAACTAGTCTTTTAAAATCTTTTTTAGAAATCTGATTTTTAAAAATAGCTGAAGTTTTATTCCATACTTACGGGGTCAAAAATTATCCCTGAATTTTAGCAGCTTAAAACTAACTGCTAGAGGGGACATTCCTTCTCCCTTTACTACCAGCAAGTCACTAGTTAATTGGGAAACCAGAGTATTTCACAGAATGTTATCACTCTTACGCAGAACCAAATTTTATCTTTAGCTCCCCTACTGTATCCTATTTAACTATCAAAATATGCTTTCATTTCACATTTATTAAGCACTGGGGTCCATAGTCAAGAACCTTATAGTAGTGGTGCTTGTTGTTGTTGTTAGGTTCTGTTGAGTCGGTTCTGACTCGTAGTGACCCCATATACAACAGAAGGAAACACTGCTTGGTCCTGCCCCATCCTCACAATCATTGTTATGCTTGAGCCCATTGTTGCAGCCACTGTGTCAGTCTATCTTGTTTAGGGTCTTCCCCTTTTTCGCTGACCCTCTACTTTACCAACCATGATGCTTAGAAAACAAAAAAAAAGCAACAGAACATTCCAGACTAATGATCATAACATGTGACTGTGTGTGCACACAGAGTATTTTGAAAGGTTTAGCCCAGCCCAGCCCTGAGAGCTCCCAAAAGCCTTCTAAGAGAGAAAAGGCCTGCTTCTTGAATGCGGGCGACATTGGGACAGAGCGGTCATGGCAAGTCTTGGAGACTTCAAGTTGTCCAGTCCCCCTCATACCTCTCTGCTCTTGCAGCCTGGGCACACCTGCTTTGAGGTAACTGTTGACACAGCCTCCCGTCCCTGGGCCAGGTGCAGCTCGCACTAATTGTTTTCTTATTTGCTTACAGCAAACGATCTGCTTGGTTTTGGGACCCTGGTCAGCACATCCAACACCTACGATGGGTCCGGGGTGGTGACCGTGGACACGGACCAGCCGCTCCTCTGGACGATGGCCGTCAGACACTAGCTCTCCAGCACCCTGTGCACCTCATCCTACCTCAGAACCATGTGGCTACCCAGCAGAAGACCCGCCATGAGAGCTGCTAGTTCTAAAGACGCTCACGTTAGATAATCCAGGGAACGTTATAAAGGACCGGTCTAGATTTCACGGGGACAGGGGGTTCATCATTGGCTAAGACAGTAACTAAGCGTAATTACTTCCCACTGGAAACTAATATGGATCATTCTATCATAAAAGTCAATGCTGATTGTTCTTCATTCCATTTGTCAAAAAATTATTTTAATTTTGAAGCTGAGAAACCCTGCTGAGGCTCCTCCTGGAGTCTAGCCCGTCAGCCTCTTCCTGCTCACCTGTAACACCCAACAAGGGCTACTTCCAAGTGTCCTCCAACACTGGACTCTTCTAAATAACATCTACCAGCTTTACTGAAGAAAAGAGAAATCCCTTCCACACTGGGAGATAGAACTGCACCACTTCACTCTGGCTTATGCCATCTTTGGTGTTGTCTTTTTAAAAATAAGCAAAGATAATAGCAAAATGGTGGAAACAACCTAGATGCCCATCAACAGATGAATGGATAAACTGTGGTACATACACACAATGGAGTATTTCGCAACAATAAAAAACAACAATGAATCTGCAAAGCATCTCATAACATGGATGAATCTGGTGGGCATTCTGCTGGGTAAAATAAGTCAATCACAAAAGGGCAAATACTATATGAGACCACTACTGTCAAAACTCATGAACAGGTTTACACACAAACAGAAACAATCTGATGGTTACAAGGGAGGGGACAGGTAGGATGGAAGAACACTAAATAGACAATAGATAAGTGGTAACTTTGGTGCAGGGTAAAACAGTACACGATAATGGGGAAGCCAGCAAAACCTGTACAAGGCAAGGTCATGGAAGCCCCATAGATACATCCATGCTCGCTGAAGGCTGTGGAACCGCGGTCTCAGGGAACATCTAGCTCAACTGGCATAACATAGTTTATAAACAAAATGTTCTACATCCTACTTTGGTGAGTAGCGTCTGGGGTCTTAAAAGCCTATGAGCGGCCATCTAAGATATAACACTGGACTCACCCCTTTGAGAGCAAGGGAGAATGAACAAAACTAAAGATAGGAGGGGAAGATTAGCCCAAAGGACTAATGGACCGTATCTACCGCGGCCTCCACCAGACTGAGTCCTGTATAACTATGTGGCGCCTGGCCACCACCACTGACCGCTCTGAAAGAGATCACAATAGACAGTCCAGGACAGAGGTGGAGAAAAATGTAGAACAAAATTCTAACTCACAAAAAAATGACCTGACTTACTGGTCTGACAGAGACTGGAGAAATCTCGAGAGTGTGGCCCCCAGACACCCTTTTAGCTCAGTAATGAAGCCCCTCCCGAGGTTCGCCCTTCATTCAAAGATTAGACAGACTTATAAAACAAGATGAGACTAAAGGGGCACACCAGCCCAGGGGCAAGGACTAGAAGTCATGAGGGAACAGGAAAGCTGGTAATAGGGAACCCAAGTTCAAGAAGGGAGAGTACTGACATGTCGCAGTGTTGTTAATCAATGCCATAAAACAATATGTGTACTGTTTAATGAGAAACTAGTTTGTTCTGTAAACCTTCATCTCAAGTACAATAAAAAAAAAAAGTGAAGATTCTTTGGCTGAGCACTCCATTTGAGGCCAGGTGGTTACGTGAGTTACAGGTGGAGAGAAATGACAGGAAACACGATAGTTCACGGAGCGCACTGGCTGACACAGTCACACTGGCGAGCACACTCAGCTGACACGGTCGCATTCAGCGGACGCGGAGTCTGCTGGCCAGCACGGTCACACTGGCTGACACGGTCACATTGGTCAACACTGTCGCATTCGGCAGACATGGAGTGCACTGGCTGACGTGGTCGCACTCGGCTGCCACGACCACAGTGGCTGACACGGCTGCACTCGGCTGACACAGTCGGAAGCGAGCGCACTCAGCCTTAGCACAGCGACAGAGCAACACCACCCGCTGTAGTTAAAGCCAGCCTGGAAAGTCGTGCCGAGGACACTTAAGCATAGAGATGGAATTGCTTCAGGCTCACCTTGGACCCAAACATAGTGGTTCACAGACCACAGGTCACTCACATTGGCGGAAACAGGGTGGGGTCTCAGGATAAAGGGACCCGGTATAACAGAAGAGAGGCCTCCTAGCCTGCTTGCCCCAGGCCCACCCCTCATCGGACCCCCGACCCGGCCAGCCTGTGAACTGGAAAGGGCCAGACCGACTGCACCTGGGTTCCTTCCCGGCTCAGGGCCCGAGCACCCAGGTGGAAGGCAGACAATGCACATGGCTCCTGACCTCCAGGTGGGACCTGGTGTGCTAGACGTACCCGTGTTTGTATGAGAACGAAACCCTCTCTGTTACCCCTACCCCTTACCATCCTACTGACTGAACACATGTCGCCACACACACAGTGGTTTGGGGTACTTCCAGCCCTCACGTGGCTCTAAGGAGAGGGACTGGTGGCTGTTTTCTTCCTGGTGCTATCTACTGTGGTTTGACAGGCAGGGAGCGCTCACTGAATGAAGGGGCCCCATGAGCTGGCCCGCCAGCCATTCTGAACAGCTAATCATTACACATATGTTTTAATGAATTATTTTATGCAAAGACATGTGAGATTGAAACCTGAATGTGCAATAAAGATATTTACTTATCGATGTACAAGTCTGTGGTCAGTTCTTAAGGAAACAGCCCATATTCTGCTGTCCTCCTCATGGTCTGTCTGTCACCATCAGGGCTACTGCTGGGAGACCAGCAGAGTGGAGCTTGCTCACTGACTGCGGAGAGCAATCCAGTAAGCAGCACCTCCTCTGGCCTCGGTCGGTGGAAGTCCCCCGGATCTCAGGCACCAGGCATGCCCCAGAAGCTTCTGGGCCCATTTCCCCATCTATAAATAGGATCTCAATCGCGCCTGTATAGGGTGTAGGATTTGGGAAGGAAGATGGATTGCCTTCGAAGACCTGTACATGGTGGACAGGGCAGGGCCAATAGGGAGACAGAGGTAGCTGCCTGATAGCAAAAGTGAAGGAAACCAGTGGAGGATGGGCCCAGGGCCTGAGAGGAGGTGGGCAGTGCACTGGGGGCGGGGGAAACGAGCAGTCAGGCTGCAGGCGGGAGGGGGTAACGTGTGGAACAAGGTGTCAGGCTTGATGGGCGTGGGGGCTGCAGAGGTGGGTGGGGCTCAGCGGGCATGGGGGCTGCAGAGGGAGAGATGGGGCTCAGTGGGCATGGGGGCTGCAGAGGGAGGGGTGGGGCTCAGCGGGCATGGGAACTGCGGAGGGAGGGGTGGGGCTCAGTGGGCATGGGGGCTGTGGAGGGAGGGGTGGGGCTCAGTGGGCATGGGGGCTGTGGAGGGAGGGGTGGGGCTCAGTGGGCATGGGGGCTGTGGAGGGAGGGGTGGGGCTCAGTGGGCATGGGGGCTGTGGAGGGAGGGGTGGGGCTCAGTGGGCATGGGGGATGCAGAAGGAGGGATTAGGCTCAGTGGTGTTGCGGGGCACAGAGGAAGGGGTCAGGCTGCAGGGGGACCTGTCCTGCTCTGCCTTCTCAGCACAAATGCAGAGCCCGCCCTTCTATACCTACCCCCCATTCACTGCAGAAACATTTGTTGGGCAGCTGGGGAAAGCCAAGCATCTCTGTTAACTCAGGGCACCAGGGCCTCCAAATCCTGCCCCAAAGCCTGTGTGCACCGAAAGAGACCGGAAGGCACTTTTGCCACAAAAGACCTAGTTTGTTATCTAATAAGCCATCTTTTCAAATTTATCTTCACATTATCTTTATTAAGACACAAGTAGTTACTCCACAAATATTTGTAGAAAGAAGGAAGAAGCTTTCTAGGCTACCCTAAGACACTCTTTACCCAGCTGACCCTTAAAGGAACTCTCACACCTTGTCCCACCACATGCTGCTGGACAACCCCAATCATTTCAGTATCATTGGCTAAGAAATTCCCTAAATAATAACTTAGAAAATAATGAGCCTTTCTACTACTATAGCTACGGGACCAAACACATGAGGGATTTCTTAGAATAAAGTGAGGTCTCACTTTTTCATACTATAGGAAATACTCAAGTGTCCATCGAGTCTATGGCTCCTACATGAATTTCATTAATTTAAGAAATGCCATTGACTCAACCTTTAGTTCACTATCATGAAAAAATTTCCTAGGCCCCAACGGTCCACGCATTTCCCTCTTTTATTTGCACTGCTTAAAATTCAGGGACGCCTACGTGAACAATGAGATGAGGAGAAATGGTGCAGAAACTTGTTGGGATAACTTGTAGCCAGTGAATTTATTATGCATATTTTAAAGCTGACCTTTTAGTCCAAGATTTTATTCAATTCCACTGCAAAGAGCTGAGCTGCACAGTCAGTTTGGATATTGGTATGCCAGTGGCATTGAGCAATGATTTTCATGAGGAGAAAGTCACCGGTTAAATCCCAAGGAAGCCAATATATTCTTTTTAAGGCTAAACAGAGATAAACCAAACCAAACCCAGTGCCATCGAGTCGGTTCCGACTCATAGCGACCCTATAGGACAGAGTAGAACTGCCCCATCGAGTTTCCAAGAAGCACCTGGTGGATTTGAACTGCCAACCCATTGGTTAGCAGCCGTAGCACTTAACCACTATGCCACCAGGGTTTCCAAACAGAGATAGCTAGCTAAAAATAGTTTGCTAAGCAAGTTTTTCAGGAATAAAATTTGTCCTAAGTTTTAAAACATGGATACACAAATCATTTGCTTCCTTTTTTTCTCTAGATTAGATATTGCTAGTAATTTTGTGTCTATAAATATATAAATGACATTAATCACATCAATACTGTTGCTAGTCATTCCTTACCTTCCAGAACGAATAGCTTTCCACAAATCGCTCTAAGGCTAACCTTTCTCTCAGATAGAAGTGTAATTTATAGCTGAAGCTTCATAGCACTAAAATCAGGTAAATAGCTTCAGAGCTAAAGGGGACAGGATAAATGGGTTCACTACAAAGAATGAGGTACAGAGTTTCCAATTATTCACATTCTAGATGCCTCAAAAGTTCTATATACCAGCCCCTTATGTAGACTTTATGGGGAGGCATACATTTCATCTTACTGCCAAAAAAAGGAATCTTCTAAAACTTTGCCATCCGACAAGCACAGAATGGACTCACCCTCTAGAGATGATAAGCGCCCAATGCTGGAGGTGTTCAATAAATGCTGGACAAACATTTGTGGGATCTGGCCTCTGAATAAGGTCCCTGAGGGGTGCAAACGGTTTGTGCTTAACTACCAATCTAAAGGTTGGCAGTTCAAACCCACCCAGCAGCTACATCCAAGAAAGACCTGGCGATCTGTTTCCACAAAGATTATATTCTAGAAAACCCTATGGAGCTCAGTTCTACTTTTCAACATGTGGGGTTGCCATGAGTAGGAATCAGCTCAATGGCACCTGGTTTTGTTTTGGCCTCTAAATTAATCTCCAAGATCCTGTTTGAGTAACTCCTTAGGAATCAAAGATTTTATACCTATATGAAGTCAGAGGGAAAGATTGTTCAGACTCACCCAGAGCTGCCCCAGAAGAAAGGCCTGGCTATATGTCTCCGAAAGGTCGAAGCTATGAAAACCCTAAGGAGCAGTTCTACTCTGACATCTAGATGTGCGCCGCTTAGCTGAAATCACCAGAAACGATCTAAGTGGATTTTTCATGAGGGTGTTCTTACGGCTCACTGCAAACGCACTCACACTGCAGTGGCTGGTCAGGGCTCTCGATGAAAGATTTACGGCTGGTGAAGCACTGTAATTCTAAAAGCGTATGTCCACTTTTCCTCATGCTGCCATAACAGAAAGACCACAAGTGAGTGGCCTTAAAGAACGGGAATTTATGTCTCACAGTCCTGGAGGCTAAAAGTCCAAATCAGGGTCTCAGCAATGTCAGTTCCTGCCCTGAGTCTCTGTCTGGTGACCGCCAGCAATGCTCGTTGTCCCTTTGCTTTTCGATGGTCCACACATGTCATCTGTCTTCCCCTGTGTGTCTGGGCCTACTCTGGTCTTTTATAACTCAGAAGTGATTAGGTTTAGGATCCACTGTGCATTGGTATGACCTCAACTGACTGACTGATTACGTTACATTACACTGCATCATGGAAAGCGAGTAGGTCACATTACTAGTAAACCAGTGGCCACTGAGTGGATTCTGACTCCTGGCGACCCTAGGCGTGTCAGAGTAGAACTGATCCACAGGCTTTTCTTGGCTTTGACCTTTCAGGAACAGATTGCCAGGCCTTTCTTCTGAGGCACTTCTGGGTGAGTTTAAACTATCAACGTTTTGGTTAGCAGCTGAGTGCTTAATTATCTGGGCCACCCAGGGACTCCTATAGTGCATTATGGGAGGCATCACATTACATCCTGTCAGATCACATCACACCCAGGAAAGTGATCGGCTCTACCCAAGCCCAGATGATTTAATCACGGGTAACTACTCCATGACAGCAACTAGACTAGTGTTTGGCCAAACAACCGGGAACCATAGCCTAGACAAGTGGGCACGTAAGATTAACCATCACAGCACATAAATCAAAAGTTTGACCTAGGAAAGGAAGTAGATGGTAATGGGCTTCCCTGGGTGGAGGAGGGTCCATGGTCCCGGGCAGGAGAGTCCTTATCCTGTGCCCTTTCATTGTGACAAGGATGCAATGTTCAGTAAAGCACACCACCAGTTACCTGGGGTATTCCAAATTGATATACTGCTGTCAGTAAACACAAATCTGAAGGCCTACTGCAAGCAAAGCCAGCACCAGAGATACAGTAGTGCCCTTCACAGGACTTATAGTCGAATGCATGGGAGACCAGGAGAGAGAAGGGGGCAGGGAAATAGAGGGGTGGGAAAGAGAGGGAAGGAAAAAGGAAAGACGTGGGGGCAGAGACAAGGAAGAGTGCAAAGAGGGGGACTAGGACACTCACCTGGGTGAAGGAGGTGGGGAAGGAAGAGAGAGGACGAAGAAGACAGAAACCTCCCCCTTTCAAACCTTTCAGAAAACTAGTTAGCATTACTTTAAACTATTAATACGAAAGTTAATCTATGGATATGTAGAGCTTCCAGACTAAGACAGACTAGGAAGAAAGGCCTGGTGATCTATTTCTGAATATTAGCCAATGAAAACTGTATGGGTCACAACGGAAGACGGTGACACAGTGCCGGAAGATGAGCCGTCTAGGTTGGAAGGCCCTGACGATGGACGTGACCATGCCAACAATCATGACGACAGTGCAGGACTGGGCAACATTTTGTTCTGTTGTACACGGGGTCGCCATGAGTTGGAGCTGACTCAGTAGCACCTGACAACAACAGCGTCATAGGTAGAAGATGGTATACATCCAGTAAAAAGGAGTTTGTAATAACAGGTTAATGTCAAGAGGAAAAGAAGGCTACAGTGGCATATGAACATTTTGATCACAATTATGTAAATATTAGGCAACGCCAGAAGAGAATGTATTTAAATTTTTACCACAGCTAACTTTGAATAATGAAATTATAGGTAGTTTTTTCTTCTTTCTACTTCTATTTTCTGTATTTTCAATAATAATGATAAGTATATATGATTATAAACCACATTTTATATTTTAAAGTACAATTATACTATTCGATTTAAAATATTTTGAATCCCTTCATGTAAGTAAGAAAAGATAAATCTCATGTAAATGAGAATATTCCCTAGCATTACAAGACATTCCCACGACAGGCCCAGAGAGATACCCAGGGGGCGGCACAGCCAGAATCTCCACGGTCCCAACAGATGAAGTACGTAGAGAGACGGGCCCAGACAGACAGGCACCCACAGGACACTGAACTGCACGGAGACTCTCATGTCTGCCACATTCTGCAAGTTCTCAGGCATTGAGAGACAGCGTTTATTTTATTCTAAAACATGTATTTTGTTCTTTTCTATAAACAAAATTTCTGCTTTCCATTTATTCATTCATTCATTCAGCAAATATTAAATCCCGCGTCTGTCAGCATAATCACACCCTTACTTTGCCCTCGACTCCCTTGTCACGCTCACTTAGCATTACCAGGCCCTGTCTCAATCCAGCTCAGCCTCCTCTGCACCTGGAAAGGGCTGCAGAAAAATGCACCCATGGCGGCTGGTCTCACCAACATGAATTAACTGGGTGAATGTGTGAATGACTTCCTCCCAGGAGCCCTTCCCCAAGCACCCTGCTGCACACCCCACCTGCCCAGCTCCCACTCTCCCTGCCCTCCATATGTGGGTGGCCTTGGCCCCACTTCTGAGCAAACCCCAAGGTGGGAAAGACCCGGTAGACTCCCTTCGTCTCTCCTTACCCACCATACTGCCCACACAGGATGCTACCCGCCCGTCACCTCTTACTGTCCACGGCTGGTCCCCTACCCCATCACTGGCCCCATTTCTGTCCAGTCAGGGCCACGTGCCATCCCCGCCTCTCTTTTTCACACCATGCTCTGTCCCTTCTTTGGGGCCATTCTCGCTGACATAAAAAAATGATCTTAACAAAAAGTCTTCCACTTCCTCCAGCTTCCACCTCATTTCCTTACATCCTGCTGCAGGGAACTCCTGGAGAGAGTTGTCCAAGTCCCCTCCTCCCGTCTCTTCCTCAAACCCACTCCAGCCAGCCACACCTTTACCCCCTCCTGGCTTTGAGGCCACCAGGGACATCAGTACTGCTGAAGCCACTGGGTGAACCCCAGTCCTCACCACTTGACCCACTGGGAACAGGGGACATGTGATGCACTCTTCTTTTACCCCTGGACACACAGCTCCTGCCTCTGCTTCCTCCTCACTGCCACTGCTTCTGTGTGGCCTTCTCAGCCTCCCCGTCTCCTCCAGGCTTAGTGCAGGCCAGCTCTGAAACAGCCTTATTCTGCCTTGTTCCTCACCTCTGCTCACTCTCCAGCTGCCCTCACCCAGGGCCCCTAGCCTCAGACAGCACCTGCAGGGGCGCTCACATGCCCACTCGACCCCTGACGTGTCCACTCTGGCATCCAACAGACCCTTCACATTCACATGCCCAACACTGGACCCACGCTCTCCTAAAACCTGCCCTGGCCACCACCTCCCCCCTTCCAGCCAATGCTAGTGTGCCCTAACCCTGGAGTACTTCTTGTCTGCTCTTTCTCTCACACTCAGTAGCTCGGCTTTCCAAATCTACTTAGACTGTGACCTCTCCTCACCATTTCCACCCTGGTCCCAGCCTCTGTCATCCAAGTTACTGCAACAGCCTCTTTCTGCTTCTCCCTGATCCAACCCTGGCCACTCTGGTGTCCAACCATGTCATTCCTCCACCCACAGCCCTACAGTGGCTCAGGGAAAAATCCAGAGTCCTTCCATGAGGTGGGCCTCCTCCCAGCCTCTCCCCCCTTATTCTAGACCCCCCAGCTCATTCTGTTTGTGCTTTCTGGGCCTCCCTGCTATTCCTCAAACATACCACCAGCACTCCTGCTCCAGGGCCTTTGCTCCTGCTGTTTTCTCTGCCTGGGGCGCTCCCAGATACCGACCTGGATAGCTCCCTTGGGTGTTGCTGTGATGCTGGAAGCTATGCCACCAGTATTTCAAATACTAGCAGGGTCACCCATGGTGGACAGGTTTCAGTAGACTCCCAGACCAAGAAAGACTAGGAAGAAAGGGCTGACAGCCTACTTCCAAAAATCAGCCCGTGAAAAGCCTATGGATCCCAAGAGAATATTGACTGACATGGGGTGTAAGATGAGCTCCCTAGGTCAAAAAAAAAAAAAAAATCAAAGGGCACTCAAAATACTCAGTGGCGGCAACAGTGAACTCAAGCATACCAGCGATTGTGAAGACGGCATAGGACCGGGCAGGGTTTCATTCCGTTGTGTACGGGGTCACCATGAGGCGGAGCTGATAAATAACAGCAGCAGCAGCTCCCTTGCCATTTTCGTATTTTTTTCAAATCTCACCTTCTTGTTTCCTGAACACAATCAAACACTTCAAGGGACAGAGTAGCAGGGGTGGGGGTCTGGGGATCGTGGTTTCAGGGGATTTCTAGGTCAAATGGTGTAACAAAGTTTATTAAGAAAATGTTCTGCATCCCATTTTGGTGAGTGGCATCTGGGATCTTAAAGGCTAGCAAGAGGCCATCTAAGATGCACCAATTGGTCTCAACCCACGTGGAGCGAAGGAGAACAAAGAACACGAAAGACACAGAAAGGGCCGCAGAAACCAGAAACTTCATCAGCCTGAGACTGAAAGAACTAGATGGTGCCTGGCTACCACCAGTGACCACCCTGACAGGGAACACAACCGAGAGTCCCTGATGGAGGAGAAAAATGGGGTACGGAAAATCAAATTCTAGTAAAAAGACCAGGCTTAATGGTCTGGGTCTGGAGGGACCCTGGAAGACATGGCCCCCAGACTCTGTTAGCCCAGAACTGAAACCATTCCCGAAGCCAACTCTTCAGACAAAGATTAGACCGGACTATAGGACATAAGATGATACTTGTGAAGAGTGTGCTTCTTAGCTCAAGTTGATACGTGAGACTAAATGGGCAGCTCCTGTCCGGAGGCAAGAAGAAAAGCCAGAAAGGGATAAGAGCTCGTTAAATGGACACAGGAAATCTGGGGTGGAAAGGAGGAGTGTGCTGTCACATTATAGGGATAGCAACTAGGGTCACATAACAATGTGTGTATGTTTTTGTATGAGAAACTAGCTTGAACTGTAAATTTTCACTTAGAACACATTTTTTAAAAAAATCTCACCTCCTCAAGGAGGGCTGCCTGGAACATCCTATTTGATCAGAAAGCACGCTCTCTACCTTAACTGCACCCCACCCTGCCCTTGGCACTGCCAGTCCTCTTACTCTGCTTAGTGTTTATTTTTTCCAAAGCACTCACCCCTTCTAGCTTAGCACATAGCTGACTTATTATGTTCTCTCTCTTCTCCCTACACGAATGCAGTCTCCACGCCTCACTGACGTATCCCAAGCCCCTAGAACAACACCTGGCCAGTAGAAGATCCCGCCTTTCAACCAGCACTTATGAGAATGTGTCCTGTGCCTGGCCCAGGGACTGTGCAGCGGTAGGACCAGCATGGCATCTGGTCATTCTGACTCGTATTTCCTGGAGACCACCAACTTGTAGTATATGGAAAAAGAAAGCAGAGAGGCTTCAACAAAGAGCTGCATCAGTCGTCTTCCTAGTGTGTGAATGCTCAAACCCACCTGTCGGAACCTACCGACGACACACACCATTACCACCGCGGACTCCCAGTGAGTGAATGCTCACACCCACCTGTCAGGCTGCTGAGGACAGCACACTGTCACCACGGGCTCCCAGTGTATGAATGTTCAAAGCCACCCTTCAGATTGTTGAGGACAACATACTGTCATCATGGGCTCCCAGTGCGCGAATGCTCACACCCACCTGTCAAACTGTTGAGGACAACACACTGTCACCAGGGGCTCCCAGTGTGTGACTGCTCACACCCACCTGTCAGACTGCTGAGGACAACATACTGTCACCACAGGCTCCCAGTGTATTAATGCTCAAAGCCACCCTTCAGACTGTTGAGGACAACACAAACCGTCACCAGGGGCACAGGGCTCCAGCCTCCAGTGCTGCCTCAGATAATTCAGTCTGCAAACCGGGACCATAATTTCTTCAATCTCATATGCAAACATGATTTGCCCCAATGACACGAGGCATAATTAATGGTGAATAAAATAAGCCAGTTGATATACTTCATCACTCCAATCTTTCAATAACTCCCCTCTAAACAAGTACATGCTTCCAAGTGAACACATCCGCATTGAAAATACCACTCCCCCCCAACCCACACACACAGGGTGATCAAGTCTTGTGCCCTTTTCAATAATTAGCTGGACTGAAACCCTCCTAGGCCCATTTTTATGAAGTTCTGGCAGCAAATTAATAACCTCGGGCCATTTTTAATTAGCACCTTTAAAGATGGTTTGCTAAATTAGTCAACTGTGAAATAACCTCACCCAAGTGATTAAGTTCTAACTACACCTCACCCCCAACCCTGCATCTCCTAACTGAGCACACCATCACTCCGGAGTGTTCACCTCTCCATTCTCTGCTGTGTTTCACCCACGTGTTGCAGGTACCAGCTGGCACGTCTCCATGGTGCTGCCACTGGGCGCTGATGTTCTATTACAGGGAACCACAGGCGCCCCATCTGAACCTGGGGGAGATGGTACCCACACAACACCTACTGGTGTCCAGGAGAATAATCCATGTCACTCAACATGTGGAAGGCTGGCCTGGTCCTCCAGGGCCAGGAAGTGGCCATAACCTACTGGCGTGACAGCCTGTGTAAATACATAGGACGCCATGCCTTCCCTGTGCCCCCTTTGCCCCAAAACATGTTTGTGTAGTGTCTCCCCTTCAGTATGTGTGCTTGAGCACTCTTGTGTCTCCCGGAACAAGACTAGGAGTTGGGTTTAGCTCTAGCTCAGAGATGAAAACATGGAGCACCAAAGGCTCAGAGGACTCTCCCAGGGTTAGCGACAGAGCCAGAGAGGTCCACCAGCCACCCTCCTGGGGGTCCACAGTGCCCCTGTGCAGCCACCACCTCCTGGGGGTCCACTGTGCCCCCAGCCACCTTCCTGGAGGTCCACTGTGCCCCCAGCCACCCTCCTGGAGGCCCACCGCACCCCCTGGCTGCCCTCCTGGAGGTCCACTGTGCCCCTAGCTGCCCTTCTGGGGGTCCACTGTGCCCCCATGCAGCCACCACCTCCTGGGGGTCCACTGTACCCCCATGTACCCACCACCTCCTGGGGGTCCACTGTGCCCCATGCAGCCACCACCTCCTAGCTGTCCCCACCCCCCACCCTTCTCTGCACTGCCACAGAGCATGTGTCCTAACATGCCACCCTCTTCAGTCACCCTTGTGACAAGAGGCTGGCCACTGCACTTGATTCCATGCCCAGCCACCCCACAGCCATGAGTCATCCATCCCCTGCCCATGCCCACCAGCCACACTGGCCCTCCCAGCTCTGCAGCCCTTGCCCCTCAAGGCCTTCATGCAGCTTCCATTCAGGCTGCTCACCAGCCACCCCTCTGCGGCCCCCGGGCAGCCCCAGAGAAAGTGAATCCGGGTGCAAGTTGGAGTTTGCCATAACCCCCAGGGTGAAGGCTAGGCTCCAGGGCACCTTCATTGCAGGGCACGGTGGGCCCAGGGACCCAGCCTTCAGCCGGGGGAAAACGCGGTGGCTGGTGGTGTTACATGAGGAAACAGTGAGGTAGGGAAGGGGCCATGAACCTGGGATGTATGTGAGCTTGGTCCACTGTGTTTTTATAAGGCCCGTCCTACCATATCAGGGTATTTTTCTAAAGCCTTAAATGCTTCTGAACTCAAAGGCAAGCAGACCTTCCCCCATGGCTTGGGTGTTCCCTCAGACACTGGAAAGAAGAAATCGACTTAAGGGAAATCCACCAGGTGCCAACACTGGAAACTTACTAGTCCACTCACAGGGCTGTTTTCTGACAGGCAAATGGGGATTCCTGCTTGTCGAATTTGCTCGGGACCTGCTCTCAGAGTGAGGGGTTTTTGTCTAAGAGGCCTCCCACCTGGGCCAGGGTGAGTAGGATTCTCTTCCGGCTACGGCTGGCAGTAAGGACCCTATAGTTCTGGGTTCCGGATTGTCTCCAGGCCAGACTGAGAGTGGAACAGCCTCAGACCCAGATAGGACCCCAGACGACATGGAATCTGGTGGTAGAGGCTTGTGTGGTCAATGGGTGGTCAGTCACGTCTGCAGAGACGGACTTGGCGTGCCCTGCCACGCGCACAGAGCCTAAGTCCTCCACGCCCTCAGCGTATTCCTCAGGCATCCAAACCCACAGCTCACAAGGGACCAAAACAGCCAGGTGCCATCAAGCTGACCTTGACTCATGGCCACCCGACGTGTGCCAGAGTAGGGCTGTGCTCCATCGGGTTTTCAGTGGGTGATCTTTCAGAAGTAGATTGCCAGGCCTTTCTTCTGAGGTGCCTCTGGGTAAACTCAAACCTCCGACCTTTCAGTTAGCAGCCAAGTGTATTAACCATTTGCAGCACCCAGGGACTCCTAAGGGCCAAAAAAAAACTCCATTAAACCCGTTGTTGTTGAGTCGATTCTGACACATGGTGACCCCACATGTTTTTCAATATTGAACAAATCAGTAAGACTCCTGTGTTCTATGGAAATACACATACTGGAGAATTTCCCCACCAGGTGGCAGCCAAGCCTCACTGACATGCAGTGTGTACACCATTCCACTTTCATCTCGGCCCAGTAGAAGTTATCTGCAATCCTATGCAGAGCACCCTAACTCCAGGGGCCTGAGAAAACGGGGGATCAGTACACGGGCTCATCCGCTGCTCTGGGGTAGCCTTCCAGCTGCAACAGAACCAGGGCCTCCCGCACGGAAGGCGAGAATTCTACTGCTGAACCATCGCTGCCATCCTTGATAACTAAAAGTGGAAGCACTCAGGGTAAGCACCCATGTCGGTCAGCTTCTGCCCCGAGCTGCTGGTCTCTTGGTTCCATCTGGAAGAGCAGAACTTGCTCTGTGGGATCGAGGGCAGTGATTTTGTGTTCTCCTTGCTCAAGGTCACGGGAGAGACCGTGAAGCTGCTCCTTTGGCATTGAACATTCTCAGAAAGTCTAGGGGTAGTTTACCACGCGGAACCCTCCCAGGCGGATGGCCTTCCTCCCTCTTTGCCTCTGATGATTTCTAAGAACCGTCTTCCAACTCCAAGGCCAAGGATCGAGGAAATCATGACCTCCCTCTTCACTCTTAAAATTCAACTCGACAAAGAAAATCTCAAGGTGAGAAAAGGCATATAACACCATATCAATCTATAAAGTGCAACCCTTTATAGGGTATAAATTATAAATTATAACACTTTAAAAAAAGCAAAAAAAACGAACCTCCATATAGAGGAAGGCAGCCTCCTTATGAATGCCTGCCCTCTGACCTGCTCACTGGGGAGACAAAGGAAAGCGGTTGTTTGTGCCGGTCAGTGAAAAATGGAAGGATCCTCAGAAGAGTTTTATAGGCACAGCTCCATGGTACTTATAATAGCACCCTAGGGCGCTGTAACAAAGGATCACAAACTGAGTGGCTTTAAACAACAGAAATTTAATGTCTCACAGTTCTACGGGCTGGGAGTCTAAAATCAGGTTATCTACAGAGTTGATTCCTTCTAAGAGCTCTAAGAAACTACCCCATGCCTCTCTCTTCGCTTCTAGTGACAGATGGTGCCCCTGGGAGTTCCCTAATTTCTGACACATCATTCCAATCTCTGCCTCCGTCCATTTCACATGGTCTCTTCCCTCCATGCCTTCTCTCTTTGTCTTTTCTCCTCTTTCATAAGGAAACCACTAAAAGTAGGGTAGGACCCACCCTACTCCAGTACGACCTCACGGTAACTTAACAAACAACATCTTCAAAGACCCTAGTTCCAAGCAAGATCATGTTAACAGGTGCAGGGGTTGTCGTTGTTCTTGTTGTTAGGTGCGGTTGTGTCGGTTCAGACTGATAGCCACAGCTGATAGTACGACAGAAAGAAACACTGCTCAGTCCTGTGCCATCCTCACAATCATTGCTATGTTTGAACCCACTGTTGCAGCCACTGTGTCAATTCATCTTGTCATCTCATTGAGAGTCTTTCTCATTTTCACTGACCCTTACTTTGTTAGTTATCTAGTACTGCTGTAACAGAAATACCACAAGTAGATGGCTTTAACAAACAGAAGTTTACTCTCTTACAGTCTAGTAGGCTACAACTCCAAATTCACAGCATTGGCTCCAAGGGAAGGTTTCCTCTGTTGGCTCTGGAGAAAGGTCCTTCTCATCAATCTTCCCCTGGACTAGAAGCTTCTCTGTGCAGGAACCCTGGGTCCAAAGGACGCACTCCACTCCCAATGCTGCGTTCTTGGTGGTATGAGCCCCTCCTGTCTCTCTGCTTGCTTCTCTCTTTTATATCTCAAAGGAGATTGGCTCAAGACACAATCCAATCTTGTAAATTGAGTCCTGCCTCATTAATATAACTGCCGCCTATCCCACCCTCAATAACATCACAGAGGTAGGATTTACAACACATAGGAAAATCACAACAGATGACAAAATGGTGGACAATCACACAACACTGGGAATCATGGCCTAGCCAAATTGATACACATATTTGGGGGGAACACGATTCAACCCATAACATTCCACCCTTTGGCCCCCCAAAATTCATGTCCTTGCCACATGTAAAACACATTCACCCCATCATATCATAGCAAAAGTCTTAAATCAACTCCAAGTCCCAAATCGAAAAATTCTTCCTCATCTGTGAAATCTAGAATACAAGTTATCTGCTTCCAAAGTACAATGGTGGAACAGGCAAAAGCTAGGCATTTCCATTATAAATGGAAGAAATTGGAGAGAAAGAAGGTATAACAGGCACCAAACAAGTCAGCAGAACACATTACATTAGCCCTCAAGACTTTGAAAATAATCATTCTCTGAGACCATTTACACAATGGCACTGCCCTGCAGTCTCTAGGCATTGGCAACACTCTCCAGATTCTGGGTGGAGGTCCCTCGGCCCTGGGCTTCAGCTCCACCTTCCAGGCCCACTGGAACGACAACTCTGATCCCTTGGCTTTGGAAGCAAAACCAGTAAAGCATAGAGAGAGAGAGAGAGATTCATATCAAGGAAATGGTTGCAAAGGCTGGAACATCCCAAGTCCGTGGGTCAGGATAGAGGCTTCTCCTGATTCACACAGCTGCAGGGGATGGTGCACCCAAGTTGGCAGGTCAGAGAGCAGGGCTTTTGCTCATTCTGGATCCTGCAGCTGGCTCCTGTTCATCTGACCTCCGATTCTTGGGATTTCAGCTAGCAGCTTACCCTGAGGTTTTGCCTGCTGATCTTGGGATTCATGGATTTTCACAGCCTGTAAGCAAGAGCCCTGCTC
This sequence comes from Elephas maximus indicus, assembly GCF_024166365.1. NCBI lineage: Eukaryota > Metazoa > Chordata > Mammalia > Proboscidea > Elephantidae > Elephas > Elephas maximus. The sequence continues at coordinate 5,393,265 of NC_064826.1, forward strand.
TCCGACCTGCCAATCTTGGGTTCGCCAGCCCCTGCAGCTGTGTGAATCAGGAGAAGCCTCTATCCTGACCCATAGACTTGGGACAGTCCAGCCTCAGCAACTGCGTGGGCCATTTCCTTGATATAAATCTTTCTCTATATATATATTTATATGCTTTACTGGTTTTGCTTCTCTAGAAAATCCAGCCTAAGACATTGGGGTATGGGAGAGACAGTTGAGGGATCCATAAATGGAGACACTGGGTAGGAGCCTGCCAGGGAGGGAAGCTCTCAGCTTTTCACTGCCCCTCATGCAAGAGCAGGAGTCACAGTGGGAGGTAGTTTACAGACATCACTCTTTTAATCCCCCCACCAACTGATATGAGACTGGTATTGCTATCCCTATTTTACATGAAAAAACTGAGACTAGGATAAGTTTGCCCAGCTAATAAGTTGTTAAATTGCCATGCAAACCCATGTCTTTCCTACTCCATCCCAAAGCCAGTTTCTTTTCTTCAACATTTGATAAGTTTAACCTGTTGAGAGTCCTAGATTTGTAAGTCATTAATTTCCCTCTACCAAAATAGAACCCAGGATGTCCCCAACTCCAAGCTCACTGAGGTGTGTCCTCCCAAAATATATGTGGGTCAGATCACATGACCATGCCCACAAAAGGAAAACTGTCCACTTACAGCCATACTCAGATCAGGTTTAGGGTGCGAGGGGAGGTCACAATGGAAAGCTGTGTTTTATCCAGGCTGTCTCTGACCAGGTAGAGCCATTAAATGACTTCATCCAGGTCTGGTACAGGACTCAGAATTATGAGTAACTTGACCTTTAACCCTCTGCTAGACCAAACTAAAGACTCTTCCCGACAAAGGGGACTGGCCTTAGCATCCACATGTCCATCCATGGACTCGTTCTGTTCTACCCAGAAGCAGGTTTTAATCACTATTTACCATGACTGCCTGGAAGACCCCTTTCTAGCAGATCCAGCCCCCAGCCCTGTGCCCACCCCCAGTGGATGGTTCCATGGATTTCCCCAGCTGTGTGTGTACTCTTGCCTGGCAAGCAAGTAAATGCACTCAGGTTTGTTTGTTTATCTTTTTAGTTTTTGATGGACTTTGTTTTATTCTGTAACACATCTGAGTTCCCTCCCCATCTTGAGTATGGAGGTGGGCATCCAAAATGCTTGCTGTGCCCTTAATTGTCACCTTTCAAGGACAATCAAGAATCTTGGAGCCATACAGCTACAGTAATCAGAACAGCCTGGTACTGGTATAACAACAGACATATAGACCAATGGAATATAACTCAGAGTCCAGAAATAAACCCATATATCTATGGTCAACTGATTTTTGACAAGGGTGCTAAGTCCATTCCACGGGGAGAGAAGAATCTCTACAATAAATGGTGTTGGGAAAATTGGGTTTCCATACACAGAAAAATTAAATACGACCCATGCCTCACACCATACACAAAAACAAATTCCAAATGGATTAAGGACCTAAATGTGCAAACTAAAACCATAAAATCCTTAGAAGAAAATGCAGGGCCAGTTCTGTCAGGCCTGGCTTTTAACAATGGATTCTCTAATATAATAACAAAAGTACAAATAGCAAAAGACTAAATAACTGGGACCTCATAAAAATTAAAAACTTTTACTCATCAAAAGACTTTACCAAGGATCCCTCTTACGACAAAGACCTGAAAAAACAAGTGAAATGATTATATATATGACAAGCCAGGAGCCCTGAACATCAAAGGCAAAGTTAGAAAACAGACTGAGTGGCAGGGGTAGGGAGAGATGGTTCAGAAGCAGCAAGGGTTGCCAGACCTGATTCAGCGGGAACCCTCAGGCATGAACCCCTGGAGCTACTGTGGTGGGGCTGGCAGTAGCATTCCGGAAACAGTTTCCTCAGGGAGAGACAGCGAGCTGCACAACCTACTCACACCTCTGGAACCACAGAACAGTGGTCTCAGCAAAAGCTAAGTACTTGGTGTTTATGTCACTGTGCCCTAGACCCCAAGCCAGCTTCAGTGGTTGTCAATTTCCCTGGGCCTGAGCTAGGTCCTGCTGCATGTCCTGACCCATTCTCCTGGCCTCGGAAAAGGAATAAATTAACAACTGGGGAAAAGATAATCTGCCAACTCCACTAAGATGGGGAGCTCAGGATAGTAGTGGCTCTTGTCCAGGCACAAATGATCCATGGACTCTGACTACCTTTCACCCCTGCATGGACCTGTGAGGGCCCATTTCAAGAGAGTAGGCTCTTGTTGGCAGACTGCAACTGTTTCAGCTGTGCAGTGGAGAGGTAGGTTTTTGATGTTTGACACTGCTTTGCCTATTAAGCAGGGTCCTCAACTACCCACATCAGGAGCCTAAGGACTAGTGGCTTCACTCATGTCACCTAGCCACCTGTGACAGAGGTCCAAGGATAAGTGGTACCTTCCAGTCCTTACAACCAAAATCGTTGGGTGCCCAGGGTCCAGCTGCAGAACCCATCCACCTGTTTGCTCTAGGGAACAGGGAGGCGCTTTCCTTACAGACACTTGGGGGATGCTTGTGAGCCCCTGCCTTGTTCAGAGTGTGACCCCCTGCTGCAACGAGATACCTGTACCTACACAAATCACCCTGTCCCTACACAAATCACCCTGTCCCTCTCAGACTGTAGGACAGAGCCTATAACACACACTTGACGACCAACTACCTAGACACCTAAGCTGAAACCATACAAGAAAAGTGAATGGACTCCTAGGCTCATATACCTGGTAACAACTCTAGCCATCTGGTGACAAAATGTTAGATCTTCAAAGGTGAAAATAATCAAGCTAGCTCATTCAATTAGTCTATTTGGACATATCAAAACAAGAAGCTAGGATATGGTGAGCAAAATTTTTTAAAAATTAATACAATAACTTATAGATGGCTCAGAGAAAACAGCCAATAACAAATCACATAAAGAAGCAGACTGTGTGCATCAACAAGCTCTCAAAATAAAGAGTGAAAGAATCTTCCAAAAGAAGGTGCCCTCCTGGAATTACCAGATGCAGAATACAAAAGATTAATATACAGAACTCTTCAATACACCAGGAACAAGATCAGGCAAAATGCAGAACAAGCCAGGGAACACACAGATAAAGCAGTTGAAGAAATTAAAAAGGTTATTCAAGAATATAATGAAAAATTTAATCAGCTTCAAGAATCCATGCAATTAGAAACTCAGAAGATTAACAATAAAATTACAGAATTAGACAACTCAACAGAAGGTCAGAGGAGCAGAATCAAAAGTGGAAGGCAGAATTAGTGAGACTGAAGATAAAACACTTGGCACCAATATATTCAAAGAAAAATCAGATAAAAGAATTTAATAAAATGAAGAAATCTTAAGAATTATGTGGGACACTATCAAGAGAAATAACCTACAAGTCATTGGAGAACCAGAACAGGGAGGGATAACAGAAAACACAGAGAGAATTGTTGAAGATTTGTTGGCAGAAAACTTCCCTGATATCATGAAAGATGAGAAGATACCTATCCAAGATGCTCATCAAACTCCACATAGGGTAGATTTCAAAAGAAAGTCACCAAGACATAATTAAACTTGCCAAAACAAAAGATAGAGAATTTTGAGCACTGCTAGGGGTAAATGAACCACTTACAAAGGAGAGTCAATAAGAATAAGCTCGGACTACTCGGCAGAAACCATGCAGGCAAGAAGACAAAGGGATGACTTACTGAAGGAAAAAAAATGCTGCCAAGAGTCATATATCCAGCAAAACTGTCTCTCAAATATGAAGGTGAAATTAGAACATTTCCAGATAAACAGAAGTTTAGGGAATTAGTAAAAACCAAACCAAAATTACAAGAAATATTAAAGGGAATTCACTGGTTAGAAAACCAATAATATCAGATATCAACCCAAGACAACAACATAGGACACAGCAACCAGATGTCAACCCAGATAGGGAAATCACAAAAATAAATCAAGATAAAAAAAATGCTCAAAACAGGGAAACAGTGATGTCATTATATAAAAGATGGCAACATTAAAACAATAAAGAGGGACTAAAAAAGGTAGTCATAGATCTTCCATATAGAGAGGAAGTCAAGGCTATATAAAGAAATAACAGTTAAACTTAGAAAAATACAGGTAAATATTAAGGTAACCACAAAGGAGATAACCATCCTACTCACCAAAATTAAATACAGGAAAAAAAAAAGACTCAGCAAAAATAAAATCAACAAAAACAAATAAGCGGAAAAGACACTATAAAAAGATAAACTACTCAGCACAAAAAAATTAAGAGGGAAAAACAAACTGTCAACACACACACAAAAAAAAGATATCAAAATTACAGCATTAAACTCATACCTACCCATAATTATGCTGAGCGAAAATGGACTAAAGGCACCAAGAAAGAGACAGAGTGGCAGAATGGATTAAAAGAACACGATCCATCTATACGCTGCTTACAAGAGACAAACCTTAGACGTAGAGACATAAACAAACTAAAACTCAAAGGATGGAAAAAAAATATACAAGCAAACAACAATCAAAAAAGAGTGGCAATATTAATTTCTGACAAAATAGACTTTAAAGTTAAATCTACCACAAAGAATAAGCAAGGACACTATATGATGATTAAAGTGACACTATATTTTTTATACCAGGAGGATATAACCCTATCCCATATTATGCATACAATGACAGGGCTTCGAGATACGTAAAACAAACCCTAACTGCACTGAAATGTGAGATAGTCAGCTCCGCGATAGCAGTAGAAGGCTTCAACACACCACTTTTGGTGAAGGACAGAACATCCAGAAAGAAGCTCAACAAAGACACAGAAGATCTAAACGCCACAATCAACCAACTTGACCTCATAGACATATACAGAACATTCCACCCAACACCAGCCAAGTATGCTTCCTTTCTAATGCACGTGGAACATTCTCTAGACTAGACCACATATTAGGTCATAAAGCAAGACGTAGCAGAATCCAAAACACTGAAATATCACAAAGCATCTTCTCTGACAATAAGGTCGTAAAAGTAGAAATCAGTAACAGAAAAAGCAGGGAAAAGAAATCAAACACTTGGAAACTGAATAATACTCTGCTCAAAAACGACTGGGTTATAGAAGACATCAAGGATGGAAAAAAGGAATTCATAGAATACAATGAGAATGAAAACACTTCCTATCAGAACCTTTGGGATACAGCAAAACCAGTGCTCAGAGGTCACTTTGTAGCAATAAATGCACACATATAAAAAAGAAGGGCCAAAATCGAAGAATTATCCCTACAACTTGAACAAATGGAAAGAGAGCAACAAAAGAAATTCACAGGCACCAGAAGAAAACAAATTATGAAAACTAGAGCAGAATTAAATGAAATAGAAAACAGGAAAACAATTGAAAGATTTAACAAGAACAAAAGCTGGTACTTGGAAAAAATCAACAAAATAGATAAATCATTGGCCAAAGTGAGAAAAGAAAAACAGGAGAGGAAGCAAATAACCCATATAAGAAATGAGATGAGTGATATCAAAACAGACCCAACTGAAATTAAAAGAATCATATCAGATTCCTATGAAAAATTATACTCTAACAAATTTGAAAATGTAGAAAACATGGATAAATTTCTAGAAACACACAACCTACCAAAACTAACACAAACAGAGGTAAAACAACTAAATAAACACATAACAAAAGAAGAGATTGAAAAGGTAATTTAAAAACTCCCAATAAAAAAAGCCTGGGACTAGATGGCTTCACTGGAGAGTTCTACCAAACTTTCAGAGAAGAGTTAACACCACTACTACTAAAGGTATTTCAGAGGATAGAAAATGACAGAATACTCTCAAACTCCTTCTATGAGGCCAGCATATCTCTGATACCAAAACCAGGTAAAGACACCACAAAAAAAAAGAAAGAAAATTACACACCTACATCCCTCATGAACTTAGATGCAAAAATCCTCAACAAAATTCTAGCCAACAGAATTCAACAACATATCAAAAAAATAATTCACCATGACCAAGTGGGATTCGTACCCAGTATGCAGGAATGATTCAACAGTAGAAAAACAGTTAAGGTAATCCATCATATAAATAAAAGAACCACATGATCTTATCAATTGATGCAGAAAAGGCATTTGACAAAGTTCAACACCCATTCATGATAAAAACCCTCAGCAAAACAGGAATAGAAGGAAAATTCCTCAACAGAATAAAGGGCATTGATACAAAGCCAACAGCCACCATCATCCTAAATGGAGAGAGCCTGAAAACATTCCCACTGAGATCGGGAACCAGACAAGGATGCCCTTTATCATCACTCTTATTCAGCATTTTGCTGGAGGTCCTAGCCAGAGCAATTAGGATAGATAAAGAAATAAAGGGCATCCAGATTGGCAAGGAAGAAGTAAAATTATCTCCATTTGCAGATGACATGATCTTATACACAGAAAACCCTAAGGAATCCTCCAGAAAACTACTGAAACTAATAGAAGAGTTCAGCAGAGTATCGGGATACAAGACAAACATACAAAAATCAGTTGGATTCCTCTACACCAACAAAAAGGACATCGAAGAGGAGATCACCAAATCAATGCCATTTACAGTAGCCCCCAAGAAGATAAAAACTTAGGAATAAATCTTACCAAAGGCGAAAAAGACCTATACAAAGAAAACTACAAGACACTGCTGCAAGAAACCAAAAGAGGTCTACATAAACGGAAAATCATACCTTGCTCTTGGACAGGAAGGCTCAACATTATAAAAACGTCTATTCTACCAAAAGCGATCTATAGATACAATGCAATTCCGATCCAAACTCCAGTGACATTTTTTAATGAGATGGAGAAACAAATCACTAAATTCATATGGAAGGGAAAGAGGCCCCAGATAGGTAAAGCATTACTGAAAAAGAAGAACAAAGTGGGAGGCCTCACACTACCTGATTTTAGAACCTATTATACCACCACAGTAGTCAAAACAGTCTGGTACTGGTACAACAACAGATACATAGACCAAAGGAACAGAATTGAGAATCCAGACAAAATTCCATCCACATATGAGCAGTTGATATTTGACAAAGGCCCAAAGTCAGTTAAATGGGGAAAAGAGAGTCTCTTTAACAAATAGTGCTGGCATAACTGGATATCCATCTGCAAAAAAATGAAACAAGACCCATACTTCACACCATGCACAAAATCTAACTCAAGATGGATCAAAGACCTAAATATAAAATCTAAAATGATAAAGACTGTGGAAGAAAAAAATAGGGAGAATGCTAAAAGCCCTAATACACAGCATAAACAGTATACAAAACATTACTAACAAGGCACAAACACCAGAAGAGAAGCTAGATGAGTTGGAGCTCCTAAAAATCAAACACCTATGCTCATCCAAAAACTTCACCAAAAGAGTAAAAAGAGTACCTACAGACTGGGAAAAAGTTTTTAGCTATGACATTCCCGCTCAGCATCTGATCTCTAAAATCTACACAATACTGCAAAAACTCAACAACAAAAAGACAAATGACCCAATTAAAAAATATGTGAAGGATATGAACAGACACTTCACCAAAGAAGACATTCAGGTGGCTAACAGATACATGAGGAAATGCTCACAATCATTAGCCACTAGAGAAATGCAGATCAAAACTACAATGAGATTCCATCTCACTCCAACAAGGCTGGCATTAATCCAAAAAATGCAAAATAATAAATGGAGAGGATGTGGAGACTCTGGAACACTTATACACTGCTGGTGGGAATGTCATATGGTACAACGGCTTTGGAAATTGATTTGGCACTTCCTTAAAAAGCTAGAAATAGAATTACCATAGGATCCAGCAATCCCACTCCTTGGAATATATCCTAGAGAAACAAGAGCCTTTACAAGAACAGATATATGCACGCCCATGTTCATTGCAGCACTGTTTACAATAGCAAAAAGATGGAAGCAACCAAGGTGCCCATCAATGGATGAATGGATAAATAAATTATGGTATATTCACACAATGGAATACTACGCATCGATAAAGAACAGTGAGGAATCTGTGAAACATTTCTTAACGTGAAGGAACCTGGAAGGCATTATGCTGAGTGAAATTAGTCAGTTGCAAAAGGATAAATATTGTATAAGACCACTATTATAAGAACTTGAGAACTAGTTTAAACTGAGAAGAAAACATTCTTTTGTGGTTACAAGAAGGGGGAGGGAGGGAGGGTGGCAAAGGGGTATTCACTAATTAGATAGTAGATGAGAACTACTTTAGATGAAGAGAAAGACAGCACACAATACAGGGGAGGTCAGCACAATTGGACTAAACCAAAAGCAGTCTTCTGAATAAACCCAATGCTTCTAAGGCCAGAGTAGCAAGTACGTGGGTTTGAGGACCATGGTTTCAGGGGACATCAAGGTCAACTGGCATAATAAAATCTACTAAGAAAACATTCTGCATCCCATTTTGGAGAGTGGCATCTGGGGTCTGAAACGCTAGCAAGTGGCCATCTAAGATGCATCAATTGGTCTCAACCCACCAGGAGCAAAGGAGAATGAAGTACTCCAAAGACACCAGGTAATTATGAGCCCAAGAGACAGAAAGGGCCACATAAATCAGAGACTACATCACCCTGAGACCGGAAGAACTAAATGGTGCCCAACTACATCCGATGACTGCCCTGATAGGGAACACAACAGAGAATCATCAATGAAGCAGGAGAGCAGTGGGATGCAGACTTCAAATTCTAAAAAGACCAGACTTAATGGTCTGACTGAGACTAGAAGAATCCCGGAGGTCATGGTCCCCAGACCTTCTGTTAGCCCAAGACAGGAACCATTCCCAAAGCTAACTCTTCACACAGGGATTGGACTGGACTATAAGATAGAAAATGATACTGGTGAGGAGTAAGCTTTATTGGCTCAAGTAGACACATGAGAGTATGTGGGCAGCTCTTGTCTGGAGGGGAGATGAGAAAGCAGAGGGGGAGAGAAGCTGGTTGAATGGACATGGAAATACAGGGTGGAGAGAAGGAGTGTGCCGTTTCATTAGGGGGAGAACAACTAGCAGTATATAGCAAGGTATATATAAATTTTTGTATGAGAGAATGACTTGATTTATAAACCTCCACTTAGAGCACAATAAAATTTTTTTAAAGATTAAAAAAAAAGACTTTACCAACAGTTAAAAGACAAGAGACCAACTGGGAGAATATCTTTGGAAAACATATCCAGTAAGAATTTAATAACCAAAATATATGTTAAAAAAAAAAAATTTGACAACAACAAAAAGATAAATAACCCAATAATAAAATGGGCAAAGGACCTCAATAGACATTTCACCAAAGAGGACATTCAAATGGCCACCAGACACATGAAAATATGCTCAGTGTCATTAGCTATCAGAGAGATACAAATCAAAACCATAGTGAGATACCATTTCATTACCACCAGAACAATGAAATGTGCAAAGACCTGGAGTTAGAAAACAAAAAGGGAAGAACACCCTTGGTATTTCTCAACCTGAAAGAACTGAAGAAAAAAATTCAAGTTGCAATTTTGAAGGATTCTATTAGCAAAAAATTGAATGATGCAGGAAGAGGCAAAAGAAGATGGAAGGAATACACAGAGTCACTGTACCAAAAAGAATTGGTCCATATTCAACCATTTCATGAAGGAAGGAGTCTAAGCTGCACTGAAGATACTGGCGAGAAACAAGGCTTCAGGAATTGACCGAATACCAATTGAGATGTTTCAACAAACAGGTGCAATGCTGGAAGAACTCACTCGTCTATGCCAAGAAATTTGGAAGAAAGCTACCTGGCCAACCATTCCAAAGAAAGGTGATCTAACAAAATGTGGAAATTATTGAACAATATCATTAATATCACAAACAAGTAAAATTATGCTCAAGATAATTCAAAAACAACTGCAGTGGTAAATCAACAGGGAACTGCCAGAAATTCAAACCAGATTAAGAAGAGGTCGAGGAATGAGGAGTATCATTGCAGATGTCAGACAGATCTTGGCTGAAAGCAGAGAATACCAGAAAGATGTTTATCTATGTTGTATTGACTATGCAAAGGCATTTGACTGTGTGGATCATAACAAATTATAGATAACATTGTGAAGAACAAGGGGATACTGCATGGTTTAAAGTCAAGAAAGGTATGTGTCAGAGTTGTATCTTTTCACCATACTTATTCAATCTGTACGCTGAGCAAATAACATGAGAAGCTGGACTATATGAAGTACATCGCATCAGGATTGGAGGAAGACTCATTAAAAACCTGCGATATGCAGATCACACAACCTTGCTTGTGCGAAGTGAAGAAGACTTGAAGCACTTAATGATGAGTATCAAAGACTACACCCTTTGGTATGGATCACACCTTAACTTAAAACAAAATCCTCACAACTGCACCAAGAAGCAACATCATGATAAACGGAGAAAAGATTGACGTCAAGGATTTTGTTTTACTTGGATCCACAATTAACACCCATGGAAGCAACGGCCAAGAAATCCAGCAACGTACCACACTGGGCAAATCTGCTGCAAAAGACCACTTTAAAGTGTTAAAAAGGAAAGATGTCACTTTGAGGACTAAAGTGCACCTCTGACCCAAGCCATGATATTTTCAATTACTTCATATGCATGCCAAAGCTGAACAATAAATAAGGAAGACCAAAGCAGAATTGACACCTTTGAATTTTGGTGTTGGTGGAAAATATTAAATATACCACGGACTGCCAGAAGAACAAACAAATCTATCTCAGAAAAAGTACAGCTAGATGACCTCATAGACGTATACAGAACACTCCACCCAACAGCAACCAACTATACTTTCTTTTCTAGTGCACATGGAACATTCTCTAGAATAGACCACATATTAGGTCATAAAGCAAGTCTTAGCAGAATCCAAAACACTGAAATATTACAAAGAATCTTCTCTGACCATAAGGCCAAAGAAGTAGAAATCAAAACCAGAAAAAGCAGGGAAAAGAAATCAAACACTTGGAAACTGAACAATACCCTCCTCAAAAAGGACTAGATTATAGAAGACATTAAGGATGGAATAAAGAAATTCATAGAATCCAATGAGAATGAAAACACTTCCTATCAGAACCTTTGGGACACAGCAAAAGCAGTAATCAGAGGCCAATTTATATCAATAAATGCACATATCCAAAAAGAAGAAAGGGCCAAAATCAAAGAATTATCCCTACAACTTGAACAAATAGAAAGAGAGCAACAAAAGAAATTCACAGGCACCAGAAGAAAACAAATAATAAAAATTAGAGCTGAACTAAATGAAATAGAAAACAGAAAAACAATTGAAAGAATTAACAAGACCAAAAGCTGGTATTTGGAAAAAATCAACAAAATTGATAAACCACTGGCCAAACTGACAAAAGGAAAACAGAAGAGGAAGCAAATAACCCGAGTAAGAAATGAGATGGGTGATATTACAACAGACCCAACTGAAATTAAAAGAATCATATCAGATTACTATGAAAAACTATACTCAAACAAATTTGAAAACTTAGAAGAAATGGATGAATTCCTAGAAACACACTACCTACCTAAACTAACACAGAGGTAGAACAACTTAATAGACCCATAACAAAAGAAGAGATTGAAAAGGTAATCAAAAAACTCCCAACATAAAAAAGCCCTAGTCGGGATGGCTTCTGCAGAGTTCTACCAAACTTTCAGAGAAGAGTTAACACCACTACTACTAAAGGTATTTCAGAGCATAGAAAAGGACGGAATACTACCAAACTCATTCTATGAAGCCACCATATCCCTGATACCAAAACCAGCTAAAGACACCACAAGAAAATTATAGACCTATATCCCTCATGAATGTAGATGCAAAAATCCTCAACAAAATTTTACCCAATAGAATTCAACAACATATCAAAAAAATAATTCACCATGACCAAGTGGGATTCATGCCAGGTATGCAGGAATGGTTCAACATTAGAAAAACAATTAATGTAATCCACCACATAAATAAAAGAATCACATGATTTTATCAATTGATGCAGAAAAGGCATTTGACAAAGTTCAACACTCATTCATGATAAAAACTCTCAGCAAAATAGGAATAGAAGGAAAATTCTTCAACAGGATAAAGGGCATTGATAAAAAGCCAACAGCCAACATCACCCTAAATGGAGAGAGCCTGAAAACATTCCCACTGAGATCGGGAACCAGACAAGGATGCCCTTTATCATCACTCTTATTCAACATTGTGCTGGAAGTTCTACCCAGAGCAATTAGGATAGGTAAAGAAATAAAGGGCATCCAGATTGGCAAGGAAGAAGTAAAATTATCTCTATTTGCAGATGACATGATCTTATACACAGGAAACCCTAAGGAATCCTCCAGAAAACTACTGAAACTAATAGAAGAGTTCAGCAGAGTATCAGGATACAAGACAAACATACAAAAATCAGTTGGATTCCTCTACACCAACAAAAAGGACATCGAAGAGGAAATCACCAAATCAATGCCATTTACAGTAGCCCCCAAGAAGATAAAAACTTAGGAATAAATCTTACCAAAGGCGAAAAAGACCTATACAAAGAAAACTACAAGACACTGCTGCAAGAAACCAAAAGAGATCTACATAAATGGAAAATCATACCTTGCTCTTGGACAGGAAGGCTCAACATTATAAAAATGTCTATTCTACCAAAAGCGATCTATATAGGTAATGCAATTCTGATCCAAATCCCAACGACGTTCTTTAAAGAGATGGAGAAACAAATCACCAACTTCATATGGAAGGGAAAGAGGCCCTGGATAAACACGGCATTACTGAAAAAGAAGAACAATGTCGGAGGCCTTAGTTTACCTGATTTTAGAACCTATTATACTGCCACAGTAGTCAAAACAGCCTGGTACTGGTACAACAGCAGATACATGGACCAATGGAACAGAATTGAGAATCCAGACATAAATCCACCCACATATGAGCAGCTGATATTTGACAAAGGCCCCAAAACACTTAAATGGGAAAAAGACAGTCTTTTTAACAAAAGGTGCTGGCATAACTGGATATCCATCTGCAAAAAAATGAAACAAGACCTATATCTCACTCCATGCACAAAAACTAACTCAAAATGGATCAAAGACCTAAATATAAAATCTAAAATAATAAAGATCATGGAAGAAAAAATAGGGACAACATTAGGAGCCCTAATACACAGCATAAACAGTCTACAAAACATTATAAAGAATGTAGAAGAAAAACTAGATAACTGGGAGCTCCTAAAAATCAAACACCTATGCTCATCCAAAGACTTCACCAAAAGAGTAAAAAGACTACCTACAGACTGGGAAAAAGTTTTTAGCTATGACATTTCTGATCGACGCCTGGTCTCTAAAATCTACATGATACTGCAAAAAGACAACCCAATTAAAAGATGGGCAAAAGATATGAATAGACACTTCATTGAGGTAGCTAACAGATACATGAGGAAATGTTCACCATCATTAGCCATTAGAGAAATGCAGATCAAAACTACAATGAGATTTCATCTCACTCCAACAAGGCTGGCATTAATCCAAAAAACACAAAATAGTAAATGTTGGAGAGGCTGTGGTGAGATTGGAACAGTTATACACTGCTGGTGGGAATGAAAAATGGTACAAACACTTTGGAAATCGATTTGCACTTCCTGAAAAAGCTAGAAATAGAACTACCATATGATCCAGCAATCCCACTCCTTGGAATATATCCTAGAGAAATAAGAGCCTTTACACGAACAGATATATGCACACCCATGTTTATTGCAGCACTGTTTACAATAACAAGGAAATGGAAGCAACCAAGGTGCCCATCAATGGATGAATGGATAAATAAATTATGCTATATTCACACAATGGAATACTACGCATCGGTAAGGAACAGTGAGGAATCTGTGAAACATTTCATAACATGGAGGAACCTGGAAGGCATTATGCTGAGTGAAATTAGTCAGTTGCAAAAGGACAAATATTGTATAAGGCCACTCTTATAAGAACTTGAGAAATAGTTTAAACTGAGAAGAAAATATTCTTTTGTGGCTACGAGAGGGGGAGGGAGGGAGGGTGGAAGAGGGTCATTCACTAATTAAATAGTAGATAAGAACTACTTTAGGTGAAGGCAAAGACAGCACACAATACAGGGGAAGTCAGCACAATTGGACTAAACCAAAAGCAAAGAAGTTTCCTGAATAAACTGAACACTTTGAAGGCCAGCGTAGCAGGGGCAGGGGTCTGGGGAGCATGGTTTCAGGGGACATCTAAGTCAATTGGCATAATAAAATCAATTAAGAAAACATTCTGCATCCCACTTTGAAGAGTGGCGTCTGGGGTCTTAAACGCTAGCAAGCAGCCATCTAAGATGCATCTATTGGTCTCAACCCACCTGGATCAAAGGAGAATGAAGAACACCAAGGACACAAGGTGATTACGAGCCCAAGAGACAGAAAGGGCCACATGAACCAGAGACTACATCATCCTGAGACCAGAAGAACTAGACAGTGCCCAGCTACAACCGATGACTGCCCTGACAGGGAACACAACAGAGAACCCCTGAGGGAGCAGGAGAGCAGTGGGATGCAGACCCCAAATTCTCATAAGACCAGACCTAAGGGTCTGACTGAGACTGGAAGGACCCCGGTGGTCATGGCCCCCAGACCTTCTGTTGGCCCAGAACAGGAGCCATTCCTGAAGCCAACTCTTCAGACATGGATTGGAGTGGACAATGGGTTGGAGAGGGATGCTGGTGAAGAGTGAGCTTCTTGGATCAGATGGACACTTGAGACTATGTTGGCATCTCCTGCCTGGAGGGGAGATGAGAGGGTGGAGGGGGTTAGAAGCTGGCAAAATGGACCCGAAAAGAGAGAGTGGAGAGAGAGAGCGGGCTGTCTCATTAGAGGGAGAGTAACTGGGAGTGTGTAGCAAGGTGTATATGGGTTTTTGTGTGAGAGACTGACTTGATTTGTAAACTTTCACTTAAAGCACAATAAAAATTATTTAAAAAGTACAGCCAGAATGCTCCTTAGAAGTGAGGATAGAGAGACATCATCTTGCTTACTTTGTACATGTTATCAGCGGGGACCAGTCCTGGAGAAGGACATCATGCTTGGCAAAGTAGGAGGTCATCAAAGAAGAAGACTCTTAATGAAATGGATTAATATAATGGCTGCAACGATGGGCTCAAAACATAGCACAATTGTAAGGATGGTGCAGGATGGGGCAGTATTTCATTCTGTTGTACGTGGGGTTTCTATGAGTCAGAATCAACTCCTAGGCACCTAACAACAACAGGATGGCTAAGATATCAAAAAAAGAATGAATATTGGCAAAGATGTGGGGAAATTGGAACACTTATACATAGCTGTTGTGGAAGCCAGTGTGGCAGTTCCTCAAATAACTAAAACTAGAACTACCATATGATCCAGCAATTCCACTCCAAGGTATATACCCAAAAAACTTGAAAACAAAGACTATAACAGAAATTTGCATACCAATGTTCATTGCAGCTCTATTCACAATAGCCAATAGGTAGAAACTACCTAAATGCCCATCAACAGATTAACAGATAAACAAAATGTGGTATATACATACGACGGAATACTACTCAGACAGTAGGAGAAATGAAGTCTTGAC
Organism: Elephas maximus indicus; assembly: GCF_024166365.1. Classification (NCBI taxonomy): domain Eukaryota; kingdom Metazoa; phylum Chordata; class Mammalia; order Proboscidea; family Elephantidae; genus Elephas; species Elephas maximus. Next base: position 5,408,924 of record NC_064826.1, read on the forward strand.
ACATGCTAAATATGGATGGAGCTTGAAGACATTATGCTGAGCAAAATAAGCCAATCACAAAAGGACAAATATTGTATGACCTCACTAATATAAAAAGACAAGAAAAGGCAAATGTATAGAGAACAAAATTTATTACTGGTTACAGGAGCAGGAGGGAGGGATAAAAGTGGGGTTAACAGTGATGAGAAAATCGCATTGATTAAGGGCAGGGTTGCAGGGTTGCACAGCCGATTGTTGTAATTGCTACCAATAAGTTGCATACCTGTAAAAAATTGAACTGGCAAATAGTTGTGTGATAGATATACTTAACAATGACAAAAAAAAAAAAAACGAATAGCTGCTGGAGCTGCTTGTGTACAATCAAATAGCTCATGGGATTTGGTTCCTTGGTTTGGAGGTTTAGGTTCATTGTTTCATGGGACATCCCAGTTAATTGGCCTAATAACATGTTTGGTGCTCCTGTTCTACCTCCTACTTCATTGTGTAGTGCCTGGGGTCTTAGGAGCTTGCAAGTGGTCACTCAAGGCGCAACAATTGGTCTTTATTCGCCTGGAGCAACAGAGGAAGGAGGAGAGTCAAGAACAGAAGGCTGATATGGAATGTGTGGCCAATTACCTCCACGAACAACTGCCTTCCTCGCCATGAGACCAGAAGAACTGGATGGTGCCCCTCTACCATTACTGCATGTTTTGATCAAAGATTCCATAGAAAAATCCTGATCAAAAGGGAAGAAATGCAGAACAGGAGTTCTCATGGACTCTAGACTTCCTGGAACCATGGAGGGTAGATGAGCCCCTGAAACTATTGCCCTGAAATTATCTTTCAATCCTAAACAAAAAATATATTCTGAACTCTTCTTAAAACCAAACAATAGTCTAGCTTAACTAGTAAAAAATATCTACCTGGAGCATTATGCTGTTTTAAGAACTATCTATATGGGATCAAATTGACAACACAACCTCGAAGATGAGATAGGAAACTTAGAGGGGCAGTGAGTTTATATTAATGAAGGAGGAACAGCTTAGAAAAGCAGGGTTAGAGGTGCACAACTCGAAGAAAGTAATCGACGTCACTGAACTGTACAAGTAGAAACTATTGAATTGGTGTGTTTTGCTGTGTGTTACATTCTCAACATTTAGGAAAAAAAGGAATCTTGGATCCGTAATATACATGGCCCTGAGTGCATGAGCCCCAGGCAGTTCAGGGGACATCTGAAGCCCAGCCTCCCATACACTGGCCTCCACCCAGACAGAGCTGTCCTGGCCCAACTCTCTCCAAGTTGAGGCTGCTGCTTTGACAGGGATGATAGGATACTGATTCTAGGGAACTCCCAAGTGATAACTTCTCCTGTGCTTACCTCACAGGAATCAGTCACTGAACCCCACTACATGTGATAGATTAAAACAAAACAAAATGACGTGTATAGACGGAACTGTGCCTCTCCTCCCCCAAAATATGTGTTGGAATCCTACTCCCTGTCCCTGTGGATGTAGTCCTGTTTGGGAATAGGGTTTTCTTTGTTATGTTAATGAGCCCATATGGGTATAGCGTGTGTCCTAAACCTGATCACTTCTGACTTATAAAAAGAGCAGATTTGACACAGAGAGATGCACACACAAACGAGGGCAGGCAGGTGCCACACAAGCTCCCGAGAAGCCAAGGAACCAAGGAGCACCTAGGGCTACCAACAAGGAAGGAATCCACACAGCCAAGATCCGATCAGGGCTTTCAGCCTCCGGAGCTGTAAGAATAAATCTCTGTATTTTTAAGCCACCACATGTGGTGTCCTTGTTGCAGCAGCACCAGGAAATGCAGACATGCTGGGCCACATCCGAGGGCCGGCACCTGCTCTGCACCCTCTCTGACCAGACCAGCCCAGCCCAGGGGGGAGCACCTGCTGGACGAGGGCAGGTCTTGGCTGAGTTTCATTTCGTTTTTCTTATTTGTCACTCCCAAGTCCCTCAAATGAGCCAGCCACTGTGGTCTCCAGGAGCAAGGTTACACACTTTCCCAGGTGTCCACTTACAAAGCACGCATTTGCCAAGAACCTTCTGCAAGTCAGACCCTGGCCCAGGGGAAGGGATGTAAGTGTGAAGTGGACATCCAGGCCCCTGCCCTCAAGGAGAGCTCCATCAGCGGCAGAGGTCAAACTAAGAATCTCCATGAACATGTCTCCAGTGCATAACGAGTGAGAGCATATCCAGGGTGTGGGAGGCACGCTGGCTTTGCAGAGTTCAACAGAGAAATTGGTAGTTGAGTTGGGTCGTAAAGAACCAGACAAGGGTTGAGGGGAAAACGGTTACCCTAAATAGAGAAACAGAATGTGATGCTCCAGTTATGGAAAAGTGTGGATGTGGCTACAATTTGGCAAACTATTTGGAGTCACTGAAACTGGGCGGGGGGGGAGGTGGCTGTGTTAGTAGTCTAGGTCTTCACTCATCTGATAAATAGTTAACATTACCCACTAGACACTATGCTAAATGCTTGAAATGTTGTTGTTGTTGTTGTTAGCTGTCGTGGAGTCCATTCTAACTCATGGTGACCCCGTATGCACAGAGTAGGGTTTTCAAGGCTGTAACCTTTCAGAAGCAGATCACCCGCCCTTTCTTCCAAGGCACCTCTGAGTGGGTTCGAATCATCAACCAACAAACAAGTGCATAGCTGTTTGTGCTACCAAGGGACTCTACAATGCTTGGAATATATGGGTACACACTGGTGAAACCAACTGATGCTGTACCCATGGAGCTCAAAATATTGTTGGGGAGACAGATGTAGTCAAACAAAGAAGAATAGATTGCATGTTGTGCTAAGAGTTATCATGGATCAAAGAAGAAACTAGTCTACAGGACAAATAGTCTACACAAACCATGGCTTCTACAATGAGACCAGAAGAACTAGATGGTACCTGGGGCTACCACTATGGACTGTTCTAACTAGGGCCACAATAGATGGACCCTAATAGAATGGGAGAAAAATATGGAACAGAACCTCAAATTCCTAAAAAAAAAAAAAATCCAGACCTACTGGACTGGTTGAGACTGGAGGACTCCCCAGGACTATTGCCTTGAGATACTTTCAAACCTCGAACTGAAACTAACCCCTGAGGTCACCTTGTAGTTAAATAAAAAATTGGCTGAAAAAATAGACTATCACTCATAAGTACTGTGCTCCTTTAAAAAAGCACCTCTATGATACCAAACTGTCAACAATTACTTTAAAAAAACAAAGATGAGAATGTAATGAAGCAGGGAAACAAGATTAATGGCGATGGAACAACCAGAATGGAGATAATGAGAATGCTCACACATTGTGAAGAATGTAACCAATGGCACTGAACAACTTGTGTAGAAACTGTTGAATGGGGATCTAAACTGCTATGTAAATCTTTACCAAAAGTACAATCAAAGATTATTTAAAAAAAAAAAAAAAAGTTAACATAGGAACAGAGAACAGATTAGGATGCAGGTAGGTGTTACTTAGATCCTGCAGCCAACGGAGTCTTAGTTGATGGGTGACGTTTAAACTAAGCCCTGAATATGAACCAGCCACAAGAAGAACCAAGGGAATGGTGTGCAAGCACAGGGAACAGCATCTGTGAAGGCCCCGAGACAGGAACAACTTGACACGTTTAAGGCTCTTAAAGGAGCCTAGAGCAGAGTAGAAGGATGAGCCACTTGAGATACAGGTGGACAGGTAAGCCGGGCCAGGTCAGGCAGGGCCACAGTGACACATCTGCATTCTTCTCTGAGGATAGTGGAAAGTCATTCGAAGGGTATAAACAGAAGAGCACCCTATGTGACTTAATTTACGAGTTAAGACCATTTCTCTCACAAGCCTTGGGAAAATGCATTATACTATGAGGAGTGGAGCTAGGGAGGTGAGCTCAGGAAGCCGGACTCAGGAAGCCATCACTGGAGAAGCAGCAGAGAGCAGAGCAGCCAGGAGGACATTGGTGACCTCTAGGAGAAGTCAGGTATCTGGGTGTGCTTTGGATGCAGCCCTGGTGGGAAGGTACAGCCATTCATCTGTGAGCTGTGCCAGAGAGAGGGGAACTGGCGTGATTCCCACAGATGGGTGAGGCAGACACAGGGAAGCCTGGAGAGTCACAAGCCGGGGGTGGTAATTAAGAGTTCAGTCTGGGGCAGGTGAAGTCTGAAAGGTTTCAGGGACACCAGTGCTTGCCCTGGTCCGTACACCCAGACCAGCAGAAGGGCCAAAGAACAAGAAATTAGATCTCCCAATTCCTGAAGAAAGAATACTTACTTCATAATGTCCAGTACAACAAAAACAACAACGACAAAAAAAAAAAAAAAAACCCTTTGCCGTTGAGCCGATTCTGACTCATAGTGACCCCATGCATTACACATTAGAGCTGCTCCATAGGGTTTTCTTGGCTGTGATCATAACAGAAGCAGGCCACCAAGTCTTTCTTCTGCAGTGCCGCTGGGTGGGTTTGAACCATCAATCTTTAGGTTAGTAGTTGAGCACAGACTGTGCTGGCCAGAAACTTAATCCCAAATATGGCCCTTCCCCTCCCTGTAACTCTCTTCTCCCCTCCTTGGGATGGCTCTGAAGGCACCTTCCTGGCTCCAGATCGCCCAGACCCAACCCACACCCCTTGCGCATGCAGCACCACAGCAGGACAGGACAACCAGAGCAGCTTGCAGAACAAAGACTGGGTCTGGTAGCCTATCCGGTTCTATGGCTTCCTGTCATCCCAATGCGCCAAGTGACAGGCTCTGCAGGACTATTTCTCAGGTGATCAGCCTGGTTTGCTATCGTTTAATCTCTCTACCTTGCTGAAGGCAAACCTTGTTTTTCACCTTTCCCTCCTCCGTGCAAAGGAAGTTGCTCCCAGCATTTCACTCACACTGGAGACCTTGCCCCTGATTGAAATCATAGAAAAGGAGATATTTAATGACAACATCCCACCACCTGTCTGTCAATTTGGTGTACTGTGGTGGTTTGCGTGTTGCTATGATGCTGCTAGAAGCTAGGCCACCAGTATTTCAAACACCAGACGGGTCACTCATGGTGGATAGGTTTCAGAGGAGCTTTCAGACTAAGACAGACTAGGAAGAAAGGCCTCATGCTCTACTTCTGAACATTAAACAAGAAAACCCTATGGATCACGACAGAATACTGTCTTATAGTCCTGGAAAATGAGCCCCCTGGGTTGGAAGGTACTCAAAATACACAGTGGCCAAAACCATGGACTCAAACACAGCAACGATCATGAAAATGGCACAGGACCAGGCAACATTTCATTGTATTATACATGAGGGTCACCATGAGTTGGTGTTGACTTGATCCTCAACTAACAACACAACAAAGACAAGGTCAGGCCAGCCTAGTCCAAGGGGCACTGAGTTTTGTCTGGGGAGATGAAAATGTTTTAAAACTAGATAGTGGTGATGTTGTACAACATGGTGAATGTAATTAACATCACTGAATTGCACATTTAAAATAGGCAAAACGGCAAATTTTCTTTTATCTTTTTAAATAAAATTAAAAAAAAATGTTCAGGCTAGAACCACACTGACTGGGTTCAAATCCTGGGTGTGCCACTTGTCAGCCATGTGACCTTTGGCACCTACTTAAGCCCTTCTTCTATAAAACAGGGTTAATAGAAGAACCTCATGGGGTTGTTATGAAGATTAAACGGGCTTGTATTTGTAAAGCAAGTAGAAAGTGCCTGTGTGAACCCACAGTCCAATGGGGACGCACACTCTATCAGGTCAGATGGCGTTAAGTGGTGCTGTATCACTGCCAACACCTGCTGGGGCAGGCAGGGGAGGGTGCAGTTAATTCTGGCATTGCCTGGCTGAGACAGGCTTCCGGGAGAACATCTGGGTTGGGCTTTGAATTATGAGTAAGACTCTGACAGAAACGAAAGGGAAGGTGTTTTGTGCAGATAAAAGATGATTTGTGGCCCTTAGGCATGGGAAGACACAGCCATTCTGAGACAGAACTGAAAGATTAGGGCAGAAGAGGAAGAGGGGGTATAGCTACAAAGTTGAGGGGTCCTGAGGGCCTTGCTATAATTAGCAATATAATAAAAGCAATAATCCATTTTTCTGTACTTCCTTGAACTGTTCTTGCCCTGCCTGTGAAATCCATCCCTTCAGTCCTCCTTCCTTTCATTAAAAAAATAGGGAATGGTATATAGAGACCAAGATCTGGGTGCTGGGTGCTCATTGCTACTGAGTGTCACTGCTTCTAGGCCCTTTCTGTGGACACAGCTAGGAAATATATTTCTCAAAAGTTCATGAGCTCACCTATAAATCAGTAAGAAAAAGTCAGACAACCCAATAGGAAAACATAAGTAATAATATAATTTGATATTCCAGGCAAGACCAGCATAGGACAGAAAGACTGCTTCCAAGTGAAAAAAATATAATAATCTATAAACAATAATATAATTTGCAATCCCAGACAAGACCAGGTCAGAATAGAAAGACTGCCTCCAACTGAAAAAATAATATAATAATACATAAGCAATAAGAGAATATAATTCGCAATCCTGGACAAGACCAGAATAGAACAGAGAGTCCAGCCAACCTATACCCCAGACACACCCAGAGGATGTCAGGACAGGCAGGAAGGCACTTTCTAAATCACAGAGCAATGCAAGGAGGACCTATTACAATTACAGTCTGACGGAAAACAACAGCAGCGGTAACAGCATGCTTCCAAGACGGTCCCATTCCTGTAAGAAGCACAAAATCTTGGGGGTTTGTAGTGAGCACAATCGGAGTGATCACCCTGAATAGCGCAGAAACAGCCTTCACCTTAGCCAGGTGTTGGCAATTCCCTTCCCCAGCAACCTTCAGCTGCCTCTCTTGGGGCTTCAACTGGGCGGAGCCCTTGACGATCTTCAACGTCTCTCCCCGTCACTGGCTGTGTCTGTTTGGGGGTCTCTCCCCAACACTGGCTGTGTCTGTTTGGGGGTCTCTCCCCATCACTGGCTCTGTCTACTTGGGGCGTCCCATGGGGGTCCATGTGTTTATCTGACCTTTCTGCCATTGGCCTTCCCAGGCCCACATCCTGCCCGTCGCCCTGCCCTGGAGGGAGTGTCTCCTCCAGGCTGTCCCCCGGCCCCCTCCTCCCTGTGTTTGCTGTGGCTGTGCACACTCCATCCAGGAGCCGGTCAGATTTCTGCCTGTGGGTAACACGTCTTCTTGCCTGTCTGGTCCCAGAGCTTCTGAAGCCCTGTTGCTGCCCACGCCAAGAACACTAGAGCAGGAACAAACGACCTGTGATCCTGCTTTGAGAAGCTGTCTGAATCGGCCTTCGTGTTCTGATTATTTTTCTCTTGCGGGTGGGGGGCGGCGGGGCGGAAGGACGAAAAAGGCTTATTTCGGTTGTCTAACCAGATTATATAGTTAATGACAGTGACTGAAAAAAACAAGTGTATTTCTTAAGAGCTTCAGACATGTTTCTTTTTGTTCTGCTATTCTAACCAATAAGCAGAAAAAGACAACAGAATAAATGGCTCTCGTAAAGGGGTAATGATGGTGTTTTACAGCTTGGCTGTGAAAAATAAGAAACTAATATTAAAAAAAAAAAAAAAAAAGCTCCCCCCTTTCAAGCTTAGGGAGCAGTGAGTTTGATATAACAGCAGTAGAATAACGTGGAAAAGAATGTTGAGAACAGTAGCACAACTTGAAGGATGTAACCAATGTCACCGAATTATGCATATAAAAATTGTTGAAATACGTGTACACTTTCACACACACACACAAAAAAAAACCCTTCCTCCTTCTCTCCAAACAAGGCTGATTATATGAACTGGTCCGATGAGGGTCGGGAAGATGAAATGTAACCAGACAAGACTTAGAAATAAATATCCCCAAGCACCCCTAAAACACACCTTGTCCTCCATCCGGATAACTGAGCAGCCTCTCTCGCTTACCTGGTGTAGTAACTTCCACAACAGCCTTCTTCCACTTGAACTTGATTAGTGGAAGACAGACTTTTACAGAATAGAATGCCAGCACGACCTCCCCCACAAAACAAATCAAGACATCCACCCCATGTGCATCGTAAATCGAATTCACTTGCAGCCACTAAATCAGATTCTTCATGTAAATAAACAAACAAAAAGCCTCAACTGTATCATTTGTAAAAAAAAAAAAAAAAAAGATTCACTTAACAGTAAACCAAGAAAATCAAAAATAACTGAGAAAGAAAAACAAACTCGGATGTTCCCAGTGTCCTAGCCTGAGCCCAACACCAGTGATGTTTAGAAAATGTCAACATCTTCAATTCCTCAAGTCCCAGAATAAATCAGGATACAATCAGACCCTGCATTTCTCAGAATTCCATGTGGGAGCGTGGGCCAGCCTGCGGGCGATTTGAGTCTTTGCTCTTCTAACCTGCACCCTGCAGAGGGTACCGGGTAGCACCACATCAATTATGACAGAGGGGACCTGTATTCTTCATTTAATGCCATGGGATCATCTATTAAGAAATGCATCGTGTCCTATTTTTCACTGCGGAAGACCTCAGTAATAGACAAAAGGAAACTTCCTTTCCCCTACCATTCCCTTCTCCCATGCCCAGGGCTCCTGTCATCAATCTTGTTTTTCAAAGATCTCAGTGTCTCAGACTGCAGCGTGTGTAACAATCACCTGAACGGTTTGTTAAAATGGGTATTTCTGGGTTCTTCCTTGGCCCTAGAGGCTCTGGGTGGTGCAAAGGGTTAAGCTCTCAGCTGCTAACTGAAAGGCTAGAGGTTCGAATCCACCCAAAAGTGCCTTGGAAGAAGGCTTGCCGATCTGCTTCTGAAAAACCAGCCATTGAAAGCCCTCTGGAGCACAGTCCAACTCTGACACACATGGGGTCGCCATGAGTTGGCATCAACTCATGGCAACTGGTTCCCTGGACCTAGCAATTAAATCCTAAGACGTTCTTATCTGGGCAGTTGGAGCAAAGCTCTCCGAGTAACAAAGCCTCATGCCTGAATGTGGTGGGCATGGGGGGTGGGCTCAGGGGAGAGGAGGTTTCAGAGGGAAGGGCCAGGCCTCAGAGGGCTCTCGTGCCAGGTGAGGGGCTTGGTCTTCTCCTAGCAGAAGCCAGCAAGGGTGTGGCACAGGTGAGTCTGGCATTTAGCAGGCCTCTTAGCTGGGCTATCTCTGCCCCTCCCCCATCTTAATCCAGAAGAAGGTGCCGCTCCCCTGTGCCCATGCTAGCCTGCACATCCTTCTGACTCACCCCAGCCACAGCGGGCTGAAGTGGTCCACCTGAATGTGCATCCCAGGGGCCCATGTACACACGGAACCAGAACCACCTTGGCACTACCTGGGCTCCCCTGGCCGGGACGCCGTGCCTTTCAGGGCCCACCCCTGAACTCTCCTGCTCCATTCACCCCCTCACCTCCCAAGGTCCTGCTTTTCCATGTTGGAAGCAACCCCACTGCTCCCTCACACCTTGTTCCCATGGCCCAGAATATTCCATTTCTAGCTGAAAGGCCCAGCCCTTTTTCTAAACCACTCATTAACCAGAGGGTATTAACCTCACAGAAGGAGTCAGAAGGAAACATCAGATGCCCCAAGTTGCGATCATAGGCCCGTGAATCTAATTTGCTCCCTCTTTAAGTTTGTAAAAGTACCCAAGCTCTCACAACCCCCAAAGTCCACGTGAGCACGATCCCTCGGAGAAAAGGCCTGATTACAGCATAAAAGCACGTGGTGTCCACATCCACTGAAGTTCTAAAGCAAGACACCTGGGCTCTGCTTAACCCTCCCCAGCTCCAAACACCTGTCTCAGTCTGGGCAGCACCCCCACCCTTCACTCCCCACCTACTCAAGGGGTGATGAGAATTTTAAAATTCTAATTTTTTTATAAGAAGGCAAGAAACTGTCCATGAGCTAGGGAGCAAAGATTCAGCCCTCTGAGAGCACCCCCCCCCGCCCCCACCAAGAGCCTGCCCTCCCTTTCTCAGAGAACAGGCTGCGGTATTAAATGGGGCGGCGGGGGGGGGGGGGGAGGGCAGTGGCAAGCCCGGACCAGCAGTCCTTTTCCCGTTAGCCCAGCGCCTGCTCTACCCATGTGCATGTGGCATCGCGTTTACCTTGGATCCCGGGTTCCTCCGCTTGTTGTCCATCACCTGGGCAGCTCCGCGCCGGCCCTTGAGGCAGCGAGGCCGCACTGGGGCTCCTTAATCCCGGGTTTCGCCGACAGCCTGTGCTGGGGGCGACCCTGACCCGTGCCTACAGAGGCGCCCTCCGCGGTTCAGTCGTGGGCTCAGGAGGGCCCCGGGCCCACTACCAGGGCCGGCCTAGAATGGGGGTGCGCCCCGACCAGCCCCCTGCACCACCCCCCAGGCCCCAGGCCCCAGGCCCCAGGCCCCAGGCCCCAGGCCCCAGGCCCCAGGCCCCAGGCCCCAGGCCTCAGGCCCCAGCAGTCCTGGCAGCCCCCTCGCCTCACCTCCTGCCCTCGAGCCCCGACCAGGGGCGGAGCGGCCTGGTGGAGCCCGCACCTTGATGAGCCCGCACCTGGCCCCGGGCTCCCGGGCTCCGGCCGGTGGGGGCTGGCCTACGCCTTCCCGGCCGGCCCCAGCCCCAGGCGCACGCCGGGTGGGCCTCAGGGCGTGGGCTGGGCGCGGGCCCCCGAGCGGCCGGCGGCGCACACCTGCCCCTGCCCCTGCCCCCTGCCCACCTGCCCGCCTGCCCGCGCCTTCATTAGGCCGCGCCTGTGCGCCCGCCAGGCACAGCAGTCCAGGCCATGGAGCCCGCGGGGCGCGTGTGCAAGGAGCTGCGGGGTGAGCGCAGGGCCGGAGCTGGGGCGCCGGGCTAGGGGAGCACGAGGAGCTTCAGGGGCTGGAGTTGCGGGAGCTGCGGCACAGGGAGTAGTCGGGGGCGGGAAGGCTGGATGCAGGCACCTCCTCTCTGGAGTTAAGATTTCCCATCCCTGAGGTACGCTGGGCCTGGAGTCCTGGACCCCTTTTGTCCACCTACCCAACAGGGCAAACCACTCCTTTCAGGATGTGTTCATTGAGCTCCTGCTGTCCCTCCCCTTCCCCGGTGCAATGCTGTATGACTTGTTTGTCCCCCTACCACACCACGGCCTGCCACAGTGCCCTACCCCAGGGAGGTGTGTGTGCCCAGGAGGGCCTTTGAGAAGAACAGTAGTGTGTGTATCACCTCTGGCCTTTCTTGGCTTTCACCCAAGGGTCTGAAATCCACACTGATGGGAAGTCATTCCTTAAGACATACCTCATACCATTTTTTTTCAATGCCAGAGGCTCAGGCACTAGTTAGGGTCCATTTTCAGATATTCTGACTTGACTTGAAATGATAACACACACACCCCCACCCTCCACCCCCAGGCTCTGCTGAGGGAGTAAGGGGGGCTTGGCTGTATAGGGATAGGAAACCCTGGTGGTGTAGTGGTTTAGAGTTGTGGCCGCTAACCAAAAGGTTGGCAGTTCGAATCTATCAGGTGCTCCTTGGAAACCCTATGGGGCAGTTCTACTCCGTCCTATAAGGTCGCTATGAGTTGGAATCAACTCAACCACAATGGGTTTGGTTTGGTAGAGGGATAAGAGCTCAGGGTTCCCATGGAGAGCTCCGGCCTCAGCCCACAGCTGTGTGGTCCTGGCAGGTTACTCACCTGTCTGCCCCTTGTTCTTCCTCTGCCGGAGGGGTGTCAGCAGGGCCCCCCTCCCAGGATTACTGCACATGGTGCTAGCTCTGAGAGAGCCGTCAGCACCTGGCCAGGAAGGTGGTAAGACAGACCTGAGGGTCAGTCCTAGCTCCAGGAGAGAAGGAAAGGCTGGGAGGGAGAGTGATGAGGTCCAGTCCTGGCAGGGCCACCTTCCCCTTCTCTGCCTGCCCAGGCCCTGAGTGAGGCCCTGCTGTGTGTGGGTGGTAGATCAAGGGGGGTAGAAGTGGAAGTGACCAGTGACAGAGTCCTGTAACAGGTGAGGACAGCTGGCATGGGCTCCTGGAGACCCCCCCTACTGCCCTGTCCCTGTGTCTGCTGTGGGCCCAGAAGCCATCACAGAACGAGCAGAATCTCTCCCCCCCACCCACCCCCTCCCTGGCATCCATCCTGCATCCATCCCCAAAAAGCACCTGCAAAGATGCCGACCCCTCACTTTCCCACCCTTGGGGTCTGGAAAAAAACAGGGAGCTCACAGGGATGAGTACCCTAAATTACAATGACTCTCCTAAGCTCTGGAGTCCCTGGGTGGTGCAAAGGTTAACGTGCTTGGCTGCTAATTGAGAGGCTGGGGGTTAAGTCCACCAAGAGGTGCCTCAGAAGAAAGGCCTGCTGATCTATTTCTGAAACATCAGCCATGGAGAACCCTGTGGAGCATAGTTCTACTCATGACACTTGTGGGGTCGTCATGGGTCAGTGTCAGTGTGACGGCACTGTCTTTTTCTCCTGTGCTCTGTGTCTAAAAAATCTCATAGTCAAGTATCTGTTTCCATTTTTCAAATACTTGCTTTATTTAATATGATCCTCACAACAGCCCAGCTAGGAAGGTGAGTCTGGACTTAGGGCCCATTTGGTAGGTGGGAAAATGAAAGCTTAAGCTGAGCCAAACAGGGGGATGCGCTCCTTCCGCCGGCTAAGGTCAGTGGTCGCTTGCTCTCACAGGCCGGGACGCAGGAACTGGGCCCCTGGCTGCTGGCCCAGAGGTGGAAGGGCTGCTACAGGGACCAGCATCCCAGGCACAGGATGCTCCAGGTGAGGGGCTGCCACCCACCGAGGCATCTGGAGGACCACTGGGGGCTGATACGGGGCCAGGGTCCCAGCCCTCTAGCTCAGGAACTGGGCAGTGCCCCCCTCCCAGCAGGGACAGGACTCTAGACTCTTCGGGACCCCAATCTCGGGGGAAAGGGCGCTCCCTCCAGGCAAGAGAGGCTAAGCCCAGCAAGAGGCCCTTATCCCCTGCCCCTGGACAGCAAAAGCGGCTGAAGGCCGGGGATCTGGCCGAAGCACCGTCTCCTTGCAGCGCCCTCTCAGGCCCGACCCCCCGCCACCCGGTGCCCTGTGGGTTGGGCCGGGGCCCCTGCCACCTGGCCAACCTCCTCAGCACCCTGGCCCAGGACAGCCCAGACAAAGGCCGGAGGAAGGGGCCCCCTGAGGTGCCCTGCCATGTTCGGAAGAAGACTCGGACCCTATATCGCTCAGGTATGTCCCTAAAGGTGAGAAGAAGCCATGTGACTAGGTGTCCGCCCTGGGAAGGGGGCTGTGCACAGACTGGCCCCAGGGGTGGGAGGGCACAGCCTGTTTGTCCTCTGGCTGGCTGGGCCAGAGGCAGGGCACGACCTCTGACCTCAGAGGTGAAGGTCTGGCTGGCTGCCTCCTCAGGGACACAGGTAGATGGCCCCTGCCACAAACCCAGGAGAAGGTGGCCCAGTCCAAGAGGCCTCAGCTGCTGCTTGGGCCCTGGTGGGGAGGGAGACCCCATCTCTGGGCCCCCTGCTGCCCCGTCCCTCATGTCACAGGTTCCTGTCCTTCCAGACCAGCTGGAGGAGCTGGAGAGGGCATTCCAAGAAGACCACTACCCCGACAGCGACAAGCGCCAGGAGATTGCCCAGACGGTGGGGGTTGCCCCACAACGCATCATGGTATTGGAGGGGAGGGGAGCAGCTGGGTGGAATCTGGGGGTCCGGGTGTGCTCAGCCTCTTCCTGAGCCCCAGTCATGTTTCCCCTGCTGCAGCCGGGAAAGGTGGGGGCCCTCCGAGGTGCCTCAGAGCCTCCTTGTGAAGGCCTTCTGGCTGAGGCACACTTCCCAGGCCCTGCAGTGGCCACCTGGGTCATGGGGTTCACTGTGCAGCTGCTGACCCCCGGCCTGAGCTCGGCCCTTCTCAGTCTCTTCAGGTGCTCCCCCCAACAGGTGTGGTTCCAGAATCGCCGGGCCAAGTGGCGGAGGGCTGAGAAGGTGAACGGGAAAGGGGACAAGGGGAGTCCTGTGGCCCCTGCCCCCACTGATGAGTGTGGCAGGTAAGACCTCCCCCTCTGTAGATCAGGTGTGGGGTCCACCCTGGATCTAGAAGGAGGCAGTGTTGGTAGGAGTCCAGGGGCTTGGGCTTGGATGGGGCGGGGAAGTGGCCAAGGCCTGTAGAGGTGGAGTTAGGAGCCCACGGTCCATTCCCTGCATGAGGTCCGGCCAGTCAAAAGCTAGGGCCCACTGGATTCATGCCCCTTACCTCTCTGCCTCCAGCTCTGTGGCTGCTGAGCCCCCGCCTGCAGTGTCTCTGGGCCCAGGGCCTGGTGCCTCCTCCCAGAAGCCCCCTCCTGATGCTCTTCCAGGTGAGCAGACCACCTTCAGTGGGTTCACTGTGGGAGGCAGCCAGGAGACAGGTCCCAAGCCCTATCCAGGCTGCTGGATGCCGCATGGCCTGCCATCCAATCCCTAGCCAGCCTCCCCTGCCTTCCCCTCCTCACCCTCAGCCTTCTGTTTCCAGAGCCCTCTGTGCAGCTGGCGCCTGACCGGCCCCCAGACCCCGCCCGGCAGAATGACGGTGCTCACAGGGTGGCCATGATGCCCCCACTCTTCAGCCCCCCACCAGTTCGCAGAGCTAGTCTTCCTTTTCCCCTTGGCCCTGTCCCCACCCCCCAGCTGATGCCTCTGCTGCTGGACGCCCCTGGCAGTGACGGCAGCCTCAGGGAGGGGCCCTGTGGATCTTGGGGCACAAGGTATGGAGCTGGATGGGGCAGTCTCTAGAGTTATTAATTGGCGGGGGGGGGGATAGGAGAACAGGAGAATGGGCCCTGGGAGGGAAAGGGTTAACAGAGGGGAGCAGAGATTAGGAGGGTCTAGGGTGTCCTGGCCATAGCCAGGGAAGGGGCAGAAGCTAGAGGCAGAGAGGAGGAGGCACAGCCTGAGGTTGCTATGGCTATGGGAGGCAGTGGAAGGAAGGACTCACCTAAGGCCAGAGAAAGGATGTGAACCTGCAGCTCATTGCATCCCCTCTGCCTCACAGCATCACCTCACCCCCCATCTGCCCATATCTGGAGGAGCTGGAACCTCAGGACCACCAGCCAGGCCACCAGAAGGGGTCCTTCCCATTCCCCCCAGGGCCCCAGCCGCTGCTTGCCCAGCCCCCGAAGCCCGTGTTCTCCTACCTGCATCCCTTCCCCTTCCCCACACCCAGCTCACTGACACCACCCCCACTGGAGGATACCCTCTTCCCTGGGCCCTATGGCCCCCATGGGGGCTCCTCCCAGGGCTGCTTCCCAGGCCCCCCATCAGGGCAGGTCCTGCTGCAGCCACCAACTGGGAACATGGGTGAGTTGGCTGGAAGAGGAGGGGGCTGGGGGTGAGGAGTGGGCATGGGGTGGATAGTGAGTCACAGCTCTTGTTGAGCTCTTCCTCCTGGAGTTCCCTGGACCTGCATAGCTGGGTGAGAAACAGCAGAGGTGCTTTGGATTTAGAAAAATGGAGTTTGCAGTCCAGCTCGGCCATTCCCAGCCATGATTTCCTGTATTCAGGAATGAAAACAGCATTCCCAAAGTGCAGAGGGCTGGTGAGGGTCAGGAACAGCTTGTGCAGTGTGGAGTGTGCAGAGCAGAGCAGAGGCAGCAAACATTATCCTCACTGGGGCCTCGGACCCTGGACCTGAGAAGCGTTTGTGCTATTGAGACTAAAGCTAGCAGGAGAGAAAAGTTTGTTCTGGGTTCTGTCCCGTTGACTCCCTGAGAGCTGGTTCCTGGCCTGATGCATGGTGTGTTCTAGGCCTATGCTGCAGCCTCAGAGCTTCAGTCCAGGGTCATGTCTGCCCCAGGCAGCTCCTGGTACTATTTCTTCCAGAGGGGAGATCCCAGGGATCCTGGCTGGTGTCTGGAGGTGGGAGGAAAAGATGTTAGCGGTGCTTTATTCTCTTGGCCCTATCTCACCCCTTCCTACCCCTGCCCACAGGTCCAGTGCCCTGGAGTGACCCCTGCCTACCGGAGCTGCCCTTCCCTGGTCCCTTCTGCACACAGGCTCTGGGCCATCCTGCAGAGGCAGAGGGCTACTTCCCCGATGACCTCTTCCCGGATCCTTATGTCCAGGCCAAGAGCGGGCAGCCTTCCCCAGGTGCCTCCATGCCAAACGCAGTGGCCAGGCCATCGGGAACAGGGCCCCTACTCAGCAAGGCTCCTGAGGGGCCACTGGCTGCCCCCCAGAACCAGCCAGCCACTCGAGACGAGGCCAGAGGTGAAGACAGGAGCAACCTTGTTTCCTAGTGGGACATGACCAAAAAGTCGGACGAGACCCTGGACGACTCTTCACGGGCTAGAAGTCAGATACCCCCGGGGTGGGCTCGTGTTGCTGGCCATTGGTTTGAGAAGGAAGAGGGCTGGCCAACTGCTTTCTCCACACCACTACAGGGTGATCCTGAAGAAAGAGGGCGGCCTGCATTGTGTCTGAATGTTGTACCCCATTATGTTGTTCGCTTTCCTGGCGGATGGACAGCCAAGTGTCCGTTCTAAGCAGTAAACTGTCCACTGTGGGGGTTGATCTTGTGACCGTGCATCCCACCTCGTACCCCGGAGAGCCTGTGTCCTTCCACCCACTCAGCAGGCCAGCTGGTGGACGTCGTCCTGGGCATCTGGTGAGATCCCCATCCAGGGTGCCCTGCGGTCCTGGGCCCATCCCTCCTCCCCCCAGGAGCAGAGCACCGGACCCGTGGGGCCTCGCTGTGGAGCCGCCATTAAACCATGTTCTCTGACCCAGGGCTGAGCCTCCCGCACGCCTGGGCCTGGGCCTTTCCTGGAATTCACCCCTCCCACCCCCCTCGGGACAGGATCACAGTTGAAGTCTGGGGATGTTTTCATGCAGTGTCTGGAACTGGGAACTGTGGTTTATTTTCCCTAAGCTCTTCTTTTTGTGGGGTGAGGGGTAGGGGAGACTATGAAGAGGCCAAGCTGGCAGTACTTCTTCTCTGGTCTCTGTGTCACCCCTGGTCGCTGTGTCACAGCACTTCTGGACAGACAAAGGAGCCGGGCCTTTTCTTACTACCCCACCCTCTACCCCAGCAGGGGCACCTGAAGACACACCCCAAATGACCGCTCCCATGTCCCAATCACCCCTCGCCTGCACTGCCATTTTCCCCCCTCCACTGACCTGTGATCACCTTGTGCTTGGGGCTGCTCTGAGGGGCTGAGGTGGAGGGTTCGAGGGGCACGAAGAGGAGGGAGAGTCCAGCAAAGAGCAAGGATGTTCCTTAACATCCGGGGGAAGGTCTGGTGCTCAGGAGGAAAGGGTCACGAGTGAGGCTACGGCCAGTGCCATCCCTCCTGTGCCACAGGACAGAGGGTCTTTGTGTCCACAGTGAATGTGGCCAGCTTCCTCCTCCTCTGGGAGGTAGCTGACAATTAGGAGCTGAGGAAGGACACTTCAATTGGACCCATTGGGACGGTGCTGAGAGGCCACTTCTGTGCTTAAGGGCTGAAGGGAGAATGCCAAGGAGGAGCAGCAACCAGTTTGTTTAAAGGGAAAAGGTGGGGTGGCATGGGGTATGGGAACACGGCCATGGCATTGTCGGCTTCAGTGACAGGTCTGCAATTGTGTGTGTAAAAAACTGCAGTGTTTTTTGCTTTGTTTTGTTAATGTATAGCTGATATTTCCCTGGGATCACAATACTGTCTGATTAAATGACTTGATGCGTGGAAATTGCATGTTGAAGAATCCGACACACAGAAAGCACGTGACAAACATTAGAGCTTTTCCTCTCCTTCCTCCCAGTGTCCGTGGCTGTGATTTGGCTTCAGTATTTGGGGGGGTGTGTAATGCCCCACATTTGATGGCTCTACGGTGTCCTGTATTATGATTTGGCAATAGCCAGGATTTGGGGGCTGTGGAGCCAATCCACTTTGTTGTACCTTTGGTGTGTGTGGGAGGTGTCACTCTGGACCTCTGAATGCTATGGTTATTGGCAAATACACTGAACTTTTTTTTTTTTCAAAAACATGTATTACAATTTGCATTCACATACTAGTTGAAAGGTCATAGTTCATAAGAACTGAAAAGAATATTCAGAGACAGAGAAGAAACTTCTTGAGTTCCACAAACACACGCCACGTGCCAGGGTGGGGTTTTACAGACCAACAGTGTTTCACGTCTCTGCTTCGGTACTGTGTCATCTTATTGCCACCCAAGGATTCCAACAGGCTTACCTTGGGGATCAAGATGTATACATGAAAACGTTAACTGTCTTGTGCTCTGACACCCAGCTGAATCTTTTCAAGTATAAACCTCACACACCACTTGCTTTTACTGTCTCACGAGGCCCACGAAGAGGGCAGTCTAAAAACAGACGTAAGGAAAGAGGCAGAAGGCAAGTCTTCAGCCATGTGCTGTCTTCCCTCCCCTGGTCCTCACAGAGTCCTGCTGCCTCCCAGCCTGAAGGGAGGCCCGGGGATTTTATGAGTTAGCTGACAAAAGTGAACAAGGGACCGAACAAGGAGAAAGTGGTGGAAACTTCTTAGAGACATAAAAGCCTAGTGCCAAGGGCAGGAGGCTCCTCAAACGCCTGTCTTGGTTGTTAGCTGCCATCAAGCCAGCCCCTGGCTCATGGTGGCCACATGCACAACAGAACAAAATGCTGCCCAGTCCTGCCCCATTTCTCTGACCGGTTCCAGACTGGACCCTTGTGATCTGTACGGTTTTTGCTGGCTGATTTTCAGAAGTAGATTGCCAGGCCTTTCTTCCTAGTCTATCTTAGTCTGAAAGCTCCGCTGAAACCTGTTCGGCATCATAGCAACACAGAAGTCCCCGCCGACAGACGGGTGGTGGGTGTGCATGAAGTCAACTGGCCGGGAATCAAATCGGGGTCTCCCACATGAAAGATGAGAATTCTACCACTGAACCACCATGGCCTCAGGCGGAATTCTAGACTCCAGAAAAACTACAAAAAGAGTTCCACTAGATGGCATTCTAACACCAGTTTGATTGTGAATAAAACAGCTGTAAATACTGTGGGTGTTTGCAGTAAGAAAGGAGTCCCGGGGTGGTACAAATGTTTGAGAGCTCTGCTAGTAACGAAAAGGTTGGCAGTTCGAGTCCACCCAGAGGCGCCGCAAAGAAAGGCCTGGCGATCCGCTTCTGAAAAATCAGATATTGAAAACCCTATGGAGCACACTTCTACCCTGACACACATAAAACACAAGTTGACTGGACAGCGACTTGTGTTGTATACATGTGTGTGTATCACGGGCTCTGTATATTAGGTGTGTGCGTATATCACTGGCTGTCGTGTGTGTATATATCTCCCTAGTTCTATCTCTCTAGAGAACTCTAAGACCCGGAAGATAACGAGAGGCATAAAGGGTATAAAGTCAAGCAGCACACTCTTCCAGAGAGATTCTGGATGAAAAGGCTGGGGAAGGTATTCCAGCGTGCAGGAGGCAGGTGCTGAGACCAACGCGGTGGTGGGGAAGAAGGCAGGGGCAATGCGATGGAGAAAGGGGCAGAATCTGATCTGCGGCTGGGGAGGAGGGAAGGTTTGGCACCCAGGCAGGCGCCCAGTAGAACCACTTACAAACCGCAGAGGTCAAGGTGAGCTGGCTTCTGCCTCCTTGTGTCTTAGCTGAGTCACCTTCACTTTTGTTTTAGTGGCATTGCCTTGGCCACTTTGCCTGAGTACAGTCCTGTTGCCGCAGCTGTATTACCTGAGAGTGGAATTTCCACCCATGAGATGCCCTGGTCCCCTTGGAGCAGTTTCTCCGATTGCTGCTTAGGTGGCTCAGGTTGTCTGCTCCATCTCCTCCCGCCCCGCGCCCCCTCCACCTCTGCTCCTTTCCGCATCCCGCGCCCTCCCTCCCTGGCCCTCCTACCCTGCGCCCTCCCCAGTCCGCAGGCTGGGGGCCTGCAGGGCTGAGATCCTGTGGTTGAGAAGCCCTTTCTTACCATCCACCACATGCCCTTTTGGCATTTGCTAGCTTCCCAGCGAGCCCACTTCAGTATTCCTCCTTCTTGCCCTCACCAGACTCACTATTCCTTTGCGTCACTTCTCTGTCACTTCCCATAACTGTGAGTTGTTTCAGACCCAATTAGCTCAAACATGTTCTCTGGATGGTATTTACTGTCAAATGTTTCAAGAAATATTTTACACGATCATTGTCTTTGATTCCTCAACTGGAAAACAGTTCTTTCGTCCTTTTTCCCCTTTTATTTGTTAATGTCAATATTGTTTTATTTCAAGGAGGAAGCCCAGTTTTTCTGCATAAATTCCCTCTGCTCCTAAAGATCCTCTTGTACCCTTCTCCCCAGGTCTGCCCAGACACATCACACACAGAGACACACACAGACACCACCCACACAGACACACTCACCACACACACACAGACACCACACACACACACGGACAGACGCCACACACACACACTCACTACAAAGACACACAGAAACATACCACACACGTACACACACATACGCACACCACACATGCACAGACATCACACAGAAAGACACCACACACAGACACGTACCACACACAGACACTCCACACAAAAAAACCCAGAAACACACCACATATAGACACATACCACACACAGACACACTACACACAGAGACACAGAGACACACCACACACAAAGACAGAAACACACCACACATAGACACATACCATACAGAGACAGACACATATACACACATACACAACACACATACACGCACACCACACATACACATAGACATATACATGCACACATACGCAGAGACACAAATACCACATATAGGCACACATATACACACACCACACACACAACACACGCACACACACCAAACATACATATGCATACACATACTCATACACACACATACACAAAACACACATGTATACACACACCATACTGCACACATACACCACACTATACGCATACATACACAGACCACACATGTACACATACACACACGTATATACACCACAGACACATACATACCCACACATTGATATATACCACACATACCACATACACATAGACACACAGACACACACAGAATACTCCCCCACCCCTCCCCCCACACACGATAATGAAGTCTGAGAAAAACCACAACTCAGTCCTTGCTTCCAGCCTGCTGCCTGGGCAGGCTCAATTCCAGAAGGATCTGAGCATGTTCCCTGGTCCAGAGCCAATGGGCTGTGAAAGGATTTAGGACCTGGTCTTACCCTGGGCAACAGAATGACCAGCTCCCCCTGGGCCCTGGTCTCCATCATGTTGTTCAGAGATAATTGCCTCCCTGAAACATTGGTACCTGCCAGGAAAGACTTCACTGCCCATAGGTGCTCCTGGAATGTGGAGGTCAGGCCCCGCCCTGTGGCCAGCTCTGCCCTCAGGTCCATGACTCACACACCAGGCAGCTGAGCGGCAGCCACCCCCACCCTCCCAGCTCAGAAAACAGCCTACAACACACCCCAGCCTAGCACCTTCCTCTACCACCCCACACACGGCCACCCAGTGAGAAGGCCTTGCCTCCCCTCCACTACCAGGTGAATGTGTCCCCAGCGCTCATTCCTGGGAATCTTGCCCCTGGGAATTCTGCTGACTGCATGGGCGCTGACTTATCTGCTTCCTAGGAAGAGACTCGGAACATTTCCACCCCAAGACTACTACTTAAAGCGGGCACGTCAGGAGAAATGGGCCAAAGACACTGGGTATTTCGCATCTAGGCAAGAAGTACATTGGAGTTGAGACTTCACTTGGCATTGCCCTCTGAGGCTCATTGGCTGGTGACCTTTGGCCCTTGCGCGCACCTGATTTCAGGGCTGGAAGATTACGCTCAACCTCAGGCTGGAAGCAGGTGTGGTCAGGTAGCTCCTGAGTCATGTCTGTAATGCCGTGGCTCTGGGGTCACGGGCCTTGTTCATGATTCAGCCAAACCACCACCACCTGAGTATGTTTGTGGACAAGGTCTGAAAACTACAAAAAAATCCAGTGACGTGTATCTAGGGAGAAGGGTAATAATCACGTCTACTAATGTAACAAAATGCTGGGTTTCTAATTTGACCACATTACCAAGTCTTAAAATAAGGGCCACGTCACTAAAGACTCAAAAGCAAAGACTACTGTGGGGAGAAGCAATACAGAGCTGAAAAAGACACTGGATTTATTCCTGGAGATACATAAATATACGTGTGAGAGAACGGAAACTAGGGAGGGTAGTTTATTCAGACTTCAAAGGCCTTTAAACAACTTTTCTCCTAAAGGCTACTTAAAAAAAATCAGTCACCGTAAGAACCAAATCCATTTTATCCTGTAACATGGATATGGAAATTTTTTGAGACACAGACAAAATTAGGAAAGTGCTTATGGACTGGATTGTGTCCCTCTAAAATATGTGTTGAAAATCCTAACTCCTATACCTGTGGGTTATATCCTTATATCTCTTCTGACTGAAAGAGATCAATATTTATGCCTATCCCAAAGAAAGGTGATCCAACAGAATACAGAAATTATCAGGCAATATCATTAACATCACACACAAGTGAACTTTTGCTGAAGATCATTCAAAGGCAGCTGCAGCAGTACATGGACAGGGAACTGCCAGAAACCCAGGCTGGATTCAGAAGAGGACATGGAATGAGGGATATCATTGCGATGTCAGGTAGATGTTGGCTGAAAGCAAAGATCCTGCATTTTATTGACTCTATGCAAAGGCATTCAACAGTGTGGATCAAAACAAATTATGGACAACATTGCAAAGAATGGGGATTCCAGAACACTTAACTGTGCTTATGAGGAACCTGTACATAGACCAAAAGGCAGTAGCTTTAAGCAAGGGGACTCTGCAGGTTTTAAAATCAGGAAAGGTGTGCATCAGGGTTGAATCCTTTCACCATACGTATTCAATCTGTTGCTAAGCAAGTAATCCATGAAGCTGGACTATATGAAGAAGAACAGGGCATCAGGATTGGAAGAAGACTCATTAATATCCCGCAACATGCAGGTGACACAGCCTTGCTTGCTGCAAGTGAAGAGGGCTTGAAGCACTTACTGATGAAGATCAAAGATTACAGCCTTCAATATAGATTACATTTTAACATAAAGAAAACAAAAATGCTCACAACTGGACCAATAAGCAAAATCATGATAAATGGAGAAAATATTGAAGTTGTCAAGGATTCATTTTACGTATATCCACAATAAATGCCTATAGAAGCAGCAGTCTAGAAATCCAAAGATGTATCGCATTGGGCAAATCTGCTGCAAAAGAGCTCTTTAAAGTGTTAAAAAGCAAAGATGTCACTTTGAGGACTGAGATGTGCCTGAACCATGCCATGGTATTTTCAATTGTCACATATGCATGCCAAAGCTGGACGATGAATAGGAAAACTGAAGAATAATTGATGCATTTGAATTACGGTGTTGACCAGGAATATTGAATATACTGTGGACTGGCAGAAGAATGAACAAGTCTGTCTTAGAAGCACAGCCAGAATGCTCCTTAGAATTGAGGATGGTGAGACTTTGTCTCATGTACTTTGGACAAGTTACCAGGACATCATACTTGGTAAAGTAGAGGGTCAGCAAAAAAAAAAAAAGGAAGACCCTGAATGAGATGGACTGACACAGTGGCTGCAACAACTGGCACAAACATAGTAAGGATTGTGAGGATGGTGCAGGACTGGGCGGTGCTTCCTCTGTTGTACGTGGGGGCAACTATGAAATGGCACCTAACAACAATAATACCTATAGCAAGAAACCCTGGTGGCACAGTGGTTAAGCGCTTTGTTGCTAACTGAAAGGTCAGTGGTTTGAACCCACCGTGAGAGAAAGATGTGACAGTCTGCTTCTGTAAGGATTACAGCCTTGGAAACCCTGTGGGGCACTTCTACTCTGTCCTACAGGGTCACTAAGAGCTGGAATAGACCTAACTGCAATGGGTTTGGTTTGGTTTTATACCTGTGGTTATAATCCCATTTGGGAAGGAGTTTTTTTTTGTTATGTTAATTAGATAGTATTAGTGTAGGGTGTATCTTGAATCAATCTCTTCTGAGATATAAAAGAGATTAAACAAGCAAGTGAGCAAGCAGAGATGGGGGAAGAGAGATGCGAAGCCACATGGAGATATTCCAGGAGCAGAAGCTCAAAAGAGACAAGGGCCTTCCTCCAGAGCCTACAGAGAAATCCTCCCCCTTGAGCCAGCACCATGAATTCGGACTTCTAGCCTCCCAAACTGTGAGAAAATTAATTTGTTTGTTAAAGCCACATATTGTGGTGTTTTTGTTATAGCAGCACTAGATAACTAAGACAAGAAGATAAACACATGTCAAACTAGGGGCCTTCCAGATACTAATGGGATAGACAGTTGTTGTTAGGTGCCATTGAATTTGTTCCAACTTATCGTGACCTTGTGTACAAAAGAATGAAACACTGCCTGGTACTGTGCCATCCTCACAGTTGTCACTATGTTTGAGCCCATTGTTGCAGCTACTGTGTCAGTCCATCTCACTGAGGGTCTTCCTCTTTTTCACTGACCCTCTACTTTTTACCAAGCATGATGTCCTTCTCCAGGGACTGGTTCCTTCTGATAACATGTCCACAGTAGGTGAGACAAAGCCTCGCCGCCATCCTTGCTACTTGTATTTCTTCCAAGACAGATTTGTTTGTTCTTCTGGCATTTCACAGTATATTCAATATTCTTTGCCAACACCATAGTTCAAAGCATTGATTCTTCTTTGGTCTTCATTCATCATCCAGCTTTTGCATGCATACGAGGTGATTGCAAATATCATGGCTTGGGTCAGGTGCACCTTAGTCCTCAAAGTGACATCTTTGCTTTTTAACACTTTAAAGAGGTCTTTTGCAGCAGATTTGCCCGGTGCAACAGGTTGTTTGATTTCCTGACTGCTGCATGTATGGGTGTTGATTATGGATCCAAGTAAAATGAAATCCTTGAAAGCTTCAGTCTTTTCTCCATTTATCATGATGTTGCTTATTAGTCCAGTTGTGAGGATTTTTGTTTTCTTTATGCTGAGGTGTAATCCGTACTGAAGGCTGTGGTCTTTGATCTTCATCAGCAAGTGCTTCAAGTCCTCTTCACTTTCAGGAAGCAAGGTTGTCATCTCAATATTGCAGGTTGCTAATAGATCTTCCTCCGATTCTGATGTTGCATTGTTCTTTATAGTCCAGCTTCCTGGATTATTTGCTCAGCATACAGATTGAATAAGTACGATGAAAGGATGCAACCCCTATGCACACCTTTCTTGATTTTAAACCATGCTGTATCCCCTTGCTCCGTTCGAACAACTGCCTCTTGGTCTAAGTACACGTTCTGCATGAGCACAATTAAGTGCACACTCAAGTGTTAACGTGTGGACTTATCTTATTAAAATCATCAGAAATGATGGAGACGGGGCAAAGAGTGCCCCACAAAAATGCTAAGTCAGTTAACACTAAGTGAAAAGCAGGTGGTGAGAATAAGCTTTAACGAAAAACTCTCTAGGCCGTGGGAGTAGATGAAAGTGACTGATGGAATTCCATGTGGCCAGGGCCCAAGGGAAATTATTCAGCATGTAGCTATATAATTTTGAGCTCCAAATATGTTACAACTTCAGAAAAGGGTCCATAACAGGGACTGTTGTTACCTGTCTCCTAAAGACAGCATCCCTTTGCATGTTTTTTCTAAAAAAAAAAAAAAAAACTCCAACAAAATACTATGTGTTCAGATATACCTTGTCTTAGGCTGGGTTCTCTAGAGAAGCAAAACCAGTAAAGTATATATATATATATAGAGAGAGAGATTTATATCAAGGAAATGGCTCACGTAGTTGTAGAGGCTGGAATGTCCCCAGCCTGTGGGTCAGGAGAGAGCTTCTCCTGATTCACACAGCCACAGGGCCTGGTGAACCCAAGATCGGCAGGTCAGAGAGCAGGTTTCTTGCTTACAGGCTACAAAGACCAATGAATCCCAAGATCAGACAGCAGGATGGCACTTAAGCTGTTAGCTCAATTCCCAAGAACTGGAGGTCAGAGGAACAGGAACCAGCTGCAGGATCTAGAGGGAGCAAAAGCCCCCGAGCCTTGCCAGAAAGTCCACCTATGCAGGATGCAGGCCACGCACCCAAGGAAACTCTGTCATGGACATGATCACATTATATCAGATCTCATCATGGAAGTGATTAGATCATTATATGACTGCCAAACCATATCATAACTGTCAAACCACTGAGAACCATGGCCCAGCCAAGTTGACACACAACCTTAATCATCACACGCCTCAAATGCATTTTTGTCCCAAAGACATTATTTTACGGTTATTTTCATAACGTTTCATAAGAAATTCTGTGTCTCTAAGCCAACATTACCAATCAGGTTAAAAAATGAAGTTCAGTTAAATTCCAGGAGCCTGAAGAAGGAGGCAATGTGTAGACCTGTGCCCGAAACTCACAAGTAGAGAATATTTCTTCATTTTTCAAAAAAGGAGTGATCGGCTATGTCTCTCCCTCCTCTTTTTCTGTTTTTTTTTTTTTTGACTGAGGACCTAAAGAAAGATAGAAGCCAAATGCCTTTGTAATTTCTCAGATTAGTTGAAAGTAACTCAATTGAATAAACATATATTAAATGTCTAAGGATTAATTTTAGCTAGAAGTTTTATAGAACATAGCTTCAAAGGTGATCAGAAAGCCTCAGGAACTTCAAGCAAAGAAGTAGGCCCAACTCAGAGAACTATTTGCATGAGTGTCATTCTGAAGGTAACGTTTTACCTCTCTGGGAAAATAATGGAGAATTTGCCTAGAAAATATAAAGTTGGAGATGCCTCTGTTTGAATCACTTGGCCAGTATTCAAATACTGGTTTGGACAGATAGTTCAGATTACAATTATTGTTATTGCTATTAACGAGAGCCAATTATTAGTTTATATACTAATACGCTTGGTAAAATAGAGGATCAGCTAAAAAGAGGAAAACCCTTGACTAGGTGGATTGACACAGTGGCTGCAACAATGGGCTCAAGCATGGCAACCATTGTGAGGATGGTGCAGGGCCAGGCAGTGTTTCATTCTGTTGCACACGGGTTGCTATGAGTCGTAACCAACTCGATGGAACCTAACAATAAATATTAATACACGTAAGCATAATATTAATACATCATTTGTACATTAATAATAAAAAGCTAGCTTCATGGATGTAGTGATAACCCTAATTAACCTCCTCTAAAACCATCCCTGGGAACCCTGGTAGGGTAGTGGTTAAGAGCTATGGCTGCTAACCAAGGAGCTAAGGTACTCCTTGGAAACCCTATGGGGCAGTTCTACCCTGTCTTATAGGGTCACTATGAGTTGCAATCGACTTGACAGCAATGGGTTTTTTTGGTTTTTAAAACCATCCCTATTTTAGAAATTGTAGCAGTATCAACTTACTAAAGAGTATTAGTCCATCTTAATTACCATAGAGATAATATTTTTAAAAAATCACACAAGCTAACTTATATTTTAGGGTGGGTGGAAAACAGAATCAGACTATCATGTCAGGATTGTCCTTAATTGGGCATTAAACAAAGTTTATAGTGTTAGTCTCCCTTTTGCACAATGCTGCAATGCAGTTCCACTTTTGGGCAAAAATGCTGCAAAAGACCTCTCTAAAGTGTTAAAATGCAAAGACATCACTTTGAGGACTAAGGTGCACCTGACCCAAGCCATGGTATTTTCAACTGCCTCGTATGCACGAAAAAGCTGGACAATGAACAAGGAAGACTGAAGAAGAATTGATGCCTTTGAATTATGGTGTTGGCGAAGAATACTGAACATACCGTGAACTGCCAGAAGGACGAACAAATCTGTCCTGGAAGAAGTACAGCCAGAATGCTTCTATGACGCCAGGATGGCAAGACTTTGTACTACGTACTCTGAGCATGTTATCAGGAGGGACCATTTGGTGGAGAAGGACATCATGCTTGGTAAGGTGGAGGGTCAGTGAAAGAGGCTCATGAGACCCTCAATGAGATGGATTGACACAGTGGCTGTAGCAGTGGGCTCAAACATAGCAATGATTCTGAGATGGCACAAGACCTAGCAGTGTTTTGTTCTGTTGTAAATGGGGTTGCTGAGTCAGAACCAACTCGATGGCCCCTAACAACAACCAAACCAAACCAAACGCACTGCCATTGAGTCGATTCCGACTCATAGCGACCCTATAGGACAGAGTAGAACTGCACCACAGAGTTTCCAAGGAGCACCTGGCGGATTCAAACTGCCAGCCTCTTGGTTAGCAGCTGTAGCACTTAACCACTATGCCACCACGGTTTCCCTGACAACAACAACAAAGATGAAACTGAGTAGGAGGATGTCCAGGGCAGAAATATAATGATCCAGCTTAAAAGATGACTGTGTTACTATTGCATGGGGGCTCTAAATGAGAAAGACAATGTGAGGACAGAATAATAATTTGTGTATTACATACATACACATACATGTCTATTATGTATATATATTACATAAAGACATACTAATACATACTCATTTGTCATGGATTCTGTATTCTTGAAGCTGCTTATTTGCTAAAAACACTCACGGTGCTTTTGTGGGCATTTGTGAACATGCCTACCTTCAGAAAAAAAAAAAAAATTTTTTTTTTTTTCCTTCAGAGCCATGATAAATTAGGGTTGAATAAGGCTGGTTTAGTATTTGCTAGGAGACCCTGGCTGGTGCAAAAGGTTAACCCTCCGCTGCTAACCGAAATGTTGGAAGTTTGAGTCCACCCAGAGGCACCTCAGAAGGCCTGGTGATCTACTTCCAAAAAATGAGTCACTGGAAACCCTATGGATCGCAGTTCTACTCTGACACACATGGGGTTGCCCTGAGTCAGAGTCGATTTGACGACAACCGATATTTACTAATTCAGTGTTTGTAGGGACTTTATAGAAAAAACTACCATGAATCACGAGAATAGACTGTGTGTTGTTAGAGTTGGATGGAGCTTTGGAGGTTACTTGGTCCGAACTCAGATATGAAAGACCTACAGCCTCTGAGGCCGTAGCAAGCAGAAAAATAGCCCAAAGTCAGGGGTCACAGGCAGGGGTCGACAGACACGGTAACCTATATCACACAGGCTGGGAGCCTCAGGGAACCCCGTGTTCTGAACCTCACTCAGTGCTGAGGAGTCAGAAGAAACCACTCAGAGAAGCACCATGTTTATTAGCGTGAGGGAGTCCTAACCTCACATCACCACCAACAGAGAAGAGCCCAATGGAAACACCCGACCACACATACAGTTACAGAGAAGCTCCAGGGCCAGGACATATCTTCGAGGCCACCAGGTTGGTCCTCCCGTCTGGTATGTTCACCGTCCCCCCCCACCCACACATCTCCCCTCAGGGGCCTGAGACCAGACCCTGCTTGACATATGGTCACTGTCATGGGAACTCCAGCCAGCTCTGCACATATGCCCTGAAGCAGAGATTGTTTAACTATTGTAGGGCAGGAGAAGTCACATTCCCCAGCTCAGGCCCCCTTGCTCCTGTTTCCTGCGAGAAAAGACACCCAGGGTCCAGAGCACAGAGGGGAGGCGGGGCTTGGTCCTGGGCACTTCGGCCTCGTTGCAGGGTGCTGGGGCCAGTCCTCCCCAGGGATTTCGTGTCTGTATGCCCAGGGGCCCCCCAGGACAGCTAGGCCTGATGCTCCACCAGCTGCAACCTGGCAGTCTTCACACGCTGTGCTTCCTGCAGATTCCGTGCACAGACATCTGGGTTCAAGATGAACTCCACCTGCTGCACTGGGAACCAGCCTCGCTCCCCATCTGAGAGCCTCACGCCCTCCAGCCAGCCTGCATGTAAAGAGCCAGTTACTTGGGGAGACTCTTCCTCTCGGCCCCTTCCTGGAACATTTCTGAATCCTATGGCTGAACACACCTGGGTGCCCCTAGAGAGTCCACCACATGAGGAGTCCTGCTTCCAACCACTGACCAAGGCCTCCTGGGGGTGGGCAAGTCCACGGCTCCTCACCGTCCCCAACTGCACCCTACTGCCCGGCCCCTCCCCTGAGACCCCTTTCACCGTCACTGCTCTGCTGCATGACCATCACCACATCAGCCTTCTCCAGCGCCAGCTCGTCATTCTCGCGGGGCTTGTAGGCACGAAGGCATCGTACCTGTTGGGAATCTGGGGTGGAGAAGATGGAAGATAGTCAGGTGCCTGGGGCAATTGCTGTGGGGGAGCTGGGGAAGCCTGGGCAGAGATGGATCTGGGCTGTCAAAGGTACAAACAGGAAACTGGAAAAACTTTCACCTTCTACCAGGGACCAAAATGGCTGTTACCAAAAAAAAAAAACAAAAAAAACAAACAAACCCAGTGCCGACGAGTCGATTCCGACTCATAGCGACCCTATAGGACAGAGTAGAGAGAACTGCCCCATAGAGTTTCCAAGGAGAACCTGGCTGTTAGAGGAAGACAAATACCAGAATTGCAAAAGGTTAAACATCCTACATTCCTAGGGAAGATGAACCAAGAAATACGTGTGACCACCGTTGTCAGTGATTACAGACCCTCAAGATCCACCACAGACCCTTCTTCCCTTTGAAGACCCTGTCTTTAGTGCTGGGTGACTCGGCTCTGGCCCACCAATGGTCTGTACCTGGCCATCTGGCACCTCTCCACTTGTTACCTGTCTGTGTGCCTCTCTGACTGGGCTGTCGAATCTCAGTCGGTGCCTGGTTCTCCCTCTCTTTCCCAGCACCAGCTGTGGGACCAGAGAGCCATAACCCCCGACTCCAGGCGTGACCCGAGGTGCTGACTTCCTGTAACATCAGCAACCTCAACTCTCAGTCACTGGGCTGGTCAAGATGACTCCTGAGCAAATTCTGGATCTTCTACATTTCTGTATTTTTATGAACGAGGGGGAAGTCCCATTGTTTATCCCCCCTGCCACCAAATTCATTTTTTTATTGTTGTAAATATGTAACAAAATATTTGCCATGTCAACATTCTTCGAATGTACAATTCAGTGGCATTATGTTCATCGTGCTGTTCAACCATAACCATTATCCTTCTCCAAGTTCGACAGTTTTTGAAGCTCATGGTAACAAGCCTCAGCTGATGCAGACTTAGAGCATTCCTTCTTGCATGGGTTTTTTTCCTTCCTCCTTTACTGCACTGCACAGCTGTCCCAGAACACAACGGGACACCACAGCTCGTCCCACCTGCCATTCACAGGTCACAGGGAAGTGGGCAGTTCATCCCGTCCTCCTCACCGACCCGCAGATTCATGGGAACTCAGTCAGAGCCTACTACCTACATCCACTTCTGAGTCACTGCTCCTCTATGTCCTTCTAGCTGGGGGACGGCTGTGAGCTGAGGCTGCGCCAGAAGCACTCCCTGAACACAGACACAAAGGCCTGTGCCGTGGCTGCCTGGGGAGAAGCAGTGCCTCAGGGTCTCCTGTCCAGGAGGGTGAGTGAGACACAACTCCTGCAACACCCTTGTTCCCCACATCCCACCAAGACCTTCACACAGATCAAAACCCCAAAATCAAACCTGTTGCCATCAAGTTGTTTCTGCCTGATGGTGACACACGTGTTACAGAACAGAACTGCTCCACAGGGCTTTCTTGGCTGTAATCTTTATGGAAGCAGATCGCTAAGGCTTTCTTCCATGGTGCCACCAGCTGGACTCAGACCTCCAACCTTTAGGTTAGTAGTCGAGCACAAAAACAAACGACTTGAGCCACCCCGGCTAAGTCTGGGCAAAATAGCAGCAGACTCCAGGGGACATAGATATAAAAAGAGCAAGTGATTGCCCCAGACAGGGAGTGTAAGGGGTTGTTGCCATGACGATAAGCAGTTTTCAGCAGATGGGTCTTAGGTCTTTGAGCTCTGTGGCTAGTATCTCACCCTGAAATCCTGAGAACAAGCAGTAAAAGGTTGCCTCTCAGAGTTCTCACTGGCCGCCGAAGCCCCTATATGGAAGGTGACCCCTGGCCCCGCCCATTTTCCCCTCCCCCTCAGGCCCTCACTCACCATAACACTCCAGGAGGTCCATCTCCTCTCTGGGCAAGGTCAGCGCAGAGATCCACCTGAGCTTCTCGCTTCTGGAAGACAAGGGGCAGACGTTGCACCGCAGCCCTGGTGAGGGTGAGGGCTGAGGGGGAGGCACTGGCTGGGGGTGTCTCGTCCAGGTCAGTGACTGCTGGGAGTAAAGGCACTGGGATGCTGCTCGCTTGGAAGTATGACAAGACCTTGAACTCTTTTTTTTTTTAAAAGATAATTAAATTGCATTGTCATTGCTACTTTGCATTTGTTGTTAGGTGCCCTAGGGTTGGTTTCGACTCACAGCGACCCTATGTACCACAGAACAAAACACTGCCCAGTCCTGTGCCAGACTCACAATCTTTGTTATGCTTGAGCCCATTGTTGCAGCCACTGTTTAATCCATCTTGTCGAGGGTCTTCCTCTTTTCCACTTATCCTGTACTTTACCAAGCACTTTGCACTTGCACTTAAAAAAAAAAATTGGAAATGGATAGTGGTGATTGTTGTACAGTACAGTGATTTTAATTAATGTCACTGAATTGTATTTTTTTTTTTAACCCTGGTGGCGTAGTGGTTAAGTGCTATGGCTGCTAACCAAAGGGTTGGCAGTTTGAATCCACCAGGCACTCCTTGGAAACCCTATGGGGCAGTTCTACTCTGTCCTAAAAGGTCGCTATGAGTCGGAATCGACTCGACGGAACAGGGTTTGTTTTGGTTTACTTTAGATAAAGATTTACAGAACAAACTAGTTTCTCATCAGTTAGTACAAACATTGTTCTATGACATTGGTTAACAGCCCCACGACATGTCAACACTCTCCCTTCTCAACCCTGGGCTCCATAATTACCAGCTTTCCTGTTCCCTCCTGCCTTCCAGTCCAGCCCCAGGGCTGGTGCACCCCTTTAGTCTTGTTTTGTTCCACAGGCCTGTTCGATTTTGGCTGAAGGGTGAACCCCAGGAGTGACCTCATTACTGAGCAGAAAGGGTGTCTGGGGGCCATATTCTCAGCGTTTCTCAAGTCTCTGCCAGGCCAGCAAGTCTGGTCTTTCTTTTTGAGTTAGAAATTTGTTCTACATTTTTCTCCAGCTCTGTCTGGAACCTCTATTGTAATCCCTGTCAGAGCAGTCAGTGGTGGTAGCCAGGCACCATATTGTTATTCTGGACTCAGTCTGGTGAAGGCCGTGGTAGATGTGGTCCATTAGTCCTTTGGACTAATCTTTCCCTTGTATCTTCAGTTTTCTTCATTCTTCCTTGCTCCTGAAGGAGTGAGACCAGTGGAGTACCCTAGATGGCTGCTCACAGGCTTTTAAGACGCCAGACGCTACTTACCAAAGTAGGATGTAGAACATATTCTTTATAAACTAGGTTATGCCAGTTGAGCTAGATATTCCCCAAGATCATGGTTCCCACAGCCCTCAGCCAAGCAATTTGGTCCCTCAGGGAGTTTGGATGTGTCTATGGAGCTACCAAGACCTTGCCTTGTACAGGTTTTTTTGGCTTCCCCAGTATTGTATGCTGTATTACCCTTCACCAAAGTTTCCACTTTTCTATTGTCTATTAAGTGTTTTTCCATCCCCATCACTTCCCTCCCTCATAACCATCAAAGATTGTCTCTTTTTGCATGTAAACCTTTTTATAAGTATTTACGGTAGTGGTTTCATACTGTGTCCTTTTGTGATTGACTTATTTCACTCAGCATAATGTCTTCCAGATTCATCCATGTTATGAGATGCTTCACAGATTCACTGCTGTTCTTTAACATTGTGTAATACTCCATTGTTTGTATGTACCACAGTTTTTTTATCCATTAATCTGTTGATGGGCATCTAGGTTGTTTCCATCTTTTTCCTATTGTGAACAATGCTGCAATGAACATGGGTGTGCATAAGTCTGTCCATGTGACAACTCTTATTTCTCTAGGATATATTCCTAGGAGTGGGATTCCTGGATCATACGGTATTTCTATTTCTAGCTTTCTAAGGAAGCGCCATATTGTTTTCCAAAATGGTGTACCCATTTCCACCAGCACTGCATAAGAGTTCTGATCTCCCCGCAGCCTCTCCAACATCTGTTACTTCCTGTTTTATTGATTCATGCCAGTAATGGTGGGGTGAGATAGTATCTTATTGTGGTTTTGTTTGCATTTCTCTAATGGCTAGAGATCTGAGCATTTCCTCATGCGTCTGTTGGCTACCTGAATGTCTTCTTTGGTGAAGTGTCTGTTCATTTCCTTTGCCCATTTTTTAAATGGATTGTCTTTTTGTTGTAGAAGTGTTGGATTTTCTTATAGATTTTAGAGATTAGAACTCTGTCTGATTTGTAATAGCCAAAAAATTTTTTCCCAGTCTGTAGGTTCCCTGTTTACTCTTTTGATGAAGTCTTTTGATGAACATAAGTGTTTAAAATTTAGAAGATTCCAGTTATCTAACTTATCCTCTGGAGCTTGTGTGTTGCTTGCTGTGGTTTGTGTTCTGTTAATGCCATGTTTTAGGGCCTCTATCATTTATCCTATTTTTTCTTCCATGAACTTCATGGTTTTTGCCTTTATATATAGGTCTTTGATCCATTTTGAGTTAGTTTTTGTATATGGTGTGAGGTATGTGTCCTGTTTCACTTTTTTCCAGATTGACATCCATTTTTGCCAGCACAATTTGTTAAAAAGACTGTCTTTTCCCCAGTTGATGGACTTTGGGCCCTTGTCAAAGGTCAGGTGACCATACCCCCCCACACCCCCAGTGATAGATTTCCATCTGGGTTCTCAATTCTGTTCCATTGGTAAGTGTACCTGTCATTATACCAATACCAGGCTGTTTTTTTTTTTGTTTTTTTTTATGACTACCATAGCTATATATGAGGTTCTGAGGTCAGGTAGCACGAGTCCTCCTACTTTATTCTTTTTCCATAGTGCTTCTTCCTTTTCTATATAAAGTTAATGATAAGTTTGTCCATCTCTTTAAAAAATGTTGTTGGTATTTCGATTGGTATTGCATTGTATTTGTAAATAACTTCAAGTAGAATTGTCATTTTCACAATGCTGAGTCTACCTATCCA
Source organism: Elephas maximus indicus (assembly GCF_024166365.1). Lineage (NCBI taxonomy): Eukaryota > Metazoa > Chordata > Mammalia > Proboscidea > Elephantidae > Elephas > Elephas maximus. Next base: position 5,443,882 of record NC_064826.1, read on the forward strand.
TGAGCATGGTATGTTTTTCCATTTATGTAGATCTCTTTTGGTTTCCTGCTGTAAAGTTTTGTAGTTTTGTTTGTATAGATCTTTTACATCCCTGGTTAGATTTATTCCCAAGTATTTTATCTTTTTAGGGGCTATTATAAATGGTATTGTTTTCCTGATTTCCTTTTTGTCATTTTCTTTATTTGTGTATAGGAATCCAACTGATTTTTGTATGTTTATCTTGTATCCTGCTATTCTGCTGACTCTTTCTATTAGTTCCAGTAGTTTCTCAGTAGTCTTTTGGGTTTTCTGTATATAGTATCATATCATCCACAAACAGGCACAGTTTAACTTCTTCATTACTAATTTTGATGCCCTTTATTTCTGTTTCTTGCCTTACTGCTCTAGCTAGGACTTCCAACACAATGGTAAATAGGAGTGGTGATAAAGGGCATCCTTGTCTTGTTCCTGTTCTCAAGGGGAATGTTTTCAGCCTCTCTCCATTAAGAATGATGTTGGCTGTTGGTTTTGCATAGATGTCCTTTATTATGTTGCAAAATTTTCCTTCTATATCTATTTTATTGAGAGTTTTTATCAGGAATGTGCAATGGACTTTGTCAAATGTCTTTTCTGCATCAATTGAGATGATCATCTGATTCTTTTCTTTCTTTTTATTTATGTGGTGGATTATGTTGATTGATTCTCCAATGTTGAACCATCCTTGCATCGCTGGTATGAATCCTACTTGGTTATAGTGTATTATTTTTTATATGATGCTGAATTCTATTGGCTAGAATTTTGTTGAGCATTTTTGCATCTATATTCATAAGAGATATTGGTCTGCAATTTCTCTTTTTTTGGTGTCTTTGCCTGGTTTTGGTATCAGGGTTATGCTGGCTTCATAGAATGAATTCAGATGTATTGCTTCCTTTTCTATGTTCTGAAACAGTTTGCATAGTACTGGTGTAAGTTCTTCTCTGAATGTTTGGTAGGATTCTCCATAACGCCATCTGCGCCAGGGCTTTTTTTTTTTTTTTTTACCTTTTCAAACTCTTCTCTGGTTACATGTCTGTTCAGATTTTCAACATATTGTGTTAGTTTGCGTATGTAGTGTGTTTCTAGAAATTTGTCCATTTCCTCTAGGTTTTTCAATTTGTTGGAGTATAGTTTTTCATACTACTCTATTATGATCCTTTTTATTTCAGTTGGGTCTGTTGTAATGTCCTCCATTTTATTTCTTATTTGGATTATTTGCATCCTTTCCTGTTTTTCTTTTGTATTTGACAAGTGGTTTGTTGATTCTTTCTACTGTTTTTCTAGTCTCTATTTCATTTCTGCTTTGATATTTATTATTTCCATTCTTCTGGTGGCTGTGGGCATCTTTTGTTGTTCTCTTTCTATTTGTTCAAGTTGTGGAGCTAATGTTTTGATTTTGTCCCTTTCTTCTTTTTTGATGTGCACTTCTAGTGCCATAAATTGACCTCTGAGGGAGGCAGGGCCAAGAAAATGGAGTAGTCGGTTGCTTCTGGTGATTCCTCTTACAACAAAAAAGACCCCCCCAAAACAAGTAAAACAATTATATTTATGAGAAGCTAGGAGCCCTGAACATCAAAGGCAAAGTTAGAAAAGAGACTGAGTGGCAGGTGGCAGGAGAGACAGTTCAGAAGCAGAGAGAAGTTGCTGGACCTGAATCACTGGGAACCCTCAGGCACCATTCCAGGAAGCAATTGCTGCGGGCTGGTGGTAGCATTTGGCTGCAGTTTCCTCAGTGAGAAACAGCCAGCTGCACAGCCTGCTCACACCTCCGGAACCAGAGAAGAACGGCGCTCGTGGGAAAAGCTAAGTACTTGTGTATATTTTGCCACGCCCCCAGCCCACAAGGTGGCTTCAGTGGCTGTCGATTTCCCTGGCCCTCAGATAGGTCCTACTGAGCATCCTGAGCCACTCTCTAGGCCTTGCAGAAGGAATAAATTCACAAACATGGAAAAGATAATCTGCCAGCTCCACTCACCTGGGAAACTCCGGACAGAAGTGGCTCCTGTCAAGACATAAATGGTCTGTGGACGTTGAATACCTTTCCCCCCTGCATGGACATGTGTGGCCCTACTTCAGGAGAAGAGGCCCTTGTTGGCAGACTGCAGCTGTTTCAGCTGTGTGGTGGAGAGGTGGCTGTTTGACGTTTGACACCACTTTGCCTGTTAAACAGGGTCCTCACCTACTCACATCAGGGGCCTAATAACCGGTGGCTCCACTCAGATCACCCAGCAACCTGTGACAGGGGCCCAAGGATAACTGGTACCTTCCAGTCCTTACAACCAAAAGCATTGGGTGCCAGCTACAGAACCCATCCACTTGTGTGCTCTAGGGAATAGGGACATGCTTTCCTCACAGACACTCGGGGGATGGTTGTCAGCCCCTGCCTTGTTCAGAGCATGACCCCCTGCTGCAACCAGATACTGGTACCTACACCAATCACCCCGTCCCTCTAAGACGGTAAGACAAAGACTGTACCACACACTTGATGACCAACTACCTGGACACCTGAGCTGAATCCATACAAGAAAAGCAAATAGACTCATAAGCTCATATACCTGATAACAGTTCTAGCCATCTGGTCACAGGACATTAGACCTTCAAAGGTGAAAATAATCAAGCTAGCTCATGCAAGCAGCCTATTTGGGCATGTCAAAACAAAACAAAGCAAGAAGCTAGGATACAGTAAACATACATAAAGTAATCTAATACAATAACTTCTAGGTGGCTCGGAGACACAGTCAATATAAAATCACATAAAGACACAGATCATGATTGCTTCAACAAGTTCTCAAAACAAAGAACCAAGGGATCTTCTGGATGAAGGTGCCATCCTGGAATTACCAGAAGCAGAATATACAGAATTCTTCAAAATGTCAGGAAGGAGATCAGGCAATATGCACTACAAGCCAAAGAACACACAGATAAAGCAGTTGAAGACATTAAAAAAGTTATTCAAGAACACAATGAAAAATTTAATAAGTTGCAAGAATCCATAGAGAGAAAGCAATAAAAAATGCAGAAGATTAACAATAAAATTACAAAATTAGACAACTTATAGAAAGTCAGAGGAACAGAATTGAACAAGTTGAAGATAAAGCACTTGACACCAATATATTTGAAGAAAATCAGATAAAAGAACTAAAAAAATGAACAAACCCTAAGAATCATGTGGGACTCTATCAAGAGAAATAACCTATGAGTGACTGGAGTATCAGAATGGGGAGGGATAACAGAAAATACAGAGAGAAGTGTTGAAGATTTGTTGGCAGAAAACTTCCCTGATATCGTGAAAGATGAGAAGATATGTAATCGAGATGTCCATCAAACTCCACATAAGGTAGATCTTAAAAGAAGTCACAAAGACATATTGTAATCACACTTGCCAAAACCAAAGATAAAGAGAGAATTTTAAGAGTGGCTAGGAGTAATCAAAAAGTCACCTACAAAGAGAGACAACAGGAATAGTCTTGGACTACTCCACAGGAACCATGCAGCCAAGAAGGCAATGGGATGACTTATGTAAAGCATTGAAGGAAAACAATTGCCAGCCAAGAATCACATACCCAGCAAACTGTCTCTCAAATATGAAGGCGAAATTAGGACATTTCCAGATAAACAGAAGTTCAGGAACTTTGTAAACACCAAACCAAAACTACAAGAAATACTAAAGGGCATTCTCTGGTTAGAAAATCAATAATATCAGATATCAACCCAAGGCTGGAACATAGGACGCAGCAACCAGATGTCAACCCAGATAGGGAAATACACAAAAATAAATCATAAAAAAGCTCAAAACAGGGAAACACCAATGTTATTATTTTAAAGACAACATTAAAACAATAAAGACGGTCTAATAAATGTAGTCATAGATCTATCATATGGAGAGGAAGACAAAGCGATATAAAGAAATAAATGTTAGGTTTAAAATTAGAAAAATAGGGGTAAATATTAAGGTAACCACAAAGGAGACTAACAATCCTACTCATCAAAATAAAATACAAGAAAAAAATAGAGACTTAGCAGAAACAAAATCAACAATGAATAAGAGGAAAAGGCAATATGTAAAGATAAACTACTCAGCACAAAAAATTAAGCGGGAAAAAGAAACTGTCAACAACACACAAAAAAAGACATCAAAATGACAGCACTAAACACAAACGTATCCATAATTATGCTAAATGTAAATGGACTACATGCACCAATAAAGAGACAGAGAGTTGCAGATTGAATAAAAAAAAGATCTGTCTATATGCTGCCTACAAGAGACACACCTTAGAATTAGAGACACAAACAAACTAAAACTCAAAGGATGGAAAAAAAATATATATCAAGCAAACAACAATCAAAAAAGAGCAGGAGTGGCAATATTAATTTCTGACAAAATAGACTTTTAAGTAAAACCCACCACAAAGGATAAGGAAGGACACTATATAATGAGTAAAGGGACAATATACCAGGAGGATATAACTATATTAAATATTTATGCGCCCAATGACAGGGCTGCAAGATACATAAAACAAACTCTAACAGCACTGAAAAGTGAGATAGACAACGCCACAATTACACTGGGAGACTTCAACACACCACTTTCGGTGAAGGACAGGATATCCAGAAAGAAGTTCAATAAAGACACAGAAGATCTAAATGCCACAATCAAACAACTTGACCTCATAGACACATAAGAAAGCTCCACCCAACAGCAGCCAAGTATACTTTCTTTTCTAGTGCACCTGGAACATTCTCTAGAATAGACAACATATTAGGTCATAAAGCCAGCCTTAGAAGAATCCAAAACATCAAAATATTACAAAGCATCTTCTCTAACCATAAGGCCAAAAAAGTAGGAATCAAAACCAGAAAAAGCAGGGAAAAGAAATCAAACACTTGGAAACCGAACAATACCCTGCCCCAAAAAACGTGGGTTATAGGAGACATTAAGGATGGAATAAAGAAATTCATAGAATCCAATGAGAATGAAAACACTTCCTATCAGAACCTTTGGGACACAGCTAAAGCAGTGCTCAGAGGTCAATTTACATCAATAAATGCACACATACAAAAAGAAAACATGGCCAAAATCAAAGAATTATCCCTACAACTTGAACAAATAGGAAGAGAGCATCAAAAGAAACCCTCAGGCACTAGAAGAAAAAAAATAATAAAAATTAGAGCAGAATTAAAAGAGAGAACAGAAAAACAATTGAAAGAATTAACAAGACCAAAAGCTGGTTCTTTGAAAAAATTAACAAAATGTATAAACCATTGGCCAAACATACAAAAGAAATACAGGAGAGGAAGCAAATAACGCAAATAAGAAATGAGATGGGCAATCTTACAACAGATACAACTGAAATTAAAAGAATCATATCAGATTACTATGAAAAATTATACTCTAACAAATTTGAAAACCTAGAAGAAATGGATGATTTCCTAGAAACACATTCCCTACCTAAACTAACACAAACAGAAGTAGATCAACTAAATAAACCTATAACAAAGGAAGAGATTGAAAAGGTAATTTAAAAACTGCCAACAACAACAACAACAAAAAACCCTGGCCGACATGGCTTCACTGCGGAGTTGTACCAAACTTTCAGAGAATAGTTAACACCACCACTACTGAAGGTATTTCAGAGCATAGGAAAGGTCAGAATACTCCCAAACTCATTCTATGAAGCCAGCATAACCCCTGATATGAAAACCAGGTAAAGACAACACAAAAAAAGAAAATTAGAGACCTATATCCCTCATGAGCTTAGACGCAAAAATCCTCAACAAAATTCTGGCCAATAGAATTCAACAACATATCAAAAAAATAATTCACCATGAACAAGTGGGATTCATGCTAGGTATGCATGGATGGTTTAACATTAGAAAAACAATTAATGTAATCTTTTATCGTATAAATAAAACAAAAGACAAGAACCACAGGATCTTATCAATTGATGCAGAAAAAGCATTTGAGAAAGTTCAACACCCATTTATGATAAAAACTCTCAGCAAAATAGGAATAGAAGGAAAATTCCTCAACAGCATAAAGGACATTTATACAAGCCAACAGCCAACATCATCCTAAATAGACAGAGTCTGAAAGCATTCCCCTTGAGACTGGGAACAAGATAAGGATGCCTTTTATCACCACTCTTATTCAACATTGTGCTGGGGGTCCTAGCCAGAGCAATTAGGCTAGATAAAGAAATAAAGTGCATCCAGATTGGTAAGGAAGAAGTAAAAGTATCTCTATTTGTAGATGACATGGTCTCATACACAGAAAACCCTAAAAAATCCTCAAGAAAACTACTGAAACTAAGGGAAGAGTTCAGCAGAGTATCGGGATAAAAGATAAACATACAAAAATCAGTTTGATTCCTCTACACCAACAAAAAAAACATCAAAGAGGAAATCACCAAATCAATACCATTTACAGTAGTCCCCACGAGGATAAGATAACCAAAAACCAAACCCATTGCCATCGAGTCGATTCTGACTCATAGCGACCCTATAAGACAGGGTAGAACTGCACCATAGAGTTTCCAAGGAGTGCCTGGTGGATTTGAACTGCCAACTTTTAGGTCAGCAGCCATTATGCTAACCAGTACGCCACCAGGGTTTCCTGAAGATAAGATACTTAGGAATAAATCTTACCAGAGACTTAAAAGACCTATACAAAGAAAACTACAAGACACTACTATAAGAAACTAAAAGAGACCTACATAAGTGGAAAAACATACCTTGCTCGTGCATAGGGAGATTTAACACTGTAAAAATATCTATTCTTCCAAAAGCGATCTATAGACTTAATGCAATTCCAATTCAAATTCCAAGGACATTTTTTAATGAGATGGAGAAACAAATCACCAACTTCATATGGAAGGAAAAGAGGCCCTGGATAAGTAAAGCATTACTGAAAAAGAAGAACAAAGTGGGAGGCCTCACTCTACCTGATTTTAGAATGTATTATACTGCCACAGTAGTCAAAGGAACCTGGTACTGGTACAACAACAGATACATAGACCAGTGGAGCAGAATTGAGAATCCAGACATAAATCCATCCACATTTGAGCAGCTGATATTTGACAATGGCCCAAAGACATTTAAATGGGAAAAAGACAGTTTCTTTAACAAAAGGTGCTGGCAGAACTGGATATACATTTGCAAAAAAATGAAACAAGACCTCACACCATGCACAAAAACAAACTCAAAATGGGTCAAAGAGCTAAATATAAAAATTAAAACAATAAAGATCTTGGAAGAAATATAGGGACAATGCTAGAAGCCCTAATACATGGCATAGACAGTATATAAAACATTACTAACAATGCACAAACAGCAGAAGAGAAACTAGATAACTGGGAGCTCCTAAAATCAAACATCTATGCTCATCCGAAGACTTCACCAGAAGAGTAAAAAGATTACCTACGGACTGGGAAAAAGTTTTTAGCTATGGCATTTCCGATCAGCGTCTGATCTCTACAGTCCACATGATACTGCAAAAACTCAACTACAAAAAGATAAATAACCCAATTAAAAAATGGGCAAAGGATATGATCAGGTACTTCACTAAAGCAGACATTCAGGTAGCTAACAGGTACGTGAGGAAATTCTAATGATCATTAGCCATTAGAGAAATGTGAATCAAAACTACAAGGACATTGCATCTCAATTCAACAATGTTGGTATCAATCCAAAAAATACAAAATAATAAATGTTGGAGAGGTTGTGGAGAGACTGGAACTCTGGCGGGAATGTTAAATGGTATAACCACTTTGGAAATCAATTTGGCGCTTCCTTAAAAAGCTAGAAATAGAAAGAACTATCATACAATCTATTTATAGAAAGAACTACCATATGATACAATCGGAAACCCTGATGGCATAGTGGTTAAGTGCTGTGGCTGCTAACCAAGAGGTCAGCAGTTCAAATCTGCCAGGCGCTCCTTGGAAACTCTATGGGGCAGTTCTACTCTGTCCTGTAGGGTTGCTATGAGTCGGAATCCACTCTACAGCAGTGGGTTTTTTGGTGGTTTTACCATACGATTCACAATCCCACTCCTTGGAATATATCCTAGAGAAGTAAGAGGTGTCACATGAACAGATATATGCACACCCATGTTCCCTGCAGCACTATTTCTAATAGCAAAAAGATGGAAGTAACCAAGATGCCCATCAACAGATGAATGGATAAATTATGGTATATTCACACAATGGAATACCATGCATTGATAAAGAACAGCGATGAATCTGTGAAACATTTCATAACATGGGGGAATCTGGAAGACATTATGCTGAGTGAAATTAGTCAGTTGCAAAAGGACAAATATTGTATGACACCTCTATTACAAGAACTCGAGAAATAGTTTAAACAGAGGAGAAAGTATTCTTTGATGATTAAGAGAGGGGAGGGATGGAGGGAGAGAGAGGGGGATTCACTAATTAACTAATTAGATAGAAGAAAAGAACAAATTTAGGTGAAGGGAAGGAGAACACAATACAAGAGAGGTCAGCACAACTGGACTAAACCAACAACAAAGAAGTTTCCTGAATAAGCCGAATGTTTCAAAGGCCAGTGTAGCTGTGACAGGGGTTTGGGGACCATGGTTTCAGGGGACGTCTAGGTCAATTGGCATAATAAAGTGTATGAAGAAAACATTCTGCATCCCATTTTGGAGAGTGGCATCTGGGATCTTAAACGCTAGCAAGCAGCCATCTAAGATGCATCAATTGGTCTCAACCCACATGGAGCAAAGGAGAATGAAGAACACCAAAGACACAAGGTAAGTAAGTATGAGCCCAAGAGTCAGAATGGGCCACATAAATCAGAGACTACATTAGCCTGAGATCAGAAGAACTATGTGGTGCCTGGCTACAACCGATGACTGCCCTGACAGGGAACACAACGGAGAATCCCTGAAGGAGCAGGAGAGCAGTGGAATGCAGACCTTAAATTCTCGTAAAAAGACCAGACTTAGTGGTCTGACTGAGACTAGTAGGACCCCAGAGGTCATGGCCCCCAGGCCTTCTGTTAGCCCAAGACAGGAACCATTCCCAAAGCCAATTCTTCAGATAGGGATGGGACAGGATTATAAGACAGAAAATGATACTAGTGAGGAGTGAGCTTCTCGGATCAAGTAGACACATGAGACTATGTGGGCAGCTTCTGTCTGGAGGGGAGATGTGAAGGCCAAGTGGGACAGAAGCTGGCTGAGTGGACATGGAAATACAGGGTAGAGAGAAGGAATGTGCTGTCTCGTTAGGGGGAGAGCAACCAGGAGTATGTAGCGAAGTGTACATAAGGTTTTGTATGAGAGACTGACTTGATTCGTGAACTTTCACTTAAAGTACAACAAAAATTAAAAAAAAAAATTGACCTCTGAGGATTGCCTTTGCTGTGTCCCAAAGGTTTTGGTATGATGTGTTTTCATTCTCATTTGATTGTAGGAATTTTTGATTCCATATCTAATTTCTTCTATTACCCAGGGGTTTTTAAGCAGGGTGTTTATTCAGTTTCCATGTAGCTGATTTTTTTTTTTCTTACTTTTCCTGCTGTTAATTTCTGCTTTGATGGCATTGTGGTCAGAGATGGTACTTCGTATTATCTCAGTGTTTTGGATTTTGTTGAGGGTTGCTCTGTGGCCTAAGATGTGGTCTATTCTGGAGAACATTCCATGTGCATTGGAAAAGAATGTGTAGTTTGCAGCTATTGGGTGGAGTGTTCTATATACGTCTACGCGGTCAAGTTGGCCAATTGTGCTCTTTAGCTCTTCTGTATCTTCGCTGGGAAACCCTGGTGGCGAAGCGGTTTAGTGCTACAGCTGCTAACCAAGAGGTCAGCAGCTCAAATCCACGAGGTGCGCCTTGGAAACTCTATGGGGCAGTTCTACTCTGTCCTATAGGGTCGCTATGAGTCGGCAATCGACTCAACGGAGTGGGTTTGTTTTTTTGGTTTTTTATATCTTCACTGAGTTTCTTTCTAGGTGTTCTGTCCTTTACTAAGAGTGGTGTGTTGAAGTCTCCTACTATTATTGTGGAACTGTCAATTTCTCTTTTCAGTGCTGTTAGAGTTTATGCATTTTAGAGCCCTGTCATTGGGTGCGTAGATGTTTATTATGGTTCAGTCTTCTGATGGATTGTCCCTTTAATCATTATATAGCACCCTTCTTTGTCTTTTATAGTGCATTTTGTTTTAAAGTCTATTTTCTCTGAGATTAGTATTGCCACTCCTGCTCTTTTTTTGGTAGTTATTTGCTTGATATATATATTTTTTCCCATCCTTAGATTTTTAATAAATTTACATCTTTGTTTCAAAGGTGTGTCTCTTGTAGACAGCATATTGATGGATCCCGTTTTTTTATCCATTTTGTCACTCTATGTCTCTTTATGGGTGCATTTAGGCCATTTACATCCAGTGTAATTATTGATAGGTCTGTTTATTGCTGTCATTTTGTAGTGCTTTTTTTGTGGTGTTAAGGTTTTCTTTGTTCCTCTTAATCTACTGTGCTGAGTTCCATTTGTTTGTGGATTTCTTTCTCATTTCTTTTGTTTTTGTAGATTTTGTTTTTATTGAGACTTCATGTTTTCTTTTTCTTTTTTTTTTGATGAGTAGGTTTGTTAACTTTCTTTGTGGTTACCTTGAAATTTACCCTTATCTTCCCAGGTTTGAACCGGTTTATTATTACTTGGTATCACCTTGCCTTCCTCTTCATTAGAAACTTCTATACCTCTACTGTTTATTCCCTCTTTTATTGTTCTCACGTTGTTGTCATTTGCAGATTAGCCTCTCTGGTTCCCTGTTGCAATTCTTTTGGTTTTGGGTAGTCCTTGAGAGTTCATTTCCTACTTTGGTATCTCCCATCCTAGATTCAGGCTGTAGTCTGATGTTTGTTCTCAGACTGAAGGATTCCCTTTAATAATTCTTGTAGGTTTGGTTTAGTTTTTACATATTCCCTTCATTTCTGTTTATCTGAAAATGTCCTAATTGCACCATCATATTTAAAAGAACGTTTTGCAGGATATATTATTCGTGGCTGGCAATGTTTTTCTTCAAGGTTTTGTATATATCATCCCATTGTCTTCTTGCCTGCATGGCTTCTGCTGAATAATCAGAGCTTAGTCTTATGTTGCTACTGTTTATGTGACTTTTTGTTTTTCTCGAGCTGCTCACAGGATTTTTTCTTTGGTTTTAGCAAGTGTGATTATGATATGCCTCGGTGTTTTCTTTTGGGGTATATCCTATATGCAGTTCATTGAGCTTCTTGGATGGGAGTTTTACATCATTTATATTAGGGAAGTTTCTGTCAGCAATTCTTCGATGATCCTCTCTGTGTTTCTGTTTTCTCTCTCTGTTCTGGAACTCCAATCACTCATAAATTTTTGCTTTTGATTGCATCACACATTATTCTCAGGGTTTCCTCATTTTTCTTCATCCTTTTTTTCTGATTTTTCCTCAAACAGAATTGTATCCAAGTGTTTGTCTTCAATTTCACTAACCCTGTCTTCTATCATTTCAAACCTGCTCCTCAGTCCTTCTATGACACTGTCCATTTCTAAAATTTTGTTGCTTATCTTTTGGATTTCTAATTATTCTTTTTGTATGATTTCTAGTTGTGAATTTATTTTGGCATTTTGTTCCTGTATTATTTTCCTGAATTCTTCCTTTTTTTGTCTGTATTTTCCATGAATTTGTCTGCCTTTTCCATAAATTTGACTATTTTTCCTTATTTTTGTCTGCTTTTTGCTTCAACTCTTGGCTGGCTCTGAATATTAGAGATTTGAATTCCCTGTTATGTAGCTCTGCTGCCTTTTCTTCTACTGGAAAGTCATCTGGTGTTTTATTTTGGATGCCTACTGGAACCATTCTCTTCTTTTTTTTTTTGTTTGTTTTGATACCGTCTGCTGTCTTTGGGACATTCAGTACTTATTTTCTTCATTTCTTGATTGTAGATTTGTTTGTTTCATCCTGGCTTTTTGTTTCATTTGGTTATGTCTGAGCAGGTGGGCTATGCGTTCTTTGTTGTTTGCTTGTCTGTAATCGTGATACTTTTCACCTCCTTGTCCAATGGGCGGTGCCAGTCACAGCTATGGTGCAGCAGAGCAGGTCCAGCTGAATGGGAGGGGGTGGGATGGGTTGTTTGTGGCACATACTACGGCTGACAGGGTGGACCAGGAATCAGTGCTGCGCAGGTTCTGCTAGGACATGCCTGTGCTACTCAGAGGTGTGATGTTCAGCACACAGTGCAGGTAGGCAGGAAAGAGGGGGGAGATTGTGATGTATGGAGCTAGTATGGGTATGAGAAAGAGGAGAAAGAAACAAAAGCCAAAAACACACACACATACACACACCCAAAAATAAATAAATAATAGAGTGCAAAAGGAGCTTGCCATTGGAGTGGAGAGATGAAAATCTGAGAAATGGAAAGAAGCAAAAAGGAAAAAAGAGAGAGAGAAAAACTAGATAAAAATTTGGAAAAGTAGAAAAGAAAAGCTCCCCGGGATCCCATCAGTGCAGCCGCAAAGACCTGGGAAGTCTTCCAGATTGCACAGTATAGCCTGGCTACAGGAGGTATAGATGTCACACAGCACCAGGTACTCAGAAGACTGGAAAAGAAGGCAAGTACAGACAGATGAGAGCTGAGACATGAAGAAAGACAGGAAGAGAAAAAGAGAGAAAGAAGAAGAAAAAGAAATGCCCCCAGGGATTCCACCTACATGGCTGCGCAGATTGGGGTAATGGCTCCTAGGGCATGCAGTGTGGCCTGGCTAGAAGGGGCTCCCAAGTGCAAAAAGAGAAAGAAAACAAACAAACAAAACAAAACAGAACAAAGCTAAACAAAACAAAACAAGCAAAATGAAAAGCCCCAGGGATTCCACCAGAGTGGTATTGCGGGCTGGGGAAGTGGATTTCCAGTCGAGCAGGGCTTCACAGCCTTTCAAAAAGAAGCAAAGATGGCACTCAGAGCCAAGTGTTTGAGAGAAAGGAGGTGGAGGTGGGGGGAGGCATGGAAGAGACGGAAAGAAGCTACACCAGCTCAGGAAGCCAGCCGGTGCGGATGGGGCAAATCCAAGATGCCCAGGGGGGAAGCAGTTGCCTCCTGGCCAAGAGACTGTGGCCGGCAGGATGCACAGGAGGCCTAAGGGAGAGGGTAAGAAGGGTGGGGGTTAGGAAAGCGTATATTGCTCATTACTGGGTGCTCTGTCTCCCACTGGGAACTTCGTGACGTTGCTTTCCCATACCCACTGTCCACCAATCTGCACTGTGGGTGGGGCGAATCCAAGTGGTGTGGACACTACACTTCCTGGTCAGCTGAGCCACCATAGCCAGTCAGGAAGCTCGGAGGTAGGGCAGCAGGGAGAGGACGGGGGGTGGGAAAGCATGTATCGCTGGTTACCAGTTGCTCTGTCTCCTGCTGGGCGCTCCATGAAGCTGCTTCCTCGTACTCCTTGTCAGCTGACCTCCGGCAGGAGTCCAAGATGGCCAATCCGGGCTGCGTTAGCTGATAAGGAACCTCGGCAAGTATCTCTCTTCGCTCTCAGCCCTGTCAGATTCTTATTCCATTCGGTGTTTGGCTGAGTTCTTTATCTCTTCATTTGACACCTTGGGTTCCAGGAATGACGTTTGTCTGTTTTGCTTAATTTTTCAGGTCTTTGCTATGGAGGGACGGCATGGTGCTTCTGTCTATGGTGCCATATTGGCTGCAAGTCCCTATTTTTTTTTAAGCATAATTTTGCACTTGCGTTTAAAAAAGAAGTACAATTCAGTGATGTTAATTACAATCACTGTGCTGTACAACCATCACCAGTATCCATTTCCAAATGTCTTCAGTCACCCTAAACAGAAACTCGGAGTCCCAGGGTGGTGCAGATGGTTAATGCGTTCAACTGTTAACCAAAAGGTTGGAGGTTTGAGCCTACTCTGAGGCATCATGGAAAAAAAGACTGGCAATCTGCTTCTGAAAAATCAGCCACTGAAAACCCTATGGAGCTCAGTTCTACTCTGACACACACACAAGGTCACCGTGAGTCAAAGTTGACTTAACAGCAACTGGTTTACTAGTTTGAACAAAAGCTCAGTGCCCCTTCAGTCACTTGGACTCTGAGGTAACGTGTTCTCTCCCTTCTTTTTCTTCCCAGCCTTCTCCTCCTAATGGTTCCTCGCGCTGACTTTCAGATGGGGGCATGGAATTAACTGCCAAGTACGTACAAGTAGCTTTTCCATTAGGGGAAACTGTGTGACCAGAAAAGTTCATCTCCACTTAGATTTCATTACTTTGCATCATGCTTGGTAAAGTAGAGGGTCAGCAAAAAAGAGGAAGACCCTCACTGAGATGGATTGACACAGTGCCTGCCACAATGGACTCAGGTGTAGTGATTGTGAGCATGATGCAGGACTGGGCAGTGTTTTGTTCTGTTGTACATGGGTCGCTATGAGTTGGAACTGACTCGACAGCACCTAACAATAATTACTTTGCATAATTCTTGATTACACCCCACTGCCCATCTCCAATCAAATATCCCAGAGAAGAAAATTACTCTGCAATCTTAATTAGATCGGGGAGAGAGGTCTACTATTTGTCTTTTTAAAGTCACGTGATGTAATCCCCAGCCTAATCTTGCAATTTTCTGAAGGCTTTCACATTTTCTTGGCCTCTGCTTCCAAACCCACCTGGGTAATTGATAGCTTACACTTATACTGTCCCAGAAAGACGCTGCTCAGAGTCCACACCAGGGGCATGAGTCTGTCTGACTGCCTGACGTAACATGTAATTTGTAAACAAACACCTGCCAAGCCCCCCTGTTCCCTTAGTGAGTACAGGTGCCATCAAGCCCACCCTGAAGCATCTTCTGAAGGACAGAATTGAACAGGGTTGCAACATGAGGATCCTCAGACTCTTAGATATTACATCAAACTTTCTAAAGAAGAAACTCTTATATCTTTCTTATCAACAATCATAGCTGATGTTCTTCATTGTGGGCAGTGTTTAGTGTACACTAGATTTTATAGATTGTTGTTAGTTGTTGTTGAGTCAATTTCAACTCATGACAACCCCATGTGATATTTTTTATTACTACAGAAAGATGAGCAAATCATAGTTCTCAAAGTTCTCACCATTAAGAACTTGTGCTTGAAAGCCAGCTGGGTTGGGAGGTGGGCACAGGGAACACTAAAGCCCCAAGCGCCCACCTCATTCACACCTAGGCCCACCAGCCTTGGCTCTGAGGGGTCTCAGGCTGTACATGGGGGTACTGCTCACAACCACCCACACACTCCAGTCCTCTGCTCACTCCCTACAGCTCTGTCTCCTTGCCGGATCTCACAGGTCATGCCCCTCTTCAGTGAATGGATGCTAAGCCTTGTTGGTAGAGACTTCTTTGTATCCTCTCTACCCCTAGCCTCCTGCAAGCTGTCTATTAGCTCTAGGAGCTTGGGTCTGGTCCCTCTACAGTGCTCCCTGTGGGGGTGGCCAGCCATGCTATGCCTGGTCTTGGGTCTGATCCCTCTACAGTACTCCCCCTTGAGGGTGGCCAGCCATGCTGTGCCTGGTCTTGGGTCTAGTTCTTCTAAGGTGCCTCTAGCAGGGTGGGCTAGCTAGTGCTATGCTTGGGGTTGGGTCTCGTCTTTCTATGATGCCCCTAGTGAGGATGGGCCAGCCATGCCATGCCTGGTCTTGGGTCTAGTTTTTCTATGGTGTCCCAGTGGGGTGGACCAGCCATGCCACAGCTGGTCTCTGGACCCTCTGCCCTGACTCCCATGCCCAGCCCCATCTCACTGAGTCTCCGTGCGGAAGAGGAACTCGGCCTGGGTGCCCTGGGTGTTGTGCCTCAGGAAGAGCCGGAAGAGGTTCTTGTGAGCACCGTGCAGCTTCATCTCACACTTCTCCCCACGGACAGCAGAGAAGGGGGCGTGGTCAAACACCATGAATCGGCTGCCCCTGCAAATACAGGGCTTTTTAACCAGGTCCCTGGGTCCCCGTTCTCCATCAGCTCTCAAAAACTTAGATCCAAAATCCTTGGTCTTAGCATCTGCAGCCTACAAATTCCCATGCAAACCACAGCTGGTTCTGACCTTGGTCCTAATGTAGTGGCTCCAGAACCCCAGATAGCTTACCAACAGTTTGGCAAACCATATGTCCAGTGCAATGGATACTTCACACCTCAAAGAGCTCAAGGGACAGAACCACTATATACTTTTTAAGGCCCTTAGAGCCCAGGAGTCCCTGCATTGTGTAAACAGTTAACATACTCGGCTGCTAATCAAGAGGTTACAGCTTGAGTCCACCCAGAGATGGACTTGGAAGAAAAGTCCGGTGATCTATTTCTGAAAAACCACTTGTTGAAAACTCTGTGGAGCATAGTTCTCCTCTGACACATGGGTTGCCCTAAGTCTGAGTCGTCTTGACAACACTTGGTTTGGTTTTTGGTTTAGGATGTGAGGGGCAGAACCTAGAGTTGGGTAAGTACCTCCAGGCTAGTGGACTGAGCCCAAAGAAGTCTCAAAAATATCCATCTGGGATGTGATACACTAATTTGCTGCATCTTGCCCTGTGTCTACAACACAGAGCCAGTCCTGCTGTGGGACCCCATGACATAACCTGGGGTACTCCATCTCCTGTTGGGCTTTCCCTCCTCTAGGCCATGACTGGACCCATGGGTGGAGCCATTGGGAGGGATCCTCTGGTCCTCCTCTCCTGCCCCACCCTACCCCTTCTGGGCCAGTGCCCTCCCCTCACTGACTCTCGAGGCCGGGATAGCAGCAGGCAGTCGTTGAAGAGATGCAGGTGGATAGGGCGCGTGTTCAGCTTCCTCCGCAGCCCTGGGGACACACTGAACTCCAAGGCTGTCAACTCCCCACTCTTGACCAGCCAGCGGGACTGCGAGATCAGTGGGAATATCTGTAGGTGGGGGTGAGAGAGGGCTTGTCACAAATGGCCCCTCCTTCCTTACCATGCCCAAACCTGACCTCATAAATTAAATCCCACCCTGATCATGCTGCCTTCCACACTTCCCTGCTGGTCAGAAAGCCCCCAGACTCTGCTCCTCTCTAACCCTCTCTCCCCCACTGTCCACTGTGTGTGGCCCCATGTCCACATGTTAGGCATATGGGAGGTGCCTGTGGTTCCTCCCGGGACAGTGGTTACATGAGCAAGCTCA
Source organism: Elephas maximus indicus (assembly GCF_024166365.1). Classification (NCBI taxonomy): domain Eukaryota; kingdom Metazoa; phylum Chordata; class Mammalia; order Proboscidea; family Elephantidae; genus Elephas; species Elephas maximus. The sequence goes on from NC_064826.1 coordinate 5,461,041, forward strand.
GCCCAGGAGCCTGACAGAAGAGTGAGGGGACAAGAATGGAACAGTGTGATGAGTACCTTAGAAATTCAAAGATTACGGGCCATCCTGGCGCCTGTTCAATGAGGGGGGCAGATGGAATTAGATGTGGGGTGAGAACATGGAGAACCAGGTGGGGTCTGTGGGGAGCTGGAGTGTGGGGAAAGATGAGCTATTGGAATGCAATTCGTGTGTGGATACAGGATTTTCACTATCTGCCCAGAGTTGGAATTGGAATGTGGAATGTCTACCCTAGATTTGTGTTTGGATGGTAGGTTTGGATTCAATTTTATGTTGCTTTGTTTGATGAGACAGAGACTTGAGAAAGAGGGAATTGTTCAAAAGCCAAAAATACATTTTTGAAAAGACTTCCACTGAAAAGTTCTCCTTCATCTACTCACTTCCCGGATGAACCTGTCCTCTGGGTCAACCCTGTTCAGTCTTTTCTCACACACCTGCCCTGAGTTTCTTGATGAACATAAGCAAATGCCTCTTCAGGTCTGTTTCCTCCCACTTTATACCAGAGGTGTACACTTAACAATATACCATGGAGACGGATGAGGGAATTTGGGTACCCCAGGGATAGACAGAGCCCCGGAAAGAGGTGGGAAGTTTGAGCTGACAGGTCAGTGTTCGTGGAGCCATGGGGGTTGTCACAGGATGGGGGGGTGTTCACGGGATGGGGGTGTTCACGGGATGGGGTGGTCTCGGGATTGGTGGGGACCACTCACTCTGCACTCAAACTCTATCTTCTGGCTCAGGTAGATGAGCTCCTCGGTCCGCCGCATCCTCTGGACGTTGCTGTTGCAGTCTCTGATCAGCTGGGGGCGCCAGAGAGGACAGAGGGAGGCACTGAGTTAGGGACTTTGGCCCTGCTCCTGACCCTGGGAAATAGAGTGTGACAGCACACTCTGCTCTACCAGGCTGGGAGAGAGTGGATTAGCGCCAAGATGAAGTCAGTGCTCTGGCGTGCTCGGCATGACCTGATGGAATGCTCCGGGGTGAGTGGAAATGAGAGTAAATCTGGGGGCTGCTGTTGTAAGAGTACAGTCCCTTGATGTGGACAGGGAGACTGTGGGGGTACATGCTGGAGGTGTGGAGGATGTAGGGGGAGGCTGTGGGTGTACACGCTAGAGGTTAGGAAGATGCGGGGCGAGGCTGTGGGTATGCATGCTGGAAGTTTGCAGGATATAGGACGAGGCTGTGGGTGTGCACGCTGGAGGTGTGGAGGATGCAGGGGGAAGCTGTGGGTGTGCACGCTGGAGGTTAGGAGAATGTAGGGGGAGGTTGGGGTGTGCACACTGGAGGTTTGCAGGATGCAGGGAGAGGCTGTGGGTATACACGCTGGAGGTTAGGAGGATGCAGGGGGAGGCTATGGGTGTACATGCTGGAGGTCTGGAAGATGCGGGGGAGACTGGGAATGCACACTGGCGGTTTGGAGGATATGGGGGAGACTTTGGGTGTGCACACTGGAGGCTTGGCAGATACGGGGGAGGCTGTGGGTGTGCCCATTGGAGGTTCGGCAGATGCAGGGGGAGGCTGAGCCTCCCGTTTAGTAGGGTCCCATTCCTGCGCTCTCTGGAATCAGGGCCTGGGTAGGGGAGGGGCTCCCCACAGAGGATGATCCTGGGCTCAGAGTGGGTTGTGGATGCCTACCTCTTCCAGGGCGTGGTGAGCCTTCGTGGCCTCTGCCTCCTCCGAGGAGCCGGGCTGTGTTCTCTTCAGAATGTTCTATATGACAGACAGTGGAAAGGAGCCAGATGGGAAGGGGAAGGAAAACAGGAGGCGTGATTGGGGCAGGGGTGTGTTAAAGGAAGGCCAGCAGGGTGTGGGCAGAAGGGCCTGTGAACATCCCATCCACATGGGTGTGGAGGAGGGGTGCAGGAATGGAAGTCCTCTGCTCAGCTGTAGGATGCCAAAGATGGGCTTCTTGAAGTCCCCCTTTGGGTAGGGAGATGTGAGGCTGTAGGGAGAGGGTCATGGGGAGCAGGCTATGGGGCCATGAAGCTGTGGAGAGAGGGCCGTCGGGGGGCATGGGGCTAAGGGGAGAGGGCCATGGGTGGCCATGGGACTGAGGGGAAAGGGTAGAGCACCATGGGTGGCTATGAGGCTGTGTGTGGGGGCCATGGGGAGACGGTTGTGGGGGGGGAAGTGGGGAAGTCCTGGGGCTGTGTCGGGGGAATAAGGAAGCATGTGGCTGTGGCGACAGGGCTGTGTGAGTGGGGCTGTGGGGCAGCACCTGGAGCAGCAGCTTGAGGCGGGTGATGCGCTGGAAGGGCAGGATCAGGAAGGACTTGAGGGAGAGGCGCTGGCAGACGGGGTCGCTCTCCAGCCTCTCCAGGACCTCCCGGAAGTGGCTGTTGCTGCTCCTGCAGGGGCACCAGCCGGGGTGAGGGGTGGAGGGTGGGGGCACCATGGGGAGGGGGCTCTGTAAGGCCTGACAGGGGGTTTTGTAAGGCCTGTGGAGGGGGGCTCTGTAAGGCCTGGTGGGGGGCTCTGTAAGGCCAGGGGAAGGGAGATCTGTAAGGCTTTGGGGGGCTCTGTAAGGCCTGGGGAGGAGGGATCTGTATGGCCTGGGGGGGAGTGGAATCTGTGAGGGCCCGTGGATGTTTGGGTAGAAAAGAATGGGAGGAGCAGGTTTCAGGAGACCCTGGTGATCTGATCTGATCTGGAGGTGGGCCTGAGATCCCAGGGAAGGCACAAGACAATGTGCTCTGGGACCACCCTCTGGGCTGGGGCTAGGGGCTTGGTGGGAGGTAGAGGAGGGCCCAGGTGGCTGGACAGGGCAGGCCTCACAGCAGGCTCTGGAAGGTGCGCTCCTGGTAGGTCTGGTTGGTGACGTAGGGCAAGTAGACCCGGCGGAAGTGGGGGGCATGGTTCAGGACCACATCACACACGTGGAAGGTGAAGATGTTGTTCTCGAAGTTCTCTTCCAGGTCGGAGAGGAACCTGCACGGGACCAAGCAGGTCTCATGAGGCACGTGGCAGGCTGGGCGTGCTGCCTTTGCTGCCTTGAGTCTGTGGCTGCTTCTCCTCACTGTTGGTGAACTCTGGGACCATCCTCAGCTCCGCATCTAGCTGTTCCCTGGAGCTCATCCCAAAGTGGCCCCGATCCACCTTGCTGTTCCTCATAATCCACTCCCTTTGACCCTCCCTGGTTTTCTGATCTTCACTGCTTCCCACTCCTCATCCTGATGCCGTGCGTGCCCGTGGCAGATCCAGAACCTTAGCCTGGAGGCTTCCTCACAGCCCCATTAACGCACCTGTCCACCCCAGGCCCTCCCCTCTGCTCTTCCTACTGCACAGGAGTTGGGGTCCATAGGGAGCAGGCTCAGTATTGCCCTGACTGTGGCAGGATTTGCAGATGAAGTGAGGGAGGTTAAGTAAGTAAAATTCAGGCGAAGAGGGACTTACGGATTGAATTATGTCCCCAGAAATACGTGTTGGAATCGTAACCCTGTACCTGCAGGTGTGATCCCATTTGGGAATAAGGTTTTCGTTGTTACGTTAGTGAGGCCATATCAGCATAGGATGTGTCCTCAATTTAATGACTTTTGACATATAAAAGGAGCAGATTTGATGCAGAGAAGCAAGCGCCAATAGGGGAAGATAGATGCTATGCAAAGATCACCTTCCTCTAGACCCAGTGCCCTGGTTTGGACATCTAGCCTCCTGAACTGTGAGAAAATAAATTTCTGTTCTTTAAAAAGTCGCAGTCCTAGAGACTAAGATAGGGGTGTCTCACGTGGTGCTGACGTCACGCACGTCCTGCAGACGGGAGAAGAGCCACTGGTGTTCCTGGTTGGACAGGGTGGCCCGGAGTGCGGTGGACAGCTGGAAGTGGTCCACAGCCACATTCAGGCTGCGCAGGTACGAAGCCTCTGAGACAATCAGCTCAAACTTAGCCTAGGAGGTCGGTGGAGAGGAGAAAGATGTTAGAAACCTTCGTTGAACCTCTGGAATAGGCCAGACGTGGTGTGATGTCTAGGGGAGAATGGAGAAGCAAGCAGACCCTCGTACAGATCAGTCACACCTGAGGAAGTTCACCTGATGTAAGGGGAGAGGGAGAGAGCCCTGGAGGCAGGGTGAAGAGCAAGCACCTGCCCCCAAAGATGCAAGAGAAGGGGATGTGGGCAGAAAACAGAGATGTGCCCTGTGACAGGTGGCAAGAGAAGGTAGAGAGGTAGAGAGACGAGGCATGCATGGAAAACAGTGTGGCAATGGAAAAACCACAAAAGGCCTTTACATACGGGACAGCCTGAACAGATTTGTTCTTGTGAAATATTTCTGAGTGCAGTGTGGAGGAAAGGTTAGATGGGGCAAGAGCCCATTATGAAATTACAGTAGTGATTCCAGATGAGAGAGGAAGGCTGGGACCATCCAAGGAGGAGAGGGGATGGTGCCATCATCACATAGGAGGTGGATCTGGAAGGACTTGGTCATCGGCTAGAAACGGGCTGAGAGGGGGAAAGAGTGAGCACTGGGGCCTCGGTTTCTGAGTTGGAAAACTGGAATGGTGGAGTCATTGACAGCGCAGAGGATGCTGAGGGGCGGGCTCAGGGGTGAACGTAGTGGGTTCATTCTGGGGTCTGAGAAGACATGAAAGGAAGGATATTCGAGAAATAAGATGGTGCAGTTCTGGTTGGATAGGAAGAACATAGCACGGGAGAAGTTGGCTGGAGGCCCCAGCATGGACACAATGGCTCACGGCCTCACCTGCTCTAGCTGAGATGGTCCTGCTGGCCATCCAGAATTGCTGCCCCAAGGCAGGTGTGTGGATGGACAGGAGGATGAGGACACACACCTTGGCAATGGCACAGATACCCATGGTCATGGCCAGATCCCCCCCTCCCGCCACAACATGGAAGAGGGCAGCGCAGGTCTATCTGGTCATTGTTCTCACACTCTCAGGCTACATGACTCTGGTGTCTCATCCTTTTATGGAGGCATAGTAACCCCGCCTCTCCAAGGTACTGTGACGGTCACAGGAAACGCAGTCTGTGAAAGCACATTGAAGCCCAGAAGTGCTATTTTATTGAAGGAATGTGTGTGAGAGGGAGAGCTGTAGAGGCCACCTCCCCAGGAACTCGGACGGGGCTGGCACGGAGCCTGGGCTCTTCTCATCTCCTTGTTGGGACCACAGACAAGGGGCAGGTTGGTGATTTCCTAGTATCTTTCACATTTTTTTTTTTTTCACATTCTTTAAAAGTGTAGGTCTGAGCTTTAAGAACCCTAAAAATTGATGATTGTCTTATCTGGCTTGGCAAAAGCACTATTTATCCCTAAGTCCTTCTGGTCAAAATGTTCATCTTCCCAGGCTCTGGAAGGGAGGTACGGCACTACATAACTATCAGACTACATACCAGACCAAATGCTAAAAGTGAGGTGTGTGCTATTTCATTTAAACCACAATCTTGAAATGTAGGCATGGATACCCCCAGTTTGTAGACAAGGAAACTGAGAGGTGATGAAATTATAGAACTTGTCTAAGGCTACACAACCAGTAAGGGGTGAGGCCAGAATTTGAACCCAGGTCCACCTACCTTCAAATTAACATAGTAAATGGCTTTTTGGGGGGAACTTATCTTTTTTGATTCTTCCAGTAACAGTTTGCATCCCAATTTTATAGAGGAGGACCTGGAGGCTTAGAAAGATCAAATAATTTGTCCAAAGCTGTATACTGAAAACAAAACAAAAATCCATTGCCGTCAAGTCGATTCCGACTCATAGTGACCCTATAGGACAGAGTAGAACTTCCCCATAGGGTTTCCAAGGAGTGGCTGGTGGATTCGAACTGCTGACCTCTTGGTTAGCAGCCAAGTAAGATTCATACCCGGGGGATTTACCCCAGAACCCAGATGCATAAAAATTACTCTCATTCCTTTCCATTGCACCATATTGTCTTTCTGGGGAGAGGCTCTACCCCATGCTTCAGGCTGATTGCAAAGAGAAGCTCTCCACACAAAGCCCATCAAGGTCATAACTTACAACCAGACAAACAGCTCCTACTGCAGTCTTGCTACTGGGAGTGAGGTGGGGGCAAGGATTGGTGGGTGTTCTGGGGTCTCCAGGAGACCAACAGACCGCAGGACAGCTGCAGGGGTGCTCTGCAGTGTACCCCACAGAAAGCCCTGGATGGCTGAAGAGGAAACCTTAGCGAGCCTGAAGCTCTAGTTGAAGAAGGCCATTCTAATCTACCCTGAGCAGCCAGGATGGGTGGATCCCACACTCCTCTGACAGAATCCAGAGGCACGGTCACTCTGCATGATTCCCAGCTGTGATGGAGCAAGTTGTGTATGTCCTAACCCCTGGTACCTGGAAATAGGGTCAGTGTGAGGTCACACTGGAGTAGGGTGGATCCCATCTGAGTGGTGTCCCTACAAAAGAGGAGAAAAAGCACAGAAAGAAACACAGAAGGGAGCCAGCCATGTGAAGAAGCATCTACAAGCCAAGAACACCCCGGGCCACCAGAAGCTGGGAGAAGCAAGGAAGAATCCTCCCCTAGAAACTTTGGAGAGACCATGGCCCTGCTGGGACCCCGAATTCGGACTTCTAGAGTTCAGAAGGAGTCCTCCGGTGGTACAAATGGTTAAGTACTCAGCTACTAGCCGAAAGGTTGGAGTGCCTTAGAAGAAAGGCCTGGTGACCTACTTCTGGGAAATCAGCCATTGGAAACCCTACAGAGCACAGTTCCACTCTGACACTCAGGGGATCACCATGAGTCAGAGTAGTTGACTAATGACTGGTCTGACTGGGCTCCAGAACTGTGTAACGCTGAACTTCTATTCTTACAAACCACCCCGTTGATGGCATCTTGTTCGGGCAGCTCTAGGAGACTAACTAACAGCAGGACGGGCAATGAGGAGGGACAGGGGACATCCCAACAAGAGTTCAGGCTTGTCAGTGTGGAGACAACTTAGTCACGGTGTGCCCGCCCGAGTGCGGTGAGGGTAGGGTGACCCTGCCCTGGCTGGTGGTACCTCCTGGAGCTTCTGGTCCTCATGGGTCATGGAGAGCAGCACGGTGCTGTTGCGCACCACAGGGATTTCCTGCCACAGCGAGCTGCTGGAGGCCGAGGAGAGGCGCTGCAGGTAGGACTCAGAGGGGACCAGGGCTTTGCGGGGCTGCCGGGGTGACGCAAGCCCAGGGGCCTCAGCCAGGCTGTCCAACCGCTGCTGACTCTGGATCTCCTTGTTGAGGAACACGTCACTGTACTCCTGGTAGAGCAGCTGGGCTGGGGAGCAGGGGTGAGGACGAGAGAGGGGAGGGCAGGGGAGGGTCATCACTGTACTCCTGGTAGAGCAGCTGGGCTGGGATGCAGGGGTGAGGGTGAGGGAGGGGAGGGTCTCACTGCACTCCTGGTAGAGCAGCTGTGCTGGGGTGCAGGGGTGAGGGTGAGGAAGGGGAGGGTCTCACTGCACTCCTGGTAGAGCAGCTGGGCTGGGTGCAGGGGCGAGGGTGACAATGAGGGGGGCACAGAGAGACATGGAGCCAGTGGATCCCTTGTCCCATGTACTGCCCAGCCCCCCTCCAGCTGGTAGAGTCCAGGGGCTGCGGCTCTGGTTCAAGGTACTCACAGGAGTTGATGAGCTTTGAGCAGCGTCTGGAGAAGCCTCCCATTGCCTCCTTTGGCTTTTTCTCCCTGTGGCAGGAAGAGGGGTTCTGGGTGCTGCCTGGCCACTTGACACCAAGGACCTCCAGGGGTCACCAGGGACAAAGTCTGAGCTCTGGAATGTTGTTGGGCATCAGGGTCACCCACCTTGGGGCCACCCTTGGCTGCTCTGGAGGCCACATGGAACTGTACTGGGACTGAGATCAAGGCCAAAGGACTTAGAGAGCAGGAGCCTAGACTCAGCTGCAGAGCCAGGGCCTGAGGCCTCTCTGCCCTGGAGTTTGGTGTGGGTGCCCAGCCCTCCTTATCCCCGGAAGAGACAGGCATGTGCCAGCTGAGGTCTTGCACCCCTCGTCAACTAAGTGAAAAGTCTCAGTGTGTCCAATGGGAGAGATGGCAACTCACCGGAAAATGATGGTGTCTGAGGAGCCGGAGGCCCGTTCCATGGCTGGACTTCTTGTATCTGAAAACAGAAATGGGTCATTCAGAGACTCAAGGAAGGGGTCTGGGGGGGAGGCAGGCATCAGAGGGGGAGGTGGGCATCAGTGGGGGTGGCAGGTGTTGGGGGGGAGGCAGGTGTGATGGGCAGGGAGGGCCGGGCTGGGCTGGAGCAGCAGGGGCAGTGCCATGGGGGCAGCTAGGGTGCCCAGTCCTCATGGTGGGATGTGCACTGGCAAGCACTGTCCCGGAGGGAATCAGCAGGTCTTGTACCTGGGACACAGGAGGGCATCCAGAACAACCAGGGGAAAGAGAAACAAGGGGAACGAAGGGAGCCAGGGCTGGCTGGCGGGCAGGGGTGAACGTGAGCTCAGAGGTGCCCAGTGGGGGTGGGGTGGAGCCAGAAAGGGCCTCATGGGACCTGGGGACAGGATGGGTGGGGGTGAGCGTCCAGCTCTGCTCACCTGAGGTGTCCTCGGACAGAATGGAGGGCCTGCGCAGGCCCTGCCGGTTCCAGCCCTTGCTGTTGCTATGCCCCTCCCCGGGGGTTGGTCCGCTGCCACCAGGCAGGGGTCTGCCTGGGTCTCTCTGATGGGGCCAGCTGGAAGACTTCTCTAGGGATTGGTGGTCAGGTCTCTCTGGAGGCCTCGTCCAGCCCAGCTCTGATCCCCGAGAGCTGCTGGCTCCCTCCTGAGGGACTGCTCTTCTTGAGGGTCCTCGGGTGGGGCCCCTCAGCTCCTCTGTGAGCCAGGACCCATCCTCTGGGGGCCAACCAGTGGTGGGGGACGAGAGGCTCAGAAAGTTTGTTGCGTTGCTGAAAGCCATGCCGGAGGCCCTGTCACTCCTACCCCTGCTGGCATGTGCCAAGGGGTCGGTGGACAGGCCAGCAGCAGGGGGCCAGGAGGTGCGGCCAGCTGAGGGGGACAAGGGTGTTGACCAGTCCTGCCCCCCAGGCCTTGGCCTGGCCTGGCCCCCTGCGCTCATGAGCCCCCCCTGAGTGCTTCTGCTCCTGGCCCTGGCCTTCGGAGGCAGAGGGGGCGGCTCAATGGGAGGGTCCATAGTGGGGAGGGGAGGCAGCGGCTTATAGGTCCTGGGGCTCCTGGACAAGGAGCTGGAGGAAGGCAGGGGCTGGGGACCATCGGGCGTGGGGGGCAAAGGCTTGTTGTATCTGGGCTTAGGGGGCAGAAAGGTCTGAGCAGAGTCAGGGAAGTCCGGGGTGGCAGGCAGGGGCCGAAGCTGTCTTGCCACAAGTGGGTCAGATGGGCACTTGGGGGGGCAGTGGGGCCCTGAGCCGAGGGCAAGGGGGGCCGGGTGGCTGTGCTGCTGTGGTCTGGGGGCCACTGCCTGAAGACAGGAGTCTCTCTCCCCTGTGGGGGACAGAACGTGCCTCTTCTCGAGGGGGAGTGGGGGCTCAGGGATCCTCCTATCTACAGAGACCAGGGGTGGGGCTGGGGCTGAGCTATGCTGGCAAGCCCAAGGGTGGGCACCACCCGCCCCCTCAGGCTCAGAGTAGGGCACCTCCAGGCCCTGCCACAGAGTGGGTGATGCCATCTGGGGTTCCACGGTGATGCTACTGTCCCTTCTGCTCCTCCTGTCCCTCCTTGGGGTTACAGAGCCGTAGATGGCAGGTTTGGGGGGCCTCGGGGGTGGCTCCGAGTGGGAGAAAGAAAGCGACCTGGTTGCCAGGTCTGGCAGGAGCCTGGTCCGATGGGGGCTCGTAAAGGAGCTGCTCCTCAGGTGTAGGCCAGTCCCTGAGGGGCTGGCTGGGGGGCTCTGCGGGGGGGACCCCGTGGGGCTGACCGGGAGGCTTTGAAGAGGGGGCCCTGTGGAGCTGACCAAGGGGCTCTGCAGGGGGGACCCTGTGGGGCCGGCTGGGGGGCTCTGTGGGGGGGGCCCCGTGGGGCTGGGGCACAGGTCCCAGGCGGCCTCTGTGGAGGAGGAGTCATGGGGGGTAGCCGTGGGGGTCTCAGGAGTCACACAGAGAATGGGACTGTTTCTGGAGAGAGAGGTCCTGGAAACTTCTGGAGATCCCACAGCAGGACAGGTCTCCACTGCGGGGCTGGTGGGCAATGAGGCGACTGAACAGGGGGACGCCTGAGCAGAACTGCCAGGAGCCAAGTCCAGTGTCCATGGCGGTGTCCCCAAGGTGCTGGTGGAGACTGTCCTGGACCCCAACCCCTGCTTGGGCCCCTCTTGGTGGCCTTCCTGAGATGCCTCTTTGTCAGGGGATGCCCAGGTAGGGAGGGGGCTAGGTGGGGACATGGGCAAGTGGGACTGTCCTGGCTCTGTGCCAGGGGTCAGAGCAGGTGGGGACACTTCCCCAGCCTGGGGGCCTACCTGAGCCTGGGGAACCCCAGTTATGGGACAAGAGGCCTCTGGGAACAGGTCACAGGGAGGAGGGATGCCTGGGGACAGGGGAACCAGAGTGGAGGGGTCATTGTGCTCTGCCTGCTCTCCCCTGGCCCCTGGTCCGCTCCCAGCATGGTCTCCTGGGTCCCCCTCACCTGCCTCTTCCCCACACTTCTCTACTGGAATCAGCGCCAGGTCCAGACCCTGGTCTTCCTGCTTCCCAGGCACCTCCTCCGGCTTCTCTTCAGGCTGAGCGTCCACCCCATTCTCCTCTGGCGGCTGGGGCCTCCCCCCACTCTCCTCTTGACCCCACTGGCCATGAGTCAGGCCTCCCAGCCCCCCAGTCTCCACACCTTCCTGCCCCTGCTCAGGGTCCTGCCTCTGCTCCCCCTTCCTCCCATTAACCTGCTTCTCTGCTGGCTCCTGCACCCCCTGGAACCCCACTCCCTGCTGCTCCTGCCCCTCCCACCTGGGGGACCCCTGGGGATACATGCACCCAGCTTGCCCACGCCTTTGCTGTGGCTTCTCCTGGGCCTGGGGGGTCCCTGCAGTGCACTCTCTCCAGGGTGGCCCAGGGCTAGTAGGAGCAGGATTGTCTGGAGAAGCTTCCTCCCACTCCTCCATGTGCCCAGCTCCCCAGGCCAGAAGTTCTGCTTCCTGCCTGCTGTCCTGTTCACTGGGAACCAGCACCGGGTCCAGCCTATGCCCAGTGGCTGGGTGGCCCCAGAGCTCTGGGCACGTGGGCATCTTGGCCTGGCTGTTGGCTGCCCCAAGCTCGGTTGCAGGGATCTCCTGGTTGGCTGCGGGGGTCTCCTGGTTGGCCGCGGGGGTCTCCTGGTTGGAAGCGGGGGTCTCCTGGTTGGCCGCGGGGGTCTCCTGGTTGGAAGCGGGGGTCTCCTGGTTGGCCGCGGGGGTCTCCTGGTTGGAAGCGGGGGTCTCCTGGTTGGCCGCGGGGGTCTCCTGGTTGGCCGCGGGGGTCTCCTGGTTGGCCGCGGGGGTCTCCTGGTTGGCCGCGGGGGTCTCCTGGTTGGAAGCGGGGGTCTCCTGGTTGGCCGCGGGGGTCTCCTGGTTGGAAGCGGGGGTCTCCTGGTTGGAAGCGGGGGTCTCCTGGTTGGAAGCGGGGGTCTCCTGGTTGGAAGCGGGGGTCTCCTGGTTGGAAGCGGGGGTCTCCTGGTTGGCCGCGGGGGTCTCCTGGTTGGCCGCGGGGGTCTCCTGGTTGGCCGCGGGGGTCTCCTGGTTGGACGCGGGGGTCTCCTGGTTGGCCGCGGGGGTCTCCTGGTTGGCCGCGGGGGTCTCCTGGTTGGAAGCGGGGGTCTCCTGGTTGGCCGCGGGGGTCTCCTGGTTGGCCGCGGGGGTCTCCTGGTTGGCCGCGGGGGTCTCCTGGTTGGACGCGGGGGTCTCCTGGTTGGCCGCGGGGGTCTCCTGGTTGGCCGCGGGGGTCTCCTGGTTGGCCGCGGGGGTCTCCTGGTTGGCCGCGGGAGTCTCCTGGTGGGTCTCCTTGTCTATAGAGCCATCCTCAGGGAACAGGGGCACGATCTCAGCTAAGCAGCCGCTTGTATTCCTCAACTCTCCCCGAGGGGTCTCCGAGTGTCTGTGGCCCTCCACCTCCTCATGGGACAGGCTCTCTGGAGCTTCGGGCCCTGGGCCAGGGGCCTGGCTGTCCCTCATGAACCCTGAGATGGTGGGAGTGGGGGTCAAGTCTTCCTGCGGGGGCTCCGCAGTCTCCATCAGGGCTGGATCCTGAGCAGCAAGAGAAGACAAAGGCCTCTATCCCCTTCCGCTTTTACCTATCAGAGAGGCCATTGAGAACAGTAGTGAGGACACTTGCTGGGTTCCATTCAGGGCCATTCTTTGAGACAAAAGGCAGTCCACATTGTCAGCAGTAACCTCCCTAAAACTTATTATTTCACAACTATTTACCCCATGCTGGGCATTCAGCAGTTAGTGAAACGAACAACATGACAAAGGCCTGACACTCAAGGGGCTTCCAGTCTTATGGGAGTGACAGACATTAAATAATAAAATCAGACGATAAATCTGTTGTTGAGAGGGCCGCAGGCTCCCCCTGGTCATTTCCCTCTAATTGTAGGCTGTCTTATTCTGTCTCTCCCAGCCAGTCTCCGACATCAAGGGTGACTCAGCCCCATCACCCCCAGACGCTGCACGGCGGCCCGCCCTGGACCTAACACCCAGAGAGGTAGTGTCAGGAGGGGGCTTCCCTTTGGAGCTGCAGCATGGGGTTAAAATCAGCCAGGTTGGGATCATTACTATTCCCAACCTCCTGTTTACGCGGTCCGGATTTTACTCATCTTTCTACTTCCCATAGCATCTAGCAATCAATTAACAATCTTGTTTCTGTTTTAGAGGCAGCCGCTATAAGGTGAAATGATAATTCAACTTACTGAATTAGCACCGCAGTAGAAACGATTGTAAGGAACCCCGGTGGTACAATGGTTAAGCACTTGGTTGCTAACCAAAAGGTCAGTTGGAACTCACCCAGCAGCTCCTCAGGAGAAAACATCTGGCATTCTGCTCCCATAAAGATTACAGTCTTGATCGAATTGACAACAATTGGAAAGATTAGATAGGAACCTTACGGGGCAGTGAGTTTATGTTAATAGGGGAGGAACAACTCAGAAAAGGAGGGTGAGAATAGTTGCACAACTCAAAGAATGTAATGAATGTCACTAATTGGACACGTAGAAACTTCTTAATCGGTGTATATTTTGCTATGTATGTTCTCAACGACAACAACAAAATAAATAAAATTTAGAAAAAAAAAAAGATCTCAGCTTAGGAAAGCCTATAAGGCAGTTCTACTCTGTCACATGGGGTCTCTGTGAGACAGAATCCACTCAATGGTACCCAACAATACTCTCAATTCTTATCCTCTTTAAGGAGCCCTGGTGGTGCAATGGTTAAGCACTTGGCTGCTAACTGAAAGGCTGGTGGTGGTTCGAACCCACCCAGAAGCTCTGTGAGAAAAAGAGCCGGTGATCTGCTCCTGTAAAAACTGCAGCCTAGAAAACCCCATGGGGCAGTTCTACTCTGCCATGTGGGGTCTCTGTAAGTTGATACTGACTTGACGGCACCCAACAGCAATACAAGTCACGATCTTTACCAGCTCCAACTAGCCTACACAGCTGTCTCACCCCATGACTTCCCCTCTCTTTTCTCCAACAACCTTGTGGACTGTACTTCTCAGTTTTCTGAACTTCCCACCTCTTTTCTCACTTCCAGCGGATCTCCTCTTCTCCCATGTCACGAAGATTTGGAAGCTAACAGAGAGGGACTGTCTCCATGTCTTGTAACCAGGTCTGTAGAGCTGCCGGCATGGATTTCCATTGTTTCCAACTCCCTTCCCCTGACAGTGCAAAACGTGTCCCTCCTCTCTAAGCACCGTCTCGTATCACTGCCCTCTCAGGGACCTCATGCAATGGATTATCTGGTTCTCTCATGGCTTCGCTGGTGGTGTAGTGGTTAAGTGTTACAGCTGCTAACCAAAAGGTCAGTAGTTCAGATCTACCAGGGGCTCCTTGGAAACTCTATGCGACAGTTCTATTCTGTCCTAAAGGGTTGCTACGAGTCAGAATTGAGTCGATGGCAATGGGTTTTTTTTTTTTTGTCTTATGCCTTACACCTTCGCCGTTCTCTCTCTGCTGGAACCGCCCCACTAGTATTTCGGCATGCTCATGTCCTTCTCATCTTTCAAACTTCTAAAAGGAGTTCTTCATATCTGTTGTCTTCATGTCCTCACATCCCAACTACCTCCAACCTAGCTTCAGGAAGTACCGATTTGTCAACATCCCCTAGAATGCTCATCATGTTAATTCCAAAGGAGGCTCTATGACCCTAGTTTTGGATGATTCTTGGCAGTATTTCCCACTATTGATGATAGATATACTTTTTCTTCCTTCTTTTTTTTTTGGTAAGACTATATCTTCCTGGTGTAGCCCCCTTCAGCTTTCCCCAACTCTCTAGGTTAAACTGTACTTCTTCTTTGTTGCACTTATACAATTATAATTATGTAACTATGCACATTTTTTTACTTAGCATCTGTTATGGATTGAATGAAGGTGAGCTGCGTGGCGCAACTCATTTGTGGTTGTCCACTGACCTAAAGATTGGCAATATGAACCCATCCAGCAGCTCCATGGGAGAAAGACCTGGCGATTTGCTTCCGTAAAGATTACAGCCAAGAAAACCCTATGGAGTGGTTTTATTCTGTCACAAATTGGATCGCCATGAGTCAGAATCAACTTGACAGTAACGGGCTCATGGAATGAGTTGTGTCTCCCCCAAAAGATGTTGAAGTCTTAGCCCCTCTACTTGTGAATGTGACCTTGTTTGGAAGTGAGGTCTATTTTTTAAGATATTGTCAGTAAAGTCATTCTGGAGTGGGGTGGGTCCTAGCAGTAATCCTTTCTGAGTGGGGTCTTATAAATGGGATGACATGGAGTCACACATAGGGAGAGGATCCACCTATAAATCAAGGAATGTCTGGAACCACCAGAAGCTGAAAGAGACAAGTAAGGATCTTCCCTTAGGGCTGAAAGAGAAAGAGCACAGCCCTCCCGACACCCTGAATCTGGACTCCCAGCCTCTGGAACTGTGAGACAATAAATGTCTGCCCTTAGCCACCCACTTTGTGGTATTTGGCAGCCCCAGGACACCAAGACATCATCCATCCCATCCAAAAGATGGTGAGCTTCATGAGCTCAAGAACTCCACCTGTCTTGCTCACCACTCCATACCTAGCATAATACCTGGCCCATACTACGTGCTTAGTAAGTAGTTTTCAAACCAAGATTGAAATCCCTGTTTTCCTCCTTGCCCACACCCCTCATATCTAGTCAACCACCAAGTCCGATGACCCCACCCGCTAACTGTCCCTCAAATCTGTCTGCTTCTCTCCATAACCGCTGTGAGCCCCTGGTCCGTGCTGCACCCCCTGACCCAGGCACTGCTCCTGGGCACACCTGTGCACACCTATGCACTGGCCTCCTCACATCTCCTCCTGCTCTAGTCCAACTCCCCACAGCAACTGAGGGAGCTTCCAACGCACCACCTGTAGCTTCAAACTCTTCAACGTCTTCTGACTGCACCTGGGACAGAGCCCAGGTACTTCCTATGGGTTATATGCCTGCTACAGCCTTGGCTCTGCTGCACTCTTCAGGATTCCCATCACCCACCAGCACCCCATCTGTCCCCTTCCTGCCCCGTGTTCAGTTCCTTCTGTGCCCCCTATCCAGGTCTCCCCATGAGCTGCACCTCAGCCTGGAACCCTTTTTTCCTGTCCTGCCCAAGCCCAGAGAACCCTCTCCTTCTCCGCAGACACTTGTAATTTCATATTCTACGTCTGTTTTCCTGGTTCAGCCTTGAACTTCACAAGAGCACAAACACTGCCCAATCGCTGAGTGGGAAACCATGTTGTCGCCCAATCAAGATTTATGGCATGCGTGGATGAAAGGAGAACACGGAGCTAAAAGGTTCAATTTCTAGTTCTGCCTTTTTCTTTTTTTTTTTTGATATCTTGCTAGTTTTAAGACTACTGTAGAACTAATTTATTTGAATACTCATTTTGTATCTTTAAAAAAGTGATAAAATGCTTCCTCCACAGAGTTCTGATGAAGATTAAATAAGATAACATAAAAAGTGCATTGTTAAATGGAAAGGGCCACATAGGTGTTAAACCTGGTGCTGTCAAGTCAATTCTGATTCATAGCAACCCTGTAGGATAGAGTAGAACTGCCCTATAGGGTCTCCTAGGCTGTAAACCTTTACAGAATTACGTTGCCAGGCCTTTCTCCCGTGGAGTGGCTGGTGGGTTCAAACCGCCAGCATTTTGGTTAGCAGCCAAGTGCTTAACTACTGCGCCACACTCATAGCAACCCTATAGGACAGAGTAGGACTGGTTCATTGGGTTTCCAAGGGTGTAATCTTTAGAGAGCAGACTGCCACATCTTTCTCCTGCAGTGGGTCACCAGAGTTCCTTACATAGGTGTTAGACACTGTTATTTTTGTTGACATGGGACAGAAAAAGTGTAAGACAGAGAGAAATTGAATTTATGAGCTGGGAAGACCTTCAGAGACACACAGAAAACTTTGCTCCATTTACAGAGGAGGAAACTGAGGATCAGGTAACCTGGACACTTGCTCAAATTCCCTAAGCAAAAGGTGCAGGTGAACCCAGGTCTCTTAACCTAGGTCTACATATACCCTCAGACACTGCAGTAAGAAAGCTGGCTGAGCAAAAGCCTAGGGAAGACCCCGGAATTAACTGACCCCACGGCCATACCTGTACATGCACCTTCCTTGGCTGGCCAGGGCTGAAAGTGGGGGCCCATGGGCCAGAATGCCTGCCCCCCTGCTGAGCCACCGACCCATACACACATACACATATGTGCACACACTACACACACACACACCCAACACATACCAACATCACACATGCACGCACACAGATGCACACATGCACACACACACGTGCCCCCTACATAGCACACACAGAGACACACATGTACACATATATGTTCACATACATAAGTGCACACACATTCAGGTACATACATACATGCACGCACATCCCCACACATACACCAGCACCACACATACACACATGCATACACAGATGCACACGTGTGTACATACACACATGCATGTGCCCCTACATACACATACCACACAACATACACTCGACCCACACACAACACACACAGATAGACACAGAGACACACACATACACATGTGCACATGCACACACACACCTGTATACACACACACCCCACACACACACACCACACATATAGACATATATACATGCACGCACACACACACACACAGAAACACACACGACACACACTCATACACAGTGAGCCACCCTTAGAGGCGCTATACGATGGAACCTGACTGTCACGGACTGAACTGTGTCTCCCAAACTCACGACGAAGTCCTATCCCCTGTACCTGAGAACGTGACCCTGCTTAGACAGTGTCTTTGCAGATATCATCTGTTACTAAGAGGTCACACCACAGTCCTAATCCATGTGAGTGGTGTCCTTACAAAAAGAGGAGAAAGGTCACAGAGAGACAGAGGAAGGAGGCCGTGTGACAATGCATCTACAAGCCAAGGAAGTCCTGGGGCCACCAGAGCTGGGAGAGGCAAGGAAGTGTCCTCCCTGAGAGCCTTCAGAGAGCACGGCCCAGCTGACACCTTGATTTCAGACTTGCGGCTACCAGAGCTGTAAGAGAATAACTTTCTGTTCTTATAAGCCACCCAGTCTGTGGTATTTTGTTATGGCCACCATGGGAAACTTCTGCAGTGGCATAGCCAAACAGGCAGAGCTCCAGCCTCCCCGCAGGTGGAGTATGTGACAGGGCCCTGCCGTCTATGACACAGATACCATCTATGTGGGTCAAAGAGCCTGTCTCACGTGAGCAGGCCTGAGTGGAAGGACTCATGTTCTTTCCCAGTGAGCTGACTCACTGTCTGACTTGCTTCCTCTATCCAAACTCTACAGGGGACACTGGGGGTGACCACACACTAAATAGTATGCACCCTGCAGACACTCTGAAGCTCAGCTCCTACCTGCCCAAGGAGACACGTGTGGCTAAACCTGCAGTTTCCCTTCATCCACCTCGGTGTGACCCCAGCCCTCTGCCCTCCACACACCATCCTGTGCTTTGTCCTCAAAATAAATGGCCCCCAAATATATGTTTCTGGCATACCCAGGCTCTATCTGTACGTACCACGTGCCACACGGACACCTTCGGAGCCTCGTTAGTGATACAGCGGTGCCTCCTGCCGTCTTTGCCCAGCTGGAAATTTTGGGGGTCATGGCATAGCCATTTACCCAACTGGAGAAAGAACACACCCCATGTCCCTGCCTGCTCCTGCCATAGTAATCCCATCGCACCCAGGTGGGGCACAGCTGAGCACGACCACCACAGAAGACCTACAGGTGGCCTTACCCACGTAAGAGCACCAAGGCCATTTCTGCGTCACTCCCCACTGCACCCAGGCAGGGCACTGCCGAGCATGACCACCACAGAAGACCTACAGGTGGCCTTACCCATGTAAGGGCACCAAGGCCGTTTCTGCGTCACTCCCCACTGCACCCAGGTAGGGCACTGCCAAGCACGACCAGCACAGAAGACCTGCAGGTGCCTTACTCATGTCAGGGCACCAAGGTCGTTTCTGCACCACCTCCTCACCCCCTCTGCACTGGGGGTGAGTGATCCCTGTTCCCTGTGCACGGGTAGAGAGAAGGCAGGGCACTGTGGCAACCTGGCCCTCCTGCAGACTAAGGGCATTTGCATCCGCCTGACTGGTCCACATGCAACTCTGTCAGAGACAAGCTCAAGTCCCCCACTGACACAGTGTGACAGACAGAGCTCTGGTCCCATCCAACCCCAGTACCAGCTCTTGTCCATGTCTGGCCCCCAGGGTAAACTTACATTTCAAAGATACCCCTGTCACACACTCTTTGGGCTGACATTGGGGCCACGTGTGTGCCTTGGGACCAGGTCTCCTTGATTTTCTGGCAATGTCCATTTCAAATATTCTGACTTCCCCACCAATCCCTGGAGTTCTCTTGAGATGACAACACTTCTTTCTCATTTAAACTTTGTCTTTCAGACTGCGGCTCGCAGTAGGGAAATGCCTCATCTGATTTAGAAAGTAAGATGACCATCAGATGTCGACCTTTTTCACTGTGTTCACGGGACTGCCCCGTGTGTGACCACACCAAAAACCCAAACCTGCTGCTACTGAGCCGACTGTGTGTTACAGGGCAGAGACTGCTCTGTAGGGTTTTCTTGGCTGTGACCTTTCAGGAGCAGATTACTAGGACTTCCTTCCAGTGCCACCAAGTGGGTTCGAATGGCCAACTTTTCAGCTGCTAGTGGAGCACTTGGAGCCCTGGTGGTGCAGTGGTTAACAGCTCACTGGCAGTTCAAATCCACCAGCAGCTCCTTGGAAATCCTATGGGGCAGTTCTGCTCTGTCCTATAGGGTCTCTAAGAGTTGGAATCGACTCAGTGGCAATGTTTATTTTTTTTGTTGAGCACTTAACCGACTGTATCACCCAGGGACCACACACTACAAAAATGACAAAATAAGAGCAGCTTTCTGGACCCCTGACCTCTAAGACCTATGTCCCACCCACTTTAGGGAAGCCCTGCCCTCCCAGAGGAGACTGCAATCAACATTTTTCCTATAGGGTTGTTATGAGTTGGAATTGACTAGAAGGCGATGGGTTTGCTTATTTTTGGGGGGGGAATGTCTGGATATCTGGACATATCACATCATCACTGCCCCGCAGACCCTGGGGTCTCCCCAGAACATCAGAAGCAGCCACAGTGCTAACACGTACCCCCCAGCACACCTGTGGTCCTGATGCTGCCTACACAGTTATCATGTGAGCCACCTGTTCAGACCTGAGAGTCACCCTGTTCTGGCTCACTGCAGACACTCTACCTGACCTGATCCTGTCTGTTCACTCCACAGACACCGTGTGTGGCCCAGCCCCTGTCTACACCAGATGCTGCATGTCTCCTGTAGGTGCGTACGCCACAGACACCTGAACAACACAGTGGCTCCTGTTCACCCCATGAGCAGCCTGTTGCTGCCTGCACACGCCCCAGAGAGCTTGACCCCTCCAGACACCGTGGATAATGTGTTGTGTCTGCCCCAAAGACATCACGCTCAGTATAGCCCCAGACAGCCTCTGACAGGCCATGACTGGCAGCACACACTCTGGGCCCCTGCACACAGGAAGACACCGGGCTCTGCTTGGAAATACTGCATCCTGTGGTAGGAGCCTTCCTAATCCACCTCTTGGCTGTCCCCTTCCCCGCTAGCAGAGTGTCATTTCTTCCTCCTGGCACCCCGTTTCCCCATCCTCCACCTCACCCCAAGAGCCCCACAATGGACTTCCCTTTCAGGTGACCCTCAGGTGAGTTAATAAATGAGCCCCACTGTGGGGCCTCTCCACACTCCAGGTGTGAATAACACAGGACATTGGAGAAGGAGGCCATGTCCACAGATTAAACATGGGGAGGTGGTTAAGTGGAGCAGGGAGCTTCCAGTGTAGCTGAGGATGGAAGCCATAGATAGAGTAGGGTGGTGAGCCTGGAGCTGAGGAAGGAGGAAGCCAGCAAGGACAAGTCAGCCTAGCTCCCAGCCCGCCTGCTGACACACCCTCCCTGGATCTGACATCAGTCCTGACCAGAGGTCACTTGTGGGGAGACAGGCAGCGGTGAATGTGGGGATCAGGAGAGATGGGGCTGAGGCCAGGATTCAGGACAGGCTGGCTGAGGGAATTGTAAATGATGCTCAGGCCCGGGCCCAGTCTGGAGTCCTGGCCCCCGGCCCTGGGCCCTCCTCCTTTCCCAGTGAAGAATGCAGTGTGGTGTTAACAAGGAGCTTCGGGAGGCGCTCCCCGCACCTGCCCATGGGGTGGGGACCTCACTTCTAGGGTGGGGCCCTCACTCCTAAGATGGGAAGCCTTGCTGGTGGAGAGGGGTGCGCACATAGACACACACAAGGTCGCAAACACGTACGGAGGAAGGTAAATGCAGGCCTGGCCACGGCGAAAGACAGAAGAACGCACGTCCTGTAGGCTTTCCTAGAAGAGGGTCTCGATCATCCCCCGTGGGGGCCGCTCCCTCCGGGCCTCGGCGGGCCCCACCCGGCGACGGCGCACCTGGCCAACGGGCGCACCTGGGCCGGCGCCCACTTCCGCGGCCGGCCGGCCGGAAGCGTACTTTTCGGGAAGAAGGTCCCGGCGGCTCCCCTCCTCTTCCTGCCCGGCCTGGGGGTGCTCGCGGCGCACACCAGGTGGCCCGCCCGCCCCCGTTTCCGGGCCGCCAGGCAGGTCGCCTTGGCCGCGCCCCCTCGTCTGCGCCCCTTACCTCTTTGGGCCGGGGACCTGCGCCCACCCGGCCGGTCACATGCTGTCCGCGAGGGTCCGCGGCCCGCCGTGTCCCCGCGCAGGCCCGGCGCCCGCAGACGGGAGGAGGGCCCAGCCTCCTGGAAGTTTCAGGTGAGGAAACCTGGGCACACCTTCCCGGGGGAGGGGCGGTCGATCGCGGCCTCATTGGTGTGAAGGCGGCGGTGCGTCAGAGCCGGGCAGGCCAGGCAGGCCAGCGGCGCGCCCGGGGCCCGGAGACCGAGGGGGCAGGGGACCGAGGGGGCCAGGGGGACAGATCCGGGGCAGGGGCGCAGAATAGAGGGCAGAGGGGAGAAGGGGGCAGGGTGGGGGGACAAGGGGCCAGAGTGGGAGGCAGGGGGGGAGAAGAGAGGCAGAACGGGGGACGGGGGGAACAGAGCGGGCAGGGGCAGGACAGGTGCAGAGCAGGGGTCGGGGGCACGGCCGGGGGCAGGGGACCTAGGGGAATGAGAGGACAGACAGGGGTGGGGGCAGAGCTGGAAAGGCAACAGAGGGGGAAGGTAAGACAGAGGTGGGGGGGGTTACAAAAGTAGTACAGAGGAGGGAGAGAGGAAGTCAAATAATGGAGTGTGAAGGAAGGTCAAGCAGAACAGGGGGGACAGAGTCGGGTGGCGCTCACCCATTTGTGTCCTGTGGGCTTCAATTTGCTGGGCTGAGTTAGGACCCCTGTGTTTTACTCTCCCTGGTCAGATGGGCCAGGTTGGGTCGGATGGGTGGTGATTTACTTCTGAAAGGAATGTTGATACTAGCTCAAAAGTTTTAAAATTGAGGGCTTCTCAGAGATTAACAAGCCTTGTGCTGGAGGAAGACGGAGGCTTAAGAAGTGCAAAGGCCACCCCGACTTGTGGGGTTCCTGCATTGGGTCCCCCTGATGTGCTTGTTGAGTCTTTCTGGGTCACTTTATGGTTAGGTCACTTAGGATTCACTGGGAGGCCCCAGGAGTTATGTGGGGCAGAGAGGGCTGCCTATCCTGGTTTCAGAATACTAGGGCGTTAAGGGGGAAAGAAAGAGCCCTGGTTGCACATTGCTTAAAGCACTTGACTGCTAACCAAAAGATGGGTAGTTTGACACTACCAGCCACTCCTTGGGGGAAAGATGTGGCACTCTGCTTCCTTAAAGATTTACAGCCTTGAAAACCCTGTGGGATCGCTGTGAATCAGAATCGATTCAACAGCAGTGGGTTTTTTGGGGGTAAGGCCAAGAGAGACTTCTGTGCTAGGCCACTGGCTGCGATGTTCTGTGGCCTGATAAAGGCTGGATTTTAGAAGAAAGGACTGGGAGGCCCAGGGGAGAGCAGAACAATTCCGTAGGCAGTAAGGATGACTTCCTGGGACTGTATGTGCGATGGCTTGTTGCAGGGTCACCCTGGATATGCACCTGGAGTGGTTTTACAGGCTGTGGAAGAATAAACAGCCTTGGTTCAGGACTCCTGGGGTGCTGTACCTGGTGCAGCCAAGAAGACACTTGCTACATGGCCTGGCCTCAGGATGCCATCTGTTCACACCCCTTATAGCTGGATCAGGAGGTGCGATTTTAGTGCCAGCAAAGGTTGCCAAGATTCTTGGGGTTTAAAAACAAACAAACAAAAGCTAGATTGGCATCAATAAGTGGTACAATAAATATTAAATTTTTTTAAAAAGTGGGCTGCCAAGCTTACCTATCAGATTAGCCAAGATTGAAAAGGTTAATAACTACACCCACATTGTTGGTGGAGGGCTTGGGGAGTGGGCTATGGAGACAGAAAGGGTGCCATTGCCTTAAAAAAAACAAAACAAAGTCCTTTAATAGCTTTCCTGGGTTTTCAGAAATAAGCAGGCTGTAGTCTCTGGTGTTGCAGGTCTCCCAGTCAAGTGGGGACAGCTAATGCTGCGGTGTAGTACCTCTTAGGAAGTACCTCTTAGCATAGAGTGGTAGGAGTTTGAAAGAAGGATAGATCTTAATATCCTTTTGTTAAGTTTATAAATCAACACAGAAATGATGGTGATGGGCAGCAATTACATCAAAAGGTACACTGTCCCCAAGTTTGAGAGGCTCCCCAAATATCTCCTGTAGGACTGTTCTTAACTTGGCTGCATGTTATTATTCTATTGAGCATCCCCCAAGTGTCTGGTCAATGATGTCTGAGAATGACTAGGTCTTTCCACAGGATGAGCATAACCAGTAAACCCGTTGCTGTCCAGCCAACTCCAACTCATGGCGACCCCATGTGTGTCAGAATAGAACTGTGCTCCATAAGGCTTTCGGTGGCGATTTTTCAGAAGTAGAACATCAGGCCTTTCTTCCGAGGTGCCTCTGGGTGGACCTGAATCTCCAACCTGAACCTGCAAACAGCATGTTCACTGTTGGAACCACGCAAGGACTCCAGCATGGAGAGAGCTATGTTAAAGTGCCAGGAATAGTGAAGACGTAGTAGAGTCATTTCCTGCATTGCAGTAGTCAGGCTCTGGGGGTGCCATAACTCAGGTTGTCTGGATTTGGGAGTTCTTTGGGTTGTTTTGGAAATCCTCCAAAATTCTTGGAAGAGAAGGGCAGGAATGGGGATCAGACTCCTGGGGTTGGAAAGTAATGACATGTTTATTTAAGTTCTGTTGGGTTGCTCTCTAGAATGGCTGTGCTGGTTGGGTGCCGACCATAGTGCAGGAGAATCCCAACAGCCCCACGTCCCACCAAACACTTGGCATTATCAGGTTCCCGAATTTTGACTCAGCTAGAAAAGGACATCATGTTTGGTAAAGTAGAGGAGCAGTGAAAATGCAGGAAACCCTCAATGAGATGGATTGACACAGTTGCGGAAACAATGGATTCAAACATACCAAGGGTCATGAAGATGGCACAGGACCAGGGAACGTTTCATTCTCTTGTATATGGGGTTACCACGAGTTGGAGCCAGCTCGATGGCACCCAACAACAATGACAATTTGGACTCATCTCATGGCTGCAAGGTGGTATTTTATTGCTGTTTAATTTTCATTTCTCTGATCACAGCTGGGTTTGAGCATCTCTTATATACTTGTTAGCATTTTGTGTTTCCACTTGTGATCATTGGCTGTTCATGTCTTCTGCCCATTGTTCCACTGGGTCTCTGCCCTTTTCTTGCTGATTTGTGGGACCGTGTTGTATATTCTCAGTTAGTCTACTGGAAGTTTTCGACATTGAAAACAGCATCTCCTAGTGATCTGAACAGAAATGTATAATTTTTATGTAATAAAATTTATTTTTTGTCATGTGATTTCTGCTTTTGTTTTTTTATTAAAAAGCCCTTGCCCGCTCTTATGCTATACACTGGTTCTTGTTTATTTTATTACTTTTCTGGTTTAATTTTCCACTCTGAGTCCATCTTCTTATATAGATAGTAGGTAGATGTTCAATCTTATTTTTATCCACACAGTGAGCCACTTCTCTTGACACCGATTTTGCTTTTTTCATTGATACCGGTAATGTACCTGTTATAATTATTATTATTTACTCCGTGATCTTGGTAGACTGTATTCTCTATCTCAAATGCTCTTTCTCCTTTCTCTGCCTGTTTATCAAACTCCTAGTGATTTTTTTCAATGCACAAGTCATACGTATTGTCAACTCTGAAACCTTTCCTAGTGTCAGCAAATGGAGTTACCCATTGCCCTCAAGTCGATTCCGGCTCATAGCGACCTTTTAGGACAGAGTAGAACTGCCCCATAGGGTTTCCAAGGAGTGGCTAGTGGATTTGAACTGCCATCCTTTTGGTTAGCAGCTAAGTTCTTAACCACTGTGCCACCATGACTCCACAAATGGAGTAAGTCATCTTTTATTTTGTGCTACCACAACATACCCAATATAGACTTCTATTATTATATTTATAATGCTATGAAGTTGTAACTAATTTTTTATTGTCCTTCTCCCCTGATAAATTGTAGGCTTGCTAAGATTGGGACCCTGTACTCTCTCTCCTGTGACTTCTAAGTTCAGCATAGCTTATGACATACTGTAGGTAATCAGTTTTGAAAAAGTGATTGAGTACACTCACGGTGGAAGTATGTGATTTTAGTCTACACTGATCATGTGGTTCTAGACATGAAACTGACTTTCTATTCATCAGTAAAATAAACAAATTTCTGCCTGTATTTTCTTAATTATGGAGATGCTATGACAATGCATATTACAAAAAAGCTATGAATCTGGTTAAAGATTTTTCAAAAGAACATCCCAACTATGAAGACCAGGTGAGTGAACGATGAACCCTGCCCTGAAGTGATGAACAAGGACCGAGAGAGATTCTCCAACACCCTGCTCACCCTTCTGCGTCTTCTCTAATTACAGTGAAACCTGTGAGAGCCAGAACTCTATGGGACTGCCTTGTTTTTCAGGATCTTGCAAGTGTTCTGCCTTTGACAGGGTGCAGCCTGGCTATCTGCTTCCAAAAAATCAGCCACCGAAAACCCCACGGAGCACAGTTCTACTTTGCCAGCCTGGGGTCATTGTCATGAGCTGTGGTTGACTCAACAGCAGCTGGGTTTTTTGTTTGGTTGGTTTTTATTCATTGTGCGAAGGGTGGGGTTCACTAGTTCCACTACTCACTGGATAGGTACCAGGGTTTGAATTTTCATGCCAAACGAATGAACCCCCAGGCCAGACCTATTGCCATTCAGTTGATTTTATGGACTCATAGTGACCCTACAGGACGGAGTAGAACTGCCGTATAGGGCTTCCAAGGAGTAGCTGGTGGATTTGAACTGCCAACCTTTTGGTTAGCGGCTGAGCTCTAAAGCACTGTGCCCCCAGGGCTCCATTGAACCCCCAGGACATACAAATTAAGATTATTGAATAAATATAGATGATGATTTTCCTTTAACCTCCCAGAGAGCTCAGGGTGGCCTCCAACTCACCCTGAGATAGAAGAGAACCAAAATTCTCACAATGAGTGAGTATTTGGATGGGAAACTGTGAATCTCAACTGACATCTGTCCTTGGGAATGGTGCTTCCATTTTCTGGAGAAAGGGTTACAAAAATTGCATCTTAATAACAAATGTTACTAATGGAGGTGCTCGAAGAAACAGAGAGAAAAGCCAGTCTGGGGTAATTTTATACCACTCAGTTTCCCTTTTAATTGAAGAGTAGAACTCAATCGCAAATTATAACCTTCCTTTCACCAATGTTTTGGAAATTAGAGTGTATATTGTGAACTCTTATCCCTTTTAGTCATTTATTTTCCTTTTGTCCTATTTTCCTCTTTCAACATTCTTTAATTTAATTTTATCTTACTGCTTGTGTATATGTATACTTACTGATGAGTGATACTATATTCTCTTTGGTATAAGAGAAGAAATACACATATACACGTGCGTGCATGCCTAAATACAGACCTGAATGCAAGCAATACTAGCTCTTACACTGGTAGGAAGAGGCAGTTAGGGTTCCAAGAGTTCCTTTGCCGGGATCTGAATGCGAAATATTTTTGCTTCCATTTTTACTCATCCACCTTTTATTGTTCTCTTATTTGGGTGAAGCAGGAAAGCATGCATTGCTTTCTCATGGTATTGAAAGTATGAGTTGGGTCTTTGTGTATTGCCTCTCCAGATGCACATAATAAAAAGTGGAAACTGATAACACGGTGTTTGTTTTAAACCCAGACAGGACCTTAATGCTGCCCTGAAGGCTCTGACACCATCTTTTCCTATTGCTGATTGGAAGTCATCAACCTCAGCCCTCATCTCAAGTTTTTGACATCAGTGTCTGGAGGTGTCCTGTCCAGCTATCAGTGTCCGCAGCTTGGTACGAGTGCCCCTCCCCCACTCTAACCGTTACTATCCCACTCTTCTTCCAGAATATATGTATATATGTGTATATAGAGAGAGAGCCCTGGTGGCACAGTGGGTAAGAGCTTAGGCTGCTAACCAAATGGTTGGCAGTTGGAATCCACCAGTTGCTCCTTGGAAACCCTATGGGACAGTTCTACTCTGTCCTATAGGGTTGCTATGAGTCAGAATCAACTCAATGGCAATGGAATATAAATATATATATTTAAGCCAAATATATATATAAAACCAAATCAAAACAAACCAATTACCGTCAAGTTGATTTTGACTCATGTCGACCTCCTGTGTGTTGGAATAGAATTGTGCTCCATAAGGTTTTCAGTGTCTGATTTTTCTGAAGTTAATTGCCAGACCTTCCTTTTGAGGCACCTCTGAGTAGACTCAAACTGCCAACCTTTGGGTTAGCAGCCGAGTGCGCTAACCATTTGCACCACTCAGGGACTCCTATATATGGGGGTAAATTCAAAGGGGAGGAAGATTTGTGGGGGCTGCATGGACAGGAAAGGCTTTACCATGGAGGGAGCTTTGAGCTGCCCCTGGTGGGGGTGTGGGTGAGGTTTAGGGACACATGCCCAGGGTACTTGGCCTCTGTGCTGCGCCTACATTCCGGATATCTAGTTCCTGAGGAAATTGAGGTTTCGACCTGGCAGAAGCTATAGCACCATCTTGTGGAAACAAATGCTTTCAGATCTCACAAGCCTTTTTGTTCTGAAAATTCTAGTCGTCTGTTAAAACATCAATCCTGAAATGCACTCCTGGGGAGGTCATTGATGAGTAACAGAAGGTCTCCTGTACATTCTACATCTTTGGCGTCTAGGTTTGCAGTTAGTGCTTGGCCAGAGGCTGCTTTCTTATTGGAAGAGTAATCATACATGCTGAGGACCCAGTATTCTCTCCCCAGCCCCAACTCAATTCTTTCAGGCTGTATCCTCTTGCATGGGTTTGTACCATGTCCCAGGGGATACTGTCTTGGTTGAATTTAGCGAAGTGACTGTAAATCTCCAGAGCAAAAGAAGCACTGGACTCCATTTCTCTCTTCTGCCTCCTCTGGGGTACCTGGCAGCTCCTCTCTCATCTGCAAGTGATTGAGTTCTTTGACCCAAGACTCGGAAACGGGAACCCTTTAATGTCTCAGGAGCTAACACAGTGTAATGTGAGCCCAAGGAAGAATTTGTCACTGCAAAAAAAAAAAAAAAAAAAAAATTTTTTTTTTTTTAGTGGCTTACACATTGTTTCCTATAAATTTTATTGGGTCTACTAAAAAATAATTCCATTAAGAATCATAATTAATTAGGCAAGGCCAAGAT
Source organism: Elephas maximus indicus (assembly GCF_024166365.1). NCBI lineage: Eukaryota > Metazoa > Chordata > Mammalia > Proboscidea > Elephantidae > Elephas > Elephas maximus. The sequence continues at coordinate 5,489,508 of NC_064826.1, forward strand.
GGTGGAGTAGTCAGATGCTTCTGGTGATCCCTCTTACAACAAAGACCCGAAAACACAGTGAAATGATTATATAAATGACAAGAAAGGACCCCTAAACATCAAAGGCAAAGTTAGAAAACTGAGCGGCAGGGGAAGAGAGAGACAGTTCAGAAGTTGCGAAGAGTTGCCAGACCTGAATTGCTGGGAACCCTTAACCAACATTCCCTGGAGCAGCCGTGGCGGAGCTGGCGATAGCATTCCAGATGCAGTTGCCCCAGAAAGAGACAGTGAGCCACACAGCCTACTCGCACCTCCAGAAACAGAGAAGAATGGCGCTCTCGGTGAAAGCTAATTACTTGCATTTGTTTTACTGTGCCCCCAGCCCCCAAGCCAGCTTCAGTGACTGTCGATTTCCCTGAGCCTAAGATAGGTCCTGCTGCGCATCCTGAGCCATTCTCCCAGCCTTGAAGAAGGAATAAATGCACAACTGGGGAAAAAGATAATCTACCACCTCCACTAAGCTGGGGAGCTCAGGACAGAAGTGGCTCCTGTCCAGGCACAAATAGTCCATGGACATTGAGTATCTTTCACCCCTGCATGGACCTGTGTTGGCCCATTTCAGGAGCATAAGCCCTTGTTGGCAGACTGCAACTGTTTCAGCTGTGCGGTGAAGAGGTGGGTGTTTGATGTTTGACACGGATTTGCCTGTTAAACAGTCCTCACCTACCCACATCAGGGGCCTAAGGACTGGTGGCTCCACCTATGTCACCTAGCCACCCATGACAGGGGTCCAAGGACAAGTGGTACCTCCCAGTCCTTATAACCAAAAGCATTGGGTGCCCAGGGTCTGGCTGAAGAACCCACCCACCTGTGCACTCTAGAGAACAGGGACACTTTTCTCACAAACACTCGGGGGATGGGTGTCAGCCCCCTGCCTTGTTCAGAGTGTGACTCCCTGCTGCAACCAGATATGTGTACCTACACTAATCACCCTTGCCCCTATATGACTGTAGGATGGAGCCTGTACCACACACTTGATGACCAGCTACCTGGACACCTGAGGTGAAGCCATTCAAGAAAAGAGAATGGACTCTTAGGCTCATATACCTGGTAACAGCTCTAGCCATCTGGTGACAAAATGTTAGAGCTTCAAGGGTGAAAATAATCAAGCTAGCTCACTCAGGCAGCCTATGTGGGCATATCAAAACAAAACAAAACAAGAAGCTAGGATTCAGTAACCAAACATAAAATAAACTAATACAATAACTTATAGATGGCTCAGAGACAATAGTCAATATCAAATCACATAAAGAAGCAGACCATGATTGCTTCAAGAAGCTCTCAAAACAAAGAATCAAGGAGTCTTCCAGAATAGGGTGTCTTCCCGGAATTACCAGTTGCAGAATACAAAAGATTAATATACAGAACTCTTCAAGACATTGGAAACTCTGGTGGTGTAGCGGTTAAGAGCTACATCTGGTAACCAAAAGGTTGGCAGTTCAGATCCACCAGGAACTCCTTGGAAACTCTATGGGGCCATTCTACCCTGTCCTATAGGGTTCCTATGAGTCAGAATCGACTCAACGGCAATGGGTTTGGTTCGGGTCTTCAAGACATCAGGAAAGATATCAGGCAAAATGCAGAACAGAGCAAGGAACACACAGATAAAGCAGTTGAAAAAATTAAAAAGATTATTCAAGAACATAATGAAAAAATTAATAAGCTGCAAGAACCCATAGAGAGACAGCAATCAGAAATTCAAATTAACAATAAAATTACAGAATTAGACAACTCAATAGAAAGTCAGAGCACCAGAATTGAGGAAGTGGAAGCCAAAATTAGTGAGATTGAAGATAAAACACTTAGCACCAAAATATTTGAAGAAAAATCAGATAAAAAAATTATAAAAAAATGAAGAAACCCTAAGAATCATGTGGGAGTCTGTCAAGAGAAATAACCTACGAGTGGTTGGAGTATCAGAACAGAGAAGGATGACAGAAAATACAGAGGATTGCTGAACATTTGTTGACAGAAAATTTCCCAGATATCGTGAAAGATGAGAAGATATCCATCCAAGATGCTCATCGAACTCCACATAAAGTAGATCTCAAAAGAAACTCACCAAGACATATTATAATCAAAGCCAAAGATAAAGAGAATTTTAAGAGTGGCTGGGGTAATCAAAAAGTCACCTACAAAGGAGAGTCAATAAGAATAAGCTCAGAGTACTCGGCAGAAACCATGCAGGATAGAAGGCATTGGGATGACTTACATAAATCACTGAAGGAAAAAAAAATTGCCAGCCAAGGATTGTATATCCAGCAAAACTGTCTCTCAAATATGAAGGTAAAATTAGGACATTTCCAGATGAATAGTTTAGAGACTTCATAAAAACCAAACCAAAACTACAAGAAATACTAAAGGGAGTTCTCTGGTTAGAAAATCAGTAATATCAGATATCAACCCAAGACTAGAACATAGGACAGAGCAACCAGATGTCAACCCAGATAGGGAAATCACAAAAATAAATCAAGATAAAAAAATGCTCAAAACAGGGTGACAGTGATGTCATTATGTAAAAGAAGACAACATTAAAACAATAAAGAGGGACTAAGAAATGTAGTCATAGATCTTTCATATGGAGAGGAAGTCAAGATGATATAAAGAAATAAAAGTTAGGTTTAAACTTAGAAAAATAGGGGTAAATATTAAGGTAACCACAAAGGAGACTAACAACCCTATTCATCAAAATAAAATACAAGAAAAAAAATAAAGACTCAGCAAAAACAAAATCAACAACAACAAATAAGAGGAAAAGACAATATATAAACTATTCAGCACAAAAAATTAAGTGTGAATAAAAAACTGTCAACAGAACAAAAGACATCAAAATGACAGCACTACATTCCTACCTATCCATAATTATGCTGAATGTAAATGGACTAAACGCATCAATAAAGACACAGAGAGTGGCAGAATGGATAAAAAAACATGATCCGTCTATATGCTGCTAACAAGAGACATACCTTAGATTTAGAGACACAAAGAAACTAAGGCTCAAAGGATGGAAAAAATATAGCAAGCAAACAACAGTCAAAAAAGAGCTGGAGTGGCAATATTAATTTCTGACAAAATAAATAAAGTTAAATTTAAAAACTTTAATAAAGTTAAATCAACCATAAAGAATAAGGAAGGACACAATATAATGTTTAAAAGGACAATATACCAGGATATAACCATATTAAATATTTATGCACACAATGACAGGGCTTGAAGATACATAAAACAAACTCTAACAGCATTGAAAAGTGAGATAGACAGCTCCACAATAATAGTAGGAGGCTTCAACGTACCACTTTTTGGTGAAGGACAGAACATCCAGAAAGAAACTCAGTAAAGACACTGAAAATCTAAATGCCACAATCAACCAACTTTACCTCATAGACATATACAGAACACTCCACCCAACAGCAGCAAAGTATACTTTCTTTTCCAGTGCACATGAAACATTCTCTAGAATAGACCACATATTATGTCATAAAGCAAGCCTTAAGAGAATCCAAAACATCGAAATATTACAAAGCATCTTCTCTGACCATAAGGCCATAAAAGTAAAAATCAATAACAGAAAAAGCAGGGAAAAGAAATCAAACACTTGGAAACTGAACAATACCCTGCTCAAAAACAACTGGGTTATTGAAGACATTAAGGATGGAATAAAGAAATTGATAGAATCCAATGAGAATGAAAATACTTCCTATTGGAACCATTGGGAAACAGCTAAAGCAGTACACACATACAAAAAGAAAAAAGGGCCCAAATCAAAGAATTATCCCTTCAATTTGAACAAATAGAAAGAGAGCAACAAAAGAAACTTTCAGGCACCAGAAGAAAGCAACTAATAAAAACTAGAGCAGAATTAAGTGAAAAAGAGAAAGGAAAAACAATTGAAAGTGTTAACAAGACCGAAATCTGGTTCTTTGAAAAAATGAACAAAATTGATAAACCATTGGCCAAACTGACAAAAGAAAAACAGGAGAGGAAGCAAATCACCTGAAAAAGAAATGAGATGGGCGATATCACAACAGACCCAACTGAAATTAAAAGAATCATCTCAGATTACTATGAAAAATTGTATTCTAATAAATTTGAAAACCTGGAAGACATGGATAAATTTGTAGAAACACCCTACCTACCTAAACTAACACAAACAGAGGGAGAGCAACTAAATAAACCCATAACAAAACAAGAGATTGAAAGATAATCAAAAATCTTACAACAACAACAACAAAAAAGCCCTGGCCTGGACAGCTTCAGTGGAGAGTTCTACCAAACTTTCAGAGAAGAGTTAACACTATTACAAGTTAAGGTTATTTCAGAGCATAGAAAAGAATGGAATTCTAAACTCATTTTATGAAGCCAGCATATCCCTGATACCAAAACCAGGAAAGACACCACAAAAAAAAGAAAATTACAAACATCATGAACTTAGATGCAAAAATCCTCAACCAAATTCTAGCCAATAGAATTCAACAACATATCAAAAAAGAAAAGAAAAAAAAAAATTCACCATAACCAAGCGGGATTCATACCAGGTATGCAGGGAGGGTTCAACGTTAGGAAAACAATTAATGTAACCCATTATATAAATAAAACCAAAGATAAAAACCACATGATCTTGTCAATTGATGCAGAAAAGGCATTTGACAAAGTTCGACACCCATTCATAATAAAAACTCTCAGTAAATTGGAATAGAAGGAAGATTCCTCAGCATAATAAAGGGCATTTATAGAAAGCCAACAGGCAACATCATCCTAAATGGAGAGATTCTGAAAGCATTCCCCTTGAAAACCAGAATCAGGCAAGGATGCCCATTATCACCACTCTTATCAACATTGTGCTGGAGGTCCTAGCCAGAGCAATTGTTGTTGTTGTTAGGTGCCCTCGAGTCAGTTCTGACTCATAGTGACCGGTCCTGCGCCATCCTTACACTCGTTGTTATGCTTGAGCTCATTGTTGCAGCCACTGTGTCAATCCACCTTGTTGAGAGTCTTCCTCTTTTCCGCTGACCCTGTACTCTGCCAAGCATGATGTCCTCCTCCAGGGACTGATCCCTCCTGACAACATGTCCAAAGTATGTAAGATGCAGTCTCGCCACGGAAGCAGCAGTCAAGAAATCAAAAGATGCATTGCATTGGGCAAATCTACTGCCATAGCAATTAGGCTAGATAAAGAAATAAAGGGCATCCAGATTGGTAAGGAAGAAGTAAGAGTATCTCTATTTGCAGATAACATGATCTTATACACAGATAACGCTAAAGAATCCTCAAGAAAACTACTGAAAGTAGTAGAAGAGTTCAGCAGAGTATCATGATAGAAGATAAATATACAAAAATCAGTTGGATTCCTCTATACCAACAAAAAGAACATTGAAGAGGAAATCAGCAAATCAGTACCATTTACAGTACTCCCAAGAAGATAAAATACTTAGGAACAGATCTTAACAGAGACTTAAAAGACCTATACAAAGAAAACTACAAGGTACTACTGCAAGAAACCAAAAGAGACCTACATAAGTGGAAAACCATACCTTGCTTATGGATAAAAGATTCAATGTTGTAAAAATATCTATTCTACCAAAAGCGATCTGTAGATTCAATGCAGTTCTGATCCAAATTCTAAAGGCATTTTTTTAATGAGACGGAGAAATAAATCACCAACTTCATATGGAAGGGAAAGATGCCCCAGATAAGTAAACCATTACTGAAAAAAAAAGGCAAAGTGGGAGGTCTCACACTATCCGCTTTTAGAACCTACTATACCACCACAGTAGTCAAAACAGCCTGGTACTGGTACAACAACAGTTACATAGACCAATGGAACAGAATTGAAAATGCAGACATAAATCCATCCACATATGAAAAAAAAAAAAAATATGAGCAGCTGATATTTGCCAAAGGCCCAAAGTCAGTTAAATGGGGAAAAGATAGTCTGTTTAACAAACGGTCCTGACATAGCTGGATATCCATGTGCAAAAAAATAAAACAAGACCCATACCTTACACCATGCACAAAACAAACTCAAAATGGTAAAAGACCTAAACGTAAAATCTAAAATGATAAAGATCATGGAAGAAAAAATAGGCACAATGTTAGGAGCCCTAATACATGGCATAAACAGCATACAAAACATTACTAACAATGCAGAAGAGAAACTAGATAACTGGGAGCTCCTAAAAATCAAACACCTATGCTCATCCAACCCCCACGTGTCTGTTACTTTGTCGTAATGTGGGGGCTTGTGTGCTGCTGTGATGCTGGAAGCTATGCCACCAGTACTCACACACCAGCAGGGTCACCCGTGGAGGACAGGTTTCAGCTGAGCTTCCAGACTAAGACAGACTAGGAAGAAGGACCCGGCAGTCTACTTCTGAAAAGCATTAGCCAGTGAAAATCTTATGAATAGCAGCGGAACGTTGTCTAATATAGTGCTGGAAGATGAGTCCCCCAGGTTGGAAGGCACTCAAAAGATTACTGAGGAAGAGCTGCCTCCTCAAAATAGAGTCGACCTTAATGATGTGGGTGGAGTAAAGCTTCCGGGACCTACATTTGCTGATGTGGCACAACTCAAAACAAGAAGAAACAGCTGCAAACATCCATTAATAACTAGAACCTGGAATGTATGAAGTATGAATCTAGGAAAATTAAAAATCATCAAAAATGAAATGGAATGCATAAACATTGATATCCTAGGCATTAATGAGCTGAAAGGGACTGGTATTGGCCATTTTGAATCCGACAATCATATAGTCTACTATGCTGGGAATGACAACTCGAAGAGGAATGATGTTGCATTCATCGTGAAAAAGAACGTTTCAAGATCTATCCTGAAGTACAGTGCTGTCAGTGATAGGATAATATCCATACGCGTACAAGGAAGACCAGTTAATATGACTATTATTCAAATTTACGCACCAACCACTAGGGTCAAATATGAAGAAATAGAAGATTTTTATCAGCTGCTACAGTCTGAAATTGATCGAACATGCAATCAAGATGCATTGATAATTACTGGCGATTGGAAGGCAAAAGTTGGAAACAAAGAAGAAGGATCAGTAATTGGAAAATATGGCCTTGGTGATAGAAACAATGCCGGAGAACCAATGATAGAATTTTGCAAGACCAACAACTTTTTCATCGCAAATACCTTCTTTCACCAACATAAATGGAGACTATACACATGGACCTCGCCAGATGGAACAAACAGAAATCAAATTGACTACATCTGTGGAAAGAGACGATGGAAAAGCTCAATATCATCAGTCAGAACAAAGCCAAGGGCCGACTGTGGAACAGACCATCAATTGCTCATATGCAAGTTAAAGCTGAAACTGAAGAAAATCAGAACAAGCCCACGAGAGTCAAAATATGACCTTGAGTATACCTCACCTGAATTTAGAGACCATCTCAAGAATAGATTTGACACACTGAACACTAGTGACCAAAGACCAGACGAGTTGTGGAATGACATCAAGGACATCATCCATGAAGAAAGCAAGAGGTCACTGAAAAGACAGGAAAGAAAGAAAAGACCAAGATGGATGTCAGAGGGGACTCTGAAACTTGCTCTTGAGCATCAAGCAGCTAAAGCAAAAGGAAGAATTGATGAAGTAAAAGAACTGAACAGAAGATTTCAAAAGGTCTCTCGAGAAGACAAAGTAAAGTATTATAATGACATGTGCAAAGAGATGGAGACGGAAAACCAAAATGGAAGAACACCCTTGGAGTTTCTCAAGCTGAAAGAACTGAAGAAAAAATTCAAGGCTCGAGTTGCAATAGTGGAGGATTCCATGGGAAAAATATTGAATGAAGCAGGAAGCATCAAAAGAAGATGGAAAGAATACACGGAGTCATTATACCAAAAAGAATGAGTTGATATTCAACCATTTCAAGAGGTGGCATATGATCAGGAACCGATGGTACTGAAGCAAGAAGTCCAAGCTCCTCTGAAGGCACTGGAGAAAAACAAGGCTCCAGGAATTGCTGGAATATCAATTGAGATGTTTCAACAAACAGATGCAGTGCTGGAGGTGCTCACTCGTCTATGTCAAGAAATATGGAAAACATCTTCCTGGCCAACTGACTGGAAGAGATCCATATTTATGCCTATTCCCAAGAAAGGTGATCCAACCAAATGTGGAAATTATAGAACGATATCATTAATATCACACGCAAGCAAAATTTTGCTGAAGATCGTTCAAAAATGCCTGCAGCAGTATATTGACAAAGAACTGCCAGAAATTCAGGCCGGTTTCAGAAGAGGACATGGAACCAGGGATATCATTGCTGATGTCAGATGGATCCTGGCTGAAAGCAGAGAATACCAGAAGGATGTTAAGCTGTGTTTTATTGACTATGGAAAGGCATTCGACTGTGTGGATCATACCAAACTATGGATAACATTGTGAAGAATGGGAATTCCAGAACACTTAATTGTGCTCATGAGGAACCTTTACATAGATCAAGAGGCAGTTGTTCAGACAGAACAAGGGGATACTGATTGGTTTAAAGTCAGGAAAGGTGTGCATCAGGGTTGTATTCTTTCAGCATACCTATTTAATCTGTATGCTTAACAAATAATCCAAGAAACTGGACTATATGAAGAAGAATGGGGCATCAGGATTGGAGGGAGACTCACTAACAACCTCTGTTATGCAGATGACACAACCTTGCTTGCTGAAAGTGAAGAGGACTTGAAGCACTTACTAATGAAGATCAAAGACCACAGCCTTCAGTATGGATTACACCTGAACATAAAGAAAAAATCCTCACAACTGGACCAATGAGCAACGTCATCATAAACGGAGAAAAGATTGAAGTTGTCAAGGATTTCATTTTACTTGGGTCCACAATCAACAGCCATGGAAGCAGCAGTCAAGAAATCAAAAAACACATTGCCTTGGGCAAATCTGCTGCAAAGGACCTCTTCAAAGTGTTGAAGAGCAAAGATGTCACCCTGAAGACGAAGGTGCGCCTAACCCAAGCCATGGTATTTTCAATTGCATCATATGCATGTGAAAGCTGGACGATGAATAAGGAAGACTGAAGAAGAGATGACGCCTTTGAATTGTGGTGTTGGCGAAGAATATTGAATATACCATGGACTGCCAAAAGAATGAACAATCTGTCTTGGAAGAAGTGTGGCCAGAATGCTCCTTAGAAGCAAGGATGGCGAGACTGCGTCTTACATACTTTGGACATGTTATCAGGAGGGATGAGTCCCTGGAGAAGGACACCATGCTTGGGAGGGTACAGGGTCAGCGGAAAAGAGGAAGACCCTCAACGAGGTGGATTGACACAGTGGCTGCAACAATGAGCTCAAGCATAACAATGATTGTAAGGATGGCGCAGGACTGGGCAGTGTTTCGTTCTGTTGTGCATAGGGTCACTATGAGTCGGAACCGACTTGACAGCACCTAACAACAACAACATGCTCATCCAAAGACTTCACCAAAAGAGTAAAAAGATTACCTACAGATCGGCAAAAAGTTTTTAGCTATGACATTTCTGATCAGTGCCTGATCTCTAAATATACATGACACTGCAAAAACTCAACAACAAAAAGATAAATAACCCAATTTAAAAAAACGGGCAAAGGATATGAATAGGCACTTCAGTAAAAAAGACATTCAGGTAGTTAACAGATGCATGAGGAAATGCTCACGATCATTAGCCATTAGAGAAATGCAAATCAAAAGTACAGTGAGATTCCATCTCACTCTGACAAGCCTGGCATTAATCCAAAACACTGGTGGGAGTGTAAAATGGTACAGCCACTTTGGAAATCAATTTGGCTCTTCCTTAAAACTAGAAATAGAAAGAACTACGATCCACAATCCCACGTCTTGGAATATATCCTAGAGAATTAAGAGCCATCACACAAACAGATACATGCACACCCATGTTCATTGCAGCACTGTTCACAATAGCAAAAAGATGGAAGCAACAAAGGTGCCCATCAAGAGAGAATGGGTAAATAAATTATGGTACATTCACATAATGGAATACTATACATCGATAAAGAAGAATGATGAATCCATGAAACATTTCATAACATGGAGGAATCTGGAAGGCATTATGCTGAGTGAAATTAGTCAGTTGCAAAAGGACAAATTTTGTATGAGACCACTACTATAAAAACTCAAGAAATAGTGTAATCAGAGAAGAAAATATTCTTTGATGATTACAAGAGTGGGGAGGGAGGGAGAGAGAGGGGTATCCACTAATTAGGTAGGAGACAAGAACTGTTTTAGGTGAAGGGGAAGACAATAAAGGAAAGGTCAGCACAATTGGACTAAACCAAAAGCAAAGACGTCTTCTCAATAAACCCAATGCTTCTAAGGCCAGAGTAGCAAGTACATGGGTTTGGGGACCATGGTTTCAGGGGACATCTAGGTTAATTGGCATCATAAATTTTATTAAGAAAACATTCTGCATCCCACTTTGGAGAGTGATGTCTGGGGTCTTAAACGCCAGCAAGCTGCCATTTAAGATGCAACAATTGGTCTCAACCCACCCAGAGCAAAGGAGAATGGAGAACACCAAAGGCACAAGGTAATTATGAGCCCAAGAGCCAGAAAGGGCCACATAAATCAGAGACTACATCAGCCTGAGACCAGAAGTAGATGGTACCCAGCTACAACCGAGGACTGCCCTGACTTCCTTGTCAGAAAACCCCTGAAGGAGCAGGAGAGTAGTGGGATGCAGACCTCAAATTCTCATTAAAAGGCCAGACTTAATGGTCTGACTGAGACTAGAAGGACCCTGGAGGTCATGGTCCCCAGACCTTCTGTTAGCCCAAGACAGGAACCATTCCCAAAGCCAACTCTTCAGACAGGGGTTGGACTAGAATATAAGATAGAAAATAACACCAGTGAGGAGTGAGCTTCTTGGCTCAAGTAGACACCTGCGAGTATACGGGCAGCTCCTGTCTGGAGGGGAGATGAGAAGGCTGAGGGGGAAGGAAGCTGGCTGAATAGACATGGAAATATAGGGTGGAGAGAAGGAGTGTGCTGTCTCATTATGGACGAGAGACTGGGAGTATATAGCAAGGTGTGTATAAATTTTTGTATGAGAAACTGCCTTGATTTGTAAACTTTCACTTAAAGCACAATAAAAATTTTGAAAAAAAGAGAAAAAAAGAATGATAAATTAATTGAATCATTGAATAACAAATAAGGCCTTTAAGTGTGAGTACTCCACTCTCCAAAAAAAATCAAACCAAACCCACGGCCATCAAGTGGATTCGGACTCTTAGCGACCATATAGGGCAGAGTAGAAGTGCCCTGTAGAGTTTCCAAGGAGTGCCTGGTGGATTCAAACTGTCCACCTTTTGGTTAGTAGCCATAGCGCTTAACCACTATGCCACCAAGGTTTCCTCCACCCTCCAGTGGCGGGGAAAAGTGCCCAATCTCCTCAGCCTGTCCCGAACCCTGGCTTACTCTATCTGGAATATGGAACTGACCTCTCTGAGAAGGTTAGGACTCCAGTAGGCTGCCCCCTCAGTAGTCTCAGGTTTTTGTTTTGTTCTGTTTTGTTTTGTTTTTTTAATTTAAGGGCAACATGAACTTTGCAAAATTGTTTTCTTTATCTGTTTTAAGTTTGCCCAAAAATCATATTTTGAAAACGTCACCCATTGACATGTTTCAAAATTAAAAAGTACCAAAGTGTACATTTTTCCTCTCATACATGTTGCCCAGCTATCTGGTTGTCTTCCCTGGAGACAGTGCATACAGTCTCTCAGGTAATGTTCCAAAACTATGCTGTGCCCGTGGGAAGCATGTTACATTAATGGCAGCTCCCATACAAAATATTCTGAAACTTGCTCTTTTCACGTAAAAGTAAGGATTCAGGGTTGTTCCACATCAGTACATTAAGGACCTCCTTGTATATTTTTCAGCTGTGCAATATTCTATTGGATGGACGTTACATGATTTATTTACCTAGTCTCCTGTAGAGATTACCTCCAATACTTCGACATTGCAGACAGCGCTGCTACGAATCACCGTGACATTGGTGCCTACATGTTCCCGGAAGTTGGATTTCTGGGTCGCACACTACGGGCATTTGCAATTACAGGGACATTGGCCAGTTCTTCATAGAGGTCGTGCCAGACCACAGCCATGCTGGCCCATACTGTGTGCTTTTAAGACTCTTTTACCTTTGCCAATCGGATAGGTGAAAAGTGACATTCCAGAGTAGTTATAGTTGCAGTTTTTACACTTGTCTTACTACGAATTTGCTTCTGTGAACTCAATTTTTTTTTTTTTCCACAAGGCCTAACTAACTACCCAGTCAGTTCCTGGAGAAGCAAAGCTACTTTGGCAAGTGTATTGATTTTTTTTAATGTAATTTTTCTTGAATAGATAAAATATTCACAGGGTTCAACATTCAAATGGTTTTCAAAAGTATACCCTGAAGTCCTCCTTCCCTTGCCTGTGGCCAGTGGTGGATTTGCCATGTAGCTGGCAGAGTCTGAGCTTCACTAGGCCCTGACCTCATTTTCATAAAGAAGCTGCCCCAGAGAGATGCCCCTGCCCGCCTCCATCTTCCCAGGCTCCAGCCTCTCTGTTTCTTACACATCCTTCCAGAATTATTTTGTGCATACCTTAAAAAAAAAAAACCAAACCCAGTGCCGTCGAGTCGATACCAACTCACGGCGACCCTATAGGACAGAGTAGAACTGCCCCATAGAGTTTCCAAGGAGCACCTGGCGGATTCGAACTGCTGACCCTTTGGTTTGCAGCCATAGCACTTAACCACTACGCCACGAGGGTTTCCATCCATACATCAGCACACACAAATATGCATTATCAACTTCTCCACCTTGCACTTGCTGTTATCAATGTATCTTGGAGATTTTTCTGTAAAAGGTGTAGAAACCAGCTGCCACTGAGTCGATTCTGGCTCACGGCGATCCCACGTGTGTCAGAGTAGAACTGTGATCCAGTACATTCTCAGTGACTGATTTTTTGGAAGGAGATCACCAGGCTTTTCTTCTGAGGCACTTCTGGGTAGACTCAAACCTCCAACCTTTGGGTTAGCAGCTAAGTGTGTTAACCATTTTCACCACCCAAGGGCTCCATATAAGATATGGAGAATGTCCATATTGCTTTGTTGTTGTTGTTTGCTTGCTTATCTGTTTGTGTAATTGTGTGACATTTCACTGTGTGATGCTCCACTCGTTCCTTCATCCGTCTCCTTGTGGTGGAATCTGTGTACGTGCGTTTAGTTTTGTTTTGGTGATTGCATGGCTTGTGCATATTTGTTTTGTTTTGTTTTTGCTGTTTCCTTAAGCCTCCTAGGCAGGTTCCAGAGACTGAGGTGGTAGTTAAATACCTGGTGTGGCCGCAGGTCCAGAAAAGGTGAGGATCCAAGTAGGCGGAACTGGCGGGAGAGCCCAAGCCTGCCCCTCTCTCCACCCTCCTCAGGTATCTTGGACTCCGAACTCCTACCAGCCTTCTCCCAACACCCGCTACTCGCAGCATTGTCTTATTATGTGCACATCTGCATCTTACATGTATCTGTGGTTGTGAAATGAAAGAATGTCTTGCTGAAGAAATTCCAGGCTTCCTAGGGCAGGAGAGGGAGGATAATTATAAGCCTTTGTGTGCCATCCTAGGTAAGTGTGGGCTCCAAAATAGGGCAAGTAGCCCTTGAGGTCATATTACTCTCTTAGAAGCGTTGCTACAGCCCACAGACAACACCCACCGTTTGCAGGCACACACTTTGGTCCTGTGGGGGAGGATGGAGACTAGGCAAGGAGTGCTGGGGCCCCTTTGCAACCTAGAGTGGTCAGCCCCTCCGCCTCTTCACTCTTTGTCCACTTCAGTGATCACTTCCTTCACCAGGTCAATGCCAATGCCTTGGGAATTGCGTCTTGGATAGCTGGGAACTCAGCCTTTTCGTCCTCCCCACCCTTTCAACATATCAGCTGTGCTAGCCCCTATCACAGCCTACTTCCTGGGAAGAAAGGGTTCTGCGCCTGTCCAAACTGGCTGCCCCACATCCACCCTCTTCCCCAGCGTTACTCTTCGCTGAGAAGTTTTTTTCAGACGTTTTTCTTTGTCTCCTCCTTGCTATCTTCTCAGAGCTGAGCTGCAATGAGTATTAAAGAGCACACATTTCAAGGACTCTAGCTCTTTTACAAGGATCCCTGGTGGTGCAGCGGTTGAGTGCTTGGCTGCTAACTGAAAGCTTGGTGGTTCAAACCCGCCCAGCGGTTCCACAGGCGAAAGTCCTAGTTATCTGTACCTGTAAAGATTACAGCCAGGAAGATCCTCTGGGGCAGTTCTCCCCTGTCACACGGGGTCGCTGTGAGTGAGAACCAACTCGATGGCAGCCAACAGCAGCAGCTCTTTTACAAGAAGCCAGATAAATAACACACAGAGAAGGCAGAACAGGAGAACAGGGAAAAGGCCGGGGAGATAACTGATCACTCTCCACTCTGTAGGATTAAGAATAACTCTTCAGTAGCTGGAAACCCCGGTGGCTTAGTGGTTAAGTGCTACAGCTGCTACCCGAGAGGTCAGCAGTTCAGACTCCCCAGGTGCTCCTCGGAAACTCTATGGGACCGTTCTACTCTGTCCTACGGGGTTGCTATGAGTCGGAAGCGACTCGATGGCAGTAGGTTTTGGTTTCTTTTCTTTGGTAGTTGTTGTTTCCAGTTTACAAAGTGCTGACATGTACATTACCTTTGTGAAGCTGACAACATTCCTTGGACTATGTAGAGTGGAATCTTCATCACCCTTTTATAGACTAGGAAACAGAGCAAGGGCAAAGCTGTTCAGGGCGTGCTTGAACCGAGGTTCACAGGACCTTCCCCTCGGCTGAGACTTCATGATTCAGGGCTGGCATCATCTACGTCCATCAGGAGGTGTTCTGGGGAGCAGCAACAATGTCGGGATTTCTGTACTGAAATGGGACACGGGCATTTGTCTTAAAGCTGTGTTTGGGTTGATTTTAAAATAAAATTGAGAAAAATCCATTGTCTATCTCAAGGCGGGTGCTGGTGGGAATTTGTGGAGGGGGCACAAGTCTCCCCATTTTACCTCTGGGTACCAGCCCTGCTCCAGAGTTTTATTATTGTCCCAAGGAGCCGGAGAGTTAGAAACTTAGAACCTCTAACCTTGTCTTCAATACTGCTGATACTTACCAAACCATGCCCTCTTCTTCCTGGTACACACCCATGGCGAGCCTGTGTGTGTCAAAGTTGTGCTCTGCGGGGTTTTCGATGGCTGGGTTTTCAGAAGAATATCAGCAGGCCTTTCTTCTGAGGCACCTCTGGGTAGACTCCAATCTCCAACCTTCTGGTCAGCAGGGTTCACTGTTTGCACTACCCAGAGACTCCCCTGGTACACACAGAGGCCCTCTTCCCAGGCTTCCTTGCAGTTTGCATGGCCATGTGACTAGGTTCTAGCCAATGGGATGTGTGCAGGAGTCCACTTTTAGACCAGGCCCATTCAGCCTCCGTGTTTTCTCGCCTGCCCACCCCCATGACAGCTTGGGAGCCATGTGGAGAAGGTAGCAGACCCACGGGTGTAGGGTCCCTGGGTCCCGAGCCGCCACGTGATGGACAGACGCCAGCTGCCCCGGAACACCTGCTTTGATCCAGCCACTGAGATCTGGCTCCATGGCAGCTCAGATGAGAGCTGGTGCTGCCTTCGCCCACACACAGCTCACCAGTCTGTGTGCTCCTTCCTTCCTGCGATGATGACATTTCCCAGCTCCTTCCACACTTCGGTATGGCTGTGTTCTAGGTCTTGCCGATGGAGTATGATCTTTTACTTGCTACCTATGTTGAAAACTATGTTAGCTATATTTTTTTCCCTTTCTTTACACAGGTTTTCGGAATATTCAGGCAGATTTCCTTGAGCCTTACTTACTACAGACAGAGAAAGATCCCACAAGTCCAGGCTATAGAGGAGTGGCATAGCTTAGTGGTTGTGGGCATGGTCTTTGGAGTCGGGTAGATCTAGGCTAGAGTCCAGCGTGTGCCACATTCTTGCTGTGTTACCACAGAAGAGTTTCTTACCATCTCTGTGCCTCCATCTCCTCTTTCATAAAATGAGTGTAATAGTGCTAACCTTACAGAATTATTGCGAAGGTTGAGCAAGGTGATAACACACATACCTCTTAGCACAATGCCTGATGATAGATTCAATAATTGCTAGCTATTAAAATTATTATTTACAATGTGGGCAATACAGGCACAGATTTATAGATGAAAATTTTTGTTCTGAGTCCTAGGACTTTTCCCAGTGATAGTTACTCTTATTGAACATTTTCCAACTGGGTCAATAAAAGTCCTTCTTCTTAGGGCAGACATTTCACCTTGTATTTCAGCTGATCTAATGCAACTCCCATGTTCTAGAGTACTAAAATGGTCTACTCATTTATTAATTCAGCAGTTGGTCTGATTCCTTCTAGGTTTAAGGCCCAAGAGATTCAGTCATCTTCAGAAGAGGCTATTTCATTATTTATGTCTGGAGCTTGCTCTGCCTTCCTTTGGAAAAGTGAAAATCCAAATTCCAACGAAATGTGAGGGAACCACAGAGAGACAAAGAGTCAGAAAACAAGAAGGAAGCTTAAAGATTGTCTAGTCCAACTTTTCCTGTTGTAGGAGAGCAAACTGAAACTCAGAGAGGTTAAGTAACTTTTCTGAGGTCACACAGCAAGTTCTTTGTAGAATTGGATGAGAACCAGATATCCTGGCGGAATCACTCTGTGCTCAAGAATCCGCTTCTTCTTTTGACTCAGCATGGTTTCAAACTTTGAAAATAGAGGAACCCCTGAGACTATTACCCTGAGATACTCTTTAAACCTTGAAGTGAAACTGTCCCCTGAAGTCACCTTTTAGCTAAATAGCAGGTTAGCTTAAAAAGTAAAGAATGTCACCCTTGAGTGCTATGCTATTTTAAAAAATTACCTGAGACCAAATGGTCAACAATTACTCTAAAGCACAAATAAGAAGTGTGGGGGACTGTGAGACTAAGTTAATGGGAGTAAAACAACTAGAACAGAAATAATGAGAATGTGACACAATGTGAAGAATGTAACCAATGTCATTGGAATTCCGTGTAGAAATAGTTGAATGGGAGCAGATTTTGCTGTATATATTTTCACCAAAAATACAATAAAATATTAAAACAAAACAACATAACACCAACAACCAAAGAAAAATACAGGGTGAAAAAAAGAAGCAGATCGAAATGGACTAATACTATTCAGAGTTGGACAAGAAGCAAGCAGAATGAGACACCTCCTGCTGGATGGGAGATGATCCTAGCCACGAAGCTTGTGGGGTGACATTCTGACTCTTGTTTCATCTACTCCCAGCCATGCCTACTTAACAATGAAAGGCCACACTCAGAGCAACAGTCTGACCCAGCCCACATGCCAATGATGCTGCTGGTGCCATTTCAGGTGGCAAGGCATGGTTGCCCCACAGGTCCCATCCCTGCCCTTTCAGCAGCCACTGCCTGTAATTGTCCCCACCTTCTTGCCAAGTTTTTAAAGGCAACCCTAACATGGCTTCCCATGGACACCAGCATCCTCCTGACCTTCTAGAATCACAGGTCCAGCGGTATGAAGTCAACTCGCTTTTTTTTCATTTGAACAAATGTAAGTCATTTTTTTTCTATCTGGAGTCCAATGGCCAGCCTTTGGCTGGGGTTGTAAGTTTCTCTTCTTCTCTCTTCCTTCTTTTCCTCCTCCTTCTTCATAATGTCTTTGATTTTTATACAGTGGTTATGATTATGGGGTCAACAACTTGCCTAAATTTCTAGGTACTTATTAGCTGTGAGACATTGGGTAAGTGACTTAATCTCTCTGTGCCTCTGTTTTTTCATCTATAAAGTGGTTAATTATGGTCTCTACCTCATAGGGCTGCAATGAGGATTAGAAGAGGTGATGCTTATAAGGTGCTTAGAAAGGTTTCTCACCCCCAGTAAGCACTCAGTAAGTCTGTGGGGTGTGTGCACACGAGCATGTGAGTGGTCTGTGTAAAGCTAGGGTGTGTTGGTTTTGGGTCTTACCTCCCAGGTCAGTTCTTCTGAACCAAACCTCCAATCTCCATGAGAATAGCCTCTGTTCCCACCCTCTTGTATCTGTTCCTTTAAACGTTTGAAGCTCCTTCGTGATTCTGCCCCACAAGAAGCCTTCCGTAGATAATCTCTGGCTCTCCTGGTCTCATCATGGGTGCATATTAGACCAAAAAGAAACCCACAGTCACCTAACACGTCTTACTTTGGATAAGCCTCTTGCCGTTGAGTTGATCCGACTCATGGTGACCCCATGTGTGTCAGAGTAGAACTGTACTCCTTAGGGTTTTTAGTGGCTGATTTTTTGAAAGTAGATCACTAAGCCTCTCTTCTGAGGCACTTCTGGGTGGACTCGAGCCTCCAACCTTTCCATTGGCAGCTGAATGCATTAACTGCTTACACGTCTAGGGACTCAACCTTACTGATGATGTGGTACCATTAATAATAATGTACTACATTGTGTGGTCTACCTAAGTAGAAAAGGCTTGGAGCCAGGTGGTTTGGGTCTGAGTGTAGCATTTGCCACTTACTTGATCTTTGCATCTATAAAATAGGTGGTAATGGTCGGGGGATGGGTTATGGTAAGTGAGGGGATTTCTATACAGTGCCTGTCACACTGAGTACCTACTTAGTAAAGTACTTATTCTTATTAAAGCCCATCTTTCCCATTCCGTTCCCACTGCCTTGGCTTTCCATCCATACCCAAAAGCTGGGTTGTGGCACTTGCAACTTCCCCCAAGTGAAGGCAAAAACAACAACAAAAAAAGCCCAAACCCGCTGCCGTTGAGTTGATTCTGACTCATAGCAACCCCATAGGGTTTCCAAGGCTGTAATCTGCATGGAAGCAGACTGCCACATCTTCCTCCCTTGTTGCTGCTAGTGGTTTTGAACCACTGATCTTTCAGTTAGCCATCAAGCACCTCAGCCACTGCACCACCAGTGAAGAGCACGTGTATAGTCAGAGAATCATGGCAAATCTTGTGGAGAAGGCGAGAAGGGCCTAAAATAAGGGTATCGCAAGCCCAGGGCAGACTGGGAAGTGAGTCCCTGGGAGGCGGCAGAATGTGTGGGGTCTCACTCTCCGACCATAGCAATTGTAGGTCAGGCAGATCACAGGATTTCCTCAGTAAAAGTCAATTAGCTCCCTAGCTGAAGTAGGCATTTAGGTATACTTACAGCTTGTAAGAGGAAGTGCAGTTTTGGGGGAGACACCCAAAAGGGGGCTGAAAATGGGTGAAAGTGGGTGCTGGGCTCTCTGCCTGTGGTTGCAGTGGTTTTTTCTTTTTTAATATTTTTATTTGTTATTGTTTTTTAATTTGGTAAATACATATGTAACAATTCATTTGCCTTGTCAATGTTCTTCACATATACGAGTCAGTGGCATTAGTTATGTTTATCATGCTGTTCAGCCATCACCACTATCCATTTCCAGATTTTCCCATCATACTTAACAGAAGCTCAGCACCCCTAATGTGTTTTTCAAACTGCTGCTGAGGCAGCCACATCTGACAATGCCTGCTGTTCTGCTATTACTGAGCGTGCCTAAGTCAGAGGTAGAGGGGCTGTTCTAAACGTCTGGGACCCATAGCAGTGCGTGAAATGAATTTTTTTTTTTTATTCAAACATTCTCAACTCCTTTAGTAACTAAATTAAAAAAAAAAACTAAAATTAAATGTAACAAATACAGCAAAACCTAAACTCTGCTTTGGGAGGAAAGGAACTATCTTACAGTGTCTCTTGGATCATTGAGTCTTGGACAGAAAGAGATCAGTGAACATGGGCAGTCTTTAGCCCCCAACACTCCAGGACCTACGTGGGCTGATGACTCAGGGTCACTCCAGTTGGCAATGACTCTCCTTGCACAGTGCTCTCCGCAGGGCACTCTTCAGCTCTGTGCCCCTCAGGCTGTAGATCAGGGGGTTCAGCATTGGGTTGAAAATGCTGTGAAACAGGAAAAGGACCTTCTGCTGCTCCTCAGGGTGGCTGGATTTGGGAGCCATATATATGACTAAAGCACTGCCAAAGAAGAGCCCGACCACACAGAGGTGGGAGGAGCAGGTGGAGAAGGCCTTTCTGCGGCCCTCCCTGGACTGGATCTTCAGGACAGCAAAAAAAATGTGGGTGTAGGAGACCAGCACAAGGCAGAAGGGTCCCACTAAAACTAACAGAGAAGCAGCTAAGATGACCACTTGGTTGAGCCAAGTGTCTGCACAGGCTAGCCTGAGGACAGAGAGGAGTTCACAGAAGAAGTGGTTGATCTCATGAGGCCCACAGAAGGGCAATCTCAGGATGAGGCTCACATGGACCAGGACCACGAGGGAGCCACATGCCCAGGAAGTGATGGCCAGGGTGATGCAGAGCCTCCAGCTCAGGATGGCAGAGTACCGGAGGGGGTGGCAGATGGCCACATAGCGATCATAGGACATCACCACCAAGAGAAGACATTCTGTGTGAGCGAAAGTCAAAAAGAGGAAGGTCTGTGTGAGGCAACCAGGAAAGGAAATGGGCATGGTGGGACTCAGGAGGTTCACCAGCATCTGGGGCACCGTGTTGCAGGCATAGGCTATGTCGACGATGGCCAGGTGGGAGAGGAAGAAGTACATGGGAGTGTGCCATCTGGGGTCCAGAGAAATGACCCCAAGGATGGCCCCATTCACCAGCAAGGTAAAGGTGTAGAACAGGGAGAAGAGCCCAAAGAGGAGCAGCTGAACCCTCAGGCCAAGAGGAAACCCCAGGAGAATGAACTCTGTGACAGATGTCTGGTTTTCCCCCATTTCTCTGGAAAGAGACAACAGAACTGTCTAAAAAAAAAAAAAACTATTTTAGCCTCTATTTTGTGAATTTAGTCATATTTAGTGGGTAAACTTTTAACATTGATGATCTATTATGCACTAAGTTAATCGCTTGATCTGACACCCAGCTTTTCAGAGGAGGATGTATCACTCGTGATGGGAAGAAAGACGGTTAACCCAAAAGAGGAGATAAAATAACGACAGGGATTGTCTCAAAGTTGAATGTGTTGAAATAACTAAGAGAATTCCTGGGGCATAATGGGAAGAATCAGGAATGAAAGAACTCCAGGTATGAGAACAAGAGTAGTCCTAGAAAAGAAATGTAAATTCCAATTTTTTTGATAGAAATATGAACAGAGTTACCTTCCGCTTCTGAAATCCACCTTTTACCTATAGAGCAGCTTACAATGAGAGGCACAAAATGAGAAAAAGCAACTTGTATAACGATGCAATTGGTTAGATTGCTAAGAAGGAATTAATGAATGGGCTCCGGTGGGCTCCAATAGTCCGAAAAATCAGCCATTGAAAACTGGCTCGTTGAGAGAGTCTTGAGTGCACCCAAAACATCATTCAAGATGCCTCTATGTCATCTCAAAGAGGCAGAAAGATGTGACTGTGACTCAGAACCCATGAGGGGCAGTGTTTTCAGCCCATCTTGAGCCAGTCCCAGGATGAGGGGAGCCTGGCCTGATGGCACAAGTGTGTAGGTCTGAATCTACAACCCAGATGGCTTAGGTGATCAGTGATCAATAACCCTAGCCAATAAGATCTCCAGTTACCCTCTTTGCTCAAATCCTGTGCTCACCAATCAACCATTTAGAATTCATTTGAATTCTTGTATTTTGACAAAGAGTGTGCTGGTCAGCAAAGGTCTTGACCATTCTGAGTTTGGCTCCTGAGAAATGTGTATACTGAACCAAATTTTGAAAGCTGAATCTACAAGGTAGGTACCAGGCAATCTCATTGAAGTGCAACTAAAGGAAGCTTTTCTGAGCAGTAAATTGAACCTTGAAGGATATTCCCGTTGAATACCCCTAGAGTAACAACAAGTGACAGTAATGCTGTGTTGTTGTTCTTAGGTGCCTTCAAACTGGTTCTGACTCAGCGATCCTATGTACAACATAACGAAGCACTGTCCGATTCTGTGCCATAGCAAGGATCCTCATAATCCTTGCTACGTTTGAGCCCATTGTTGCAGCCACCATGTCAATCCGTCTCGTCAAGGGTATTTTTTTTTTTTTTTTTTTTGCTGACCCTCTGCTTTACCAAGTATGATGTCCTTCTCCAGAGACTGGTCCCTCCTGATGACATGCCCAAAGTACATGAGAAGTCTCATCATCCTTGCTTCTGAGGAGCATTCTGGCTGTACTTCTTCCAAGATAGATTTGTTCATTCTTCTGGCAGTCCGTGCTGTTGTTGTTGTTAGGTGCCATCGAGTTGGTTCCAACTCATAACCATCCTATGTACCACAGAACAAAACACTGTCCGGTCCTGCACCATCCTTACAATCGTCATTATGCTTGAGCCCATTGTTGCAGCCACTGTGTCAATCCATCTCCGAATAACAGTTAAATGTTAGTTAAAAACAACCAAATTATTAAACAATATCATTAATATCACATGCAAGCAAAATTTTACTGAAGATCATTCAAAAGCGGCTGCAGCAGTATATTGACAGGGAACTGCCAGAAATTCAAGCCGGTTTTAGAAGAGAATGTGGAACCAGGGATAACATTGCTGATGTCGGATGGATCCTGGCTGAAAGCCAGAGGATACCAGAAAGATGTTTACGTGTGTTTTATTGACTATGCAGAGGCATTCAACTGTGTGGACCATAACAAATTATGGATAACATTGTGGAGAATTGGAATTCTGGAACACTTAATTGTGCTCTTGAGGAATCTGTACATGGATCAAGAGTCAGTTGTTTGAACAGAACAAGGGGATACTGCAGGGTTTAAAGTCAGAAAAGATGTGTGTCAGGGTTGTATCCTTTCACCATACCTATTCAATCTGTATGCTGAGCAAATAACCCGAGAAGCTGCACTATGTGAAGAAGAACGGGGCATCAAGATTGGAGGAAGACTCATTAACAACCTGCATTATGCAGGTGACACAGTCTTGCTTGCTGAAAGTGAAGAGGACTTGAAGCACTTACTGATGAAGATGAAAGACCACAGCCTTCCGTATGAATTACACCTCAACATAAAGAAAACAAAAATCCTCACAACCGGACCAACAAGCAACATCATGATAAACGGAGAGGAGTTTGAAGTTGCCAAGGATTTCATTTTACTTGAGTCCACAATCAACACCCATGGAAGCAGCAGTCAAGAAATCAAAAGATGTATTGCATTGGGCAAATCAGCTGCAAAAGATCTCTTTAAAGTTTTGAAATGCAAGGATGTCACCTTCAGTACTAAGGTGTGCCTGACCCAAGCCATGGTGTTTTCAATCGCCTCATATGCATGCAAAAGCTGGACAATGAATAAGGAAGACCGAAGAAGAATTGTCACTTTTGAATTGTGTTGGTGAAGAACATTGAATATGCCATGAACTGACAAAAGAATGAACAGATCTGTCTTAGAAGTACAACCAGAATGCTCCTTAGAAGCAAGGATGGCGAGACTAAGTCTCACATACTTTGAACATGTTGTCAGGACTCAGTCCTTGGAGAAAGATATCATGCTTGGTATGGTAGAGGGTCATCGAAAAAGAGGAAGACCCTCAATGAGATGCATTGACACAATGACTGCAACAATACGTTCAAGCATCGCAACAATTGTGAGGATGGCGCAGGTCTGAGCAGTGTTTTGTTCGGTTGTGCACAGGGTTTCTATGAGTTGGAACTGACTCAATGGCACCTAAAAACAACAACAACACATGACCAGAGACTATTTTATTTTCAGGTTTTTATGAATAATTTCTGTTAGGGCAACCTTCTAAATTTATTTGGAAAATGTGCAAAGCACATAGAAATATCTGGCTGGGAAAATGAATTGCAATCTACATCTTAATAGTCTCTTAATCTCTTTAGTTAGTCCTCCTTGATTTTCTTCTGTATCTTCCAAAATAATGACATAAAGGAAAGAGAAACAGTGCTTACGCTGTAAGAATCTCTTCGATCGCTAAACCCAGAGATGAGAGAAGGAGGACTGAGATACTAAGATTCTGTCAGGGTCCAAGTTTAATGCTAACATGCTCCTTATGAACAAGGACTAGGAATGCTCACTTTGTAGCTCTCGAACTTTGGAGTGTTTGCTGAGTGAACGAGTGAATGAATGAAAGTATAAATGAATGGATGAATGCCTAAATATAGTTTTTTTTTTTAACATCTTGGACAGGACCTGTAATTTCTGGATTAGTTAAATCTTGCCTGCTATAATTGTACCCATTTAAGGACATTCCTCCCACAGCAAATAAAGAATGGCCTTTCTGAAGTTGGATAAAAATGACTGAAGAATCTCCAGACATCGAACACTAGAAAAACACTTCTATTTTCTTTTTCCCTCATCCCTAGCCACCCCCCAACCCCAACAATTTTATTTCACTCTTACATATAGTGGAGCCCTGGTGGCACAGTGGTTAAGAGCTTGGCTGCTAACCAAAAGTTCCCAGTTCGAATCCACCATTTGCTTTTTGGAAACCCTATGGAAGGGACAGTTTTGCTCTGTCCTGTAGGGTTGCTATGAGTCAGAACTGACTTGATAGCACCTACCAACAACAACTATGTGTGGTAAAAGCATCTCAATGAACTCAAATGGATTCCATTTTCCAAAGGGCAGGGAGAAGTGAAAAGAAATACTTAAAAAAATATTAAATACATCCCAGTTCCCATGTAACTGTCAGGCATTTTTGGAAGCTTTAAGTGGTGTATTTTGTATGTACATACAAGTTCACAGTTCAAAAGTTGGTAGCTCGTTTTGTGACTAATGAATTACCCGGCATCTCTATGGTTTCAAAGTAAATATCAAGAGGGAAGTAATTTCTTCATACATGAACAGACCTGTCCGTACTAGATGGGGCCTACATTTCAAAAAGGAACGTTAAGATCTGATGAGCTGACAAACTCATCTCTAGAGTACCAGGTGTGAGTCACCGTAGCATTCCTGAAGTGAGAGCTATTTTTAAATTCATGGTTCCACTGAAGTACTGGGTGGATGGATGGTTCTTCCCAAATAGTAAGAAATGTTTCAGTTACAACTAATAACCTCACTAGACCTCCTTCTTGCTGGATGGCATGTCCCCCAAGTCCCTGTTTCTGTAGCTCACTGTATCTTTATCTCCATCCTCACCTATTTTTCCTTTCCTGGCTCCCCTTTTGCCAATATTCTCTCCCCATTCCCCATTTTTCTTATGTCTCTTCTACAATCCCACTCTCAAAATCTCTTTTTCCTACCTCTCCCATACGTGTCCCCATAGTATTCCAGAGACTTGTCAATAGTTCCAATATCTGAGCTGTTTCTTAGAGGACTTTGATCGCATAGGAAGTCTGCATTCAGGTTAGCTGTCTTAAAAGCAGGCTTGGAAAATCCTACCTCATAATGCATGGGGGCAGTATTATTCTGCCAACCCACTTATCTGGGAAATGGAAATAACCTCCATCGACACCTTGGTGGCCAATAAGGGCTTTTTAGTTGTGCTTCAGAATTGAGTTAATCAGAAATTGTGCTTAAAATAAGCCCTTAGATTGAAGAAATCTTTTTATGCAGTCAATGATAAAAGGATCACGTATTTGACCGTGATAATGTCTGCAGCTTGGCAGGTGTTCAATGAATATTTACTGACTGTTTATCAGTTTGAGTAAATCCGAAAAACCATTCCTGAGCTCCTTACATTCTGCCTTGAGCCAGATTGTCAGGCAAAGAAAAAACGACCACAGACAATTACAGAGATAGGTAACCCTTAGAGGTGATACCAGCTGTTACTAGTTGAATAACGTTGAGTGTATTTCTCCACCTCTCCAAGCCTCAGTTTTCTCCTTTGTAGCAGGAAAATTGTGATAAGTGTTTCATGAGGTTATTGTGAAGATCTGCCCGGCGCATCTTGCCCTATTGGCCTCTATCCTCTGACAGCAGATCGCAAAGCTTTGATTATAACAAAGCCAACAAGGTGATTTTGTGGACAATGGGCTGTTAAAGGGTTTAATAAGGTAGGTTTTGGCTATTGACCTTTTGTCATCTTTTGGGGGGAAGTGTGCTGCTGT
Organism: Elephas maximus indicus; assembly: GCF_024166365.1. Lineage (NCBI taxonomy): Eukaryota > Metazoa > Chordata > Mammalia > Proboscidea > Elephantidae > Elephas > Elephas maximus. The sequence continues at coordinate 5,515,586 of NC_064826.1, forward strand.
CAGTAAGGAGGTAATAGGGGTGACAGAGAGCTCAAAACTGTGACAAGTCTGTACAACTCTGAAGATTATCCTTTACAAGCAACTACTTCCCTTTCTGCACTCCCCCCCTCGCTGCTTCAACCACACTCACACACAGACACGCACGCATACACAGACACACACACACATTCTTATACTCTCACTGACTCACACACACACTTCAGGTTTGGGGAAGTCTAATACTTAAACGTATTCATTGAGCACCTCGGTGTGCTGCTACTGTCCTCCGTGTCGCAGGCAATAGAGAGAAGTGAAGGACAGTGTGGGCTGCGTAGATTGTGGTTTGGTTTTGTTGACAAGGCATAAACACAAGGACTGAACATATGTCAGCTTTCCTGAAATGTAAGGTCACTTCATAATACAGTCCAGTACAGCCTTCTTTCGCATAAGAAAATCATTCCGTATATTTACCTAAACCTCTTTTTTTTTAATCACATGGAAATTTCTTATATTTTTACCAATGCCAACTTTCACAAGTTCGTCGCCTTCACGCAGCTACTTCTTCACTATATTTATTTTAAAAATCCCAATTCTATACATACTTAGAATATTTGTGAATAATATGTCCAGCTAATTTAGCCCTAGCCTTCCCTCAAACCATCCCACAGCAGAATAACAATCCGCACATATTCAGAGAGAAGTAAGTAAATTCCCTTTCTACAGCTACATAGAGTGGCGGTCAAGGAGTGACGGGCAACATGAGGCCAGGTGCTACCGTGTGTCTAGGAGGCATTTAAGGTTGCATCAAAGTGGGAACCTGGTTAGGAGGTGGTGTTTGGAAGCGTCTCCAGGCTGGGACAGGGGTCCTGCTCTCTGGAAGCTTCTGTGGGAGCCACAGCACCCGTTTCTGTTCCTGATGAAGAATCTGTCAGCATCCTTGGCAAAGGCTTTATTCTCTGATGGGCTCACCCTGGTTTGTTGGAGCTTGGAGGAGTGTCATGAGATGCAGGTGTGTCCCCCCTCCAATGGGAGGAGAGATGAAGCCTCTGCTTCTGTCCTTGTCGCTGGAGGATGCACTGTCAGGAAGCGGGGACAGTCACAGAGTTCACCCTGAGGCAGCATCACCTCTCCAAATACGCGGCATTATGGATGTCATGTGTCCCAGCGCAGCCTGTCCCTAAATTCCTAGCGGTTCAACGCATCTGTCAGGGAGCAGCCCCCATGGACAAGGAATGCACTCCCCAACCCCCATGGAAACTCAGCTTCTCCCCAGTGTGACCAGGGTCCCTGGGGCGGCTGCAGAGATGGGGAGAAAGCGAGTTAGAACCCAGGGCCCCCAAGTCAGCTGACTCCAAGAATGACTCAGAGGCCTGGAGATGATGCACAGAGTTAGGGAGCAGGGTGAGGATGGGGGACAGAGAGGGCCCAGAGGTCCCCATGTGGCTCATTAGAACCTACCTGGAGGGAGGGTGCTTAGGGCACAAAGTCCTCAAGCAGGTCTAGTTAGAAATTCTCTGGTCTCTACTCTGGTGGTAGGAAGTGTTAGATTCAGAGCCTGTGCCCCCAGCGGAGGGGAGGAGAAGCAGCTTCCCCTAGAAGGTTCCCTCTCCCAGGAGGGGGCAGGATTTGCTAGCTCAGATGCTCTCATATTTATTTTTGTTTCTTTTCTATACTACACATAACAGAGTCAGGAATCTTTTATCAGGCAACTGTGCAAGTGTCAAGCTAACGTGTTCTCTAGGTGGTGACCCCTGGCCTGCTGGGGTCATGGCATACACCTGGGGACCTGGGATACGGTTGTCCAGTTTTGAGAACACACACAACCACAGTGAGAGGAAACACACATTTAGAGACATAAATCACTGCAACTGATCATATGAAATCTTGTGCATAGAGGCCAATCCACAAATATTAGGACCTTTCCTTCATTTCTCTTTCCATGTTTCAAGTGAACTGCAGAAACTGACCTAAAAGACAAAACCTTGTGAAAATATTAGGTTTAGGACATGGCTTTCTACATTCAACACTATATATTAAACATCAATTATAGAAGTCAGCTAATGACGTAAGAATGGAAAGGTTGAACTAAGACAATCAAAAATTAAACATAAAATGTTATAATGTCAAACTAAAGTTTCAGAAAATGCATCACCTCAAAATTATGTAGTTTTTAACAAACTGACACTGCTTGTGGACAGCTTCCACAATGGTAAGAATAAGTATTTACAAAGTACACATGTATACAATGGAAAATGACGCACAGAGAACTGTAAAACCTGACTTGAATTGAGCATACTCTCAAATATTGACATTTTCTTCCAACCTCAAGAAATAAGAAATTGTCTGTCATGAGCAAGCAGCAAACTGAAAACCTGTGGAAAAAATACTTTTAGAGAATACTTTTTTTTTTTAATAATAAACACTTCAGGAACATTGGTTATAAACAGACATTTAGGAGGTAAATTGGAAAAACTGCAACTAAGATAGGTAATCAATAATTAAGTGTAGCATTTGGGAAGGTCACACAAATTAAAAATTGGGAAAACCCTTTAAAGCATGATCACCAGTATCTGTAACTCAAAATTATCTATATTCTATTAAAATTAAACTGTAATAACTTTGATCTTGACAGTGTTTACTACTTAAGGCAGTAAAATGACTCATAAATAATACAAAGACCTCTGCACACAGACAACACAGTGAGTGTTAATTGAAATGAAGATGTTGACATTACCTGCTAGCACTGGGTATTTGACTTCACCACACATTAATTACTTTTACGGCTAGAGCAAAGCACTCCTAGGATTTGTCCATAGAGGTCATTTAAGAGTAACACAGGTAAAATGCAGCATAAAGTGGATGAATTTATCCACTTCTCAGTGTAAATTACCTTAAGAGATACTTTTGTAAAGTGCAGCTAATAACAATGGGAGAAATGCCCAATGTGGGTGAGTGTCTTCAGGATAACATGGCAGAAATTCAATTGGTGGAGAATCTACTCAATTGTATTTCTTGAGTAATTATTACTCAAAAGAGCAGTGGTTCCCCTGGAATCCTGATAAACAGGGACTGGAAGGGGCAGATTTTGTTAGGGCTCATTTTAGGTTTATTTGTTTCAGCTGTTGGTGTTTTCCTCCCTGAGACAAGGCTCCATAAAAACGTTCCTCTTCCTCATGCATTGTGGTCTCTGGGATCTGCCCCAGCAGGACTGCATGCCCAGTCCTCCTACATTCAGGTGGGTCCTGTTCTTACAAAGGAGCGTGAGCAGAAGGGACTGTGCTGCTGTGTCTAGGGCTGCAGTGGATAAGAAGTGGCTGCACTTCCACCCCCATCATCTTCCCATTACTGGCTGACAGTGAAGTCTTCCAAGACCCTGGGGGAACAGCAGCATCAGGAGATGGGAGGACTCTGGGGCCCAGAATAGATTCTTAAAATTAGCATCCCCATTCTAAGTGATTAGTAGTTATTTCCAAATTCTTACTCATCCAGAATTTGTGCCAATTTATACCCTATCCATACTGAGTGTAAGCTTTTACCCACATACTCACCAACACTAAATACTGCCTATCTGTTTTTGTCAATCTGTACTCAATAAATAACAGCTATTAATATTATTATTTACCACTATGCAATGCTAGGACCTACTTAGAGATCTGAGACTCTTTGTCAATGAAAGTTAATCTTTTCTAAGCAGGAGTGAAACTCTTTTTTTTTTTTTTCCTCATGGTGGACATTTCACGAGGAGTCATGATGGCACAGTGTTTAAGGCACTTGGTGCGGTGGTGCAATGGATCAGTTTCGTGTGGTCTTTCTTGCCATGGTCTTGTAACTCCTACCCAATGATTGGGCGGGACTGTGCAAATAAGGTAGCCCCACCAAAGGGATTGGTCGGTTTTGCCATCCCACTAAGCTTAGGGTGAGTCATCCCAGAGGTGAGAGAGAGAATCTCACCATCACCAAGGAAGAAAGGCCAAGAATGGAATGTCCTTTGGACCCAGGATCCCTGTGCTGAGAAGCTCCTGGAACCACAAGACTGAGAGAGACAGAGAAAAGAGGGAGTATTGTCTGTGAGTTCTGTGTGGCCATTGCAAATGAACTATTGAACCCAACAGAGATGTAGAGAGTGCCGTGGGAGGGACGGTTTGTGTCAGAATTGGTAAAGATGGCAGTGAGAGGAGGTATGTCTGACATTCACCTCAGAGGAATCAGCCTTGGGCTGTTGACCTTGATTCCTTTCCCCCTCATGAAGTTAGAGGAGGCCAGACATCACCCCATACCATTTTTACAGCTGCTAACTGAAAGGTCAGTGGTTCAAACCCACCAGTGGCTCCCCAGGAGAAAGATGTGGCAGTCTGCTTCTGTAAAGATTTGTAGCCTTAGAAACCCTATTGGGGAAGTTCTACTCTGTCCTATAGTGTCGCTATGAGTTGGAATTCACTCAGTGGCAGTGGATTAATGGGACATTTCATGTACCACTTCTTATCTCTTTTTCTCCAAGATGTTCATAATTCCTAGATCAGTAGCAAATTCAGTCATCCATTAATTTGGTGGTTACTTTTGAATTCTGACTATGTGCAAGAGTTAACAATATTCAATTATTTCCCCAAAAATCCATTTTATTTTTGTTTCCTATGGAAAATAAAAAACTCCAGATACTAGAAACCTGGTAGAAAAACCAATTGTCGTGGAACTGATTCCAACCCTGTGTGTCAGAGTAAAAATGTGATCCATAGGGTTTTCAGTGGCTGAGCTTCCATAAGTAAATTGCCAGCAATTTATTTTGAGGCACCTCTGGTTGGAGTCAAACTGCCAATGTTTCAGTTAACAGCCAAATGTGTTGAAAGTTTGTGTCACCCAGGGACTCTGGAGACTAGCAGAGAGGCATAGAAATGGAGAACCAGAGGATGCTTACAGATCTCTAGTCCAACATTTCATTTGACAGATGGAGAACCAATGTCCAGAGGAGCTAGGTGGCTTTTGCAAGGTCACACTGTGAGTTAAGAGAATTAGGACAGGAACCCAGATGTGCTGACTTTGAGCCAGCATGCTGAGGACTAAACTAGATGGTGCCCAATGATCCATCTCTTCTCTTGACCCAATGTGTTTTCAAAAATTGAAAATGAACAAACAAGCAGAGAAACAAGTAAAAATTAAATAAATGAAACCAATAAAATTGAACCAGAGCTCTACTCAAAGTTAATGAAGAAGGCAAAGAGTGTGGTCCCTTTCCCTCAGGCTGTGAAATCATCACAGCCACGAAGTCCCAAGAGATTGAATTCGAACTTTCCTCTCCTTCCCCCCTTCCCTAAGAACCATAATTAAAAAATGTTCCCGATATCATTAATAGTATAAGTGAGGTCAGTAAATCAGCAGTATCAATAAGACCTGGGCCCCTGTTAGAAATAAAAAGCCCCCGGACCATCCATTCAGACAATCAGAATCTGTATTTTTCAAGACCCTCAGGTGATTAGTGTGTACGTGAACATCTGAGAAGCTCCTGTCAACACTACTGAGCAAAGAGTAAACAGCAGTCCTCCGGGTCTGTCCTTGGCAGTGCCCACTCCACATGCCAGGGACACTGAAGGGCTATTTCAGGTGTAGGTGAACTGGCTCCCACCCACAGATCCCCATCTTACCATTTTCAGGAATTAAGGCACTGAATATCTTTTGCAAGGGATAGAAGGGTTCATGCCCTCCCTGTGGCCACTGCGCTAGCACATCCCATCTTGGAAGACCACAGACACTGGGCTTGGCAATGAGCACATCCTTTGGAAAGGCCCATAGCCTCTGTTTTATATGATAGAAATCAATATACATTGCCCTCATATTTTTATATTAGCCACTGATATATTTGTAATTCCTCTGTGATCACTGGTTAATTGTATGTAATTAATTATCAAATTCTCCCCATAAAAAACTTTTGCAATAATTGAGCAATCTGGGGGAAAAAAAGTGACTGATGGACAATCAGGTGTCTAACATGACATAGCAGTGGCTAACCATATTACGGTTATGTATTACGTGGAGTTACATATTTTTGGATAGGAGTTTGGGCTAAATGATTATTTGTTTATTTATTTAGTCAACATTTATTGAGTGTCTACTATGAAGTAGACCTGTTCTAGCCATTGAGGATTTAAATATCGATAAGTCCATTTCAAAAGAATGGTTTACAGTTAAGTTAGATCGGCAGAACTTGAATTCTGATTTCCCACTTGAGATTTTTTGGCATTAAGTGAATTAATTCTTTAAGCCTCAAATTCCCTTCTGTAAATGAGAATATTATTAGTACTTCACAGCTTTGATATGAAGATTACATCTAAAGAATTTAGCATAGTATCTGCTAAGCCAAACCAATCTCCCTGCGGTTGAGTCGATTCCAACTCATAGCAGCCCCATAGGGTTTCCAAGGCTGTAAATCTGTATGGCAGCAGACTGCCACATATTTCTCCTGTGGCGCTGCTGGTGGCTTCAAACCACCGACCTTTTGGTCAGCAGTACATCTGCTGCAAAAGACTTCTTTAAAGTATTAAAATGCAAAGATGTCACCTTGAAGACTAAGGTATGCCTGACCCAAGCCAAGGTGTTTTCAACATCTCATATGCATGTGAAAGCTGGACAATGAATAAGGAAGACCAGAGAAGAATTGATGCTTTTGAATAATGGTGCTGGCAAAGAACACTGAATAGACCATGAACTGCCAGAAGAACTCATAAATCCGTTTTGGAAGAAGTACAGCCAGAATGCTCCTTAGAAACAAGGATGGAGAGACTTCGTCTCACATATTTTGGACATGTTATCAGGAGGGATCAGTTCCTGGAGAAGGATGTCATGCTTGGTAAAGTAGAGGGTCATCGAAAAAGAGGAAGACCCTCAACGAGATGGATTGGCACAGTGGCTGCAACAATGGACTCAAGTGTGACAGTGATTGTGAGGATGGCGCAGGACCAGGCAGTGTTTTGCTCCCTTGTACATAGGGTTGCTATGAGTCAGAACCAGCTCGATGGCACCTAACAATCTAACAACAAAAGATTGTTTTAACCACTGGGCCACCAGGGCTCCTTAAATAAATTCTAGATACAATTATTTGCTGCCCTCCTATGACCTGCAGATGATAGGATTTTTAAAAATTAGAAGTCAGAAGATAGTTTAACATTGAACATTCTAAGTAGTTAACTGATAGTTAGGAGTCCATGAATTAGCCCAAGCAGAGCTTGTGGAGTGCTGACTACATGCTAAGCAAGGTTGGCAATAAAATGATGGACAGTCTCTAGGTCTTGCCTTCCTGGAGCTCACCATCTTATACGTAAAACTTGATTTCTACCTGAGCAATGTTCTGTAAATATCACCTGAAGGACTGTACATTTTTGAAAACCAAAATTGAAACCTGAGCTCCTTTGACTTGGGAAAGGTCTCTTTATAGATAAAATACTAGAAAACATTCATTCTGAGTCTTCCCAACTGAGGAGGTATCAAGGACAACAGCCATGTCAATCTTTCCTTCACTGTTTTCTGTCTCACTGGCCAGCTCACCTCAGAGTCCTCCTCAATCCTGGACCCCTGGAGCTGCAACTGTTTCTTGTTCCCTCACCTAGTTTTTTCACATACCCATTCAGAGCCAGGTTGTGTTCTCTAGCAGATTTAAGTCCTGTTCTTCCTTGGACGTAGTTTTTGTTTTGTGTCAACCTCGTGATTTCTCTGCTCTTTACCCACAGATATGCTCTAAGGAGGGCTGTTACTCGGTGGTTATGACCACAGGGTAGGCAATGACAGTGCCTTAGTTCCATCCTGGACTGGGCACTCATTAACTGGGCCACAGGGCAAGTTACTCAAACTCTCTGTGCCTTAGTTTCCATATATGTAAAATGGGGATCTTGATTGCCTTAAGACTCAAAGAGCTGTTATGAGGATTAAATGAGATAGTATACATAAAGTACTTAGAAAAGTGACTGGCCCACAATCAGTTAGAGAGAGAGGTAGCTAAGGAAGAATGGAGAGAGAGAAAGTGAGGCAGACTAAGGTGTCTTGGTTCTGGGTTTTATTAGTTGCTGTCATGTCATCTCCATTAGGTACAACAGAACAAAAGGATTGCAAGTCTGCAAGAACTGTTACCCTTTAACAGTGGAAGTTCACCATCTTTATGATCATTGTTTGTTTGAGTCCATTGTTGTGGCTACCGTGTTAATTATCTCATGGAGGGTTTTCCTCATTTGTGTTGGCCCTCTAACAGGCAGATGTCCTTTTCTAGCAATTGATCTTTACTGATGACATATTCAGTGTAAGTGACTCAAAGTCTCAACATCCTCGCTTCTAAGGAGCATTTGGCGGTGTTTCTTCTAGGTCAAATTGGTTCATTCTTGTGGTATTCCATGGTATATTCAATATTTTTTGCCAGCACCACAGTCCGAATGCATCAAATCTTGTCTTCCTTTTTCATTGTTCAGCTTTTGCATGCCTATGAGGTGATTAAAAAGACCAGGGCTTTACTCGGGCACACCTTAGTCTTCAAAGTGATATCTGGGTGTTAGCTAAACTAAATCACCAATCTCAATAAGAACAGCCTCTATTCTCACCTCTGCCTTCTGTGCTCCTCTAAAGATATGTTGCTCCTTTGTGATTCTACCTGTAGGATTCACTGTCCAGCAAAATCAGCCTCCCATAAATGAGGTCTGCTCCTCCAGGACTTTCAGGGCACAGGCCAGCTCACTGTGGCACGCATTAGGCTGGGCAGAAGCCAAGGAATAGCTTAGCCTTGCTTTATTCAATAACACTGTTATGAGTCTGCCCAGTATAGAGACCTGAGGAGCAAGATTGTCCAGGACAAAGTCTGGTACTTTCTGGTATAATTGGACCTTCTTCATGGATTTCTTCTGATGGCTAAGTGAGGAGATCCTAGTGACATGACTAGTCATGTGTGGTGTATGGCACCGAGGAAGTGATTGATACAATGCTAGCTATTATTATTATAAAAACCCATTTTGTTTTTTCCTTTGAGTTAACTCTGCCTGGGGTCCTCCCCCTACAATAATGTATGCAGTTGGTTTGAATACTTCTAAATCCACAAGTGAAGGGCACACATTCATTCCTATGAATAAGTCTTCTGTCCACTCTTACTGTAAAGCTGCGAATGGCTATGGCAGCAAGAGGGCATGGTCACTGCAGGGCAGGGTATAAAATGGACATATAGGTAACACTGTGGGTATCCACTTGAATATGTGGGGACTCACCCCAAATACTGAATTTGTGACCTGGATTTAATCAGAAAAAGTCAATTCATTACCAACACTGAATAGCCAGGTAGGGACATATACTGCTTGGTAAAATTTCTTATTTAAGGGTCAATAAATTCTAATGAGGGAAATGGTGCACATCTGGTGTGACCAAGGTGGAAGTGTTGATCAAAAGACCCTGGAAAACATTGTGTAGACATGGTCTCTCTGTGTGTGTGCATGCGTATGTGTGTGTATTTTATAGCTCAACACTCAGTTTTCTAGAGAATCCTTAACAACTCAAATGGTTTTGTTTGATACCCATGACGAACCTACTCAAGGAGAGAATGCCCAGTTTGGCCCCTTGCCATCACCTAACCAGTTGATTTCCAAATTTGTCAACATCATCTACAGTTGTATTTTTCTCCTCTCTCCTATATAAGAACTACAAGGAGCTACGGCTGCAAACCAGAAGGTCAGCAATTGGAATCCACCAGCCGCTCCTTGGAAGCACTATGGTGCAGTTCTATTCCACCCTATAGGATCGCTATGAGTCGGAGTTGACTTGATGGCAATGGGTTTTTTTTTTTTTTTTTTTGGCCTACAGATCCTGTTTTAACTTTGTTCTATCACTAAGTTTACTGGTTAACTCCTTTGTATGAGCCAATAATTTTCATACAAAATTTTTCAACAGCATGCCTACCAAACCCAAAACCATTGCCATCTAGTTGATTCCAACTCATAGCAAATAGGATAGAGTTTCCCAGTAGGGTTTTTAAGGCTGTAAATCTGTGCAGAAACTGACTACCATAACTTTCTCTTGTGGAACAGCTGGTGGGCTAGAACCACTGACCTTACAGTTAGCAGCTAACTGCTTTAATCACTGTACCACCAGGTATCCTTCAACAGCATGTAATACAACTAAATATCCCTGAGTTATTCTTTAGAAAGACAAGTGCAATTGTGGGAAATGGACAGGATGCCATTGGGTGTGTGGATCACTTCCCTTGGTTGCAGATTTTTTTTTTTTCTACCCAGTCCTGTGACATCTGTGGGGAGCAAAATTGCAGATTAGGAAGATAGAGAGACTTTAACTTTTAGGGTCCAGAAATGTGAATTAAAATAACCTTTAATTTTGTAGATACTCAATTCAATGAACAATTAAAGAAAAAAATTATATTCAACAAATTCATATGTTATAGAAAGTCAATGAATGCAAGAAAGCTAAAATTTTCCTGCAAAGGAAGAGATTGGGCTTGCTTTGGGGCCATTAAGACACAGACAAGAAGAGAGTAGTGAACTTGTCTCGATTTAGGCAGCCATCAGCAGCAAGACTTGGGACCTGTTTGTGCTGGTGACTCAGGGGTCACCCTGATTGGGAATGACTCTCTTTGCACAGCGCTCTCCGCAAGGCACTCTTCACCTCTGCATTCCTCAGGCTGTAGATCAGGGGGTTCAGCATAGGGTTGAAAAGGCCGTAGAACAGGAAAAGGATCTTTTGCTGCTCCTCAGGGTTGCTGGATTTGGGGGCCATGTACATGACAATGGCACAGCCAAAGAAGAGCCCAACCACACAGAGGTGGGAGGAGCAGGTGGTGAAGGCTTTTGTGGGTCCCTCCCCGGACTGGATCCTCAGGATGGCAAAGAGAATGTAGGTGTAGGATACCAGAACCATGCAGAGAGGCCCCACTAGGATAAACACACAGGATGCAAAGATGACCACTTGGTTGAACCCGGTGTCCACACATGCCAGCCTCAGGACAGACAGGATTTCACAAAAGAAGTGGTTGATCTCCTGAGGCCCACAGAAGGGCAGCCTTAGGATGAGGATCACATGGACCAGGGCCAGGAGGGAGCCACATGCCCAGGAAGGGATGGCCAGGGTGATGCAGAGCCTCCAGCTCATGATGGCAGAGTACCGGAGGGGGTGGCAGATGGCCACATAGTGATCATAGGACATCGCCACCAAAAGAAGACATTCCTTGTGAGCAAAAGTCATAAAGACGAAGGTCTGTGTGAGGCAGCCAGCGAAGGAGATGGGTGTGATAGGACTCAGGAGGTTCACCAGCATCTGAGGCACCGTGTTGCAGGCACAGGACATGTTGACTATGGCCGGGTGGGAGAGGAAGAAGTACATGGGGGTGTGCAGTCTGGAATCCAGATAGATGAGCCCCAGGATGGCCCTGTTCCCCAGCGGGGTTAAGGTGTAGAATAGGAAGAAGATCCCAAATAGGAGCAGCTGCATCATTGGGCCGAGACGAAATCCTAGTAGGATGAACTCTGTGACTGAAGTCTGGCTTTCCCCCATTTCCCTGTGAAAGACACAATCAGATAGCTCTATAACACAATTATTTAAAAACACCTTTATTTTATGTGAATTTTTAATGTGTGAAAAATTATTAGTAAATGTTTTTAATATCTCATTAGATCATAAACAAATGAAGAATTACCTATTTTTTAAAAAATTTTAAATGAAGAGTCAGTTTGTCTAAATTCTTAATCCCACATCAATTTTACAGAAGGGAGTTGTAAATTGGTTGAGTAAATTGGTGCCTAAAGCCATTGACATTGTGACGGAAAAAAAAAAATCAAAACAGAGTACAAATAATTGTGAACTATGGATGGACCCCCAGCTGCATATGTCCAAATCAGTAAGAGAATTTTTTGGAGCATAAAAATAATCCATAATGGAAGAACTTTAAAAATGAGAACAGTCTCAGAAAGGAGAACAATTTGGCTTCAGTAGAAATTATGATTGAGTCAATCTCAGTATCTAAATCTTAACTAGAGAATCTCATGTCATACCTTCCATGGGATCACAAGGAGCAAATCATGAATCATCAACATTTAAATCAATGTTTTTAGTTAGGCAGTAGGAAGGAAGCAGTGGATATGCTATATCTCCATCTCTATCATTTTTATCTCTGTCTCAAACTTCATCTAATTGCCAAATGTTTTGTTACTATTTTCCAAGGTAAATATGTATATTTCAGAGACACATAGGTACAACATATATGTGTGTATGTATGTGTGTGCATATGAATCAAGAAATAAGAAAGACCATAGCCTGGAATGAAAATATGAAGAAAATAAACCCACCCTGCTATTCATTCAGCCCTTGATATTTGTATGCTGAGCAAATCATCCGAGAAGTTGGACTATATGAAGAAGAATGTGGCATCAGGATTGGAGGAAGACTCACTAACAACCTCCGGAGATTATGCAGATGACACAGTCTTGCTTGCTGAAAGTAAAGAGAACTAGAAGCACTTATTGATGAAGATCAAAGACTACAGCCTTCAATATGGATTATACCTCAACATAAAGAACATAAAAATCCTCACAACTGGACCAATAAGCAATATCATGATAAACAGAGAAAAGATTGAAGTTGTCAAGCATTTCATTTTATTTGAATTCACAATCAAGGATCATGGAATCAGCTGTCAAGAAATAAAATGACATATTGCATTGGACAAATCTGTTGCAGAAGACCTCTTTAAAGTGTTGAAAAGCAAAGATGTCACTTTGAGGACTAAGGTGCTCCAGACCCAAACCGTGCTATTTTTAATGGCCTCATATACATTCGACCACTGGACAATGAGTAAGGAAGACTGAAGAAAAATTGTTGCATTTGAATTCCTGTATTCATGAAGAATATTGACTATACCGTGGACTGCCAGAAGAACAAACAAATCTGTCTTGGAAGAAGTACAACAAGAGCGTTCCTTGGAAGGAAGGATGATGAGACTTTGTCTCATGTACTTTGGACATGTTATCAGGAGGGACCAGTCCCTGGAGAAGGAATCATGCTTTGTAGAGAAAAGGGTCAGAGAAAAACAGGAAGACCCTCAATGAGACGGATTGACACAGTGACTGAAACAATGGTCTCAAGCATAGCAACAATTGTGAGGATGGCTCAGAAACAGCAAATGTTTTGTTCTTTTGTACACAGGGTCATTATGAGTCACAACAGACTGAATGGCACCTAACCATAACAACGTACTTGAAATCCACAAGAATCGTGATATACTTTAGAAGCGGCTAATAGAAACAATACACAAATTGATAAGTCAGGTGTTTTGTCACTTGACAAATGGTAGCATCAACAAATTGGCTGTCAGATGCTTAGTGTATGAATTATGCTAAATTAATGAATTGGGGTTTGTTAACTGGGAGCTGGCTTTCTCAACGAACAATGTTAAAATTCAGCATATTTTCTAGTGCAGACATTTGTCAGTGCCATTTCAAGGACAAAACTGAAGCTGGAAATCTTCTCCAGGATTAATGCAGAGAAAGGTGCCAATTTGGGTCAGTCCCTGGTTTAGTGGTCAACGGTGATGTCAAGTTAGTACTCCCCAGGGCATTTGAATATAAGATGCATTCTAGAAATAAACCTGTGAAAGCAATATGCAACTATAAGAATAGCAATCTGAAGGCAGAAAGCAAGACAATATCTGGGAACATGTAACTGGGGAGTGTGGGGAGCCCCCAAACTCCACTCAAGGTGTTTTTGTGCAGAGGGCTAGGCAAGTGACTGTGATTCAGTGAACCAGATATAGTTAGTTGCTTGGGGAACCTGTCTGGAGAAAGACTTTGTAAAGAAAAGGACAATGGCCATTTGAAGTGTAGATGCCAGACCAGAGGAATGGCATTTGTCAATGTATCTTGAAGGACATCCAGGGAAGGGGGAGCCTGAGCAGTTGGTCCGGAGTCCTAACCACCCTGATGTTTTATGTCTGCAGTCTAGATTGGATGGCTTGGGTGATTGGTGATCAATAACCCTAGCCATGCGAGATCTCTGATTAGTCCGCCTTGCTCTGATCTCATGCTCACTAATATACCATTAGGCGATAGTTTGTTATTTTGTGCAGATATATCTGCAAGGGAAAGTGTTCATCAGCAAAGTTCTTAGCCCAATTTGCAGTTGCATTTTAAACTTTAAATAAATGAATAAAGCACTCTGGCTTATTTCCTGTCCTGTTGAACTTGTAGATGACATGATGCCATTCCTGAACACTGTTCCCAAAGCTGGACCTAAAAAGTGAAGATCTGATCCTGGAGTGAGGTGTCATCACTGAAGTGAGACTCGAGAGGAACACCAGAACCCTTGATGGCCATTGCAGATGGGATGCCTGTTTTCTTATGAGCATTACTCATATATTGTCAAGTTATCTGGACAAAATGCAATCTTAGCAATATGTTAAAACTTCCTCAGTCATGACCAAGGCTTACTCGATTTTTGGGTTGCTATTACAAATGTCTGCACCCCACAAACATTCTGAATTTATTTTTTATAAACACATAAAGTATGGGAAAATATTTGACTGTGAAAGATGCCATTTAAATCCACCCACTTATAAAACCTTTTTCTAACTCTTCTTGTTTCCTCTGTAATATTCAAGACGAAAATAAAAAAGAAACACAGTGCCAAACATGGGTTTTAAAGCTAAAGTGAAATATAGATGAAAAAGGTCAGAGCACATTAAGATCCCTTTAGCACAGCTGCCCAGTTTTTTCAAGCTTGATTTCTTCTACGGCAGTGGAACCTACTTTTTTTTAGGTTCGTTTGATGTTTTTGGTGTTCTTTTTTGTATCCCTGGCAGCTAATAAACATTTGTTGGCTGACAAACACATGAATAAATATAAATAAATGAGCAAATACCTAAATATTGATTTCCTTGTATTAGATATGATTTCTTTTAAAATATATCATAACTATGTTAAGTTCAGTTCATTCCTCCGAAAGAAAATACAAGTATATCTGTGCTGGAGAATTTTACCCCCGATGATCGGTATTAAAGCAGGACATTTAAAATTTGATAATAACACCTGAAGAATTTTCAAAGCATTTAAATAATTGAATTTTGGATATACTTTTTTTTCCTCATTTTACTTGATACTTAAATGATAGTTAAATGTTAGTTAAAATGTTAGTTAAAAACAATCAAATGGAACAGGTTCCATTTCCTAGGAGGAGATAAGAGGTGAAGGGGATAGTCTAAAATACAGCCCAGTTCCAAATGTAAATTTCAGGCATGCTCACGCATATTAATTTATATGTATTTATCAGTATGAATCAGAATCAACCGAAGGTACACAATGACAACAACAAAAACATATACGTATAATTTCAGAATTAAAAAAAATGGCGTATTCTTATCTGGTTGATATATAATCAGGCAACTCTGAAGTTCCAAAGTACATATCTAAGAAGGAGATCACCTTTTCATATATCAAAAAAGCCTAGGCTGGGTTCTCCAGAGAAGCAAAACCAGTAAAGCATGTAAATATATACAATAGATTTCTATCAAGGAAACAGTTCACGTGATTGTAGAGGCTGGAACATCCCAAGTTCGTGGATCAAAATAGAGGCTTCTGATTCATGTAGCCACAGGGGCTGGCGAACCCAAGATCGGTAGGTTGGAGAGCAGGGCTGTTGCTCGAAGGCTGTGAGGTTAACAAATCCCAAGACTAGCAGGCAAGCTTATAGCTCAAGTCCCAAGAACGGGAGGTCAAACGAACAGGAGGTGGCTGCAGGATTCAGAGTGAGCAAAAAACCAGAACACCTGCTTATATTTGGATGCAGGTCACACTCCCCAAGGAAACTCCTTTTCAACCAATTAGCTATTCACAATAGATTCTGTCATGCGAGTGATCGCATATAAACACTGAGAATCATGGCCCAAGTTGACACACAGCCTTAACCATCACATAGTCTCATCATCCTTGCTCTTAAGGAGCATTCTGGCTATACTTCTTGCAAGACAGATCTGTTAGTTTTTTTGGCAGTAATATTCTTTGACAACACCACTATTCAAAGGCAACAATTCTTCGGTCTTCCTTATTTGTTATCCAACTTTCACATGCATATGAAGCCACTGAAAACACCATGGCTGGAGTCAGGCGCACCTCAGTCCTTAAAGAGATATCTTTGCTTTTTAACACCTTAAAAAGGTCTTTTTCAGCAGATTTGCCTAATGCAATGTGTCTTTTGATTTCTTGACTGCTGCTTCCGTGGGTGTTGATTGTAGATTCAAGTAAAATGAAATCTTTGACAATTTTAGGTTCGTTTGGTGTTTTTGGTGTTCTTTTTTTTGTATCCCTGGCAGCTAATAAACATTTGTTGGCTGACAAACACATGAATAAATATAAATAAATGAGCAAATACCTAAATATTGATTTCCTTGTATTAGATATGATTTCTTTTAAAATATATCATAACTATGTTAAGTTCAGTTCATTCCTCCAAAAGAAAATACAAGTATATCTGTCTTTTCCCCATTTATCATGCTGTTGTTTATTGGTTCACTTGTGAGGATTTTTGTTTTCTTTATGTTGAGGTGCAATCCATATTGAAGGCTGTAGTCTTCGATCTCATCAGTAAGGACTTCAAGTGCTCTTTGCTTTCTGCAAGCAAAGTTGTGTCATCTGCATAACAGAGGTTGTTAGTCTTCCTCCAATCCTGACGCCATTTTCTTTTTCAAATAGTCCAGCTTCTCAGATTATTTGCTCAGCATACAGATTGAATAAGTGTGGTGAAAGTATATAACCCTGACACTCATCTTTCCTGACTTTAAACCATGCAGTATCCCTTTTTTTCTGTTCAAAAGACTGCATCTTGATCTATGCACAGGTTCCTCAAGAGCACAATTAAGTCTTCTGGAATTCCTATTCTTCGCAATGTTATCCATAATTTGTTATTATCCACACAGTTGAATACCATGCATAGTAAATAAAACTCAGATAAACATCTTTCTGGTATTCTCTGCTTTCATCCAGGATCCACCTGACATCAGCAATGATATCCCTTATTCCACATCCTCTCTTGGATCTGGCTTGAATTTCTGGCACTTCTCTGTTGATGTACTGCGGCAACTGCTTTTGAACGATCTTTAGCAAAGTTTTGCTTGCCTGTGATTTTAATGATGTTGTTTGATAATTTCTGCATTCTGTTGGATCACTTTTCTTTGGAATAGGCATAAATATGGATTTCTTCCAGTCGGTTGGCCAGGTAGCTCTCCTCCAAATTTCTTGGCATAGACAAGTGAATGCTTTCAGCACTGTATCTGTTTGTTGAAATATCTCAATTGGTATTCCATCAATTCCTGAAGCCTGGTTTTCTTGCCAATATCTTCAGTGCAGCTTGGACTGCTTCCTTCAGTACCATGGGTTCTTGATTATATGCTGCCTCCTGAAATGATTAAACATCGCCCTATTGTTTTTGACACAATGACTCTGTGTATTCCGTCCATGTTCTTTTGATGCTTTCTGCGTTGTTCACTATTTTGCCCATAATAAACAGAACAAAAACATTGCTGTTGAGTCAGTTCTGACTCATAGCGACCCTATAGGATAGAGAAGTGCCCCATAGAACCCTTCCATATCGCCACTCGGGGCTTGAATGTTTTCTTCAGTTCTTTCAGCTTGAGAAATGTCAAACATGTTCTTCCCTTTTGGCTTTCCAATTCTAGTTCTTTGCACATGTCATTATAATACTTTTTTTTTTTTGTCTTCTGGAGCCAGCCTTTGAAATTTTCTGTTCAACTCTTTTACTTCATGATTTCTTCCACTTGCTTTAGCTACTGTATGCCCAAAAGCAAGTTTCAGAGTTTCTTCTGATATCCATTTTGGTCTCTTTTTTCTTTTCTACCTTTGTAACTTCCTCTTGCTTTCTTCGTGTGTGATATCTTTGATGTCATTCCACAACTCCTCTGGTCATTCGTGTTCAACGTGTCAAATCTATTCTTGAGACGGTCTCTAAATTCAGGTGGGATATACTAACGGCTGTACTTTAGCACTTGTAGACTTTTTCTAATTTTCTTCAGTTTAAACTTGAACTTGCATATGCGCAATTGATCGTCTGTTCCGCAGTTGGCCCCTGGCCTTATTCTGATTGATGATATTAAGCTTTTCCTTCGTCTCTTTCCACTGTTGTAGTCAATTTGATTCCTGTGTATTCCATCCAGTGAGGTCCAAGTGTACAGTCACAATGTAGTTGAAAAAACCTATTTGCCATGAAGAAGTCATAGGTCTTGAAAAATTCTATCATTCGATCTCTGTCATGGTGTCTATCATCAAGGCCATGTTTTCAACTACCGACCTTTCTTCTGTGTTTCCAACTTTTGCATTCCAATCGCTAGTAATTACAAGTGCATCCTGATGGCATGTTTGATCAATTTCAGACTGCAGAAGTTGGTAAAAATCTTCAAATTCTTCATTTTTGGCCTTAGCAGTTGGTGTGTAAATCTGCATAATAGTCGTATTAACTGGCCTTCCTTGCAGGCGTATAGCTATTATCCTATCACTGACAGCATTATTCTTCAGGATAGATCTTGAAATGTTCTTTTTGAGGATGAATGCAACACCATTCCTCTTCAAGTTGTCATTCCAGACACAGTAGACCATATGACTGTCCAATTCAAAATGGCCAATACCAACCCATTTCATCTCACTAATGCCTAGGATGTTGATGTTTATGTGTTCCATTTCATTTTTTGATGATTTCCAATTTTCCTAGATTCACACTTCATACATTCCATGTTATGATTATTAATGGATATTTGCCACATCAGCAAATAAAGGTTCCAAAAGCTCGGCTCCATCCATGTCATTAAGGTCGACTCTGAGGAGGCAGCTCTTCCCTAGTCTTCTTATGAGTGCTTTTCAAATTGAGGGGCTCATCTTCTAGCACTACATCAAATAATGTTCCACTGCTATTCATAAGGTTTTCACTGGCTATCTTTTTTCAGAAGTAGACTGCCAGGTCCTTCTTCATAGTCTGTGTTAGTCTGGAGTCTCATCTGAAACTTGTCCACCATGTGTGACCTTGATGGTATATGAGTACCAGTGGCATAGCTTCCAGCATGACAGCAACATGCAAGCCCTCACAGTGCAACCAACTGACATATGGGTAGAGTCTACAAAACATGGTGACCAAGAACTCCAAATGTTTTGTGGTAACCATGCATTCCCACATAATATTTCTCAAAATCCATTTTGCCAACCAAAGATTTAAACTCACTCTATGACTCAGCATGCTCCTATTAATGAAAATACATAGTATCAAAAAAAAATTAATGGAAAAAAATAATTGAACCAAGAAGCAGCAAAGCCTTGAGATCCTTGCTTATAAGGAGTATTCTGGTTGTATTTATTCTAGGACAGGTTTGTTCATTCTTGTGGTGGTCCAGGTTTATTCAATATTCTTTGACAGCATGACAGTTCAAATTCATCAATCCTTCTTCTATTTTCTTTTTGCATCATCCAGTTTTTGCATGCATATGTGGCAATTGCAAAGACCAGGTCTTGGGTCAGGTTCATCTTCGTCTTCAAAGTGATACCTGGGTCTCAGCTGAACTAAATCAAAATGTCAATGAGAACAGTCTCTGGTCTCACTTCCCCTGCTTTCTGAGTTCCTGTAAAGATCCTTTACTCCTTTGTGACTCTACCTTTCAGCACAACCTGCCTCCCATAAATGACATCTGGGCCTACTAGTTTCTTAGAGCACAGGCCAGTTCACTGTGACATATATTCGGCTGTGTAGCAGCTGAGGAACAGTTGGTTGTTCTTAGGTGCCATAGAGTTGGTTCTGACTCATAGCGACCCTATGTACAACAGAACAAACCACTGCCCCATCCTGTGCCATCCTTATAATTGTTGTTATGCTTCAGCCCATTGTTGCAGCCACTGTCAATCCATCTTGTTGAGGGCCTTTCTCTTTTCACTGGCCCTCTACTTTACCAAGCACGATGTCCTTCTTCAGGGACAGATCCATTCTCATAACATGTTTGAAATATGTGAGATGTAGTCTCACCATCCTTGCTTCTAGGAATAGCTTAGCCATTTCTTTATTCAATAACACTGATATTGATCTACTACACTGTTATGAGTCTGACAAATTTAGAGAGCTGAGGAGCCAAATTGTCCAGGAAAAGTCTGGAATTTGGTACTTACTGGTATGTGCATATATAAAATGGAGTGGTAATTGGACTTTTTTTAGGGATTTCTTTTGGTGGTTAAATGAGATCCATGTAATGTAGTGTATGGCACCGAGGAAATGACTGATAAAATAGTAGGTATGATTATAAAAATCCATTCTGTTTTTACATTGAGTAAATTCTGCCTGGGGTTCTCCACCTATAAAAGTATGAAGAGCTGGGTTGAGTATTTCTTAACCCCCAAGTGAAGGTTACATATTCATTCCTATGAATCAGTCTTTTGTCCAGTCATATTGTGAAGCTGAGAAAGGCTCTGGCAGCAAGTATACATGTTCATCGCAGAGTAGGTTAGAAAACAGACTTTATAGGTAACACACTGGGTGACCACCTAAGTGTAAGGGGACTCACCTCTGACCACTGAATTTGTGACCCAGATTTAATCAGAGAATGTCAGTCCACCACTAACACTGAATAGCCAGTTACTGACTTATACTCTGCTTAAATTTCTTGTTTAACAGTCAAGAAATTATCCCGAGGGAAATAATGCACAACTGGGGTGACCAAGGTGGAAGTGCCGATGGAAAGACCTTGGAAAACATTATATAGAAATGGTCTCTGTATGTGTGTGTATTTCACAGCTCACCACTCAGTTTTCAGGGGACTCCATAAACAACCCAAATTGTTTTCTTTGATACCCCTGATAAGCCTACTAAATGATGGAATACCCAGTTTGGCCCCTTTGCCATCACCTAACCAGTTGATCTCCAAATTTGTAAATACCATCTGCAATTTTATTTTTCTCCCCTCGCCTATGTATCCTCTTTTAACTTTTTTCACGCAGTTTACTGGTTAACTCCCTTATATGAGCCAATAATTTTCATACAAAATATCTCAACAACAACAATAAAAAAACCAAGCCCAGTGCTGTTGCGTCGATTCCGACTCATAGCGACCTTATAGGACAGAGTAGAACTGCCACATACCACAACAGCATGCCTATAAATCCCAAACCCATTGCCATTGAGTCGATTCTGATTCATAACAATCTTACAGAATAGAATTTCCCCATATGATTCCCAAGCCTATAAATCTGTACAGAAGCAGATTGCCACATCTTTCTTTCGTGGAGCAGGTGATGGGTTCAAACCGCCAAATTTCTGGCTACAGCTGACTGCTTTAACCACTGTACCACCAGGGCTCCTTCAACAACATGCAACACAACTAAATATCCCTGAGTTATCCTTTAACAGGGCAGATGCAAATATGGGAAAAGGGACATAATGCCATTGGGTGTGAGGATCACTTCCTTTGACTGCAGCGTGTTCTTTTCTCCCAAATCCTGTGACATCTGTGATGAGAGTTTGCATAGCCAGATTAGGGATGTAGAGAGACAGAATTCAACTTTTAGGACACAGAAATGTGAATTAAAATAATTTTTAATTTTAAGATGCTGAACTCAATAAGCAATCTAAGAAAAAAAAATTCGATAAAATCATATCTGATAGAAAGTCAATGAATGCAAGAAAGCTAAAATTTTCCTGCAAAGGAAGCAATTGGGCTTGCTCTGGGCAATTATGACACAGACATGAAGAGAGAGTGGCCTTGTCCTGATTTAGGCAGTCATCAGCGCCAAGACTTGGAACCTACTTATACTGGTGACTCAAGGGTCACCCCAATCGGGACTGACTCCCCTTGCACAGTGCTCTCTGCAAGGCACCCTTCACCTCTGTGCTCCTCAGGCTATAGATCAGCGGGTTCAGCATTGGGTTGAAAACGCTATAAAACAGGAAAAGGACCTTCTGCTGCTCCTCAGGGTGGCTGAATTTGGGGGTCATATATGTGACAATGGCACTGCCAAAGAAGAGCCCAACCACACCGAGGTGGGAGGAGCAGGTAGAGAAGGCCTTTCTTCGTCCACCCCCTGACTTAATCTTCAGAATGGCAAAGAGAATGTGGGTGTAGGAGACCAGCACCAGGCAGAAGGGCCCCACTAAGATAAACACACAGGCTGCAAATATGACCACGTGGTTGAGTGATGTATCTGCACAGGCCAGTCTCAGAATAGACAGGATTTCACAGAAGAAGTGGTTGATATCCTGAGGCCCACAGAAGGGCAGTCTCAAGAGGAGGACCACATGGACCAGGGCCAGGAGGGAGCCACATGCCCAGGAAGTGACAGCCAGGGTGATGCAGAACCTCTGGCTCATGATGGCAGAGTACCGGAGGGGGTGACAGATGGCCACATAGCGATCATAGGACATCGCCACCAAGAGAAGACATTCCGTGTGAGCGAAAGTCATAAAGAGGAAGGTCTGTGTGATGCAACCAGCAAAGGATATAGGTGTGGTGGGACTCAGGAGGTTCACCAGCATCTGGGGCACCGTGTTGCAAGCATAGGACATGTCAACTATGGCCAGGTGGGAGAGGAAGAAATACATGGGGGTGTCCAGTCTGGGGTTCAGTAAGATGAGCCCTAGGATGGCCCCGTTCCCCAGAAGGGTGAAGGTGTAGAACACGGAGAAGATCCCAAAAAGGAGCAGCTGCTTCACTGGGCCAAGACGAAATCCTAGTAGAATGAACTCTGTGACTGAAGTCTGGTTTTCCCCCATTTCCCTGTGAAAGAGACAACCAGATAGCTCTGTGACACAATTATTTAAAAACATTTATTTACTGCGCCACGAATTTTTAATGCATGAAAAAGTATTAGTAAACCCTTTTAAGAGCTCATTCAATTATAAATAAATCAATGAAGACTTACTTATTAAAAAAAACAGAAATTAAGGGCCTGTTGTCTAAATTCTTAATTTGGCATCAGTTTTACAGAAGCGACTTGTGTCATCCATAATTTGGTGCCTAGGGCCATTGACACTGTCATGGACAGAAAAAAAAAATTCCATCAGAGTACAAAGAAAATAATCACGAAGTATGAATGGTCTTTCAGCTGCATGTGTTCAAATCAGTAAGAGAATTTTTTGGAGAATAAAAATAATCAGTAATGGAAGAAATTTAAAAATGAGAATAGCCTTAGAAAAGAAAAAATTTAACTTCAGTAGAAATCATGAATCAATATCTAGATCTAACTAAAGAATCTCATCTCATGCCTTACATGACTCTAAACCAAATACCAAGCCCACTGCTGTTGAGTTGAGTCTGATACATAGTGACCCTATAGGACCCTATAGAACTGCCAATAGGGTTTTCCGTGTCGTAAATCTTTACCGAAGCAAACTGCCACATCTTTCTCCTGAAGAACGGCTGGAGGGTTTGAACTTCTGACCTTTTGGTTAGCAGCCAACTTGACACTACTGGGAGCAAATTATGAATCAGCAACCTCTATGACAGTGTTTTTGGTTAGGGCATAGGAAGGAAGCAGTAGATAGGATATATCTCTATCTGTCTCATTTCTGTTTCTAACTTCTCTATTTGTTTATACACACACATATACACACACTTACATTCACACATATATGCCGTGTGTGTGTGTGTGTGTGTATATGTGAAATATATATCTTTTCTTTGGGAAATGGCAACAAACCAGCATTTGACAATATGGCAGCTAGGCAACTGAGCAATCACAAACTATTAATATACCCAAATAATTTTTAATAATGCAACCCA
Organism: Elephas maximus indicus; assembly: GCF_024166365.1. Classification (NCBI taxonomy): domain Eukaryota; kingdom Metazoa; phylum Chordata; class Mammalia; order Proboscidea; family Elephantidae; genus Elephas; species Elephas maximus. Next base: position 5,539,332 of record NC_064826.1, read on the forward strand.
TGTTCTTTAGAGCAATTGTATTTGATCTTGCATCTTGGTGTTACAAGCTGGGTGCCTGTGTGCATGGTGGAAATGTGTTTGTGTTCCTGTATATTCCCCAGAATTTCCATAATAGATACGGTGGGTGCCTATGGACATGTATATGAAAACAACTGCACATATAATTCTACTTTTACTACCTGTATAGCCCTCTTTCCTATTTTGTCTCAAGGCTGGAAAATTTATGAATCAAGAAAATAAAAAAGGCCATAGCCTGGAATGAAAATATGAATAAACCCATACTGGTGTTAATTCAACCCTTGATATTTGTAACATGCACTGTACCTGAAATCCAAAACAGTGGACAACCTCAGCCAGAAGAATTATGAAATACTTTAGAAGTGAAAACTTTTTTTTTTTTAGAAGTGGATAACAGAAACAAATAATTGATAAATGGATAAGTCAGTTTCTTTGTCACTTGCCAAATGGTAGCATCAATGAGTTGGCAATCAGATGCTTAGTCTATGATTTATGCTAAATTAATAAACCTGGCTTTGTGACCTTTGAGCTTCGGTCATGGCTTCCTCAATGAACAATGTTGAAATCCAGCATATTTTCCAGTGCAGACACTTGTCAGTGCCATTGCAAGCACAAAAGAACTGAAGCTTGGGATCTTCTCCAGGACTGATGCAAGGAAAGGTGCAGATCTGAGCCAGTCCCTGGTGTAGTGGTCAATGGAGATGTCAAGTTAATATTCCCCTAGGAACTTGAACATAAGAGACAAGGTGCATTCTAGAAATAAACTTGTGAAAGCAACATGGAACTATGAAATAGCTATGGGGGGGGGAGCAGCATACTATCAGGGAACATGTAACTGGAGATTGTGAGGAGCCCCCAAACCCCACTCGAGGTGCTTTGGTGCAGAGAGTGGGCTAGGCGTGCAACTGCGATTCAGTGAACCCATTATTGTCAGTTGCGTGGGGAACCTGTCTGGAGAATGACCTCGGAAAAGGAAGGACAGTGTCCATGTGGAGTGTAGACAACAGACCAGAATGACAGCATTTTTCAGTGCATCTTTAAAGATGTTCGGGCAAGTGGAAGACTGGTCAGTTTTCCCTAACCACCAGGAAGTTCTATGTCTATAGTCTACGTAGATGACTTAGGCAATCAGTGATCAATAGCCTTAGCCATGTGAGATCTTTGATTAACTCCTCCTGCTCTTAACTCTTGCTCCGCAATATACCATTGTTGTCATTGTTAGGTGCCATCGAGTCGGTTCTGACTCAAAGTGACCTTATGTATAACAGAACGAAACACTGCCTGGTCCTGCACCATCCTTACAATGTTGTTATGCTTAAGCCCATTGTTGCAGTCACTGTGTCAATCCATCTCAGTGAGGGTTTTCCTCTTTTTCTCTGACCCCTTACTTTACCAAGGACTGATCCTGCCTGACGACATGACCAAGGTATATGAGACATAGTCTTGCCATCCTTGCTTCTCAGGAACATTCTGCTTGTAATTCTTCCAAGACAGATATGTTCGTTCTTCTGGCAGCCCATGGTATATTCAATATTCTTCACCAATGCCACAATTCAAGACATCATTCTTCTTCAGTCTTCTTTATCATGGTCCAGCTTTCATTCATAGAAGGTGATTGAAAACACCATAGCTTAGGTCAGGTGCACCGTAGTCTTAAGGTAACATCTTTGCTTTTCAACGCTTTAAAGAGGTCTTTTGCAGCAGATATGCCCAATGGAATTTCTTGACAGCTGCTTCTACAGGTGTTGATTGTGGATCCAAGTAAAGTGAAATCCTTGACAACTCCAATCTTTTCTCTATTTATCATGATGTTGCTTATTGGTCCAGTTGTGAGGATTTTTGTTTTCTTTATGTTAGGGTGTAATCCATACTAAAGGCTGTGGTCTTTGATCTTCATCAGTAAGCGCTTCAAGTCATCTTCACTTTTAGCAAGCAAGGTTGTGTCATCTGCATAACACAGGTTGTTAATAAGTCTTCCACCAATCCTGATGCCCTGTTCTTCCTCATAGAGTCCAGCTTCTTGGATTATTTGCTCAGTATACAAATTGAATAGGTATGATGAAAGAATACAACCCTGACGCACACCTTTCCTGACTTTAAACCAATCAGTATCCTCTTGTTTTGTTCGAATAACTACCTCTTGATCTATCTACAGGTTCCTCATGAGCACAATTAAGTGTTCTGGAATTCCCATTCTTCACAATGTTGTCCATACTTTATTATGATCCACACAGTTGAATGCCTTAACATAGTCAATAAAAGTCAGATAAACATCTTTCTGGTATTCTCTGCTTTAGGCCAGGATCCATCTGACACCGGCAATGATATCCCTGGTTCTGAGTCCTCTTCTTAATCTGGCTTGAATTTCTGGCAGTTCCTGTCGGTATACTGCTGCAGCCCCTTTTGAATGATCTTCAGCAAAATTTACTTGTGTGTGATATTAATGATATTGTTTGATAATTTCTGTAATCGGTGGTATCACCTTTCTGGGAATAGGCATAAATATAGATCTCTTCCAGTCTGTTGACCAGGTAGCTGTCTTCCAGATTTCTTGGCATAGATGACTGAGTTCTTCCAGAGCTGCAATATATACCATTAGGCAATAGTTTATCTTTCTGTGCAGATATTTCTGTAATGGAAAGTGCTTATCAGCAAAGTTCCTGGCCCATTTTGCAGATGCATTTTAAATAGTAAATAAACAGACACTTCGGCTTACCTTCTGTCCTGTTGAGGTTGTAGATGGCATGATGCCATTCCTGAACACAGTTCCCAAAGCTGGATCTACAAAGCAAAGATCTGACCCCAGAGCGAGGCATTTTCATTGAAGTGAGACTCAGGAATAAAACTGGAACCCCTAATAGCCATTACAGATAGGATACCTGTTTTCTTATGAACATTACTGATAAATTGTTAAATCATCTGGAGAAAACGCAATCTAAGAAACATATTTAAAGTTCCATACGCATGACCAAGGCTTAGTTGATTTTCAGGTTACTGTGACAAATATCTGCACCCCACAAACTTTCAAAATTTATATTTTAAACACAAAAAGCTTGGGAAAACATTTGACTCTGAAGGATGCATTTAAATCCACCTACTTATAAAACCTCTTTTTCTAATTCTCTTTGTTTCCGTCTGTAATATTCAAGATGAAAACACAAAGAAAAACACACACACACAGTGCAAAACATGGGTTTTTAAAGCTAAACTGAAAGTCAGACACAAAAGGTCAGAGAACATTAAGATTTCTCTAGCACAGTAGCCCTGTTTGTTTCAAACTAGATTTCTTCTACGGTAGTGGAATGGGCTTGTTCATTTTTGTATCCCTGTAAGCTAATAAATAGTTGTTGGATAACAAATAAATCAGTGAATATAAATAAATGTGCAATGACTTAAGTGTTGATTTCCTTATATTCAATATGATTTCTTTTAGAATATATTTATGTCAAGTTCAGTCCATTTCTCCCAAACAAAATAAAAGTATAGCAATACCAAAGAATTTCACCCCTGATGATTTGTATTAAAATAGGACATTTAAAATTCGGTAGGAACAAATGAAGAATTTTCAAAGCATTTAAACAATTGAATTTTGGATATACTTCTCTTTTTTCCTCATTTCCCCCTCATTTTAATTGATACTTAAATTACATATCTGATTATAGTTAAAAACAACCAAATGAAACTCAGACAGGTTCCATTTCCCAGGGGATGATGAGAGGCGAAGGGGATATCTAGAAATATAGCCTAGTTCCAAATGTAACTTCCAGGCACGCTCATGCATGTTAATTTACATTTATCACTATGAGTCAGAATTAACTGAAGGCACACAACAACAATGACATAGATGTACAATTTCAGAGTTAAAAGAATGACATATTGTTATCTGGTTAGTATATAATCAGGCAACTCTGAACTTCCAAAGTAGATACCTAAGAAGGAAATCATCTCTTCATATATTAACAAAGCTTCAGGAATTTGATAGTTTTTTCAAAAAGTGAATGTAAAAGTTGAAGAGCTGTTAAGTTCTTTTCTAAAATAGTGCACATGGGTAAAACAGAATTTCTAATAAAATGGTCACCTATTATGACAACCATACCTCAACTGAAGGGTAGGGCTGAAAATGAGTCCATCTTCCTGCACGCACAGTTATAAACCCAGGTTTGGCAAAGTTAACTTACAGGGTGAAGGCTGAAAGGCAAGTGATGTTCTGGATGTAGGAACCCCTGAGAACTGTGGACAAGAGCTGAGTGCTGGTCTCACGTAATCACAGGCTCTCCGCTTGTAGGCTGATCATCACTGATCACCTCCATGGAGTGCCTTCTGTGGTCAGGCATGAGAAGCAGGTAGGGAAGCAGGTTGACTGTTCTGACCTTTGTGGAGACTTTATTGGGAAACAGCAGGAGAGAGAGCAAGGATAAGTGAAAAGGTACACATTAAACACAGAAATCCTACAAGAAATTGTAAGGTATTCTTTACCATCTTACCCTCCTCCAATTTGAGGTAACACTTCACTCACTTTTGTGTACTCTTTCCATCCCCACCTCAAACATTTTCCTCTGGGCTACAGAGCAACTCATATTTACACAACTTTATGGAGTGTGAGAACATAGGTGTCTGACACTGCCCTTAAACCTGTGCTTAACGACAGAGGCATAGGAGACTGAGTATCCACTCTGCTTCACACCCACTGCAGGAAACCTGCTCTCAGGGACTTGGCGTGAGAGAACAGACCCTTGTGGGTGTGCTGACAGGAATTAAGTCCAGGATTCATAAATCACCACCATCTGTTAGTTTTCCTGATGTAGGATTGCTCCGTAATATACCCTACTGTTATTTCTTTTGGCTAGGAAAATTATTCCGTATATCTAATGTAAACTCATAATATAGATCTTCTTTATTTAATTTTTTCAGTATCATCTTCCTCAACACAAACCTCAATCACATGGCTTTTCTCCGCCAGTGGAATAAAATTCAAATTCTAAACACTTATGTATTTTGCCCATAAAATGTACATCTGATTTTTTTACCACTTTCCTTGGAATGGTTCATATACGATACCGATGATGAGCATATACATTTAGCATTAACAGAGAGTACTTACTTTCCTTTCCAATGCTTAAATAAAGAGTCGTGGTCCCAGAGTGACAGTCGACACAAGGGCATGTGCTACAGCATATCTAAAGGCATTTAAGATTGCATCAAAGCTGAAACCTGGTTAGCGCCTTTTTGGAAGAACTTGCAGGCTTCGACAGAGTCCTACTCTCTCTGGAAGCTTCCATGGTAGCTGCAGCACCCTCCTTCTTTTCCTCATGGAAAAGTGTCAGCATCGTCAGCAGAGGAGGGTTTATTCTCTGATGGGCTCACCCTGCTTCTTTAGGAGATAAAGGGTGGTCATGAGATGCGTGGTGTGCCCCCCTTCACTGGACAGAGGGATGAGGCCTTCTGTTCTGTCCTCATCTTGCAGGGCATACATTCAGGAAGCAGGCAGCACCACAGAGTTCACCCTAAGCAACATCACCTGTCACAGTCCCCAAGTACTCAGCACACCATTGGTGTCATGAGTCCCAATGTGGCCCGTCCCCAAATCTCAGTGGTTCAGGGCATCTGTCAGGGAGCAGCCCCTATGGACAAGGAGCATGCTCCCCACTTCCCATGGAAACTCAACTTCTCCCCTGTGTGACCAGGGTCCCTGGGGCTTCTGCAGAGATGGGGAGAAAGTTAGTCGAGGCCCAGGACCCCCAAATCAGCTGACTTCAAGAACAACTCAGAGAACTGGGGATGCCCAGTGGAGCATTAGTGGGCAGGGCTCAGAGTGAGGGTCCCAAGAGGGCTGAGGGATCCCATGGGGCTCATTAGAACCTGGCTGGAAGGAGGGGGCTCAAGGGAACTAACCACCAAGGCAGGTCTCGCTGGAGATGCTCTTCAATCTCTCCTCTGATGAGAGAGGGTACTCATTCAGAGTATGTGCTCTCAGGGGAGGCAAGGAGGAATTCCCTTCCCAAGGTATCTTCCTCTGGAATATTTCTGCCTCTCCTGGGTGGGGGAAAGATTTTCTGCCTAAGATGCTTTGGTATATATTTATGTTTCTGTCTTCTATTATGCATAGCAGTCAGGAATCACCTATCAGGCAATCATGCAAGTGAAAAACTAATGTTTCTCTACATTGTGACCCCTGACTTGCTGGGGTTATGGCATACACCTGGGGAAAACTGGAATGGTTTGTACAGTTTCAAGAACACATACATCCAGTTTGGGAGGAAACACACGTTTCGGGACAAACATCACTGCTCCCAATCGTATGAAATCTTATACATAGAAGACAATCCATAAATACGAGGGCATTTTCTTTTTCATTTCTCTTTCCATTTTTCAGGTGAAGTGTAGAAAATGTGGAAATCAGGAAACCGATCTTGAAGAAAAAATATTGTAAAAATATTAGTTTTAGGATATGGCTTTCTACATTTAACATTATATAAACAACACTTTAGAATGTAAGAATGGAAAAGTTGAACTTAATCAAAAATTAAATATAATATTTTGTGACATTGAAGGGGAAACAAACTCTGCCAGGCTGAACATGAGTGCCCTCATGCAGTCCACCAGTTCACTACTGTTTGCATTGTTATGTAAGCCCCTGGCATGGAGCCATTGTTGTCCACCACCACTATAAAACCTCTGCCCTTCCACTGCAGAACTTGGAGATCTGCTTAGGTACTGCTGCTGCACAGGACTCACCTTGTACGTCAGTTTCCCTTATGAACTTCTTTCTGCCACCCTGGAGTTGCCCACCTTGTTCTTTGGTCTCTTGGCACACTCCAATTTTGGGGGCAAATTTCAAGTTACTGATCCATGCCTAGACAATTGGTAAGCCAGCCAGGAGACCAAGGCAATGGCAATTGGGAGTGAGGCCTCTGTGAGGGAAAACCTAGGGTGGCCAGGGACCTCCATGTGGAGAGTTGTGGCCTGGATGCGCTTCCGTGGGGGAAATCCCGTATTGGTCAGTGACCTTCATGTGGGGAGGTCTTGTCCACATGCTTTTATGTGGGGGAAATCCTGGGTTAGCCAATAACATCCAAGTGGGGATGTCTGACCCATATGCTTCTCTGTGGGGGAAATCAGAGTACAGGAATGCCCCAGAAAAAAGCAGCATATCCTATTTGTAGCCAGATGTATACCTTCATAAGTGTGGAAACCCAGCTACCTACTGAAGTGGGCGTAAGAGCTTTGCAGAAAGATTTGCAGTTGAAAAGACATGTGTGACAGGTGTGTGTGGCCAGGAGAACAGGATGAGCAACTAGAAATCCTCGCCTGCAGGTTTGTAAAGATGGAGGACTGAAGGCCTAGGGGAACAACCCCACAGCCATTGCTCAAAGCCCTCCAAAAATGGGACCAAAGATAGTTTGGGGGCTAAGCAGGTCCCTGGTGTTGAGAACACCCTCTTAACTATAAGTGCAAAGCAAGAGTTAAGAAACAGAAAAAGAGAGGAGTAAAAAGCCCTTCAAGATATCTTGTGTTGAGTGACCTTGTAGAGACCTTACAGGCCTTCTCTGGAGTTCTTTGATAACTGACCCCACCAATATAATTGAGCAGCAAGGTAGTCACAGGTGCAATAATAAAAAGAATACTAAAATAGGAGGACTTGCCTCCATATTACCAGGTAACTGGGCTGAACCCATGCTTGCACTTGGTATGATGGAGGCATGGCTCCACAAATGATTGAGGTTTCTGCCAACTTTGCCCAGGTCTTCGGACTTTCAGAAATAATTTAAAATGAGGATTAAGCCTAGGACCCCCTGTCACTAGGGAGGATCGAAGGCCTTATATTACAATTAAAGTTCAACGAGGAAATGAAAAGAATCATATGTCTTGGGTTTTCAGATAGAATTGTACAGGTGAATATCATCTGTATAACACCTAGCACCAAAATGAGGAAAATTTTTGGGTCTGAGGTCACCATCATTAAGACCCTTGACCAAACCTGACTATGGATAAGTCCTTTCAGAGCCCCTACAAACCCCTATGATATGTATTGGTAACGTTGACGTATTAATGTACACTTCTGTAAACTTTTGCCTCCAAGCCCTGATATGAATTGCTGCAGTTAAGTCCATTATGGGGGGGGGGGGCGGCGAGGTACACAGAAAATGTGACATGGGCTATAGCTAATTTGATCTGGCCACGGACAACCCTCAGACTGACATATAAAGCAAGTCCCTATGGGAATGAGACACCTGGGCAAAAAAAAAAAAAAAATCAGTTCTGCTCCTGCTAAGCTTTTGTTCTTGTACGGATGTTCACCAGAAAGGCCCTACGTGAGAGGGGAAAATGGCCAACAATCAGAGTGCTGTTGCCAACTGGCTGCAGAGGATGAGGCATCTTCTGCTCCAGAGCAGAGTTGTTCAACCGACCACCTCCTGGATTTAAGAGAGGGCAGGCCATGGGCATTCACACACCGTCCTAGACTGGACCTACCTGCATGGACTGCCACTGTCATCAGAAAATGGCAAATAGCATAGAAAAACTGACCTGCCTATGAGATATTGTTCAAGGCTAAAACCTGCCCAGGACAGATTCTCGAGCCAACAGGCCAGGGCATTCTCGGCAGGTAAGTTATATCGGAACCTTTTATCCTATACTGAGGAATCCACTTGATCTTGAATAAAATCTTCACGCCATATATCATCCCCAAGCCATAGGGGCAATAAAGCACCTCAGTGGATAGGCTTAAATGACTAATGGGAGGGGACAAGAGAACTCCAGCCTGAACTATATATCCTAGGCAAGCAGTCTGGAGTCTCAATGAAGCAAGGGCATTTCTTATTTGTGTCATCTTTTTGATCAAACTGTCTATTCTATAAAATGTGTTTCTTTTGTATACGACTGTTCCTGACCGAAGATCTGGGTTCCTGCAGAGGTCACTGTCTCCAGACTAGGACAAACAACCTGGGTGGCTATACCTGGGCAACCCTCACCTCAAATCCCATGGGAGGTGGGGATGGGGGGAGGATAGTAAATGTCTTTTTTTCTTCCCAGATTATCTCACAATGATGGACAGGCCCCTCATTCACAGGCCCCAATGATATAGGCTTTTGCTAGAGCTACCAATCAGACCAACTGTTGGCTCTGAAACATTTAAACCCAGATGATGAGTCATCTCCCTGCATGGTTCCTGCTGATCTGTCAACAAAGAGGACACCTCGTGGACCAATCAAATATGTAACCTGTTGAACTGAGGAGACCATGTGGTAAATGAATACGGTTGACTCCACTAGTCATAGAAAACATCTTTTGAAGTATGGAAGCTGCCTGTTGAAAGTGCTCCAAATTTAAAAGTAAATTTCTCTCTGTGTGTTAAAAGTGTAAACAGCACAGGACTGAATGATTTGACCCTGAGAGAGGTAATTTTAAGACTGTGTGTGTTGTTACACTAGACTTGGAGAACTTGCAAAATATGACCAGGTGGTCCAATGTACATTGACTGACTACACCAAGTCTGACTTAACCTGGTCTGGCAACGGTAATACCTTGTTCAATTGTGCTGAGAACGGGCACTTTTGTATTACTTATATTGAAATGTGTACTGTTCATATAATGTGCCATGTTAAGAAGAAATATGCTATTTTTACATAAATTGAATTTAGACTGTGGGTATATATTCACGAGATTGGGCAAATTCCATCCGTTGATCTACTCATTTGGCTTGGATTAAGCCACAGCTGGGGTGGCCATTAGGAATCTTTCTCTAAGCAGGCCTGGTCAATCTGCTGGGGCCAGTCCTACCAGGAACCCTCATTAAATGCTGCCTCAAACGATGCACAGATATGGCATCCACCAGAGTTAAGCACCAAACCACAGACATGCAGCTCAATGTCCAAAATGGGTGAGGGGCCTACCAAGACTTAGTACTGCTCTGCATATTTTTCTGGGACCTTAATGCGAGTTGGGGGTAGACTGCTGAGGGAATGGTCTGCCTCCTCGCCTCCTATCCATACTGCCTAAGTAAAGGCTTTGGACCCAGAGCACTCCCTGATAAGGAATCTGAGAACTGGGTAGCCTTCTCTCTCCCAGTTCCCTCTCCTTACCAGAGATGCCTTCCCTCTGTTCTGGGCACACAATAACTTTGTCTCTTGCACATGTGTTGGCACCATATGACATCTGGCCAACCCCACTTCTATATCTGTTCCTGGCAGGGAGGAAATGGAGTCTCTCATACTCTAACATAAAAGGGGGGTCATGGCAGATTGTAAGACCCTGTATCAGGGGGTGGACTGAAGGGGAAACAAGCTTTATGAGGCCAAAGATGAAGCACCCTCATGTGGTCCACCAGTTCCCAACAGTTTGCATTCTTATATAGGACCCTGGCAGAGAGCCACTCTTATCCAGCACCACGATAAAACCTGTGCCCTCCCAGTACAGGGCACGGAGATCTGTTTTGGTCCTGCTGCCACCTAGGACTCATCCCATATGTAAGTCTCCCTAATAAACTTCTTTGCTGCCACCCTGGAGTTTATCACCTCTTTCTTCACTTTCTCGGTACCCTCCAATTTTGGAGGCAAATTTCAAGTTACCTATCCATGCCTGGACATATGTCCAACAAACTTAACCTTAGGAAAATGAACTACCTCAAAAGTGTGTAGTTGTTATCAAGGTGAAACGTTCTAACTCGTGGATAGCTTCTACAATGGTAAGAATGAAACGTGAGCATTTACAAAACACAAATTTATACGACAGACAATAACACAAACAAAACCGTAAAATCTTACTTGAAAATAGTATCAAATATTTACATTATCTACCAGGTTGTGGAAATCAGGAAATCAAGTGTCATGAGCAAGCAGCAAACTGAAAACCTGCATAAAGAATGGTTGTAGAGAATACAGTTATGTAATCAGCATTTTAGGAAAATAGGTTATAAGCAGACATTTAGGATGTAAATTGGAAGAACTAGAACAAAGATAGGAAAGGTGTGTGTCAGGGTTACATCCTTTCACCATACCTATTCAATCTGTATGCTGAGGAAATAATTTGAGAAGCTAGACTTTATGAAGAAGAATGGGGCATCAAAGACTGGAGGAAGACTCATTACGACTTGCATTACACAGATGACACAACCTTCTTTGCTGAAAGTGAAGGGGAGTTGAAGCACTTACTGATGAAAATCAAAGACCACAGCCTTCAGTAAGGATTACACCTCAACATAAAGAAAACAAAAATCCTCACAACTGAACCAACAAGCAACATCATAATAAATGGAGAAAAGATTGAGATTGTCGAGGATTTCATTTTACTTGGATCTATAATCAACACCCATGGAAGCAGCAGTCAAGAAATCAAAAGATGCATTGCACTGGGCAAATCTACTAAAAAAAGACCTCTTTAAAGTGTTGAAAAACAAAAATGTCATCTTGAGGACTAAGGTGTGCCTGACCCAAGCCATGGTGTTTTCAATTGCCCCATATGCATGTGAAAGCTGGACAATGAATAAGGAAGACCGAAGAAGAATTGATGCCTTTGAATTGTGGTGTTGAAGAACATTGAATATACCATGGACTGCCAAAAGAATGAACAAATCTGTCTTGGAAGAAGTACAACCAGAAAGCTCCTTAGAAGCAAGGACAGCGAGACTACGTCTCACATAATTTGGACACGTTATCAGGAGGGATCAGTCATGCTTGTTAAAGTAGAGGGTCAGCGAAAAAGAGGAAGACCTTCAATGAAATGGATTGACACAGTGGCAGCAACAATGGGCTCAAGCATAAAGATGATTGTGAAGATGGCAAAGGACCAGGCAGTGTTTCCTTGTGTTGTGTGTAGGGTCGCTATGAATCAGAATCGACTCTAGGGCACCTAACAACAATGAAAACAAGGTAGGTAACCGATAATTAAGTATAACTTTTGGGAACATCATGCAAATTAAAAACTGGGAAAATCTTTATGAATATAATCATCAATATCTATAACTCAAAATTATCTGTATTCTGTTAAAATTAAACCATAATAATTTTGATCTTTACAATGTTTACTTTTTAAGGCAGTAAAATGACAAAAATTATACAAAGACCTCAGCATTAAAGTCTAAAACTTTTTTTTAAATTTACAATGTACTTCAGTTTAAAATCATTGTACATATATCTTTGTGAAGATCCGTATGCAAATATTTCTGTGGAGTAGATATTTAGAATTAGCAAGCACTTTTAAATGTTGAACAGATATTTCCAAACCTGCTGAATCAGAATTTGTATTTTTCAATACCCTGAGATGGTCAGTGTCCACATGAACATCTGAAGAGCACCTGTCAACACTACCTAGCAAGGAGTAAACAGCAGTCCTTCAAGTCGATGGTTGGCAGTCTCCACTCCAAATGCCAGGGACATTGCGGGGCCATACCAGTTGCAGACAAACTGGCTCCCACCCACAGAGCCCCATCCTATCTTTTTTAGGAGTTATGACACCTAATATCTCCTCACTCTTGCAAGAGGTAGGAGGGTTCATGCTCACCCATGGCCACTCTGCTAGCACAGCTCATCCTGGAAGACCACAAACATTGGGCTTAGCAACAAGCACATCTTTTTGAAAGGCCCATAATGTCTGCTCTACATGGGAGAAATCAATATATATCCCCTCATTTTTTTTATATTAAACACTAAGATGTTTGTAATTCATCTGTGATCGTTGGCTTATTGTATGTCATTAATTATCAATATCTCCCCATAAGACACTCTTGCAAGAACTGAATAAATTTGTAAATAAAAGTGGCTGATGGACAATAAAATAGCTAAGATGATAGAATAATGGCTAACCTGGTAGAATATTTCAGTTATATGTTGTTTGGAGTTACATATCTTTGGATAGGAGTTAGGGCTAAATGATCATTTGTGTTATTTAGTGAACATTCATTGGGTGACTATAAGTCAGGATTGACTCAATGGCAATGGGTTAGGTTTTGGGAATTCCAGAACACTTAATTGTGCTCATGAGGAACCTGTACACAGATTAAGAGGCAGTTGTTTAAACAGAACAAGGGGATACCGTATGTTTTGAAGCCAGGAAAGTTATGTGTCACAGTTGTAGTCTTTCATCGTACCTATTCAATCTGTATGCTGAACAAATAACCCAAGAAGCTGGACTATATGAAGAAGAACAGGGTGTCAGGATTGGAGGAAGACTCATTAACAACCCACATTATGCAGATAACACAACCTTGCTCGCTGAAAGTGAAGAGGACTTGAAGTACTTACTGATGAAGATCAAAAATCATAGCCTTCAGTATGGATTACACCTCAACATAAAGAAAACAAAAATCCTCTCAACTGAACCAACAAGCAACATCATGATAAATGGAGAAAAGATTGAAGTTGTCAAGGATTTCATTTTACTTGGACCCACAATCAACACCCATGGAAGCAGCAGTCAAGAAATCAAAAGACACATTGTGTTGGGTAAATCTGCTGCAAAAGACCTCTTTAAAGTGCTGAAAAGCAAAGATGCCACCTTGAAGACTAAGGTGCCATGGTACTTTCAATCACTTCATATGCTTGTGAAATCTGGACAATGAGTAAGGAAGACTGAAGAAGAATTGATGTCTTTGAATTGTGCTGAGGAAGAATATTGACTATACCATGGACTGCCAAAAGAAGGAACAAAATCCATCTTGGAAGTACAACTAGAATGCTCTTTAGAAGCAAGAATGGTGAGACTACGTCTCACGTACTTTGGACATGTTATCGAGAGGGACCAGTCATGCTTATTAAAGTAGAGAGGCAGTGAAGGATAAGAAGACCCTCAATAAAATGGATTGAGACAGTAGCTGCAACAACGGGCCCGAGCATAACAATGACTGTGAGGGTGGTACAGCATCGGGCAGTATTTCGTTCTGTAGTACATGGGGTGCTTGCTCCCTCCCCTACTTTTTTCACACACCAGTTCAGAGCCAGGCTGCATTCTTTAGCAGATGTAAGTCCTGTTCTGTCTAAAGCCCATGCCCGTCCCTTGGACGCAGTCTTTGTTTTATGTCAACCTCGTGATTTCTCTGCTCTTTACCCACAGATATGCTCTAAGGAGGGCTGTCACATGGTGATTATGACCAGAGGGTCAGGAATGGGAGTGTCCTAGTTCCATCCTGGACTGGAAACTCATGAGCTGTGGGACACAGGGCACGTTACTGCATCTCACTGTGCCTTCCTATATATAAAGTGCGACCATGATTGTTTTCAGACTCAAAGGATTGCTATGAGAATTAAATGAGATAGTATATCTAAAGTGCTTAAAATTGTCACTGGCCCACAGTCAGTTAGAGAGAGAGGTAACAAGGGAAGAAAAGAGACAGACAGAAAGACAGACAGGCAGACTAGGGCATCTTGGTTCTGGGTTTTGTTGTTGTTGTTAGTCGCTGTCGAGTCATCTCCGACTTTTGGGAGCCTTACATACATCAGAACAAAACAATTTCAAGTTTGAAAGAAAGTGTTATCCTTTTAAAAAGAAAAGTTTACCACCTTCGTGATCATTATTTGAGTCCACTTATGTGACTATTGTGTCAGTCATCTCATGGAGGGCTTCCCTCGTTTGTGTTGGCCCTCTAATTTACCAAGCGGATGCCCTTTTCCGGAAGTTGATATATGATGATGACACGTTCGATGTGAGTTAACTCTTTCTTGGTCTGTGGGATATGCAGCTGCCCGTCCGCCTTTTATGGCTCTCAGATTTCTTTCTAGTGTACTTTTCCTGCTAAAAGTATTTGCTGCCCTCCAGTGGGGATGTGTGTAATGGTGAAGGCAAAATTAATGTTCACTGAAGGCAAATAGCTTTGGTAAAGAGCCTTAAATTTGAGACAGTACGTCGAAGAAGTGCGATTGGCAAAAATTTTGATTTTTTTGCTTTTGTTCCCCTAGATAAGCCTTGTAAGCATGTTTATAGTTTCCTGTGTCGTAGTTGGGGAGCTCTGGTGGGCATGGTTTGTGCGTGTGTGTGTGTCATAGTATCTGGTGGGCATTTTTGTTTGTTTTTTGTGTCATAATATTTGGAAAAACAGAGGTTTCCCATGTTACCTAATGGAATGTGCCACACAGTACATCCAGCAACCAAGGGCCATTGGGAAACACAGGTGCCCACTAATCACTGTGCCCAAGAACTCCAATTGTTTTGTGGTAGCCATGTATTCCTACATAACATTTCTCAAAATCCGTTTTACCAACTAAAAATTCAAAAACACTCCATGACTCCGCATGGTTCCATTAAGGGAAATACATGATATTAAAAAAAAAAAATTAAGGAGAAAATAACCGGATCAAGAAAGTGTAAAATTTTGCCATCCTTGCTCCTAAGGAGCGTTCTGGTTATATTTCTTCAATGAGTGTATGTTCTTTCTGTGGCAGCCCATGGTTTATTCAATATTCTTTGCCAGCACCACATACAGATGTATACTTCTGCTTCTATCTTCTTTTTTCTTTGTTCAGCTTTTGCATGCATATGAGGCAATTGAAAAGACCAAGGCTTGGGTCAGGTGCACCTTAATCTTCAAAGTGCTACCCGGGCCTCAGGTGAACTAAATCAAAATGTTAATGAGCACACCCTCTGTTCTCACTCTCTCTGCTTTTTATGTTCCTCTGAAGATCCACTGCCCTTTTGCAACTCTGCCTAGAGGATTTGCCGCCCAGCACGACCAGCCTCCCATAAATGATGTCTGGTCCTCCCGGCTTCTCAGGGCACAGGTCAGCTCACTGTGACACACATTAGGCTGTGCTGAAGCTGAGGAATAGCTTAGCCTTGTCTTTATTCAATAACAACGGTATTAATATACTACACTGTTATGAGCCTGCCAAATATAGAGAGCTGAGGAGCCAGGTTGTCCAGGAAAAAATCTGGAGTTGGGTACTTTCTGTTATGTGCACATGTAAAATGGAGTGATAATTGGACCTTTTTCATGGATTTCTTCTCATGGTTAAATGAGGAAATCCAGGTAACTTGACTAGTCATGTGTGGTGTATGGGACCAAGGAAGTGATTGATAAAATGCTAGCTGTTATTATAAAAACCTATTTTGTTTTTACGTTGAGGAAACTCTGCCTGGAGTTCTTCCCCTACAAAAGTGTGCAGAGTTAGGCTGAGTACTTCTTAACCCCCAAGTGAAGGGCACACATTCATTCCCATGAATAAGTATTTTGTCCAGTTTTATTGAGAAGCTGAGAATTTTTTTGGCAGCAAGTGGCCATGTTCATCACAGGGTAGGGTATAAAATGGACTTTATAGGTAACACTCTGGGTAGCCACCTAAATATGTGGGGACTTAGCCCGATCACTGAATTTGTGAACTAGATTTAATCAGCAAGAGTCAATTCACCATCAACATTAATAGCTATATAGGGACATGCACTATTCGGTAGAATTTCCTATTTAAGGGTCAATACATTCTAATGAGGGACATGATGCACACCTGGTTTGACCAAGGTGGAAGCGTTGATGAAAAGAACCTGGTAAACACTGTATAGCCATGGTCTCTCTCTCTCTGTATTTCACATCTCAACACTCAGTTTTCTGGAGAATCCATAAACAACCCATATGGTTTTCTTTGATTAACCACGATCAGCTTACTCAAGGACAGATGCCCCAGTTTGGCCCCTTTGCCCTCACCTAACCAGTTGATTTCTAAATTTGTAAACATCACCTGCAATTATGTTTTTCTCCTCTCTCCTATATATCCTGTTTTAGCTTTGTTCTTTTACTCAGTTTACTGGTTAACTCCCTCATATGAGTCAATAATTTTCATAAAAAATTTCTCAACAACATGCAACACAACTAAATATCCCTGAGTTATCCTTTAACAGGTCAAGTGCAATTGTGGGAGAATGGCCAAGATGCTACTGCCTGTGAGGATCACTCCCCTTGGCTGCAGCATTGTTTTTTTTTTCTACCAAACCCTGTAACATCTGTGGTGAATGAGTTAGCATAGCCAGATTAGGGAGGTAGAGAGACCGTATTCAACATTCAGGACCCAGAAATGTGAATTAAAATAACTTTAAATGTTACAGTCAGCTCAATGAGCCATTAAAGAAAAAATTATATTCGATAAAATAATATCTGATAGAAAGTCAATGAATGCAAGAAAACTAAAATTTTTCTGCAAAGGAAGAGTTTGGGCCAGCTCTGGGCCATTAAGACACAGACAAGAGAGAGATGGGAACTTGTCCTTATTTATGCAGTCATCAGCTTCAAGACTTGGGATCCACGTGGGCTAGTGACTCAGGGGATACCTTCATTGAGAATGACTCTCCTTGCACAGGGCTCTCTGCAAGGCACCCTTCACCTCTGTGTTCCTCAGGCTATAGAGGAGGGGGTTCAGCATTGGGTTGAAAATGCAGTAGAACAGGAAAAGGACCTTCTGCTTCTCCTCAGGGTGGCTGGATTTGGGAGCCATATATGTGACAATAGCACTGCCGAAGAAGAGCCCAACCACACAGAGGTGTGAGGAGCAGGTGAAGAAGGCCTTTTTTCGTCCCTCCCTAGATTGAATCCTTAGGATGGCAAAGAGGATACAGGTGTAGGAGACCAGCACCAGGCAGAGAGCCCCCACTAAGACAAACACACAGTCTGCAAAGATGACCATGAGGTTGAGCCTGGTGTCCCCACAGGCCAGCCTCAGGACAGATAGGATTTCACAGAATAATTGGTTGATCTCATGAGGTCCACAAAAGGGCAGTCGCAGAAGGAGGACCACATGGACCAGGGCCAGGAGGGAGCCATATGCCCAGGAAGTGACAGCCAGGGTGATGCAGAGCCTCCAGCTCATGATGGCAGAGTACCGGAGGGGGTGGCAGATGGCCACATAGCGATCATAGGACATCACCACCAAGAGAAGACACTCTGTGTGAGCGAAAGCCATAAAGAGGAAGGTCTGTGTAAGGCAGCCAGCGAAGGAGATGGGCATGGTGGGACTCAGGAGGTTCACCAGCATCTGGGGCACCGTGTTGCAGGCATAGGCTATGTCGACGATGGCCAGGTGGGAGAGGAAGAAGTACATGGGGGTGTGCAGTCTGAGGTTCAGTGAGATGAGCCCTAGGATGGCCCCGTTCCCCAGAAGGGTGAAGGCGTAGAACATGGAGAAGATCCCAAATTGGAGCAGCTGCATCACTGGGCCAAGACGAAATCCTAGTAGGATGAACTCTGTGACTGAAGTCTGGTTTTCCCCCATTTCCCTGTGAAAGAGACAACCAAATAGCTCTGTGACACAATTATTTAAAAACATCTCTTTTACTTATTTTCACATGAATTTTTTTTTAATAACTTTTATTAAGCTTCAAGTGAACGTTTACAAATCCAATCAGTCTGTCACATATAAGTTTACATACATCTCACTCCCTACTCCCACTTGCTCTCCCCCTCTTGAGTCAGCCCTTTCAGTCTCTCCTTTCTTGACAATTTTGCCGGCTTCCCTCTCTCTCTATCCTCCCATCCCCCCTCCAGACAAGAGTTGCCAACACAATCTCAAGTGTCCACCTGATATAATTAGCTCACTCTTCATCAGCGTCTCTCTCCCACCCGCTGACCAGTCCCTTTCATGTCTGATGAGTTGTCTTCGGGGATGGTTCCTGTCCTGTGTCAACTGAAGGTCTGGGGAGCATGGCCGCCAGGATTCCTCCAGTCTCAGTCAGACCATTAAGTTTGGTCTTTTTATGAGAATTTGGGGTCTGCATCCCACTGATCTCCTGTTCCCTCAGGGGTCCTCTGCTGTGCTCCCTGTCAGGGCAGTCATCGATTGTGGCCGGGCACCAGCTAGTTCTTCTGGTCTCAGGATGATGTAGGTCTCTGGTTCATGTGGCCCTTTCTGTCTCTTGGGCTCTTAGTTGTCGTGTGGCCTTGGTGTTCTTCATTTTCCTTTGCTCCAGGTGGGTTGAGACCAATTGCTGCATCTTAGATGGCCGCTTGTTAGCATTTAAGACCCCAGACGCCACATTTCAAAGTGGGATGCAGGATGATTTCATAATAGAATTATTTTGCCAATTGACTTAGAAGTCCCCGCAAACCATGTTCCCCAGACCCCCGCCCTTGCTCCCCTGACCTTTGAAGCATTCATTTTATCCCGGAAACTTCTTTGCTTTTGGTCCAGTCCAATTGAGCTGACCTTCCATGTATTGAGTGTTGTCTTTCCCTTCACCTAAAGCAGTTCTTATCTACTGATTAATCAATAAAAAACCCTCTCCCACCCTCCCTCCCTCCCTCCCCCCCTCGTAACCACAAAAGTATGTGTTCTTCTCAGGTTTACTATTTCTCAAGATCTTATAATAGTGGTCTTATACAATATTTGTCCTTTTGCCTCTGACTCATTTCGCTCAGCATAATGCCTTCCAGGTTCCTCCATGTTATGAAATGTTTCAGAGATTCGTCACTGTTCTTTATCGATGCGTAGTATTCCATTGTGTGAATATACCACAATTTATTTACCCATTCATCCGTTGACGGACACTTTGGTTGCTTCCAACTTTTTGCTATTGTAAACAGAGCTGCAATAAACATGGGTGTGCATATATCTGTTTGTATGAAGGCTCTTGTATCTCTACGGTATATTCCTAGGAGTGGGATTTCTGGGTTGTATGGTAGTTCTATTTCTAACTGTTTAAGATAACGCCAGATGGATTTCCAAAGTGGTTGTACCATTTTGCATTCCCACCGGCAGTGTATGAGAGTTCCAATCTCTCCGCAGCCTCTCCAACATTTATTATTTTGTGTTTTTTGGATTAATGCCAGCCTTGCTGGTGTGAGATGGAATCTCATCGTAGTTTTAATTTGCATTTCTCTAATGGCTAATGATCGGGAGCATTTTCTCATGTATCTGTTAGCTGCCTGAATATCTTCTTTAGTGAAATGTGTGTTCATATCCTTTGCCCACTTCTTGATTGGGTTGTTTGTCTTTTTGTGGTTGAGTTTTGACAGAATCATGTAGATTTTAGAGATCAGGCGCTGGTCGGAGATGTCATAGCTGAAAATTCTTTCCCAGTCTTTTTACTCTTTTGGAGAAGTCTTTAGATGAGCATAGGTGTCTGATTTTTAGGAGCTCCCAGTTATCTGGTTTCTCTTCATCATTTTTGGTAATGTTTTGTATTCTGTTTATACCTTGTATTAGGGCTCCTAGGGTTGTCCCAATTTTTTCTTCCATGATCTTTATCATTTTAGTCTTTATGTTTAGGTCTTTGATCCACTTGGAGTTAGTTTTTGTGCATGGTGTGAGATATGGGTCCTGTTTCATTTTTTTGCAAATGGATATCCAGTTATGCCAGCACCATTTGTTAAAAAGGCTATCTTTTCCCCAGTTAATTGACACTGGTCCTTTGTCAAATATCAGCTGCTCATACGTGGATGGATCTATGTCTGGGTTCTCAATTCTGTTCCATTGGTCTACGTGTCTGTTGTTGTACCAATACCAGGCTGTTTTGACTACTGTGGCTGTGTAATAGGTTCTGAAGTCAGGTAAGGTGAGGCCTCCCACTTTCTTCTTCTTTTTCAGTAGTGCTTTGCTTATCCGGGGCTTCTTTTCCTTCCATATGAAATTGGTGATTTGTTTCTCTATCCCCTTAAAATATGACATTGGAATTTGGATCGGAAGTGCGTTAAATGTATAGATGGCTTTTGGTAGAATAGACATTTTTACTATGTTAAGTCTTCCTATCCATGAGCAAGGTATGTTTTTCCACTTAAGTATGTTCTTTTGAATTTCTTGTAGTAGAGCTTTGTAGTTTTCTTTGTATAGGTCTTTTACATCCTTGGTAAGATTTATTCCTAAGTATCTTATCTTCTTGGGGGCTACTGTGAATGGTATTGATTTGGTTATTTCCTCTTCGGTGTTCTTTTTGTTGATGTAGAGGAATCCCAGTGATTTTTGTATGTTTATTTTATAACCTGAGACTCTGCCAAACTCTTGTATTAGTTTCAGTAGTTTTCTGGAGGATTCCTTAGGGTTTTCTGTGTATATAATCATGTCATCTGCAAATAGTGATAACTTTACTTCTTCCTTGCCAATCCGGATACCTTTTATTTCTTTGTCTAGCCTGATTGCC
Organism: Elephas maximus indicus; assembly: GCF_024166365.1. NCBI lineage: Eukaryota > Metazoa > Chordata > Mammalia > Proboscidea > Elephantidae > Elephas > Elephas maximus. Next base: position 5,560,392 of record NC_064826.1, read on the forward strand.
CTGTCTAAGACTTCCAACACGATGTTGAATAAGAGCGGTGATAAAGGGCATCCTTGTCTGGTTCCCGTTCTCAAGGGAAATGCTTTCAGGTTCTCTCCATTTAGAGTGATATTGGCTGTTGGCTTTGCATAGATGCCCTTTATTATGTTGAGGAATTTTCCGTCAATTCCTATTTTGGTAAGAGTTTTTATCATGAATGGGTGTTGGACTTTGTCAAATGCCTTTTCTGCATCAATTGATAAGATCATGTGGTTTTTGTCTTTTGTTTTATTTATGTGATGGATTACATTAAGGTTTTTCTGATATTAAACCAGCCTTGCATACCTGGTATAAATCCCACTTGATCAGGGTGAATTATTTTTTTGATGTGTTGTTGGATTCTATTGGCTAGAATTTTGTTGAGGATTTTTGCATCGATGTTCATGAGGGATATAGGTCTATAATTTTCTTTTTTTGTAATGTCTTTACCTGGTTTTGGTATCAGGGAGATGGTGGCTTCATAGAATGAGTTGGGTAGTATTCCGTCATTTTCTATGCTTTGGAATACCTTTAGTAGTAGTGGTGTTAACTCTTCTCTGAAAGTTTGGTAGAACTCTGCAGTGAAGCCGTCCGGGCCAGGGCTTTTTTTTGTTGGGAGTTTTTGGATTACCGTTTCAATCTCTTTTTTTGTTATGGGTCTATTTAGTTGTTCTACTTCTGAATGTGTTAGTTTAGGTAGGTAGTGTTTTTCCAGGAATTCATCCATTTCTTCTAGGTTTGCAAATTTGTTAGAGTATAATTTTTCATAATAATCTGAAATGATTCTTTTAATTTCATTTGGTTCTGTTGTGATGTGGTCCTTCTCATTTCTTATTCGAGTTATTTGTTTCCTTTCCTGTATTTCTTTAGTCAGTCTAGCCAATGGTTTATCAATTTTGTTAATTTTTTCAAAGAACCAGCTTTTGGTTTTGTTAATTCTTTCAAGTGTTTTTCTGTTCTCTAATTCATTTAGTTCAGCTCTAATTTTTATTATTTGTTTTCTTCTGGTGCCTGATGGATTCTTTTGTTGCTCAGTTTCTATTTGTTCAAGTTGTAGGGACAGTTCTCTGCTTTTGGCTCTTTCTTCTTTTTGTATGTGTGCATTTATTGATATAAATTGGCCTCTGAGCACTGCTTTTGCTGTGTCCCAGAGGTTTTGATAGGAAATATTTTCATTCTCGTTGCTTTCTATGAATTTCCTTATTCCCTCCTTGATGTCTTCTATAACCCAGTCTTTTTTTCAGGAGGGTATTGTTCATTTTCCAAGTATTTGATTTCTTTTCCCTAGTTTTTCTGTTATTGATCTCTAGTTTTATTGCCTTGTGGTCTGAGAAGATGTTTTGTAATATTTCGATGTTTTGGACTCTGCAAAGATTTGTTTTATGACCTAATATGTGGTCTATTCTAGAGAATGTTCCATGTGTGCTAGAAAAAAAAGTATATTTTGCAGCAGTTGGGTGGAGAGTTCTGTATAAGTCAATGAGGTCAAGTTGGTTGATTGTTGTAATTAGATCTTCCGTGTCTCTGTTGAGGTTCTTACTGGATGTCCTGTCCTTCTCCGAAAGTGGTGTGTTGAAGTCTCCTACTATAATTGTGGAGGTATCTATCTCGCTTTTCAATTCTGTTAAAATTTGATTTATGTATCTTGCAGCCCTGTCATTGGGTGCATAAATATTTAATATGGTTATGTCTTCCTGATCAATTGTCCCTTTTATCATTATATAGTGTCCTTCTTTATCCTTTGTGGTGGATTTAAGTCTAAAGTCTATTTTGTCAGAAATTAATATTGCTACTCCTCTTCTTTTTTGCTTATTGTTTGCTTGATATACTTTTTTCCATCCTTTGAGTTTTAGTTTGTTTGTGTCTCTAAGTCTAAGGTGTGTCTCTTGTAGGCAGCATATAGATGGATCGTGTTTCTTTATCCAGTCTGTGACTCTCTGTCTCTTTATTGGTGCATTTAGTCCATTTACATTCAGGGTAATTATAGATAAATAAGTTTTTAGTGCTGTCATTTTGATGCCTTTTTATGTGTATTGTTGACAGTTTCATTTTTCCACATACTTTTTTGTGCTGAGGCCTTTTTCTTAGTAAATTGTGAGATCCTCATTTTCATAGTGCTTGACTTTATGTTAGTTGAGTCGTTACGTTTTTCTTGGTTTTTGTCTTGAGTTATAGAGTTGTTATACCTTTTTGTGGTTACCTTATTATTTACCCCTATTTTTCTAAGTAAAAACCTAACTTGTATTGTTCTATATCGCCTTGTATCACTCTCCATATGGCAGTTCAATGCCTCCTGTATTTAGTCCCTCTTTTTGATTATTGTGATCTTTTACCTATTGACTTCCGTGATTCCCTGTTATGTGTATTTTTTTTTTTAATTAATCTTAATTTGTTTGTTTTTGTGATTTCCCTATTTGAGTTGATATCAGGACGTTCTGTTTTGTGACGTTGTGTTGTGCTGGTATCTGATATTATTGGTTCTCTGACCAAACAATATCCTTTAGTATTTCTTGTAGCTTTGGTTTGGTTTTTGCAAATTCTCTAAACTTGTGTTTGTCTGTAAATATCTTAATTTCGCCTTCATATTTCAGAGAGAGTTTTGCTGGATATATGATCCTTGGCTGGCAGTTTTTCTCCTTCAGTGTTCTGTATATGTCGTCCCATTCCCTTCTTGCCTGCATGGTTTCTGCTGAGTAGTCAGAACATTGATTCTTATTGATTCTCCCTTGAAGGAAACCTTTCTTTTCTCCCTGGCTGCTTTTAAAATTTTCTTTTTATCTTTGGTTTTGGTGAGTTTGATGATAATATGTCTTGGTGTTTTTCTTTTTGTATCAATCTTAAATGGGGTTCGATGAGCATCTTGGATAGATATCCTTTCGTCTTTCATGATGTCAGGGAAGTTTTCTGTCAGGAGTTCTTCAACTATTTTCTCTGTGTTTTCTGTCCCCCCTCCCTGTTCTGGGACTCCAATCACCCGCAGGTTATCCTTCTTGATAGAGTCCCACATAATTCTTAGGGTTTCTTCATTTTTTTTAATTCTTTTATCTGATTTTTTTTCAGCTATGTTGGTGTTGATTCCCTGGTCCTCCAGATGTCCCAGTCTGCATTCTAATTGCTCGAGTCTGCTCCTCTGACTTCCTAGTGCGTTGTCTGATTCTGTAATTTTATTGTTAATCTTTTGGATTTCTACATGTTGTCTCTCTATGGATTCTTGCAACTTATTAATTTTTCCAGTATGTTCTTGAATAATCTTTTTGAGTTCTTCAACAGTTTTATCAGTGTGTTCCTTGGCTTTTTCTGCAGTTATCCTAATTTCATTTGTGATATCATTAAGCATTCTGTAAATTAGTTTTTTATATTCTGTATCTGATAATTCCAAGATTGTATCTTCATTTGGGAAAGATTTTGATTCTTTTGTTTGGGGGGTTGGAGAAGCTGTCATGGTCTGCTTCTTTAAGTGGTTTGATATGGATTGTTGTCTCCGAGCCATCACTGGGAAACTAGTTTTTCCAGAAAATCCGCTAAAAAAAAAATGCAGTCAGATCCCTATCAGAGTTCTCCCTCTGGCTCAGGCTATTCAGATGTTAATGAAGCCGCCTGGGGAGGGTGGGGGAGGGAACAGAGAGATAAGAGAGTAGCACCTCAGAATATAGCCAGAGTTGCTTGTCTTGCTTGGAATGACTATTATATCTGAGATTCCCGTGGGGCGCGTCGCCTATGTGTGCTGGCTGTGTGGAGATTGCCCCCGGGGGGTCTGGCCCGCTGGAGTCACGGTCAGATCCTCCGCTTCCAGCCCCACGCCCAGCGTCAAGGCTCCCCTACTGGGACGGTGCACTCTCGACTCCAAAATCAGTTGCTGCCTCCCGGGGACTTCTCGTCCCTCCAGCCGCGTGGCCGTGCCGCTCCCGAGAACCAGTTGGGCCTCCTCCCGGGGTTAGTTCAGATGGGTGGAGCAGGTCCCCGTGGTTGTGCCATGACCGAGTGTCCTGGCTGGGACGCTTTTCTCCCTGCTCCAATACCAGTCGCTGCCTCCCAGGGACTTCTCCTACTGGCTGCGTCCCACGCCGCCCACGCGACCCGGCTGGTCCCCTTCCCGGGGTTAGTTCAGGGGGGTGGAGCAACTCTCCGTGTTTATGCCGTACCTGCGTCCCGTCCAAATCCCTGTGGGACGGTTCCCCGGCTCGGACACTGCTCTTTCTGCTCCAAGACCAGTCACTGCCTCCCGGGGACTTCACCTACCGGCTGCGTCCCACGCCGCCCGTGGAACCGGCTGGTCCCCCTCCCGGGGTTAGTTCAGGGGGGTGGAGCAGCTGTCTGTGCTTGTGCCGTACCTGACTGGTACGCTGGCTCCAGGCTCTGGAAACAATCGCTGCTTCCCCGTATTAGTTCGTTCTCCATCTCTAAATCTGTGTTTGTTGTTCAGGGTTCATAGATTGTTATGTATGTGATCGATTCACTTGTTTTTCCGTGTCTTTGTTGTAAGAGGGATCCGAGGTAGCGCCTGCCTAGTCCGCCATCTTCTTTCACATGAGTTTTTAATGCATAAAAATTATTTAGTAAATGTCTTTAAGATCTTCTTAGATTATAAAGAAATAAATGAAAACATGCTTATTTTTAAAAAATTTTAAATGAAGAGTCAGTTTGTCTAAATTCTTAATCTCACACCCATTTTACAGAAGGGAGTTGTGTCATGAGGAAATTGGTGCCAAAGGCCATCGACACTGTGATGGACAGAAAAAAAAATATCAAATCTGAGTTCAAAGAAAATAATCACTAAGTATGGATGGTGTCTCAGCTGCATATGTCCAAATCAGTAAGAGAATTTTTTGGAGAGTAAAAAGAATCAATAATGGAAGAACTTTCAAAATGAGAATAGTCTCAGAATGGAAAACACTCTGACTTCAGTAGAAAACATGATTGAGTCAATCATAGTGTCTAAATCTGTACTAGAGAATGTCACGTCATGCCTTACATGACATCACAAGAAGCAAAACGTTTTATGACAATGTTTTTGGCTAGGGAGTAGGAAGGAAACAGTGGATATAATATACCTCCATCTCTATCATTTCTGTCTCTGTCTCTATCTTCATCTATATCTCTGTTTATACACACACTCATATACACACACATACATTCACATAAATGCTGTGTGTGTGTATATGTGAAATACTTTACTTTGGAAAATGAGAACAAACCAACACTTGGCAATACAACAACAGAGAAAATTAGTTTCTCATTAAACAGTTAATACACAAATTATCTTGTGGCATTGGTTTACAACCCTGAGATGTGTCAACACTCTGCAGTTCTCCATCCCATGTTCCCTGTTTCCATTCGCCCATTTTTCCTGTCCCTTCCTGCCTTCTTGTCTTTGTTTATGGGCTGGTGTCCCCATTAGTCTCCTATACATGGTTGAACTATGAAGCACATCCCTCACGTGTGTTATTGCTGGTGCTATTTAAAAAAAAAATCAAACCTGTTTCTGTCAATTCCAACAAGTAGTGACTCAATAGGACAGAGTAGAATCACCTCATAGCATTTCCAAGGAGTGGCTGGTGGATTTGAACTGTCAATCTTGGTTAGCAGCTGAGTTCGTGACCTGTCTAATCTTTGGCTGAACGGTGAACTTCAGAAGTGACTTCAGTACTGAGTTAAAAGTGTGCCTGGGGGCCATACTGTTGGGGTTTCTCCAGTCTCTGTCAGGCCAACGAGCCTGATTTTTTTGTGTGTGTGTGTGTGAATTTGAATTTTGTTCTACATTTTTCTCCCACTCTCTCCAGGACCCTCTATTGTGATCCCTGCCAGAGCAGTCGGTGGTGGTAACCAGGCATCATCTAGTCCTTCTGCTCTTAGTCTGGCGGAGGTTGCGGTAATTGTGGTCCACTATAAATTTATTTTTTAAACACATAATGTATGGGAAAATATTTGACTGTGAAAAATACATTTAAATCCACCCACTTATAAAACCTCTTTTTCTAATCTCCTGTGTTTCCTTCTGTAATGCTCAAGATTAAAACATAAAGGGAAAAAGAACGGTGTGAAACATGGGTTTTTAAAGCTAAAGAGGAAGAGATGCAGAAGGTCAGAGAACGTTAAGGTACCTTTAGCACAGTCTCCAATTTGTTTCATACTTGATTTCTTCTATGGCTGTACAACCTATTTTTTTGTAGATTCTTTTAAAAATTTTTTTGTTTTCATTTTTCTACCACTGGCTGTTAATAAATGTTTGTTGGCTGACAAACAAATGAATAAACGTAAATAAAAAAGCAAACACCTAAATGTTGATTTTCTTATATTTAATATGATTTCTTTTAAAATATAATTATGTTACTTCACCCCATTCCTCCAAAACAGAAGTCTAGCAGCACAGAAAAATTTTACCCCGATGATCTGTTTTAAAACATTAAAATTTGATAAGAACAACTAAAGAATTTTCAAAGCGTTTATGAACAATTGAATTTTGGATATGCTTCTCTGTCTTCTTTATTTTTCCCTAATTTTATTTGATAGTTAAATGACATATCTAATGTTAGTTAAAAACACACAAAACTCAAACAGGTTCCATTTCCTAGGGGGTAATGAGAGGTGAAGGAGATAGCTTAAGATATAGCCCAGTTCCAATTGTAACTTCCAGACATGGTCATGTGGTGCAATGGTTAAAGCTTTTGTCTGCTAACCAGAAGGTCTGCAGTTGGTATCCACCCAGCCGCTCCTTGGAAACCTTGTGGGGCAGTTCTGCTCTGTCCTATAAGGTCGCTGTAAGTCGGAATCAACTTGATGGCAACGGGTTTGGCTTTTTCTTTTTTTTAATCACTATGGGTCAGAATTGATTGATGACACACAGCAACGACATAGATGTACAATTTCAGAATTTAAAGAACGGCATATTGGTATCCGGTTAACAGATAATCAGGCAGCTCTAAAGTGTAAGAAGGAAATCATCTCTTCATATACTAACAAAGCTTCAGGGCTTGATGCAACTTGTATTTCAAAGGAAATGTCAAAGTTTGATGAACTGGCAAGTGCTTTTCTAAAATAGTGGGCATGGGTAAAGGAGAATTTCTAATAAAATGATCGGCTATTGTGACATCCATAACTCACCAGAAGGGCAGGACTGAAAACGAGTCCATCTTCCTGTCTCCACAGTTGTAAGCCCAGACTTGGCAAAAGTTGACTTACGGGGTGAGGGTTGAAAGGTGAGTGATGTTCTGGGTGTAGGAACTCCTGTGGACCACGGACAAGAGCTGAGTGCCAGTCTCGTGCAATCACACGTGCTCCGCTTACAGGCCGATCATCACTGATCTCCTCTATGGAGTCCTTCCTGTGGTCAGGCACAGCAGAAGCAGGTAAGGAAACAGGTTGACTGCTCTGACCTTTGTGGAGACTTTATTGGGAAAGAGCAGGAGATACAGCAGGGACAAGTAAAAAGGTACACACTAAACATGGAAATCCTACATGAAAATGAAAGGTATTATTCACCATCTCACCCTTCTCCCACCTTGAGGTAACACTTCACTCACTTTCGTGTACTCTTTCCATCCCCACCTCAAACACTTTCCTCTGGGCTGCAGAGCAACTCACATTCACACAACTTTATGGAGTGTGAGAACATAGTGTCTGACACTGCCCTTAAACCTGTGCTTAACGACAGAGGCACAGGAGACAGACTGAGTATCCACTCTGCTTCACACCCACTGCAGGAAATCTGCTCTCAGGGACTTGGCGTGAGAGAACAGACCCTTGTGGGTGTGCTGACAGGAATTAAGTCCAGGATTCATAAATCACCACCATCTGTTAGTTTTCCTGATGTAGGATTGCTCCGTAATATACCTTACTGTTATTTCTTTTGGCTAGGAAAATTATTCCATATATCTAATGTAAATCATAGGAAACCCTGGTGGCGTAGTGGTTAAGTGCTATGGCTGCTAACCAAAGGGTCGGCAGTTCGAATACGCCAGGCACTCCTTGGAAACTCTATGGGGCAGTTCTACTCTGTCCTATAGGGTCGCTATGAGTCATAATTGACTCGACGGCACTGGGTACTGGGGGGGTAATGTAAATCATAACATAGAACTTCTTTATTTCTTTTTTTTTTGGTATTATCTTTCCCAAACAAATCTCTATCACATGACTCTTTCTGTACCAATTTAAATAAAATTCAGATTCCAAACACTGTTACATATTTTCTCCATAAAACGTGCATCTAATTTTGTATCACTTTCCCTGAAACTGCTCATATAGGAGCCCAGTGATGAACGTATACATTTAGCATTAATAGAGAGTATTTACTTTCCTTTCCAATGCTTAAATGAAGAATGGTGGTCCCAGAGTGACAGTCGACACAACGCCAGGTGCTACAGTATGTCTGGAAAGCATCTAAGATTGCGTCAAAGCTGGAACCTGGTTAGCACCTATTTGGAAGCACCTGCAGGCTGGGACAGGGTCCTACTCTCTCTGGAAGCTTCCATGGGAGCTGCAGTGCCCCGCTACTGTTCCTGATGAAAAAGCATCAATCAGCATCGTCGGCAGAGGAGAGTTTATTCTCTGATGGGGTCTCCTTGCTTCTTTAGGGGATAAACGTGGTCATGAGACACCTGGTGAGCCCCCCTCCACTGGGCGGAGAGGTGAGGCCTCCTCTTCTGCCCTCATCCTGCAGGATGCACATCAGGAAGCAGGCAGCACCGCAGAGTTCACCCTGAGGCAGCATCACCTGTCACAGTCCCCAAGTGCTTGCATCATGGGTGTCATGAGTCCCAGTGTGAGCTGTCCCCAATACCAGTGGTCAGAGCATCTGTCAGGGAGCAGTCCCTGTAGATAAGGGGCATACTCCCCACTGCCCAGGGAAACTCAGCTTCTACCCAGTGTGACCAGGGTCCCTGGGGTTGCTGCAGAGATGGGGGAAAAATGAGTTAGATCCCAGGGCCCCCAAATTAGCTGACTCCAATAGCAACTCAGAGGTCTGGAGATGCCCAGTGGGGCATTAGCAAGCAGGGTGCAGAGTGAGGGTCCAGAGAGGGCAGAGGGATCCCATGGGGCTCATTAGGACCTGGCTGCAAGGAGGGAGCTCTAGGGCACAAACCACCAAGGCAGGTCTAGTAGGAAATGCTCTCCAATCTCTACTCTGGTGAGAGAGGGTGCTGGGTTCAGAGTCTGTGCTCTCAGGGGAGGGGAGGAGGCCCTTCTCCAAGGCAGCTTCCCTTGGTATGTTTCTGCCTCACGCAGGAGGGGGAGATTTGCTGCCGCAGATGCTCTCAGGTTTATTTATATTTCTTTCTTTAATATCTATCGGAGAGCCAGGAATCCCCTATCAGGCACTTGTGCAAGTGACAAACTAATGCTTTCTCTACACTGTGACCCCCCCTCCCCCTACCTGTGGGGTCATTAGGTACAGCTGAGGGTCTGGGACAGGTTGTCCAAGTTTGAGAACACTCATATCCACTGTGGGAGGAAACAGGCTCTATCACATGAGATCTTCTGCATAGAAGGCAGTCCATGAATATTAGGGCCTTTTCTTCTTTATTTCTCTTTTCACGTTTCAGGCGAAGGGCAGAAAATGTGAAGTCAGGAAACTGACCTAGACGAAAAATTCCTGTAAAAATGTTAGTTTTAGGACATGGTGTTCTACATTCAACACTATATAAACATCATTTTTCCATGTGAGTATAGAAAGATTGAACTAAGACAATCAGAAATTAAAAGTTTATGATGTCAAATGTGTTAAAACTTAGGAAAAGGCATCCCCTCAAAATTACGTAGTTGTTATTAAGCTGACAGTTTCTAACTTGTAGACAGCTTCGACAGTGGTCAGAATGAAACATAAGCATTTACAAAATACAAATGCACACAAAGGAAAATAAAACACAGAACAGTAAGATCTTACTTGAACGTACTCACAAATATTTACATTGTCTATCAGCTGTGTAAATCAGAAAATTGTCTGCCACAAGCCAGCAGCAAACTGAAAACCTGCTTAAGAATGCTTGAAGAGAAAACACTTCTGTAATTGACACCTTAGGAGCACTGGTTATAAACAGACATTTAGGATGTAAATTAGAGAAAAACCAGAACAAAGATGTTTTCTTTCTTGTTAGGTGCCCACAAGTCGGTTCCAACTTATAGCAACCCTGTGTGAAAAAGAACGGAACGCTGCCCGGTCCTGCGCCATCCTCACGATCGTTGTTAAGCTTGAACCCACTGTTGCAGCCACTGTGTCAGTTCATCTCCTTGAGGGTCTTCATCTTTTTTACTGACCCTCCACTTTACGAATCATGATGCCCTTCTCCTGACAATGTGTCCAAAGTATGTGAGAGGTAGTCTCGCTATTCTTGCTTCCGAGGAACATTCTGGTTGTACTTCTTCCAAGACAGATTTGTTTGTTCTTTTGGCAATCCATGGTATATTCAATATTGTTTGACAACACCACAATTCAAAGACGTCAGTTCTTCTTCAGCCTTCCTTATTTATCATCCAGCTTCTGCCTGCATATGAGGCAATTGAAAACACCATGGCTTGGGTAAGGTGCACCTTAGTCTTCAAGGTGACAACTTTACTTTTCAAAACTTTAAAGAGTTCTTTTGCAGCAGATTTGTCCAATGCAATGCATCTTTTGATTTCTTGACTGCTGCTTCCATGGGTATTGATTGTAGTTCTAAGCAAAATGAAATCCTTGACAACTTCAGTCTTTCCTGTTTATCATGATGCTGCTTGTTGGTTCATTTGTGAGGATTTTTGTTTTATGTTGAGGCACAATCCATACTGAAGGCTGTGGTCTTTGATCGTCATCAGTAAGTGCTTCAAGTCCTTTTCACTTTCAGGAAACAGGGTTGTGTTATCTGCATAACACAGGTTGTTAATAAGTCTTCCTCCGATCCTGATGCCTCGTTCTTCTTATAGTCCAGCTTCTTGGATTATTTGCTCAGCATACAGATAGGGTAGATATAGTGAAAGGATAAAACCCTGATGCACACCCTTCCTGAATTTAAACCACGCAGTATCTCCTTGTTCTGTTTGAATGACTGCCTCTTGATCTATGTACAGGTTCCTCATGAGCACAATTAAGTGTTCTGGAATTCCCATTCTTTGTAATGTTATCCACTATTTGTTATGACCCCACAATCGAATGCCTTTGCATAGTCAATACAACACAGGTAAACATCTTTCTGGCATTCTCTGCTTTCAGCCAGGATCCATCTGACATCAGCAATGATATTCCTGGTTCCACGTCCTCTTCTGAATCCAGCTTGAATTTATAGCAGTTTCCTGCAGCCTCTTTTGAATGATCTTCAGCAAAATTGCACTTCTGTGTGATAGTAATGGTATTATTCGATAATGTCCACACTTAGTGGGATCACCTTTCTTGGGAATAAGCATAAATATGAATCTCTTCCAGTCAGTTGAACAAAGATAGGTAATCAATAATTAAGTATAACATTTGGGAAGGCCACACAAATTAAAAACTGGGAAAACCCTTTAAGAACATAAACATCAATATCTATAACTCAAAATTATTTATATTCTATTAAAATTAAACTGCAATAATTTTAATCATGACAGTGTTTATGAAGGCAATAAAATGACACATAAATAATACAAAGACCTCAGCACATAGACAGCACATGGAGTGTTAACCGAAATAAAGACATTGACATTACCTTTGTCTTAGTCACCTAGTGCTGCTGTAACAGAAATGCCACAAGTGGATGGCTTTAACACACGGAAGTTTATTCTCTCACAGTTTAAGAGGCTAGAATACTGGGTACCAGCTCTAGGGGAAGGCTTTCTTTCTCTGTTGATTCTGGGGAAAGGTACTTATCATCAATCTTCCCCTGGTCTAGCAGCTTCTCTGGCACAGGGACCCTTTCGGGTCCAAAGAACATGCTCTGCTCCTGGCAGTACTTTATTTGTGATATGAGGTCCCCTTATCTCTTTGCTTGCTTCTCTCTTTTATATCTCAAAAGAAACTGACTCGAGATACAATTTAATTTTATAGATTGAGTCCTGCCTCCTTAACATAACTGCCTCTGATCCTGCCTCTTTAAGATCATAGAGCTAGGATTTACAACACCTATGGCAATTACATCAGATGACAAAATGGGGGACAATCACACAGTACTAGGACTCATAGACCAGCCAAGTTGATACGTATTTTGGGGGGACACAATTCAATCTGTAACAACCTGCTAGCACTGGGCGTTTGATTTCATCAACCTTTAGTTACTTTTACAGCTAGAACAAGGTATTCACAGATAACAATCAACTTAAAGTGGATGGATTTATCCACCTCAATGTAAATGTAAATGAAGAGATATTTTGTAAAAGAGCAGCTAATAACAATGGGAGGAACACCCAAGATGTGGGTGAATGTACCTTCAGGACAACATGGCAGAAATTCAATTGGGGAATCTACTCGATTGTATTTCTTGAGTAATTATTAGTTATTTTTTAGCTCTCCTGGGATCTATATTAGCAGGGAATGGAAGGGGCAGCTTTTGTTAGGGTTCATTTTAGACTTATTTGTTCAGCTGTTGGTGTTTCCCTCACTGAGACACGGCTCCATAAAGACGTTCTTCCTCGTGCATCGTGGCCTCTGGGACCTGCGTACCCAGTCCTCCTACATTCAGGTGGGTCCTGTTCTCACAAAGGAGCAGGAACAGAAGGGACGGTGCTGCTGTGTCTAGGGCTGCAGTGGTTAAGAAGTGGACGCCCCTCCTCCCCCATCCTCTTCCCGTTACTGGCTGACAGTGAAGTCTTCTAAGGCCTGGGGCAGTTGAGCCAGGAGATGGAAAGACCCTGGGTCTCTGAATCTCCAGGTAGAATGTTGCCCCTCCACACCTACACCTGTGCACGACTTTACTTGGGCAAAAATGTAAACTTTTGTTTTGTTAAATTACTGTCGTTTGAGGTTTGTCTGTTACTGTTTTTTTTTTTTTTTTTAGCTTCACTAATATTTTATTTAACATTGTTATGGAGATAAAAAGGACAAAAAAGTGCCAGTGGTTCTAAAACTAAAATATTGTTGGCCCCCACGGCCAGTTCACATTGCTAAGACCATCCATTTACGGCACAATACATTGGCTTTTTTTTTTTTATGTCTTGCAATGTCTTAGAGTCTGACGAATCAGGGTTTATTTTGTGTGTTTTGGGGTTCTCATTCAATTATTGAATATTAATATAAAAAGATGCAAAATGATATTTGCAGAGAAAGAATCACCAGTACAATTTCACACAGTCCAACAAAATTCTAAACTGATTTTAATAATTGCTTAATTTAATTCTAAATTTTAGTTTTAGTAGCCCTGGTGGTGGGGTGGTTAAAGTGTCCGGCTGCTAACCAAAAGGTCGGCAGTTTGAACCCACCAGCTGCTCCTTTGGAGGATGTTGTAATCTGCTTCTGTAAAGATTTACAGCTTTGGAAACCCTATGGGGCAGTTCTATTCTGTCCTATAAGGTCATTATAAGTTAGAATTGACTCGGCGGCAGGGGGTTAAGTGGCTTACTTTAATTTCGGTTTTTACTAAGATATGTGAGCAGCATGTGGTGATACATATTGGAGAATCAAAGGGACCAGAAATTCCGTAAAAAAAAAAAATTAATCTTTTGGTCACCACTCACTGTAGGATTTTCAAATGCAAAAGTATTTACTTCTCATAGTTTGTTCCTCTTCCTAAGGGCGATTCTGTGAATCATTCAGCGTGTATCATTGCAGATCATTTCCACATAGAATTACATACAAACACATGTGAACGCACGTGTGCATACATGCACACCCTCATACACACATATACATGTAAAAACTCACGTAAAGCTTGGGGTTTTCTCTACACAGAGGAGATAATTGTAAAATGAGACTTGCTTTCTTTGTTGGTGTTGTTAGGTGCCATCTAGTCGTTTCCCACTCATAGCAACCCTGTGTACAAGAGGACTAAATGCTACCGGTCCCGCTTCATCCTCACAATCATTGCTGTTTGAGCCCATTGTTGCAGCCATGCTGTGTCACTCTGTCTCACGAAGGGCTTCCTCTTTTATACTGACCCTCTAGTTTACCAGGAAACCCTGGTGGTGTAGTGGTAAAGTGCTACAGCTGCTAACCCAAAGGTCAGCAGTTGGAATCCACCAGGTACTCCTTGGAAACCGTATGGGACAGTTCTGCTCTGTCCTTTAGGGTCTCTATAAGTTGTAATTGACTTGATGGCCATGGGTTTTTGTTTGTTTGTTTTTTCTACTTTACCAAGCATGATATCCTCCTCCAGAGACTGGTCCCTACTGATAACATGTCCAAAATACGTGAGACGAAGTCTTGTCATCACTGCTTCTAAGGACCATTCTGGCTGTACGTTTTCCAAGACAGATTTGCTTGTTCTTCTAGCAGTCTATAGTGTATTCAGTACTCTTTAACAATACCATGATTCAAGTGTGTCAAATCTTAGGTCTCCCTTACTCATTGCCTAGCTTTCCCAAGCATATATTGTTGTCGTTAGGTGTTGTTGACTCGGTTCCGACTCATAGCAACCCTATGTACAACAGAACAAAATGCTGCCTGGTCCTGTGCCATCCTCACAATCATTATTATACTTGAGCCAATTGTTGCGACACTGTGTCAATCCATCTTGTTGAGGGTCTTCCTCATTTTCACTGACTCTCTGCTTTACTGAGCATGATGAGCATGATGTCCTTCTCCAGGGACTGGCCCTTCCTGATAACTTGCCCAGAGTATATGAGATGAAGTCCCGCCATCTGTCAAGGGTTGAATTGTGTTCCCCAAAATATGTGTCAACTTGGCTAGGCCATGATTCCCAGTTTTGTGTAATTATCCACCATTTTGTAATCTGATGTGATTTTTCTATGTGTTGTTGTAAATCCTACTTCTATGATGTTAATGAGCCAGGATTAGAGGTCGTTATTTTAATGAGGCAGGACTCAATTTAAAAGATTAGGCTGTGTCTTAAGTCAATCTCTTTGGAGATACAAAAGACAGAAAAGTGCAGAAAGACGAGAGGACCTCATTACCTCCAAGCAACAGGAGCCATGAGTGCGTGTCCTTTAGACCGGGAATCCCTGAGCTGAAAACCTCCTTGATCAGGGGAAGATTGATGACAAGGACCTTCCCCCAGAGCCAACAGAGAGAGAAAGCCTTCCCCTGCAGCTGGCACCCTGAATTCAAATTTATATCTGCTTGTTAAAGCCATTTGATTGTATTTCTGTTATAGTTGCACTAGATAACTAAGATACCATCCTTGCTTCTAATGAACATTCTGGCTGTACTTCTTCTAAGACAGATTTGTTCATTCTTCTGGGAGTCCAAGGTATATTTAATATTCTTAGCCAACACCGTAATTCCAAGGCATCAATTCTTCTTGGGTCTTCCTTATGCATTGTACAACTTTCACATCCGTATGAAGTGATTGAAACACCATGCTTGGGTTAGTCAAACAATGACATCTTTGCTTTTTAACACTTTAAAGAGGTCTTTTGCAGCAGATTTGGCCAATGCAATGCACTGTCTGATTTCTTGACTGCTGCTTCCATGGGCATTGATTGCCTATCCAAGTAAAATGAAATCCTTGACTACTTCAATATTTTCTCCATTTATCAAAATGTTGCTTATTAGTCCAGTTGTGAAGATACTTGTTTTCTTTATGTTGAGGTGTAAAAGGCTGTAGTTTTTGATCTTCATCAGTAAGTGTTTCAAATCCCCTTCGCTTTCAACAAGCAAGGTTGTGTCATCTGCATATCGCATGAAGGCTGTTACTGAATCTTCCTCCAATCCTGATGCCCCACTCTTCTCCATATAGTCCAGCTTCTGGGGTTATTTGCTCAGCATACAGATTGAATAAAAACCAAAACCAAACCCATTGCTGTCAAGTCAATTCTGACTCATAGCATCTCTATAGGACAGGGAACAACTGCCCCATATGGTTTTCAAGAAGCACCTGGTGGATTCGAGCTGCCCACCTTTTGGTTAGCAGCTGTAGCTCTTAATCACTATGCCACCAGGGTTTCCACAGATTTTAAGTATGGTGAAAAGATACAATCCTAACACATGCCTTTTCTATTTGAAATCACTCAGTATACCCTTGTTCTGTTCTAACTGCCCCTTGGTCTATGTACAGATTCTGCATGAGCACAATGAAGTGTTCTGCAAGTCCTATTCTTTGCAATGTTATCCATAAATTGTTATGATTCCCACAGTCAAACGCCTTTGCTTTCTTTACTTAACTGCATTTGATGAGCATTTCCCAATGCAGTCCATTGTAGCTCGTGTTTGTTATTTTTAATGACTGTATTATAATTTATCCATGAGTCAGAATTGACATAACAGCAACTAACAACAAAAGTGATTCCAAAATTAATAAACATTAGATTATTTTTAACTATTTTTAATGTAAAAAAAATGTACCTCAAGGTAAAATCATTGTATACAATTCTTTGTGCAGATACATGTATTTCTGTAGAATAGATTCTTAGAATTAGCATGCACATTTTAAGTGTTAAGTAGCTATTTCCAATATTTCTCTCATCCAAAATTTATGCCCATGTATACTTCTGTCCACATTGTGTGAGTGTGTGCTTCCCCCACATACTCCCCAACAGTATACAGTGCAAATCATTTTTTGTCAATCTGTGCTCAATGAATGCAAGCTATTAATATTATTATACATATATATTAATATTATATTATATATATTAATATTATTTTATATATATAATAGCGTGTACTTGAACATCTGAGAAACATTTGTCAACACTACCAGAGTAAACAGCAGTCTTCCAGGTTCATGCCTGGCAGTGCCCACTCCACATGCCAGGGGCACTGAAGGGCCATTTCAGGCATAGGTGAACTGGCTCCCACCCACAGAGCCCCATCCTACCATTTTCAGGAGTTACAGCACTGAATATCTCCGCCCTCTTTCAAGAGAGGAAACCCTGGTGGTGTAGTGGTTAAGTGCTACAGCTGCTAACCAAGAACATTGGCAGTTTGAATCTACCAGGTGCTCCTTGGAAACTCTGTAGGGCAGTTCTACTCTGTCCTATATGGTCGCTATGGGTCGGAATCGACTCGGTGGCAACGGGTTTGGTTTTTTTGGTTTTCTTACAAGAGATAGGAGGGTTTACATCCTCCCCACAGCCACTCTGCTAGCACAGCCCATCCTGGAAGACCACAGACACTGGGCTTAGCAATAAGCACGTCCTTTTTAAAGGCCCATAACCTCTGCTCTACATGGCAGAAATCAATATCTATCGCATCATTTTTTTATATTAAGCACTAATATATTTGTAATTCATCTGTGATCACTGGCCAATTGTACACAATTAATTATCAATATCCCCCCCATAAGAAACTTTTGCAAAAATTGAGAAAATCTGGATAAAAAGTGACTGATGAGCAATAAGATGTCTAACATGATTGAATAATGGTTAACCGTATTACAGTTATATATTTTATGGGGTTACATACATTTGGATAGGAGTTAGGGCTAAATGATGATTTGTTTATTTATTTAGTCAATATTTATTGAGTGACTGCTATGAAATAGACCCGTTCTAGCCATTGTGCATGTAAGCATCAATAAGCCCATTTCAAAAGAATGGTTCACAGTTAAGTTAAACTGCCAGGCCTTGAATTTTGATTCTCCCACTTGATTTTTTTTGACATTAATTAATTCTCTATGCCTCAATTTCCCTTCTATAGATGAGGATATTATTTGTACTTACTTTACAGCTTTGATGTGAAGATTACATCTAAAAAATTTAGCATCGTATCTGCTACACAGTAAGCACTAAATACATTTTAGACACAATTATTTCTACCCTCATGTACTGTAGATAAAAAAAAAAAAGATTTTTAAAAAGTGGAAATCAGAAGGTTGTTTAACATTGAACATTCTAAGTAGTCAAATGCAAGGCGTTCATGAATTAGCCCAAGCGGTGCTTGTTGAGTGCTGTCTATGTGCTAAGCAAATTTGACAGTAAAATGATGGACAGACCCCAGGCTCTTCCCTCCTGGAGCTCACTGTCTTATATGTAAAACTTGATTTCTAGCTGAGCATTGTTGTGTAAATACCAAATGAAAGACTGAAACTTTTGAAAACCAAAAATGAAACCTGAGCACCTTTGCCTTGGGAAAGGTCTCTTTATAGATAAAATACTAGAAAACATCCATTCTGAATCTCCCCAGCTGAGGAGGCACCACGGACAACAGCCTTGTCAATCTTTTACTGTTTTGTTTTACTGGCCAACTCACCTGAGAGACCTCCTCACTCCTGAATCCCTGGAGCCACAACCCTTTCTTGCTCCCTTTTCCACTTTTTTCACACACCGTTTGAGAGCCAGGTTGCGTTCTCTAGCAGATGTAAGTCCTGTTCTGTCTAAAGCTCATGCCTATCTCTTGGACATAGTCTTTGTTTTGTGTCAGCCATGAGGTCTGTGCTCTTTGCCCAAAGATATGCCCTAAGGAGGGCTGTCACACGGTGGTTATGACCACAGGATGGGAGTGGGAGCGTCCTAGTTCCGTCCTGGACTGTACACTCATTAGCTGGGGGCCACAGGGCAAGTTACTCAACCTCTCTGACCCACAGTCAGTTAGAGAGAGAGGGAAGGATGGAGGAAGGGGGAGAGAAAAAGTGAGATGGAAAGACAGACAGGCTAAGGACTCTAGGCTCTGGGCTTTGTTAGGTTTGTTAGTTGCTGCTGAATCGCCTCCAACTTGTGATGACCTTATGACCTTATGTATAACAGGATAAGACATTGTCCTGTCTCGTGCCATTCTCATGATCTTTTTTTTTTATGCTTGAATCTGTTGTTGTGGCTATCGTGTCAATCCATCTCCTGAAGGGTTTCCCTTGTTTTTGTCGGCCCTCTGCTTTACCAAACATGATCTCCTTTTTTAGCAACCAGTCTTTGGTGATGACATATTCAACGTAAGTGAGTCAAAGCCTCATCATCTTTGGTTCTAAGGAGCATTCTGGGTTTATTTCTTCTAAGGCTGATTTGTTCCTTCTTCTGGCAGTTCACCATACATGCAATGTTATTTACTAACGCCACTGTTTGAATGCATCAATTCTTCTGTCTTCCTTTTTTTATTGTCCTGCTTTTGCATGCATATGAGGCAATTGAAAAGACCAGGGGCTTGGGTCAGGTGCACCTTAGTCTTCAGAGTAATTCCTGGGTGTTAGCTAAACTAAATCAAAATGTCAATGAGAACAGGCTCTATTCTCACTTTCTCTGCTTTCTGTGTTCCTCTAAAAGATCCACTGTTCCTTTGTGACTCTGCCTGTAAGACTTGCTATCTAGCACAACCAGCCTCCCATAAATGATGTCTGGTCCTCCCGGCTTCTCAGGGCACAGGTCAGCTCACTGTGGCACACATTAGGCTGTGCTAAAGCTGAGGAATAGCTTAGCCTTGTCTTTATTCAATAATAACGATATTGGTATACTGCACTGTTATGAGTCTGCCAAATATAGAGTGCTGAGGAGCAAGGTTGTCCAGGAAAGTGTCTGGAGTTTGGTACTTCCTGGTATGTGCATATACAAAATGGAATGATAATTGAACCTTCTTCATAGATTTCAGCAGTTCGAATCCATCAGACATTCTAGGAAACCCTATGGGGCATTTAGTTCTACTCTGTCCTATAGGGTCACTGTGAGTTGGAATCAACTTGGTGGCAATGGGTTTTTATGGATTTCTTCTGATGGCTGTATGAGGAGATCTGTGCAATGTGACAAGCAATGTGCATCGTATGGCACCGAGGAAGTGACTGATAAAATGCTAGCTACTATTATAAAACCCGTTTTGTTGGGAGGAGCAAAGATGGCGGAATAGACAGATGCCTCCGTCGAGCCCTCTTTACAACAATGACCCCAAAAAACAAGTGAAACGAGTATATTTGTGACAAGTTGGGAGCCCTGAGCATCAAAGGCAAGCTTAGACAACAGACTGAGGGGCGGGAAAGGAAGAGACTGTTCAGAAGCGAAGAGGAATTACCGGACCTGAATCACAGGGAGCCCTCAGACACCATTCCCGGAGCAGCAGCGGTGGCGGCGCTGGTCCTAGAGTTCGGCCGCAGTTTCCTCAGGGAGAATCAGCCAGTCACACAGCCCACTCACACCTCCAGAGCCTGAGGAGCACGCAGTTTCCTCAGGGAGAAGCAGCAGCCACACAGCCCACTCATACCTCCGGAACCTGAGGAGAAGGGCGCTCCCGGCAAAAGCTAAGTACTTGCCTATATTTTACCACACCCACCCCACCCCCAAGCCGGCTTCAGTGGCTGAATCCCTAGGCCTGAGATAGACCCTGGTGAGCACCTGGAGCAGTCCTCCCAGCCTTGGGAGAAGGAAAAATTTTCCAACTGGGGGGAAAAATAATTTGCTTGCTCCATTAATTGAGGGAGCTCAGAACAGAAGTGACTCCTGTCCAGGCATAAACCGTCTGTGGACCTTGAGCACCTTTCCCCTCTGCATGGACCTGTGTGGGCCAATTTCGGGAGAATAGGCCCTTGTTGGCAAACTCCAACCATTTCAGTGGTGCGGTGGAGAGGTGGGTGTTTGATGTTTGACATTGCTTTGCATATTAAACAAGGTCCTCACCTACCCGCAACAGGGACCTAAGGACTGCTGGCTCCAATTGGTCACCCAGCCACCCGCGACAGGGGTCCAGGGATAACTGGTACCTCCCAGTCCTTACAACAAAAACTTTGGGTGTCAATGGTCCCTCTGCAGAGCCCACCCACCAGCATGCTGTAGGGAACAGAGACGTGTTTTCCTCAGAGACACTTGGGGGTCAGTACTCAGCCCCCTGCCTTGTTCAGAGCATGACCCCCTGCTGCAATCAGATACCAGGAAATACACCAATCACCCCTGCCCCTCTAAGACTGTAGGACAGAGCCTGTACCACACACTTGATATCAGCTAACTGGAAACCTGAGCTGAATTCATACAAGAAAACTGAATGGACTCCTAGACTGATATACCTGATAACAGCTCTAGCCAGCTGGGGACAGGACACCAGAGCTCCAAAGGTGAAAATAATCAAGCTAGCTCACTCAAGCAACCCATAGGGATATACCAAAACAAAACAAAGCAAGCAGCTATGATACAGTAAGCAAGCATAAACTAATACAATAACTTATAGATGGCTTGGAGACAACAGTCAATATCAAGTCACATAAAAAAAACAGGCCATGATCACCTCAACAGGTTCTCAAAACAAAGAATCCAGGGATCTTTTAGATGAAAGTGCATTCTTAAAATTACCAGATGCAGAATACAAAAGTTTAATATTCAGGACACTTCAAGACATCAGGAAGAAAATGAGGCAATACACAGAACAAGCCAAGGAACACACAGATAAAGCAACTGAAGAACTCAGAAAGATTATTCAGGAACATAATGAAAAGTTTAATAAGCTGGAAAAATCCATAGACAGACAGCAATCAGAAATTCAGAAGATTAACAATAAAATTAGAGAATTAAACAACTCAATAGAAAGTCAGAGGAGCAGAATCGAGCAAGTAGAAGCTAGAATTTCTGAACTCGAAGAGAAATCACTTGGCACTTACATATGTGAGGAAAAATCAGATAAAAGAATTTAAAAAAATGAAGAAACTTTAAGAATCGTGTGGGACTCTATCAAGAGAGATAACCTACGAGTGATTGGAGTACCAGAACAGGGAGGGATAACAGAAAATACAGAGAAAATTGCTGAGGATTTGTTGGCAGAAAACTTCCCTGATATTGTGAAGCATGAGAAAATATCTATCCAAGATGCTCATCGAAGTCCACATAAGGTAGATCTTAAAAGAAAGTCACCAAGATGTATTATAATCAAGCTTGCCAAAACCAAAGATAAAGAGACAATTATAAGAGCAGCGAGGGATAAAAGAAAAGTCACTTACAACGGAGAGCCAATAAGAACAAGCTCGGACTACTTGGCAGAAACCATGCAGACAAGAAGGCAATGGGATGACATATTTAAAAAATTGAAGGAAAAAAATTGCCTGCCAAGAATCATATATCCATCAAAACTGTCTCTTGAATATGAAGGTGAAATTAAGACATTTCCAGAAAAACACAAATTGAGGGCATTCATAAAAACCAAATCAAAACTACAAGAAATACTAAAGGGAGTTCTTTGGTTAGAAAATCAATAATATCAGGTATTGACCCAAGACTAGAACACTGGGCAGAGCAACCAGAAGTCAACTCAGACAGGGAAATCCAAAAAAAAAAAGCAAGATTAAAAGAAAAACCCAACACAGAGTAACGGCAATGTTATTATATAAAAGAAGACAACATTAAAATAATAAAGAGGGACTAAGAAATGTAATCATACACCTTCCATATGGAGAGGAAGATACGGTGATACAAAGAAATAAAAGTTAGTTATAAATTTAGAAAAATAGGGATAAATAATAAGGTAACCACAAAGGAGACAAACTATCCTACTCATCAAAATAAAATACAAGGGAAAAACACAGACTCAGCAGAAACAAGATCAATAGCAACAAATATGAGGAAAGGACAATATATAAAGAAAATCTACTCAGCACTTAAAATCAAGTAGGAATAAGAAGTTGTCAAAACGCAAAAAAAGACATGAAAATGACAGCACTGAATTCATGCCTACCCATAATTACCCTGAATGTAAATGGACTAAATGCACCAATAAAGACACAGAGAGTGGCAGAATGGATTAAAAAACAAGATCCGTCTATATGCTGCCTACAAGAGACACAAACTAAAACTCAAAGGATGGAAAAAAATATATCAAGCAAACAATAATCAAAAAAGAGCAGGAGTGGCAATATTAATTTCTGACAAAATAGACTTTAAAGTTAAATCCATCGGAAAGGATAAGGAAGGACGCTATATAATGATTAAAGGGACAATACACCAAGAAGATATAACCATATTAAATATTTATGCACCCAGTGACAGGGCTGCAAGATACATAAAACAAACTCTATCAGCATTGAAAAGTGAGATAGACAGCTCCACGATAATAGTAGGAGACTTGAACACACCACTTTCGGTGAAGCACAGGACATCCAGAAGGAAGCTCAATAAAGACACGGAAGATCTAAGTGCCACAATCAACCAACTTGACCTTATACACATATACAGGACACTCCACCCAACAGCAACCAACTACACTTTCCTCTCTAGTGCACGTGGAAAATTCTCTAGAATAGACCACATATTAGGTCATAAAGCAAGCCTTAGAAGAATCCAAACACTGAAATATTACAAAGAATCTTCTCTGACAATAAGGCCATAAAAGTGGAAATCAATAACAGGAAAAGTAGGGAAAAGAAATCAAACACTTGGAAACTGAACAATAACCTGCTCAGAAAAGACTGGGTTATAGGAGACATTAAGGACAGAATAAAGAAATTCAGAGAATCCAATGAGAACGAAAACACTTCCTATCAGAACCATTGGGACACAGCAAAAGCGGTGCTCAGGGGCCAATTTATATCAATAAATGCACACGTCCAAAAAGAAGAAAGGGCCAAAATCAAAGAACTATCCCTACAACTTGAACAAATAGAAAGAGAGCAACAAAAGAAACCCACAGGCACCAGAAGAAAACAAATAACAAAAATTAGAGCTGAACTAAATGAAATAGAAAACAGAAAAACAATTGAAAGAATTAACAAGACCAAAGCTGTTTTTTTGAAAAACTCAACAAAATTTATAAACCATTGGCCAAACTGACAAAAGAAAAACAGGAGAGGAAGCAAATAATCCGAATAAGAAATGAGATGGGCAATATTACAACAGAACCAACTGAAATTAAAAGAGTCATATCAGATTACTATGAAAAACTATACTCAAACAAATTTGAAAACCTAGAAGAAAAGGATGAATTCCTAAAAACACACTACCTACCTAAACTAACACAAACAGAGGTAGAACAACTAAATAGACACATAACAAAAGAAGAGATTGAAAAGGTAATCAAAAAACTCCCAACATAAAAAAGCCCTGGTCTGGACGGCTTCACTGCAGAGTTCTACCAAACTTTCGGAGAAGAGTTAACACCACTTCTACTAAAGGTACTTTAGAGCATAGAAAAGGACGGGATACTCACAAACTCATTCTATGAAGCCACCATATCCCTGATACCAAAACCAGGTAAAGACACCACAAGAAAAGAAAATTTTAGACCTATATCCCTCATGAATGTAGATGCAAAAATCATCAACAAAATTTTACCCAATAAAATTCAACAACATATCAAAAGAATAATTCACCATGACCAAATGGGATTCATACCAGGTATGCAGGGATGGTTCAACATTGGAAAACAATTAATGTAATCCACCACATAAATAAAACAAGACAAGAATCACGTGATTTTATCAATTGATGCAGAAAAGGCATTTGACAAAGTTCAACACTCATTCATGATAAAAACTCTCAGCAAAATAGGAATAGAAGGAAAATTCCTCAACAGAATAAAGGGCATTTATACAAAGCCAAGAGCTAACATCACCCTAAATGGAGAGAGCCTGAAAACATTCCTACTGAGATCGGGAACCAGACAAGGATGCCCTTTATCATCACTCTTATTCAACATTGTGCTGGAAGTTCTACCCAGAGCAATTAGGATAGATAAAGAAATAAAGGGCATCCAGATTGGCAAGGAAGAAGTCAAAGTATCTCTATTTGCAGATGACATGATCTTATACACAAAAAACCCTGAAGAATCCTCCAGAAAACTACTGAAACTAATAGAAGAGTTCAGCAGAGTATTGGGATACAAGATAAACATATAAAAATCAGTAGGATTCCTCTACACCAACAAAAAGAACATGGAAGAGGAAATCTCCAAATCAATGCCATTTACAGTAGCCCCCAAGAAGATAAAATCTTACCAGAGATGTAAAGGACTTATACAAAGAAAATTACAGTACACTTCTGCAAGAAACCAAAAGAGACTTACATAAGTGGAAGAACATACCTTGCTCACGGATAGGAAGACTTAACATTATAAAAATGTCTATTCTACCAAAAGCAATCTATACATTTAACGCAATTCCGATCCAAATGCCAAGGACATTCTTTAATGAGACGGAGAAACAAATCACCAATTTCATATGGAAGGGAAAGAGGCCCTGGATAAATAAGGCATACTGAAAAAGAACAAAGTGGGAGGCCTTACTTTACCTGACTTTAGAACCTATTATACAGGCACAGTAGTCAAAACAGCCTGGTACTGGTAGAACAACTGATACATGAACCACTGGAACAGAATTGAGAATCCAGACATAAATCCATCCACATGTGAGCAGTTGATATTTGACAAAGGTCCCAGAAGAGTTAAATGGGGAAAAGACAGTCTTTGTAACAAATGGTGCTGGCATAACTGGATATCCATCTGCAAAAAAATGAAACAAGACCCATACCTCACTCCATGCATAAAAACTAACTCAAAATAGATTAAAGACCTAAATATGAAATCTAAAATGATAAAGATCATGGAAAAAAATAGGGACAAAGTTAGGAGCCCTAATACATGGCATAAACAGTATAGAAAACATCATAAAGAACATAGAAGAAAAACTAGATAACTGGGAGCTCCTAAAAATCAAACACTTATGCTCATCCAAAGACTTCACCAAAAGAGTAAAAAGACTACCTACAGACTGGGAGTTTTTAGCTATGACATTTCTGATCAGCGCCTGATCTCTAAAATCTACATGATACTGCAAAAACTCAACTGCAAAAGGACAAATAACCCAATTAGAACATGGGCAAAAGGTATGATTAGACATTTCACTAAAGAAGACATTCAGGTAGCTAACAGATATATGAGGAAATGTTCACCATCATTAGCCATTAGAGAAATGCAGATCAAAACTACAATGAAATTTCATCTCACTCCAACAAGGCTGGCATTAATCCAAAAAACACAAAATAATAAATGTTGGAGAGGCTGTGGAGAGATTGGAACACTTCTACACTGCTGGTGGGAATCTCAAATGGTACAAACACTTTGGAAATCGATTTGGCACGTCCTTAAAAAGTTAGAAATAGAACTACCATATGATCCAGCAATCCCACACCTTGGAATATATCCTAGAGAAAAAAGAGCCTTTACACGAACAGATATATGCACACCCATGTTTATTGCAGCACTGTTTACAATAGCAAAAAGATGGAAGCAACCAAGGTGCCCATCAACAGATGAATGGATAAATAAATTATGGTATATTCACACAATGGAATACTATGCGTCGATAGAGAACAGTGAGGAATCTGTGAAACATTTCATAACATGGAGGAACCTGGAAGGCATTATGCTGAGTGAAATTAGTCAGTTGCAAAAGGACACATATTGTCTAAGACCACTATTATAAGAACTTGAGAAATAGTTTAAACTGAGAAGAAAACATTCTTTTGTGATTACGAGATGGGGGAGGGAGGGAGGGTGGGAGAGGGGAATTCACTAATTAGTGGATAAGAACTACTTTAGGTGAAGGGAAAGACAGCACAGAATACAGGGGAGGTCAGCACAATTGGACTAAACCAAAAGCAAAGAAGTTTCCTGAATAAACTGAATACTTCGAAGGCCAGCGTAGCAGGGGCAGGGGTCAGGGGACCATGGTTTCAGGGGACATGTAAGTCAATTGGCATAATAAAATCTATTAAGAAAACATTCTGCATCCCACTTTGAAGAGTGGTGTCTGGGGTCTTAAACATTAGCAAGCGGCCATCTAAGATGCATCAGTTGGTCTCAACCCACCTGGATCAAAGGAGAATGAAGAACACCAAGGACACAAGGTGATTACAAGCCCAAGAGACAGAAAGGGCCACATGAACCAGAGACTATATCACCCTGAGACCAGAAGAACTAGATGGTGCCCGGCTATCACCAATGACTGCCCTGACAGGGAACACAACAGAGAACCCCTGAGGGAGAAGGAGAACAGTGGGATGCAGACCCCAAATTCTCATAAGACCAGACTTAATGGTCTGACTGAGACTGGAAGGACCCCAGTGGTCATGGCCCCCAGACCTTCTGTTGGCCCAGGACCGGAACCATTCCTAAAGTCAACTCTTCAGACATGGATTGGAGTGGACAGTGGGTTGGAGAGGGATGCTGGTGAGGAGTGAGCTTCTTGGATCAGATGGACACTTGAGATTATGTTGGCATCTCCTGCCTGGAGGGGAGATGAGAGGGTGGAGGGGGTTAGAAGCTGGTGAAAAGGACAGGAAAAGAGAGAGTGGAGGGAGAGAGTGGGCTGTCTCATTAGGGGGAAAGTAATGGGGAGTGTGTGGCAAGGTGTATATGGATTTTTGTGTGAGAGACTGACTTGATTTGTAAACTTTCACTTAAAGCACAATAAAAATTATTAAAAAAAAAAAACCCATTTTGTTTTTGCATTGTGTAAACTCTTCCTAGGGTTCTCCCTCTACGACAATGTAAAGAGTTGGGTCGAGTACTTCTTAACCCCCAAATGAAAGGCACACATTCATTCCTATGAATAAGTCTTTTGTCTAGTCTTATTGTGAAGCTGAAAATGGCTCTGGTAGCAAGTGGTCGTGTTTACTGCAGGGCAGGTTAGAAAACGGACTTTATAGGTAACACCCTGGGCGGACACCTGGATGTGTGGGGATTCACCTGGAACCACTGAATTTGTGAAGTGGATTTAATCAGAAAAAATCAATTCACCACCAACACTGAATAGCCAGTTAGGGACTTACACTATTTGGTAAAATTTCCTATTTAAGAGTTAATAAATTCTAATGAGGAAATGATTAAAAAAAAAAAAAAAAAATTTTTTTTTTTTTTTTAATGAGGAAATGATGCACATCTGGTCCGACCCAGGTGGAAGTACTGATGAAAACTTTTTATAGAGTTGACCTATTCTCATTGACATTGGCAATTTAATTCATCTAAGACCCAGACCCAGAACCTAGCTAGCTAGCCTCAGTAGAAAGGCCTGCTGATCTCCTTCCAAAAAATTGGCCATTGGAAACCTTATGGAAGACAGTTCTACTTTGAAACACATGGGATCGCCAGGAGCCAGAACCAACTCAATACCAACTGGTTTAGTATATATATTATATAATAATAATATCTATGCTTTATGCTATGTGTTGTTGTTGTTAGGTGCTGCCCAGTTTGTTCTGACTCATAGTGACCCTACGCACAACAGAATGAAACACTGCCTGATCCTACACCATCCTCACAATCGTTTTTATGATTGAGTGTGTTGTTGCAGCCACTGAGTCAATCCAACTCGTTGAGGGTCTTCCTTTTTTTTGCTGACCCTCTACTTTAACAAGCATGATGTCCTTCTCCAGGGACTGATCCCTCCTGACAACATGTCCAAAGTATGTGAGACGTAGTCTCATCATCCTTTCTTCTAAGGAGCATAGTGGCTGTATTTCTTCCAAGACAGATTTGTTCATTCTTTTGTCAGTCCATGGTATATTCAATATTCTTCACCAACACCGTAATTTAAAGGCATCAATTCTTCTTTGGTCTTCCTTATTCATTGCCCAGCTTTCCCGTGCACGAGGCGATTGAAAACACCATGGTTTGGGCCAGGTGCACCTTAGTCTTCAAGGTGACATCTTTGCTTTTTAACACTTTAAAGAGGTCTTTTGCAGCAGATTCGCCCAATGCAATGCATCGTTTCATGTATACTATATATCAACTGTATTTTATAAAAAAAAAATATTTTATATATAATAAAATATAGTTGATATATAATATAAATTGATGTATTTGAATATATTATGCAAACTTATGCATTATGAAGACAATATGCATTATGCAAATTATTGTATTATGAAAATTATATTTATTATGTTAACTTTTTTATATGTATTATGCAAACTATATTTATATAAAAAATATATATACATATATATGTGGTCTCTATGAGTTGGAATTGACTCAATAGCAATGGGTTTGGTTCAGTTTATATATATATATATCAACACTCAATTTTCTGGAGAATCCATAAACAATCGAAATTTTTTTTCTTTGTGATACCCATGATCGGCCTACTCAAGGAGAGAATGTCCGGTATGGCCCCTTTGCTGTCATCTAACCAGTTGACCCAAAAATTTGTAAACACCATATGGGAATTTTTTCTTTTCATCTCTGCTGTATGTCTTGTTTTTACTTTGCTCCTTCACTCAACCTACTGACTGACGCCCTGAAGTGAGTCAGTAACTTTTGTACAAAATTTCTCAACAGCATGCAACACAACTAAGTATCCCCAAGTTATCCTTTAACAGGGCAAGTACAATTGTGGGAAAAGGGACACGATGCCATTGTGTGTGAGGATCATGTCCCTTGGCTGCAGCATTTTTTTTCTACCAAATCCTGTAATGTCTGTTGTAAGTGAGTCTGCATAGCCAGATTGGGGCAGTAGAGAGGCTGTATTCAACTTTCAGGGCACAGAAATGTGAATTAAAATAATTTTTAATCTCATAGATCCTCAACTCGATGAGCAATAAAAGAAAAAAAATGTATCTGATAAAATCATACCTAATAGAAGATCAATGAATGCAAGAAAGCTAAATATATTCCTGCAAAGCCAGAGGGAAGGTTTGCTCTTGGGTCAGGAGGGTGCACATAAGAAGATAGTAGTGAGCTTTTCTGGCACCAAGACTAGAGACCTACTTGGGCTGGTGTCTCAGGGGTCACCTGAATCGGAAGTGACTCTCCTTGCACAGCGCTCTCCACAAGGCACTCTTCATCTCTGCATTCCTCAGGCTGTAGATCAGGGGATTTAGCATAGGGTTGAAAATGCTATAGAACAGGAAAAGGACCTTCTGCTGCTCCTCAGGGTGGCGGGATTTGGGGGCCATGTACATGACAATGGCACTGCCGAAGAAGAGCCCAACCACAAAGAGATGGGAGGAACAGGTGGAGAAGGCCTTTCTGCATCCCTTCCTGGACTGGATCTTCAGGATGGCAAAGAGGATACAGGTGTAGGAGACCAGCACCAGGCAGAGTGGCCCCACTAAAGTGAAAATAGAGGCAACAAAGATGACCACTTGATTGAGCCAGGTGTCAGCACATGCCAGCTTGAGGACAGACAGAATTTCACAGAAGAAGTGGTTTATTTCATGAGGTCCACAGAAGGGCAATCTCAGGATGAGACTCACATGGACCACAGCCAGGAAGGAACCACATGACCAGGAAGTGACTGCCAGGGTGATGCAGAGCTTCCAGCTCATGATGGCAGAGTACCGGAGAGGGTGACAGATGGCCACGTAGCGATCGTAGGACATCACCACCAGGAGAAGACATTCTGTCAAAGCGAAAGTCAAAAAGAAGAAGGTCTGTGTGATGCAGCCAGCAAAGGAGATAGGCATGGTGGGACTCAGGAGGTTCACCAGCATCTGGGGCACCGTGTTGCAGGTGTAGGCTATGTCGACAACGGCCAGGTGGGAGAGGAAGAAGTACATGGGGGTGTGCAGTCTGGGGTCCAGAAAGATGAGCCCCAGGATGGTCCCATTCCCCAGAAGGGTGAAGGTGTAGAACAAGGAGAAGATCCTAAAGAGGAGCAGCTGCATTCTCGGGCCAAGACAAAATCCTAGTAGGATGAACTCTGTGACTGACGTCTGATTTCCCCCCATCTTCCCATGAGAGAGATAACCGGATAGCTCTGTGACACAATTATTTAAAACATCCCCTTTATTTATTACCTCATGAATTTTTAATGCATGAAAAAATTATTAGTAAACTCTTTAAGAATTCATTCTGTTATAAAGAAGACAGTTTTTTTTTTTTCAATTAAAATTAAGGTTCAGTTTGTTTAAATTCTTAATCTCACATCAGTTTTACAGAACCGAGTTATGTCATGAGTAATTCGGTGCCTAGAGCCATTGACGCTGTGATAGACAGAAAAAAAAAAAAAACAAAAAAAACCAGAGTACAAAGAAAATAACCAAGAACTATGGATTGCCTCTCAGCCACATGTGTCCAAATCAGTAAAAAAGGTTTATGGTTACTATAAACAGAAACCCTAGTGGTAGTGGTTAAGTGCTATGGCTGCTAACCAAAAACTCAGCAATTCAAATCCACCAGGCACTCTTTGAAAACTCTATGGGGCAGTTCTACTCTGTCCTATAAGGGGGCTACGAGTTGGCATCAACTTGACCTCAATGGGTTTGATTTTTTATAAATAAACAGTAATGGAAGTACTTTAAAAATGAAAATAGTCTCAGAAAGGAAAACACTTTGACTTCAGTAGAAATCATGATTGAGTCAATTTCAGTATCTACATCTTAACTAGAGAATATCAAGTCATGTCTTACATGACATCACAAGAAGCAAATCATGAGTCAGCAACTTTTATGACAGTGTTTTTGGTTAGGGAGTAGGAAGGAAGCAGTGAGTATGATATATCTCTGTCATTTCTATCTCTATCTCTATCTGTTTATACACACACATATATATACTAACACTGCAATTTGACAACTGGCCAACTGTGATTTACAGAGTTATTAATTTACCCTAATAATTTTTTGAATGCAACCTATATTGTTAAAGCAAGTTGTTTCATCTTGCATCTCAGTGTTACAAGCTGGGTCCCAGTGTGCACAGTGTACCTGTGTTTATGTTCCCATATGCTCCCATGGATTTGGGAGGTAGATATGTGGTTGCATATGGACACGTAGGAGTCCTGGTAGTGCAATGGTTAATAGCTCAGACTGCTAACCAAACAGTCAGCAGTTTGAATCTACCAGCCACTCCTTGGGAACCCTATGGGCAGTTCTACTGTGTCCAATAGGGTCACTGTGAGTTGGAATCGACTCGATGGCAACAGGTTTGGTTTTGGTTTTGGTATGGACACACGTGAAAACAATTGCAGGCATAATTGCCCTTGTACTACCTGTATAATCCTCTTTTCTATTTGTTCTCAGGACTGAAAAATCCATGAATTGGGAGAATAAGAAATGCTATCATCTGGAATAAAAATAAGAAGGAAATAAACTCAACTTGCTGTTAATTCAGTCCTTGTTATTTGTAAAATGCATTATACCTGAAAACTCAAACACAAGAAATTGCTATTTAAGCAAAAAAACACCAGAAGACTTCAGTATATGGAAATAAGAATTTCCATATACTCAATAAGTAGCTAATAGAAAGAAATAACTGACAAACTGAAAAGTTTCTTTGTCACTTAACAAACGGCAGTGTCAACGAATTTGTGATCAGATATTTAGGCTATGAATTTGTGACAGGTCAAATTAATGAACCAGACTTTGCGACCTTGGATCTTTGGTCACAGCTTTCTCAGTAAGTTCTGTTGAAGTTCAAAATGTTTTCTAGTGCAGACACTTGGCAGGACCACTGTGAAGGCAATAGACCTGAGGCTTAGCTGCTTCTCCGATACTAACTCAAGGAAAGGTACTGACTTTGACCAGTCCTGGCTCAACGGTCATCAGTATCAACACAGATGTCAAGATGTTCCTCGGGGAACTTGGATGTAAGAGACAGGATGAATTCTAGAGATAAACTTGTGGCCACAACATGCAACTGATTAAATAGTTATCTGGAAGAGGAAAGCAAGACAAAATCAGGAAAATCGTACCTTGAGAATGTGGTGAGACCTCAAAACTCCACTCAAAGTGCTTTGGTGCAGAGAGAGGGCAAGGGCATGTGATTCAGTGAACTGGAAGTGGTGAGTTGCATGGGGGGCTGTCTGGAGAGGAAAGGAAAAGGGAAGGATGGTGGCTGTGTGGACTGTAGACACCAGATCAGAGGGACAGCGTTTCTCAGCACATCTTTAAGGATGTCCAGCGGTAGGGGGAGCCTTGGGCAGTTCTATATCTACAGTCAAGATGGATGGCTTATGTGATCAGTAATTTATAACTTTAGCTATGTGAGATCTCTGATGAGCTCCCCTTGCTCTGATTTCATGCTCCAATATAACATTAAACCAACCAACCAACCAACCAACCAACCAACCAACCAACCAACCAACCAACCAACCAACCAACCAACCAACCAACCACAACCAACCAACCAACCAACCAACCAACCAACCAACCAACCAACCAACCAACCAACCAACCAACCAACCAACCAACCAACAAACCTGTTGCTGTTGAGTCAATTCTGACTTGTAGCGACCCTATAGGTCAAAGCAGAATTGCCCCATAGGGTTTCCAAGGAGTGACTGGTGAATTTGAACTGTGACTTTTTGATTAGTAGTCAAGCTCCTAACCACTGGACCATCGGGGCTCAGTATACCATTAGCCAATAGTTCATTTTTGTGCAGATATTTCTGCAAGGGAATGTGCTGATCAGCAAAGTTCTTGGCCCGTTTTTCAGTTGCATTTTGAACTGTAGATAACAAATAAGCATTACATTATGCTACCGTGATTGTGGATGGCGCCATACACAGTTCTAAAGCTGAATCTAAGAAGTGGAGATCAGACCCTGGACAGAGGCATCCTCATTGAAGTAAGACTCAGGAAAAACATCAGACCACCCTTGACAGCCACAGGTGGGATGTCTGTTTTCCTAAGAGCATTACCAATGAACTCTCACATCACTTGGGCAAAATGCAATCTAAGCAATATGTTCAAAATTTCTCACACACAACAAGGTTTATTTGATTTTCAGGTTAATACGTATTACAAATGTCCACACCCAACAAATCTTCTGATTTTTTTTATACACATAAAGCATAGGAAAATATTTGACTGTGAAAGATGCATTTGAATCCACCCACTTATAAAACCTCTTTTCTCAATTCTCCTCTGTTTCCCTCTGTAATGCTCAAGATGAAAACATAAAAAAAGAAACACAGGGCAACCTTTTTTTTTTTTTTTTTTTAGTACTAAACTGATAAAAAAAA
Source organism: Elephas maximus indicus (assembly GCF_024166365.1). Lineage (NCBI taxonomy): Eukaryota > Metazoa > Chordata > Mammalia > Proboscidea > Elephantidae > Elephas > Elephas maximus. Next base: position 5,594,249 of record NC_064826.1, read on the forward strand.
TAGGCAAATGAAAAAGATCAGAGAACTTTAGCACAGTTGCCCTATTTGTTTCAAACTTAATTTCTTCTACTGCAGTGGAATAGGCTTGTTCATTTTTCTATCCCTGCGAGTTAATAACATCTGTTGGCTGACAGTGAATGAATGTAAATAAATGAACAAACACCTAAATATTGATATGCTTATATTAGATACTATTTCTTTTAAAATATACTGCAATTATGTCAAGTTCAGCCCATTCCTCCCAAAGGAAAGAACAGTTTAGCAATTAAGAAGAATCATACCCCAATGATCTATATTAAAACAAGGCATTTAAAATTTTGGATATATTTCTCTATTTTGCTTTTTTTTTCTCATTTTATACTTAAATGACATGTCTAATGTTTAAAACTACCAAATAAAAACTAAACAGATTATATTTTCTAAGGAGATAGGAGAGTTAAAGAGGGTAGCTTGAAGCATAGCCCAGTTCCAAAGGTAAATTTTAGGTATAGCCACACATATTAACTTATATTTATTATATATGCACAATTTCAGAATTTATAAAATGGGAAAATGTTATCTGGTGAAGATATAATCAGACATCTATAAAGCTCTAAAATAAATAAGAAGGAAATCATGTCTTCATCTGCAAACAAAGCTTCAGAACTTAATGGAACCCGTTTTTGTTTTTTTTTGGCATCCATATTTTAAAAAGAAAATGTCAAAGTTTAATGAGCTGACTAGTTCTTTTCTAAAATAGTGGGCATGAGTAAAGCAGGATTCCTATAATGGTCACCTACTATGACATCCATAAATCAACTGAAGAGTAGGGCGGCTTGCTTGCAAGTAACAAGAGAGAACTAAAAACGAGTCCATCTTCCTGCCTCCACAGTTGTAAACCCAGATTTGGCAAAGTTGACTTACGGGGTGAGAATTGAAAGATCAGTGATGTTCTGGGTGTAGGAACTCCTGTGGACCACGGACAAGAGCTGAGTGCCAGTCTCGTGTAATCACAGGCTCTCCACTTGCAGGCCGATCATCACTGATGTTCTCTATGGAGTCCTTCCTGTGGTCAGGCACAGCAGAAGCAGGTAAGGAAGCAGGTTGACTGTTCTGACCTTTATGGAGATTTTACCTTGAAAAGAGCAGGAGAGACAGCAGTGGCAGTAAAAGGGCACACAATAAACATAGAAATACTACATGAAAATGAAAGGTATTATTCACCATCTCACCCTTCTCCCACCTTGAGGTAACACTTCACTCACTTTCGTGTACTTTTTCCATCTCCACCTCAAACACTTTCCTCTGGGCTACAGAGCAACTCACATTTGCACAACTTTATGGAGTATGGGAACATAGGTGTCTGACACTGCCCTTAAACCTGTGCTTAATGACAGAGGCACAGGAGACAGATTGAGTATCCACTCTGCTTCACACCCACTGCAGGAAACCTGCTCTCAGGGACTTGGCGTGAGAGAACAGACCCTTGTGGGTGTGCTGACAGAAATTAAGTCCAGGATTCATAAATCACCACCATCTGTTAGTTTTCCTGATGTAGGATTGCTCCGTAATATACCCTACTATTATTTCTTTTGGCTAGGAAAATTATTCCATGTATCTAATGTAAATCATAATATAGAACTTCTTTATTTCTTCTTTTCAGTGTCTTCTTTCCCAAACAAATCTCTGTCACATGGATGTTTCTCCATCAATGAAAACAAAATGCAGATTCTAGTAATTTGTCTGTAAAATATACATCTAATTTTGCACCACTTTTCCCTGGAACCAATCATATAGGATGCTAATGACGAGCATATATGTTTAGTACTAACACAGCATTGATTTTCCTTTCCAATGCTTAAATAAAGAATGAAGGTAGCACAGTGACAGTCAACAAGACCAGACGCTACATGTCTAAGGCATTTATGGTCGCATCAAAGTGAAAAACTGGTTAGCCCTTTATTGGAAGTACCTACAGGCTGAGACGGGGATCCTGTTCTCTCTGGAAGTTTCTGTAGGAGGTGCAGAGCCCTGCTTCTGTTCCAGATGGAAAATGTGTCAGCATCTTCAGCAAAAGAGATTTTATTCTCTGATGGGCTGAACTTGGTTCCTTGGGACATAGAGGGGTGTCATGAGACACAGGCATGCCCCTTTCCACTGAGAATAGGGAAGAAGCTTTGTCATCTGTCCTTGTCCCTGCAGGATGCACAGTCAGGAATTGGAGACAGCCCCAGAACTCACCCCAAGGCAGCATCATCTATCACATTTCCCAAATACTCGGCATCATGGCTGTCATGAGCTCCTCACAACCTGTCCCCAAATCTCGGTGGTTCTGGGCATCTGCCAGGGACCAGCCCTTGTGAACAATGAGCATGCCCCCCCATCCATGCAGAATCTCAGCTTCTCCCCAGTGTGACCAGGGTCCCTGAGGCAGCAGCAGCAGAGTTGGGAAGAAAGCAAGTTAGAGCCCAGGACCCCTAAAATCACCCAGTTCCAAGTAACAGTTCAGAAGTCTGTAAATGCTGTGTGGAGCATTAGGGAGCAAGGTGCAAAGAGGGTCATCCATAGAGTGTCTCCGTGGAGCTCAGTAGGATCTGCCCGGAGAAAGGGTGCATAGGTCACAAACCACCCATGTAGGTCTGCCCTGGATGTGTCCTCCAACCTCTCTGTTTTAAAGTGGGGAGACTCTGAGTTCAGACCCTCAAGGAAAGGATGAGAGATGACCCTCTCCAAGGTTTCCTCTAGGAGGTTCCTGCATCCTCTGAGAAGAGAAGGAATTTCTCTGCCTAAGATTCTCCCATATTTGTTTGTATTCCTCTGCATTTCTGTACTAGACATAAAAAAAAAAAAACATAAGAGAGTAAAAATATTATTAGAAATCTTAAGTCAATCAGTCGTGTAAGTAACAAACTAATTTGTTCTTTACAGCATGATCCCTGACCTGCTGAGGTTGTGGTGTGTTAAAAAATAACCAAAACTCAAAGAAATTGTAACATAAATTTTAATCTGAGTAGTCATTCTATACTTGCGTAGGGAGATCATTTTGTTTCTAGAAACAAGTGGCTCAAAGTTGACTAGTTACAATGGTTAAAAAAAAAAACTTTGAAGTAGCTCAAAACAATAATACAATATTTGGTTGTTTTATAATTTATTAAACTATTTGCAAATTGGAAGAGCTCATGTGGTCTTCTTACATGAAGAAATTGAAGAAGAAGCACTCCCGAGGACTGGAGATTTTCCAGAAGCTTAGATACTTTTTTCTTAAAGAATGCAATTTTCCATGGTGACCATGTACTTAATGGTTAGTAAGTTAGCATTAAAAAATAGGTCCTAAAATTTTGCCCTTTTACCCAATGGTTACTGTGAGACCTACTGAAATTGAAATTAAGGAAGCCCACAGTCTTTTTCATCAAATCATAAAATAATGGTTTTGACTACCCTTTTCTGGCTGGAAAAGACAAATTTACAATGCTGTAGAGCAGTTTCTGGTGTAAGAAACAAGTCAATAATTTGCAGTTTGGGTCAGGCTTTTTATGGTTAATTTTTCATTTCATGGGTAAAAAAACCACTTAAAATCAAAGTAAGATGTCTTTTATTATTTTTTTTCTTTCACAGGCATAATCCTGGGGGAATCTGGGACCATTTGTCCAGTTTTGAGGACACACACATCCACTGTGGGAAGAAACTCACATTTAGTGACAAAAAAACCGCTCCTGATCAACACAGAAAACTTCCTTCTTTCCTTTCTTTTTATGATCTGGCCGATCTGCAGAAAAGGAGGAAATCAGGAAACAGACATAGAAGAGAAAAAATTAGCAGCCAATTGAAATGCTATGACAACAATAGTTTTAGGGCATTGTTTTCTATATTCAACACTATATGACCATAAATTATCAATAGTCACTTTAGGGTACACACACACAAAAAAAAAAATGAACTAAGACAATCAGAAATTAAATATAAAATTTTATGATGGCAAACAAATTTAGAAAAATGCATCACCTCAAAATTGTTTTCTACTATATATTAAACTGACATATCTTTTAACTTGTAGAGAGCTTCTAAAAGCGGTCAGAATAAAATATAAATGTATACAGGGTATACATATATTTAAAAAATAACAGAACTCAACACAGGCAGTTCTTAATTGCAATAAATATATTCTCAAATATTTACATTTTCTGCCAGTATTGAACATTTTCTGTAATCTCTGATCTTATTTCAACTTGCATTTATAACTCTTATTGTTACAGTAAATTCCACCAGAGTTTGGGCAAGATTTCCATTTGAAAGGAGAGTAAGTAAAGTTTAACATAAGGATAAATTTAAATACCTCCCAAACAAAATCACTCTCAGAATTGGTTTGCAAAATGTTGGCTTTTAACAATGAAACAAATATCCAAGTCAAGAGTGAATGTTTCTTCAGAAAGTCACCACAGGCATGTTCACTGATGGAAAATAACAATTGTAAACATTGTTAATTGGATCAATATTGAGCCCTGGTGGAGTAGTGGTTAAGAGCTTGACTGCTAACCAAAAGGTCAGCAGTTCAAATCCACCAGCCGCTCCTGGGAAACACTATGGGACAGTTCTACTCTGTCCTATCCGGTTGCTATGAGTCGGAACTGACTTGAGGGCACCTAACAACAACGACATGTGTTAAAAGGTCAATGCTTCACTTGGAATTTTGAAACATGGGGAAATAAAAAGGCAGACTTGGTTAGAGCTATGCAGCACAGCCCAAGACATTGAAACTTCACAGGATAAGACACCTGTGTTATGAGTGCTGGAGTTGTGACCTATTTGGAAGGATTTTTCTAGTCTTGAAGAAATAGTCTTCAGCATTATTCAACTCCATTTCCTCTGATTTTGGGGTCCTTGAGCCATGTTCTTATTTTTTATTCATTCCTCAATTTTTTTTATAGTCTTGGAGCAGCTTAGATAACGGTAAATGTTCTCTTTTCTCTCCGTTATAAAGACTGAAATTGGCATCTGGGTTAACCATGATCATCTTGTGAGTTCTGTGAGGCTCAGTCAGTTCTCTCCACCCAGGTCAATTCTGGTGAACAGAAGTTACTTTCTGGACCTACGGAGCTGATGAGCTGTCCTGATGCCCCTAAAGATCTCATCAAAAGGGGTTGGTGGTCTGCTGTTTTGGACTTTTCTTTGTTCCTCTTTTACCAAGTTTATGGGACCACTTTTGCAATGCCCAGCCTAAAAAAAGAAAAACTTTTATGTTTATATCAGTGGTTCTTAATATTTTATGAGGTCTCGTATGCCGATGTTAGGGGTTTCTTTGTCATTCTCCCCTCTGGACTTCCCACATCACCGATGCACAGAGAACTTTGCTTACAATAAGAGATCCATAGAGCACTGAAAACCGTCCAGTTATTTCCTAACACCTATAGACTCCTGAGGTCGGCAGCTCGAATCCGCCAGATGCTTCTTGGAAGCTGTATGGGGCACTTCTACTCAGTCCTATAGGGTCTCTATGAGTCAGAATCGACTCGACGGCAGCAGGCTTTTTGGTTTATAGACTCCTGGGAAACCCTGGTGGCATAGTGGTTAAAAACTATGGCTGCTAACCAAAAGGTCGACAGTTCTAATCCACCAGGTGCTCCTATAGGGTCGCTACGGGTAGGAATCAACTCTATGGCAATGGGTTGATTGGGTTATAGACTCCTGAGAGCCCTGGTAGCAACCCTATGGGGCAGTTCTACTCTGTTCTTTAGGGTCACTATGAGTCGGAATCAACTCCACTGCAACGGGTTTACAGTGGCCCAAGTGGTTGAGTTCTGTACTATTAAAACTACTAACCAAAAGGTTGACGGTTCGAACCCACCAGCTGTTCCACCTGAGAAAGATGTGGCAGTCTGCTTCTGTAAAGATTTACAGCCTTGGAAACACCACGGGGCAGTTTTACCCTTTCCTATAGACTCGTTATGAGTCAGACTGGAGGGCAACCAGTTTTACAGACTTGATAAAGGAGCACCGCATCAGGTAAACGTCGATACTCAGATTATGATTTCATAGTCTGATCAGCCAGGATTTCCACAGAAATGATAAATTGGAGAGGTTAGTATGGATTTACTGACCGAATTAAGTATCAGCCTTTATTAAGAATTAAACATTAACCCAATAAAAAAGAGCACTTATCCCTTTATTGCGATGGTGGTATTTGTTCAGTAATATAAAACACTTTAGTGCAATTGGGTAGTTTCTTCTAAGCCCCCAAAATCAAAACTGTGCAGCAGTGTTTAACTCCTTAACCAAGGCTTGAACAGAACTTTTTCCTTCAATTTACTCTAGGGTTTAATTTACAATCAAAACATTCCTATAACTGCTTAAGGCCTTTACTCATCTTCAGGTTTTATTGCATTTCAAGTAATAGATACCTGATGATACCAAAACAACATTTCAAAGGTAAAACTTGTAAAGTATATTGGTTTGCTTTAACCACTTTAAAAACAAAACAAAACAAACACCAGTATTATTTTCTTCTAAGCAGAAGAAAAATACCAAAAAATAAAACCTTGCCTGTGCATTTAGCCACAAAATAACTTGGTCAGAATATTTATGTTCTTTCATCAGGAGGAAATCTTTGCAATTACATAAATACCTCACTTAACTTTTTTTCTTTTGAGATTATGGTCAGGCACATAGTGTTCTATAGAGAGAGAGTGTCAGGAAATTCCTCTTTGTGAAGCTATCATTTTGAGATTTGGACATTGAATGAATAAACGATGAATTTTCCCACCTTGTTTCCCCCTTAACCCCCCTTGGGCATTCTGTCTTTTATTCCTTTTCCATCCCTCATATTCATCATGATTCTTTTCCTGTGAACATTCTCTTACAGAACTTCTCCCATATCATCTCTCTGTTCTAAACACAACGATTTAGGCACAGTTTTAAAGATCACACATCGTGTAGGAGACGAGTTTTGCAAATCTTTCCAGATTTCTGTGAGAAACTCAGTTTTAAAAGTCCAATACAGAAAAATTAGGTTGATTTCATGCAGGGGCAAACAGAGATAAACGTGCTCAGAATCATATTTTTTGTCTCAAATTTAGAAAATCGTGATGTTGGATGAAGCCAGGAATGCCGATAAAGGAGAGAATTGGACCCATCACCTCCAGATAATCCAGTATTGAGTATTGATTGAATATTCAGGAGCAGAGATGTCAACTTTCACTCTCTGTGCCCACACGGAGCACAGACTCTCACAGGCTGATCCGGGATATTGTGTTCAGAGCCACTTCCTCCAAAAGGCTCGCAGAGTCAGTTAAGGTCAAAATCTCCTCTCCCTAGAAACCATTCATTAAGTGTTAAAAAAAAAAAAGGTCAAAAAAGTTTGGGAAACACTGGCTTAAAAATTTGAATGGAATTCTTCTTTTCCAAAGAACTTTTCACAGCCTTCATCATGCTAGTATGAATTGTGAGCCCCAAAGTGTGGCATCTGGTATGTGCTAATTCCCTAACTTATTTGGCCACGGAACTTATTTTTTAAAAAAGGGTTGCTTGAGGGACTAGTGTTTCAAAGAAAACATTTTGGGTGATATGAGATTTGACATAGCTTGAAAAGAATATTATAAAGGGTGTGTGTCAGATCCATGGTTCCCAATTCCTGGTCCATAGACCGGCTGTACCACAATTTGCTATTGACAGTACTTGAAAGGAAACCCTGGTGGCATAGTGGTTAAGTGCTGTGGCTGCTAACCAAAGGGTCAGCAGTTCAAATCCGCCAGGCACTCCTTGGAAACTCCATGGGGCAGTTCTGCTCTGTCCTATAGGGTTGCTATGAGTGAGAATCGACTCGATGGCACTTGGTTTGGTTTTTGTTTGTTTGTTTGTTTTAGTACTTGAAAACAGATTTCTAGAATTAATTCCACATCTACTGAATCAATGTTCCAGTGGTGGGGCCAGAGATATCTCTAGTTTTAATGAGTGTCTCAGGTAATTCTGCCACTGGATTGGGTTTGGAACCTCTGAAGATAATAGCTCCATAGGTCACTTTCAACTGTACTGTTACTGTTTTTTCATGAAGCTCTTTCTTTGCCTAGCACCTTCTTCAAGGCATTCTTCACTTCTTTGTTCCTCAGGCTGTAGATCAGGGGGTTGAGCATGGGATTGAAAAGACTGTGGAACAGGAGGAGGTATTTCTTCTGCTCCTTGGGATTCCCATATCTGGGTCCAACATACATGATAATGGCTGTGCCATAAAAGAGTCCAACCACACAGAGGTGGGAAGAGCAGGTGGAGAAGGCTTTCTGGCACCCCTCCCCAGACTGGATCTTTAGGATGGCACATAGAATATGAATGTAGGATATGACAACGGAGGAGAAGGGTCCCACCAGCACAGACACTGCCCCAGCCAAGACCGTGATCTCGTTAATGTGGGTGTCTGCACAGGCAAGTTTGAGAACAGCTATGATTTCACAGAAAAAGTGATTAACTCTCTGGGGTCCACAGAAGGGCAGTGGCAGAAGCAACACTAGATGCACCAGGGCAAGGAGTACTCCTAAAATCCAGGAAGTCACTGCCAGAGTAAGGGAGGGCCTCCAGCTCATGATGGCAGAGTACCGGAGGGGGTGGCAGATGGCCACATAGCGATCATAGGACATCACCACCAGGAGAAAACATTCCGTGTGAGCGAAAGTCAAAAAGAGGAAGGTCTGTGTGACACAGCCAGCAAAAGAGATGGGTGAGGTGGGACTCAGGAGGTTCACCAGCATCTGAGGTACCGTGTTGCAGGCGTAGGCTATGTCGACGATGGCCAAGTGGGAGAGGAAGAAGTACATGGGGGTGTGCAGTCTGGGGTCCAGTGAGATGAGCCCCAGGATGGCCCCGTTCCCCAGCAGGGTGAAGGCGTAGAACAGGGAGAAAAGCCCAAATAGGAGCATCTGAACCCTCAGGCCAAGGGGAAACCCCAGGAGAATGAACTCTGTGACAGTTGTCATATTGTCTCCCATATCCCTATGAGAGAGGAAATTGAGTTAATCTTCAAGGTTTAAGTGCTTAAAAACAAACTTATGTTAACTTCTTTGATATTTTGTTTGTTTGTTTGTTTGTTTTGTGATGCAGGGAGGTATTCAGAAACACCTGCAGTGAGTGTGATGTATTTTTTCATAAATGAGGACTTGATTCAGTAACTTTAAAAGTAACTAAAATATACGTGTGTGTATACAAACACGTGAATACACACACATATTATATACATACATATTTTTTCAATACAACAATTTCCACATTTACAATTCAATGACACTGATTACATTTTTCATGTTTGCCACTGTTGTCAATACCTTTTTCCAAAATATTCCACCGCCATTAACATAAACTCAATGCTCTCCCTCCTCCCCCCAAAACCTCCCTCATTCCCTCCCTCTGACTCCTGGTAACCATTAATAATTCTTGGTTTCTATAAATTTGCTTGTTTCATTAAAGCGAGCCCGTACAGTATTTGCCCTTTGTGACTGAATTAATTTGCTCATCATATTTTCAAGGTTCATTCGTGTTGCGGCACACATCAGAACTTCATTTTTCTCTTTACATCTTCGTAATATTCCATGATGTTAATGTTCTCTACAAGGACTAAATTTTCAAATTAGATGTTTTGTTCCATGGTAGCTTTTCTTTGATTCCATGAGTTATTCCATATCCTTCAAATAAATTTTGCTTTTATTCCCTTATGTTAATCAGAGTTATTCTCTGATAAAAAAATAAAAACAAACAAACAAAAATGAAGCCTAACTCATATACCTGCAAATGATTTAACCCTGCAGGAAGGGCAATCTCAACTGGAAAGTGTCATGATGGACAGATACTGTCTTAGTTATCTAATGCTGCTGTAACAGAAATACCACAGGTAGGTGGCTTTAACAAACAGAAATTAATTTCCTCACAGTTTAGGAGACTAGAAGTCCAAATTCAGGGCCCTGACTCTAGTGGTAGGCTTTCTCTATTTGTTGACTCTGAAGGAAGGTCCTTGTCTCTTCTGCTTCTGCTTCCTGGTTTCTTGGAGCTGTCTATGTGTCTTGACATCTATCTTACCCCATCTCTGCTCACTAGCTTGCTTATTTAATCTTTTTTATATCTCAAAGGGATTGACTGAAGACTCACCCTACCCTAATCCTGTCTCATTAACATAACACAGACAACTTGTTCTCAAATGGAATTATAACCACAGGCATAAAGGTTAGGATTTACAACACATGTATTGGGGGGACACAGTTCAATCCATAACAGACTCTAGGGTTAGGATCAGAGAGCACTTTTTCAATACCGTTGGCGTTCACCTCTGACCTGCCATCTAAATTTTCCATTCCTGCGTTTATCCTCGCTGCCACAACAGATAGCTCACAAAAGCTCTTCTTGTTCATGTTTAAAGACTTATTTTCAGCCTCAAATCTCATTTTTTTTCTTACCTAGTTTTTCACAATGAATATTTAGATGATTATTTAAGTGAATGAATGGGTTTGCACCGTGTCATTTATTTAAAATGGCGAAGCAGGATCACTAAACAGAGAGAAACAGGGTCAATAACTTTGTTGGGTTTTGACACAGCTTGAGGGACACTCTGAGATGCACAGCTCTGGGCACCATTTCTGCAGATGGGTAACAGCTGGGTGACATCTGGGAGGAACGCTTCAGAGGGGTTTCTGGACTCACTGAGAAATTGTACTAAGTCATCCTTCTATCTCTAGCTAAAATGATCAAAGAGCAGATTTTGAGCATTAAAAGAGAGTAAAACTGTACCTTAGCATGACAGGAGCTATGACAGTAAAAACTCAGAAGCAATAAAATCGATGATGGTAAAATAGATTTGACTGGAAACCTGGGGGCTAGAGGTGATTGTTGCATGAGGACTGCGATGAAGCTTCATGCAGAAGAGCCAAACATTTCCACAGTGTGGCTGAATTTCCTAACGTACTGAAAGCCTGTTGCTCATCCTAGTACTACCAAGGAAAGGCCTTGCTCTTCACGCTCCTTTGAGAAGGAAGGGTTTTATGAACTCATTATCTCCACAGGGTGCCTTCCCAATTGTCCTGAGGTCTCTGTGCAGGGCAGGAGATAACAGGTCTCACTTGCACCAGCGTGCTCCTCGGAGAGATGTGAAGAGCCCAACCACCATTGTTCTCCTGAGAGGGCAGAAGGGTGGTGGTTCCTGTCTATTTCTGTTTCTGAGGGAGTCAGAGAAAAAGATATTTTATTGTTTAAGGCAAGGACAGTTTAGTTAGGAATGTCCCCCTTACTGAAATGATACACATATAAAAATAAAACCCCGGGACCACATGAATATTGCAGCTGTCCAAACACACCAATTAGTGATAGTTTCATAAATATTTTCATTGTTACAGTCCCCAAACATTCTGGAGGACCTTGGGAGGTGCACATACGCATACCTGCTTATTGTTCGGCAGTGCAATGGATAGTGTGGGCATTCATTTTAGACATCCCCTGGGACTGGTTCTGATAATTTCGGTGTCCTTCCGCCAGGGAAATGAAGCTCTGGGAAGCAGAGGACAGATTCTGGCCCTTTCAACCCTTGGTATGGATGGGGATGGATCCAGGGTAGATACATTTTACTACTAAGGTATTTACTTGGAGGGAAGCGTTCCAATCCTGCACGGTGTTATCAACCATCTAGTACCTTAACTCTGTGTGTTTAAGTGGACATTCCAACCATTATGTCAGACCTGCAAGTTCTGAGTGGTAGAGTACATGTTGGGACTAGGGGATCCCTTGGCTATCTGCCCATTGTCACTTGTTTGCTGTGAAGCCACTTTTTTAAGATACATCTGCTGGAGACAAATTCTCTTAGGTTTCTTTATCTGAGAAAGCCTTGATTTCTCCTTCAATTCTGAAGGATGTATTTGCCATATACATGATTATACGCTGCGATTTAGAAAATAATATTGGAATCATTATTCTCTGTCCTTGGGCATAGAGAATGTGACCCAGCTGGAGCTGGGCTCACAAGGGCTCGTAAGAACTCACAAGGACTCACAAGGACACATCAACTGGGCCCTGAGGTATAAAGACAATAGCTAGGATAATCTTGGTAAATATCTTTTAGGGAACCTTTCACATTAGCCAATCAAACAGAACACAAAAGAGTTTCCACTCTTATCTTTTTCTATATGCATTTTGTGAATAGAAAATTTATTGGACCAGTGAAGACCCTCCTGACTGTCCTTACTGAAACCTATACCAATGATTGTTAAAAAGGACAATTCACAGTGTAAGATCACAGTTTCTAGCCAATCTGTGAAAAGATGAAGCTTGCAATGGTTTTGCTCATTTGTAACATTAATATATACTGACGGTCTTGTAACATTCCTTGGACTTGGGCAGACATAGCTCTAGCATCCTGCGTGTCCATTTTCCCACTTTTGTCTATTCTGTAGTATCCTCTGGACTTGGGCAGACAGGACTCCAGCAGCATGCTTGTCCATTTTCCCACTTTTGCTTTTTTGAATATATGCTGAATAAAACTTTCGTTTTGCTTTACTAAACTTTGTGATGTTCTTTCCCCACAACAGTTGACGTTTCTTTTCTTTCAGCACTTGAAAACTGTTGCGTCACTTTCTTCTGGCATACATAGTTTTGAAGGGAAAATCCACTGTCATTAGAATTGTTTTCCTTCCTTGGTAAGGTATAATTTTTTCTCTGGATGTTTCCAAGATTTTTCTTTGTATTTAGTTTTCAGAAGTTTAATTATGATATATTGTGGCGTGGATTTCTTTGGCTTTGTCTTGCTTGGGGTTCACTGTGAGTTTTGTACCTGTAGGGCTATGTCTCTTACCAGATTTTGGAATTTCAACCATTATTTCCTTGAGTACTTTTTCAGCGCCAACTCCTCTCTCCTCCCCTTCCAGTACCCCACTGATATCAGTGTTAGCTCTTTCTTATAGTCTCACAGGTTTTTGAGGCTCAGTTCTTTTCAAGTTGTATTTTTTAAGTTCTAAAATTGCCATTTCATTCTTCTTTACATCTTCTATTTCTTTGCTGGGAATTTCTCTTTGCTGAGACTTCCTATTTTTTCATTGTTTCGAGAGTGTTCACAGTTGTTCTTTGAAGTATCTGTCAGATAATTCTAATATCTCTGCCATATTGGTGTTGGCGTCTATTGTTTTTTCTCATTTGGTTTGAGATCTTCCTGGTTATTGGTATGATGAGTGATTTTTTTTTTTAATAGAACCTTGGACTTGACGTAATTCTGTATCTTATTTAAATCTTCTCTTTTAGCTAGCTTTCTCTGACATGACTGGCAAGGGAAGTGGAAGGGCTGCTACCTCATTATTACCAAGTGGAGATAGTATCCAGGTTTCCCATTTGACTTGTATTAACACCAAAGATGAGGAAGGGAATTCTAGTATTTGTTGAGTGGTGGTGGGAGTTCTGGCTCTCCGTGTGGTCTCTGTAAACACTAAAGTGGAAGTGGTCTTGTTGCCCCTGTGTGATGGTGAAAGGCGTGACTCCAACAGGCTTCTTCAATATCACACCAGTAAGGAGGGGAAGGAGGTACTCTTTCAATTGCTTGTTGGGGTAGGAGATCAGGTTTCCTGCACCCCCACCCCCCATCTCCATTCACCTTGTGGGGGATCAGGCCTCCTTATCAGATAGCAGGGAAGGATGTCCTGGCTCCTTGACTTCCTCTGACATTATCTTGGGTGGTGTTGGGTGCCTCCTTACCATCTCATGAGTGTTGAAGAATCTAGACTCCCTTTCAGCACTACTGTGTAAATGGGACTGGGATTGTATTTATTTTTTTCTGTGATGTTTCCTTGGAGTAAAATGCTTATTGTCTAAAAGTTTTATGTCTTGCTAGGCTGCACCTTTCGTGGTTCCTTGGGAGAGCAGACTTTTTTTTTTTTTTTTTTGGCTTCCATTGGCATTTCTGTGTTGCCAGCCTCTTAAGTTCTGCATCTAGAATATATGATGCAAAAAGAAAATAACCACCAGGGAACTAACCACCATGTTGTTGAGCTTTCCTAGGGCTGGGGATGGAGGGAACGACGTGTTACTGCCAAAGGGTGCCAAGTTTCTTCATGAGGTAATGAAAATGTTTTAAAACTGATCGTGGTGATGGACACACAAGCTGGTGAATATACTGAAAACCATTAAATAATACATTTTAAGTAGGTGAATTTTATTTACGTGAATTATATCTCGATAAAGTTATTAGGAAAAAAAAAAAAAAGCAAAAATTGCATTTTCCTGTCAGTAAAATGCAGTTTCCTTAATAGTTGATTATCAATCATGTTGACAGGGAATGTGGGGAAGTGAGTTGGCCTATTTTATAGCAGTATTTCATATATCCCCCACGTGTCTGTCAGTTTGTTGTACTGTGGGGCCTTGCGTGTTGCTGTGATGCTGGAAGCTATATGCCACCAGTATTCAGATACCAGCAGGGTCACCCATGGAGGACAGGTTTCAGCTGAGTTTCCAGACTAAGACAGAATAGGAAGAAGAACCCAGCAGTCAACTTCTGAAAAGCATTAGCCAGTGCAAACCTTATGAATAGCAGTGGAACATTGTCTCGTATAGTGCTGGAAGATGAGCCCCCCAGGTTGGAAGGCACTCAAAGATGACCGGGGAAGAGCTGCCTCCTCAAAGTAGAGTCAACCTTAATGACGTGGATGGAGTAAAGCTTTTGGGACCTTCATTCGCTGATGTGGCACAACTCAAAATGAGAAGAAACAGCTGCAAACATCTATTAATAATCAGAACCTGGAATGTATGAAGTATGAATCTGGGAAAATTGGAAATCGTCAAAAATGAAATGAAATGCATAAACATCAATATCCTAGGCATTAGTGAGCTGAAATGGATTGCTATTGGCCATTTTGAATCAGATAATCCTATAGTCTACTATGCAGGGAATGATGACTTGAAGAAGATTGGTGTTGCATTCGTCGTCAAAAAGAATGATTCGAGATCTATCCTGAAGTACAACGCTGTCAGTGATAAGATACTACCCATATGCCTATAAGGAAGACCAGTTAATAATACTATTATTCAAATTTATGCACCAACCACTAGGGCCAAAGATGAAGAAATAGAAGATTTTTATCAGCTGCTGCAGTCTGAAATTGATCGAACATGCAGTCAAGATGCACTGATAATTACTGGTGACTGGAAGACAAAAGATGGAAACAAAGAAGGATCAATAGTTGGAAAATATGGCCTTGGTGATAGAAACAATGCCAGAGATTGAATGATAGAATTTTGCAAGACCAACGACATCTTCACTGCAAATACCTCCTTTCACCAACTTAAATGGCAACACAGAAATCAAATTGACTACATCTGTGGAAAGAGACGATGGAAAAGCTCAATATCATCAGTCAGAACAAGGCCAGGGGCTGACTGTGGAACAGACCATCAATTGCTCATATGCAAGTTCAAGCTGAAACTGAAGAAAATCAGAGCAAGTCCATGAGAGTCAAAATATGACCTTGAGTATATCCTACCTGAATTTAGAGACCATCTGAAGAATATATTCAACCCATTGAACACTAGTGACCACAGACCAGGCGAGTTGTGGACTGACATCAAGGATATTATTCATGAAGAAAGCAAGAGGTCATTGAAAAGACAGGAAAGAAAGAAAAGACCAAGATGAATGTCAGAGGAGACTCTGAAACTTGCTCTTGAGCGTTGAGCAGCTAAAGCAAAAGGAAGAATTGATGAAGTAAAAGAACTGAACAGAAGATTTCAAAGGGCCTCTCGAAAAGACAAAGTATTATAACGACATGTGCAAAGAGTTGGAGATGGAAAACCAAAAGGGAAGAACACACTCAGCATTTCTCAAGCTGAAAGAACTGAAGAAAAAATTCGAGCCTCAAGTTGCAATAGCGAAGGGTTCTCTGGGGAAAATACTAAATGACCCAGGAAGCATCAAAAGAAGATGGAAAGAATACACAGAGCCATTATACGAAGAAGAATTAGTTGATATTTAACCATTTCAAGAGGTGGCATGCGATCAGGAACTGATGGTACTGAAGGAAAAAGTCCCAGCTGCTCTGAAGGCATTGGTGAAAAACAAGGCTTCAGGAATTGATGGAATATCAATTGAGATGTTTCAACAAACAGATGCAGTGCTGGAGGTGCTCACTTGTCTATGCCAAGAAATGTGGAAGACAGCTTCCTGGCCAACTGACTGGAAGAGAGCCATATTTATGCCTATTCCCAAGAAAGTGATCCAACCAAATGTGGAAATTATAGAAAAATATTGTTAATATCACACACAAGCAAAAATCATCCAAAAATGGCTGCAGCAGTATGTCGACAGGGAACTGCCAGAAATTCAGGCTGGTTTCAGAAGAGGGCATGGAACCAGGGATATCATTGCTGATGTCAGATGTATCCTGGCTGAAAGCAAAGAATACCAGAAGGGTGTTTACCTGTGTTTTATTTACTATGCAAAGGCATTCGACTGTGTGGATCATAACAAACTATGGATAAGACTGCGAAGAATGGGAATTCCGGAACACTTAATTGTGCTCCTGAGGAACCTTTACATAGATCAAGAGACAGTTTTTCAGACAGAACAAGGGGATACTGATTGGTTTATAGTCAGGAAAGGTGTTAGTCAGGGTTGTATTCTTTCACCATATCTATTTAATTTGTATGCTGAACAAATAATCCGAGAAGCTGGACTATATGAAGAAGAATGGGGCATCAGGATTGGAGGAAGACTCATTAACAACCTGCATTATGCAGATGACACAACCTTGCTTGCTGAAAGTGAAGAAGACTTGAAGCACTTACTAAAGAAGATCCGAGACCACAGCCTTCAGTATGGATTGCACCTCAACACAAAGAAAACAAAAATCCTCACAACTGGACCAATGAGCAAAATGATGATAAAAGGAGAAAAGATTGAAGTTGTCAAGGATTTCATTTTACTTGGATCCACAATCAACAGCCATGGAAGCAGCAGCCAAGAAATCAAAAGACGCATTGCATTGGGCAAACCTGCTGCAAAGGACCTCTTCAAAGTGTTGAAGAGCAAAGATGTCACCCTGAAGACTAAGGTGCGCCTGACCCAAGCCATGGTGTTTTCAATCACATCATATGCATGTGAAAGCTGGACAATGAATAAGGAAGACAGAAGAAGAATTGACGCCTTTGAATTGTGGTGTTGGTGAAGACTATTGAATATACAATGGACCGCCAATAGAACGAACAGATCTGTCTCAGAAGAAGTACAACCAGAATGCCCCTTAGAAGCAAGGATGGCGAGACTGCGTCTTACATACTTTGGACATGTTGTCAGGAGGGATTTGTCCCTGGAGAAGGATATCATGCTGGGCAGAGTACAGGGTCAGCGGAAAAGAGGAAGACCCTCAATGAGGTGGATTGGCACAGTGGCTGCAACAATGAGCTCAAGCATAACAATGATTGTAAGGATGGCTCAGGACCAGGTAGTGTTTCGTTCTGTTGTGCATAGGGTCGTTGTGAGTTGGAACTGACTAGACGGCACCTAACAACAACAACATTTCATATATGAAAGAACGTTAATTACAGATTTTCACTGCCTTGTCTCTGTGGGACACCTCCTTTTCTCTATGTCGTCACCCAGAAACATAGATTTCCTGAATTTGCCACCTTTATTCTCACTTATATTCATGTTTTTTCCCTGTAGCTGGTGCTGCAAACTATCAATCCTCTGACCTGTGTTTTCATTATTTCATAATTTAGTATTAACTTTCTCTTCCTGAGTAGAGATTTTGTCTGTTTGTTTAACATCTCTGATTTCCTCTTCTCTCTTACACTTTGCTTCTATAGACTCCTCTTCCTACTTTCCACGCCAACAGGCTTGTAAGTGGCAGTGAGAGCTTTAACAGAAAATCAAACCCTTTGCCATAGAGTCAATTTCGACTCATAGTGACATTATAAGAGAGGAATTTGGTGTATATTTTTCTATCTTTGGGCAATTTCAAGTTTCTGACATTCTCTGGCTTCTAGTAGTATTAAAGTTGTGGTTTATGTATATGTTCCATACTAATCTCATAGTTTGGGGAGGGTTTTTTTTTTTTGAAGGGATTCAAAATTAAGCAGCTGCCATTATCCTAGGGCTGATTGTTGAGGCTTGATATTTATATAAAATTGTATTTTATTTTTGTTGTTTGTATATAAAAACATAATTGTGTATGTTTACTTTGTATCCAACAACATTGTTAAATTCACTTATTGGTAATAATAATTTGTAGATTATTTTGTATTTTCCACATATGCAATCATATCCTTGAATAGACAGTTTTGCTTCTTCCTTTCCAACCTTTATACTTCTAATTTTTTTCTTGTATTTATAATAGCAAGGATGTCTATACAAATATGAACAGAAATGATCTTAGTGGTTATCTGTGTTATGCTTCTGGTTCAAGGGGGGCAATGTTCAATAATTCACCATTGAATATGCCATTAACTCTGTTTTTTTTTTTTGGTAAATATACTTTTCCTAAGAAAGTCTTCTCTACTCCTAGTTTGCAAACTTGAAGAGAATTTTTTTGTCGTTTTTTTTTTTTTAAATCATGAATGGGGAATTAGATTTTATCAGATACCTATTTTGCAGCTGTCTAAGCAAACATACATTCTTCCTTTTTGTTAATGTACTAAACGCAGTTATTGATTTTTGAGTGTTAAACCAATACTGCATTCACGGAATAAATTATACTTGGGTGTGACATATTACCCTTTTTATGTGTCATTAGGCTCTATTTGCTACTTTTTGTTTAGGGTGTTTGCATTTTCACGAGAGATGTAAATCTGTAATTTTCCTCTCCTGTAATATTTTTGTCAGATTTGGTGTCAAGATGATGTTGGCCTCAAAAATTAGTTGGGAAGCTCTATTCTCCGAAAAAGTTCATGTGAGGTTGACTAGAATTTATTTAGTACATGTTTAGAGGAATTCACCAATTAAGCCTTCTGATCCTGACATTTTGACTGTAGGAAAGCTTAAATTATGTCTTCTATGTTTATAATAATAAAGGACTATTTAAATTTTTTAATTTTTGTGTCAGTTTATTAAATTGTGTTTTTCAATTAATATGTTTATTTCATCCAAGCTTTATTCTACCTTGTCACTTGTAATATTTTCTATAATTGATTAGTTATTTTTATGTGTAACTTTAAACTTGTGGATATAATCCAGTTATTTTTTCTGTTATTGAGTTCTAATTTAATTCCACAGTGCTGTGAGAATGTATGTGCAATGATTTCCATCTTTTAAAATTCATTGAGACTGACTTTTTGGCCTACAATAACATTTTACTTGGTGAATATCTTTGGTGCACTTGAAAAATAATATGTATTCTGCAATTACTGAGTGTAGTTTTCCTTATATGCCAGATCAGCATGGTTAATTAAATTGTTGATCTCTTCTACATTTTTATTATTTTTTATTCCTTATCTACTCATTCTATCAATTACTGAGTTATACGAAAAACCTCAAATCAAAAGCATGGATTTGTATACTCTTTTCAGTTTTGCAAATTTATGCTTTACATACTTCATAACTATATATTGGGTGCATGTCAATTTAGGATTGTTTTATCTACTTTTTGTATTGACCTTCCTTATGATTTAAATACCCCTCTTTATCTTGCATTGCACTTTTTTATTTAACATTTATTTTGGTATTAATTTAGCCATACCAGCTTTCTTTTACTCATTGTGTGCGTGTGAGTGTGTGTATCTGTCTCTATTTTTAAAGTGTACTTTCTTTGGAAACCCTGGTGTGTAGTGGTTAAGAGCTATGTCTGCTAGCCAAGATGTCAACAGTTCATAATCTACCAGGTGCTCCTTGGAAACTCTATGAGGCAGTTCTACTCTGTTCTATAGAGTTGCTGTAAGTTGGAACTGACTTGATGGCAACAGGGTTTTTTTTTCTTTGTATGTAGCATACAGTTGCATTTCTTTTTATAAAGTACAATTTGACAATTTTTGTTTTGGAACTTTATAGACCATTTACATTTAATGTAATTGTTGGAGTGATTGAATCAAATTTATCATGAAAACCCAGTACCCATCATATTCCTCATTATTTTTTATTTGTCCAGCTGCTCATTGTTCCTTTTTTCTTAACTATTTTTTCTATGATTTACATATTATTTTACTCTACATTTGCCCTATTTTTATCCTTTTCATAGATGTTCATTTCTTCGTGCACTTTTGTTCTTCCAAATGGAACCTTATTCTTCAGCCAAAAGAATGTCCTTCAGATTTTTTTAGTGTAGATCTTCGGGCAGTGAATTCTTTTGGAACAAGCACATTGTGTTTTTCTCAGAACAAATGTTTTGTACCTTCATTTTTGAAGGATGTTTTTGTCGAGTATAGAATTCTATGTTGACAGTTCTTTCTTTCAACACTTTGAAGAAGTTATTCCATTCTCTTTTGAATTCCAAGGTTTTTGGAAAGTGGTTAGAATTACCGTTCCTTTGAAAGTAATACATCTTTTTTTTTTGTTTCTGAATGTAATATTTTTTTACTATCTCTGGTTTTTAGCAGTATGACTAAGATATTTCCAATGCGTGTGTATGTGTGTTTTATATTTATCCTGTTTGGGTTTTGCTGAGCTTTTAAAATCTGTATTAATATTGTTTATTATATTTGGGAAGTCCCTGGCCATTATTTTATCAAATATTTATTCTGTCCCATTATTCTTTTTTTTTCCTTATGGGACTCCAATTACATATATTTTAGACCTTTTGACCATATCCTACATCTCCGTTTTTCTCTCTTGAGTTCTTTCAATTCTTATTTTCTCTGTGCTTTAGTTTAGATAATTTATGTTGATTTGTTCTTGAATTATTTTGTAACCCTGAGTTCAGGTGTATTTTACTATTGTGAAATACACCCAATAGTGCATTATATCAGATTTAAATGCTCACTTGATTTTTTATTTTATACAGATTCTTATTTCTTGTTGAAATACTCCATCTTTTTAGCCATTTCACCCTTTATTTCCTTAATATTGATCACAGTTATTTTTAAGTCCTTGTCTGTCAGTGTCAAGATCTGGATGACTTACCAGTTTGTTTCTAATCACTGATATGTTTCTTGATTGTCATAGTTTTTTCTGTTTCTTTGCATGTTTAGTATTTTTTTTTAAATATTTTATGCTGAACATTATGGTTAATATGCAATAGAAACCCATGAGAATTAAGAGGCTAATTTATTTTTAGGGGGAAATTTAATTACTTGAAATTCACCTTGCTTCTCTCAAGGCTTGCTTTTAGGTATTTGAGAATAAACCTATTTAATTTTTTTTTACTCCTAGAGCACAGCCCTTACTCACAGAGCATAGCCTCTCTCCTAAGACATGGAATTTCTAGAGCTTTAGCTGAAGGCATTGGTGAAAAATAAGGCCCCAGGAATTGATGGAATACCATTTGAGATGTTTCAACAAACAGATGCAAAGCTAGAAGTGCTCACTTGTCTAGTCCAGGAAATTTGGAAGACAGCTACCTGGCCAACTGACTGGAAATGATCCATATTTTTGCCTATTCCAAAGAAAGGTGATACAACCAAATGCGGAAATTATCAAAAAATACTATTAATATCACACGCTAGTAAAATTTTGCTGAAGATCATTCAAAAGTGGCCGCAGCAGTAAGTACATCAAGAGGAAACTGTCAGAAATTCAAACTGAATTCAGAAGAGGACATAGAGCAAAGGATATCATTGCTGATGTCAGATGGATGCTGGCTGAAAGCAAAGAATACCAGAAGGGTGTTTGCCTCTGTTTTATTGACAATGTAAAGGCATGTGACTGTGTAGATCATGACAAATTATGGATAGCATTGCAAAGAGTGAGAATTCTAGAACACTTAATTGTGCTCATAAGGAACCTGTACATAGACCAACAGTCAGTCATTTGAATAGAACAAGGTGATACTGCATAGTTTAAAGTCAGAAAAGGTGTGTGTCAGAGTTGTATCCTTTCACTACATTTATTCAATTTGTATCCTGTGCAAATAATACAAAAAGCTGGACTATACGAAGAATGGGGCAACAGGATTGGAATAAAACTCATTAACAACTTTATGTAGATGACACAACCTTGCTTGCTGAAAGTGAAGAAGACTTGAGGCACTTACTGATGAAGATCAAAGACTATAGCTTTCATTATGGATTACACCTCAACATAAAGAAAACAAAAATCCTAATAACTAGATCAATAAACGACATCATAATAAATGGAAAAAAAAACAAAAGTTTTCAAGGATTTCATTTTGCTTGAATCCACCATCAACACCCATGGAAGCAGCAGTCAAGAAATCAAAAGATGCATTGCATTGGGCAAATCTGCTGAAAAAACCTCTTTAAAGTGCTGAAAAGCAAAGATGTCACCTTAAAGACTAAGGTGACCCGGACTCAAGCCATGGTGTTTTCAATGGCCTCATATGCTTGCAAAAGCTGGACGATGAATAAGGAAGACCAAAGAGGAATTGATGCCTTTTAATCACAATATCCTTTAATTGGCAAAGGATATTGAATATACTGTGGACTGTCTAAAGAATGAACAAATCTGTCTTGGAAAAATTACAACCAGAATGCTCCTCAGAGGCAAGAATGGCCACACTTTGTGTCACATACTTTGGACATATTATCAGGAGGGACCAGTCCCTGGATAAGGATGTCATTCTTGGTAGAAGGTCAGCAAAAAAAAGAAGATTGTCAATGAAATGACTTGACGCAGTGGCTACAACAATGGGCTCAAGCGTAACAACAATTGTAAGGATGGTGCAGGACTGATTAGTGTTTCATTCTGTTGGACACAGGGTCACTGTGAGTCAGAACCTAACAACAACAACAACAATATATACAGTACTTTTATTCTTTTGGTTGTATCAGATCCTTACCTGGAGGCAATGCCTGAATATAAAGACTCTCATTCTTGTAAATCCCTATCAATTGGTAAAGTCGTGCTAACTTGGACCATTATCACTCTACCTAATGGAGGAATGATGATGAGAGAGATGCTGAGGAAGTCAGAGGACCAGTGCCATAGCATAGCAGTATAAAGTTCCTAGGGTTGGGGGTAAGGACATGTAGGTGTCTGCTCCATCTACCTGCAACATATACTTTGAGTCAGGAGAGAATATCACCCAGGATTTCATTCCTCTGCATGTAGGCATGGTAATTTCTGCTGACACGCTGATAAATTACATGTGTTGAAGACCACTTCCCATTGAAAATGAATCTCTTCTACATAAGAAGGTGTCGGTGCTGGATTTTCTCTCAAGAATCTACTTTGTGCTAGAATAAACCCTATACATATGACTTACATCTCTAAGATACTCGCGCAGCCTTTGGAAGAATAAATTATAGATTCAGGAGCATTTATTCCAGTTGCTGATAGTATTGCACAGAAGACAAAGTCCTAATTAAGCCTCCAGTGTAAAGGTTTTATTTTAGATTCATCTGAGTGTCTATTAGGAACTCAAATTCCCAGAAGAGCGATGAGACATCAAGTCTACCTACCTTCTCCCTAAGGGAAAAAAAGAATCTCTGAATTTTCTCTCTGCAGAAGTCCAAAAATAGTGCCTAATTGTCTTTGGAGGAAATTTCTAGGGAATGAACAGACCAAATATTGGCCTCACGCTGTATCCACCCAGATTTGCAAATATCTCAAGGGTATAAGCCTTGGAAAGATGTCACAAACTACAGTATCCAAACATTTAAAATATTACATTTTTATGAAATTGTATTTCTCTACAATCCCCAGGAAGATATATGAGAAGCTGTGCCTCCTAGATTGTTCAGATGTAGAAATATGGCACTAAAAGTGCTGCTGATGAAGATAGCATGGTATTGGTAAAAAGCAAAAAAACAAACAATCAAAAAACATGAATAAACCAGTGGAACAGAATAGGTAGCCCAGAAATAGGCTCACACAAATATAGTCAACTGATACTTAACGAAGGAGCAAAGGCAAAGCAATGGGGGAAGGATAGTCTTTTCAACAAATGGCGTTGAAACAACTGGACACCCACATGCAAGAATAATTATAATAATAATCTAGATGGAAGCCTTCCACATTTCACAAAAATTGACTCAAAATGGGTTATAACCTAAATGTGAAATGCAAACTATAAAATTTATAGATGATAGCATAGGTGAAAATCTATGTGACCTTGTGTTTGTTGATTGTTTTTTAGATGCAACATCAAAACTATTCTGTGAAAGAAGAACGTTGAAAGCTGGACCTTATTAAAATTTAAAACTTCTACTCTGCAAAAGACATTGTTAAGAGAATGAAAAGTCAAGCCAAAGCATTTATCTAATAAAGGATTTATATCCAAAATATACAAAAACTCTTAATACTCAACAATCAGAAAACTAAAAACCCAGTTACAAAATGAGCAAAAGATATTTCTCCAGACTCCTAACCAAGGAAGACATACAGATGATTGAAAAAAGGCATATGAAACGATACCTGACATCATATGTCAATTGGGAAGGGTAAATTAAAACAATGCTGAGGTACTACTACACACCTATTAAAAAAAATGGTTAAAATCCAAAAGACTGACAACATCAAATGCTGGTGAGGTTGTGGAGCAGCAGGAACTCTCATTCACTGCTGGTGAGAATGCAAAAATGATACAGCCACATGGCAAATCAATAGGGCAGAGCTTTGAAAGGCTAAAAGTATTCTTACCATGTAATCTAGCAGTTGCTGTCCTAGCTATTTACCCAAATGAGTTAAAAACTTATGTCCACATGAAACCCAGAAATGAATTTTTGTAGCAGCATTATTCATAATTGCCAAAACTTGGAAGCAACCAAGATGTTCTTCAACAGGTGAATGGATAAACAAACTGTGGTACGTCCATACCATGGAGTATTATTCAGTGATAATAAGAAATGAGCTATCACACCACAGAAAGTCATGGACAAAGCTTAAATCCATATTTCTAAGTGAAAGGAAACAGACTGAAAAGACTATATAGTGTACGATTTTAATTATATGATGTTCAAAAAGGTAAGACTATAGAGGCATTAAGAATAGCAGTACTGGCCAGGGAGTGAGAAGGTGGGGGAAGGGGAATAAATATGTGGAGCGCAGTACATTTTTAAGGTGGTGAATTTATTTTGTATGATACTGTGATGGCAGATACATGACATCATGCATTTGTCAAAATCCATATAATTATAAAAAAAATTTTTTTTTTTTATTGTACCCTAATGTGAACTATGTTGTTGTTGTTGTTAGGTGTCGTTGAGTCGATTCTGACTCGTAGTGACCCTAAGCACAACAGAAGGAAACACTTCCGGGTCCTGTGCCATCCTCACAATTGTTGCTATACTTGTGCTCATTGTTGCAGCCACTGTGTCAAGTTTTGCTACCTCGAGATGGTAAGGAGTCACATATGTCCAGCTCGATCAGCCAGAATAACATATAAATGTAACTTTCTGACATTAAAACAAAAATTTTTCTCCAAACAACCCTATTTATGATTTAAAAAATATTTTTTTCAACACTTTAAAAAGAGATTAAATATTCCCATCATTGATCTGACCCATATTCTGTCATGGCTTCTCAAACTAAGAGGATATTTTTTATCTGCAGAATTTTGTCCCATGTTCAGGAACAAGATTGGAACTATTCCCATTCTTATAATAAACTTCCTGTTGTGAATTTGTGTTGAGTTTTATTACGTCAGCCAACCACATTTCCCTCCACTAAAACTCTACCCTCAGTCACATGGCCCTCTTCTTCCCCAGTGCTCTGTAGAAGGCACCCTTCCTCTGGGCACCGCTCAGGCTGTAGATGTAGGGATTCAGCACTAAGTTGAAGAGACAAACAGGTTGCTCAGCCATATCTTGAACAGTACCTGAGCCAATTTTTTTTCCTTCTTCTTTCTTCTTTCTCTCCTTTCCCTCCCCCAGCCCATCCCAGCCTCCAAGTAAGATCCTGATGTTAGCTCCCCAAACGGTTAAGTGTTAACCAATGTTTCCTCTAAGACTGTGGAAAACAAGTGATATTGATCTAAGACGAAGGATAGCGCCAGCTACCTCCTGAGCTGATGGGATAATGGCAGGACAAGATCAGCATGTTTGAGATACGACCACCAAAACCGAGCAGAAAAAAGAGAGCACACAGTCTGCAAGTCCCTAAAACTTATGGCCCCTTTTCCCTTAAAAACCTGAACTGATCGGTAGTACGGGGAGACAGATGACTTTAGGAGGAGATCATTCCCCTCTGTCTCCATATACCGGTATATCTAATAAAGCTCTTGCTACCCACCTCACCCCGTCTCAAGAATTGGCTATTTGCGGCAGGTGGCTCTAACTCGTGAAACTGCGGTAACAAGACCATAATATGGAGAGGATTTTCTGCTGCTCCTGTAGTTGACTGCTGTCTGGGACCAAACAAACCATCATGGCTATGCCAACGAAGAGCCCTCCCATGTAAATGTGCGACAAGCAGGTGAAGAAAGCTTTTCTGAGGCCCTCCCTGGACTGGATCCTCGGGAAGGCCCAGAGGATGCGTGTATAGAAGACTACCACCAAGCATAGGGGCCCAACAAAGACAAATATGCAGGCAGCAAAGTTGATGACTTCATCGATTCAGGTATCAGCACAGGCCAGCTTGAGGACAGATAACACTTCACAGAAGAGACGGTTCACTTCCTGGGCCCCACAGAAAGGCAGTCTTAGGAAAATAATCACATTTACGAGGCCACGATAAACCCACATGTCCAGGAAGTGATGGCCAGGACAGTGCACACTCTCTAGCTCATGATGACAGTTGAATGAAGGGCATGGCAGATAGCCACATACTATCATAGGACATCATCACCAAGTCATTCCGTAGCAGCAAAAACAAAAAACAAAAACTTCTGCATGATGCATGAGACAAAGGAAATAGTTTTTTCATGTTCAACTGGGTTTGCCAGCATCTTGGGGATATTGTTGGAAGCAAAGGCCTTGTCAATGACAGCCAAGTGTGAGAGGAAGAAGTACATGGAGTTGTGCAGTCTGGGGTCCAGACGGAAGAGCCCCAAGATCATCCTATTCCTCAGTAGACTGAAGGCATAAAACAAGGAGACAATCCAGAAGAGGAACACTTCCATCTCTGTATGGAGCTGGAGTCCCGACAAGATAAATGATGTGACCCGTGTTTTGTTGCCCTCCCCCCATTCCTTAATAACCTCTATATGAATTATTGTGTTGGAGAAGAATATTGACTATACCATAGACTGCCAAAAGAATGAACACATGTGTCTTGGAGGAAGTACAGCCAGAATGTTCCTTGGAAGTGAGGATGGCAAGACTTGTTTCACATACTTTGGACACATTTTCAGGAGAAATCAGTCCCCGGAGAAGGACATCATGCTTGGTAAAGTAGACGGTCAGCAAAGAAGAGCAAGACTCTCAAAGTGATGGATTGACAAGCGGCTTCAACAGTGGGTTAAAGCATAACAATGATTTGAGGTTGGTGCAGGATCGGGCAGTGTTTTGTTCTGTTGTGCATGGGGTCGCTATGAGTCAGAACTGACTCAATGGCACCAACAACAATAACAACATACAGGACAGAATTGTGAGAGAAAGGTCATAGCTACAGAATCAATGAAAATTGTAGTAATTTACTTTAAGAGTGAGGATGCATGCTTGTCCTACTAAAAGATTGTCCCACAAGATTTGCTTACCTTTTTGTTTTTAATATTTTATTTTAAAATTAATTCAAACTTACAGAAAAGTGTCAAAACCTTGCAAAGCATTCCCATACACCGTCACCAAGATTCAGAAAATGCTTTCCTTTAAAAATATATTTGATTTTTGTTTAATTTTCTTTATATATACATATTTGCTGAACCATTTGAGAGTAAGCTGTAGACCTGATGCCTGTTTACCCTTAAATTCTTCATTTTCCCCCGGGAACATGGATATTCTCTAGCCTAACCACATCATGCTTGGTAAAGTAGAGCATCATCAAAAAAGAGGAAGACTCTCAACAAGGTGAATTGATACAGTGGATGGCACAAGGCTGGGCAGTGTTTTGTTCTGTTGTACATAGGATTGCTATGAATCGAAATGGATTCGAAGGCACTTAACAACAACGACAAACCACAGTATAGTTGTCACAAGCAGGAAATTTAACATTTACATAATTCTTCTTCTAATTTACAGTGTTCTCTCACCAGCCCTGCTAGTCCAAGTTCACATATTATATTTTTTGTCATAAACCTATAGTAAAACATTACTTAGGCACAGCTATAAGCATGGTAATAGTAAATGTTTTAGTCTGTCAGAGAAGGGAGCTACAATTGCCGGTTAGGAAAATCGAAGAGGGTCCAGGGGTGTTGTGAAGGATTGGTACTATGTTGGGAGTCAAATGGGAAAAACGAGGTTAAAATGAAATTGAAACTAGAAATAAGAATTTCAAGAGTGAGAACTGCAGGGGCTAGCACCTGAGTGAAGCAGAGAACGTTTTGCAGAGCAAGGATGTAAGTGGAGTGAGGCTCTAGTGGCCATACAGATTCTTTTAAAAGAGAAATAACTCCAATTTGCTTCATTTTAAATATATAATTTTCTATGCTTTAAAGTAGCTTAAATATGTTATTGCTACCTTGAAGTGCTTCTCAAACCACATTTGAAGAACCAAGACTCTATGAAGAACTAGATTAAGTGCAGATACAGAAAACGAAGAAGAAGAAGAACTTTACAGTCATCAAACATTACGATATAGAGGGTGAAAAAAAAGACCAAGAGCGAGAGGAAGAACTATGCTCATTTTCTGTATTGGCACCAAACAAGGGTGAGGAAGTAAAAGCTGCAGCTAGAAAATCTGGAGATGCCTGAGATGGAGGACAAGCTGACAAAATACATTTAAAAAGAAGAGGAGGCCTATCAGAACTGCTAAATCAAAAAATACTTATCATTGAGAAACTTGGGATGATTATTTTGCAATAACATTTTCTGTTTTGGGAGAAAATGACCTTCCTTAGAGGACCCATTAACAGAGTCTGTGGGGCTCTAACTCTGAGAGATCAAGAAATCTTAACCTTCCCTCTAGAGTCGAACATGAGGAATTGGCCAGGGGAACAATTTTAGAATTGATAAAGTAAATTCAAATATCTGGAGAAATTAACTTATGACATGACCTTGATTTTTTGTTGTTGTTGTTTTGTTTTCTCTTGCAGGGTCTTGCCTCATTTACAGAAATTCTGGCTGCACCCATTCCCAAACCAGCACAGGCAAACACACCTCATGGGACTACTGAAAGAACAGAGAATAAACATGGAAATGCATTCATTGGTTCACCTGTTGATAGGACGGTAGCATATTGTTCCATTCCCTCTAGGGAGAAAGTGAGTGGATGTAAGCCCTCATGGCCCCTCTGAATCATCATTTGTGTCCCTGGAGAGTGGGCTGGATTCACATGATGATTGAAAACACCCTTCCTCTAGGAAGACAAATCAAATTTATCATAAAGTTCAGTTAGTGTTCTGTATCTGGGCTTCATTCCAGTGAGGCCACTTAGGAATGAGAATCAACCCCAGTCTACAGGTTCTCTCTTCTTCCTGGTGAGGTCCATTCTAAGCCCAAGGTTATGTTTGAAGAAAAGACCAGAGACTATACCACTGTAAGTAAAAGTAGCTCATTGCCAGAGATGGTGATAGCAGGTGGGACATGGGAGAGAGGGAGGGACAGCCATCACTAGCTCCAGGACCAGCAACAAAAGGCCCTTCCTGAACTATCAGCTTCTGACCCTGGGCCTGTGGTCACAGCCAGGGCCCTGGGAAATCTCAGAGTCATTACCCATGGTGTGGCCACCACTGGTAGGCAAAAAGAAAAGTGAGATGATCCTGAAAATATTTGCAATACTATAATGGCTTTGTTGACTTTCTTATTCCAGGGATTTAGATTCTCCCTCAATGTCGTGGTCTTCCTTAATACTACTCGTAATAACTAACATTCACTGAACTCTGGATATGTATGAATTTAATGGTATTTATCCTTCACATCAGCCATTTAGACCATTTTACAGATGACAAAAATGAGGCTTCGATTTTGAGAGTACACCGTAGATTTGATGCCCTTAAATTCTTCATTTTCCCCCAGGAACATGGACACCCTGTAGCCTAACCACAACACGTAGTCCACCTTTCAGAATCAAGATCAGATGGTGGTCTGGCCAACACTGCTAATCACATCACTTCTGTTCCCGTTCAGGGGTCAGGCCTTCCTCACCAGGGTTCCTGGCAGGTCCTCTTCAGGCATGGCTAATTCCATCAACTCTGCGTGGACAGAGACGTGGATCCATGCAGCTCTTCCCCTCATCCTGTCCACTGAGATCTTTCTTAGGGAGTAACTGGAGCTGACACTTTCAGAAATTCTTCCTCCGCAGGTCTCTGCCTCTCTCTTGTCTCTGCCCCTGGCTTTCGTAGAGGAAAAAAAAAGAATCCTTGAACAGTGAAATCCAAATGCCAACTATGCCCATAGTTAGTGTACTGATTTCTTACCTTCCTTAGTCTCACAACTCAGCTGGTCAACAATTATTGTCTGTCACAGCCACTGCAATAGAGCTGCCTCCTCATGACCTTTGCTATGAAACTGGCACAGATATGATTGGCATCGAGTGTCACACACAGTTAATGTGGCCTGGACGTAGTTCACATTTGGTGAAGTGATTGTTTCACTACAGATTCTATTTGCCAAACTTGTTTATTTCTACCCTTTAGGAATAGGTCATTCAAGGCTACTCGTTTAAGAGATTTATTTCAAAAAAAAGTTCACATATAATCCTCTAATCTCAGATTATTTTAATTGTGAGCTTCTCTTTGATGAGTCAAGGAATTCTAGTCCTGTGGTAAAAGGGAGCTAGTGACCTGCCTTCTTGGTTCCTGAAATACCCAAGTTCCTGCCATGTGTCACCAGCCTATGTGTGGTAAGACACAGTCCTACAACTCACATAGGGAGACCCCAGGGACATTCCCGTGCTGCCTGCCAGGACCCCACATCAGGTCCAGCCAGCCTTCTTGCTATAGGTGGCCCTCAGCTCGGTGCCTCCCTCTTAGGCTCTCGCCCCGTTCCCCACCTGGGGTCTCTGCCCACCACTTCCTTCTTCCCTCCCGGAGTCTCTTAAGTCTCTGCAGAGACTGACTCGGGAATAAGTTCAACCTCTCGTTTCCTGCGGCTCGATGAGCTCCAGAGGCAGACAGAAGAGACTTCTTCTGAAGTCATTAATGTGTTTTCCATCATCACTCTTGTTCCTTGCTCTTTATGATGACTGACCAAGCTTTTTTAAGAACACCCTAAAAAGTATACGAAATGACCTGGAGCACTGAGAATTCCAAGCTCACCAAAAACTAAACCCATTGCCATCAAGTCAGCTTCGACTCATAGCGGCCCTGCAGGACAGAGTAGAACTGCCCCATAGGGTTTCCTTTACATTTCTCCCATAAAGTGGCTGTTGGGTTTGAGCCACCAACCTTTTGGTTAGCAGCTGGGTGCTTAACCACTGCACCGCCAGGTCTCCTCACTCTTGCAGTGTTGTTGTTAGGTGTAAGCAAGTCAATTCTGACTCATAGCAACTCTGTGTACAACAAAATGAACCACTGCTGGGTCCTGCGCCATCCCATCGTCACAATTGCTATGCTTGAGCCCATTGTTGCAGACGCCGTGTCAATATTGTTGAGGGTCTTCTTTTTCACTGACCCTCCACTTTACCAAGCATAATGTCCTTCTCCAGGGACTGGTCCCTCCTGATAACATGTCCATAGTATGTGAGACGGCTTCTGGCCATCCTTCCTTCTAAGGAGCATTCTGGCTGTACTTCTCCCAGGACAGACCTGTTCATTCTTCTGGGCATCCTTCCTTCTAAGGAGCATTCTGGCTGTACTTCTTCCAGGACAGACCTGTTCATTCTTCTGGCAGTCCTGTACTGAAACAAAACCAAACCCATTGCCAGCGAGTTCATTCTGACTCATAGCTACCGTATAGGACAGAGAAGAACTGCACCATAGTGTTTCCAAGGAGTGGCTGGTGGATTCGAACTGCTGCCCTTTGTTTAGCAGCCAATCTCTTAACCACTGCACCACCAAGGCTAGATGAGGCTAAATTCCCTACCAGTCCTGATTCTGTTTTTCAAGACACTTTTTCTTTTTTTTTTGTCATTCTTTTGGCTTTTAACTTGAGCTCCCCAGAAGCTACTTTACTGATAAGGAAATGAAAAGGGCAGTGAAATGTGCTTCTCTCAATGACAAACTTTACTTCCTCAACCTGTGCAACTTTGGGGCTTTGCTTGTGCTCTCGTTCACACTTTGGTGGATGGCACAGTACTTTTCAACCTGATTTAAGGTCCACTTCTACTCTAAAAACAAAAACAAAAAATGAGTTGTTATCAAGGAGATTTTGACTCATGCCCCTCCCCCCAACGATATCTGTCAGAGTAGAACTGTGTCTCATGGGCTTTTCAATGGCTAATATTTTGGAAGTTAAAGCTTACACTCTCTAGAGATAAACAGTGTAAGAAGTTTCATATTTACCTCACATAATTTTCTGATTTGTATATAAAGAGACACAAAAGGCATACATGTATAAATGTGTTTATATTTTAAAATATAAGTGTAGTCATACCCACACATATATATATTTTACATGGAAATATAGATCTAGGTTATCATTTTTAAGGGTGGATGGTAGTCTGTGTTTTGGAAGTAGCAAAATTTATTGAACCCAATGATGAATTGGAGTTTTATGTTAATTCCCAATCTTTACTACCATAAACAAGGTTACAATGAGCATTTCCAGCCTCTTGCTCACCTCAGTTGATGTACACTGTCTTCCTGTCCCAGAACTCAGCAGGTCCTACCTTCCCATGGACTCTGCACTGACTGACCCCTGTGAAGGGACAGTCCTCCCAGTCCCTGTTGGGGTTGACTGCCCATATATCACATAAGTAGAGGTTATCACTGACAATACTTAGTATCATAGCCTCGCGGGAGAGGCCTGATTCTCCCACACTGCTGGTGGGGACTGAAGTTGGTTCACATTAGCAGGAGGGAAGCTGGCGTTAGATATCAGGAGCCTTGATATGTCTCTCTCTTAAGAATCTGCAATTTGCAATTTGACTTTTAGAATATATCCTAAAGAAAGAATCGTTAATTAAGGAAAAAAGTTCAGTTTGAAAGAACATTTATCTCAATCCTACTAAAAATAAGTGGTAACCAAAGTTTTCCAAAAATGAGAAATTGTAAAAAACCGTGGGATTATGAGAAAACCCTGGTAGTGTAATGGTTAAGAGCTACAACCGCTAACCAAAAAGTCAGCAGTTAGAATCCACCAGCGGCTCCTTAGAAATCCTGTGCAACAGCTCTGCTCTGCCCTATAGGGTTGCTATGGGTCAGAATTGACTCAACAGCAGCAGGTTTTTTTGTTTTTACACATATGTGTGTGTGTGTGCGCACGTGTGCACACAAATATATACGGCAGTTTAAAGTTATTAGTTTTGAAGTTCTAAATTTTTAAGAGGAAGAAAGCATGGAAATTATATTTTTAAAATGTTCTGTTGGATCTGAACCATTAACCTGACTTAAAAGTAAAGCTAGCTCTCAAGTTGTTTCTGAGAAACTGAAAGGAAAGTGGAAAGGGACAGCACCAGGTTCTGCAGTGTCAGGGATCTTGCCATCTTGCCTTTCATGGTCCTCAGTCCCCATCTGCTGGGGGAAGGCCCCAGTTTTCCCTGGAAGAGTGACCTAGAAAAAACTAACCAACTATTGGGCCAACTCATCTCCCTCCCAGTGACCTGCTCAGAATCTGTCAGAGCAGCGACAGGATGTTACATTGGCAACAGGTGACGAGGAGGAAGGTTCCCAGGGGATCTGATGGCAAAGGGAGTTGCCAAAGCTGGAAAGACATGGTGATGACAGAAGAGTCTGTCATAGCAGAATGTAAGATAAGTCCTGAGATTTGTCTTCATATTAAGGTATAAAAGGGAGAAAAGACAAGAGCCGAATAAAATACCATTACAGTACAACTGTCTGAGTGTAATCGCTGCTAACATACATTGGTTTACCTCTTTTAAGTTTCACACTTTACAAGGCTGCAGAAACGTCATCAAGTTTAGCTCTATTTAAGATAATATGTACACATGTGCTCATCGTTTGTAGCCAAAGAATTCTTTCACCTGATGCCCAGTTTCAGGGTCAAGTGCCGACTAAGAGGTAAATAAAACTCTTGAAATAAACCATAGACACTAAAGATGGAAAAGAGGGTACCAGAAGGTGCTTCTAGGAGTATTAGCTGCTGAGAAGAGAGGGCTGGAAAGCTTTAAAGAAACTGCAAACAGTGAAGTTATTTAGAAGGGATTTCAAATCTGAATGAAGTGGTAGAAAAGAATGAGAAAATCCGAGTGAGTAAGTATGCAGGCCATGGGAACAGAGGCCACAGTCATTCACCCTCTTGAGTGAATAAGTGAGCAAGCCATAGGAACAGAGGCTCCAATCATACCATGTCTTGGGCCAAGGAGGCAAGAAGGCATAGGAAAGGAAACCACCCGCTAGTGTGAGGGTTTTGTGGGCATCGTCTTTCCTCTACCTACATTAATAACCATGACTGTGTCTCGAAACAGAAGCCAGGATGCTTGAATTCTCCAGAATAATGTGTGTGTGTGTATGTTATTCTATTATATATAGAATATAATATGTCCTGTTATGTTATATTACAACATATTTTATTATATAATAAATATTATACACACACACACATATATATCTATAAAATACACATTGCTGTCTAATTGACTCCAACTCATAATGGCCCCATGTGTGTTAGAATAGAACTTTGCTTCACAGGGTTTTCAATGCTGATTTTTCAGAAGTATCACCAGGCCTTTCTTCCAAGGTTCCTCTGAGTGGCCTCAAACTCCCAAACTTTAAGTCAGCAGCTGCGTGTACTAACCATTTGCACCACTCAGGTATCCATACACACACACACACACACACACACACACACCCGTGGGATTTTGTGTAAAATAAGTAAAGATAGACTTAAGTTTATTATGAATAAAAAAAAAAATAGATTCCTTTAATTTATCACAAGGTAGTCATGGCAAGGCATGCAGGTAAGGTCACAAGACATTCGTTTAAGTCTGGAGAATCAGGGCAAAACCAAAAACCAAACCGAGAGCTGTCGAGTCAATTCCAACTCATAGTGACCCTATAAGA
This sequence comes from Elephas maximus indicus, assembly GCF_024166365.1. NCBI lineage: Eukaryota > Metazoa > Chordata > Mammalia > Proboscidea > Elephantidae > Elephas > Elephas maximus. Next base: position 5,629,420 of record NC_064826.1, read on the forward strand.
CAGAGAAGAACTGCCCCATAGAGTTTCCAAGGAGCACCTGGCAGATCCAAACTGCCAACCCTTTGGTTAGCAGCCATAGCACTTAACCACTAAGCCACCATGGTTTCCGGAGAATCAGGACAACAAAAGGTTAATTTAATGGTTAGAGTCTAAGTCTTTAGGCTTCAGCCATGAACCTTTAGCAAGAGATCTCAGGAGGAAGGCTTGAACCATGGCTCGTGCTTGGCAGAGGTCCCTTTTAGGTATTTGAAGTTGAATGTGCTAGGCAAAGTCTCAGTCTGGCAGGGTCTCAGTCTTCAGAGAGCATGAGAATCTAGAGTCTAGAAAGATATGTTCTCTTACTCAGGGACCTGAAGTCCAGGGTTTACATGTGATTTTCTTATCTGGAATCACAGCTAAGGTCTATGTGATGTCACGTCTAACAAAGACAACTGTGTTCCCTCTTTTTATCACCGTTAAAGATTATCTGTATGTTGCATCTTCTCTTCAACATTACACTCAACATTAGAGATTGGAGAGGTTGTTTTTGACTTACTTATGGCTAGAGGCCAATTTACAGAAATTTAACTATATGTTAACGGTTTCTTTTACCACAACATGCTCATGCATGGCTAATTTAGAGAGGTTGTTTATACCAAACTTCCATATCTTAAAATAAAAATTAAAAAAAACTCTCTGGCAATTCTGACTCATAGAAACTCTATAGGACAGAGTAGAACTGCCTCATAGGGTTCCCAAGGAGCTTTCAGTGGAGTCAAACTGCCAACCTTTTGGATAGCAGACACAACACTTAACCACTACACAATCATGGCTCCTTCTGTATCTTAAGTCTAAACTCATGTTGTGAGTGACTTACACATACGTGGTGTAGGAGTATTATGGAAGCACACATAATAACATGTATATTATCCCTATTATTTCATTGAACAAGGGTGATATTTCTCATTTTTTATTGGCACACTGAATTAGCTTAACAACATATCTAAGAATAAAATATAGAAAATCCACCCACAACGATTCATTTCTGAATGCTGTTTCCAACACTCAGTAAATATTGTGCATCTTTGATTGGTCTTCAGCTCTGACCTTCCTGTTGTGGAAGTGGCTCCATCAGTTTTGGCCACAAGAGCATGGGAGGCAACCAGTCGAGGATCTCAGAGGTCACCCTGCTGGGATTCCAGGTGGACCCAGCACTGGAATATTTCCTTTTTGGGCTTTTCTTCCTGTTCTACACCTTCACCCTGCTGGGGAACGGGGCCATCCTGGGGCTCATCTGTCTGGACTCCAGACTTCACACCCCCATGTATTTCTTCCTCTCACACCTGGCGGTTGTTGACATGTCCTACGCCTCCAACAATGTCCCCAAGATGCTGGTAAACCTTCTGAGCAAGAAAAGAACCATCTTCTTTGTCCCTTGCATAATGCAGACATTTTTGTGTCTGGCTTTTGCTCATACTGAGTGCCTAATTTTGGTAGTGATGTCCTATGATAGATATGCAGCCATCTGCCATCCCCTTCATTACACTGTCTTCATGAACTGGAGGGTCTGCATCACCCTGTCTGTTGCTACCTGGGCATATAGCTTCCTCCTGGCCCTGGTCCATGTGGTTCTCATCCTGAGGCTGCCCTTCTGTGGGCCTCATGAGATCAACCACTTCTTCTGTGAAATCCTGTCTGTCCTGAGGCTGGCCTGTGCAGACATCTGGCTCAATCAACTGGTCATTTTTGCAGCCTGTGTTTTATCCTGGTAGGGCCCTTCTGCCTGGTGTTGGTCTCCTACATCCGCATCCTCTTTGCCATCCTGAGGATCCAGTCTGGGGAGGGACAAAGAAAGGCCTTCTCCACCTGCTCCTCCCACATCTGTGTGGTGGGGCTCTTCTTCGGCAGTGCCATCGTCATGTACATGGTCCCCAAATCCAGTCACCCTGAGGAGCAGCAGAAGGTCCTTTCCCTGTTTTACAGCCTTTTCAACCCCATGCTGAACCCCCTAATCTACAGCCTGAGGAACACAGAGGTGAAGAGTGCCTTGTGGAGAGCACTGTGCAAGGAGAGGAGAATGTGAGAGATATCACAGAGCCACATGGTGGGGGCATTTTCTCAAGGGACGTGAAAGTTGGAATTTGTTACCATATGCTGGAGTAAATGCCAACTTAAAATGCAATATTATAGACCTAAACATAAAAACTGAAACTGTAGTGTTTCCAGGAAAATAAATAACACCTTCATGACATTGAGGTTGGCACTGTTTATTAGAGAAGAAACAAAAAGCAATATACATAATATCTGAAATATTTTATGGTAAACACTCAAGGCTCTGCAGGCCATATGGCCTCTGTTGTAACAACTGCACTCTGATGACAGCAGCCATAGACAATATGTAAATGAATGAGCATAGCTGTGTTCCAATAAAACTTCATTTACAAACAAAAAGTGAGCTGGCCAGATTGGGCCCATAGGTAGTAGTTTGCTGATTCTTTTTCTATTCCTGGAAGCTAGTCCAGTTCCAGCTGAAGCCAAGTTAGAGACCCTCTCTTGGTGGTCCCCAGAGCCCATACCAAGTGACTAGATCTGTTTAAAGGGAGAGATTTGGAGGGCATTTGGGGGCCACGCCAGAGTGAGCTTTTCCTTCCTTGTTGTTGTTAGGTGCCATCAAGTCGGTTCCAACTCATAGCCAACCTACGTACAACAAAATGACAACTCCTAAACTAGATCATGTCTTAATAGCCTATAGACTATAAATATCCATGGCTGCTTCATCATAATCAGGAACTCAGAGACGGTCCCTTATACTGTCCACCACTAGTCTGAACCTGAGACCTGGGAATAATAGCAACTAAGATTCTGAGTTGAACCATCACCTATCCAGTAGAAAAAAGCGCAGAGACATCTTGTTACGTATTAATTTCATTAACATAGTATTTATCAGGATCTTAGTTTTTACTTGTATTTTTTAAAATTTTGCAGCTGCTTCCTTAGAAGCACTTTATATCTTTAGTTGAAATAGTCTTAGCTTTAATTATCTATTCAAAGAGAAACTCTCTACTTAGCCTGCACTCACAGAAAATGCAGTTCTTGACTACCATCTGATAGAAGAGAATAAATCTCCAAGGAGCCATTCTCACTACCTAAATCTCGAGATGAGTTGGTGTTCTCATAATAGATGAATCTGTGCCGTATAAAGAAAGCAGCTATGTAGACAGATAGCTCAGGAGAATTTTAAAGATGAAAATTGCTCTGTAATTCAGAAGTTATTTTACTTTCAGTAATCTCATATTTTAAGTCGGTCTGGATTTTCTGGTATATTATAACGTGTGTTATTATTTTTCTCTACCTTTCTGGCTCTTCTGAGCCAATTTTAAAATGAACATGCTCATTTATAGACTTCATACTTTGTACAGTAATTCCCTCTCTATTTCTACCAGTTCCCCGGTAGAAAAATATTCCACTGGTAAATTTCCCTACAACATTTTATTTGAAATATATTTTTGACATCTTCTCATAAGATGATAGGGACATTTCCAGCTACCACTTGTCTTGCTCAATACATGTATTAAAAAAGAATGAGAATAAAGAAATTTGAAAATGAAAAATTAATTTTTAATTGTAAGCTCCAAGTTCATGATATGATAAATCCCTAATCTATAATAGCAAAAAAAAAAAGTCACATATTTCAATTTTATAATTTTTGCTTGTCAATGGGATGTTGCAACCATGGGTAATAAAATAGTCAATATCTTCAAATTCCAAAGCAAATTTCTAAGATATTCTGCTTACCATTGTCATACTTCTCTAATGTTTCTGTGATATCTATTTTATTGTTTCACTATCATTTTTATTACATCCTCTTTTCTTAGGGCTTATTCTTTTGTTCTTTTACAAATTCTTAAATTGGACATTTATCTCATCAATACTAAAACTTTCTTCTTATATTCAGTCTATGTTGTTTTTCATTTTCAATATGATTTCTTCTGTAACTGTTATTTATCATGTTTAAAGCTTTCCTTTCTCTTCCTAGGTTTTGTATTATTTAGACATTGGAACTTCTACTTCTGCATTCAATACTTTTCATGTTTTACTTTGTATTTTCTATGTTGTATCTTGTCTTTCTTCCTTTTGAGAAAGTCGCTTTATTTAATCTTCTTACCTTGTCTATTTCATTGCCTTAATTTTCTCCTTTCACTTTAATTATGAAATTTTTGTGATCCGTATTTTAAGATTTATATGTTATATTTGACCTAATATTTCCACTTAGCTCCTATTTTACAGTTTCTTGTTGTTTGTCATATTCTATTTCTTTAACTCTTTTAGTCTATTTATTATGCTTATTTAAAAATCTTACTCCATCTGTTCAAGTATATATGTTTTCATTAGGCTAACTGCAATCCAGTTAGTTATTATTTCTTTGATATGGTAATGTTTTTCAGAAATTTGGTCACATTGGCCTATGAGGTGACATTCCCACAGGGTCTTCCTCGTTTTTGCTGACCCTCTATCTTACCAAGCATGATGGCTTTCTCCAGGAATTAGTTCATCCTGATAGCATGTCCAAAGTAAGTGAGACTAAAACCATATAGATTTGAAATTAAAAGAAATTTTAAAAATTCTAATCTTACTACTTAGAGTCAGAGACAGAAATGGAAACTGTTCCCTCTGAGTTTGGATTCAGAGCTCTGGTTATTATGGGTGGGAGTTCTGAAAGAGTCTGTGGCTGATAAAGAGGACAGCAGTAACAAGATGGCATCTTCCCAAGGCAAAAAGTGTAAGATCTTAAAAATGAAAACCCAACTCAACGGTTTAAAAAAAACCACTTTAAGTGGTGGGCAGAATTCTAAGGATGGACCTAAAGGTTCCAGAGAGACAATAGACATGTGCTGTGCTAGGCCACTTAGAGTTTGTGTTAATTTATTGCAGCAGCAACAGAAAACAAATACACTTTTGCTCTCAGATAGTCATCATTTGTTTCTGGCACTGGTTCTGCCTTATCGGTGGTGATTTATTTAACTCAACTGTTCTCTAAATTTTTGGATTCAAGACTACTTTGAACTCTTAAAAATTATCCATGTCTCACATCATACACAAAATCAATTCAAAATGAATCAATGACCTAAAAGTGAAAAATAAAACTGTACAATTCTTAGAAGAAAATATAGGGGCAAAGCTGTGGGACCTACCATTTAATGATAAATTATCAGGTATGACAACAAAAGCTTGAGCAACAAAAGATAAAATAGATAAACGGGGATGCATAAAAATTAAACCCCTTTGTATATTAAAGGACTTTATTATCAAAATGAAAAGACAACCTACAGATTAGCAGAAAATTTGGGGGAATCATATACCCAGTAAAGGAATAATATCCAGAATATGTATAAAAGTTGTACAATGTAACAACAAAAAAGACAAACAATCCAATCAAAAAATGGGCAAAGGATTTGAAAAACAGTTCACCAAAGAAAATATCTGAATGGCCAAGGAGCACATGACAAGTAGGGAGATTCAAATTATAGTCACAGTGAGTGATCATCCACCCCCGTTAGAATGGCAATGATAAAACAAAACAATACAAAGCAAATGAACAAACAACAAAAAAAAAAAAAATGGAAAACAACAGGTGTTGGTGAGATTGTGGAAAAACTGGGACTTTCATCCATTGCTGTTGGGAATGTAAAATGATGCAGCAACTGGAGAAAGTAGTTTGGCGGTTCCTAAAAAGTTGAACATAGAACCATCGTATGACCCAGCAATCCCAATCCTAGGTATATACCCATCAGAAGTGAAAGCAGTAACTTGAACAGAAACCTGGACACCAATGTTCACTTTTGAATTTTTCATTATAGCCAAAAATTGGAAACAACTGAAATGTCCATTAACAAATAAATGGATAAACAAACGTGGTCTATACATACAATGGAATATTATGCAGCCATAAAGAGAAATAAAGTCCTGATGCGTGCCACAACATGGATGAACCTAGAAACCACTATGCTGAGCAAAATATGTCAGTCACTAAAGGACAACTAATGTATAATCTCATATATATATGTATATAATAAGCAAATATATAGAAAAAAAGATTATTAAAGGTTTCCAGGGATAGAAGGGAGAGGGAAAGCGGGAGTTTTTGTTTGGGAGGGACTGAGTTTATGTTATGGTGGTGCAATAATTTGAAAAAAGGGTAGTAAGAATGGTGACACAACAAGAAAATGGTAATCAATGTTCCAAACAAGAAAACAAACCCATTGCCATCGAGTCGATTCCGACTCATAGTGACCCTATAGGACAGAGTAGAGCTGCCCCATAGAGTTTCCACAGAGTGCCTGGTGGATTCAAACTGCCAATCTTTTGGTTAGCAACTGTAGCTCTGAACCACTACGCCTCCAGGGTTTCCCTAATCAATGTTTTTGAGTTGTAAATGTGGAAGTAGTTGTATTGGCGAATATTTTGGTGTGTATATTTTCACTCCTCCATGCATCTGTCAGTTTGTATTATAATGATATATACAAAGACCTGGAGATAGAAAAACAAAAGGCAAGAACACACTCAGCACTTCTCAAGCTAAAAAATTGAAGAAAAAATTCAAGTCTCGAGTTGCAATATTGAAGGATTCTTTGGGGGAAAATATTAAACAATGCGGGAAGCATCAAAAGACAATGGAAGGAATACATACAGTCACTCATCCAAAAAGAATTGGTTGATGTTCAATCATTTTAGGAGGTAGCATATGATCAGGAATCGATGGTACTGAAGGAAGAGGTCCAAGCTGCACTGAAGGCATTGGGGAAAAACAAGGCTCCAGGAATTGATAGAATACCAGCTGAGATGTTTCAATAAGCTGATGCAGCACTGGAAGCGCTCATTTGTCTATGCCAAGAAATTTGGAAGATAGCTACCTGGTCAACTGATTGGAAGAGATCCATATTTAGGCCTATTCCCAAGAAAGGCTATACAACCAAATGTGGAAATTATGGAACAATATCATTAATATCACACGCAAGTAAAATTTTGCTGAAAATCATTCAAAAGCAGCTGCAGCAGTACATCAACAGAGAACTGTCAGAAATTTAAGCCAGATTCAGAAGAAGGTATGGGACCAGGGATATCATAGCTGATGTCAGATGGATGTTTACTTGTGTTTTATTGACTGTGCAAAGGCATTTGACTGTTTGGATAGTAATAAATTATGGATAACATCACAAAAAATGAGAATTTCAGAGCACTTGAGGAACTTGTACATAGATTAAGAGCCAGTCGTTCGAACAGAACAAGGGGATACTGAGTGGTTTAAAATAGAAAATGACTGAGTCATGGTTGTATCGTTTCACCATACTTATTCAATCTGTATGCTGAGAAAATAATCTGAGAAGCTGGACTATATGAAGAAGAACGGAGCATCAGGACCAAAGGCAGATTCGTTAACAACCGGTGATACGCAGATGACACAAAGTTGCTTGCTGAAAGCTAAGAGGACATGAAGCACTTACTGATAAAGATCAAAGGCCATAGCCTTCAGTATGGATTACACCTCAACATAAAGAAAACAAAAATCCCCAAAACTGAATGATAAACAGCACCTTGATAAACAGAGAAAGGATTGAAGTTGTCAAGGATTTCATTTTGCTTGGATCCACAATCAACACCCATGGAAGCAACAGTCAAGAAATAAAAACATGTACTGCACTGGGAAAATCTGCTGCAAAAGACCCCTTTAAAGTGTTGAAAAACAAAGATATCACTTTAAAGACTAAGATGTGCCTGACCCAAGCCATGGTGTTTTCAGCCAGCTCATATGCAAGTGAAAGGTAGACTATGAATAAGGAAAATCGAAGAAGAATTGATACCTTTGAAATGTGGTGTTGGTGAAAAGTATTGAATACACCAAGGACTACCAAAAGAATGAACAAATATGTCTTGGCAGAAGTACAACCAGAATGCTCCTTAGAAGCAAGGATGGCGAGACTACTACGGATCACATCCTTTGGACGTGTTATCAGGAGGGATCAGTCCCAAGAGAAGGACATTATGTTTGGTAGAGGGTCAGTGAAAAAGAGGAAGACCCTTACTGAGATGGATTGACACAGTGGCTGCAACAATGGGGTCAAGCATAACAATGATTGTGAGGATGGCACAGGACTGGGTAGTGTTTTCTTCCGCTGTACATAGGTTTTCTATGAGTTGGAACCGACTCAATGGCACCTAACAGCAATGAAAACAACATTCTTACTGCAATAAAAAAAATAATAATGCGGACACAAGAATATTATATTGTTTGTATTTACCATATTAGAAATTAAAACTGAGAATTTATTATTTATTTTTATTCATTTTAAAGATAAATCCCATCATAAGTTAATATACATAACACATTTTTACCAAAAAAAAAAACTATTCTAAAAAATAGCAAAACAAAAAAACATAGTGAAAGTTATGTTACTTCACATTTTTTGCAATATAATTTAATGTTCGGCTGAAGAGAAAACAGCTGTATTTTTACATCTTCTGCAAATGTATGTTGTAATATTACATGTTATGTAGTCTCTGGAAAATGCCACTGTACACTTGTGAGGGAAAGACAGTGAAAGGGTGTCTTAACACTATCATGAACATAGTTTTGACCTCATTGAACATTTGAATTGGTCTCAGGGGTTCCCAGAGGTCCCTGGACCACAAAGAACCACTGACTTAGTGTATTTAAACTTTAGTCTCCACATCTGTAAAGTTAGAACAATGATGGGGTTAAACTATACAGTTCAAGTAGTCAGCATATTTTCTGAAACATACTAAGGCCCAGTAATTATGGCCTACATCTATTACAGCCCTTCCTTATTTGCATCCATCACAGCAGATAGAGGCTTATTTTGACTTTGTTCCTTTTCAGGGTTGTCATAACAGGTCCCGTGGGAACCCCCCGCAGCCACCTAAGAGTCACAGCCTCTCATATACCTTTATGAGGGTTGTAGAGAAGTATGAATTCATAAAAATGTAATAATTTAAATGGTTTGGACACTGTTAAATCTCTCTTAGGTTTTCGTCTCTAGAGATATTTGGAAACCTGGGTAAATTTGGTGCGACACTAATATCTGCCCAGCCCAATCCCTGGAGTTTTCCCCAAAAGGACAATCAGACACAACCCTCTCCTCCTCCAGAGAGAGGATTCAGGGATCTTTTTTATACCCCCTCAGGGAGAGGGTAGACAGGTCTGATGTTTTATGATCCTTCGGGAATTGGAATTCTCTGTAGAAACTCAAGAATGTGTTTATTCCACTGATTCTAAAATAAAACCTCTGCTCCTGGGGGTTCATTGAAGAACCTGTACCAAGCGCAGTCAATGCTCCCGTAATCTGGGATTTCGTCCTCTGAGACTTCTAAAGGGAGCCAGATTCTATGCCCATCCTGGAGGTACTTGTTTCACCTCTGTAGGGCTTATTCCAGGTAAGGAGATTCCTGTGGGCAAATCCAGTGCTAACTTCTCCTTAGGTAGAAGGGATTCATTTGTGCTGGGTATATTTCTCAGCGCAGGTAGATGAAATAGGACAGAATGGAAGCAGAAATCACCTTCCTGGGTAACCTATCCTAGGTAGAGGGAACAGACACCTAGGTGCTCATCACTCTATGGAGCTTTCACCCTCTCTTCTGTGGCAGGGTGTCCCCTGGCTCCCTCTACATTTCTCACCTTCACTTCAGTGTGATCAGGTGGTGGTCTGAGCTAGCACAGCATTGTCAGTGAGAAAGGGCACACACTTTAAATCTAAACATTGTCTGTGGGTAAGGCTCTGAGATAGCAAAATTAATGAAAAGACCTTGTACATCAACCAGCCTAACTGAAGATGTTGGTGCCCAGAGAAATCTCTAGTCAATGGAAAATTCTAATAATAGTTGCAGCAAAGTCTTTTCCTTCCTGAAACTGTAAGAAGTAAGTTACCCATATAGTATTTTATATTAATATTTTGCCTTCAGAAAATTGAATAGAATGAGTGCCTATTTTGCTGACCAGAGCGGGAGAAAAAAGACAAAGCTCTCCTCGCTGAGATATGGGTGAAGAACTGCATATACAGACCATGTAAACCTTTTGTTTCCTGAGCTGCTATTGTTTTATTGACTCGATTGGGAACGGGAAACTTCAGGATCACTACTGAGATGCTTTCTTCTCTATTCCTGTTCTGTAACTAGCTGGTTAAGGGTTTTAATCCATCTTCACTTTTATTTATTTATTTTTATTTTTTGATCTCAAAATGAAATGGTGGCAACAAGGATTAAGTTAAAAGTATTTATTGATTCAGGCACAAAAAAAACTAAACTAAAAAGTCAAGATATATATGTTCCCACAGGGTGACAATCATTTGAGTTACCTCACCCAATATTATCCATTATGTTGAAGATTAAATGTGTTTTAGACATTGCTTATTGTGTCCAGTGTGATGCAGCAGAATTTTGCAAATACTGATATTGCTATCCCCCACCTTGTACAATAGAAACAGTCTGTAATTGTAGCACAATTAAGGTCACAAACTTAATGCACATTTATATAGAATCCTTCCAAATGTAATCGTATTTAGGAAAATGAAAGAATATAAGACTTTGTCTCTCTGTCTCATCTGAGCCATTGTTCTTAAAAAGCCACTGCCCATCTAATCCAACCTCCCTCAGGCTCATAGTTTGCAAAAGTTTAAGATACTGTTATATTCACCTGCAAGGCTACTTCTTAGGTTATATTGCATTCCCTGCTGGTAACACAAGATGAAGAATCGAGTCATTGCAGGTGCTATTAATCTAACAACAGGAGTTCCTCCCAGGCCAGAAACTGGAACTGAGAAGAAAATACTAGGTTAGAGGTAAAGTAAAAAAATCTGTTATCTCTTCTTCTTAATTATATAGATGATACAAAGTTGTCCAGGAAGGAAATCCTGAAAAGTAGTGTTGGAATGATTCGGGCAATAAGAAACACAAACAAATGTCCCAGAAATTTGTGTCAATTTCCTTGAATTAGAGGTCAGATAGTTCAGGGTTGTAGGTAGAACGTGAGAGAGCATTTCAGCCGGTAATCAAGAAGCTGCATACATGGTAGTCAGGTTGTACTTAGTGGAGTCTCAGTTGAGATTTAATACATTTCTTCTTTCTTGGTAGCTTGGTAGCAAGCTGAGATAAGGATGAAATTAGGAAGTGGATTTTACCCAGCATTACAGGAAATCATTGTACCTCTGGGAGTTAGCATGATGGAAGCATCCAGAAAAGTGGGACAGCCACATGGAGAAAGTGAACTTGGGGTTAGAGGCATGACTGCTATGTTAGACTCCCTTCCCCACTGGGTAGTTTCCTCCAATGAAAATCCTTAATATATCCAGCGTTTTTGCTTGCTTGATTTTTAGACAAATAGAGATTGGTAGGTATGTACATTGACCCAATGATTGATTGATTGGTTTGACTGAGCTCTTAAATGTCTAGAAATTTACTATAAAGATATGAAAAACACAAAAATATATGTGTATAAAATTTAATCTCTGCAGCAATATAATGTACAAAACCTAACGAGAATATGTTTAATAAATTAAAATATTGGTACCCGAAGAAATAGTATGTAGCTATTCAAAGTATGTTTTTACTCCTATTTAGATAATTATTGACTTTTGAAATTTTTAGACTTAGAGATAAAAGTTGCAAAGTCTGGTTCATTGTGTGAGTAAAGGGGTATTAGATTTTGACATCAAATTTTCAAAGGCTTCTTAGAAGAGTATTTCTGAAACTAAATTCATGAGGATAGACGAACAGATAGATAGGTGAAGTCCTTCCTTAAAGTTGCCAAAAATAGATCTAAAAGAAATGACGGAGTTGGAAAAATTTGCAACCATCGTTACTAATAATTGAGTCAGGCAAGATAATCCATGAATTTTAAAAACAGTGGCTGAAAGTTTTATGAGAAACAAGATGTTTACATAGTAATTTTAATGAGTGTCTCTAGAAATAACACAAGGGAAAAGCAATAATTTTATAATGGAGATACTTGGAGGGAGGTGAAACCACCTTAAACAAGTGATCCTAGTTGGCATTTCCAATGATGAGACAAAATAAGATCATGCACCTACTAACTGAAGGCACTGAGGAGGACACTGATCCCTCCTGACAACACGTCCAAAGAATGTGAGACACAGCCTCGCCATCCCTGCTTCTAAGGAGCATTCTGGCTGTATTCTTCCCAGACAGATTTGTTTTTTCTTTTGGCAGTCCATGGTATATTCAATATCCTTCACCAACTCCGTAATTCAAAAGCATCAACATAGAGCAACAGTGGACAATCTTATTCGAGAGACATTCTGCAACACAACTGATCTATATCATCAGAAATAACAAAGTCATGAAATGCAAAGAAAGGCTGAGTGAACATTCTATGTGAAAGAAAAATAAAGGTAGATGACATTAAGTATAATGTGTGATCTTGTGTGGGTCCTGGACTGGTGGGGGGTTGGTGGGAGAATACTGTACATTAGAAAAGAGAATCATAAAGACATTAAATTTCCTGATTTAGTTACTGAATATCCTTCTCCATGAGGGGAAATATGGAATTTAGGGGTAAATGAGCATCATGTCTACAGCTCAATCTCAAATTATTCAGAAAATAATATGTATAAGCAGATAAAAGAGAATGAAAATCAAATACCAAAAAAAAGTATTTGCAGAATCTGGGTGCAGGAATGAGTATGGGAGTCCTTTGTGCAATTTTGACACTTTATTTGAATTTATTTAAAAAAACTAAAAATGAAAAGGTAAGCAAATCTTGAAGGGTAGCATTGAGTAAAGACAAGCATGTAACTTGTCCCTGAGCTTATTTTAAAATAACTCCAATTTTCATTGTTTCTCCAGCTCTAACCATTCTTTCACATTTTCGCCCTTTAAAGGCAGTCATTAAGGAATGGGAAGCAACCAATCGTGGGTCACAGAATTCATCTTGGTGGGATTCCAGCTCCCTGCAGACGTAGAACTGTTCCTCTTCTGGGTCTTCTCCCTGCTCTACATCTTCAGCCTGCTGGCAAATGGAATGATCTTGGGGCTCATCTGTCTGGACATCAAACTGCACACCCCCATGTACTTCTTCCTCTCACACTTGTCTGTCATTGACATATCTTACGCTTCCAACAATGTCCCCAAGATGCTGGCAAACCTAGCAAACCAGAAAAGAACCATTTCCTTTGGCCCTTGTGTAATTCAGGTGTTTCTGTATTTGACTTTCGCTGCCACAGAATGCCTGATTTTGGTGGTGATGTCCTATGATAGGTACGTGGCCATCTGTCACCCCCTACGTTACACCATCATCATGAACTGGAGGGTGTGCACTGTCCTGGCCATAGCTTCCTGGGCATGCGGGTTTATCCTTGCCATTGTACATGCCATTCTCCTTCTAAGGCTGCCTTTCTGTGGCCCCCTGAAAGTGAACCACCTCTTCTGTGAAATCCTATCTGTCCTTAAGCTGGCCTGTGCTGACACCTGGATCAACCAAGTGGTCATCCTTGCTGCCAGTGTGTTTGTCTTAGTTGGGCCCCTTTTCTTCATGCTGGTCTCCTACATGCGCATTATCTGCACCATCCTGAAGATCCGGTCCAGAGAAGGCCGCAGAAAGGCCTTCTCCACCTGCTCCTCCCACCTCTGCGTGGTAGGGCTCTTCTTTGGCATAGCCATGGTGGTTTACATGGTCCCAGACTCCAAGCAACGAGAGGAGCAGGAGAAAATGCTGTCCCTGTTTCACAGCCTTTTCAATCCAATGCTGAACCCCTTAATCTACAGTCTGAGGAACGCTCAGGTGAAAGATGCCTTCTACAAAGCACTGCAGAGGAAGAGGGCCAGGTGACAGGTGGAGAGATCTATTGGTTGAGTGAGATTTTTCCTTTTAAGATCTCTGGTCTGATGATGAAAGAAACTGAGGAAATTTCCCAATAAGAAGTTTGTTATAAAAATGATAATCATCCAAATTCTGGCTCTAAAAATAGGGCAAATTCTTGGACAGGCATATCCTCTAAGGTTGAGAAGCCTTTTTAGGAGATTGGACGGCTGAATTACCAGAATATTTGATCTTTCTTTAAAAAATGTGAAAGCCTCTTTTTTTTAAAAAACCAGAAGAATTAAGTGGAGGTAAAATATATATTAGTTTTAAAGGTAAGAAAATTACATCAACACCTTACTTTGGTGTCTCATTTTGAACATACGTGACTTTTTTATCATCCCTTTGTGGTACATGGGAATGGGACAGGCAAACTAATACCAGAAGAAAGAACTTCCAAAGTGCACTTGAAATTGAACACAAGGTAATATTACAGAGTGATGTACATTTACCTCGCCAATTTTAAGGCTAATAAAATAAATGACTAAGAAAATCTAAACCCCTTGATGGAATAGCTTAGAAGTAAAAAGAAAAATGGTGCAGGAGTGGGCAATGTTTTGTTCTTTTACACATAATATTGGTATCAGTTAGAGCTACACAATGGCAAATAACAACAACAAAGAGAAAAGAGTTGAGGATACTTCATTCTTACCAGAAAATATATAAACTATCGTAAAATATATTTAGAGATTCAGTATTCGGTAAAATGAATGAAATCCATTTGTCAGTCATTAAAAGGTCCGTTAAATGAACCTTGCTCTACCTTTACCCTTCCCTTGGGTTATAAACCTGCCAATAAGGCAGGTTTGATCAGCTGGTCAGGTTCTTGAAAATTTTCACACCAAAATTTTTGTACTGCCTGCCAACTTTTCTGAACATGATATGGCGTGACATCTTTCAACATGAGACAATGTTAATATAACCATCTACCATGGAGCCGATTACAAATCATAACCCATCTAAGTTGTTGTTAAGTGCCCTTTAGTCAATTCTCACTCATTGATGTTGTTGTCGTTAGCTGCCATCGAGTCAGTTCCAACTTATAGTGACCCTACGTACAACAGAATGAAACATTGCCCAGTACTGCACCATTCTCACATTCGTTATGCTTGAGCTCACTGTTGCAGTCACTGTGTCAATCCATCTCATTGAGGGCCTTCCTCTTTTTCGGTGACCCTCTGCTTTATGAAGCATGTTGTTCAGAGACTTATCTGTCCTGATAACATGTCCAAAGTATACAAGATGTAGTCTCTCCGTTCTTGCTTCTAGGAGCATTCTGGTTGTGCTTCCAAGGTTTGTTCATTCTTTTGGCAGTCCATGTTGTTGTTGTTAGGTGCTGTTGAGTCAGTTTCGACTCATAATGACCCTATGTACCACAGAACAAAACACTGCCTGGTCCTGAGCCATCCTTACAATCGTTGTTATGTTTGAGCCCACTGTTGCAACCACTATGTCAACCCATCTCATTGAGGGTCTTCCTCTTTTCCGTTGACGCTGTACTTTACCAAGCATGGTGTCCTTCTCCAGAGACTGATCCCTCCTGACAACATGTCCAAAGTATGTAAGATGCAGTCTCTCCATCCTTGCCTCTAAGGAGCATTCTGGCCTCACTTCTTCCAAGACAGATTTGTTCCTTCTTTTGGCAGTCCATGGTATATTCAATATGCTTCGCCAACACCACAATTCAAAGGCATCAACTCTCCTTTGGTCTTCCTTATTCATTGTCCAGCTTTTACATGCATATGATGTGATTGAAAATATCATGGCTTGGGTCAGGCACACCTTAGCCTTCAAGGTGACATCTTTCCTTTTCAACCCTTAAAAGAGGTCCTTTGCAGCAGATTTCTTCAATGCAATACATCTTTTGATTTCTTGACTACTGCTTCCATGGGTGTTGATTGTGGATCCAAATAAAATGAAATCCTAGATAACTTCAATCTTTTCTCTGTTTATCAGGGTGTGTTTTATTGGTCCAGTTGTGAGGATTTTTGTTTTCTTTATGTTGAAGTTTAATCCATACTGAAGGCTGTGGTCTTTGATCTTCATTAGTAAGTGCTTCAAGTCAAGTCCTCATCACTTTCAGCAAGCAAAGTTGTGTCATCTGCGTATCTCAGGTTGTTAATGAATCTTCCTCCAATCCTGATGCCCCATTCTTCATATAGTCCAGCTTCTTGGATTATTTGCTCAGCATATAGATTGAATAAGTATGATAAGAGGATACAACCCGAATGCACACCTTTCTTGACTTTAAATCAGGCAATATCCCCTTGTTCTGTCCAAACAATTGGCTCTTGATCTAAGTATAGGTTCCTCATGAGCACAATTACGCGTGTTCTGGAATTCCATTCTTAGCAATATTATCCATATTTGTTATGATTCACACAGTTGAATGCCTTTGCATAGTCAATAAAACACAGATAAACATCCTTCTGGTTCATGGCAGTCCATGATATATTCAATATTCTTCGCCAAAACCACAATTCAAAGATCTCAATTCTTCTTCAGTCTTCCTTATTCATTGCTGAGCTTTCGCATGCATTTTAGGTGATTGAAAATACCATGGATTGAGTCAGGCAAATCTTAGTCTTTTTCCTTTTATCATAATGTCTCTAATCGGTCCAGTTGTGAAGATTTTTGTTATATTTAAGTTGAAATGTAATCCATACTGAAGGCTGCAGTTTTTGATCTTCATCAGTAAATGCTTCAAGCCCTCTTCACTTTCAGCAAAGTTGTGTCATCTGCATAATGCAGGTTGTTAATGATCTTCCTCCAATCCTGATGCCTCATTCTTCTTCATATAGTCCAGCTTCTTGGATTATTTGCTCGGCATACAGATTGAATACTTGTGGTGAAAGATACAACCCTGATACACATCTTTCCTGACATTAAACCATGCAGTATCCCCTTGTTCTGTTGGAACAACTGCCCGTTGATCCATGTACAGGTTCCTCAAGAGCACAATTAAGTGTTCTGGAATTCTCATTCTTTGCAATGTTATCCATAATTTGTTATGATCCACACAGTGGACTGCCTTTGCATAGTCAATAAAACACAGGTAAACATCCTTCTGGTATTCTCTGCTTTTAGCCAGCATACATCTAACATCAGCAATGATATCCCTTACTTCACCCCTCTTCTGAATCTAGCTTGAATTTCCTGCAGTTCCCTGTCGATGTGCTGCTACAGTCACTTTTGAATGATCTTCAACAAAATTTTACTTGTGTGTGATATTAATGATATTGTTCAATAATTTCCACATTCAGTTGGGTCACCTTTCTTGGGAATAGGCACACATATGGATCTCTTCAGTAGGCTGGCCAGGTAGCTGTCTTCCAAATTTCTTGGCATGGATGAGTGAGCACTTCCAGCACTGAACTCATTTGTTGAAACATCTCAATTGATATTCCGTCAATTCCTGGAGCCTTGTTCTTCGCCAATGCCTTCAGGGCAGCTTGGACTTCCTCCCTCAGCACCATCGGTTCCTGATCATATGCCACCTCTTGAAATGGTTGAACGTTGACTAATTCTTTTTGGTATAATGACTGTGCGTATTCCCTCTATCTTCTTTTGATGCTTCCTGCATCATTTAATATTTTCTCCTTAGAATCCTTCACTATTGGAACTCAAGGCCTGAATTTTTTCTTCAGTTCTTTCAGCTTGAGAAATGCCAAGCATGTTCTTCCCTTTTGGTTTTCTATCTCCAGGTCTTTGCACATGTCTTTATAATACTTTGTCTTCTCAAGCTTACCTTTGAAATCTTCTGTTCAGTTCTTTTAGTTCATCATTTCTTCCTTTCACTTTTGCTACTTGATGTTCAAGAGGAAGTTTCAGAATCACTTCTGACATTCATTTTAGTCCTTTCTTTCTTTCCTGTCTTTTTAATAGCCTCTTACTTTCTTCATGTTTGATGTCCTTGATGATAGCCCACAACTCATCTGGTCTATGGTCATTAGTGTTCAACATGTCAAATCTATTCTCGAGATGGTCTCTAAATTCAGATGGGATATGCTCAAGGTTGTACTTTGGCTTTCGTGGACTTGTTCTAATTTTCCTCAGTTTCAACTTGAAATTGCAGATGAGCAATTGATGGTCTGTTCCACAGTAGACCCCTGACCTTGTTCTGACTGATAATATTGAGGTTTTCCGTCGTCTCTTTCCACAGATGTAGTCAGTTTGATTCCTGTATATTCCATCTGGCAAGGTCCATGTGCAGTGTCACCATCTTTGTTGTTGAAAAAAGGTATTTGCAATGAAGAAGTTGTTGGTCTTGCAAAATTCTATCATGTGATTTCAGCAATGTTTCTACCACCAAGGTCATATTTTCCAGCTACTGATCCTTCTTTTGTTTCCAACTTTTGCTTTCCAATCACCAGTAATTATCAATGTACCCTGATTACAGGTTAGATCAGTTGGAGGCTGCTGAAGTTGTTAAAAATCTTCAAGTTCTTCGTCTTTGGCCTTAAACTTAGGTGAATAAATTTGAATAATAATCTTATTAACTGGTCTTCCTTGTAGGTGTATGGATATTATTCTATCACTGACAGCGTTGTACTTCAGGATAGATCTTGAAATGTTCTCTTTGACAATGAATCCAACACCATTCCTCTTCGAGTTGTCATCCCCAGCATAGTAGACTATATGATTGTCTGATTCAAAATGGCCAATATCAGTCCATTTCAGCTCATTAATGCCTAGGATATCGATGTTTATGCATTCCATTCCATTTCTGACGATTTCCAATTTTGCTAGATTCATATTTCATACGTTCCAGGTTCCGATTATTAATGGATATTTGCAGCTGTTTCTTCTCATTTTGAGTTGTACCACATCAGCAAATGAAGGTCCTGAAAGCTTGACTCCATCCACATCAGTAAGGTCGACTCTACTTTAAGGAAGCAGTTCTTCCCTAGTCATTTCGAGTGCCTCCCTACCTGAACCTATAGGAAGGAGTAAAGTTTCACCATAGGGTTACCAAAGCTGTAAATCCTTATGGAATCGGACTGTCACACCTTCCTCCTGTGGAGCAGCTGGTGGATCTGAACTGTCGACCTTTTGGTTAGCAGCTAAGCACTTAACCACTGGACCATCAGGGATCCCTAACATTGATATGTTGCTGTTATTTGTCATCAAATTGTTTCCGATGTTGTACATGGCAACCCTATGTACAACAAAACTAAACACTGCCCGGTCCTGGGCCATCCTCACAATCATTGCTTTGTTTGAGCCCATTGTTGCAGCCACTGTGTCAATCCACCTGTTTGAGGTCTTCCTTTTTTTAGCTGACCCTCTACTTTACCAAACATCATTTTCTTCTCCAAGGACTGGTCCTTCCTGATGATATGTCCAAAGTCTCGCCATCTTCGTGTATAAGGTGTATTCTTTCTGTTCTTTTTCCAAGACAGCTTTGTCTGTTCTTCTGGCAGTCCATGGTATATTTGATATTCTTCACCAACACCGTAATACAAAGGCATCAGTTCTTCTTGGGCCTTCCTTATTCATTGTTCAGCTTTCACATGCATATGAGGAGATTGAAAATACCATAGCTTGGTCAGGCACACCTTAGTCCTCTAAGTGACACTGATAGAGTCATTGTTTCTCTTTCATGGTATCAAAAGTCCTCTGGATTTGTGAAACCAATTGAGCAACTGTCTTTATAATGCTAACAATGATAAAATAAGTGAGGGCTGCTTTCTGATTAGGTATTAGCCATGGCATTTATTTTTGAATGTAGTATATTTACTATGGACTTTAATTTTAATAACTGAGATTTCCTTTGGGTGTGCATTTGTTTCAAATAAGTCACTAATTTATCTTTCTATTTTTATTAGGGCACCTGACAAAGTTCTAAAACACCTTTACTTTCACAACATACTAAAATTATGATCAAACCCAAAAAACACAGTTACTCTTAGTAAAGGTGTAACCTTTTAAACCTTTGGCAAGTAAACACGCTATGCTCAAGCTAGCAAATTAACCATTTTAGCAGAATGAATGTTTGCAAAGAGGCACTTTCTGCATAACTATTTAGAAGTTAAAGGATATACAATACAAAGGTTACATTGACTATTTTTTAAGATATAAGATATAATCTCATATCAAAGCTGATTAAGGGAGTATCAATCAAGCTAGGATGGTAATGCTTAGAATTCGAACAACTTCTAGACAATCAGGAGGTTTCATTCCATGTCATAGCAACCGTATAGGACAGGGTAGAACTACTCCATAGGGTTTCCAAGGCTGTAATCGTTACGGAAGCAGATTGCCACATCTTTATTCTGCAGAGAAACTGCTGGTGGGTTCGATCTGCAGATATTTCAGTTACCAGCCAAGTGGTTAACCACTGAGCTACCAGCGTTCTTTATACTTAAGTAGAAACACTGTTTAAGCAAATATTTAAAATTACTGGGAGCATCTTAAGTAAACATGAAAAAGACAGGATTTTAACATGAAAGGACTGATTTTAATAGAGCATGCTATATGATTCTGTCCTCTCAAATATCTATTATAATTCTTGTAAAAAAAAAAAACAGTGGTTTCACTGAAGTTCTCAATATACATTTACAGGTAATCTATGTTCATTTTCAAATAGTACTATACTGCTTTACAGGTAGTTATTGCTAGTAGAGGTACTGCAAGCACCTTATACAAAAATGTTAACAAAAATATTCCTCCTGTCCTTTATAATTTTGCTGTCATTCATTTCACATATTGACAATCACCAAACACATTGTTGCTATTATCACCTTGAGGAAAAATTAAAAAGTTAACATTTGCTTCATCTGGGTGAGAGTATGTGAGAGTCCTTTATATAATTTTGACACTTTTCTGTAAGTTTGAACTTATTTTACAATAAAATATTTAAAACAAAGGCAAGATGATCCAGGAAATATCTGTAGAGGAACCACTTGCCTTATCTGAGTCCCAAGACATACATCAGAGACACTCAAGGTTTTTGAGAAAGTTATATCAGCATAAACACTGCCAGTGTGGAACGAAACGATCAGAAAAAGGGTGAAATCAAATGAGGATTTTTGCCTCCAATATTTAATAGGGAGGAAACAGGCTGATAAAACTACTCAGTGGCAGCCACATGCTATGCTTCTTAAACAAGGAAGGGAAAGTCAGAGGCCGAATTGGGGCTCCAGATAGGAGAACTTCAAGCCACAAAGACTATTTTCAGTCCTGAAAATCTAAAAGATTTTTCCCTGCAGGATTTCAAAATTGCTTGAGACTATCAATTATTTATTTTTTCCATGTTCTCCCTTTTTAAATGAAATGTCTAAAACTGGTGTCTTATGCCTTTTCCACCATTGTGCCTTGGGAGCAGAAAAGGTGTTTTCTAGTTTCACAGATCTACGAATGGAGAAGAATTTTGACCCAAAATAGATCACAATCTGAGTCTCACCTATACCTGCTTTACATGATGAGATTTGGGACTTCTGAGTTTATAATATTTAGATGAAATTTTGGACTTGATGTAATGATGCAATGGGTTGAGACTTATGGAGACCAGGAGAAATGCAAATGTATTTTGTATGTGGGATGGACATCAATATTTGGGGGTCAGAGAATGAACTGTGTGTTAGACATAAAATGAGCTCCCAGTATCTCATTGTTCTGTTCAAACTACTGCCTTTTGATCTATGTACAGGTTTCTCATGAACACAATTAGACAAAAACCAGAAACCAAACCCATTGCCATCAAGTTGATTCCAACTCCTAGCGACCCTATAGTACAGGGTAGAACTGCCCCATAGAGTTTCCCAAGAGCATCTGGTGGATTTGAACTGCTGACCTTTTGGTTAACATCCATAGCTCTTAACCACTATGCCAGCAGGGTTTCCATGAGCACAATTAAGGGTCCCGGAATTCCCATTCTTCACAATGTTATCCATAATTTGTTATGCTCCACACAGTTGAATGCCTTAACATAGTCAATAAAACACAGGTAAACATTCTTCTGGTATTCTCTACTTTCAGCCAGGTTGTATTTGACATCACCAGTGATATACCTGTTTCAAGTCCTCTTCTGAAACCAGTTGAATTTCTGGCATTTCCCTGCCAATATACTGCTGCGACTGCTTTTGAATGATATTCAGTAAAATTTTACTTGTGTGTGATTTTAATGATATTGTTCGATAATTTCCACATTCACTTGGATCACCTTCCTTTGGAATGGGTGCAAATATGGATCTCTTCCAGTTGGTTGGCCAGATAGTTGTCTTCCAAATTTCTTGGCATAGATGAGTGACCACCTCCAGCGCTGCATCTAATTGTTGAAACATCTCACTTGGTATTCTGTCAATTCCTGGAGACTTGTTTCTAACCAATGCCTTCTTCCTCCAATGTCATCAGTTCTTGATTGAATGTTACTTCTAGGGTCATTATCAGTAAGAATCAACTCAATGTCAGCTCAATGGCAATGGGTTTTAAATGGTTGAACTTCAACCAATTCTTTTTGGTACAATGACTGTGTATTTCCTTCCTTCTTCTTTTGATGCTCCCTGTGTTGTTTAATATTTTCCCCATAGAATCCTTCAATATTGCAACTCGAGGCTTGGATATTTTCTTTAGTTCTTTCAGCTTGAGAAATGCTGAGCGTGTTCTTCTGTTTCGATTTTCTAACCCCAGGTCTTTGGAAATGTCATTACAATACTTTGTCTTTGTCAAGCTACCCTTTGAAATTTTCTGTTCAATTTTTTACTTTATTCTTTCTTCCTTTAGCTTTAATTACTTGATATTCAAAAGCCAGATTCAGAGTCTCTCCTGACATCCATTTTCGCCTTTTCTTTCTTTCCCGTTTTTTTAATGACCTCTTACTTTTTTCAAATATGATGTCCTTGATATCATTCCATAACTTGTCTGGTCTTTGGTCATCAGTGTTCAATGTGTCATATCTATTCTTGAGATGGTCATAAATTCAGGTGGGATATATGCAAGGTTGTGCTTTGGCTCTCATGGATTTAGGCCAATTTTCTTTAGCTTTAGCTTAAACTTGCAAATGAGCAGTTGATAGTCTGTTCCATAGTCAGCCCCTGGCTTTGTTCTGAATGATGACATTGAACTTTTCCATTGTTTCTTTCCACAGACGTGGTTTATCATGAGATCTCCGGTGGTGTTTCTACCACCAAGGCAATATTTTTCAACTACCAATCCTTCTTCTTTGCTTCCAAAGTTCTCATTACCATTACCAGTGATTAGCAAGGCACCTCAACTGCATGTTTGATTGATATCAGACTGCAGAAGTTAGTAAAATCTTCAATTTCTTCATCTTTGGCCTTAGTGGTTGGTGTGTAAATTTGAATAATAGTCATATTAACTGGTCTTTCTTGTAGGTGTAAGGATGTTATCCTATCACTGACAGCGTTGTATTTCAGGATAGATCTTGAAATGTTCTTTATTGAAGATGAAAGGAATGCCATTCCTCTTCAAGTTGTCATTCCATGCATAGTACACTATATAATTGTTTGATTCAAAACAGCCAATAGCATTGCATTTCAGCTCACTAATGCCTAAGATGTTGATGTTTATGCATTCCATTTCTTTTTTGATGATTTCCAATTTTCCTAGATTCATACTTCGTACATGCAATCAGGATGTATTGATAGTTACTAAAAAAAAAA
The DNA here is from genome assembly GCF_024166365.1 of Elephas maximus indicus. Classification (NCBI taxonomy): domain Eukaryota; kingdom Metazoa; phylum Chordata; class Mammalia; order Proboscidea; family Elephantidae; genus Elephas; species Elephas maximus. Next base: position 5,652,907 of record NC_064826.1, read on the forward strand.
AAAAAAAAAAAATTTTTTTTTTTTTTTTTGTGGCTGGAATTTGAAAGACCAAATTCAAAGAAGGATCAGTAGCTGGAAAATATGATCTTGGTGATAAAAACAATGATAGAGATCACATGATAGAATTTTTCAAGACCAATGACTTCTTCATTGCAAAGACTTTTTTCACCAACATGAATGGTGACTATACACGTGGATCTCACCAGATGAAATACAGAGGAATCAAATCAACTACATCTGTGGAAAGAGATGATAAAAAAGCTCAATATCACCACTCAGAACAAGGCCAGATACTAACTGCAGAGCAGACCATCAGTTGCTCATATGCAAGTTCATGGTGAAACTGAAGAAACTTAGAACAAGCCCGCAAGAGAGCCAATGTAGAACTTCGAGCATTTCTCACCTGATTTTGGAGACCATCTCAAGAATAGATTTGACAGGTTGAACACTAATGACCAAAGACCAGACAAGTTGTGGAATGACATCAAGGGCATTATACATTAAGAAAATAAGGGGCCATTAAAAAGAGAGGAAAGAAAGAAAACACTAAAATGGATGTCGAAAGAGACTGAAAGTTGCTTTTAATTGTTGAATGGCTAAAGAGAAAGGAAGAAATGATGAAGTAAAACAACTGAACAGGAGATTTCAAAGACCTGGCGAAAGAAAACCAAAAGGGGAGAACACGCTTGGCATTTCTCATGCTGAAAGAACTGAAGAAAAAATTCAAGCCTTAAGTTGCAATATTGAAAGATTCTACAAGGAAATATTAAGCGATGCAGAAAGCATCAAAAGAAATAAGTCAGATTCTTAAGGTGGAGAATGGGGCTGAAATTAGAGACAAAATGTGACACAAAACTGAAGTCAGATAAATAGCTGGACCTACCTTTTATAGAAAATCCTCACAACTGGACCAATTAAACAATATCTTAATAAAGGGATAAGAAACTGAAATTGTCAATGATTTCATTCTACTTGAATCAACAATCAACGTCCATGGATGTGTCAGTCAAGAAATTAAATAATGTTTTGCATTAGCCTAATATGCTGCAAAAGACCTCTATAAAGTTTTAAGAAGCGAAAATGTCACTTTGATGACTAAGGTGCACCTAAACCATGCCACAGTTTTTTCAATCACCTCAAAAGGTGGATAGTGAAAAAGGAAGACAGAAGAATCGATGCACTAAAACTGTGGTATTGGAGAAGAACACTGAATATACTGTGGACTGCTAGACAAGTGAACAAATCAGTCTTAGAAGAAATCTAACCAGAATGTTCCTTAGAGGTGAGGGTGGTGAGATTTTGGCTCACTTCAAAAAAAATTTTTTTTTTCTTCTGTTGGGCATGTCCTCAGGAAAGACCAGTTGCTAGAAAAGGAAACCATGGTTGGTAAAGTAAAGGGTCAGTAAAAACAAGGGAAACCCTCAATGAGGTGGACTGACATAGCAGTCGCAACATAAACAGGGAACTGCCAGAAATTCAAGCCAGATTTAGAAGAGGACATGGAACCATGGATATCATTGCTGATGTCAGATGGATCTTGGCTGAAAGGAGAGAATACAAGATGTTTACCAGTGTTTTATTGACTATGCAAAGGCATTTGACTGTGTGGATCATAACAAATTATGGATAACATTGGGAAGTATGGGATTCCAGAACACTTAATTGTGCTCATGAGGAACCTGTAGTTGACCAAAAGGCAGTCGTTCGAACAGAACAAGGGGATTCTATGTGGTTTAAAATCAGGAAAGGTGTGCATCAGGGTTGTATCCTTTCACCATACATATTCAATCTGTACACTGAGCAAACAATCCAAGAAGCTGGACTATATAAAGAACAGGGCATCAGCGTTGGAGGAAGACTCATCAACAACCTGTGGTATGCAGATGACACAAGCTTGCTTGCTGAAAGTGAAGAGGACTTGAAGCACTTACTGATGAAGCTCAAAGACCACAGCGTTCAGTATGAATTACACCTCAACATAAAGAAAACAAAAATCCTCACAAGTGGAATAATAAGTAACACCATGATAAAAAAAGGTGGTGAAGTTTTGCCGTCCTAGCTTCTAATGAGCATTCTGGCTGTATTTCTTCCAAGACAAATTTGTTTGTTCTTCTGGAAGTCCATGGTATATTCGATATTCTTCACAAACACCCTAATCCAAAGGCATCAATTCTTCTTTGGTCTTCCTTATTTATTGTTCAACTTTCACATGGACATGAGACAGTTGAAAACACCATGGCTTGGGTCAGGTGCACCTTAGTTCTTAAAGTGGTGTCTTGCTTTTGAACAGTACTTTAAAGAGGTTTTTTTTTGCAGCAGATTTGTCCAAAGCAATGCGTCTTTTGATTTCTTGACTGCTGTTTCCACGGGTGTTGATAGTGGATCCAAGTAAGCTGAAATCCTTGACAACTTCAATCTTTTCTCCATTTATCATGACTTTGCTTATTAGTCCAGTTGTGGGGATTTTTGTTTTCTTTATATTGAAGTATAATTCATACTAAAGGCTGTGGTCTTTGATCTTCATCAGTAAGTGCTTCAAGTCCTCTTCACTTTCAGCAAGCAAGATTGTGTCATCTGCACATCACAGGTTATTAACGAGTCTTCCTCCAAACCTGGTGCCTCAATGTTTTTCATAGAGTCCAGCTTCTCAGATATTTACTTAGCATATAGATTGAATGAGTATGATGAAACAATACAACCCTGATGCAAACCTTTCAGGACTTTAGGCCATGCAGTGACCCCTTGTTCTGTTTAAATGGCTGCCTCTTCATCTGTGTGCAGGTTCTGCACAAGCACAATTAAATGTTCTGGAGTTCCTATTCTTGGCAATGTTATCCATAATTCATTATGATACACACAGTGGAATGCCTTTGCATAGTCAATAAAACATATATATTTTGGTTAATACCTAAACAAAAAGATATTCTTGGTTAATATCTATACAAAAGGCAGCCCTACCTTATTTTATCATTGTTAGCATTATAAAGGCAGTTGCTCAATATGGTTTCACAAATCCAGAGGACATTTTGACACCATGACAAGGAATGATGTTGGCTATATCAGTGTTGTCCCATGCTGTTAGATGTCATATCAAACCATCTTCAAATAAATTGGTTCAGGAAGTACAAAAATATTGGTGGGAAAAAATTCAAGTACCTCAACAGGTGATCAGATCTCACTTTATTGTCAATGATTGTAACCCAGGAATAAATGTAAAGGTACAGCAATGTTTAAAACCCTTGTCTTAGGACCATTTAAAGATTTTAAATAGATTTCATTCATTTGACCAAATACTAAAGCTTTAAATTTATTTTAGAATTATTTATATATTTTATGGTAGAATGAAAGTTTCATCAACTTTTTTTCCCTTTACTACTAAATTATTCCATCAAGGAGTTTAGATTTTCTCAGTCATTTATTTCATTGGCTTCACAATTGGTGAGGTAAAACATATGACTCTGTGATATAATCTGTATTCAATTTCAGGTGCACTTTGTAAATTCTGTCTTAATTTGACTGTCCCAGTCCCATCTACCACAAGGTGATGATAAAAAGTCACATATGTCCAAAGTGAGAAGCCAAAGTAATATTTTGATGTAATTTCTTACATTTAAAACAAACATATTTTTCTCCACATATTAATATTTCTAGTTTGTAGAAAAAGGATATCAGTGTTTTTTTAAAAAGATGATATATTCAGATTATTTTTTAGTCCCGTCTCCCGACATGGCTTTTCAACCTTAGAGGATACGAATGTCCTTTGAATTTTGCCTATCTTCAGAGCCAGAATTTGGACAATTGCTATTTTTATATCAAATGTCTAATTGAGAAATTTCCCTCAGTTTTTTGCAAACCACAGCTCTTAAAAGGAAAATCCTCACCCAACCAACACTTTGCCCTCTTTCACTTGGCCCTCTGCTTCTGCAGTGCTCTGTAGAAGGCGCTCTTCACCTGAGCATTCCTCAGGCTGTAGATGAGGGGATTCAGCAAGGGGTTGAAGAGCCCATAAAACAGGGACAGGATTTTCTGTTGCTCCTCTCGTTGATTAGAGTCTGGGGCCATATAAACCACCATGGCTATGCCAAAGAAGAACCCAACCACACAGAGGTGGGAGGAGCAGGTGAAAAAGGCCTTCCTACGGCCCTCCCCTGACTGGATTCTCAAGATAGCCAAGAGGATGTGTGTGTAAGAAACCAGCATTAAGCAAAGTGGCACAACTAAGAGAAACACACAGGCAGTAAAGATGACAACTTCATTAATCCAAGTGTCAGCACAGGCCAGCTTGAGAACTGATAGGATTTCACAGAAGAGGTGGTTCACTCCCCGAGGCCCAGAAAACGGCAGCCTTAGAAGGAGAATTACATGTACTAGGGCCACGACAAACCCAAATGCCCAGGAAGCAATGGCCAGGGCAGTGCACACCCTCCAGCTCATGATTACAGTGTACTGGAGGGGGTGGCAGATGGCTACGTACCTATCATAAGACATCACCACCAAAATCAGACACTCCGTGTGAGCAAAATTCAGATACAAAAATGTCTGCATTATGCATGGGGTAAAGGATATGAGTTTTTTCTGATTCCCTAGGTTTGCCAGCATCTTGGGGACACTGTTGGAAGCATAGGAGATATCAATGACAGCCAAGTGTGACAGGAAGAAGTACATGGGAGTGTGCAGTCTGGAGTTCAGCCAAATGAGCCCCAAGATCATTCCATTTGCCAGCAGGCTGAAGGCGTAGAACAGGGAGAAGATCCAGAAGAGGAACACTTCCATCTCTGCATGGAGCTGGAGTCCCAACAAGATAAATTCTGTGACCCGTGTTTGGTTGCCCCTCATTCCTTCAGGACAATCTGTCAAGGACAGAAGTGTGATAGAAAGGTCAGATCTGGGAAATCAATGAAAATTAGAGTAATTTATCTAAAAATGAGTTCAGAGAGGTTGCATGCTTCTGCCTACATCATGCCTTTCCCTTCTTACCTTCAGTTTATATTATTATTGTGAAATAAATTCAATCTTTCTGAAAGTGTCAAGAATTTTACACAGGGCTCCCATACACCTTCATGCAGATTCAGCAAACATTGACATCTTTTTCTTATGTATCATTCTCTTTTACATATTATTATTTTTTCTGACCTATTTGAGAGTAAGCTGTAGGCATGATTCCCATTTATCCTTAAGTTCCTCATGTTCCCCCACAAATAAGGACATTCATTAACCTTGTTACTATTGTTAAGTGCCTTGGAGTTGGTTCTGACTCATACAGATACTACAAGACAGAGTAGAACTGCCCCATAGTGTTATTCACTAACCTAATCAAAATATAATTGTCAAAATCAATATTTAATATTTACGTGATTCTCTTTTCTAACCTACAGTATTCTCCTACCAACCTCCCTAGCCTGGGACCCAATATAAGAGTACCTTTAATCATGTTTTATGTGGAATGATTACTCAGTTTTTCTTTGCCTTTCATTGTATTGATATTTTTGATGAGTATAGAGCGGTTGTTTTGTTGAATGTCCTTCATATTGAGATTGTCCAATGTTGTTTCATGTTTTGATTCAGATAATACATTTTCTGCGGGAAAAAAAAAATCAGTATCCTCCTCAGCACATTCCATTAATAGATGCATGATCTTAATTTGTCTCATTACTGTTGATGCCAACTTGGATCGATTGGTTAAAGTAACAGTTCCAATATAAAATTTTTATTTTTCCTTAGTGAAATTTCTGGGGACACCCGTTAAAATTGCTATATAAATTCCTTGTTCCTCATAAAACTTTCTGCCATGAGTTTTAGTATCTTTAGATTTTCTTGCTTAATTCAATTGCTGGTACTAATGGTTACAAAATTTTCTGACTCTATCTTTTTTTTTCTTTTAGTTTGGCAATTACACTATGAGAAAAGACTTCATCTATCTATTGTGTGTCTGTCTCTATCTGTCCTATCATCTATCCATTTCTAGTCATCCATCCGTCATCCATCTATTTACCTGGCTACTTACCTATTAGTATGGGCTTTTTTTTATTGTTATTAAATGGGTAATTATCTATTACTGTCATTATTTTGATGCTTAAGTTGTTCTAGATTTGGTTCAGTTGGCTTCTGTGCCTATTTAAACATGTTCCCATACATTTCTTTTTTAAATACGTTTTTTAATTATACTAGATATGTGTAACAAAACATTTGTCATTTCAACAATCTTCACATGTGCAGTTCAGTGACATTAAATATGTTTATCATGTTCCCATAATTAAGTACTTCCTCACTTCTTTCTGTATAACTAGATGTTTCAGGATTATCTTATACATTCCCTACTTTAGCCATGGAATCACCCATTTCTCCAGAAAACTCTGGTTCTTTTTCTAGGATAATCACATTTAAAAAACAATATCTAAGGGACAGACAGGAGGGAGGGAGGGGAAAGGAAGACACAATGATTAGGGGACAATCCTGGGTTATCTGGGTGATCCCTAAATCCAATGGCAGGTGTCCTTATAAAAGAAAGACAGAGGGAGATTTGAAATGGACAGATGAGAAGGCACACAGATAAGGTGCAGAGAGTGATTTGAAATTGCTGGCCTTGGCAATTGGAGTGATGTAGCCATTAGCCAAGGAAAGCCAACCCCCGCCAGAAGCTGGAAGATGCAAGGAACCAACTCTCACCTAGAGCCCCGGAGGAAGCGCAACCCTTCCAGATTTCTACTAGTGGCCTCCAGGTCTGTGAGGAATGAATGTATATTGTTTGCAGTCACCAGGTTTGTGGTAATTTGTTACAGCAGCCCTAGGAAACTAGCACCGTATTTGTACCTGCTTTGAACTGATGCTTAGAAGAAGACAATTTCCGGGTGATGGCTCTATGGAGCAATGTCTTCACGTGAAGGTAAAATAACCAAAAAAGAAGCTTTGTGGACACATATGACAGTGTTTCAAACTTTTCAAAATCATGATGGATTAGATGGGCAGTAGCTTTTTATAAACAATGCCTCAGATGAGACGGAGAGAAAAAGTCTTACATTCTTTCATTCTCATAAATATAATTGCATTTGGAAGGATTCTATATAAACGTGCATTGAGTTTGTAACCTTAATTTTTGCTACAATTACAGGATGTTCCTATAGTGTACAAAGTGGGGGATAGCAACATCAGTCTTGCAAAATTTTGCTTACTCGCGCTGAATGCAATAAGCAATGTCTGAAACACATTTAATCTCCAACATAATAGATACTAATATTATGTGAGGTAATGCAAATGATTGTTACCCTGTAGGAACATTTGTATCCTGACTTTTAGTTTAGTTATTTTTGTGTCTGAATCAACAAATCCTTTTATCTTCATTTTTGTTGCCATCATTTCTATTTTGATATTAAAAAATAAAAAAAAGTGAAGACGGATTAAAATGCTTGAGAAGCTACAGCACGTGGATAAAGAAGAAAATATCTCAGTAGAGATGCTGAAGTTTGAAGTTTCTCCTTCCCAATGGAGTTAATAAAAACAACAGCAGCTCAAGAAACAAAAGGTTTACATGGTCTGTATGTGGAATTCTCCACCTGTGTCTTAGCTAGGGGAGCTTTGTCTTCTCTCTCCAATTCCAGTGAACAGAATAGGCACTTTTTCTATTCAATTTTCTGAAGAGAAAATTTTTATATAAAATATAGTGATTTCAGAGACTGATAATTAGTAAGATAAGGTGATAATTGGTGACAGTTCCAGTAGGAAATAACTATATGGCCAACTTACTCCTTGGAGCTTCAGCAAGGAAAAGCCTTTACTGCAACTGTAACTAGAATTTTCCATTGACAAAAGGTTTCTCTGGACATCACTATCTTAATTTACGGCGGGTGATATACAAAGTCCTTTCATTAATTTTGTTATCTCAGAGCCTTTTCCAGAGACTTGTCCAGATATAAAGCCTGTCATTCTCTGAGCCCCTTCTCACTGACGACGCTAACCTAGCTCAGGCCACCACCTCATCACACTGAAGTGAGGGTGAGAGATGCAGGGGGAGCCAGGGGACCCCTGCCTGCCACAGCATAGTGGGCATAAACTCCACAGGGTGAAGGGCATCTAGGTGTCTATTCCCTCTACCTGGGATAGGTCACACAGGAATGCCATGGTCGTCACATAGCCATGGCGATTTCTGCTCCCATCCTGTCCTATTTCATCTACTTGCACGGAAAACAACCACCAGCCCAAAGGAATCCCTTCTACCTAAGGAGAAGTTAGCACTGGCTTTGCCCTCAGGAATCTACTTGACCTAGAATGAGCCCCACAGATGTGAGTTAAGTACCTTTAGGATGGGCATAGAATCCAGCTCCCTCTAGGAAGCTCAGAGGATGAAATTCCAGATACGGGAGCATTGACTGCCCTTGGTGCAGGCTCTTCAGTGAACCTCCAGGAGCAGAGGTTTTACTTTAGAATCAGTGGAATAAACACATTCTTGAGTGTCTACTGAGAATTCCAATTCCCAAAGGATCATAAGACATCACAGCTGTCTACCTTCTCCCTGAGGAGGGATAAAAAGGATCCCTGAATCTTCTCCCTGGAGGATATAGTGGATTGTGTCTGACTGTCCTTGGGGGAAAACTCTAGGAAATGGGCAGGGCAGATATTGGTATCCCACTGAATCTACACCGATTTCCAAATATCTCAAGGGTCAAGTACACTTGACCTAAGAACTCTAAGAGAGATATAACAGATTACTGTATCCAAATTATCTAAATTATTAAACTTCTATGAATTCTTACTTCCCTGAAATTCCCATGAAGGTATATGAGAGACTTTGACTCCCAGATAATTGAGAGGTGGTTTCCCAACAAACACATTCTGATAACTCTACATAAGAATAGAAAACCAAAACCAAACCCATTGCCATCGAGTTGATTCTGACTTGTAGTGAACCTAGGACAGAGAAGAACTACCCCATAGGGTTTCCAAAGCTGTAATCCTTATGGAAGCAGACTGCTACACATTTCTCTCAAAGAGTGGCTAGTGAGTTTTGGTTAGCAGCTGAGTGTTTAACCACTATACCTCCAAGGCTCCTGTGCTTAGGGATAGATCCTCCCAAAACCAAGCCGTGAGTCCATCTGCAGTAGGACATGATAGATACTTATAATGGTTTGTAATAGCCATACATCCCAATTATTGGGCCCTTAGTGTATTTCATAGGATGTGTCAAATACTTTCCATGGACTATACAGCTCAACTCAACTATCATTCCTTATTTTCTAGATGAGGAGACTAAATTTAAGTGTACTAACCCAGCAGTCCTTTAAGTGTGGTCCAGGGACTTCTTGGAATCCCCAAGAATGTTTCAAAGGGTCTATGAGATCCAAATAATTTTTATAACAATATTGAGGCAATTTTTGCCTTTTTTCACTCTCATTCTCTTATGACTGTACAGTGGGGTTTTCTGGAGGCTACACCACACGTTATACTGCAACATACAAAATGCAGGAGAAGATATAAAAATCTAGCTGAACTCTGTTAAGACAAGCCAGAAAATAAAATGCAAAAAAATGTAAAATAATGCTACTCTTTAATTTTGCAAAATTTTGCTAAATATATTAACATATAATGGATTCATTTTAAAAAATGAATTTTAAAATACATATTTAATAAAATATCTGTTTTAATTTCTAATATGATAAATATCAACAAATATAACTAAACCAAAAACCAAACCCACTGCCGTGGATTCCGACTCATAGCGACCCTATAGGACAGAGTAGAACTCAGCAACAAATTAACACAAATTTAGTCGCCTAACAGCACGTGTCCACATCTCACTGTTTCTGCAGGTCACAATTGCTGGGACAGGTTGGCTGGGTTCTCTGCACAGGCCTCACAACTGAAACAAGGTTTCTGGGGGTCTGCCATCAGCACCGGAGGCTTCAGGTGTTTTCCAACACCAATGGTTGTTGGCAGAATTCACTTCCTTGTAATTGTAGAACTAGGGTCTCCACAACTTGTTGTTGGCTAGGAGTGCTCTTAGTTCCCTCTGCCATGCTCTGGTCCTCAACACGGCCTCTCCATCTTCAAACTACCAGTGGTGTGTTGAGTCCTTCACATTCTTCAAATCTCCCTGACTTCCTAATCTGCTACTAAACAGAAGACTCTGTGCTTTTAAAAGCCTTGCCTAATTATATTACCGCAAATTGCGGATTCGAGCCGCCAGCCAATAGTGAGACAGGAGGAGGTAAGCAGGAAGAGGGCTTTATCGAAGACCATGTTCAAGAGGGGGCAAAGTTTCCCCCAGATTCTGTCTGCGCCAAGAGGGCTACAAAAGGGTTTTATAGGGAGAGGGTCAGGGATTAGAAATTCCCAGGAATGTTGATTCTTCTTTGAGGCAGACGTAATGATGAAGTGACTTATTGTTGAAGTCTTGCAGGCCTCTTTACGCCATCCTGGTTTCAGTCACTGGATGGGTCTGGGTTTTGCTCGATTATCTCGGGTACTGATGGTATCGCTCATTGTTTTGTCACCTTGGAGAGAAACATGGTTTAATGAATAACAAAAATCTTGATTACTTTGTTTTTCTACAATGGAACAACTGTGAGACAGATTCCAGAGCAAATAATCAACGTTTTTAAAGACTAGATTTTAATCACAGCTTATACAGTTTAAACTAGAAAATATATTCTTTCTTATTTTAACACTAAAACACTACAGAAAATGTATTTTCTCTACTTCAATTAGGTAAAAACCACTGAGATAATCTCCATATTTTAAAATCGACTGATTTGCAAAATCCCTTCCCTAGTATAGTGCTTCACTGAGTAGGAAGGGTCAGGAATCTCATAGGGTCATCTTTAGAATTCTGCCTCCCACCCAAACTGGCTTTTCTTAACGACTGAGCTCTGTTTTCATTTTCAAGATCTTATATTTTTGCCTCAGAAAGATGCCATCTTGTTACCACTGTCTTCATTATCAGCCTCAGGCTCCACCAGAACTTCCGCTCATAATAGTCTTAGCCCGGAATCCAAACTGAAAGGGAACAGTTTTCATTTCTGTCTCTGAATCTAAGTGATAGAATATTTTAAATTTTCTTTTAATTTCTTTCTTAAAGCATTTCTTACAGAGCAGGAGTTTCAATTTTTGACCAAGAGCTGCTCACTACTAGTGATACAAAACAGTATTAAAAATCTTGGTTATAAAAACAATTACATTGATCTGATAAGAAACAGAAGTGAATATTTAAGACATACAGTCAAATTAAAATCCTGTCTACACATGAAAACAGAATAGGTAAACTAGCTGAGTTGATAGATAACGTAGTTGAATTAATGATGTTGGAGAGCAGCTGTAACTGGTAAGACTACTAACCCCTAAAATTATAACCGAAGGAACTAAATCAACATTCTTCTTGTTGTTGTTAGGTGCCCTCAAGTCAATTCTGGCTCGTGGCGACCCTATGTACAACAGAATGAAACTCTACCCAGTCCTGTGCCATCCTCACAATCCTTGCTGTGTTTGAACCCATTGTTGTAGCCACTGTGTCAATCCATCTCGTTGAGGGTCTTCTTCTTTTTTGCTGACCCTCTAGTCTACCAAACATGATGTCCTTCTCCACGGACTGGCCCCTCCTGATAACATGTCCAAATGTGAGACAAAGCCTTGCTTTCCTTGCTTCTAAGGAGCATTCTGGCTGTATTTCCTCCAAGAAAGATTTGTTTGTTCTTCTGGAAGTCCATGGTATATTCTATATTCTGTATTTTTCGCTAACACCTTTTTTTTTTTTTTATGTTCTTCGCTAACACACAATTCAAAGGCATCAATTCTTCGAGCTCCCTTATTCATAGTCCAGCTTTCACAAGCATATAAGGTGATTTGAAAACACCATGGCTTGGGTTAGGAACACCTTAGTCCTCAATGTGACATCATTGCTTTTTAACACTGTAAAAAGGTCTTTTGTAGCAAATTTGCCCAATGTGCTATGTTGTTTGATTTCTTGACTTCTCCTTCCATGGGCACTGATTTCGGATTCAAGTAAAGTAAAATCTTTGACAACTTCAGTCTTTTTTCCATTTATCATGATGTTGCTTATTGTCCCAGTTGTGAGGATATTTGTTTTCATTATGTTGAGTGTAATCCATACTGAAGGGTGTTCTCATTGATCTTCATCAGTAAGTGCTTCAAGACCCCTTCACTTTCAGCAAGCAAGGTTGTGTCATCTGCAAACAGCAGGTCATTAATGAGTCATCCTCTAATCCTGATGCCCCGTTCTTCTTCATATAGTCCAGCTTCTCAGATTATTTGCTTAGCATATAGATTGACTAGGTATGGTGAAAGGATACAGCCCTGAAACACACCTTTCATGACTTTAAATCACACAGTATCCTCTTTTTCTGTTCTAATGGCTACCTCTTGGTCTATGTACGGGTTCATCATAAGCAGAATTAAGTGTTCTGGAATTCTCATTCTTTGCGTCTGAGTTGGTATTCTGTCAATTCCTGGAGCTTTGTTTTTCACCAATGCCTTCAGTACAGCTTAAACTTCCTCCTTCTGTACCATCATTTCTTGGTCATACGCTACCTCCCGAAATGGTTGAAAGCTGACCAATTCTTTTTTGTATAGTGACTCTATGTATTCCTTACATCTTCTTTGTATGCTTCCTGGGACTTAGTCTCAGCAAACAGGAAGCTGGGGCAGGATGAGAAATGCTGATGTCCTGCCTCACTCTGGAAGATAGCCCTCTGACTGGTAGCTGAGGGGAGGAGGGACCCTGCACCAATCTGGAGTAGAGTTTCTGCCCTGCGGAGTTGAGAGGAAGGAATACCACAGACACTCACTTGTCTTATGGAATTTTAGTAGGTAGACATATTTTTTTTTTTTTTTTGGTTTCTCAAAGAGTAAGAATGCTCACTCTTTGAGGGTAGTACAATTTGGAATTGGGGAAACACAGGGCAGAGAGGAAACTACTAAGCACTCTGAGGCATGGCAGGAGAGGTGTGCTGTTTTAGTAAAGATGGGGAAGGGAAATTGGTGATGGTCACATGGTCACAATACGGGTACATCATCAGCTCAACTGCCTCCTTCCTAGAACATCTTAAGTAAACTTGTTCTCCAATAATCTCATTTCTGACCCCTCCCTTATTTGCTAAGAGCAGTTTAGGGCAAGAGCCAGGCCCATTAAACAAGATACAATAGGGGCCCAGGGTCTTCTGATTGCATACAGCCATAGGCCCAAGTCCATATGCATATGAATGGGAAGAAATCAAGGTTACATTCTCAGGAATGCAGAAGCGGGAGCCTGCAATAAAATGGATATATATATCCACTATATATATATGCACACACATATATAATGCACATACATACAGCCCCCTGCGTCTGTCAGTTTATCCTACTGTGGGGGCTTACATGTTGCTGCGATGCTGGGAACTGCACCACCAGTATTTGGATACAAACAGGGTAACTCATGGCAGAAAGGTTTCAGCTGGGCTTCCAGATTAAGACAGACTAGGAAGAAGGACCTGGCAGTCTACATCTGAAAAGAATTAGCCAGTGAAAACCTTATGAATGGCAGCAGAACATTGTCTGATATAGTGCTGGAAAATGGGTCCCCAGCCTGGAAGGCAGTCAAAAGATGACTGGAGAAGAGCTGCCTCTTCAAAACAGAGATGGCCTTAATGATGTGGATGGAGTGAAGCTTTTGGGACCCTCATTTGCTGACGTGGCATGACTCAAAATGAGAAGAAACAGCTGCAGACATCCATTAATAATCAAAACATGGAATGTAAGAAGTATGAATCTAGGAAAATTGGAAATCATCAAAAATGAAATGGAACACATAAACATTGATATTCTAGGGATTAGTGAGCTGAAATGGACTGGTATTGGCCATTTTAAATCAGATAATCATATAATCTGCTATGTTGGGAATGACAGCTTGAAGAGGAATGATGTTGCATTCTTTGTCAAAAAGAATATTTCAAGATCTATCCTGAAGTACAACCCTGTCAGTGACAGGATAATATTCATATGCCCACAAGGAAGACCACTTAATACAACTATTATTCAAATTTATGCACCAACCACTAAGGCCAAAGATGAAGAAATTGAAGATTACACCAGGTTCTGCAGTCTGAAATTGATTGAACATGCAATCAGAATACATTGATAATTACTGGTGATTGGAATGTGAAAGTTGGAAACAAAGAAGAAGGATCACTAGTTGGAAAACATGGCCTTGGTGATAGAAATGACGCCAAAGATCACATGATTGAATTTTGCAAGACCAATGACTTCTTCATGGCAAATACCTTTTTTCTCCAACATAAACTGCAAGTATACATGTGGACCTTGTCAGATGGAATACACAGGAATCAAATCAACTACATCAGTGGGAAGAGACTATTGTTGATATCATCAGTCAGAAAAGCTCAATATCATCAACCAGAGCAAGGCCAGAGGCCACTGCAGGACAGAGCATCAATTGCTCATTTGAAAATTCAAGTTGAAACTGAAGAAAATTAGAACAAGTCCACAAGAACCAACGTAAGACCTTGAGTATATCCCACCTGAATTTACGGACCATCTCAAGAATAGATCTGACACGTTGAACACTAATGACTGAAGACCAGACCAGTTGTGAAATGATATCAAGGTCATCATACATGAAGACAGCAAGAGGTCCTTAAACAGACAGGAAAAAAAAAAAGACGAAAATGGATGTCAGAAGAGACTCTGAAACTTGCTCTTGAACGTTGAGAAGCTAAAGCAAAAGGGAGAAAGATGAAGTAAAAGGAATGAACCAAAGATTTCAAAGCAGAGGCAACAGTAGACAAAGTAAAGTATTATAATAACACACGCAAAGAGCTGGAGGTAGAAAACCAAAAGGGAAGAACAAGCTTGGCATTTCTCAAGCTGAAAAAACTGAAGAAAAAATTCAAGTCTCAAGTTGCAATAGTGAAGAATTCTATCAGGAAAATATTAAATGATGCAGGAAGCCTCAAAAGAAGATGGAAGGAATACACAGAGTCACTATACCACAAAGAAATGGTGAACTTTCAACGATTTCAAGAGGTAGCCTATGATCAGGAACCAATGGTACAGAAGGAAGAGGTCCAAATTGCACTGAAAGTATTGGTGAAAAACAAGGCTTCAGGAATAGATGGAATACCAATTGAGATGTGTTCAACAAACAGATGCAGAGCTGGAAGTGCTCACTCATCCATGCCAAGAAATTTGGAAGACAGCTACCTGGCCGGCCAACTGACTGGAAGAGATCCATATTTATGCCTAGTCCAAAGAAAGGTGATCCAACCGAATGCAGAAATTATCAAACAATATCATTAATATAACACTCAAGTAAGATATTTGCTGATGACCATTCAAAAGCCGTTGCAGCAGTACATTGACAGCGAACTGCCAGAAATTCAACCTTGATCCAGAAGAGAACATGGAACCAAGGATATCATTGCTGTTGTCAGATGGATCCTTCCTGGATACTAAAAAGATGTTTACCTGTATTTTATTTACTATACAAAGGCATTTGACTGGATCATATCAAAGTATGAATAATATTCCAAAGAACAGTAATTCCAGAACCCTTAATTGTGCTCATGAGGAATCTGTGCATAGATCAAGAGGCAGTCATTCCAACAGAACAAGGGAATACTGCGTGGTTTAAAGTCAGGAAAGGTGTGCATCAGAGTTATATCTTTTCACCATACTTATTCAATCTGTATGCTGAGCAAATAATCTGAGAAACTGGACTATATGAAGAAGAACAGGGCATCAGGATTGGAGGAAGACTCATTAACAACCTGTGTTATGCAGATGACACAACCTTGCTTGCTGAAAGTGAAGAGGACTTGAAGCACTTACTGATGAAGATCAAAGACCACAGCCTTCAGTATGGATTACACTTCAGCATAAAGAAAACAAAAATCCTCACAACTGGACCATTAAATAAGGTCACAATAAACTTAAAAAATATTGAAGTTGTCAAGGATTTCATTCTACTGAGATTCACAATCAACACCCATGGAAGCCACAGTCATGAAATCAAAAGAGATTGAATTTGGCAAATCTTCTGCAAAAGACCTCTTTAAAGTGTTAAAAAGCAAAGATGTCACCTTGAAGACTAAGGTGTGCCTGACCCAAGCCATGGTATTTTCGATTGCTTCATATGCATCTGAAAGCTGGGCAATGAATAAGGAAGGCTGAAGAAGAATTGGCACCTTTGAATTGTGGAATTGGTGACAAATACTGAATATACCATGGACTGCCAAAAGAGCGAACAAATCTGTCTTGGATCAAGTACAACCAGAATGCTCCTTAGGAGCAAGAATGGCAAGACTAAGTCTCACATACCCTGAATGTGATTTCAGGAGGGATCACTTCCTGGAGAAGGATATCATGCTTAGTAAAGTAGAAAAACAGCAAAAAAGAAGTAGATCCTCAAGGAGATGGATTGACATAGTGGTTTCAACCACGGGCTCAGACATAGCAAGGGTGTGAGGATTACACAAGACACGGCAGTGTTTCGTTCTGTGGTGCATAGGGTCTACACAAGTTGGGACTGACTCAATATCACCTAACGAGAGGAACACTTTCTTTTAGAGACAGGGATTCATCATATTATGAATTTGAAGTTTACAATTGTAAATTACTCTTTTTCAATTTTTTTTCAGTTTCATTCCTTTGTAATACCGTCATGCATTGCTTAATTTCCACAATACTTTCTGTGAAATAGGACTCTATGTGATTTGGGTGTTGAACAAACACCATATTATGAATGGAGTTTCTTTAGGTATTCACTTCCAGTATAAGGAGATTTTGTCCATATTAAAAATTTTGCTGGGGTCAAAACATTACTAACAATGCATAAACACCATAAGAGAAACTAGATAACTGGGAGCTCCTAAAAATCAAACACTTATTCTCATCCAAAGACTTTACCAAAAAAGTAAAAAACTACTCTTCAGAAAAAATTTTTGGCTGTGACAATTCCGATCAGCATCTGGTCTCTAAAATCCACGTGATACTGCAAAAACTCGACAACAAAAAGACAGTTAAAAAATGGGCAAAGGATATGAACAGGCACTTTACCAAAGAAGACATTCAGGCAGCTAATAGATACGTGAGGAAGCGCTCTTGAGAAATGCAAGTCAAAACTACAGTGAGATACCATCTCACTCCAACAAGGCTGGCACTAGTCAAAAAAACACAAAATAATAAATGTTGGAGAGGTTGTGGAGACACTGGCACACTTATACACTGCTGGTAGAAATGTAAAATGGTACAATCACTTTGGAAATCGATTTGGTGCTTCCTTAAAAAGCTGGAAATGGAACTACTATATGATCCAGCAATCCCTCTCCTTGGAATATATCCTAGAGAAATAAGAGTCTTTATACAAACAGATATATGTACACCCATGTTCATTGCAGCACTGTTTACAATAGCAAAAAGATGGAAGCAACAAAGGTGCCCATCAATGGATGAATGGATAAATAATTTATGGTATATTCACACAATGAAATACTAAGCAACGATAAAGAGCAACAATGAAACTGTGAAACATTTCTTAACATGGAGGAATCTGGAAGGCATTATGCTGAATGAGATTAGTCAGTTGTAAAATGACAAATCTTGTATGAGACCACTATTATAAGAACTCAAGAAATAGTTTAAACACAGAAGAAAATATTCTTTGATGGTTATGAGTGTGCGGGAGAAGGAGGGAGAGGGGTACTCACTAATTAGGTAGTAGACAAGAACTGTTTTAGGTGAAGGGAAAGAACACACAATACAGGAGAGGTCAGCACAACTGGACTAAACCAAAAGCATAGAAGTTTCCTAAATACAACCAATCACTTTGAAGGCCATAGTAGCAGGGGTGGGAGTCTGGGGACCATGGTTTCAGGGAACATCTAGGTCAACTGACATAAAAAAAATGTATTAAGAAAACATTCTGCATCCCACTTTGGGGAGCGGCATCTGAGGTCTTAAATGCTAGCATGTGGCCATCTAAATGCTGCAATTGCTCTCAATCCACCTGAGACAAAGGAGAATGAAGAACACCAAAGACACAAGGTAATTATGATCCCAAGAGACAGAAAGGGCCACATAAATCAGAGACTACATCAGCCTGAGACCAGAAGAACTAGATGGTGCCCAGCTATAACCAATGACTGCCCCGACAGGGAACACACCAGAGAACCCCTGAGGGAGCGGGAGAGCAGTGGGATGCAGACCTTAAATTCTCATAAAACGACCAGACTTAATGGTCTGACTGAGACTAGAAGGACCCCAGAGGTCATGGTCCCCGGACCTTCTGTTAGCCCAAGACTGGAAACATTCACAAAGCAAACTCTTCAGACAGGGATTGGACTCGACTATAAGACAGAAAATGATGCTGGTGAGGAGTGAGCTTCTTGGCTCAAGTAGACACATGAGACTATGTGGGCAGCTTCTATCTGAAGGCCAGATGAGAAGGCAGAGGGGGATAGGAGATGGGTGAATGGACAAGGTGAATACAAATTGGAGAGGAGGAGTGTGCTGTCTTATCAGGGGAAGAGCAACTAGGAGCACATAGCAAGGTGTATATAAGTTTTTGCATGACAGACTGACTTGATTTGTAAAATTTCACTTAAAGCACAATTAAAAAAAAATTGCTGGGTGAAATAGGCTACCTACCTCTAAAATTAGTTTGTCTATGATTTCGACAAATTCCTTGCCGCCTTCTCATCAGCAGTCGAAGCGTCACCACTCACATTCACATTATGCAGAGAAAAACATTGACGTGCTTGAACCATCCAGACGGAGCTGTCACTAAATGTGACACAGTCTGGTCCTGCTTTTCCTTCAAGCGTCTCAAACAGGCTTTGTGCCTTAGCAGTGATCATCAACGTGCTGGGGAGATTTGCTTTTGTGTGTGGTCCTTAGCCCACATTATCAGCAGTTTCTCCATATCTGATATAGGTCTCTCTCGAATTTTTGTTATTGTTGCTTTCAGTGGAGCTGATCCTTTAACAGCTTGGTGAATATTTTGTTTTAAGGATTGTAGTGACTGTCGAGCGCGACACGCCTAAATGCGCTGCAGCCCATTCTCTGGTCAGGATTTCTCAAGTCAGTTATAACCTTATGGGGCCACAGACATAAATGTAGTCAGACACTGTCCAAAGGGATGTTACGTGGCACCTGACTATGTATGTTTTGAGCAAGACAAGTGGTAGCTAGAAATGTCCCAATCTTCCTGTGAGAAGGTATCAAAAATATACTTCAAATGTTGCAGAGTCTTAAAAAATAATCAAAACTCACCATAATCTGAACATAAGATTTGTTCTGAGCAGTTATTCTCTACGTATATTAAAAAACAAAACAACCAAACCCATTGCCCTAGAGTCTGTTCTGACCCATAGTGACCCTGTAGGACAGAATAGAACTAACTGCCGTGTAAATTTTCCTGGTAAATTCAAACTTCTGACCTTTTGGTTAGCAGTGGAGGTCTTAACCACTGTGCCATAAGGGCCCCCCATATGCATATAGGGAGGCAAATTTGATTATAGAAAAAGCAAATGGCTAGAAGAAGCCAGGTGCAGCGGGGTTTATAAAGAGAAGACAAGGGAGAAATACAGAAGACCAACCACTGGCTAATTAACTTAATTGATTGGACACTACCTTATGCCTTTACTGAGATCCACTGATAACAGTTTATTTCTGGCCTGAAAAAAACAAACCAAACCCATTGCCACTGAGTCGATTCTGACTCATAGCAACCCTATAAGACAGAGTAGAACTGCCTCCTTTGGTTTCCAAGGTGTGGCTGGTGAATTTGAATTGCGAACAATTTGGTTAGCAACCAGGCTCTTAACCACTGCACAACCAGACCTAGCTGCTAAAAATTTGGCCCTCCACCTACCTACAACCATGAGGCCTTTTGAGATTTAAATTAGGAGGTAATGGTTTGATAGCCATCCTTTTCTAGCAAGAGAAGAAAAATTACATTACTGTAGAGCAGTTTCTGGTGGGCTTGTTGTGTTAATATTTGGTTTCCTGAATAAGAAAAACCTTAAAATCAAAGTAAGAAGTCTGTTATTAATTTTCCTTTTCAACAAGAGCAGTTCGTCAAAGAAATGGGAGAAAAAGAAGGAAATAAATTTACTATTGTATGAAGACTAGAAATGAGTTTATTTGCTTCAAAATTGGCTGAGGAGAACTAAGAAAGTGTTAAAAACAAAACAAAACAAAAAAACAATAGCACATATTATTACACAACAGAAAAGCCCAACAGGCTTAAATGTTCTGAGATTTTTGAAAGTAAGATCATTTCAGCTCTGAATATCAGAGCAATTCTCAGCTTTAGAATTCTACTGCACTATCCGTTTAGGTAACTTCTTTGTTTACATGGCAAAGATTTATCCAGTAAAAGAACTCCAACTTATCCTGAGATTTAGATAGTTAGAATGTTAACTTGCAAAATTATTACCTGCTACCAATTTTTTTTTTTTTTTTACCAGATGGTGGTCAGGAATTACATTTCCTGCGAGTGCAGGCTGAGTTGAGAGTGTCTCTCTGAAGAGATAATTAAAGCTAACACTATTTCAGTACAAAGGTATAAAAATAAAAAAAGTCCATCTAATAGAGCAGCTGCAGAATTTAAAAGAATGCAAGTAAAGATCAAGATCCTGATAAGTCTAATATTAACAAAATTCAGCTGCACAAGATGTCTGTGTCTTTTCTGTTGAACTGCTGATACTTCAATTCAGAATCTTTGTTACTGTTGTCCTTTGGTGCTCTCAAATCGGCTTCAACTCATAGCAGCCCTGTGTACAACAGAACAAAACACTGCCCGGTCCTGTGCCATCCTCACAATTGTTGCTGTGTTTGAACCCATTGCTGCAGCCACTGTGTCAATCCATCTTGTTGAGGCTCTTCATTTTTTCAGCTCACCCTCTACTTTACCAAGTATGATGTCCTTCTCCAGGGACTGGTCCCTTCTGATAACATGTCAAAGTACATGAGACAAAGTCTTGCCATCCTTGCTTCTAAGGAGCATTCTGGTTGTATTTCTTCCAAGACAGATTTGTTCCTTCTTTTGGCAGTCCATGCTATATTCAATACGTTACCTGATTAGGCTCCGTGCCCTGGAGAAGTTGAGCCAATAAAACATACTCCAAGTCTGAAAGAGTGAGAAAGATTATTAAGGAGATGCATACATCACTGGACCGCAGCAACACAGGAAGTGTCTTTGTAGTCCCCTGCCACACATGTCTTTATTAGGCTAAAGATATACATATCTGATACCTGGACTCCAACTTTCCTGTGGGGGTTGTATGCCACAGGTAGTTCAGACAGAACAAAAGGTTATTTGCATCAGTTTTAAAACAAAGAACATTTGGTCAAAACAAAGTCATTAACAGAGGTATGTGAAGGAGGCAGAGGAAGAGCAACTTATAGGTTTATCGTGGCCTTAGTTACGTTAAGCTCTCAGTTGCCCATTTTGAAAAAGGAGAAAACATGCTGTATTGGGGTCGCAAATATTCTTCTCCAACACCACAATTCAAAGGTGTCAATTTTTCTTCTGGCTTCCTTATTTGTTGTCCAGCTTTCACATGCATATGAGGTGATTGAAAACATCATGGCTTGGGTCCAAACCCCAACCCTACTGCCATCGAGTCAATGGCTTGGGTCAGGCACACCTTATTCTTCAGTGACTTCTTTGCTTTGTAACACTTTAAAGAGATCTTTTGCAGCAGATTTACCCAATGCAATACCTCCTTTGATTCTTGACTGCGGCTTCCGTGGGTGATGACTGTGGATCCGAGTAAAATGAAATCCTTGACAACTTCAATCTTTGCTCCATTTATCATGATGTTGCCTCTTGGTCCAGTTGTAAGGATTTTTGTTTCCTTTATGCTGAGCTGTAATCCATACTGAAGACTGTAGTCTTTGATCTTCATTGGTAAGTTCTTAAAATCCTCTTAGCTATCTGCAAGTAAGATTGTGTCATCGGCATAGTGCAGGTTGTTAATGAGCCTTCCTCCAATGCCGACGCCCAGTTCTTCTTGGATTTTTGCTCAGCATACAGAATGAATAAAGATGGTGAAAGAATACAAGCCTGATACACACCTTTCCTGACTTCAAACCGTGTAGTATCCCTTTGTTCTGTTTGAACAACTGCCTCTTGGCCTACATACAAGCTCTGCACGAACACCATTAAGTGTTCTGGAATTCCCATTCTTCTCACTGTTATCCATAATTTGTAATGATTCATATGGTCGAATGCCTTTGCATAGTCAGTAAAACACAAGTAAACATCTTTCTGGTATTATCTGCTTGCAGCCAAGACCCATGTGACGTCAGCACTGGTACCCCTCCTTCCACGTCCTCTTTTGAATCCAGCTTGAATTTCTGGTAGTTCTATGGATGTACTGCTGCAACCATTTTTTAATTATCTTCAACATAATTTTACTTTGCATGTGAGTTTAATGATATTGCTTGATTTTTCCACATTCTATTGGACCATCTTTCTTTGCAAAGGGCGCAAATATGAATCTCTTTCAGTCGGCTGGCCAGGTAGCTATCTCCCAAATTTCATGGCATAGATGAGTGAGCACTTCCAGCTCTGCTTCTGTTTGTTGAAACATCTCAGTTGGTATTCCGTCAATTACTGGAGCCTTGTTTTCGACAATGCCTTCAGTGCAGGTTAGACTACTTCTTTCAGTACATCTTCAGTACCAGTTCTTTATCATATGCTACTACATGCTGAAATGGTTGAACATTGGCCAATTCTTTTTGGTACAGTAACTGTGTGTATTCCTTCCATCTTCTTTTTTTTTTTAACTTAAAAAAATTTTTTTTTATTTTAAATTTTTTAAAATTTATTGTGCTTTAGGTGAAAGTTTACAACTCAAGTTAATTTCTCATACAGAAATTTATACAAATCTTTTTGTGCAACCCTAGTTGCAATCCCTGTAATGTGACAGCACATTCCCTCTTTCCACCTCAGGTTTCCTGCGTCCATTCAACCAGCTCCTATCGCTTTCTGCCTTTTCATTGTGCCTCTGGACAGGAGCTGCTCGTTTAGTTCTGTGTATGAAGCACACTCTTCACGAGCATTATTTTATGTTTTATAATCCAGTCTAATCTTTGCCTGAGAGTTGGCTTTGGGAATGGTTTTAGTTCTGGGTTAACAGATACTTTGGAGCTTCCATCTTCTTTTGATGCTTCCTGTATCCTTCAATGTTTTCCCCACTTTGTTGTGTTGTTAGGTGTCGTCCAGTCGGTTCTAACTCATAGCAACCCTACGCTCCATAGAACGAAACACTGCCTGGTCCTGTGCATCCTTACAATCATTGCTATGCTTGAGCCCATTGTTGCAGCCACTGTTTCAATTTGTCTTTTGGGGGATCTTCATCTTTTCCTCTGACCATGTACTTTACCAAGCACGATGTCCTTCTCCAGGGACTGATCCCTCCTGACAACATGTCCAAAATATGTAAGATGCAGTCTCGCCATCCTTGCTGCTAAGGAGCATTCAGGTTGTACTTCTTCCAAGACAGATTTGTTAGGATTTTGGCAGTCCGTGGTATATTCAATATTCATTGCCAACACCATGATTCAAAGGTGTCAATTATTCTTTGGTCTTCCTTATTCATCGGCCAGCTTTCACATGCACATGATACAATTAAAAATACTGTGGCTTGGGTCAGGCGCACCTTAGTCTTCAAGATGACGTTCTTGCTTTTCAATACTTTAAAGAGGCCTTTTGCAGCAGATTTACCCAATGCAATGCGTCTTTTGATTTCTTGACTGCTGTTTCCATGGGTGTTGATTGTGGATCCAAGTAAAATGAAATCCTTGACAACTTGAGTCTTTTCTCTGTTTATCATGACTTGACTTATTGATCCAGTTGTGAGGATTTTTGTTTTCTTTATGTTGAGGTGCGATCCATACTGAAGGCTGTGGTCTTTGATTTTCATCAGTAAGTGAGCCCTCTTCACTTTTAGCAAGCAAGGTTGTGTCATCTGCATAACATAGGTTTTTAACGAGACTTTCTTCAATACTGATGCCCAGTTCTTCTTCATATAGTCCTTCTTCTCATATTATCTGCTGAGCATACAGATTGAATAGGTATGGTGAAAGGATACAACCCTGACACACACCTTTCTTGACTTTAAACCACTCAGCATCCTCTTGTTCTGTCCGATCAACTGCCTCTTGATCTATGTACAGGTTCCTCATGAGCACAATTAAGTGTTCTGGAATTCCATTCCCATCCTTCAGTATTACAGCTTGAGGCTTGAATTTTTTCCTCAGTTCTTTTAGCTTGAGAAATGCTGAGTGTTTTCTTTTTTTTTTTTTCGGTTTTTTAACTCCAGGCCTTCTTACATTTCGTTATAATACTTTGTCTTCTCAAACTGCCCTTTGAAGTCCTCTGTTCAACTCTTTTATTCATCGTTTCTTCCATTCACTTTACCTACTGTAAGTTCAAGAGCAAGTTTCAGAGTCTCTTCTGACATCCATTTAGTCTTTTTTTTTTTCTTTTTCTTTTATCTCTTTTTAATGACCTCTTGCTTTTTTCATGTATGGTGTTCTTGATGACATCCCACAACCCGTCTGATCTTCAGTCATTACTGTTCAATGTGTCAAATCTATTCTTGAGATGGCCTCTAAATTCAGGTGGGATATACTCAAGGTTGTACTTTGGCTCTCGTGAACTTGTTTTAACTTTATTCAGCTTCACTTTGAACTTGCATGTGAGCAATCGATGATCTGTTCCACAGTGGTCACCTGGCCTTGTTCTGACTGAAGATCTTGAGCTTTTCCATTGTCTCTCTCCACAGATATAGTCAATTTGATTCCTGTGTATTCCATCTTGCGAGGTCCACATGTATTAAAAAAAAAAAAAAGAAAACCCACTGCCATTGAGGTGATTCCAACTCATAATGACCCTATACAACAGAGTAGAACTGCCCCATAAAGCTTCCAAGTCTAAATCTTTAAGGAAAACAAGTGCCATACCTTTCTCCTGCAGAGATTTTGGTGGATTCAAATCTCCAACCTTTTGGTTAGCAGCTGAGCCATTTAACCACTGCACCACCAGACCTCTTTTCTATGTTTAGTTGCCATTTATATTATTGAAAAAATATATTTCCAATGAATCAGTTGTTGGTCTTGCAAAACTCTCTTGCAATCTCCAGTATCGTTTCTATAAACAAGGTCATATTTTCCAACTACAGATTCTTCTTTGTTTCCAGCTTTCACATTCCAATCACCAATAATTATCGATGTGTCTTGATTGTATGTTTGATCAATTTCAGACTGCAGAAATTGGTAAAAGTCTTCAATATTTTCATCTTTGGCATTAGTGATTGGTACGTGAATTTGAATAATAGTCATATTAACTGATCTTCCTTGTAGTTGTATGGATATTATCCTATCACTGACAACTTTGTATTCCAGGATAGATTGTGAAATACTCTTCAGAATCTTTGGTGCTCTTATTCCCTGGTCTCAGGTTCAAATTAGTGGTGGACGGCAGGAAGGGTCTGCTCTGAGTTCCTAATTGTGATGGAGCAGCCAAGGATATTTGTAGTCCATAGGCTATTAAGAAATGACTATTTTAGAAGTTGAAAAGGGAGGAAAGGCGCTCCCTAAAGTGGCCCCCAAATGCCCTCCAAGTATTTCCCTTTAAACAGATCTAGTCACATGGTATGATCTCTGAGGCCTATCCAGGGAAGGCCTGTAACTTGGCATCTGTTGAGCTGGACTAGCTTCCATATCTAAAACAAGATAAGACATACTACTACTACATACATACTACTATCCATGGGCACATTTTGGACAGCTCCCTTTTTTTTTTGAAGTAATTTTTATTAGAACATAACTATACCCATTCATTTACACAGTGTCTATGGCTGCTGTAGCTACAGTTGTTACATATATGTTTACATGTGTTTTGTCTGTGCGTGTGTGTGTAAAAACGCATATGATCTTATTCACTCAGTGTGACATGGCTACTCTGGATAAAAACTGTGCTACAATTGAATGTTCCCCAATCATTTGAATTAGATCTCCTATAATTCCAATAATCAATATTCCATTTAAAATTGTAGCCATTCTAGTGGGTATGAGTAAGCACCTCCAGTGCTGCATCCGTTTGTTGAAATATCTCAACTGATATTCCATCAATTCCTGGGGCCTTGTTTTTCGCCAGTGCCTTCAGAGCAGCTTGGACTTCTTCCTTCAGTACCATCAGCTCCTGTTCACAGGCTACCTCTTGATGCAGAGCTGGAGGTGCTCACTCGTCTATGCCAAGAAATATGGAAGACAGCTTGCTGGCCAACTGATTGGAAGAGATCCATATTTATGCCTATTCCCAAGAAAGGTGATCCAACTGTATGTGGAAATTATAGAACAATATCACTAATATCACACGCAAGTAAAATTTTGCTGAAGATCACTCAAAAATGGCTGCAGCAGTATATCAACAGGGAACTGCCAGAAATTCAGGCTGGTTTCAGAAGAGGACATGGAACCAGGGATATCATTGCTGATGTCAAATGGATCCTGGGTGAAAGCAGAGAATACCAGAAGGATGTTTACCTGTGTTTTATTGACTATGCAAAGGCAATCAACTTTGTGGATCGTAACAAATTATGCATAGCACTGCAAAGAATGGGAATTCCAGAGCACTTAATTGTGCTCATGAGGAACCTTTACACAGATCAAAAGGCAGTTGTTCAGACAGAACAAGGGGATACTGATTGGTTTAAAACTAGGAAAGGTGTGTGTCAGGATGGATTAAAGTCAGGAAAGGTGTGCGTCAGGGTTATATTCTTTCACCATACCTATTCAATCTGTAGGCTGAGCAAGTAATACTAGAAGCTGGACTATATGAAGGAGAATGGGGCATCAGGATTGGAGGAAGACTCATTAACAACCTGCGTTATGCAGATGATGCAACCTTGCTTGCTGAAAGTGAAAAGAACTTGAAGCACTTACTAATGAACATCAAAGACCACAGCCTTCAGTATGGATTGCACCTCAAGATAAAGAAAACAAAAATCCTCACAACTGGACCAATGAGCAACATCATGATAAACGGAGAAAAGATTGAAGTTGTCAAGGATTTCATTTTACTTGGATCCACAATCAACAGCCATGGAAGCAGCAGTCAAGAAATCAAAAGACACATTGCATTGGGTAAATCTGCTGCAAAGGACCTGTTCAAAGTGTTGAAGAGCAAAGATGTCACCCTGAAGACTAAGGTGCACCTGACCCAAGCCATGGTATTTTCAATCTCATCATATGCATGTGAAAGCTAGACAATGAATAAGGAAGACTGAAGAAGAATTGAGGTCTTTGTATTGTGATGCTCGCAAAGAATACTGAATAAACCATGGACTGCCAAAAAGTCAACAAATCTGTCTTAGAAGAAGTACAACCTGAACGCTCCTTAGAAACAAGGATGGTGAGACCGCGTCTTACATAATTTAGACTTGTTGTCAGGAAGAAATCAGTCCCTGGAGGAGGACATCATGCTTTGCAGAGTACAGGGTCGGCGGAAAAGAGGAAGATCCTCAATGAGGTGAATTGACACAGTGGCTGCAACAATGAGATCAAGCATAACAACGATTGTAAGGATGGCGCAAGACCGGGCAGTGTTTCATTCTCTTGTGCATAGGGTTGCTGTGAGTCGGAACCCACTTGATGGCGCCTAACAACAGCAACATAACACGTGGGTATGATATAGTATTTCACTGTAGGTTTAATTTACTTTTTTTTTTGGCTGACAAACGATGTTAAGGATATTTTCATGTGTTTACTAATCATTTACACTAATTTTGAGAAATGTCTATTCAAGTGCTCTGCCTATTTTATAGAATCTGGTTGTTTATTATTTTTATTATTGATTTGAAGGAGTTTTTTATGTATTCAGGCTACAATTCTTTTGGGTGGATATATGCAGTATGAATATTATTGTCTGTAACTTAACTTTTTTTTGTTTCTTAATGATGATTTTGATGAGCAGCACGATTCATTTTGGAGAGGTCTAATATTTGTCAATTTTTTGAATTTTATGTCTATTGCTTTTTGTGTCTTCTATAAGAAGCTGTGCCACCTGAATGTGATGGTGGTATTCTCCTTTTCTTTTTCGGGAATTATTATAGTTTCAGGTTTTATGTTAAGTCTGTAACATTGCATTTTAAGGTGGCATTTATTCCAGCATATGGTACAACAATTTCCAACTTCCATGCCCCATGAGAGCAAAGTGCCTACCATATGGCTTTTTGATATCTCTCACATTGGCCTCTCCTTGCACAGGGCTCTCCACAGGGCGCCCTTCACCTCTGTGTTCCTCAAGCTGTAGATCAGGGGGTTCAGCATAGGGTTGAAAAGGCTATAAAACAGGGAAAGGACCTTCTGTTGCTCCTCAGGGTGGTGGGATTTGGGAGCCATGTACATGACAATGGCACTGCCAAAGAAGAGCCCCACCACACAGAGGTGGGAGAAGCAGGTGGAGAAGGCCTTTCTTCGTCCCTCCCCAGACTGGATCCTCAGGATGGCTAAGAGGATGCAGATGTAGGAGACCAGCACCAGGCAGAGGGGCCCCACTAAGACAAACACACAGGTTGCAAAGATGACCACTTGGTTGAGTCTAGTGTCTGCACAGGCCAGCCTCAGGACAGACAGGATTTCACAGAAGAAGTGGTTGATCTTATGAGGCCCACAGAAGGGCAACCTCAGGATGAGAACCACATGAACTAGAGCCAGGAGGAAGTTAAGTGCCCAGGTGGTAATAGCCAGGGTGATGCAGACCTGCCAGCTCATGATGACAGTGTAATGTAGGGGATGGCAGATGGCCACATACCGATCGTAGGACATCACCATCAAAATTAGGCACTCTGTGGCAGCCAAAGCCAAATACAAAAACACCTGCGTTATGCATGGGATAAAAAGGATGGTTCTTTTCTTGCTCAGAAGGTTTGCCAGCATCTTGGGGACATTGTTGGAGGCATAGGATATGTCAATGAAGGCCAGGTGTGAGAGGAAGAAATACATGGGGGTATGCAGTCTGGGGTCCAGACAGATGAGGCCCAAGATGGTACCATTCCCCAGAAGAGTGAAGACATAGAACAGGGAGAAGAGTCCAAAGAGGGAATATTCCAGTGCTGGTTCTACCTGGAATCCCAGGAGGGTAATCTCTGAGATCCATGTCTGGTTGCCACCCATGCTCCTATGGCCGAGGCAGGGCTACAGTCACAGCAGGAAGGTCAGAGCTGAAGAGCAATCAAAGATGCACAATATCTACTGTGTGCTGGAAACAGAGAACCTTTAGAAATGAATCATTGTGGGTGAATTTTCAATATTTTGTTTTTAGATATTGCTAAACTAATTCATTGTACATAAAAAATGAGAAAAATCTTGCCTTGTATTTAATAGAATAGAAGAAATAACACATATGTATAGGAGTCCATGTGTGTGGCAAACCATTAAGCACTTGCCTACTAGTGGAAATTTAGACTGTTAAAACCCACCTAGAGGTGTCTGAGACTACAGGCCTGGTGATCTGCTTTCAAAAAGTCACAGCCTTGAAAACCACATGGAGCAATTCTATTCTGCACACATGGGGCCACCAATAGTTGGAATCAACTTAACAGCAACTAGCAAAAATATGCTTATGTATATTGCTATGGATTGAAATGTGTCCTCCAAAAATATGTGTTGTAAACCCTAAACACTTATACCTGTGCCTGTAACCCCATTTAGAAGCAGGGCATTCTTTGTTATGTTAATGACACCATATCAGTATGGGGTGTGTCTTAAGCTAAAATCATCTGTCATTTAAAAAGAGCAGTTTAGGCACAGAGAAGAAGGCACAAATGGAGAGAGATTGATGCCATCTGGAGATCACCAAAGAACAGAGGAAGAGAAGCTGAAAGAGACAAGGATTTTTCCCCAGAGAGGAAAGAATCTTCTTCTAGAGTTGGAGCCTTGAATTCAGATTTTTAGCCTCCTAAACTATGAGAAAATAAATTTCTGTTCTTTAAAACCACCCTCTTGTGGTATTTCTGTATGTGTGTGTGTGTGTATATATATATATAGAAAAAAAAATTTTTTTAATATATATATATATTCTCTCTGTTTATGTGTAGAGAGAGAGAGATTGAGAGAGAGAATTTGTCAGTCTGGGTGTTGCAAGGAACTAATGCATTTGGTTGCCTCAAAAGAAAAGCCTGGTGATCTAATTCCAAAAAAAAATCTATATTTTAAAACCCTATGGAGCACAATTCTACTCTGACACACATGAGACCACCATGATTCGAAGCTGATTCCACAGCAGCTGATATGTATATAATATTCATCACAAGGAGCCCTGGTGGTGCAGTGCTTAAGATGATCAATTGTTAACCAAAAGGTCAGCAGTTCAAAACCACCAGAGGCTTCATGGGGGAAAGACATGGCGAGTCTACTCTCGTAGAGATTTACATCCTTGTAAACCCTATGGAGTCGATCTGAGTTGAAATTGGCTTGATGGTAGTGAGCAATATTTATTATACAACAAAAAGTTATAATAGACATAATATATCCTATATAATAGGATAACAGACACACACACATGCTGTTTTGAAGAGTTCAAGCATTCTGGCTTCTCATTCAGGGCACAGTCTTCATTTGTAGTTAGAAGACAAGTACCTTCAATAAAATCCTCGTAATAGCCAGCAGCTTCTTTTCCTGGGCTGCTTGCCTTCTTGGTCCAGGACATGGAATGATGGTACCTCTCTGTTCCTGCGTGTTTGCTCATTTATGCACTCAGAACAAGCAAAACTCACTGCTGTCAAGTTGATTCCAACTCATAGTGACCCTATAGGACAGGGTAGAACTGCCCCACAGGATTTCCTAGGCTATAATCTTTCCGGCATCAACTACATATGTGGGATGAGACAATGGAAAAGTTCAATACCATCAGTCAGAACAAGGCCAGGGGCCAACTGCAGAATAGAACATCAATTGCTAATATGAGAGTTCAATTTCAAGCTGGAGAAAACTAGAAGAAGTCCACAACAGCCCAAATATGACCTTGAGTGTATGCCACCTAAATTTAGAGGCCATCTCAGGAATAGATTTGACATGTTGAATACTAATGACTGAAGGCCAGAAAAGTTGTGTAATGACATCAAGGACATCATACACGAAGAAAGCAAGGGGTCGTTAAAAAGACAGGAAAGAAAGAAAAAACAAAACGGATGTCAGAAGAGACTCCAAAACCTGCTTTTGAAAGTGGAGTAGTTAAAGAAAAAGGAAATAAATGCTAAACACAATATTTCATATGGCAGATCAAGAAGACAGATCTGCCATATGAAATCTTGTGTAGTATTATAATGACATGTGCAAAGACCTGGAGTTAGAAAGCCAAGAGGGAAGAACATCCTCAGCATTTCTCAAACAGAAAGAACTGAAGAAAAAATTCAAGCCTTGAGTTGAGGATTCTATGGGCAAAATACTGAACGATGCAGGAGGCATCAAAAGAAGATGGAAGGAATACACAGAGTCTTGTATTGGTCAACATTCAATCATTTCAGGAGGTAGCATATGATCAAGAGCCGATGGTACCAACGGAAGAGGTCCAAGCTGCTCTGAAGGCATTGGCAAAAAAAGGCTCCAGGAATTGACAAAATACCAATTCAGATGTTTCAACAAACAGATGCAGCACTGGAAGTGCTCACTTGCCTATGCCAAGAAATTTGGAAGACAGCTATCTGGCCAACCAACTGGAACAGATTCACATTTGTACCTATTCCGAAGAAAGGTGATCCAATTTCCATTTAGGGAAGGAAATGTGGAAATTATCGAACAATACCATTAATATCACACACAAGTAAAGTTTTGCTGAAAATCATTCAAAAGCAGCTGCAGCAGTACATTGACAAGGAACTGCCAGAAATTCAAGCCAGATACAGAAGAGGATGTGGAATCAGGGTTATCACTGCTGATGTCAGATGGATCCTGGCTGAAAGTAGAGAATACTAGAAAGATGTTTACCTGTGTTTTATTGACTATGCAAAGGCACTGGGCTGTGTGGATTACAACAAATTATGTATAACATTGTAAAGAACGGGAATTCCAGACGCATTAATCATGATATGAGGAACCTGTACATAGATCAAGAGGCAGTCATTCGAACAGAATAAGAAGATACCACGTGGTTTTAAGTCAGGAAATGTGTGCATCAGGGTTGTATCCTTTCACCATACTTACTCAGTCTGTATGCTGAGTAAATAATCTGAGAAGCTGGACTATATGAAGAAGAACAGGGCATCAGGATTGGAGAAAGACTCATTAACAACTTGTGTTATGCAGGTGATACAACTTGCTTCCTGAAAATGAAGAATACTTGAAGCACTTACTGATGAAGATCAAAGACCACAGCCTTCAGTATGGATTACACCTCGACATAAAGAAAACAAAAATCCTCACAACTGAATCAATAAGCAACCTTATGATAAACAGAGAAAAGTTTGAGGTTGTCAAGGATTTCATTTTACTTGGATCCACAATCAACAGCCATGGAAGCAGCGTCAAGAAGCCAAAAGATGCATTGCATTGGGCAAATCTGCTACAAAAGACCTCTTAAAAGTATTAAAAAACAAAGACATCACCTTGAAGACTAAGGCAGGCCTGACCCAATCCATGATGTTTTCAATCTCCTCACATGCACGCAAAAGCTGGATGATGAATAAGGAAGACTGAAGAAGACGTGATGCCTTTGAATTGTGGTGTTGGTGAAGAATATTGAATATACCATGGACTGTCAAAAGAACGAAAAAATCTGTCTTGAAAGAGTACAACCTGAATGCTTCTTAGAAGAAAGGATGGCCAGATTATGTCTTACATACTTTGGATATGCTGTCAGGAGGGATCAGTCCCTGGAAAAGGACATCATGCTTGGTAAAGTAGAGTATCATTGAAAAAGAGAAAGGCCCTCAAGGAGGTAGATTGACACAGTGGCTGCAACAATGGGCTCAAGCATAACAAATAATTGTGCAGATGGAGTAAGACTGAGCAGTGTTTTGTTCTGTAGTACATGCGGTCACTATGAGTCGGAACCAACTCAAAGGCACCTAACAACAACAACAAGAACAAAAACAACAATTTCTCTTATTTTTGGTAGCATTGAGATAAACAGAAACCCTGGTGGCATAGTGGTTAAGTGCTATGGCTGCTAACCAAAGGGTAGGCAGTTCACATCTGCCAGGCACTCCTTGGAAACTCTGTGGGGCAGTTCTACTTTGTCCTTCAGGGTCGCTATGAGTCAACGGCACTGGGTTTGGTTTTTTGTTTTTTTTTTTTTTTGAGATAAATGTTCTTTCAATCTGAACTATTTACCTTTATTCATGATTCTTTCTTTAAGGTATATTCTAAAAGTCAAAATGGAAATTGCAGATTCTCAAGTTAGAAACGTATCAAGGCTTGTGATACCTAATGCCAGCCTCCGTCTTGCTAATTTGTTCCAACTTTATTCCCACGGAGAGTGTGGGAGGATCCTGACTCTCCTATGTGGCCATTATACTTAATGTTGTCAGTGACAATCTCAGCTCACATGATATGTGGACAGTCTTATATAATTTAAATTTACTTTTCATCAATTCCTTAACATTTAGTCCTTGAGTGCATGACCGGTGCCAGCCTCTGCTCTGGACTGTGGGGAGTGCAGTGGGTGGGGATACACATTCTGAAGGGTCAGAGTGGTAACTTGTCGTCCACTCCTCACGTTTCCATTTAGGAAAGGAAATGTCTATGCCCCTGGGTGGAGGCACGTAGGAACACCCAGCCCCTCTCTACCCCTGATTTCAATGACTTGTGAAACAGGGTAAAGGAACTCTGTCCCAGCTAAGGGTTTGGTGGGCTAGGACTGCAACTGTAATTTGGGGGAAATCTTTTCATAGATGTAAACCATGTTCTAATAAACCTGTCTTGTAACATACATATTTTAATTTCTCTCTACCTAGTCCCTGTGTCTATTCCCCAGCTTGTTTTTCCAGACATGGAACAGGAAGAAGACGCGGTTAACTAATACCCTTAAAACACAAGGGGTGAATTAATAAATGCACACGAGAATTGCTGAATGTGAAAAGTACTGTGATGGAAATACACAGAGTATAGTAATAGAAAGGTACTGGTTTGGGGAGGCTCCTTTAGGTAGAACGGTCAGGAAAGGCCTCTCTAGGTTACGTTTGAGAGAGGCCTAAGTATGGAAACAAGTCGACCCCGACAGGGGCCATGGGGACTGTCCCTGTACAGTAGGCAGCCAGTCCAGAGTCCCTGGGTGGGAAGGGTCTGGTGAGTCTGGGACAGGAAGACAGTTCACCTGAACCTAGGTGAGCAAGAGGCTGGGAATACTCATTGGAACATAGTTTTTATTACTAAAGATTGGGAAACGATATACCATTCCAGTGCATCAATTGGGATAAATAAATTTTGCTATTTCCTTAACACAGAATACCAGGCAGCCTTAAAAAGAATAATCTAGATCTATATTTCCAGGTGTGTGCATATAATATGATTAATTCCATTTATATTTTAAAATATAAGCATGTTTATATGCATGTGACTTTTTATATCTCTATATCTTTTTTTCTTTATATACATGTAGGAAAATTCTGTAAATTAAGCATGAAACTTTACTCTGAGTATCTCTAGACAGTACAAGCTTTAAC
The DNA here is from genome assembly GCF_024166365.1 of Elephas maximus indicus. Taxonomy (NCBI): domain Eukaryota; kingdom Metazoa; phylum Chordata; class Mammalia; order Proboscidea; family Elephantidae; genus Elephas; species Elephas maximus. The sequence continues at coordinate 5,687,586 of NC_064826.1, forward strand.
TCTGTCTATCCTTAGAGAAGAGCCCTAGTTGTATAGTTGTTAAGAGCTTGGTTGCTCACCAAAAGGTTGGCAGTTTGAATCCACTAGCTACTCCTTGGAAACCCTATGGGGCAGTTCTGCTCTGTTCTGAGTCAGAATTGACTGGACAGCAATGGGGTGCTTCTTAGACAGTAGGTTATGCAGGGCCCTAACTTTTTTTTTTTTTTTTAGTAAACATCATGCATTCTCAGGGGAAAAACACAAGATGTTTCCAGTTTGGAAAAATCCACAATATAAGCTACAGCTATAATTGCACAATATTGCTGCTTATCTGCAGGGCGATACCTACTGAGTTTTAAGAGGACTCTTGGACCTGAGCAGATGTTCTTAAGCTTCACGTGGGAGAAGCAGTCATTGCATTATGAAAAGAGCTTACCCTTGACAAGGAAGGCAGATGGAAATGCTCAATTACGCTTTTCTTTAGGGGACACGTTATTTTTCTGAGATGTTCTGGTAGAAAAAAGACCAAAATTCTCTGTAGACTATTGTGGCACCCACCAAATCATGAACAAGAGCACAAGCAAAGCAAAGTCCCAAAGCTGCACAGGTTGAGGGAGTGAAGTTTGTCATTGAGGGAAGCACATTTCACTGCCCTTTTCATTTCCTTATCAGTAATGTAGCTTCTGGGGAGCTCAAGTTAAAAGCCAAAAGAATGACAACAAAAACTAACAAACAATAACGACAACAAAAAAAGAGTGCCTTGAAATGCAGAATCAGAACTAATAGGGAATTTAGCCTTCTCTAGACCAGGAATCAAAAGAGTCCTTGGGTGGTGTAAATGTTTAAGTGCTCAACTACTAGCAGAAAGGTTGGTAATTTGAGCTCACCAGAGGGGCCTTGGAAGACAGGCCTGGCAATCTGTTTCTGAAAGGTCACAACCTTGAAAATCCTATGGAGCAGTTCTACTCTGCACACACGGGGTCACCATGAGTAGGAATCAACTAGAGGACAACTAACAACAGTCTAGGAATCAGTCAGTCACTTTCTTAGAGAAAGTCACTTGCAAACAACCTGCTTGCTTTTGGAGAGAATAGCGTATCCCAGATCTGCTGGTAAATGCCTCCTCTTTCCCTAGACACTGCCTGAGTGGCCCAGGCCAAAGAGTGTCTCTGGGAATTCCCAGTGGTTGACCAATGTCCCTGCTAGTGGACGCATTTGGCCAGAGTACCATGAAGTCTTGCAAACTTGAGAGAGATTTTCTCTAAGGTGAGCCTACATATCCATGTAAATATATGGATTCTGTGTTTCTCTTAAGGGAGACAGACATCTTAGACTTATTTCCAAAGTCTCAGGTAGGCACTTCAACAGAGCTCCCATGAAATAGACAAAAAGCATGGACAGTAACATATCAAATTACTGAAAGATAACTGAATTAATTTTATTTGAGCTGATAGATATAATTTTGACTTCATGTTAATTGATTTATTTATGTTTTAAAATTCAGGCAGGCAGAGTATAGTTATAAAATTAAATTTTCATTTAGCACATACTTTGAATGAGAAACTTTTTCTGGACAATACAAATATAACGACAGATGGAATAGGCACTTTGTGGCTGCACCAAAAGTTATGTCAATAATTGGCCCTGCCCAAAGAGCAGAAAAGGAGGCTCCAAAAACTCAGAATCTCTGCTTCTCCAGGGCATTTTGTACATTTTTTAGGATTTTCTTAAAAAAGCACAGTCAGTCATCATAAAAAGCAAGGAATGAGGGTAGTGATGCAAAATGAAGTAATGACTTCAGAAGAAGTCTGGTCTGCCTGTCTCTGGAGCTCATGGAGCTGCAGGAAATGAGAGACTGAACTTATTCCTGGGTCAGTCTCTGTAGAGATTTAGGAGACTTCAGGAGGGGAGAAGGAGGTGATGGGCAGAGACCTCAGGAGGGGAAGGGTGAGAGCATAAGAGGGAGGCATCAAGCTGAGGACCACCTATGGCAGGAGATCCTGTCTGGGCCTGAGGTGGGGTCCTGGGATTCAGCATGGGAAGGCCCTTGGGGTCCTCATGTTATGCTGTACATCTGTGCTCCACTGCCCCCAGGCCAGTGACAAGATAGCAGGCACTTGGGTATTTCAGGGACGAAGGAGGTAAATCATTAGCTTCTTTTACCAAAAGCCTAGAATTCTTTGATTTGTCAAAGAAAACTTCCCAGTTAAAATAATCTGTGGTTATAGGGTTTCGCATTTTTTTTGTGTCAGAAATTCCTGAAAGAAACCAGTATCCTAAAACAAACTATTTCTAAAGGATGAGAATAAAAATATGACAAATAGAATTTGCAGTGAAACAATCATGTCATCATATGTGAACTACATCCAGACCAGACAAACCACATGTAACATGTGACGTCCGTTGTGCTTTGTGCCAGTTTCGTAGCAAAGATTGTGAGGAGACAGTGGCTGTGCCTGACCAGTTGAGTTGTGAGACCCAGGAAATCGGTACAGTAATAATGGGTATGGCCGGCATTTTGGATTTCAGAGTTTTGGGAACCAGATTTTTTTTTTCCTTTGATGACAATGGGTTTTGTTGTTTTTATTTTGATTTAGACAGAGACAACAGAGAGGCAAAGACCTGGAGAGAATTTCTGAAATTGTCAGCTCCAGTTGAACCCTAAGAAACATCTCAGTGGGCAGGACGAGGAGAAGAGCTGCATGGATCCACGTCTCTGTCCACCCAGAGATGATGGAATTAGCCCTGCCTGAAGATGACCTGCCAAGAAGGCTGGGGAGGAAGATCTGACCCCTGAATGACAGCAGAGTCACGTGGTTAGCAGTGCTGATCAGACCACCATCTGATCTTGATTCTGAAAGGTGAGCTACCCTACTTGAGTCACATACCCTAAGCCTCATTATTGTCATCTGTAAATGGTTATAATAGATGTCTAGAGGGCTAATGTGGAGAATAAATACCATTAAACTCATACATCTTCAGAGTTCCATGGCTGCGAGCTCTTATGAGTAGCAAGTATTAAGGGAAACAACATTGGGGGAGAATCTAAATCACCGGAATAAGAAACCCAACAAAACCATTACAGTACTGCAATATTTTCAGAATCATTTCTCTTTTCCTTTTGCCTGTTTTTGAGTTTAAATAAAAAGCACACATTTTAATTTTGCTTCTATTGATAGTTTCATATTTTGATTTTTAAAAGTGAGCTTAAAAAGGTATTTTAGGACACTGAAGTCTACTTTAAAATAACTAAACTGTACTGAAAAAAAATACGTATTTTGAAAACCCAAAAGGTAATTCTGCCATGCGAAATATCCCAATGAGGGAGAGTTAAGATCTTATAGAACAAAAGTGGGACATCTTGAGGATATTTAGCATTGCCTCAAAATAAAAGTTTATAGATAGTGGGGTAGCACAACTTCACCATATATTTGCACAGACTGAGAATTTATTCCATCTCCAATCGCCACTTTGGCTTTCAGCTTTTTCTTCACAGGACCTTTGTGAGGATTAATTAAATGAGTTAATTTACATAAGACAATTAATAAGTGCTTAAAGATACTGTGTTATTTAGGATTTGAGAACCATCACTAGAGAAAAACTACTAGTCCAACAATTATAAGGAAATATGTTGCGTGCTTACCAGTCTCTCTGCTAAAATAGTGAACAACAGCAACAGTCTATACCCAGACAGGCACTGGACTTTCCCTCTAAGAGACTGCCACCTCTCTCCTGGACAACTGAGAAATGGACCCTCTTTGAACAGATGATGCTTCTGAGAACCTTTAGACGGAGAAGGAAGCAAACCACCTAACACCTCTGACTTCCTCTTGTTCATTTGTAAGGACAGGCACCTGCCACACAGTCCCTAAAGCTCTTTTAAGCTCTCTGCTGAGCTTATCTCCTGTGTGGATGGTTTTCTGCTCCTCTTTCTGAAGGTCATGACAAGGTCTAGAGCCACCATAGGGGGACATCAGGGAGTCCTAACAACACCAATGGTAGTGACCCTGAGAATTTCCCAGGGCACTGGCTGCGAGGACAGGCCAAGGGTCAGAAGCCGATAGTCCAGGGCGGACCTTTTGTCGCTAGCCCTGGAGTCAAGGATGGTAGTCCCTTCCTCTCTTCCATGTCCCACCTACAATCGCAGTCTCAGGTAATGAGCTATTTTACTTACACTGGTATAGTCTCTAATCTTTTCTTCAAACAAAGCCTTGGGCTTAGAACAATCCTCACTGAGAAGAAGGGTGAACCTGTAGATGAGTTGGTTCTCCTCCCTAAGTGGCTTCACTGGGAGGTGAAGCCCACGCAGAGAACACTAACTGAACGTTATGATAGATTTGCCTTCTGAGAGCAAGGGCTTTTTCTATCATCGTGGGAATCCAGCCCACTCTCCAGAGACACAAATGATGATTCAGAAGGAGCCGTGTGGGATTACATCCACTCACTTTCTCCTCAGAGGGAATGGAAGGTTTGCTGTTGTCCTATCAGCTGCAGGTGAACCAATGAATACATTTCCATGTTTATCCTCATTGTTCATTCAGTAGTCCCATGAGGTGTGTTTGCCGGTGCTGGTTTGGGACTAGGTGAGGCTAGACTTTCTGTAAATGAGGCAAGACGCTGTCAGAGAAAACCCCAAAAGTCAGGGCATTGTTATAAATTAATCTCTCCCAATGCAGTTGGAAAATACCAAGCCAAACCAAACCCATTGTCATCGAGTCGACTTTGACTCATAGCAACCCTACAGATCAAAGTAGAACTGCCCCATAGAGTTTCCAAGGAGTGCCCCGTGGACTTGAACTGCTTACCTTTTGATTAGCAGCCGTAGCACTTAACCACGGTGCCACCAGGGTTTCCGATTTGGAAAATAATCACCCCAAATTTCTCAATGATAAAAATTATTGGCTCAGCAGTTTTAATAGATCTACTTTTTCAATTTCTTTTGTCAGCTTGCATCTCCAGGTTTCTTAGCTGCAATTTCTATTTCCTTATCAATAAACTGGGCAGCACCTAACAACAACGTAATTCAAATGCACCAGTTCTTCTTTGGTCTTCATTATTCATTTCCAGCCTTGGTATGTATGTTAGGTGATCGAAAATAACATGGCTTGGATCAGGCGCATGTTACACCTCATAGAACATCTTTGCTTTTGCTTTTTCTCACTTTAAAGAGACTTTTTGCAGCAGATTTGCTCAATGCAATACATTCTTTGATTTCTTGATTGCTGCTTCCAAGGGTGTTGATCATGGATCCAGATAAAATGAAATCTTGGAAAACTTCAATATTTTCTCTGTTTGTCAGGATGTTGCTTATTTGTCCAGTTGTGAGGATTTTTGTTTCTTTATGTTGAGGCAGTGGTCTTTGATCTTCATCAGCAAGTGCTTCAAGTTCTCTTCACTTTCAGCAATCTAGGTTGTGTCATCTGCATATCACAGGCTGCTGATATTGTTGTTAGGTGCCCTCCAGTTGGTTCCAACTCATAGTGACCCTATGTACAACTGAACAAAACACTGCTGGATCCACCCTCAAAATTGTTATCTTTGAGCCCATTGTTGCAGCCTTGTTGCTAGTCCATCTCATTGAGGGTCTTCCTCTCTTTTGCTCACCCTCGACTTTACCAATCATGCTGTACTTCTTCAAGGACCGATCCCTCCTGATAACACTTCCATTGTACATGAGATGAAGTCTCACCATCCTCTCTTCTAAGGAGCATTCTGGCTGTACTTCTTCCAAGACAGATTTGTTCCTTCTTTTGGCAGTCATTGGTATATTCAATATTCTTCTCCAACACCATAATTCAAAGGCATCAATTTTTCTTGGGTCTTCTTACCCCACCTATGGAAGCCACAGTCAAGAAAGCAATCCACTAATTGCATTGGACAAATCTGCTGCAAAACACCTCTTTAAAGTGTTGAAAAGCAAAGACGTCACTTTGAGGACTAAGGTAGGCCTGACCCAAGCCATGATATTTTCCATTTCCTCATATGAATGCCAAAGCTGGACAATGAATAAAGATTTTTAAACCAGGTAGTATTCCCTTGGTCCGTTCAAATGACTTCCTCTTGGTTTATGTACATGTTCTTTATGGGCCCAATTAAGTGTCCTGGAATTCCTATTCTTACCAATGTTGTCAGTAATTTTTCTAATTTACACAATTGAATGCCTTTGCATAGTCAGTAAAACATGGATAAACATCTTTCTTGTATTCTCTGCTTTCAGTCAAGATCTATCGGACATCAGCAATGATATCCCTTGTTCCATGTCCTTTTCAGAATCCAGCTTGAATTTCTGGAAGTTCCTTGTCAACATACTACTGCAACCAGTTTTGAGTTATCTTCATTAAATTTTACTTGCATGTGGTAGTAATGATATTGTTCAATAATTTCTACATTCTGTTGGATCGGTTTTCTTTTGGAATGGGCACTAATTTGTATTTCTTCCAGTTGATTGGTCAAGTAGCTGTCTTTCATGTTTCTTGGCATATATGACTGAGGCCTTCCAATTTTGCAGTTATTTGTTGAAACATCTCTGGCATTGTTTCTATCACCAAGGCCACATTTTCCAACTACTGATATTTTTTGTTTACAACTTTTGCATTCCAGTCACCAGTAATTATTAGTGCATCTTTATTGCATGTTTGATCAATTTCAGACTGCAGAAGTTAGTAAAAACTTCATTTTCTTCATCTTTGGAATTAGTAGTTGATGCATAAATTTAAATAATAGTCATATTAACTAGTCTTCCTTGTAGATGTATGGATATTATTCTATCATTGATAGCTTTGTACTTAAGGATAGATCTTGAAATATTCTTTTTGACAGTTTGAACTCCAGGTATAGCAGACCATATGATTATCTGTTTTAGAATGGCCATTAACCAGTCTGTTTCAGCTCACTAATGTCTAGAATGAGTCAGAATTGACTTGATGGCAATGGGTTTTTGTTTTGTTTTTAATGCCTAAGATATAGATCTTCAGGAGTTTCATTTCATTTTTGACATTTTCCAATTTTCCTAGATTCGTACTTCATACATTCCATATTCTGATTATCAACGAATTTTTCAGCTGTTTCTTCTCATTTTAAGTCATGCCATAGTAGCAAATGAAGGTCTCAAAGCTTTACTCCATCCATGTGATTAAGGTCAAATCTGCTTTGAGGGGGCTGCTCTTCCCCACTTTTATTTTCAGTACCTTCCAACCCAAAGGGTTCATCTTCTGGCACCGTATCAGACAATACTTGGCTGTTATTCATAAGGTTTTCACTGGTCTATTTTTTAAGACGTAGATCACCAGGTCCATCGCACCAGTCTGTCTTATTCTAAAAGCTCCACTGAAACCTGTCCACCATAGGTGACCCTGCCGGTATTTAAAATATCGGTAGCATAGCTTCCAGCATCACAGCGACACACAAGCCACCAAAGTAAGACGACCTGACAGATGAGTGGTAGGTAGCTCTGCAGTAACTTTTAAAATTGGGAAGTGTGAGTCCTCCAAAAAAAAATTTTTTTTTATCTCAACTTTGTTTTGTTCCATATGAATTTGATGATTAGCTTTTCCATTTTTTCAAAAAGAAAAATGTTCTCAGAAGTTTGATACTGATTTTGTTGAATCTGTAGATCCCCTTGGTTAGGTAGTATTGATATTTTAACAATATTAAGTCTTCTAATCCATGAACACTAAATTTTTATTTATTCAGGTCTTCTTTAATTTCTTTCAGGAATGTATTGAATTTTCAGGGAACAAGTCTTTCACCTCCTTAGCTAAATTTATTCCTAAGTATTTTATTTTTTCAGATGCTGTGTAAAAGACATTTCTTTCTCAGTGTTTGGATTGTTCATCACACAGCTGATATTTCTGTGTTCAGCTTGTAACCTGAAACTTTGCTGAATTTATTTGCTCTAGTAAAAAAAAAAAACCTTTCTTGTGCATCCTTTGGGATTTTATAGGATCAAATAATCTGCAAATAGAGATAGTTCTTTCTTTCCATTTTGTGTGCATTTTATTTCTTTTTCTTGTATTATTGCTCTTGCTAGAACTTCCAATACAATGTTGAATATCAGTAGTGAAAGTAGACATTCTTGTCTTGTTCCTGATCTTAGAGGAAAGCTTCCATTCCTCTAAGAGTTTTAGAGCTTTAGCTCTTACATGTTGGTCTTTGATCCAATTTGAGTCTTTCCTTTATTTATTTATTTTAATATGGATAAGGTAGGGGTACAATTAATTCTTCTGCATGTAGCTATTCAATCGTTTCAGTATCATTTGTGGAAAACAAAACAAAACTCTGTCATCTTTGTTGAATTGTCTTGGCATCTTTGTTGAACATCTCTTGGCCAAAAATGAAAGAATTTATTTTATTTCTAGACTTTCAGTTCCATTCCATTGATATGTATGTCTGTTCTTATGCCAGTACCACACAGTCTGGGTTACTATAGCCTTGAAGTTAAGATTTGAAATGGGAAATGTGAGTCTTCTAACTTTATTCCTCTATTTCCAGGTGCTTTGGGCTATTTTCATTTCCCTGTATTTCCATATGAATTCTAACATCAGCATGTGAGATTCTGCAAAAAAGACAACTAAGGTTTTAATAGGAATTGTGTTGAATCTGTAGATCAATTTTGTCAATATTACAATGTTAACAATATTGTTTTACAATCCGTTAACACAAGATGTCTGTGATGGTTAAGATTGTGTGTCAGCTTGGCTAGGCCATGATTCTCAGTGGTTTGGCAGTTGTATGATGTGATTACCTTCATGATAAGATCTGCTGTGAGTAGCCAATCAATTGAAAGGGATTTTCTTTGAGTGTGTGGCCTGCATCAAATATAAGTGGACATTCTGGCAAAGCTTGTGGGCTTTTGCTCACTCTGAATCGTTCCATCTCTTTTTGCAATTAGATACCTTTTATTTATTTATTTTACATAATAGCTTTGGCTAGAACCTACTGTTGGAGCAAAGTGGTGAGAGCTGACATCTTTTTCTTCTTCATGATCTTAAAGGGAAAGGATCCAGTCTTTCAACATTTACTATGATGTTAACTGTGGATATTTAATATACGCCCTTTGACCAGGGCTTTGAACTAATTCATTCTGGTTTGAGCTCCTGCTGAGAATTTATAGTTCTAACAAGCTCCCAGGTGATACTAATGCTGCTGGGGACCAATTCTGAGAACCACTAGTAGAGCAACTGTTCTGGAAATTTATTATACATAAGAATTACCTGGGGATCTTGCTAAAATGTAGATTCTGATTCAGTATATTTGGGGTGGAAATGCAAATTCTCAGAAGGGGTTCAAACTGGAATGAATCAGTTCAAAGCCCCGCCTTGACAGGTTGAGGACGTTCCTTTGTATTCCTAGTTTGTTGAGTTTTTTTTTTTATCATGAAAGTTTGTTGGACTTTATCAATTACTTACTGGATTAATTGAGATGGTGCTGTAGTTTTTGTCATTTATGCTACTAATATGGTGTATTACAATGACTGACTTTAGTATGTTGAATCGATCTTGCATTACTAGGATAAATCCCATTTGGTAATGATTTACAAGTCTTTTTTATATGTGGCAGGATTCAGTTTGCTAGTATCTTGTTCAGGATTTTTGAATCTGTATTCCTAAAGGACTTTAGTTCTATTTTCTTGTGATGTCTTTGTCTGGTTTTGGTCTCATGGTCTCATGGTGTGAATTGGGAAGTGTTCCCTCCTCTTCCATTTTTGGAAAGAGTCTCGGAAGGATTGTTATGAATTTCTCTTTAAATGTTTGATTCACCAGTGAAAGTGCCTGCTCCTGAGATTTTCCTGTGAAAGTTTTTTGAATTATCAATTCGATCTTTTTAGTTGTTATAGGCTATTCAGATTTCTACTTCTTATACTTTTTTTCTTTCTAGGGATTTGTCCATTTTGTCTAGGTAATCTAATTTGCTGGCATGTAATTGTTCATATTATTCCTTATAATCATTTTATTCCTGTAAGGTCTGTAGTAATGTCCCTCTTTCATTCCTAGTTTTATTAATGTGAGTTTTCTCTCTTCTTTCTTAGTCAGTCTAGCTACAGCTTTGTCCATTTTGTTGCACTTTTCAAAGACCAACTTTTGGTTTTATTAGTTTATTGTTTTCATAATTTTGAATCCATTTATTTCTTCTAATCTTTATAATTTCCTTCATCTATTTGAATTGTGTTTAGTTTTTTTTTTTTTCTATGATCTTAATGTATTAGATGAGATTGTTGGTTTTAGACCTTTTTTTTTTTTAATACAGGCTATATTTTTTCTTCTAACTGCTGCTGAGCTGCAACTCATAAGTTTTGCTATGTTGTCTTTCATTTCCATTCATCTTAAAGTATTTTCAAATTTCCCTTATCATTTATTCTTTGACCCATTAGATATTTTAACCCATTGCTGTCAAGTCAATCCCAACTCATAGGGACACTATAGGGTAGAGTAGAATTGTCCCTTAGGGTTTCCAAGGCTGTAAATCTTTACAGAAACAGACTGCCACATCTTTCACAGGGTGGCTGGTGAGTTTGAACTGCCAATCTTTCAGTTAACAATGACTTCAATACTAATTTAAAAGTGTGTCCAGGGGCCAGTCTCGAGGTTTCACCAGTCTCTGTGAGACCAGTAAGCTTGGTTTTTTCTTGTGAGTTAGAATTTTGTTCTATATTTTTTTTTTGCTCTGTCTAGGGCCCTGTATTGTGATCCCTGCCAGAGAGATATTTAGAACTTTGTTGTTAATTTCAGCTTTAAAACCAAATTATGTGGATGTATATTTTAGATTCCCAGTATTTTATTATCTTTTTCCCCATACACCTGTCAGTTTGTCAAACTGTGGTGACTTGCTCATTGCTGTGGTGCTGGAAACTATGTCACTGTTATTCAAATACAAGCAGGAACACCCATGGTGGACAGGTTTCAGTGGAGCTTCCAGACAAAGACAGAATAAAAAGAAGGACCTGGTAGTCTACTTCTGAAAAAATTAGCCAGTGAAAACTTTATGAATAGCAGTGACACACTGCCTGATATAGTGCTAGAAAATGAGCCCCTCAGGTTGGAAGGAGCTCAAAAGACAACTGGGGGAGAGCTGCCTCCTCAAAGTAGAGTCGACCTTAATGATGTAGATGGAATCAAGTTTTTGGGACCTTCATTTTCTGATGTGGCAAGACTCAAAATGAGAAGAAACAGATGCAAACATCCATAAGTAATCAGAATATGGAATATACAAAATATGAATCTAGGAAAATTGGAATTTGTCAAAAATGAAATGAAACACATAAAGATTGATATCCTAGGCAATAATGAGCTAAGATGGACTGGTATTGGCCACAGTGAATCTGACAATTATATGGTCTGCTGTGCCAGGAATGACAAAATTGAAGAGGAATGTAGTCACATTCATCATCAAAAAGAATGTTTCAAGATTTATCCTGAAGCACAAGGCTGTAATAGGATAATATCCATACACCTATAAGGAGATCAGTTAATATGAATATTATTCAAATTTACACACAAACCACTAAGTCCAAAGATGAGGAAATTGAAGATTTTTACCAGATTCTGCAGTCTGAAATTGATGAAACATACAATCAGGATGCATTGATAATTACTGATGATTGAAATGTGAAAGTTGGAAACAAAGAAGGAAGAACAGTATTTGGAAAATATGGCCAGAGATTGCATGATGGAATTTTGCAAATCCAACGACTTCTTCATTGAAAATTTATTTTTTCAACAACATAAAATGTGATTATACACATGGACATCACCAGATGGAATACACAGGAATCAAATCAACTACATAAGTGGAAAGAGGTGATAGAAAAGCACAATATCATCAGTTCGAACAAGGCCAGGAGCTGAATCTGGATCAGATCACCAATTGCACAAATGCAAGTTCAAGTTGAAGAATATTAGATCAAGTCCACGAGAGAAAAAAAAAAAAAAAACCCTGAGTATATTCCACTTGAATTTATTGACCATCTCAAGATTAGATTTGATGCAGTGAATAATAATGACCAAAGACCAGATGAGCTGTGGAATGACATCAAGGGCATCATACATGAAGAAAGCAAGAGGTCATTAAAACAATAGAAAAGAAACAAACAAACAACAACAGCAACAACAACAACAAAAACCCAGTGCTGTTGAGTCGATTCTGATGCATAGTGACCCTATAGGACAGAGTAGAACTGCCCCATAGAGTTTTCAAGGAGCACCTGGTGGATTTGAACTGCTGACCCTTTGGTTAGCAGCTGTAGCACTTAACCACTATGCCACCAGGGTATCCACAGGAAAGAAAAGACCAAAATGGATATCAGAAGAGACTCTTAAACTTGCTCTTGAAAGTTGAGTAGAAACAGTGAAAGGAAGAAGTAATGAAGTAAAACAGCTGAACAGAAGATTTCAAAGGTTGGCTAGAGAAGACAAAGTAAAGTATTATAATGAAATGTGCAAAGACCTGGAGTTACAGAACCAAAAGAGAAGAACACACTTGGCATTTCTCAAGCTGAAAGAAGAAAAATTCAAGCCTTGAGTTACAATATTGAAGAATTCTACTAGGAAAATATCCAATGATACTAAAAAAAAAAAGATACAGGAAGCATCAAAAGAAGATGGAAGGAATACACAGAGTCACTATACCAAGAAAACAAAAGTTGGCTGATGTTCAATTATTTCAGAAGGTAGCATATGATCAAGAACCAACGGTACGGATGAAAGAAGTCCATGCTGCACTGAAGGCATTGGTGAAAAACAAGGCTCTAGAAATTGATGGAATACCAATTGGCAAGTTTCAACAAACTGATGCATCTCTGGAAGCCCTCACTCATTTATGCCCCAAAATTTGGAAGACAGCTACCTGAACAACAGACTGTAAGAGGTGATCCAATGGAATGGAGAAATTATTGATCAATATCATTAATATCATACACAAGTAAAATTTTGCTGAAGATCATTCAAAAGCAGTTGCTGCAGTACATCAATAGGGAACTGCCAGAAATTAGAGCCAGATTCAGAAGAGGACAAGGAATGAGGGATACCATTGGTTTAAAGCAGAGAATAACTGAAAGACAATTACTTGTGTTTTATTGACTACGCAAAGGCGTTGGGCTGTGTGGATCATAATAAATTACGGATAACATTGAGAAGAATGGAAATTCCAGAACACTTCATTGCGCTCATGAGGAACCTGTATGTAGACCAAGAGGCAATTGTTCTGCGTGGCTTAAAATGAGAAAAGGTGTGTGTCAGGGTTGTATCCTTTCACAATACTTATTCAATCTGTATGCTGAGAAAATAATACATGAAGCTGGACTTTATGAAGAAGAACACAGCATCAGGATTGGAGGAAGACTCATTAACAAACTTTGTATGCAGATGACACAATCTTGTTTGCTAAAAGTGAAGAGGATTTGAAGTACTTTCTGATGAGGATCAAAGACTACATACAACCTTCAGTATGGATTGCACCTCAACATAAAGAAAACAATCGTCACAACTGGACCAATAAAACGATAAACAGAGAAAAGACTGAAGTTGTCAAGGATTTCGTTCTTCTTGAATCCACAGTCAACACCCATGGAAACAGGAGTCAAGAAATAAAAAAAAAAAATCTTATTTGGTCAAATCTGCTGCAAAAGACGTCTTCAAAGTATTTAAAAGAAAAGATATCACTTTAAGGACTAAAGTGCACCTGACACAAGCCAGGCAGTTTTCATTTGCCTCATATGCACGTGAAAGCTGGACAATGAATACAGGAGGCTGAAGAAGAATTGAAGCCTTTTAATCATGGTGTTGACAAAGAATATTGAATATACCATGGACTGCCAGAAGAAGGAATAAATCCATCCTGGAAGAAGTGAACCCAGAATGCTCCTTAGAAGAGAGGATGATAAGACTTTGTCTCAGGTGCTTCAGACATGTTATTAGGAGGGACCAGTCCCTGAAGGAGAACATCATGCTTGGTAAAGTAGAGAATCAGGAAGAAAAAGGAAGTCCCTCAATGTGATGGATAACCACAGTAGCTGCAACAACGGGCTTAAGCATAACTATGATTGTGAGGATGGTGCAGGAATGGGCAGTGTTCCATTCTGTTGTACACAGGGTCACTATGAGTCAGAGCGGACTTGATGGCACCTCAAAACAAAACAATGGGTATGAAATAGTATCTTATTGTAGGTTTTATTTACTTTCTTTTTTCTGAAAAATGATGATAAGCCTGTTTTCATGTGGTTATTAATCACTTGCATTTATTTTGAGAAGTGTCTATTCAAGTGCTCTGTCTATTTTATACAATTTGATTGTTTATCATTTTTATTATTTTATGAGTTTTTCTTATGTATTCAGGCTACAATTCCTTTGCTGAATATATGCAGTATGAATATTATTAACTTGTCCCTGACTTCGTTTTTTTTTTGTTTCTTAGTGATGACTTTGATGAGCAGCATGATTAATTTTAAAGAGATCCAATAGTTGTCAAATTTTCAAAATTTAAGTCTACTGGCTTTTGTAACTTCTGTAAGAATCTACACCACTTCAATGTCATGACGGTATTCTCCTTTTCTTTTTTAGATGTATTATAGTTTCAGGTTTTATGTTTAGGTCTGTACTCTTGTATTTTAAGGTGACATTTATTTTAGTACACGGTACAGCAATTTCCAACTTCCATGTCCCACGAAGGCAAAGCCTCACCATATGGCTCTGTGATATCTCTCACATTCTCCTCTCCTTGCACAGTGCTCTCCACAAGGCACCCTTCACCTCTGTGTTCCTCAGGCTGTAGATCAGGGGGTTCAGCATGGGGTTGAAAAGGCTGTAGAACAGAGAAAGGACCTTCTGCTGCTCCTCAGGGTGGCTGGATTTGGGGGCCATGTACAGGACAATGGCACTGCCAAAGAAGAGCCCCACCACACAGAGGTGGGAAGAGCAGGTGAAGAAGGCCTTTCTGCGTCCCTCCCTGGACTGGATCCTCAGGATGGCAAAGAGGATGCAGGTATAGGAGACCAGCATAAGACAGAGTGGCCCCAGTAAGATAAACACACAGGCTGCAAAGATGACCAGTTGATTGAGCCAGGTGTCTGCACAGGCCAGCCTCAGGACAGACAGGATTTCACAGAAGAAGTGGTTGATCTCATGAGGCCCACAGAAGGGCAATCTCAGGATGAGGCTCACTTGGGTCAGGGCCTGGACGGAGCCACACACCCAAGAAGTGACAGCCAGAGTGATGCAGAGCCTCCAGCTCATGATGGCAGAGTAATGGAGCGGGTGGCAGATGGCCACATACCGATCATAGGCCATCACCACCAAAATCGGGCACTCTGTGGCAGCCAAAGCCAAATACAAAAATACCTGCATTATACAAGGGACAAAGAGGATGGTTCTTTTCTTGTTCAGAAGGTTTGCCAGCATCTTGGGGACATTGTTGGAGGTGTAGGACATGTCAATGAAGGCCAGGTGTGAGAGGAAGAAGTACATGGGGGTGTGCAGCCTGGGGTCAAGACAGATGATCCCTAGGATGGTCCCATTCCCCAGCAGGGTGAAGGTGTAGAGCAAAGAGAAGAGACCAAAGAGGAAATATTCCAGTGCTGGGTCCACCTGGAATCCCAGAAGGGTGACCTCTGAGACCCATGTCTGGTTGCCTCCCATGTTCCTGTGGCCGAGACAGACAGGGCCACGGCTGCAACAGGAAGCTCAGAGCTGAAGAGTAAGCAAAGACACAGAATATTTACTGAATGTTGGAAACAGAGAACATTCAGAAATGAATCACTGTGGGTGCATTTTGAAGTTTTATTTTTAGATATGTTGTTAAACTAACTCAGTGTGCCCATAAAAACATGAGAAAAATCTTACCTTGTATTTAATGGAATAGAAGAGATAATGCATATGCATAGGAGTCTCTGTGTGGTGCAAACCATTAAGCACTTGCCCGCTAGTGGAAAAGTTGGTGGTTCAAACCCACCAGAGATGCCTGACAATGCGGGCCTGGTGATCTTCTTCCAAAAGGCACAGCCTTGAAAACCACATGGAGCAGTTCCACTCTGAACACACGGAAGCGCCAATAGTCGGAAGCCACTCAATGGCAACTAACAACATGTTTATGTATATTCCCATGGACTGAATCGTGTCCTCCAAATACAGACCTTGTAAACCCTAAACCCTTACCTGTGCATGTAATTCCATTTGGAAACATGACTTTCTTGGTTACGTTAATGACACCATCAATGTGGAGTGTGTCTTAAGCCAATCATCCTTGACTTAAGAAGAGCAGATTACGCCCAGGGAATGGAGCACAAATGGAGAGAGGTTGATGCCACCCGGAGATCACCAAGGAACAGAGGAAGAGACAAGAATTTTCCCCCAGAGTAGAAAGAAAGAGCCTTCTTCTAGAAGCAGAGCCTTGAATATGAATTTTTAGCCTCCTAAACTATGAGACCAACCTAATGCAGACACCAGCCAGCTGAATGTGGAAATTACTGAACAGTATCATTAATATCACACACAAGTAAAATTTTGCTAAAGATCATTCAAAAGCAGCTGCAGCAGTATATAGACAGAGAAATACCAAAAATTCAAGCCAGATTTAGAAGAGGATGTGGAACAAGGGATATCATTGCTGATGTCAGATGGATCCTGGCTGAAAGCAGAGAATACCAGAAGGATGTTTACCTGTGTTTTATTGCCTATGGTAAGGCATTTGACTGTGTGTGTCATAACCAATTATGTATTATATTGCAAGGAACGGGAGTAATGCAACACTTAATTGTGCTCATAAGGAACCTGTACCTAGATCAAGAGGCAGTTTTTTGAATGGCACGAGGAGATGCTGCATGGTTTAAAGTCAGGAAAGGTGTGTGTTTGCATTGTATCCTTTTACCATACCTATTGAGTCTGTATGCTGACAAAATAATCCAAGAATCCGGACTATGTGAACAAGATCAAGGCATCAAGCCTGAGGGAAGACTAATTAACAACCTGCGTTAGGCAGATAACACAACTTTACTTGCTGAAAGTACAGAGGACTTGAAACACTTACTGATGAAGCTCAGTATGTGCTTTGGTATGGCTTACATCTCAATGTAAAGAAAAGAAAAATCCTCACAACTGGACCGATAAGTAACATCATGATAAATGGAGAAGTTTAAAGTTGCCAAGGATTTCATTTTACGTGGATCCACCACAATCAACACCCATGGAAGCAACAGTCAAGAAATCAAAAGACACATTCCCTTGGGCAAATCTGCTGCAAAAGACCACTTTAAACTGTTGAAAAGCAAAGATATCACCTTGAAGAATAACGTGTGTTTGACCCAAGCCATGATGTTTTTAATTGCTTCACATGTATGGGAAAGCTGAACAATGAATAAGTAAGACCAAAGAAGAATCGATACCTTCGAATTATGGTGTTGCAAAGAATATTGAATATACCATGGTCTGCCAGAAGAAGGAATAAATCTGTCTTGGAAGAAGTACAACCAGAATGCTCCTTAGAAGCAAGGATGGTGAGACTACATCTCACATACTTTGGACATGTTGTCAGGAGGGATCAGTCCCTGGAGAAGGACATCATTCTTTGTAAAGTGGAGTGTCAGGTAAAGGAGAAAGATCCTCAGGGAGATGGGTTGACACAGTGGCTGCAACACTGGGCTCAAGCATAACAAGGATTGTGATGATGGGCACGACCAGGTAGTGCTTTGTTCTGTTGTATATACGGTCGCTATGAGTTGAGTTGACTTGACGGAACCTAATAACAACAACGCATGTATAGATGATAGATGGATGGATGGACGGATGGAAGGACGGATGGACAGATGGACGATGGATAGACAGACAGACAGACAGATGATAGAGACATGGTTGTATATGTATAGAGAGAGAGAGAGAGAGAATATGTCAGTCTTTGGGTGGTGCAAGCAATTAATGGGCTTGACTACCTCAAAAGAAAGGACTAGTGATCTATTTCCAAAAAAAATCTTCTACTGAAAACCCTATGGAACACAGTTCTACTCTGACACACATGGGGTTGATATGAGTCGAAGTCAACTTAACAGCAACTGGTATATATATATATATATAAAATATTCCTTATATAATAAAATGTTATAATAACCAAAAGTAACAGCTGCTATCCAAAAAGTCAGCAGTTCAAATCCACCAGGCACTCCTTGGACTCATAGCGACCTTATAGGACAGAGTAGAACTGCCCCATAGGGTTTTCAAGGAGCGCCTGGTAGATGCGAACTGCCGACCTTTTGGTTAGCAGCCATAGCACTTAACCACTATGCCGCCAGGGTTTCAAAAAATGTTATAATAGAGCATATAATATGTCCTATGTAATAGCATAACACACACACATACACGTTGTTTTGGAGAGTTCAAGCATTCTGACTTCCCTTTCAGGGCACAGTTTTGATCTGTAGTTAGAAGACAAGCACCTCTGACAAAACCCTCGTAATTTTTGGCAGTTTCCTTTTCTAGGCTTCCTTGCCTTTTTGCTCCAGGACATGGAAAGATGGAGCCTCTGTTCCTGTATGCTTGCTCACTTATCCACTCAGAACAAACCAAACCCATTAATGTCAAGTTGATTCCAACTCATAGTGGCCCTATAGGACAGAGTAGAAATTCCCCACAGGGTTTCCTAGGCTGTAATCTTTATGGAAGCAAGTCACCATGTGTTTTTCCCTCTGAACCACTGGCTGGGTTTGAACTGCCAAACTCTTGGTTAGCAGTTGAGCACTTAATGTCTGTGCCACTGGGGCTCCTAATGGTGCATAAAACATTGACATGAAGTTGAACCTGACTCATAGTGACCCTGTTGCTGTTGTTAAGTGCCGTCGAGTCGGTTCCGACTCTTAGCGACCCTATGCACAGCAGAACAAAACACTGCCAGGTCCTGCACCATTCTCACAATTGTTGTTGTGCTTGAGTCCACTGTTGCAGCCACTGCATCAACTCATTTAGTAGAGGGTCTTCCTGTTTTTCACTGACCCTCTACCAAGTGTGATGCTGTCTTAGTTATCTTGTGCTGCTATAACAGAGATACTACAAGTAAATGGCTTTAACAAAGAGAAGTTTATTCTCTAATAGTCCAGGGACACAATTCAATCCATGACAATGTCCTTCTCCAGGGATTGATCCCTACTGACAACATGTCCGAAGTATGTGAGATGCAGTCTTGCCATCCTTGCTTTCAAGGAGTGCTCTGGTTGTACTTCTTTCCAAGACATATTTATTTGTTCTTTTAGCAGTCCATGGTATATTCAATATTCTTTGCCAACACCACAACTCAAAGGCATCAATTCATCTTCAGCCTTCTTTATTCATTGTCCAGCTTTCACATGCATATGAAGTGATTGAAAGCACCATGGCTTTTGTCAGGTGCACCTTAGTCCTCAAGGTGACATTTTTGCTTTTTAACACTTTAAAGAGATCTCTTGCAACTGATTTGCCCAATGCAATACATCTTTTGATTTTTTGACTGCTGCTTCCATGGCTGTTGATTGTGGATCCAAGTAAAATGAAATCCTTGTCAACTTCAATCTTTTCTCCATTTTTCATGATGTTGCTTATTGGTCCAGTTGTGAGGATTTTTGTTTTCTTTATGTTGAGGTGTAATCCATACTGAAGGCTGTGGTCTTTGAGCTTCATCAGTAAGTGCTTCAAGTCCTCTTCACCTTCAGCAAGCAAGGTTGTGTCATCTGCATAACGCACGTTGTTAATGAGTCTTCCTCCAATCCTGATGCCCCGTTCTTGTTCATATAGTCCAGTTTCTCAGATTATTTGCTCAGCACACAAATTGAATAGGTATGGTGAAAGAATGCAACCCTGATACACACCTTTCGTGACTTTAAACCTTGCAGTATCCCCCTGTTCTGTTCGAGTGACTGACTCTTGGTGTACAGATTCCTTATGAGCACAATTAAGTGTTTCAGAATTCCCATTCTCTGCCATGGTATCCATAATCGGTTATGACCCACGTAGTCAAATACCTCAGCATAGTCAATAAAACACAGGTAAACACCTTTCTGGTATTCTCTGATTTCAGCCAGGATCCATCTGACATCAGCAATGATATCCCTGCTTCCATATCCTGTTCTAAATCTGGCCTGAATTTCTGGCAGTTCCCTGTCGATACACTGCTGCAGCTGCTTTTGAATGATCTTCAGCAAAGTTTTGCTTTCATGTGATATTAATGATATTGTTCAATGATTTCCGCATTTGGTTGGATCAACTTTCTTGGGAATAGGCATAAATATGGATCCTGTAGGATAGCATAAAACCGCCCCATTGGATTTCCAAGTCTGTAATCTTTACAGACACAGACTGCCACAACTTTCTTTCACAGAGCACCCGTAGGTTTGAATGCCCACATTTCAGTTAGCCACCAAGTGCTTAACCACTGCACCAAATGGGCTCCTCTTCCACCACTTCATTCAGATTTGAAATCCCTTCTAAATAACTTCACTATTTGCAGTTCCTTTGAAGCTTTCTAGCCCTCTCTTTTCAGCAGTTGACTGATACTCTTGGAAGCATCTTCTAATACCTCTTTTCAGTCTCTAGAGTTTGTGATTTATTTCAGGAGTTTTATTTACTGTCTTAGTCATCTAGTGCTATGATAACAGAAATACCACAAGTGGATGGCTTTAACAAAGAAGTTTATTTCCTCAGAGTAAAGTAGTCTAAAAGTCCCAATTCAGGGTGTTAGCTCCAGGGGAAGGCTTTCTCTCTCTGTTGACCATCTCATCAGTCTTCCCCAGACTAAGAGCTTCTCTGTGCAGGCACCCTGGGTCAAAGGATGCACTCTGTTCCCTGCACTGCTTTCTTGGTGGTATGAGGTCCCCCTATCTCTCTGCTCCCTTCTCTTTTTTATATCTCAAGACATTGCCTCAAGACACAACCCAGTCTGGTAGAATGAGTCTTGTCTCACTAACACAACTGCTGCCCATCCTCCCTCATTAACATCATAGAGGCAGGATTTACAACATACACGAAAATCATACAATATTGGTAATCATGGTCCATCACATTGACACACATATTTTTGGGGGGACATAATTCAATCCATGACATTACCTCTTAGTCAGCACCTGGTACTGAAATTGGGCATCAGTTGAAAGAATTCTTTGGCTACAAACAATGAGCATGTGTGTACATAGTGTCTTAAGTAGAGCTAAAGATGATGACATTTCTGCAGGCTTTTTATGTGTGAAGCGTAACAAAACCAATTTATATGAACAGTGATTACACTTAGTTGTAATGATATTTTGTTTGGCTCTTCTCTTTTCTCCCTTTTATAACTGAATATGAAGACAAATCTCAGGACTTATCTTACATTCTGCTATGACAGACTCTTCTGTCATCACCATGTCTTTCCAGCTTTGGCAACTCCCTTTGCCATCAAATCCGCTGGGAACCTTCCTCCTCGTCACCTGTTGCCAATGTAACATCCTGTCGCTGCTCTGATGGATTCGATGAGTTGGTCCAATAGTTGGTTAGTTTTTTCTAGGTCTCTCTTCCAGGGAAAACTGGGGCCTTCCCCCAGCAGACGGGGACTGAGGACCATGAAAGGCAGGATGGCAAGATCCCTGACACTGCAGAACCTAGTGCTGTCCCTTTCCACTTTCCTTCCAGTTTCTCAGAAACAACTTGAGAGCTAGCTTTACTTTTAAGTCAGGTTAAAGGTTCAAATCCAAAAGAATTAAAAAAAAAAAAAAATGACTCCTACGTTTTCCTCCTCTTAAAACCTTGTTGTTGTTAGGTGCTGTTGAGTCAGTTCCGACTCATAGTGACCCTATGTACAACAAAACAAAACACTGCCTGGTCCTATCCCATCCTCACAATTCTTTTTATGTTTGAGCCCATTGTTGTAGCTACTGTGTCAGTCCATCTCATTGAGGGTTTTCCTCTCTTTCGATGACCCTCCACTTTACCAAGCATGATGTCCTTCTCCAGGGACTGATTCCTCCTGGTAACATGTCCAAAGTATGTGAGACGTGGTCTCACCATCCTTGCTTCTAAGGAGCATTCTGGTTGTGGTTCTTCCAAGACAGATTTGTTCATGGTATATACAATATTCTTTGATAACACCATAGTTCAAAGGCATCAATTCTTCTTTGGTCTTCCTTATTCCTTGTCCAGCTTTCACATGCATATGAGGCAATTGAAAACATCATGGCTTTGGTCAAGCACACCTTGGTCTTCAAGGTGACATCTTTGCTATTTAACAGTTTTAAAAAAGCCTTTTGCAGCAGATTTGCTCAGTGCAATCCCTTTTTATCTCTTGACTGCTGCTGTTTGTAGATCCAGATAAAATGAAATCCTTGACAACGTCAATCTTTCTCCATTTATCATGATGTTACTTATCTGTTGGGTCATGAGGTTTTTTTTTTTTTTTTTTTTTTTTTTTATGTTCAAGTGTAATCCGTACCGAAGGCTGTGGTCTTTGATCTTCATTAGTAAGTGCTTGAAGTTCTCTTAACTTTGAGCAAGCAGGGTTGTGTCATTTGTGTCACGCAGGTTGTTAATGAGTCTTCATCTAATCCTGATGCTATATTTTTCTTCATATAGTCCAGCTCCTCAGATTAATTTGCTCAGCCTGACCCACACCTTTCCTGACTTTGAACCGCACAGTATTCCCTTGTTCTCTTCCAATGACTGTCTCTTAATCTATGTATAGGCTCCTCATAAGAACAATTAAGTGCAGCTTGGACTTCTTCCTTCAGTACCATTGGCTTCGGATTATATAATACCTCCTGAAATGGTTGAACATCTACCAGTTCTTTTTGGCATAGTGACTCTGTATTCCTTCCATCTTCTTTTGATGCTTTCTGTGTTGGTTAGTAATTTCCCCTCAGAATCCTTTAATATTGCAACTGGAGGCTTGAATTTTTTCTTCAGTTCTTTAAGCGTTACAGATTATTTTAAACTGCCATTTTCATTTAATTAAATTTACATTTAATATGTGTTAAGATAATATTTTATAGATATTCTTTGAAAGCAGCACAATATTCTGTTGTCACAGACAGTTTTTTACAATTTCCCATTTTTGGAAAACTTTGGTTCCTACTTATTTTTAGTAGCATTGAGATAAATGTTCTTCCGAACTGAACTTTTTTCTTTTATTCATGATTCTTTAGGATATATTCTAAAAGTCAAATTGCAAATTCTCAAGATAGAGACATTTCAAGGCTCCTGATACCTCATGCCAGCTTCTTTCATGCTAATTTGTACCAACTTTATTCCCACAGACAGTGTGGGTGAATCATACCTCACCTGAGCGGCCATAATACCGAGTGTTGTCAGTGACAATCTCTGCTTACATGATATGTGGACGGTCTTATATAATTTAAATTTGCATTTCATCAATTCCTTAACAAATATCCCTGGATTGCATGATCAGTGCCAGCCTCTGCTTCGGACTGCGGGGACAGTAGTGGGTGGAAACACACATTCTGAAGGGTCAGGGTGGTAGCCTGTCGTCTACTCCTCATGGTTCCATTTAGGGAAGTTAACATCTATGCCTCTGGATTGAGGCATTTAGGAATACTTCTGCCCCTCACTGCCCCTGATTTCTATGACTCGTGAAACAGGGTAAAGGAATTGAGTTGCCCCTCTGAGTTTCTGTGGTCATATGTGTGCCCACTTTTCAGGCAGAGAGCTCACAGGGGCTCATTCTGTCCTAGGTGGGGGTGTGGTGGGCTATGGCTGGAAATGCAATTTCGGGGGAAATCTTGTCATAGTTGTAAACCATATTCTAATTTACCTCCCTTGTAAAGAATTCATTTTTGTTTCTCTCTACCTAGTCCCTGTGTCTATTCCCCAATTTGTTTTTCCAGACTTGAAACAGGAAGACGTGATTAATTATTAACCTTAAAGCACAAGGGTAGTTGATAAATGCACAAGAGAATTGTTGGACATGAAAAGTACTGTGATGCAAATACACAGGGTAAAGTGGTAGAAAGTTACTGGTTCGCCGAGGCTCCTTTAGGTGGAATGGTCAGGAAGGGCCTCTCTAACTAGGTGACATATGAGAGAGCCTAAGGATGGAAATGAGTAGACCCCGATGGAGGCCATGGGGACTGTCCCCATATAATGCTCAGGAAGTGCAGAGTCTCTGGGTAGGAAAGGCCTGGTGAGTCTGGGACAGGAAGGCAGTGCACCTGAACCTAGGTGAACAGGAAGCTGGATTTACTCATTGTAACATCATTTGTATTACCAAAGATTGGGAAATGACATGGAGCCCTGGTTGGGTAGTTGTTATGAGCTTGGATGCTAACCAAAAGGTAGGCAGTTCGAATCCACTAGCTACTCACTGGAAACCATATACGGTAGTTCTATTCTGTCCTGAGTCAGAAATCACTTGACAGCAATGGGGTAATTCTTAGAGAGTAGGTTATATGCAGAGACTTAACTTTTGTCATTTTTTTTTTTTTTTTTTTTTTTACTAAACATCTTGTATTATTAGGGGAAAAAAACAAGACATTTCTAGTTTGGAAAAATCCATAATATAAGCTATAGCTGTAATTGCACAATATTGCTGCTTATCTGGAGGGTGATACTTGCTGAGTTTTAAGAGGGCTGGGAGAAAAGAACTTATCCTTGACAAGGAAGGCAGATGGAAATACTCAATTTCACTTTTCTTTAGAAGACATATAATTTTCCTGTGATGTTCTGGTAGAAAAAAGATCAAGATTCTTTAAACACTAAAAGTAGAAGTGGATTTTAAATCGGGTTGAAAATTATTGTGGCACCCACCAAATCATGAACGAGAGCACAAGCAAAGCAAAGTCCCAAAGTTGCACAGGTTGAGGAAGTGAAGTTTGTCATTGAGAGAAGCACATTTCACTGCCCTTTTCATTTCCTTACCAGTAATGTAGCTTCTGGGAGCTCAGGTTAAAAGCCAAAAGAATGACAAAGAAAACAAACCAAACAGTGCTTTGAAATGCAGAATCAGAACTAATGGGGAATTTAGCCTCATCTAGAAAAGAAAAAAAAATTTTTTTTTTTTTTTTAGTCTAAAGAATTCTTTTCTAAGGGACACCCAGGTGGGCTTGCTGAAGATCAATCAAAAACAGCTGCAGCAGTATATCGACAGAGAAGCTGGACTATATGAAGAACGGGGCATCAGGATTGGAGGAAGACTCATTAACAACCTGCGTTATGTGGATGACACAACCTTGCTTGCTGAAAGTGAAGAGGATTTGAAGCACTTACTAATGAAGATCAAAGACCACAGCTTTCAGTATGGATTACACCTCAACATAAAGAAAACAAAAATCCTCACAACTGGACCAAAAAGCAACATCATGATAAACGGAGAAAAGATTGAAGTTGTCAAGGATTTCATTTTACTTGGATCCACAATCAACAGCCATGGAAGCAGCAGTCAAAAAATCAAAAGATACATTGCATTTGGTAAATCTTCTGCAAAGGACCTGTTCAAAGTGTTGAAGAGCAAAGATGTCACCTTGAAGACTAAGGTGTGCCTGACCCAAGCCATGGTATTTTCAATCACATCATATGCATGTGAAAGCTGGACAATGAATAAGGAAGACCGAAGAAGAGTTGATGTCTTTGAATTGTGGTGTTGGCAAAGAATATTGAATATACCAGGGACTGCCAAAAGAACGAACAAATCTGTCTTGGAAGAAGTAAAACCAGAATGCTCCTTAGAGGCAAGGATGGTGAGACTGCGTCTTACATACTTTGGACATGTTGTCAGGAGGGATGAGTCCCTGGAGAAGGACATCATGCTTGGCAGAGTACAGGGTCAGCGGAAAAGAGGAAGACCCTCAACGAGGTGGATTGACACAGTGGCTGCAACAATGAGCTCAAGCATAACAACGATTGTAAGGATGGCGCAGGACCGGGCAGTGTTTTGTTTTGTTGTGCATAGGGTCGCTATGAGTCGGAACCGACTCGACGGCACCTAACAACAATCTAAGAAAGGAAACCCTGGTGGCATAGTGATTAACCAAGAGGTCGGCAGTTCGAATCCACCTGGCGCTCCTTGGAAACTCGACGGGGCAGTTCTACTCTGTCCTATGGGGTCACTATGAGTCAGAATCAACTCGAGGGCAGTGGGTTTAGTCTAAGGAAGCTATCATTTGAATAGACTCCATAGCAGGGGTTAGTCCAGGAATCAAAGGAGTCCTCGGGTGGTGTAAATAGGAAGTGCCCAACTACTAGCAGAAACATTGGAGGTTTGAACCCACCCAGAGATGCTCTGAAGACAGGTCTGGCAATATGTTTCTGAAAGGTCACAGCCTTGCAAACACTATGGAACAGTTCTACTTTGCACACATGGGGTCGTCATGAGTTGGAGTCAACTCGAGGGCTACTAACAACAACAGTCTAGGAATCAGTCTGTCACTTTCTTAGAGAAAGTCCTTTGCAAACAGTCTGCTTGCTTCTGGTAGGTATAGTGTGTCACACATTTGCTGGTGCATATCTCCTCTTTCCTTAGACACTGCCCCAGTGATTGACCAATGTCCCTTCTAGTGAACACATTTGACCAGAGTACCATGAAGTATTACAAACATGAGAGATATTTTCTCTAAGGTGAGCCTACATATTCATGTAACTATATGGATTCTGTGTTTCTCTTAAGGGAGACAGCCATCTTAGACTCTTTTCCAAAGTCTCAGGTGGACACTTCAATGGACCTCCCAAGAAATAAACAAAAAGCATGTTCAGTAAGCCATCAAATTACTGAGCTGACAGATATAATTTTGACTTCATGTTAATTGATTTATATTTTAAAATTCAGGCAGGCAAAGTATAGCTATAAAATTAAATTTCCAATTAACACATACTTGGAAAGGGGAAACTGTTTTCCTAGATGATACAAATTTAATGACAGATGGAATAGGCACTTTGTGGATACACCAAAAATTATGTTAATAATTAGCCCTGCCCAAAGAACAGAAAGGAAGGATCAGAGAACTCGGAATCCCTGTTTCTCCAGGGCATTCGGTAAAATTTTACGTTCTTCTTGAAAGAGCACAAACATCACAAAGAGCAAGGAATGAGGGTAATGATGGAAAATGAAGTAATGACTTCAAAGGAAATCTGGTCTGCCTGCCTCTGGAACTCATGGACCAGCAGGGCATGAGAGGTTGAACTTATTCCCGAGTTCTGCAGAGGCTTAGAAGACTCCAGGAGGGGAGAAGGAAGTGGTGGGCAGAGACCCCAGGTGGGGGGTTAGAGCACAAAAGGGAGGCATCAGGCTGAGGACCACCCATGGCAGGAGAGCCTCGCTGGGCCTGAGGTGGGGTTCTGGGAGGCAGCATGGGAAGTTCCTTGGGGTCTCCCTAAGCGAGTTGTATGTCTGTTTTCTACTGTACCCAGGCCAGTGACATGATAGCACTCACTTGGGTATTTCAGGAACCAAGGAGGCATGTCATTAGCTCTTTTTACCAAAAGCCTAGAATTCTTTGATTCATCAAAGAAAAGCTTATAATTAAAATAACCTGGGATTAAAAAAAAAAAAAATTTTTTTTTTACCCAACCCAGTGCAGTTGAGTCGATTCATTACAGGGTTTCATATGTGATTCTTTGTTTTGGTAAGAAATTTCTGAAAGAAACCAGTATCCTGAAACAAAGTATTTCTAAAGGGAAGCAATACAGAGGTGGCAAATAGAATTTGCAGGGAAACAATCATGTCATCATATGTGAACTACATTCAGACCACTTAAACCATACGTAACATGTGATGTCCATTGTACTTTGTCCCAGTTTCATAGCAAAGATTGTGAGGTGACAGTGGCTGTGGCAGATAATATTGCTGACCAGCTGGGTTTTGAGGCCAAGAAAGGTGGGAAATCAGTGCAATAACTCTGGGCCTGGTCGGCATTTTTGATTTCAGAGTTCTGGGAGCCAGATATTTTTTTTCCCACTAGACAAAGACAACAGAGAGGCAAAGACCTGTAGTGAATGAAGGATTTCTGTGTCAGCTCCAGTTGCACTCTAAGAAAGATCTCAGTGGACAGGATTAAGGGAAGAGCTGCATGGATCCACGTCTCTGTCCACGCAGAGATGATGGAATTAGCCATGCTTGAAGAGGACCTAATAGCGTGACAGCACAGTGGTTAAGAGCTTGGCTGCTAACCAAAAGGCTGGCAGTTTAAATTCATCAGCCTCTCCTTGGGAATCCTACGGAGCAGTTCTACTCTGTCCTATAGGGCTGCGATGGATAGGGTTGCTATGAGTTGGAATCGATCTGATAGCAATGGATTTTTTGGGGGGGGGGTTGGGGGAAGAGGACCTATCAGGAACCCTGGTGAAGAAGACCTGACCCCTGAATGAGAATAGAGTCACAGGTTAGCAGTGCTGGACAGACTACCATTTGATCTTGACTCTGAAAGGTGAGCTATGCCAACTGGAGTCACACTTTATAAGCCTCATTATTGTCACCTGTGAATGGTTTCGATAGACGCCCAAAGGGCAGATGTGAAGAATAAATGCCATTAAACTCATACATATTTGGAGCTCAGTGCATACTAGCTGTTACGAGTAGTATTAAGGGAGACCACGACACGACACTGTGGGAGAATCTAAATCCCTAGAATAAGAAATGCAGCAAAACCATGATAGTCCTGCGAATACTTTCAGGATCATCTCGCTTTTCCTTTTACCTCTTTTTGAATTTAAAGGAAAAAAAAAAAAACACATTTTACTTTTGCTTCTGTTGATGTTTTCATATTTTGATTTTTAAAATTAAGTTTAAAAAGGGATTTAAGGAGACCGGAGCCTACTTTAACATAACTGCCCTCCTGTATTGAAGAAGAAAATTCATGTTTTGAAACTCACAAGGCAGTTCTGCCATGCCAAATAGCCTAATGAGAAAGAAAGAGAGAGAGTAAGATCTTATGGAAAGAAAGTGGGACATACAGAGGTTATTCGGCATTGCCTCAAAATAAAAGTTTATGGGTAGTAGGGTGGTACAACTTCAACATATTTTTGCACAGACTGAGAATTTATTCCATCTCCAATAGCTACTTTAACATCCAGCTTGATTTTCACAGGACCTTTGTGAAAATCAATTAAATGAGTTAACTCACAAAAGGCAGTAAGTGTGTAAATATATTGTATCATTTGGGATTTGAGAACCATCATTGGAGAGTAACCACTGGGTCCAACAATCATAACGACATATGTTGCGTGCTTACCAGTTTCTCTGCTAAAATAATGAACAACAGCAGCAGTCTATGCCCCGAAAGGCGCTGGGCATTCCCACTAAGAGACTGCCACCTCTCTCCTGGACAACTGAGAAAGGGACCATCTTTGAACAGACCATGCTTCTGACAACCTTTAGATGGAGAAGGAAGCAAAGCACCTAACACTTCTGACTTCCACTTGTTCATTTGTAAGGACAGGCACCAGCCACATAGTCCCTAAAAGCTCTTTTCAGCTCTCTACTGAGCTTATCTCCTGTGTGGATGGTTTTCTGCTCCTCTCTCTGAGGGTCATGACAAGGTTTAGAGCTGCCACAGGAGGACACCAGGGAGTCATGACCCTGAGATGCCTCAGGCCCCTGACTGTGAGGACAGGCCCAGGGTCAGAAGCTGAGAGTCCAGGGAAGGACTTTAGTCACTAGTCCCAGAGCCAGTGATGGCTATCCGTCCCTCTCTTCCAAGTCCCACCTGCTACAACTGTCTCAGTCAATGAGCTGTTTTACTTACAGTGGCATAGTCTCTGGTCTTTTCTTCAAACATAGCCTTGAGCATTCTTCTCACGGAGAAGGAAGAACCTATAGTCTGGGGTTGGTTCTCCTCCCTAAGTGGACTCCCTGGGAGGCGAAGCCCACATGCAGAACGTTAACTGAACTTTGTGATAGATTTGCCTTCTGAGAGCAAGGGCTTTTTCTATCATCCTGTGAATCCAGCCCGCTCTCCAGAGACACAAATGATGATTCAGAAGGAGCCGTGTGGGATTACATCCACTCACTTTCTCCCCAGAGGGAATGGGAGGTTTGCTGCTGTCCTATCAGCAGGTGAACCAACGAATGCATTTCCATGTTTATTCTCTTTGTTCTTTCAGTCATCCCATGAGGTGTGTTTGCATGGGCTGATTTGGGACCGGATGAGGCTAGAGTTTCTGTAAATGAGGCAAGACCCTGCTGGAGAAAACCAAAAAAATCAGGGTCACGTCATAAATTAATAATGTTACTGGAAAATAATCACCCCAAATTTCTCAATGATAAATATTAATTGACTTAGCAGTTCTGATAGGCCTCGTCTTGTTTTTGAATTTCTTTTGTCAGCTTACCCTCCATCTCAGACATCTCCAGGTTTCTTAGCCACAATTTTTACTTCCTCATCCTGGATTGAGACCTACTCAGAAAATGAGCGTAATTCTCTCGCTCACTGCCTCTGCCTTTTTTTTTTTTTTTTCTGTGCATGATAAAGTTTGATGATTGTAAAGTCCTTCTTGTTCTTATCCTTAAGTGTCTGCTGTTACTCTATTTCTTCACAGAGTTTTGGTTATTCAACTGTGGTGCAAGAAGCACTTCAAAATAGAAATAATATATGAATATTGTCTAGAGCATAGAAAATTGTCTGTTTAAGATGAGGCAAATTGGGGTCATTTCTCTTTTAAAATAGTCTGTGTGGCCACTACGACCTCACTACACTTACCTTCTTGCTCTCTAGTATGCTCCCTGCTTCACTCAAGTGCTAGCCCCAGCAGCTCCCATGCTTGAGATTCTTATTTCTCATTTCAAGGCCGTTTCAACTTTGTTTTATCCATTTGACTCCAAGCAAAGCACAAATCCTCACAGCACTCCTGGACCTTCTTCAATTTTCCCAGTCCACACTCATATCTCCCTTTTCGGATAGACACAAGCACATCATATTCACATGCTTCCAGTAAAAATAATGTTTTACTGGTAGTATTTTTTGCTGCTCATGTTTTCTGTTCTTTGAAGTAATACAAGGTTATTAAGGAGCCCTGGGGGTGCAGTGGTTAAGCGCTAGGCTGCTAACAGAAAAGTCAGCGGTTTGAACCTACTAAGCCACTCCTTGGAAGAAAAGACATGGCAGTCTACTCCCATAAAGATTAAAACCAAAAAAAACCCAAACCTGTTGCCGTTGAGTCAATTTTGACTCATAATGATTAAAACCTTGGAAACCCTTTGGGGCAGTTTTACTCTGTCATATAGGGTCACTGTAAGTTGAAATCACTGAGTCCGCACACAATCACAAGGTGTGACCAAAAAATAAATTTTGCTTGCTATCACACGCTGAGATAGAACTAAGGTTAATATTCCGATGCCTGTTCATTTAGGTATGCATAATCAGCACACTTTCAAATCTGATGAGGACAACGGGATGGCACTTCACACAGCTTTCTGTGGATACAAAGAGGTGTTGTGATTTGTCTCCACCTTTTTGCTTCTGATTTGCAACAAGGATAGAGCAAAAAAAAAAAAAAATCCTGAATTTTCTGAGTGTTGTTAATATTTATATTGATTAATACTGTGTATTTAAACTAGAATAAATATCAGAAAGCACAATTAGATACATTAATGGATTGTAATCCGTATAATTCGTTTTTCAATCCAAGCACATGCTCTATCTCACACTGAGTATCTGTCTGTTCAGTTACCGTAAACTCTCAGTAGATTCACACAATTGTCTCTTCAGAGACTTTGTATTTCTTTGTTGGATTTAATCCTAAAAGCCAAAATTTAATCCTGTTGTATATGGTACCATTTTGTAAAATTTCGTTTTCACTGTTTGTCGTGCTACATAAAATAGAATGGGTTTTCATGTTACATTTACGTCGAGACACCTTGTTAAACTCTCTTACTAATCCTAATAATACTTCAGAGCTCCTTTGTATTTTTTTACATACACTGTCATGTCTCTTGCGTATAATTAAAGTATGGTTCTCCTTCCCAAGTTTGTGTGTGTGTGTTGTTGTAGTGAGGTGCCATCGAGTTGGTTCCAAGTTATAGCACCCCTATGTACAACAGAACAAAACACTGCCCAGTCCTGCACCATCGTCACAATAATTGCTGTGTTTGAGCCCAATGTTGCAGCCACTGTGTCAATTCATCTCGTTGTAGGTCTTCCTCTTTTTCGATGATTCTGTACCTCACCAAGCATGCTGGTCTTCTCCAGGGACTGAGAAGTTCCTCCTGATAACGTGTCCAAAGTGCGTGAGACAAAGTCATGGCATCCCCACTTCCAAGGAGCACTCTGGCTGTACTTCTTCCAAGACAGACTTCTTTGCCCTTCTGGCAGTCCATGATATATTCGATATTCCTTGCCAACACCACAATTCAAAGACATCATTTCTTCTTTTTTTTCCGTATTCATTGTTCAGCTTTCATATGCATGTAAGGTGATTGAAAACCCTGTGACTTGGGTCAGGTGCACCTTAGTCCTCTTTTGCTTTTCAACACTTTAAAGAGGTCTTTTGCAGGAGCTTTGCCCGATGCGATATGTTGTTTGATTTCTTGACTTCTCCATGGGCTTTGATTGTGGATGCAAGTAAAATGAAATCTTTAAAATATATTCAGAATTATTTTCTAATGTCTTCAGCAGCTGTAGGAAGGGCCTTCTTTTTATTCCTGGATTTATTAATTTGTGTCCTTTCTCTTTTTATACACACCCGCAGACACACACATACACACACAGTGTAATGGGTAGAATTGAAAGAGTTGTTATGGACTGAATTGTGTACTCAATAATGTGTGTCAATTTGGCTAGGCCATGATTCCCAGTATTGTGTGGTTGTCCTCTATTTTGTGATCTAATTGTCCTATGTGTTGTAAATCCTAATCTCTGCCTGTGGTTAATGAGACAAGATTAGGTTATATTAAAGAGGATTAGGGTGGGATGCAACACCCTTACTCAGGTCACAGCTCTGATTTGTAGTGGGAGTTTCCCTGGGGTGTGGTCTGCATCACGTTTTATCTTACAAGAGATAAGGAGAGAGAAGCAAGCAAAGCTATGGGGGCTTCATACCACCAAGAAAGAAGCACTGGGAGTGGAGCATGTCCTTTAGGCCCAAAGTCCCTGCTCTGAGAAGCTCCTAGACCAGAGTAAGACTGATGACAAGGACCTTCCCCCAGAACTGACAGAGACAGAAAGCTGTCCCTTGAAGCTGGAGCCCTGAATTTGAACTTCTAGCCCCCTACGCTGGGAGAGAATAAACTTCTGTTTCTTAAAGCCATCCACTTGTGGTACTTCTGTTATAGCAGCACTGGATAGCTAAGATGAATAATGTCACGCCAAAATTTATGTCTATCCCAAACCTCAGGATGTGACCTTATTTGGAAATAGGATTTTTGCAGATGTCATTAGTTAAGATGAGGTCATACTGGATTGGGGAGGGCCTTAAATCCAATTACTAGTGTCTTTATAAGAGAAAGGAGGGAGACATTTGGATACAGAGGCATGGGGGAGACATACAGGGAAGCAGGCCATTTAATAATGAAGATAGAGATTAGAGTGACAGAGTTGCAAGCCAAGGAGCACCAAGGATTGAAAACAGCCACCAGAAGCTGGAAGAGGCAAATAGGATTCTTTCATAGAGTATTCAAGAGAACACAAACCTGGCAACATCTTGATTTTGGACTTCTAGATTCCAGAGCTGTGGGAGAATACATTTATGTGGTGTTAAGTCATCCAGTTTGTGGTAATTTGTTAGAGCAACCCTATAAGACTACACACACACACACACACACACACACACACACACACACACGTATAAACAACTTCATTCATTAGTTTCAGTCGTTTAAAATAAAATGGTATGAGTTAGGGTATCTAGTCTACAATATTGCCAGAAACTGAAATCTGCATCATGTTTGTAAACCACATACATCATATTTAGACCCTTTAGTTCAACTTCCTACAACAAACATGGGGACGTTAAACCTCTAGGCTTCCTTCTCCTTCCTCTCGCACAGAGCCTTATTTTTGTTAGCTTTTATACTATTATTTTTGCAAAGTTAATATTTGTGATCTTTACATCCTGTTTATAAACTTTCGTTTCTCTCTTTGGATGAATTTAATGCTGACAGTCATGTTATCACAGCTTAAGCATGCATCCGAAATTGATGATTGCCTGAAAAATAGTTTTTTTCTTTATTATTTCATACATGCATGTTCTGAGTTCTTACATGCATAAAATATATAAATATTCACATGCATACGTGTATAAACAGATATATATGTATACATTATATAAACACACACATGCACACACACATACACACATGTATGTACGTGTATATATATACATATATGTATATGCACGGGCACACAAACACACTCATATTTTTATGTGTTTGATGTATCATTTAGGATGCCTTTACCAGAATCGACTTGACGGCACTGGGTTTTAACTTCAAGTAACAGAAGACCACACTTAAAATGGCTTCAATAGTAAGAAGATTTATTTTTCTCATTTTATAGGAAGTCTAAAAATAGAGAGCACTGAGGTGGTGAATTCTGGGACTCAGAATGGCATTCAGGGAGACAGAATCACAAGGACCAAGCTCACATACCCAGGATATTCAAAACCACCCCTCACAGGGATCTCTGTTTCCACAGTGCTCTCCACAGGGCGCCCTTCACCTCTGTGTTCCTCAAACTGTAGATCAGGGGGTTCAGCATAGGGTTGAAAAGGCTGTAGAACAATGATAGAATCTTCCTCTGTTCTTGAGAATGGCTGGATTTGGGGGCCATGTACATGGTGATGGCACTGCCAAAGAAGAGCCCAACCACACAGAGGTGGGAGGAGCAGGTAGAGAAGGCCTTTCTTCGTCCCTCCCCGGACTGGATCCTCAGGATGGCAAAGAGGATGCGAGTGTAGGAGACAAGCACCAGACAAAGGGGTCCTACTAAAACACACACAGAGCCAGCAAAGAGGACCACTTGGTTGAGTCTAGTGTCTGCACAGGCCAGCTTGAATACTGACATGATTTGACAGAAAAAGTGGTTGATTGTTTGTGGACCACAAAAGGGCAGCCTCAGAATGAGAGTAATATGGACCAGAGCCAAGAGGAAGCTAAATACCCAGCAAGCAGCGGCAAGACCAGTGCACACTCTCCAGCTCATGATCATGGTGTACAGCAAGGGGTGGCAGATGGCCACGTACCTGTCATAGGACATCACCACCAAAACCATACACTCTGTGACAGCAAAAGCCAGATACAAAAACGTCTGAAGTATGCAGGGACCAAAAGTGATAGTTTTCTTTTGCATCACGATGTTTGCTAGCATCTTAGGGACAGTGCTTGAGGCATAGGACATGTCAACAATGGCCAGGTGTGTGAGAAAAAAGTACATGGGGCTGTGCAGTCGGGGGTCCAGCCAGACGAGCCCCAGGATGGTGCCATTTCCCACCAGGGTGAGGCCGTAAAATAGCAAGAATAACCCGAAGAGGAAAACCTCCAGTGCTGGATCAACCTGGAACCCCAGCAGTGTGACTTCTGTGAGCCATGTCTTATTGCTCCCCATGTTCTTGTGACGCATATATGCAATGATGCTCTTATGACAGCAATTTCAAAGCTGAGGTATAGAGAAAAAGAAGAAAAGGCATACTCATTATAGAGTGAGAATTTATGTCAGAGACCACAATCAGTGATTCATGGGTTCAATCTGGACTTTAGGACTGTGTTGTTGACCTGTAAATTTTAGAGTACTTATTTTGTTTCATGAATATTCTGATCTTTAATAGAAGTTATGGCTTCATTTAAGACCCCTGGTGGCTCAACATTTAAGGGGTCAACAGCTAATCAAAAGGTTGGAAGTTTAAACCCATTCAGCAGCGACACAAGAGAAAGACCTGGGGATCTGCTCCCATACAGGTTACAGCCTAGAGACCCTATTTTGCAGTTCTGCTCTCTCCCACGGCATGGCCGTGAGTCGGAATCAACTCGACAGCACACAGCTTCATTTGTCTCTTAAGAAGTCTTTGTTAGACTGTTTTAGAATTTAATTTCTCCAGGATTAAGAGGAAATATTTAAAAAGTATCAATGGTAAAACACAATTATCTACATAAGAACAACATTTCAGTAATTCAAGTCGTCTTCTCATCACCAACAGTCTTCACACAATGTCTTTCATGTGTTAATAAGGAGAGAGTCTGTCGATCTAAAATATTGTATCTACAAGATGCTCTTGAATGAATGAGAACAAAATAACATATTTCTGGATATACAAATGACAAGGGTATTCAGGACCTACAGATCTTGTTTACTATTAAAGTATATTTCTCAATGAAAATAAAAGTAAACTGAGAAGTAAGTCAAGTATATAAAAACAATATGGAGCACATAATTTGATAAAACATCTTGGTAAATTTAATCATCTATGGGGTTATGGGGCAGAACATAATCATTTTGGTGTTTAAAAGGATAATATTACTTCTTTAAAAATATAAGTAAATGTACCCCTTAAAGGAGACATTTGATAAGTAGGTAAAGAATGTTAATATTCTTGAAAAGAATTGAAATACTGAATAAGTTCAAATTTGTTAGAGTAGTTTACTAAATTTGGATTTTAGTAATTAAAGAAAGCACTAAAAGAATGGACAGAAATTATGACTTCCAAGATGACAGGGAAACAAACAAAACATTTAAAAAAAAATCATTTCAACAGAAAGCAGAGACAAAAGGGAAGCAAATAAATTGATAAACAGAAAGCACAGAATAAGGTGGTATGAACAAGTTCATGCATATCACTTATCACATTATATGTAAATGTATTATTCTCACCCATTAAAAGACAGAGATTTTCATATTAGATTTAAAACATAAGATCTTGTTATAAACTTCCTACAGGAGTCACACCTAAACATAAATACATACAAAAAAGTTTGAAAATAAAATAATGGAAAAATGTGCTCTGGGCAAATAGTAGATGGTAGTAGTAATATTGATATCACACCAAAGCACTGATTAAAAAAAAAAAAAAACCATTGCTGTCAAGTCGATTCCAACTCATAGCAACCCTACAGGACAGAGTAGAACTGCCCCGTAGAGTTTCCAAGGAGCGCCTGGTGGATTCGAACTGCCAACCTTTTGGTTAGCAGCTGCAGCACTTAACCACTATGCCACCAGGGTTTCCAAAGCACTGATAGACATATAGAAAATACTCCATAATAATAGTGAAAGGATAAACTCAACCAGAAGATCAGCTTCAGCTTTAATTTCCTATAAACAGCTTTAGCAAACTTCAAATAGAAAAGAATTTCTCCAATCTGAAAAAGCCTATCCACAAAAGCTTAAGGAAACACACTTAATAGTAAAATGTTGAAAGCTTTGCCTCTGAGTTAGGAAACGAATCTAAAGTGCCCACTAAAGTGCCATTGTTATTTAACATTAACTCAGGATCTAGCCACCAGTATGGCAAATAGAGAGGTGGTAAGGATTTAAAAGGAAAAAGTAAAATGCTATTATTCACAGGCAACGTAATCGTGTATGCACAAAATAAAAAAAAGGGGGGCTATAGATGGGCTACTATAGTTAATAAAAGAATACAAAAATGCTGTATTCAATGTCAGTGTACAAATCGGAGAGACATACATATTGTGTTTCTGGTTTGGAATTTTCATTAAGATTTCAAATCCCTCCAAATTATTTACAGACTAAAATAAAACTCCAAATTAGGTTTCAAACAGATTTTGTAATAGAAATTTATAAACTTATTCTAAATTTTATGTGAAAACACCAAAGATCATGTACAGCCAGGGCAATCTTGAAGAAGAATGAAGTAGAAGGACACTCTAATGAGTGTTGGGACTCATAAAGCTATAGTAATTAAGTCAAGGATAAACAAACGAACATGGTTAACTCAGAAATCTCAACACACACAGACACACACCCACATCACTCAATCCAAGACAAAAGTCAAATGGGCAAATGCTACATATTGCAGGTGTTGATTGGCAGTCAAGCTACTTCTTATAGTGACAAATCTAGATACGTACCAGAGAAAGCAACTCAGAGGTCTTTCTATTTGATGATTGTTTATCAGTCTTCTAAGAAATGCTGAGTCTCCTGAGGAGAATAAAAATGATTCTACAGGCAGTTATCCCATGTTGCTGACTTACCTTTAAGGTCCAAGTCTAGGCACTAATGCTAGATGGTGATTAACATCATCACAACCATGAGGAAGTCTCCTCGGTGGCTGCTAGTGTCATTGCTAATTCTGGGCTGCCCTCCTGTCCTGAGATAGTACATGTAGGTATTAGACGCTTAAGTTAATGTCCAGTCTCCTTTCTACACAAATCCACCAATTTACAGACTCATAAAAACTCTTGTAAACATCGAAGACACAAAGAAAATATTAGCCCAAGAGACAAAAGGACCACGTAAAACAGAGACTCCATCAGCCTGAGACCAGAAGAAGTTGATGATGCCTGACTTCCATCAATGGCTGCCCTGACAGGGAACACAACAGAAAGTGCCTGTCAGAGAAGGAGGAGAGTGTGAAGCAGAACTCAAATTCATGTAAAAAGACCAGACTTACAGGTCTGACCGAGACTGAAGCCATAGCCCCCGTACACTCTGTTAATCCAGAACTAAAACCTTCCCTGAGCCCATTCTTCAGATAAAGATTAAACTGGACTATAAAACATAACATAATACTCATGAAGAGTGTGCTTCTTAGTTCATTCAGATACAGGAGACGAAATGGGCGGCTCCTGTCCAGAGGCAGGAGGAGAAGGCAGGAAGGGGCAGGAACTGGTTGAATGGACACAAGAAACCCAGGGTGGAAAGAGGGAGTGGTCTGTCACGTTATAGGAATTGCGACTAATGTCACATAACAGTATATGTATAAATTTTTGTACGAGAGATTGACTTGGGCTGTAAACTTTGACCTAAAGCACAATAAAAAAGAGATCAGAATTAGAAAAATAAAAACTAAAAACACTCTTATAGCTGTCCTCCCTTTACTAAGAGTACCCTGACGACATTGCCTGGGTTGTTGAATCCTGAGTAGACTTAGACTCTCCAATGGCTGTCTGTTTGCATTGTCTTTCTCTGGGATGCTCTCAGTCACCTTGTACAGTTCATAAGCCTGAACCGAAAAGGTTCAGCATCTCTAAAACTGATAATACAATTTAGGCACCTTGCCACCATCAGTTAAAAAAATACCTTGGCCACGTAGTATGTTATACAAGAATGTAACTTACGTGATATTCAATAATAATATTTACATTTTAATAGTTTTCATATATACTTTGAAAAAGGTAACACTAACAGCATAGGGCTTTTGCCTTTAAGATTTATTATTCTTAGACCTTTTCCTCATATCACTTCATGATTACAGAATTCGTCAATGTTTTCTCTGATTTGCTGCAGTAAGAAACCATTTGATTCTAACACCTATTGCAACTGCCTTAAGGAGCCCTGGTTGTGCAGTGGGTAAGTGCTTAGCTGCTAACTGAAAGGTCGCTGGTTTGAACCCACCAGCAGCTTGCTATGGGTCAGAATTGACTCGACAGCAATGGGTTTGGTTTTGGTTCTTTTGGATACTACCTTAGTGGAGACTGACTGCTTTGAAGCCAAGAAGGGTGTTATTTAGAGGGTCTTTCTAGTAACCTACGGTTAGCTGATCATCAAGTCTCTTTTTCGACACAGCAAAATCAGGGTCTATGAATACAAAAATCCTTTAGCCTA
Organism: Elephas maximus indicus; assembly: GCF_024166365.1. NCBI lineage: Eukaryota > Metazoa > Chordata > Mammalia > Proboscidea > Elephantidae > Elephas > Elephas maximus. Next base: position 5,727,187 of record NC_064826.1, read on the forward strand.
ATAAACAGCAACTAGAGTTAAAGCCATTACAAGGCTGGCGATATGATGAATGAAGCCAAACCATCACAGTTTAGAGGAAGCTATTGCAAATGCTATGGCTCATTGAAAAACTTCAGACAGTGACAGGAATCTCTCGCTTTCATTTTTATATTTTTCTAAATTTAAGAGCAACACAGGTTCATTTTAGTTTTGTTCCTTTTTAAAAACTGCTTCTCAAAAGTGACTTAAAAAGTGCTTTTGAGAAAGTTTTTTTTTTTTTTTAAACAGTAGGATTGTTTCTGTAATAAGATGTTTTAAAGATAGAGCTTTTTCCCCCAGTTGGGTAAGTGACAATGGTAGTCAGTTTATCCTACACTGGGATCTGACAGAGGGATTCCCTAGGACGAGGCAGACTGTGACAATGGTAGTCAGTTTATCCTACACTCGGATCTGACAGAGGGATTCCCTAGGACGAGGCAGACTGTCCTGAAGAGCGGCTTTTGGAAGACCACGTCAGGAAACTTTGCCTGGCCCCCACGTCAGCTTCACCGTTACAGCAGGCAATCGTGGTGAAACCTTTATCAGTAGCTATAGGATGTTTACTAGGATGTTTACCTGCCTCTTATTGACACCTCCCTCCTGGGCAGCAGAGGAAAGGAAAGTAGATGTCCCTCACTTCCCCAGCGGGTGGGCATTTCTGGGAATCAGTAGGAGAGAAGAAAGGGAAGATAGGCCTCCGGGCAAGCTACATAACACCCCTGGAGTTGTCTTTTTCATTTATAAAAAGAGGAAATAGGGTTGGATGATTTTTCAGTTCCTTTCAGGTTGGTACGCAGAGCCAGGGACATCTACTGCCACAAGTATGACTGGGAGGGGGCAGGACTGAGAGAAGTGAGAGACCTGTGTTCTGACAGAGTGGGCAGAGATGTCAGTCTGTGACCCCAAACTGTGAGGAAGATGTCCACACGAATGACACTTTCCTTCTCCTTCCTAAACCTAATGTTTTTTTTCCGGCCTCCTGCCCTTGCCTTCACCAGAAAACTGTTAACCAGTGTCAATGATGACTTATAAAAAGGGGTATACCAAAAAGTACCAAACCCATTGCTGACAAGTCGATTCCGACTCATAGCAACCCTATAGGACAGAGTAGAACTGTCCCACAGGGTTTCCAAGGAGCAGCTGGTGGATTCAAACTGCTGACTTTTTGGTTAGCAGCTCTAGCTCTTAACCACTGCCCCACCAGAACTCCACAAAGAGGTATCATTTTTGACATTTCACTCAAATTGGGCTTCAACCCACGGGAACACTCACAGAGATGGGAAAGGTTGGAGCTGAATCTCCTGCTCCCCGAAGCAGATTCAGTGGGCCCTTGCCAATACCTTTTTTCCGCTCTGATGACGGGGACAGGACGCAGGCATGTTGAAGAAGCTTCTGGATGGAGAGCTTTGTACTCTGATAGACCAACCCATTTCCCAGGGACATACTGGGAGTCCAGGGAGCAAACTACAAAGAGTCATCCCACCATTCCATGGCATGTCTACAGAACAGTATGGGAACTACCTACCTCCTCTTGGCTGTCCAGCTTTGTCATGTGTGCTTGTGTGTGTTTATGCAGAGAAGTGAGACCTCAGGAAGAATGGAGGGAAGTTCATACTCTGCAGGATCTTGGCATGAATTTCATCAGCTACAGCAATACTTTATTTATGGGGTATATTGTGTACTGATCTTCAATTATGTCTATCCGTATGTTCCCCTTAAGGAAAGGTTAAGATTTCATGATGTGATAAATGTGAACCCCCAGGGAGCTTGTTAAGGCAGCTCCTCAAAGGAATAGACCCTCTCAAGGGAGAGAAATATATTTGCCTGATTAAAAGTGTTACTGTGAAATGAAATATCAAAAATTTCCACTATAAATATTTTTCTAACTTGGAACTCATAGAGATTGTATTCTTTTCCTCCTCTGCCTATCTACCATCCTTCAGCTTCTAGCCAATCCCTAATTCTTTGTCCCATTTTTTTAAACACCCCTTCTCAAAATGGAGGCCTGGTGGTGCTGTGGTTAAGAGCTTGGCTGCTAACCAAAAGATCAGTGGTTCGAATACACCAGCCACTCCTTGGAAATGCTATGGGGCAGTTCTGCATCCTATAGGGTCACTATGAGTCAAAATCTACTTGATGGCAACAATACATACGTACATACACACCCTACATTACATACATACGTACCCAACAAAACATACCTTACGTTTACAATGGACTGTTTCTTAACCTCTCTATTCTAAACATTTAGGTGTTAGATTAAATGTAGATGGTGAATGGCTTGCCCGCACCCACAAACCTGGAGACAGATACATAAATGTAATGACTGAGATCATTTTAAATTCATGATTATGCAGTTTGGTTGGGCCCTTGATGCCTATAGAAAATCATGTTACATGGCTGTAGTCTAACCACTCTTGGTAACTGTTTCATATTTTTTCCCTCTTTAAACCTCCAATAAATTCTCCCATTCACCCTCTCAGCTAATGCCTGCGAGTTAACTAGAAAATAGAAGCCTTCAGATATGAACTCCTTCAATCTTGGCCATATTCAGGTCACTGGCCTATTTTGAGTTAATTTTTGCACATGGTGTGAGTTAGAGGTCCAACATCATTCTTTTGCATGCGGAAATCCAGTTTTCTCAATACCATTTGTGGAAGAGAATATTCTTTCCCATTGAAACACTTGGCACCATTGTAAAAAATCAATTGGTCACAGATATAAATGGTTTGTTTCTGGACTCTATTCTATCCCACTTATCTATATGTCTGTACTTACAACAGTACAGCACTGTTTTGATTACTGTAGCTTAAATTGTCATTTTTGTTAGGTGTGGTCAAGTCAGTCCCCACTCAAAGCGACCCTGTGTACAAACAGAAGGAAACACTGCCCAGTTCTGCACCATCCTCACAATCCTTGCTATGTTTGAGCCCATTGTTGTAGCCCCTGTGTCAATCCATTTAATGCGGGCTATTCCTCTTTTTCCCTGACCCTCTAATTTACCAAGCATGATGTCCTTCTCCAGGGACTGGTCTCTCTGATAACGTGTTTAAAGTACTTAAGACGACATCTCACCATGTCACTTCTAAGGAACATTCTGGCTGTACTTCTTCCAAGACAGATTTATTCCTTCTTCTGGCAGCCCATGGTAAATTCAATATTCCTTGCCAACACCATATTTCAAAGGCAACAATTTTTCTTCAGTCTTTCTCTTCCCAGCCATGGAAACAGAAATCAAACAACATATTGCATTGGCAAATCTGCTGCATAAGACCTCTTCAAAGTATTCAAAAGCAAAGGTGTCATTAACTTAGGACTAAGGTGCGCCTGACCCAAGCCATGATATTTTCAATTGTTCATATGCATGTCAAGCTGGACAACGAATAAGGAAGACCAAGAAGAATTGATGCCTTTGAATTATGGTGTTGACAAAGAATATTGAATATATCATGGACTGCCAGAAAAAACAAATCTGTCTTGGAAGAAGTACAGCCAGAGCGCTCCTTGGAAATGAGGATGGTGAGTTCATCTCACTTACTATTGACATGTTATCAGGAGGGACCCATCTCTGGAGCAGAACACCATACTTGGTAAAGTGGAGGGTTGGTGGAAAAAAAAAGGAAAACCCTCAATGAGATGGATTGACACAGTGGCTGCAACAGTGGACTCAAACATTGCATGGATTGTGAAGATGGCGCAGGACCAGGCAGTGTTTCCTTCTGTTGTATGAGTTGGAAAGACTTGATGGCACCTAACAACAACTTCCTTATTCAGTGTCTACCTTTCACATGTATATGAGGTGATTAAAAATACAAAAATTTGGGTCAGGCTCACAGGTCGTTAATGAGTCTTCCTCTAATCCTGATGCCATGTTCTTCTTCATGTAGTCCACCTTCTCGGATAATTTGCTCAGCATCAGATTGAATAAGTAAGATGAAAGGACACAACACTGGCACACACCTTTAATGACTTTAAACCACACAGTATCCCCTTGATCTATTCAAAAAACTACCTCTTTGTCTATGTACAGGTTCCTCATGAGCACAATTAAGTGTTCTGGAATTCTATTCTTTTCAATGTTATCAATAATTTGTTGTGATCCACGCACTCAAATGCCTTTACATAGTCAATAAAACACAAGTAAACAAACATCTTTCTAGTATTGTCTACTTTCAGCTAAGATCCTCTGACTTCAGCAATGATATCCCTCATTCCACTTCCTTTTCTGAATCTAGCCTGAATTTCTGGCAGTTCCCTGTCAATGTAGTGCTGCAACAGTTTTTGAAATATCTTCAAAATTTTACCTACTTTCATATTAATGATATTTTTCTATAATTTACACATTCTGTTGGATCATCTTTCTTTGGAATGGGCACAAATATGGGTCCATTCCAGTCGGCTGGCCTGGTGGCTGCCTTCCAAATTTCTTGTCATAGATGAGTAAGCTCTTCCAATTTTGCATCAGCTTGTTCAAACATCTCAGTTGGTATTCCATCAATTCCTGAAGCTTTATTTTTCACCAATGCCTTCAGTGCAGCTTGGGCTTGTTCCTTCAGTATCATCAATTCTTGATCATATGCTATGTCCTAAAATGGTTAAACATCAACCATTTCTTTTTTGGTACAGTGACTCCTATATACCTTCCATCTTCTTTTGATGCTTCCTGCATCATTCAATATTTTGCCCATTGTAGTTGCCGTGAAATGCCGTTGAATTAGCTCTGACTGATAGTGATCTGCCCAGTTCTGTGCCATCCTCACAAGAATTGCTGTGCTTGAGCCCACCGTTGCAGCCAATGTGTCAATCCTCCTCGTTGAGGATCTTCCTCTTTTCCACTGACCCTATACTTTACCAAGCATGATGTCCTTCTCCAGGGACAAATCCATCTGACAATATGTCCAAAGTAGGTAAGATTAAGTCTCACCATCCTTGTTTCTAAGGATCATTCTGGCTGTACTTCTTCCAAGACAGATTTGTTTGTTCTTCTGGAAATCCATGGTATATTCAATATTCTTCACCAACATCGTAATTCAAAGGTGTCAATTCTTTTTCTGTCTTCCTTATTCATGAAAATTGAAAATACCATGGCTTTGTTCAGGAGCATCTTAATCCTCCATCTCGTCTTTTTAAAAATTTTCTCTCTTGTTAATGACGTTTTGCTGTTTTCATGTACAGTGTCTTTGATGTCATCCCATAACTCATTGTCTTCAGTCATTAGTGTTCAGTGCATCAAATCTATTCTGGAGAAGTTCTCTAAATTCAGGTGGGATATATTCAAGGTCATACTTTGGCTCTTGTGGACTTGTATTGAGTTTTTTCAGCTTCAACCTGTACTTGCATATGAGCAATTGATGGTCTGTTTCCCAGTCAGCCCCTGACCTTGTTCTGACTGATGGTATTGAGCTTCTCCATCATCTCTTTCCACAGATGGAGTCCATTTCATCTGGAGAGGTCCAGAAGTATAGTCGCCCTTTATGTTGGTTAAAAAAAGTCATTTGCAATTAATAAGTTGTTGGTCTTGTGAAATTCTATCATGCAATCTCTGGCATCATTTCTATCACCATAGCCATATATTCCAGCTACTGATCCTTCTTTTTTTGTTTCCAACTTTTGCATTCCAATCACCAGTAATTATCAATGTATCTTGATTGGGTGCTTGATCAATTTCAGACTGCAGCAGAAATTAGAAAAATCTTCAATTTCTTAGTGGTTGGTACCTAAATTTGAATAATAATCATATTAACTTTTCTTCCTTCTAGGCATATGGATTTTATCCTATCACTGGCAGCTTTGTACTTCAGGATGGACCTTGAAATGTTCTTTTTGAAAATGAACGTGACACTACTCATCTTCAGTTTGCAATTCCTAGCATAGTAAACCATATGATTGATTCAAAATGGCCAGAGCCAGTCCATTTCAGCTCACCAATGTCTACGATATCAATTTTTATGCATTTCATTTTTGATGATTTAGATTCATATTTGAACATTCTATGTCCCAATTTCTAGTGGATGTTTGCTGCTGTTTCTTCTCATTTTAAGTCGTGTCACATCAGCAAATAATGGTCCTGAAAGCTTGATGCCATCCAAGTCATTAAGGTTGACTTTACTTTGAGGAGGCAGCTCTTCCCCAGTCATTCTTGATTCAGTGCCTTCCAACCTGAGGGGCTAATCTTCCAGCTCTATATTAGACAATGTTCTGCTGCTATTCATAAAGTTTTCACTGGTCAATTTTTTAAAGAAATAGATAGTCTGAAAGCTCCAGTGAAACCTGTCCGCCATGGGTAACTCTGCTGGTATTTGAAATACTGGTGGCATAGCTTTCAGCATCGCAGCAACACACAGGCCACAGCAGTAGGACAAATTGACAAATGAGTGGTGGGTAGCTCTGTAGTAACTTTTAAAATTGGTAATTGTGAGTCCTCCAAATGTTATTTTTCAAATTTGTTTTGTTCCATATGAATTTGGGAATTAACTTGTCCATTAAAAAAAAATGTTCTCAGAATTTTCATAGTGATCGTGTTGAATCTGTAGATCACTTTGGGTGGTATTGACATCTTAAAGATATTAGGTCTTCTAATCCATGAACATCAAGTTTCTTATTTATTTAAGTCTTCTCGAATTTCTTTCAGGAATATATTAAATATCTCTTTCACCTCCTTAGTTAAATTTGTTCCCAGGTATCTTATTCTTTTAGATGCTATTGTAAATGAAATTACTTTCTTAATTTTTGGATTGTTCATCACACAAATGATATTCATGTGTTAAGCTTATAACCTGAAGGTTGTGGATTTGTTTATTTGCTCTAGTAGCTTTCTTGTGGATTCTTTGAGAATTTCTATATATAGGACCAAATAATCTGCAAATAGAGACAGTTCTTTCTTTCCAATTTGAATTCATTATATTTATTTTTCTTGTAATTGCTATTGCTGGGACTTCCAGTACAATGGTGAATAACAGTGGTGAAAGCAGACATCCTTGTCTTCTTGCGGATCTTGGGGGAAATCTTTCAGACTTCTAAGAATTTTAGCTCTTACATGTTGGTCTTTGATCCATTTTGAGTTTCTTTTCTTTTTTTTTTTGTATATGGGTGAGGTAGGGGTACAACTTAATTCTTCTGCATGTAGCTATTCAGTTATTTCAGTATCATTTGTGAAAAAAAAAAAAACGGTTTCGTCTTTGTTGAATTGTCTTGGCACACTTACTGAAAATCTCTTGACCAAAAATGGTAAGAATTATTTTATTTCTGAACTTTCAATTCTATCCCATTAGTTTTTATGTCTATACTTATGCCAGTACTACACAGCCTGGATTACTGTAGTCTTGTAATTAAGTTTTGAAACTGGGAAATGTGAGTCTTCTAACTTTGTTCCTCTATTTCCAGGTGCTTTAGGTTGTTTTCATTTCCTTGTGTTTCTATATGAATTCTAACATCAGCATGTAAGATTCTGCAAAGAAGACAGCTGATGTTTTAATAGGAATTTTGTTGAATCTGTAGATCAATTTTGACAAGAATGTCATCTTAACAATAGTGTCTCATGATCCGTGAACACAGGATGTCTTTCAGCTTATTTAGTTCCTCTTTAATTTCTTTCAAGAATGACGTTTTAGTTTTTGGCATACAGGTCTTGAATTTCTTCTGTTAAATTTATTCCTAAGTACGTTATTCTTTTTGATGCTATTGTAAATGAAATTTTTAAGTTCCATTTTTGGAATGTTCATCGTATAGAAATACAATCGATTTTTATATATTTGCTTTTTATCTTGGAACCTTTTTACACTTGTTTATTAGCTGAAATGTGTGTGTGTGTGTGTGTGTTCCTATATACATGATCGTATCAATCTCTGAGTAGAGATAATTTTTTCTCCTTTCACAGTTAGATAACTTTGATTTATCTTGCATAATCACCTTGGCTAGAATCTACTGTAGGAACAAAGTGGTGAGAGCTGACATCTTTAGGAAAAAAAGCATCTAGTCTTTCAACATTTAGTATGATGTTAACTAATTTGTTCTGGTTCAAACCCCTGCTGAGAATTTACATTCCTAACAAGTTCCCAGGTGATGCTAATACTGCGGTTAGGGACCAATTCTAAAAATCAACAGTAGAGAAACAGTTTTGAAAATGTATTATATATAAGAATCACCTGGGCATCTTGTTAAACTGTAGAGTCTGATTCAGTATATCTGGGATGGAAATGCAAATTCTCAGTAGGGGTTCGAACTGGACTGAACTGGTTCAAAGCCCTGCCTTGACAGATTGAGGACATTCTTTTCTATTCCTAGTTGGTTGAGTGTTTTGTTTTTACCATGAAAGGGTGTTGGATTTTACAAATGCTTTTACTGGATCAATTGAAATGATGCTGTTGTTTTTGTCATTTATGCTACTAATATGGTATATTATAATGACTGACTTTAGTACGTTGAATCAATCTTGCGTTACTGGGATCAACCTCGTTTGGTAATGGTGCATAAGTTTTTTTTTTTTTATGTGGCAGGATTCAATTTGATAGTATCTTGTTCAGCGTTTTTTAATTTATATTCCTAAGTGTGATGGTTAAGATTGTGTAACAACTTGGCTGGGCCCTGATTCTCAGTGTTTTGGCAGTCATATAATGTTGTGATCACTTCGCTGCTGAGATTTGATACAGGGTCACCCCCATGATGGGATCTGCTGTGAGTAGCCAATCAGCTGAAGGGGAATTTTCTTGGGTGGGTGGCCTGCATGGAGTGTGGGTGGACGTTCAGGTAGGCTCAGGGGCTGTTGCTCATTCTGGATCCTACATCTGGCTCCTATTCTTCTGACCTCCAGTTCTCGGGATTTGAGTTAGCAGCTTACCTGTGGTCTTGCCTACTGATTTTGGGATTCGTCAATCTTCACAGCCTGTAAGCAACAGCCCTGTGCTTTGGGCTGCCGACCTTGGGTTTACCAGCCCCTGTGGCTACGTGAATCAGAACCCTCTTTCCTGACCCACGGACTTTGAACATTACAACCTCTACAACCCCATGAGCCATTTCCTTGATATATAAATCTCTCTCTATATATTTATATGCTTTACTGTTTTCGCTTCTCTAGATAACCCAGCCTAAGGCACTAAAGGACTTTAGGTTTATTTTCTTGTGGTGTCTTTGCATAATTTTGGTATCATGGCCTCATGGAGTGAGTTGGGAAGTATTCCATCACATTTTATGAAAGAGTCTGTGAAGGATTGGTGTTAATTTCTCTTTAAATATTTGATTCATTAGTGAAATTATCTGCTCCTGAGATTTCCTGTGAAAATGTTCTTTGAATTATCAATTCAATCTTTTTACTTGTTATAGTCTACACTCAATTTTTTTACTTGTTATAGTCTACACAGATTTTCTACTTCTTGAGTCAATTTTTGTGCTTTTTCTCTTTCTAGGAATTTGTCCATTTTATCTAGGTAATCTAATTTGCAGGCATATAATTGTTCATATTATTCCTTATAATCGTTTTATTCCTGTAAGGTCTGTAGTAATGTCCCTCTTTCCTTCCTAGTTTTATTAATATGAGTCTTCTCTCTTCTTTCTTGGTCAGGTTTGTCCATTTTGTTGCACTTTTCAAAGACCAACTTTTGGTTTTGTTAATTTGTTCTATTGTTTTCATATTTTTGAATCCATTTATTTCCACTAATCTTTATAATTTCCTTCCTCTACTTGAATTGTGTTTCGTTTGTTCTTTTTCTAATTTCTTAATGCAGTAGGGGAGGTTATTGGTTTTATGCCTTTCTTCTTTTTCAATACAGGCAATACAGCTTTGTTTTGTCCTCTAACCATTGCTTAACAGCAACTTATAAGTTTTGCTATGTTGTGTTTTATTTTCATTAATCTTAAAGTATTTTTTAATTTCCCTTATAATTTCTTCTTTGATCCATTGGAATCTTGGTGGTGCAGTAGTTAAGAGCTCAGCTGTTAACTAAAATGTTGGCAATTTGAATCCATCAGCTGCTCCTTAGAAGGCCTATTGGACAGTTCTACTCTGTCCTACAGGGCCACTATGAGTCAGGATTGGCTCAACGGCAACGGGTTTAGTTTTTTTTTTTTTTTTTTTTTGGTTATACAGTTTAAGTATTCCCAAGTTTTAATTAAGTATGTAATTTCAGAAAAAAGGTGAAAACCAAAAAGTGTCTATATTCATTTGGCTTCCTTTTCCATTACTTCTTAACTACTTTCTAACATTTCATAATTAAATGCTGGTGTTTCATGTTTGTGTGAAATGATTAACTACCTCAAATCTCTTAATCTAAAAATCAAATTATATACTTACAGTTATTGTATCATTGATTAACTAGCCATCAAACCAATTGTTGTTGTGTCGTTGTTAGGTGCTATTGAGTTGGTTCCAAGTCATAGTGACCCTGCGTACAATAGAACAAAACACTTCCTGGTCCTATGTTATACTCACAGTTGTTGCTGTTAGAGCCCATTGTTGTACCCATTGTGTTAGTCCATTTTGTTGACGGCGTTCCTTTTTTTCGCTGACCCTCTACTTTATCAAGCATGACGTCTTTCTCCGAGGACTAGTCCCTTCTGATAAAATGACCAAAGTACATGAGACCAAGTCTCACCATCCTCACTTCTAAGGAGCATTCTGGTTGTACTTCCTCCAAGACAGACTTCCTCCTTTTTTTGGCAGTCCATGGTATAGTCAATATTCTTCATCAAGATCATAATTCAAAGGCATCAATTCTTCTTTGTTCTTCCTTATTCATCGTCCAGTCTTCACATGCACATGAGTTGAGTGAAAATATCATGGCTTGGGTCAGGTGCACCTTTGTTCTCAATGTGACATCTTTGCTTTTCAATCCTTTTGCAGCAGATTTGCCCAGTGCAATACATCATTTGATTTCTCGATTGCTGCTTCCATGGGGATTTGATTGTGGATCCAAGTAAAATGAAATCCTTGACAACTTCAGTATTTTCTCCATTTATCCTATGTTGCTTATAGGTTGATTTCTGTTTTCTTTGTGTTGAGGTATAATCCATACTGTAGGCTATAGTCTTTGATCTTTATCAGAGCTTCAAGTCTCCTTCACCTTCAAGTCTGTTCTTATTTGTCAAGATTTTTTTTTCTAGGTTTTTATTATCTCCCCTATGAGATGATTGATCACACCAATGAGAGAAATTATAGTTCTTCCTAGGACTCTCAGTGCTTCCTTCATTCTGCTCTCTTCCCTCAGCTCTACTTCCCCATGGAAAAAAATGCTCCAGTATGTCTATATACTTATTAGCATGACACCCTCTGAGCATTATTTTTATATTCAGTTGCTTCACAGTTATATTCTTAATTCTCTTTACCTTGAATCCATAGCTTGTGGTCTCCCTAATTTAAGCTGATTATGCTTTAGGTTTGATATGCTTTAGGAAACATCATTACTATAGCAATATATACAAATATTTTTTGATGAAGACATTTTTAAAGGAGATGACAGTTGCTGAATTAAAAATATTTAAATAACAACTATGTTATCAATTTCTCCCAACTCCAGTGTCTTAAATATTCTCATATTCAATGTCTTCCTTTATTCTACCACAATTTGGCTACTAGTCCTGCTTACAGAATAAGAAAAGATACAAATTTATTTCATCCTATACAGACTATCTCACACAATCATATTAAAAGTGTGTATTCAATGTAGCCGTTTGCAAGACATTTTCATTTTCTCATGCAGCATTGACTTTCAGTGCCAGGGGAAGAAAATAGAATGGGCTTTCTTGGGGGTGGCATCCATAGGAAAATGTCAAGAAGATGAAAATAATGCCCTAGAACACGTGTATGTATCCTATGTGGGTATTGGATGAAATAGTTTCTCTGATTCTTTAAACCCAATAAGTTTATTATTATACAAATCTCTCATGAAGTCCTCTCCTTTTCAAACACCCTCTTCAGGGCAGCTTTGACTTCTTTGTTCCTCAGGCTATAGATCAGGGGGTTGAGCATGGGATTGAAAAGACTGTGGAACAGAGGGAGGTATTTCTTATGCTCCTTGGGATTCCCATATCTGGGTCCAACATACATGATAATGGCTGTGCCATAAAAGAGTCCAACCACACAGAGGTGGGAAGAGCAGGTGGAGAAGGCTTTCTGCCGCCCCTCCCCAGACTGGATCTTTAGGATGGCACATAGAATATGAATGTAGGATATGACAACGGAGGAGAAGGGTCCCACCAGCACAGACACTGCCCCAGCCAAGACCGTGATCTCGTTAATGTGGGTGTCTGCACAGGCAAGTTTGAGAACAGCTATGATTTCACAGAAAAAGTGATTAACTCTCTGGGGTCCACAGAAGGGCAGTGGCAGAAGCAACACTAGATGCACCAGGGCAAGGAGTACTCCTAAAATCCAGGAAGTCACTGCCAGAGTAAGGGAGGGCCTCCAGCTCATGATGGCAGAGTACCGCAGGGGGTGGCAGATGGCCACATAGCGGTCATAGGACATCACCACCAGGAGAAAACATTCCGTGTGAGCGAAAGTCAAAAAGAGGAAGGTCTGTGTGACGCAGCCAGCAAAAGAGATGGGTGAGGTGGGACTCAGGAGGTTCACCAGCATCTGAGGCACTGTGTTGCAGGCATAGGACATGTCAACGACTGCCAGATGAGAGAGGAAGAAGTACATGGGGGTGTGCAGTCTGGCGTCCAGACAGATGAGCCCTAGGATGGCCCCGTTCCCCAGCAGGGTGAAGGCATAGAACAGGGAGAAGAGCCCAAAGAGGAGCAACTGAACCCTTGGGGTGAGGGGAAACCCCAGGAGAATAAACTCTGTGATGGATGTCTGATTTTCACCCATTACCCTGGAAAGAAACAATACAGTTTGTCAAGCCTGAAGTTCTGAGGAACCGTTTAAACACGATGAATCTGTGCGTGTGTCACTCCTTGAGTGTTTTGTAGGAGAAGGAAACATTTCCAATGAAATTTTTGGCCTTTTAGTCATTTACTAAGTGAAAACTGTGGGTTCTAAATGAGGAAGAAGAAAATTTTACCACTTATGATAAGCTAAGTGGTATTTTTTTTAATATTCTATTACAGTATTCAGTAAATTTTACCTTTATTTCTAAACCAACTTTCACCAGAGTTCAAAATATGCTAATACTTAAATTGCCTTAATAATACTTAAATTGACGATGCTGGTAGGCACTGTCCTCAAGCTTATGATGATTAAATCAGGGTTTTTCCCAAGTTTATTGCTTTCAGCTCCATCAGTGTACATACACCCGTAAGTGTGAATGTGTGCTGAAATCTTCTATATCTGTATTGGGCTAGGAGAATCTCAGTGATCTTTCTATTAGGTTTTCTCACAAATTTGTGCCTTCACATCATAATTTATTTGTTAGACATCATATTTATTGACAGCTAAATACTGAATTGAGAGAGTGGCAGTTTTTCATCTCTTCATCTGGGTTTAAAACAGAGGCCATTGTCTTTTGACTTTTGTATTCATGGACTGTCTACTCTCATTGTGTTGTCTCATGACCAGAAGGCCATAAGGGTCATCCCCTTTCTACTCTATATGTATATTTATATTTTATATCAGTACATATTTCTCTCTCTGTATTTATCTATACTAGAATTTGTCCAAAGTGTTTGCCACATCCCATGGTAAGAAATGTCTACTCAGTACACACACATGCAAATATCTATATACTTGAGTCCTTACTCTGTGCAATGCACTTGTTATTTTCTATTCAGTTATGGTCTGATTTACTCTATTTTACTCCCTTTAAAAAAATAATCCTGGTTGAAACCTATTAAATGATTTCATGATGAGCTATGTTCTGGAGTATAAAAAACACTGATATATCCAAGTCTAGAGCTATACATCTAACTATAGGCTCACATGTATAGATCTTCAACATATTTGATAGCTCCTTATCTATTAAGTAAAAACTGTAATTAATTTTCACTTACGAAGAATCTTTAGTTTGTGTTGGTTTGTCACATTTTTTCAAAACCCTTCCACAACAAAGCGAGTATTGTGAGGCTTGAATCAGTACCTACCTCCATATCCTTCTTTGGTCCAGAATCTGTCTGAATTTCACTAAAATAAGAATCTCAGAAAAGTCATAACTGAGTTCCTATCTATGCACTCCCATTCAAATTTTCTGATAAATTAATATTTGAAAGATTTCATAAGAAAAGTAGATAAATTTTTGCCTTACTTCAAAGGAAGAATAGAATTCATAGTAGAAATTATTGGGAGAAGATATTGTCTTTGTCCAAGAAATAATTTTATAACAATTGGAGTCACTTTCTTGAAAACTGGTTGCATTATTAGGACTTAACTCTCAGTGAATGTTTTAAATCAGAGATTGAATAACTATGTCTTCAAGGTGGGATTTCTGTGTCACGTGCGAAGCTGAACTAGAGAGATGTTAGTATGATTCAGTGGCCCTAAGTTAGACAGAAAAAATATTATCTATTTTCCTGTCAAACTTCTTGCAAGGTTTGAGGCCAGTGAAGATGGCAATGTAAGCAAAACTTCACATGACAAAGGCACAAAATAAAGTAGAAGGATCAATGGCATTGTCTTTACTTCCTCCTCTTTGCAGGAAGCTACAACACAAGACATAAAAACCACAGGTATTTACTAAACACGTACTCTGTCCTGCCACAACCAGGTGCTGAGGCTGTGTAAAACTGTTCCTGCCTGATGACACCTATAACTGGCTTGGATTGACAAAACGGTTACAAAGACCCACAGATAATTCTCATGTTTAACTCAACACAAGGAATTTCACACCCCAAAATAAAACCTTCAAAATGTCCTTCATCTGTAACATGAACCCATTTTGTGGCAGCCCAGGCCCATTATTTCATAAAAACACTACTTAAATTCAGGAGGCAATAGAAACTTCTACAAGCAAACTTCTCACACAGCTATTTTACCTTACGACTTAAGCAAGTAATTCCACACTAAACGCAGCAAAATGAATTATCCATTTAGACACATCTAAAAGCAACAATAACTTTGAGTTAAATTATTCTAGCATATAAATCTATAAATAGCAGAAATTTGACATCAAAAGACAATACCAGTTACACTTTGCATTGTGATATTTTGTTACAGCCTGCCTGGAGTTGCATAATGAATAAAGGCTAGATAATACAACAAATTTACCTCATACTTACAAGAAGACAAGTAGGGTCTGAGTTGGGTGAAGCTTCACAAATAAGAAAAAAATCTCTATAGTTAGTGTTGAGACTTTTTTCCAAGGATCTTCTTGGCAGAAAAAGTTTCCCAGTAGAGGCCGGGTTTCTCACAGAAGAGGTGGTGGTATCTCTGCTTAGCTCAGCTACCCTTCACCATGCTCCTATGAATTTGGTGGTGGAGTAGTGCTCATGGCACACACTGGTATCTGCTCCCTTTCAGGGAAACGGGGTTCACTCTGTACTTGTAGCTGTCTTCCAGGAGGGACACTCAAGGTCAGATGATGGGGTTGATGGTTTCTTCACTCACTTTGGGCTCGTCAATTTAAGAAGCATTGGAATGATTCCTAGGACCCTTTCGTACCTTGCAGTTACCTCAAGCTTAAGTTTATTGTGGTTTCAAATACTCCAAAATTTCTTCACCCACTGACCCTCCAAAGAGACTAAGTACAATTCCAGGCAGGCAGAACCCATATATTATACCCATCCTGTCTAGGGTTCATCACATTTTATGTTACACCTGACCAAGGAGAAGTCTGAACATGCATCCTTTGTTTTCTTCATCAAGGCTCCACAAGGAATACAATTCATAAAGTGAGACCAAGTAGTAGGCCCTGCAGAAGCCTTGGGGAGCATATTAAGGAGGCAGGAAACAGAATAAGGTCCTGAAGGGGCTTGTTAAACCCTATTTTGGAGGGTTTAACTGGAGCACAAAATAGGAAAATTCTTACCTAGGAAACATCTCTATTGTTTAATTTCCAGAGATTCTGTGCACAAGGGAAAGGGATGGCCAAGATTTCCCTAGGTCTATGACTACTATTTTATTTTCTGTCTGAAATGGGAATGGGCTGACCCCATTTGACAATTCTGAGGAACGCAACAGAGAAAATCTCACAGTGCTTTTATCTAAATCTACTCTTGTTCTCAAAGATAAAGGAGGCAGAGTGTGAATTCCTAAATTTAAGTTATTATAGTTTACATAGCAACCAACTAAGAAAGAGACGAACGAGTTATCTTTTACCTCAAGAGCTTTGCCACGCAGGAGGTGACATGGGCTTTTCCCCTCAGACCTGTTCTGTGAGAGGCGTCTTGGTGGCTGGAGCCCAATTTCTATTCTCATGTTGGAAACATGCCACTCCCAAGATTGGTGATGTCCAAGAAGAACAGTCACCATTTCCCGTACGTTGTTCAATTCGTTCATCACATAAACTCAGTAGATGATTACGTTCTCTTCTTTTCTATTCCTGTTTTTAGTATATAAGGCTCCTATTTATCACATACATTTTTAACCTTAAATTTTATTTTGTCTGATATTGAAAATGCTGAATTTGGCTTACTAATACTTTATTTAAGATTTTTGCATTTATGCCCATTTTTTAGATTTGTTCAATAAATTACTTTTCTTCCTTGTCCTTTTCTGATTTTGCTAACAATGTTATTCCAGCCACGTAAAATGAACGGAATAGCTGTTCCTCTTTTACTATTCTCAAAATGTTTTATATAATACAGGAATGAGCTTTCCTTGAAGATTGCTGAAACTCACTTTTTACAGCTATGTGACTTGGCGTCCTTTTGGTGTAGGAAAACTTTGGTCATCAATTTTTGGAACTCTGATAGTGCAGATTTTCCCTTTCTACGTAAGGAAGTCTGTGGAACTGTATAACCCAAACCCAGTGCCGTTGAGTCGATTCCGACTCACAGTGACCCTATAGGACAGAGTAGAACTGCCCCACAGAGTTTCCAAGGAGCGCCTGGCGGATTTGAACTGCCGACCCTTTGGTTTGCAGCGGTAGCACTTAACCACTACGCCACCAGGGTTTGTATATTTCTCTAGAAATGTACTCGTATCTTATGATTTTTAAATTTGTTGGAATACATTTTGTCCATACCCTTCTATTACGGTTTAAAAACCTCCACTTTGTTGGTTACATAACTCTCTTGTCCCTAACATTGTATATGTAGGGACAAGAGAGTTATGTCTCTTTTTCTTGTGATCACATTCATCTATTTTATTGGCACTTGTTTTCACAAAAAACCGGGCTTCTGTTTTCATCATCTTCATAATTCTGTTTTTTTCCTAAGTAAGTTTGCTCTTATATAAATTACATAAATAGGAATTGTATCTTATCTTTATCTTCCTGAGCTGAATACCTAACTCTCTGGTTGTCAGTCTTATTTTTTCGATAAATACGATTTGAGCTATAAATCTGCTTTTTTCTCACATTTTGCTGTGCACCTCAAGTCGGATATTTAAAACTTTGATTGTTGTTAATTTCAACTTTAAAACACAAATTACGTGGATGTGTATTTTTGGGTTTCCAGCATTTTTATTATCTTTTTATTGTTAATTTTAAATTTATTATGTGGTAAAAGAATGGATCCTTGTGATAGCAATTCTTTGAAAATCTGAGGGTTTTTGTCACTTTGTATATTTAATTTCTGCAATTGATATATTGACTTGAATGCAATGTATGTTCTCTATTTATTAGGTATAACCATTGCTGTCAAGTCAATTCTGACAAAAAGCAGCCCTGTAGGACAGAGGTCAGTTCTGGTTTCTCCCTTTCATGTGGTCCTGTAAGCCCAGGGCACTGGCAAGGTAGGTCCATAATGGCTCCATGTGCAGGAGAGACGTGGAATCTTCCTGAGAAAGACTTCATCATAAAGGAAGGGAAATAGGTGAGTGCATGTGATGATAGATAAAGATAGATTAAGACCAATGTTATGGATTAATTGCATCCCCCCAAAATGTGTGTCAACTTGGCTAGGCCAGATTCCCAGTATTGTGTGGTTGTCCTCCATTTTTTGATTTGATGTAGTTTTCCGATGTGTCACAAATTCTAACCTCTTTGATGTTAATAAGACAAGATTAGAGGAAATTATGTTAATAAGGCAGGACATAATCTACAGGATTATGTTGTATCTTGAGCCAATCTCTTTTAAGATATAAAAGAGAGAATCAAGCAGACATGACAGGGACCTTGTGCCACCAAGCAAGAAGATCTGGGAACAGAGCACATCCTTTGGACCCAGGGTCCCTGTGCTGAGAATCACCTAGACCCGGAGGAAGATTGATGATAAGGACCTTTCTCCAGGACCAACAGAGAGAGGAAGTATTCCTCTGGAGCTGGTGTCCTGAATTTGGACTTCTAGCCTCCTAGATTGTGAGAGAACAAAATTCTCTTTGTTAAAGCCATCTACTTGTGGTATTTCTGTTATAGCAGTTCTAGATAAATAAGACAACCAGAGTCATAGGTCAGAGGTAACACTGAGAACAGCCTGACGTCTCTCACTCAGAGTGTCCTCTTCGGGGCAATGTCTTCTGGGGACATCCTTATTTTACACAAAGGCATGGACAGAACAATATTGGGGGGTGATTAGACCACTAAACCGGGGGTTCTTACTCTTGTCAAGGATGATGATGAATCCCCCAAAGATGGGTTGCCTAAAGGATGTGTTCCACCCAGTGCTAATGCTCTGGCCATAACAATGAACAGTTTTTTGTCCCGAACTGTGCCCCATCTGGAGGGAGCTGAGCTAAAGCCTGTGATGTCTTGGTAAGATGAGCTGACAGGAGACAGTGTGGGTTTGGGCTCAACACAATCCATGTTCGAAACCCAATTCTGTTCCATTACTGGCTGTGTGGTGTGGGCAAGCTACTTAATCAACCACTTTGAAACAGCTTCCTTGTCTGTTGAAGGCAGAAATAATACCTACTTCACAGAGCTATTGTTGAAAGGTAAGTATGGTGAAGTTTGTGGTGCTCGGAGAACTGCCATCATTAAGCATACACTCCCTTCTTCAACTTGCCCTTGGCCCTTTGAAAACTGTGACCAATGTTAAATGAATATATGTAAAAAGAGGCCATAACACCAAAATAAAATTCATTTATTAAAATCCTAGAGTAGAGTTGAAACACTGGCAGAAATCCCTCACATGCTTAGGTATTTTCTGCAATTTCTTAACAAAATAGAGTGTGCTTGTTTTCCTGGTCAGAAGCACCTCACAGACCTGCCAGAAGACCATACCTATCTCATTCACTTCTGCTGGATTCCATCAACAGAATCTGCGTCTTTTGGTCTTCTCTTTCTCAAGCATTTTTGCTTGAGAATGAGTGCCATTCTTTGATTTTCCTAATAGACCCTAGTAGAAAAAAAAAAAAAAAAAAACACTGAATTCAAATCTGCAGTTAATGGTTTTGTGCGAGAGAAACTCTTCTATGTTTTTCTTCTTCTCTTTCCCTTTTAGACTTTTTAACCACAACACAACACGTGCATATTTTAGAGGATTTGATAGTTTTTTTTAGACATAGTTAGAACATCCTTTGGTTATGTAAATATAGCTTATATTTTATTTTCTGTCCTTAAAGTAGGGCATAAAAAATACCATAGTGCTTGATAGTTCAATTTAGAGCCACTTTTTAATTTCTTTATTCAAATTGTTCTCTTTTTTGTGGGGAAATGGAGCAAAGTTTATGGAAATGTCCAGACACTGTGGAGATAAAGAGACTAAGGGAATGGCCAGAGACAAAATTTTTTTCCCAGATAAATTGATGGGCAGAGTAGGAAGCAACTAGACTTTTTTGAAAACTGAAGAAAACAGTGCTTTAGGAGAAAGAGAGTGGAAAGAAAATAAAATTCACCTTTGCTTTTTAATTTCATAGGAGAAGAAAAATATGGAATGATAATAGTATGTGAGAAAATTAAGGTGGAAAAAATAGAAAGATCTACAAGAAGAGGATAATAATACAATGCCATCATGGATTATGCACTTGAATGACATATGAGACTACACAGGAAGAGAAGGAGAGGAGAGAATCCCAAAGATATTGAACTTACTCTGTTAAAAAAAAAAAAAAAAAAGAAAGAAATCACTGTTACTGTATTACGCTGGCCACTTAGATCCCAAAACTGTTTTAAAAGAAAACAAACTATTTTTTCATATCGTTGTACCACTCTGGCTCAGAAAAAGTGATTTATATCACCTGGAGTAGGTGCCCTTTGTATTTTTGTTGAAGTGCCTAGAGGTTCTTATTAGACCTCATTGTGTTATTAGTTCTAAGTGGTGGTCTGCAATGTTATATCAAGCTATTATCTTCCCTTGACGCTTTCTTATTTTTGAAGCATCTTCTTAAATCTTATAATATTTTATGCAGTTACCATAATGGCCAATAGTTACCTATCTCTAGCTTCGTAGCCTGAACTCTGGAAAAAGTAACTCTCCCTCATATTTGTCCTAAACACAAACTCTTTTCCAAGCAGTTTTTAATTATATGATACAGAATTAAATGAAATGAAACAAAGATTCTGGCATTCCTGTCCTACCAAAATATAAAGAAATTACATAAATTAAGAGTTTTCCTTTCTCAGAAACACATTAGCTAGGCTCAGATTCAGGTGATTTTTCAGTACTAATGCCTTCATTCTAGGACTTTAGGTCCTAGACCAGGGAGTTGGCTCTTCTCTTTGTCCTTACTGCATATCCGTAAGGGAATTGTTCAACCAAGGCAGTGTTTCCTTGTGTTTCTAGAGGTGCATTCCTATAGCAGCCTGTGCTAGGAGATTATTAGCATATCCAGGCTGGTGCAAATGGTTAACACATTGCCCGCTAACCAAAAGGTTGGAGATTTGAGTCTTCTCAGACTTCTTTGGAAGAAAGGCCTGGAGATCTACTCGTGAAAAATCAGCCTTTGGAAACCTTATGGAGTATAGTTCTACTCTGACGCACATAGAGGTGCCATGAGTCAGAATCTACTCGATAGCAGCTAGTAGCAGATACTCACGGCAATAAGGGAGATGGAGGTCATAGAGAAATTAAGAGGAAATTTGGCAGAACTAATCTTCAAAAGAACAAAAACGGCAGGGGAGGTAGTGCTGGGAACTGGCAGGAGTTCGTGGCCCTTTGCCCAGTGATTTACCACCAACATAACTCTCCTGTCTGTGGCCTGTGTGCTCAGTGCCTTTCTGCTTGTCCTGCAACACCATTTATTGCTCCAGTGTCTGTGTAGCTTCCCCCTTACTAACGGCTTCTATATTCTATCATTTCTTTGGGTCAAGACATTTCATGGTCTGAACTCTACTTTGTGACTCCTCTTTTCACCCATCCTTTAAGTATCATCTTCTCTCCCCATGATTCCTAATTCATGTCTCAGAGAGATAATCCAACTGTATCCTCTTACGGCTTAGCCAAGATCTAGAATTAGATGTTCTTGAATCAGCTTTGGCCTGGGGAGGTAAGATATGCAGTTCTCATGTGGCTGTTCCTTCAGTGGAGTGGGTGCAGTGTGGGTTCACTTGGCTAGGAGGTGGTATCTCTCTGGCCCCTTGACTTACACTCCCTGAAAAGTGATTGCCTAGAATAGCACTGTCCAATACAGGAGCCGAAAGTCATGTGCAACTATTTAAATTTAAATTAATTAAAATTAAGTTAAATATTTGTTCCTTGGTTGCACTGTCACTTATCAAGTGTCCAGTTGCCACATATGGCTAGTGGCTACTATTTTGGACAGTAAAGATGGAGTGCTTTTCTACCATCACAGAAAGTTCTGTTGGACAGCACTGGCCTGCAGGTTCTGAAAAGGTGAACCAAATAGGGGACTCCCAAGTTAACCCTCCAGCACAGCAAGAATCAGCCTTAAAGATTCCTCCTTCATGATGTGCATAAACCCACAGGATAGACTAAAAGTGCTCAGGCTACTGTACTCTTTGAATCTAGAATAAGCCATGGCTTACCAAAGAGTCTGGTTCTTCAGCATAGCCGGGCTGCGCTGATGTAGAGTGGATTCCACAAGGATACTGTGGTGTGGGGAGTTCCCCTTCTTTAGAAACTGTTGCTGATAAATACAGGTTCTTGATGTCAGAAATCTAACAGATGAGATTTTAAGGTATTTGGGTCACTGTTCCCCCAAATTTCATAGAGAGCAAAGCTCCCACCTCCAGGCTTCTCCTTGACATTCTCACACTGATCCCTGTTTCCACAATACTCTCCACAGGGTGCCCTTCACCTCTGTGTTCCTTAGGCTGTAGATCAGGGGGTTCAGCATAGGGTTGAAAAGACTGTAAAACAGGGAAAGGACCTTCTGCTGCTCCTCAGGGTGGCTGGACTTTGGGGCCATGTACATGACGATGGCACTGCCAAAGAAAAGCCCAACCACACAGAGGTGGGAGGAACAGGTGGAGAAGGCCTTTCTTCGTCCCTCCCCAGACTGGATCCTCAGGATAGCAAAGAGGATGCAGGTGTAGGAAACCAGCACCAGGCAGAGGGGCCCCACTAAGATAAACACAGAAGCCGCAAAGATGACCACATGGTTGAGCCTGGTGTCCTCACAGGCCAGCTTGAGGACAGAGAGCAGTTCACAGAAGAAGTGGTTTATCTCATGAGGCCCACAGAAGGGCAGCCTCAGGAGCAAAACCACATGTACCAGGGCCAGGAGGGAGCCACAAGCCCAGGAAGCAATGACCTGAACAGTGCACACTGTCCAGCTCATGATGACAGTGTAATGTAGTGGGTGGCAGATGGCCACGTACCGATCATAGGACATCACCACCAAAATCAAGCACTCAGTGTGAGCAAAAGCCATGTACAAAAATGTCTGCAGTATGCATGGGGCAAAAAAGATGGTTCTTTTCTTGCTCAGAAGGTTTGCCAGCATCTTGGGGACATTGTTGGAGGCATAGGACATGTCAACGATGGCCAGGTGGGAGAGGAAGAAGTACATGGGGGTGTGCAGTCGGGGGTCCAGACAGATGAGCCCCAGGATGGCTCCATTCCCCAGCAGGGTTAAGGCATAGAACAGGGAGAAGAGCCCAAAGAGGAGCACCCGAACCCTCAGACCGACAGGAAACCCCAGGAGAATGAACTCTGTGATGGATGTCTGGTTTTCCGTCATACCTTCAGACTGTGCCTGTATGGGCCACTGCTGCAGCCCAGTGCTCTGTGCTGGGGACAAATGCAGATCAGGATTAGTATTACACAGAAAGGGAGAGTGTATGGTGCACATCATGTGTAGACTCAGCATTCAGAGACGGTCTGTCAAATCTCTTAATCCATAGTGAAGCAGAAAGAAAGTTCACTTCAGATACCTAGTAAAAGGGTATAGAGTATGCTAATGCATCCTTCACACAAACACACACACTAGTGTGTGGGCAGGAGGTTATGTAATCAGTTAACAATACCTCCTTCTTACTCCCACTGCCAAGCCATGGTGTTTTCAATACCTCATATGCATGCAAAAACTGAAATATGAATAAGGAAGCATAAGAAGAATTGATGCCTTTGAATTATGGTGTTGGCAAAGAATATTGAATAAACCATGGACTGAAGAATGGACAAATCTGTCTTGGAAGAAGTACAGCCAGAATGCTTCTTAGAAGTGAGGATGGTAAGACTTCATCTCATGTACTTTGGACATGTTATCAGGAAGAACAAGTCCCTGGAGAAGGACATCATGCTTTGTAAAGTAGAGAGTCAGAGAGATGGATTGACACAGTGGCTGCACCAATGGGCTTGGCACAGTGGCTGCAACAATGGACTCAAGCATAGCAGGGATTGCGAGGATGGCACAGGAATGGGCAGTGTTTCATTCCATTTATGTAGGGTTGCTATGAGTTAGAACTGACTCGATGGCACCTAACAATGACAGGAACACCTCCCACTCCCATTCGCACCCCCTGCAAGTTTGCTTCCATGGTGCTGTTTCTGGTACAATGACCAAGGAGTGGATGGATGGATGGATGGATGGATGGATGGATGGATGGATGGATGGATGGATGGATGGATGGATGGATGGATGGATGGATGGATGGATGGATGGATGGATGGATGGATGGATGGATGGATGGATGGATGGATGGATGGATGGATGGATGGATGGATGGATGGATGGATGGATGGATGGATGGATGGATGGATGGATGGATGGATGGATGGATGGATGGATGGATGGGTGGGTGGGTGGGTGGGTGGGTGGGTGGGTGGATGGATGGACAGAAAGACGGATGGACAGACGATGGGCGGACGGATGGATGGATGGGTGCATGGCAGGCATTTCATTAGGAACAACAGCCAAGGTCCATATCCTGGATTTTAATTAAGACTTTCCACTCCTCTGATTTTTTTTTTTTCATCATTCCATAGGCCACATGACCACAGGAGCTATAGAAAGGGAGAACTGGGATGTTCCGGGGAAGTATACTCCCATCCCATGACCACTGGATCATTCTCCATGTGCTCCTTATGTCTCCAGCTCTGCAAACACCAGCCCTGTCTCAAAGCCCAGAAAGCTGTCTGCCTATGAGTTGACCCTGTACTGTCATTGTTAGTTCAGTGTACTGATTTCTGGAACCTTTCTTCCTCCAAACCCTAACTTCTAAAAACTACCAAACTTTACAAAAGACACCTTACTCACCGTGGTACCAGCCCTGGTCTTATTTCAGAGCTATGATTAGCATTAGGAGAAATTGCACAGAGGTCAGGAGAGTGTTTGAAGGTCAAAGTAGAAGCTCATGTTTCATCTGGGAGTCTTAGAAAGAAGATTCCCACTGTTCTCTCTGCTCACTGATGCAGTCACTGGGACTGCTCACTGTGAGCACCAGAATCGAAGGTTTTATTGTGAATTATCTCCACCCAACCCCTCCCAGATCACCCCTGAGGGTTTCATACAGGGAGAAGGGCAAGGATGTTCAGCACAAAGACACCATTTCTACCAGGAGACCCAAAGTTGTTTGTTTTTCCATTTCTGTGCTCTGGGCCCTGGGGATGAGGTTCAGGAGGAAAGGAGCTGGCAGATGGACCCGTACACATGAAGCTCATGTAGTAATAGAACGTACACACCCGTGGGACCACAGCTCTGATTATGCTTCCCGAGCGTTGGGATGGTGATGGTTTCATGGGTCTTAGTCTTGCTGCAGATGGATTAAGTGGAGCTCAGAGGAGGCTGAACCAATCCATTATCCCTATGAGATAATGACTTGGAGATGGACATTAATTTCTCTCTCCCACCCTTCCTTTATCCTCCCTCTTTCTTTTTATTCATCTCTCCTGCCCCCTCCCAGTTTGCTGCACTACATGATATATGATACATTATAAATGATAAAAGTATTAACTTGACTTCAAAATTTTAGTTTTTGCCAAATTTCTTTAGGAAAAATTAATTCATATGCACGGCATATGGCCAGGTGATCACAGCAAGTGATCTTCACTTTGCTTAGTGCTTTTAGACAGAATAGTTTTTAAAATGGCCTCATTCTTCCTTGACTTTAAAATAACACGGATGCTCATGGTAGAAAAAAAATGAAATCTGCCATAAGTCCACTATTGAGAGGTAAATTTTGTCAACACTTGGTGTTTTTTTTTCAGATTTCGTGTACTTTTAACATAGTCGAGCTCATACTATACATAAAATTTCATATGCTGCTATACCACTTATAATACAGGCAGTATCAGTCAATGTAACTTTAATGGTTGCATAATATTCATTATACCATATGAGCATACCATAATTTCTGAAAAAAAAAATTATAATGAAATAAATAACTATAACAAAACGTTTTCCCATTTCAACCATTTTTACACATACAATTTAGTGACAGGAATACATTGCACAACCATCGCCACCGTTTCCTTTTTTTTTTTTTATCACCCTTAACAAAAATTCAGTACCCTTTAAGCAGTAACTGTCCATTTCCCTCTTTCCTCCAACCCCTGATAATCGCTAATAAAGTTTAGTCTCTATACCATTGCCTATTTTGGGTATTTCATATAAGCAGGGTCATACAATATCTGTCCTTTTTTTTTTTTATCTGACTTATTTCACTCAGCATCATGTTTTCAAGGTTCATCCTTGTTGTAGCATGTATCAGAATAAGCCAATAAGCACGTGAAAAGATACTAAATGTCGTTAGCCATCAGAGCAATGCAAATCAAAACCACAATGAGATACCACTCATACCCACTAGGATGGCTGTTATCAGAAAAATGAAACTAATAAGGGTGAGTTCATTTCTCTTTATGGCTGAGTAACATTCCATCATACGCATATACCACATTTTACTTACTCATTCCTCTGTCGATGGACATTTGGATCGTTTCTACCTTTTAGCTATTGTGAATAATGCTGCAATGAACATTGGTGTACAAAGATCTGTTTGAGTCACTGATTTCAATTTTTTTGGATATATACCTAAAAATGCCGTGGTGAGTGATATGGTAATTCTATGTTTAATTTTTTGAGAAACACCAAACTGTCTCCCACACAGACTGCACCATTTTATATTTCCACCAGCAGTGGATGAGGGTTCCAGTTTCTGCATACTCTCACCAACCCTTGTTAGTCCCATTTTTCTGATAACAGCCATCCTAGGTATGAGTGGTATCTCATTGTGGTTTTGATTTGCATTGCTCTGATGGCTAATGACATTTAGCATCTTTTCATGTGCTTATTGGCCTTTGTAAATCTTTGGTGAAATGTCTGTTCAAGTCCTTTGCCCATTTTTCAGTTGGTTGTTTGTCTTTTTGTTGTTGTTGTTTGTTAAGTTGTAGGCATTCTTTATTTATTCTGAATATTAAATTCTTATCAGACATAGGGTTCCCAAATGGAGAGACATTCTGTGTTTATGACTCAGAAGACTTAATATTGTCAAGTTATCAGTCATAACCCAAGTGACCTATACATTCAACACCAAAAAAACCAAACCAAACCCGTTGCCATCAAGTCGATTCTGACTCATAGCGACCCTATAGGACAGAGTAGAACTGTCCCATAGGGTTTCCAAGGAGTAGCTGGTGGGTTCAAACTGCTTACCTTTTAGTTATCAGCCGAGTTCTTAACCACTTTGCCACCAGGGCTCCAGGATCAACACAATGCCTATCAAATTCCAACCACCTTCTTTGCAGAAATGGAAAATCAATCCCTAAATCTATGTAGAATTACAAGTGGTCCGAAATAGCCAAAGCAATCTTGATAAAGAAGAACTAAGTAGAAGGGCTCACATTTCTTAATTTCAAAACATAATATAAAGATATAATAATCAAAACAGTCTGATACTAGTACAATAATAGACAACAGAATAAAATTAATAGTTCAGAAATAAATCCATACATATACAGCCAATTGATTTTCAACAAGAGTGTAAAATCCACCCAGTGGGGAAGGAATAGTCGCTTACTTGCTCGGTGTTTCAAATCTCCTAACCATGCCACCTCCACACTCTGCACCCTTGGATGCCTCCAGTACACATGATTCCTGCAACACCCACAACCCCCCAGCCCCTACCCTACCCCCGTACCAAGCAACTGGCCAAATGCTGACTCTATGTGCTGGGAGGAGAAGGTAGGAAAAGGTAGGATGATCTAATTATTGGAGTTTTTAGTTTTATTCTCGTCTCTGAATCATCTCTGTTTCTACTGAATTATTTTTGTTTTTCATTTTTGTCTCGTATTGGAAACTGCATATGCAGAGTTTTGCATAGGATAAAACTATGCAAAAAGTCATCTCAATTAAATGTCCAAACTGACTTGTGTGTGGATATATATATACATACACACACATGTTTTTTGGGTGCTGATTTCCTGGGGGGTGAGAGGTCACCCAGCACCTCTATCAGGTTAGCCCAGCTAGTCATTTTGAGATTCTTTCAAATGTGAATATTTCTGGGGGCTGTTTAGTTTACCCAGTGAGCTCTTCAGCCTCTTGTCAGAATGTGAATACTTGAGTGTAAGAGATTGAGGGGCAGGGAGAAAACTGGGCTAGTACCCTCATCCTCCAGCGTTCAGACTTTCACTTATTTCCTCTGTGTT
The DNA here is from genome assembly GCF_024166365.1 of Elephas maximus indicus. NCBI lineage: Eukaryota > Metazoa > Chordata > Mammalia > Proboscidea > Elephantidae > Elephas > Elephas maximus. The sequence continues at coordinate 5,755,162 of NC_064826.1, forward strand.
CAGCCTGGAGCCTCCTGGTGTCTATTTCAAGTGGGATACCAGAACCCAGGGCTTCTTATCTTTAATTTCTCCAGAAAATAAACCTGCAGACTCTTGCTGGGTGTGAATTGTTGCCTGGAGGTGTGAGTGGTGCAGGGTTTGGACGATCCAATGGCTCTAACAACGACTGTCCTCTCATTTCCGGTTTCTGTCCCTTTGCCTACGGCTCACCCTCCACTGTTGCTGATGCCCTCAAGTCTGAGGCCTCTCAGCAGTCCTTGGAGCTAGCATGTCTCATATCTTCTTGGTCTTCTTGGTGTGGTTGTTAGTAGGTAACTTCTCTGCTAAGTTAATTAGCAGTCCTCTGAGTACTTCCATCCAGTGCCGTCCAGTCAATTCCAACTCATTAACCTGAAAGAGTTGCCAGGTAATCCCTCACCCCTGGGAAATCAGCATCCAAACAATATATGTATGCTTATCCACACACAAGCAAGATTGGACATTTAATTGAGATGGTTAATCAATTCAGGACGAAAATGATTTAATTCAAACTGCTTTGTTGAAGTAAGTTTAGATCCATAATGACCCATTCTTTGACTCTCTGACCTTGTGTTCACAGACGTGCCAATGGAACAATGTTGGGATCTAGGTAAATGGAAGAAGAACCAGGATGGGTGGCACTCATTATAGATGGTATCTCTGATGGAATTGTATAAAGAAGCTTCAGATCATGAGTTAATGGTGAACAAAACCCCCTTCTTTGAAATACATCATGAAAAGAATGAGCTAGGAAGCTACTAAAAGTCAAAAAATTTTCCTGAATATGCTTGGGCAATTTCCTTGTGCAAATATCACTAAATTGCACACCTGAAAAATGTTGAATTGGCAAATGTTGAGTTATACGTATTTTTATAACAATAAAAAAGAAATTTAGATAAACGCAATTAATTTTTAGGGAAAGAACTTTCTTAGAGTGAAGATTAATTCATGAAAATATGCATTTTCAAATGACTGTGAGCCATCCCTTAAAGCAAGGTACATGCTATAAGTGTACTTCCATATGTATATATATACAAATGTATATATATTATATATATATACACACATATATATATTATATATATATATATAAAGTTACTACTTCTCTTGTCCACTTATGTCTTCTCTCCCATTTTATTTGTTCCTGCCATTTGTACTTTTTGCTCTACTGCCATTTCAGTGGTATCTGGGGAAGAGGGTAGAGATAAACATGTATGATAGATATACCTTGCTTTAAGGGATGGCTCACAGTCATTTGAAAATGCATATTTTCATGAATTAATCTTTCACTCTAAGAAAGTTCTTTCCCTAAAAATTAATTGCGTTTATCTAAATTTCTTTTTTATTGTTATAAAAATACGTATAACTCAACATTTGCCAATTCAACATTTTTCAGGTGTGCAATTTAGTGATATTTGCACAAGGAAATTGCCCAAGCATATTCAGGAAAATTTTTTGACTTTTAGTAGCTTCCTAGCTCATTCTTTTCATGATGTATTTCAAAGAAGGGGGTTTTGTTCACCATTAACTCATGATCTGAAGCTTCTTTATACAATTCCATCAGAGATACCATCTATAATGAGTGCCACCCATCCTGGTTCTTCTTCCATTTACCTAGATCCCAACATTGTTCCATTGGCACGTCTGTGAACACAAGGTCAGAGAGTCAAAGAATGGGTCATTATGGATCTAAACTTACTTCAACAAAGCAGTTTGAATTAAATCATTTTCGTCCTGAATTGATTAACCATCTCAATTAAATGTCCAATCTTGCTTGTGTGTGGATAAGCATACATATATTGTTTGGATGCTGATTTCCCAGGGGTGAGGGATTAGCTGGCACCTCTGTCAGGTTAATTAAGATCAGAGGCAGGGCCACAATAGATGGATCCTGATAGAATGGGAGAAAAATTTAGAACAGACCTCAAACTCTTGAAGTCCAAACTTATCGGACTGGTTGAGACTAGTGGACTCCTAGAGACTACGGCCCTAAGATACTTTTTAAACCTTGAACTGACTAAACTAATCTCCTGATCTCACCTTTTAGCTAAATAACAGGTTGGCTCACAAAATAAAGAACATTACCCATGAGTACTGTGCTCCTTTAAAAAATCATCTATATGAAACCAATTGGTCAGCAATTAGTTTAAAACAAAGGTGTAAAGGTAAAGAGGCAGGGAAACTAGATTATTGAAAGTGGCACAAACAGAACAGAAATAATGAGAATGGTGACACATTGTGAAAAAACTAACCAATGCCACTGAAAAACTTGTTCAGAAATTATTGAATGGGAACTTAATTTGCTGTGTAAGCTTTCACTGAAAACACAGTAAAATACTATTTAAAAAAAAAAAAAAACCAAAAAGAGCAGAGGTAGGCTAAGGGTAGGGATGTGCTTGGTAAATGTATACATGCTTCTCACTGCAGAGCTTGGCAGCACTCCAGCTTCTCCAGTTGGCAGCCAATAGGACATCGCCAAGAAGCCCCAAGTTGTGCACCCAGACAGGAAAATAAGTGTGAGAGCCTCACGTATCAGTGACCTATTAGATCCTTCAGAGTATTCTCTCTCCCCCCCTCAGGGGCTGTGAGTGAATCCGGAAAGATTCCAAGTTGCAGGGAATGTGACGTTGGAGCCATCACCCGCCGGGTTTCTTGGAAGTTTCCATACTTTGTTCCCTGAGCTCTCGCAGTCCCAGTTAACACACTAGACAACCATATCTTAGAGTCTGTTTGTGATTCATTAAAAAGACACAGCTGAAAAGTTGCCCAGGCATCTTGGCAAAGATTTAAAAAAACAAAAAACTTTTTAATTGGTCTCGAAGGTATAGAAACTATTTCAGGATTTAAAAAGTGTCAGAAAAATTCTCCTTGAGGGGTTCATTAAAACTTTGCCACCGTTAATTATGGCAGCAGCTTTCTCAGCAGGCAACTGCTCAGAGACAGTGGGGCACGTGGCCTCGTGGGGAAGAGTTCTGGTGGCTCTGGTGTGTGCCCAGAGGTGATACCTAAGTGGACCACAGAGATGCCCTCCTTGGAGATCTGAGTGCCAAGTATTTTATCAATGGGCTGAGCGCTTCTCCCACTCTCACATTAGAATAATAAGCCAAATGAGCTACAACATACAAAGGAGCCTTTATATTCCAGAAACAGTGCTAAGATTTTGTATACATTATTACCAGTCTTCAAAATAATCTTAAACAGTTGGCATCCATTCCCTCTCTGTTTAAAAAAGAGGAAGCCACTATAACCACATTAAATAACTCACCCAAAGTCATATCAGTGACAGCCCTGGGATTTGAAATGGACTCCAAAGCCTCTCCATTTCTCTGCTGATGGAGAGTTGAACACGAACTCAAGCAGGCAGCCTCTAAACCTCTACCCCCAGTACCTAGTTCGGCCACCCAAATAATCTCTTGCATGTTTTTCTTTGGCAACAGCAATGAAGACAAAACGAAGCAACATTACCCGGGGGCGTGATGATAAAGGATATAGGCAGGAACTTATTCAGATGAGCTTTATTCCAGTTTTAGAATTCCATGCTGCCGCCATGTGTCTGTCCCAGCTGCTATTAATGCCAGGTCTAACTCCACCATCCCCTTGCCACCTACCACATTTAGGTACTGTCACTGGTATTCTAATACAATAGAATCTGTCTCCATAGACAGTCACAAATTGACGCCAAATTATTCAGTACTCTCATTTTCCCAATGTCAAAGTGGTAAAAAATAACAAGAACCCTGTAAGGAGAGGAACGATAAAGTTTTATTGAGGATTTGTAACAGCTGAAGCTGGGGTATAAAACAAAAAAAAATTTTTTTTTTTTTCCTGAAGTCCAAAAGGAGAGAGAGATTTTTATATAGGAAGGCTGGGGGTTACACATGAGTAACAAGTAAATCTTTCACAGTCAATTAATCTCAGAATTTCTGAGGGCAAACTGTGTAAGTAATTTTTGAGAACAATTTTATATAAATATCTTTTTGGGGGAATATTTTTGTCATTCTTTTACTGGAACATTCTTATCATTTGCTTAGCTATAAACTATAACTTTGTCAATAAGCATTCTTTCTGTGAACAGAAGATTTTTATTAGAGTCTTAAGTAAGCGTGACTACATACTTGTTCGTTCAAGGGGGTGCACATATCCTGAAAACAAAAGCAGTGATTTATGGCAAAAGTGAGTTTGATTTAGACTTTTTAGTAAGCGAGGCACCTTAGTTTTAAAGCATCCCTACACAATCCTCCCTTCTGATCATGAGTCTCCACATAGATTCCTTGATCACAATTATAAGAGCGCTTTCTCCTGCCTGGGCTTGCTCTATGTGAGCTTTCCTTCTGTGTTTATAGTATCATAGTTAGGCACCTTACTTCACCATGCCATAGTTCAGACACTCTGCTCCCGTGATCTTCTCGTTGGTACGTGTGTAGAGCGAGGCCACATTTGGAAAAACAACTTGGCATTTTCAAAAGACTGACTCAAGGTATGAAACTATGGTTGTTTATAAACTTGATTTCTTTAAGATACATAATTTTTTGCATTGTTGGGGAAATAATAGTTTGATTAAAAATGTTGGAGAAACAATTCATACTTACAAACATTAAACTAACTCCATAAAATTCAGTAACATGCGTGGAGTCTTGTTCCATGATCTTGGGATTAATTGTTTACCTCTGCAGTCATCTGCTTCTGGCCACTGGGGCATTTAAATATTATTTTAAAGTCTCCAGAAGGCTGGCTTGTCCAAAGAGATGTTTTGGCTTTCTTAAGTTAGAAAATTTGGGACTTCCCTTGATTTGACAACATGCTTCGTGTAATTTATAACATATTAAATAAAACTTCTTGGTATTTTTCCCTTCATAAAATAGAAACAAATATTTTATGGCTTTTCTACAAAATTTTAAAAATTTCAGGAGTTTATTACAGGAACAATATTTGAGTTATTTAACCAAATATCTTAAAGGTAAAAACTAGCTTTTTCTAGAGCCATAGGGCTTAGTTTTTTATTCAGAAATTTATTTTGTAGAACCCTTGTTTTCAAAGTAGATTTCATAAAGAGTAAAATAAACTTTTCAACCAAGTAATTAAGAGAAATTTTGTATCTTAACAGAAAGAAATTTTCTTATCTCAATGTTATTTGACATTAAATCCTTTGAAATTTTCATGAATTAATCCATTAAACCTTCAGCTGTAATAAACAAGAACCTTGATCATAACAAAAAAAATCTTTAACAAACTTTCTAAATTTCTTGTCTTTGTTATGTATTTCTCATAACATAATCCTTAAAGTGACAAGAAAATGAACACATTCACTGTTAGACACACATATACATACACATACCTTTTCTATGTGGCTTTTTTTTTTTTCTTTTTTTTCCAGCTTACTATATACCCTCAAGTTTTCCTTTTATTATCTTTCATATTCTGGCATAACCAGACTTTCCATTTTATGACAAAACTACTCTTTCTCCCTCTTAAAAAATTTTAACCTTCACTTCTTGTCTATTTAACTTTCCTCTAAGCATTTACAACTTTCTATATCCATCTAAATTCTTTTCTTTCCTCTTTCTCATCTTGGTTCTATGCTTTTCTCTTTCTTATCATGTAACAACCAATCTATTTTAGGACAAAATTATTATCTTTTCTTTTAACAAAACATATTTCATATACTTAATTTAGCTCAAGTTATTTAAAAAATAAACTGCTACTATGCTGACGTATCACAAAACGTAAAACTTTATTAGAATGAATTCATTTTTATTAATTCCTGGGAATGGTAGGATTATTCAATTCATATAAGTGCTTATTTATTATTAAACTAATTAGAGTAATTTTTTGAAGAAATAATCTAATTTAGTAATACCATCCAGAGTTTAGAAATTATTATATTTTCATAGCTTTGTCTTTTACATGTTTTATAGGATTTTCTTAGAGAAGCAATTTAGAATAATTTGTCCTTTTTTAAGGCTTTGTTATACCAATGAACAATTCATTCTTGTTTGGTACATTTTTCAAGTAGACTGATTTATATCAAAGTTTCTTAGAGTAACTATTAAAAGCCCAGGATACAAGCCAGGCACAAGAAGCAATTTTTCTTGGAAGAGAAAAGAACTGAGATTTTTAGATTGTCCTATGATAAACAGCAGCCATGGCCTTCAGTTTGATACAAAAACAGAAGCATAGACACAGTGAACTCTCAGAACAAGGTAAAACAGAAAAATCATATAAATTCATCAGTCTGTGAGACCAGCTTCAAAATCAAGCTTATACAATATTATATAATATAAACATATGGGAAGCCTAGGTTCAACAATTCTTGGACAAGGTTGACTCAATTTAACAGAAAAAAACAAGTCCCACATAAGCTTATTAATTTGCTATAGTTTCAGCTGGAGGTATTTTATTTAAACTTTCTGACTAAAGCTGAGCATTAAACAAAATTCTCTAAGAAGACAATGTAAGTGGGAATTCATTTTCTCAAAGTGGAAGGAGAAATGCAGAGCAGGTAGAAATTCATTTTTCTCAAAGTGATCATTGAAATTCCAAATTTCTTATAATATATTTCACTTGTTGTTGTTTTGAACATGAACTTCAAGCCAGTGTCCTGGTGGGTTTGGGGGGGTCTAGGCTTATTTATCATGGATGCTTTAAAAGTTCAGTTATCAGCACAGTCTCTTCAATGCCATTCAATATAAGCAGGTCTGGAAGGGCTTTTTATTTTTTGTCTCTTGCTTTGCACTGAGTCTTCTCAGTTCTGGGAACTCAGAGAGCTGTTATATGGGAGTCAAAATTCTTCCATCCCCATGAGCCTTCCAATTCTTGTTTGTTTATGGCTTAAATTGGATATTTTACTTTTAAATTAGAGGGATTTCTCTTTGCCTGATTATCATATAGACTAGTTAGTGTAAATCAGGAAGTCCAGGCTGGTAGCTTCAACAAGGATCTGAAATTCTTCATGATAGCTGGCATTTCTGATTAAGCAGCCTTAAATTGCTCACAAACAAACAAACAGACAAACTAATTAAAATAGGAACCCAAAGAACCTCAAAGAGGCTACTGATTTAACAAATTGTCCTTAGGGAGCTCAAACAAAAATCCAAATGCAAACATTTTTGCCATGTAGCAAGCAAGAGTAGACACTCACAACAACCAATACAAACAAGACCTAGACCCATAGTTCTTGGCCATGTATCAAGGAAAATCAGCTTCTCTTTTGGATTTAGCATACCCCATATTGAGACAGTCACAATAAACAAATTTTTACTTGCAAGAACCAAAACAAATCCTACAATAATACTCTAAAAACTTTGAAGTAAGACAGTAGAACTCAAATTGCAGAGGTTATTTACCTTAAGATGTCTACCAAAGCCCACGGAGTTGGACAGCCCAATTGGAGCCTGGGTCCTTGGCACTTCAGGTCACAGAAGATAATGCAGCTTTGAATCCCACAATTCTGATATCTTGGTAAAAATATCAACAACTCTGTAAGGAGAGAAATGATAATTTTATTGGAGATTGTTTTAGCTGAAGCTGGGATAACTCTTGGTAAAATACCAAGTGCTCCAAAGCCTGAAAGAAGAGAGGGATTTTTCTACAGGAGGGCTGGGGGTTACATATGAGTCCTAAGTAAACCTTTTACAATGTCAACTAATCTTAGACTTTCTGGTGGCAAATTGCTTAAGTAGTTTCTTGAGAACAATTTTATATAAACATCTTTTGGGGGAATATTTTTGTCATTATTTTACTGGAACATTCTCATCATTTGCTTAACAGTGAAATATAACTTTGTCTATAAGCATTCTTTCTGAGGACAGAATATTTTTATCACAGTCTTAAGTAAGTGTGACAACATACTTGCTCCTTCGAGGGGTATGTACATATTCTGAAAGCAGAAGCAGGGATTTAGGGCAAAGGGGAGTTTGATTTAGACTTTTTAGTCATGCCAGTCACCTCAGTTTTAAAGTGCCCTTACACATCAGTAATGCATTAACTAAGGTCCATGGTATGGTGAATGCTTGGGGTTACCAGCTTTGGTATTATTCTGAGTTCTCCAAAAAGTAGACGCCGAGAAGAAATTAGATGTACAAAAGGTTTTTTGGAGGAAATGCCATGAAAAAATGAGGAGGAATCGAGGAAAGGCTGGAGAGCCATTGGATACAGGTCCCTGTGAAGGAGAGAGAGGGGAAAGAGAGGATGGAAGGCATCAGACTGCAGAGCAAATCTAGGAAAATATTGCAAGGTAAAATAAATAAGGAAACGCTGGTGGCTTAGTGGTTAAGTGCTATGGCTGCTAATCAAAGGGTCAGCAGTTCAAATCTGTCAGGCGCTCCTTGGAAACTGTATGGGGCAGTTCTACTGTGGTATGATGGCACTAGGTTTTTTTTTTAATAAATAATTTTTTAAATAAATTTCTTAAAATAATTTTTTTTAAATAAATAATTCTATGAAAACCCTTGAAAAATGGTAGAAGTGGGGACTTACATTCTTTTCAGATGTAAAATATCACTAATTGAGAAATAACGATGGTGTGAGAAGTGTACAGGGACAGGGGTCATGGAGTCCACATGCCCCTAAGCCCAGTGTTGACACTTCCTAACTTGATCATAAGTAACCCCTCTACTCTAAGGTTCAGTTTATCTACCTGTGGAATAACCCATAAACCCATTGCCTTCGAGTCAATTCTGACTCATAGCGACCCTATAGGACAGAGTAGAACTGCCCTGTAGGGTTTGCAAGGAGCGCCTGGCAGATTTGAACTGTTGACCTTTTGGTTAGCAGCCATAGTGGGAGTGCAAAACATCTTCCCAAACCTGCTTTGAAATCCTAATAATTGGTCCAGATGTAAAGTATTGTTATTATTGCTACGTGGCCCAAGATAGGTTACACGGAATCCACAGAATCATGGATGAGGGTGAAATAAATTCTGATCTAAGAAAAAATAATATTTTGAAGGGTTTACAATGCTTTCTGTAGAATCTGAATTTATGTACCAACACCGCTTTCATTAACCAGTGCCTGCTAACCAAAAGATTGGCAGTTCAAATCCACCGGGTGCTCCTTGGAAGCCCTATGGGGCAGTTCTACTCTGCCCTATAGGGTCACTATGAGTCAGAATCGACTTGACAGCAATGGGTTTGGTTTTTTGCTTTGGAGATCAAAGGCAGGTAAAACAAATCCAGTCCTTGAATGCTAATGGGACCTGTCACATTTTATGGAAATGAGCTCTTATACTGAAGACATTTCCTGTTCTAAAACTAGTTTCCAAAAATGCAAGAGTTTCTTCAAGTATAAAACCTTCCCATTTCACCTTAAAATAATGCTCCTTTTCTAAAACAAACTTGGAATGTTTTTGAAGGTTGCTTTTTTTGAACCAATGTCAAGGCAATAAAAAGAGATAATGTGTGTTTCAACAAGAGTTTACCCAAATTAAGGGGCAAGAAGGACAGATCCTCTGGAGCTCAGCTTCACAGAGGTGGTGAGAAAGACGTTTTAAAACAGCTAAGCCTGGGTTAACTGTAGGCAGCCTCCTCTACTCAGTAGATGGCTGTAGCACAGTGCAACCCCTCCACCATAGCAATCAAAAACATCTCCAGACATTGTCAAATGTCCCCTAGAAGGCAAAATAGCCCCCATTTGGGAACCATCATTTATAGCCATATCTGTATCTATATCTATGATATAAAGCGAATATGTGAAAATATTAACAATTGTTGTTTTGTTGTTAGGTGCCATCAAGTCGGCTCCAACTCACAGCGAACCTAAATATCATGTATAACAGAATGAAACATTGCCCAGTCCTGTGCTATCCTTACAATAGTAGGTATGTTTGAGCCCATTATTGCAGCCACGGTGCCAGTTCATCTCATAGAGGATCTTCTTTTTCACTTACCCTCTACTTTGCTGGGAGCCCTCGTGGCACAGTCATGAAGAGCTTGGCTGCTAACCAAAAGGTTGGCAGTTTGAATCCACCAGAAGCTCCATGGAAACCCTACGGGGCAGTTCTACTCCGTCTTCTAGGGTTGCTATGAGTTGGAATTGACATCAACAGGTTTTCTACTTTACCAAGCATGATGGCCTTCTCCAGGGACTGATCCCAACTGATAACATGTCCAAATAGTAAATATAGGAGAAGAGTGTATCGGTACTCAATGTACTATTTTTCAAAATTTATGTAGATTTGTGAAAATTTCACAACAAAATGTTGAGAAAAAGAATAAATTGAATCAAACAACACATAAATTGATTGGCCAAAAGTGTATATAATAAATACAATATAATAAAAATATAATAGCAGCATCTAGAAGACAAGGATTATGGAAAACTACATGGCAGCCTGACCCTGCCCCATTTTCATTCTCTCACTACTTACCTTGGATTTATTTTTTAATACTCCAAAGTTCACAAAAATCTGTTAATACATAGATTCTATTTTTCACTCTTTCAGTGCAGAGCAGTTACCAGGCACAGAGTTGGCAATCGAATGTTAGTTGCAGCTGTTACTTTAAGACAGTTAGGATCAATATTATCCCTAGTCATAGTCTATGGTGAGTTCTGGAAGACAGAGTCCTATTTCTGAAAAACAACCAAACTATACACAAACCAGGGTGGGTCCAACTACTGAGCACACTCCTGCCCAGTCGGCATGCTTGAGTCTCTCTCCAGCTTTTTCTTCTTTTCTCTGTTCTCCAGCCTCTTCTCTCATACTGAACTCCTGAGCTAAATTAAAGTGTTATTCATATCATTCTTTCTACAAGTTTCGTTCACAGTCTTCAGTGGACAAGGAATGATAATAGAATCAAGTAAAATCTGGACAGAGAGGAAGGAGAAGAAAGGCAGGATGAAAAGTACATGCACAAATTTCATAATTGTCCATTGTAGGTAATTCTCTACCTGGAGCAGATCATTAATTCAATGTAAAGAAGTGGAAGACTAAGGATGTTATACAGTAAACCTGTGAGAACCAGAACTCAACAGAACTGTATTATTTTTCTGGGTTTCACAGGTTTTCCATCTTTGACAGGGTGCAGTACTACCACTTTTCTATTGTTCATTTTAGTGGAAAATATTTGAGTTTTCCTTCTCTGACAGGTTTCCGCCTAACACAGCTTCCAGCTTTTGCAGGTTTTACTGTACTATATTAAAGCTATAAATATAACATCCAGAATGAAACCACAATCTTCCTAACTATTAAAAGAAATGTGCACAATAAAAATAAAACATACCATATGGTTTTTTCAGATATAAATCCTCAAATCTTAACATCAAATCACATGATATAACCCAGACCAAACATTTCAGTCACATCAAAATTGTCAAAATGTAAATAGGCTAAACTTACTTATTAAAAGAACTTAGAGATTGGGTTAAAAAAAAAAAAAAAAACTGAAGCTCAATTTTATGCTGTACACATGAGACACTGCCAAAGCAAAAAGACTCAAAATGTGTAGAAAGGAATGTTTAGAAAGAAAATATGATTGTGGCAAACTGGGAAAATACAAACAAAAATAAAGCATGAGTTGTAATCTTAATATCAGACAAGGTTTAATACAGACCAAAAAAGGATGTTTACCTGTGTTTTGTTGACTATGCAGAGGCATTCAACTGTGTGGATCATAACAAATTACAGATAACATTGCAGAGAATGGGAATTCCGGAACACCTAATAGTGCTCATGAAAGTACCTGTGCACAGACCAAGAGCCAGTGGTGCGAACAGAATAAGAAGATGCTGCGTGTTTTAAAGTCAGGAAAGGTGTGTGTCAGGGTTGCATCCTTTCAGCACACTTATTATATCTGTATGCTGAGCAAATAACCTGAGGGCTAGACTATATGAAGAAGAATATGTCATCAGGATTGAAGGAAGACTCGTTAACAACTTGTGATGTGCAGATGACACAACCTTGCTTGCTGAAAGTGAAGAGGACTTGAAGCACTTACTGATGAAGCTCAAAGACCACAGCCTTCAGTATGGATTACACCTCAACACAAAGAAAACAAAAATCCTCACAACTGGACCAATAAGCAACATCATGATAAATGGAGAAAAGATTGAAGTTGTCAAGGATTTCATTGTATTTGGATTCACAATAAATGCCCATGAAAACACCAGTCAAGAAATCAGAAGACATTGCATTGGACAAATCTGCTGCAAAAGACCTCTTTGAAGTGTTTGAAAAGCAAAGATGTCACCTTGAGGACTAAGGTGCACCTGACCCAAGCCACAGTGCTTTCAATTGCCTCACGTGCCTGCGAAAGCTGGACGATGAATAAAGAAGACTGGGGAGGAATTGGTGCCTTTGAATTGTGGTGTTGGCAAAGAATATTGAATACACCGTGGACTGCCAGAAGAGCAAACAAGTCTGTCTTGGATGAAGTACAGAGTGCTCCTTGGAAGCGAGAGTGGCAAGACTTCATCTCATGTACTTTGGACATGTTATAAGTAGTGAGTAATCCCTGCAGAAGGATATCATACTTGGTAATACAAAGGGTCAGCAAAAAAGAGGAGGACCCTCTGTGAGGTGGATTGACACAGTGCCTATAACAGTGGGCTCAAACATAGCAACAATTGTGAGGATGGCGTAGGATCAGACTGTTTTTTGTTGTATGTAGGGTCACTATGAATTGGAATGAAGTCGTCAACACCTAACAACAACAACAAAATGGTCTTGAAATTTAAACCATGTAAGGTATAAACTTAAAATAATTTTTTTTAAATGCAAAGAGCGTCTTTTGCCATTCAGTTTTACGTAGCGTATTTTTGCCATTTGACTCAGTAGGTACTCAGGCTTATGCAGACCTTGAGAATCTTAAAATGTCTCAGTCTCAGTTTATTCATTTGTGTAATGCAGAGTGTTGGACCAGATGGTGCTCAAGGCCTTTGTCAGTTCTAATTCTCCAATTTAATTGTTGAGCATTATTCATATTGCCCACTAGATGGTACCCACACCATATAAAATTGGTGCCCATCCCACAGTTGAGATAAGTGGCTTTTATTTAATTTATTTATTTATTTATTTTGTGAGTGGTAAAAATGAATTATCAGGACGGGTAGCCTGTTAGGTACAACAGTTAAAATTTAAGAAATAACTTATAGTGAACCATAGTTTTTCTGTGAAATTGATACAGAATTGTCATATGAAAATACAACCATTATTTAAAGAAACATGTGCTAATAATTAATAAGTATCCCTTCCAAAAAAGAAAACATTTTTTTAAACCTTATTTAAAGAGTATCTTTCATGATATGAACTCAAAACACATTATTTAACAAATATTAACTGAGTGGTTACCCTGAATACAGCACACAGAGCAACATGATAGTGTTTCCAGCCACACAAGGATAAATGAGGCACAGATGTTCTTCCACGGAAATGGATATTTACAGTTTAAAACACTAATACAAGGGAAAAAGTGAGAAGGTCCAGGGAGTGCAGACATTATTTTCAGCAGCAGACATCAGCATTTCTTCTTGGTATTTGAGATGAGTTTTGGGTTACAGGCTGAATTTGTCGTGTTGCAAAAAAAAAAAAAAAGAAAAGCAAGTTGAAGTGTAGTAGAGGATGTTAATTGCCAAGGTAAGGTCTTTGGACTTTATTAAGTAGACAATGGAGAAAATTGAAGACTTTTTCACACAGTTTCACAGGCAGAGATGCGTTCTAGATAGATGTCTGGTGGCTATTCGATTAGAATGAGAGAACAGAAGCAGGGCTCCTTGTACCACCTGAGAGACCATGGTGTCTGAGATGGATGATAGCCACGGTGGTGACAGGTGGTAAGGCAGTACGGTGAAGGACGGCATGAATCCAGGATGAGGAAACTGAGTCAAAGATAATAACTGCATGATTGAAAAAAAAATCAGAGTCACTTATGTTTCTGCGAGGATTGCGTGAAATGATTATTTTTGAACATCTTGAGTTTCAGAAGCTGACAACAGCTTTTCTCTTTCAATGAATCCAGTTTTTTCCTCTCAGCAAAGCAAAAGCTCCCAGTGACTGGTTTTGTAGCTGTCTGGATGAGCACTTGTGATTTGTAAAGTTAGAAGACTGCTGAGGCAGCATTACGACTGCAGCAAGTAGCTCTGAGTTGGGTCTGGGTTTACTCTGTCAGTAACCACTGCAGTGCTTCTAGATGCTTCTCTTAAGAGGCTTTTCCAAGACACCTAGAGTACGAGGAAAAATACCCACACAATGCCCCAGGAAACTCTCCCTTCATTCAGTTCAGGTTAGTTTAGCAATGTTGACTGAGTGCCAACTCTGTGTCAGATGCTGGGACAGGCTCTAGGGACACAAAGATGACAACAACATCCCTCTCCTTTGAGCTCAAGGAAGACAACAGAGGATGGTGGACTGTACCTGGCTGGGGAGGTGTTGGTTGGTAAGACTCCTGGAGGAGGTGCTGCCTAAGTTGAAACAGAAGAATAAAAAATACTACTCACACAGCTGAAAAGGGAAGGCCCAGGAGACAGCCTGAGCAAAGCCTCAGCTACCTGCTGGAGAGGGTAGTGCAGAGGGGGGAGAGGAGGCAGGAGGCAAGAGCACACCACAGAGAGCTAAATAAGTAATACAGCATTAATTAAGCAGAAAAAGAAATGGTAAATGGGACACTGAAATCTAAAAAGTGGTTGTCTACGAGTAGATGGATTGCAAGAGCTTTGTATCTCCTCCTCCTTCCCTCTCTTCCTCCTCCTTCTTCGGTTACCTCCCATTTACCATTACTTGTTTCCAAGATGAAATTATTCAAAACCAGATTAAAATGCTGATTTAATCCTGTCATTCTCTTCTTTAAAACATCAATGTTTCTCTTCATCATATGCAGTCAAGCAGAGTCCTAAGCCTTTGTTATCGATGGATTTTTGCACCACCGATCCCTGAAAAAAAGACATGTTTCTTGTACCTCCAGGTGTGCCTCTTAAGGGACATTGTTATTGACACATGATTTCAGCATACCAGGGGGGACTCGCACTTTATCAGTTTCAACATGAGCCAAAAGGTGACCTTGCCAAATGTTAAATATGCTTCACGCAGTGTTATAAAAGCAGCTTTAGCCTGCTCCCAGTGCTGAGCCCTCCCGTTACCATGACAACCTTCATAACAAAAGGAATGGCTGATGAGACTCCTCTGAGAACCAGAGCTTTGCCTCTCCGTTTGCTGCCTCTTTTTGGTCTATAGTATCATCGAAGCAGCCACGGCCAGCCTTCTCTACGCACCATATTATACATCAGAAATCCTAAATTGTTTAAATCTTCTGTTTCATTATAGCCTGTTTCCCCATCTATACATGTGAACTTTGCCCACGTTTGCCCAGCGGGGAGCACTCAGAAGCCCATGCCTCTCAGCCCCTGCAGTTGTCCTATACGAAGGGTTAACTCTTTACAGTTCAATAAACCATGTCAGCTTTGTTTCAACTTCTCTGCCAAACCAAAAAACCAAACCCGAAGCCACTGAGTCCATTCTGACTCACAGCGACCCTATATAGGACAGAGGTTTCCAAGGAGCGCCTGGTGGATTTAAACTGCTGACCTTTTGGTTAGCAGCTGTAGCTCTTAACAAATATACCACCAGGGTTTCCCAACTCCTCTAAGCAGGCTATAAAATTATAACTTTTTTTTCAATTTCTGCAGGTTAACCTCCAACCGTAAAGGGCTGTAGACTATTTGCACCTTTACCTGACATACATTTTTAGTGAAATATACTGCTGCCTTCCGTAAGAATGTCAGATTAGAATCAAGCAGACTTATGAGACAAGGCTCAGGCATGATGTCAAAAAATGAAGCGATTTCCATTTTTCCAAATTACAGACAATTTTTTAACAAGAGCTCTATCTGCTCATACAGAGAGGACTACTCATTATTTTGTAGGCATGAGCATTTTAGAAGGTTTATCTTGGGGAATTAAATATATGGAGTGCACAAAACCCTGGTGGCACAGTGGTTAAGTGTTAGGCTGCTAACTAAAAGGCCAGCGGCTCAAATCTACCAGCTGCCCCTTAGAAACCCTGCGGGGCAGCTCTATTCTGTCCTATAGGGTTGCTATGAGTCGGCATCGACTCAAAGGCAATGGCTTTTGGACAGTCAAACGAAGTAGTGTGGTAGGCATTTGCTGATTTGAGATAACCAGCATCAATGGCTCCCTCTTCCTGTTAACAGAATCCCAGTTTTATCTCAGGTAATTATTCTCACTGAGCAGCCCATGGGCTTCAGGGCAGGTTGATTCATCACTAGCTCCAGGTGTGATCCCTGACTGGCTTAAGCCAGTTAGCATGTTCCATCCTCATAGTCATGGGGACACTTTTAGGGATGGGCATGAATGTGTGACTAAATCCCAGCCAATAAAGCCAGACCAGACACATTCTCAGGGTCTCTGAGAAAGATGTGACCTTGCTTTCCCGAAAACAGTACCAGGAAAAACTGCAAGGAAGGCTGTGGTCCCAGATGCTGCTGACAGCCACGTTGTAGCCACAGAGAGAGCCAGCTCCACAGGAAGCCTGCCAAGAGGAAGACAGCAAGGGACAGAAAGGAACCTGGCCTTTGGTGACATGATCTAACTGGGGGTAAAGTTTCACCTAAAGCTTGCCCACCCTTTGTTATGTTACATGAAGCAACCGATTCCTGTTGATGTTTAGTACAGTTGAGTCAAAGTTCCAATATTTGCATACACAAAATTTCTTAATGGTCTCTGTCCCCCACTTCACCTCTCCATTTCAGAATCTTTCTTCTCACTTGCTTTGAAAAGCCATATATTCTTGAACTCTTGTGAGAACATAAAACAATTTCCTTGAATGTCCAATATCCTATAAATTCTGCCATCAATCACTTTCGGAAACACGCTCTCTCTCTGCACCTTGAGAAGCTGACACTTTCTCATGTCCTCAGGCCAATGTTTTTGTCATTGTTCTTACTCATCTTTAAATGAGGTGAAATCTGCCTAGATTTCATACACAGGTTGAAAGGATCTTCCTACCCTTTTCCAGACATCATTCCCTCTCACGAAGCAAAGACACGGCAGGTTTAGTCAGATCAGTTTTCTGCCTTATAATTATTTTCTTTTCACCCCAGGTTGCGGGATGAGGCACTCTTGTATTTCAGATCATCCCTAACTTAGCTAGAGGAATATGGTCACAGATAGCCCACTGAATTAGCTCATAGATGGTTAACACCAGAAATTTATTTAAGAAAAAAGTCAGATAATTAGGTTGCAGTGGACAAAGCAGGAAGTGTCACAAACCCCCTGCCCCAATTTCCTACTCTTGGCTCCTAGGTGAGATAACTACAGCCTGCACATGTTTTCTCAGGGTAGAGCTGCTCAGAGACGATACCATAGTACTCTTTATTGACTATGGTTAACTCTTCCAGGCCTCAGCATTAGAGCCTATTCAATGGAAGGTAAGGTACGGTGTTGGGTCTCCAAGGATTATCTGAACAGGCAGGTTCCCCACAGCAGGCCACCCTATGACCAGTGATCAGTGTTCCTACAGTATACCCACAATAACCCCACACACCATATTTTTCTTTTGCTATCAGTGTACCATTGTATCCTCACCACTTAAAATGGTGTCTAGCACACAGAAGGTACTCAATAAATAATAGTTGAATAACATGTCTTAATATAGTCCACTGAATGATATATTCCATGTGTAATTAACATATTTTTATTTTATGAACTTCTTTATGAGTTTGGTTGGCGATAACAAAATCCTCAGGACTTGTCCTCTGGATAAACTGTTACACCTAGCTACCAGGCTCTGTATCATGGCCACTCCACAAATTCACCCAACCCCAAGCAGGCTGACCTAAAACTTCTAGCTTGCTTTATATGAGTTTCATGTTACAAATAGCTCTCTGTGTAAGTATTTAGCCATTAAACTGGTATAAATTATATCCTCTTTATTGAGGCTGCTTCCTACATTGGGCTGGTGTGTACCTCCAGTTTGCTTGGTCTTTGCGTTTGGGTGTTCCTCTGACACAGGTCAAGGCTGGTCTAGTTTGCTTAGTCTATGGGCTTGGGTGTTCCTCTCACACAGGAATCAAGGCTCTTTGAAATACAATTTAATAGAGTTTATACAGAAACCCTATTTCCACCATCTCACCTCATCCAGGATAATAGAAAGAAAGAGAGAAGAGAGAGAAAGAGAGAAAGAAAGAGAAAGAAAGAAGGAAAGAGAGAGAGAAAAAGGAAGGAAGGAAGGAAGGAAGGAAGGAAGGAAGGAAGGAAGGAAGGAAGGAAGGAAGGAAGGAAGGAAGGAAGGAAGGAAGGAAGGAAGGAAGGAAGGAAGGAAGGAAGGAAGGAAGGAAGGAAGGAAGGAAAGAGAAAGAAAGAAAAGAAAGAGAGAAAGAAAAGGAGAGGAGAAGGAGAGGGAGGGGGAGGGGAGGGGGGAGGGGGAGGGGAGGGGGGAGGGGGAGGGGAGGGGGAGGGGGGAGGGGGGAGGGGGAGGGGAGGGGAGGGGAGAGGAGAGGAGAGGAAGCAGCCACTTCTATTTGGAGCTTCCCAAATTATACAGTAGAGTCCAGCCAGCATGGGAGGGCCTTCCACGGATCTGGAGGGCAGAACCTTTGCAGCTAGTTTCCCACGTGAACCCTAACCACGCATCAGCTTGCTTAGATCTGACGTTGGCCCAGCTCCCTAACACCCAAGGCCTTTTACACCACATCAGTTGATGCTTGTAAGATCTGTGTAAGGAAGGCAGAGTAAGCATATTATCCTATTTTCTATGTGAGGAATCAGTGTCTTAGGGAGTTTAAATGGCTTGTTCAAGGTCACATGGTAAATAACTATCTGCGACTAAAACTGAGATCATGACCAGTCCATCCAGAGTTTCTCATTCCTCACGTACAGACCCCTGCTTCAGGTGTCTGTCTGCTCATGTTTAACAACTCTGTCAGATGTTCCATCCTATTTTGATTCATCTGAATTCTTCAGAAAATAATCACTTTCACGTGGAGAAATGTTCATAACCGTTTCTTCATTGCATCAAGGAACAAATACTTTCCAGGAATGTGCATGAAATCACGTCCATTTCCTTTTGTATGTTTATTCACCACAACGAGGTAGGCTTGCATTTCATCTTAGTTTCTTTTCTTCCCTGGGGCCTGTACTTCACAGTTGTCCATTCTGCTTTGTTATGTGGTCTCCTGGTGCAGTCATCAGTGACTTCAGCCAGGTCCCTGCACAATTAGCTCCTGTACCTGGCTTGTTGAAGGAACATGTTCTCTGCCCTGGGAGACCATGTCAACTGCAGAAAGGACCCAGGACCTGGAGTCAAGAGACTTGGGTTTTTGACCTCTGTTCTTCACTACATGTGGCTGTATGTTATTTACTTATTTGAGTTTTGGTAGCTTTATAAAACGGAGACAACAATCTCATCTAATGCTCTTACTTCAGAAGAAAGAGAAAACTGTCTTGAAGGTGCTGTTTGTTTTTCAGTGAAAAGATGTTGCAAATTCTACAAGCCATCCGTTTTTAAACTGCTCTAATAAAAGGTTTAAATTCCCCCCGGCATTGTCATGTTATATTGAATTATTGAATGCAGTTTAAAGTGCCGCTCCCTTTGCCACTGGTGAAGCCAGGAACCAGGTGTGGGATATTTGTTTACCTTGTGTCTGTATAGAGCTGCTACTGGCCTCAGTATTGAGAAGGATTTTATTTTTCTTTCTCAGCATGAACGCAGCCATTAGAATGATAAGTCAAGTGCTCATTCGTCAACCTGAGCGCTAAAAGTGGTAGAGGTTACCTCACTAAAAGCCTGGCCTTTCCAAATGTTTTACTTCTTAAAAAAAAAAAGAAAAAAAGGACATCATTTTCCTCCCTAATCTTCTCTGTTTGATCCTCTGGTTAAGTGGGGAACGAGCCCTTCTTTAATTTTGCCAAATATGGGTAGCCCCCAGCTTATGATAGAGTTCTGTTCTGGCGACTCTGTTGTGAATTGGTTCTGATGTAAATCTAATAGCTCATTTTCTTTTCCTTTTTTAGTTATTATTATTATTACCTTATATTATCAGTATCTATATAAATCCAATTTTTATTTGTTTTTGGAGGTTGGAACATTGCATATAAAAGTACAGGTATACTTTTAACACGGTATGTAGTATATATTATCAATGATAAGACATACAAAAAAAAGATGGTTGTCAGTGCGATTTGTCTTAACTCAAATATGTCATAAGCCGGGGACTACCTGAATTGCAGAGTATTTTCAATAAATGTCACCATAAATTGAAAGCTTAAAAAAAAAAAAGAGTGGGCTACCTGCGCATATCTGTGTACCCTAGTGTGGGTATGTGGGCATGTTTGATGAAGACGGTCTAGAGTAATGTGTAGGGTGTCAGACAAATGAAGAAGGAGAGTTGGGAATCACTGTGGTTATAGAATGAAAATCCCTGTCACATCCTGTAATTGGCCTGGTCACCTTGATATGGAATAAGTGAGGGGAGAGTGAAGGTCAGGGGAGTAAACATGAAGAATGAGAGAAAGATGAGTTAGTAGGAAAAGAAGGCTGATGGGGGCAGCTTTTATTCACAAATAATATATTTGATGTATTTATCATCTCTTTTATGCTCATTTACTAGAGGATACAAACAAACATGTTGTAAGTTCTAGAAGGTAAATATGACATCCAATACAAGGCAACTGTGTAAGTTTTATCAGAAGACAAAATATAAGTGCATAAAGTACAGTTCACTTATAGATAATAGAAAGCACCCAAGCTACTGGAAGCAGAAAGGGAAGTAGGGGCTTGCAAATATTGTTGTGGGGGGGGCACTAGAGGAGCCTCGGCTATAGTCTCTGCCACCAAAGTGAGCTCCTAGAAAACATCCAGAATGAGTTTGAGAAGGCAGCTGCTACTTCTGTCTCCACCAGGAGCCTGGGAAATCAGGATGTCAATGCCTACTCTGTTGGTTTCAGAGTCTTAGTGCTTGTTGGATCCAAAAACAGCTTTCTCATACACTGTCAGAAACGCTGGTGGTGTAGTGGTTAAGAGCTTGGCTAACAAAAAGGTTGACCGTTTGGATCCACCAGTCACTCCTTGGAAACTCTATGGGCAGTTCTACTCTGTCCTATAGGGTCGCTATGAGTCGGAATCAACTTGAAGGCAAAGGGTTTTTGCTTTTCATACACTGTTGTTAAAGATTGAATTGCGTCCCTCAGAAAGATATGTTGAAGTCCTAACCCACGTACCTGTGAATGTGACCTTGTATGAGGAAGTTAGGCCTTTCACCGAAGCTATTATCATTTAAGTCATACTGGAATAGAGTGGGTCCCATTCCTAAGCCCCTGAGTGGTGTCTGATAAAAGATCCCTCCCCTTCAGTTTCTCACGTGAACCCTAACCTCATGTCAGCTTGCTTAGATCTGACACAGAGACAGAGACACACACACCAGGGAAGACAAAGGCCATGTGAGGCTTGGCCTGCAAGCCAAGGAATGCCGAAAATAAAATAAAATAAGATAAAATAAACACTCGGGGCTACCAGAAAGGATCTTCCCCTAGAGGTGACTGGGAGAGAGAATAGCTTTGATGATGCCCTGAATTCAAACTGTAAGGAAATAAATTTTGTTCTTTAAAGCCACCCATTTTGTGCTATTTTGTTATAGACGCCCTGGAAAACTAAGACAACTGCCATCTCATTCTCTGTACTCAACTTAGTTATGAATTTACTCGGGCTCAGGAGCCCCATTGTGGGTCATGGCTACAGAGAACCCCTTTTCTCTTGGTCTCTATACAATGTCATGCCCCTAGAGTTGATGACAATAGGAGCAGAGGCTGGCCTTGGACTAACCAAGAGCCCATGGTTGGTGTGGACGTAGCAGTATCACGGTAACATGGGTAACGACCAGGAGAAGCCTAAAAAAGGACTAGACAGAGAATGGCTGGGCAGGCACACACCACCCTGTGTTTTAGTCGACTACAATAGGCTAGTCAGAGCGGGTACCCTAGCAGTAGGCCAGCTTCCTCAGAGCCTCTTTGACCTCCCGGTTCCTCAGGCAATAAATAAAAGGGTTGAGTGCAGGGGTGACGATGGCATAGAAGATGGAAATTACTTTGTTCATATTAAAGGCGTGGATGGCACGGGGCCGAGCATACATGAAGATTGTGGCGGAGTAGAAGATGGTGACCACCACAAGATGGGAGGCACACGTAGAGAAGGCCTTCTGCTTCCCCGTGGGCATGCGTAAAACAGTGGCCAGAATGCACCCATAGGACAGGACGGTGATTGTGAGTGGGAAGAGGAAGATGACCAGGGCCAGGAGGAAGTCCACCAGCTCAGCCATGGACATGTCTGTGCAGGAGAGGTTGAGCACAGGAGAGATGTCACAGAAGAAGTGATTGATGACGTTGGGGCCGCAGAAGCTGAGGCGGGAGATGAAGTAGGTCTTTGCCAGGGAGATGCCAAAGCCAGTGGCCCAGGACCCAAGAGCCAGGCGGGCACAGAGCCTATGGCTCATCATGGTGGGGTAGTGGAGTGGGCAGCAGATGGCCACGTAGCGGTCATAGGCCATGGCGGCCAGGAGCACACACTCTGTGCACATAAGTGCGATGAAGAAGTAGAGCTGGATCATGCAGTGGGTGAAGGGGATGCTGTTGCTCACAGACCAAAAGCTGACCAGCAGCTTGGGCACGGTTACAGAGATGTACCAGGTCTCCAGGAAGGAAAGATTGGCCAGGAAGAAGTACATGGGCTTGTGCAGCGGTCGGTTCTGCTGCACCAGCAGGATGATGACCATGTTTTCAGCCATGGTCAGGACGTAGGCCAAGAGGAACATCAGGAACACTGAGGCACGCATGCCACAGGTCCCAGGGAAGCCCACCAGAATGAACTTGGTGACCCCGGTCTGGTTCTCCACCTCCATGCTGGAAACGCAGGGCTTAGTTCTCCTGAGGGGAACAATTGCTTGATCAGTCCAGTTAGAATAGCTCACCCTCTACCTTCTCTGAGCAGCAATAGCAGCAAAAGATATCATTTATTAACCATGTATTATGGGCTAGAACATGCATGAGGTACATTAGACACATAATTTAATTCCTACATAGCTTGTATGTATATATTTATGTATATACAGTTTACATATATGACATATATATACGTACACACATATATGTATATATATATGTCATATATGTAAACTGTATATACATATATATATACTGGGGATTTTTATATACGTACACACACATCTGTGTTATTACGCCCTTTTTAGTGATGAAGACATCGAGTCTCGAGAGCTATTCTGTAACTTCCCAAGTTCACACTGGCAGCAAGCAAGGGATCACATTCAAGTCTAAGTCCTGAGCCCATGCTCTATCAATATCCTACATTGCCTTCACCAACACTGCCATGCTCAGCAGTACCAAACCTTCCCGTTCCGTGCTCTGATTGCCAATTCCAAAGGATTCACCTCTCCTTCCTGTCCCGCCATTAGGAGTCCTTCCTCACACCTGTCACACCTTCACATACTATTAGTTCTTTTTCCCCTGCCGTCATGGAAAATGGAGAGGAGCTGCATCATCTGCGAGGTCCTCTGTGAGGGTGAGATGGAAGAGCTGGGTTTAATTCAAATCCTGGCTCTGCCTTGAAATCCACCCTCTCTGAGACTCAATTTCCTCTTTTGAACATGGACATCTCTGTCCAGCCTGTGTCATTACCAAGCAAAACCCAAATGAGATTGTGTAGATGAAGTTGTATGTAAACTGTAGAAGACAATAGGTAGAAGGTATGCATTGACTAATAGCAGAGATCAAGGCCAACATGGTCACTGAAAGGAGCGCTCAGTCCTGGGCTGGGGTGTGGGAGGAGATTTAAAAATAATTATACAAATAAATGCATCTTAAGATTTCAGACACATCCAAGAAGGCTTAAATGGAGAGCACAGTGTGAGTGTGATCAGGAAAGGTCTCTGCCTTCTGGGAGGTGGCATGTGGCCAGAGGAGGGTTGGGCTTCAGCCCTGTTTAGAGCTGTGCTGAGAGGAGGCTGTGTTGCAGGACTGATGGATGGGGCATGGGGTGCAGGGGACAAGGGGGAGTGGTGGGCAGGGCCGTACTGAGGGATCTGAAAATGGTCCGCATGCAGTGGGCAGCAAGCAGAGGAGTTAAGCTGAATGGGAGTGGCGTGGTTTAGGTTATGGAAAGATGCCTCCACTCCCACAGGAAGCAGGAGTGGAAGCTGCAAGACCAGTTAGAGGTGACTGCAGGGGAAAGCGACAGGGACCTTGAACACTGGGCTTTCACAGACATGGGTGGATTTAAGACACCCTTTTAGGTGTAATCATTAGCAGTGACTGATGGACTGAACGTGGGAGATGAGAGAGAGGGAGAAAGCAAGGACGAGTCTCAGAGACGTGGCTTATTATATGTGAGGCAATGCCATTGACTAGTTGGGAAACTTGGAGAGCTAACAAGCATTTTCCTCCTTTAAGGAGATAACAATGGACAAGAAGTTGTAGGGTTCTATTTTGATTCATTTTAACACGAGGTCTAAGCAATCAGTCCAGAATATTCTGGAATAATAATTTACTGAGCATTTACTAGGTGCCAGGAAGTGTAAAGAGGACTTTTCATACATTCCCATTTAATCTACACAACGGAGCTAATGAAATATTATTATTCTAATTTTGCAGAAGGCACTGTGGCTTAGATAGATGAAGTAACATTTCCAAGCTACAGAGTGATGAAATCAGAATTACAGTCAGTCCCAGAGGTCTGTCGGACTGTGAAAAACCAAAACCAAACCAAACCTGCTGCCATCAAGTAGATTCTGACTCACAGCTGACTGCAAAGGTGTCCCCTTAACTGCTCGGCTAATTCACACTCAGAGGAAAAATATCAGAGTTTGAACTCCCCATCACTTTTTCATACTTAAAATTTTCGACTATTTTATGAAATGTTTTGTAAACCTACTGAAGTTCATTGTAGGCATGATCTATTAGAGATGAAGGAGTCCTGGTAGTGCAGCCACTCAGCTACTAATCGAAAGGTCGGTGGTCCCAACCAAGCCAGTGATCTGCAGGAGAAAGACCTGGCAATCCGCTCCCATAAAATATTACAGCCTAGAAAGCCCTATGGGACAGTTCGACTCCATCACATGAGGTTGTTAAGAATCGAAAATCAACTCAACGGCACATAACGACATCAGAGATGAGCCCAAGCTTCAAAAAACCCCGTCAGACACACAAGCACGTGCACACCCGACAGAAATGAACACACAGAAATACTCAGGAAAGGGACCAGAGAAGGCGCCATCACGGAAACATCAGCAAGTGAGAGGAGGAGGCATTTTCGGCAGTGGAATCAGAGTGAAAAAGGTATCAAGGTACGAAACAGACTGGCATTTTCAGAGAAGCAACTCATCGTGGCCATGTTGCCATGTGGGGCAGATTGTGAGTGAGTGGACGAATACAACAGGGATCATGGGAGATACGGCAATAGTAAGGATTTGGGGCATAATCCTGCAAGATAGCCAAGTGATCCTTGAGGGCTTCCAGCTGGATGACCACATCCTCATCTTCCACGCTGGCTTTGGTGGGGAGAGGGGTGGATTTGGGTGGGACAGGAGGCCAATGCAGAGACTAAGAGACGAGGTGACAGTGGACATATTGGGCATTAAACCCTGTAGCCCCTTTTACCCATGATAGTCTCTGCTCCCTCACAGTGTCCTCAGACACGCTGTCCTTCAGAGCAGATTCCACCAACGATCTAGACAAAAGGTCCTAGCTGCTTCTCTCCCTTTTTGTGCCTGTGGGGCTTGGCCTTCCCCTTTGTTTTCCCTGTTCAAATCTAGGTTCCCAGTAACTCGAATTTGATGAAAATATAACCTCTGTGCCTGCCAAGACATGGCTGCTGTTTTAGGGGCACGGTCAGGATGAGACGACGGGTGTGGCCCAGGGGTGTCAGGAGATGGGGAGGGGACTCTCAGGCAGGAACTGGAATCTGGGGTACACATCTCTGATCCTACACACACCAAGAGATGGCCTTTCACAGCAGTGGGATGCCTGTTTCCTTCCATTCTCTGCATACCTGGTCATACTTAGCTGTCAGAGGTGAGAGTGTTCTCTGACTGGTTGCTAGGAACTGAGGGAGGGAAAGGGAGAGGCATAATGACAGAACTGAACATGTAGGATCAGATACTCTGTGCTCCCAGACCCCACCACAGTGCTGCTCACACACTTAGAGGGCCACTTACCTCCGCTTGGCCACCTCCAGTGGGGTGGGAGATGAGAAGGAATTCCTCACTGGATCTAGAATCAGAAGAAGTGGAAAAGAAAGGCTCAGGTGGTGAACCGACATGAGGAGTCCGCTTTCTAAACCTAGTAGGAGTGGGCAGGCCCTGATTACCCCACTGCTTCTGAGCAGATGGTCAGTGCTAGAGGAGTGGGCAGCCCCGGGCACCAGGACCACGTTTACGCCTAAGGTGGGGCAGGGCTGGGGTCCCCGAGGCCCTGGGGCCAGAGTGCCCATGCCTTCCTGGTGGAAGCCACAGTAGTCTGAGGGTCAGCAGCTGTGAGCATCTTCAGGTTCTGAGGGATTTATGTGGGGTTAGGATTTTTCCTAAGTCGCTGCTAAGTCCCAGGGGAGAGGAATCTTAAGGATGGCAGTTCAAATCTCTTGTGGGAGCCATGAGAAATCTCTGTTGTTTATTTTGGCAATCTTATTTTTTAATATATTAGTTCCAGTGGAGGGGGGGATCCACTAAGGCCAAACATTTTGGAAAACACACACACAAATTTGAATTCATTCTCTGTAAAAACATGAAGAGGAATTTTTTGGCATTATCTGTTCTTCTACTTTTAAATCGCTGTTCACAAATTTTGATTTATTATTCAGTCTTACTTGAAATAGGATAATCACATCAGTGCTCCAAGGGGGAAGCTGATTCCCAAGTAGACTGATTATGGCTTTCAGGAGATGAGATGATCCTCTGACTGGTTGCTGGGAACTGGGGGGCTTTTTAGCAAAAGAAAAATTTGGTAGAAATTTTTGATTTAAATGTTTTTGCCATAATTTTTATGCTAAATAATACTGCTTTACAGTAAGCCCAGGGATCTGATGTAATAAATTCATCATGATGGGTCATTGTCACCTGTCAGCTGTCCTTTGGCTTCACTAGGCCAACATTCCAGGTTCTAGGACAGATCTCTAGATTACTAAATATCACATGAGTCTCTGTGGTCTGCAGAACTCCTTAAGTAGCCATTACACAAAGAGGCCTTCAAATTTACTGAGTTTCATGAAATGGTAAATAGAGCTATCGACAGTTATAAGTAACTTAGTCTGGAGTGCCACACATTCTTACAGTAATTAAGCAGCCTTTAATATAGTTCCCCTATGGGACTGGAAGAGGAGCCCTGATGGCACAAGGGGTTAAGCACTTGGCTGCTGACCAAAAGGTCGGTGGTTCAAATCCAGCCAGAGGCTCCTTTGGGGAAAGACCCGGCCATCTGCTTTTGTAAAGATTACAGCCAAGAAAACTGTAAGGGGCAGTTCTACTCTGTCACACGGAGTCACTATGAGTCTGAATTGACTTGATGGCACCTAAAAATAAAAACATGGGGCTGAAAGGAGCCTTGGTGATGCAATGGTTAACCACTCAGATGCTAACCAAAAGGTTAATGGTTCAAATCCACCCAGCAGCTCTGAGGGAGAAAGACCTGGTGATCTGCTCCCATACAGATGAGAGCCTAGAAAACCCCGTGGGGCAGTTCTACTCCATCACATGGGGTCATTATGACTTGCTATGAGTTGGAATCAACTTGACAGCACCCAACAAAAAACCAAATGGCAGCACATAAAATAAGGTACCTCTTCCAGAACTCTGGCCTCAATTTGCTTAAGTCCCAGAGGAACTTAGACTGTCCTATAATGTATAATTTGATATTAGCTGCAATTTTCCAACATGTTCTTAACAATCTAGTGTAATCTGGGGGTAACTAATAGAACGAAGACATAACTTCCACCAACAATACCTGCCCTGCCTACGTCCTGCTCAGCCCATTGGCGGCGTGCGTAGGGAGACTAAAAAGGGGGCATCCTTCCCCTCCAAAGGTGAAGCACACCCATCTGTTTGAGAGGCTTCTATGAGTTCCTGTGCCTGTGATCCTTCATACGAGACTCTTAGGTTCAAGTTTTCATATAAATAACCCGAGATACGTTGGAGATATTTCACAGTTACAAGCTGCCTGCATTCCAGAATATGAATATACAAGCTTATCCTAGGATTAAGTTCTGTGAACATTCCACAGCAGGTCTAATCTGTATGAGAAAAGAATTCCAAACAGTGACAGAGTGCACAATATTTTCAGTTGCCCAGCATCATTTCTTGAGTCATTCATTTTTTGCTCACTGATTTGTAAATGCTATTTCCACCATATTACCTAATTTGGGCATGCGTGGTGGTTTCTAAATTGAGCTGTCTATTCCCATCTGTTCCTTGATTTGTCTAACCCTGAGTAAATGTCAGCTTATTGCTTTATGCTAAGTCCTCTTACCTGGTGTAGCAAGCTCTCGCTCCATTTTTTTTTTTTTTTTTTAATTTTGATTCCTCATCGGATCATTTTGACTGATTTTTGTCCATCACTTCCATATAAATTTTAAGGTCAATCTATAGTTTTGACTTTTCCAAAATGTCAAATAAATGGAATCATATAGTATGTAGTGTGGCTTCTTTCACTTAGCATGTTGCCTTGAGGGTCAGGCACGTTGTCACATGTGTCAGTGGTTTGCTCATTAAAAAAAAAAATCAGTTATTGTATTTTTAAGTCCTATGGTTCCCATTTGGTTCTTTTTTTATAACTTACGTGTCTTTGTTGAGATTTTCTTTTTTTTCCAGAAAATTTATAATTGCTTTGGAAGCATAGTTACAATAGCTACTTTAAAGTCCTTGTCAGATAATTTCAACATCTAATTCCTTTTTGGTGTTGGCATCTGTTGATTGTCTTTCTCACTCGAGTTGGGATATCCCTGGTTCATGGTAAGTGATTTTCTATTGTTTCCTGGTCATTTTGGGTATTATAGCACGACACCCTGTATTTTATTTAATCTTGGTTATTCAGAAATCTCTCACGTATCTGGGGATTTCCCAGAGGTCTTTCTGGTCCTGATTTCTAATCCAATTTCATTATGTGCAAAGAAAATGCTTTTTATGATTTCAGTTCTTTTAAATGTTGACATTTATATTCTTTTGTTGTTGGCTATAGTATATGAAAAATGTCAGTCAGACAAGCCTGCTTGATAACGTTGCTCAGGTCTTCTTTGTCCTTACTAAATTTTGTCTAATTGATCTATCAAATACTAACAGATTGGCACTGGCATCTCCAATAATAATGGTGGATTTGTCTATTTAAACTTTTTTCCATTAGTTTTCAGTTAAGGTAAAATTCACATCACATACAATTTACCATTTTCTCTTGCTCTTTGGTTTTTAGCAATTTGAATATACTTTTTTTTTTTAATTGCACTTGGAGTTCTCTGAGCTTCTTGGATCTGTGGTTTATTTTCTTTCACTGATTTTGCAAAACTCTTTACCATTATCTTTTAAAATATCCCCTCTGCCTTGTTGCTCTCTATTCCTCTGGGACTCAAATCAGGCAATTGTTACATTGTTTTTGCATTGTTGTACAACTTTTGATTCCTTGTTATTTCCCTTCCTCCCTCTCTTTTCTCTTCATGTTTCAGGTGAGTAATTTGTATTTCTAAGGAAATAAATCAGTTCATTAATTCATTCTTACGCTATGGTCAGTCTGTTTTTTATTTCTAGCATTTCCATTTTGTTTACTTTTATAGTGTTCATTGCTCCACTGTATGGAGCCATGTTTTCCACAAGGTCTTTTAACATATTAATTATAGACCCACTACCTTTGAGTTGAATTCTGACTCATAGCAACCCTATAGGACAGGGTAGGCCTGCCCTATAGGGTTTCCAAGGCAGTAAAGCTTTACAGAAGCAGACTGTCACACCTTCCTCCCAAACAGTAGCCAGTGGGACCAGTTCGAACCACCAACTTTCAGTTAGTAGCTGAGTGCTTAACTATTGCACCAATAGGGCTCCATGTTAATCATAATTATATTACAGTTCTTGTCTGAAATCCAGTCTAGGTCACTTCTGGTTCTGGTTCTTTCGAATCCTTTAACTATGGGTAATTTCCACTGTATGTCTGTCAGTTTGTCACACAGTGGTGGCTTGCATGTTGCTGTGATACTGGAAGCTTTCCCACTGGTATTTCAAATACCAGCAGGGTCTCCTTTGGTGGACAGGTTCCAGCTGATCTTCTAGACTAAGATAAAGTAGGAAGAAGTAAGTCTACTTATTTAAAAAAATGGCTAGTGAAAACCTTATAAATAGCAGTCGAGCATGATCTGATATAGTGGCAGAAGATGAGTCCCTCAGATTGGAAGGCACTCAAAATACAGCTAGGGAGGAGCTGCCTCCTCAAAGAAAAGTTCACCTTAATGACATGGATAGAGTCAAGCTTTCAGGACCTTCATTTCCTGATGTGGCACAACTGCAAATTAGAAGAAACAGCTGCAAACATCCATTAGTAATTGAAACTTGGAATGTACGAAGTAAGAATCTAGAAAACTTGGAAGTTGGCAAAAATGAAATGGAGCACATAAAGATCAACATTCTATGCATTAGTGACCTGAAATGGACTGACCATTTTGAATTGGACAATCATACGGTCTACTGTGCTGAGAATGACAAATTAAAGAGCAATAGTGTGTTGTATTCCTGTCAAAAAGAACATTTCAATATCTATCGTGAAGTATAGCACTGTCAGTGATAGGACAACATCCATACACCTAAAAGGAAGACTAGCTAATAAGATTATTATTCAAACTTATGAACTAACCACTGAGGCCAAAGAGGAGAAGATTTTACCAACTTCTACAATCTGAAATTGCTCAAACATGCAATTAAGATGTGCTGATAATCACTTGCAATTGGAATGTGAAGTTGGAAACAAAAAAGAAAGATTAGTAGTTGGAAAATATGGCCTTGCTGGTACAAATGGCACTAGAGATTGCATGGTAGAATTTTCCCAGACCAAAGGTTTCTTCATTGCAAATAACTTTTTTTCAACAACATGAACATTAACTATACACATGGACCTCCCCAGATGGAATACACAGGACTACATCTGCAGAAAGAGACAATGGAAAAACTCAATATTATCAGTCAGAACAAGGCCAGAGGCCTACTGTGGAGCAGACCATCAATTGGTCATAAGCAATTTCAAGTTGAAGCTGAAGAAAATTAGAAAAAATTCACAAGAGCCAAAGTACAACCTTGAGTATATCCCACATGAATTTAGAGACCTTCTCAAGAATAAATTTGATGCATTAAACACTAATAACTGAAGGCAAGACAAATTGTGAAATGACATCAAGGACATCATCCATGAAGAAAGCAAGAGGTCATTAAAAAGACAGGAAAGAAAGAAAAGACCAAAACGAATGTCAGAAAAGACTCTGAAACTTGCTCTTGAACATCTAGTAGCTAAAGCAAAAGGAAGAAATGGTGAAGTAAAAGAGTTGAATGGAAGACTTCAAAGGGCATCTCATGAAGACAAAGGAAAGTACTATAACGACGTGCAAAGACCTGGAGATGGAAAACCAAAAGGGAAGAACACACTTGGAGCTGAAAGAACTGAAGAAAAAATTCAAGCCTTGAGTTGCAATATTGAATGGTTCTATGGGGAAAATATTAAAAGGTGAAGGGAGCATCAAAAGAAGATGCGAGTCACCATACCAAAAAAATTTGGTCGACATTCAACAATTTAAAGAGGTAGCATATGACCAGGAACTGCTGGTACTGAAGGAAGAAGTTCAAGCTGCACTGAAGGCATTGGCAAAAAACAAGGCTCCAGAAACTGAAGAAATACCAACTGAGATGTTTTAACAAAGGGATGGAGCCCTGGAAGTACTGACTTGTCTATGCCAAGAAAGTTGGAAGACAGCTCCCTGGCCAACTGAGTAGAAGAGATCCATATTTATGCCTATTCCCAAGAAAGATGATCCCACCAAAGGCAGAAATTATCAAACAATAGTATTAATATCACATGCAAGTAAAATTTTGCTGAAGATCATTCAAAAGCAGCTGCAGCAGTATATCAACAGGGAACTGCCAGAAATGGATACGGATTCAGAAAAGGACTTGGGACCAGGGATATCATTGCTGATGTCAGGTGGATCCTGGCTGAAAGCATAGAATACCAGAAAGATGTTTACCTGTGTTTTATTGACTATGCAATGGCATTCGATTGTGTGGATCATAACAAATTATAGATAACATTTCAGAGAATGTGGATTCCATAACACTTAATTTTGCTCATGAGGAACCTGTTAAGATGCAGTAGTGAAAAAGAACAAGGGGATACTCCGTGGTTTATATCAGGAAAGGCATGCATCAGGGTTGTATCCTTTCACCATACCTATTCAATCTGTATGCTGAGCAAATAATTAGAAACTGGACTATATGAAGAAGAATGGGGCATCGAGATTGGAGGAAGATTCATTAACAACCTGTTATGCAGATGACACAACCTTGCTTGCTGAAAGTGAAGAATACTTGAAGCATTTACTGATGAAGATGAAAGACCACAGCCTTCAGTATGGATTACACCCCAGCATAAAGAAAACAAAATTCCTCACAACTGGACCAATAAGCAACATCATGATAAATGGGGAAAAATTGAGGTTGCCGAGGATTTCATTTTACTTGGAACAAGTCAACACCCATGGAAGCAGTAGTCGAGAAATCAAAAGATGCGTTGCATTGGGAAAATCTGCTGCAGAAGACCCCTTTAAAGTGCTGGAAAGCAAAGATGACACCTTGAAGACTAAGGTGCACCTGACTTAAGCCATGGTATTTTCAATCGCCTCATATGCATGTGAAAGCTGGACAATGAATAAAGAATCCCAAAGAAGAATTGAAGCCTTTGAATTGTGGTGTTGGAGAAGAATATTGACTATACCATGGGCTGCCAAAAGAATGAACAAATTTGTCTTGGAAGAAGTAGGACCAGAATGCTCTTAGAGGCAATGTTGGTGAGACTATGTCTCACATATTTTGGACATGTTGTCTGGAGGGATCAGTCCCTGGAGAAGGACATAATGTTTGGTAAAGTAGAGGGTCAGGAAAAAGGAAGGCCCTCAAAGAGATGGACTGGCGCAGTTGTTGTGATGAGCTTAAGCATAGCAACAATTGTGAGGATGGTGCAGGACAGGGCAGTGTTTAGTTCTGTTGTAGATAGGGTCATCATGAGTCAGAACTGACTGGATGGCACTGAACAACACCAATAACAATATGCATGTGAAAGACAGATAATGAATAAGGAAAACTGAAGAAGAAATGATGCCTTCAAATTTTGATGTTGGTGAAGAATACGGAATATACCATGGACTACTTGAAAGAAGAACTGATCTATCTCGATAGATCTACAGCCAGTATGCTCATTAGAAGCAAGAATGTGGAGACTTTGTCTCACATACTTCGGATATGTTATCACAAGGGACCAGTCCCTGGAGAAGGACATCACGTTTGGTAATGTAGAGGGTCCAAGAAAAAGAAGAACCCTCAACCAGATGGATTGACACAGTGCCTCCAATAATGGGCTCAAGCATAACAATGATGGTGCAGGATAGGGCAGTGTTTCATTTTGTTGTACATAGGGTTGCTGTCAGTCGGAACTGACTCAATGGCACCTAACCACAAAGTTACCTTGTGACCCCCATAGATTTCAAATACTTTCAGCTAGAGGTTTCTACTGCCTTGTGGGCCTGTGGGGGCAAAAGGATCTAAATCAGTGTCACTTCTCTGCCCAGCTTTCCCCAAGCTCAGCATGCATTTGTCATAATAGCATCTCTCTCCATTGTTCTGCTCCCCCCCTCGGAGGAGAAGCAATTGATCGTTCATTGATGACAGCCTCGTGGTAGGGGCAAGGGTGTTCTTGGTTTTCCTGGTTCATCCTTAGGCTTAGGTTTGGGGATGGCACCTTCTCAGTTTTCCCACCTTAACTAATGACCACCATGACAGCCAATCTCTCCTTTGTGTCTGTAGTTAGTTATGGGTGGGAGATTTTTGCCCCTTGCCTGGTGAACCCTATTTGTATCAGTGTGGCATCCTGGTCTGATTCTATTTCTATCCCTCCCCTAAAGGCAGATTGCTTCTTTTCCTACTTTTTCTTCAGCAACAACGTACCTTTGCCTAAATGAGTGCCCAGTACCTTCCAATGATAGACTTATGCTGATTTTTACAAGGCAAGACTTGTGTTGGGGGCAGGGAGGGTACCTGTGCCTCCTTCAGAAGAGGAAGAAAAATGCTTCTACCTCCCCATCTTCGTCCTTTGAAGATAATTTTCTTTCTTTTCTGGTTGCTTTAAAAAGAAAAAAAAAAAAAAAAAAACTGTTGTCTTTGGTTTGCAGCAGTTTTACTCTGATATACCTAGGTATGGTTTGGTTTTTTTTGTTTGTTTGTTTTTAACATATTTCTCCTGTTTGAGAGTTATACTGCTTTATGTGTCTGTAGGCTGATGTCTTTTTTCAGTTTTGCGAAGTGTTTGAACATTCTCCCTCACATATTCCTTTCTTCCTTTCTCTTTTTTCTCTCCTTCTAAGACTTCAAGTGCGGGTATGTTAGACCTTTTCATCATGTCCCAAATGTTAGATCATTTTACCATGCCCCACAAATCACTGATGCTGTTTTTTCATTTTCCTTCTATTTTTACTTTCTCGACCCAGCCAAATTGTTTCCTACTGACTTATCTTCTACATCACAAATCCTCTTCAGTGCTCTCTAATCGGCTGTTGTAATCATTATTGTTTGCTTAGTTCTATATTTTATTTCTTAATTCTAGAAACATCATTTGATTCTTTTTAGTAGACTCCAGCTTTTTGACACTATTCTGTACCCTGATTTCTGTTTTGTTAAACATGTGAATCAGGCATTGTCTGATAACTCCGATGTCTAGATTTCCATTGCTTTAGCTACTTGACATTTGAGAGTGAATGTCACAGTGTTTTCTGACATTTATTTTGGTATTTTCTTTCTTTCCTGTATTTTTAATGACCTCTTGCTTTCTTCATGTATGATGTCCTTGATGTCATTTCACAACTTGTCTGGTCTTTGGTCATTAGTGTTCAAAGTGTCAAATCTATTCTTGAGATGGTCTCTAAATTCAGGTGGGATATACTCAAGACTGTACTTAGGTTCTTGTGGACTTCTAATGTCCTTCAGCTTCAACTTGAACTTGCATATGAGAAACTGATGGTCTCTTCCACATTCAGCCCCTGGCCTTGTTCTGACTGATAATATTAAGCTTTTTTGTTGTCATGTTCCACAGATGAAGTGGATTTGATTCTTGTGTATACCATCTGGCAATGTTCAGGTGTATAGTCTCCATTTATGTTGTTGAAAAGATATTTGCAATGAAGAAGTTGTTGGTCTTGCAAAATTCTATCATGAGAACTCCAGCATCGTTCCTATCACCTAGGCCATATTTCCCAACTTCCAATCCTTCTTTTTTGTTTCCAACTTTCACATTTCAAGCACCAGTAATTATCAATGCATCTTGATTGCATGTTTGAGCAATTTTAGACTGCAGAAGTTGGTAAAATCTTCAATTTCTTTATCTTTGGCCTTAGTGGTTGGTGCATAAACTTGAATAATGACCGTACTAGCTGGTCTTCCCTGTAGGTGTATGGATATTATTCTATCACTGACAGTGTTATATTTCAGCATGAGTATTGAAATGTCCTTTTTGACAATGAATGCGACACCATTTCCCTTCAATTGTCATCCCCAGTATAGTAGACCATATATTGTCCAATTCAAAATGCCCAGTACCAGTCCATTTCTGTTCACTAATGTCTAGGATACCAATGTTTATGCATTCCATTTCATTTTTGACAGTTTCCAATTTTACCAGATTCATACTTTGTACATTCTATGCTCTGATTTTTAGTGGATGTTTGCAGCTGTTTCTTCTCATTTTGAATTGTGCCACATCAGCAAATGAAGGTTCCAAAAGTTTGCCTCCATCTACAGAATTAAGGTCAACTCCACTTTGAGGAAGGAGCTCTTCCCCAGTTGTCTTTTGAGTGTCTTCCAACCTGAGGGGGCTCATCTTCCAGCACTATATCTGACAACATTCCACTGCTATTCATGTTGTCTTCACCAGCTAATTCTTTTCAGAAGTAGACTGTGGTGTCCTTCTTCTTATTCTGTCTTTGTCTGCAAGCTCAGCTGAAACTTGTCCGCCATGGGTGACCCTGCTGGTATTTGAATACCAGTGGCATAGCTTCCAGCATCACAACAACAGGCAAGCCCCTAAAATATGGTAAACTGACAGAGGCAAACATTTTTTTAGTGAAACAAAGTAGTTTGTGTTTGAAATGTGAGAATTCAAATGGAGAAGTAAAAAAGGTCATTGGGTATACGGTACAGTTTTGGATGTGTAAATGTGGGAGTCATCACTATGTGGATATTATGAGATCAGCTTGGATATGAGTGTACTTGAAATAAAAATGTATTTGAATCTTTAACCTTCTGGGATATAGACATCTGGAATAAGATTTGGATTCTGCAAAAGAGTCTAAGAAGTAATTTCCCGTGAGACAGAAGAACACAAGGACAGTGTGGGGTCCACTGTACATAATACATAGTGTTATGTAGAAAAAGTTGTTGTTAGAAAAATTTAAGTGAGATGAGAACTGAAAATTAGCCACAGGTTTTGGCGACATTAAAGATTTTGGTCACTTTTGCACTAGTGATTTCAGAAAAATGGTGGGCACAAAATCCTAACTTAAATTGAAGAAGGACTGGGAAGAGAGGGTAAGAAATGAAGGGTGCAGTCTGTTCCTTCAAGGAATTTTTACATAAAGGGATATAGAGAGATAGTGACATGTCAGGAAGTTGATATGTGATGTGGGTTCAAGGAGGTTTTCTTTTTTATCCTTAAAATTGGCAATGTCACATCAAATTTGTGCTTATGGAATGACCCTGTAGAAAGTGAGAAATTGATGATTCAGACTGTTCAGACAAGGGCATATTCAGAAGCCTAGAAAAATTGGGGGGAATTTCTTAATAAAAAGAATATAAAATTATTATGGAAATGACTATTTATTTGAAACATGAAATCACAAGCAATTAAAAATTTTGAAAGGCAAAAAGTAGCTTAAATATCAATAACTAATTTATTTTTGGAAGGATTTCAGATATTATAAGAAAACAGCTTTTAAGATGGATATGTGACCTTGGATGGGTGCAAAGATTAGGCATGAACCTGTAAAAACAACAGAAGAACTCAATTTTCAATGAAGTATGACTTCAAATGCTAAAGACAAAATGAAGGATTTGAATCACAAGTGGTATTTGAGGTAAGTGAAAGACTTGGAAAAGAACAGATCTGTATTTATAACGAAGATGAGTTGATACTAATGGATGGATGGAGTTAGATTAATGGCTAAGCTAATATATTATTATTATTGTTACTGTGGTAAAAATATACATGACCAAACATCGTGCAACTCTACAGTTTGTGCACGTACAATTCAGTGACATTGATTGCATGTTTCCAGTTGTGCAGCCATTTTTTATATTCTTTTCCAAATTATTCCACCACCATTAACATATACTCAGTGAAGCCTAACAACAACTCCCTCTTTCCCCCTCCCTCCCTCCCCTACCAACTGCCTTTGAGTTGATTCCCATTCATAGGGACCCTGTAGAACAAAGTAGAATTGCCCTATAGGATTTCCAAGGATGTAATCTTTACGGAAAGAGACTGCCACGTCTTTCTCCCATGGAGCAACTAGTGGGTTCAAACTGCCAACCTTTCAGTTAGCAACTGGGTGCTTAATCACTGTGCCACCAGGGCTCCTCGGTAAAATCTAATAAGTTTTGGTTTCTATATGTTTGCTTATTTTATGTACGTGAGATCATACAATATTTGTCCTGTGAATAATTTATTTCACTCAGCATAATATTTTCTTTTATGATTATGTTTCTTATGAATAGCAGTGGAACATTGTCTGATATAGTAATGGATGGAAGATGATCCCCCCAGGTTGGAAGGCACTCACAAGACCACTAGAGAAGAGCTGCCTCCTTGAAATAGAGTTGACCTTAATGACTTGGATGGAGTCAAGCTTTCAGGACCTTCATTGGCTGATGTGGCATGACTCAAAATGAGAAGAAACAGCTGCAAACATTCATTAATAATTGGAATGTGGAATGTATGAAATATGAATCTAGGAAAATTAAAAGTTGTCAAAAATGAAATGCATAAAGATCTATATCTTAGGCATTATGAGCAGAAATGGGCTGGTATGGGCTATTTTCAATTAGACAATCACATAGTCTACTATGCTGGGAATGACAAATTGAAGGGTAATTGTGTCAAGTTAATTGTCCAGAAGAACATTTCAATATCCATCCTGAAGTACAACACTGTCAGTGATAGGATTTTTACAAGGAAAACCAGTTAATATGACTTCTATTCAAATTTACATTCCAACCGCTAAGGCTAAATATTAAGAAATTGAAGATTTTTCCCAACTTCTGCAGTATAAAATTGATCAAACATGCAATCAAGATGCATTGTTAATTACTGGTGATTGAATTGTGAAAGTTGGAAACAAAGTAGAAGGATCGGTAGTTGGAAAACATAACCTTGGTGACAGAAAAAACTCTGGAGATCTCATGACAGAAATTTTGCAAGACCAACAAATTCTTCATTGCAAATACTCTTTTTTTCAACAACATAAATGGCAACTATACACAAGGGCCTTGCCAGATGGAGTACATGAGAATCAAATCCACTACATCTGTGGAAAGAGATGATGGAAAAGCTCAATATCATCAGTCAGAACAAGGACAGGAGCCAGCTGGGGAACAGACCCATCAATTGCTCATGTGTAAGTTCAAGTCGAAGTTGAAGAAAATTAGAACTCGTCCATGAGAGCCAAAGTACAACCTTGGGTATATCCCACCTAAAATTAGAACCATCTTTAGAATAGACTTGACGCATTGAACACTAATGACCGAAGACCAGATGAGTTGTGGAATGATGTCAAGGGCATCATACATGAAGAAGCAAGAAATCATTAAAAAGACAGGAAGAAAGAAAAGACCAAAATGGATGTCAGAAGAGACTCTGAAATTTGCTTTTGAATATCGAGTAGCTAAAGCAAATGGAACAAATGATGAAGCAAAAGAACTGAACAGAAAATTTCAAATGGTGGCCTAAGAAGACAAAGTAAAGTATTATAATGAAATGTGCAAAGACCTGGATATAGAAAACCAAAAAAGAACATGCTCAGCATTTCTCATTCTGAAAGAACTGAAGAAAAAATTCAAACTTTGAGTTGCAATATTGAACGATTCTACGGGGCCAATAGTAAATGATACAGGAAGCATCAAAAGAAGATGGAAGGAACACAGAGTCAGTGTAACAAAAAGAATTGGTCGATGTTCAACCATTTCATGAGATAGCATATAATCAATAAACCAATGGTACTGAAGGAAGAAATCCAAGTTGCACTGAAGGCACTGGTGAAAAACAAGGTTCCAGGAATTGATGGAATAAG
This sequence comes from Elephas maximus indicus, assembly GCF_024166365.1. Lineage (NCBI taxonomy): Eukaryota > Metazoa > Chordata > Mammalia > Proboscidea > Elephantidae > Elephas > Elephas maximus. The sequence continues at coordinate 5,794,743 of NC_064826.1, forward strand.
AATTGAGATGTTTCAACAAACAGATGCAGTGCTGGAAGTGTTCACTCATCTACGCCAAGAAATTTTGAAGATAGTTACCCAGCCAACCAACTGGAAGAGATGCATATTTGTACCCGTTCCAAAAAAAGGTGATCCAACAGGATGCAGAAATTATTGAACAGTGTCATTAATGTCATAGACAAGTAAAATTTTGCTGAAGAAAATTCAATAGCAGTTACAGCAGTACATCTACAGGGAACTTTCAGAAATTCAACCCAGATTCAGAAGAGGACATGAATCAAGGGATGTCATTCCTGATGTCAGATGGATCCTGACTGAAAGCAGAGAATACCAGAAAGATGTTTACCTGTATTTTATTGACTATACCAAGACATTTGACTGTGTGGGTCATAACAAATTATGGACAATATTTGAAAGAACTGGAATTCCAGAATACTTATTTGTGATCATGAGGAAACTGTACATAGACCAAGAGGCAGTCCTTCAAACAGAACAACAGGATACTGCGCGGTTTATAGTCAAGAAAACCATGCATCAAGGTTGTATCCTTTTACCATACTTATTCAATTTGTACGCTGAGCAAATAATCCCAGAAGTTGGACTACATGAAGAAACACGTGGCATTGGGATTGAAGGAAGACTGATTAACAACCTGCAATATGCAGATGACACAACCTTGCTTGCTGAAAGTCAAGAAGACTTCTTCACTTACTGATGAGGATCAAAGACCACATCTGTCAGTATGGATTGTACCTCAACATAAAGAAAACAAAAATCCTCACAACTGGACCAATAAGCAACATCATGATAAATGGGGAAAAGATTGAAGTTGTCAAGGATTTCGTTTTACTTGGATCCACAATCAACAGCCATAGAAGCAGCAGTCAAGAATTGAAATGGCACATTCCACTGGGCAAATCTGATGCAAAAGACTTCTTTGAAGTGTTAAAAAACAAAGATGTCACTTTAAGTACTAAGATGAGCCTGACCCAATCCATGAAGTTTTCACTGGCCTCATACGTATGTGTAAGCTAGACAATGAATAAGAAAGACCATAGAAGCATTGATGCCTTTGAATTACGGTGTTGATGAAGAATGTTGAATATATTATGGACGGCAAGAAGAACCAACAAATCTGTCTTGGATGAAGTATAACCAGAATGCTTGTTCGAAGCAAAGATGGCGAGACTTCATCTCACATACTTTGGACTTGTTTTCAGGAGGGATTAGTACCTGGAAAAGGACATCACTCTTGGTAGAGGGTCAGCACAAAAGAGGAAGACCCTGTACAAGATGATGGCTGCAACAACGGGCTCAAGTATAACAAAGATTGTGAAGATGTTGGGAACCTGGCAACGTTTCATTCTGTTGTATATAGAGTCACTGTGAGTTGGAACCGACTGGATGGCACCTAACAACAACAGACCTTCTCAGGGAACATTGGGTAGACTAGCTTCAGAGTGTCAGAGAATGTTGGAGGACCTCTTTACTGCTATGGAGTATTCAGTGACACAAAAACATGACTCTCCAGTCTTTGATTTGTCTACACACCATTTCTCTTGGTAAGCAATTTTTGTACAGTGGACTTACTGTATACTAGTCTCATATTCAAACTTTCTAGGCTATGTTTCTTCAGCCTTCTTCACCTTTGAATTGTGGTGTTGGTGAAGAATATTGAATATACCATGGACTGCCAAAAAAACCAACAGATCTGTCTTAGAAGAAGTAAAACCAGAATGCTCCTTAGAAGCAAGGATGGCGGGACTGTCTTACATACTTTGGACACGTTATCAGGAAGGATCAGTCCCTGGAGTAGGACATCATGCTTGGCAGAGTACAGGGTCAGCAGAAAAGAGGAAGGCTCTCAACGAGGTGGATTGACACAGTGGCTGCAACAATGAGCTCAAGCATAACAATGATTGTAGGGATGGCTCAGGACCGGGCAGTGTTTCGTTCTGTTGTGTATAGGGTTGCTATGAGTCGGAACTGACTCGACGGCACCTAACAACAACAACAGGCTATGTTTGACTATTTCCCAGCCTTTCCTTCCCTCTCCTCCCATTTCTCTTTACCCCACCCCCAACAAATCTATAAACAAACAAAAAATTGCTCTTAAATCGCTTCCAACGGTTGGTAACTCCATTTGTGACAAAGTATTACTGCTCCAAATGGTTTTCCTGGCTATAACCTTACGGAAGCAGATCACTAATCAAAAACAAAAACAAACCCATTGCCATCAAGGCGATTCTGACTCATAGAGAACTTATAGTGCCACTGGGTGGGTTCAAACCGCCAACCTTTAAGTTAATAGACAAGAGCAAACTGTTGTGCCACCCAGAGAATGTCAACAAACCCACAGAGCTCCAATATAAAAGAGAGCACCAGGTAAAATGGGGATTTCACAAGTCTGCTTTGAAAAATTTGTTCTTGAGAGCTGAAGAAGTTTCGTTATGGAAAGATTAGTCTAAAGGAATTTTACAGGGACATAGGCATTGTTTTTTAAATGTGAGATCATTATTTTTTACTTCATCCCCACTCCATCTTTGCAGGAGTCATAGAGGAACTAGGACTCGTGCAACATCCCTGGGGAGTTTCAAGACTACCTGGGGAGCGCAAGGATAGACTAGACTTCCAGCTAATGATTCGATGGAGCTCAGAGCATGAAGAATTGTGTTATTATCTAAGTCTAACATGTTTATATGCAACAGCAGTCAAAGTCCAGGATATAATAATTAAAAAAGCATTCGACAAAGTCTGTTATAGCCTTTTAGATAAGGTGATTAACATGTTTGAATGATGTGTTTAAAAGTAGATTGAACAACTTATTGACAGCAATCACGATAATCAGCTGTGCAACCCTACCCTTAATCAATGTGATTTTTCCATCACCATTAACCCCCATTTTCTCCCTCCCTCTTGGCCCTGGTAAGCACTAATAAATTTTGGTCTCTGTACGTTTGTCTTTTCCTGCCTTTTTATATAAGCAAGGTCATGTAATATTTTTGTCCTTTTGTGATTGGTTTATTTTGATCACCATGTCTTCAGGCTTCATGCATATTGCAGTATGTATCAGGACTTCATGTCTCCTACTGGCTGAGTAGTATTCCAGTGTGTGTACGCACCACATTTTGTTTATCCATTCATCTGTTGATGGGCTTTTAGGTTCTTTTCACCTATTGGCTATCGTGAATAGTGCTGCAATGAACATTGGTGTACAAGTCTCTTTTTGTGTCTCTGTTTTCAAGTCTTTTGGGGATATACCTAGGAGTGGAATTGCTGGATCATATGGTAGTTCTATTTTTAGTTTTTCGGGGAATAGCCACATTGTCTTCCACAATGGTTTACCATTTTGCATTCCCACCAGCAATGGATAAGTGTTCCAATTTTCTCACATCCTCATCAACATTTGTTATTTTCTTTTTTTATCTTAGCCGTATTGGTTGGAGTGAAATAGTATCTCATTATGGTTTTGATTTGCATCTCTCTGATGGCTAATGATGCTGAGCATCTTTTCAAGATTATTGTAATTGCTCTCAATAAGTTGTACACCTATAAAAAGTTGAACTGGCAATAGTTGTGTGATAGATAATATTTACAACAACAAAAAGAAATGGTAGCTGCTGAGGCTGTTTATGTACAACCAAACACCTCATGGAATTTGGTTCCTTGGTTTGAAGGTTGAGAGTCATGGTTTCATGGGACATCCAAGTTAATTGGCCTAATAATATGTTTAGTGCTTCTTTTCTATCTCGTAGTTTGTTGTGTGGTGCCTGGGGTCTTAAAAGCTTGCGAGCAGCCATCCAAGGCACAGCAGTTAGTCTCTATTCACCTGGAGCAACAAAGGAAGGAGAGTCAGAAATAGGAGGAGGAAATGGAATGTGTGGCTAATTGCCTCCATGAACTGCCTCCTTTGTCATGAGACAATAGACTAGAAGAATTGGTTAGTGCCTGGCTACCATTTGGACATTTTGATCTTAGATTCCATAGAAGAATGCTTATCAAAAGGGGAAAAATTCAGAACAGAATTTAAAATTCTCATGGACTTTAGACTTTCTGGGGCCACGGAGGGTGGATGAAATCCTGAAACTATCGGCCTGAGAAAATCTTTAAACCTCAAACCAAAAATATCCCCTAAAGTCATCTTAAAACCAAACAATAGTTTATCTAACCTAGTAAAAAACGTATGCCTTGAGCATTATGCTCTTTTAAGAATTATGTATATGGGATCAAAGTGAAATAGCAACTGAAAAGATTAGATAGGAACCTTAAGGGGCAGTGAGTTTATGTTAATGAGGGAGGAACAGCTCAGAAAATGGGGGTGAGAATGATCGCACAACTCAAAGAGTGTAATCAATGTCACTAAATTGCACATGTAGAAACTGTTGAATTGGTGTATATTTTGCTGTGTATATTCTCAACAACAGCAACGAAATAAATAAAACTTAGGAAGAAAAAAGATAGATTGAAAAGAATACACAAAATCTCCTCAATAAAGCTTTATCAGTGTGGAGGTAGATTCACAGTGAAAAATGTAACCATGCTCTATTCAGCATTTAAGTGCTTTCCAAAGTGGGAGCTAAAATTTCTTCTCATTGAAAATGTCATATATGGAAGACCAAAAACATTTATAATTTTAGGTAGGATAAGATTTATACAAAGATCATTCCAGATTTGTTACATTTCTAGAGGATTGAACTGTTGAAGGACTGTAACCTTTTAAGAATAAATAAGAACATTTGAAAATTATTCCCTGAAGGGATTTGACATTAGAAGAGGTGTAGTTATGGTAATTAGCTCAGTGGGGTCAGAGTTTCTCCCCTAATTTTTCCTTTCTGGAAGATTTTTTCAAGTCATTTGAAATAATATTATAAATAAGTTAATGGCACAATTATTTTGTTTGTTTCAATCAAACCCCTACTCTGAGAAGCACACACACATGCATCAATTTAATGGAAAATTAAATAGGTGTAGTAAATTCTTTGGACAAGGTAATTTTACCAGAAATTTGCCTAACTACATCACAGTTTTATAACGACTGTCTTAATTGCAAAGTTTGGAGGGTTTAGGTCATTTAAAAAATAAATTTAGGATTATAGTTAAGAAAATAAAACAAACATATCACATATTTTACATAATTCATTCATAATTAGTATAAAAATTTCCCCTGTATCAGAAAGGGCAATAGACCTCTCAGGACAATAGCCCAACCTGGCCCTAATAATTTCTATCTTTAATTTCCGACATAATCTGTAAGTCATTTCCAAGGGTAAGCAAACTTATTCGCTACATATTTTAGGAAGATTAGCACATATTTCAATCAGTTACAAGACGGAGGAGTGGCAAAGAAGTAAAATACCCTTTATATTCACAATGGAAGAGTAAGGGTGGTGTAGCTAAAATAATGAATGACTTTGTTAGTGTCTACTACATGGCAGGCACTATATACAGATAGTATTTACACACTCTGAAAGGTTGGTATTATTTCCTTGTTTTACCAAAAATAAAAACTAAAACGATATGATTTTTAAATAATGTGCCAGCTAGCACAGTTAATGAGAGGCAGAACAAGAATTGGCAATGAGGTCTGCTTGGCGAAGCCAGGGATCATTCCTTTACATATGGTACAGAGACAAAATCAAAAGTGGACAGATAAAGTCCAAAGACCCCCGGATACCTGAGAAACAAACATCTAAGAAGGGGCCATAGCATGGATCATTGATACTTAAATTATTAGACTTTGACCTACGTAAGGAAACCAATTAGCCATGTAGAGGAAGACGTTTTATTCACACACAAGGATAGACCATTATAGTCTTCTTTACTGTGAATATGGAAGTCCTGTCTACACTCACTTGGTCTCCTTTGTGGTTTTCAGGGTAGATAACAAGAAATTCTTAGAGTCTTTACCCTTTATCTCTCAATTTCTCTAAAACTTTCCTGAGTGCGGCCATAACTTCCTTATTCCTCAAGCTGTAGATCAAAGGGTTCAACATAGGGGTCACCACTGCGTAGAACAGGGCCACCATCTTCTCCCCTTCTACCGAGGAGGCAGACCGCGGCCCCAGGTAAGTGAAGATAGTAGCTCCAAAGCACATGGAGACCACAGTGAGGTGGGAGGTGCAGGTCCCGAAGACTTTGCTCCTTCCCGGTGCTGAGCGAATACGCAGGATGGCAGCCACTATGCGAGCATAGGAGAACAGGACCAGGAAGCAGGGAAGCATGATCACCAGGAAGCCAGAGACGGCCACCATGACCTTGTTGAAGGAGATGTCCACACAGGATAGCCGAAGCACTGCCAGGGTCTCACAGGCAAAGTGATTAATAATATTATGACACAGTGGAAGCCGGAATGTGATGATGGCTTCCATCAGCGAGTTCATGAAGCCAGCTGCTAGGCAGCCGGTGGCCAGCCCCAGGCACAGCCATCCATGCATGATGACTGTGTAGTGCAGGGGGTGACACACAGCCATGTAGCGGTCGTAGGCCATGGCTCCCAGCAGGAAGAATTCGGACCCACCAAATGCCAGGGATGTGTAGAGCTGGAACATACAGCGGTGGAACGGGATGGACTTGTGGGCTGAGAGCAAGTGAGCCAGCAGCTGTGGGGCAATGCTGTTTGAGTAACAAAGATCCACAAAGGACAGAACACTGAGAAAGAAGTACATGGGGGTATGAAGCCTGCTGTCAAGTCTGATAAGGAGGAGAATGAGGACATTTCCCAAAATAGTCGCCAAGTACATGGCCAGGAACAGGACAAAGAGGGAGACCTGGGTGCCCCAGTCACTGGACAGCCCCAGCAAGAAGAACTCACTCATCCATGTCTGATTTTTATTTTCTCTGCCCATGAGCTTCTGAGGACCAAACTAAAAAAGAAAAAGAAACACCAAAACTATTGCTGTCGAGTTGATTTTGACTCAAGCAACTCTCCAGGACAGAGTGGAACTGCCCCACAGAGTTTTCAAGGAGTGGTTGGTAGATTTGAACTGCTGATCTTTTGGTTAGCAGCTGAGCTCTTAACCACTGAGAGGACCAAACTAAAGATGTGGAAATAACAAATTATAGGAAATCAAGATATAGGCCATATGGAGTACTTTTTTTTTTTTTTTTCTTTTTACCCATTAAATACTTAAAATTCCTCTAGAACATCTCAGCCAAATCAGGATCCAAACTCTACTTGAACACATTTGTGGGATGAGGAACACCACGGCACCCAGTACTGCAGCTAGAAATCAGGAGAAAAGAAGTTACGTTCTTGAAATTCAGTTTACTGGAACACAATTTCTTCTCCTAAATATCTGCCCTTAAGTGGGGAAAGGAAACTGAATGAAGTGTAGAAGTTTAAAACTCATCTTGATTTAGTGGTTATTATAGGAGGTAATTCCTATCTTTCTGCTGAGCAAGTTGCTGGTCTTTTCTTAATTAAATAAAATAAAAATATCTGGACGATACCTTCCTGAATGATATTTGGTACCAATAATCTTCTTTTTGTTTACTGGGTGTTCCTCTCTAGATATCTCAGGTACCACCCTGCTACCCACCTCAGTGAAATGCATCCAATGAAACCCTGAGTGTTTTTAAATAGTCTTATACTTTCCATTACTAAACGATTTTTAGTTTATTTGCTTTAACTTGCCCTTCTCCTTTGAAAGCATCAGGTAGGAAGCTTCCTCTCTACCTACCTCACACCAGTGGCCCAGCTGGGCAAGATCAGTCCAAGATGGCCAACCACAAGGATCAGCTGTATTGAGGGAAGATACACATAGCTGTTAAAATTCACCCCTTATTCCTGCCTTCAGGAGAATTTAATGAAGTGTTTAATGTCATCTGGTTGTTACTTAATAATAACAGTTTTCTTAGGGAAGGAGCAGCTCACGCACTTTCCAATATAATATGAAGCATTCCTCACCAGTGAGGATGGAAGGGCCTGGGGTCATACCTTAGTTACAGAACGTGGTGACATCCATAGTCATAGATTTTTGACCCAAGAAAAAAAAATTCTTTTATGTTTGTTCACTTAGGGAAGGGAAGTGACCCGTAATCAAAGGATGTAGATGAGGGTCTGAGATCTTGGAGAGAACACTCTGACAGTGCAGCTTTGACAACATAATACACGTGTGCAAGTGTGTGTGTGTGATAATGCAAATGTTGCCAGAATCCATAGTTTATTCTGGTTAATGCTTTGTGACAAGACTTACACAACTCTGTAAATCACGAATAAAACCTAGAAATATACAAAAGTGATATGAATAACCTTCAATAAGTGTTCTTCTGTAACCTGTCCTTGAAAGAAATCCTCGTGATTGGTCCTACATTGTCTATAAAATTTATCCGAATAACCTTTCTTCAGTCCTGCCTGTCAAGAGCTTAAACACGACGGTGCTGCGGCACTCTGCCAGGTTTATCAGCAGCTAGGTGTGCACACCCGGGTGTATCAGCAGGTAGGCATGCAGACCCAGGTGGCATTAACACGGAGGTGGCTGCTAGCAGTGAATTCACTTATACCGTTTAGATGTCTATAACCAGGCTCTAGAGAAAAGTCAGTTTAAAAAAATCAAACGAGAAAACAGGGAGGTGCTTTCCTATCTATCCCCAAAAACACATCCAAAAGGAGGGTAGTTTTGCTTAAAACCATGTGGGTTTTGCTCAGAAATGTGGTCAAACAAGCAGATTTCCAAGTGACCCATTACTATGTAAGCAATTTTTTTTTCAAGTAAAATATATTGAACATATTTTTTAAGTGATACAAGTGTCAAAGTCAAAACAAAATGTAGTTTTTAGTAAAATTGTTCTGAATAACTTACCCAAGTCAATTGGCTAGTTGATAATTGAATGGTCAGATCCATATTTAGAAAAGCTTTTCACCTGTGTCTATCATTGTGGTGACAGAAGGAGGGGAGGAAACCAGCAAGCTCTTGAAGCACTTGTGGCTAGCCAAGGTGCAAAACTCCATCGAGTGGGAAGCATGTTAAGAATTAAAAACCGTAACTGTATCTACTTCCATATTCTGTTGATATAAGTTAACATCTATTAGTCACTGTGTGCTTACTCTGTGCCAGGCATTATACTAAATACATATCTAGTATTATAATATCACATAACACAATGTAATACAATACATTCACAGCAACACTCTGAGCTTTGGCTTATTATCTGTATTATTAAGAAAGAAGAAAGAGATGAGGTGGGCAGAAAGTGGAGGAGTCACAGGTTAGGTTTTTGGTATGAACAGCATAAGCTCTCTAGGTGGTGCAAAAGGTTTGCACTCCACTGCTGACCTAAAGGTTGGTGGTTCAAATCCACTCAGTGGTGTCACAGCAGAAAACGCCTGAAGATTTACTTCCATTAAAATTACACCCAAGAAAACTCTATGGAGGACAGAGCTACTCTGTAACACATGGAGTTTCAGGAGTCAGAATTGACTCAACAGCAACCAGCAACGACTAACAAGATGCAGCGTAAGGAAGACAAAACAGCAATGAATATCTAAACTGTCCCGTTGCTGAATAATATTCAACATACCATGGACTGCCAGAAGAATGAACAAATCAGTTTTAGAAGAAATACAGCCAGGATGCTCCTTAGAAGCAAGGATAGTGAGACTTGGAATAGCTTACTTTAGACACATCATCAGGAAAGACCAATTACTAGAAAAGAACATCATGTTTGGTAAAGTAGAGGGTCATTAAAAATGAGAGGAACTCTCCATAAGATGGAGTGACACAATAGCCGCACCGATGGGCTCAAATACAGCAGCGGCCGTGAAGATGACGCAGAACCAGGCAGCTTTTCGTTCTGTGATACACGAGGGCACCACAAGTCAGAGCCTACTTCACAGCGACTAACAACAACAGCATACACCGCATGACCCCGTGCACAGCACAATGGTCTTTGTTTAAAGGCTTAGGATCAACCTAACATAAAAATCGGGAGACATACGAGCAGGACTGACATCCTACTTTTGCTTCCATTCACTTGAGAGACTGAAAATTCCAGAGCTGTGGTGGCCTGAAGTCAGTTGGTCCCACTTACCTATGAAGCTGAAGTCTGGCCTTCAAGCTCAAGGGCATCAGACAGAAAAGGAGGAGAAACACCAGCACAGCCTCCATTTGGGGGCTGTCCTCTTGCTGCACATGATTAACCAGCTTCTCGCACAAACTTGAAAGGGCCGTCGCGTTACACGTCGTGCCCCACACAGTACCGACCACAGCTCATCACGAACACACAACAGGAAGACCTCCTTTCCCTCCAAGAGCAACAGAAGAACTGCAGTGATGGTTAGTCATGGAAACAAAGAGGATTCAATACAAAAATGGAGAACCAAAAGCAATTATTTTTATAAAACAGCTCCGAAAAGAAGATTTGAACTTGAGCATGGTTTGTCTAGCCAAATGAATACTTCCATCGAGGAACAGATGAAGACGACAAAGCATTCTACCCTGAGGGGAGGGGTCTCATCTGCCTGGGGTTTCCTCCTTTCTAGCTCTCTCTTGCGGAGAACTTGGACTTTGTTCTCTGTCGTAATGAGTGCTTATAAATGGTGCCAAGGCGTACCCCCCAGTTTGTGTAAATAGTGTCACAGTAAAAAAGGGTGAATGGATAAGTCATAAAGACTCCCCACAAGAAGAGGTGAGTTGTGTTGCCAGGGTCCTTAGTAATCACACCGAAAGCAAAGGTAAAATGTTGAGTAGGTTCGTAGTTAAGTCAAAATCTTTACACAAGTGGAGAAGAGAGCCAGGAGTTCTTTGCCTAGTGTCCCTTTTGGACTCCACATACAAACACACTCACAGCACACACAAGCTCTTAGCAGACTTCTTGTATACCTACTTAGCTGTACACTCAAATGTAAAACCTCAAAGACACCCAGATCTTCACGGATTTGTGATATATGTGTATTCATTAAACGTCCCTAAGGAAAAAAAAAAAAAGAATCAGAACTAGCCCAAATTTGAATCTACAGGAAGATAAACAGATGATAGATTCCTGAAAGAGAAAGTTATGCACAATGGGTGAGTGGGGGAAAGGAAGGGTATGTTGAGGTGTAGGTAAAAGTAAGTAAATAAATGAGGAAACATTGATGTTGATGGAAAAAATCAAAAGTTAAAGAAAGATAAGTAGGGTTTGAAAGGAAAAAGGAAACCAGAAAGGAAGTAAAATAAATAAGAGTATAATGAAGCATTCAAGGAAATAAAACTGAATCTAAATGAACAAGAAATGGAAATTATGAAAATGGGAGAAAGGACAATTGAAATAAATAGATGTCATTTCTATTATCACTTAATCAATTTATACATTTATAAAGGTGTCTACTATTTTATCTACTGTGGCTACCAATGTTTTAATAGTCTTATTATTCAGTTCCAGAGTGTTGTATTTAACACTTCTTTGCAGTAAATATTTTCTAGAATTTGGTTCTATCATGATGGAAACCCTGCTCAAAATAGTGTTACCAGGGGACCGACAGATTCTCAGAAACTTTGAATAGTGAGATCTTTCAGGACATCTCCATCAAAACAAAACAAAGTCTCCAGGGGAGATTTTTCTTCAGTTACATTATTAAAAACCCAAAACTCCTTCAAAGATCCAAATGCACTTAGCTCAGGTACATACCCTTGGCATCACTGTGTTCTTTCCACAGTAGCATCGTTTCTCTTCTACGGCCACTATTTTACTATCTATCTCATAAAGAGAGCAGGCACCTCTGCAGAAGTGTGCCTGTGTCACCACAGCTGAGGGAAGGTGATCGGAAGCCCACGTCCCTCTACACAGAGCCTCTGGAATGGTGTGGAGGGGAGCCAGAGGAAGAGGGAAGGGAAGACTGAGGGCAGGGAGACAGTAGCGAGAGGGCACCGACTTGAGCTGTGGGTGTAAGAGAATAAACTGGGGTTCCAGGTCCACGTGTAGGCAGGCCTCCTCTACCCTCTGCTCAGCTCCTGTCTACCCTCTGCCATGGTCAGAATGTCATCTCTCCTTTCCCTCTTTTACCTCAGACTCCTTAGAGAGTGAGCACCAAGCAGTCCCAGCTTCAGTGGGAAGCCCAGCCCAACGTTTACTGCAAGTAGAAATGCCTGTATCTAACATTACACCACTAGATCCGTGTCTTTGGGCCATTTCCATGCAGCTCAAATATTTTATTTTTCATTTTAAAAGACCCTTTCCTTTAAGTGGACTGCTTTTTTAGAAAGTATTCCACCAAACTCTAGAACATCAGTTTTCACATCTGTAAAATGAAGAAAGTGGCATAAAGTATCCTCTCAGAGATGTAAACACCTCGTTATCCAGCAATAATGAAAATAACAAAGGTGATTTATTAAATTAATATGCAAGTGGAAGTGAAGTTGAAAATTTAAGAATACTGTAAAAACATGTACAAGCTAAGCAACCTCTTCAGCGTGCAGGAGCAGACCCTGGACCTGGGCAGGCTACGCCGTATTTCTGACTGGTCCTGGTGGGCAGTTGTGGAAAGCAGGTCAGACGAGGTGTGCTACTTCACAAGGCTTGTCTACCAAACAGCAATGTGGCACAAGGTGAAAGAGCTGGTCTTAGAGGAGTCCTTTTTTGACTGGCGTCACAGAGAAAAGGCCCTTTCGCACTGACCCAGCCCCTGGCCTGATTCCCAGAAGTCAGCGAAGAGCAGGGACCGGGCATAACTCTAGCTCTGATTTTAAGGAAGTGCAGCCCCATCAGAGGTACCAAAACCAGTTAAGTCAATTCCAGCTCATGGTGACCCCATGCAGATCAGAGTAGAACTGCTCCATGGGGTTCTCAGTGGATGATTTTTCAGAAGCAGATCACCAGGCCTTTCTTCCAAGGCACCTCTGGGTGGACTCGAACCTCCAATCTTATGGTTAGCAGCCAAGCGTGTTAACTGCATTACCCAAGGACTCCCACCAGAGGTAGGGGTCCCTCAAAACACTTGGAAAATGCTAGCTCCCTAATTTGAACACCCAGAACATATTTTCATAGGGCAGATTTCCACTAGAGGACACTACAACAAGCTGCATACCTAAAGACACAAGGGAGACCCTGGACAGCAGGAGTCTGGTTTCAAAACCCTTGTAGCTACATGAGAGTTGAAAACCGACTGGAAACGCCGGCTCACCTTTGGCTGGGAGGAGCGGGCCCCCTGTGTTCTAGAGGGATGGCAGGACTGGGAGAGTTGTGGAATTTGAAGCAGAGTGTTTGGAACAGGTAACTTTCTCTAGCTTCAAGGATGAAATCTCCAAGGGCCAATTATGCTTTATTTGAGGGTTCTTTTACTTTTCCTCCCCCTCCTTCTGGTCACTTCTGCACCTAACACCCTAAGCTACGTTCCAACTTTGGTCAGGAAAGTTTTGTTTCCGCATCCCAGGAGCACAAGAAGGAGCTCACTGAACTTTAGTTTCTCAAGGGAGGAAGTCTGAATCTTCAGTGACACCCCCTTTGAGATGGTGGGTACTTTGATCCCTCTCTACGAGCTTGTGGATGTGACAGATACCTAATGCACATCCCAACTTCTTCCTTCCATCACCCATCCCCACATCCCCCTGTGCTGTGGCTCCTGGATCAGGCAACTCGGGGAGCATGGGGGAGCCATGTGGTGCAGCCCTGGGCAGATGTCCCTTTCCACTGGGCCACTTCCCACGTTGGAACCTCTTGCCCCGCATCCTGAAACATTCCCAGAACTTTCGCCTTTCACTTTACTGTAAGGAAGATGGATCTCTCCTGTTTTTTACTTCGAAATTTGCATGCTCAAAATCTTTAATGAAAGTACAACCATCCCATGTAAAAAAAAAAAAAAGGTCGTGAGTGTGTTAGGCGTGTGCAACGAGACCTGCAGAGGCATAATGCATCCACCTCCCCCGAGTGGGAGTACAGATTCCCCTGGTGTACATTGTTAATATGGAGACCTCCAAGCTGCTCTGTCCCATGCTCGGCAGTCTGGCGTTGCCCCATGAAAACAGGCTTGTTATGATCTCTTCTCCCTGCTGATTCTGGGAGCTATGGCCATGGCTTCGTCTCTTGGTCAATGGTCTGAGGACTGCTCCCTAAGCACAATAACAGTCAGCCTGGGGGTGGGAGGGCTACTCTTGTGAGTGTTGGAGTTGGAGGGAGACGTGTGCTTAGAGCCCAAGTTAGCTCTGGACTCTAGAAAGGGAACAGCAGGGAAAGCAAGGGGAGGAGAGGAAGGGAGGGCAGGGGAGGAGGAGAGAAGGAAAAGAAAAAGCTGCTTTCTAGCCCCTCACCTTTAATATTTGGAATTTATTTTTTCGTGTGGCATATAGTAGGGAAAATGATGTTTCTTTTATATGCCAGGAAAATCTTAAAAAAAAATAACAAAAACAAAACTTAAAAAGCACAAATTATAGAATAAAAAAGTAACTAATATGATTAAATAAAAATGAAAGATCTCTGTTCAACAAAGGACACTGTGGACAAAGTTACAGTGAAATGACAAATTTAAGGAACATATTTGCAATGGTTAAAACAGAAAGGGACAAATATCTGTAATATACCTACCATCAAGGAAAAGACAGAAAATCCAATGGACAAATGGGCAAAGAAAATGAACAGGCGGCATAAGAGAAGTAGAAAGCCAAAGGTTAACTATTGGATTCACTCAGCAATGTTTATTGTGCTCCTGCTCTGAGACGGGCACTATTCTAGACACTTGGTCTACCTTTGTGAACAAGACAGAGCTTTGCCCTTGAGGATTTACATTGCAGAAGGAGAGACAGACAACAAAAAATAAATATTTAAAATATAAGTAAGTCACAAAGTATACTAGAAGGAATACATTCTTTGGAAAAAAATATAGGGGCAGGAGGAATGAGAGTGAGGAACAGTGAGGACATGTTCAGTAATAAATAGGACATGGAAGCCTCATGGACAAGGTGAGAGTTGAATGAAGAACTGAAGGAGATGAGGAAGAAGACAGCTGAGGAAAGAGTGCCTCAGACGGAGGAAACACAGAAAACAAAGGCTCTGTCCACTGCAACGTCTTTGACTTGTACTGAGTGATAAGGGAGAGCCATTCGCTGAAGGTTTGAACAGAGAAAGGACATGCATTGACTTACGTTTTGAAGGGGTCTCTCTGGCTGTTGCATTGAGAGTAGACTAGGGAGACAAGGGTGGAAGCACAGAGGCTTGTTGGAGGCTAGGGCAGTAATCCAGTGGCAGATGATGAGGCTCAACCTGAGTGCTCAGAGTGGAGGGGACAAGGAGTGATCATGCTCTGTAGAGTTCGGAAACTAGGGACAATAGGATTTTCTTGCAGATTTAATTCAGATATAAGAAAAAGGGACTCCCAGGGTGGTGCAAACCGTTAAGCATTCAACTGCTAGCCAACAGGTTGGAGGTTCAAGTCTACACAGAAGTACCTCAGAAGAAAGGCCTGGTGAGCTACTTTCAAAAAACCAGTCACTGAAAACCCTACGGAGCACAGCTGACACATATGGGTTTGCCGTGAGCTGGGAGTCAACTCAGCAGCAGCTGGTTTATGAGGAAAAGGGAGGGGTCAATGGCTAACCCCCAGCAATGATGGTGTTACCATGAGCCAAGCCAGGAAAACCAAACGACCAAACCCAGTGCCGTGGAGTCGATTCCAACATAGCGAGCCAGGGAAGGCCTGAATATAAGCCGTCTGAGGTGCGAGCGGGTGGAACCAGGCGGTCAGCCCACGAAGACTTGCTCATGCTGATTAGTTATCACAGTAATGCAAAATTAAACATCACTGAGACTTTAGGGAGCCCTGGTGGCACGGTGGTTAAGAGCTCGGCTGGTAACCACGAGATTGGTAGTGTGAATCCACCAGCCGCTCCTTGGAAACCCTGTGGGGCAGTTCTGTGCTGTCCTATATGGTTGCTATGAGTCCCAATCCACTCAACAAGTATGACCTATAGACTGGAAAATTCTAAAGTGGAATTCTGCCAAGTGTTGAGGTCGCGGTATATGGGAACCCTCATGACTGAAGTGGGAGCGTAGGCTTGTGAAGCCATTTCTCAGACCGATATCTACGACCAATTCCTTGGCTCCTTTAATATGCCCCACGGAAATCCTCACACAGGCCCTGAAGGGAGCATGTGTTATGACGCTCACCACACAGCTGTGTGTGGGGATGAGAAGCGGAAGCCAAGGGTAAAATGACCCGAAGGCAAGGGATTGCTATGAAGAGCTGGAATTAAGGGACTAGGAGCATGAATGGATCTTAAAAATACAGTGTTGAATGAAAAAATGTGATACTGAATGAGATTGTTAACAATACACTTCATGTCTTAAAAATACAAGCAGTCCCAGGGTTACCAACACCTGACTAAAAGCAGCACGCTTTTAAGAACCAACCCCCGTAAAAAACCAAACCAAACCCAGTGCTGTCGTGTCGATTCCGACTCATAGCGACCCTACAGGACAGAGTAGAACTGCCCCATAGGGTTTCCAAGGAGCGCCTGGCGGATTCGAACTGCTGACCCTTTGGTTAGCAGCTATAGCACTTAACCACTACGCCACCAGGGGGGCTATTATATTAAAAGTTCAGGGTACTTACAACGGTGAGTAATAACGAACAGGCGCCACTTTGCAATGCACATCAGAACATTGTTATTATTACTGTATTATTATGCTGAAGACAGTGCAATGTATCTGGAAGTGTTTCTTTAATGTTTTTTATGCATAGAAGGGTACACTTTATACTAAGACATTTTTAGTTTTTTATTTTTTTCTTATTTTTATTGTGCTTTAAGTGAAAGTTTACAGTTTGAGTCAGTTGCTTACACAAAACCTTATACACACGTTGTTATGTGACCCTAGCTGTTCCCCCTACAATGAGACAGCACACTCTTCCTCTCCACCCTGTATTTCCTGTGTCCGTTCAACCAGCTCCTGTCCCCCTCTGCCTGCTCATCTCACCTCCAGACAGCAACTGCACACATAGTCCCATGTGTCTACTCGAGCTAAGAAGCATGCTCTTCACAAGTATCATTTTTTGTCTTATACTCCAGTCTAATCCTAGCCTGAAGAGTTGGCTTTGAGAATGGTTTTAGTTTTGGGCTATCAGAAAGTCTGGGGGCCATGACTTCTGGGGTCCCTGCAGTCTCAGTCAGACCATTAAGTCTGGTCTTTTAACACAAATTTGAAGTCTTGCATTCCACTGTTCTCCTGCTCCATAAGGGATTCTCTGTTGTGTTCCCTGTCAGGGCAGTCATTGGCAGTAGCCAAGCACCATCTAGTTCTTCCGGTCTCAGGCTGATGGAGTCTCTGGTTTTACACGGCCCTTCCTTTCTCTCGGGCTCATATTTTCCTTGTGTCTTTGGCGTTCTTCACTCTTCTTTGCTCCAGGTGGGTTGAGACTAATTGATGCATATTAGGTGGTCACTTGCTAGCTTTGAAGATCCCAGACGCCACTCAACAAAGTGGGATGCAGAAGGTTTTCTTCATATACTTTGTTCTGTCAATTGACCTAGATGTCCCTGAAATCATGGTCCTCAGGCCCCAACCCTGCTACTCTATCTCTCTGAGTGTTTGGTTGTATTCAGGAAACTTCTTAGCTTTTGGATTAGTCAAGTTGTGCTGACTTCACCTGTACTGTGTATTGTCCTTCCTTTCAACTAAAATAATTCTTGTCTACCATCTAGTTAGTTAACACTCCTGTCCCTCCCTCCTCACCTCCATAACCACCATAGAATGTTTTCTTCTGTTTTTAAACTATTTCTTGAGTTCTTATAGTAGTGGTCTCGTACAATAGTTGTCCTTTTGTGACTGACTTATCTCACTCAGCATAATGCCTTCCAGATTCATCCATGTTATGAGATGTTTCATGGATTCATCATTGTTCTTTACCGTTGTACAGTATTCCATTGTGTGAATATACCATAATTTGTTTATCCATTCAACCACTGATGAGCACCTAGGTTGTTTCCGTCTTTTTGGTATTATAAACAGTGCTGCAGTGAACACGGGTGTGTATATGTCTATTCATGTGAAGGCTCTTAATTCTCTAGGATTTATTCCAAGGAATGAGATTGCTTATCATCAGTAGTTCTGTTTCTAGCTTTTAAGGAAGTGCCAAATCAATTTCCAAAGTGGTTGTATCATTTTACATTCCCATCAACAGTGTATAAGTGTTCCAGTCTCTCCAGGACCTCTCTAACATTTATTATTTTGTGTTTTTTGGATTAACTCCGGCTCGTTGGAATGAGATGATACCTCGCTGTAGTTTTAATTTGCATTTCTCTATTGACTAACGATCATGAGCATTTCCTCCTGTATTTGTTAGCAGCCTGAATGTCTTCTTTAGTGGAGTGTCTGCTCATATCCTTTGCCCATTTTTAAACTGGGTTATTTGTCTTTTTATTGTGGAGGTTTTGCAGTATCTTATAGATTTTAGAGATTAGACTGATCAGATTTGTCGTAGCCAAAATTTTTTTCTGTAGGTTGTCTTTTTACTCTTATGGTGAAGTCTTTGGATGACCACAAGTGTTTGATTTTTAGGAGCTCCCAGTTATCTAGTTTCTCTTCTGGTGTTTGTGCGTTGTTAGTAATGATTCGTATGCTGTTTATGCCATGTATTAAGGCTCCTACCGTTAACCCTATTTTTTCTTCCATGATCTTTATCCTTTTAGATTTTATATTTAGATCTTTCATCCATTTTGAGTTACTTTTTGCTCATGGTGTGAGGTATGGGTCTTGTTTCATTTTCTCATAGATGGATATCCAGTTATGTCAGCACCATTTGTTAAAGAGGCTGTCTTTTCCCCATTTAAGGGACTTTGAGCATTTGTCAAATACCAGCTTCTCATAAGCCGGTGAATTTATGTCTGGGTTCTCAATTCTGTTCCGTTGGTCTATGTATCTGTTGTTGTACCAGTACCAGGATGTTTTGACTACTGTGAGGGTATAATAGGCTCTAAAATCAGGTAGTGCGAGGCTTCCCACTTTGTTTTTCTTTTTCAGTAATGCTTTACGTATCCGGAGTCTCTTTCCTTTCCATATGAAGTCGGTGATTTGTTTCTCCATCTCGTTAAAAAATGCCATTGGAATTTGGATTGGGATTGCATTGTCTCTGGGTAGAATAGACTTTTTCACAATGTTGAGTCGTCCTATCCGTGAGCAAGGTATGTTTTTCCACTCATGTAGGTCTCTTTTGGTTTCTTACAGTAGTGTCTTGTAGTTTTCTTTGTATAGGTCTTTTAAGTCTCTGGTTAGATTTATTCCTGAAGTATTTTATCTTCTTGGGGGCTATTGTAAATGGTATTGATTTGGTGATTTCTTTTTCAACGTTCTCTTTGTTGGTATAGGAGAATCCAACTGATTTTTGTATGTTTATCTTGTATCCTGATACTTTGCTGAAATCTTCTATTAGTTCCAGTAGTTTCCTTGTGCATTCTTTAGGGTTTTCTGTGTATAAGATCATCTCATCTGCAAATAGAGATACTTTTACTTCTCCATTACCAATTTGGATGCCCTTTATTTCTTTTTCTAGCCTAATTGCTCTGGCTAGGACCTCCAACAAAATGTTGAATAAGAGCGGTGATAAAGGACATCCTTGTCTGGTTCCCATTCTCAAGTGGAACGCTTTCAGGCTCTCTCCATTTACAATGATGTTGGCTGTTGGCTTTGTATAAATGCCCTTTATTATGTTGAGAAATTTCCCTCCTATTTCTATTTTGCCAAGAGCTTTTATCATGAACGAGTGTTGGACTTTGTCAAATGCCTTTTCTGCATCAATTGATAGGATCATGTCATTCTTGTCTTTTGTTTGGTTTATGTGGTGGATTCCATTTACTGTTTTTCTAATACTGAACCATCCCTGCATACCTGGTTTTGAATCCTACTTGTTCACGGTGAATTATTTTTTTGGTACGTTGTTTAATTCTATTGGCTAGAATTTTGTTGAGGATTTTTGTGTCTATGTTCATGAGGGATATTGGCCTGTAATATTCTTTTTTTGTGGTGTTTTTAGCTGGTTTTGGTATCTGGGTTATGCTGGCTTCATAGAATGGGTTTGGGAGTATTCCATCCTTTTCTATGCTCTGAAATACCTTCAGTAGTAGTGGTGTTAACTCGTCCCTGAACGTTTGGTAGAATTCTCCAGCGAAGCTGTCAGGGCCAGAGTTTTCTTTTCTTGGAAGTTTTTAAAATTACCTTTTCAATCTCTTTTGTTATAGGTTTATTTAGTTGTTCTACCTCCATTTGTGTTAGTTTAGGTAGGTAGTGTGTTTCCAGAATTTTGTCCATTTCCTCAGGTTTTCAAATTTGTTAGAGTTCCTACCACTTTTTATAGTATTCTGTTATGATCTTTTAATTTCAGTTGTGTCTGTTGTGATATCACCCATCTCATTTCTTATCCAGGTTATTTGCTTCCTCTCCTGTTTTTCTCTTTGCAGTTTGGCCAATGGTTTATCAATTTTATTGATCTTTTCAAAGAACAAGCTTTTGGTCTTGTTAACACTTTCAGCTGTTTTTCTGTTCTCTATTTCATTTACTTCTGCTCTAATTTTTATTTTTTGCTTTCTTCTGGTGCCCGAGGGTTTCTTTTGCTGTTCTCTTTCTGTTTGCTCAAGTTGTTGTGTTAATTCTTTGATTTTGGCCCTTTCTTCTTCTTGGATGTGTGCATTTATTGGTATAAATTGACCTCTGAGTGCTGCTTTTGCTGTGTCCCAAAGGTTCTGGTAGGATGTTTTTTCATTCTCATTTGATTCTGTGCATTTCTTTATTCCGTTCTTAAGCTCTTCTATAACCCAATAGTTTTTTAGCAAGGTGTTGTTCAGTTTCGGTATGTCTGATTTTTTTTCTTTGCTTTTTCTATTACTGATTTCTACTTTTATGGCTTCACGGTCAGAAAAGGTGCTTTGTAATATTTTGATGTTTTGGATTCTGTTAAGGCTTGCTTTATGGCCTCATATGTGGTCTATTCTGGAGAATGTTTCGTGTGTGTTGGAAAAGAAAGTATACTTGGCTGCTGTTGGGTGGAGTGTTCTGTATATGTCTATGAGATCATGTTGTTTGATTGTGGCATTTAGATCTTTTGTGCCTTTACTGAGCTTCTTTCTGGATGTTCTGTCCTTCATCGAAAGTGGTGTGTTGAAGTCTCCTAGTATTATCGTGGAGCTGTCTATCTCCCTTTTCAATGCTGTTAGAGTTCATTCTATGTACTTTGGAGCCCTGCTGTAGGGTGCATAAATATTTATCACGGTTATGTCCTCCTGACGTATTGACCCTTTAATCATTATATAGTGTCCTTCCTTATCCTTTGTGGTGGATTTAACTTTAAAGTCTATTTTGTCAGAAATTAATATTGCCATTCCTGCTCTTTTTTGATTGTTGCTTGTTTGATATATTTTTTCCATCCTTTGAGTTTTAGTTTGTGTCTTTAAGTCTAAGGTGTTTCTCTTATAGGCAGCATATAGATGGATCATTTTTTTTAATTTATTTTGCCACTCTATTAACACACTTAGTCCATTTACATTCAGTGCAATTACTTGTAGGTACAAGTTTAGTGCTGTCATTTTGATCTTCTGTGTGTCTGTGTGTGTTGTTGACAGTGTCTTTGTTCCACTTAATTTTCTGTGCTGAGTCGTTTTTCTTTATTATTTTCTTTCCCTTTTTTTCATTGTTGATTTTGTATTTGCTGAGATTTTATGTTTTTCTTGTTTTTTAAATTGATGTGTAGGATTGTTAGTTTCCTTTGTCGTTACCTTAAGATTTACTCCTATTTTTCTAAGTTTAAACTAATCTTTTCTTTCTTTATATGGCCTTGACTTCCTCTCCATATGAAAGATCCATGACTGCATTTTTTAGTCCCTCTTTTTTTTAATTTAATGTTGTCATCTTTATAATGATATTTCTTTCTCTGTTTTGAGCATTTTAGCTTTGATTTATTTTTGTGATCTACCTATCTGGGTTGGTATCTCGTTGCTCTGTCCTGTGTGCTAGTTTCAGGTTGTTATCTGATGTTACTGACTTTCTAACCAGAGGACTCCCTTTAGCATTTTCTGTAATTTTGGCTTGGTTTTTGCAAATCCCCTAAAGCTCTATTTGTATGGAAATGTCCTAATTTTGTGATCATATTTGAGAGACAGTTTTGTTGGATATATATTTCTTGGCTGCAATTTTTTTTTCTTTCAATGTTTTATATATGCCATCCCATTGCCTTCTTGCCTGCATGGCTTCTGCTGAGTAGTCCGAGCTTATTCTTATTGACTTTCCTTTGTAGGTGACTTTTCTTTTATCCCTAGCTGCTCTTAAAATTCTCTATCTTTGATTTTGCCAAGTTTGATTATAATATCACTTGGTGACTTTCTTTTGGGGTCTACCTTGTCTGGGCTTTGATGAACATATTGGATAGATATTTTCCCATCTTTCACAATATCAGGGAAGTTTTCTGCCAATAAATCTTCAACAATTCTCTCTGTATTTTCTGTTATTCCCCCTCCCACACCCATTCTGGCACTCCAATCACTAAGAAGTTATTCCTCTTGATAGAGTCCCACATAATTCTTAAGTTTTCTTCATTTTTTAAAATTCCTTTATCTGATTTTTCCTCAGATATGTTGGTGCCAAGTGCATTATTGTCAGTCTCACTAATTCTGACTTCCATTGCCTCAATTCTGCTCTTATGATTTTCTATTGAATTGTCTAATCCTGAAATTTTATTGTTACTCTTCTGAATTTCTGTTTGCTTTCTCTCTACAGATTCTAGCAGCCTATTAAATTTGTCATTATGTTCTTGCCTAGTCTGTGTAAGTTGCTTTGATATTTTGTCTGTAAAAAAAAAAAAAAAATTTTTTTTTTTTTTTTATGCTGCTTGGCTTGTTCTGCTTTTTGCCTGATCTCCTTCCTGATGTCTTGAAGAGTTCTGTATATTAATCTTTTGTATTCTACCTCCAGTAATTCCAGGAAGTTATCTTCCTCTAGAAGATTTCTTTAATCTTTGTTTTGGGAGCTTGCTGAAGTCTCTTTATGTGGTTTTACATTGACTGTTGTCTCCAAGCCATCAATAAGTTATTTTATTTGTTTATTTTATGTTTTCTTACTATGTCCTAGCTTCTTGTTTTGTTTTGTTTTGATACACCCAAATAGGCTGCTCGAGTGAGCTAGTTTGATTATTGGTGCCTTTGAAGCTCTGATGTCCTGTTACCGGGGGGTTAGAGCCGTTACTAGGTATGTGAGCCCAGGGTTCCTTTAACGTTCCTGTATGGATTCAGCTCAGGTGTCCAGATAGTCAGTCACCAAGTGTGTGGTGCCGGCCTTCACCTACAGTCCAAGACGAATGGGGGTGATTGGTAAAAGCACAGGTATCTGGGTACAGTAGTGGGTCATGTGCTGAGCAAGGCATGAGACTAACAACTTTCCCCTAGTGTCTGTGAGGAAAGCATATCCCTGTTCTCTAGAGCACATAGGTTGGTGGGTTTTGCATCTGGACTATAGGTACCCAATACTGTTGGCTTTAAGGACTGGGAGGCACCACTTACTCTTGGGCCCCTGTCACAGGTGGCTAGATGTTGTGCATAGAGCCAGCAGTCCTCAGGCCCCTGATGTGGATAGGTGAGGACCCTGCTTAGTGGGCAGAGCAGTGTCAAATGCCATGAATCTGCCACTCCTGCTTATAGCTGATACAATCGAAAATCGGCTTCAAGTATATACCCTGGTGGCGTGGTGGTTAAGTGCTACAGCTGCTAACCAAAGGGTCAGTAGTTCAAATCCACCAGGTGCTCCTTGGAAACTCTATGGGGCAGTTCTACTCTGTCCTGTAGGGTTGCTATGAGTCAGAATGGACTCAACGGCACTGGGTTTGGTTTTTTGGTTTACTGTGCTAATGAGGCCCTACACTGATGAAATGAGCCCACACAGGTCTTTGCGCAGATGAAAGGCATTCAAAGTTCTTGGACCTCTTATGCCTGTGCCTAGGCAAAGGAACTGTTTCCATCAAATTCCTGGCTTAGGAGAGCCAGTAGATTACTTTTCCCCTGTTTGTTAATTTGTTCCTTCTCCATGACTGGGAGAATGGTTCAGGGTGAATGCAGTGTCCTTCTTCTGGACCAGGGGATGCAGCCGGCTGGGATCCAGAGCAGAGCAGGAAGGGAGCAGATAAGTGAGTATTTTTGGATCCCAGTAGGTTAAGTGCAGGTACTTGTTGTTTGCCAGTTGAGGGCCTCTTCTTGCTTGTTCTGGAGGGTTGAGCAGACTCTTTGCCATTCAGCCTCTCCTGATGTCTAAAACACATCCAGAACACCTCTGCTTGCCTCACCACACTCACAGCAAAGGGATCAGCCTGTGGGGTGCAAGTTCCCGCCAGGTCAAGTCTGGCAACTCCTCATTGCTTCTGAACTGTTTCTCCCTCTGCTACTCAGTCTGATTCCTCAACTTTGCCTTTGATGTTCAAGGTTTCCAGCTTGTTATATATAATCAATTTACTTGGTTTTTGGGGGAAGTCTTTGTTGTAAGAGGGTTCACAGGAAGCATCTGACTACTCTGCCATCTTGGCCCCACCTCCACTAAGACAAACATTTGACTAACTGACATGAGACATGAATCATACCTAACTGTTCTGACTTACATACAAATTCGACTTAAAGACAAATTTGGGAATGGAACTCATTCATAATCAAGGGACTGCCTGTACATAAATGTACTCTTGAACATAATTATAGACAATAAACTCACTAGAATAGTTGCCTATAGGGCAAGGAAGAAATTGGAGTGAAACTGGGATAAAAGAGAATTAATTAATCAATTTTTAAGCATTACTAAGCCTGGCCTTGTGCAGGCCATAGTGTTACATTAACTGAGGAGTATGACTAACCGATTAAGTCAACTCTGCATCTGAGGTTGAAAAAAAAAAAAAAAAAACCCTTATTTTCCAGAATCCTAAATTCCAATATACATGGTCTATTTTTTTATATATACTCCATAATTGACAGCCCCCTACAATAGTAAAATAAGTTTTGATCAACAAGTTATGCCATCAGCAGGCATCTATTATCATTGATAAGGCACTGGGAATACACATGTGACAAAGTCCACAGTCCCTGCTTTCATGAAGTTCCATTCCAACCGGTGAGGAATATTTTGACCTTCCCAGGGTGGGAACCTGGGTTTTCCTCTTTTAAAAAATGGGAGATCAAGACACCTTTATTTATGAGAATTCTGTTAGTATTGAACTGTTTTACATAGAATTTTTACCAGAGTTATTCATATTGCTAATCTATAAAAAGGATTCAAATTTTCTGGTGAAAGGAAGTGTTTATTACTAAAGTAGATAAATCTCAGATTTTATAACAGAAAGCACACATAGGTCTTTTATCCATCAGTTTGTACCACTTGTAGAAAAATACATTTTGCTTTTGTAGGTGTTTAGCTGTTTTCTCCCAATCCTTGTTAGAAGAGCAATGTGCTTGGAATGTTGTGGGGTGGGGGTGGTGGGAGAGGATGAGATGCAGATGGAGAAGCAGGCAGCAGCTTACTGTAAGAAGGTAGAGATGCGACTTGATTTATTTTCTAAGATAAAAATGTCCTCTGTAGGTCAAATGACCCAGGTTCTTCAACAAATAAACTGTAAGGAAAAGAAATGGATGGAGGAGACTTACAAGTTTAAAGAAACTTAAAAGACATATGAAGTTGAAACAAAGGGGAAGACTTAACTACATTCCTAGGGATGCTCACTTGGTGATAAAGCCATAAAGAAAGGCAAGAAGGCAAGTAGAGCTTTAGAAATGTCGGGGAGGGGTGGTTGTTGTTGATTAGAACAGGACACATGGGAGCACTTTTAGGGCTTCTGGAAGCTCTATTTTTTTCACCTGAGTGGTGGTGACAAGGGGGTTTGTCTTAGAATAATTCACTAAGCTACACATTTGTTTAGTGTGGTTTTCTGTCTTTTATGCTTTACTTTAGAACATAAAGCAAAATCAAGCAATAATGTTAAAAATTAAATTTGCTTTGTGAAGACCATAAAGTTGAAAAGAGAAAGGCCAGTTGGGAACGTCCTATTGCAGCAGTCAATGACTTACAAGGAAAAAAAAAAGTGGTTGCTTTCAGTAGGCTTTTATTAGTGGATATGGATGATGTAAAGTGACGAGATTGAGCTGATATTTTGCTGATAAAGTTAATGGACTCAATTGATGGATTGAGCATGAAAGAAAGGAGGCAAGAATGACTGAATGCTTGACATTTTGTAAGGAAAGGGTTTGGGGTAAAGGAAAGGGATAGCTTGGAGCACAAGAAACAAGCATACTAGCTCCATTTCAGTTATGTTAAGAATGAGGCTTCTATTATATAAGTGAAGGTGTTGAACAAGAAATTGGATGCAAGTCTTTGGAGCCCTGTAAAAATTTTTGTCTGGATTGGAGCTTTAGGAAAAGAAGAAGGAGAGGAAGAGAGAAGGATAAGGGAGAGGTAGGGAAGGAAAAGAAAAAGAAGAAGAAAAGGAAGAAGAACCATCTCAGCATACATGTATGTTTTTTTTTTAAGCCATAGAACTGAGTGAGATCATCTGAGAAGACACAGAACAAGATTCCGCTATAGCTACAGTAGTAGAAAAAAAAAGTTTTTTTTTTTTTTGATGTGGGAGTGATATTATACTTAGCTCTATAATTCTGTCCTAAAAAAAATTCTACAAAATATTTTAATATCTACTGTATGCCATTGTTCTGCTCAATATCTTCCATGTATTATCTGTAATCTTCAAAATGACCACACATCCTGAATGCCATGACATTTGTTCTGGCTGAAATGGCAGAGACATGAAGCAGATTTTTCAAAGCCATGCTGCTGGTGAAGGGTGGGGTCAAACATTGAAGCATGACTATCCTCACTCGAAGCTCTTCACTCTGCCCACATTACATTCTTGAAACAAAGAAGAATACCAACTCTAGGAGGACAGTCTACAAAGCAGACCTGAGTTTAACCATTTGAAGAATTTTTTTAACATATGAATAGTAGGACAACACCACCTATCTGTCAGTTTGTCTTACTATAGTGGCTTGAGTGTTGCTATGATACTAAAAGATATGCCACCAATATTTCAAATCCTGGAAGGGTCACTCCTGGTGGACGGGTTTAAGTAGCACTTCCAGACTAAAACAGACGGGGAATAAAGTTCTGGTGATCTACTTCTGAAATTAGTGCATGAAGACCTTATGGATCAAATAGAATATTGCTTGATGTAGCGCTGGAAGATGAGCCCACCAAGCTGACAGACATTCAAAATAAACAGTGGCCACGACAATGGACTCTAGCATACATATGACCATGAAGATGGCACAGGACTGGGCAACGTTTCGTTCTGTTGTAGGTGGGGTCACCATGAGCTGGAGCCAACTCCACAGCAACTAACAACAACAAATAGTAGGGCAGGGATGCATGAGCAGAACTGTGATGAGGAAAGGCAGTGCACAAAAATGTGTTCATCTGGTCTACAGTGTCAACACTATGAGGAGAATGGTCATATCAATCGATTCTTCTTTGTTTAGAATGTCTTTCTTTGTCCAGCTGGAGAAAGGGAGAACTTTTTTGAGTTTTCTTCACCAAGTTTTCCCAACACTCTTCGTAGGGCACTCATCACCTCCTTGTTCCTCAAGCTGTAGATCAAGGGATTCAGCATGGGAGTCACCACGGCATAGAAGAGGGCTACCATCTTCTCCTGTTCTGCCAGGGAGCCAGGTTCAGGCCTCATGTAGGTAGAGATGGCCGTCCCAAAGCACATGGAGACCACAGTAAGATGGGAGGCACAGGTCCCGAAGGCTTTTCTCCATCCCTGAGCTGAGCGAATGCGCAGGATTGCAGCCACTATTCCAGTGTAGGAGAACAGAACCAGGAAGCAGGGAAGCATGATTACCAGGAATCCAGAGATGGCCACCATGACCTTGTTGAAGGAGATGTCCACGCAGGTCAGCCTTAGCATAGCCAGCATCTCACAGGCAAAGTGATTGATAACATTATGGCAAAAGGGCAACTTGAAGATAAGGATGGTCTGCAACAGTGAGTTGGCAAAGCCAGCCACCAGGCAGCCAGAGGCCAGCACCAAACACAGCCCTTCATGCATGATAACCATGTAGTGCAGGGGATGACACACAGCCACAAAGCGGTCATAGGCCATGGCTCCCAGCAGGAAGAACTCTGTGCTGCCCATTGCCAGAGAGATGTACAGCTGGAGCATGCAGCTGTGGAATGGGATGGACTTGCAGTCTGACAGGAAGTGGACCAGCATCTGAGGGACAGTGCTGTTGGTGTAGCAAATGTCCACGAAGGACAGGACACTGAGGAAGAAGTACATCGGGATGTGGAGCCTGCTGTCCAGTCTGATGAGGAGGATGATGAGGGAGTTCCCCAAAACAGTCACCAGGTACATGGCCAGGAACAGTACAAAGAGGGACACCTGTGTCCCCCAGTCACTGGACAGCCCCAGCAAAAAGAACTCACTCATCCATGTCTGGTTCTTCCTGCCCATGAGCCTCTGGGAACCAAAGCAATGTTATAATAAATCCCAGAAGCTCAGGGTGGCAGATGACCTCACAAGGTCATTTAAACCAAAGAGCTGTTTAATCTTAAGTGCAAGTCATGATATTTGAGCCATGAGGTTTCCAGTTTACAGGTCATTTCTTCAGGGTTTTGAAACACAGTCGACCCCATTGATATGGTTCAGAACTTTCTTTTCTCCTTCCTTATGTGCAAAAGGTTTAACTGAAATGTCAGACATTTGAGTTAAAAAGACTAATGGTAAAAATTGATTTTCTTCTTTATACCAAATTTCTAACCCTGTGGTTTGTTCATTTCTTTGTTGAATTCCTTCCTTACTGTCTCAGAATCAGTATCAATGACAGCCTAATAACAATGAAAACGTTCTTTAAAAGTTACTTTTTATTCCTGGATCCTCTGACTATGAAAACGTGATACTCCATTTCAGCCCTTTTTTAATTAGAAAATTTGGGTTTTGACTTAGAAGGAAGCCAATATAAAATATATTTTAAGTGGCAACACACTGTCAAGAATTGCATTTCAGAGTCAGCAAATTAAAGAAGGAAGACCTGGGTGATCGGGCTCAGGCTTGAGAAGTCTTGTCACAAAGTGTCTCATCCAGGTGACCAGATGAAAGGATACACCTTGTGGTTCCCTCCCTCTCCTGAACCAGGGCAGAGACCATGAACAGTAGGATGTCACTGTCAAGGAGCAAATCAAAGTCAAAGATGCACACCAAGCAGTTCCCTCACAAGTGACAAGAGCTCAAATACTCACCATCATCATTGCCTTTAACTAAGAAGTAATGGAAACTAGTGAACACTCCCGCTGATTGTCTTTGCGTGTAACTGGATGGTGAGTTAAAGTTTGGAGGTTAGGCTGTGATGGAAAAATAACTAACTGGAATTAAATTGACCAACTGACTGCTGGTTATCTCTCTCCCTGAGAACCGCCCGCCTGCCTTGTTCTCCTCCCCATCTCAAGTGCCTGACATTTTCCCCCTTAGGAAACCGGATCTCCTCTCTTTGTGCCACTCTACCCAGACCCACATGACCAGCCCCAACTGTCACATCCTGCTGATATCCCAGTACCTCAGGAGGTGCTATGGTTCTACTATTCAGAGATTGATCTTTGGAACTCTTAGTAATCTTATGTTTCCACCTTATTCAAGTCACAAGTGACTTCCAAAACTATCGTGGGCTTAAGCAAGCCTACTCTCTATTTCCCATGTATTCTCTCCCTCTGATTATTCTGCCCTTTGAGTGCAAGAAATGAAACCCATGTGATCTGCCTGCAGCCTGTGATGAGGCAGTGCCACCAAATACGTGATCGGAACCATTCTTGTTCTTGGGGTGTCTGTGACAACAAGGGTAGCTAGCTGTAGATACTTAGGGTGCAGGGCCTCTCGGATTAGCCAGCAGCAAAAGAGCCTACAGCAATTTTCATGCCATAATTCTTCCTTCTTTTATGAGTAAATGTCTTTAAAAACCATTCTTACACCAAGAGATAATTTATTTGAGTTACACAAAAGGCAGCAATAAAACGATGAACTTTTTTTAATTCTTTAGAACTTACTCCAGGTCTTCAGCAGGTGAGCAAATCCCTTTGCAATATTTGAGAGAAAGAGGGAAGCTTTCTTTTTAATCCCTGATAAAAAAAGGAAAAGTTAGCAGATAAAAGCTTCACTGCCAAACCCCTCAGGTATAAAAGAAAGAACCAAGTCACCTCAAGGGGGAAAGTCAGTGTCTAGGACCTACCATGGAACCTGACCACAAACAGACACTTTTATAAGCCATTGTAAGGGAAGTGACTGGGGTTATCTCCAGTTCTGCTCTTACATATGAAACAATTCAGGGAAAGTAACCTCACCAGCTGAGGACTGAAAAAAATAGTGCAGGGGATGTCTGATGATGACTTACTGTATTCTTAATACCAAATAAAGAGACTTGTTGAAAAGTCTATCTGACTGATGCTCATCTCTTGGAGTTCTGGATCTCTCACTTATTAAAAAATAAAAAACAATAAGATAAGGCCCTGTCATAGCCTTGGTCTTTGGCCTGCAATTCTCCGTAAGAGCCCAGGAAGGCATTGATCACAAATAGAAATACACATGGGTAGCCTACCATGCTTCTATATCATCTTAGGTTTTGTTAAGGTGCCTCTCCCTGGGATGGAATGAGTGGTATTGCCAGTAAGCTTGAATTTCCCAGTTTAACTCTCATCACTGAGTTCTACATCTGTCTACCAGATTGCACATTCACACCTGTCTTCACTCATTATAAGGACAGGAAGGAGAAAATGGAATACGGATACAATGTCAATACTATAAAGGATGATATGCAAAACAAAAAAAGATTAAAAGGTAAAATAACACAAAAAAGTCTTTAAAATTTTTTAAAAAGTGATATGTAAATATAAGTTAAAAATGAATGGTCTTGTTATCTCATAAAATAAAAATTTCACCCCTGAGAACTGCGCTCTTTTAAAAGTTATCCTTAGGAGGCCAAATGGCCAATAATTATTGCAAAGCGTGGATGAGAAGGTTAGAGGGCAGTGAGACTAGATTAATGGGAGTGGAACAACCGGAATGGAAATAATGAGAATGTTGACATAAACTGAAGAATGTAACCAATGTCACCCAACATTATGTGTAGAAATTGTTGAATGGGAACCTGTTTTGCTTTGTATACCTTCACCAAAAAAGTAATATTCTTTTTAATGAATGATAAAAAGGTGGTGGTGTAAAACTGAGAGTAATAGCAAATATAAACCTTATTCCTGCCCCAACTTTTCTTCCTGAAACTGTGATTCAAGGCTCCTATAACATAACAAGTGTACATCTCAAAATAAAACTAAACTAACACAGAAAAATTAAGTTTTCCCCAAAATTTTCATTGGTTATGTTGCTTTCTCCACCCCCACCTCTACTTCCTTACATGCATACACACACACTCACATACACACTGCTTGGAGACACAGAGAGCTTAAAGCTTATTATTCAGGTGAATATACCTCCTGACCACCATCATATATGAATGAGCCTATCAACACAAACCTGTCCTCTTGCCCAGAATTCAGGGGCTAGTGAGTGCTATAGAAGTAGCGAGGTGCTGTGGGGAGAAGTGGAGTGCTGTGGAGAAGTGGGATACTGTGGGGAGAGGTGGGGGGCTCTGGAGACCAGTGGAATGCTGTGGGGAGCAGTGGAGTGCAGGCAACACGGCCTGGAGCAGCTGACCCTGGGATCCCAATCGCAGCAGCCAGAGCCAGGTGCAGCTCTTCTCAGAGGTATCTGAAAGAATGTTCTCAGCTTTGCTAACCAAAATGTATTTTCCTATAACCAAATGGACATTTATCTCTCCAGTAACCAAACTCAGTACACTTGTCACCGGAGCCCATGAATGTAGGAAGAGAGTGGGACTAAGAAGCCCTGTCAGGCCCAGATTACCCAATAAGCAAGGTACACACAGGCCCAATTGTGCCTTCTGACCATCTGCAGCACACAATTTCACCTGTCCCCAACCATGACAATGATGTAGTGAAGCCCATGTGAAATTGCTCACCACAGATTAGCAGTAAATACGATTAAGCCAGTGCATACCTTGCCCAATGCCAGCCGATGCATAGAGTCCTTACTAACTAATCCCCCACTGCCTGGTGTCATGGTTTATCACCCTAATAAGTTCTGAGGCACCTCTGAAGATGAAGGCTTACCTCCAGGATGGTGGGTCAGAGTTGTCCCTGGAAGACAGGAGGGCTGGTTAGGATGTGGTGTTTGGAAGAGGTAACTTATTTTCCCTCAGAGATAAATTCTCTACAGGCCAATTAGGGAGTGCTTGTTAGGCTTCTGTAACACTTTCTCCTTTGCTATATGGTCATTTTCTCACCTTAAACTCACATCTGCATTTAATAGAATTTACAAATGAGAATTTAGCTTCTCCTGACCCAGAAACATGAGAAGACAATCCAAAGTCCCCTTCCTGGCATCTTCTAGGTCTTTGTTGGAATTTCACTTTAGGAAGTTATAACTTTCCCACAACTTTCTGTCAATGTACTCATAATTGATAATATTTGTCCCCAAATATCCAATTAATCATGAACCATCTATGGGGACATTTGACGAGTATCTCAGGCAATGTGATTGTCAAGATAGAGGAGAGCTACAATCAAATATTCAACTCATAGAGGTATTTTGCAGGACTGCTCCCCATTCTGTCTCACTACTGGAAGACTGCTTCTGAGTATGTCAAATTATTTAGCTATTTTTTCTTACCTCATGCCTTTCCTTACACTCTGCAAATACTGTGGAAATGCCCTGTTCACTTCAAACATCTCATTGAATTTTTCACCCATTTGTGATTCTTAAACCAAATCACAAAACTCAGCTTCTAACAACTCTGACTAGCTTTTCCTGTTTTCAAACTTTGTGTGAATGGAAGCATGCAATATGTGTCTTTAATGTCTGGCTCATTAATTTCATCCATGTGTGTCTGCTGCATAATATTCTACTGTATGCATGTTACACACAGTATATATCCATTCTGTTGATAGACATTTGGATTGTTTCTAGTTTGGGGCTGTTAAGAACAACACTGCTGTGAACATCGACACATCCACACACACCCCCAAACACACATCTTTTGGTGCATGTATGTATCCATTTCCATTGCCTATTAGTGGAATAGCTGTATCACAAGTTCTGTGCATGTTCAGCTTCAGACAACATTGTCAAACAGTTTGCCAAAGAAGTTGTACCAATAATATTTCCACCAGCTGTCCGTGAGGATCTCTGTTCCTCCACCTTTTTCTACTCTTCATATGTCTGTTTTTTTTAATTTTAGTCTTTCTGGTGATTGTATTGATACTTTGTTGTGATTTTACTTTGTATTTCCTTAATGATTAATGAGGTCGTGTATCTTCTCAAATAGCCATTGGTCATTTGGATATTCCATTTTCATTGAACAGACATCTGTTCAATCTTTTGACCATTTTTCTTGGGTTGTCCTTTTTCTTACTTATTTCAATTCTTTATATATTTTGAATATGAGTCATTTGTCATTTATGTTTCACAAATATTTTCACCTACTCTGTCAATTGCATTTCCACTCTCTTAATGACACTTTTGGTGAAAAGAATTTTTTTTTTAATTGTGGTAAATATATAGGTAAGAAAACATTCACTGTTTCAATATTCTTTACATGGACAATTCGGGGATATTAACTATGTTTAATTATGCTGTTCAACCATCACCATTATCTATTTCCAAATTTTTCTGATACCCTTAACAGAGACTCAGCGTCCCTTAAGCAATGAATCCCCCTTTTCCCCTCCCTCCCGCCCACCCCTGATAACCACTAGTAAACTGTGGCCTCTGTACACTTGTCTATTCTAGATATTTCATGTAAGTTGGATCGTACAGTATCTCTCCCTTTTTGACTGACTTTTTTTTTGCTCAGCATATTTTTAAGTTTCATCCATGTATCAGGACTTCATTTCTCTTTACGGCTGAGTAATACTCCATTGTACGTATGTGCTTAATTTTAATGGTGTTCCATGTATCAATCATTTTCTATATACTGACAGTTTTCTGTGTCCTGAGTGAGAGATCTTTACCAACCTCAAATCATAAATATATTCTTCAATGTTATCTTCTAGGAAATTTATTGTTTCATCTTTTACATTTAGATCAATGATCCATCTGGAATTTATTTTTGTGTATGATGTGACAGGGGTCCAGATTATTATTTTTTTTTCTATATAGATATCCAAGTGACTGAGCACACTTGACTGAGAGACCATCCTTCCCTCACCACTCTCCTGTGTTACCTTTGCCATAACTCAAATGTCAATTTATATGTGTAGCTTTGTTTCTAGATTATTTACTCTGACCTATTGGTCTATTTATCTATCATTACACGAATACTTACTTACTGCCTTAATTACTGTAGCTTCATAATAAATCCTGTTTTACTGTGGTATAAATCCTCCAAACTGATTCTACGGTTTCAAAATCATTTTGGCTGTTCATGGCTATTTGAACTTTTAACCTGACTTTGAATTAGCTTGAAATTTTTCAGGGGAGAAAATTGGCTGAGATTTTACTTGGGTTTCATTGAGTCTAAAAATTAATCTGGGGTAAAAGTTACATTTCTATACTGTTGAGTCAATACATAAGAAAAATATATTCTTTCATTTATCTAAACCTTCTTTAATATCTATCAACATTTTTTTTCAGTCTTTTATGTTGAGATATTGCATATGTGTCATTGTTTCCAGGTTTGATGTAAATGGCATCTTTTATACATACATACATACACACACACACATAAATGATGATGAAAAATTAATAAAAAAAAGAACTCAATTAAAAAATGGGCAAAAGACTTGAACTGTTCACCAAAGAAAAGACACACATGGCAAAAACGCAAACAAAAGATGCTCAGCATCAGTAAAACCACGATGAAATAGCGCCACACACAGATTAGAATGGTTACAATGAAAGGGGCTGCCAATACCAAGCTGATGAGGGTGTGAAGTACTGAAACCTTCCTTAGCTGCTGGTGGAATTGCAAAACTATCATCTTTCCACACACTGGATCCTTTTCCTGATTTTCTAATGCATGTATCATAGGATCGTGTCTATTCATTTCAAAAATCAAGAAAAGTTAAGAAAGAGCAAAAAAAAAAAAAACGATTTCTGTCGAGTCGATTCTGACTTAGAGACCCTATAGGACAGAGCAGCAGTAAGGCACGGGGTTTCCAAGGAGCAGCTGGTGGACTCGAACTGCCAACCTTTTTGTTAGCAGCTGAGCTCTTCACTACTGCGCCACCAAGGCAAGGGATTGTTCAAAACTACACTCTCTCCTTTCACTGCGGTGTCTTCTTATGGGTCTGTAAATGTCCACAGGTTTTCATAAATTTGACCTCTAGCGATAATCTGCATAGTACTTAAAGTACTTAGATAAACCAAAAAACCTTCTGTCAAGTTGGTTCCAACTCACAGTGACCTTATAGGACAGAGTAGAACTGCCCCATAGGGTTTCTAAGGAGCTGGTAGATTCAAACTGCCGAACTTTCAGGCAAGCTCTTAACCACTGAACCACCAAGGCTCCCATAGTATTTAGATTAAAAAAATAGTACTTGAATAATAGATAGCACTTGGCACTTGATGATAGCGCTTAGCAGAATTGTATCTCTGTAAAGTTTTCTGTAATGAAAATTTATTTTAAAGATCTTTTCTTGTCTTATAATGCTCAGTAATTTTAAAGAAAATAAAATACTAAGCAAAATAAACTGTTGGTAATCTTACAAAATTCTCTTCTGATATTGGCTTCTTCATCCATAGAAAGGGAAATAATGCTAGCTTTACTTACCTTCAAAAACCCATTGCCCTCGAGTTGATTCTGGCTCATAGGGACCCTATAGGATAGAGTAGAACTGCCGCTAGGGTTTCCAAGGAGCAGATGGTGAATTTGACCTGCCGACCTTTTGGTTAGCAGCTTTAGCTCTTAATCACTGCAGCATCAGGGCTCCAGGAAAAAGGAACAGGGCTATAACAAACAAAGCAATAACATTTATTGAATATGTGAGGTAATAAAATAATAGACATGACACGGCACATGTTAAAACACTTTAAAATTTGAAAGCTGTTATTGGAATGTAAAGTTAAAATCAAACCAAAACCCAGTGCCATCTAAAAGAGGTTACAGGAGCCTAACAAGAACTCCCTAATTAGCCTGTAGAGAATTTATCTCTGAGGGAAAAAAAAAAAGTTACTTTTCAAATGCCACATCATCCCCAGCCTTCCTCGCTGCCTGGGGCAACACTGCCTGCCACCCTGGAGGTAAGTCTTCATCTTCAGAGTTGACTCGGAGCTTACTCAGGGCCGTGAGCCATGACGCCAGGGTTTCTGTAGTTCCAGCCTCTTCCTACATTCACAGGCTCAGGTGACAAATGTACTGAGTTTGGTTACGGGAGAGATAAATGTCCATTTGGTTATAGGAAAATGCAATTTGGATAGCAAAACCGAGAAAGTTCTCTCAGACACCCCTGAGAAGAGCTGCACCTGGTGTGGGGCTCTGGATGCTGCCGTTGGAATCCCAGGCTCGGCTGCTCCAGGCTGAGTTCCCTGTACCTCACCTCTCCTCACAGCACCTCACTTCTCACAGAACTCCACTTTTCCCCACAGCACTCCATTGCTCCCCACAGCACCCCACTGCTCCCCACAGCACCTCACTTCTCCCCACAGCACCCCATTGCTCCCCATAACACTGCACTGCTCCTCATAGCAGCCCACTTCTACCCATAGCACCCCACTTCTCCCTACAGCACCCACCTCTACCTACAGCACCCCCCACTTCTCCCCATAGCATCCCACTTCTCCCATAGCACCCACTAGCTTCTTGAATACTGGGCAGGAGGACAGGTTTGTGCTGACAGGTTCATTCATAAATGATGGTGGTCAGGAGACAAGTTCACCTGAATAACCAGCTTTAAGCTCTCTGTGACTGCAAGCAGTGTGTGTGTGTGTGTGTATGTGTGTGTGTGTGTGTGAGTAAGGAAGTGGGGTGGAGAGAGCAACATAGCCAAGGGGCATTTTTGGGAAACCTTGAATTTTCCATGTTGGCTTAGTTTTATTTCGAGAAGTACACTTGCCATGTGTGACCATAGGTAGCTGAAATCACAGTATCAGGCCAAAAATTGGGGCAAGAATACCATTTATCTTTGCTAATATTCTCAGTTTTTATACCACCATGTTACTTTTGACCACTCATTTAAAAAATATTTTATTATATTTTTGGTGAAAGTACACACAGCAAAACAGGTCCCCATTCAACAATTTCTCCATAGAATGTTGAGTGACTTCGGTTACATTCTTTGGTTTGTGTCAACATTCTCACTATTTCTATTCTGGTTGTTCCACTCCCGTTAATTTAGTCTCACCTAATCTTCCCATCCATGCTTTACAATAACTGTTGTCTGTTTAGTCTTATGTGGATAATTTTTGAAAGAGCACAGCTCTCAGGTGAAATCCTTTACTTTATGAGATAACCGTACTATACATTTTAAACTTATATTTACATATTGTCATGGACTGAATTGTGTTC
Source organism: Elephas maximus indicus (assembly GCF_024166365.1). Classification (NCBI taxonomy): domain Eukaryota; kingdom Metazoa; phylum Chordata; class Mammalia; order Proboscidea; family Elephantidae; genus Elephas; species Elephas maximus. Next base: position 5,832,272 of record NC_064826.1, read on the forward strand.
CCCAAAAATATGTGTATCGATTTGACTAGGCCATGATTTCCAGTGTGTGATTGTCCACCATTTTTCATGTGATGCGATTTTCCTGTGTGTTATAAATTCTCTCTCTAAGATGTTAATGAGATGGGATTAGTGGCAGCTATGCTAATGAGGCAGGACCAATATACGAGATTAAATTGCATTTTAAGCGAACCTGTTTTGAGATATAAAAGAGAGAAGCTACCAGAGAGACATGGGGACCTCATACCACCAAGAAAGCAGCGCCAGAAGCAAAGCTCATCCTTTGGACCTGAGGTCTCTTTTTGGAGAAGCTCCTAGACCAAGGAAGATTGATGACAAGGATCTCCCTCCAAAACCTATAGAGAGAGAAGGTTTCCCGTAGAGCTGGCACTCTGAAATTTGGACTTCTAATCTACTAGATTATGAGTGAATAAACTTTTGTTCATTGAAACCATCCAAGATAATCAAGACATATCATTAAATAAATAAATAACTTTTTAAGAAGTTTTTTGTTATTTTCCTTTTTAACTGTTTTTTTTTTTTTTTTTGCATATCATCATTTTTACTGTTGATACTGCATCCCTATTCTATTTCCTTGTTCCTCTCCCTGTAATGAATGAGTACAGGCATGAATGTGTGACCCTGTAGACAGATGTAGAACTTGGTAATGAGAGTTAAACTGGGAAATCCAAATTTATTGGTAACTCTGCTCATTCCCTCCCGGGGAGAGGGATCTTGAAAAACCTAAGATGACACGGAAGCATGTTGGCTAGCCATGGGTATTTCTACCTGTGATTAATGTCTTCCTGTGCCTCTAAAGGAAATTACAGGCCAAAGACAAAGGCTATTACATACTTTTGTCAAGGCCTTAACTTATTATTTTTATTTTTTGATAAGTGAGATTCAAAACTGTAAAGAGATTGGCATCAGTCAGACAGACATTTCAACAAGTCTCTTTGTGTGTTATTGGGGATACAGTAAGTCGTCATCAGACATCCCTGCACTCTTTTCTTCAGCCCTCTGCTGGTGAGGTCCCTTTGTCTGAATTGTTTCATATGTAAGGGCAGAACTGGAGATGATCACAGTCACCTTCCCTGCACTGGCTTATAAAAGTGTCTGTCTGTGGTCAGGTTCCATGGAAGGTCCCAGTCACTGACTTTCCCGTTTGGGGTGACTTGGCTTTCTCTTTACGTCTGAGGGGTTTGACAGTGATGCTTTTGTATTTCAGCTTTTTGTTTTTCATCAGGGATAAAAAACAAGGATTTCCTCTTTCTTTGCTAGAAATATTGCAAAAGAATTTTTTAACCTTTGAAGACCTAGAGTAGGTTCTAAGGAACTAAAAACCTTTCATCTTTTTATTGCCTCCCTTTGCGTAATTATGAGTTGGAATCGACTCAACGGCACTGGGTTTGGTTTTTTTGTGCAATTAAACACAAATATCTCTTGGGGTAGGAATGGTTTTTTAAGCTTAGTTTATTCATGGATGAAGGAAGGATTATGACACAAAAGTAGCCATTGGCTCTTTGGCTGCTGGCTGATCCAAGTGTCCCTGCACCCTATGTACCTACAGTTAGCTACCCTCGTTGTCATGGACACCCTAAGTACAGGAATGGTTCTGATCACATATTTGGTGGCACATCTCATCACAGGCTGCAACTAGGTCACATCTGGTTGGGCCAGCTGTACATGGGTTTTATTTCCTGTACTCAAAGGGCAGAGTAATCAGAGGGAGAGAATACATGGGAAATTGAGAGCAGGCTTCCTTCAGGCCATGATATTTTCGGACTTGGCCTGTGATTTGAATAAGGTGGAAACATAAGATTACTAAGAGTTCCAAAGACCAATCTTTGAGTACTAGAGCTCTGGCGCCTCCTAAAGTACTGACACAAATACTGGCATATGAAAGTTTGGGCAGCCTTGATCAGACTACGCTATTTTCTTCTGGTCATATGGGTCTGGGTAGAGGGGGCACAGCACAAAGAGAGGAGATCAGGTTTCCTAAGGGGGAAAATGTCAGGAACTTGAGATGGGGATGAGAACAGAAACAGAGGGGTGGGGGTGGGGGGTCAGTAAGAGAGACACCCAGCAGTTAGTTGGATGAGGCACATTGTGACAAGACTTCTCAAGCTGGAGCATGATCACCCAGGACTTCTTTCTTTAATTTACTGACTGTGAAAGCAATTCTTGACAATGAGTTGCCACTAAAATATATCTTATGTTTGCTTACTTTTTGGTTTGCTTACTTCTAAGTCAAAACCCAGAATTTCTATTAAAAAAAAGGTGGAAACAGAGCATCACATTTCATAGTCAGAGAACCCAGTGTTAAAAAGTAACACTTAAAAAGGTGGTTCAAGGCGGGGCCAAGATGGCGGACTAAGTGGACACTACCGCGGATCCCTCTTGCAACAAAGACTCGGAAAAACAAGTGAATCGATCACATACATAACAATCTACGAACCCTGAAAAACAAACACAGATTTAGAGATGGAGAACGAACAAATAGGGGGAGGCAGCGATTGTTTTCAGAGCCTGGAGCCAGCGTACCAGTCAGGTGACCTTTGGCGCCCGATTTGGGACAGAGCCCAGGGGGGCAGACGGCACAAACAAGGGCCCAGCCCTGACCCCCGAACTCATTCGGGAGGGGGCCCAGCTGGTTCGCACGGGCAGCGTGGCGGCACAGCCGGTGGGAGAAGTCCCCGGGAGGCAGTGACTGGTCTTGGAGTGGGGAGAGCAGTGTCCCAACCGGAGAGCCGTCCCGCCAGGATTTTGGCAGGCTGCGGGCACGGCATAAGCACGGGGAGCTGTTCCACCCCCCAGAACTAACCCCGGGAGGGGGTCCAGCCAGTTCGCGCAGGCGGCGTGGCAACGCAGCCTGTGGGAGAAGTCCCCGGGAGGCAGTGACTGGTCTTGGAGCGGGGAGAGCAGCGTCCCAGCCGGGGAGCCGTCCTGCCGGAATTTTGACTGAGCGCAGGCACGGCATAGGAGCGGAGAGCTGCTCCATCCCCCTGAACTAGCCCCGGGGGGGGCCCAACCGGTTCTCACGGGCGGCGTGGTGACGGGGCCAGTGGGGGAGGTCCCCGGGGGCCAGCGACTGGTCTTGGAGCGGGGAGAGAGGTGTCCCAGCTGGGACAGGCGGTCGAGGCGCAGGCACGGGGAGCTGCTCCGCTCGCCTGAGCTGACCTGGGGGGGGCCCTGCCGGTTAGCGGGGGCGGCGTGGCGATGCGGCTGGCGGGACAGGGAGTCCCCAGGAGGCAGCGACGGATTTTGGAGTTGGGAGTGCACCGTCCCAGTAGGGTAACCTTGACGTTGGGCGTGGGGCTGGCAGCGGAGGATCAGACCGTGACTCCAGTGGGCCAGACCCCCTGGGGGCAATCTCCACACAGCCAGCACACATAGGCGACGCACCCCGTGGAAATCTCAGATGTAATAGTCATTCCAAGCAAGACAAGCAACTCTGGCTGTATTCTGAGGTGCTACTCTCCTATCTCTCTGATCCCTCCCCCACCCTCCCCGGGCAGCTTCATTAACATCCGAATAGCCTGAGCCAGAGGGAGAACTCTGATAGGGATCTGACTGCATTTTTTTTAGTGGATTTTCTGGAAAAACTAGTTTCCAAGTGATGGCTCGGAGACAGCAGTCCATATCAAACCACATAAAGAAGCAGACCATGACAGCTTCTACAACCCCCCAAACAAAAGAATCAAAATCTTTCCCAAATGAAGATACAATCCTGGAATTATCAGATACAGAATATAAAAAACTAATTTACAGAAAGCTTCAAGACATCACAAACGAAATAAGGCAAACTGCAGAAAAAGCCAAGGAACACACTGATAAAACTGTTGAAGAACTCAAAAAGATTATTCAAGAACATAGTGGAAAAATTCATAAGTTGCAAGAATCCATAGAGAGACAGCATGTAGAAATCCAAAAGATTAACAATAAAATTACAGAATTAGACAACGCAATAGGAACTCAGAGGAGCAGACCCGAGCAATTAGAATGCAGACTGGGACATCTGGAGGACCAGGGAATCAACACCAACATAGCTGAAAAAAAATCAGATAAAAGAATTTAAAAAAATGAAGAAACCCTAAGAATCTTGTGGGACTCTATCAAGAAGGATAATTTGCGGGTGATTGGAGTCCCAGAACAGGGAGGGGGGACAGAAAACACAGAGAAAATAGTTGAAGAACTCCTGACACAAAACTTCCCTGACATCATGAAAGATGAAAGGATATCTATCCAAGATGCTCATCGAACCCCATTTAAGATTGATCCAAAAAGAAAAACACCAAGACATATTATCATCAAACTCGCCAAAACCAAAGATAAAAAGAAAATTTTAAAAGCAGCCAGGGAGAAAAGAAAGGTTTCCTTCAAGGGAGAATCAATAAGAATAAGTTCAGACTACTCAGCAGAAACCATGCAGGCAAGAAGGGAATGGGACGACATATACAGAGCACTGAAGGAGAAAAACTGCCAGCCAAGGATCATATATCCAGCAAAACTCTCTCTGAAATATGAAGGCGAAATTAAGATATTTACAGATAAACACAAGTTTAGAGAATTTGCAAAAACCAAACCAAACCTACAAGAAATACTAAAGGATATTGTTTGGTCAGAAAACCAATAATATCAGATACCAGCACAACACAAGGTCACAAAACAGAACGTCCTGATATCAACTCAAATAGGGAAATCACAAAAGCAAACAAATTAAGATTAATTAAAATAATAATAATAATACACATAACAGGGAATCATGGAAGTCAATAGGTAAAAGATCACAATAATCAAAAAGAGGGACTAAATATAGGAGGCATTGAACTGCCAGATGGAGAGTGATACAAGGCAATATAGAACGATACAAGTTAGGTTTTTACTTAGAAAAATAGGGGTAAATAATAAGGTAACCACAAAAAGGTATAACAACTCCATAACTCAAGATAAAAGCCAAGAAACACGTAACGACTCAACTAACATAAAGTCAAACACCATGAAAATGAGGATCTCACAATTTACTAAGAAAAACGTCTCAGCACAAAAAAGTATGTGGAAAAATGAAATTGTCAACAACACACATGAAAAAGCATCAAAATGATAGCACTAAAAACTTATTTATCTATAATTACGCTGAATGTAAATGGACTAAATGCACCAATAAAGAGACAGAGAGTCATGGACTGGATAAAGAAACACGATCCATCTATATGCTGCCTACAAGAGACACACCTTAGACTTAGAGACACAAACAAACTAAAACTCAAAGGATGGAAAAAAATATATCAAGCAAACAATAAGCAAAAAAGAAGAGGAGTAGCAATATTAATTTCTGACAAAATAGACTTTAGACTTAAATCCACCACAAAGGATAAAGAAGGACACTATATAATGATAAAAGGGCCAATTGATCAGGAAGACATAACCATATTAAATATTTATGCACCCAATGACAGGGCTGCAAGATACATAAATCAAATTTTAACAGAATTGAAAAGTGAGATAGACACCTCCACAATTATAGTAGGAGACTTCAACACACCACTTTCGGAGAAGGACAGGACATCCAGTAAGAAGCTCAATAGAGACACGGAAGACCTACTTACAACAATCAACCAACTTGACCTCATTGACTTATACAGAACTCTCCACCCAACTGCTGCAAAGTATACTTTTTTTTCTAGCGCACATGGAACATTCTCTAGAATAGACCACATATTAGGTCATAAAACAAACCTTTGCAGAGTCCAAAACATCGAAATATTACAAAGCATCTTCTCAGACCACAAGGCAATAAAACTAGAAGTCAATAACAGAAAAACTAGGGAAAAGAAATCAAATACTTGGAAAATGAACAATACCCTCCTGAAAAAAAGACTGGGTTATAGAAGACATCAAGGAGGGAATAAGGAAATTCATAGAATGCAACAAGAATGAAAATACTTCCTATCAAAACCTCTGGGACACAGCAAAAGCAGTGCTCAGAGGCCAATTTATATCGATAAATGCACACATACAAAAAGAAGAAAGAGCCAAAAGCAGAGAACTGTCCCTACAACTTGAACAAATAGAAAGTGAGCAACAAAAGAACCCATCAGGCACCAGAAGAAAACAAATAATAAAAATTAGAGCTGAACTAAATGAATTAGAGAACAGAAAAACAATTGAAAGAATTAACAAAGCCAAAAGCTGGTTCTTTGAAAAAATTAACAAAATTGATAAACCATTGGCTAGACTGACTAAAGAAATACAGGAAAGGAAACAAATAACCCGAATAAGAAACGAGAAGGAACACATCACAACAGAACCATATGAAATTAAAAGAATCATTTCAGATTACTACGAAAAATTGTACTCTAACAAATTTGCAAACCTAGAAGAAATGGATGAATTCCTGGAAAAATACTACCTACCTAAACTAACACATTCAGAAGTAGAACAACTAAATAGACCCATAACAAAAAAAGAGATTGAAACGGTAATCAAAAAACTTCCAACAAAAAAAAAGCCCTGGCCCGGACGGCTTCACTGCAGAGTTCTACCAAACTTTCAGAGAAGAGTTAACACCACTACTACTGAAGGTATTTCAAAGCATAGAAAAGGACGGAATACTACCCAACTCATTCTATGAAGCCACCATCTCCCTGATACCAAAACCAGGTAAAGACATTACAAAAAAAGAAAATTATAGACCTATATCCCTCATGAACATAGATGCAAAAATCCTCAACAAAATTCTAGCCAATAGAATCCAACAACACATCAAAAAAATAATTCACCATGATCAAGTGGGATTTATACCAAGTATGCAAGGCTGGTTTAATATCAGAAAAACCATTAATGTAATCCATCACATAAATAAAACAAAAGACAAAAACCACATGATCTTATCAATTGATGCAGAAAAGGCATTTGACAAAGTCCAACACCCATTTATGATAAAAACTCTTACCAAAATAGGAATTGAAGGAAAATTCCTCAACATAATAAAGGGCATCTATGCAAAGCCAACAGCCAACATCACTCTAAATGGAGAGAACCTGAAAGCATTTCCCTTGAGAACGGGAACCAAACAAGGATGCCCTTTATCACTGCTCTTATTCAACATCGTACTTGAAGTCCTAGCCAGGGCAATTAGGCTAGACAAAGAAATAAAGGGTATCTGGATTGGCAAGGAGGAAGTAAAGTTATCACTATTTGCAGATGAGATGATCTTATACACAGAAAACCCTAAGGAATCCTCCAGAAAACTACTGAAACTAATAGAAGAGTATGGCAGAGTCTCAGGTTATAAAATAAACATACAAAAATCACTGGGATTCCTCTACATCAACAAAAAGAACACCGAAGAGGAAATAACCAAATCAATACCATTCACAGTAGCCCCCAAGAAGATAAAATATTTAGGAATAAATCTTACCAAGGTTGTAAAAGACCTATACAAAGAAAACTACAAAGCTCTACTACAAGAAATTCAAAAGGACCTACTTAAGTGGAAAAACATACCTTGCTCATGGATAGGAAGACTTAACATAGTAAAAATGTCTATTCTACCAAAAGCCATCTATACATTTAACGCACTTCCGATCCAAATTCCAATGTCATATTTTAAGGGGATAGAGAAACAAATCACCAATTTCATATGGAAGGGAAAGAAGCCCCGGATAAGCAAAGCATTACTGAAAAAGAAGAAGAAAGTGGGAGGCCTCACTCTACCTGATTTCAGAACCTATTATACAGCCACAGTAGTCAAAACAGCCTGGTACTGGTACAACAACAGGCACATAGACCAATGGAACAGAATTGAGAACCCAGATATAAATCCATCCACATATGAGCAGCTGATATTTGACAAAGGACCAGTGTCAGTTAATTGGGGAAAAGATAGTCTTTTTAACAAATGGTGCTGGCATAACTGGATATCCATTTGCAAAAGAATGAAACAGGACCCATACCTCACACCATGTACAAAAACTAACTCCAAGTGGATCAAAGACCTAAACATAAAGACTAAAATGATAAAGATCATGGAAGAAAAAATAGGGACAACCCTAGGAGCCCTAATACAAGGCATAAACAGAATACAAAACATTACCAAAAATGATGAAGAGAAACCCAATAACTGGGAGCTCCTAAAAATCAAACACCTATGCTCATCTAAAGACTTCACCAAAAGAGTAAAAAGACCACCTACAGACTGGGAAAGAATTTTCAGCTATGACATCTCCGACCAGCGCCTGATCTCTAAAATCTACATGATTCTGTCAAAACTCAACCACAAAAACACAAACAACCCAATCAAAAAGTGGGCAAAGGATATGAACACACATTTCTCTAAAGAAGATATTCAGGCAGCCAACAGATACATGAGAAAATGCTCTCGATCATTAGCCATTAGAGAAATGCAAATTGAAACTACGTTGAGATTTCATCTCACACCAACAAGGCTGGCATTAATCCAAAAAACACAAAATAATAAATGTTGGAGAGGCTGCGGAGAGATTGGAACTCTCATACACTGCTGGTGGGAATGTAAAATGGTACAACCACTTTGGAAATCTATCTGGCGTTTTCTTAAACAGTTAGAAATAGAACTACCATACAACCCAGAAATCCCACTCCTCGGAATATACCCTAGAGATACAAGAGCCTTCACACAAAGAGATATATGCACACCCATGTTTATTGCAACTCTGTTTACAATAGCAAAAAGCTGGAAGCAACCAAGGTGTCCGTCAACGGATGAATGGGTAAATAAATTGTGGTATATTCACACAATGGAATACTACGCATCGATAAAGAACAGTGACGAATCTGGGAAACATTTCATAACATGGAGGAACCTGGAAGGCATTATGCTGAGCGAAATGAGTCAGAGGCAAAAGGACAAATATTGTATAAGACCACTATTATAAGATCTTGAGAAATAGTAAAAACTGAGAAGAACACATACTTTTGTGGTTATGAAGGGGGGAGGGAGGGAGAGGGTTTTTTATTGATTAATCAGTAGATAAGAACTGCTTTGGGTGAAGGGAAAGACAACACTCAATACATGGAAGGTCAGCTCAATTGGACTGGACCAAAAGCAAAGAAGTTTCCGGGATAAAATGAATGCTTCAAAGGTAAGCAGAGCAGGGGCGGTGGTCTGGGGAACATGGTTTGAGGGGACTTCTAAGTCAATTGGCAAAATAATTCTAGTATGAAAACATTCTGCATCCCACTTTGAAATGTGGCATCTGGGGTCTTAAATGCTAACAAGCGGCCATCTAAGATGCATCAGTTGGTCTCAACTGTTGTCTCCAAACCATCTACAAGTTGTTGTATTAGTTTATTTTGTTTGCTTACTGTCTTCTAGCTTCTTGCTTTGTTTTGTTTTGATATACCAAATAGGATGCTTGACTGAGCTAGCTTGGTTATTAGAGCTTTTGAAGCTATTCACAAGAAAAGTCCATTCACTTTTCTTGTATGGATTCAGCACAGGAGTCCAGGGAGCCAGTCACCAATTGTGTGGTGTAGGCTCTCACCTATGGTGTTAGAGGTGCAGTGGTGATTGGTGTATGCACAGGTTTCTAGTTTCAGCAGGAGGTCACACTCTGAGCAAGGCAGAGGTCTGACAACCATCTCCTGAGTGTTTGTGAGGAAGGCATGTCCCTGTTCTCTAGAGTGCACAGGTGGGTGGGCTCTGCAGCCATACCATGGGCACCCAGTGCTTTTAACTGCAAGAATGGGAGGCACCACTTATCCTTGGACACCTGTCACGGTGGCTAGGTGGCCTGAGTGGAACCACCAGTCCTCAGGACCCTGATGTGGGCAAGTAGGGACCCTGCTTAATAGGCAGAGTGGTGTCAAATGTCAAAAGCCCACCTCTCCACTGCACAGCTGGAACAGTTACAGTCAGACCTTAGGCACATATACCCTTGCACTGTGACAGCAAGGGCCTAGCTGCTGAAATGGGACCACGTGAGTCCATGCAGGGGTGAAAGGCATTCAAAGTCCGTGGACCTCTTTTGCCTGGAGAGTAGCCACTTCTGCCCTAAGTTCCCAGCTTGGGGGAGCTGGCAGATTATTTTTTCCCTGTTTGTTAATTTCTTCCTTCTCCAAGACTGGGAGAATGGCTCAGAGTGTGCAGAAGGACCTATCTCAGGCCCAGAGAAATAGACAGTCACTGAAGCCAGCTTGGAGCCTGGAGCAGAGGGAGGAGAGATCAGATAAATGGGTAGAGTTCTTTTGAAAGGGGAGCTATTTGATCATTACAGTAAATTAGATGCAAGCACTTAGGATGAAAGAGTTGTTCTTTGCTGATTCCAGAGACATGAATAGACTTTGTGCTGCTGGCTCTCTGTGGCTAAGGAAACCGCCTCCTCGGTGCTACTGCCAGCCTTGCCACGGTCACACCAGTAGAACAGATCTGTGCCACTCACTTGCTCTTTTTTGCTAAGGTAACCGTGTCCTGAAGGCTACTGCTATCCCCACCGAGGTTGTGCCAGGGGATAGGGCCTCTGCCACTCACTCTTTTTCACTGACATAACCTTCCCAAAGACTACTGCCAGCCCCTCTGGTGTTGCACCAGGGGATCGGGGCTGAGGGGTGCCAGTTCACGCCAAGTCAGGTCTGGCAACTCCTCGCTGCTTCTGAACCGTCTCTCCTCCCCCTACCTCTCAGTCCAATTACTTAAGTTTGCTTTTGATGTTCAGGGCTCCTAGCTTGTCATATGTATAACCAATTCACTTGGTTTTTTGACGTCTTTGTTGTAAGGGGGATCACCAGAAGGGTCTGACTAATCTGTCTTCTTGGCCCCACTCCTCTATTTTTTTTTTTTTTTAATTTGTGCCAGTAATGCTGGGGCGAGATGATATTTATAATTTTGATTTGCATTTCTCTAATAGCTAGTGATCAGGAGCATTTCCTCATATGTCTGTGAGCCCTCCAGATGTCTTCTATGGCAAAATGTCTGTTCATGTCCTTTACCCACTTTTAATTGATTATTAGTCTTTTATTGTAGGGGTATTGAATTGTCCTATAGATTTTAGAGATTAGACCTTTGTTGATATGTCACAGCCAAAATTTTTTTCCCAGTATGTAGTTTACTTTTTACTCTTTTGATGAGCATAGCTGTTTAATTTTTTAGGAGATCCCATTTATCTATCTCATTTTCTGGTGTTTGTATATTGTTAATTATAGTTTGTATGCTGTTTATGTCATATATTAGGGTCCCTAGTGTTGGTATATTTTTTCTTCCATGATCTTTATAGTTTTATTTTTATATTTAGGTGTTCAATTCATTTTGAATTATTTTTTGTGTGTGATGTGAGGTTTGGGTCTTTTTTCATTTTTTTACAGATGAACACCCAGTTTTGCCAGCACCATTTGTTAAAAAGACCATCTTGCGTCCATTTAATGGACTTTGGGACTTTGTCAAACATCTGGTGGCTGTAGGTAGACAAATTTACATCTGAGTTGTCGATTCTGTTCCATTGGTCAATGTGCCTGTCGTACCAGTACCAGGCTCTTCTGACTACTGTAACTGTATAGGAGGTTCTGAGGTCAGGTAGTGCAAGGCCTCCTACTTTGTTCTTTTTTTCTGATAATGCTTTACTTACCCTGCACTTCTTTCCTTTCTATATAAAGTTAATGATTAGTTTTTCCATTTCATTAAAGAAGGCTGCTGGTACTCAGTTTGGGATTGCATTATGTTTGTAGATTGCTTTGGGTGGTATTGACATTTTTACAATGTTGAGTCTATCTATCCGTAAACATGATTTTTTTTCACTATTGTTTGTCTCTTGTATTTTTCTTTGTATATGTCTTTTATTTCGCTGGTTAGATTTATTCCTAAGTATTTTGTATTTTTAGGGGCAAACATTTAGACTATTAATCTTTCTCCTAGTCTTCCACAAAGAGACTTACTGCCTTTTACAAGAGTGAGTGTTCATAAGGAAAAAGAAATAATCAGACCTTTTGGGATTACTGGATACTGACTCTGAACTAAAACTAATACCAGGAGACCCAAATCTTCACTGTGGCCCACCAGTCACAGTGGGAGAATATTGAGCTCAGGCTCATCTCACAGTGGGTCCGGTGTGTCTCTGAGCCCACCCTGTAGTGATTTCCCCAGTTCCAGAATGCATAATTGAATTAAGTGTAATGAGTAACTGGCAGAACCCTGGCATTGGATCTCTGACAAGTGGAGTAATGGATATTATGGTAGGAAAAGCAATGTGGAAGCCATTAGCACTTCCCCTACCTAGGAAAATTGTAAACCAAAAGCAAAGCACATTCCTAGAGAGTTTGCAGAGATTAATGCCAACATAAAGAGCTTGAAGGATGCAAGAGTGGTGATCCAGCACATTCCCATTCAACTTGCCAATTTTGTCTGTGGGAAAAACAGAAGGATCTTGGAGAATAACGGTAGATTATCACAAACATAACCAGGTGGTGGTTACAATTGTGGCTGCTGTTTCAGAAGTGGCTTCATTGCTTGAGCAAATTAACACGTCTCCTGGTACCTGATGTGCAGTTATTGATCTAGCTGATGCCTTTTTCTCCATATCGGTTTTGAAGAACCAGCAGAAGCAGTTTGCTGGCCCCCTGTCCTACCTCAGTGGTATATCAACCCTCCAGCCCTATATCATAATTTAATCTGCAGGGACCTTGATTCTCTTTCCGTTCCACAAGATGTCACACTGGTTCATTAAATTGATGTCATTATGCTTATTGAACCTAGTAAAGAAGAGTCAACGATCCTGGACTTACTATTAAACATTTGTGTGTTAGACAGTGGAAAATTAATCTAACAAAAAATCAGGCACCTTCCACCTCAGTGAAATTTCTTGGGATCCAGTGGTGTGGGACATGTTGAGATATTCCTTCTAAAGTAAGAATCAGTTATTGCATTATTCCCTCCCACACCTTAAGAGGATGCACAAAGCCTGGTAAGCCTCTTTGGATTTTGGAGGCAACATATCCCTCATCTGGGTGTGCTACTCCAGCATATTTATCAAGGGACTCAAAAAGTTGCTTGTTTTGAGTGTGGCCTGGAACAATAGAATGCTCTGAAACAGGTTCAGGCTGTCGTGCAAGCCCCTCTGCTAGATGGGTCATATAAACAGGCTGATTCAGCGGTGATTGTAGTGTCAGTGGCAGATAGAGATGCTGTTTGGAGCCTTTGGAGGGCCCCTGTTTATGAATCACAGCAAAGGCCCACCATCCTCTACAGATAACTGCTCTCCTTTGGAGAAACAGATTTTGTTGCTCTACTGGGCCTTAGTAGAAACCAAATGCTTAACCTTGGGCCATCAAGTCACCATGCAGCCTCAGCTGTCCATCATGAACCGGGTATCATCTGACCCACAGAGCCATAAGTCAGATGTGCACAGCAGCACTCCATCATTAAATGAAAGTGGAATATATGAGATCAGGCCCAAGCAGAAGCTGAAGGCAGGAGAAAGTTGCATAGGAAGTGACCCAAATGCAGTAGTCTACACACTTTTTTAAAAAAAATTTCATTGTGCTTTAAGTGAAAGTTTACAAATCAAGTCAGTCTCTCATACAAAAATTTATATATACCTTGCTATATAAATCTAATTGCTCTCCCCCTGAAACAGCATACCCCTTCCCTCCACTCTCTCTTTTCATGTCCATTCTGCCAGCTTCTGACCCCCTCTTGCCCTCTCGTCTCCCTTCCAGATAGGAGATGCCAACACAGTCTCATGTGTCTACTTGAGCCAAGAAGCTCATTCTTCACCAGCATCATTTTCTATCCCATGGTCCAGTCCAATCCCTGTCTGAAGAGTTGGCTATGGGAATGGTTCCTGTCTTGGGCTAAGAGAAGGTCTGGGGACCATGACCACCGGGGTCATTCTAGTCTTAGTCAGACCATTTTGTGAGAATTAGGGGTCTGCATCCCACTGCTCTCCTGCTCCTTCAGGTGTTCTCTGTTGTGTTCCTTGTCAGGGCAGTCATCGGTTGTAGCCAGGCACTATCTAGTTCTTCTGGTCTCAGACTGATGTAGTCTCTGGTTTATGTGGCCCTTTCTGTCTCTTGGGCTCATAATTACCTCGTGTCTTGGTGTTCTTCATTCTCGTTTGCTCCAGGTGGGTTGAGACCCATTGATGCATCTTAGATGGCCACTCGCTATCGTTTAAGACCCCAGACGTCACTCTCCAAAGTGGGATGCAGAAAATTTTCTTAATAGATTTTATTATACCAATTGACTTAGAAGTCCCCTGAAACCATGATCCCCAAACCCCTGCCTCTGCTACTCTGGCCTTTGAAGCACTCAGTTTATTGTGAAAACTTCTTTGCTTTTGGTTTAGTCCAGTTGCGCTGACCTCTCCTGTACCTAAAGTAGTTCTTATCTGCTATCTAATTGGTGAATACCCCTCTCCCTCTTTCCCTCCCTCCCCCATCTCGTAACCATCAAAGAATATGTTCTTCTCTGTTTAAACTATTTCTCGAGTTCTTATAGTAGTGGTCTTATACAATATTTGTCCTTTTGCAACTGACTAATTTCACACAGCATAATGCCTTCCAGATTCCTCCATGCTATGAAATGTTTCACAGATTCATCACTGTTCTTTATCGACACATAGTATTCCATTCTGTGAATATACCATAATTTGTTCATCCGTTCATTCATTGATGGGCACCTTAGTTGCGTCCATCTTTTTTACTATTGTAAACAGTGCTGCAATGAACATAGGTGTGCATATATCTGTTTGTGTAAAGGCTTTTATTTCTGTAGGATATATTGCAAGGAGTGGGTTTGCTGGGTCGTATGATAGTTCTATTTCTAGCTTTTTAAGGAAGACCCAAATCAATTTCCAAAGTGGCTATATCATTTTACCTTCCCACCAGCACTGAATGAGAATTCCAGTCTCTCCACAACCTCTCCAGGATTTATTATTTTGTGTTTTTTGGATTAATGCCAGCCTTGTTGGAGTGAGATGGAATCTCATTGCAGTTTTGATTTGCACTTCTCTAGGGCTGATAATCTTGAGCATTTCCTCATGTATATGTTAGCTAACTGAATGTCTTCTCTAGTGAAGTGTCTGTTCATATCTTTTGCCCATTTTTTAATTTGGTTATTTGTCTTTTTGTAGTTGAGCTTTTGCAGTATCATGTAGATTTTAGAGATCAGGTGCTGATCAGAAATGTCACAGCTAAAAACTTTTTCCCAGTCTGTAGGTAATCTTTTGTACTCTTTTGGAGAAGTCTTTGGATGAGCACAGGTGTTTGATTTTTAGGAGCTCCCAGTTATCTAGTTTCTCTTCTGCATTTTTAATAATGCTCTGTATTCTGTTTATGCCATGTATTAGGGCTCTTAACATTGTCCCTATTTTTTCTTCCATGATCTTTATTGTTCTAGATTTTATATTTAGGTCTTTGATCCATTTTGAGAACTTTTTTTGCATGGTGAGAGATATGGGTCTTGTTCCATTTTTTTTTTTTTTTTTTGCAGACGGTTATCCAGTATGCCAGCACCATTTGTTAAAAAAACTGTCTTTTTCCCCATGTGACAGACTTTGGACATTTGTCAAATATCAACTGCTCATATGTGGGTGGATTTATGTCTGGATTCTTAATTCTGTTCCATTGGTCTATGTATCTGTTGTTGTACCAGTACCAGACTATTTTGATTACTGTGGTGGTATAATAGATTCTAAAGTCAGGTAGAATGAGGCACACTAAAATGCATACAAGTACTTAGCTTTTGCTAAGAGCACCATTCTTCTCTGGTTCCAGAGGTGTGTGTAAGCTGTGTGGTTGGCTGCTTCTCCCTGAAGAAACTGCTGCTAGACCCTACCACCAGCCCACCTCAACCACTCCCAGGAATAGTGCTTGAGGGAACCTGGTGATTCAGGTCTGTTAACTCCTCTCCGCTTCTGAACCATCTCTCCCCCTGCTGCTCAGTCTATTTTCTCACTTTGCCTTTGATGTTCAGGACTCCTGGGTTGTTATAAATATAATTGTTTCACTTGTTTTTTTGGGTCTTTGTTGTAAGAGGCTTCTCAGGAAGCATATGGCTATTCCACCATCTTGGCCCCACCACTAGTAGTCTCCATTCTTGTTACATTACCTGCTCTCTCCCAATCTGCGCCTATGGCCTCATGGATAGCTTCTTATTATCAATTAAGAGAAGAAGAGAAAACTCCTGCCTGATTACATGTGGTTCTGTGTGATATGCAGCCACCACTCAAAAGTAGACAGTGGCAGCACTACAGGGGCCACCTTGAAGGAAAGTGGTGAAGGGAAATCCTTCCAATGGGCAGAACTCAAGCAGCGTTCCTGGTTGTTCACTTTACTTAGAAGAAGTGTCCAGATGTGTGATTGTATAATGGTTCATGGGCTGCGGCCAATGGTTTGGGTGAAGGGTCATGGACTTAGAAGGAACATGATTGGAAAATTGGAGACTAGGAAGTTGCAGAAGAAGTACATGGATAGGCCTCTCTAAAGGGGTCAAAGAAGTACAGATATTTGTGTCTCATGTGAATGCTGATCCAAGGGTGACCATGGCAGAGGAGGATTTTAAAAATCAAGTGGATAGGATGATGCATTCTGTGAAAACCAGTCATCCTCTTTCCCCAGCCAATCCTATCATTGCCCAATGGACTCATGAATGAAGTGGCTGTGGTGGCAGGAGTGGAGTTATTATGGGCTCAGTAACATGGACTTCCACTCGCCAAGGCCAACTTAGCTCTATCCACTGCTGAGTGTTCAATCTGCCAATAGCAATGACCAGCACTGAGTCCCCGTATGACACCATTCCTCAGAGTGATCAGCCAGCAACCTGTTGGCAGGCTGATTATGTTAGACAACTTCCATCATGAAAAGGGCAGCATTTTGTTCTTACTGGGATTTTTGAGATGGGCACTTACTCTGGATATCCTTCCCTGTATGCAATGCTTCTGCCAAAACTACCATTGTGGATGGACAGAATGCCTTATCTACCATCATGGTATCCCAAACAGCATTGCCTTGGATCAAAGAATTCACTTCACAGCAAATCAAGTGTGGCAATGGGCCCATGATCATGGAATTCACTGGTCCTACCATGTTACCCATTATCCTGAAGCAGATGGCCTGATATAAAAAAAAAAAAAAAAAAAAAATTTTTTTTAAAAAAGTAATTGCCTTTTAAAGACACAGTCACAGTACCAGCTAGGTGGCAATACCTTGCAGGGTTGAGACAATGTTCTCTGTGAGGTTGTATATGCTCTCAGCAATCATGCAGTGCTGTTTTTCCCATAACCAGAATTCATGGGTCCAAGAATCAAGGGTTGGAAATGGGAGTGGACCATTCACTATTACCCCCAGTGACCCACTCATGAAATTTTTTTTCTTATTCCCACTACTACATATATATATATATAATATGGCCTTGGTGATAGAAAAGATGCTAGAGATTACATGATAGAATTTTGCAAGACCAAGTACTTCTTCATTGCAAGTCTCATTTTTAAACAATCTAAGCAGTAACTATACACATGGACCTCACCAGATGGAATACGGGAATCAATTTCACTACATCTGTGGAAACAGATGATGGAAAAGGTCAATATCATCAGCTAGAACAAGGCCAGGGGCCGACTGCAGAACAGAACATCAATTGCTCATTTTTAAGTTAAAGTTGAAAATGAAAAAAAAAGAAAAAACCTAGAGAAAGTCCACAAGAGCCAAAGTATAACTTTGAGTATATCTCTCCTGAATTTAGAGACCATCTCAAGAATAGATTTCGCATGTTGAACACTAATGACTGAGGACCAGTCGAGTTGCTCAAGGACACCATACATGAAGAAAGCAGGAAGTCATTAAAAAGACAGGAAAGAAAGAAAAGACCAAAATGGATGTCAGCAAAGAATCTGAAACTTGCTGTTCAAAGTTGAGTGGCTAAAGCAAAAAACGATGAAGTAAAAGAGCTAAAAAGAAGATTTCAAAGGGCAGCTTGGGAAGACAAAGTAAAGTATTATGAGGACATGGGTATAGACCTAGAGATAGAAAACCAAGGGGGAAGAACACATGGCATTTCTCAAAGTGAAAGAACTGAAGAAAAAAATCAAGGCTTGAGTCGCAGTAGTGAAGGATTCTACTTAAACATCATACCCATTGCCGTCGAGTTGATTCTGACTCATAGCGACCCTATAGGACAGAGTAGAACTGCTGCCCCAGAGAGTTTCCATGGAGTGCCTGGTGAATTCAAACTGCCAACATTTTAGTTAGCAGCCGTAGCTCTTAAGCACTATGCCACCAGGGTTTCCCTTAAACATCATAGGAAGCATCAAAAGGAGATAAAAGGAACACACAAAGCCACTATACCAAAAAGAATTGGCTGACATTTAACCATTTCAGGAGGTAATGTACAATAAGGAACTGATGGTACTGAAAGAAGAAGTCTATGCTGTACTAAGACATTGGCAAAAAAACAAGGCTCCAGGAATTGATGGAATACCAACGGATATGTCTCAACAAATGGATGCAGCACTCGAAGTGCTCATTTGTCTATGCCAGGAAATTTGGAAGACAGCTACCTGGCCAACTGGCTGGAAGAGATCTATATTTATGGCTATTCACAAGAAAGGTGATCTAACCGAATGCAGAAATTATCAAACAATATCATTAATACTGTATGCAAGTAAAATTTTGCTGAAGATTATTCAAAAGTAGCTGCCGCAGTATATTGACAGGGAACTGCCAGAAATTCAAGCCAGATTCAGAAGAGGACATGGCACCAGGGATATCATCATGATGTATGAGGAATCCTGGCTGAAGGAAGAGAATACTAGAAAGTGTTTATCTGTGTTTCATTGACAAGCAAAGTCATTCAACTGTGTGGATCATAACAAATTATGGATAACATTGTGAAGAAAGAGAATTCCAGACCTCTTTACTGTTCTCATGGGGAGCCTGTGCATAGATCAAGAGGCGGCTCTTCAAACAGAATAAGGGGACACTGCTTGGTTTAAGGCTAGGAAAGATGTGTGTCAGGGTTGTATCCTTCCACCATACTTATTCAATTGGTATGCTGAACAAATAATCTGAGAAGCTGGACTACAGGAAGGAGAACATGGCATCAGGATTGGAGGAACACTTGTTAACAACCTGCGTTATGCAGATGACACAACTTTGCCTGCTGGTAATGAAGAGGACTTGAAGCACTTACTGGTGAAGGTCAAAGACCACAGCCTTCAGTATGGATACACCCCAACATAATAAAACAAAATTCCTCACAACTGGACCAATGAGCAACACCATGATAAACGAAGGAAAGATTGAAGTTGTCAAGGATTTCATTTGACTTGGATCCGCAATCAACACCCATGGAAGCAGCAGTCAAGAAATCAAAAGATTAATTGCATTGGGCAAATCTTCTGCAGAAGACCTCTTTAAATGTTGAAAAGCAAAGATGCCACCTTGAAGACTAAGGTGCACCTGACCCAAGCCATGGTGTTTTCAGTCACCTCATATGGATGCAAAAGCTGGATGATGAGTAAGGAAGACCGAAAAAGAATTGACACCTTTGAATTGTGGTGTTGGTGCATAATATTGAATATACCATGGACTGCCAAAAGAAAGAAAAAGTCTGTCTTGGAAGAAGTTCAACCAGAATGGTCCTTAGAAGCAAGGAGAGTGAGACTAATTCTCACATACTTTGGACATGTTATCAGGAGGGATCAGTCCCTGGAGAAGAACATCATGCTTGGTAAAGTGGGAGCCCAGCAAAAAAGAGGAAGAGCCTCAATGAGATGTATTGACCTAGTGGCTACAACGACGGGCTCAAGCATAACAAGGATTGTGAAGATGGTGCAGGACCGGGCAGAGTTTCATTCTGTTGTACATGTGGTCGCTATGAGTCGAAACCAACTCGATGGCACCTAACAGCAACAACATACATATGGCAAATATCTTTGCATTCTTTCCCCCCTTATTCCTTTACTTATGATAATATATAAGATATATATGGGACTGGCGCATTTTTGGTTGTCAACGTGTTAGTTTTATCATGTTAGAAGCAAGTATGACCTTATGATTGTCTTTGTTTAGAGATCATTTCTGGTTTTAGGTGATGCATACAGGTGCCAAGTTGACAAGAGGTGGATTGTGATGGTTAAGGTTATGGGTCAACTTGGCTAGATCATGATTCTCCGTGGTTTGGTGATAATATGTAGTTATCCTCCATTTTGTGAGCTGATGTGAGCAGCCAATTTGTTGAAAGCCGATCAGTTGAAAGCCAATCACTTTCCTTGGGGGTGTGGCCTGTGGCATATCTTTCTCTGGATTCTTTTATCAGACTCATCTTCCTGTGACCTCCAGTTATTGCCACTTGAGCCAGCAGCTTGCTGTATGAATGAAGATCTTAGGACTCATCAGCGGCCACATCCCCATGAGTCAGCAGCATTCCTCCTGTCCTGCCAATTTTGGATTAGTCAGCTATCTGAGTTGGAAGGAGCATCCGACCTAAACCTCAGATTTGAGACTTGCCAGCCTCCACAACTGCATAAGCCATTTCCTTAAGATAAACCCTATCTATATCTGTCTATCTGTCTGTCTATCTATCTGTCTGTCTGTCTGTCTGTCTGTCTGTCTGTCTATCTATCTATCTATCTATCATCTGTCTGTCTGCCTGTCTATCATCTATCTATCTATCCATCTAATCTATCTAATCTATCTATCATCTATCTATCTATACACTTCGCTCAATTTGCTCCTCTAGAGAACACAGCCTAAGACACCCACCATGTAGACCTTCATTTATTTTGAATGACATGTATGCACTAACTGTACTAATACATCACATACATTATAAAATATACACAAAAACAGAAATCAAGAGGACAAGATAAAAATAAACGTAAGCTGATATATTCACATCTTCTTCCCACTTCCCAAGGATTAGCTTGTGCACACACTCTGGGTGTGAACACCCTGATCTGGAAACTACCACCCTGGACAATGGCCTATGAGCTCCTCCTCCTATGTGGTCACACAAAGAGTAGGATTGGAAAAATTAGGAAACCTAGAGGATTTCCTTTGTTTTCCTTCTCTATCCCCTGTTGACCAATACCAAAAAGCATTTTCACATCAGCCATGTCAATTTAATTCACCACATCATGAACACAGGAAGTCATGGACAATTCTACAGTGGCCCAGGACTCTCCTGAGCCCTCAACCTTCCATATGATCAAATGGAAATATCCCATGGGTGGCACTGGTCTTAAACAGGACACAGAAGGAGGGGTGAGTGCTGGTTCAGCAGTAGAATACTTACCTTTCATGCAGGGAAGCTGGGTTTGATTCCCGGCCACTGCACCTCATACACAGCCAGCCCCCATCCGTCCATGGAGGTTTATGTGTTTCTATGATGCTGAACAAATTTCAGTGGAGATTCAAGAGTAAGTTGAACTAGGAAGAAAGGCCTGGAGTTGTACTTCTGAAAATCAGCCAGTGAAAACCCTAAGGATCACAATGCTCTGATCCAAGAGAATCATGAAGATGGTGTGGGTCCGGGCAGCATTTTGTTCTGTTGTACATGGGGTCGCTGTGAATCAGGGATGGCTTGACAGCAGCTAGCAACAACAACAGGGCTCAGCAGAAGGGAATGACTGGCAGAGGGGTGGAAGAAAGAAATTCCAGGTGAGCTAAAGACCTGGAGTCTAGAGGGAAAAAATAATGGGAGGCTGGAGAGAAGCTTTCCTGGGCTGAAGCAGAGAAACTGAGTGAAGAATAGGGCCAGGGTGAGGGGTATATTTGGTATCATGAAGCAGAAGGGGCTGGACTGTCCACACAAACAAAGCTTGACCACAGAGATAACCAATGACCACTACAGGTCTCTGAAGGGAGTACAGATCAGATGAGACTTCTAAAGCGTCATTTGGCTGCTCAGCCTCGAAAGACCTGGAGGAGAAAAGCTGCCGGGGCACATAGCTGCCCTAAGTCTGTGATTCAGACTAGGGGATGATGCGGAGACCAGTTTCTGTGGAGCCAATTGGACCTATGGCACCAAATGTGTGTCTGAGTAGACTGTGCTTTATAGGGTTTTCAATGGCTGATTTCCAGAAGTAGATTGCCAGTCCTCTCTTCCTAGCCTGTTTTAGTCTGGAAGCTCTGCTGAAACCTGTTCAGCATCACAGTAACACACAGGCCCCCACTGACAGACAGGTGGTGGCTGCGGGTGAGGTGCATTGGCCAACAATGGAACCCCAGTCTCCTGCATGGAAGGTGATCATTCTACCGCTAAACCACCATTGTTTCTCCTTCTGAGCCCTCCGTGTGGACTCAAACTTTCAAACCTTCAGTTAGCAAAGGCGCATATTAACTGTTTGCACCAGCCTCTGATGGAAAGACAGAGGGAGAGAAAGGGATAATCAGGGTTCTGGGAGGGAGGAAAAGGAATAAAGAGTGGAGATAGAAGAGAGAAGGTCCACAACTTATGATTCCTCGACTCCCATGGGATTGTTCACCCCAGCACTGGCTCCTGCTCTGGGACATCAGGAGGAACCTGGCCCTCTGCACAGGCCCCTAACAGCCTATGGCCCCACAGCCCTGCAACCTGTTCTTTAGTACCCTCCTGAGCCTAGGGCTGCTGAGCAGCAGGATGGTGGAGTGCAGGGAGATGCCAGAGTAGGTCACCACCCGCCAGGCCCAGTACCAGTGAAGCTGCAGGGGGGTGGCCATCACCATCTCCTCAAGCAGGGACAGGAAGTAGGATGTGTAGAAGACAAGGAAGAAGGCCAGTGACTTGAGGGCCATGGTGTGTGCCTGGGTGCTGGGGTCTCGAGGCCCTGGACGACAACACCTCATCTGGTGCAGGTGCTGGTGCAGAGAGAACATGAGCAGGACAGTGGATATCAGGAACAGCAGAAAAGGTACTGATAGTGCCAGTGTCTGGTAGAACCGGAAGATGTTCCTACGGAAGATCACGCCTGTATCAGCCCAGCTGCCATTGGCGGGGGGAGTTTGGACGCCAGAACTCTGAATCACAGTGGTATGCTCGGAAGCTTTTAAGACCCCCAGATGCTACTCACCAAAGTTGGATGTAGAACATTTTCTTTATGAATTTTGTTATGCCAACTGACCCCTAGATGACCACCGTGACCATGGTCTCCAGCCCTCAGCCCCATAACTGACTCCCTCATGGTGTTTCGATGTGTCTATGAAGTTTCTTTGAACTTGCCTTGGTCAAGTTGTGCTGACTTTTCTTATATTGTGCACTGTCATTTGCTTCACCAAAGTTAACACTAATCTACTATTTTGTTAATGATTTTCGCCTCCAACCCTTCCCTTTCTTGAAAACATCAAAAGTTCTTTCTTCCTATATATAAACGTTTTCTTGAGTTTTTATAATAGTGGTCTTGTACAGTGTTTGTCCTTTTGTGATTTACTTCTTTCGCTCAGCATAAGGCCCTCCAGATTTATCCATGTTGTGAGATGTTTTGTGGATTCACCATTGTTCTTCATCTAGTAGTATTCCATCGCGTGTATGTACATTTAATTTGTTTATTTATTCGTCTGTTGATAGGCACTTAGGTTTCCATCTTTCTTCTATTGTGAATAATGTTGCAAGGAGCATGGATGTGCATATGTCTATCTGTGTGATGGCTCTTATTTCTTTAGGATATATTCCTAGGAGTGGGATAACTGGATTGCATGGTATTTCTATTGCTAGCTTTTTAGGGAAGCATCATATTGTTTTACATAATGGTTGTACCATTTTTCATTCCCAACAGCAATGTATAAGAGTTCCAATCTCCCCGCAACCTCTCCAACATTTGTTATTTTCTCTTTTGATCACTGCTAGTAATGTTGGATGAGATGGTATTCAATGAAGTTTTGATTTGCATTTCTCTGGTGGCTAATAATAAAAAGTATTTCCTCATGTGTCTGTTAGCTGCCTGAATGTCTTCTTCAGTGGTGAAGTGTCTGTTCATATCCTTCACCCATTTTTTAATTGAGTTTTTTGTCTTTTTGTTGTTGAGGTCTTTCAGTATCTTGTAGATTTTAGAGATTAGAACCTTATTACATATGTTGTAGCCAAAAAAAAAAAAAAAAATTCCCAGTCTGTAGGCTCACTCTCTTTTTACTGTTTTGGTGAAGTCTTTTGATGGGCATAAGAGTTTAATTTTTTGGAGCTCCCAGTTATCTAGTTTGTTTTCTGGTGCTTGTGCATTGTTAGTTATGCTTTGTATATCCTATTTGTGCCATATATTACAACCCCTAGCTTTGTTCCTATTTTTTTCTTCTATGATCTTTATAGTTTTTGGTTTTATATTCAAGTTTTTGATCCATTTTGAATTAGTTTTTGTGTGTGGTGTGAGGTATGAGTCCTGTTTCATTTTTTTGCAGAGGGACCTTCAGTTTTGCCAGCATTATTTGTTAAAGAGATTGTCTTTTCCCCCCTTTAATGAACTTTGGGTCTTTGTCAAAAATCAGCTGATCGTAGGTGGATAGATTTATGCCTGGGCTCTCAATTCTTTTCCATTGGTCTATGTGTCCATCATTGTACCATACCAGGCTGTTTGGACTGCCATGGTTTTATAGTGGTTCTGAGATCAGTTAGAGTGAGTCCTCCTACCTTGTTCTTCTTTTTCAATAATGCTTTACTTATCTGGGGCCTCTTTCCTTTCCATATAAGGTTTGTGATTAGTTTTTTCATTGAGTTGAAGAATGCAGTTGGTATTTGGATAGGGATTGCATTATATCTATACATCAGTTTGGGTAGAAATTCCATTTTCACAACGTTGAGTCTTCCTATCCTTGAGCATGGTATGTTTTTCCACTTATGTAGATTTGCTTAGAGTCATAGGGCACTCAGAATGTGAACTGGGACTAGAATGGAGGTCCTCTGACTCTCATTTCGATGCTTCTCAAGAAATGGCTTTAAGTATTGCACTGTGGTGAGTTGCCAGAATGAGGGGATTATACTGCAGAAAAATACCCTAGTCTTAGCTACAAGGGAAAAGAGATATAAAGAAGATGAATATTTACAGAATGAAGCCATGACACAATATGTCATGGAAGGTAAATTTCAGGGCTATGCATGAGGGAGAAACTGGATCTAAATAATTGGACTCAAATTGGAATGTTATTTTAAAGATGATGTACAAACAAATTCAGGAGAGAGAAGGCTGCTGGGCTCTTACCACTTAGCTGCAGGGCTTCATCTCTGTAACGAATGGTAGATCACTTGGGTGATGGCCTCAGACTTGAGTTTGTCGCTTCTTGGGACTGGATTTTGGAGGCTGATCCATGGTTTTGTCTACCCATGCACTCTTTGACTTAGTATCATTGATGAACAGTGGAGAGGATTTGAAATCTAATGCAGTGCAGGAAGGTGAGGCACTGAGAAATCCTTTTATAGTGTGCATAACCCCCTGAGTCTTCTCTTTGTCTAATATGTCAGTAAAGGGAGAAGGTAATTTATTGAAGGAGACAGACATAGAAGTGGATAATGTTGTTAGACAGTTTTTAAATGTAGATTAGACTCACTGATGTGGGGTAATAGAATGTGGCTTTGAATGTTGCAAGTGAAAAAGAGACTCAAGTATCAAGCACTGAATACTTCCTTCTTTGCAAAGACAAATCAAGTACTTCGGAGTCTTGGTCCATAGAATAGCATGTAAACTAAGTCCTGAAAAATCAGTAAATATCAAAAGCTGTTAAACTGTGCTAAAAGAAACATGTGAAGATGGGAGAACGGAAAGTGATGATCCTGACTGTGTGGCAGTGTCAGAGGGAAAAGATGTGTTGGCTTTGTTGATTTTGTTTGTGTGTCAGGATTCCCACCTTCCTTCTTCCTGATGAGCGCTGCTCATGGATTCTTCAAGGTCTTCTCATTACTAGTGTCATGGATTGAATCATGTCCCAAAAAAATGTGTGTATCAGTCTGGTTGGGCCATGATTCCCAGTATTGTGTGACTGTTCTCTATTTCGTGATTGTAATTTTATGTTGAGAGGATTAGGGTGGGATTGTAACACCACCCTTACTCAGATTACCTCCCTAATCCAACATAAAGGGAGTTTCCCTGGAGTGTGGCCTGCACCACCTTTTTATCTTTGAAGAGATAAAAGGAAAGGAAAGCAAGCAGAGAGTTGGGAATCTCAAAGCACCAAGAAAGCAGCACCGGGAACAGAACATGTCCTTTGGACCTGAGATTTCTGAGCTAAGATGCTCTTAGACCAAGGGAAAACTGATGCATCACAAGGACTTTTCTCCAGAGCTGGCGGAGAGAGAAAGCCTTCCCCTGGAGCTGGCACCCTGAATTTGGACTTCCAGCCTACTGGAATGTGAGAGAGTAAACTTCTCTTTGTTAAAGCCATCCACTTGTGGTATTTCTATTACAGCAGCACTAGATGACCAAGACAGGAATATGGCGAGAGCACAGTGAAGGGCTACAAGGGCACTTATGTTAAGAAGTCATATTGTTACTGAGTTGCATCTTACCTCTCAGGCACCTTGCAGAGCTGTAAAGAGCTGGGAGTGAATGGACTCCCATCTAAGGATTAACTGGTAAGAGCTTAAAGTGGGAGATGCCTAACCTTCATGATTCAATAAGGACTGACTAAAAATTAACTTTTAAATTAGATATAATATGTCAAGTAAAATGAGTGGTGTGACAAATCTGAACACCTATTTTTTTTTTTTTTTTTGTCTTTATTCCTGTGTTGTAATTGCTGGATAATGGGAGAAGGCACATGAAAGTAGTTTTAACTAGGGTGAAATAGAGGCAATATTTTAAAAGAGAGGCCTTCTTGTCCACACGTCTTCCCTGTCTTTTCCTACAATTTCAGGGTCATTTCTAATCCTCACCACATCTAAGGCTCTCTATCCCCTACTCTTACATGACCTGTTGTAAAGAATCTGTGTGAGCTGATATACTGGTTCTCAATCACTTCAAGTTCTTCATATTCAAACCTCCCATATAGTATTATTTTCATTTTTAAACACTTCTCAAAAAGGACAATGGGCATAAAAGTAGTAAAAGACATAAAAGGAATAAATCAGTAATATTGGAATTTCAAGAAGGGCACTAAAAGAGATAGTTTTTCATGGAATATTTCTGTGGTATATTTCATGTTATGTATTCTATTTTTACCCCATTTTCTATCATGTACTCCATCTACTGATAGCCACAGTAATTACCCTATATCCACCACCATTTATAAAACACGGCACAAGGAAGCTCTTCCCCCATGGTGCTCATGGCTAAGGAGATGAACCACAGGTATGGGCCACTCCCGATATGATGTTCTGAGAGAGAACAAAACATATATGTAGAGGCGTGGTTTGAGGTTTGTTGAATATGAGAGAAAAATGACCCAAAGTATGTAAAATGGTAGTTTATTGTTTATAAAGGAAGATGAGTTACCTGGCAAAAAGAAAATGCAGCTGGTGTTGGGAAGGAGACTGAACAGAAGATAAGAAACAGCCTAATACAGGAGGAAGAACTAAATAGGAGTGACTCTTAACTGTCTTCATTACTCAGCAACTGGTTTTAACATCAGCTGTGTGCCTGACCCTGTACCAGGAGGTTTTTGATATCTTGTTTGTATAGACAAGAGGAGAAAATATTCTCAAGTATTTCCCTTAGTCATTTGACTTCAGTGAAAAACAGAGGTTTAGGAAAACTACAGATCCTACAAATTAGTTAGAGCTAGAAAGACCAAGTTTTCACTCCCTTATATGAGTGTTTAGATAACTGTCTTAGTCATCTAGTGCTGCCATAACAGAAATACCACAAGTGGATGGCTTTAACAAAGAGAAATTTATTCGCTCACAGTCTAGTAGGTTACAAGTCCAAATTCAGGGTGTCACTTCTGGGGGAAGTCTTTCTCTCTTTATCGTCTCTGGAAGAAAGTCCTTGTCCTCAATCTTCCCCTGGTCCAAGAGCTTCCAGGGCACAGGGACCCTGGGGCCAAAGGAAGAGTTCTGCTACTGGTGCTGCTTTCTTGGTGGTATGAGGTCTCCAACTGTCTGCTTGCTTCCCTTTATCTCTTGAGAGATGAAAAGGTAGTGCAGACTGCACCCCAGGGAAATTCCCTTTACCTTGGATCAGGGAGGTGACCTGAGTAAGGGTGGTGTTACAATCCCACCCTAATCCTCTCAACATAAAATTACAATCACCAAATGAAGGAAAACCACACAATACTGGGAATGGTGGCTTAACCAAGTTGATACCCACATTTTTTGGGAGACATAATTCAATCCATGACAGATATGAAGCACACTTAGTCTCTACTGCACCCTGAAGTCAGAACAGGGCTACAGCTGTATTTAGCTGAAGCTGATCTGAAGGTAATGTAGACAGTATTAACTGTGAATATGTTATCATTTTGGCCCACACATGCTTCCCCCTTCATTTAGCCTTTCAAATCCTGATCCTACTGAGTCTCAAAAGGGACTCCATGACTGGCAGAAAATAAAGTTGTATTTCATCCATGATATTTCACCACAACCCTTTCAGTGGCCAATATTATCCACATCCTACAGATGAAGAAATGTGAGGCTCTGAGAGGGTAAGGAGCTTGCTCAAGGCCACAGAAGGTAAAGAGACATGGATTCAGAGCTGAGGCTGCTGGGCTCTGAAGCTCTTGCTTCTTCTAGGATGTGAATTTGCCAATTATTTGTGAGAAAACACAAGCTATTCCAGAGATGTGTGGGGTTGTGTGTGTGTGGGAGGGGAAGGTAAGAGGATCACAGAAATCATAGCCTGAGTCTTCTCTCCATGAAACAGATCACCTTTTTCAGCAGAGGAAAGAGTAATAGTCACCCTTGAGATCCTAGCATACGGCAAAGATGGCACTTCATACATGTTTGTTAGAGTAAAAGGCAGATGTCAATTTTGTGATGCATATCTTGTGTTTGCTCATCAAAGGTAAACAGATAGCTTCATGAAGCATTTTCTGATGCCTCAGAATTTGAATTTGAACGTCTACTTTGAAGCATGTAGATGTTTTCTGAGCATGATCATGGTTAAAGGTGAGAAAGTGAGGGGTGATGGTGGAGCTATCATGATAGGGCAGAAAAGCAGAAACTGTTGAAACGGAGATCAGGTACTGAGATGAATGAGTTTCCTAGAAAATAGATGCAACTATCTGAACAATATATGAAAAGCATTTCTGGAAATAGTTATTTCTATTTTTTTGGTTCTTTGTCAAGAGTGGAACTTGGAAAATAGGCAGTCTTCTTTCCTCTGTGTCAGTTCTCAGATGAGCCAAGGAGCTCTATTTCTGCTCCAAACCCCACCTGCCTCTTCTATCTCCTACGTACTCTTGTTTTTGTTTACTGAAATTAAATAAAATTTATTCAATAGGCAGGCATGCAGTCATAATAACAATGTTTACAATTTTTTTTAATGTAAACTATTTCTATTTCACTCAGTATTTCTCAAGGTGAAAGAGCTGAAGAAAAATTTCAAGCCTCGAGTTGCAATACAGAAGGATTCTACTGGGAAAATGTTAAATGAACCAGGAAGAATCAAAAGAAGATGGAAAGAATACACAGAGGCACTATACCAAAAAGCATTGGTCAACGTTCAACCATTACTGGAGGTAACAAATGATCTGGAACTGAGAGTACTGAAGGAAGAAGTCCAAGCTGCACTGAAGGCACTGGTGAAAAACAAAGCTACAGGAATTTACGGACTACCAATTGAGATGTTTCACTGAAGAAGGCAGTGCAAGAAATTTGGAAGACAGCTCCCTGGCCAGCCAGCTGGGACAGATCCACATTTATGCCTAATCTAAGAAAAGTGATTCAGCTGAATGTGGAAATTATCTAACAGTACCATTAATATCACATGCCAGCAAAATTTTGCTGAAGATTATTCAAAAGCAGCTGCAGCAGTATATCGACAGGGAACTGCCAGAAATTCAAACCAGATTTAGAAGAGGATGTGGAACGGGGATTATCATTGATGATGTCAGATGGATCCTAGCTGAGAGCAGAGAATATCAGAAAGTGTTTACCTGTGTTTTATTAACTATGTTAAGGCATTCGACTGTGTGGATCATAACAAATTTTGGACAACATGGCGGAGAATG
This sequence comes from Elephas maximus indicus, assembly GCF_024166365.1. NCBI lineage: Eukaryota > Metazoa > Chordata > Mammalia > Proboscidea > Elephantidae > Elephas > Elephas maximus. The sequence continues at coordinate 5,862,308 of NC_064826.1, forward strand.
GGAATTCTGGAACACTTAACTATGCTCATGACGAATCTGTACATGGATCAAGAGGCAACCTTTCGAACAGAACAAGGGAATACTGTAAGGTTTAAAGTCAGGAAAGGTGTGCATCAGGGTTGTATCCTTTCACCATACCTAGTCAATCTGTATGCTGAGCAAATAATGTGAGAGGCTGGACTATATGAAGAAGAGCGAGACATCAGGATGGGAGGCAGACTCATAAACAACCTGTGCTATGCAGATGACACAACCTTACTTGGTGAAAGTGAAGAGGACTTGAAGCTTCACTTATTGATGAAGATCAAAGACCACAGCCTTCAGAAAGGATTACACCTTAACATAAAGAAAACAAAAATTCTCACAACTGAACCAGTAAACAACAACAACAATGGAGAAAAGACTGAGGTTGTCAACGGTTTCATTTTACTTGGATCCACAATCAACACCCATAGAAGCAGCAGTCAAGAAATCAAAAGATGCATTTTATTGGGCAAATTGGCTGCAAAAGACTTCTTTAAAATGTTGAAAAGCAAAGATGTCACCTTGAGGACTAAGGTGCACCTGATCCAAGCCGGGGCGTTTTCAATCACCTCATGTACATGTGAAAGCTGGACAATGAATAAGGAAGACTGAAGAAGAATTGACAGGTCTGAATTGTGGTGTTGGCAAAGGATATTGAATATACCATGAGCTTCCAAAAGAACCAAAAGAAATATATCTTGGAAGAAGTACTACCGGAATGCTCCTTAGAAGCAAGGATGGTAAGGCTACATCTCACATACTGTGGACATGTTATCAGAAAGGGTCAGTCCCTGGAGAAGGACATCATGCTTGGTACACTGGAGGGTCAGTGAAAAAGAGGAAGACCCCCAATGAGATGAACTAACACAGTGGCTGCATGAATGGGCTCAAGCACAGCAACAACTGTGAGAATGGTGCAGGACCGGACAGAGTTTTGTTCTGTTGTACATAGGGTCGCTGAGTCAGAGCTGAATCAATGGCACCTAACAACAACACCAATTTCTGCTTGATGTTCCCTAGAATTTGAGATGTGCTGGTGAATATGCAGAGGTGATAAAATTTTATTTCTTTATCTGTAGGCTTCCACTAGCCTCCCTGAGATTACATCAGATCCTTATCAAGCTACCGTCCTGTCTTCCTGGTGCAGGGTAGATGTAATTCATATAGGGATCAAGCCCATCATCTGGACCTAATGAAGATCTGAACTACCTGGAAAAGGCTGGCTGGGCATACCCGACATGCTTTCTCAAGGTTCTCTGATTCAACAACTACTGTTATTTCTCATTCTCTCTGCAGATTAATAATCCTCTCATTTTCTAACGTGAAAAAAAAAACAGATGTGGAGGAGTGATTTATTCTCCTTGGCCTGTCCAGTGACTGGGGCACTCAGGTGTCACCCTTTGTTCTATTTTTTATCATGTACCTGGAGACAGTGCTGGGAAACTTTCTCATTGTTCTTCTGATAAAACTAGACAGCTGACTCCACATGTCCACATGTTTCTTCCTCACCAAACTTTCCCTTGTAGATATCTCTTATGCCAGGAGCATAGTCCCTCAGGTATTGGTGCATTTTCCTATGGAACATAAAGTAATCGCCTACCTGAGCTGTGCAGCCCAACTGTTTTTCTCCCTGGGGTTTGGTGGGATTGAGTTTATTCTACTGGCAGTGGTGGCATATGACTTCTATGTGATACTCGGCCATCATGCAGAGAGGGCTATGCACAAGGTTGCCCTTCTCATCCTGGGTCAGTGGTTCCATCAACTATCTCTTGCATACTGCCATCACCTTTAAGCTTCCCATGTGCACAAACAAGCTTATTGATCTCATATCCTGTGACTCCTAGCTATGCTCAGGCTGGCCTGTGTAGACATATCCTCCAAGGAGGTTGCAGTCTTGATTTCTGACTTCGTCCTGCCGATGATATCCTACTGCCTGGCTCTCTTGTCATATATTCAGATCATCTCCATCATCCTAAAGATTCAATCTGCAAAGGGGAGGAGAAAAGTCTTCCACACATGTGCCTCTTACCTCACGGTGGTGGTCCTGTGCTATGGCATGGCCATTTTCACTTACATCCAGACCTACTCTTCAGTGCCATTTTAACACCCATGCTGAATTCCATGATTCATAGTCTAAGGAAAAAGGAGGTGAAGGGTGCCTGGCAGAAGCTCTTAGGACAATTCTCTGGGTTAACCTCAAAACTCGCAACTTGATGAATCATGAGCTTCACACAGAAAAGAGCTTTGCCTCTATTTCCCACCCAACTCAGATATGACAGGTATAGAGTACATCATCCTGGCAGCCATTAAGGAGATGAGGAAATGGTAATGTTAGGTAGGAGGCTGGGTGGTTGTGTTGTGATGTAGAATATGGGGGATTATTTAAGCTAGAACATCATGTTCTGTGAAGTTAAGCACTCTGTATTAGACCTTCACACGCTTACTCAATCTCCGCTCCTGTGGACCGAGTGTATGGAAGCATACAAAGAGTTTTACTGTCTTGAATTGTCACATTATTTGTAATCATGGACCTATTCATGGATCTAGCCTTTGGCCACTAGTTTGTATTCATCCACATTTTGAAAGCATTAATGGGGCTTCCATTGGAAACAAAATGCATTTGCACACCTGACACTCATTTAAAATAATGATGATGTATGTATGCCCGGCCAGTAATTGTGTGAGTCACAATTCTGAGATAATATGAGGGAAGTATTGTGGCCAAAGCTGATCAAAGTGTTTTTATGTAGGAACTACTACATGAGGTTGTTTTGAGTTATTAAGTTTTATCAGTGGAGGAACATCAGTGAAATATCTCATTTTACCTTGATAAAAATATAGCCGTACATTGTACACAGTGGCACTATTGGCCAAGGAAAAGCTGATTTCCAGTCACTGTTAAGTAGTAGATGAATAGACTGAGAACAAAATTATTGCATATATGTGAGTCACATCCAAAATGTTAAAACTGTCGTATCTTTGGAAAATCAGCAAACCATTTCTCTGAAAACTTGGAGAGAAAATATGAAAATGAACAATGAGGTAAATAAAATACCAAGGACATAGTTAATGTAAGAAGTGATGTACCCCTCTGACAAGTCAATGAAATATATGACTTTAAATATGCACTTCGGGGAATCAGGATGGATCAGCCAGCTGTGCAGGTGGTACCTTCAAGTTTCTATTTTAAGAGGCTTCTAGTATCTTCTAGGATCCCTGGTGGTGCAATGGTTAAGCACTTAGCTTCTCACCAAAAGTTTGGGGGTGCAAAGCAACTAGCAGCTCCATGGGAGACCCAGTGACCTTCTCCTGTTAAGATTACAGCCAAGGAAACTCTATGAAGCAGTTCTACTCTGTCACATGGGTTTGCTGTGAGTTAAATTTGACTCAACGACACCTAAGAACAACAACGCTATCTTCTAGCACTGTCTCCTCCATTCCCTTCAACAGACAGCAAGACCTTGCTTCAACTTTGTAAATCTTATTTATGAAAAACAAAAGCCTAAATGAGGTAAAGGAAGGAGAAGGAATTATAGACAGGAATAGAAAAGGGAAAGGATGGCAGGGGCCCATCTTCTCACCCTCTTCCAGGAGTCTCAGAGAGAATGCTCATTTATTCCCTTTGCCTCTTCTTTCATTCAGCTGAATTATAGTTTTTCTATTTGTCAGCAATCACAGTATCACAAAATCTCAGGGTTCAGACTGACTTAAAGGCTCACGTAAGTCATATCCATTTGACAAACAGCTGATGCTAGAAGCCCATAGCTCACATTCAGCTGAACACCTTTTTTTTCCTAATTGTACTTTAAATGAAGTTTTACAGACCAAACTAGTTTCTCATTAAACAGTACACTTATTGTTTTACGACATTGGCTAACAACCCCACAACATGTCAACACTCTCCGTTCTCCACCTTGGGTTCCCTTTTACCAACTTTCCTGTTCCTTCCTATCTTCTAGTCCTTGCCTCTGGGCTGGCATGCCCTTTTAGTCTTGTTTTGTTTTGTGGGCCTGTCTAATCTTTGGCTGAAGGGTGAATCTTGCGAGTGACTTCATTACTGAGCTAAAAAGGTGTCTGCAGGCTGTACTCACAGGATTTCTCCAGTCTCTGTCAGATTGGTAAGTCTGGTCTTTTTTTGTGAGTTAGAATTTTGTCCTACATTTTCCTATGGCTCTGTCTGGGACCCTCTATTATCATCCCTGACAGAGCAGTCAGTGGTGGTAGCCAGGCACCATCTAGTTGTACCGGACTCAGTCTGGCGGAGGCTGTGATAGCTGTGGTCTATTAGTCCTTTGGACTAATCTTTTCCCTGTGTCTTTAGTTTTTTTCATTCTCCCTTGCTCCCGAAGGGGTGAGACTAGTATTGTACCTTAGATGGCCACTCACAGGCTTTTAAGACCCCAGACACTACTTACCAAAGTGGAATGTAGAACATTTTCTTTAACGTAACTATGTTATGTCAACTGAGCCAAATGTTCCCTGAAACCATGGTCCCCACAGCCCTCAGCCCAGCAATTTGGTCCCTCAGGGAGCTTGGGCTTCCATGACCTTGCCTTGTACAAGTTGTTGAACACCTGTTTTTGGACAGCCCATGAGTTAAGAATTTTAAACAAATTTTTAAATGGTTTAAAACACCAAAAAAAAAAAAAAAGTATAAAATTTCATGCATGTGAAAATTATATAAGATTCAAATTTGAGTGCCTCTAAATAAAGTTTTATTGGTACATAGTCACACTCATTTGTTTATGTATTATCTATGGCTGTTTTGGGGTTCCTGGATGGCACAACTAGTTAAGTGCTCAACTACTAGCCAAAAGGTTGGCTGTTCAAACATACCCAGAGATTTCGTGGAAGACAAATCTGGGAATCTGCTTCTAAAAGGTCACAGCCTTAAATACCTTATGGAGGAGCCCTGTTCTGACACACATGGGTCACCATGAGCTGGAATTGTCTCGGAACCAAGTAGTTTCTTTTGTGTGTGTGTGTGTGTGGTTGTTTCATTTTGGTGTATTTTGGTTTGACTGTTTTAGTGCTAAAATAGCAGTGCTGAGTGACAAGGGCTACACAGCCCACGAAGCCTAAAATATTTACTTTCTGATCTGTTACAGAAACAGTTGCCAATCTCTGCTGTTAATTTGTAAGTACCCTGAGGTAGTGGTCGTCTCTAAATACAGCTTCGATTACCACTATGGGCTGTTTGCCAGTGCCGCAGGGGATATTGGACATAGGTGGAGAATTATAACACAAGTCATGCACAGAGGAAACCTGGGAAATTCAAAGCAGGAAAGAATATTTTCAGTGAAGTTTTCTAAGAGGAGATGAAATGGCTCTACTTAGGTTTGGATTTCATTTCTCATAGTTATTCAGCTTCATCTGTCCAGTGTCTGGTCTTTATCTGGGAGTTCCTGGATTGTGCAAACAGCTGAACACCCAGCTACTAACTGAAAGTTAGGCAGTTTGAATCCACTCAGAGGCACCTCGGGAGAAAGATCTAGTGATGTTCTTCAAAAAAATCAGCCATTGAAAACCCTACGGAGCACAGGTCTGCACACATGGGGCAGACATACATTAGAATAGACTCGACAGCAATTGGTTTTATTTTTGGCCCAGGATGTAAGCACTCCTTACCAATGGTGAGTCTGGGAGGTGAACTGTGTGTAGAGCATCACCTTGGTTATCTGCTGAGCACTAATCGGGTGACTGGTGGTACTTCTTAGGCCTTGGAGAATTTGCCTACAATGATAGTCCCTTTCAGCCCAGTCCCCTGTGTCCACACTGAAGCTTTCACTCTGTAGGTCCACATCTGGTTGCTCTCCCATTCAGCCCACTGAAACACAGCACTGTGAAACTGTAAACCTGTCTCTGACAGTACAGGTGCGCTTTGTCATTTTACTTGTGCAATGAGGTTTGTTATTCAGCCAGAACAACCATTGGTTTACTGCTCTCAGTAAAATCGGTTCTACAATCTTAAGTTTTTTTTTTTTCTGCCATTTCAGAGAAAATTTCTCTCATCACTTGTGTGCACACTATCCCTTGAGTTTCTGGAGTTGCCTAAGTTTTCTTTATCAAAGTACAGTAGGATAATAACATAATCTGTTAAACCTGGACAAGTTACAAAGCCTGTGTAAGACTCAGATTTTTCTTCTACAGTTTGTAAAGAAGAATGTTAGCTGATTATGAGAACTCTGGAGGGTTTAAATGAAATATGATATATGATATATGAAGTACTTTGTACCATGTCTGACACACAGAAAACATTCCATCTCTGTTACCTATCATAGTAATTATTTTCTGATAGTCTTTCTCATTTCCCCACACCCCCTGCCCTCCCTATGCTCTATGTTTCTGGCCAGCTTGCTGGTCTACTCAAAAGAGTCTAAGGTTCCAGAAAGAATGATGAGGGGCAGTAGAATTTCTAGAAAATAGTGCTCCAATATTTCTGTAACAAGGAGCAGATTTTATCTCATGTTTTCTCAAAGGGGAGATAGGGCTTCTGCTATGGGTGGATTTGTATCCCCCAAAAATACATGCTCAGATCCTAACCCCTGATATCTCTGAATGTGACCTTATTTGTAAATTGCCTTTGCAGATGTAATTAGTCCAGTTAAAACAAGATCCAATATGACTGATGTTGATGTTGTTGTTAGGTGCCGTTCAGTCAGTTCCAACTCATAGCGACCCTATGTACCACAGAACAAAACACTGCTCAGTTCTGCGCCATGCTCACAACTGTTGCTATGCTTGACTCCACTGTTGCTGCCTCTGTGTCAATCCATCTCATTGAGGGTCTCCCTCGTTTCCATTGACCCCATACTTTACCAAGCGTGATGTCCTTCTCGAGGGACTGATACCTCTTGACAACATGTCCGAATTATGCAAGAAGTAGTTTCGCCATCCTTGCTTCTAAGGAGCATTCTGGCTGTACTTCTTCCAAGACAGATTTGTTCATTCTTTTGGCAGCACATGACATATTCAATATTCTTCTCCAACACCACAATTCAAAGGCGTCAACTCTTCTTCAGTCTTCCTTATTCATTGTCCAGCTTTCACATGCATATGATGTGATTGAAAATACCATGGCTTGGGTCAGGCACACCTTAGTCTTCAAGGTAACATGTTTGCTTTTCAACACTTTAATGAGGTCCTCTGCAGCAGAGTTGCCCAATGCAATGCATCTTTTGATTTCTTCACTGTTGCTTCTATGGATGTTGATTGTGGATCCAAGTAAAATGAAATCCTTGACAATTCAATCTTTTCTCCATTTATCATGATGCGGCTTATTGGTCCAGTTGTGAGGATGTTTGTTTTCTTTATGTTGAGGTGCAATCCATACTGAAGGCTGTGGTCTTTGATCTTCATCAGTAAGTGCTTCAAGGCCTCTTCACTTTCAGCAAGCAAGGTTGCGTCATTGGCATAATGCAGGCTGTTAATGAGTCTTCCTCCAATCCTGATGCCTCTTGCTTTTTCATATAGTCCAGCTTCTTGGATTATTTCCTCAGAACACAGACTGAATAGGTATGGTGAAAGGATACAACTCTGACCCACACCTTTTCTAACTTTAAATTATTCAGTATCCTGTTGTTCTTTTTGAACAACTGCCTCTTTATCTATGTACAGGTTTCTCCTGAGCACAATTAAGCATGCTGGAATTCCCAGTCTTCGCAGTTATTCATATTTTGTTATGATCCACACAATCAAATGCCTTTGCATAGTCAATAAAACACAGGTAAACATTTCTGGTATTCTCTACTTTCAGCCAGAATCCATCTGACATCAGCAATGATACACCTGGTTCCATGGCCTCTTCTGAGTCTGGCTTGAATTTCTGGCATTTTCCTGTGGATGTACTGCTGCAGTCACTTTTGAATGATCTCCAGTAAAATTTTTCTTGTGCGTGATATTAATGATATTGTTTGGTAATTTCTGCATTCGCTTAGGTGACCTTTCTTGGGAATACGCATAAATATTGATCTCTTTCAGTCGGTTGACCAGGCAGCTGGCTTCCAAATTTCTTGGCACAGACAAGTGGGCATTTCTAGCACTGTAGCTGTTTGTTGAAACATCTCAATTGACATTCCATCAGTTCCTGGAGCCTTGTTTTTTGCCAGTGCCTTCAGAGCAGCTTGGACTTCTCCCTTCACTACCATCAGTTCCCGATCATATGCTACCTCCTGACATGGTTGAATGTCAACAGTTCCTCTGTGTATTCCTTTCATCTTCCTTTGATGCTTCCTGAATCGTTTAATATTTTCCCCATAGAATCCTTCACTATTGCAACTTGAGGTTTAGATTTTTTCTTCAGTTCTTTCAGCTTGAGAAATGCCGAGCGTGTTCTTCCCGTTCTGTTTTCTATCTCTAGGTCTTTGCACATTTCATCATATATAGAAAGAAAAATAATAATGCTAGCTTCCCCTACCTTGCTGGAATAAAATGAGCAGAGCTATAACAAAGTTTATTGAATATGTGAGCTAATAATAGACAGGACATGATACATGTTAAAAAGTTTAAATTTTGAACGCTGTTATTTGAATTTAGCTTTCAAGCCAAACCCACTGCTGTTGGAAAAAGGTTACAGAAGCATATCAAACACTCCCTAAGTAGTCTGTAGAGAACTTATCTCTGGGGGAAAAGAAGCTGCTTTCTCAAACATCACATCCTCCCCAGCCCTCCTCTTGTCCTGGGGCAATGCTGGCCCACTGTCCTGGAGGTAAGTACTCATCTTCAGAGGCACCCTGGAGCTTACTTAGGACCATGAGCCATGACACCAGGGTTTCTGTAGTCCTAGCCTTTTCCTACACTCTTAGGCTCAGGTGACAAATATACTGGGTTTGGTTACTGAGACGAATGTCCATTTGGTTATAGGAAAATACAGTTTGGATAGCAAAGCCCAGGATGTACTTTCAGACACCTCCAAGAAGAGCACACCTGGCATGGTGCTCTGGCTGCTGCCACTGGGATCCCAGGGACAGCTGCTCAAGGCTGTATTCCCTGAACCTCACTTCTCCCCACAGTACCCCACCTCTCCCCACAGCACTGGCTTCTCAATATAGCACCCCACCTCTCTCCACAGCACTCCACAGCACCCCACTGCTCCCCCAAACATCCTTCTGCTCCCCAGGGCACTCTACTGCTACCCACAGCACCTCACTTCTCCCTGATGCACCCCACTCCTCCACACAGCACCCCACACTCCCTATAGCACCCTACTTCTCCCATAGCACTTACCAGTTCCTTGAAAACTGGGCAGGAGAACAGGTTTGTGCTGACAGGCTCATTTGTCTATGATAATCAGGAGAAAAGATCATCTGAATAACTGCCTTTAAGCTTTCTTTGGCTCCAAGCAGTGTGTGTGTGTGTATAAAGAAGTGGGGGTGGGGGTGAAGAAAGTAATGTAGCCAATGAACATTTTTGGGAAACCTCAAGTTTTCCATGTTGACTTAGTTTTATTTTGAGAAGTACACTTGTGATGTGTGACTATAGAAAGCTTAAATCACAGTTTCAAGAAGAGAAGATGGGACAGGAATACTGTTTATCTTTGCTATTATTCTCTGTTTTTACACTACCACCTTTGACAATTTTTTAATATTTTATTGCATTTTTGGTGGAAGTATACATGACTGTTAACCAAAAGGTCAGCGTTCAAATCCACCAGCAGCTCTCTGGAAATCTCATGGCACAGTTCTACTCTGTCCTATACCAAAAAAAAAAACCAAACCCATTGCCATTGAGTTAATCCCGGCTAATAGCTACCCTACAGGACTGAGTAGAACTGCCCCACAAATTTTCCAAGAAGCAGCTGGAGGATTTGAACTGTCTACCTTTTGGTTAGCAGCTGTAGCACTTAACCACTATGCCACCAGGGTTTCCACTCTGTCCTACAGGGTCGCTGTAAGTCAGAATCAGCTCTACCGCAATGGGTGTTTTTTTTTTTTTTTTTTTTTAATACACAGTAAAATATTCCCATTCAACAATTTCAACACATAAAGTTCAGTTTCTGTCAACATTCTCTTTATTTCTGTTCTGGCTGTTTCATTCCAATTAATTTAGTCTCACTGCCCCCTAACCTTCTTATCCATGCTTTTGAGTAACTGTTGTCCATTTGGTCTCATAAGGATAATTTTTAAAAGGCACAGTTCTCAGAGGTGAAATTCTTTACTTCATGAGTTAACCATATTATACACTTTAACCTCATATTTACATATCACATATTAAAAAAAATTTTAGGCATTTTTTGTGTTATTTTCCTTTTTAATGCTTTTTGTTTTGCCTATCATCCTTTTTACTACTGATATTGCATCCCTCCCTACTCCATTTTCCTCTTCCTCCTCCTGTAATGAGTGAGGACAATGTGAAAGTATGATCCTGTAGACAGATATAGAACTCAGTGATGAGAGTTGAACTGGGAAATCCAAACTTACTGGCAATACCGCACATCCCCACCCAGGGAGAATCCCCACCCAGGGAGATGCACCTTAAAAAACTAAAATGATACAGAAGCATAGTAGGTTAGTCATGGGTACTTCTATTTTGTGATCAGTGCCTTTCTGGGTCTTTAAGACAGCCCAAAGAGCAGGGCTACTACATTTTCTTTGTCAAGGCCTTAGCTTATTGCTTTTATTTTTTAGTAAGTGAGAGATGGCAGAACTGCAAGAGTTTAGCATCAGTCAGGCAGGCTTTTCAACGTGTCTCATTGCTTGGTATTGAGAACACAGTAAGTCATCATCAGTCACCCCCTGCACTGTTTTCTTCAGTCCTCTGCTGGCAAGGTTCCTTGGCCTGAATTATTTCACATGTAAGAGCAGAACTGGAGATGACCACAGTCACCTTTCCAGCACTGGCTTGTAAGAGTGTCTGTTTGTGGTCAGGTTCCATGGCAGGTCCCAGATACTGGCTTTCCCCTTTGAGGGGAGTTGGCTCTCTCTTTTATATCTGAGTGGTTTGACTGATGCTTTTGTATGTCAACTTTTCCTTTTTTATCAGGGATAAAAGAGAAAGGTTTCCTCTTTCTCTGATAGAAATATTACAAAGGGATTTGTTAACCTTCTGAAGATATAGAGTAAGTTCTAAAGAACTAAAAAACACCATAGTTTTATTGCTTGTCTTTGTGTAACTTACACAAATTATCTCTTGAGTAGGAATAGTTTTCAAGTTTAATTTATTCATAGACTAGGGAAGGATTATGATATGAGAATAGCCATGGGCTCTTTGGCTACTGGCTAATTCAAGTGTCCCCACACCCTGAGTAACTAGAAGTTACCTACCCTCATTGTCACGGACACGCTAAGTACAAGAATAGTTTTTGTCATATTTTCCATGGTGCTGTAGCATTGAAAGCTACAAGCAGGTCACATCTGCTTGGGACAACTGTACATGGATTTCATTTCCTGTACTCACATGGCAGAGTAACCAGAGGGAGAGAATACACGGGAAATTGAGAGTGGGCTTGCTTCAGTCCATGAAGGTTTTGGAAATCCCTGTGTTTTTAAATAAGGTGCAAACACAAGATTACTAAGCATTCCAAAGACGAATTCCTTGGTATTAGAGCCCTGGTACCTCCTGAGTACACATCAGCAGGATGTGAAAGTTTGGGGCAGTCTCGATCAGACTAGACTATTACCTTCTAGTCATGTGGGTCTAGATAGAGGGTACACAGCACAAAGAAAGGAGATCACATTTCCTAAGTGAGAAAATGTCAGGTATTTGAGAAGGGGATGAGAGCAAGGGGAAGCAGGGAGGGAAATACCCAGACATCGGGTGGTCAATTTAATTCCAATTAGTTATTGTTCTATCAAACAAGGGTCTCCAAAACATAACTCATCACCCAGGATGCACACAAACAGATCGGTGGGGATGCATAGCCAGTTTCCATCACCTCTTTCTGACATTGTTAGATGCTGTTGCATCGGTTCCAACTCAGAGAGACCCTATGGAAATCAGAACTAAATAATGCCCAGTACAGAGCCATCATCACAATCATTGTTATGCTTGAACCCATTGTTGCAACTACTGTGTCAGTCCAACTCATTGAGCGTCTTCCTCTTTTTCGCTGACCCTCTATTTTACCAAACATGATGTCCTTCTCCTTGGACTGAACCCTCCTGATAACCTGTCCAAAGTATGTGAGACATAGTCTTGCCATCCTTGCTCCTAAGGAGCATTCTGGCTGTACTTCCTCCAAGGCAGATTTGCTCTTTCTTTTGGCAGTCCATGGTATACTCAATATTCTTCGCCAATACCACAATTCAAAGGTGTTCATTCTTCTTCAACCTTCGTTATTCATCGTCCAGGTTTTGTATGCATATGTGGTGACTGAAAGCACCATGGAAAAGTCTTATGGGTGGAGTTGGTCTTACACAGGGCTCAAAAAGAGGGGCAATGTGGTTCAGTGGTAGAATTCTCACCTTTCATGCAGGGAACCTCGGTTTGATTCCTGGCCAATGCACCTCAAGTGTAGCCACCACAAAGCTGTCCATGGAGGCTTATGTGTTGCTGTGATGTTGAACAAATTTCAGTGGAGCTCCTAGAGTAAGATGAACTAGGAAGAAAGTCCTGAAGATATACTTCTGAAATTCATCCAGTGAAAATCCTATGGATCACAACAGTCTGATTCACAACCCATCATGGGGATAGTGTAGGACCAAGCATCATTTTGTTCTGTCATGCACGGGGTCACCGTGAATCAGGGATTACTTGACAGCACCTAACAACAACAACAGTGCTCAGCACAAGAGGATGATCATCAGAGGGATGGAAAGAGGGAGTTCCAGATGGACTAACACCCTGAAGCCTGAAGGGAAGAAAGAATGGGTAGCTGGAGAGAGGCTTTCCTGGGCTGAAACAGAGAAGCTGAGCAGATGGCGGGGCCAGGGTGAAGGGCTCTTTAATGATGTGGTGCAAAAGAGACTGGACTATTTATACCGAGCTTGACCACGGAGGTAATCAACAGCCACTACAAGTCTCTGAAGGGACTGTAGACCAGATCATGTTTGGAAAGCACCATTTGGCTGCCTAGTCTGGAAAGACCTGGAGGACAAAAGCTGTCTGAGCCTAAGAGGCCTGGGAGGAAACAGGGCCACCACCCCTGGTCTGTGACCCAGGCTATGGGATGGTGGGAAGACCAGTTTCTGTGGAGACAATTTGGACTCATGGTGCCCCATGTGTGTCTGAGTAGAACTTGACTTTATAGGGTTTTCAATGGCTGATTTTCTGAAGGAGTTCACCAGGCCCTTCTTCCTAGTCTGTCTTAGCCTGGAAGCTCTGCTGAAACTTGTTCATCATCACAGCAACACACAAGCCTCCAATGGCAGACAGGTAGTAGCTGCGCAAGAGGTGCATTGGCCAGGAATGGAAACCAGGTTCTCTGCACAGAAGAGAGCAGTTCTACCAGTGAACTACCACTGTCCCTCCTTCTGAGCCCTCGGGGTGGACTCAAACCTCTAAGCTTTCAGTTAGCAGCAGAGCACATGAACTGTTAGCACCACCCTCTGAAAGGAAGACAGAGGGAGGGAAAGGGATAATTTGGGTCCTGAAGGGATGTGAGAGGAAGAAAGGGGAGAGAGAGAGAAGGATGGGTTCACATCTTACGCCTCCTCATTTTTCATGGGATCGTTTAGCCTGGCACTGGCTCCTAATCTGAGCCCTCAGGAGGGACTTACCTTCTGTTCAGGCCCCCACAGCCTATGGCCCCAAAGCCCTGCAGCTTGTTCTTCGGGGCCCTCTTGAGCCTGGGTCTGCTGAGCAGCAGGATGGTGGAGTGCAGGGAGATGCCAACGTAGGTCACCACCTGCCAGGCCCAGTACCAAAGTAGTTGCAGTGTTGCAGTCATCCTGATCACAGTTAGGGTCAGGAAGTAAGATGTGTAGAAGACAAGGAAGAAATGCAATGATCTGAGGGTCATGATATGTGTTTGGGTGCTGGGTTGTTGAGGCCTAGGCCTGCTGCCCTGCATCTGACCCAGGTGCCTGGTCAGTGAGAACATAAGCAGGGCAGTGGATACCAGGAAGAGCAGAAAGGGTACCAAGAGCACCAGCATCTCATGGAACAGGAAGAAGTTCAAACAGAAGATCCTCACCTAATCAGCCCAGCTACTGTTGGTGTGGCGAGACTGGGAGGCCAATGTCTGAGTTGCAAAGGCATGCACAATGACCAAGCGCATGGCTGTCCAATGACCAAGCGGATGGTGGTCAGGATAGATATGGCCAGGGAGCCCAGCAGCAGCCTGGGCCCACTAAAATTATCCCTTGAAGTCTCTTTAAACCAAATAGTAAAAAAAAAGTTTAGCTTAATTAGTAAAGAATGTTTGCCTCAGCATTGTACTCTTTTAAGTTCTATTTCTATGGAATCAAATTGACTGCAGAAACTCAAAAGATTAGATAGAAAGCTTAGTGGACAGTGAGTTTATGTTAATGGAAGAGGAACAATTTGGGAAACATGGGTGAGAATGTTTTTCCCAACTCAAAGAATGTAGTCAATGTCACTGAATTGTACGTGTAGAAGCTATCGAACTGGTGTATGTTCTATGGTGTGTATTTTCAACAGCAAAAACAAAATAAATTGTTATTAAAATTAAAAAATAATTCATCAGCTCCTAAGAAGTTTCTGAAGAAATGAGAGGGAGAGAGGGAGGAGTTGTGATGAGAAGAGAAAAAGAAGAGAAACTGGGAGGTCAGATGCTGACAGGGCCTCACATTAGGGGCTTGAAGGGCAGGAACAGGAGGGACTCGGGACAGAGCTGACCACAGGGAGGAATGCTCCATGAATGGGAAGCCCTGTCCTGTCACAATACTTAGGCTAGTAATCTGTTAGGACACTTTGCAAAGCACAAGAGGTTGCTCACACGTTGCATCTTCAGAGAGATGCTTCATCTTCTCCCAGGCTGGCATTCCGGAGTGGTGAGAATAGACATCTACGCCTTATTCCCAATCCTTGAACTAAAGTAAGCAGTCTCTCACCAGTGGTTATTATTTTAGCTGTAGGTTTTATGCTGAGGACTTTGCCCTCTTTTCCTAGCTTGCTGAGAGTTTTTATCATAAGTGAATGTTGAGTTTTTTGTTTGTTTTTGCTTTTGTTGAGAGGACCATTTTGTTTCACTTCTTTAGACTGTCGGCACTGTGAAATACATTGATTGAGTTTTGAATAATGAACCCAGACCACACTCCTGGACTAAACCCCTCTTGGTACTGATGTGTTACCATTTTTAATATTCTTTGATTGAATTTGTTAATGCGTTGTTAAGAATTTTTGTGTCTATATTCATGAGATTGTGGCTTATGATTTTTCCTTTCTTATAATGTTTTGTCTGATTTTGGTATCAGAGTAATTCCGGTCCCATCAAATGAGTTTCAAAGTGTTCTCTCTTCTCTTTATGGTGCATATACACTTAGGATAGTTATGTCTTCTTGGTGAATTGGCTCTTACCATTATTCTATATTCCCCTTTATCTCTGTTAATAGTCTTTGTTTGATATTAATAAAGCTATGCTTTCTTTTTTTTATATAATTTGAAGTTTTATTTAGTTTATTGATCCATGGAATTGGTAGCACAGTCCCTGTAACTAGGAAATATGTTCCCCCAAACTAAGAGGATAGGGGTTTATACTGATGTCTTAGGCTGCGTTCTCTAGAGAAGCAAAACCTCTGAAGCATATAAATATATATATAGAGAGAGAGAGAGACTCATATCAAGGAAATGACTTACATGGCTGTAGAGGCTGGAATGTCCCAAGTCCATGGGTCAGATCGGAGGCTTTTCCTGATGCACATAGTCACAGGTGCTGGTGAATCCAAGATTGGCAGGTCCATAGCCTCTGGCACATGGGCTATGGAGGTGGATAAATCCCAAGGTCTACTGGTAAACTGCTAGTTCAAGTCCCAAGAACCAGAGGTCAGATGAACAGGAGCCAGCTGCAGGACACAAAGCAAGCAAAAGCCAGCAAGCTTAGCCAAAAAGTCTACCTATGTTGGGTGTAGGTCACACCCCCAAGGAAACTTTCTTTCACTGATTAGCTGCTTATAATAGATCTCATCATGGAGATAATTACATTATATCAGATCTCATTATGGAGGCGATTACATCGTTACTTACACCATAACTGCCAAACCAATGGGAATCATGGTCCAGCCAATTTGGCACTCAACCGTCACAACAGAGAACAGAAAATGGGGGCAGGGGGTGGGGGAAACAGAGCAAAGCATTTTTTTTTTTTTATACTTTGAAGTTGCAGGTGATCTTTAAATCCCTGTGATGTATCAACACTCTCCCCTTCCACACTTCAATTCCCTGTTTCCATCCGTCTGTTTTTCCTGTCCTTTCCTGCCTTCCCATCACTGCTTTTGGGTGGGTGTTGACTTTTGGTCCCGTATACATGATTGACCTAAGAAGTACTTTTCCGATGTGTGATGTTTTTGTTTTATAAATATGTCTAATCTTTGGCTGAAGGATGAACTTCAGAAGTGGCTTCAGTTCTGAGTTAAAAGAGTGTCCAGGGGCTATAGTCTCAGGCGTCCTTCCATTCACTGTCAGACCAATAAGTCTGGTCCTTTTTTGTGTGTATGTGTGAAATTTAATTTTGTTCTACATTTTTCTTCCATTCTATCCAGAACCTTCTGTTGTGATCCCTGTTGACAGTGGTAGTTGGGGAAACATCTAGTTCTGGGCTCAGGCTGGTGGAGGCTGTGGTACTTGTGGTCCATGAGACCTTCAGATTAATATTTTCCTTGTATCTTTGGTTTTCTTCATTCTCTTTTTCTCCAGATAGGATGGGACCAGTAGATGTATCTTAAATGGCTGCTCACAAGCTTTTAAGACCCCAGATGCTACTCACCAAAGTTGGATATAAAACATTTTCTTTATGAATTTTGTTATGCCAATTGACCCATAGGTGACCCCCTCAACCATGGTCTCCAGACCTCAGCCCCAGTAACTCAATGCCTCATGGTGTTTGGATGTGTCTATGAAGCTTCTATGACTTGGCCTGGGTCAAGTTGTGCTGACTTCTCCTATATTGTACACTCTTTCCCTTCACCAGAGTTAACACTTATCTACTATCTAGTTCAAAAGTGGCTGCAGCAGTATACCTACAGGGAGCTGCCAGAAATTCGAGCTGGATTTAGAAGAGGGCATGGAACCAGGGATATTATTGCTGATGTCAGATGGATCCTGGCTGAAGGTAGACAATACCAGAAAGATGTTTACCTGTGTTTTATTGACTATGCAAAGGCATTTGACTGTGTGGAGCATGACAAATTATGGATAACATTGCAGAGAATAAGAATTCCAGAATACTTAATTGTGCTCATGAGGAATCTGCACACAGATCAAGATGCAGTCATTCAAACAGAACTAGGGAATACTGTATGGTTTAAAGTCAGGAAAGGTGTGTGTCAGGGTTGTATCCTTTCACTATACCTACTCTATCTTTATTCTGAGCAAATAATCCAAGAAACTGGACTATATGAAGAAGAACGGGGCATCAGGACTGCAGGAAGGTGCAGTAACAACTTGCATTATGCAGATGACACAACCTTGCTTGCTGAAAGTGAAGAGGATTTGAAGAACTTACTAATGAAGATCAAAGACCACAGCCTTCAATATGGATTACACCTCAACATAAAGAAAACAAAAATCCTCACAACTGGATCAATAAGCAACATCACGATAAATGGAGAAAAGATAGAAGTTGTCAAGGATTTCATTTTATTTGGATCCACAATCAACACCCATGGAAGCACAGTCAAGAAATCAAAAGAGGTATTGCATTGGGCAAATCTGCTGTAAAAGACCTCTTAAAGTGTTGAAAAGCAAAGATGTCACCTTGAGGACTAATGTGTGACTGACCCAAGCCATGCAGTTTTCAATCACCTCATATGCACGTGAAAGCTGGACAATGAATATGGAAGACCGAAGGAGAATTGACCTCTTTGAATTGTGGTGTTGGTGAAGAATATTGAATATACCATGGACTGCCAAAAGAACCAACAAAACTGTCTTGGAAGAAGTACAACCAGAAGGCTCTTTAGAAGCAAGGATGGCAAGACTTTGTCTCATATACTTCAGACATGTTATCAGGAGGGATCAGTCCCTGGTGAAGGACATCATTGCTTGGTAAAGCAGAGGATCAGCAAAAAAGGGGAAGACCCTCAAGGGCCTTCAGCAACACTTTTGAGGATGGCACAGGACCTGGCAGTGTTTTATTCTGTTGTTCATAGAGTCACCACAAGTTGGAATTGACTGGATGGCACTTAACAATAAGAACAAGTGTTGACCTATTTTTAATTCCATGATCTTTTTAGTTTTTGGTTTTATATTTAGGTCTTTGATCCATTTTTAATTAGCTTTTGTGTATAGTATGAGGAATGCATCCTGTTTCATTTTTGCAGATGGTCACCTAGTGTTGCCAGCACCATTTGTGAAGACTACCTTTTCCCCAGTTAACGGACTTTGTGTTTTGTCAAAGACCAGTTGGCTGTAGGTAGATGGATTACACCTGAGTTCTTGATTCTGTTCCTTTGGTTAATGTTTTGTTGTACAAGTACCAGTGTTTTGACTACCATAGCTGTATTGCAGGTTCTGAGTTCACGTAGTGGGAGACCTCCTACTTTGTTCTTTCTTTTCAATAATGCTTACTTATCCCATGCCTCTTTACTTTCCACATAAGGTTAATGATTAATTTTTCCATCTCATTAAAGAATTCTGTTGGTATTTGGATCAGGATTGCATTGTATTTTTAGATTGCTTTGGGTAGAATTGGCATTTTCACAATGTTGAGCCTAACTATCCATGAGCATGGCATGTTTTTCCATTTATGTAGGAGTCTTTTGGTTTCTTGCAGTAGTGTTTTGAAGTTTTCTTTGTATAGGTCTTTTGTGTTTCTGGTTGGATTTATTCCTAAGTATTTTGTATTTTTAGGGACAATCATTTAGACTGTTAATCTTTCTCCCAGCCTTCCCCAAAGGGACCTACAGCCTTTTACAATAGTGAATGTTCATGAGGGAAAAAGAAATAATCACACTTTTGGAAATTACTGGATACCTGTTCTGAATAGGTACTAATTCCAGGAGACCCAAAACTTCACTGTGGCCCACCAGTCAGTGTGGGGACATAAGGAGGTCAGGTTTTTAATGCGGTCTTGGCACAGGCTCATCTCACAGTAGGTCCAATGTATCCCTGGACCCGTCCTGTAGTGATTTCCCAAGTACTAGAAGGTATAGTTGGAATAGATATACTCAGTAACTGGCAGAACCCCCACATTGGATCTCTGACTTTTGAAATTAGGGATATTATGTAGGAAAAGCAAAGTGGAAGCCACTAGAACTGCACATAGCTAGGGGATTAGTAAACCAAAAGTAATACCACATTCCTGGAGGGTTTGCAGAGACTAATGCCACCATCAAGGACTTGAAGATTGCAAGGGTGTTTATTCCCACGACATCCCCATTCAACTCACCAACTTGGTCTGTGCAAAAAACAGCAGGATCTTGGAAATGACACTGGATTATAATAAACTTTACCAGGTGGTAACTCCAATTGCAGCTGCTGCTCCAGATGTGGTTTCATTGTTTGAGCAAATTAATGCATCTCCTGGTACCTGGCACGCAGCTATTGATCTGGCTGATGGCTTTTTCTCCATACGTGTTTCAAAGGACAAGAAGCAGTGTGCCTTCAGCTGATACAGCCAGGAACACACTTTCACTGTCCCACCTCAGAGGTATAACAACTCTCCAGCTCTACGTCATAATTTAATCTGCAGGGATCTTGATCACCTTTCCCTTCCACAAGATGTCATATGGTCCATTTTATTGATGTCATTATGCAGATTGGACATAGTAAAGAAGAAGCGTCAGTGACTGAACTTATTGGGAAAACATTTCTGTGCTAGTAAGTGGGAAATTAATTCTACAAAAATTCAGACAACTTCTCCTTCAGTGCTGTGGGGCATGTTGAGACATTCCTTCTTTAAAGTGAACAAAGAGTTACAGAATTGGCCCTTCCCACAATTAAAAAAGAGGCACAATGCCTGGTAGACCTCTTTGGATTTTGGAGGCAACATATCCCTCATTTGAGTAATATACTGTGGCCTATTTATCAAGTGACTAAAAAGCTGCTAACTTTGAGTGGGGCCCAGAACAAAACAATGCTCTGCAATAAGTTCAGGCTGCTGTGCAAGCCACTCTGCAAGTTGGGCCATATGAACAGGCTAACCCAATCGCTCTTGTAGTGTCAGTGACAGATAGAGATGCTGTTCGCTGTTTTGGGCAGCTCCTTCTTTGTGAATCACAGCATAGGTCCTTCAGATTTTGGACCAAAGGCCCACCATCCTCTCACATAACTACTCTCCTTTTGAGAAACAGCTTTTGTGCGCTACTGGGTCTTAGTAGAAACTGAATACTTACCCATGGGCCACCAAGTCACCACATGGCGAGAGCTGCCCATCATGCATTGAGTGCTGTCTGACCCACAGAGCTATAAAGTCAGATGTGAACAGCAGTCCTCCAAAATCAAATGGAAGTGGAATATACAAGTTCGGGCCCAAACAGGACACGAAGGCACAAGAAAGTTGCATGAGGAAGTGGTCCAAATGGCCATTTTCTCCACTCCTGTCACTTTACCTGCCCTCTCCCAATCTGTACCTATGACCTCATGGGAAGTTCCTTATGATCAGATCATTGAGGAAGAGAAAACTCATGCCTGGTTACAGATGGTTCTGTGAGATAAACAGGCACCGCCGAAAAGTGGACAGTAGCAGCACTACAGCTCGTTTGTGGGACCTCGCTGAAGGACAGCTGAAGGGAAATCCTCCAAAGGCGCAGAACTTCAAGAAGTTCTCCTCATTTTTCACTTTGCTTGGAAGGAGAAATGTCCAGATGTAGGAATGTCTACTGATTCATGGGCTGTGGCCAATGGTTTGGGTGGATGGCCGTGGACTTAGAAGAAACATGATTGGAAAATTGGAGACAAGGAAGTATGGGAAAGAGGCATGTGGGGGCCTCTCTGTATGGGCCAAAGAATTAAAGACATTTGTGTCTCATGTGAATGCTCACCAAAGGGTGAGCTCAGCAGAGGAGGGTTTTAACAGTCAAGTGGATAGGATGATGCACTCTGTGGATACCAGTCATTCTCCTTCCCTAGCCACTCCCATCATTGCCCAATAGCCTCATGAACAAAGTGACCATGGTCGCAGGGATGGTAGTTATGCATGGGCTCAGCATCATGGACTTCCACTCACCAAGGCCAACTTGGCTAAAGCCACTGGGGAGTGCCCAATCTGCCTGCAGCAACAACCAACACTGAGTCCCCAATATAGCACCGTTCCTCAGGTCGATCAGCCAGCAACCTTGATGCAGGTTGATTATGTTGGACTGCTTCCATTATGAAAAGGGCAATATTTTGTTCTTACTGGGATAGATATTTATTCTGGATACGGATTTGTCTTCCCTGCATGCAATGCTTCTGCCAAAACTACCATTTGTGGACTTACAGAATGCCTTATTTACCATCATGCTATCCCAGACAGCATTGCCTCGGATCAAGTAAATCACTTCACATTAAATGAAGTGCAGCAATGGATCTATGTTCATAGAATTCACTGGTCTTACTGTGTTCCCTACCATCCTGAAGCAGCCAGCTAGACAGAATAGTGCAATTGTCTTTTAAAGACACAACTATAATACCAGCTAAGTGGCAATACCTTTCAGGGTTGGGACAAAGTTCTCTAGGAGTCTATATGCTCTAAACAAGCATTCAATGTATAGGTCTGTTTCTCCCATAACCAGGATTCAGGGGTCCAAAAATGAAGAGGAGGAAATGGGTGTGCTACCACTCACTATTATTCCTAGTGATTCACTTACAAAATTTTGGGGTTCTATCCCAGGACCCTGTGCTTTGCAGGTCTAGGAGTCTTAGTTCCAATAGGAGGAATGCTCCTACTAGGAGACATAACACTGATTCCATTGAACTGGAAGTTAAGAATATCGCTTGACCACTTTGGTCTCCTCATGCCACTGGATCAACAGGCAAAGGAAGGAGTTACTGTATTGGCTGGTGGGATTGATCCTGAATAAATGATCCTGAATACCAGGGGGAAATTGGATTGATATTGCATAACGGAGGTAAAAAAGAGTTTGTCTGGAATATAGGAGATCCCTTAGGATGTCTCTTAGTACTACCATGCCCTGTGATTAAAGTCAATGGAAAACTACAGCAACTAGTTCTGACATGACTACTAAAGTACCAGACCCTTCAGGAATGAAGGTGTGGGTCACACAACCAGGCAAAGAGCCATGAGCAGCTGAGGTGCTTGTTGAGGGAAAAGGAATATGGACTGGGTGGTAGAAGAAATTAGTTCTAGATACAAGTTATGGCCAAGTGACCAGTTGTAGAAATGAGGACTGTAATTGGTTTTAATATTTCTTCCTTGTTCTATGTGTATGTGTATATATATATATATATATACACACACACACAAAGATATATACACGGCAAATATCTTAGTGGTTGGTGGATTTTAACTGCCGACTTTTTGTTTAGCAGTCAATCACTTAGCCACGGGTGCCATCAGGGGTCCTATTATAAAATATAAGATGTAAATGGGTGTCACGGATTTAATTGCACCCCCCAAAAATACTTGTCAACTTGGTTAGGCCTTGAGCCGCAGTATTGCATGACTGTCTTCCATTTTGTGATTTTCCTATATATTATAAATCATAATCTCTGCTGTGGTTAAAGAGGATTAGGGTGGGATGTAACATCCTTGCTCAGGTTACATTCCTGATCTAATGCAAAGGAAGTTTCCCTGGGGTGTGGTCTACACCACTTTTTTTTTTTTTTTCCACTTCTCTTTTTTTTATTTTAATTTTTTTGGTTTGGTTTTGGTATTCTCTGTCTCTCTTTTTTTTTTTTTATTGTGCTTTAAGTGAAAATTTATGAATCAAGTCAGTCTGTCATACAAATATTTATATATATCTTGTTATATACTCCTAGTTGCTCTCCCCCTAATGAGACAGCGCATTCCTTCTCTCCACCCTCTATTTCCGTGTCCATTCATACAGCTTCTATGCCCCTCTGCCTTCTCATCTTCCCTCCAGACAGGAGCCGCCCACATAGTCTCATGTGTCTACTTGAGCCAAGAAGCTCACTCCTCACCAGTATCAATTTCTATCTTATAGTCCCGTCCAATCCCTGTCCGAAGAGTTGGCTTTGGGAATGATTCCTGTCCTGGGCTAAAAGAAGGTCTGGGGACCATAACCTCTGGGGTCCTTCTAGTCTTAGTCAGGCCATTAAATCTGGTCTTTTTAAGAGAATTTGAGGTCTGCATCCCACTGCTCTCCTGCTCCTTCAGGAGTTCTCTCGTGTTCCTCATCAAGGCAGTTATCTGTTGTAACTGGGCATCATCTAGTTCATCTGGTCTCAGGCTGATGTAGTCTCTGATTTATGTGGCCCTTTCTGTCTCTTGGATGCATAATTACCTTGTATCTTTGGTGTTCTCCATTCTTCTTTGCTCCAGGTGAGTTTAGACCAATTGATGCATCTTAGATGGCCACTTGCTAGTGTTTAAGATCCCAGATGCCTCTCTCCAAAGTGGGATGCAGAATGTTTTCTTAATAGATTTTATTATGCCAGTTGACCTAGATGTCTCCTGAAACCATGGTCCCCAAACCCCCACCCCTGCTATGCTGGCCTTCAAAGCATTTGATTTATTCAGAAAACTTCTTTGTTTTTGGTTTAGTCTAGTTGTGCTGACCTCTCCTGTATTGTGTGTTGTCTTTCCCTTCACCTAAAGTAGTTTTTGTCTATTCTCTAATTAGTGAATACCCCTCTCCCTCCATCCCTCCCCACTCTCATAACTATCAAAGAATATTTTCTTCTCTGTTTAAACTATTTCTTGAGTTCTTATTATAGCCTGCACCACCTTTTATCTTAAAGAGATAAAAGGAAAGGGAGGCAAGCAGAGTATTGGGACTTCATACCACCAAGAAAGCTCTGGAGCAGAGCATGTCCTTTGTACTCAGGGTCCCTGTCCCTGGGAAGCTCCTCAACCAAGGGAAGATTAATGAAAAGACCCTTTCTCCAGGGCAGACAGAGAAAGAAAGCCTTCCCCTGGAGCTGGTACCCTGAATTCAGACTTCTAGCCTACTAGACTGTGAGAGAATAGACTCCTCTTTGTTAAAGCCAACCACTTTTGGTGTTTCTGTTATAGCAGTGCTAGCTGACTACGACAATGGGGCTAGTGCATTTTCAGTCATGTGTGTGTTAATTGTATCATGTTAGGTGCAAGCATGGCTTCATAATTGCCTTTATTTAGAGATTATGCATGGTTTAAGGAGATGTGTACAGATGCCAAGTTGACAAGAGGTAAACTGTGATGGTTAAGGTTATGTGTCACGTAATCATCCTCCATTTTGTGAGCTGATGTGAGCAGCCAATCAGTTGAAAGGCCAATCGATTGAAAGTTGATCAGCTAAAATCCAATCAGTTGAAAGCCAGTCAGTTTCCTTGGGGGTGTGGCCTGCATCCAATATATATGGGTGTTCTGGTAAATCTCTCTCTGGATCCTACATCTGACTCATCATCCTCTGACCTCTAGTTCTTTGGGAGTGAGCCAGCAGCCTACCTCCTGACCTGATGATTTTGGGCTCCTCAGCTCCTGCAACCACAGGAGTCATTAGAAGCAACCAGCCTGACCCACGAATTTGGGACTTGCCAGCCTCCACAACTGCAAGAGCCATTTCCTTGATATAAATTATATATATATATATACCCAGTGCCATCAAGTTGATCCCGACTCATAGCGACCCTATAGAACAGAGCAGAACTGCCCCACAGAGTTTCCAAGGAGTGCCTGGTAGATTCAAACTGCCAACCCTTTGGTTAGCAGCCATAGCGCTTAACCACTACGCCACCAGCATTTCCATATATGCACTTCACTGTATTTGCTCCTCTAGGGAACCAAGCCTAAGACACTCACCATGTGGACCTGTATTTATTTTGAAGGACATTCACTAACTGTAATTATACATTAGGTACATCATAAGACACATACGCAAAAATAGGAATTAAGAGAACAAGATAAAAATCAAAGTAAGCTGATGTTTTCACATCTTCTTCCCACACCCCGGAGATCATCTGGTGCACACAATCTGGGTGTGATCACCCTCATCTGGAAACTACCACCCTGGACAGCATTTTCCAGGGACCCCATCCTGGGTGGCCAAATGATGAGCAGGGTTGGTAAAATTAGGAAACCTAGAGGATTTCCTCTGTTTTCCTTTTCTACGTCCTGTTGAAAAGAATTTTCACACCCAACATGTCCTTTTAATTCACCACATCATGAGCACAGGAAATCATGAATGGGCCTGCCATGGCCTTGGACTCTCCAGGGTCCTTGAATTTAAACATGATCAAATGGAGAAGTCTCCTGGGTGGAGCTGGTCTTAAACAGGGCTAAGAAGGAGGGGCAGTGATGGTTCAGTGGTAGAATTCTCACCTTCCATGTGGGAAACTGGAGTTTAATTCCTGGCCAATGCACCTCGTATACAGTCACCACCCATCTGTCCATGGAGGCTTTTGTGTTGCTGTGATGCTGAACAAATTTCAGTGGAGTTTCCAGAATAAGAAGAACAAGGAAGAAAGGACTAGAGATCTACTTTTGAAAATCAGCCAGTGAAAATCTGATGGATCACAAGGGCCTGACTGCAACTGATCATGGGGATGGTGTAGGGCCAGGCCTCATTTTGTTCTGTTGCACATGGGGTCACCATGAGTCAGGGATGACTTGACAACAGCTAATAACAACCACGAGGCTCAGCAGAAGAGAATGCTCAGCGAACAGATGGAAGGAGGAAGTTCCAGATGGACTAACAACCTGGTGGTTGGAAGGAAGAAAGAATGGGAGGCTGGAGGGAAGCCTTCCTGGGCAGAAGCAGAGAAACTGAGTGGAGAAGAGAGCAAGGGTGAAGGCATCTTTGGTGTCCTGGAGAGGAAGGGACTGGACAGTCCATACCAACAAGGGTTGACAACAAATATAACCAACGTACACTACAGGTGTCTGAAGGGAGTACAAATTAGATGACACTTGGAGAGTATCATTCACTGCTCCATCTGGAAAAAAGCTGTCAGAGCCCAAGAGGTCTGGGAGTAAACAGGGCCACCATCCCTGGTTTGTGACTGAGACCCAGAAGGGAAACCCAGTTTCCATGGAGCCAATTCCTACTCATGGCACCCAATGTGTGTCTGATTAGAACTGTGTTTTGTAGAGTTTTCAATGGCTAATTTTCAGAAGTAGATCACCAGTCCTTTCTTCTTAGTCATCTTGGTCTGGAAGCTCTGCTGAAACCTGTTCAGCATTACAGCAACTCACAATCTTCCACTACAGGCAGGTGGTGGCTGCACATGAGGTACATTGGGTAGGAATGGAACCTGGGTCTCCCATATGGAAGGTGACAATTCTACAACTGAACCACCACTGTCCTTCCTTCTGAGCCCTCTGGATGGACTCAACCCTCCAAAATTTCAGTTAACAGGAGAGCACCTTGACTGTTTGTACCACCCTTTGATGAGACCAAAAAAAATAACCAAACCCAGTGCCGTCGAGTTGATTCTGACTCATAGCGACCCTATAGGACAGAGTAGAACTGCCCCATAGATTTTCCAAGGAGCACCTGGCAGATGCGAACTGCCAACCCTTTGGTTAGCAGCTGTAGCACTTACCCACTACGCCACCAGGGTTTCCTGATGAGAAGACAGAGGGAGGTAAAAGGATAATTGAGGTCCTGGGAGGAGTAGGAAAGGAAGAAGGAGTGGAGAGAGAGGAGAGAAGAGTAGGTCGACATCTTATGCGTTCTCATCTCACATGGGATTGCTAAGCCCCACACTGGCTCCTGATTTGAGCCCTCCGTCCAGGACCCCACAGCCTATGGCCCTGCAGCCCTGCAGCCCATTCTTTAGGGCCCTCCTGAGCCTGGGGCTGTTGAGCAGCAGGATGACGGAGTGCAAGTACATGCCAGTGTAGGTCACCACCTGCCAGGCCCAGTGCCAGTGGAGTTGCAGGGGCATGATCATCTCGGCCACAATCAGTGACAGGAAGTAGGATGTGTAGAAGACAAGGAAGAAGCCCAGTGATCTGAGGGCTGTGGTGTGCACCCGGATGCTGGGATCTCGAGGCCCGTGCTGGCAGTCCTGCATCCGCCACAAGTGCAGGCACAGAGAGGACATGAACAGGGCAGTGGACGCCATGAACAGCAGAAAGGGCACTGAGAGCACCAGCATCTCCTGAAAGAGGAAGAAGTTCCGATAGAAGATCCTCGATGGATCAGCCCAGCTTCCTTTGGTGTGGGGAGGCTGAGAGGCCTCCATATGAGATGCAATGATATTCCTGATCACTGAGGGGATGGTGGTCAGAACAGAGATGGTCAGGAAACCCAGCAGCAGCCTGAGTACAAACCAGGAGACCCCCACCTGAGCCAGAGGAAACCAGGGTGGGAGAAGGAGGCAATCTTCATGAGTAGAAGAAAGACAGCAAGGCATCCAGCCAGAAGCTGGGTATGTTGCTGAAGTTCCAGAAAATGCGGATGTAGTGCATTTTGTGTCTGGGGTCAAGGGTGATCAGGAAACTGTTAATAATGGACATACCATGCAGACCAAGCTGGGATAGCAGTAGGCAGGCCACAATCATGTCGCCTGCGGGCAGTGCCAGACCCCGCACCCACTCCCAGCCCAGCACTGCTGCCATGAAGCCATTCTGCAGCCTGGCAGCCAAGGACTCCAGGAAGAAGACAGCCATGAAGAACAAGGTGGTCGGGGAAGTCATCTTTACAGGACCTGAACTCAGTACACATGCACAGGCAGAAAAGCTCTCAGACCACAGAACCAGAACCTCCTTTCCAGGATTCATAAGAAGCCCAACTACCACTCACACCACCACTGCTCCCCAGGACTGGAAAAGCAGCTCCCCCTGAGCTCCTTGAATGCAAATCACTCCATCTCAGTGACACTGGCCTCCATTTGCTTATCCTGAATTTGCCTGTTCATTATCTGACCAGATGTAAGGAAGGGCCAACAGAACAGAGGCTAGGGGATCAAAAACACCCATATGTGCACATTATTTTTTACTTGTTATTATTATGGTTTTTTGGGTATTATTATGGTAGAGCATATATAACAAAACATTTGCCATTTCATCCATTTTTACATGTAGAAATCAGTGGCGTTAATCATATTCACCGTGTTGTGCCACCGTCATCACTATCGGTTTGTACATTATTTCATAACCTTACTACTCCTTTGCTAAATTCTCCTTAAAAGATGCCCTTACCCTGATTTCCTTCCCCAAAGCAACCTCCACCATCCTCAAGCCTTCCTGACATCTGTGTGCTGGCTAATGTTTGATCTAGTACCCTGAGTACACACTAATAAGACGCTTTTCCTGAATGGGTGGAGGTCCTGGGGTAGTGCAAATGGTTTGTGCTAAGATACTAATTAAAGGTTGGCTGTTCAAGTCCACCCAGCAGTGCCATGGAAGAAATACCTGGTGATCTGCTTCTGTAAAGATTACAGCCAAAAAAACACTACGGAGCAGTTCTACTTTATAGCACATGCGGTCACCATGAGTCAGAATCTTCTTGAGGGCCACAGGTTTGTTTTCCTGACAGGCAGAGGAGGAGGGAATCCATACCCAAAAGCCTTGGAGCCCTGACTCCAGATACCTACTCTTCTGAATCTTCATGGTGCCCAAGGCCCCACTGGCTGACTCCGTATTGGAGGTCAAGGAGACTCCAGTTAAAACGTGGATGTCCCCGCTAATCTAGAACCTCTTAGCCACTAACACATTTTCCCCATTATGTTCGGCAAATTGAAATTAATGAGTTCCTTGTGGGTAACTGCCCTATGAACAACTACCTCCTTTGCAATGAGACCAGAAGAACTGGATGTTTCCTAGCTACCATTACTGAACATTTTGATCAAAGAGTCTATAGAAGAATCTTTAATCAAAAGGGGGAAATGTAGAACAGAACTTCAAACTCTAATGGAATCCAGACTTTCTGGATCTATAGAGGCTGAATGAACTCCTCAGCCTATTGCCCTGAAGTAATCTTTAAACCTTAAACCAAAATTATCCCCTAAAGTGTTCTTTAACCCCCCCCCAAAAAAAACCAAACCCATTGCCATCAAGTCAATTAAACTTATAGCAACCCTGTAGAACTGCCCCCATAGGATTTCCAAGGAGCTACTGGTGGGTTAAAACTGCAACCTTTTGATTAGCAGCCAAGCCCTTAACCACTGCACCACCAGGCCTCCAAATAATAGTTTAGCATAATTAGTAAAGAATGTCTGCCTTAAGCATTGTGCTATTTTAAGATCTATCTATATGGAATCAAATGGACAATGGCAACTTGACAGAGTAGGTGGGAAGCTGTCATGGATTGAATTGTGTCCCCCCAACATATGTGTCAACTTGGTTAGGCCATGATTCTCAGTATTGTGTGGTTGTCCTCCATTTTGTGATTTTCATAGGTATTAAAAATCATAATCTCTGCCTATGGTTAAAGAGGATT
Source organism: Elephas maximus indicus (assembly GCF_024166365.1). Classification (NCBI taxonomy): domain Eukaryota; kingdom Metazoa; phylum Chordata; class Mammalia; order Proboscidea; family Elephantidae; genus Elephas; species Elephas maximus. The sequence continues at coordinate 5,891,878 of NC_064826.1, forward strand.
AGAGTGGGATGGTAACGCCCTTACTAAGGTCACATCCCTGATCTAATGTAAAGGGAGTTTCCCCGGGGTGTGGCCTGCACCACCTTTTATCTTACAAGTGATAAAAGGAAAGGGAAGCAAGCAGAGAGTTGGGGACTTCAGACCAGCAAGAGAGCAGTGACTGGAGCAGAGTGCATCCTTTGGACCCGAGGTTCCTGCACTGAGGTGCCCCCAGACCAAGAGATGACTGTTGACAAAGATGTTCCTCCAGAGATGACAGAGAAAAAAGGCCTTCCCCTGGAGCTGGCGCCTTGAATTCAGACTTATAGCCTACTTGACTGTGAGAAAAGAAACTTCTCTTTGTTAAAGCCATCCACTTGTTGTATTTCTGTTATGGCAGCATTAGATGACGAAGACAGAAGCTTAGGGGGCAGTGAGTGTATGTCAGTGGAGGAGGAATAATTCTGAAAAGGAGGATGATAATGTTTGCAAACTCAAAGAATATAATCAATGTCACCAAGCTGAACATGTAGAAATAGTTGAATTGGTGTATGTTCTAGGGTATATATTTTCAACCACAAAAACAAAATAAATTGTTATTAAAATAAAAAATAATTAATCAGCTCCTAAAAATTCTCTGAGGAAATGAGAGAGAGAGGAGATGAGATATGATGGAAAGAGAAATAAAGAGAAGGGAAAGTGGGAGGTCCGACCCCGGTAGGGCCTCACAGTAGACTTGAGAGTGGTAAGGGGGAGCAGGGCTGACTCAGGACAGAGCTGGCCACAGGGAAGGACACTCCACGTATGGGGCATCCTCTCCTGTCACAATACTTAGCATAATAATGGTCAACCTGTTAGAACACTTTGCACCGTATAAGTGATTGCTCACACGTTGCATCTTCAGAGAGGTGCTCCATCTGCCAAGTTGGCATTCCAGAGTGGTGAGAATAGACATCTATGCCTTATTCCTGATCTTAGAAGGAAAATAAGTAATCTCTCATTAGTGGGAATTACTTTAGTTGTAGGTTTCTGTAGATGCCATTTTTCAAGTTGAGCATGATGCCCTCTTTTTCTAGTTTGCTGAGAGTTTTTATCATGGAAGGATGTTGAGTTTTTTGCATATTTTTTTCTGTTTTTATTGAGAGGATCATATTGCTTTACTTCTTTAGACGGTTGATATTGTGAAATACATTGGTTAACTTTTGAATAAAGAACCAGTGTCACATTCCTGGAATACACCCAACTTGATCAAGATGTGTTATCATTTTTAATATTCTTTGATTTAACTTGTTAATAACCACTTGTACGTAATGTAATTATTTATGTGATTGGATTAAAATCCACCACCTTGCTAGTTTTTCCTATTTGGTCCATATGTTTTTGTTCCCTTTTTCCTCTTTTCTCACATGATTTTTCAGTCACTTTTGTATTTTTTAATATTGCATTTTATCACTACTACTCGTTCAGTTTTATCCATTTTAAAAGAATTTTTTAGTGGTTGCTCTAGAGTTTACAATACACAGTTTTAATTAACTCCACTCTGTATTAAGAGGTTTAATAACCTTTTCATGTATACCTTGTTGTTGTTGTTGTTGTTAGGTGCCATCGAGTCATTCCAACTCCTAGCGACCCTATGCACAACAGAATGAAACACGGCCTGGCCCTGCGCCATCCTTACAATCGCTGTTATGCTTGAGCTCATCGTTGCAGCCACTGTGCCAATCCACCTCCTTGAGGGCCTTTGTCTTTTCCACTGACCCTGTACTCTGCCAAGCATGATGTCTTTCTCCAGGGACTAATCTCTCCTGATAACATGTCCAAAGTATGTAAGAAGCAGTCTCGCGATCCTTGCTTCTAAGGAGCATTCTGGCTGTACTTCTTCTAAGACAGATTTGTTCGTTCTTTTGGCACCCCAGCTCGTCCATGGTATATTCAATATTCTTTGCCAGCACCACAATTCAAAGGCGTCAGTTCTTCTTCCGTCTTCCTTATTCATTGTCCAGCTTTCACATGCATATGATGAGATTCAAAATACCATGGCATGGGTCAGGCGCACCTTAGTCTTCAAGGTGATGTCTTTGCTCTTCAACACTTTCAAGAGGTTCTTTGCAGCAGATTTACCCAATGCAATGCATCTTTTGATTTCTTGACTGCTGCTTCCATGGCTGTTGATTGTGAATCCAAGTCAAATGAAATCCTTGACAACTTCAATCTTTTCTCCGTTTATCATAATGTTGCTCATTGGTCCAGTTGTGAGGATTTTTGTTTTCTTTATGTTGAGGTGCAATCCATACTGAAGGCTGTGGTCTTTGATCTTCATTAGTAAGTGCTTCAAGTCCTCTTCACTTTCAGCAAGCAAGATTGTGTCATTTGCATAATGCAGGCTGTTAATGAGTCTTCCTCCAATCCTGATGCCCAGTTCTTCTTCATATAGTCCAGCTTCTTGTATTATTTGCTCAGCATACAGATTGAATAGGTATGGTAAAAGAACACAACCCTGACGCACACCTTTCCTGACTTTAAACCAATCAGTATCCCTTTGGTCTGTCTGAACGACTGCCTCTCAATCTGTGTAAAGATTCCTCTTAAACACAATTAAGTGTTCTGAAATTCCCATTCTTCGCAATGTTATCCATAATTTGTTATGATCCACACAGTCAAATGCCTTTGCATAGTCAATAAAACACAGGTGAACATCCTTCTAATATTCTCTGGTTTGGGCCAGGATCCATCTGACATCAGCAATGATATCCCTGCTTCCATGTCATCTTCTGAAACCAGCCTGAATTTCTGGCAGTTCCCTGTTGATATACTGCTGCAGCCATTTTTTAATGATCTTCAGCAAAATTTTGCTTGCATGTGATATTAATGGTATTGTTCTATAATTTCTGCATTCAGTTGGATCCCCTTTCTTAAGAATAGGCATAAAAATGGATCTCTTCCAGTCAGTTGGCCAGGAAGCTGTCTCCCACATTTCTTAGCATAGATGAGTGAGCACCTCCAGTGCTGCATCTGTTTGTTGAAACATCTCAGTTGATATTCCATCAACTCCTAGAGCCTTATTTTTCGCCAGTGCCTTCAGTGCAGCTTTGACTTCTTCCTTCAGTACCATTGGTTCCTGATCATATGCTACCTCTTGAAATGGTTGAACATCGACTAATTCTTTTCGGCATAATGATTCTGTGTATTCCTTCCATCTTCTTTTGATGTTTCCTGCATTGTTTAATATTTTCCCTATAGAATCTTTCACCATTGTAACTCGAGGCTTGAGTTTTTTCTTCAGTCCTTTCAGCTTGAGAAATGCTGAGCATGTTCTTCCCTTTTGACTTTCTATCTCCGGCTCTTTGCACATGTCATTATAATACTTTACTTTGTCTTCTCGAGAGGCCCTTTGAAATCCTCTGTTCAGTTCTTTTACTTCATCGATGCTTCCTTTTGCTTTAGCTGCCCGATGTTCATGAGCAAATTTCAGAGTGTCCTCTGACATCCATCTTGGTCTTTTCTTTCTTTCCTGTCTTTTCAGTGACCTCTTGCTTTCTTCATGTGTGATGTCCTTGATGTCATTCCACAACTCCTCTGGTCTTTGGTCATTAGTGTTCAGTGTGTCAAATCTATTTTTGAAATGGTCTCTAAATTCAGGTGGGATATACTCAAGGTCATATTTTGGCTCTTGTGGACTTGCTCTGACTTTCTTCAGTTTCAGCTTGAACTTACATATGAGCAATTGATGGCCTGTTCCACAGTCGGCCCCAGGCCGTGTTCTGACTGATGATATTGAGCTTTTTCATCATCTCTTTCCACAGATGTAATCAGTTTGATTCGTGTGCTCCATCTGGCGAGGTCCATGTGTATAGTTGCCGTTTATGTTGGTGAAAGAAGGTATTTGCAATGAAGAAGTCATTGGTCTTGCAAAATTCTATCATTCAGCCTCCGGCATTGTTTCTATCACCAAGGCCAAATTTTCCAACTACCGATCCTTCTTCTTTGCTTCCAACTTTTGCATTCTAATCACCAGTAATTATCAATGCATCCTGATTGTATGTTCAATCAATTTCAGACTGCAGCAGCTGATAAAAATCTTCTGTTTCTTCATCTTTGGCCTTAGTGGTTGGTGCATATATTTGAATAATTGTAATATTAACTGGTCTTCCTTGCAGGCATATGGATATTATCCTATCACTGACAGCGTTGTACTTCAGGATAGATCTTGAAACGTTCTTTTTGACGATGATTGCAACACCATTCCTCTTCGAGTTGTCATTTCCAGCATAGTAGATTCTGCAGGAGAAAGATGTGGGGAGGAGCCCTGGTGTCACAGTGGTTAAGCACTTGGCTGCTAACTGAAAGCTTGTGTTTTCAAACACACCAGCGGCTCTGAAGAAATAGGAAATATTAAAAGTTGATAAACTGTGTTAACAGAAACATCAGAAGATGAGAGTGCTGAAAGTCATGATCCTGACTGGCACCATCAGAGGGAAAATTTGTTGGTTTTGTTGATTTTGTCTTTGTGTCAGGATTCCTACCTTTTTTCTGATGAGAACTGATCATGGACTCTTCAAGGCCTTCTCATTACTAGCAAAGCAGGAATATGGTGAGGACGTGGTAAAGGACTACGAGGCCACTTTATTTTGAGAAGTCATATTGTTACTTTATCTACATTCTTGCCTCTCAGCTACCCTGTAGAGCTATAGAAAGCTGGGCATGGATGCACACCCATCTGGGATCAACTTAAGTAAATCATAACAGACTAGTTGCAATACGCTTAACATTCATGATTCAATAATACTTGACTAAAATTTTCCTTTTAAATTATGTTTATTATGTTGAATAAAAACAGTTGTGTGACAATCTGAACACTGATTTTTTTTTTTTTGTCTTTATTCCTGTGTTGTAGAAAGAAGATCATTTCAGTCCTGAAGATTGTTAAAGCTAGAAAAACGAAGTTCTGGCTCCCTGATATGAGTGGTTACATATGAACCACAAGTAGTCCCTTCTACACCCTGAAGCCAGAACAGGACCCCCACTCTATTTAGCTGACGCTGAGTTAAAGGTAATGTAGAGACGGTATTAACTGTTTTCATCTGGCCCACACATGCTTCTCACTTCATTCAGCTTTTCAAATTGTGATGCTATTTCTATACTCTTCATCTACCATGAATCTCAAAAGGAACTCCTTGACTTTGGAATAATAAAGCTGTATTTCACTCATTATATTTCACCTTTCACTTGGCCAATATTATCCACATCTTACAGATGAAGAAATGTGAGGCTCTGAGTGGATAAAGAGCTTTCTCAAGGCCACAAAAGGCAGAAGAGGCATGGAATCTGAGCGGACAGTGTTGGGCTCTGAAGCTCTTGCATCTTCTAGGACACGAATTTGTCACTTATTTGTAATGAATTGTAAGCTGTCCCAGAGATACGTGGGTTTGAGTGTTTGTGGGGAGGTGGGTAAGAAGATCACAGAAGTCATGTGCTTGTATGTTCTCAGGCAGCCTGCACAGTGCAGCAGAGGAACAGATGGTAAACAAGGATCTGGTTCTAATTCTTTCTGCAAGAAACAGGTCAGCTACTTCAGCACAAGGAAGAGTGATATCCACCTCTGAGATCCCAGCATCAAGGAAAGATGATACCTTACAGATATTTGTTAGGGTAACATATATATATCTACTTTGCGCTGCACAACTGCTGTTTGTTCAACAAAGGTTAACAAATGGTATTGTGAACATTTTCTGATGCCTCAGAATTTGAATTCGAACTTTTACAAACTTCTGCTTTGAGGCAGGTAGATGCTTTCTCAGGATGATCAAGTTCAAAGGAGAGAAAGTAAGGGGTGGTGGTGGAGCTATCATGATAGGACATAAAAGGGCGAAGTGTTGAAAAGAAGGTATTGAAGTGAACTCTAGGAAGATTCATAGGAAATAGATGCAGCTGTATGAACCATATGTGAAATGGAATTTCTGCAAATAGTTTTTTTTTATAGTGCTTTAAGTAAAAGTTTACAAATCATACCATCTCTCAAATCACCTCTCGTACAAAAATTTGTATATGCTTTGTTATGCACTCCTAGTTGCCCTCTGCCTAATGAGAAAGCATACTCCTTCTCTCCATCCTGTATTCCCCGTGTCCATTCAGCCAGCTTCTGTATCCCTCTGCCTTCTCATCTCCCCTCCAGCCAGGAGCTGCCCACATAATCTCATGTGTCCACTTGAGCCAAGGAGTTCACTCCTCACCTGTATCATTTTCTAACCCATAGTCCAGTCGAATCCCTGTCCGAATAGTTGGCTTTGGGAATGGTTCCAATCTTGAGCCAACAGAAGGTCTGGGGACCATCACCTCCAGAGTCCCTCTAGTCTCCGTCAGGCCATGAAGTCTGGTCTTTTTACAAGAATTTGAAGTCTGCATACCACTGCTCTCCTGCTGTATCAGGGATTCTCTGTTGTGTATCCTGTCAGGGCAGTCATCAGTTGTAGCCAGGCACCATTTAGTTCTTCTGGTCTCAGACTGATTAGTCTCTGATTTATGTGGCCCTTTTTTTTTTTTTTTTCTGTCTCTTGGGCTCATAATTACCTTGTGTCTTTGGTGTTCTTCATTTTCCTTTGCTCCAGGTGGGTTGAGGCCAATTGATGCATCTTAGATGGCCACTTGCTGGCATTTAAGACCCCAAACACCACTCTCCAAAGTGGGATGCAGAATGTTTTCCTAACAAGTTTTATTATGCCGATTGACCTAGATGTCCCCTGAAACCATAGTCCTCAGACTATGACCTTCAAAGCATTCAGTTTATTCAGGAAAATTCTTTGCTTTTTTTTTTTTTGGTTTAGTCCAGTTGTTCTAGCCTCGCCTGTATTGTATGTTGTTTTTCCCTTCCCCTGAAATAGTTTTTCTCTACTAATTAGTGAAAACCCCTCTCCCTCCCTCCCTCCCACCCTCATAACCATCAAAGAATATTTTCTACTGTTTAAACTATTTCTTGAGTTCTTGTAATAGTGGTCTCATACAATATTTGTCCTTTTGCAACTGACTAATTTTACTCAGAATAATGCCATCCAGATTCCTCCAAGTTATGAAATGTTTCACAGATGCATCATTGTTCCAATGTAGTGAATATACCATAATTTATTTATCTAGTCATCTGTGGATGGGCACCTTGGTTGCTTCCATCTTTTTGCTGTTGTAAACAGTGCTGCAATGAGCATGGCTGTGCATATATCTTTTCATGTGAAGGTTCTTATTTCTCTAGGATATATTCCAAGGAGTAGGATTACTGGATCATATGGTCATTCTATTTCAAGCTTTTTAAGGAAGTGCCAAATCCATTTTCAAAGTGGTTATACCATTTTACATTTCCACCATCAATGTATAAGTGTTCCAGTCTCTACACAACCTCTCCAACATTTATTATTTTCTGTTTTTTGGATTAATGCCAGCCTTTTTAGGATGAGATGGTATCTCATTGTAGTTTTGATTTGCATTTCTCTAATGGCTAATGATCGTGATCACTTCCTCATGTATCTGTTAGGCAACTGAATGATCTCTTCAGTGAAGTGCCTGTTCATACCCTTTCCCCATTTTTTAATTGGGTTATGTGTCTTTTTGTTGTTGAGTTTTTGCGTTATCTTATAGATTTGAGAGATCAGATGCTGATTGGAATTCTCGTACCCAAAAACTTTTTCCTGCTCTGTAGGTAATCTTTTTACTCTTTTGGCCAAGTCTTTGGATGAGCATAAGTGTTTGATTTTTAGGTGCTCATAGTTATCTACTTTCTCTTCTGGTGTTTGTGCATTATTAGTAATGTTTTGTATACTGTTTATGCCATGTATTAGGGCTCCTAGCATTGCCCCTATTTTTCCTTCCATGATCTTTATTGTTTTAGATTTCATATTTAGGTCTTTGGTCAATTTTGAGTTAGTTTTGTGCATGGTGTGAGGTATGGGTCTTGTTTCATTTTTTTGCAAATGGATTAGATATCCAGTTATGCCAGCACCATTGGTTAAAGAGACTGTCTCTTCCCCATTTAGCAGATCTTGGGCCTTTGTCAAATATCGGCTGCTCATATGTGGGTGGATTTATGTCTGAATTCTTAATTCTGTTCCATTGGTCTATCTATCTGTTGTTGTACAAGTACCAGTCTGTGTTGACTACTGTGGCAGTATAATAGGTTCTAAAATCAGGTAGTGTGAGGCCTCCCACATTATTTTTCTTCTTCAGTAATGCTTTACTTATCCGGAGACTCTTTCCCTTCTATATGAAGTTGGTGATTGTTCCTCCATTTCATTAAAAAATGTCATTGGTATTTGAATTGGGATTGCATTTTATCTATAGATAACTTTGGATAGAATAAACATTTTCACAATGTTGAGTCTTCCTATCCATGGGCAAGGTATGTTTTTCCACTTAAGCAGATCTCTTTTGGTTTCTTGCAGCGGTGTCTTGTAGTTTTCTTTGCATAGGCCTTTTATATCTCTGGTTAGAGTTATTCCTAAGTATTTTATCTTTTGGGGGGCTACTGTAAATGGTTGATTTGGTGATTTCCTCTTCGATGTTCTCTTTGTTGATGTAGGGGAATCCAACTGATTTTTGTATGTTTATCTTGTATCCTGATACTCTGCTGAACTCTTCTGTTGTTTTCAGTAGTTTTCTTGAGGATTCTTTAGGGTTTTCTGTATATAAGATCATGTCATCTGCAAATAGAGATATTTTACTTCTTTGCCAAATTGGATGTCCTTTATTTCTTTATCTAGCCTAATTGCTTTGGCTAGGACCTCCAGCACAATGTTGAATAAGAGTGGTGATAAAGGGCATCCTTGTCTGGTTCCTGTTCTCAAGGGGAATGCTTTCAGGCTCTCTCCATTTAGGATGATGTTGGCTGTTGGCCTTGTATAAATGCCCTTTATTATGTTGAGGAATTTTCCTTCTGTTCCTATTTTGCTGAGAGTTTTTATCATGAATCAGTGTTGGACTTTGTCAAATGCCTTTTCTACATCAATTGATAAGATCACGTGGTTCTTGTCTTTTGTTTTATTTATATGGTGGATTACATTAATTGTTTTTCTAATGTTGAACCATCCCTGCATACCTGGTATGAATCCTATTTGGTCATGGTGAATTATTTTTTTTTTGGTATGTCATTGAATTCTATTGGCTGGAATTTTGATGAGTAATCCTCACATTTTTAATGGGAACAAATAACCAGATGTGGGTCAGTGAATTTATTCTCCTTGGCTTGCCCAGTGACTGCGGCACTCAAGGGTCATCCTTTGTTCTATTCTTGATCATGTGCCTGGTGACAGTGCTGGGGAACGTTCTCATTGTTCTTCTGATTAGACTGGACAACTGACTCCACACAACTATGTATTTCTTCTTCATCAACCTCTCCCTTGCAGACCTCTCTTATGCCTCAAGCATAGTCCCTCAGCTACTGGTGTATTTTCTAACGGAACTTAATCTCCTACCTGAGGTGTGCAGCCCAGCTATTTTTCTCCCTGGGCTTGGGCAGGATTGAGTTTGTTCTACTGACAGTGATGGCATATGACTGCTATGTGGCTGTGTTTGACCCTCCAAGATACTCCACCACCATGCACGGAGGGTTGTGTGCAAGGCTGTCTGTTTGATCTTAGGTCAGTGACTCCATAAACTGTCTCTTGCATACTGCCATCACCTTTCAGCTTCCCACATACTCAAATAAGCTTATTGATCAAATATCCTGTGAACTCCTGGCTGTGCTCAGGCTGGCCTGTGTGGACACATCCTCCAATGAGGTTACAATCATGGTTTCCAGAATCGTCCTGCTGATGACACCATTCTGCCTGTTTTTTTTGTCCTACATCCTGATCATCTCCACCATCCTAAAGATAAAGCCTACTGAGGGAAGAAGAAAAGCCTTCCACACATGTGCCGCTCATCTCACATTGGTTGCCTTGTGCTGTGGCATGACCATTTTCACTTACATCCAGCCCAGCTCCAGCCTCTTGGTCTTCGAGGAGAAGGTGATCTCTCTTCTATGCCATTTTAACAACCACGCTGAACCCCATGATTAACAGTCTGAGGAATAAGGAGATGAAAGGGGCTTGGCAGAAGTTCTTTGGACAATTCTCTGGGTTAACCTCAAAACTGGCAACTTGGTGAATCATGAGCTTCACACAGAGAAAAAAGCTTTGTCTCTGTGTTCCCCACCCAACTCAGATGTGACAGGCATAGAGTGCATCGCCCTGGCAACCATGAAGCAGATGATGAAACACGTACTGGTGATGTTAGGTAGGAGGCTGAGTGGTTGTGTGGCAATGCAGGATGTGGGGGACAATTTATGTCAGAGCCTCACGTTCTTTGAAGTTAAGCACTTCTGTATTTAAACTTCACGTGCTTACTAGTCTTCATTCCTGTGGACCAACGGTATTGAAATAAACAATTTTATTGTTTTAAATTGCCACATTATTTGTAAATGTAGAGCTATTTGCGGCTCTAGCCTTGGACCAGTGCTTTTATTCATTCATGTTTTGAAAATATTAATGGTCTTTTCAATGGGAACAGAATGCATTTTCACATCTGACACTCATTTAAAATAATGATGATGTATGTCTTAGGCTGGGTTCTCTGGAGAAGCCAAACCAGTAATGAGTACTAACACATATATAAAGAGAAATTTATATCAAGAAAATGCTCACGTGGTTGTAGAGGTTGGAATGTCCCAACTCTGTGGATCAGCATAGAGGCTTTTCCTGATTCACCTAGCTGCAGGGGCTAGCTGCAGGATCCAAAGTAAGCAAAAAGCCAATTATAAAGTCATGCTTGCACCTAAATTATACTACGAACACACATACAACCAAAAATGCACTAGCCCTGCTTACACCATATATTTTATAAGTGAAGAAAACAAAAACATTTGATGCACACATAGAAAGCAGAAATACTCATAAAAATTACAGTCCTCATTTCTGCAATTTGTCACCTCACCATAACTGGTATTTAGAACTACCTCCTTCCACCACCCATTCCATATCCCCTTTGCCCTCAGCAAGCACCTCAACTGGTCATGGTTTTTGCCTGGTGAGGTGACCCAAACCTTCATTCCTGAAGGGTCTGGGCCGTTAGAAGTCATGTAGGAATTGGGTTGCTGTAGTTTTCCATTGACTTTAATCACAGTGCATGGTAGTACTAAGAGACGCCCTAAGGGCTCTCCTGTATCCCAGACATACTCTTTTTTACCTCCATTATGTAAAGTAAATCCAATTTCCTCTTGATAATCAAGATCAATCACACCAGCCAGTATGGTAACTTCCTTCTTTGCCTCTTGATCCGGAGGCATAAGGAGACCAAAACGGCCAGGTGGCATTCTTAGCTTCCCGTTCAATGGAATCAACAATGTGTCTCCAGGTGGGAGCATTCCTCACATTGGAACTAAGACCCCTAGACCTGCAGAACATAAGGTCACGGGGACAAAAACCAAAAATCTTGCAAGTGGGTCACTTGGTGTAATAGTGAGTAGTGCAACCCCCATTTTCACCCCTTGATTTCTGGGCCCATGAATCCTGCCTATGGGAGAAACAGCACCATATATTGGACACTGGTTTAGAGAATATACAGCATTCTGGAGAACATTGCCCCAACCCTGCAAAGTATTGCCACCTAGCTCATGCCATAATTGTGTCTTTAGAAGGCCGTTCCATCGTTCTATCAAGCCAGCTGCTTCAGGATAATGGGAAACCTGGTAAGACCAGTGAATTTCATGAACATGGGCCCACTGCTGCACTTCATTTCCTGTGAAGTGAGTCCCTTGATATGAAGCAATGCTGTGTGGGATAACATGAGGATGGATAAGGTATTCTGTAAGTCCACATATGGTAGTTTTGGCAGAAGCATTCCATGCAGGGAAGGCAAATCCATATCCAGAGTGTCTACTCCAGTAAGGACAAAACACTGCCCTTTCCACGATGGAAATGGTCCATTGTAATCAGCTTGCCACCAAGTTGCTGGCTGATCACCTCAAGGGATAGTGCCATAGTGGGGATTCAGTCAGCCTTGGCCAGTGGGAGTCCATGTTGCTGGGCACATGCATAACCTCCATTCCTGGCACCATGGCCACTTTGTTCATGAACCCATTGAGCAATGACAGGAGTAGCTGGGGAAAGAGGATGATTGGTTTCCGTAGAATGCGTCATCCTATTCCTTTGATTGTTAAAATCATCCTGTGCTGAGGTCGCCCTTTGGTGAGCATTCAGATGAATCACAAAAATCTTCACTTCTTTGGCCCATTTAGAGAGGTCTATCCACATGCCTCTTCCCCATACTTCATTGTCTCCAATTTTCCAATCATATTCCTTCCAAGACCCTGACCATCCAGTCAAACCATTGGCCACAGCCCATGAATCAGTATACAGTCACACTTCTGGCCATTTCTCCTCCAAGCAAAGTGACCAACAAGGTGCACCCCTCCAAGTTCTTCCCATTGGGAAAATTTCCCTTCACCACTGTCCTTCAGGGAGGCCCCAGAAAGGGACTATAGTGCTGCCACTGTCCACTTTCTAGTGGTGCTTGCATATTGTCCAGGGTCATCTGTAAACAAGGCGTGAGTTTCCTCTTCTTGAGTCAACTGATCGTAAGGAACTGCTCATCAGACCATAGGTACGAACTGGGAGATGGAAGAGGTTTGTGACAGGAGTGGAGACCATGGGCATTTGGGCTACTTTCTCATGCATCTTACTTGTGCCTTCAGGTCCTGCTTGGGCCCTATATCATATATACCATTTCCATTTTATGATGGAGTTCTGCTGTACACTTCCAACTTTATGACTCTGTGAGTCAGACAACAACCAGTTCATGATGGGCAGCTCAGGCCACATGGTGACTTGGTGTCTCATGGTTAAGTGTTCAGTCTCTGTTAAGGCCCAGTAACAAGGCAAAAGCTGTTTCCCAAAGGAGGGTAGTTATCTGCAGAGGAAGGCAGGGCTTTGCTCCAAAATCCTAAGGGTCTGCGATGTGATTCACCAATAGGGGCTTTCCAAAGGCTTCAAACAGTCTCTCTGCCACTGACACTTCAATGCCATTGGATCAGCCAGATCATACGGCCCAAGTGACAGAGCACAGCACCGCAGTCTGAACCTGTTTCAGAGCCTTCTCTTGTTCTGGGCCCCATTCAAATCTAGTAGCTTTTCAAGTCGTGTGATAAATAGACTGGAGTAGCACACCCAAATGAGGACTATGTTGCTTCCAAAATCCAAAGAAGTCCACAGGCACCGTGCCTCCATTTTAGTTGTGGGGATAGCCAGATACAATAACTTTTCCTTCACATTAGAAGGAATATCGCAACATGCTCCATACCACTGGACCCCTAGAAATTTCACTGAGGTGAAAGGTGCCTGAATTTTTATGGGATTAATTTCCCACCCTCTAGCATGCAAATGTTTTATCAATAAGTCCAGAGTCATTAACACTTCTTCCTTGTTAGGTCCAGTCAACATAATGTCACGAATGTATTGGACCAGCGTGAAGTCTTGTGGAAGGGAAAGGCAATCAAGCTCCCTGTGGACTAAATTATGACATAGGGCTGGAAAGTTGGTGTAGCTTGAGGTAGGCAAGTGAAGGTATATTGCTGACCTTGCAAGCCAAAGGCAAACTGCTTCTGATGGTCCTTTGGAACTGTATGGAGAAAAGGGCATTAGCCAGATCAGTAACTGCATACCAGGTACCAGAAGTATTAATTTGCTCAACAATGAAACCAAATCTAGAACAGCAGCTACAATTGGAGTCACCACCTGCTTAAGTTTTCAATAATCCAGTGTCATTCTCCAGGATCCATCTGTTTTTTGCACAGACCAAATACATGAAATGAATGGGGATGAAGTGGGTATCTCCACCCCTGCATCTTTCAAGTCCTTGATGGTGGCGGTAATCTCTGCAATTCCTCCAGGAATGTGGCATTGCTTTTGGTTTACAGTTTTCCTAAGTAGACACAGTTCTAATGGCTTCCGCTTGGCTTTTCCTACCGTAATGGCCCTTACTGCATTTGTCAGGGATCCAGTGTGGGGGTTCTTCCAGTTGCTGAGTATATCTATTCCAATTATGCATTCTGGAACTGGGGAAACCACTACAAGATGGTTTCAGGGACCCACTGGACCTGTGAGGTTGATATGAGCCAAGACTCCATTAATAACCTGGTTTCCATATGCCCCCACTCTGACTGGTGGGCCACAGTGATGTTTTGGGTCTCCTGGAATCAGTGTCAGCTCAGGGTCAGTATCCAGTAATCCCCCCAAAGTCTCATTATTTCCTTTTCCCCAGTGAACATTCACTCTCGTAAAAGGTTGTAGATCCCTTTGGTGAAGGTTGGGAGAAAGATTAACAGTAAAAATTTTTGGAAGTGTATTGGAGTCCTTCCTCAAGAGGACTTGGCCTCCCCTTCACTCAAGGTTTTGTGGGTCTTTAAACTTGCTCAAGGCTGGGAATTGATTGAGGGATCGTGACTCTCTATTCTGGTGATTCAAATTAGACTGCTGCTCACCTGACCTAGAATTCATCCATTTGCACAGATCAAGTAATTACTTAGTAGATTTCCTATCTATTTCACTCTTAGAGATACCACGACTAAGTAGCCAACACCGTAGTTCCATACAAGTCAGACTATTCTGATTACAGCCTTGACTCTACTGTCCATTACTGTCCACCTTGTCTTTGTTGATTGAGTGCAGCCACTTGGCCCCTTCTACCATGAGGTCCAATCAGCTCCATTGTATTTAGGTATCTTAATTCAGTTACAGCAGTTCCCACTGTCAAATTTGATTTACATGGAGTAGCAATCACAGCAGTCTTCAAGTTTGCTGGAGCTCCATTCACAAATTTGCCCCTCACAGTTGTGGTAAAAGGTGTGTCCTCTAGGCACTCCATGTGTGAGTCTGTGTGTCTAACCTGATAAATCCACTCTAGCATGCCAATTTCCTTAAGCCTTTGGATACCTTCTTCTACAGTATACCAAGGCAGGTCTGGTACTACAGCTTGATTTAGTGTAGGCCACTGTATAATCCATGTTTCAGCAACCCAACCAAATAAACTATTAGATCTTTTCCTAACTTCTTGAGCTGAAACACCGAATGAAGAATCTGTGCTCAGTGGACCTGTATCAATAAACTCAGACTGATACACCTTTATGTTCCTTGCACCATTATCCCACACCCTTAATAGCTACTCCCACACATATTCCCCAGGTTTCTGTTTGTACATATTAGAAAAGTCGAGCAGTTCTTTTGGAGTGGAGCATACCTCCTCCTGGGTCACACTTTGCACTTCATCTCTGGAGACTCCCTGAGACTTAAGTCTAGTTGTAGGTCTAGAAGCCAGAATCAGTAGTATGGAATCGTTTTGAGAACATTCAGCATTGTCTTGTAAGGCATCTGCCTCAGGTGATGCCCCAGGAAGTGACTCAGGCAAGGGCTTTAGAGGCAGCTGAGCTAGGGCTAATCTCATTAGATGGGAGTGGAGGGGCTAACGGTATTTCTGGGCACGGAGGTTTAGCAGACAAACATGAAGTAATCTCTCTGAAGGAAGTGGTTCTGTTGGCATGAGTGATTCAGTGGAATTTAGGGGCTCAGTGTCTTCAGCTTCCTGATTATCTGCCCATATGTCCCCATCCCAAGTTCCAGGATCCCATTTCTTTCCAGTCAATGCCCTTACTTTAACTTCAGATGCCTCTAGAGTTTGGCAGTGAACTGCATTTTAATTCAGCCACTTTTACAATAAAACTCTGGGTTTGGTTTTCAGCAATATCAGCTCTGTTACTACAAGAAATAAGGCTTTCTTTCAAAGCACAAGTGGAAACTTTGAAGTCAATTATGCGGCACTTGAGCTTTGACTCTGAAGCCCTGAGCACATCTCTTTCACCAGTTTGTCTATCAAAAGTAGGGCCAATCAACCAGCTTACTTATACTTCTCATTTTGACAAAACTTTAGAAAGATATCACACATGTGTTCACCCAGAGCCTTACCTTTCATTAATACCTGATCTATTAGTGGTGATATTTTGCGTATTTGTATCACCACCTCATGACATGGATTAGCAGTGCCCTCTTTACCACTGGAAGGAGAGTCATCAGCATCTTTAAGACTAACCAGGCTTAAGAAACAAATTAGAAAACTCATCCTTACAATTTTATGTCTCTAGAACCACTCTCAATACCAAAAGTCTTAGGCTGGGTTCTCTAGAGAAGCAAAACCATTAAAGCGTATAAATATATATACAAAGAGAGATTTTTATCACAGAAATGGCTCACACAGTTGTAGAAGCTGGGATATCCCACTTCTGTGGATCAGGATAGAGGCTTCCCTTGATTCACGTACCTGCAGGAACTGACAAACCCAATATTAGCAGGTCAGAGAGTAGTGCTCTTGCTCACAGACTGTGAGTGTTGATGAATCCTAAGATTGGCAGGCACAACCAAAAGGCTTCTCCTGATTCACCTAGCTACAGGGGCTGGCTGCAGAGTCCAGAGCAAGCAAAATCCCAGAATGGTTGCTTATATTCAGATGCAGGCCACATGCCCAAGGAAACTCCCTTTCAATTGACTGGCCATTCACAGCAGATCCCATCATGGGAGTGATCATATATAAATACTTAGAATCATGGCCCAGCCAAGCTGACAAAAAATCTTAGCCATTACATGTATGTATGCACAGCCAGTGATTGTGTGAGTCACAATGCTGAGATAATATTAGGACACTATTGTGATCAATGCTGATTAATTTTTTTTTTCTCTCTAGGATCTACTACATGTGGACGTGAATACTTTTTTTGAGATACTGAGTTAATTCAGTGAAGGAATACCAGTGAAATATTTTGTTTTAGCCTGATAAGAATACAACTCTAGATAGTTTATACAAAATGGCTCTGTTGGCCAA
The DNA here is from genome assembly GCF_024166365.1 of Elephas maximus indicus. NCBI lineage: Eukaryota > Metazoa > Chordata > Mammalia > Proboscidea > Elephantidae > Elephas > Elephas maximus. The sequence goes on from NC_064826.1 coordinate 5,908,738, forward strand.
GGAAAAGCTGATTTTCAGCCACTGCTAAGTAGCATATGGACAAACTGAAAAAATTATTGCATATATATGGGTCCCATTCAAAATGTTAAAACTGTCATATCTTTTAAAAATGAGTAAACCCTTTCTCTGAAACTTTGGACACAAAGTAAGAAAATGAACAATGAGATAAATAAAATATCAAAGACATAGTCAATGTAATTCATTAAACAGGCATTTTATGGAATCAGGATCGGTCAGCCAGCTGTGCACACAGTCCTGTCAAGTCTATGTATTGACAACATTGTAATATCTTCTAGGAGACAAATCCATTTGAGAGCCAACTGACACCAGACGCCCATACACCGATGTAGCCAAACACTTATTTTTGTTCAGTCTGAGTTAAGAATTTTAAGCATAAATTTATAGAGTTTAAAACACCGAAAGAAATATAAAATTTTATGCATGTGAAAATTAAATGAGATTCAAACTTTACTGTCCAAAAGTAAAGTTTTGTTGGTACACTGTTGTGGTTGTTGTTGTTGTTGTTAGGTGCTGTCAAGTTGGTTCCAACTCATAGTGATCCTATGCACAACAGAACTAAACACTGCCCTGTCCTGTGTCACCCCTACAATCGTTGTTATGCTTGAGCTCATTGTTGCAGTCACTGTGTCAATCCACCTCATTGAGGGTCTTTCTCTTTTATGCTGGCCCTATATTCTGCCAAGCATAATGTCCTTCTCCAGGGACTGATCCCTCCTGACAACATGTCCAAAGTATATAAGATGCAGTCTCTCCATCCTGGCTTCTAAGGAGCTTTCGAGTTGTACTTCTTCTAAGACAGATTTGTTCATTCTTTTGGCAGCCCATGGTATATTCAATATGCTTCGCTAACACCACAATTCAAAGGAGTCAACTCTTCTTCTGTCTTTCTTATTCATTGCCCAGCTTTCACATGCATATGATGCGATTGAAAATACCATGGCTTGGGTCAAGTACACCTTAGTCTTCGGGGTGACATTTTTGCTCTTCAACACTTTAAAGAGGTCCTTTAAAGCAGAATTACCCAATGCAATGAGTCTTTTGATTTCTTGACTGCTGCTTCCATGGCTATTGATTGTGGATCCAAGTAAAATGAAATCCTTGACAACTTCAATCTTTTCTCCATCCATCATGATGTTGCTCATTGGTCCAGTTGTAAGGATTTTTGTTTTCTTTATGCTGAGGTGTAATCCACACTGAAGGCTGAGGTCTGTGATCTTCATTAGTAAGTGCTTCAAGTCCTTTTCACTTTCAGCAAGCAAGTTTGTGTCATCTGCATAACACAGGTTGTTAATGAGTCTTCCTCCAATCTTGATGCCCCGTTCTTCATATAGTCCAGCTTCTCAGATTATCTGCCTAACTACAGATTGAATAGTTATGATGAAAGAATACAACCCTGACCCACTCCTTTCCTGATTTTAAACCAATCAGTATGCCCTTGTTCTATTCGAACAACTGCCTCTTGACCTAGGTAACGTTTCCTCGTGAGCACAATTAAGTGTTCTGGAAGTCCCATTCTTTGCAATGTTATCTATAATTTGTTATGATCCACACAGTGAAATGCCTTTGCATAGTCAATAAAACACAGCTTAACATCCTTCTGGTATTCTCTGCTTTCAGCCAGGATCCATCTAACATCAGCAATGATATCCCTGGTTCCACGTCCTCTTCTGAAACTGGCCTGAATTTCTGGCAGTTCCCTGTTGATATACTGCTGCATCCGTTTTTGAATGATCTTCAGCAAAATTTTGCTTGTGTGTGATAGTAAAGATATTGTTCTATAATGTCCACATTTGGGTGGATCACCTTTCTTGAGAATAGGCATAAATGCGGATCTCTTCCAATCTGTTGGCCAGGAAGCTGTCTTCCATATTTCTTGGCATAGACAAGTGAGCACTTCCAGCGCTGCATCTGTTTGTTGAAATATCTCAGTTGATATTCCACCAATTCCTGAAGCCTTGTTTTTTCTCCAATGCCTTCAGAGCAGCTTGGACTTCTTTCTTCAGTACCATCAGTTCCTGATCATATGCCACCTCTTGAAATGGTTGAACATCAACTAATTCTTTTTGGTATAATGACTCTGTGTATTCCTTCCATCTTCTTTGGATGCTTCCCATTGGTACATAGTCACAGACATTAGTTTATTATCTATGGCTGTTTGGGAGTTCCAGGATGGCACAGTTAAGTGCTCTACTGTTAGTCAAAAAGTTTTTGGTTCAAACCCACCCAGAGGTTCCTTAGAAGACAAGCCTGGCAATCAGCTTCCAAAAGATACAGCCATACAGCTCAACTGGACTGGACCAAAAGCAGTTTTCAGGATAAATTGAATGCTTCGAAGGTCGGCGAAGCAAGAGCGGGGGTTTGGGGACTATGGCTTAAGGGGACTTCTAAGTCAATTGGCAAAATAAATTCTATTATGAAAACATTCTGCATCCCACTTTGAAGTGTGGCATCTGGGGTCTTAAATGCTAACAAGCGGCCATCTAAGGTGCATCAATTGGTCTCAACCCACCTGGATCAAAGAAGAATGAAGAACACCAAGGTCACACGATAACTAAGAGCCCAAGAGACAGAAAGGGCCCCAGTAACTACAGACTTACATCATCCTGAGACCAGAAGAACTAGATGGTGCCCGGCCACAACCGCTGACTGCCCTGACAGGGAGCACAACAGAGAACCCCTGAGGGAGCAGGAGAACAGTGGGATGCAGACCCCAAATTCTCATAAAAAGACCAGACTTAATGGTCTGACTGAGACTAGAAGAATCCCGGTGGTTGTGGTCCCCAAACCTTCTGTTGGTCCAGGACAGGAACCATTCCCAAAGACTACTCATCAGACATGGAAGGGACTGGACTATGGGTTGGAGAGAGATGTTGATGAAGGGTGAGCTACTTGTAGCAGGTGGACACTTGAGACTGTATTGGCATCTCCTGTCTGAAAGGGGAGATGGGAGGGTAGAGGGGGTTAGAAGCTGGCAAAACGGTCACGAAAGGAGAGACTGGAGGGAGGGAGTGGGCTGACTCATTAGGGGGAGAGTAAATGGGAGTATGTAGTAAGGTGTATATAAGTTTATATGTGACAGACTGACTTGATTTGTAAACTTTCACTTAAAGCACAATAAAAATTATTTTTTAAAAAAGATACAGCCATAAAAACTCTATAGATGCAATAAAATATGTATAGAAAGAAAATTTCTCAATATAATAAAGGGAACATATGGAAAACCAATGGCCAACATCATTCTTAATGGAGAAAGGCTGGAAAGATTCCCCTTGAGAACAGGAACAAGACAAGAATGTCCTTTATCACCACTCCTATTTAACATTGTATTGGAAGTCCTACCTAGAGCAATAAGGTAAGAAACAGAAATAAAGGGCATGCAAATTGGTAATGAAGAAGTTAAATTGTCCCTATTTGTTGATAATATGATACATTGCATAGAAAACCCAAAAGATTCCATGAGAAAACTACTTAAACTAATAGAGAGATTCAGCAGAGTAGTAGGATACAGAAGAAACATACAAAAATCAGTTGGATTCCTATATCCTGACAAAGAGAATGATGAAAAGGAAATCAGGAAAACAATACCATCTAAATATCCCCTAAAAAAATAAAATACTTGGGAATAAATCTAACTAGGGATGTAAAAGATATATACAAAGAAACCTACAAAACACTACTGCAAGAAACCAAAAGAGATCACATAAATGGAAAAACATGCCATGCTCATGGATAGGCAGACTCAACATTGTGAAAATGACAGTTCTACCCAAAACGATTTACAGATACAATGCAATCCCGATCCAAATGCCAGCAACGGTCTTTAAAGAGATGGGAAAACTTATCATTAACTTTATATGGAAAGGTAAGAAGCCCTGGATAAGTAAAGCACTACTGAGGAAGAATAAAGTAGGAGGACTCACACTGCCTGACCTCAGAACCTACTATACAGCTCCAGTAGTCAAAACACCCTGGTACTGGTACAATGACAGATACATCGACCAATGAAACAGAATTGAGAACCCAGATGTAAATCCACACACCTATGGTCACCTGATCTTCAACAGGGGCCCAAAGTCCATCAAATGAGGAAAAGACAATTTTTAACAAATGGTGCTGGCAAACTTGATGTCCATCTGCAAAAAGAGAAACAGGACCCGTACCTTACGCCATACACAAAAACTAACTCCAAATGGATCAAAGACCTAAATATAAAGCCAAAAAACATTAAGTTCATAGAAGAAAAAATAGGACCAATGTTAGAGGCTTTAATTCTTGGCATTAATAGGATACAAACTACAATCAACAACACACAAGCTCCAGAAGATAAGCTAGATAACTGGGATCTTCTAAGAATTAAACACTTCCGTTCATCAAAAGTCTTCACCAAAAGAGTAATAAGAGAACCTATGAAAATTTTGGCTATTACAAATCAGAAAAAGGTCTAATCTCTAAAATCTACAAGAAAGTCCGACACCTCTACAACAAAAAAGACAAATAATCCAATTAAAAAATGGGCAAAGAAAATAAACAGACACTTCACCAAAGAAGACACATGAGGAAATGCTCACAATCTGTAGCCATTAGAGAAATGCAAATCAAAACCACAATGTGATACCATCTCACCCCGGCATTACTGGCACGAATCAATAAAACAGGAAATAACAAATGTTGGAGAGGCTGTGGGTAAATTTGCACTCTTATGCACTGCTGGTGGGAATACAAAATGATACAACCATTATGGAAAACAATATGGTGCTTCCTTAGAAAGCTAGAAATAGAAATACCACATGTTTCTGCAATCCCACTCCTGGGAGTATATCCTTGAGAAATAAGAGTTGTCACACGAATAGACATATGCACACCATGTACATTGCAGAATTGTTCAGAATAGCAAAAAGATGGAAACTACCTAGATGCCCATTAACAGACAAATGGATAAACAAATTGTGATACATACACACAATGGAGTATTGCGCAATGAAAAAGAACAACAATGAATCTTTGAAGCATCTCGCAACATGGATGAATCTGGAAGGCATTATGCTGGGTGAAATCAGTGAATCACAAAAGGACAAATGTTGTGTGAGACCACTACTGTAAAAACTCATGAAAAGGTTTACATACAAAAATAAACAATCTTTGATTGTTGCAATGGAGGGGAGGGGTGGGGATGGAAAAACACTTAATAGACAATAAATAAGTGGAAAATTTGGTGAGGGGTAAGGCAGTACACAATACTGGGAAAGCCAGCACAACCGGTACAAGGCAAGGTCATAGTAGCTCCAGAGACACATCCAAACTCCCTGAGGGACTGAATTGCTGGGCTGAGAGCTGTGGGGACCATGGTCTAGGGGAACATCTAGCTCAATTGACATAACACAGTTTATAAACAATATGTTCTACATTCTGCTTTGGTGAGTAGTGTCTGGGATCTTAAAAGCCTGTGAGTTGCCATCTAGGATATTCCACAGGTCTCACCCCTTCAGGACCAAGGGAGAATGAAGAAAACTAAAGATGCAAGGGAAAGATTAGTCCAAAGGACTAAAGGACCACATCTACCACTGCCTGCACCAAACTGAGTCCAGTACAATGAGATGGTGCCCGGCTACCAGCACTGACTGCTCTGACAGGGATCACAGTAAAGGGCCCCAAACAGAGCCAGAGAAAAATGTAGAACAAAATTCTAAATCAAAAAGAAAGTCAAGACTTGCTGGCCTGACAGAGACTGGAGAAACCCTAAGAGTATGGCTCTTGGACACCCTTTCAGCTCAGTAATGAGGCTACTCCTGAGGCTCACCCTTCAGCCAAAGATTGAACAGGCCCATGGAACAAAACAGGCTAAAGGGGCACGCCAGCCTTGGGGCAGGGTCTGGAAGGCAGGAGGGAACAGGAAAGCTGGTAATAGGGAACCCAAGGTTGAGAAGGGAGAGTGTTGACATGTCGTGGGGTTGTAAACCAATGTCATAGAATAATGTGTGTACTAACTGATGAGAAACTAGTTTGTTTTGTAAATCTTCATCTAAAGTACAATTTAAAAAAAAGACTCTGTAGAGAAGCTCTATTACGACATACATGGGGTCCCCATGAGCTGAAATTGTCTCTGCACCAAGTAGGTTTTTTTTTTTTTTTGGTTTGGTTTATGAATGTTTTAGTGCTACAATGGCAGTGCTGCGTGACAAGGACCACGCGGCTCACAAAGTCTAAAATATTTACCTTCTGATCTGTTACAGAAACAGTTGCCAATCTCTGCTGTTAAAGTTGTAAGTATCCTGAGGTAGTTGTCATCTCTAAATACAGCTTTGATTCCCACTCTGGGCTGTTTTCCAGTGCCATAGGGGACATAGGATACAAGTGAAAATTATAACACAGGTCATGCACAGAAGAAGCTCTGGGAACTCGAAGCAGGAAGGAATATTTTCAGGGGAAGCTTCTAAGAGAACATGGAGTGATTTCACTTAGGTTTGCATTTCATTCCTCATAATCATTGAAGTTCAGCTTCCCGTGTCTGGTCTTTGTCTGAGAGTCACTGGATTGTGCAAACAGTTGAGCAGTCTGCTACTAACTCAAAGTTTGGCAGTTTGAATATACCCAGAGATGCCTTGGGAGAAAGACCTGGTGATCTATGTCCAAAAAGTCAGTTACTGAAAACCTATGGAGCACCACTCTACACTGACACACATGGGGCAGCAATGCATTGGGATAGACTTGACAGCAACTGGTTTTATTTTGGGCCCAGAATCTAAGGACTCAGTACCAATGGGTGGGTGGGGGAAGTGAATTGTGTGTGAAGCATCATCTTGGCTATTAATTGGGTGACTGGTGGTACTTCCTAGGCCTGGAGAATTTGCCTACATTTGCCTACATCAGATTCTTTCACCACAGTCCCCAGTGTCCACACTGAAGCTTTCACTCTGTAGGTCCATGTCTGGGTGCTCCTCCACTCATCCTATTGAAAACTAGCACTGTGAAACTCTAAACCTGTCTTTGAAAGTACAGTTGCACTTCGTCATTCTGCCAGAGTGATGTGGTTTGTTATTCCTCCAGAACCATCATTGGGTTAGGCTGTTCTCAATGAAATCTGATCTTCAATAGCATGTTTTGTTCTGCCATCTCACAGAAAATTTCTCTCTTCTCTTGTATGCACACAATTCCTTGACTTTTTGGAGTCTTCTACATGTTCCTTATCAAAGTACAGCAGGATAATAACACAATATGTTAATCCAGGACAGGTAATGAAATCTATGTAAGACTCCGAGTTTTCTTCTACATCTAGTGAAGAACATGTTAGCTTCTGAAGAGAAGTCTGAGAGGATTAAATGAAATATGTGAAGCACTTTATCATGGATTGAATTATGTCCCGCAAAAAATGTGTGTATCAACTTGGTTAGGCCATGATTCCCAGTATTCTGTGGTTATCCTCCATTTTGTGATTGTAATTTTATGTTAAAAAGGATTAGAGTGGGATTGTAACACCACCCTTAACCAGGTCACATCCCTGATCCAATGTAAAAGGAGTTTCCCTGGGATGTGGCCTGCATCACCTTTTATCCCTCAAGAGATAAAAAGGAAAGAGAAGCAAGCAGAGATTTGGGGATCTCATACCTCCAAGAAAGCAGAACCAAGAGCAGAGCATGTCCTTTGGACCTGGAGTCCCTGTGCCTGAGATGCTCCCAGACCAATGGAAGACTGATGACAAGGACCTTCCTCCAGAGCCATCAGAGAAAGCCTTCTCCTGGAGCTGGCACCCTGAATTTGGACTTGTAGCCTCCTTGATTGTGAGAAAATAGATTTCTCTTTGTTAAAGCCATCCACTTGTGGTATTTCTGTTACAGCAGCACTAGATGACTAACACACGCTTTGTACCATACCTGACAAACAGAAAACATTCCATATGTTAGCTATTGTTGTTATTTTCTGATAGATTGTCTTTCCCATTTCCCTACACCCTCTTCCCTCCCTATGTTTCAGGACAACTTGCTGGTCTACTCAATTCAGTCTAAGGGGCCTGAAAGAAAGATGGGTGGAGTAAAGTATCTAGAAAATGGAGCTCTGATATTTCTGTAACAAGGAGCAGATTTTATCTCATGTATTCACAATGGGAAGATTGGCCTCTGTTATGGATAGATTTGTGTCCTCCAAAAAGATATGCTGAAGACCTAACCCCTGATACCTCTGAATGTGACCTTATTTGTAAATTGTCTTTGCAGATGTAATTAGTTCAAAGGTGTCCTTATAAGAAGAGGACCAGACACAGAGACACAAAGAAGAGGCCATGTGATGGTGAAGGCAGAAATTGGATAATGGTGCCACAAGTTGCTGAATGCCAGAACAACCAGAAGCTGGGAGAGGCATTGAAGGATTCCTCTCCCTGACCCTTCCTAGATAGCATGGCTTTGCCAACACCTTAATTCTGGACTTCTGGCCTCCAGGACAGTGACAAAATAAATTTCAGTTGTTATAGCCATCTAGTATCTGTTACTTTGTTATGGTAGCTCTAGGAAACTAATACAGCCCCAAGTGGGCAAAAACTGGTTCTGGGGAAGGAGTGCATGAAAAAGTATCTTAGATACTGCAATGATTTTTGGTCCTCCAAGAACTACAATACACAAACTTATATTTTTTTGTGGTATTAAAATTTCATGTGTGTGGATGATGAGGAAAACAATACCTAGAAGGTTTCCTTGGGGTATAATAATGAATAAAAGGCTGAGAAACACTCCTTTATGTGTAGAAGAATGCTTGATTTGGCACAAATACAACTGAGTCTAAATCACAGGGGACACAAGATAATGGTCCGGTTAATTAACTTGCACCTACGGGACTTGGAACTCTTCCTCGTCAGTTTTTACCTGTTGTAGTCCACAAACTTGAGCCTTGCCCACTTTGACCTACTCTATATTGAGGAATTCCTCTGCCTACCTAGGTCCTGCTGGTCAAATCAGTCTCACTGTTATACCATCCCAGTGCGGCATTCACTCTAAATCTCAGGTTGTAGCTCAAATTCTGCCCGGCAGCAAGTTCGGGAAGGTCTACCATCTTTCAGTTGACCTTATTCTGGAGCTAGCTACCCTCGAAGACTCCCTCGACCTTTACCTGTGGCACCAAGACTGTACATTAGAATCCCTTGGGAGTTAAAAAAAAATACAGATTCTCATGCCCTATCCACAGAGATTCTAATTTAATACTAGCAAAAAGGTTGGTGGTTCAAGCCTACCCAGAGATGTCTCTAAAAAAGAGCCTGGTCATCTGCTTCTAAAAGGTCACAGCCTTGAAAACCCTGTGGAGCAGTTCAACTCTGCACACTTGGGATCTCCATGCGTTGAAACTGATGCAAGAACAACTAACAACATCAAGGATTTGGCACTTTTCGATACCACTTAGCAGAATTGTATTGCTGTAAAGTTTTCTGTAACAAAAATTTGTTTTAAAGACTTTTTCTTGTCTTATAATAAGTCTCAGTAATTTTAAAGAAAATAAAATACCAAGCAAAATAAACTTTTGATAATCTTTCAAAATTCTCTTCTGATGTTGGCTTCCATGTCTATAGAAAGAGAAATAATAATGTTAGCTTCCCCTACCTTACTGGAGGAAAAAGAACAAGGTTGTAACAAAATAAATAAATAAATAAAGTCTATCAAATATGTGAATTAATAAAATAATAGACATGACATGATAAATGTTAAAACACTTTAAAAACTGAAAGCTGTTACTTGAAAGTAAAGTTAAATCCAAACCCAACCAAACCCATTGTTGTCTGAAAGAGGTTACAGAAAGCTAACAAGCACTCCCTAATGAGTGTGTAGAAAATTTATCCCTGAGAGAAAAGAAGTTACTTTCTGAAACCCCATATCTGCCCTACCCCTCCTCTGCCTGGGGCAACGTGGCCGCCCATCTGGAGGTAAGTCTTCATCTTCAGAGGCACCTAGGAGCTTACGTAGGGCCATGAGCCACGACACCAGGTTTTTCTGTAGTCCCAGCCTCTTCCTACATTCATAGGCTCAGGTGACAAATGTACTGAGTTTAGATATTGGAGATCTCAAATGTCCAAACTGGTTATAGAAAAATACAATTTGGATAGCAATGCCAAGAACCTTCTTACAGACACCTCCAAGGAGCTGCACCTGGCATGGGGCTCTGGTTGCTGCCATGAGGATCCCAGGCTTAGCTGCTCCAGACCAAATTCCTTGCACTTCACCTCTCCTCACAGCACCCCACTTCTTCCCACAGCACCCACTTCTCTTCACAGGACCCCATTGCTCCCCACAGCATATCAACAGGAGGTGAATGTTTGGTGTAGTCTTTATCAGACTAGACTTTTACCTTCTGGTCATGTGCATCTGGGTAGAGGATGCACAGCACGAAAGGAGAAAAGCACTTTTCCTAAGGGGGAACATGTCAGGTATTTGAGATGGGAATGAGAACAAGTGGACTCAGGGAGGGACATACCCAGCAGTCAGTAAGTCAATTTAATTGTAAAAGCCTAGATGGCTTTGAAGAGACTGTTGGTGTAATTATGAACATCAAGGGCAATTCCTGGGAAGACTCAGAAGGAAGTGGGGAGACCTGTTATACTGGAGACAGTGCAGACCATAAGAAACACCAGCAGAGAAACAGCAGCAGCAGAACCAGGAGACCAGCAAAGACAGCACTGGAGCTGACCCTCAGAGCTCAAGAGCTGAGTGCCTTTGTGCAGAAATCTTCTTAGTGGAGTGGAGTGAATGTGGATGCTTATCAGTGGAGCTAGACTTGCCAACCCAGAGAAAGGGAGCTGAGTGCCTTCCAGCCAAAGTTTACTGGTGGAGTAGGTGCCTCAGGCACTTATTGGTAGAGACAAAGAACTTTAGAACTCTTGTCCAGCAGGGCAGACATGGGTGATGAGGCCTAAGGGGCCAAAAGGCCAAGACAACAAAAAGCAGAAGGTACAGGGACAAAGTACACAGGAAGCAGGGCTGTCTCAGTCTCAAAAGGTGGGGCCACAACCTCTGGGGTCTTAAAAGGTGGAGCTATGGCCTCTGAGGTTTCAAAGAGTGGAGCCATAGCCTCTGAGGTTTCAAAGAGTCAGATCTTCACCAACTAGGTTCACAAGTGCCAGCAGGATGGGGCCATATCCACTGTTCAAAGCTGAGGGAGCAGGGCTGTCATGCCCAAGTGGCAGAAAAACAGGGCCTACTGGGACTGGGACACAGGGGATGGAAATACCACTCAGAGGGACTAGGAGAATGAGGCTGCCCAAATCCAAGGGAACAGAGTTGCTGTTCCAGTGAGCCTGAAATGTGGAGCTGAAGCCCAAAGCTGAGGGGCCTCTACCTGGAATCCAGAGAATGCAGCCAACACCCTGAGTCTGGAGGGCAGGGCCATTGCCTAAATGCTCTCGTAGAACAGAGAATTGTTGTCAAGTCTTGAGAGCTGATGTAATGTGCTTTGCTGACTTGCTTGGTGACTGTTATCCCTTATTTCCCTCCAATTTCTCCTATTTAGACTTCATAGATGAAGAGGAATTTTTGGATTTTGGACTTGGTGTTGATTTAAGACTTTTAGAAAGATATGATGGGGTGAATGTGTTTTACCTATGGCAAGGACAAGAATTTTGGTGGGCCAAAAGCTGGAACCGCCACGTGTCTGTCAGTTTGCTGTACTGTGGGGGCTTGTGTGTTGCAGTGATGCTGGAAGCTATGCCACCGGTATTCAAATACCAGCTGAGTCACCCATGGCGGACAGGTTTCAGCTGAGCTTCCAGATGAAGACTAGGAAGAAGGACCCAGAAGTCTACTTCTGAAAAGAACTGTTCAGGTTTTCTAATACATTCAAACAGAAGCCTGGGGAATAAGTGTAGGAATGGCTATTGAGGGTGTGGGATAATGGTGCAAGGTACAAAAAGTTGGATCAGTCTGAATTTATTGATGCATAGATCCTTAATTCAAATTTTCTAGAGGATAGGAAAGGATCTAATACTTTATTTAATTGCTTTGCTGAAGAATGGATTAAGCAGTGGCCTACACTAAATCAGGCTGAAGTGCCAACCCATCCTTGGTATATTGTAGAAGTTATCCAAAAGATTAGGAGAATTGGCATGTTAGAGTGGATTTATCAGGGCAGACCTATGGACCCACACATGGAATGCCCAGAGGACACATTTTTACCATAAGTGTGATGAATAAATTTGTGAAGGGAGCCCCAGCATTCTTGAAGACTACTGTGATTTTTCTTTTATGTAGGTCAGATTTGACAATGGGAACTGCCCCAACTGAATTAAAACATTTAACTACAATGGGGATTATTGGACCCTGTGGTGGTAAGGGTCAAGTTGTGGTACTCAATCAACAAAGTCAAGGTGGGTATAGTTACTGTACTGGACACACATGTACACACACGTTGCTGTCAATTTCATTCTGACTCATAATGACCCTATAAGACAGAGTATTCCACAGGATTTCCAAGAAGTGACTGGTGGATTCAAACTTTTTGTTAGCAGCTGTAGATGTTAACCACTGCACCACCTTAAAGGAGTGTGGAGTCAAATAATTAATCAGAAGAGTCTGATTCATGTGGATGTAAGGTTTGGCTAATTAGTCATGGCATTCTTAGGAGTGAAATAGAAGGGAAATCTACTAAATACTAACTTGATTTGTACAAAAGAAAGAATTCTAGGTTAAGTGAACAGCATCCTAACTCGAATTGCCAAAATAGAATGTCATCATCCCTCAACCAATTCTCACTTGAGCCAGGTTACAGACCCACAACCCTTGAATGAAGGGAAGGAAGGACACAACTGGTTGATAGATGGTGTATTTGAGGAAGGACACTACTACACTGCCAAACATTTGTACAGTTAATCTATCTCCCAGCCTTCCCCAAAGGAATCTACAGCCTGTCTGTTCACTGGGGGAAAAAGAAAAAAAATCAGATTTTGGGGGGATTAGAGGGCACTGGCTTTCAACGGACACTAATTCTAGGAGACCCAAAACATCACTGTATCCCACCAGTCAGACTGGGGGCATATGGAGGTAAGGTTATTAATGGAGTCTTAGCTCAGGTTCATTCCAGGGGTCCCCCAAATCAACCTATAGTGATTTCCACAGTTCCAGAATGCATAACTGGAATAGATACACTCAGCAAATGCAGAACTCCTTCACTGGGCTTTGAAACGTGGAGTAAGAGCTATTATGGTAGGAAAAGCAAAGTGGAAGCCATTAGAACTGTCCCTACCTAAGAAAATAGTTAACCAAAATCAATATTGTATTCCTGGAGGATTTGCAAGATTATTGCCACCATCAAGGACTTCAAGCATGCAAGAGTGGTGATTCCCAGCACATCTGCATTCAACTCATCTATTTGGTCTACGCAAAAACCAGAAGGACCTTAGAGAATGGGAGTGGATTATCCTAAACTTAATCAGGTGCTGACTCCAATCACAGCTGTTATTCCAGATGTAGCTTCACTGCTTGAGCAAATTAATACGTCTCCCGATACCTGGTATTCAGCTATTGATCTGGCTAATGGCTTTTGCTCAATTTCAGCTTCAAAGAAATACCAACAGCAGTTTGTTTGATCGCCTTTTCCTTCCACACAGTGTTACCCTGGCCCATCACTTTTATGTCATCATGCTGAATGGACCTAGTAAAGAACAAATGTCAATGACTCTGGACTTATTGTTAAAACTCTTGCATGCTAGAGGGTGGGACATTAATCTGACAAAAATTCAGGAGTCTTCCACCTCAGTGAAATTTCTATGGATCCAGTGGTGTGGGACAGTCAAGATATTCCTTCCAAAGGGATGAATAAGTTACTGCGTTTAACCCATTCCACAGGTAAAAAGGAGGCACAATGCCTGGTTGACTTCTTTGGATTTTGGAGCCAGCATATCCCTTATCTGGGTGTGTTACACCAGCCTCTTCTATCAAGTGACTTGAAAAGCTGCTAGTTTTGAGTGGGGTCCAGAACAAGAGAAGGCTCTCCTACAGGTTCAGGCTGCCGTGCAAGTCGATCCACCACTTGGGCCATATCACCCAGCTGATCAAATGGTGTTTGTAGTGTCAGTGCAGAAATGCTGTTTGGGGTCTTTGGCAGGCCCTTGTGAATAACAGCTCAGACCCTTAGGATTTGGAGCAAAGCCCTGCCATTCTCTGTGCTTAACTACTCTCCTTTTGAGAACCAGATTTTGGTGTTTTACTGGGCCTTAATAGAAACTGAATGCTTAACCACATGCAACCAATTCACCATGTGACCTGAGCTGTCCCTCATGAACTGGGTGTTGTTTAACCTACAGAGCCATTAAGTAAGATGGGCACAGCAGCACTCCATCATTAAATGGAAGTAGAATATACAAGATCTGGCCCAAGCACCACCTGAGTGCACAAGTAAATTACATGAGGAAGGGGCCCAAATGCCCATGGTCTACATTTCTGTAACATTACCTGCCCTCTCCCGGTCTGCACCTATGGCCTCATGGGTAGCTCCTTATGATCAGTTGACTGAGGAAGAGAAAAATCATGCCTTATTTACAGATGGTTCTGTGTCATATGCAGGCACCACTCAAAAGTGAACAGCAGCAGCACTACAGCCCCTTTCTGGGACTTCCCTGAAGGACAGTAGTGAAGCAAAATCCTCCCAATGGGCAGAACTTCAAGCAGTTCACCTGGCTGTTCACTTTACCTGGAGGGAGATATGGCCAGATGTGTGATTGTATATTGATTCATGGGCTGTGGCCAATGGTTTGGCTGGATGGACAGGGACATAGAAGGAACATGATTGGAAATTTGGAGGCAAAAAGTATACAGAAGAGGTATGTGGATAGGCCTCTTTGAATGGGCCAAAGAAGGGAAGATATATGTGTCTTCTGTAAATGCTCATCAAAGGGTGACCTTAGCAGAGGAGGATTTTAACAATCAAGTGGATACAATGACATGTTGTGTGGAAATCAGTCATCCTCTTTCCCCAGCACTCCTATCATAGCCCAATGGGCTTACGAACAAAGTGTCCATGGTGGCAGGGATGGAGGTTATGCATGGGCTCAGCAATATGGACTTCAACTCACCAAGGCTGACTCGGCTACAGCCACTACTGAGTGCCCAATCTGCCAGCAGCAGAGACCACCACTGAGTCCCTGATACAACATCATTTCTCAGGGCAATCAGCCAGGAACCTGGTGGCAGGTTAATTATGTGGGACTACCTCCATCATGGAAAGGGCAGCGTTTTGTCCTTACTGGGACAGACACTTACTCTGGATGCAAATGTGCCTTCCCTGCATGCAATGCTTCCACCAAAACTACCCTTTGTGGACTTACAGAATGCCTTACCTACTGTCATGGTATCCCACATAGCACCGCCTTATATCAATGGACTCACTTCACAGCAAATGAATTTTGGCATTGGGCACATGCTCATGGTCTTACCATGTTCCCTGACATCCTGAAGCGGCTGGCTTGATAGAACGATAGAATAACCTTCTAAAGACATGATTATTGCACCAGCTAGGTTGCAATACCTTGCAGGGTTGGGGCAATATTCTCCAGGAGGCTGTATATGCTCTAAACAAGTATCCGATGTTTGGTGCTCTTTCTCCCATAGCCAGGATTCACAGGTCCAGGAATCAAGGGGTAGAAATGGGAGTGGTACCTGTCACTATCACCCCTAGTAACCCACTTGCAAAATTTTTGCTTCCTGTCCCCATGAACCTTTGTTTTATGGGTCTAGAGGCCTTAGTTCCAAAAGGAAGAATGCTCCCACCAGGAGACACAACACTGATTCCATTGAACTGGAAGTTAAGAATACCAGTTGGATACTTTGGGCTCTTCATGCCTCTGGATCACAAATAAAGGAGGGATTTCCTGTATTGGCTGGTGTGATTGATCCCAACTACCCATGTGAAACTGAATTGATGTCACATAATGGAGGCAAATAAGAGTAAGTCTGGAACGCAAGGTATCCTTTAGGACATTCCTTAGTACTACCATGACCTGGGATTAAAGTCAATGGAAAGCTAGAGCAACCCAATTTCAACATGACTACTAATGGCCCTTCAAGAATGAAGGTTTGGGTCACTCCACCAGGCAAAGAGCCATGATCAGCTGAGGTGCTTTTGGAGGTCCAAGGGAATACAGAATGGGAGGTGGAAAAACGTAGCTCTAAATACCAGCTATGACCCTGTGACCAGTTGCATAAACAAGGCCTGTAATTGTTTTTAGGATTTTTCCTTGTTTTGCTATACTTGTGTGTGTGTGTATGTATATTTGTATATGTACATATATTTATATATGCAGAAATTCTCAAACAGTATCACTAATATCACACACAAGTCAAACTTAGCTGAATTCATTCAAAAGCAGCTGCAGCAGTATATCAACAGAAATTCAAGCCAGATTCAGAAGAGGACAAGGAACCAGAGATATCATTACTAATGTCAGATGTATCCTGGCTGAAAGCAGAGAATACCAGAATGATGTTTACTTGTAATTTATTGACTGTGCAAAACCATTCAACTGTGTGGATCATAACAAATTATGGATAGCATTGCAAAGAATGGGAATTCCAGAACACTTAATTGTGCTCATGAGGGACCTGTACATAGATCAAGAGGCAGACATTCAAACCAACAAGGAGACAATGCGTGGTTTAAAGTCAGGAGAGCTGTAAGTCAGGGTTGTGTCCTTTCGCCATAGTTATTCTATCTGTATGCTGAGGAAATAATCCAAGGAGCTGGACTATATGAAGAAGAACGAGTCATCAGGTTTAGAAGACTCATTAACAACCCGCATTATGCAGACGACACAATCTTGTTTGCTTAAATTGAAGAACCCAGAAGACTTGAAGCACTTACTGATGAAGATCAAAGACCACAGCCTTCAGTATAGATTACACCTCAACACAAAGAAAATAAAAATTCTCACTACTGGACCAATAAGCAACATCATGATAAACAGAGAAAAGATTGAAGTTGTCAAGGATTTCATTTTACTTGGATCCACAATCAACACCCATGGAAGTAGCCATCAGGAAATCAAAAGACACATTGCATTGGGCAAATTTGCTGCAAAAGACCTCTTTGAAGTGTTGAAAAGCAAAGGCATCACCATAAAGACTAAGGTGCACCTGACACAAAACATGGTGCTTTCAGTTACCCGATAAGCATGGGAAAGCTGGATGACTCCTTTGAATTTTGGTATTGGAGAAGAGTATGGAATATACCATGGACTGCCAAAAGAATAATCAAATCTGTCGAAAGAAGTACAACCAGAATGCTCCTTAGAAGCAAGAACCTCAAGACTATGTTTCACATACTTTGAACATGTTATCAGGAGGGATCAGTCACTGGAGAAGGACATCATGCTTGGTAAAGCAGAGGATCAGAGAAAAAGAAGAAGACTGTCAACCAGATGGATTGCTACAATGGCTGCAACAATGGGTTCAACTATAACAAGGATTTTGAGGATGCCGGAGGACAAGACTGTGTTTCATTCTGTTGTAAATAGGGTCGCTATGAGTGGGAACCAACTTGATGGCACCTAACAACAACTATATATGTATACATATATATATATATGTATATATGCATACATATATATGTACATATGTATATACATATATGTATTCATGGCAATTATATTTGTTTTCTTCCCTGCCTTATTCCATTACCGATTACAAAATATAAAATGTAAATGGGGCTAGTGTATTTTTGGTGTAGGTGTGTTAATTGTACCATGCTAGGCACAAGTATGACCTTAAAATTGTCTTTATTTAAATATCATATATGAATTAAAGAGATGTGTAGAAGTGCCAAGCTGACAAGAGGTAGACTGTGATAGTTTAGGTTATGGGCTCAACTTAGCTAGGTCATGATTCTCAGTGGTTTGGGAGATGATATGTAATCATCCTCCATTTTGTGATCTGATGTGACCAGCCAATCAGTTGAAAGGCCAATCAGTTGAAAGCCAATCAGTTCCCTTGGGGGTGTGATATGCATCCAAAATATATGGACATTCTGGAAAAGCTCTCTCTGTATCCTGCATCCTATTCATCATCCTCTGACCTCTAGTTCTTTGGACATGAGCAAGCAGCCTTCTGCCTGACCTGCAGATCTTGGGATTCTCTAGCTGCCACAACCGCATGAGCCAGTAGCCTTCCTCCTGACCTGCCAATTTTGGGTTTGTCAGTTCCTCAATAACATGACTCAGGAGAAGCCTCCGGCCTGACTCCTGTCCCACAGATTTGTGACTTGCCATCCTCCACAACTGCATGAGCCATTTCTTTGAGATAAATTCTGTTTTTATATGCATAGTCTGTAAGCTCCTGGTTTTGCTTGTGTAGAGAACCCAGCCTAAGACCCTTACATTGTGAACCTTTATTTATTTTGAATGACGTGCATGTACTAACTGTATTACTATATTACAAACATTATAATACATACATAAAAATTGGAATTAAGAGGACAAGATAAAAATAAAAGTAAGCTTATGTTCTCACGTCTTCTCCCACACCCCGGGGATTATCTCGTGCACACACTCTGGGTGCGAACATCCTAATCTGAAAACTACCACACTGTATGATGACCTCCAAGATCCCCCTCCTGGGTGGGCACATGAAGAGAAGGGTTGGCAAAATTAGAAATTGTAAAGAATTTCCTTTTTTTTCTTCTTTATCTCCTGTTGACCAAAACTGAAAAGCATTTTCATATCCAACACATTCTTTAATTTACCACATCACTAGCAAAGGAAATCATGGACAGGCCTGCTGTGGCCAGGACTCTTCTGGGTCCTTGACCTTCCACATGATCAAACAGAAAAATCTCATGGATAGAGCTGGCCTTAAACAGCTCAGGAGGAGGGGTAGTCGTGGTTCAGTGGTAGATTTCTCACTTTCCATGCAGGGAACCTGGATTTGATTCCCAGCCAGTGCACCTCATGCATGACAACCATCCATCTGCCCATGGAGGCTTGTGCGTGGCTATGATGCTGAACAGATTTCAGTGGACTTTCCAGACTATGATTAACTAGAAAGAAAGGCCTGGAGGTTTACTTCTGAAAATCAGCCAGTGAAAACTCTATGGCTCTCAATAGTCTGATCCACAACTGATCAGGCAGATGGTGTAGGACTGGGCAGCATTTTGTTCTGTTGTGCACGGGGTCACCTAGACTCAGGGATGACTCCAGAGTAGCTAACAAGAACAACAGGATTCAGGAGAAGGGAGTGATCGGCAGAGGGATAGAAGGAAGACATTCTCCAGATGTGCTAAAAACCTGGAGGTTGGAGAGAAGAAAGAATGGAAGGCTGGTGAGAGGCTTTCCTGGGCTGAAGCAGAGAAACCAAGCAGAGAGCAAGGCCAGGTGAGAGCATCTTTGGTGTCACAGAGCAGAAGGGGCTTGTCCCTCCACACAAAGTTTGACCACAGAGATAACCAACAGCCATGACACGTCTCTGATGAGAGTGCAGACCATATGACACTTGGAGAGCATCATTTGGCTGTTCATACTAGAAAGACCCAGAGGAGAAAAGCTGTCCAAGCCTGAGAGGCCTGGAAAGAAACAAGGATGCCACTCTGTTCAGAAGACCAGTTGGCATGGAGCCCACATGTTTGTCAGAGTAGAACTATACATTATAGGGTTTTCAATGGCTGTTTTGGGGAAGAAGCTCTCCAGTTCCTTCTTCCCAGTTTGAATAGTCTGTAAGCTCCTCTGAAACCTGTTCAGCATCACAGTATCACACAAGCCTCCACAGACAGACAGGTGGTAGTTGCACATGAGGTGCACTGGCCAGAAATGGAACGCAGTCTTCCACATGTTGTTGTTAGGTGCTGTCGAATTGGTTCCGACTCATAGCAACCCTATGCACAACAGAATGAAACTCTGCCCGGTCCTGCACCATCCATACAATCGTTGTTATGCTTGAGCTCATTGTTGCAGCCACTGTGTCAATCCACCTTGTTGAGGGTCTTCCTCTTTTCTACTGACCCTATACTCTGCTAAGCATGATGTCCTTCTCCAGGGACTGATCCCTCCTAAAAACATGCCCAAAGTATGTAAGATGCAGTCTTGCCATTCTTGCCTCTAAGGAGCATTCTGGCTGTACTTCTTCCAACACAGATTTGTTCCTTCTTTTGCCAGTCCATGGTATATTCAATATTCTTCACCAACACCACAATTCAAAGGCTTCAACTCTTCTTCTGTCTTTGTCCAGCTTTCACATGCATATGATGCAATCGAAAATACCATGGCATGGGTCAGGTGCACCTTAGTCTTCAGGGTGACATCTTTGCTCTTCAACACTTTGAAGAGGTCCTTTGCAGCAGATTGGCACAATGCAATGCGTCTTTTGATTTCTTGACTGCTGCTTCAATGGCTGTTGGTTGTGGATCCAAGTCAAATGAAATCCTTGACAACTTCAATCTTTTCTCCGTTTATCATGATGTTGCTCATTGGTCCAGTTGTGAGGATTTTTGTTTTCTCTATGTTAAGGTGCAATCCATACTGAAGGTTGCAGTCTTCGATCTTCATTAGTAAGTGCTTCAAGTCCTCTTCGCTTTCAGCAAGCAAGGTTGTGTCATCTGCATAACACAGGTTGTTAATGAGTCTTCCTCCAATCCTGATGCCCCGTTCTTCTTCATATAGTCCAGCTTCTCAGACTATTTGTTCAGCATACAGCTTAAATAGGTATGGTTAAAGAATACAACCCTGATGCACACCTTTCCTGGCTTTAAACCAATCAGTATCCCTTTGTTCTGTCCGAACAACTGCCTCTTGATCCAAGTAAAGGCTCCTCATGAACACAATTAAGTGTTCTGGAATTCCCATTCTTTGCAGTGTTATCCATAGTTTGTTATGATCCACCCAGTCAAATGCCTTCGCATAGTCAATAAAACACAGCTTAACATCCTTCTGGTATTCTCTGCTTTCAGCCAGGCTCCATATGACATCAGCAATGATATCCCTGGTTCCACATCCTCTTCTGAAACCAGCCTGAATTTCTGGCAGTTCCCTGTCGATATACTGCCCCAGCCATTTTTGAATGATCTTCAGCAAAATTTTGCTTGCATGTGATATTAACTATATTGCTCTATAATTTCCACATTCAGTTGGATCACCTTTCTTGGGAATAGGCATAAATGTTGATCTCTTCCAGTCGGTTGGCCAGGAAGCTGCCTTCCATATTTCTTGGCATAGACAAGTGAGCACCTCCAGTGCTGCATCTGTTTGTTGAAACATCTCAATTGATATTCCATCAATTCCTGGAGCCTTGTTTTTCTCCAATGCCTTCAGAGCAGCTTGGACTTCTTCCTTCAGTACCATCGGTTCCTGATCATATGCCACCTCTTGAAATGGTTGAATATCGACTAATTCTTTTTGGTATAATGACTCTGTGTATTCCTTCTATCTTCTTTTGATGCTTCCTGCATCATTTAATATTTTCCCCATGGAAACCTTCACTATTGCAACTCGAGGCTTGAATTTTTTCTTCAGTTCTTTCAGCTTGAGAAACGCCGAGCGTGTTCTTCCCTTTTGATTTTCCCTCTCCAGCTCTATGTACATGTTATTATAATACTTTACTTTGTCTTCTCGAGCCACCCTTTGAAATCTTCTGTTCAGTTCTTGTACTTCATCAATTCTTCCTTTTCCTTTAGCTGTTCGATGCTCAAGAACAAGTTTCAGAGTCTCCTCTGACATCCATCTTGGTCTTTCTTTCTTTCCTGTCTTTTCAGTGACCCTCACTTTCTTCATAGATGATGTCCTTGATGTCATTCCACAACTCGTCTGGTCTGCGGTCACTAGTGTTCAATGGGCAAAATCTATTCTTGAGATGGTCTCTAAATTCAGGTGGGATATACTCAAGGTCATATTTTGGCTCTCGTGGACTTGCTCTGATTTTCTTCAGTTTCAGCTTGAACTTGCATATGAGCAATTGATGGTCTGTCCTACAGTGGGCCCGTGGCCTTGTTTTGACTGATGATATTGAGCTTTTCCATCATCTTTCTCCACAGATGTAGTCGATTTGATTTCCGTGTGTTCCATCTGGCGAGGTCCATGTGTATAGCCGCCGTTTATGTTGGTGAAAGAAGGTATTTCCAATGAAGAAGTCGTTGGCCTTGCAAAAATTGTATCATTCGATGACCAGCATTGTTTCTATCCCCAAGGCCATATTTTCCAACTACTGATCCTTTTTCTTTGTTTCCAACTCTTGCATTCCAATCACCAGTAATTATCAATGCATCTTGATTGCATGTTCGATCAGTTTCAGACTGTAGCAGCTGATAAAAATCATCTATTTTTTCATCTTTGGCCTTAGGGGTTGTTGCGTAAATTTGAATAATAGTCGTATTACTGGTCTTCCTTGTAGGCATATGGATATTATCCTATCACTGACAGCGTTGTACTTCAGGATAGATTTTGAAACGTTCTTTTTGACGATGAATGCAACACCATTCCTCTTCAAGTTGTCATTCCCAGCATAGTAGACTATATGATTGTCTGATTCAAAATGGCCAATACCAGTCCATTTCAGCTCATTAATCCCTAGGATATCGATGTTTATGCATTCCATTTCATTTTTGACGATTTCCAATTTTCCCAGATTCATACTTCATACATTTCAGGTTCTGATTATTAATGGATGTTTGCAGCTGTTTCTTCTCATTTTGAGTCGTGCCACATCAGCAAATAAAAGTCCGGAAAACTTTACTCCATCCCCGTCATTAAGGTGGACTCTACTTTGAGGAGGCAGCTCTTCCCCAGTCATCTTTTGAGTGCCTTCCAATCTGGGGGGCTCATCTTCCAGCACTATATCAGACGATGTTCCACTGCTATTCATAAGGTTTTCACTAGCTAATGCTTTCCAAAAGTAGACTGCCAGGTCCTTCTTCCTAGTCTGTCTTAGTCTGGAAGCTCAGCTGAAACCTGTCCTCCATGGGTGACCCTGCTGGTATCCGAATACTGGTGGCATAGCTTCCAGCATCACAGCAACACATAAGCCCCCACAGTATGACAAACTGACAGACACGTGGGGGAGTCTTCCACATAGAAGGTGACAATTCTACCACTTCATCACCACTGCCCCTTCTTCTGAACCGTCTGGGTCGACTCAAACCTCCAAACTTTCAGTTAGCAGTGGAGCACAATAGCTGTTTGCACCACCCTCTGATGGGAAGACAGAAGGAGGGAAAGGGATAATTGGGGTCCTGGGAGAAGTGGGAAAGGAAGAAGGAGTGGAGTGAGCAGAGAAGACACAACTTATGCTTCCTCAACTTGCATGGAATTTCTCAGCCTGGTGCTGGCTCCGTATCTGAGCTCTTGGGAGGGACCTACCCTCTGTGCAGGTCCCCACAGCCTATGGCCCTGCAGCCCTGCAGTCTGTTCTTCAGGGCCCTCCTGAGTCAAGCAGCAGGATGGTGGAGTGCAGGGAGATGCCAGCATAGGCCACTGCCTGCCAGACCCAGTACCAGTCGAGTTGCAGGGGATTGAGATTCATCACGGTCAGGATCAAGAACAGGAAGTAGGATGTGTAGAAGACAAGAAAAAAGGCCAAAGACTTGAGGGCCACGGTGTGTGCCTGGGTGCTGGGATCACTGGGCCCAGGCCAGCTGCCACTCTTCTGGTGCATGTGCTAGGATAGAGAGAACATGAGCAGGGCAGTGCACACCAGGAACAGTAGAAATGGTGCCAAGACCACCACAGTCTCGTAGAGCACAAAGAACTTCTGATGGAGTTTATCACTTGATCAACCCAGCTACCACTGGTATGGGGAGTCTTGGAGGCTACGACCTGAATTGCAGTGGAATGCCCAAAGGCCGAGGTGACGGTGGTCAGAACGAAGATAGCCAGGGGGCCCAGCAGCAGCCTGGGCATGGAGCAGGAAAGCCTCCACCTGAGCCAGAAGAAGTCAGAATGGGAGAAGGAGGCAATCTTTTTTTTTTTTTGGTCAATTGAATTTATTTATTTATTTAAATTTTTATTGAGCTTTAAGTGAAAGTTTACAAACCAAGTCAGTCTCTCACACAAAAACTTATATATACCTCGATACATACTCCCAATTGCTCTCCCCCTAATGGGACAGTCTGCTCCCTCCACTCTCTCTTTTTGAGTCCATTCCACCAGCTTCTAACCCCTTCTACCCTCTCATCTGCCCTCCAGACAGGAGGTGCCGACATAGCCTCAAGTGTCCACCTGAGCCAAGAAGTTCACTCCTCACCAGCATCCCTCTCCATCCCATTGTCCAGTCCAATCAGTGTCTGAAGAGTTGGCTTTGGGAATGGTTCCTGTCCTGGAACCAACAGAAGGTCTGGGCATCATGACCACCAGGGTCCTTCTAGTCTCAGTCAGACCAGTAAGTCTGGTCTTTTTAACAAGAATTTGGGGTCTGCATCCCACTGCTCTCCTGTTTCTTCAGGGGTTCTCTGTTGTGTTCCCTGTCAGGGCAGTCATCGGTGGTAGCCAGGCACCATCTAGTTCTTCTGGTCTCAGGCTGATGTAGTCTCTGATTTATGTGGCCCTTCCTGTCTCTTGAGCTTGTAATTACCTTGTGTCCTTGGTGTTCTTCATTCTTCTTTGGTCCAGGTGGGTTGAGACCCATTGATGCATCTTAGACGGCCGCTTGCTAGCGTTTAAGACCCCAGACACCACTCTCCAACGTGGGATGCAGAATGAAGATGCAATCTTTATGCAGTAAAAGGCAGAGAAAAAGGCATTCAGCCAGAAGTTAGTATTCCATCTGATGAGGTCCATGTATATAGTCGCTGTGTATGATGTTGAAAAAAGGTATTTGCAATGAAAAAGTCTTGGTCTTGCAAAATTCTATCACCTGATCTCAGGTGTGATTTCTATCATCAAGGCCATATTTTCCAACTACCGGTCTTTCTCCTTTTTTTCCAACTTTCACATTCTAAACACCAGTAATTATCAATGCATCCTGATTGCATGTTCGATCAATTTCGGACTCCAAAAGTTGGTAAAATTTTTCAATTTTTTCATCTTTGGCCTTAGTGGTTGGTGCATAAATTTGAATAATAGTCATATTAACTGGTCTTCTGTGTAGGCATATGGATATTATCCCATCAGTGACAGTGTTGTACTTCAGAATAGATCTTGAAATGTCCTTTTTGACAATGAATGCAATGCCATTCCTGTTCAGTTGTCATTCACGGCATAGTAGACTAAATGATTGTCAAATTCATCATGGCCCATATCAGCTCATTTCATCTCTCTAATGCCTAGGATGTTTGGTTTCTATAGATGCCATTTTTCCAGCTAAGAACATTGCCCTCTTTTCCTAGTTTGCTGAGAGCTTTTGAAATGGATGGATGTTGAGTTTTTTTTTTAAGACTTTCTCTGCTTCTATTGAGAGGATTATATTGTTTTACTTCTTTAGACTGTCGGTGTGTGAAATACCTTGATTAACTTTAGAATAATGAAACAGCCTCATATTCCTGAACTAAACCCCATTTGGCCATGATGTGATATCATTTCTAATATTCTTTGATTCAACTTGCTAATGCTTCATTATAGACACTTTTGCGTCTATATTCATGAGGCTCTGCCCTTGAGGGTTGGGACTGGTGACAATAATTAATACTCTAATGCATGAGGCTCGTAAGGGAACTGTGCTAGCCCTGTGTTGCCAATGCAGCCACTGGCACACTTGATTAGCTCTGAGTTTGAGTCATTCTCATGGCTTCTGTGAAATTTCTCCCAGTAGGGCTCCTCACAATGTGAAGTAGTCCCAGGGGATTTCTGAACCCAAGGTCCCAGAGAAACTGGGGTACCTAATCTCAATAGTCTACCACTTTGTTAGAGGGAATAACTCTTCAGAAACCAACTTAAACCAATATTGAACCAGAATGTTCTATTTGTCAGACACTGATGAGTGTTTGAGAGCTCATAGTAGAGATGTCAGCAGAGAGTGGATGAGGGGCTTGGATGGAGCAGTAGCAGAACTGATTTTGATATGAATATGTATATGAATCATGATGAACGAAATCTTCTCATCTTTAAAGACTATAGCAAATGTAGTAAAATAACTCTACTTTGCAGAAGCTTGAGGCTTGGGCACAATTTTGTTCAACAGTTTTCTCAATTCCAAGGTTTAGTCCTGGGAGAGAAAGGGGCAGAAGAGAGGGAGAGAACGCTTAATGAAAAAAATGGAGGTACTAGAAAAAATTCTGAATTCTTTTTGGGGGAAGACGGTTTGGAGAGAAGTTCCGAACTATAAAATATTTAGTTAGGTATTGGTATTTATGAACAGGTAGTAGGACAATATTACATTTCCAGAGAAGTTGTCAAGTATTTTGTATTCTTATCTCAGCTATGTCCCTAATATCCTGTATACAAAATATTTTTATTTTCCTGTCAATGGTAAAAAGTTGAAATGCAGGATGATTAAATTGCTTTCACAAAGTCACAGCATACTTAGAATGTGAACTGGGACTAGTATTGAGGTCTCCTGACTCTCATTTCATCATTGGCTCTTCAAAAATAGGCTGTAGGGATTGCACTGTGGAGAGTTGCCAGACTGAGGGAATTATACTGCAGAAGAACACTTTAGTTTTAGCTACAGAGGACAAGAGATATAAAGAAGATGAGCATTTACAGAATGAAGCCATGATACAATAAGCCATGGAAGGCAAATTTCAGGGCTACACTTGGAGAAACTGGATCTAAATAGTTGGGCTCCTTGTGTGAAAATCTGACAATCAAATTCAAGCAAGAAGTAGATAACAAGAACCCAAAAAGGGAAAACAAATATCCTCTCTGAATATCAAATCATCCTGATGACATCACACACTCTGTGGCCCTGGAGCTCTCTGTCTCCAAATATTTGGATGATCCAAATATCATAGCTCATGATGGATTCTCAGTGTCTATGTCAGTTGAATCTTCTACCTTGAGTCAGAGGAATCTTTTTGTAAATGAAAGTGCCATGCCTATGACAGCCTGACTCTGAAGAGGTACAGATCTGATTGATTTTGAATTCTATTCTCTGCTTCCATGCTAAGGAATTTGTTCCAGCTAAGATCATTGAGGGCCCCAATAAAGAGGCCAACTGTGCTTAAGGTTGGATGGAGTGTTATTAAAGATGATATACAAACAAATTCAAGTGAGACAAAGCTGCAGGGCTCTTATCACTTAGCTGCAGGGTGGTAACTCTGTAATGGATAGTAGAACATTGGGCCGTGGCCTCAGCCTTTGTTTATCTCTGCTTGAGATTTGATTTTAGAGACTGATCCACTGTTTTACCCAACCATGCACTCTTTGATGATGAAATTGATAAACAGTGGAAGTGATCATTATTCTGGACTCTAAAGTAATGCTGAAGGCTGAGGCACTAAAGAATCCTTCTAGAGTGTGTATACCTTCTGAGTCTTCCCAAATCAATACTTCTCTTTTGCTAACGTGCCGGAAAAGGGAGAATATAATTTATTGAATCAGCAGGACTTAGAAGTGAAAAATGTTGTTGTTTTAAATGTAGAATACATTCACTCAGGTAGGGTAATAAAATGTGGCATTGAACGTTGCAAGTGGAAAAGGGAGCGCGGTATCATTCCCTGAATACTTCCTTCCTGGCAAAGACTTTGGAG
The DNA here is from genome assembly GCF_024166365.1 of Elephas maximus indicus. NCBI lineage: Eukaryota > Metazoa > Chordata > Mammalia > Proboscidea > Elephantidae > Elephas > Elephas maximus. Next base: position 5,936,314 of record NC_064826.1, read on the forward strand.
TGTGGGTCTGTAGATTAGCAATGAAAACTAAATGCTAATTCTGAAGAAATAGGAAACATTAAAAGTTGATCAACTTTGTTAACAGAAACACGTGAAGGTGGAAGAACTGAAAGTGAAGATCCAGACTATGGAACTGACAGAGGAAAAAGTTGTGTTGGTTTTACCGATTTAGTCAGCGTGTCAGGGTTCCCACCTTTTTCCTGTTGAACACTTCTCATGGACTCTTCAAGGTCTTCTCACTACTAGGAGAGCAAGAATATAGTGAGGACAAAGTAAAGGGCTACAAGGGGACTTTATGCTGAGAAGTCATATTGTTATTTGGCATGATGATTAAGATTGTGTATCAACTTGGCTGGGCCATGATTCTCAGTGTTTTGGCATCATATGATCATATGATTACTTCCTTGGTAAGATTTGATATGTGATCACCACCATGATGGGATCTGCTGTGAGTAGCCAATCACTGAATGAGTTTCCTTAGTGTATGGCCTTCATCAAATATGTAAACATACATTCTAGCAAGTTTGGGGGCTTTTTCTTTGTGCTGTATCCTGCAGCTTGCTCTTGTTCATCTGACCTCTGGTTCTTGGGACTTGAGCTAGCAACTTACCTACACACAGCCTTGCTTGCCGACCTTGGGATTCATCAGTCATCACAGTCTGTGTACAAAAGCCCTGGTCTCTGACCTACCAATCAGGCTCACCAGCACATGCAGCTGCATGAATCAGGAGAAGCCTCTATCCTGACCTACACACTTGGGACATTCCAGCCTCTACAACCTCGTGAGCTATTTCCTTATTAAGTTTCTTTCTCTCTCTCACTCTCTCTGTCTCTTTATATATATATATGTATTTATACACTTTACTGGTTTTGCTTTTCTACAGAACCTAGCCTAAGACATTTGGTACTGAGAGTGGTTCTAGAAAAACAAAATTATAAAGATGAGTTTTCTAAATTGGTTTTCAAGTCTTGTTAGTCTTAAAGATGTTGATGAATCTGCTTCCAGTAGTAAAGAGGGCTCTGCTAATCCTCTGTGTGAGGTAGCAATATAAATATGTAAAATATCACAAACAATAAATCAGGTATTGATGAAAGGTGAGGCTCTGGGTGATTGCGTGTGAGATACCTTTCTACAATTTTGTTATAATGAGAAGTACAAGGAAGCTGGTTGGATGGTCCTACTTTCTCTAGACAAACAGGTGAAAGAAGGAGATTTAATTCAATTGATCTGTACAAGCAGATGAATTCTAGCTGAAGTGAAAAGCAGTCTAACTGGAATAGCCAGAATAGAGAGTCACTATCCCTCAATCAATTTCCAAAATTTGAACAGTTTAAAGACCCACAACCTCTTGAATGAAGGGAAGGTCAGGTCCCCTTGAGGAAGTACTTCAACGCACTGTCAAAATTTTATACTGTTAATCTTTCTCCCAGCCTTCCCCAAAGGGATCTACAATCTTTTATAAGAGTGACTGTTCAGTGGGGTAAAGGAAATAATCAGACTTTTCAGGGATTATGGGATGCTGGCTCTGAGCTTACACTAATTCCGGGAGAGCCAAAACATCACTGAGGCCCACCAGTCAGAGTGGAAGCGTATGGCAGTAAGGTTATTAATGGAGTCTTAGCTTAGGTTCATTTCACGGTGGGTCCCCAAACTCAATCTGTAGTGATTCCCCAGTTTCAGAATGCATAATTGGGATGGATGTGCTCAGCAAATGGCAAAACTCCAACATTGAACCTCTGACAAGTGGGATAAGGCCTATTACAGTAGGAAAAGCAAAGTGGAAGCCAATAGAACCACCTGTATATAAGAAAACAGTAAACCAAAAGCAATATCGCACTCCTGGAGGGTTTGCAGAGATTATTGCCACCGTCAAGGACTTGAAAGATCCAATGATAGTAATTCCCAACACATCCTCATTCAATTTGCCTATTTGGTCTGTGTAAAAAACAGAAGCATCTTGGAGAATGAAAATGGGTTATTGTAAACTTAACCACGTGGTGACTCCAATTGCAGCTACTATTCCAGATGTAGTTTCATTGCTTTTAGCAAATCAGTACATCCCTGGATCTGGTGCTCAGCAATTGATCTGGCTGATGGCCTTTTCTCATTATCAAAGGAACCCCAGCAACAGTTTGTTTTAGCTGGCACATCCAGTAATACATCTTCACTGTCCTACCTCAGCAGTATATCAACACTCCAGCCCTATGTCATAATTTAATCCATAGGGGCTTTGATCACTTTTCCCTTCCACATGACGTCATACAGGTCTGTTACATTGATGACATTATGCACATTGGACTTGTAAAGAAAAAACGTCTATAATTCTGGGCTTTTTGGTAAAATGTGTATGCTACAGGGTGGGAAATTAATCTGACAAAAATTCAGGAGCCTTCTACCTCAGTGAAATTTCCAGGGACCCAGTGGTGTGGGACAAGTTGAGATATTCCTTCTAAAGTGAAGACTAAGTTATTACATTTGGCTCTTCCCACAACTAAAAAGGAGGCACAACGCCTGGTAAACCTCTTTGGATTTTGGAGGTAACATATCCCTCATATGAGTGTGCTACTCTGGCCTGTTTATTAAGTGACTCGAAAAGCTTCTAGTTTTGAGTGGGGCCAGAACAAGAGAAGGGTCTCCTACAGGTTCAGGCTGTCGTGCAAGGTGATCCCATATTTGGGCCATGTGATCTGCCTAATCAAAAGGTGTTTGTAGTATCAGTGCAGACAGATGTTGTATGGAGTCTTTGGCAGTCCCCTACTTGTGAATAACAGCTCAGACCCATAGGATTTGGAGCAAAGCTCTGCCATCCTATGCAGATAACTACCCTCTTTTTGAGAAATAGTTTTTGGTATGTCACTGGGTCTTAGCAGCCACTGAACACTTAACTCTGGGCCACTAAGATACCACGGGGCCTGAGCTGCCCATCATGAACTAGGTGTTGTCTGACCCACAGAGCCATAAAGCCAGATGTGCACAGCAGCATTCCATCATTAAATGGAATATACCAGCTCAGGCCCTAGCACAACCTGAAGGCACAAGTGAGCTACATAATAAGTGGCCCAAATGCCCATGGTCTCCACTTCTGTAACATTACCTGCCCTCTCCCAGTCTGCATCTATGGGCTCATGAGGAATTCCTCATGACAAGTTGACCGAGGAAGATAAAACTCATACCTGGTTGATAGATGATTCTGTGTGATATGCAGGTATCACTCGAAAGTGGACGGCGTCAGCCCTACAGACCTTTTCTAAGAACTCTCTGAAGGACAGTGGTGAAGTGAAATACTCTCAATGGGCAGAATTTTGAGCACTACACCTGGTTCTTCACTTTACTTAGAAGGATAAATGTCCAGATGTGCAATTGTATACTAATTCACAGGCTATGACCAATTATTTGGCTGGATGGTCTGGGACTTAAAAGGAACATGATTGGAAAACTGGAGACAAGGAAGTATGGGGATGAGGTATGTGGAAAGGCCTCTCTGAGTGGGCCAAAGCAGTGAAGATATTTGTGTCTCTTGTGACTGTTCATCCAAGAGTGGCCTCAGCAGAACTACATTTTAACAATCAAGTGGATAGGATCACACTTTCTGTGGAAACAGGTCATCCTCTTTCCCCAGCTGCTCCCATCATTGCCCAATGAGCTTATGAGTAGCGTGTCCATGGTAGCAGGGATGAAGGTTATGCATGGGTTCAGCAACATGAACATCAACTCACCAAGGCTGACTTGGCTACAGCCACTGCTGAGTGTCCAGTCTGCCAGCAGCCAAGACCAACACTGAGTCCCCTTTATGGCACCAGTATTCAGGGGAATCAGCCAGCAACCTGGAGGCAGGTTGATTATGTTGGACTGCTTCCATCATGGAAAGGGAGTGTTTTGTTCATACTGGGATAGACACTTACTCTGGATCAAATTACCTTCCCTGTATGCAATGCTTCTGCCAAAACTACTATTTGTGGACTTACAGAATGCCTTATCCACTGCAATGGTATCCCACACAGCATTGCCTCAGATCAAGGGACGTACTTCACAGCAAACGGGCCTGTGTTCATGGTCTCACCATCTTACCCAACATCCTGAAGCAGCTGGCTTGATAGAATAACGGAATAACCTTCTAAAGACATAATTACAGCACCAGCTAGGTGGCAATACCTTGCAGCATTGGGGCAATGTTCTCCAGGAGACTTTATATGCTCTAAACAAATCTGCAATGTCCAGTGCTCTTTCTCCCATAGCCAGGATGCATGGGTCCAGGAATCAAGCGATTTAAATGGGAGTGGTACCACTCACTATTACCTCTATTGACCCACTTGCAAAATTTTTGCTTTCTATTCCCATGACACTTTGCTCTGTGGGTCTAGAAGTCTTAGTTCCAAAGGGAAGAATGTTCCCACCAGGAAACACAGCACTGATTCCATTGAACTGGAAGTTAAGAATGAAAGTCAGTCCCTTTGGGCTCCTCTGGCCTCTGGATCAACAAGCGAAGGAGGTAGTGATTGTATTGGCTGGCGTGATTAATTCTGACTACCAAGGGGAAATCAGATAGATGTTGCATAATGGAGGCAAATAAGAGTATGTCTGTAGTACAAGAGATCCGTTAGGATGTTCCTCAATACTACCATGACCTGCAATTAAAGTCAATGGAAAACTAGAACAACCCAATTCCAACATGATTACTAATGGCTTCTTCAAGAACGAATATTTGGGTTGCCCCACCAGGCAAATAGCCATGGTCAGCTGAGGTAATTTTGTACGGCAAAGGGAATACAGAATGGGTGGCAGGAAAAGGTAGTTCTAAATACCAGCTACAACCACATGAACCAGTTGCAGAAACAGAGATTGTAATTGGTTTTAGTATTTCTTCCTTGTTTTGCTGTGTGTGTGTGTGTGTGTGTGTCTGTGTGCACACATATATATGTCTAAATGTATATGTATTTATATATGTGAAAATTAACTAATATTATCATTAATATCATACAAAACAAAACTTCCCTGAAGATCGTACATAAGTGGCTGCAGCCATATATCAACAGGGAACTGCCAGAAATTCGAACCAGATTCAGAAGAGGATGTGGAACCATGGACATCATTGCTGATGTCAGACGGATCCTGGACGAAAGAAGAGAAGATCAGAAAGATGTTTATCTGTGTTTTATTGACTATGCAAAGGCACTTGACTTTGTGGATCATAACAAATTATGGATAACATTGCAAAGAATAGGAATTCCAGAACCCTTAATTGTGCTCATGAGGACCCTTTACATAGATCAAGAGGCAGTTGTTCAAACAGAATAAGGGAATACTCCAAGGTTTAAATTCAGGAAAGGTGTGCCTCAGGGTTGTATCCTTTCACCATACTTATTCAATCTATATGCTGAGAAAATAATCCAAGAAGCTGGACTGTATAAAAAAGAAGGGAGCATCAGGTTTGGAAGAAGACTCATTAACAGCCTGCATTATGCAGATGACACAATCTTGCTTACTGAATGTGAAGAGAACTTGAAGCAGTTACTGAGATCACAGACTTTGGTGTGGATTACACCTCAACATAAAGAAAACAAAAATCCTCACAATAGGACCAATGAGCAACATCATGATAAATGGAGAAAAGATTGAAGTTGTCAAGGATTTCATTTTACTTGGATCCACAATCAACACCCATGAAACCTACAGTCAAGAAATCAAAACAAACATTGCATTGGGCAAACCTACTGCAAAAGACCTCTTTATAGTGTTCAACAGTAAAGATGGCCCCTTAAAGGCTAAAGTGCATCTGACCCAAGCCATGGTGTTTTCAATTACCTCACATGCATGTGAAAGCTAGTCGATGAATAAGGAAGACCGAAGAAGAACTGAGGCCTTTGAAGAGTGGTGTTGGCAGAGAATATCGAATATACCATGGACTACCAAAAGAATGAATCAATCTGTCTTGGAAGAAATACAACCAGAATACTCCTTAGAAGCAAGGTTTGCAAGACTTTGCCTCACATACTTTGAACATGTTATCAGGAGAGATCAGTTCCTGGGGAAGTACAGCATGCTTGGTAAAGTGGAGGGTCAGCCAAAAAGAGGAAGACCCTCAAGGACATGGACTTGACACAGTGGGTGCAAGATGGGCTCAAGCATAACAACAATTATGAATGTGGTGAAGGACCAGGTAGTGTTTGGTTCTGTTGCACATAAGATCACTATGATTCGGAACCAGCTCCGCAACTCCTAACAACAACAGCAAGCACCATATCCACCCTCTGTTAACAACTCTACTCTGAGTTATCAAACACGCATAGTTGCCTGACAAATCAAGCCTAGGTTTGACTCCGAGCTAATGTACCTCCTGCACAGCCATTACCCGTCTCTCTGTGGAGGTTGTGGCTTTATACGATGCTGAGCAGGTTTCAGTGGAGCTTCCAGGCTAGGATGAACTAGGAAGAAAAACCTGGAGATATACTTCTAAAAATCAGCCAGTGAAAACTATGGATCTCAACAGTGTGACCCACAACTAATTACGGGGATGGTGTAGGACTGGGCAGTGTTTTGTTCTGTTGTGCATGGGGTCACCATGAGTCAGCCATGACTTGACAGCAGCTAACAACAAGGGTTCGGCAGAAGGAAATGATTAGCAGAGGGATGGAAGGAAGAATTTCCAGGAGGGTTAATGACCTGGAAGCTGGAGGGAAGAAAGAATGGGAGGCTGGAGAGAGGCTTTCTTGGGCTGAAGCAAAGAAATCTATCAGAGAGTAGGGCTAAGGTGAGGAGTATCTTTGGTGTCAGGGAGCAGAAGGGCCTGAGCTGTCCACACCAACAAAGCTTGAGCGCAGATATAACCAATGGCCACTACAGGTCTCTGAAGGGATTTCAGACCAGATGACACTTGGACAACATCATTCAGCTGCTCGGTCTGCAAAGACCCAGAGGAGAAAAGTTGTCAAAGCCTGAGGGGCCTGGAAGAAAACAGGTCCACCACCCCTGGTCTGTGATCCAAACTAGGGGATGTTGGGAAGACAAGTGCCATTGCGCCTCCATATGTGTGAGAGTAGAACTTCACTTTGTAAGTTTTTCAATGGCTGATTTTGGTAAGTAGATCTACACTTCTTTCTTCCTAGTTTGTCTAGTCTGTAAGCTCCTCTGAAACCTGTTCAGCATCATAGTATCACACAAGCCTCCACTGACAGACAGGTGGTGGCTGCACATGGGACGTTCTGGCTGGCAATGAAACCTGGGGTTCCCACATAGAAGCCAATAATTTTACCACTGAACCACCACTGCCTCTTCTTCTGAGTCCTCTGGGTGGACAAAAGCCTCCAAACTTTCAGTTAGCAGCAGAGCACATTAACTGTTTGCACCACCCACTGGTGGTAAGACAGAGGAAAGGGAGCAGATAATTGGGGTCATGGGAGTGGTGGGAAAGGAAGAAGGAGTGGAGCAAGAGGAGAAGAGGATGGGTCCACACCTACACCTCCTCATCTCACATGAGATTGCTCAGTCCAGCACTGGCTCCTTACCTGAGCCCTCAGAAGGGATCTATCCTATGTCCAGGCCCCTACAGCCTATGGCCCAGCCGTCCAGCAGCCCATTCTTTCGGGCCCTCCTGAGCCTGGGGCTGCTGAGAAGCAGGAAGGTGGAGTGTAAAGAGATGCTGGTGTAGATCGCCACTTGCCAGACCCAGTACCAATGGAGATGCAGGGGCATAAGATTCATCACGGTCACAATCAGGGACAGGAAGTAGGATGTGTAGAAGACAAGGAAGAAGGACAACAACTTGAGGGCCACGGTGTGTGCCTGGGTGCTGGGATCCCGAGGCCCGGGATGGCTACCCTGCATCTGACGCAGGTGCTGCCATAGAGAGAATATGAGCAGAGCAGTGGATACCAGGAACAGCAGAAAGGGCAACAAAGGCACCAGAGTCTCATGGAGCAGGAAGAACTTCTGACGGAAGGTTATCGCTTGATCAACCCAGCTACCGTTGGTATGGGGAGTCTTGGAGGCCGCCATCTGAATTGCAATGATATGCCCAATGACTGAGGGGATGGTGGTCAGGACGGAGATGGCCAGGGAGCCCAGCAGCAGCGTGGGCACAGAGCGGGAAAGCCTCCACCTGAACCAGAGGAAAGCAGGGTGGGAGAAAAAGGTAATCTTCACACAGTAGAAGACAGAGAGCAAGGCATTCAGCCAGAAGTTGAGCATGTTGTTGAAGTCCCAGAGGATGCGGATGTAGTGCACATTGTCCCTGATGCTGAGGGTAGGCAGGAGACTGTTCACGATGCTCATACCATGCAGGCCAAGCCAGGAGGTGGCCAGGCAGGCCACAATCATGTCCCCCGCAGGCAGTGCATGGCCCCGGGCCCACTCCCATCCCAGTACGGCTGCCATGAGGCCATTCTGCAGCATGGCAGCCAAGGACCCCAGGAAGAAGATGGCCATGAAGAATAGTGTGGGCGAGGTGGGCATCTTCTCCTATCCTGAACTCAGGACACATCCATGGACAAAACAGCCTCTCAGTCAGCAAATCCTGAAAATCCTCTCCACAGATTCGCTCAGTAGCCTAGCTGCCTGCCACATCCCCACTGCTCCCTAGGACTGGAGAAGAGCTCCCCTTGAGCTCCTGACATGCAAATCACTCCATCTCAGTGACAGTGGCCTCCATTTGCATAGCCTGAATTTGCCTGTTCTTTTTTTTTATCTGAGCAGATGTGAGGAAATGCCAAGAGAACAGGGGCTCAGGGGACCAAAAGCACCCATAGTTCTTTTTTTGTTATATTATGGTAAAACATATATAACAAAACATTTACCATTTCAATCATTTTTACGTGTACAATTCAGTGGTGTTAATCATGTTCACCATGTTGTATGACCATCATCATCATCGGTTTGCACATTATTTCTTAACCTTACTATTCCTTTGCTAAATTCTCCTTAAAATATGCACTGACCCTTGTTTCCTTCCCCAAAGCAACCTCCACTGTCCACAAACCTTCCCTGACATCTGTGTCCTGAGCTAGTATTTGATCCAGGATCTGTTTGCACTGTAATTAGGCCCTTTTCCTGAGTGGGTGAAGGTCCCTGTGTCGTGCAAATGGTTTGTGCTTAGCTACTAAACTAAAAGGTTGGCAATTCAAACCCACCCAGCAGTGCTACGGAAGAAAGACCTGACAGTCTGCTTTCATAAAGATTACAGCCAATCTGTGGCATATGCTCTGCTGTCACAGCCCCTGTGGCACGAACCAACAGAGCTCCAGGGTCAGACACTGGAATCAGAAAAACACTTCGGCTCTTGACAGTTTGAGGTCATTTCCTTGCCTGACTAGAAGATAGGGCAAAGAGGGAGAGGACATAAAAAGCAGGCACAAATATTTTAGCTAGATATAAGGAAAGATAGAGTACCATTCTCTCGAGAACAGCCCTGTCCAGCAGAAGCTTCTACAGTGATGGACATGCCCTGCTCTGCATCGTCCTATATGGTAGCTATTGGCCCACATGATTTATTGAACACTTGAAACATAGCCAGCACAAATGAGGAAATTAGGTTTTAATTTTATTTAATTTTGATTATTTTAAATTTAAATAATCATATGTGTCTAGTGGCCACTACACTGGGCAGTGCAATTCCAGATCAAGAGTTTTTTTCAGCTCTTTGAGTACAAGAAACACACCTTGTACTCCATATTCTAAATGCCCAGCACAGTGACTACCAGCCAATAACCAAACCCATTACTGTTGACTCGATTCCTGCTTATGGCGACCCTATATGACAGTGTAGAACAGCCCCATAGGGTTCCCAAGAAGCAGCTAGTGGATTTGAACTGCCAGCCTTTGGTTAGCAGCCGAGCTCTTAACCACTGAGCCACCAGGGCTCCACAGTGGCTACCATGGCCCCAATAATATTCAAAAGAGTGAATGGAGTAAACGCTGGTACTAATGAAAAGGAGATAATATAACTTAGAAGATAAGAGCACAGCATTTAGAATTTATGGGACATGAACTCAAATTCTGACTTTGACATTTACTTACCTGTGTGACTTTGGGAATGTTACTAGAATCTCTAAGCCTTAAAAAAAAAAAAAAAATACAGCCAAGAAAACACTATTGAGGAGTTGACCTCTGTAACACATGGGTTCACCATGAGTCAGAATTAACTTGACAACCACCGGTTTGTTTTCCTGTAGGTGGGGGAGGAATGAATCCATACCTACAAAGCTTGTAGCCCTGACTTCAGTTACCTACACTTCTGAATGCTCACGGTGCCCAAGGCCCCACTGGGTGACTCTATCTATATTGGAGACCAAGGGGACTCCAGTTAAAATGTGAATGTCCCTGAAGTTCTTATTCTAGAATCTGTTAGCCACTAACACCTTCTCATCAGTGTGCTTGGCAAATTAAAATTAATGTGCTCCTGGTCGGTAATTGCCCCATGAACAACTACCTTCCACCTTTGTCACGAGATCAGAAGAACCGGATGGTACCCAGCTACAATTACGGAATGTTTGATCACAGATTCTATAGAAAAATCCTGATGAAAAGGGGGAAAATGCAGAACAGAATTTCAAACACTCATGGGATTCAGCCTTTATGAAGCCATAGAGGCTGTAAAAACCTGTGAGCTTATTGCCCTTATATAATCTTTAAACCCTAAACCTTAAACCAAAATTATCCCTTGAAGTCTTCCTTTAACCAAATAATGTTGTTGTTCGTAAGTGTCCTCCGGTTTGTTCCAACTCATAGCGACCCTATGTAGAACAGAATACAAAACTGCCCATACTGCACCATTCTCACAATTGCTGTTATGCTTGAGCCCGTTGTTGCAGCCACTGTGTCAATCCATCTGGTTGAGGGTCTTCCTCTTTTTCGACGATCCTCTACTTTATCTAGCATTGTATCTTTCCCCAGGGACTGGTCCCTCCTGATAAGGTGTCCAATGTATGTAAGATGAAGTCTTGCCATTCTTGCTTCTAAGGTACTTTCTGGCTGTACTTCCTCCAAGACAAATTGGAAGACTATATTCTTCATCACACCATAATTCAAAGGCATCAATTCTTTGTTTTTTTTAATTCATTGTCCAGCTGTCTCATGCATATGAAGTTATTAAAAACACCATGGCTTGAGTCAGATGCATCTTAGTCCTCAAAGAGACAACTTTCCTTTTTAACACTTTAAAGAGGTCTTTTGAAGCAGAGTTACCCAATGTAATGCATCTTTTGATTTCTGCTGCTTCCATAGTGTTGAGTGTGGATCCCAACAAAATGTTGTTTTCGGGGTTCCTCCAGTTTCCATCAGACCATAAAGTCTGGTCTTTTTACATGAATTTGAATCCTGCTCTGTCTGAGACTCTCTGTTGTGGTTTCTGTCACAGCAATCATTGGTGGTAGCTGGGCACTATCTAGATCTTCTGCTCTCAGGCTGACGGAGTCTCTGGTTCATTTGGTCCTTAAGTCGTTTGGGCTAATACTTTCCTTGTGTCTTTGGGTTTCTTCATTCTCCTTTTCTCTGAGTGGGATGGGACCGATAGTTTTATCTCAGACGGCTGCTCACAAGCTTCTAAGACCCCAGATGTCGCTCACCAAAGTGGGATGTAGAACATTTTCTTTATAAACTGTTACACCAATTGACCTAGATGTCCCACAAAACTATGGTCCCCAGACTCAATCCCAGTGACTCTGTCCCTCAAAGTGTTTGGATGTATGTACGAAACTTCTTTGCTTTTGCTTTAGCCCAGTTGTGCTGACTTACGCTGTATTGTGTGTTCTTTCCTTCCCTTAACCGAAGTTGACACTTGTCTACTATCTTGTTAGTGATTTGCCCTCCCCCTCCCTTCCCATCCTCTTAACCATTAAATAATTTTTTTTTCTGTGTAAACTTTTTCTTGAGTTCTTGTAATAGTGGTGCTATACAATATTTGTTCATTTGTGATTGACCTATTTCACTCAGCATAATGCCCTCCTGATTTACCCATGCTGTGAGATGTTTTGTGAATTGATCATTGTTCTTTATCATTGCACAGTATTCCATTGTGTGTAAGTTCCATAATATGTTTATCCATTCATCTATTGATGGGAATTTAGGTTGTTTCAATCTTTTGCTAATGTGAATAATACTGCAACGAACATGGATGTGCATATATCTATTCATGTGACAGCTCTTATTTATCTCAGGTATGTTCCTATTTTTTTATGTTCCTAGGAGTAGGATTGCTGGATCATAAGATATTTCTCTTTCTATCTTTTTAAGGAAGCACCATACTATTTTCCAAGGTGATAGTCTCCCACGTGTCTGTCAGTTTGTCCTACTGTGGGGGCTTGCATGTTGCTGTGATTCTAGAAGCTATGCCACCCGTATTCAGATACCAGCAGGGTCGCCCAAGGAGGACAGGTTTCAGCTGAGCTTCCTGACTAAGACAGATTAGGAAGAAGAACCTGGCAATCTACTTTCTGGAAAGCATTAGCCAGTGAAAACCTTATGAATAGCAGCGGAATATTGTCTGATATAGTGCTGGAAGATGAGCCCCCAGGTTGGAAGTCACTCAAAAGATGACTGGGGAAGAGCTGCCTCCTCAAAGTAGAGTTGACCTTAATGATGTGAATGGAGTAAAGCTTTCAGGACCTTCATTTGCTGATGTGACATGACTCAAAATGAGAAGAAACAGCCACAAACATCCATTAATAATCAGAACCTGGAATATACGAAGTATGAATCTAGGAAAATTGGAAATCATCAAAAATGAAATGGAACACATAAACATCAATATCCTAGGCATTAGTGAGCTGAAATGGACTAGTATTGGCCATTTTGGATTGGACAATCATATAGTCTACTATGCTGGGAATGACAACTTGAAGAGGAATGGTGTTGCATTCATCGTCAAAAAGAACGTTTCAAGATCTATCCTGAAGTACAACGCTGTTAGTGATAGGATAATATCCATATGCCTACAAGGATGGCCAGCTAATACAACTATTATTCAAATTTATGCAGCAACCACTAGGGCTAAAGATGAAGAAATAGAAGATTTTTATCAGCTGCTACAGTCCGAAATTGATTGAACATGCAATCAAGATGCATTGATAATTACTGGTGATTGGAATGCAAGAGTTGGAAACAAAGAAAAAGGATCAGTAGTTGGAAAATATGGCCTTGGGAATAGAAACAATGCCGGACATCGAATGATAGAATTTTGCAACACCAACGACTTCTTCATTGGAAATACCTTCTTTCACCAACATAAACTGTGACTATACACATGGACCTCGCCAGTTGGAACACAAAGAAATCAAATTGACTACATCTGTGGAAAGAGACGATGGAAAAGCTCAATATCATCAGTCAGAACAAGGCCAGGGGCCGACTGTGGAACAGACCATCAATTGCTCATATGCAAGTTCAAGCTGAAACTGAAAAAAATCAGAGCAAGTCCACAAGAGTCAAAATATGACCTTGAGTATACCCCACCTGAATTTAGAGACCATCTGAAGAGTAGATTTGACTCACTGAACACTAGTGACCAAAGACCAGACAAGTTGTGGAATGACATCAAGGACATTATCCATGAAGAAAGCAAGAAGTCATTGAAAAGACAGGAAAGAAAGAAAAGACCAAAATGGATGTCAGAGGAGACTCTGAAACTTACTCTCAAACATCGAGGAGCTAAAGCAAAAGGAAGAATTGATGAAGTAAAAGAGCTGAACAGAAGATTTCAAAAGGTGGCTCGAGAAGACAAGGTAAAGTATTATAATAACATGTGCATAGAGCTGGAGAGGGAAAACCAAAAGGGAAGAACATATTCGGCGTTTCTCAAGCTGAAAGAACTGAAGAAAAAATTCAAGCCTCGAGGTGCAATAGTGAAGGATTCCATGGGGAAAATATTAAATGACGCAGGAAGCATCAAAAGAAGATGGAAGGAATACAACTAGTCATTATACCAAAAAGAATTAGTCGGTGTTCAACATTTCAAGAGGTGGCATATGATCAGGAACCAATGGTACTGAAGGAAGAAGTCCAAGCTGCTCTGAAGGCATTGGCGAAAAACAAGGCTCCAGGAATTGACGGAATATCAATCGAGATGTTTCAACAAACAGATGCAGCGCTGGAGGTGCTCACTCATCTATGCCAAGAAATATGGAAGACAGCTTCCTGGCCAACTGACTGGAAGAGATCCACATTTATGCCTATTCCCAAGAAAGGAGATCCAACCGAATGTGGAAATTATAAAACAATATCATTAATATCACACACAAGCAAAATTTTGCTGAAGATCACTCAAAAATGACTGGAGCAGTATATCAACAGGGAACTGCCAGAAATTTAGCCTGGTTTCAGAAGAGGATGTGGAACCAGGGATATCATTGCTGATGTCAGATGGATCCTGGCTGAAAGCAGAGAATACCAGAAGGATGTTTACCTGTGTTTTATTGACTATGCAAAGGCATTTGACTCTGTGGATCATAACAAACTATGGATAACACTGCAAAGAATGGGAATTACAGAACACTTAATTGTGCTCGTGAGGAACCTTTACTTGGATCAAGAGGCAGTTGTTCAGAAAGAAAAAGGGGATACTGATTGGTTTAAGGTCAGGAAAGGTGTGCGTCAGGGTTGTATTCTTTCACCATACCTATTCAACCTGTATGCTGAGCAAATAATCCGAGAAGCTGGACTATATGAAGAAGAACGGGGCATCAGGATTGCAGGAAGACTCACTAACAACCTGTGTTATGCAGATGACACAACCTTGCTTGCTAAAAGCGAAGAGGACTTGAAGCACTTACTAGTGAAGATCAAAGCCTTCAGTATGGATTGCACCTCAACATAAAACAAAAACCCTCACACCTGGACCAATGAACAACATCATGATAAACGGAGAAAAGATTGAAGTTTTCAAGGATTTCATTTGACTTGGATCCACAATCAACAGCCATCGAAGCAGCAGTCAAGAAATTAAAAGACGCATTGCATTGGGTAAATCTGCTGCAAAGGACCTCTTGAAAGTGTTGAAGAGCAAAGATGTCACCCTGAAGACTAAGGTGCGCCTGACCCAAGCCATGGAATTTTCAATCACATCATATGCATGTGAAAGCTGGACAATGAGTAAGGAAGACCTAAGAATTGATGCCTTTGAATTGTGGTGTTGGCGAAGAATATTGAATATACCATGGACTGCTAAAAGAACGAACAAATCTGTCTTGGAAGAAGTATAGCCAGAATGCTCCTTAGAGGCAAGGATGGTGAGACTGCGTCTTACATATTTTGGACATGTCGTCAGGAGGGATCAGCCCCTTGAGATGGACATGATGCTTGGCAGGGTACAGAGTCAGCGGAAAAGAGGAAGACCCTCAACAAGATGGATTGACCCAGTGGCTGCAACAATGGGCTCAAGCATGACAAAGATTGTAAGGATGGCTCAGGACCAGGCAGTGTTTCATTCCGTTGTGCATAGGGTCGCTTTGAGTCAGAACCGACTCGATGGCACCTAACAACAGCAGTACCATTTGCATTCCCACAAGAAGTCCGTAAGAGTTCCAATGTCCCCACAACCACTCCAACATTTTTTTGTGTGTGTGTGCCAGTAATGTAAGGGTGAGAAGATATCTCAATGTAGTTTTGATTTGCATTTCTCTAATGGCTAACGGAAACCAGAGAGCTAGTGATTAAGATCTAAGGCTGCTAACCAAAAGAGGGGCAGTTCAAATACACCAGGCCCTCCTTGGAAACTGTGTGGGGCAGTTTTACTCTGTCCCATAGGGTCGTTATCAGCCCGAATTGATTGGACGGCAATGGGTTTAATTTGTTTGTTTTAATGGTTAATGATCATGAGCATTTCCTCAAGTGTCTCTTAGCCCCCGAATGTTTTCTTTGGTAGAAGTGTCTGTTCACTTCCTTTATGCATTTTTTTAATCGGATTAGTTGTCTTTTTATTGTTGAGGTGTTGCAATATCGCGGAGATTTTAGAGATTAGACCCTTATCAGATATGTCTTGACCAAAATATTTTTTCCCCAGTCTGTAGGTTCTCTTTTTACTCTTTTGTTGAAGTCTTTCGATGAGCATAAGTGTTTGATTTTTAGGAGCTCCCAGTTATCTAGTTTCTCTTCTGGTGTTTGTGCATTGTTAGTTTTGGTTTGTATACTATTTATGCCAGATTTTAGAACCCCTAGCATTGTCCCTGGTGGCATAGTGGTTACTGCTAACCAAAAGGTCAGCAGTTCAAATCCACTAGGCACTCCTTGGAAACTCTATGGGGCAGTTCTACTCTTTCCTATAGGGTCGCTATGAGTAGAAGTAGACTCGACGGCGCTGCTTTTTTTTTTTTTTTTTTTAGCATCGTGCCTATTTTTCCTTCCATAATCTTTCTCTTTTTAGATTGTATATTAGGTCTGTGATCCATTTTGAGTTAATTTTTGTGGATGATGTGAGGTATGGGTTCTGTTTCATTTTTTTACTGATGGATGTCCAGTTATGCCAACACCATTTGTTACAGAGACTGTCTTTTCCCCAGTTATTGGACTTTGGGCCTTTGCCAAACTTCAGCAGCTCATAGGTGAATGAATTTACATCTGGATTCTCAATTCAGTTCCATTGTTCTATGTATCTGTTGTACCAGCACTAGGAGGTTTCATTACCATGACAGTATAATAGATTCTAAAATCAGGTAGCGTGAGGCCTCCTGCTTTGTTCTTCTTCTTCAGTATTGATGTACTTACTTGGGACGTCTTCCTTTTCCATGTAACGTTAGTCATTTTTTTCTCCATTTGGTTAAATAATGCTGTTGCAACTTGGATCAGGATTGCAATTTATCTGTACATCACTTTGGATAGAACTGACATTTTCACAATCTTGGATCTTCCTGTCCTTGAGCCATGGTGCATTTTTCCACTTATGTAGGTCTTTTTTAGTTTCTTGCGGTAGTATTTTGTAGTTTTCTTTGTATAGGTCTTTCTGCCTTTGGTTAGATTTATTCCTAAGTACTTTATCTTCTTGGGTGCCATTTTAGGCTGGGTACACTAGAGAAGTAAAACCAGTAGAGTATATAAATACATACACAGAGATTTATATCAAGGAAATGGCTCATGTGGTTGTAGGGGCTGGAACATCCCAAGTGTGTGGATAAGGATAGGCTTCTCCTAATTCATGTCACCATAGGAGCTGGCAAACCCAAGATCAGCAGATCAGACAGCAGGGCTCTTGCTCACAGGCTTTGAAGTTCAATGAGTCCTAAGATCAGCAGGCAAGTCTGAAGGTAAGCTGCTAGCTCAAGTCCCAAGAATCAGAGGTCAGATGAACAGGAGCCAGCTGCAGGATCCAGCAGGAGCAAAAAGCCCCCAAGCCTTGCCAGAATGTCCACTTATATTCAGTTCGGGCCACATACACAAGGAAACTCACTTTCAACTGATTGGCTACTCACAGCAGATTCCATCATGGGGGGGTCACATATGGAATCTCAACAGGGAAGCGACCACAGCATTATACATCTGTCAAAACACTAAGAACCATGGCCCAGCCAAGGTGACAGACGGTCTTAACCATCACAGGGGCTATTGCAAATGGTAATGACTTGGTGAATTCTTGTTTGAAGTTCTCTTTGTTGGTGTTGAGGAACGACTACTACTAAAGGTATTTCAAAGCATAGAAAATGACGGAATACTACCTAACTCATTCTATGAAGCCACCATTTCCCTGATACCAAAACCAGGTAAAGACATCACAAAAAAAGAAAATTACAGACCTATATCCCTCATGAACATGGATGCAAAAATCATCAACAAAATTCTAGCCAATAGAATTCAACAACATATCAAAAAATTAATCCACCATGACCAAGTGGGATTTATACCAGGTATGCAAGGCAGGCTTAATATTAGAAAAACCATTAATGTAATCCACCATATAAATAAAACAAAAGACAAAAACCACATGATCTTATCAATTGATGCAGAAAAGGCATTTGACAAAGTCCAACACCCATTTATGATAAAAACGCTCACCAAAATAGGAATTGAAGGAAAATCCTCAGCATAACAAAGGCCATCTATACAAAGCCAACAGCCAACATCACTCTAAATGGAGAGAACCTGAAAGCATTTCCCTTGAGAATGGGAACCAGACAAGGATGCCCTTTATCACCGCTCTTATTCAACATTGTGCTAGAGGTCCTAGCCAGAGCAATTAGGCTAGACAAAGAAATAAAGGGCATCCGGATTGGTAAGGAGGAAGTAAAATTATCTCTATTTGCAGATGACATGATCTTACACACAGAAAACCCTAAGGAATCCTCCAGAAAACTACTGAAACTAATAGAAGAGTTTGGCAGAGTCTCAGGTTATAAGATAAACATACAAAAATCACTTGGATTCCTCTACATCAACAAAAACAACATCGAAGAGGAAATCACCAAATCAATACCATTCACAGTAGCCACCAAGAAGATAAAATACTTAGGAATAAATCTTACCAAAGATGCAAAAGACCTATACAAAGAAAACTACAAAGTACTACTACAAGAAACTAAAAAGGACCTACTTAAGTGGAAAAACATACCTTGCTCATGGATAGAAAGACTTAACATAGTAAAATGTCTATTCTACCAAAAGCCATCTCTACATACAATGCACTTCTGACCCAAATTCCAATGACATTTTTTAATGTGATGGAGAAACAAATCACCAACTTCATATGGAAGGGAAAGAAGCCTCGGATAAGTAAAGCATTACTGAAAAAGAAGAAGAAAGTGGGAGGCCTCACTCTACCTGATTTCAGAACCTATTATACAGCCACAGTAGTCAAAACAGCCTGGTACTGGTACAACAACAGGCACATAGACCAATGGAACAAAATTGAGAACCCAGACATAGATCCATCCACGTATGAGCAGCTGATATTTGACAAAGGCCCAGTGTCAGTTAATTGGGGAAAAGATAGTCTTTTTAACAAGTGGTGCTGGCATAACTGGATATCCATTTGCAAAAAAATGAAACAGGACCCATACCTCACACCATGCACAAAAAACTAACTCCAAGTGGATCAAAGACCTAAACAGAAAGACTAAAACGATAAAGATCATGGAAGAAAAAAAAGGGACAACGTGAGGAGCCCTAATACAAGGCATAAACAGAACACAGAACATTACCAAAAATGACGAAGAGAAACCAGATAACTGGGAGCTCCTAAAAATCAAACACCTATGCTCATCTAAAGACTTCACCAAAAGAGTAAAAAGACCACCTACAGACTGGGAAAGAATTTTCAGCTATGACATCTCCGACCAGCGCCTGATCTCTAAAATCTACATGATTCTGTCAAAACTCAACCACAAAAAGACAAACAACCCAATCAAGAAGTGGGCAAAGGATATGAACATGCACTTCACTAAAGAAGATATTCAGGCAGCCAACAGATACATGAGAAAATGCTCTCGATCATTAGCCACTAAAAAAAAAAATTTTTTTTTTTTTTTTAGAGAAATGCAAATTAAAACCACGATGAGATTCCATCTCACTCCAACAAGGCTGGCATTAATCCAAAAAACACAAAATAATCAATGTTGGAGAGGCTGCGGAGAGATTGGAACTCTTGTACACTGCTGGTGGGAATGTAAAATGGTACAACCACTTTGGAAATCTATCTGGCGTTTTCTTAAACAGTTAGAAATAGAACTACCATACAACCCAGAAATCCCACTCCTCAGAATATACCCTAGAGAAATAAGAGCCTTCACACGAACATATATATGCACACCCATGTTTATTGCAGCTCTGTTTACAATAGAAAAAAGCTGGAAGCAACCAAGGTGTCCATCAAAGGATGAATGGTTAAATAAATTGTGGTATATTCACACAATGGAATACTACGCATCAGTAAAGAACAGTGAGGAATCTGTGAAACATTTCATAACATGGAGGAACCTGGAAGGCATTATGCTGAGGGAAATTAGTCAGAGGCAAAAGGACAAATATTGTATAAGACCACTATTATAAGATCTTGAGAAATAGTATAAACTGAGAAGAACACATACTTTTGTGGTTATGAGGGGGGGAGGGAGGGAGGGTGGGAAAGGGTTTTTTACTGATTAGTTAGTAGATAAGAACTGCTTTAGGTGAAGAGAAGGACAATACTCAATACATGGAAGGTCCGCTCAAGTGGACTGGACCAAAAGCAAAGAAGTTTCCGGGATAAAATGAATGCTTCAAAGGTCAGCGGAGCAAGGGCGGGGGTTTGAGGACCATGGTTTAAGGGGACTTCTAAGTCATTTGGCAAAATAATTCTATTATGAAATCATTCTGCATCCCACTTTGAAATGTGGCGTCTGGGGTCTTAAGTGCTAACAAGCGGCCATCTAAGATGCATCAATTGGTCTCAACCCACCTGGAGCAAAGGACAATGAAGAACACCAAGGTCACACGATAACTAAGAGCCCAAGAGACAGAAAGGGCCACATGAACCAGAGACCTACGTCATCCTGAGACCAGAAGAACTAGTTGGTGCCTGGCCACAACCGATGACTGCCCTGACTGGGAGCACAACAGAGAACCCCTGAGGGAGCAGGAGATCAGTGGGATGCAGACCCCAAATTCTCATTAAAAGACCATACTTAATGGTCTGACTGAGGCTAGAGGAATCCCGGCGGTCATAGTCCCCAAATCTTCTGTTGGCCCAGGACAGGAACCATTCCCGAAGACAACTCATCAGACATGGAAGGGACTGGACAGTGGGTAGGAGAGAGATGCTGATGAAGAGTGAGCTATTTGTATCAGGTGGACACTTGAGACTGTGTTGGCATCTCCTGCCTGGAGGGGGGATGGGAAGATAGAGAGAGTTGGAAGCTGGCAAAATTGTCACTAAAGGAGAGAGTGGAAGGGCTGACTCATTAGGGGGAGAGCAAGTGGGAGTACAGAGTAAGGTGTATATAAACTTACACTTGACAGTTTGACTTGATTTGTAAACATTCACTTGAAACTCAATAAAAGTTAAAAAAAAAAAAAAACTGTGTGAAAGTCTAGCAACCAAATTCAGGCAGGAAGTAGAAAACAAGACCCCAAAAAGAAAAAACCCTAATGCCCTCTCTGTATATCAAAACATCCTTGAGACGCTACCCACCTAGATGGCTCTGGAGATCTCTGTCTCCAAACATTTGGATGATGCAAATATCCTTGCTCATGATGGATGCTTTCAGTGTCTCCATAATCAGACTCTTCCACCTTGAGTCAGAGGGTTCTTTTTGCAAACGAAAGTGCCATTTCTCTGACAGCCTGATGGTGCAGAAGTACAGATCTGCTTGATTTTGACTTCTGCGCTCTGCTTCCATGCTAAAGACTTTCATTTGTCCCAGCTAAGACCACTGAGAGAAATCCTGGTGGCATAGTGGTTAAGTGCTACAACTACTAACCAAAGGGTCGGCAGTTCAAATCCACCGGGCGCTCCTTGGAAACTCTATGGGGCAGTTCTACTCTGTCCTATAGGGTCGCTATGAGTCGGCATCGAGAGCCCCAAAAAGGAGGCCAACTGGGCTTACATTTGGATGGAGTGTTATTAAGATGATGTACAAACAAATTCAGGTCTGTGTAGGCTTCTGGGCTCTTACCGCTTAGCTGCATATCGTCATCTCTCTCTCTCTTTTTTTTTTAATTGAACTTTAGATGAAGGTCATCAAACAGTACACACATTGTTGTATAATGACATTGGTTAACAATCCCATGACATGTCAACACTCCTGCTTCTCAACCCTGGGTTCCCTATTACCAGCTTTTCTGTTCCCTCCTGCCTTCCAGTCCTTGCCCCAAGGCTGGTGCACCCTTTTAGTCTTGTTTTGTTCCATGGGCCTGTTCAATCTTTGGCTGAAGGGTGAGCCTCAGGAGTGGCCTCATTACTGAGCTGGAAGGGTGTCCAGGAGCCATACTCTCAGGGTCTCTGCAGTCTCTGTTCAGGCCAGCAAGTATAGTCTTTCTTTTTGGATTACAATTTTGTTCTACATTTTTCTCCAGCTCTGCCCAGGAACCTCTATTGTGATCCCTGTCAGAACAGTCAGTGGTGGTAGCCGGGCATCATCCAGTTGTACTGAACTCAGTCTGGTGGAGGCCATGGTAGATGTTGTCCATTAGTCCTTTGGACTAATCTTTCCCTTGTGTCTTCATCTTTCTTCATCCTTCCTTGCTCCTGAAGGGGTGAGACCAGTGGAGTATCCTAGATGGCCACTCACAGGCTTTTAAGACCCCAGGTGCTACTCACCAAAGTAGAATATAGGAAATTTTCTTTATAAACTCTGTTATGCCAGTTGGGCTAGAAGTTCCCTGAGACCATGGTCCCCACAAGCTCTGGCTCAGCAATTTGGTCCCTCAGGGAGTTTGGATGAGTCTATGGAGCTACTGTAGCCTTGACTTGTACAGGTTGTGCTGGCTTCCCTGGTATTGTGTACTGTCTTACCTTTCACCAAAATTACTGCTTATCTTTTGTCTATTAAGTGTTTTTCACTCCCAGGAGCCCCTGCGTCCCACCAGTGGGGCTGCTAAGACCAGAGAACTGACTCCCAGGCTGCACAGTATCACCTGGCTAGAGGTGGTATAGATGTCACACAGCACCAGGTATTCAGGAGACAGGAAAAAAAGATAAGTGTAGAGAGAAAAGAACTGAGAAATGAAGACAGAGAGAAAGGGAGAAAGAGAGAGGAAAAAGAAAGAAAGAAGAAAAAAAGAAATGCCCCCAGGGATCCCACCTACAAGTCTTCACAGATTGGGTGAGTGGCTCCTAAGCCATACAGTGCAGCCCGTCTAGAAGGGGCTCCCAAGCCACAAAAAGAAAAAGAAGACAGAACAAAGCAAAACAAGGGGGAAAAAAAATCCCAAGGATCCCACCAGTGTGGTGTCGCAGGCCAGGGGAGTGGTTCCCGAGTTGAGTGTGCCTTCATAGCCTTTCAAGAAGAAGCAAAGATAGCACATGGAGCCAGATGTTCCAGAGAAAGGAGGGGGAGGTGGTAGGAGGCACAGAAGAAACCAAAAGAGACAGAAAGAAGCAATATCAGCTCAGGGGCCTGGCCAGTGAGGGCAGGGTGAATCCAAGCATCCTGAGGCCAAAGAAGTTGTCTCCTGGCCAAAAGACTACAGCTGGCAGGAAGTAGAGGAGGCCAAAGGTGAGTGGGCAGAAAGGGGGCTAGGAAAGCTTATATCACTCTTTACTTGGTGCTCTTTCTCCTGCTGGGAACATTGTGGAGCTGCTTTCCCCTGCTCTCTGTCCACCGATCTCCAACGTAAGTAGGGCAAATCCAAGTGGCATGGATGCTGCACTTCCCAGCCAGCCAAGCCACCAAAGCCAGCAAGGAATCCTGGAGGTAGAGCCATGGGGAGATAATGGGGGGTGGGAAAACATGTATCGCTGGTTACTGGGTGCTCTGTCTCCTGCTGGGAGATCCACTAAGCTGCTTTCCAGTGCTCCCTGTCTGCCGATCCCTGACAGGAGTCCAAGATGGCAGATCCATACTGCATTAGCTGATGGGGCCCTCCACATGTATCCCTCCTCACTCTTCATCTTGTCAGTTCCTTATTCCATTAGGTGCTTGGCTGAGCTCTCTATCTCTTCATTTGGCACTTCAGGTTCCAGGAATGGTGTTTGTGTTTTAGTTAGTTTTATGGGTCTTTGCTGTGGAGGGATGGTGTGGTGCTTCTGTCTATGGTGCCATGTTGGCAGGAAGTCCTGTCATTTCTTTACTAGATGATAGATCACTTGGCTAATGGCCTCTGCCTTAAAGTTTCTGTCTGTTTTGGGACTGGATTGTAGAGGCCGATCCATTCCTTTGTCCAACCATGCACTCTTTGACTTGGCATCATGGATGAACAGTGGAAAGGATCATTATTCTGAACTCTAATGTTACGCTGGAGGGTGAGGCACTGAGGAATCCATCTATAGTGTGCTTGCCTCCTGAGTCTCCCCAAATCCGTACTTCTCTTTTCCTCATGTGCCTGAAAAGAGAGAAGATAATTTGTTGAAGTAGAGGGACCTAGAAGTGGAAAAATGTTACATAGTTTTTAAATGTAGAATATACTCACTGAGGTAGGGTAATAGAATATGGCATTGAATGTTCCAAGTGGGAAAGGAACCCAGTGTCAAGCCCTAAATACTTCCTTTTTTGCAAAGTCAAGTAAATACTTTGAAGTGTCGGCCCATAGAGTCACAGGGAAACTAAATGCTATTTCTGAAGAAACAGGAACTATTAAAAGCTGATAAACTCTGTTAACAGAAACATCAGATGAGAGTACTGAAAGTCGTGATCCTGACTATGGGGCACCGTGAGAGGGAAAATTGTGTCAGTTTTATTGATTTTGCCTGTGTGTCAGGATTCAGACCTTTTTTCTGATGAGCACTGATCATGGGTTCTTCAATGGATTCATTACTGGTACAGCAGGGATGTGGTGATGATTTGGTAAAGGGCTACAAGGGCACTTTGTTAAGAAGTCATATTGTTACTTGAACTACTCCCTTGACTTCCAGGTACTCTGCAGAGCTGTAGAGAGCTGGGAATGAATGGACCCCCATCTGGGGATCAACCAGTAAGAGCTTAAGTCAATCATAACAGACTAGTTGGGAGATACCTAACATTCATGATTCGATAATAATTTACTAAAATTTCACTTTTAAATTAGATTTGTTATGTCAAGTCAAAAGAGCTGTGTGACAAAGCTCAGCACCTTTTTTTTTTTTTTTTTAATCTTGGGTTCTAAAAAGAATAACCTTTCAGTCCTGATATTTGTTAAAGCTAGAAAGACTGAGTTCTGGCTTCATGATATGAGTGGTTAGATATGAAGCACACTTAATTCCTTCTGCATCCTGAAGCCAGAGCAGAGCCCCCACTCTGTTCAACTGAAGCTGAGCTGAAGGTAAAGTAGAGACAGTATTAACTGCAGGTGTTATCATCTGGCCCACATATACTTCCCCCTTCATTTGGCTTTTCAAATCATGATGCTATTTCTGTACTCTTTATCTACCATGAATCTCAAAAGGGACTCCATGACTGTGGGATAATAAAGCTGTATTTCACTCATTAGATTTCACCTTTCACTTGGCCAATATTACCCACATCTTACACATGAAGAAATGTGAGACTCTGAGCAGATACGGAGCTTTCTTAAGGTCACAGAAGGCAGAAGAGGCATGAAATCTGAGCAAACACTGTTGGGCTCTGAAGCTCTTGCTTCTTCTAGAACGTGAATTTATTACTCATTTGTAAAGAAACACGAGCTGTTCCAGAGATGTGTGGGGTCGAGTGTTTGGGGAGGTAGGTAAAAGGATCGGAGGAGTCATGGACTTGTATGTTCTCAGGCAGCCTGCACAGTGCAGCAGAGGAACAGATGGCAAACAAAGTTCTGTTTCTGAGTCTTCTCTCCTTGAAACAGGTCAGCAATTTGAGCACAGGGAAGAGTAACATTCACAGTCGAGATCCTAGCATCAAGGAAAGACGGCACCTCATAGATGTTTGTTAAAGTAACGTACAGATGTCTACTTTGTGGTGCACATCTGCTGTTTGTTCAACAAAGGTTAACAGATGGTTTTATGAACATTTTCTGATGCCTCAGAATTTGAATTTGAACTTTTACTTTGAGGCAGGTAGATGTTTTCTCAGGATGATCGAGTTTAAAGGAGAGAAAGTAAGGGGTGGTGGTGGAGCCATCATTATAGGGCATAAAAGGTAGAAATGTTGAAATGAAGATCAAGTATTGAGGTGGACTTTAGGGAGGAGATTCGTAGGAAATAGATGTAACTATTTGAACCATATATGAAATGGCATTTCTGCAAATAGTTATTTTGTTCGGTCCTTCATCAATAATGAAACTTGAAGAATAGGCAGTCTTCATTCTTCAACTCAGATACCCCATCCCGACCTCTGTGTGGGGGAGTATGAAGCAAGAAGCTCTATTTCTTCTCCCAACCCCACCTTCTTCCTGTATATCCTACTTGCCCTTATTTTTGTTTACCACAATAAGGAAAAGTTAGCCATTAGGCAGACGTGGAGTCATAATAAGAAAAAGTCCTACAAAGTTTTTCTTTTAAAGTAAATTATTTCTGCTTAATGTTCAAAACTAATATTATAACATATTAGCTCTGCTGAAAAAACACTTGCTGAGTGAGAGAAAACAAAAGGTGAACTCCATTGCAGTGTACTCTACATAAGTTCAAATCTCCTTGCTGCCTTGGGCAATGAAGAGGAGTCAAACATTGTTTTCTCTCCTTCTCTTGTACCTAGAAAGCCTAAATAACCATATGTTTGTTGCTTTTATGAACCCATGTCAGAAAAGTAGATTCTTAGCAGTGATGAGTTGGAAAAAGAAATAAAAGAAAGCACACAGGATACAATTGCCAATCCCCTATGTTGTCCCACTAAAGGCTTAAGGAACCAAAGGGTGTTAAAAAGACTAATGGTCCCAGAGTCTGGAAAGTGTTCAAGCCCATTACCAAGTCCTCAGAGCTATTAAACGTTGCCTCAATTTTTATTGATGTCTGAATTTGGGAGGAGAAATGAGGGTAAAACAAATTTGCTACTTTATTTACCCCAGTTTAGAGGTCTTGTCACTGCTATTACCTATACCTATGCCATAGGGCTACCAGTAACTGTTTATAAAGTACTTTCCCTATAAGATACCTATAGAAGTGCAAATGTACTGGAGGGTTATGTAATATCGTCCTTATAATATAATATTAAACCATTTTATGTGCAAAATTTTGTTATCTACCCTTAAATCATACAGAAAACAACGAAAATCCATTCAAAACCTAGGTTCTCTATCTCATATCTTTCCATAAGACACCTGCCTCTTCCTAATCTTTTCCTTTCGTAATAGATATGAGTTTCATCATGCTGGGTCTAATTTAAATATTGAAGGTGGCTGTTTAACTTTTGAACCACATTTTTCTTCATTGTTTATCATTTTACCCACCATTGTTCCCTGCCGTCCTCTCCTTTCCCTGGTGACTATGTAGAACTAATAAAATTTTGTTTCATTACCTGTAGGCTTCAAATTGGACTCTCTGAAACCACATCAAGTCCTTATGAAGCCACTGGCCTGTCTCCTTGGTGCAGAGTAGATACAATTCATATTGAGATCAAGCCCATCATCGGGGCCTCATGAAGACCTGAACCACCTGGCAAAGGCTGGCTGGACATACACAACATGCTTTCTCATTGTTCTCAGATTGAACAGATTCTGTTATTTCTCACTGTTTCTGCAGATGAATAATCCTCACATTTTTTAATGGGAACAAATAACCAAACGTGGGCGAGTGAATTTATTCTCCTCAGCTTCTCCAGTGATTGGGGCACTCAGGTGTCGCTCTTTGTCCTATTCTTGATCATGTGCCTGGTGAAGGTGCTGGGAAACTTTTCCACTGTTCTTCTGATCAGACTGGACAACTTACTCCACCCACCCATGTATTACTTCCTCACCAGCCTCTCCCTTGTGGACATCTCTTATGCCACTAGCATAGTCTCTCAGCTGTGGGTGCATTTTCTTATAGAACATAATCTTCTACCTGAACTGTGCAGCCCAGCTACTTTTCTCCCTGGGCTTGGGTGAGATTGAGTTTGTTCTACTGACAGTGATGGCATATGACTGCTACATGGCTGTGCGTGGTCCTCCAAGATAATCTGCCTTCATGCATGGAGGGTTGTGTGCTAGGTTGGGCAGTTCATCCTGGATCAGTGGCTCCATCAACTCTCTCTTGCAGACTGCTGTCACCTTTCAGCTTCCCACTTGTTCAGACAAGCTTATCTATCACATATTCTGTGAACTCCTAGCTGTCCTCAGGCTGGCCTGTGTGGACATGTCCTCTAGTGGGGTTGCAATCATGGTTTCCAGCACCTCCCAGATGATGACACCATTCTACATGGTTCTTGTCCTACATCAGGATCTTCTCCATCATCCTAAAACTCCAGTCCACAGAGGAAAGGAGAAAATTCTTCCACACATGTGTCTCTCATCTCACAGTGGTTGCCTTGTGCTGTGTCATGACTATTTTCATACATCCAACCCTGCTCCAGCCCCTTGGTCTTCAGGGAGAAGATGACCTCACTCTTCTATGCCATTTAACACCCATGCTGAACCCCATTATTAACAGTGTGAGGAATAAGGATGTGAAAGGTACTTGGCAAAGCTCTTAGGACAATTCTCTGTGTTAACCTCAAAACTGGCAACTTGATGAATCGTGAACTTCACACAGACAAAAGAGCTTTGCCTCTGTTCCCCACCCAACTCAGATATGACAGGTAGAGAGTGCATCACCATGGCAACCATGAAGGAGATGACATAACATGTACTGGTGATGTTAGGTAGGAGGCTGAGTGGTTGTGTTGTGATGTAGGATGTGGGGGACTATTTATATAAGAGCATAATGTTCTTTGAAGTTAAGCACTTCAGTATTAGACCTTCACATGCTTGCTAAATCTCCACTCCTGTGAACTGAGGGTATTGAAAGAAACAATTTTGTTGTTTTGAGTTGTCACGTTATTTGTAATCATGGACCTACTCATGGATCTAGCCTTGGATCACTAGTTTGTATTCATTCACATTTTGAACACATTAATGATGTTTCCATTGGGAACAGAATGCATTTTCACATCTGAAATGTGAAACTCACTTAAAATACTGACGCTATATGCATGCCCAGCCGGCAACTGTGTGAGTCACAACTCTGAGATAATGTGAGGAGAGTGCTGTGACCAAGGCTGCTTCAGGTGTTTTTCTCTAGGATAAGCCACCTGTGGAAATGAGTGCTCTTTTTTGAGGTATTGATTTAATTCAGTTGAGGGATATCAGTGAAATATTTTATTTTACCCTGATAATAATTCAACTGTAGATGGTTTGTACAAAATAGCTTTGTTGGCCAAGGAAAAGCTGATTTTGGCTAGTAGAGCACTTAACCATTCATGCCATACAGAAACTCCAAAACAGCCATAGATAATAAATAGATGAGTATGACTATATACCAATAAAACTTTATTTGTGGATCTTAAATTTTGAATCTCATATGATTTTCACATGCATGGGATCTTGTTTCTCTTGATGTTTTAAACCATTTAAAAATGTGTTAAAAATTCTTAACTCATGGGCTGTCCAAAAATAAGTATTCAGCTGCATCTGTACTAGGGGCTTCTAGCGTCAGCTGGCTCTCAAATGGATTTGGATTTGCTAAGTGGCGTATGTACAGATTGAGAAGAAAATCATTGCATATAAATGGGTCCCATTCAAAATGTTAAAACTGTCATATCTTTTAAAAATCAGTAAACCCTTTCTCTGAAACTTTGGAGACAAAATAAGAAAATGAACAACGTGATAAGTAAAATATCAAAGACATAGTTAATGTAAGAATGACATACTCCTCAGACAAGTCAATGAAATATACTACTTTAGATATGCATTTTGGGGAATCAGGATGGGTCAGCCAGCTGTGCAGATGGTTCCCTCAAGTCTATATATTAAGAGCCTTCTAGAATCTTGTAGAATCCAAATCCATTTGAAAGCCAGCTGACACTAGAAGCCCCTAGTGCAGATGCAGCCGAATACTTATTTTTGGACAGCCCATGAGTTAAGAATTTTTAACACATTTTTAAACGGTTTAAAACATCAAAACAAATATAAGATTCCATGCATGTGAAAATCATATGAGATTCAAAACTTAAGGTCCACAAATAAAGTTTTATTGGTATATAGTCGTACTCATCTGCTTATTATCTATGGCTGTTTTGGAGTTCTGTATGGCATGAACAGTTAAGTGCTCTACTAGCCAAAAAGGGTGGTGATTCAAACCCACCCCGAGGTTCCTTGGAAGAGAGGCCTGGTGACATCCTTCCAAAAGATATGGCCTTAAAAACTCTGTAGAGCAGTTCTATTCTGAAACACATGGGGTCACAATGAGCTGGAATTGCCTCTGCACCAAGCAGTTTTTGTTTTATTTCCTTCTTTTTTTTTTTCTATGTTTAGTTCAGTTTATGACTGTTTTACTGCTACAATGGCAGTGCTGTTTGACAAAGACCACAAGACCAACAAAGCCTAAAATATTTACTTTCTGATCTGTTCCAAAAACTGTTGCCAATCCCTGCTGTTAAAGTTGTAAGTATTCTGAGGTAGTCGTCATTTCTAAATATAGTTTTGATTCCCATTGTGGGCTGTTTGCCAATGCCATAGAGGATGTAGGACGCGAGCGGAAAATTAAAACACAAGTCATGCACAGAAGAAGCTCTGGTAGTTCAAAGCAGGAAGGAATATTGTCAGTGAAGTCTTCTAAGAGACCATGGAGCTGTTCCACTTAGGCTTCCATTTCATTCTTCACAGTCATTGAGGTTCAGCTTCCCAGTGTCTGGTCTTTATCTGGTAGTCACTGAATTGTGCAAAATGTTGAGCACTCAGCTACAAACTGAAAGTTTGGCAGCTTGAATACACCCAGAGGTGCCCTGGGAGAAAGGTCTGGTGATCTACTTCCAAAAAATCAGCCATTGAAAACCCTATGGAGCACCACTCTACACTGAGACACATGGGGCAGCCATGCATTGGAATAAACTCGACAGCAACTACTTTTATTTTTGGCCCAGGATCTAAGGGCTCAATACTAATGGGTGAGTCGGGAGTTAAATTGTGTGTTGAGCATCATCTTTGTTATCTGCTGAGTACTAACTGAGGGACCAGTAGTACTTCATAGGCTGTAGAGAATTTGCCTACATGACAAACAGGTCTTTTCAGCCCAGTCTTCTGTGTCCACACTCTGTAGGTCTACACCTGAGTGTTCCTCCACTCATTCCTTTGAAACCCAGCATTGTGTAACTCTAAACCTGTCTCTGAAAGTATAGTTGCACTCTGTCATTCTGTCAGAGCGGTGTGGTTTGTTACCCTTCCAGAGCCACCATTGGGTTCGGCTACTTTCAGTGAACTCTGATCTTCAATATCATGATTCTCCTGCCATCTCACAGAAAATTTCTCTCATCACCTGTGTGCACACTATTCCTTGACATTTTGGAGTCTTCTACATTTTCCTTATCAAAGTATAGCAAGACAATTAACATAATATGTTAATCCTGGGCAAGTAACAAAATCTATATGGGACTCAGAGTTTTCTTCTACAACTAGTGATGAACAATGTTAGCTGCTCATGAGAGGTCTGAGAGGATTAAGTGAAACATCTGAAACACTTTGTACCCTCTTTGACACACAGGAAATTTTCATATCTGTTACCTATTGTTATTATTTTCTGATAGTGCATCTTTCCTATTTCCCTAACCCCCCTGCCTTCCCTATGCTATATGTTTCAGACCAACTTGCTGGTCTACCCAATCCAATCTAAGGGGCCTGAAAGAATGAGAGGTGGCAGTAAAATCTCTTGAAAACAGAGCTCTGATATTTCTGTGACAAAGAGCAGATTTTACCTCATGCATTCACAGCGGGGAGATATGGCCTCTGTTCTGGATAAATTTGTGTCCTTCAAAAAGATATGCTGAAGACCTAACCCCTGATACCTCTGAATGTGACCTGATTTAAAAGTTGTCTTTGCAGATGTAGTTATTTCACGTAACACAAGGTCGTACTGGAGTAGGATGGGCCCTGATCCAATATGACTGGTGTCGTTATAAGAAGAGGACCAGACACAGAGTCACAAGAAAAGGACATGTGACAATGGAGGCAGAGACTGGTTGATGCTGCCACAAGACACGGAATGTCAAAACCACCAGAAACTGGATGAGGCATGGAAGGATTCCACCCCTTGAGTGTTCCTAGAGAGCATAGCTCTGCCTAAACCTTAATTTTGGACTTCTGGCCTCCAGAGCTATGACGAAATTAATTTCGGTTGTTATAGCCACCTAATATCTGGCACTTTGTTATGGCAGTTCTAGGAAACCAATACAGCCTCCAGTGGGCAAAAACTCGGTCAAGGAAAGAGTTGCACAAAAAAGCATCTTAGATACTGCAATGAATTTTGATCCCCCAAGAACTACAATACAAAAACATACATACAGTGTGCCTGTGATATTAATATTTCATGGGGGAGAGTGATGAGGAAAACAATATCTAGAAAGTTTCCTTGGGGGATAATAATGAATAAAAGACTGAGAAATACTCCTTTATGTGTAGAAGAATACTTATTTTGGCACAAATACAAGTGAGTATAAAGCACAGAGAACACAAGACAATAGTCCTGGTTAATTAACTTGGACCTACAGGACTTTTTTTTTCACAGGGCTTGGATTTCTGCCCCGCCAGTTTTTGCCAGTGTAGTCCACACCCTTGGGCTTTGCCCACTTTGACCTACTCTATTTTGAGGGATCCTTCTGTCCACCTAGGTCCTGCTGGTCAAATCAGTCCCCTATTATACCATCCCAGTGTGGCATTCATTCCCAATCTCAGTTTGTAGCTCAAATTTTACCAGGGCAGCACCTTCAGGAGGGTCTAGTAGCTCTCAGATGGCCTTGTTCCTGAGCCAGCTGCCATTGAAGACTCCCTCTACCTTTACCTGTGGCATGAAGACTGCACATTAGAATCACCTGGGAAGTCAAAAGCATAGCAATGCCCATGCCCCATCCACAGAGATCCTAATTTAATTACTAGCCAAAAGGTTGGTGGTTCAAACCTACCCCGAGGTGTCTCTGAAGAAAAGCCTGGCCATCTGCTTCCAAAAGGTCACAGCCTTGAAAACCCTGTGGAGCAGTTCGACTCTGCATACATGGGGTCTCCATGCGTTGAAATCAGCTCAAGAGAAACTAACAACAATAAGGACTTGCCACTTTTTGATAGCACTTAGCAGAATTGTATCTTTATAAAGTTTTCTGTAGTGAAAATTTATTTTAAAGACCTTTCCTTGTCTTATAATAAGTCTCACTAATTTTGAAGAAAATAAAATACCAAGCAAAATAGACTCTTGGTAATCTTTCCAATTTCTCTTCTGATATTGGCTCCCGTGTCTATAGAAAAAGAAATAATTTTAGCTTCCCCTACGTTACTGGAGGAAAAGGAACAGGGCTATAACAAACAGCCAATAATGTTTATTGAAAGTGAATTAATAAAGTAATAGGCATGACATGATACATGTTAAAACATTAAAAGCTGTTATGTGAATGTAAAGTTAAAACCAAACCAAACTAAACCCGTTGCCGCCCCAAAGAGGTTACAGAAGCCTAAGAAGCACTCCCTGAATAGCCTGTACAGAATTTAACTCTGAGTGAAAAGTAGTTACTTTTTCAAACCCCACATCCTCCCCAGCTCTCTTCTCTGGCAAGGGCAATATGGCCCATCATCCTAGACGTAAGTCTTCATCTTCAGAGATGTCTTGGAGCTTACATAGGGCCATGAGCCACAACGCCAGGATTTCTGTAGCCCCAGCCTCTTCTTACACTTGTAGGCTCAGGTGACAAATGCAGTGAGTTTGGTTACTGGTGGTATGAATGTCCATTTGGTTATAGGAAAATACAATTTGGATAGTAAAGCCAAGTAAGCTCTTACAGACACCTCTGAGAAGAGCTGCACCTGGCACAGGGCTCTGGTTGCTGCCATAGGAATCCCAGGCTCGGCTGCTCCAGGCCAAGTTCCCTGCACCTAACCTGTCCTCACAGCACCCCACTGCTCACCACACCACCCCACTTCTCCCCACATCACCTCGCTTCTCCTCACAGCGTGCCATTTCTCCCCACGGCACTCTCCTCCCCATAGCACCCCACTTATCCTACAGCACCCCACTCCTCCCCACAGCACCCCACTTTTCCCGTAGCATGAACTAGCTCCTTGAAATCAGGACAGGACAGGTTTGTGCTTACAGGCCCAGTCTTAAAAGGTGGTGATCAGGAGACAAGTTCACCTGAATAACCAGCTTTAAGCTGTATGTGGTTCCAAGCACTGTGTGTTTGTGTGAGTATGTGTGTGTGTGTGTGTGTGTGTGTGTGTGTGTGTATGAGTAAGGAAGAGGGGGTGGGAGTAGAAAGCAACATAGCCAATGAACATCTTTTGAAAACCTCAAGTTGTCCATATTGACTTAGTTTTATTTTGAGAAGTATACTGGTGATATTTGACCATAGGAAGCTTGAATCACAGTTCCAGCAAGAAAATTTGGGGTAGGAATACTGTTTACCTTTGCTATTATCCTCAGATTTTACAATACATTTGACCATTCATTTACAATATATATTTTATTATACTTTTGGTGGAAGTATACACAGTTAGATGGGCTCCCATTCAACAACTTCTACACACAATGTTCCAAGACATCAGTTACAGTCTTCAGTTTGCGCCAACATTCTCGTTATTTCTGTTCAGGTTGCTCCTCTCCTACTAATTTAGTCGCACTGCCCCCTAACCTTCTCATCCATGCTTTAGAGTAACTGTTGTCCACCTGGTCTCCTATGGATAATTTTTAGAACAGCACAGTTCCCACAGGTGAAATTCTTTACTTATGAGATAACCAGTCCATTTATTTTTAACTTATATTTGCATGTCACTTATTTAAAAAAAAAATTAGACATTTTTGTGTTATTTGCCTTTTTAACCTTTTCTTTTTTTTCATATCACCCTTTTTTCCACTGATATTGCATCCACATTCCATTTCTCCTTCCTCTCCCAGTAATGAGTGAGGGCAAGCATGAATGCGTGATCCGTACACAGATGTAGAACTCAGTGGTGGGAGTTGCACTGGGAAATCTAAACTTATTGGCAACATCACTCATTCCCTCCCAGGGAGAGACACCTTAAAGAACCTAAGATGATACAGAAGCATGGCAGACTAGCCATGGGTGTTTCTATTTGTGAACAATGTCTTCCTTGGCCTTTAAAGAAAATTACACGCCAAAGACCAGGGCTACTACATTGTATTTATCAAGGCCATAGCTTATTGTTTCTATTTCTTAATATGAGAGAGATTCAGAACTGAAAGAGATTAGCATCAGTTAGACTTTTCAGCAAGTCTCTTTATTTGGTATTGAGAATACAGTAACTCATTATCAGTCATCGCCTGCACAGTTTTCTTCAGTCATCTTCTGATAATGTCCTTTTGCCTCAATTGTTTAGTATGTAAAAGCAGAACTGGAGATTATCCCAGTCACCATCCCAGCATTGGCTTATGAAAGTGCCTGTTTGTAATCAGCTTCCACGGCAGGTCCTAGAACTGACTTTCCCCTTTGCGGTGACTTGGTTCTCTCTTTTATAACCGAAGGGTTTGACAGCGATGCTTTTGTATGTCAAAGTTTCCTTTTGCACATGGGATATAAAAGAAGGGTTTCTTCTTTCTCTGATAGATACATTGCAAAGGGATTTGCTAAACTTCTGAACCTATAGAATAAATATAAAGAGCTCAAAAGCATTTCATACTTTTTTTGTCTCCCTTTGTGTAACTTGGAAACCCTTGTGGCATAGTGGTTAAGAGCTACAGCTACTAACCAAAAAAAAAAAAAAAAGTAGGCAGTTCAAATCCACCAGGCACTCCTTGGAAATCTTGTGGGGGCAGTTCTGCTCTGTCCTTTAGGGTCGCTATGAGTCAGATTCAACCTGACAGCAACAGGTTTGGCTTTTGGTTTTGTGTAATGTTAGGGTTGCTATGAGTTGGAATCAACTCAGTGGTAAAGGGTTTGGTTTTCTGGTTTGTGTAACTGGACATCTGCTGCAAAATATCTCTTTAAAGTGTTAAAAAGCACAGATGTCATTTTAAGGACTAAAGTGCACCTGACCCAAGCCATGGTATTTTCAATCGCCTCATATGCAAGTGAAAGCTGGACAATGATTAAAAAAACAAAAAAGGATTGATGCCTTTGAATTCTGGTGTTGGCAAAGAATACTGAATATACAATGGACTGCCAAAAGAACAAATATGTCTCGGAAGAAGTACGCCCAAAATGTTCCTTAGAAGCGAGGATAGTGAGACTTTGCCTCACATACTTTGTACGTATTATCAGGAGGGACTCTGGAGAAGGACATCATGCTTGGTAAAGTGTCAGCAAAAAAGAGGAAGACCCTCAATGAGATAGATCAACACAGTGGCTGCAACAACGGGCTCAAGCGTAACTACAATTGTGAGGATGCAGCAGGACCAAGCAGTTTTTTTTTTTTTTTTTTTTTTTTATGTTGCACATAGGGTCACTCTGGGCCAGAATTGACTCAATGGCACCTAACAACAACAACAACTTAACTAGAGTTGGATCGACTAGATGGCAAAGGATTTGGTTTTTGGTTTGTGTAATTTACACAAACTATCTCTTGGAGTAAGAATGATTTTTCAGGCTTAATTTATTCATAAACAAAGAAAGAATTATGATATAAAAATAACCATAGGCTCTTTGGGTGCTGGGTAATCCAAGTGTCCCTGCACCTTAAGTATCTACAGCTAGCTACCCTCATTGTCACAGACACCCTAAGTACAAGGATGATTTTGTTCACATATTCAATGGCACTATCTCATCACAAGCTGTAAGCAGATCACATCTGGTTTGGACAGCTGTATATGGGTTTCATTACCTGTACTCAAAAGCAGAGTAATCAGAGGAAGAGAATACACGGGAAGTTAAGAGTGGGCATGCTTCAGTCCACGACATTTTTAGAAATTGCTTGTGATTTAAATAAGGTACAAACACAAGATTACTAAGAGTTCCAAAGATCAATCTCTGAGTAGAAGAGCCTTGGTACCTCCTGATGTACGGGCATATCTGCAGGAGGTGAAGGTTTGGGGTGGTCTTTATCAGGCTAGACTACTACCTTCTGGTCATATGGGTCTGGGTACAGGATTCACAGCACAAAGGGGGAGATCAGATTTCCTATGGAGAAAAATGTCAGTCATTTGAGATGGGATGAGTGCAAGTGGGCTCAGGGAGGGAGATACCCAGGAGCCAGTAAGTCAATTTAATTCCAGTTAGTTATTTTTCCATCACACCAGTGTCTCCAAACCATAACCTACCATCTAGGATACATACAAACAGAATAGGTGGGAATATGCAGCCAATTTCTATCACCTCTTAGTTAAAGTCAATGATGGTGGCAAGTATTTGAGCTCTCTTCGTTGGTGAGGGGACTCCTTAATGTATCTTTGACTTTGATTTGTTCCTTGACAATGACATCCTGTGGTTCACAGTCCCTTCCCAGCTTCAGAAAAAGGAGAGAGCCACAAGGTGCATTATTTCCTCTCATATGATCACCTGGATGAGACAGCATGACAAGACTTCTCAAGCCTGACCCTTATCACCTTCTTTAATTTACCAGCTCCAAAATGCAATTCTTGACAATGTGTTGCCACTTAAAATATGTCTTATATTTGCTTCCTTCTAAGTCAAAATGCAAAATTTTAATTTAATTTTTAAAATGTGCAACAGAGCACCACATGTCACAATCAGAGAATCCAGAAGTAAAAAGCAGTATTTAAAAAAGGTGTTCGTCTATGGATGCAAAAATTCTCAACAAAATCCTAGCCAATAGAATTCAGCATCATATAAAAAAAATAATACAACATGGCCAAGTGGGATTCATGCCAGGTATGCAAGGATGATTCAACATTAGAAAATCAAACGATGTAATCCACCATATAAACAAAACAAAAGAATGACGTCATCATCTCAATTGATGGAGAAAAAGTATTTGATAAAGTCCAACACCCATTCCTGATATATAAAAAAAAAACTCTCAGAAACAGGTATAGAAAGGAAATTCCTCAACATAATAAAGGGGATCTACATAAAGAGAACAACCACTATCATTCTTAACAGAGAGAGGTTGAAAACATTCCGTCTGAGAACAGGAACAAGACAGGGATGCCCTTTATCAGCACTCCTAGCTAGACCAATAAGGCAAGAAAAAGAAATAAAAGGCATCCAAATTGGTGAGGAAGAAGTAAAACTATCCCTATTTGTGGATGATATGATGTTATACATAGAGAACCCAAAAGACTCCACAAGAAAATTATTGGAACTAATGGAAAGGTTCAGCAGATTAGCAGGATACAAGGTAAACACATAAAAATCAGTTGGATTCCTATACATTGATAAAGAGGACTATGAAAAGGAAATCAGGAAAGCAACACCATATGTAATAGCCCCCCCCCCCAAAAAAGCACTTAGGACTAAACCTAACCAGGAATGTAAAAGACTTACACAAAGAAAACTACAAAACACTACCACAAGAAACCAAACGAGATTTACATAAATGGAAAAACATGCCATGCTTATGGATAGGTAGACTCAACATAGTGAAAATGTCAATTCTACTCAAAAAAACCTAAAAATACAATGCAATTCTGATCCAAATACCGACAGCATTCTTTAATGAGATGGAAAAACTAACCATTAACTTTACATGGAAAGGAAAGAGTCCTCAGAGAAGTAAAGCACTATTGAAGGAAAAGAATAAAGTAGGAGGCCTCACACTACCTGACCTCAGAACCTACTATACAGCTGTGATAGTCGAAACAGCCTGGTACTAGTACAAACACAGACACATTGACCAATGGAACAGAAACAAGAACCAAGATGTAAATCCAACTACCTACAGTCCCTGATTTTCTACAAAGGCCCAACGTCCATCAGATGGGGAAAAGGCAGTCTTTCCAACAAAGGGTGCTGGCAAAACTGGATGTCCATATGTAAAAAAATGAAACAGGACACATACCTCACACCATACACAAAAACTAATTCAAAATGTATCAAAGACCTAAATACAAAACCAAAACCTATAAAGATCATAGAAGAAAAAATACAGTCAAGAGTAGAGGTCCCAATAAAAGGCAAGAATAGCACACAAACCATAACTAACAGTACACAAGCACCAGAAGATAAGTGAAATATCTAGAATTCTCTAAAAAACTTTTATGCTTATTAAAAGACTTCACCAAAAGAATAAAAAGAGAACCTACAGACTGGGAAAAAAATTTTGTTTGTGACAAGTCCGACAAGATCTGATCTCTAAAATCTACAGGAAAATCCAACACCTCTACAATAAAAACACAAATAACCCAGTTTAAAAAATGGGCAAAGTATATGAACAGACATTTCACCAAGTAAACATTCAGGCAAATAACAGACACATGAAGAAATGCTCAAGATTACTAGCCATTAGAGAAATGTAAATAAAAACTATAATGAGACAACATCTCACCTCGGCATTACTAGCATGAATCCAAAAAAAAAAAAAAAATATCAGAGAGACTGCGGGAAGCTTGGAACTCTTTTTTTTTTTTTTAATAATTTTTATTGGGCTTTAAGTGAAAGTTTACAAATCAAGTCAGTCTCTCACACAAAAACTTATATACGCCTTGCTACATACTCCCAACCCCACGCATCTGTCAGTTTGTCGTATTGTGTGGGCTTGTGTGTTGCTGTGATGCTGAACAAATAATCCAAGAAGCTGGACTATATGAAGAAGAATGGGGCATCAGGATTGGAGGAAGACTCATTAACAACCTGCGTTATGCAGATGACACAACTTTGCTTGCTGAAAGTGAAGAGGACTTGAAGCACTTACTATTGAAGATCAAAGACCACAGCCTTCAGTATGGATTGCACCTCAACATAAAAAAAAAAAAAATCCTCACAGCTGGACCAATAAGGAACATCATGATAAACAGAGAAAAGATTGAAGTTGTCAAGGATTTCATTTGACTTGGATCCACGATCAACAGCCATGGAAGCAGCAGTCAAGAAATCAAAAGACGCATTGCATTGGGTAAATCTGCTGCAAAGGACTTCTTCAAAGTGTTGAAGAGCAAAGATGTCACCCTGAAGACTATGGTGCACCTGACCCAAGCCATGGTATTTTCAGTAGCGTCACATGCATGTGAAAGCTGGACAATGAATAAGGAAGACCGAAGAAGAGTTGATGCCTTTGAATTGTGGTGAAGAATATTGAATATACCATGGACTGCCAAAAGAACAAACAAATCTGTCTTGGAAGAAGTGCACCCAGAATGCTCCTTAGAGGCAAGGATGGCGAGACTGTGTCTTACATACTTTGGTCAAGTTGTCAGGAGAGATCAGTCCCTGGAGAAGGACATCCTGCTTGGCAGAGTACAGGGTCAGCAGAAAAGAGGAAGACCCTCAACAAGATGGATTGACACAGTGGCTGCAACAATGAACTCAAGCATAATAACTATTGTAAGGATGGTGTGGGACCGGGCAGTGTTTCGTTCTGTTGTGCATAGGGTCACTATGAGTCAGAACTGACTCGATGGCACCAAACAACAGCAACAATGCATACTCCCAATTACTCTCCCCCTAATGAGACAGCCTGCTCCCTCCCTCCACTCTCTCTTTTCATGCCATTTCGCCAACTTCTAACCCCCTCTACCTTCTCATCTCCCCTCCAGGCAGGAAATGTCAACATAGTCTCAAGTGTCCACCTGATCCAAGAAGCTCACTCCTCACCAGCATCCCTCTCCTTCCCATTGTCCACTCCAATCCCTGTCTGAAGAGGTGGCTTTAGGAATGGTTCTTGTCCAGGGCCAACAGAAGATCTTGGGGACATGACCACCAGGGTCCTTCTAGTCTCAGTCAGACCATTAAGTCTGGTCTTTTATGAAAATTTGGGGTCTGCATCCCACTGTTCTCCTTCTCTCTCAGGGGTCCTCTGTTGTGTTCCCTGTCAGGGCAGTCATCAGTTGTAGCCGAGCACCATCTAGTTCTTCTGGTCTCAAGATGATGTAGCCTCTGGTTCATCTGGCCCTTTCTGTCTCTTGGGCTCATAATTACCTTGTGTCCTTGATGTTCTTCATTCTCCTTTGATCCACATGGATTGAGACTCATTGATGCATCTTAGATGACTGCTTGCTAGTGTTTAAGACCCCAGATGCCACTCTCCAAAGTGGGATGCCGAATGTTTCCCTAATAGATTTTATTATGCCAATTGACTTAGATGTCCCCAGAAACCATGGTCCCCAAAACCCTGCCCCTGCTAGAAGCTTTGAACTCTTATGCACTGCTGGTGGGAATGTAAAATGATACAACCATTTTGGAAAATGATATGGTGCTTCCCTAAAGAGCTAGAAATAGAAATATCATATGATCCAGCAATCCCACTCCTAGAAATATATCCTAGAGAAATAACAGGAATAGACATATGCACACCCATGTTCATTGCAGCATTATTCATGAGAGCAAAAAAATGGAAACAACCTAAGTGTCTATCAACATATAAATGGATAAACAAGCTATGGTACACACACGCAATGCTATACTATGCAGCAATAAAGAACAATGATGAATCTGTGAAACATCTCACAGCATGGATGAATGTGGAGGGCATTATGCTGAGTGTAATAAGTCAATCACAAAAGGACAAATACTGTATGAGACCACTATTATAAAACCTCATGAAAAGATTTACACACAGAAAGAAAACACTCTTTGATGGTTACTAGGGAGGAGAGAAGTGTGTGTGGAACAGTGGTGGGGGGGGACACTAAACAATAGATAAATGGTAGTTTTGGTGAAGGGTAAGACAGTATACAATTCTGGGGAAGTCATCAGTACGATTTGACCAAAGCAAGGTCAGGGAAGCTTCACAGACACATCCAAACTCCAAGAGGGACCTAATTACTGGGCTAAGGGCTGGGCACTTGGTCTCAGGGGACATCTAGCTCAATTGGCATAACATAGCTTATAAAGAAAATGTTCTACATCCTACTTTGGTGAGTAGGGTCTGAGGTCTTAAAAGCTTGGGAGCAGCCATCTAAGATATTCCACTGGTCCCTCCCCATCTGGAGCAAGGGAGAAAGAAGAAAATCAAGGACACAAGAGAAAGATTAGTCCAAAGGACAAAAAGACCACATTATCACAGCCTCTACCAGACTAAGTCCAGCACAACGAGACAGTGCACAGCTACCACCAACAACTGCTCTGACATGGGTCACAATAGAGGGTCCTGGACAAAGCTGGAGGAAAATGTGGAACAAAATTCTAACTCACAAAAAAAGAACAGAACAGGCTTCCTGTTCTGACAGAGACTGGAGAAATCCTGAGAGTATGTCCCTGGACACACTTTTAACTCAGTACTGAAGTCACTCCTGAGATTCTCCCTTCAGCCAAAGATAGACAGGCCCATAAAACAAATATGCTAAGCAAATAATCTGAGGATCTCACTATGTGAAGAAGAACACAGTATCAGGATTGGAAGAAGACTCATTAATAGTCTGCATTATGCAGATGACACAATCTTGCTTGCTGAAAGAGAAAGGGACTTGAAATACTTTCTGATGAAGATTGAAGACCACAGCTTTCAGTATGGGTTGCACCTCAACAGAAAGAAAAAAAATCTCACAACTGGACCAAAAAGCAACATCATGATAAACAGAGAAAAGATTGAAGTTGTCAAAGACTTCATTTTTTTTTTTTTTTTTTACTGTACTTTAGATGAAGGTTTACGGAGGAAACTAGTCTCTCATTAAACAGTTAGTACACATATTGTTTAATGACATTGATTAACAACTCCACGACATGCCAACACTTTCCTTTTTCAACCTTGGTTTTCCTATTACCAGCTTTCCTCTCCCCTCCTGCCTTCTAGTCCTTGCCACTTGGCTGGTGTGCCTCTTTAGTCTCATTTTGTTTTATGGGCTTGTCTAATCTGGCTGAAGGGTGAACCTCAGGAGCGACTTCATTACTGAGCTAAAAGTGTGTCCAGGGCCATACTCTCAGGGTTTCTCCAGTCTGTATCAGACCAGTAAGTCTGGTCTTTTTTTGTGAGTTAGAATTTTGTTCCACATTTTTCTCCAGCTCTGTCCAGGACCCTGTATTGTGATTCCTGTCAGAGCAGTCAGTGGTGGTAGCCAGACACCATCTAGTTGTACTGGACTCAGTCTGGTGGAGGCTGTGGTAGATGTGGTCTATTAGTCCTTTGGAGTATCTTAGATGGCCACTCACAGGCTTTTAAGTCCCCAGACGCTGCTCACCAAAGTGGAATGTAGAACATTTTATTTTATAAACTACGTTATGCCAATTGAGCTAGATGTTCCCCCAAGACCGTGGTTCCCCCCAGCAATTTAGTTCCTAAGGGAGTTTGGATGTGTCTATGGACCTTCCATCACCTTGCTTTGTACAAGTTGTGCTTGCTTCCCCAGTATTGTGTACTGTCTTACCTTCACCAAAGCTACCACTTTTCTATTGTCTATTTAGTGTTTTTCCATTCCCACACATCCCCTCTCTCATAACCATCAAAGATTGTTTCTTTTCGTGTGTAAACCTTTTCATGAACTTTTACAGTAGTGGTCTCATGCAATATTTGTCCTTCTGTGACCGACTTATTTCACTCAGCATAATGCCCTCCAGACTCATGCATGTTTTGAGGTGCTGTGCAGATTCATCGTTGTTCTTTATCGTTACCTAATACTCCATTGTGTGTAGGTACTGTAGTTTGTTTATCCGTTCATCTACTGATGGGCATCTAGGTTGTTTCCACCTTTTTACTATTGTGAACAATGCTGCAATGAACATGGGTGTGCATATGTCTATTTGTGTGACAACTCTTATTTCTCTAGGGTATGTTCCTAGGAGTGCGATTGCTGAATCATATGGTATTTCTATTTCTGGCTTTCTAAAAAGCTCCATATCATTTTCAAAATGATTATATCATCTTGCATTCCCACCAGCAGCTCATAAGAGTTTCAATCTCCCCGCAGCCTCACCAACATTTGTTATTCCCTGTTTTTTTTTTTTTTTTTTTTTGATTCCTACCGTTAATGCCGGGGTGAGATGGTCTCTCACTGTGGTTTTAACTTATATTTCGCTAATGGTTAGTGATTTTGAGCATTTCCTCATGTGTCTCATGGCTGCTTGAATGTTTTGTTTTCTGAATTGTCTGTTCATTTCCTTTGCCCATTTTTTAATTGGATTATTTGTCTTTTTTATGTAGAGGTGTTGGATTTTCTTGTAGTTTTACAGATGAGATTTTTGTCTGATTTGTAATAGCCCAAAATTTTTTC
The DNA here is from genome assembly GCF_024166365.1 of Elephas maximus indicus. Lineage (NCBI taxonomy): Eukaryota > Metazoa > Chordata > Mammalia > Proboscidea > Elephantidae > Elephas > Elephas maximus. Next base: position 5,980,188 of record NC_064826.1, read on the forward strand.
CCAGTCTGTAGCTTCTCTTTTAACTTCTTCAGTGAAGTATTTTGGTGAGCATAAGTGTTTAATTTTTAGAAGATTTCAGTTATCTAGCTTATCATCTGGAATTTGTGTGTTGTTGGCTATCGTTTGCATCCTGTTAATGCAGTGTGTTAGGGCCTCTAGCTTTGATCTTCTTTTTTCTTATATGAACTTAATAGTTTTTGGCTTTATATTTAGGTCTTTGATATATTTTGAACTAGTTTTTGTATATGGTGTGAGATATGGGTTCCGTTTCATTTTTTTTTTTTTTGCAGAGAACATCCAGTTTTGCCAGCACTATTGGTTTAAAAGGCTGTCTTTTTCCCGTTTGATGGATTTTGGGCCCTTATTGAATGAAGATCAGGTGATGGTAAGCAGAAGGATTTACATCTGGGTTCTCGATTCTGTTCCATTGGTCAATGTATCTGTTGGTGTGCCAGTACCAGGCTGTTTTGACTACTGTAGCTGTATAGTAGGTTCTGAGATCAGGTAGTGTGAGTTCTCCAACTTTATTCTTCTTCTTCAATAACGCCTTACTTATCCAGGGCTTCTTCCCTTTCCACATAAAGTTAGTGATTAGTTTTTCCATCTCTTTTAAAGAAAGTTGTTGGGATTTGGATAAGGATTGCATTGTATTTGTAAATCGCTTTGGGAAGAATTGTTGTTTTCACAATGTTGAGTCTACCTATCCATGAGTATGATATGTTTTTCCATTTATGTAGATCTTTTTTGGTTTCTTGCAGTAGAGTTTTATAGTTTTCTTTGTATAGGTCCTTTACATCCCTGGTTAGATTTATTCCTAATTATTTAATTTTTAGGTGCTATTTAGTTTTTTTTTTTATTATAAATGCTATCGTTTTCTTGATTTCCTTTTCATTGTTCTTTTTATTGGTGTATAGGAATCCAACTAACTTTTGTATGTTTATCTTGCATCCTTCTACTCTGCTGAATCTTTCTATTAGTTCCAGTATTTGTCTAATGGAATCTTTTGGGTTTTCTATGTAGGGTATCATATCATCCACAAACAGGAACAGTTTAACTTCTTCATTACGAATTTGGATGCCCTTTATTTCTGTTTCTTGCCTTATTGCTCTAGCTAGGACGTCCAGCACAATGTTAAATAGGAGTGGTGATAAAGGGCATCCTTGTCTTGTTCCTGTTCTCAAGGGGAATGTTTTCAACCTCTCTCCATTTAGAATGATGTTGGCCATCGGTTTTGCATAGTTGCCCTTTATTATGGTGAGAAATTTCCCCTCTATACTTATTTTATTGAGAGTTTTTATCAGTAATGGGTGTTGAACTTTGTTCAATGCCTTTTCTGCATCGATTGATAGGATCATGTGATTCTTTTCTTTCTTTTTATTTATGTGGTGGGTTACATTGATTTATTTTCTAATGTTGAACCATCCTTGCATACCTGGTATGAATCCTACTTGGCTGTAGTGTATTATTTTTTTGATATGATGCTGAAATCTATTGGTTAAAATTTTGTTGAGAATTTTTGCATCTATGTGCGTGAGAGATATTGGTCTGTAATTTTGTGTGTGTGTGTATGTGGTATCTTTGTCTGGTTTTGGTATCAGGGTTATGCTGGCTTTATAGAATGAATTTGGAAGTATCACTTCCTTTTCTATGTTCTGAAATAGTTTGAATAGTACTGGTGTAAGAAAGTTATGGACCACATCATTGTGGTCTACTGTGTTCCAAAACCATGAAGGAAAGACCTATAACCTGGAAACCTTATGGCACAAATATCATGACTGGCATTTCAGATTAGATGGCTCTTTGGATCAAATGACCTTGTGAGATCATCTGCCACTCTGAGCTTCTGAGATTTACTACAACTTTACTTTGGTTTCCTGAGGCTTATAAGCAGGAAGAATCAGACACGGATAAGTAAGTTTTTTCTGCTGGAGCTGTCCAGTGCCTGGGGGACACAGGTGTTCCTCTGTCCTGTTCCTGGCCATTTACCTGGTGACTGTGATGGGGAACTCCCTCATCATCTGCCTTATAATACCAGACAGCAGGTTGCACACCCCCATGTACTTCTTTCTCAGTGTTCTGTCCCTCATGGACATCTGCTACACCAACAGCACTGTCCCTCAGATGTTGATACACTTACTGTCAGCCTGGATCCATTCCTTTCCACAAATGATTGCTCCAGCTGTACATCTCCCTGGCAATGAGTGCCACAGAGTTCTTCCTGATGGAAGCCAAGGTTTATGACTGCTAGGTGGCCATGAGTCACCTTCTGCACTACAAGTTCATCATATAATGAGGGTTATGCCTGGAGCTGGCTACATGCCTCCTGTTGGCTGGCTTTGCAAACTCATTGGTGCAGACCATGATTATCTCCGAGTAACCCTTTTGTCATAATGTCATCAATCACTTTGCCTGTGTGATGCTGGTTGTGCTCAGGCTGACCAGTGTGGACATCTCCTTCAAAAAGGTCATGGTGACAGTCTCTGGCTTGCTAGTGATTGTACTTCCCTGCTTCCTGGTCCTGTTCTGCTATACTGTCGTAGTGGCTGCCATCCTGTGCATTCACTCAGCACAAGGATATAGCAAAGCCTTCAAGAACTATGCTTCCCACCTCACTGTGGTCTCTATGTGCTTTAGAACAGCCATGTTCACCTACATGAGGCCTATGACTGGCTCCTCAGTGAAGAGGAGAAGATGGCAGTCCTTTTTATGCTGTGGTGACCTCTCGTGCTGAATCCATTGATCTACATCTTGAGGAAAAAGTTGGCAATGAGCACCCTGTGAAGAGGGTTGGGAAAACTTGGTGAAGAAAGGTAAAGACTCAAAAAATCTCGGCCTTTCTCCAGATGGACAAAGAAAGACATTCTAAAGAAAGGTGCAATGATTGATATGACCATTCTCCTCAGATTGCTGACAAGGTAGACTGGAAGCACACATTTCTCTATACTTGCTATCGACATTACAGTTCTGTTTGTGTATCATTGCCCTGTAAATTGTTCTTGTTGTTAGTTGCTGTGGAGTTGGCTCCAACTCATGGTGACCACATGTGCAAAAGAACAAAATGTTGCCCCATTCCTGTTCCATCTTCATGATCATTGGTATGTTTGAGTCCACTGTTTCAAATTAACAATTGGGGGAAAAGATAATCTGCCAGCTCCACTAAGCTGGGGAGCTCAAGACAGAAGCAGCTCCTGTCCAGGAACAAAAGGTCCACAGACTTTGAATATCTCTCACCCCTGCATGGATCTGTGTGGGCCCATTTCAGGACAATAAGCCCTTGCTGGCAACTGCAACTGTTTTAGCTGCACGGTGGAGAGGTTGGTTTTTGGTGTTTGACAGTGCTTTGCCTATTAAATAGGGTCCTCATCTACCCACATCAGGGGTCTAAGGACTGGTGGCTCCACTCTGGCCACCCAGCCACCGGTGACAGAGGTCCGAGGATAAATGGTACCTCCCAGTCCTTACAAACAAAAGTACTGGGTGCCTGTAGTCCATCTGCAGGACTCACCCACCTGCACACTCTAGAGAACAGGGGCTCACTTTCCTCACAGACACTTGGGGGATGGTTTTCAGCCTCTGTCTTGTTCAGAGAGTGAACCCCTGCTGTAGCCAGATACTGGTACCTAAACCAATCATCCCTGCCTCTCTAAGACTGTAGGACAGAGCCTGTACCACACACTTGATGACCAGGTAGCTGGACACCTGAGCTGAATTCATACGAGAAAAGTGAATGGACTCCTAGGCTTATATACCTGAAAACACCTCTAGCCATCCGGTGACAGGATGTTAGAGCTTCAAAGGTGAAAATAATCAAGGTAGCTCACTCAAGTAACCTGTTTGGGCATATCGAAACAAAACAAAGTAGGAAGCTAGGATACGGTAAGCAAACACAAAATAAACTAATATAATAACTTATGGATGGCTTGGAGAAAACAGTCAATATTAAATCACATAAAGAAGCAGACCATGCTTGCTTCAACAAGCTCTCAGAACAAAGGATCAAGGAATCTTCTGGATGAAGGTGCCTTCCTGGAATTACCAGATGCAGAATACAAACGGTTAATATACAGAACTCTTCAACATATCAGGAATGAGATCAGGAAGGAGATCAGGCAATATGCAGAACAAGCCGAGGAACACACAGATAAAGCAGTTGAAGAAATTTAAAAGGTTATTCAAGAACATAATGAAAAATTTAATAAGCTGCAAGAATACATAGAGGGACAACAATCAGAAATTCAGAAGATTAACAATAAAATTACAGAATTAGACAACTCAATAGAAACTCAGAGGAGCAGAACTGAGGAAATGGAAGGCAGAATTAGTGAGATTGAAGATAAAACTCTTGGCACCAGTATAGTCGAAGAAAAATCAGATAAAAGAATTTAAAAAAATGAAGAAACCCTAAATATTATGTGGGACTCTATCAGAGCAGGGAGGGATAACAGAAAATACAGAAAGAACTGTTGAATATTTGTTGGCAGAAACTTCCCTGATACCATGAAAGATGAGAGGATATCTATCCAAGATGCTCATCAAACTCCACGTAAGGTAGATCTCAAAAGAAAATCACCAAGACATATTATAATCAAACTTGCCAAAACCAAAGATAAAGAGAGAATTTTAAGACTGGCTGGGGATAAACAAGAAGTCACCTACAAAGAAGAGTCAGCAAGAATACTACTCGGCAGAAATCACACAGGCAAGAAGGCAATGGGATGACTTATATAAAGCATTGAATGAAAAAAATTGCCAGCCAAGAATCATATATCCAGCAAAACCATCTCTCAAACATAAAGGTGAAATTAGGACATTTCCAGATAAATAGAAGTTTAGGGAATTTGTAAGAACCAAACCAAAACTACAAAGTTAGAAAATCAATAATATCAGATATCAACCCAAGACTAGAACACAGGACAGAGCAACAAGATATCAACTCAGATAGGGAAATCACAAAAACAAATCAAGATAAAAAAATGCTCAACAGGGAAACAGTGCTGTTGTTATGTAAAAGAAGACAACATTAAAATAATAAAGAGGGACTAAAAAATGTATTCATAGATCTTTCATATGGCGAGGAAGACAAGGTGATACAAAGAAATAAAAGTTAGGTTTAAACTCAGAAAAATAGGGGTAAATATGAAGGTAACCACAAAGTAGCCTAACAATCCTACTCATCAAAATAAAATACAACAACAAAAAAAAACTCAGCAAAAACAAAATCAACAACAATGATTAAGAGGAAAAGACAATATACAAAGATAAACTACTCAGGACAAAAATTAAGTGGGAAAAAGAAACTGTCAACAACACACACAAAAATACCTCAAAATGACAGCACTAAACTCATGCCTACCCATAATTACACTGAATGTAAATGGACTAAATGCACCAATAAAGAGACAGAGAGTGGCAGAATGAATAAAAAAATCATGATCCGTCTATATGCTGCCTACAAGAGACACACCTTAGACTTAGAGAAAAAAGAACTAAAACTGAAAGGATGGAAAAAATATATATATCAAGCAAACAACAATCAAAAAATAGCAGGAGTGGCAATATTAATTTCTGACAAAATAGGCTTGAGAGTTAAATCCACCACAAAGGATAAGGAAGGGCACTATATAGTGATTAAAGAAACAATATACCAGGAGGATATAACCATATTAAATATTTATGCACCCAATGATAAGGCTTCAAGATACATAAAACAAACTCTAACAGCATTGAAAAGTGAGACAGACAGCTCCACAATAATATTAGGAGACTTCAACACATCACTTTCAGTGAAGGACAAGACATCCAGAAAGAAACTCAATAGAACACAGATCTAAATGCCACAATCAACGAACATTACCACACAGAACACTCCACCCGACAGAAGCCAAGCATACCTTTTTTTTCCAGCACACATGGAACATTCTCTAGAATAGACCACGTATTAAGTCATAAAGCAAGCCTTAGCAGAATACAAAACATTGAAATGTGACAAAGCATCTTCTCTGACCATAAGGCCATAACAGTAAAAATCAATAACAGAAAAAGCAGGGAAAACAAATCAAACACTTGGAAACTGAACAATATTCTGCTCAAAAACGACTGGGTTATACAAGAAATTAAAGGTGGAATAAAGAAATTAATAAAATCCAATGAGAATGAAAACCCTTCCTATCAGAACCTTTGGGACACAGCGAAAGCAGTGCTCAGAGGCCAATTTATATCAATAAATGCACACACAAAAAAGAAGAAAGGGCCAAAACCAAAGATCTATCCCTACAACTTGAACAAATAGAGAGCAACAAAAGAAACCCTCAGACACCAGAAGAAAACAAATACTAAAAATTAGAACAGAATTAAATAGAGAACAGAAAAACAATTGAAAAGAGTTAACAAGACCAAAAGTTGGTTCTTTGAAAAAAATAACAAAATGTGTAAACCATTGCCAAACTGACAAAAGAAAAACAGGAGAGGAAGCAAATAACCTGAAAAAGAAATGAGACGGGAGATATCACAACAAACCCAACTGAAATTAAAAGAATCATATCAGATTACCACGAAAAATTGTATTCTAACAAATTTGAAAACCTAGACGAAATGGATGAATTTCTAGAAACACAGTACCTACATAAACTAACACAAACAGAGGCAGAACAGCTAAATAACAAAAGAAGATATTGAAAAGGTAATTAAAAAACTCCCAACAACCAAAAAAATCCTGCCCCAGACGACTTCACTGGAGAGTTCTACCAATCTTTCAGAGAAGAGTTAACACCACTACTATTAAAGGTATTTCAGAGCATAGAAAAGGATGGAATACTACCAAACTCATTCTATGAACCCAACATATCCCTGATACCACAACCAGGCAAAGACATCGCAAAAAAAGAAAATTACAGACCAATATCCCTCATAAACTTATGGGCAAAAATCCTCAAGAAACGTCTAGCCAACAGAATTCAAAAACATATAATAAAAAATAATAATTCAAGATGACCAAGTGGGATTCATACCAGGTATGCAGGGATGGTTCAACATTAGGAAAACAATCAATGTAATCCATCATATAAATAAAACAAAAGACAAGAACCACATGATCTTATCAATTGATGCAGAAAAAGCATTTGACGAAGTCCAACACCAAGATGCTCCTTAGAAGCAAGGATGGCAAGACTAGGTCTCACATACTTTGAACATATTATCAGGAGGGATCAGTCCCTGGAGTAGGACATCATGCTGGGTAAAGGAGTGTCAGTGAAAAAGAGGAAGACCCTCAACCAGATGGATTGATGCAGTGGCTGCAACAATGGGCTCAACATAACAACGATTGTGATGATGCTCCAGGACCAGGCAGTGGTTTGCTCTGTTTTACACAGGGTCACTATGAGTTGGAACCAACCCGACGGCTCCTAACAACAACGTATGTAAATACACACAGGCAGTCAGCGGTCAGGCTGGGTTTGAGTTTTTTGTTGCCATGGTTATTCTCAGTGTATGAACAGATTCAAACTTCTCTCACAGTGGGCTGCGAAGCTGTTGGAGGATTTCCCCTACTTGGCTGTTCCATTCTCAGGTTTAGGCTCTCCCTGTGAGAGCATTACTTGTGCTCAGAGTGGGACGTGAAGTTGTTGGAGGGCTTCCCCAGTGCAGATGCTCCACCCTCAGGTTTAGGCTCTCCCTTTAGACTGCGCTCAGAAATAGTGTGTCTTCTTGCACACTGCCCCCTGATGGTAGACTGCCGTCATGGCTTCTCCATGCTTTCCAGCAGGGTTGTAAATGTGGGCCTTTTTATGTTGTCCTTGTTCTATCTCTTTGGAAACCGTAAGGGGCAGTTCTACTGTGTCCTATAGGGTCGCTATGAGTCGGAATCGACTCGACGGCAATAGGTTTGGTTTTGGGGTTTTTTTGGTTCTATCTCTGCCTTAGACACATCCTTCGTCCCTGGATCTCAGGAGCGGGATTTCCTCAGTGATCCTGCCCCTTCCCAGGTGGTGGAAGATGGATCATGGTCTGAGGCCAAAGGCCTCAACCCCTGTCCTAGAGTTCTGCCGCCACAATTTGCCTTTGTGTCTACTCTGACTCATGGTGATCCCATGTGTGTCAGAGTAGAATTTTACTCCACAGGATTTTCAATGGCTGATTTTTAGAAGCACATCACCAGGCCTTTCTTTCAAGGCTCCTCTGGATGAATTCGAACTTCCAACCTTTTGGCTAGCAGTAGAGCATTTTAACAGTTTGCATCACCCAGGGCCTGTGTCTCAGAGTTAGAGAGATTTCAATTTTTATCTGCTTCCCTCACTGTGAAATCGTCATCTGTCTCTGGGGACAGTAGGGTTTATCCCCTTCACCAACCTGGTAGCTTCAGATTTTATTCCATACAGGAGACAGGTTCAGGGTGCTTTCTACCTTCCTGCAGTGCCTGTTAATGCTCCCCTAGATCTGCACCATGAATTAGACTTTCTCAGACTTCCCTCCCTGACCCCAAATGTTCATGTGAGGACATTAGAAGTCTGTGAAGAAAATTCTGTGAGCGGGTGTATTTGTCTGTGGTCCCAGTAATTCTATACTCACATTAGCCTATACTCAGCTTTTAGAGATTTAAAAATTTAGCTGTAATCTTACTGGCTTGTGTGTTATGGCCCAGAAATGCAGCACTCATACCCCCTCTCCCTTGGAGGCAGCAATTCTTCCCTAAGATTTCTTGCTAGTTGGCTTTATTCTCAGCTCTCTGAGAAGTTCAAGGACAGTTGTGATTTCATAGATTATCCAGATTTTCTTCTACCAGTCCTAGGTGGAAGCTAGAATAAGCTCTACTTTTTAAGGTCTGTTTTAATAGACAAAGTATAGGTGGGGGGTAATCTGTGCTAATTTTCACTGAGTAAATTTTATCCATGGCCAATAATGCATTTTAGGCCAAGGAACTTTAAGCCAAAACAACTAATGATCTAGAGCCAGCTTGTACAATTATATGCATGGTACCTAGGAGAAAATAAATTGCTATATTCATGCTCTTCTTGCAAACACAAGCCTAGATTTGGAGTTTTAAATCTTTCTCTGCAATCCTATTATTTTAGAGCTCAAATACTACCATTAGAAAAGTACTAATGTGACCATCAGTACATGCAATGAGCACAGCAGCCCAATAGACAGCACATGTCTCAGGAGTAGAGGAAAGGGCACCCTGGAGCCAAAGGGAGTGGTCAGATCCTTCAGCAAGAATGGATGCAGGTCCATTCACTGCTTGTGAGAACAAAGGAATTGAGGGCTACAAGTAGGGTGTGGGCTACAGGAAAACATTCCCAAACTCAGTAAGCTGGCTTCTCCTACATTCGAGAATGACCTCAGGCTGTAGTGAAAGTGTTAGAGGGGAAGGGCTGGAGAAAAGCAGCTTTCCCACAGGGGAAGAAGGGCAGCATCTGAGGCCCTGCCCTTGAGGGCTGGGACTGGTGACAACAATTAAGACTCTAATGCTTGAGGCTCCTAGGAGGACTCTGAAAGCCCTGTGCTGTCACTGCAGACGCTGGCGCACTTGATTAGCCCTGAGTTTGAGTCATTCTCGTGGCTCCTGTGAAATTCCTCCTAATAGTGCTCCTCACAGTGTGAACTAGTCCCAGGGGATTTCTGAACCCAGGGCCCCAAAGCAAACCAAGCCAAACCCAGTGCCGTCGAGTCGATTCCGACTAATAGCAACTCTATAGGACAGAGTAGAACTGGCCCATAGAGTTTCCAAGGAGCACCTGGTGGATTCAAACTGCCGACCCTTTGGTTAGCAGCCATAGCACTTAACCACTATGCCACCAGGGTTTCCAGGGTCCCAAAGAGACTGGGATGTCTAATCTCAATTGTCCACTGCTTTGTTAGAGGGGAGCACTCTTCAGAAACCAACTTAAACCAATATTGAATCAGCATGTTCTATTTGTCAGGCACTGATTTGTGTTTGAGAGCTCATAGTAGAGATGTCAACAGAGGGTGAGTGAGGGGCTTGGAGGGAGCAGAAGCAGAACTAATTTGATTCATTATGGACTTAGGATCAGGTATATGAATCATGATGAGTGAAATCTTCTCACCACTGAGGTTTATGGTAAATACAGTGAAATAACTCTGCTTTGCAGAAGCTTGATGCTTAGGTACAATTTAGTTCAACAGTGTTCTCAATTCCAAGGTTTAGTCCTGGGAGAGAAGGGGACAGAAGAGAGAAAGAAAATACTTAATGAAAAAACATGGAGATACTAGGAATGAATTCTGAATCTTTTATGGGGAAGACACTTCAGAGAGAAGTCCAGACCCATAAAACATTTAGTTAGGTATTGATATTCATGAACAGGTAGTAGGAGAATATTACATTTCCAGAAAAGATAAGTTGCCAATTATTTTGTAATTTCTTATCTCAGTTGTGTCCCTAATAGTCTGTAAACAAAGCATTTTGATTTTCCTATCAATGATAAAAAGTTGACATATAAGATGATTAAATGGTTTGCACAAAGTCACAGGGCACTCAGAATGTGAACCGGGACTAGAATGGAGGTCTCCTGACTCTCAATTCAACATTGGCTCCTCAAAACTAGGCTGTAGGGATTGCACTGTGGCTAGTTGCCAGACTGATGGAATTATACAGCAGAAGAACTCCCTAGCCTTAGCTACAGGGGATAGGGGACATAAAGAAGATGAATATTTACAGAACGAAGCTGTGATACAGTAAGGCATGGAAGGCAAATTTCAGGGCTATGTTTGTTGGATAAACTAGATCTAAATAATTGGACTTATTGTGTGAAAGGCAACCAAATTCAAACAGGAAGTTGGTCAAGATAACAATACCCCAAAGTGGAAAAACAAATATCCTCTCTGGATATCAAATCATCCTTGAGACACCACATACTCAGGGGCCCTAGAGCTCTCTGTCTCCGAGCATTTGGATGATGCAAATATCCCAGCTCATGATGGATATTCTCAATGTCTGTGTTAGTCGAATCTTCCACCTTGAGTCCGAGGGATTTTTTGTAAGAGAAAGTGCCATGTCTATGACAGCCTAACTCTGAAGAGGTACGGATCTGATTGAGTTTGACCTCTATGCTCTGTTTCCATGATAAGGATTTTGTCCCAGCTAAGATCATTGAGAGCCCCAATAAGGAGGCAAACTGTGCTTAAGTTGGACGGACTGTTATTAAAGACGATGTACAAACAAATTCAGGTGAGACAAGGCTGTAGAGCTCTTACCACTTAGCTGCAGGGCAGTAACTCTGTGATGAATGGTAGAGCACTGGGCCATGGCCTCAGCCTTATGTTTATCACTGTTCGGGATTGGATTTTACAGGCTGATCTACTGTTTTGTCCAATCATGTACTCTTTCACTTGGTGTCATTGATGAAGAGTGGAAAGGATCACTATTCTGAAACCTAACGTAATGCTGGAGGGTAAGGCACCGAGGAACTCTTCTATAGTGTGCATGCCTCCTGGGTCTTCCCAAATCAATACTTTTCTTTTCCAAAAGTATCGAAAAAGGGAGAATATAATTTATGGTATCAGCAATACATAGAAGTGGGAAATGTTGTCAGACAATTTAAATGTGGAATACGTTCGCCAAGGTAGGGTAATAGAATGTGACGTTGAAAGTTGCGAGTGGAAATGAGACCCGAGTGTAAAGCCCCAAATACTTCCTTCTGTGCAAAGACAAATCAAGAACTTTGGAGTGTGGGTCTGTGGATTAGCAATGGAAACTAAATGCTAGTTCTGAAGAAATAGGAAACATTAAAAGATGATCAGCTTTGTTATCAGAAGCATGTGAAGATGAGGATCCAGACTGTGTGGAAATGACAGAGGGAAAAGCTGTGTTGGTTTTATTGATTTTGTCTGTGTGTCAGGATTCTGACCTTTTTTCTGGTGAGTACTGCTTAAAAAAAAAAAAATTTAATTACTGCTCATGGATTCTTCATGGTCTTCTCATCACTAGTAGAGCAGGAATACAGTGAGGGCTGAGACATGATAAAGGGCTACAAAGGCACTTTATGTTGAGAAGTCATATTGTTATTGGGCTACACCCTTACTTCTTGGGCACCCTGCAAAGCAGCAGGGAGCTGGGCATGGATGGACTCCCATTTAACGGATCATCTGGTAACAACTTAGTAAATCATAACAGACTAGCTGGGAGATGCCTAATGTTCATGATTCCAAAATACCACATTTTTAACAAACATTATGAGAAACATTACCTGAGAATTTACCACTACAAATATATTTAAGCTGACTTAGGATCTTAACTTTGCCGATATTATTCTTAAGATAGGGAGAGGAAAAGGCAATTTGGAGCATGGGGAATTTCTACTGTAAGTCAGACGTTCCTGCACAGAGTCGTACAGAATGACTTGAGGCTATTTGGCTTGTAGATGAAGATGATAGTAAGGGTTAGAGGAGGGACACAGAAAAAGGGAGGCAGGAACGTGATGAAGTCAAACTATGTCTACTCCAACCATGTAAATGTTGGTCTAGGTTTTTACGTTAGACCTATACAACCAGGGTAGTGCGATGGTTAATTTGCTCAGCTCCTAAATGAGAGCTTGGAGGTTCAAGTCCTCCAGAGATGGCTTGGAAGAAAGGCCTGACAATCTACTTCTGAAAAAATCAGCCATTGGATACCCTATGGAGCTCAGTTCTACTCTGACACACCCGGGGTCGCCATAGGTGGGAATCAACTCCACAGCAACCGGTCTGCTGTCCTGAGCTTTTTATTCTACACCTTCTTGTTCTGGTGACGTACATATTTGTCTAAAGATGTTATAAGGTAGTAGGAGATTGAAACAATAGGAAAAGGAATTGAGGGTGATTTTATGGGGGTAGAGTAGGTTGACAAATAACATTTGATTTGCTACTTTAGATTATATTTTTAAAATCAATAAAATACAATAGCTTCCATGGAATCAATTAGTAGATTTCCTTATTTAAAAAAAAAAAAAGATCATAATGAATGACTAAAAGTTAACTTTTAATTTAGATGCAGTAAGTCAAGTAAAAATAGTTGTGTGAGAAATCCGAACATTTTTTTTTTTTTTTTGTCTTTATTCCTTTGTGTAGAGAGAAGAATATTTCAGGCCTGATATTTTCTGTAACTAATAATTACTGGATAATGGGAGAAAGCAAATGGAAGTTCATTTAATTGGTGCCAAGCAGAGGTAACATTGTAAATGAGAGGTCTTGCTGTCCACACATCTTCCTGTCTTTTCCTCCAATTTCAGTGTCATTCCTAATCATCATTCACATCTAAGGCTCTCTGCCTCCTACTCTTACATGATCTATTGTAAAAAATCCGTGTGGACTGATAGACTAGTTAGCTCACAATCACTTTAGGTACTTCATGTGTTAAACCTCCCATATAGAATTATTTCATTTTTGAACATTTCTCAAAAAGGACCTTCTGCACCCTCTAGCCAGAATAGGACTCGAGCTTTATTTAGCTGAAGCTGAGCTGAAGGTAATGTAGAGACAGTATTAACTGTAGGTGTGTTGTCTTCTGGTCCACACACGCTTCCCCCTTCATTTGGCTCTTAAAATCCTGATACTACTTCTATATTCTTGATCTACCGTGAATCTCAAAAGGGTCTCTGTGACTGGGGGAAAATAAAGCTTTATTTCATCCGTGAGATTTCACCACAACCATTTCAGTTGGTCAATGTTATCCACATCTTACAGATGAAGAAATGTGAGACTCTGAGAGGGTAAAGAGCTTGCGGAAGGCAGTAGAGGCATGGATTCAGAGCAGAGGCTGTTGGGCTCTGAAGCTCTTGCTTCTTCTAGGATGCAAATTTGTCCCTCATTTGTAATAAAACATGAGCTGTCCCAGAGATGGGAGGGGCAGGGGTAGATAAGAGGATCCCAGAAGTAATAAGCTTGCATGTTCTCAGGCAGCCTGCACAGCACAACTGAGGAACAGGTGGTTAACAAGGATCTGTTCCTGGGAATTCTTTCCATGAAACAGGTTAGTCCTTTAAGCACAGGGAAGAGTAATATTTACCTTTGAGATCCCAGCATCTAGGAAAGACAGTACCTCACAGATGTTTGTTAAAGAACAGACTTCCACTTTGCAATCACATTTGCTGTTTGGTCAACTAAGGTTAACAGGTGGTTTTATGGGCATTTTCTTATGCCTCAGAATTTGAATCTGAAATTCTGCTTTGAGGCAGGTAGATCAAGGTTAAAGGTGAGAGAGCGAGGGGTGGTGGAGCTATCATGATAGGACAGAAAAGGAGAAACAGTTGAAAAAGAGATCAGATATTGAGGTAGACACTAAGAAGGAGGTTCCTAGAAAATAGATGCAACTATTTGAATCATAAAGAAAATGGCATTTCCAGAAATAGTTATTTCTTTGGTCCTTCATCAGGAATGAGACTTGAAGAACAGGGAATCTTCATCCTTCAAATCAGACACCTCTGCCTGACCTCTCTGTGGGTTCTGGGATGAGCCAAGAAGCTATATTTCTGTTTCCAGACCCACCTGCCTCCTGTATCTCCTACTTTCCCTTTTTTTTTTTTTTTTTTTGTTCACTGAAATGAAAGTTAGTCAATAGGCAGACATGGAGTCATAAAAAGCATGAGTCCTACAAAGTTTTTTTTTTTAAATATGAACTAGTTTTTTTTTTTTTTATTTCTGTTTAATGTTCAAAGTTGCTGTTATAACCTATTATCTCTGCTGTGGAAAGCACTTGCTTAGTGAGAGAAAACAAAAGGGAAACTCCATTGCATTGTATTCTATGTGAATGGAAACCCTGATGGCATAGTGGTTAAGAGCTACAGTTGCTAATCAAAAGGCCAGCAGTTCGAATCCACCAGGTACTCCTTGGAAACTCTATGGGGCAGTTCTACTCTGTCCTATAGGGTCGGTATGAGTCAGAATCTACTCAACAGCAATGGATTTGGTTTGGTTTTTGGTTTTGCTGCCTTTGGCAATGAAGAAGAGTCCTTAAACTTTTTTTTGTTTGTTTGTTTCCTTCTTTTGTACCTCGAATGCCTAAATACCCATATTTTTGTTTATTTTGTGAACCCACAGCCAAAAGTGGATTCTTAGCAGTAGTGGGCTGGACAAAGAAATAAAAGAAAACACATAGGATATGATTACCAATCCCCTACATTGTCCCATAAAAGACTTAAGCCTATCAAAAAGACCAATGGTCCCCCAAAACATGAAAGTGTTCAAACCTATTCCCAAGTCTTCATTTCTATTAAAAGTTGCCTCAATTTTTATTGATCTCTGAATTTTTGGATGGGAAATGAGGGGAAAGCATATTTGTTATTTTATTTACCTCATTTTAGAAGTCCTGAAACTACTATTACCTATACTACCATAGTACTACTACCAGTAACAGTTTCTAAAGTACTTTTCCCATAAGTTACTTAGAGGAGCTCAAATGTACTTGAGGGTTGTATAATATTATCCTGTTTAATATAATGCTAAGCCATTTTATATATAAAAGTTTAAGTCTCTAACCCAAAATCATATAGATGACAAGGAAAATACATTTCAAACCTAAGTTCTCTATTCCAGATCTTTCCATAAGACCCCCTGCCTCTTCCCAATCTTTTCCTTTTGTAATGAATGTATGAGTTTCATCATGTTGGGTGTAGTTCATATTGAAGGCAGCTCTATAACTTTTGAACCACATTTTCTTCATGGTTAATCATTTTACCTACCATTGTCACATACCATTCTCTCCTTCCCCTGGAATTTGAGCTATGTCGGTGATTACAAACAACTAATAAAATTTTATTCCATTATCTGTAGGCTTCCAATGAGCTTCTTCAAGGCCACATAAGGTCATTATGAACCCCAGTGGGTCCTGTCTCCCTGGTGCAGAGTAGATGTAATGCATATAGGAATCAAGCCCATCATCTGGGCTTCAAGAAGATCTGAACAACTGGGCAAAGGCTGGCTGGACATACACAACATGCTTTCTCATAGTTCTCTGATTCAACAGCTTCAGTTATTTCTCACTCTATCTGATAATGATTAATCCTTGCATTTTTTAATGAAAACAAATAACCAGACGTGGGTGAGTGAGTTTATTCTCCTTGGCCTCTCCAGTGACTGGGGTACCCAGGTGTCACTCTTTGCCCTTTTCTTGATCATGTACCTTGTGACAGTGCTGGGGAACTTTCTCATTGTTCTTCTGACCAGACTGGACAGCAAACTCCACACACCCATGTATTTCTTCCTCACCAACCTCTCACTTGTGGACATCTCTTATGCCACAAGCATAGTCCCTCAGTTATTGGTGCATTTTCTTACAGAACGTAAAGTAATATCCCACCTGAGCTGTGCAGCCCAGCTATTTTTCTCCCTGGGATTGGGTGGAATTGAGTTTGTTCTACTGGCAGTGATGGCATATGACCGCTATGTGGCTGTGTGTGACCCCTTGCGATACTCAGCCATCATGCACGGAAGGCTGTGCACTAGGCTAGCCATCTCATCCTGGGTCAGTGGCTCTATCAACTCTCTCCTGCAGACTGTCATCACCTTTCAGCTTCCCATATGCTCAAACAAGTTTATTGATCACATATCCTGTGAACTCCTAGCTGTGCTCAGGCTGGCCTGTGTAGTAGACACTTTCTCCAATGAGGTTGCAATCATGGTATCCAGCATCGTCCTACTGATGACACCATTCTGCCTGGTTCTTTTCTCCTACATCCGGATCATCTCCACCATCCTAAAGATCCAGTCCACAGAGGGAAGGAGGAAAGCCTTCCACACATGTGCCTCTCATCTCACAGTGGTTGCCCTGTGCTATGGGGTGACCATTTTCACTTATATCCAGACCCACTCCAGTCCCTCAGTACTCCAGGAGAAGATGATCTCACTCTTCTATGCCATTTTAACACCCATGCTGAACCCCATGATTTACAGTCTAAGGAATAAGGATGTGAAGGGGGCTTGGCAGAAGCTCTTAGGACAATTCTCTGGGTTAACATCAAAATTGGAAACTTGTTGAATCATGAGCCTCACACAAAGAAAAGAGCTTTGCCCCTGTGTTCCCCACCCAACTCAGATATGACAGTTATAGTGTGCATTGCCCTTGCTACCATGAAGGAGATCACCACATGTTTACTGGTGAGGTTAGATAGGAGGCTAGATAGGGAATTATTTATGTAGTAAGAGCATCATATTCTGTGAAGTTAAGCACTCCTGTAATAGACCTTCACATGCTTACTCAAACTCCTTTCCTGTGGACTGAGTGTATTGAAACAAACAAACAGTCTTATTGTTTCGAGTTGTCACATTATTTGTAATCATGGACCTATTCATGGATCTAGCCTTGGACCACTAGTTTGTATTCATCTACATTTTGAAAACATTAGTGGTGTTTCCACTGGGAACAGAATGCATTTTCACGTCTGAGACTCACTTAAAGTAAGGATGGTGTATGTAGTCTCAGCCAGTGAGTCTGTGTCACAATTCGGAGATATGAGGAGAGTGTTGTGACCAAGGCCGATTAAAGTGTTTTTCTATAGGTTCTACTACATGTGGACGTGAGTACTCTTTTTGAGTTATTGAGTTAATTAATTCAGTGGAAGAATATCAGTGAAATATCTTATTTTACCCTTATAAGGATAAAACCATACATTATATACAATGGCTTCATCGGCCAAGGAAAAGCTGAGATTCAGTCATTGTAGCATATGAACAGATTCAGAAGAATATTATTTCATATACATTGTTCCCATTCAAAATGATAAAAGTGTCATATCTTTGAAAAATAAGCAAACCTTTTCTCTGAAACTTGGAGACAAAATAAGAAAATGAAAAATGAGAGAAAATACCAAAGACATAGTTATTCTAATAAATTACATACTGATCAGAGAAGACAATGAAATATACAACTTTAATATTCATTTTGGGAAATCAGAATGGATTAGCCAACTGTGCAGATGGTACCCTTCAATCTCCGTATTAAGAGGATTCCTGGTGGCATGATGATTAAGAGTTCATCTATTAACCAAAAAGTCGGCAGTTTGAATCCAGCGGACACTCTTTGGAAACCCTATGGGGCAGTTCTACTCTGTCCTACAGGATCGTTACGAGTTGGAATCAACTCAACGGCAATGGGTTTGATTTTAGTATCTTCTAGGAGTCCTGGTGGTGTAATAGTTTAGGGCTTGACTGCTAACTAAAAGGTTGAAGGTTCAAACCAACGAGTATCTCCATGGGAGAAAGACCTAGTGATCTGCTCCTCTAAATATTACAGCCAAGAAAATCCTATGAGGCAGTTCTGCTTTGTCACATGGGATCACTATGATTTGAAATCTACTTGACAGTACCTAAGAAGAACAGCAACAACAGTGTCTTCTAGTTCTGCCTCCCTAACTCACCTCCACAGTCAACAAGGCGCTACTCAGACTTTGTAAATCTAATTTCTGAAAAAAGCCTAAATAAGGTAAAGGAGGGAGAAGGGATTATAGAACAGGAATAGTTAAGGTGAAGAAGGAGAAAAAATATTATAATAGCAAATCTTCTCACTCCCTTCAAGGAGTCTCAAAGGTATTGCTCATTTATTCCCTTCATCCCTTCTTTAAATCAATTGCATTGTAGTTTATCTATTTGTTAGCAATCACAGTATCATGAAATCTCAGGGTTCCAACTGAATTGAAGGCTCATATAAGCCAAATCCATTTGACAGACAGCTGATGCTAGAAGCCCATAGTCCAATCCAGCCAAACACCTATTTTTGGACAGCCCATGAGTTAATAATTTTAAACATATTTTTAAACAATTTAAAACAACAAAAGAAATGTGAAACTTCGTGCATGGGATAATAATATGAGATTCAAATGTGCCTAAATAAAATTTTGTTGGTACATAGTGCCACTCATTTGTTTAGTATCTATGGCTGTTTTAATCGGATCCACAACCAACATCCATGCAAGCAGTAATTAAGAAATCAAAAGATGCATTGCATTGGGCAAATCTGCTGCAAAAGACCTCTTTAAAGTGTTAAAAACCAAAGATGTCACCTTGAAGAGTAAGGTGCGCCTGACCCAAACCATGGTGTTTTCAGTCATCTTATCTGCATGCGAAAGCTGGACGATGAATAAGGAAGACCGAAGAAGAATTGATCCTTTTGAATTGTGGTGTTGGTGAAAAATATTGAATATACTGTGGACTACCAAAAGAACAAATAAATCTGTCTTCAAAGAAGTACAGCCAGATGCTCTTTAGAAGCAAGGATGGGGAGACTATGTCTCACATACTTTGAACATGTTATCACGAAGTATCAGTCCCTAGAGAAAAACAAAAAAAAAGAGGAAGACCCTCAAGGAGATGGATTGACATATTGGCTGCAACAATGGGCTCTAGCATAGCGACAATTGTGAGGCCGGCACAGGACCAGGCAGTATTTCCTTCTGTTGTACACGGGGTCACTATGAGTCAGAGCCAACTCCAGGGCACTCAACAACAACAACAGTGGCTGTCTTGAAATTCCTGAATGGCACAACCAGTTAAGTGCTCATCTGCTAGCCAAAAGGTTGGCAGTTCAAACCCACTCAGAGGTTCCTTGGAAGACAGTCCTGGGAATCTGCTTCCAAAACATCACAGCATTAAAAACTCTACGGGGTAGTTCTCTTGTGACACACAAATGGTTGCCATGAGCTGAAAATGTCTCAGCACCAAGTAGTAGTTGTTGTTGTTGTTGTTCGTCTCATTTAGGTTTGATGTATAACTGTCTTAATGCTACAATAGCAGTGCTGAGTGACAAAAACCACAAGGCCCACAAAGCCTAAAATATTTACTTTCTGATCTGTTGCAGAAACTGTTGCCAATCTCTGCTATTAAAGCTGTAAGTATCCTGAGGTGGTGGCCATCTCTAAATACAGCTTTGATTTCAACTATGGGCCGTTTGCCAACCCCGTTTTAGGGGACATAGGACACAAGTGGAAAGTTATAACATGAGTCATGCACAGAAGAAGATCTGGGAATTCAAAGCAGGAAGGAATATTCTCACTGAAGGATTCTAGGAGAAGATGGAGTGGTTCCACTTAGGCTTAAATTTCATTCCTCATAGTCATTGAGGTCCAGCTACCCACTCTCTGGTCTTTAGCTGGGAGTCCCTGGATGGTGCAAACAATTGAGCACTCAGCTACTAACTGAAAGGTTGGCAGTTCAAATCCACCCTGAAGGGCCTCGGAAGAAAGACCAGGTGATCTACTCCCCAAAAATCAGACGTTGAAAACCCTGTGGAGCACAGCTTTACCCTGACACACATGGGGCAGACATGCATTGGAATAGACTCGACAGCAACTGATTTGATTGTTAGCCCAGAATTTAAGAATTCAATACCAGTGGGTAAGTGGGAGAGGCGAATTGTGTGTTGAGCATCATCTTGGCTATCTTTTGACTACTAATTGGGTGACTGGTGGTACTTCTTAAGCCTGGAGAATTAGCCTACCATGATAGCTTAGTCCTTTCAACACAGTCTCCTCCGTCCACACTGAAGCTTTCACTTTGCAGGTCCGTGTCTGGGTGCCCCCCACTCACATCATGGAAACCGAGCACTGTGAAACTCTGAGCCTGTCTCTGAAAGTTCAGGTGCATTTTGTCACTCTGCCAGAGCTCCCTTTGGGTGAGGCTGCTTTCACTGAAACCTGATCTTCGATATTGTGTTTTTTCTACCATCTCACAGAAGATTTCTTTCATCACTCGTATGCACACTACTTGATTTTTGAAGTCTCCTACGTCTTTATTATCAAAGTATAGCAAGATAATAACATAATGTATTAATCCTAGACAAGTTACACAATCTATGTAAGACTGAATTGTTTTTCTACAACTTGTGAAGAACAATGCTGGTCATGAGAGGCCTGAGATGATTAAATGAAACATTATGTGTGAAGCACTTTGTACCATGGCTGACCCACAGATAACGTTCCATATCTGTTAGTTATTACTGATATTATTTTCTGATACAGAGCCTTCCCCATTTCCCTACGTGCCCTGCCCTCCCGGTGCTCTATGTTTCCGGCCAACTTTCTGGTTCATGCAAAACAATCTAATGTTCCTGAAAGAATGAAAACCTGCAGTAAAATGTCTAGAAAACAGAGCTTACTTCCCCTGTATTATGTGTGTTGTCCTTTTCTTGAGCTAAGATAATTCTTGTCCACTATCTAGTTAGTGAATTCCCCTCCTCCTCCTTCCCCACCCTCATAACCATCAAAGAATGTTTTCTTCTGTGTTTAAAACTTTTCTTGAGTTCTTATAGTAGTGGTCTCATACAATATTTGTCCTCTTGCAACTGACTAATTTCACTCAGCCTTATGCTTTCCATATTCATCCATGTTGTGAGATGTTTCTCAGATTCATCGTTATTCTGTATTGTTGTGTAGTATTCCATTGTGTGAATATATCATAATTTGTTTATCCATTCATCTGTTGATAGGCACCACCATTGTTTCCATCTTTTTGCTATTGTGAACAGTGCTGAAAGGAACATGGGTGTGCATCTATCTGTTCATGTAATAATGGCTTTTATTTCTCTAGGATATATTCCAAGGAGTGGGATTGCTGGATCGTATGGTACTTCTATTACTAGCTTTGTAAGGAAGCACCTAATCCATTCCCAAAGTGGTTGTACCATTTTCCATTCCCACCAGCAGTGTATAAGTGTTCCAGTTTCTCCACAACCTCTCCAACATTTATTAATTTGTTTTTTTGTTTTGGGGGGTTTTTTTTGGATTAATGTTAGCCTTGTTGGGGTGAGATGGTATCTTATTGTAGTTTTGATTTGCATTTCTCTAATGGCTGATGATCGTGAGCATTTCCTCATCCACCTGTTAGCCACCTAAATGTTTTCTTTGATGAAGTGCCTGTTCATACATATCCTTTGCCTTTTTCTTTAATTGGGTTATTTGTCTTTTCGTTACTGAGGTTTTGCAGTATCTTGTAGATTTTAAAGATTAGATCATGATCAGATTTGTCACAGACAAAAATTTTTTCCCAGTCTGTAGGTTGTCTTTTCACTCTTTTGATGAGCGTAAGTGTTTGATATTTAGGAGCTCCCAGTTATCTAGTTTCTCTTCTGGTGTTTGTGCATTGTTAGTTATGTTTTGTATAATGTTTATGCCATGTATTAGGGCTTCTAGCATTGTCCCTAATTTTTCTTCCATGATCTTTATCTCTTTAAATTTTATATTTAGGTCTTTGATACATTTTGAGTTAGTTTTTATACATGGTGTGAGATATGGGTCTTGTTTCATTTTTTTGCAGATGAATATCCAGTTACACCAACACCATTTGTTAAAGAGACTGTCTATTCCCCATTTAACAGACTTTGGGCCTTTGTCAAATATCAGCTGTTCACAGGTGGATAAACTTAAATCTGGATTCTCAATTCTGTTCCGTTGGCCTATGTATCTGTTGTTGAAGCTGTACCAGGCTGTTTTGACTACCATGGCAGTATAATAGGCTCTGAAATCAGGTAACGTGAGGCCTCCCACTTTGCTCTTCTTTAGCAATGCTTTACTTTTCCAGGGCCTCTTTCCTTTCCATATGAAGTTGGTGATCTGTTTCTCCACCTCATGAAAAAACGTCGTTGGAATTTGGACTAAGATTGCATATCTGTAGACTGTAGAACTGACATTTTCACAATGTTGAGTCTTCCGATCCATGAACAAGGTATATTTTTCTGCTTATGTAGGTCTCTTTTTGTTTCTTACAGTAGTGTCTTGTAGTTTTCTTCATACAGGTCTTTTACATCTCCAGTTAGATTTATTCCGAAGTATTTTTATCTTCTTGTAAATGGTATTGATTTGGTGATTTCCTCTTCAATGTTCTCTTTGTTGGTGTAGAAGAATTCAACTGATTTGTATGTTTATCTTGTATCCCGATACTTTGCTGAAATCTATTATTTCAAGTAGTTTTCTTGTGGATTCTTTGGGGTTTTCTGTATATAAGGTCACACCCTCTGTAAATAGGGGTACTTTTACTTCCCCCTTACAAATTCGGAAACACTTTATTTCTTTTTCTAGCCTAATACTTCTGGCTAGGACCTCCAGCACATGACTGAACAAGTTTGCTGATAAAGAGCATCCTTGTCTGGTTCCCATTCTCAGGGGGATTGCTTTCAGACTCTCTCCATTTAGGATGATGTTGACTGTTGGCTGTGTATAAACGCCCTTTTTTATGTTGAGAAATTTCCTTTCTATTCCTATTTTGCTGAGTTTTTATCATGAATGGGTGTTGGACTTTTTCAAATGTCTTTCCTGCATCAATTGATAAGATCATGTGATTCTGGTCTTTCGCTTTATTTATGTGATGGGTTACATTGATTGTTTTTCTTATGTTGAACAATCCCTGCAAACCTGGCATGAATCCCACTTGTTCATGGTAAATTATTATTTTTTTCTTCATATTCTTTATTTTTTTAGTTGTACTTTAGAATAAGTTTTACAGAACAAACTAGCTTCTCATTAAGCAGTTAGTACACATATTGTTTTATGACATTAATTAGAAACCCCACGATAAGTCAACACTGCCACTCCTCATCCTTGGATTCCCTGTTACCAGCTTTCCTGTCCCCTCCTGCCTTCTCATCCTTGCCCCTTTAGTCTCATTTCATTTTGTTGGCCTTTCTAATCTTTGGCTGAAGGGTGAACCTCAGGAGTGACTTCATTACTGAGCTAAAAGGGTGTCCAGGCCATACTCTTGGGGTTTCTCCAGTCTCTGTCAGGCCAGTAAGTCTGGTCTTTTTTTTTTTTTTGAGCTAGAATTTTGCTCTACATTTTTCTCCAACTCTGTCTGGGACTCTCTACTGTGATCACTGTCAGAGCAATCAGTGGTGGTAGCCAGACACCATCAAGTTGTACTGGACTCAGTCTGCTGGAGGCCACGGTAGTTGTGGTTCATTAGTCCTTTGGACTAGTCTCTCCCTTGTGTCTTTAGTTTTCATTCTACCTTGCTCCTGAAGGGGTGAGACCAGTGGAGTACATTAGATGGCTGCTCACAGGCTAAATGCATATTTTTCATGTATACATATAAAGGGACCAGATACACAGAAACCTTAAAGGATACAACCATACTATTAATGGTGATTATATCTGGGGGGTGGGGATGAGATGACAGCCAAGGTGCCACCCTCTATATAAGCATCAACCAACAGAAATGATGTGAGCCATATTATTACAGACATTACATATGTAATTTTTAATTTTCTAGAAGCTGCATTATAAAAAGTAAAAAGGAATGGGTAAAAGTTAGCTTCAATAATATATTTGATTTGACCAAATATATTTAAAAATGTTATCATTTAACATGTAATTAATATAAAAATTATTATTCAGGTATTTTACGATATATTCAATAAACCAAAAAGTATTTGCCTTTGAGTTGATTCTGACCCATGGCCACTAAAGTGTGTCAGAGTAGGATTGTGCGCCATAGAGTTATTTTTTTTATTGTGCTTTAAGTGAAAGTTTACAAATCAAGTCAGTCTTTCATACAAAAACCTGTATACACCTTGCTGCATACTCCCAGTTGCCCTCCCCCTAATAAGACAGCCCACTCCTTCCCTCCACTCTCTTTTTTCATGTCCATTCTGCCAGCTTCTCACCCCCTCTACCCTCTCATCTCCCCTCCAGATAGGACAAGCCAACATAGTCTCAAGTGTCCACCTGATCCAAGAAGTTCACTCCTCACCAGCATCCCTCTCCATCCAATTGTCCAGTCTAATCCCTTTCTGAAGAGTTGGCTTTGGGAATGGTTCCTGTCATGGGCCAACAGAAGGTCTGGGGGCTATGACCACCAGGGTCCTTCTAGCCTCAGTCAGACCATTAAGTCTGGTCTTTTTACGTGAATTTGGGGTGTGCATCCCACTGCTCTTCTGCTCCCTCAGGGGTTCTCGTTGTGTTCCCTGTCAGGGCAGTCATCAGTTGTAGCTGGGCACCATCAGGTTCTTCTGGTCTCAGGCTTATGGAACCTGTGGTGTATGTGGCCCTTTCTGTCTCTTGGGCTCATAATTACCTTGTGTCCTTGGTGTTCTTCATTCTCCTTTGGTCCAGGTGGGTTGAGACCAATTGATGCATCTTAGATGGCCACTTGCTAGCGTTTAAGACCCCAGATGCCACTCTCCAAAGTGGAACGCAGTATATTTTCTTAATAGATTTTATTATGTCAGTTAACTTAGACGTCCCCTGAAACCATGGTCCCCAATCTCTAGCCCCTGCTAGGCTAGCCTTCGAAGCATTCAGTTTACTCAGGAAAATTCTTGCTTTTGGTTTAGTTCAGTTGTGCTAAACTCACCTGTATTGTGTGTTGTCTTTCCCTTCACCTAAAGTAGTTCTTATCTACTATCTAATTGTGAATACCTCTCCCCCACTCTTCCTCCCTCCCCCCTCTCGTAACCATCAAAAAGTATTTTCTTCTCTGTTTAAACTATTTCTGAAGTTCTTATAATAGTGGTCTTATACAATATTTGTCCTTTTGCAAACTGACTAATTTCACTCAGCACAATGCCTTCTAGATTCCTCCATGTTATGAAATGTTTCACAGATTCATCTTTGTTCTTTATTGATGCGTAGTATTCCATGTGAAAGCTGGTAAATGAATAAGGAAGACTGAAGGAGAATTGACGCCTTTGAATCGTGGTGTTGGTAAAGAATATTGAATACACCATGGATTGCCAAAAGAACGAACAAATCTGTCTTAGGAGAAGTACAGCCATGATGGTCCTTAAAGGCAAAGATGGCAAGACTGCGTCTGACATACTTTGGGCTTGTTGTCAGGAGGGATCAGTCCCCGGAGAAGGACATAATGGTTGGCAGAGTACAGGGTTAACTGAAAAGAAGAAGGTCCTCAATGAGATGGATTGACACAGCGGCTGCAACAATGAGCTCAAGCATAAAAACAATTGTAAGGATGGCTCAGGACAGGGCAGTGTTTCCTTCTGTTGTGCACAGGGTCTCTACAAGTTGGAACTGACTTGAAGGCACCTAACAACAACAACAACAGTATTCCGTAGTGTGAATATACTATAATTTATTTATCGGTTCATCTGTTGATGGGCACCTTGGTTGCTTCCATGTTTTTGCTATCATAAACAGTGCTACAATAAACACGGGTGTGCATATATCTCTTCGTGTAAAGGCTCTTATTTCTCTAGGATATATTCCAAGGAGTGGGATTGCTGGATCGTATGGTAGTTCTATTTCTAGCTTTTTAAGGAAGTGCCAGATCAATTTCCAAAGTGGTTGTACCATTTTCCATTCCCACCAGTGGTGTATAAGTGTTCCAGTCTCTCCACAACCTCTTCAACATTTATTATTTTGAGTTTTTTGGATTAATGCCAGCCTTTTGTTGGACTGAGATGAAATCTCATTGTAGTTTTCATCTGCATTTCTCTAATGGCTAATGATCATGAACATTTCCTCATATATCTGTTAGCTACCTGAATGTCTTCTTTAGTGAAGTGTCTGTTCATATCTTTTACCCATTTTTTAATTGGGTTATTTGTCTTTTTATAGTTGAGTTTTTGCAATATCACGCAGATTTTAGAGATCAGGTGCTGATCGGAAATGTCATGTCTAAAAACTTTTTCCCAGTCTGTAGGTAATCTTTTTACTTTCTCAGTGAAATCTTTTGATGAGCATAGGTGTTTTTTTTTCCCCCAGGTATCTAGTTTCTCTTCTGCATTTTTAGTAATGTTTTGTATACTGTTTATGCCATGTATTAGGGCTCCTAACGTCATCCCTATCTTTCTTTCCATGATCTTTAGATCCAAATGATTGTTGTATGTTTATCTTGTATCCTGATACTCTGCTGAAATCTTCTATTAGTTTCAGTAGTTTTCTGGAGGATTCCGTAGGGTTTTCTGTGTATAAGATCATGTCATCTGCAAATAGAGATACTTTGACTTCTTCCTTGCCAATCTGGCTGCCCTTTATTTCTTTATCTAGCCTAATTGCTCTGGCTAGGACTTCCAGCACAATGTTGAATAAGAGTGGTGATAAAAGGCCTCTTCTGGTTCCCGATCTCAAGGGGAATGCTTTCAGGCTCTCTCCATTTAGGATGATGTTGGCTATTGGCTTTGTATAAATGCCCTTTATTATGTTGAGGAATTTTCCTTCTATTCCTATTTTGCTGAGAGTTTTTATCATGAATGGGTGTTGAACTTTGTCAAACACGTTTTTGGCATCAATTGATAAAATCATGCAGTTCTTGTCTTTTGTTTTACTTATATGATGGATTACATTAATTGTTTTTCTAATGTTGAACCATCCCTGCATACCTGGTATGAATCCCACTTGGTCATCGTGAATTTTTTTTTTTTTTTAATATGTTGTTGAATTCTATTGGCTAGAATTTTGTTGGGGATTTTTACATCTAAGTTCAAGAGGGATATAGGTCTGTAATTTTCTTTGTGGTGTCTTTATCTGGTTTTGGTATCAGGAATATACCGGCTTCATAAAATGAGTTTGGGAGTATTCTGTCCTTTTCTGTGCCCTGAGATACCTTTAGTAGTAGTGGTGTTAACTCTTCCCTGAAAGTTTGGTAGAACTCTGCAGTGAAGCCTTCCGGGCCAGGGCTTTTTTTTTTGTTGGGAGTTTTTTGACTACCTTTTCAATCTCTTCTTTTGTTATGGGTCTATTTAGTTGTTGTACCTCTGTGTTAGTTTAGGTAGGTAGTGTGTTTCTAGGAATTCATCCTTTCCTTTTAGGTTTTCAAATTTGTTAGAGTACAATTTTTCGTAGTAATCTGATATGATTCTTTTAATTTCTTTTGGGTCTGTTGTAATATCGCCCATCTCATTTCTTATTTGGGTTATTTGCTTCCTCTCCTGTTTTTCTTTTGTCAGTTTGGCCAGTGGCTTATCCATTTTGTTAATTTTTTCAAGGAACGGGCTTTTTCTCTTGTTAATTCCTTCAATTGTTTTTCTGTTTTCTATTTCATTTAGTTCTGATCTAATTTTTATTATTTGTTTTCCTCTGGTGCCTGAGGGTTTCTTTTGTTGCTCTCTTTCTATTTATTCAAGTTGTAGGGATAATTCTTTGATTTTGGCCCTTTCTTCTTTTTGGATGTGTATATTTATTGACATAAATCGACCTCTGAGCACTGCTTTCATCATGTCCCAAAGGTTCTGATAGGAATTGTTTTCATTCCCATTGGATTCTCTGAATTTTTTTATTCTATCCTTAATGTCTTCTATAATCCAGTCTTTTCTGAGCTGGGTATTGTTCAGTTTCCAAGTATTTGATTTCTTTTCCCTGTTTTTTCTGTTATTGATTTTTAGTTTTATGGCCTTATGGTCAGAGAAGATGCTTTGTAATATTTCAATGCCTTGGATTCTGCTAATGCTTGCTTTATGACATAATATGTTGTCTATTCTAGAGGATGTTCCACATGCACTAGAAAAGAAAGTATAGTTGGCTGCTGTCGGGTGGAGTATTCTGTATATGTCTGTGAGGTCAAGTTGGTTGATTGTGGCCTTTAGATCTTCTGTGTCTTTATTGAGCTTCTTTCTGGATGTCCTGTCCTTCACCGAAAGTGGTGTGTTGAAGTCTCCTACTATTATCATGGAGCTATCGTTCTCACTTTTCAATGCTGATAGAATTTGTTCTATGTATCTTGCAGCCCTGTCATTGGGTGCATAAATATTTAATATGGTTATATCCTCTTGGGATATTGTCCCTTTAATCATTATATAGTGTCCTTCCTTACCCTTCACAATGGATTTAACTTACTGTCTATTGTGTCAGAAATTAATATTGCCACTCCTGCTCTTTTTTGATTATTGTTTGCTTGATATATCTTTTTTCATCCTTTGGGTTTTAGCTTGTTTGTATCTCTAAGTCTAAGGTGTGTCTCCTGTAGGCAGCATATAGACAGATCGTGTTTTTTAATCCATTCTGCCACTCTCTCTTTATTGGTGCATTTAGTCCATTTACATTCAGCACAATCATGGATAGGTATGAATTTAGTGCTATCATTTAATGTCTTTTTTTGTGTGTTGTTGACCATTTCTTTTTCCCACTTAATTTTATGTGCTGAGTAGATTATCTTTATATATTGTCCTTTCCTCATATTTGTTGTTGTTGATTTTGTTTCTGCTGAGCCTCTATTTTTTTCTTATATTTTATTTTGATGTGTAGGATAGTTTGTCTCCTTTGTGGTTATGTTATTATTTACCCCTATTTTTCTAAATTTAAGCCTAACTTTTATTCCTTTTTATCACCTTGTCTTCATCTCCATATGAAAGCTCTATTACTACATTTCTTAGTCCCTCTTTCTTGTTTTAACATTGTCTTCTTCTACATAATAACATTGCTGTTTCCCTGTTTTGAGTGTTTTTTTATCTTGATTTATTTTTGTGCTTTCCCTGTCTGGGTTTACTTCTGATTGCTCTGCACAGTATTCTCGTCTTGGGTTGATACCTGATATTATTGATTTTCTAACCAAAGTAGTCTCTTTAGTATTTCTTGTAGTTTTGGTTTGGTTTTTGCAAATTCCCTAAACTTCTGTTTATCTGGAAATGCCCTAATTTCATCTTCATATCTGAGAGACAGTTTTGCTGGATATATGATTTTTGGCTGGCAATTTTTTTCCTTCAGTCTTTTATATAAGTCATCCCATTGCCTTCTTGCCTGCATGGTTTTTGCCAAGTAGTCTGAGCTTATTCTTGCTGACTTTCCTTTGTAGGTGACTTTTCGTTTATCCCTAGCTACCCTTAAAATTCTCTCTTTATCTTTGGTTTTGGCAAGTTTGATTATTATATGTCTTGGTGACTTTCTTTTCAGATCTCCTTTATGTGGAGTTCGATGAGCCTCTTGGATAGATATCTTCTCATCTTTCACAGTATCAGGGAAGTTTTCTGCCAACAAATCTCTCTGTATTTTCTGTTATCCCTCCCTGTTCTGGTACTCCAATCACTCGTAGGTTATTTCTCTTGATAGAGTTCCACATGATTCTCAAGGTTTCTTCATTTTTTTAAGTTCTTTTGTCTGATTTTTCTTCATATAAATAGTACTTTATCTTCAAGTTAAGAAATTCTGCCTTCCACTTGCTCAGTTCTGTTCCTCTGACTTTCTATTGAGTTGTCTGCTTCTGTAATTTTATTGTTAATCTTCTGAATTTCTGATTGCTGTCTGTCTATGGATTTTTCCAGCTTATTTAATTTTTCATTATGTTCCTGAATAATCTTTTTAACTTTTTCATCTGTGTTATCTGTCTGTTCCTTGGCTTGTTCTGCATATTGCCTGATTTCCTTTCTGATGTCTTGAAGAGTTCTGTATATTAATCCTTTGTATTCTGCCTCTGGTATTTCAGGAAGCCACGTTCATCTAGAAGATCTCTTGATTCTTGGTTTTGAGAGCTTGTTGAGGTGATCGTGGTCTGTTTTTTTATGTGACTTGATATTGACTGTTGTCTCTGAGCTTATTTTGTTTCCTTACTGTGTCATAGCTTCTTGCTTTGTTTTCTTTTGATATGAGCAGATGGGTTGCTTGAGTGAGTTGGCTTGATTATTTTTACCTTTGGACCTCTGACTTCCTGTCGCCAGATGGCTAGAGCTGTTATCTGGTATATCAGTCTAGGAGTCCCTTCACTTTTCTTGTATGGATTCAGCTCAGCTGTCCAGGTAGCTGATCATCAAGTGTGTGATACAGTCTCTGTCCTACATTCTTAGAGGGGCAGGGGTGATTGGTGTAGGTACTGGTATCTGGTTGCAGCAGGGGTCACACTCTGAACAAAGCAGGGGGCTGAGAATTGCCCCCAGGTGTCTCTGAGGAAAGTGTGTCCCTGTTCCCTAGAGTGTATAGGCCAGTGGTTTTTGCAGACGGACCATGGACATCCAGTGTTCTTAGTTGCAAGGACTTTGAGGTACCAGTTATCCTTGAACCACTGTCACAGGTGCCTGGGTGACCTGAGTGGAGCCACCAGTCCTTAGGACCCTGATGTGGGTAGGTGAGAACCCAGTTTAATAGGCAAAGCAATGTCAAACATCAAACACCCAACTCTCTGCTGCACAGCTGAATAAGCCCTTGTCTGCCAACAAGGGCCTATTCTCCTGAAATAGGGCCACACAGGTCCATGCAGAGGGGAAGGGTACTCAAAGTCCACCGACCGTTTATGCCTGGACAGGAGTCACTTTCAACCTGAGCTACCCCAGTTAGTGGAGCTGGCAAATTTTCTTTTCCCCCCATTGCAAATTTACTCCTTCTCCAAGGCCAGGAGGATAGCTCTAGGTGCTCAACAAGGCCTATCTCAGGTCCAGGGAAATCAGCCGCTGAAGCTGGCTTGGGGACAGGTGAAGGGGCGTGGTAAAATATACGCAAGTACTTTATTTTGCCAGCAGCGCCATTCTTCTCTGGTTCCAGAGGTCTGAGTAAGCTGTGTGGCTGGCTTCTTCTCTCTGAGGAAAGTGTGGCTGAATGCTAGTACCAGCTTGTCAGCGCCACCACTCCCAGGAAGGGAGCCTGAGGGGTTCTGGCAATTCAGGTCTGGTAATTCCTCTCTGTTTCTCAACTGTCTCTTCTTCCCCCTGCCCCTCAGTTTGTTTTCTAACCTTGCTTTTTTGTTCTGTGCTCCTGTTGTTGTTGTTGTTAGGTGCTGTTGAGTCAGTTCCAACTCATAGCGACACTATGCACAACAGAATGAAACACCACCCAGTCCTCAGTCATCCCTACAATCATTGTTATGCTTGAGCTCATTGTAGCAGCTGCTGTGTCAATCCACCTCGTTGAGGGTCTTCCTCTTTTCCGCTGACCCTGTGCTTTACCAAGCATGATGTCCTTCTCCAGGGACTGATCCCTCCTGACAATGTGTCCAAAGTATGTAAGACACAGTCTCGCCATTCTTGCTTCTAAGGAGCATTCTGGCTGTACTTCCTCCAAGACAGATTTGTTCGTTCTTTTGGCAGTCCATGGGATATTCAGTATTATTCACCAACACCACAATTCAAAGGCATCAATTCTTCGGTCTTCCTTATTCATTGTCCAGCTTTCACATGCATATGATGTGATTGAAAACACCATGGCTTGGGTCAGGCGCACCTTAGTCTTCAGGATGACATCTTTGCTCTTCAACACTTTTTGCAGCAGGTTTACCCAATGCAATGTGTCTTTTGATTTCTTGACTGCTGCTTCCATGGCTGTTGATTGTGAATCCAAGTCAAATGAATTCCTTGACAACTTCAATCTTCTCTCCGTCCATCATGATGTTGCTCATTGGTCCAGTTGTGAGGATTTTTGTTTTCTTTATGTTGAGGTGCAATCCATACTGAAGGCTGTGGTCTTTGATTTTCATTAGAAAGTGCTTCAAGTCCTCTTCACTTTCAGCAAGCAAGGTTGTTGTTAATGAGTCTTCCTCCAATCCTAATGCCCCATTCTTCTTCATATAGTCCAGCTTCTCGGATTATTTGCTCAGCATACAGATTGAATAGGTATGTTGTAAGAATACAAACCTGACGCACACCTTTCCTGACTTTAAACCACTCAGTATCCCCTTGTTCTGTCTGAACAACTGCCTCTTGATCTATGTAAAGGTTCCTCATGAGCACAATTAAGTGTTCTGGAATTCCCATTCTTCGCAATGTTATCCATAATTTGTTATGATCCATACAGTCAGATGCCTTTGCATAGTCATCAGAGCTCCTAGCTTGTCATAAATATACTCGTTTCACTTTTTTTTTTTTTTTTAGGTCTTTGTTGTAACAGGGCTTGCCAGAAGCGTCTATCTATTCCACCATCTTGGCCCCATCTCTTCTGAATTTTTTTGATATGTTGTTGAATTCTATTGGCTAGAATTTTACTGAGAGTTTTTGTGTCTATGTTCATGAGGGTTATTTTTGTGTGTGTGTGATGTCTTTACCTGGTTTTGGTATCAGGGTTATGCTGGCTTCATAGAATGAGTTCGGGAGTATTCCCTCCTTTTCTAAGCTCTGAAATTCGTTTAGTAGTAGTGGTGTTAACTCTCCTCTGAAAGTTTGGTAGAGTTCTCCAGTGAAGCCATCATGGCCAGGGCTTTTTTTTCTTGGGAGTTTTTTTAATTACCTCTTCAATCTCTTCTTTTGTTATATGTTTATTTAGTTGTTCTACCTCCATTTGTGTTAGTTTAGAAAGGTATTGTGTTTCAAGAAATTTGTCCATTTCCTCTAGGTTTTCAAATTTGTTCGCGTACAGTTTTTCGTATTATTCTGTTATGATTCTTTTAATTTCAGTTGAGTGTGTTGTGATATAGCCCATCTCATTCCTTATTCAGGTAATTTGCTCCTGCTCCTGTTTTCCTTTCATCAGTTTGGCCAGTGGTTTATCGATTTTGTTGATCTTTTCAAAGAACCAGCTTTTGGTCCTTTAACTCTTTCAATTGGTTTTCTATTCTCTATTCCTTTTTTTTTTTTCCACCTCTAATTTGTATTATTTCCTTTCTTCTGGTGCCAGTGGGCTTCTCTTGCCACTCTCTTTCTATTTGTTCGTGTTCAGGGTTAATGTTTTGGTTTTGGCCCTTCTTTTTGAGTGTGTATATTTATTGCTATTAATTGACCTCTGAGCACTGCTTTTGCTCAGTGGTAGGATGCGTTTTCATTCTCATTTGATTCTGTGAATTTCTTTATTCCATCCTTAATTTCTTCTATACCCCAGTAGTTTTTGAGCAAGGTGTTGTTCAGTTTCCATGTATTTCATTTTTTTTCTTTGCTTTTTCTCTTATTGATTTCTACTTTTATGACTTTATGGTCAGAAAGGGTGCTTTGTAATATTTCTATGTTTTGGATTCCATCTAGGCTTGCTTTGTGGCCTAATATGTGGTCTATTCTGGAAAATATTCAATGTGTCTTGGAAAAGAAAGTATACTTGGCAGCTGTTAGGTGGAGTGTTCTGTATATGTCTAAGATATCAAGTTGGTTAATTGTGGCATTTAGACCTTCCATGTCTTTATGGAGCTTCTTTCTGGATTTTCTGTCCTTCGTAGAATGTGGTGTGTTGAAGTCTCCTACTATTATTGTGGAGCTGTCTATTTCCCTTTTTAATGCTGTTAGAGTTTGTTTTATGTATTTTGGAGCCCTGTTGTTGGTTGCATAAATATTTATTATAGTTATGTCCTTCTGGTGTATTGACCCTTAAATCATTATGTAGTGTCCTGCCTTATCCTTTTCATTGGATTTTGCTTTAAAGTCTATTTTGTCAGAGATTAATATTGCCACTACTGCTCTTTTTTGATTGTTGTTTGCTCAACATATTTTTCCATCCTTTGGGTTTTAGTTTGTTTGTGTGTTTGAGTCTAAGTTGTGTCTCTTGTAGGCAGCATATAGACAGACTGCATTTTTTATCCATTCTGGCACTTTCTGTCTCTTTATTGGTTCATTTAGTCTTTTTACACTCAGAATAATTTTTGATAGGTATGAGTTTAGAGCTGTCATTTTGATGTATTGTGTGTGTGTGTGTTGTTGACAGTTATTTTGTTCCACTTAATTTCTGTGACAAGTCATTTTTCTTTATGTGTTTTCTTTTCATCTTTTTCATTGTAGTTGATTTTGTGTTTGTTGAGTCTTTATGTTTTTCTTTTTTTTTTTATTTTGATGTGTAGGATTGTTAGTTTTCTTTGTGGTTACCTTCATACTTACCTCTGTTTTTCTATGTTTAAACCAATCTTTTCTTTCTTGATATCGCCTTAACCTCCTTTCTATATAAATGTTCTATGACTACATTATATTAAAAAAAAAGTAGCCCCCCTTTTTTTGTTTTAATGTTGTCATCTTTTACATATTGATGTCTCTGTTTCCTTATTTTCATTGTTTTAGCTTTGATTTATTTTTGTGACTTCCCTATCTGGTTTGATATTTGGTTGTTCTGTCTTGTGTTCTAGTTTTGTGTTGTTATCCAATGTTATTTATTTTCTAACTGGAGGACCCCCTTTAGTATTTCTGGTAATTTTGGTTTGGTTTTTACAAATTTCTGTTTATCTGACAATGACCTAATTTCACTGACATAGTTGAGAGGCAGTTTTGCTGGATATATAAATCTTGGCTGGCAATTTTTTTCTTACAAGGCTTTATATATGTCATCCCGTTGCTGTCTTGCCTGCATGGTTTCTGCTGAGTAGTCAGAGTTTTGTCTTATTAACTTTCCTTTGTAGATGACTTTTTGCTTATCCCAAGCCACTCTTCATATTCTCTCTTTATCTTTGGTTTTGGCAAGTTTGATTATAATATGTCTTGGTGACTTTCTTTTGGGATCTACCCTGAGTGGGTTTCAGTGTGCTTCTTGGAGAGATATCTTCTCCTTTTTCAAGATATCAGAGAAGTTTTCTGTCAACAAATATTCAACAATTCTCTCTGTATTTTCTGTCATCCCTCCCTGTGCTGATACTCCAGTCACTCGTAGGTTAATCTTCTTGATAGAATCCCACACAATTCTTAGGGTATCTTCATTTTTTTAATTCTTTTATCTGATTTTTTCTCAAATAAATTGGCGTCTTTATCTTCAGTCACACTAATTCTGACTTCCATTGCCTCAGCTCTGCTCCTATAGCTTTCTATTGAGTTTCCTAATTCTGAAATTTTATTATTAATCTTCTGAATTTCTGTTTGCTGTCTCTGTATGGGAAACCCTGATGGCATAGTGGTTAAGTGCTACAGCTGCTAACCAAAAGGTCAGCAGCTCGAATCCGCCAGGCTCTCCTTGGAAACTCTGTGGGGCAGTTTTACTCTGTCCTATAGGGTTGCTATGAGTTGGAATTGACTCGACAGCACTGGGTTTGGTTTGTTTTTTGGGGGTCTCTGTACGGATTCTTCTATCCTGTTAAATTTGTCATCATGCTCTTGTATAACTTTCTTAAGTTCCTCTGTTGGTTTGGCTGTGTGTTCGTTGGCTTGGTCTGCATTTTGCCTGACCTTTTTCCTGATCTCTTGAAGAGCTTGGTATATTGTTCTTTTGAATTCTACCTCCAGTAACTCCAAGTATTTCTCTTCCTCCAGGAGGTTTCTTGGGTCTTTGTTTTAGTCCCTTCCTGAAGCCATCATATTCTGCCTCTTCGTGTGATTTGATACTGACTGTTGTCTCCAAGCCATCAATAAATAATTATATTTATTTATTTTGTTTACTTACTATGTTCTAGCTTCTTGTTTTGTTTTGATTGTGCGCAAATAGGCTTGTCATGTGAGCTACTCTGATTATTGGTGTCTCTGAAGCTCTCAGGTCCTGTTACCAGGTGTTTAGAGCTGCTACTAGGTATGTGAGCCCAGGAGTCCATTTAATTTTCTTGTGTGGATTCAGCTCAGGTGTCCAGGCCTTTGGTCACTGAGTGTATGGTGCAGGCTCTCACCTACAATCCTAGACAGGCAGGGCTAAGTAGGGGTGATTGGCGTGGGCACAGGTATCTGGCTGCTGTAGGGGCCTATGTGCTGAGCAAGTAGGGGGCTGACAGCTGCCCCAGGTGCCTGGGTAGAGTTGTGTCCCTTTTGCAACTAGACTTTGGGCACCCAATGCTGTTGACTGTAAAGACTGGGATGCACTACTTATTCTCACACCCCTGTTGTAGGTGGCTTGGTGCAGTAGGTAGAGCCACCAGTTCTCAGGCCCCTAATGTGGGTAGGTGAGGACTCTGCTTAAAGGGCAGGGCAGTGTCAAATGTCATTAATCTGCCACTCCCCCTTAACTGTTGCAGTTGAAAAT
This sequence comes from Elephas maximus indicus, assembly GCF_024166365.1. Taxonomy (NCBI): domain Eukaryota; kingdom Metazoa; phylum Chordata; class Mammalia; order Proboscidea; family Elephantidae; genus Elephas; species Elephas maximus. The sequence goes on from NC_064826.1 coordinate 6,016,808, forward strand.
AGGCTTCAGGTATATACCCTATTGTATTGTGCTAATAAGGGCCTAAGCTATTGAAATGGAGGCACACAGATCTAGGCAGGGGTGAAAGGCATTCAAAGTCCATAGACCCCTTATGCCTATGACTAGACAAAGGGGTTGTGCCTGCCCTGAGTTCCTGGCTTAGGGAAGATGGCAGATTATTTCTTCCTGTTTGTTAATTTGTCCCCTTTACAAAGCCTAGATAATGGCTTTGGGCTCCCAAAGGGCCCCACTTCTTGCCTAGGTGTGGGGCAATGGCTTAAGCTGGACTGGACCAGAACAGAGCTGGGAAGGGAGGTGCAAATGGGAGACAGGTATTTCCTAGAGAGGGAAGGGTTTTTTTTGGTCCCTCACGGTAGGTTAGACACACATAACTTTCACAGATTCAGCTCCTCTCTTGTCTGGTCTCAGAGGCTTGTGCAGACTCTCCGCCACTCAGTTTCTCCTGGTGTGGAAAACACTTCTCCAGCACTACTGCTTGCCTCAGCCTGCACTCACCAGCAGATGCAGCCCATGGGGTGCTGGCCAGGTCAGGTATGGCAAATCCTCTCTGCTTCTCTGCTGTCTCTCTCTCCTCCAGCCATTCAGTTTGACTCCTCAACTTTGTCTTTGACATTCAGGGCTCCTAGATTGTCATATATAACTGATTCACTTGTCTTTTTGAGCCTTTGTTGTAAGAGGGACCTCAAGAAGCATCTGACAACTTGGCCATCTTGGCCCTGTCTCTCCAGTCTTAATAATTTTAAAGAAAATTAAAAAACAAGAAAAATAAACTCTTGGTAATCTTTCAAAATTATCTTCTGATATTGGCTCCCACATGTATAGAAATGGTAGATCCCCCACCTTACTGGAGGAAAAGGAACACGTCTGTAACAAACAACATTTATCAAATATGTGAATTAATAAAATAATAGACATTACTTGATACAAGTTAAAACACTTAAAAAATCCGAAGCTAACATTTGAATATAAAATTAAAATCAAACCAAACCAAACCTGTCGCTGTCCAAAACAGGTTACAAAGGCCTAACAAGTACTCCCTAATTAGCCTGTAGACAGTTTATCTTTGAGGGAAAATAAGTTACTTTTTCAAACTACACATCCCCCAGCCCTCCTAATTGCCTGCAGCAACATGGCCCACCATCCTGGAGGTAAGTCTTCACCTTCAGAGGCACCTGGGAGCTTACATAGCTCCATGAGCCACAACACCAGGGTTTCTGTAGCCCCAGTCTCTTCCTACAGTAGCAGGCTCAGGTGATTATAGTACTGAGTTTGGTTACTGGAGATATGAATGTCCATTTGGTTATAGGGAAATACAATTTGGATAGCAAAGTAGAGAACATTCTTACAGACACCTCTGAGAAGAGCTGCACCTGGTGTGGGGCTCTGGTTGTTGCCATTAGGATCCCAGGTTCAGCGACTCCAGGTCAAGTTCCCTCCACTCCACCTCTCCTCACAGCACCCCACTGATATCTATAGGACCTCACTTCTCCCCACAGCACCCTATCGCCCCACATAGCACCCTGCTTCTCCCCATAGTACCCCACTTCTTCCCATAGTACCACATTGCTCCCTACAGCACCTGACTTCCCCACAGTACCTGGCTTCTCCCATAGCGCCCACTAGCTCCTTGAAATCATGGCAGAAGGACAGGTTTGTGCCGACAGGCTCATTCAAAAAAGATGGTGGTCAGGAGATAAGTTCACCTGAATAATGACCGTTAAACAATCTGTGGTTATGAGCAATGTGTGTGTATGTATGTGTGTGTGTGCGTGTGTGCACATGTGGGGGGGGATAAGAAACAGGCAGTGAGGGTAGAAAGTAATATAGCCAATGAACATTTTTGGGAAACCTCAAGTTTTCCTTGTTGGTTTAGTTTTATTTTGAGACTCTTGTGATGTGTGACTATAGGAAGCTCGAATCACAGTTTCAGGAAGAAAAGTTGGGGTAGGAATACCATTTATCTTTGTTATTATTCTCAGTTTTTATACCACCACCTTACTTTTGACCATTCACTTAAGAAATATATCTTATTATACTTTTGGTGAAAGTATACACAGAAAAATAGGCTCCTATTCAGTAATTTCTACACATAATGTACAAAGACATTGGTTACATCCTTCAGTTTGTGCCAACATTTTCATTATTTCCGTTCTGGTTGTTCACTGCCATTAATTTAGTCTCACTGCCCCCTAGCCTTCTCATCCATGCTTTAGAGTAACTGTTGTCCATTTGGTCTCCTATGGATAATTTTTAAAAAAGCACAATTCTCAGAGGTGAAATTCCTCACTTATGAGATAACCAGACAATTTTATTTTAACTTATATTTACATATCACTTATTTTTTAAAAATTAGACATTTTTATGTTATTTCCCTTTTTAATCTTTTGTTTTTTTTTTTGCATATCAGCCTTTTTTACTATTGATATTGCATCCCTATTCCATTTCGTCTTCCTCTCCCAGTAATGAGTGAGCACAAGCATGAATGTGTGATCTGTACACAAGTGTAGAATTCAGTGATAGGAGTTGCACTGGGAAATCTAAACTTATTGGCAACACTGCTCATTCACCTCCAGGGAGAGACACCTTAAAGAACCTAAGATGATACAAAACCATGACAGAGTAGCCACGGGTGTTTTTATTTGTGATCAGTATCTTCCTCGGCCCTTAAGGGGAATTACAGGCCAAAGACCAGGGCTACTACATTTTCTTTGTTTTCATCTCTTAACATATGAGAGATTCAGAACTGCAAGAGATTAGCATCAGTCAGATAGACTTCAACAAGTCTCTTTATTTGATGATGTTGTTGCTGTTGTTAGGCACTGTCGAGTCAGTTCCAACTCATAGCGACCCTATGCACAACAAAACGAAACATTGCCTGGTCCTGCACCATCCTTACAATCACTGTTATGTTGATAATGAGAATACAGTAAGTCAACATCAGACATCCCCTGCACTGTTTTCTTGGGTCTTCTGCTGGTGAGGTTCCTTTGCCTCAGTTGTTTCACATGTAAGAGAAGAACTGGCAACTGCCCCAGTCGCCTTCCCTGCACTGGGTAGTGGAAGTGTCTCTTTGTGGTCAGGTTCCATGGCAGGTCCCAGAACTGACTTTCCCCTTTGCGGTGACTTGGTTCTGCCTTTTATACCTGAAGGATTTGACAGTGATGCTTTTGTATATTGACTTTTCCTTTTTCATCAGGGATAAAAAAAAGAAGGGTTTCCTCTTTCTCTGACAGAAATATTGCAAAGGAATTTGCTAAACTTCTGAAGCTCTAGAATGAGTTTAAAGAACTCAAAAGCATTTCATACTTTTGTTGCCTCTTTTTGGGTAACTTTAGGATCTCTATGAGTTGGAATCAACTCGATGGCAAAGGGATTGGTTTTTTGGTTTGTGTAACTGTAAATCTGCTGTAAAATATCTCTTTAAAGTGTTAAAAAGCAAACACATCACTTTAAGAACTAAGGTGCACCTGACCCAAGCCATGATATTTTCAATTGCCTCATGTACAAGCGAAAGGTGGACAATGAATAAGAAACCAAGAAAGATTGATGCCTTTGAATTATGGTGTTGACAAAGAATACCGAATATACAACGGACTGCCAAAAGAACAAACATCTGTCTCAGAAGAAGTGCAGCCAAAATGTTTCCTAGAAGCAAGGATGGCAAGACTTTGTCTCACATACTTTGGACATATTATCAAGAGTGGTCCTGGAGAAAGACATCATGCTTTGTAAAGTAGAGGGTCAGCAAAAAAGAGGAAGACTCTCAACTAGATGGATTGGCACAGTGGCTAAAAAATGGCCTTAAGCATAACAAGGATTGTGAGGATGGCCAGGACCAGGCAGTGTTTTGTTCTATTGTACATCGGGCCACTATGTGACAGAACCAACTCAACGGCACCTAACAGCAGGAAAAACATAATTTATTCATAACCAAAGGAAGGATTATGATATGAAAGTCACCATAGGCTCTTTGGCTGCTGGCTAATCCAAGTGTCCCTGCACCTTAAGTATATACAGTTAGCTACCCTCATTGTCACAGACACCCTAAGTACAAGAATGGTTTTGATCACAAATTCAATGGCGCTGTCTCATCACAGGCTGTCAATAGAACACATCTGGTTTGGACAGCTGTATATGGGTTTCATTTCCTGTACTCAAATGGCAGAATAATCAGAGGAAGAGAATACATGGGAAGTTGAGAATGGACTTGCTGCAGTCCACAACGTTTTGGAAATCGCTTGTAATTTAAATTAGGTGCAAATGCATGATTACTAAGAGTTCCAAAAATCAATCCCTGAGTACTAGAGACTTGGCATCTCCTGATGTACAGGCATATCAGCAGGAGGTGAACGTTTGGGGTGGTCTTTATCAGACAAGACGATTACCTTCTGGTCATGTGGGTCTAGGCAGAGGGTCCACATTTCCTAAGGGAGAAAATGTCAGCTATTTAAGATGGGGATGAGAGCAAGTGGGCTCAGGGAAGGAAATACCCAGCAGCCAGTAAGTCAATTTAATTCCAATTATTTTTCTGTCACAAGAGGGTCTCCAAATCATAACACACCACCTAGGATACATACAAACAGTATAGGTGGGAGTGTGCAGCCAGTTCCCATTACCACTTAGTTAAAGTCAATGATGGTGGTAAGTATTTGAGCTCTTGTCATTGGTGAGGAGACTGCTTGGTGCATCTTTGGCTTTGACTTGTTCCTTGACAGTGACATCCTGCTGCTGTTGGTCCCTGCCCAGCTTCAGGAAAATGAGGGAGCCACAAAGTACTTTCTTTCCTCTCATCTGGAGGCCTGGATAAGACAGCATGACAAGACTTCTCAAACTTGAGCTTTATCACCTGGTGTTCCTTCTTTAATTTACCAACTCCGAAATGCAATTCTTGACAATGTATTGCCACTTAAAATATATCTTATATTTGCTCCCTTCTAAGTCAAAACCCAAAATTTTAATTTAATTTTTTCAAAAAGTGCAACAGAGTACCACATGTCATAATCAGAGAATCCAGAAGTAAAAAGTAGTATTTAAAAAAGGTGTTTATCTATAGATGTAAAAATTCTCAACAAAATTCTAGCCAATAGAATTCAGCACCATATAAAAAGAATTCTACGCCATGACCAACTGGGTTTCATACCAGGTATACAAGGATGGTTCAACATTAGAAAATCAAACAATGTAATCCAACAGATAAATAAAACAAAAGAATGACATGATCATCTCAATTGGTGCAGAAAAGGTATTTGATAAAGTCCATCATCCATTCCTGATTTAAAAAAAAATCTCAAAAGTAGGTACAGAAGGGAAATTCCTCAACATAATAAAGGGCATCTATATAAACAGAATAGCCACCATCATTATTAACAGAGAGAGGCTGAAAACATTCTCTCTGAGAACAGGAACAACACAAGAATGCCCTTTATCACCACTCCTATTTAACATTTACTAGAAATCCTAGCTAGAGCAATAGGACAAGAAAAAGAAATAAAGGGCATTGAAATTGGTAAAGAAGAAGTAAAACTATCACTATTTGTGGATGAGATGATACTATATATACAGAACCCAAAGGACTCCACAAGAAAACTATTGGAACTAGTAGAAAAATTCCTCAGAGTAGCAGGATACAAGATAAACACAAAAAAATCAGTTGGATTCCTATACACCATTGAAGAGAACTACAAAAAGAAACCAGGAAAGAAACAACATTTGTAATACTCCCTAAAAAAATAAAATACTTAGGAATAAATCTAACCAGGGATATAAAACATCTAGACAGAGAAAACTACAAAACACCACTGCAAGAAACCAGATAAGACATACATAAATGGAAGAATATGCCATGCTTATGCATAGGTAGACTCAATATAGTGAAAATGTCATTTCTCCTCAAAGAAATCTACTAATACAATACAATCCCGATCCAAATACCAACAGCATCCTTTAATGAGATGGAAAAACTAATCATTAACTTTATATGGAAAGTAAAGAGGTCCTGGAAAAGTAAAGCTCTATTGAAGAAAAGAATAAAGTAGGAAGCCTCGCACTACCTGACCTCAGAACCTACTGTACAGCTAAGGTAGCCCAAACAGCCTGGTACTGGTACAACAACAGACACTTTGACCAATGGAACAGAGCTGAGAACCAGATGTAAATCCATCCATCTATGGTCACCTGATCTTCGACAAAGGCTCAAAGTCAATTAAATGGGGAAAAGGCAATCTTTTCAACAAATGGTGCTGGAAAAACTGGATGTCCATATGTAAAAAATTAAAATAGGACACATACCGCACACCATACACACAAGCTAATTCAAACTTCTCTCACATTACTTGTGCTTCGAGTGGGAAGTGAAGTTGTCTGAGGGTTTTCCTAATGTGGCTGTTCCACTCTCAGGTGTAGACTCTCTGTTTAGGCTACACTCTGTGAGAGTATCTTCCAGCACACTGCCCCTGAATGGTAGACTGCTGACATGGCTACTCCATGCTTTCTGGCAGGGTTAAAAAAAAAAAAAAAAAAAACCATTGCCTTTGATTCTGGTGGGCCTTTCTCTGTTGTCCTGGTTCTAACTCTCTTAGGCATATCCTTTTTCCCTGGGTCTCAGGGGTAGGGTTTTCTCAGTGATACTGCCCCTCCCCATGTAGTAGAGATGGATCCTGGTCTGAGGCCAAAGGTCTCAACCCTGTCTTAACAGTTTGCATCACCCAAGGCCTCTGCCTCAGGGTTAAAAAAAAAAAAAAAAAAAAAACTAGTGCCTCAGGGTTAGAGAGGTTTTAATCTCTATCTGCTTTCTTTACTGTGGAATCATCATCCATCTCTGGGGACAGGAGGGTTAACCCCCTACACCCCCACCTCATGGCTTCAGACTTTTGTTCCATACAGGAGACAGATTCAGGCATGCTCTCTACTTTTTTGCAGTGCCTGTTAATTCTGCCCTAGATCTGCACCATGAATTAGACTTTCTCAGACTTCCCACCCTGACCCCAAATGTTCATGTGAGGACATTAGAAGTCTGTGGAGAAAATTCTGTGAGTGTGTGTTTTTGTCTGTGGTTCCAATAATTTTATTCTCATACTAGCCTATACTCAACCTTTAGAAATTTAACTTTTTAGCTGAAATCTTACTGGTTTGTGTGTCATAGCCCAGGAAGGTAGCACTCATATCCCCCCTGCCTTGGAGGCAACAATTCTTCCCTAAAATTTCTTGCTGGTTGGCTTCAAACTCAGCTCTCTGATGAGTTCAAGAACAGCTATGATTTTGTAGGTTATCCAGATTGTCTTGTTTGAAGATGGAAGCGATGCTCTCTTCTGCTTTCCAGTCTTAGGTGGAAGCTAGAATAAGTTCAACTATGTTTCAAGGTCCATTTTAATAGATGAAGTATAGATGGGGTATGTGTGCTAATGTTCACTGAGTAAATTTTATCTGTGGCCAATAATTCATTTTAGGCCAAAGAACTGTAAGCCAAAAAAACTAATGATCTGGAGGCAGCTTACACAATTATATGCATAGTACCTAGGAGAAACTTTAATTGCTATATTCATGCTCTTCTTCCAAACCCAAACCTAGATGTGGAGTTTTAAATTTTTCTGTGCAATGCTATTATTTGGAACTCAAATACTACCATGAGAAATGTACTAGCATGACCATCAGTATGTGCAATGATCACAGCAGCCCAACAGACTGCACATGTCTCAGGAGTAGAGGCAAGGGCATCCTGGAACCAAAGAGGGTGGTTGGATTCTTCAACAGTGGTGGATGCAGGCCCACTCACTGCTCATGAGAACAAGGGCATTGAGGACTACAAGTTAGGTTTGGGCTATTGGAGAACATCATCAGCCTCAGGAAGCTTGTCTTCTCCTACATTTGAGAATGACCTGAAGCTGTAGTAAAAGTGTTGGAGGGGAGAGGCTGTAGAAAAAACAGCCTTCCACAGGAGATTAAGGGCAGCATCCGAGGCCCTGCCCTTGAGGGTTAGGACTGGTGACAACAATTAAGACTCTAATGCATGAGGCTCCTCAGGGGACTCTGCAAGCCCTGTGTCACCAATGTAGACACTCGCACACTTGATTAGCTCTGAGTTTGAGTGATTCTGGTGGCTTCTATGAACTTCCTCCTAGAAGTGCTCCTCACAATGTGAATTAGTTCCAAGGGAATTCTGAACTCAGGGCCCCAAAGAGCTTGGGTACCTAATCTCGATTGTCCACCACTTTGTTAGAGGGGAGCACTCTTTAGAAAACAACTTAAACCAATATTGAATCAGCATGTCCTATTTGTCAGGCACTGGTGTGTGTTTGAAAGCTTGTAGTAGAGATGTCAACAGACAGTAAACAAGGGACTTGGAGGGAGCAGAAACAGAACTAATTTGACTCATTATGGACTTTGGATCAGGTATATGAATCATGATGAGTGAAATCTTCTCATCCCATCCCTATAGATTATACCAAATGTAGTAAAATAACTCTGCTTTGCAGAAGCTTTAAGCTTGGGTAAAATTTTAGTCAACAGTTTTCTCAATTTCAAGGTTTAGTCCTGGAAGAGAAAGGGACAGAAGATAGGGAGAGAATACTTAATAAAAAAAGCATGGAGATACTAGGAATGAATTCTAAATCTTTTGGGGGGAAGGCATTAGTAGAAAAGTCTGGAACTATAAAACCTTTAGTCAGGTATTGGTATTTACAAACAGGCAGTAGGAGAATACTACATTTCCAGAAAAGATAAGTTGTCAATTGTTTTGTAATTTATCTCAACTATGTCCCTAATAGTCTGTATATAAAGTACTTTGATTTTCCTATCAATGATAAAAAGTTGAAATGTAAGATGATTAAATGGTTTGCAGAAACTCATAGGGCACTCAAAACTGGGACTGGTATTGAGGTCTCCAGACTCTCATTTCAATACTGGCTCCTCAAAAATAGGCTATAGGGATTGGACTGTGGCGAGTTGCCAGACTGAGAGAATTATACTGCAGAAGAACACCCTAGTCTTATCTGCAGGGGACAAGAGATATAAAAAAGGTGAACATTTCAAAATGAAACCATGAGACAATAAGTCATGGAAGGTGAATTTCAGGGCTACACTTGTTGGAGAAACTGAATCTAAATAATTGGATTCAAATTGTGTGAAAGTGAGGCAACCAAATTCATGCAGGAAGTAGATAACAAGATCCCAAAGAGGAAAAATGAATGCCCTCTCTGGATATCAAATCATCCTTGAGGCATCACACACTCAGTGGCCCTCAAGCTCTGTCTCCAAACATTTGGATAATGCAAATATCCCAGCTCATGATGGATGCTGTCCATGTCTTTGTAGGTCAACTCCTCCACCTTGAGTCAGAAGGATCTTTTTGTAAACACAAGTGCCAGGTCTACAACAGCCCAACTCTGAAGAGGTATGGATCTGAGTGATATTGATCTCTGTGTCCTGCTTCCATGGTAAGGACTTTCAGTTGTCCCAACTAAGAGCACTGAAAACCCCAACAAGGAGGACAACAAAATTCTAGCCAATAGAATTCACCAGCCTATCAAAAAAAAAATAATACACCATGACGAAGTAGGATTCATTCCAGGTATGCAAGGATGGTTCAACATTAGAAAATCAATCAACGTAACCCACCACATAAATAAAAAAGAAAAGAACTACGTGATCATGTCACTGGACAAAGAAAAGGTATTCAACAAAGTCCAACACCCATTCCCGATAAAAACTGTCAATAAAATAGGTTTAGAAGGAAAATTTCCCAAAAAATAAAGGGCACGTATGCAAAAAAAAAAAAAAACAGCCAATGTCATTCTTATTGGAGAGAGGCTGAAAACATTCCCCCTGAGAACAGGAACAAGACAAGGATGCCCTTTATCACCACTCCTATTTAACACTGTGTTGGAAGTCCTAGCTACAGCAATAAGGCAAGAATCAGAAATAAAGGGTATCCAAATTGGTAATGAAAGTTAAACTCTCCCCATTTGTGGATGATGTGATAATATACATAGAAAACCCAAAAGATTCCATGAGAAAACTACTGAAACTAATAGAAAGATTCAGCAGAATAGCAGGAACAAGATAAACACAAAAATTAGTTGGATTCCTATACAGCAATAAAGAGAACAATGAAAAGGAAATCGGGAAAACAATACCATTTGTAATAGCCCCCCCCCAAAAATAAAATACTTGGGAATAAATCTAACCACGGATGTAAAAGACCTATACAAAGAAAACTACCAAACACTACTGCAAGAAACCAAAAGAGATCTACATAAATGGAAAAGCATACCGTGCTCATGGATAGGTAGACTCACCCACCCACTGCCATCTAGTCGATTCCAACTCATAGCGACCCTAGAGGATGGAATAGAACTGCCCCATAGAGTTTCCAAGGAGCACCTGGCAGATTCGAACTGCCAACCTCTTGGTTAGCAGCTGTAGCTCTTAACCACTACACCACCAGGGTTTCCTAGGTAGAATCAACATTGTGAAAATGACAATTCTACCCAAAGCAATTTACAAATACAATCAATCCCTATCCAAATACCAACAACATTCTTTAAAGAGATGGAAAAATTTATCCTTAACTTTGTATGGAAAGGGAAGAAGCTCCAGATAAGTAAAGCACTATTGAAGAATACAGTAGGAGGACGTGCATTACCTGACATCAGAACCTTACTATACAGCTACTGTAGTCAAAACAGCCTGGTACTGGTACACGACAGATACATTGACCAGTGGAACAGAATTGAGAACCCAGATGTAAATCCATCCACCTATGGTCATCTGGGAAACCCTGGTGACGTAGTGGTTAAAAACTACGTCTGCCAGCCAAAAGGGCAGCAGTTCAAATCCACCAGGTGCTCCTTGGAAACTCTATGTGTCAGTTCTACTCTGTCCTGTAGGGTCGCTATAAGTCGGAATCAACTCGAAGGCAATGCCTTTGCTTTGGTTTTTATGGTCACCTGATCTTCCACAAGGGCCCAAAGGCCATCAAAAGGCAAAAAGACAGCCCTTGTAACAAATGGTGCTGGCAAAACTGGATGTCCATCTGCAAAAAAAATGAAACAGGGCCATACCTCACACCATATACAAAAACTAACTCAAAATGGATCAAAGACTTAAATATAAAGCCAAAAACCATTAAGTGCAAAGAAGAAAAAATAGCATCAACACTAGAGCCCCTAATATGCGTTATTAACAGCATACAAACCACAACCAACAACACACAAGCTCCAGAGGATAAGCTAGATAAACGGGATCATCTAAAAATTAAACACTTATGCTCACCAAAACATTTTACCAAAACAGTAAAAAGAGAACCTACAGATTGGGAAAAAATTTTTTGGCTATTAGAAATCATACAAAGTTCTAATCTCTAAGATCTACAAGAAAATCCAACACCTCTACAAGAAAAAGACAAATAATCCAATTAAAAAAAGGACAAAGGAAATGAACAGACACTTCACCAAAGAAGACATTCAACCAGCCAATAGACACATGAGGAAATGCTCACAATCTCTAGCCATTAGAGAAATGCAAATCAAAATCACAATGGAGAAACTATCTCATCCTGGCACTACTGGCACGAATCAATAAAATAGGAAATAACAAATGTTGGAGAGGCTGCGGGGAGATGAGAACTCTTACGCACTGCTGGTAGGAATGCAAAATTATGCAACTACTTTGGAAAATGATATGGCATTTCCTTAAAAAGCTAGAAATAGAAATACCATGTGATCCACCAATCCCAGTCCTAGGAATATATCCTACAGAAATAAGAGTTGTCACATGGGCAGATGTATGCACACCCATGTTCACTGCAGCATTGTTCACAATAGCAAAAATATGGAAACAACCTAGATGTCCATCAACAGATGAATGGATAAACCAACTATGGTACATACACACAAAGGAGTATTAACCAACGATAAAGAACAGCAATGAATCCGTGAAGCATCTCATAACATGGAGGAATTTGGAGGACATTATGCTGAGTGAAATAACTCAAACACAAAAGGACAAATATTGTGTGAGACTACTACTGTAAATACTCATGAAAAGGTTTACATACAAAAAGAAACAATCTTTGATGGTTATGAGGGAGGGGAGGGGTGAGAATGGAAAAACTCTTAATAGATAAGTGGAAACTCTGGTGACGGGTAAGACAGTACACAACACTGGGGAAGCCACAACAACCTGTACAAGGCAAGGTCATGGTAGCTCCACAGACACATCCAAACTCCCTGAGGGACTGAATTGCAGGGCTGAGGGCTGTGGGGACCATGGTCTCGGGGAACTTCTAGCTCAATTGGCATAACATAGTTTATAAAGAATTTGTTCTACATTCTATTTGGTGAGTAGCATCTCTGCAGTCTTAAACACCTGTGAATGGCCATCTAGGATACTCCACTGGTCTCACCCCTTCAGGAGCAAGGAAGAATGAAGACAACTAAAGAGACAAGGGAAAGATTAGTCCAAAGAACTAATGGACCACGTCTACCACGGCCACCACCAGAGCAAGTCCAGTACAATGAGATGGTGCCTGGCTACCACCACTGACTGCTCTGACAGGGATCACAATACAGGTCCGGGACAGAGCTGGAGAAAAAATGTAGAATAAAATTCTAACTCAAAAAGGAAGACCAGACTTGATGGCCTGACGGAGACTGGAGAAACCCTGAGAGTATGGCCCCTGGACACCCTTTCAGCTCAGTAATGAGGTCACTCCTGAGGTTCATCCTTCAGCCAAAGATTGAACAGGCCCATGGAAAAAACAAGACTATAGGGGCGCATCAACCCTAGGGAAGGGACTGGAAGGCAGGAGAGAACAGGAAAGCTGGTAATAGGGAACCCAGGGTTGAGAAGGGAGAGTGTCGATATGTCATAGGGTTGTTAACCAATGTCATACAACAATGTGTGTACTGTTTGATAAAAAAAACTGGTTTGTTTTGTAAACCTTCATCTAAAGTACAATAAAAAATAAAATTAAACAAAATTAAATAAAAAACGGGCAAAACTAAAAGTAGGAGTGATAAAACGCAATCATAAAAAACACAATTGACTCAGAAATCATGTGAGAAAAGAAGAAAAACTGAACAAAAAACATATGGAACACACAGGAAAAACTAGCAAGATGGTGAACTTTAACCCAATCACATCAATAATTACATTACATTCAAGCGGTCTATCTAAGCAGATCTAATTAGGCAAGAGCAGGAATCTACTTTAAATATAAAAATGTAGGTATGTTAAGAGTAAGAGGATGAAAAAGATGCACCGTAAATACACTAATCTAAAGAAAGCAAGGATGTTGTTGTTAGGTACAAGAGAAAAAAAGTTGTGATTGAGTCAATTCTGACTCATAGCGACCCTATAGGGCAGAGTAGAACTGCCCTGCCCCATAGAGTTTTCAAGGAGTGCCTGGTGGATTCGAACTGCTGAGCTTTTGGTTAGCAGCCATACCACTTAACCACTATGCCACCAGTGCGCAAAGGTAGCTATATAAAAAACAAAAAAACCCTGTGCCGTCGAGTTGATTCCAACTCATAGTGACCCTAGAGGACAGAGTAGAACTGCCCCATAGAGTTTCCAAGGAGAGCCTGGCAGATCTGAACTGCTGACCCAAGGTAGCTATATTTATATATAAAAAAAAGATTATTAGCAGAGATAAAGAGGACTATCGAATAATGCTGGGAGTGAATTCATCAAGAAGATATAACCATCTTAAATGTATATGCACCATAACAGAAGAGGAGGGAACACTTTCCAGCTCATTTGATGGGACCAGAATTACTCTAACAATATCTGACAAAAGCATTACAAGAAAAGGAAAACCATAAATGGGCTAGTATCATATGTGAATATAGACAAAAAAGTTCTCAACAAAGCATTAGTAGGCTGAGTCAAAGAACATGAAAAATGATAAAAAATCATGACCAAGTGTGGTTTAGTTCAGGAATGTGAAGCTGATTCATTTTATTCAAAAGTTAATCAATGTATTTCACAATATCAACAGTCTAAAGAAGTAAAACAATATAATTCTCTCAATAAAAGCAAGGAAAAAAATGTACTTAAAAAACTCATCATCCATGCATGCATGATTAAAAAAAAAAGTCTCAGCAAACTAGGAAAAGAGGACATTGTCTTCAGTTTGAAAAATGGCATCTACAGAAATCTACAGCTAAAACAATTTCTGCTGGTGAGAGATTGCTTGTTTTCTGTCTAAGGTCAGGAATGAGGCATAGATGTCTATTCTCACCACTTCATGAATGCCAGCCTGGGAGAGGATGAAGTCTGTCTCTGAAAACCCTTTTTAAATGACTTAGCCTAGCTTTACTTTTCTCTGTCCCCACTGCTGCTACCTTAGTTCAGGCCACATAATATATAATCATTATTACTGAGACAGTTCCTGGCTGGCCTCCCTGCCTTAAATATTTTCTGTTTCCTATCCAGTTACCACCCCACGGATCTGTCAGTTTGTTGTACTGTGGGGGTTTGCGTGTTGCTGTGATGCTGGAAGCTATGCCACCGGTATTCAGATAACAGCAGGGTCACCCATGGAGGACAGGTTTCAGCTGAGCTTTCAAACTAAGACAGACTAGGAAGAAGGACCCGGCAGCCTACTTCTGAAAAGCATTAGCCAGTGAAAACCTTATGGATAACAGCAGAACCTTGTCTGATATAGTGCTGGAAGATGAGCCCCCCAGGTTGGAAGGCACTCAAAAGATGACTGGGGAAGAGCTGCCTCCTCAAAGTAGAGTCAACCTTAATGACGTGGATGGAGTTAAGCTTTCGGGACCTTCCTTTGCTGAATTGGCGCGACTCAAAATGAGAAGAAATAGCTGCAAACATCCATTAATAACTGGAACCTGGAATGTACAAAGTATGAATCTGGGAAAATTGGAAATTGTCAAAAATGAAATGGAACGCATAAACATCGATACCCTTGGCATTAATGAGCTGAAATGGACTGGTATTGGCCATTTTGAATCAGACATTCATATAGTCTACTATGCTGGGAATGATAACTCGAAGAGGAATGGTCTTGCATTCATCGTCAAAAAGAATGTTTCAAGATCTATCCTGAAGTACAATGCTGTCAGTGATAGGATAATATCCATACGGCTACAAGGAAGACCAGTTAATACAAGTATTATCCAAATTTATGCACCAACCACTAGGGCCAAAGATGAAGAAATAGAAGATTTTTTCAGCTGCTGCAGTCTGAAATTGATTGAACATGAAATCAAGATGCACTGATAATTACTGGCAATTGGAATGTGAAAGTTGGAAACAAAGAAGATGGATCAGTAGTTGGAAAATATGGTCTTGGTGATAGAAACAATGCTGGAGACTGAATGATAGAATTTTGCAAGACCAGTGGCTTCATTGCAAATGCCTTCTTTCACCAACATGAACGGTGACTATGCACATGGACCTTACCCGTTGGAACACACAGAAATCAAATTGACTACATCTGTGGAAAGAGATGATGGAAAAGCTCAATATCATCATTCAGAACAAGGCCAGGGGCCGACTGTGGAGCAGACCATCAATTGCTCATATGTAAGTTCAAGCTGAAACTGAAGAAAATCAGAGCAAGTCCACGAGAGCCAAAATATGACCTTGAGTATATCCCACCTGAATTTAGAGACCATCTGAAGAATAGATTTGACACATTGAAAACCAGTGACTGAAGACCAGACGAGTTGTGGAATGACATCAAGGACATCAGCCATGAAGAAAGCAAGAAGTCATTGAAAAGACAGGAAAGAAAGAAAAGACCAAAATGGATGTCAGAGGAGACTCTGAAACTTGCTCTCAAACATCAAGCAGCTAAAGCAAAAGGAAGAATTGATGAAGTAAAAGAACTGAACAGAAGATTTCAAAGGGCCTCTCGAGAAGACAAAGTAAAGTATTATAATGACATCTGCAAAGAGCTGGAGATGGAAAGCCAAAATGGAGGAACACACTCGGCGTTTCTCAAGCCTCGAGCTGCAATAGTGAAGGATTCCATGGGAAAAATATTAAACGACGCAGGAAGCATCAAAATAAGATGGAAAGGATACACAGAGTCATTATACCAAAAAGAATTAGTCGATGTTCAAGCATTTCAAGAGGTGGCATATGATCAGGAACCAATGGTACTGAAGGAAGAACTCCAAGCTGCTCTGAAGGCATTGGCGAAAAACAAGGCTCCAGGAACTGATGGAGTATCAACTGAGATGTTTCAAGAAACAGATGCAGCGCTGGAGGTGCTCACTCGTCTATGCCAAGAAATATGGAAGACAGCTTCCTGGCCAACTGTCTGGAAGAGATCCATATTTATGCGTATTCCCAAGAAAGGTGATCCAACCGAATGTGGAAATTATAGAACAATACCATTAACATCACAGGCAAGCAAAATTTTGCTGAAGACCATTCAAAAACGGCTGCAGCAGTATATTGACAGGGAACTGCCAGAAATTCAGGCTGGTTTCAGAAGAGGACGTGGAACCAGGGATATCATTGCTGATGTCAGATGGATCCTGGCTGAAAGCAGAGAATACCAGAAGGATGTTTACCTGTGTTTTATTGACTATGCAAAGGCATTCTACTGCATGGATCGTAACAAACTATGGATAACATTGTGAAGAACGGGAATTCCAGAACACTTAATTGTGCTCATGAGGAATCTTTACATAGATCAAGAGGCAGTTGTTCGGACAGAACAAGGGGATACTGAGTGGTTTAAAGTCAGGAAAGGTGTGCGTCAGGGTTGTATTCTTTCACCATATCTATTCAATCTGTATGCTGAGCAAATAATCCGAGAAGCTGGACTATATGAAGAAGAACGGGGCATCAGGATTGGAGGAAGACTCATTAACAGCCTGCATTATGCAGATGACACAACCTTGCTTGCTGAAAGTGAAGAGGACTTGAAGCACTTACTAGTGAAGATCAAAGACCACAGCCTTCAGTATGGATTGCACCTCAACATAAAGAAAACAAAAATCCTCACAACTGGACCAACGAGCAACATCATGATAAACGGAGAAAAGATTGAAGTTGTCAAGGATTTCATTTTACTTGGATCCACAATCAACAGCCACGGAAGCAGTAGTCAAGAAATCAAAAGACACATTGCATTGCGTAAATCTGCTGCAAAGGACCTCTTTAAAGTGTCAAAGAGCAAAGATGTCACCTTGAAGACTAAGGTGCGCCTGACCCAAGCCATGGTATTTTCAATCACATCACATCACATGCATGTGAAAGCTGGAAAATGAATGAGGAAGACCAAAGAAGAATTGATGCCTTTGAATTGTGGTGTTGGCAAAGAATAGTGAATATACCAGGGACTGCCAAAAGAACGATCAAATCTGTCTTGGAGGAAGTGCAGCCAGAATGCTCCTTAGAGGCAAGAATGGCCAGACTGCATCTTACATACATTGGACATTTTGTCAGGAGGGATCAGTCCCTGGAGAAAGACATCATGCTTGGCAGAGTACAGGGTCAGCGGAAAAGAGGAAGACCTTCAACAAGGTGGATTGACACAGTGGCTGCAACAATGAGCTTAAGCATAACAACGATTGTAAGGATGGCTCAGGACCAGGCACTGTTTCGTTCTGTTGTGCATAGGGTCACTATGGGTCAGAACCGACTTGACAGCACCTAACAACAGCAACATTCAATTACCAGAGTGATATTTCAAAATGAAAATTGTATCAAGTCACTTCCCTGTTTAAAAATCTTTTAATACCCCTTTGTTGCTTTCAGGATTTAAATGTGATTTGGCACTCAATACCATCCGTAGTGTGACCCCTGTGTCATCCTCACCACCTCCCCTCCTCTGCCCTGCATTGTGGACCCCAGCCACTCTGGCATGTCTATGCTCTCTTGGACCTCTGCTCCTTTGCATGGGTTGTTCTTTGATTGTATAGTTCATCTTGGGGATAACTGGTTCTCACCTTTCAGGTCTCAACATCAGGGTCCCTTCATAAAGGAAGTCTTTGGCCATCACTCCAATGGGCTCCTATATCCCCCTGGTCTTACTTACTCTCATGGTGGCATCTACCACACTGCATTATAACTGCTTCATTGTAACATCCTGGTCTTACTTTCACTGGAATACGGACCACACACTGCATTGTAAATGCATCATTGTCTGTATGCCTCGCTGTACAATCACATCCTTGATAGCCGGGACTGCCTCTTACTAGCTGTTGTGTCCCAGAACCACTTGTTTTCACTGACACACATAGCAGAAACTCCCTTGATATTTCTTGAATTAACACCAACAGAAACTTAGTAAACTGTTACGCATTGATTTTCTCCCCCAAAAATATGTGTTGTAAAGCCTAATGCTTAGACCTGTGGTTATGATCCCATTTGGAAATCAGTTTTCTTTGTTATGTTAATGAGTCCGTGTTAGTGCAGGTTGTGTCTTAAATCAATGTTTTTTGAGGTATAAACATGCAGATTAAGCAAGAATTAATCAAGCAGAAGTGGGGGAAGATAGATGCCAAACCATACGAAGATAGGTGAGAAGCAGAAGCTGAAAAGAAACAAGGACCTTCCTCTAGAGCCATAAAAGAGAGAAAGCCATCCCCTAGACCCAACACCCTGAATTCGGACTTTTCACCTTCTGTTAAAAATAAATTTCTGTTCCTTAAATCCACCCACTTGTGCTTTAGCAGCACTAGATAACTAAGACAGTTTTAAAGGTAAAATTTGACTGTCAAATGGGGTTTGGCTTACATAAGCCTCAAACTTAGAATCCTCTGATGCTCTGATGGATAACAAATAAAAGAACTACAAATCAACCAACTGAAAGAAGAGACAGAGGGAAGAAAGGAGGACTTCTTTTGAAACTCCTTTGCTAACCAAAGGGTCGGCAGTTCAAATCCGCCAGGCGCTCCTTGGAAACTCTATGTGGCAGTTCTACTCTGTCCTATAGGGTCGCTATGAATCGGAATTGACTCGACGGCACTGTGTTTAATGGAGTGAGAAGATGGGCTATTATCATATCGTTTTTCCTCCTTTCTCTTGCCTATCAATTGTTCCATCATTTCTCTCCCCTCTTTTACTTTATTTAGGTTTCATCGGAATTAAGGTCCATTCCCAGCATGGACCATCTCAACAGAATCTTGTTTTGTGTGTGGGGGTGGGGTGCAGATTGGGTGCCATGGATTGAATTGCGTCCCCCCAAAATATCTGTCAAGTTGGCTAAGTCATGATTCCCAGCATTGTTTGATTGTCTACCATTTTGTCATCTGATGTGATTTCCCTGTGTGTTGAAAATCCTACCACTATGATGTAATGAGATGGGTTAGTGGCCATTATATTGATGAGATCTACAAGATTAAATAGTGTCTGAAGGCAATGTCTTTTGAGATATAAAAGAGAGAAGTGAGCAGAGAGACATGGGGACTTCATAGCACCAAGAAAGCAGTGCCAGGAGCAGAGTGTGTCCTTTGGACCTGAGGTTCCTGTACTGAGTTGCTCCCAGACCAAGTGAAGATTGATGACACAGACCTTTCTCCAGAACCAACAGAAAAAGCCTCCTCCTTGAGCTGACACCGTGAATTTGGTCTTATAGCCTACTAGATTGTGAGAGAATAAATTTCTCTTTGTTAAAGTCAACCGCTTGTGACATTTCTGTTATAGCAGTACTAGATGACTAAGACGTTGGGGGACAAGAAGGAGGTGAGAAAGGAGGGTTTTAGAAGGTGTTAGAAGGTTCTTAATATAGAGATTTGAGGGTAATATGTGCACAACTGAATGACTTATTCTGATTCCCAAAGCTTTACATTAAAGCTGTATTACCTTCCATTGGCTTTGACCAAGGCATGTGTCTTTTTTACAAATGAAATATGTCATTGGTATTTTTACATTTATCTCATACTTTATGTGTTTGCTTGTTTCTAAAGTTTCAGAGAAAGAGACTACTGATTTTTCAGAGATTGGACAGCTTTCGTATCCTAGATGGTACCTCTCATGTATACAGTAAATTTCTCTCAAACTCTATACTATTTAGCAGTGCTGAAATTTTGCTTTTTTTTTTTTTTTTACCAAAAAAGCCACTGGGTACAAAGAACCCTTGATTGTGTCATTATCATGGTAAAACAAGAGCTATAGTTGATGATCCCCCACTGAATTAACTCCACCACTCAGACAACGACATCATATCCATATGTACTAGGTCCCGCACAAAAACACTTTAATCAGCGTCAGTCACAACACTCTTCTCGTATTACCCCAGAATAGTGACTCACACAATAACTGGCTGTGACTGCATACACCATCATTATTTTTAGCGAGCATTCACATGTGAAAATGCATTCTATTCCCAATGGAAACACAGTCTTTTTTTCAAACTGTGGATGAATACAAACTAGTGTTCCAAAGTAAGACCCATGAATAAGTCCAGGGTTACAACTAATGTCACAAATCAAAACAATTAAACAGTTTTTTTTCATTTCAATACTTGAGTAAGGAAAGGAAGAGCTAATACAGTAGTGTTTAGCTTCATAGAACTTGATGCTCTGACATTAAAAAACAAAAAAAACTCACACACTCTTCACATCAGCACAACAACTCAGCCTCCTACCTGACATCACCAGTACATGCTCCATCACCTCCCTCATGGTTTCCAGGGTGATGCACTCTCTACTTGTCATATCTGACTTGGGTGGGGAACACAGAGAGAAAGCTCTTTTCTCTAGGTGATGCTCATGATTCATCAAGTTGCCAGTTTTGATGTTAACCCAGAGATTTGTCCTGAGAGCTTCTGCCAAGCCCCCTTCACATCCTTATTCCTCAGACTATAAATCATGGGGTTCAGCATGGGTGTTAAAATGGCATAGAAGAGCGAAATCGTCTTCTCCTGGAGAGCTGAGGGGCTAGAGTGAGGCTGAATGTAAGTGAAAATGGCCATTCCGTAGCACAGGGCAACCACTGTGAGATGAGAAGCACATGTGTGGAAGGCTTTCCTCCTTCCCTCTGTGGACTGCATCTTTAATATGGTGGAAATGATCTGGATGTAGGACAAGAGAACCAGGCAGAATGGTGTCATCAGCAGGACCATGCTGGAAAACATGATTGCAACCTCATTGGAGGATGTGTCCACACAAGCCAGCCTGACCACAGCTAGGAGTTCACAAGATATGTGATCAATAAGCTTGTTTGGACATCTGGGAAGCTGAAAGGTTATGGCAGTCTGCAAGAGAGAGTTGATGGAGCCACTGACCCAGGATGAGATGACCAGCCTAGTGCACAGCCTTCCATGCATGATGGCTGAGTATCTCAAGGGGTCACACACAGCCACATAGCGGTCATATGCCATCACTGCCAGTAGAACAAACTCAATCCCTCCCAAGGCCAGCGAGAAAAATAGCTGGGCTGCACAGCTCAGGTAGGTGATTACTTTATGTTTCGTAAGAAAATGCACCAATAGCTGCGGGACTATGCTCGTGGCATAAGAGACATCCACAAGGGAGAGGTTGGTGAGGAAGAAATACATGGGTGTGTGGAGTCGGCTGTCCAATCTTATCAGAAGAACAATGAGAAAGTTACCCAGCACGGTTACCAGGTACATGACCAAGAACAGGACAAAGAGTGACACCTGAGTGCCCCAGTCACTGGATAGGCCAAGGAGAATAAATTCACTCACCCACGTCTGGTTATTTGTTCCCATGAAAAAACATGAAGATTATTCACCTGCAGAGAAAGTAAGAAATAACTGAAGCTGTTGAATCAGAGAACCATGAAAAAACATGTTGTGTATGTCTAGCCAGCCTTTGCCTGGTGGTTCAGACATTCATGATGCCCAGATGATATGCCTGGTCCGAATATGCATTACATCTACTCTGCACCAGAGAGACAGCCCAGTGGCTTTGTAAGGACCTGGTGTGGTCTCTGGGAGGCTCAGTTGAAACCTGCCAATAATAAATAAATTCTTAGAAGTTGTACATATTTACCAACTTAGCTGAAATTCCAGGGAAAGCATAGGATGGTAGGTGACAATGACAGGTGAAATGATAAAGAATGAAGGAAAGTGTGTTTGGAAAGTTAAAGAACTACCTTAATGTGTAGACTTAGACCCAGCATAATGAAACTCACACATTCATTACAAAAGGAAAAGTTTGGGAAGAGGCAAAGGTCTAATGGAAAGATCTGGAATAGAGAGCTTAGGTTTGAAACAGATTTTCCTTGTCATCTATATGATTTGGGGATAGAAACACAAACTCTTATATGTAAAATGATTTAAGGTTATATTATACAAGATGATATTACATTACCCCTAATTACCTTTGAGCTCCTATAGGTAACTTGTGGGGTAAGTACTTTATAAATGGTTATTGGTAGTAATGGTAGCATAGGTAATACTAGTGACAGGACCTCTAAACTGGGGTAAATAAAGTAGCAAAAGTACTTTCCTCTCCAAAATTCAGACATCAATAAAATTTGAGGCAATTTTTAATAGATCTGAGGACTTGGGGTTAGGCTTGAACACTTTCAGGATTTGGGGGACCATTGGTCTTTTCGATTGCCTTTTGATCCTTAAGTCTTTAGTGGGACAATGTAGAGGATTGGTAATTGTATCCTGTGTGTTTTCTTTTATGTCTTCTTCCAACTTACTGCTGCCAAGAATCTACTCTTTTTCCATAGGTTGAAATAAAAATATAGTTATATAGGCTTTCAAGATACAAGAAAAGAAGAGAAAGGAAATGTTTAAGGACCCTTCTTCATTGCCCAAGATAGCAAAGAGACATGAATTCATGTAGAGCACATTGCAATGGAATTTCCTTTTTACTTTTTTTCTCACTCAGCAAGTGCTTTCTCAAAAAAGCAGAGCTAAAATGTTATAGCATCAGTTTTGGACATTAAATAGAAAGAGTTAACATTAACAAACAAACAAACAAAAATTTTGTAGAACTTATTATGATGCCATGCCTGCCTACTGACTAACTTCACTTTTATTGCCGTGAACAAAAACTAGGGTAAGAGATACAGGAGGCAGGTGGGGTTGGGAGCTGAAATAGAGCTTCTCGGCTCATCCCGGAAGCCACACAGAGGTCAGGCTGGGGCATCTGAGCTGATGAATAGAGACTACCCATTCTTTAAGTCTCATTCCTGACGAAGGACCAAATAAAATAACTGTTTCCAGAAACGTCATTACAAATATGGTTCAAATGGTTACATCTATTTCCTATGAATCCTCTTCCTGGTGTCCACCTCAATAGCTCATCCCATTTTCAACAGTTCCTCCTTTTCTGCCCTAGCATGATAGCTCCACCACCACCCCTCACTTTCTCACCTTTAGCCACGATCATCCTGAGAATGCATCTACATGCTTCAAAGCAGAAGTTCAGATTCAAACCCTGAGCCATCAAAAAAACAGCAGATGTACATCAGAAAGTAGACACCTGTTTCCTTTACTTTAACAAACATCTACAAGGTGCCATCTTTGCTAGATGCCCGGATCTCCAGGATGAATGTTACTCTTCCTTATGCTCAAAGAGTTGACCTGTTTCATGGAGAGAAGACCCTGGATCAGATAGTTGTAACAGCATATGTTCCTGTGCTCCACTGAACAGACTTCCTGAGAATATGGAAGCTCATGACTCCTGTGATCATATTAACTGCTCCCCCCAACACACACAAACAACATCACACATTTCTCGGAGTGGCAATGTTGCATCTTAGAAGAAACACGAGCTTTGGAGCCCAACAGCATCTGCTCTGATTCCACAACTCTTCTGATGTCTGTGGCCTTGAGCAAGTACTTTATCCTCTTATTTTCTTCATTTTTAAGATGTGGGGTAATATTGGTCAACTGAAAGGGTTGTGGGGAAATCTAATGGGTGCAAGAGCTAAAGCTCCTACATGTGTGACTTGACCAGGGCAGGTGCCCATGATTTAGTGGTGATAATTGGGCTAATATTTCATTTCATGCTATCTATCAATTTCAGGATTTTGTTCCTTCATTCATTCACCCTCTCCACCATCCTATGGTCTCTCTTGCTCTTGGGTGGCTCCTCCTCCCTCATTAGAAAAAATTTGCAGACCCCTCAATTTGGTAGTTTGCTATGCACTGACCATGCTGATTCTCTCTTCCTTTCACATCCAGAGTTCCCAAATGATTGGTGTCCACCTACCAGGCCCATTTCCTCATAACATTCATCCTTTCATCCATGCATCACAGTAGATAAAGAATATAGAAATAGCAACAGGCGTTGAAAAGTCAAATGAAAGGAGAAGCATGTGGGGGCTAGATGATTACACACCCACAGTTAATACTGTCTCTATATTACCTTCATCTCAGCTTCGGCTAAATAGAGCTGGGGTCTACTCTGGCTTCACCGTACAGTAGGGACTAAGAGTGCTTCATATGTAACCATTCCTGTCAGGAAGCCAGAGCTTGGTCTTTCCAGCTCTAACTAATTTGTAGGATCTGTAGTTCTCCTTAAACCTGTGTTTTTCACTGAAGTTAAATGACTAAGAGAAACATTTGAGAATATTTTCTCCATTTGTCTATACAAACAAGATATCAAAAATGTTTAAACTGATGTTCATAGCAGGTGATAAACAATGAAGACAGTTAGAGTCAGTCCTGTTTAGCTCTTCCTCCTGTATTAGTCTGTTTTGCATCCTCTTCTCAGTATCCTTCCCAACACCAGCTGCTTTGTCTTTATGCCAGGTACCTTGTGTTCCTTTAATAAACAATAAACTCCTATTTTACAGTCTTTGAGTCATTTTTCTCTCCTACTCAACAAACCTCAAACCACATCTCTCTATATGTATGTGTTGAGCTCTCTAAAGCTATGCAAAAACTAACAATCACACTGCCCACTCAAAACATGGTATTGAGAGTGGCCCCAACCTGTGGTTTATCTCCTTAGCCATAAGCCCTATGAGGGAAGAAGGGCCTCCTTGGGCCGTGTTTTATGCATGGTGGTGGATGTAGGGTAATTACTGTGGCCATCACAAGTAGGCAGAGTACATGATATAAGATGAAAGATGCCATGAAATATTTCATGAAAAATTATCTCCTTCCTTAGTGTCCTGCTCAAAATTCCGGTATTACTGGTATATTACTTTTATGTTCTTTTACTGCTTTTATGTCCATTATGCTTTTTGAGAAATGTTTAAAAATGAAAAATACTGTATGGGAGATTTAACATATGAAGTACCTAAAGTGATTGTGAAGTAACTAGTGTATCAGCTCCCATGGATACTTTACAACAGGTTGTGTAAGAGTAGGAGATCAAGTGCCTTAGGTGAGAATGAGGATTAGGAATGACACTGAAATTGGAGGAAAGGACAGGGAACACTTAAGGACAGCAAAGACCTCTGTTACAATGTTACCTCTGTTTGGCCCTAGTTAAAACTACTTCCATGTGCCCTCTCCCATTATCCAGTAATTATTAGTTACATCAAATATCAGGACTGAAATATTCTTCTCTGACAAAGAAGTAAAGACGGAGAAATAGATCTTTGAATTTCTCACACAACTCTTTTGCTTGACATAACCGAAAATCAAACCCTTTGCTGTGGAGTCAATTCCGACTCATAGCGACCCTATTGGACAGAGCAGAGCTGCCCCATAGAGTTTCCCAGGAGCACCTGGTGGATTCAAACTGCTGACCTTTTGGTTAGCAACCATAGCTCTTAACCACTGCACCACCAGGGTTTCCTTGCTTGACATAATACATTTAAATTAAAAGTTGAATTTAAGGTAATCATTGTAATCTTTTTTTTTTTTTAAATAAAGGAGATCTGTTCATTGATTCCATGGAAAATATAGTATTTTCTTGATTCTAAAAATCTAATTTGAAGTAACAAATTAAATGTTGTTTTCAATCTATTCTACCTCCATAAAGCCACCCACAATTCCTTTTCCTATTGTTCCAATCTCCTACTCCCTTATAACATCTTTAGCTGAAAATACGTGTCACTGGAACAAGAAGGTGATGAATAAAAAACTCTGAACACCAGACCATTCGTTGTGGATTCAACTCCAACTCATGGTAACCCCATGTGTGTCAGAGTAGAACTGTACTCCATCGGGTTTTCAATGGCTGATTTTTCAGAAATAGATTACCACATTTTTCTTCAAAGGTACCTCTGGGAGTACTCAAACCTCCAACCTTTCAGTTAGCAGCCAAGTACATTAACCATTGCATTACCCAGTCCCATCTTTGTCTAATGTAAAGCCTAGACCAGCCTTTATGTGGTTAGAGCAGACATAGTTTGACTTCAGCATGTTTCTGTTTTCCTTTTACTGAATCCATCACATTACTGTTATTATCTCCATCTATGAGCCAAATAACTTCATGTCATTCTGTACAACTCTCTGCATGAAGCCCTGACGTACACTATAAATGCCCCATGCTCCAAACTGCCATTTGCTCTCCCTATCTTAGGAGGAATATCACCAAACTCAAGACCAAAAATCAATTTAAATGTATTTCTATTGGTAAATTCTCAGGTAGTGGTTTTTCATGTTTGCTGGAAATGTGGTATTTTGGAATCATGAATGTTAGGCATATCTCAACTAATCTGTTATGATATACTTAAGCTCTTACCAGTTGATTCCCCAGACGGGAGTCCATCCATGCCCAGCTATCTACAGATCTGCAGGGTGCCTGAGAGGCAAGGGTGCAGCCCAAGTAACAATATGACTTCTCAACATAAAGTGCCCTTGTAGCCCTTTACCACGTCTTTACTATATTCCTGCTCTAGTAGTAATGAGAAGACCTTGAAGAGTCCATGAGCAGTGTTTACCAGAAGAAAGGTGGGAATCCTGATACACGGACAAAATCAATAAAACCAACACATTTTTTCACTCTAACACTGCCACACAGTCTGGATCATCATTTTCAGTTCTCTCATCTTCTGACGTTTCTGTTAACACAGCTTATCAACTTTTAATATTTCCTGTTTCTTCAGAACTAGCATTTAGTTTCCTTTGCTAATATATAGACCAACACTCCAAAGTACTTGATTTGTCTTTGCTTGATACTTGGGTCTCTTTTCCACTTGGCAACATTCAATGCCATATTCTATTACCCCGCCTCGGTGAGTGTATTCCACATTTCTGTCTAACATTTTCCACTTCTAGGTCAGTCTGCTCCAATAAATTATCCTCTCCCTTTTCCAGCACATTAGGAAAAAAATATTGATTTGGGAGACTTGGGAGATGTGCACACTATAAAAGGATTCCTCAATGCCTCACCCTTCAGCATTGCATTAGATTTCAGATCCTTTTCATTGATTACCAATGATGCCAAGTCAAATTATGTATGGTTGGACAAAATCATGGATCAGCCTCAAAAATCCAATCCCAAACAGAGGAAAACTTTAGGCTAAGGCCATCTCCTGAGTGATCTACCATCCATTACAGAGATGACGCCTTGCAGCTAAGTAGTAAGAGCCCAGCAACCTCATCTCACCTGAATTTGTTTGTACACCGTCTTTAATAACACTCCACCGAAACTTAAGCACAGTTGGCCTCCTTATTGGGGCTCTCCATGATCTTAGATGGAACAAATGAAAGCCCTTACCATGGAAGGAGAGCTCAGACATTAATCACTCAGATCCACACCTCTTCACTGTCAGGCTGTCATAGATATGGCACTTTTGTTTACAAAAAGATCCCTCTGACTCAAAGTAGAAGACCCTGCCGATGTAGACACTGAGTGCATCCATAATGAGCAGGGTTATTTGCATCATCTTAATTTTTTTTTTAATACTTGGAGGCAGTGAGCTCCAGGACCATTGAGTGGGTGATGTCTCAAAGATGATTTGATATCCAGAGAAGGAAATTAGTTTTTCCTCTTTGGGGTTTTGTTATCTACTTCCTGCCTGAATTTGGTTGCTTGACTTCACACAATTTGAATCCAATTATTTAGATCCAGTTTCTTCAATGTGTGTAGCCCTGAAATTTACCTTCCATGACATATTTTATCATAGCTTTATTCTGTAAATGCTCATCTTCTTTATTTCTCTTATCTCCTGCAGCTAAGACTGGGCTGTTCTTCTGAAGTCTAATTCCCTCAGTCTGGCAACTCACCACAGTGCAATCCCCACATCTTTTTCTTGAGGTGCCAACTTTGAATTGAGAGTCAGAAGACCACAATTCTAGTCCCAGTTCACATTGTGAGCAGTCTGTGACTTTGAGCAAACCATTTAATTATCCTACATTTCAACTTTTCATTATTGACAGGAAAATCAAAATATTTTGTATACAGACTTTTAGGGAAATAGGTGAGATAAGAAATTTTTAAAAAAATAATCCACAAGTTTTCTGAAAACGGAATATATTCCTACTACCTGTTCATAACTATCAATACCTAACTAAATGTTTTATACTTCTGTTCTTCTCTCCTAAGTGTCTTCCCCCAAAGATTCAGAATTCATTCCCAGCATCTCCATTTTTTATCACTAAGTATTTTCTCTTTCTCTCCCTCTCTTTTGTCTATTTCTTAGGACTAAATCTTGGAAGTGAGAAAACTATTGAACAAAATTATACCCAAGCCTCAATCTTTTGCAAAGTTATTTTCTATAATCCTTAAAGGTGAGAAGATTCTACTCATCATGATTCATATATGTGATCCAAAGTCCATAATAGGTCAAATCAGTTCTAATTTCTGCTCTCTCCAAGCCCCCATATCAACCCTCTGTTGACACTTTTACCATGAGCTCTCAAAAACTAATCAGTACCTGACAAAAAGGACATGTTGCTTCAATCTTAGTTTGAACTGGTTTCTGAAAAGTGCTTCCCTCTACAAAGTTGTGGACCACTGAGATTAGGTATCCAGGATCCTTGGGACCTCAGGCTCAGAAATCCCATCGGACTAGTTCACATTGTGAGGAGCACTGCTGGGAGGAAGTTCACAGGAGCCTTGAGAATGACTCAAACTCAGGGCTAATCAAGTGTGCCAGTGGCTGCATTGAAGACACAGGGATGGCAGAGTCCCTTAGGGACCTCATGCATTAACCTTAATTGCTGTCACCTGTTCCAGCCCTCAAGGGCAGAGCCTCAGATGCTGCCCTTCTTCCCCTGCAGAAGGCTGTTCTCCTCCAGCCCCTCCCCTCCAATACGTCCACTGCAACCTCAGGTCACTCTCAAATGCCAGAGAAGCCAGCTTCCTGAGGTTGGGGTTGTTCTCCTGTAACCCAAACCCAACTTGTAGCTCTCAATACTCCTGTTCTGATGAGCAGTGAGTGGGCCTGCCTGCAATCCTGCTGAAATATTCAACTGCCCCCTTTGGCTCCATAATGCCCTTTCCTCTACTCATGAGACATCTGTAGTCTATCAGGCCTCTGTGAGTGTTGTGTAAAATGATGGACACCATAGAGTGTTTCTCCTGGTAGTACTTGAGCTCTGAAAATAATAGCATCCCGTAAAAAGATGTAAAACACCCAGTCTAGGCGTGTGTTTGCAGGAAGAGCATCAATATACCAATTTATTTGCTCCAAAGTACATGCATATAATAGTGTAAGCTGCCTCCAGATAATTAGTTTTTGTTTTTGTTTTTCAGTTTACAGTACCTTGACCTAAAGAGCATTATTGGCCATGGATATAAGTTACTTAGGAAAATTAGCACACATTTCCCCTACCTATACATCGCCTATTAAAAAACACTTTAAAAAGTAGCTGAGCTTATTCTAGCTTCCACCTAGGACGTAGAAAGCTAAAGAGAGCATCACTTCCATATTAAAACAAGAATAATCTGGACAATGTATAAAATCATAACTGTTCTTGAACTCATCAGAGAGCTATGGTGAAGTAAACCAGCAAAAAGCCTTAGGGAAGACTGGTGCCTTCAAGGGAAGACAGAATGTGAGCCTTCCTGGGCCAGAACACAGGAGGGAAGTGAGTTCACCACACAAGCCAGTAAGATTTCAGTTAAAATTTTATTTTATAAAGGGTGAGTGTAGGCTACTGTGAGTATGGAATTCTTGGAACCACAGACAAAAGCAGTGTTCACACCTACCCTTGGGATTTTCTCCACAGACTTCTAATGTCCTCACATGAACATTTGGGGCCAGGGTGGAAAGCCTGAGAAAGCCTCCATAGTGCAGATCTAAGGAAAGCAGCAACAGGCACTGAGGAAATGTAGAGAGCAAATGTTGGTACACTGAGGATAACCAAAACTCAAACCTAGTCTGACCACTGACTGAATGGACTCCTACACCCCCACACACAACACTGTAGGACAAACATAAGAAGAGATGTGCCAATTTCAAGGCATAATACTATCTTTCTCAGACTCTATCATTTTACACAGAATGTTTGGGTTTCTGACAAAATTAAAAGTGAGAGAAAAAGCAAGAAAAAAACACTGTCACCAGATGTCTTAGTCATCTAGTGCTGCTATAACAGAAATACAACAAACAGATGCCTTTAAAGAAGTTTATTTCTTTACAGTAGAGTAGTCTAAAAGTCCAAATTCAGGGCATCAGCACCAAGGGAAGGCTTTCTTTCTCTGTCGGCCTTCTCTTCAATCTTCCCCCAGACTAAGAGCTTCTCCACTCAAGGACCCTAGGTCCAAAGGATGTGCTCTGATCCTGGCACTGCTTTCTTGGTGGTATGAGATCCCCAACTGTCTGCTTGCTTCCTTTTCTTTGTGTCTTGTAAGATAAAAGGTGGTGCAGGCCACACCCCAGGGAAACTCCCTTTACATTGAATCAGGGATGTGACCTTAGAAAGGGTGTTACATCCCACCCTAATCCTCTTTAACATAAAATTACAATCACTAAATGGAGGACAACCATGCAATACTGGGAATCATGACCCAACCAAATTGATACACACATTTTGGAGGGGGACATAATTCAATCCATGACACCAGACAAAGTAATTAATGGAACGAGGGTCAGTCATGGTATGGATACAGGGACTATCACAAGGGATCTTAAAATGGCTCTCATGAATAAGTGAAATGATCCACTAGAAAAGGTGGATAACCTGCATAAATCCATGAGGTGTTTCAGCAGAGAGTTGAAAACTATACAAAAGAGTCAAATGGAAATATAAGACATGAAGAAGACAGTCACAGTGTTGAAGAATGTCTGCAACAGGCTTATGAGAAGACTCAACAGAACCAAGGAACCCATCACTGAGCATGATGAGTCAGTGGAAGTTAGCAAAACTAGAGCACAAAGAGAAAAATAATGAAAAAAAAAAAAAAACAGAAGAGAATGCACACGGTTGTGGGAAAACATTAAATCTAACATACACGTACTTGGAAAATCCCAAGAAGGAAACTAAGACAGCTGGGGAAGAAGAAATTTGAGGAAATGGCAGATGAGAAATATAATGAAAGAAATTAAAGTACTTATTCAAAGAGCTCAACCAAAAAGAGTAACTGAAAACAAACAGAATCCTATCATATTTACACACATCGTATTCATACTGCCAAAAGTCAAACATGAAGTGAAAATCTTAAAGGCAGCCTGAGGAAAAAAAAGACACATCACACACAGAATAACAAACATCCAAAGGAAAACTGACTTCCTGTCAGAATCTCTCCTAGACAGAAGACAATAGCGTGGCATCTTTAGAGAACTGACAGGAAAAAAAAAAAGCCGTCAATCAACAATTTTATATGCAGAGTAGATTTCTTCCAGATATGAAGGGAAAACAAAGACTTTTTCATACTAACAAAAACTGAGCTAATTCGTTGCCAGCAGACCCCCACCACAATGAATGTCAGTGGAAGTTCTTCAGGCAGAAAGAACATGATTCCAAACAGGACACTAGATTTAAAACAGGAAAATGGAAGATTAACGTATAATTCCTTTTTAAAAAATTTTAACACACTACAAGATGGTTGACTTTCTAAATCAAAAATAATAACAATGTATTTGATATTTACAGCTTATGTGGAAGTAAAATTGCTTATAAAAATATCGGGAAGAAAACAGAAGGAAGCAAATGATAGTATACCATCTGAAGATTCCTTAGATATTCACTAAATGTATTAAACTTTTTGAGATAAAAAATCACCAAAGAAAACCTGTTGCTGTGGAGTTGATTCTGACTCATAGCGACCCTGTAAAACAGAGTAGAATAGCCCCATAGGGTTTCCAAGGAGTGGCTGGTGGATTTGAACTGCTGACCTTTTGGTTAGCAACTGAACTCTTAACCACTGTGCCACCAGGGCTCCCTTTTTAAGAGAGACTGGAGTTAATTAAAAATGTATATTGTAAACTCTACAGCAACCACCAAAATTTTATTTTACAATGACTAAAACTAAACTAGTAGTGATAAAATGCAATCATAAAAAATACACAATTGACTCAAATTCATGTGAGAAAAGAGGAAAAAGTGAACAAAAACATATGGAACAAATAGGAAAAACTAGCAATATGATGGATTTTAATCCAATCACATCAATAATTACATTATATGTAAGTGGTCTATCTAAGCAGAGCTACTTAAGCAAGACAAGGAACATATTTTAACTATAAAGATGTAGGTATGTTAAGAGTAAAAGGATGAAAAAGATACACCATAAATATACTCATCAAAAGAAAGTAAGTGTAGCTATATTAATATCAAAGACAATTAACAGAGATAAAAATTATTGACTAATGATAAGTCAATTCACAAAGAAGACATAACTATCCTAAATATACATGCCCTGTAAACAGGAAATGAGGGAACACTTTCCAACTCATTTGATAGGACCAGCATTACTCTGATACCAAAATCAGACAAAAAACATTACAAGAAAAGAAAACTATAAACCACTATGCTGTGAATATAGTACAAAAGTTCTTAACAAAGCATTAGCAAACAGAATCAAAGAATATTAAAAATGATGACACATCATAATCAAGTGAAGTTTAGTCCAGGAGTGTGAGGCTGGTTCATTATTCAAAAGTTAACCAATGTACTTCACAATATCAACAGTCTAAAGAGGTAAAACAATGTGATTCAACAAAAGCAAAAACAAACCTATTCAAAAAACTCAACATACATCCATGATAAAAACTCTCAGCAAACTAGGAAAAAGAGGATAAGGTATTCTACTTGAAAAATGGCAACAAAGGAAACCTACCACTAAAATAATTCCCACTAGTGAGAGCTTGTTTTCCTTCTAAGATCAGGAACAAGGCACAGATGTCTAGTCTCACCATTCCAGGAATGCCAACCTGGAAAAAGATGGAGCATCTCTCTGAAATCTGTTTTTAAATGACATGGCCTGGCTTTACTTTTCTCTCTCCCCAAGGTCACTACCTTAGTTCAGACCATGTAACATACAATCAGTATTACTGGAAAGGCCTGTAGCTGGCCTCCCTGTCTCAAATCTTTTTTTCCTCCTATTCAATTGCCAAAGTGATATTTCAAAAATTAAAATTGTAGCAGCGGAGCCAACATGGCACTACAGACAGAAGCACCTTGCAGCCCTTCTGCAGCAAAGGCCTGAAAAACTAAGTAAACAGAGGCAAATGTCAATCCTAGAAGCCTCATCAACAAATGAAAAGTTAAAGAACTCAGCAAAGCACTGAATGGAATAAGAAACTGACAAAGAAGAGCGAGTGAAAAGAGACACATGCGCAGGTCCCCTATCAGCTAACTCAGCACGGATTCACCATCTTGGACTTCTTTCAGAGATCAGCAGACAAGGAGTACAGGAAAGCAGCTTCATGGAACTCCCGGCAGGCGACAGAACACACGGTAACCAGCAACATACACTTTTCCACCCCCCTTCCTTCTCCTCTCTGCTGCTTGGCCTCCGCCACTTCCTAGCTAGCTGCAGTCACTCAGCCAGCTGGGAAGAGCAGTGTCCTTGCTGCTTGAATTTACCTGCCCACATCAGAGACTGGTGTACAGGGAGTATGGGAGAGCAGCTTCATGGAGCTCCAAACAGGATACAGAGCATCCAGTAATGAGCAATATACACTTTCCCACCTTCCACCTTTCTTCCCCCCTACTGAGCCTCTACCACTTCCCACCGGCTGCAGTCTGTTGGCCAGGAGGCACCAGCTCCGGCCTTGTGCCACCTGGATTTACCCTGCCTACAATGGCTGGCTCCATCAGTGCCATTTGTTTGTTGCTGATGTTGCTTTTTTCTGCTTCTTTTGGTTTCTTCCCTGCCTCTCATCACCTCCCCCTCCTTTCTCTCAAACACCTGGCTCCCTGTGCTAGCTTTGTTTCTTCTTGAAAGGCCATGAAGCATTGCTCTGCTGGGGAAATGATTCCCCAGACCACACCGCCATGCTGGTGGAATACCCAGAGCCTTTTTTTGTTTTGTTTTGTTTTCCTCTTTGTGGATTGCGAGCCCCTTCTAGCCAGGCTGTACTGTGCTGCATGTTAGCCACTTCCCCTGTCTTTGCCATTGCACTGGTGGGATCCTTGGGAGCTTTTCTTTTCTTTCTAATTTTTATATACTTTTTTCTTTTTCCTCTTTCCTTTTATTTTTCTTTTTGTTTTTCTCCATTTCTTGGTTTCTCATCTCTCCATCCCAATGGCAAGCTCCCTTAGCAGTCTTTTTTGTTTGTCTGTGTCTTTTTGCCTGTTTGCTTTTGCCTCCTGTCTCTCTCTTCTCTCTCTTTTCTTTCCCATACCCCTATTAGCTCCACACATCAAAACCTCTCACTTCCTTCCTGCCTACCTGCACCATGCACTGAACATCACACCCCCAAGTATCACAAGTATGGCCTACCGGAACCTGCCCTGCACTGATTCCTGGCCCACCCTCTTGGCCCTACTATAGGTCACAAACAACCCATCCCAGCCCCTCATCTTCAGCTGGACCTGCCCTGCCACACCATAGCTGAGCGACTAGCGCTACCCATTGGACAAGGAGGTGAAAAGTATCTTGGCCACAGAAGAACAAACAACAAAGCATGCAAAACCACATGCTCAGACATAACCAAATAAAACAAAAAAGCAGGATGAAACAAACAAATATACAATCAGTGAATGAAGAAAATAGCTACCGTGTGTCCCAAAGACAGCAGACAACATCAAAACACATTAAAAAAAAAAAAAAAAAAAAGGACAGGATGGTTCCAGTATGCATCCAAAATAAAACACCAGATGACTTTCCAGTAGAAGAAAAGGCATTAGAACTACCTAATAGTGAATTCAAATCTATAATATTCACAGCTATCCAAGAGTTGAAGCAAAAAGCAGACAAAAATGAGGGAAAAAAATAGTCAAATTCATGGAAAGAACAGACAAAAAAATGGAAGAATTCAGTAAAATAATACAAGAACAAAATAAATTCATAACTAGAAGTCAAACAAAAAACAACAATTAGAAATCCAAAAGATAAACAACAGGATTTCAGAAATGGACAGTTTCATAGAAGGGTTGAGGAGCAGGTTTGAAACACTGGAAGAAAGGGTGAGCAAAATTGAAGAAAAATAGTTGGATACAACTTAGTTTGAGGAAAAATCAGAAAAAAAGAACAAAGAAAAATGAAGAAGCCTTGAGAATTATATAGGATACAACCAAAAAAAAAAAAAATCTGTGAATAATCAGAATTCCAGAACAGGGGGAGAAAACAGAAAACACAGAGAATCATTGAAGTATTGCTGACAAAAAAACTTCACTAATATTATGAAAGATAAAAAGCTGACCATCAAAGAAGTTCAACAAACCCAGTATAGGACAGACCCCAAAGAAAAATCACCAAGACATATCATAATCACACTCTCTAAAACCAAAGACAGAGAAAAAATCCTGAGAGCAGCTTGAAAAAAATGAAAAGTCACATACACAGGGGAAACAATAAAACTAAGCTCTGAATATTTGGCAAAAACTGTGCAGGCAAGAAGCCAATGGGATAACATATCTAAAACCTTGAAAGAGAAAAATTGCCAACGAAGAATAATATATCCTGCAAAACTCTCATTCAAATATGTTGGTGAAATTAGAATATTTTCAGATAAACAGAAACTAAGGGAATACGTAAAAACCAAATCAAACTTAGAAGAATTATTAAAGGGGGTCCTTCAGTCTGAGAACAAACATCATCATAGACCACAGCTTGAATCTAGGACACAAGATCATACCAGCCAGATACCAACCTAGGAAATGAACTTTCAAGGACTATCCAAAACCAAAAGAATTACAACAGGGAACCAGAGAGGTTAATCTGTGAATGACAACAACATCAGAACAATAAAAGAGGGAATAAATGGTAAACGTACAGAACTTTCTATTGGAGAGGAAGGCAAGGTAATATCAAGTGATAATAAAAAAAAAATAGACTGGTTCAAATGTAGGAAGAGAAGGGTAAATTTCAAGATAACCACAAAGAGAGTTAACAAACCTACTCATCAAAATAAAGAAGAAAAACATAAAGTCTCAGTAAACACAAAATCTACAAAAACAAAAGAAATGGAAAAAAAATCCACAAACAAAAGGAATTTAGCACCAGAGAGTAAGAGGAACAAAGAAAACATCAGCACCACAAATAAAGCACTACAAAATGACAGCAATAAACTCACACCTATCAATAATTACACTGAAGGTAAATGACCTACATGCACCCATAAGGAGATACAGAGTGACAGAAGTGATAAAAATAAAAAACAGGGTCTATCAATATATTGTCTACAAGAGACACACCTCAGAAACAAAGGCGAACGTTATTAAAAATCAAAGGTTGGAAAAAATATATCAAGCAAACAGCTACCCAAAAAGAGCAGGTGTGGAAATACTAATCTCAGATAAAATAGACTTTAAAACAAAATCCACAGTAAAAGACAAAGAAGGGCATTATATAATGATTAAAGGGACAACCCATCATGAAGATATAACCATAATCAACACCTATGCACCAATGACAGGGCTCCAAAATACATAAAACAAATTCTAACAGCACTGAAAAGAGAAATTGACAGTTCAACAATAATAGTAGGAGACATCAACACACCATTCTTGGTAAAGGACAGAACATCTAGAAGGAAACTCAACAAAGATACAGAAAATCTAAAGGCCACAATCAGCCAACTTGACTTCATTTAGATATACAGAACAATCTACCCAACAGCTGCAAAGTACATATTATTTTCTAGTGCATATGGAACATTCTCCAGAATAGACCACATCTTAGGCCACAGAGCAACCCTCAACAAAATCCAAAACATTGAGATAATACAAGGTATCT
Organism: Elephas maximus indicus; assembly: GCF_024166365.1. Taxonomy (NCBI): domain Eukaryota; kingdom Metazoa; phylum Chordata; class Mammalia; order Proboscidea; family Elephantidae; genus Elephas; species Elephas maximus. Next base: position 6,053,929 of record NC_064826.1, read on the forward strand.
TCTCTGACCACAATGCCATCAAAGTAGAAATTAACAGCAGGAAGAGTAAGGAAAAAAAAAAATCAATTACATGGAAACTGAATAACACCCTGCTTAACAATCACTGGGTAATAAAAGAAATCAGAGATAGAATCAAAAAATTCCTAGAATCAAATGAATGAAAACATATCACACCAAAACCTTTGGGACACGGCAAAGGCAATCCTCAGAGATCAATTTATAGCAACAGATGCACCCATCAAAAAAGAAGAAAGGGACAAAATCAAAGCATTAGCTATACAAATCGAACAAATAAAAGAGAACAGCAAAAAAAAAAAAAAGCCCACAGCCACAAGAAGGAAGGAAATAATAAAGATCAGAGCAGAAATAAGTGAAATAGAGACTAGAAAAACAATAGAAAGAATCAACAAAACCAAAAGTTGACTCTTTGAAAGAATTGACAAACTACTTGCCAAACTGACAAAGGAAAACAGAAGAGGACACAAACAACCCAGATAAGAAATGAAATGGGGATATTACAAAGGACCCAAATGAAATAAAAAGGATCATAACAGAGTATTATGAAAAATTATACTCCAACAAATTTGAAAACCCAGAGGAAATGGACAAATTTCTAGAAACACACTACCTACGTAAACTAACACAAAGTGATGCTGAAAGTCTGAATACATCCATAACAAGAGAAGAAATTGAAAAGGTAATAAAAACTCCCAACAAAAAAAAAACCCTGGCTCAGATGGCTTCACTGGAGAATTCTACCAAATACTCAGAGAAGAGCTTACACCAGTGCTACTCAAATTATTTCAGAACATAGAAAAGGAAGCGATACTTTTGAAATCATTCTATGAAGCCAGCATAACCCTGATACCAAAACCAAGTAAAGACACTACAAAAAAAGAAAATTACAGACCGAAATCTATCATGAACATAGACACAAAAATTTTCAACAAAATTCTAGCCAGTAGAATTCAACATCATATCAAAGAAATAATACACCACAACCAGGTACGCAAGGATGGTTCATCATTAGAAAACCAACCAACGTAATCCACCACATTAATAAAAAGAAAGAAAAGAATCACATGATCATCTCAATCAATGCAGAAGAGGCACTGGACAAAGTTTAACACCCATTCCTGATAAAAACTCTCAATAAAGTAGGTATAGAAAGGGAAATTTCTCAACATAATGAAGGGTACCTATGCACGATCATTCTTAATGGAGGGAGGCTGAAATATTCCCCTTGAGAACCGGAACAAGACACTCCTATCTAACACTGTGCTGGAAGTCCTAGCTAGAGCAATAAGGCAAGAAAAAAAATAAAGGGCATCCAAATTGGTGATGAAGAAGTTAAACTGTCCGTATTTGTGGATGATGTGATATTATACCTAGAAAGCCCAAAAGACTCCACGAGAAAACTACTGGAACTAATAGAAAGACTCAGCAGAATAGCAGGATACAAGATAAACATACAAAAATCAGTTGGAATCCTATACACCAATAAAGACAATGATGAAAAGGAAATCAGGAAAACAATTTCATTTATAATAACCCATAATAAAAAATAAAAAAAAATAAATTTTTTTTTTTTTTTTATTATGGGAGCTCCTAAAAAATAAAATACATAGGAATAAATCTAACCAGGAATTTTAAAGACCTATACAAAGAAAACTACAAAACACTACTACAAGAAACCAAAAGAGATCTACATAAATGGAAAAACATACCACATTCATGGATAGGTAGACTCAACATTGTGAAAATGACAATTCTACCCAAAGCGATTTACAAATACAATGCAATCCCCAACCAAATACCAACATCATTCTTTAAAGAGATGGAAAAGCAAATCATTAACTTTATATGGAAAGGGAAGAAGCTCTGGATAGGTAAAACACTATTGAAGAAGAATAAAGTTGGAGGACTTGCACTACCTGACCTCAGAACCTACTATACAACTGTGGTAGTCAAAACAGCCTGGTACTGGTACAATGACAGATATATTGATCAATGGAACAGAATTGAGAACCCAGATATAAATCCATCCACCTACAGTTACCTGATCTTTGACAAGGGCACAAAGTCCATCAAATGGGGAAAAGACAGTCTTTTTAACAAATGGTGCTGGCAAAACTGGAAGTCCATATGCAAAAAAATGAAACAGGGCCCAAACCTCACACCATACACAAAAACTAATTCAAAATGGATCCAAGACCTAAATATAAAGCCAAAAAGTATAAAGTTCATAGAAGAAAAAATAAGATCAATGCTAGAGGCCCTAATACACGGCATTAGGATACAAGCCATAACCAACAGCACACAAACTCCAGAAGATAAGCTAGATAACTGGCATCTTCTAAAAATTAAATGCTTATGTTCATCAAAAGACTTCACCAAATGAGTAAAAAGAGAACCTATAGACTGGGGGAAAAAGAAAATGACTATTGCATATCAGACAAAGTTCTAATCTCTAAAGCCTACAGGAAAATTCAACCCCTCCACAATGAAAAGACAAATTATCCAATTAAAAAATAGGCAAAGGAAATGAACAGACATTTCACCAAAGAAGACATTAAAGTGGCCAACAGGCACATGAGGAAATACTTGCAATCAATAGCCATTAGAGAAATGCAAATCAAAACCACAAAGACACCACCTCACCTTAGCATTGCTGGCATGAATCAAAAAAAAAAAAAAAAGGGAAAAAGCAAACGTTGGAGAGGCTGAGGGAATGCAAAATGATACAACCATTTTGGAAAACAATATGGAGCTTCCTTAGAAAGCTAGGTATAGAAATACCATATGATCCAGCAATCCCACTCCTAGGAATATATCCTACAGAAATAAAAGTCATCACATAAATAGACATATGAACACCCATATTCATTGCAGCATTGTTCACAATAGCAAAAAATGGAAACATCCTAGATACCTATCAACAGAGGAATGGATAAAAAAACTATGGTACATACACACAACGGAGTGCCACCCAATGATAAAGAACAATGATGAATCTGCAAAGCACCTCATAACATGGATCAATCAGGAGGGCATTATGCTGAGGGAAATAAGTCAATCACAAAAGGATACATATTACATGAGACCACTACTGTAAAAAATCATGAAAAGTTTTACACATAAAAAGAAACAATCCCTAGGAGGGAGGGGAGGGGTGGGGATGGAAAAACACTACATAGATAATAATAGATAAGTGGTAACTTTGGTGACAGGTTAAATAGTACAAAATACTGGGGAAGCCAGCACAACTTGTACAAGGCAAGGTCATGGAAGCTCCATAGATACATCCAAACTTCCTGAGGAACCGAATTACTGGGCTGAGGACTGTGAGGACCATGGTCTCAGGGAACATCCAGCCTAACTGGTATAACATAGTTTATAAAGAAAATGCTCTACATTCTACTTTGGTGAGTACAGTCTGGGGTCTTAAAACCCTGTGAGTGGCCATCTAAGATATTCCTCTGGTCTCACCTCTTCAGGAGCAAGGAAGAAAGAAGAAAACTAAACATGAAAGGGAAAGATTAGTCCAAAGAACTAATGGACCACATCTACCACAGCCTCCACCAGACTGAGTCCAGGACAGCTAGATCGTGCCCGGCTACCATCACTAACCTCTCTGACGGGGATCACTATAGACGGTGCCACATAGAGCTGGAAAAAAAAGTAGAGCAAAATTCTAACTCACAAAAAAAGATCAGACTTACTGGCCTGACAGAGACTGGAGAAGCTCTAAGTGTATGGACCTCAGACACACTTTAAGTTAAGTAATGTACTCACTCCCGAGGTTCACTCTTCAGCCAAAGATTAGACAGACCCATTAAAAAAAAAAAAAAAAAAAGATGAAAGGGGCACAACAGCCCAGGGGCAAGGACTGAAATGCAGGAGAGGACAGGAAAGCTTGTAATAGGGAACCCAAAGTCAAGAAGGGAAGAGTGTTGACATGTCGTGGAGTTGTTAGCCAATGTCATAAAGCAATATGTGTGCTAAATATTTAATGATAAACTAGTTTGCTCTGTGAACCTTCACCTAAGGTACAAAAAAAAAAAAAATCCCCCCAAAAAATTAAAATTGTATAAGGTCACTTCCCTGTTTAAAAATCTTTTAATACTCCTGGTTGCACTCAGAATAAAGTTCAAATGTGACATGCCATTCAGTGCCCTCCATGGTGAGACCCCTGTCTACCAGCTGCTTCATCCTCACTACCTCCCCTCCTCTTCCCTGCATGGTGAACCCCTGCCATTCTGGCATATCCATGCTGTCTCCTACCTCTGCTTTTTTTGCAGAGGTTGCTCTTTGGCTGCAGTGTTAATCTTGGGGATAACTGGTTCTCACCTTTCAGCTCTCAACCTCAAGGTCTCTTTGTACAGGAAGTCTTCTGCCATCACTTAATGGTCTCCTATACGCCTGTAGGCTTACTCTCATGGTAGCATCTACCACACTGCATTGTAACCGCTTCATTGTAGCCCCCTGGGCTTACTCTCACTGGAACTTGGACCACCCTGCATTATAATTGTTTCTTTATCTGGCTGCCTTACTGTGAAGTCAAATTCTTAATTACCAGGACTGCCTCTTATTGGAGGTTGTGTCTGTCAAAGTATGAAAAATAAAGAGAATTCCTGTAAGGAGAGAAATGATAGAGGTTTATTGTTGGATTTGTAACAGCTGAAGCTGGGGTAACACTTGGTAAAATACTAAGTGCTCTAAAGTCCAAAAAGGGGAGAGAGATATTTATACAGTGCTCCAAAGTCTGAAAAGAGGACAGAGATTTTTATACAGAAGGGACTGGGTAACACATCAATCAGGAGGGCTGGGAGTTACGCATGAGTTACATATGAGTCACAATTAAACTTTTCATAATGTGAGTTAATCTATTTTCCATCACAGACTTTCTGCACAAGTAAACTGCACACACAAACATCTTTTGGGGGAATATTTTCGTCATTGCCCTCTTGCAACGTTCTTATCATTTGTTTAACCATAAACTATAACTTTATCATACATCAGTTACAAGCATTCTTTCTGGGAACAAAATGTTTTTATCATAGACTTAATTAAGCATGATTCACTCAAGGGAGGGTACACATCTTCTGAAAGCAGCAGAAGAAAAGGAACATAAGGCAAAGGAAGTTTGGATTCAAACCTGGGCCAGTTGCTTAGTCATTCCAGGTGCCTCAGTTTTAGTGTTCTTTCACAGTCCCATAACCACTTCTTGTCACTGACACATAGTAGAAACTTCCTTGATATTTCTTGAATTAACACCATCAGAAACTTAGTCCACTGTTATGAATTGACTTGTGTCCCCCCAAAATATGTGTAGTAAGTCATAACCCCTATACCTGTGGTTGTAATCCCATCTGGGAATTGGTCTTCTTTTTTATGTTAATGAGGCAGTATTAATGTAGGGGGGAAAAAGACCAAACCTGTTGCCATCTAGTCAATTTCAACTCATAGCGACCCTACAGTACAAAGCAGAACCACCCTGTGGGGTTTCCAAGGCGTGGCTGGTGGATTCGAACTGCTGAACTTTCGGTTAGCAGTCAAAAACGCCCAACTACTGCGTCAGCAGGGCCACATTAGTGTAGAGCGTATCTTAAATCAATGTCTTTTGAGATGTAAAAGCAAGGATTAAGCAAGAAGAGATGATGAAGAGAGATGCCAAGCCACATGAAGATAGTCAAGCAACAGTAGCTGAAAAGAGACAAGGACCTTTCTACAGAGCCAGCCGAGAGAGAACGCCTTCTCCTAAGAGCTGACACCCTGAATTTGGAATCTTAGAGTTCTAACTGTGAAAAAATAAATTTCTGTTTGTTAAAGCCACCCACTTGTAGTATTTCTGTTATAGCACCACTACTAACTAAGACAGTCTACTGTCGTCAACACTTTTTGGGATGCCTACCTAGTTCACAACATTTTGTATTATATCAGTTTTGAGGTAAACTTTGACTATCAGGTGGAGTTTGGCTTATAGGACCCTCAAGTCTATTAGAACCTTGAAATGCTGTGATAGTCTGATGGTAAGTGAATGGAAGAACTGCAAATCAACCAACTGAAAGAAGAGACAGAGGGAAGAAAGGAGGACTCTGTTTGAGACTCCTTTAAGGGAGTAAGAAGATGGGCTATTATTATATCCTTTCTCCTCCTTTCTCTTATCTATCACTTGTTCCATCATTTGTCCCATTCTTTTACCTTATTCGGGTTTTCATCAGAAATAAGGTCCACTTCCAACCCAGACCATCTCAATAAGGCACTGTGTGTGTGTATATTTGGGAATGGGGAAGGGGAACTAGAAGGAAGTAAAAAAGGAGGATACTAGAAGATGCTAGAAAGTTCTTCATATGTAGACTTGAGGGTAATATCTGCACAACTGACTGATCCATCCTGATTACCAAAACTTTACATTAAAGCTGTATTACCTTCCACTGGATTTGCCCAAGGAATCTATCTTTTCACAGATTAAATATGTCTTCAGTGTTTTTAAGGCACCCTGCTAGTGCAGTGATTAAAGTGCCTGGCTGCTAACTGAAAGGTCAGTGGTTTGAACCCACCAGTGCTCCATAGGAGAAATGTGGCAGCCTGCTTCCTCAAGGATTTATAGCCTTGGAATCCTTATGGGGCAGGTCTACTCTGTTCTTACAGAGTTGCTATGAGTCAGAATTGACTTGATGGTAATGGGTTTAATTTTCTTGGTTTTTGACATTTTTACATTTATCTCGTATCTTAAGTGTTTGTTTCTTTCTAAAGTTTGAGAGAGAAATCACTTATTTTCTAGAGATTGGACAGTTTTAACATTCTAGATGGTATCCTTCAAACCTACAATAAATTTTTTCTTTAGCAGTGCTAAAATTTCATCTTTTTTTTTTTTTTTTTTACCAGCAAAGCCACTGTGTACAAAAAACACTTGATTGTGTCATTACCAGGGTAAACCAAGACCTGTAGTTGATGTTCCCCACTGAATTAACTCTACCACTCAGACAATGACTTCATGTCCATATGTAGTAGGTCCAGCACAAAAACACTTTAATCAGCATCGGTCACAACACTCTTCTCCTATTACCTCAGAATAGTGACTCACGGAATAACTGACTGTGACTACATATGTCATCATTATTTTTAGTGAGTATTCAAATGTGAAAATGCATTTTGTTCCCAATGGAAACACAGTATTTTGTTTTTTCAAACTGTGGATGAATACAAACTAGTGGTCCAAGGAAAGATCCATGAATAGGTCCAAGATTGCAACTAACATTACAAATCAAAACAATAAAATAATTTCGTTTGTTTTAATACTTCAGTAATCAAGGGAGAGTCTAATACAGAAGTGCTTAACTTTACAGAACATGATTGTCTGACATAAAAAATATCCTCCGCCTGACATCACCAGAACATGGTATATCATCTCCTTCATGGTTTCCAGGGTGATGCACTCTATACCTGTCTTATCTGACTTGGGCGGGGAACACGGAGGCAAAGCTCTTTTCTCTGTGTGATGCTCATGATTTGTCAAGTTGCCAGTTTTTATGGTAACCCAGAGATTTGTCCTAAGAGCTTCTGCCAAGCCCCCTTCACATCCTTACTCCTCAGACTATAAATCATGGGGTTCAGCATGGGTGTTAAAATGGCGTAGAAGAGCGAAATCATCTTCTCCTGGAGAGCTGAGGGGCTAGAGTGAGGCTGAATGTAAGTGAAAATGGCCATTCCGTAGCACAGGGCAACCACTGTGAGATGAGAAGCACATGTGTGGAAGGCTCTCCTCCTTCCCTCTGTGGATTGGATCTTTAGGATTGTGGAGATAATCCAGAAGTAAGACAAGAGAACAAGACAGAATGGTGTCATCAGCAGGATGATGCTGGAAACCATGATTGCAACCTTATTGGAGGATGTGTCCATGCAAGCCAGCCTGACCACAGCTAGGATTTCACAAGATATGTGATCAATAAGCTTGTTTGAGCACATGGGAAGTTGAAAGGTGATGGCAGTATGCAAGAGAGAGTTGATGGAGCCACTGACCCAGGATGAGACCGCCAGCCTAGTGCACAGCCTTCCATGCATGATGGCTGAGTATCTCAAGGGGTCACACACAGCCACATAGCGGTCATATGCCATCACTGCCAGTAGAATAAACTCAATCCCGCCCAAGGTCAGGGAGAAAAATAGCTGGACTGCACAGCTCAGGTAGGTGATTACTTTATGTTCCGTAAGAAAATGCACCAATAGCTGCGGGACTATGCTCGTGGCATAAGAGACATCCACAAGGGAGAGGTTGGTGAGGAAGAAATACATGGGTGTGTGGAGTCGGCTGTCCAGTTTTATCAGAAGAACAATGAGAAAGTTACCCAGCACTGTCACCAGGTACATGACCAAGAACAGGACAAAGAGTGACACCTGAGTGCCCCAGTCACTGGACAGGCCGAGGAGAATAAATTCACTCACCCACGTCTGGTTATTTGTTCCCATTGAAAAAATGTGAGGATAATTCATCTGCAGAGAGAGTGAGAAATGACAGAAGCTGTGAATCAGAGAACTATCAGAAAGCATGTTATGTATGCCCAGCCAGTTTTTGCCCAGCGGTTCAGATTTTCATGAGGCCCAGATGATGGGCTTGATCCCACCGTGTGTTACTTCTACTCTGCACCAAGAAGACAGGCCAGTGGCTTCATAAGGACCTGGTGTGGTCATCAGGGAGGCCCATTTGAAGTCTATAGATAATGCAGTGAAATTTTTGGAGCTATGCCTCTTCCCCAACTTACCTCATACTCTAGGGCTAAGAGATAAGAGAGAATGGCATGGCAGGTGTAAATGATAAACATTAAAAAAAAATGTCATTAGAAAGTTAATGAACTCCCTTAAATATGCCAACTACTCCAAACATAAAGAAATGTGCAAATCGATTAAAAAAAAAATGGGAAGAGGCAGCTATACAGTAGAGATGATGTAGGTGTCTTGTAGAAAGAACTGGAGTCCAGGAATCTTGATTTAAATCCTGTTTTTATGATTTGTAGTATGTGTAACTTGGGTTGGAGACTTAAACTCTCATATAAGAAATGGGATTACATTACATAGTTTACAAGTACGTTTAAGCTTAAATGTAGATAACTTATGGGTAAAGTACTTTATAAATTGTACTAATAGTAATTACTGGAGTAGAACAGTATTAGTAGTAACATGACCTCTTTTCTAGAGTAGATAAAGCAGCAAATGTACCTTTCCTCATATCCCGTCCGCAAGTTCAGGCATTGAAAAAACAAAAAAAGATGTTAAGCTTTCTTTAAGGAGCCCTGGTGGCACAACATTTAAGTGCCTGGCCGCCAACAAAAGGGTTGGCTCAGTTTGAACTCACCCAGAGGCCCCAAGGGAGAAAGACCTGGCAGTCTGTTCCTGTAAAGATTAAAAAAAAAAAAAAAAAGATTACAGCCTAGAAAACCCTATGGGGCAGTTCTACTCTGTCACGTGGGGTTGCTGAGTTGGAATCAACTCAATGGCATCTAACAGCAACAAGCTTTCGTTGATTTGAAGTCTTGGAGGTGGCTTGGGTTCTGTGATGCCCCTGGGAGGCCTTTGGTTTTTTGTATTTTGGGTTCTTTATTTTTATTTATTTATTTATTTTGAGAGGGAGGTCTCTTCAGCCTTTGATCGGAGGCAGTATAAAGTTGTTATTCTTTTTCTTTTTTCTCTTTTCAGCTGGCTGCTGTTAAGATTCTACTCTTTGGATATGGGCTAAGAAGAAAGAGAATAGGAAATGGCTGTTTAATCTTTCTAGAATAAAAGAAGGAAGAAAAGGCAAATGTTGGATGTTCCTTCCTCCTTATCCAGGGCAAGAGGACATTAATTTATGTTGATGTACATTCAGCTAGAGTTTCCCTTGTTAGTCTCTCTCTCTCAAAAGTGTGTTATTAAACAGAAGTAAAATACTAATTTTGGATACTAAACAGAAAGAACTTGCTTGTTTTACAGAAATTTGTAGGACTGACCCCTTAAGGCTTCATGTCTGCCTAGCGACTACATTTCCTTTTATTGCAGTAAACAAAAATAAGGGAAAGTAGGAGATAAAAGAGGCAGGCAGGGTTCAGGGCAGAAACAGAGGTTCTAATCTCATCCCAGAACTCAGACAGAGGTCAGGATGGGGTATCTGAGCTAAAGAATGAAGACTGCCTTCTCTTCTAGTCTCATTGCTGATGACAGACCAAACAAAATAACTCTTTCCAGGAATGCCATTGCATATATGGCTCAAATAGTTACAGCTATTTCTTATACGTCTCTTTCCTAACGTCCACTTCAATATCTAATCTCCTTTTCAAGTTTCTCCTTTTCTGTTCCACCGTGCTAGCTCCACCACCACTCCTCACTTTCTAACTTTTAACCTAGATCATCCTGAGAAAACACCTACCTGCCCCAAAGCAGAAGTTCAGATTCTGAGGCATCAGAAAATGCTCCATGAAAACATCTGTTAACCTTTGTTGAATATACAGCAGGCGTACATCAGAAAGTAGAAGTGTCTTTCCAATACCTTGACAAACATCTAAGAAGGGTCATCTTTGCTAAATATAAGGACTTTAAGTGTGAATATTCCCTAGGGAAACTGACAATAAAAAAAAAAAATAGTTAAGTTAAATACATTTTTAATGCTAAATTCTCAGTGGTTTTTTTATGTTTATTGAAAACATCTGTATTTTGGAATCTTTGATGTTAGACATCACCCAACTCGTCTGTTATGATTTTCTTAAGCTCTTACCAGTTGATCCATCAAATGGGAGTCTATCCATGCCCAGCGTTGTACAGCTTTGCAGGGTGCCCGAGAGAGAAGGATGTAACTCAAGTAACAATATGATGTCTCCATATAGAGTTCCCTTGTATTCCTTTACAAGGTCCTCACCATATTTCTTCTCTGCTAGTAATGAGAAGGCCTTGAAGAATCCATGGGCAGTACTCATCAGGAAAAAGGTAGGAATCCTGACACACAGATAAAATTAAAAAACCAACACAACGTTTCTCTCTGATGTTGCCACACAGTCAGAATCTTCACTTTCAGGTCTCTCAACTTCTGATGTTTTTCTTAACACAGTTTATCAACTTTTAATATTTCCTATTTCTTCAGAATTAGCATTAGAATTTCCATTGCTACTTTATGGACCAACAGTCCAATATTTGATTTGTCTTTGCATGGAAGGAAGTATTCAGGGTTTGATACTTGGGTCCTGTTTCCATTTGCAACAGTAAGTGCCACATTCTATTATCCTACCCCAGTAAATCTATTCCACATTTAAGAACTGTCTAACAGTTTTCACTTCTATTGCCTAACAACAACAACAAATTATTCTCTACCATTTTCCCCACATTAGGAAAAGAGAAGTAGTAAATTGGGAGAATTTGGAGGTATGCACACATTGTCACATTCCTCTGTGTCTCACATTTCAAAACTACATTGTATTTCAAAATAATAATCTTTGCACAATTCAACAATGATACCAATTCAATGAGTGCATGGTTGGACAAAGTCTTAGATCAGCCTCAAAAATTCAACCCCAAACAGGGGGAAGCTCAAGGCTGAGGCCATTGCCCAAGTGTTCCACTATCCAGTACAGAGATGACACCCCACAGCCTTTGTCTCACCTGAATTTGTCTGTACATAATCTTTAATAACAGGCCATCCATCCTTAAGCACACTTGGCCTCCTTATTGGGGCTCTCAGCAATCTTAGCTGACAGAAGTGGAAATCTTAAATATGAAAGCAGAGCACAGAGGGAAGTCCTACAACCTGCTGATCTGTTTCTTTCATGAAACTATATTCCTGCTTTAATAGTAATGAAAATCACTCAGACAAAATCACTCAGATCCATACCTCCACAGAGTCAGGCTGTCATAGACAAGGCACTTTCATTTAGAAAAGGATCCCTTTGCTTCAAGGAGAAAGAGTTGGCTGACGTAGGCACTGAGAGCGTCACCATGAGCAGGGATATTTGCATCATCCGAATGTTTGGAGACAGAGCTCCAGAGCCACCTGAGTAGGTGACATCTCAAAGAAGGATTTGACATCCTGTAAGGACAATTACTTTTTCCTCTTTTGGGTCTTATTATCATCTTCTAGTCTGACTTTATTTACCTGACTCTTCTTGCATCTGAGTCCAATTATTTAGACCCAGTTTCTTCAATATGAGAGGCCCTAAAATTCACTTTCCATCATATATTTTATCATGGTGTCATTCTGTAAACATCCTCCTTCTTTATATCTCTTGTCCCTTGTAGCTAAGACTAGGATGTTCTGCGGTATAATTCCCTCAGCCTGGCAACTCATCACAGTGCAATCCCTACACCCTCTTCTAGAAGAACCAATTCTGGAACGAAAATTAGAAGACCTAAATTCTAGCCCCAATTCACTCTTGTTGTCAAACTCATTTTGAACGAACCATTTAATTGTCTTACATCTCAATCTTTCTATTACTGGGAGGGAAGTCATAATATCTTGTGTACCTAACTTGTAGGGAAATAATTAAGATAAGATACTTTAAAGCAAATGACAATTATCTTTTCTGGAAATGTAATATACTAATATTTCCACCAACTGCTTCTTCCTTGTCTCCCCAAGAATTCATCCATAGTATTTTCATTGTTTAACAAAAGATATAATCTCTTTTCTTGGCTTCTCTTGTCTCTCTCTTGCTTACTCATTCTCTCATTCCCTCTCTTTCTATCTGCCAGTACTAAACTCTGAAATTGAGAAGTCTGTTGAACAAAATTGTACTCAAGCCTTAAGCTTATGCAGAGTTATTTTAATACATTTGCTATAGTCCTTAGAGGTAAGAAGACTTCATCAGTCATGTTTCCCATTCCTAATCCAAAATTCATAATGAGTCACGAAGCCCCCAAATCCACCCTCTGTTGACACCTCCACTACGAGCTCTCAAACATTAATTGGTGCCTGTCAGAAAGAACATGTTGCTTCAATCTTGGTTTAAGTTGATTTCTGAAGAGTGCTTCCCTCTAACAAAGTGGTGGGTGATTGAGATTAGTAATCCAGGATCCTTGGTCCCCCAGACTCAGAAACCCCCTAGGACTACCTCACGTTTTGAGGAGCGCTGCAGGAAGGAAGTTCACAGGAGCCACAAGAATGAGTCAGAGCTAATCAAGTGTGCCAGCGGCTTTGCTGGCAACACAGGGCTGGCAGAGCCCCTTAGGAGTCTTACGCAAGTCTTAGTTGTTATCACCAGTCCCAACCCTCAAGGGCAGGGCCTTGGATGCTTCCCTTCTTCCCCTGGGGAAGGCTGTTTTCTCCCAGCACCTCCCCAACAACACTTCACTATAGCCTCAGGTCATTCTCAAGGTCAGAGAAGCCAGCTTCCTGAGGTTGGGGATGTTCTCCTGTAGCCCAACCCAAATTGTAGCCCTCAATGCCCCTGTTCTCATGAGCAGTGAATGAGCCTACATCCATTCCTGCTGAAGGACCCAACTGGCCCCTTTGGCTCCAGGGTACCCTTACCTGAGACATCTGCAATATATTGGGCTGCTGTGAGCATTGCACATACTGACGAACATGCTAGTGCATTTCTCATGGTAGTATTTGAGTTCCAAAAATAACAGCATCACATAGAAAGATGTAAAACACCAAATCTATAAAAAGTTGATAAAGGGAGTCTTACCAGCTACTGAAAAAAAAAAAGAAAGAAAGAAAGAAAAGGAACAAGGTCATACAAATCCTTAACACAGAAGGTGAAATCTCTACTCATTTTCAGCTTTTTTTTTTTTTAGATTCCACTTTTTTTTTTTTTAATTTTGAGATAATTGTGAATTCACATTCAGTTGTAAGAAATAATACAGAGAAGTCCCTTGTACCTTTTTCCCTGTTTACCCCAAAGGTAACATCTTGTAAAACTATAGTACCATGTCACACATAGGATATTGACATGGATGCAGCCATGATAGGCAACGTTTCCATCACCACAGGATCCCTCAGGTTGCCTCTCCTAACCACACCTACTTCTCTCTTGCCTCTATCTCTATCTGTTCTTCATTTCTGTGATTTTGGCATTTTCAGAATGATATATCAATGGAATCATATAGTAGAAAGCCATCTGGGATTGGTTTTTTTCATTCCGCATCATTCTTTAGAGATGTATCTCATTTGATGAGTGCATCAATGGTTTGCCCCTTTCTACTGTTGAGGAGTAGCCTATGGTATAGATCTACCTCTATTTGTTTAAACAATCACTTGTTGAGGCACATCTGATTTGTTTCTAGTTTTTTACTATTCTGAATAAAACTGCTGTAAGCATTTGTGTACAGGTTTTTGTGTGAGCAGAACCTTCACTTCTCTAGGAAAATAGCCCAGGAGTACAATTGGTGGATTTTGTGATAGTTGCATAATTAGTTTTTTAAGAAACAGCCAAATTGTTTTCCAAAGTGGCCGCAGCATTTTACATTCCAACCAGTAATGTATGCATTTGATCCAGTTTCTTTGCATGTTCACCATTTGGTATTGTTTCTATTTTGTTGTTGTTTTTAGCCATTCTGATACGTATGCGATATCTCATTATGGTTCGCTAAAGGTTAATGATGTTGAACATCTTTTCATGTGCTAATTTTCCATTTCTTTATCTTCTTTCGTTAAATGTCTCTTTGTGCCTTTTGTCCATGTTCTACTTAGTATGTTCGTTTTTTTATTTTTTTACTACTGGGTTTTGAGAGTCCTTTACATGTTCTAGTCCTTCATTGGATGTGTGGTTTGCAAATATTTTCTCCCAGCCTACCACTTGTATTTTCAATCTCTAGACAGAGTCTTTCACAACGTAAAAGTTCTTAATTTTGATGAAGCCAAAATTATCATCTTTTCATTTTATAAACCATACTTTTTGTATCAACTCTAAGAACACATTGCCTAACTCTAGATCCCAAAGTTTTGCTTGTGTTTTGGTTTTTAATTTTATACTGTTACATTTTGCATTTAAGTAAGCGATTCATTTTTTGTATAAAGTATGAGACTTAGGCAGAGTTGTTTTTTGGGGCGTTTTTTTGGCCTATGTATGTCCAAATGCTCCAGCACCAGTTGTTCAAAAGGCTCTTTCCTCTATTAAATTGCTTCTGTACCATTTTAAAAAAAACAGTGGGGGATATCTGTGGGATTTACTTCTGCATTATTTATTGTGTTCAGTTCATCTGTGTGTCTATCCCTTTACCAATATTACATAGTCTTGATTACTGCAGATATATAATACATCTAAAAATAAGGTAAACTGATTCCTCACATTTTATTCTTTTTCAAAATTATTTTTAGCTATTCTACTTCCTTTGCCTTTCCATGTCAATTTTAAAAAATAATCTTGTCTATGTCTACAAAAAAAATTTTTCTGGGTTTTTATCAGTTCTCTGTCAGTTTGTTGTACTGTGGGAGCTTGCGTATTGCTGTGATGCTGGGATCTATGCCACCAGTATTCAAATATCAGCAGGGCCACCCATGGCAGACAGGTTTCAGCTGAGCTTTCAGACTAACACAGACTAGCAGAATGGACCTGAAAGTCTACTGAAAATAATTAACCAGTGAAAGTGGAAAATTGTCTGATACAGTGCTGGAAGATGAGCCCCTCAGGTTGGAAGGCACTCAAAATATGACTGGGGAAGAGCTGCCTCCTCATAGTAGAGTTGACCTTAATGATATGGATGGAGTCAAGCTTTCAGGACCTTCATTTGCTGATATGGCATGACTCAAAATGAGCAGAAACAGCTGCAAATATCCATTAATAATTGGAACCTCCTAATTTTTTTTTTTAACCTTATAGGTTGAGTCCTGCCTCATTAACATAACTGCTACTAATACCATCATAGAGATAGGATTTACAACACATAGAAAAATCACATCTGGTGACAAAATGGTGGACAATCACACAATACTGGGAATCATGACTTAGACAAATTGATACACATATTTTTGGCAGACACAATTTAATTCATGACAACTGTCATATCAAAAGTCATTCAGACACATTGTTTTAAGATTAGGAATCTACCAAAATCCTTTATTTATCTGTACATGTATCAAGAAAACAGAATGACAAGCCAAGACTTTTGATTAACAAAAAGACAAGACTATTTATAGATGCTCTAATGTTACACACATTAATTTAATTTAAGTGTTCTTAACCATGGTGAATAATTTTCTGAAAGGCCTGTGGAGATTAAATGTTAAATTTCACGCAAGAAAACAATTAATCTTTGAAACTAAAATTTCCCCAACAGGCTTCTTTTACAGACAAACTTTGAGGATATTTTTATGGTTATTAAATACTGAACCAGATTTTATTCTCAAATATTTTTCAGTGTTTCACTTTACAAAGCAAGTTTCTTCTTAATGGAAATCTTAGGCTGGGTTCTCTAGAGAAGCAAAACGAGTAAAGCATATAAATATACAAGTAGAAAGATTTATATTAAGGAAAAAACTCACACAATTGTACAGGTTGGAACATCCCAAGGCCGTGGATCAGGATAGAGGCTTCTTCTGATTCATGTAGCAGCAGAGGCTGGCAAAACCAGATCAGCATGTCAGTGAGCAGGGCTCTTTCTCACATACTGTGAAGGCTGATGAATTCCAAGATTGTCAGACAAGACCACAAGGCTTCTCCTGACTCACGTAGCTGCAGGGGCTGCAAACCCAAAATCAGCAGGTCAGAGAGCAGGACTCTGGCTCACAGGCTGTGAAAATCTGAAGCCCAAGATTGGCAGGTAAGCTGCTAGCTCAAGGTCCAAGAACTGCATGTCAGATGAACAGAAGGTGGCTGCAGGTTCCAGAGCAAGCCAAAAACCTTGGCAAGGAGAGCTGGAAAGAAGTAGGCAGTGGAGGGTGGAGGTATGAAGGCTGAAGGGGCGCTGACCCACCACAGGCCCTGCCCCCATGGGTACCACTCATCAGATTCCATCATGGGGGTGATCACAAACAAATTTCAATAGGGAAGTGATCACAACATTATACAACTGCCAAAACACTGAGAATCATGGCCCAGCCAAGTTGACACACAACCGTAACCATCATAATGGCTTTGTTGTTTAGAATTTCATCTTATTTTGCTGTTGCATTAACAGCACTTTCCTCCCTTGTATTGGTCCAGAATGTCTTTCACAAAAAAAAAAAAAAAATGCCGTTGTGTTGATTTTGACTCATAGTGATCCTATAGGACAGAGTAGAATTGCCCCATAGGGTTTCCAAGGCTGTAAATCTTTACAGAAGTAGGCTGCCACATGGTTCTCCCACAGAGCGCCTGATAGGCTCAAACCATCAACCTTTGCATTAGGATCTGAGCACTTAACCACTGTACTAACAGGGCTTTTGTCTTTCACAAGCAGCTACTAATTAGGAACTCCTGCAGTCTCAGGCGTCCCAAGTAATTTAATTTACTGGCACTGACTGAGGAAATATCCTGAAAAGAATAAACCAAAAATAAAAACCAATTGCCACTGAAGTAGCTCTGACTCATGGCAACCCCATGTGTATCAGAGTAGAACTGTGCTCCATAGGGTTTTCAATTGTTGATTTTTCGGAAGGAAATCACCATACCTTTCTTCCGAGGCACCTCTGGGTGACATTGAACCTCTAATCTTTCAGTTAGGAGTCTAGCACTTAACCATTTATGCCACCCAAGCAGCCTCTGAAAAGGATAAGCCTATAAAAGGAAAAGGAGGAAAACAGGAATTTAACAGGCAGTGTATGAGGGACATAATTGTCTGTTTCTACATACCTAATTCTCACTCTCAACATTTTCCCCTCCTGAGAAATAAGAATTTCAATAACCCTTTTGGTGAAAGACTCAAGCTGAAGAGATGGCTGAGGGCAAAGGAATCGTGGGGTGGGAGGTGGATATAGTCACAAACACCGTGTCCCCATGACCAGCTGCAGAAAGGAGGATATAGCCTCTGCACGTATTTTCCCCCTTGGGATGCTGTGTATATTTGCCTTTCTAACTACTTTTCTTCTTCTTTCGTCTCCCTTCCGCTACCATTTAATGTAGGGTGTGCCCGTGGAGGTTCACTTTGAAGGTTACTCTGTACTTCGCAGAATATCCAGACAGGATGTTGACATTCTAGAGAAGGAATGGGCTCCATCCAGGAATTCCAGTCTTGGAGGTGAAAGCCTGAACTGATGAGTCTTACAAACTTTTGAGAAGAGAGAGAGTGTGTTCTGTGTGAGCTGTGTCATATGAGTGTTCCAAGAGGGGAGGCTTGTTAAAATGAGAAGAAGGAAATACGTTGATTTGGGGTAGCCAAAGTTGTAGACAGTAAACGATGTCTGTCATGATTATTTTTCCACCAAGCATCTGAATCTTCTCCGGGTGGGGTCTTCTCTCTTAGTGGAGGCTAACGTGTTCTCACACTCCCTTGCAGCAGAGTGCTAACTTGTGACCCAGGCTGTGTCACTTAGGGGCTTTGCTGTCAGAATTTGGAGCAAGCACTAGCGGTGCAGAGATGGAGAAACTGCCCAGAATGGAAGGTGGTGAGACTGGCACTAGCGACAGCAACGAGCCCAGTTTCCAGAATCAGGGGCAATACAGTTCTAGCAACCTCTGGTACTCCATGGTGTCGGCAGTGCAGGCTGCTCTTTGTGGTAGCAGTTCTGCACAATAATTTTTGAACATTATCTTGACTCTGTGAACTCCATGCCTGGGTCTAAGAGACTGTGTGAGCTATTCAGTTGTTGTGACTAGCTGCTGTCAAGTGGCCCCAACTCATGGCGACCATTCACAATGAAACAAAGCACTGCCCAGTCCCCCACCATACCCATGATCCATGTGGATCAGACCATTGTGCTCCCTTGGGTTTTCTTTGGCTGACTTTTGGAAGTAGATTCCAGGCCTCTCTTCTCAGTCTGTCTTACTCTAGAAGATCCCCTGAAACCTGTTCAGCATCACAGTAACACAAATTTCTACTGACAGATAAGTGGTAGCTACACATGAGGCGCATTGGCCCGGAATCAAACCCAAGTCCTCCCCATGGAAGACAAGAATTCTGCCACTGAATCACCACTGCCATGAGCTATTCAGTAACCCTTAATAAATGTGTTTTCTGCTTAAATTAGTCAAAGTTTGCTTCTATTGCTCACAGAGTGAACACAGGCAATGACATATGGAAACTTGGTAAATAACAGGAAGGGTAAAACAAGTGATTTTTTTTTTCTTCTTTCCACTTTTCTGTTTAACTGTCATAATAAAAGAAGGAAAATTAGGTTTTCTTTTTAGTTTGTTCATCTGATTTTTCTGTTAAAAGCTTGGCCCAGGCAGTAGCCACAGGGAAAAGACCCTCAAAGAATGATTGCGAAGATTAATCTCCGAAGCTTTAAGACATCAATCTCACTCACTCCCCTACTGCTTTCTGATTTGTACCAGGCGGTAGCTTTGTCCTGTAAAGGGTGACTCATTGCAGATAATCAGGATGAAGACTTCAAGGCTGCCTGTTACTGATCGCCTCTCGGACAGTTTTCAAAGCTGCCTGCCGGCTAGCCTTCTGTCCCTGCCAGAGTCAATTTTCCCAGCTTAAGCATTTGGAGCTAATTAAAAGGACATTTGATTTGCTTTTCTAGCTACCTGTATTTGCTGAGGAAATTCTTAGTATTTCCTTCTCTCCAAATCCCTTCAATCTCTTTGCCCTACCCTCCTGAAACCCAGAGGAAAGTTCTTAGGTTGGTCATGACATGCCATTCCTAAAAACACGAAAACACCCATGAATGGTTCTTTCCAGTCCTAAAGGCCTTTGGGTTTTCTTTCTACTTCTTTTCCAGAGAAGTGACAGGCAACATCTTTCCTTTTGTCATACATATGTTTCTGACTACATTGATCTGGTGGAAGTTCCCTGATATTTAAGAGCAATACTTTTCAAAAGCCTCTAGAATTAGTAGCCAATGACTTTTGAAAACTGTAATAGTATTTCTGTGAGCTATCTACCTAAAAGTTTGGATCCTTCCAATAATAAAACACTTTAACACAATATTTAAACACTATTTTACAATTGTTATTGTTGTTATTGTTAGCTGCCATAGAGTTGGCCCCCAACTCACAGTGATCCATGCACAATGGGATTGGATGGTCACAATCCACAGGATCTCATTGGCTGATCTTTTTTTTTTTTTTTTTTTGGATGTAGATTTCCAGGCCTTTTTTGCTAATCCATCTTAGCCTGGAAGCTCCATTCAAACCTGTTCAACATCATAGTAACATGCAAGCCTCCACTGCCAGATGAGTTGTGGCTGTGTATAAGATACACTGGCAAAGAATCAGACCCGGGTCTCCCACATGAAAGGCAAGAATTCTACCACTGAGCCATTACTGTCCTCTAGTAGAGACATGGAAGCTATAAAAAAGAACCAAATCTAAGTTCTAGGGATGGAAACTACAATTACTGATAGAAAAACATGACTGAATGGGATTAATGGCAGATTACATATTGCAGGAGAAAAGATTATTGAACTTGACGTAACAATAGAATCTATCCAAAATGAAACACATAGAGAAAAAGTCTCCAAAAAAATTAACAAAGCATCTATGAAATGTGAGACAATACTAAACAGCTTGGTGAACATGTAATTGGAGAAATATTTGGAGTAATAATAGCAAAAAAATTTTCAAAATTTGATGGAAACTATAAATCCACAGATCTAGGAAGCTTGAGGAACCCCAAGTACAAGAAGCATGAAGAAAACTACACCAAGATATTTCTTAACTAAATTGCTCAAAACCAATGACAAAGAGAAAACCTTAAAAGCAGTCAGAGAAAAAATATACATTACATAGAAAGGAACAAAATAAGGATTACAGCTGATAGATTTACCGTCAGAAACAATGTAAGCTAGAAGATTGTGAAGCAATATCTTTTAAGTTGGGCATGGGCAGAAGGGAAGAATTACAAAGACATGAGGAAGCTTTTGAGGGTAATAGATTTGTTCATGATCTCAATTGTGGTAATGGTTTACTTTGGTACACACCAATGTCAAAACATATCAAATTGTACACCTCAAATACATGTAATTAATTTTGTAGATCAGTTATACCTTAATAAATCTGTTAAAAAGTGTTATTGTTGTCAGGTGCCGTCGGGTCCGTTCCGACCCATAGTGACTCTATGTACAACAAATAGAAACACTGCTTGGTCCTGCCCCATCCTCACAATCGTTGTTATGCTTGAGCCCATTGTTGCAGCCACTGTGTCAATCCATCTCATTAAAAAATAAATGTATGAAAATCGAGTTTGGTTTCATCAATAATTAAAGTAATAGAAATTAAAATAACAATGAAATTTCTGCTTATGTTTCATCTGCTCGAATATATGATTTTGATCTTAATGATTAAGTCTTTCTGTTATTGTTGTTAGGTGCCAACCAGTTGGTTCCGACTCACAGCAACGCTATGTACAACGGAAGGAAACACTGCCCTGTCCTGCGCCACCCTCACAATCATTGTTATGCTTGAGTCTATTGGTGCATTGTCCATGCATCTGTCAGTTTGTCATACTGTGGGGGCTTGCGTGTTGCTGTGATGCTGAAAGTTACGCTACCAGTATTCAAATACCAGCAAGGTCAACCATGGTAGACAGGTTTCAGCTGAGCTTTCAGACTAAGACAGACTAGCAAGAAGGACCCAGTGGTCTACTTCTGAAAAGAATTAGCCGGTGAAAACCTTATGAATAGCAGTGGAACATTGTCTTATATAGTGGTGGAAGACGAGCCTCTCATGTTGGAAGGCACTCAAAATACGACTGGGGAAGTGCTGCCTCCTCAAAGTAGAGTCAACCTTAATGGCATGGGTGGAGTCAAGCTTTCTGGACCTTCATTTGCTGATGTGGCATGACTCAAAATGAGAAGACACAGCTGCAAATATCCATTAACGATTGGAGCCTGGAATGTATGAAGTATGAATCTAGGAAAATTGGAAATCTTCAAAAATGTAATAGAACGCATTAGGCATTAGTAGGCTGAAATGGACTGGTATTGGTCATTTTGAATCAGGCAATCATATGGTCTACTCTGCTGGGAATGACAACTTGAAGACACATGTTCATCGTAAAAAAGGACATTTCGAGATCTATCCTCAAGTACAACGCTATCAGTGGTAGGATAATATCCATACACCTACAAGGAAGGCCAGTTAATTATTATTCTAATTATTATATAATTATTCAAATTTATGAACCAACCACTAAGGCCAAAGATGAAGAAATTGAAGATTTTTACCAAGTTCTGCAGTCTGATATTGATTGAACATGCAATCAGGATGCATTGATAATTACTGGTGATTGGAACGGGAAAGTTGGAAACAAAGAAGAAGGATTAGTAGTTAGAAAATATGGCCTTGGTGATAGAAATGATGCTGGAGACCACATGATTGAATTTTGCAAGACCAATGACTTCTTTATTGCAAATACCTTTTTTTTTACCAACATAAACGGTGACTATACACATTAAAAAAAAAAAATTTTTTAATGTGAAATGGAATACATAGGAATCAAATCGACTACATCTGTGGAAAGAGACGATGGAAAACCTCAGTATCATCAGTCAGACCATCAGTTGCTCATATGCAAGTTCAAGTTGAAGCTCAAGAAAATTAGAACAAGTCCACAAGAGCCAAAGTACGACCTTGAGTATAGCCCACCTGAATTTAGAGACCATCTCAAGAATAGATTTTACGTGCTGAACACTAATGACTGAAGACCAGACGAGTTGTGGAAGCCTTTATATTCTAGTAAAAATGGCACTCAACTCAAGAGACTTATGGTCAAATGAACAACTTGGAAGTCTCAGAACTTTTAAATATTGATCTTATTTGAACCATTAATTCCACTTCTGATAATCTAAAAGAAGAAAATAATCTCAAATATGGAAAATATTTAATCCAGAATAATTTTAATGCAGTATTATATATAATAGTAAAAAAAAAAAAAAAGCAGGGGGAACAGAAGTTAAATAGCCCATATATTAGTCAGGATAATTAACTGTACGCTATTCTGTGAAAACAACATAATGGTGGCTGGCATAACAAAAGTTTATTTCTCTCTCTGTTTTAGTTACCTGTTGTTGTTAGGTGCCGTCAAGTCAGCTCCAACTCATAGTGACCTTATGTACAACAGAACAAAACACTGCCCAGTCCTGTGCCATCCTTACAATCGTTGTTATATTTGAGCCCATTGTTGCAGCCACTGTGCCAATCCATCTCATTGAGGGTCTTGCTGTTTTTTGCTGACCCTCTGCTCTACCAAGCATGATGTCCCTCTCTAGGGAATGGTCCCTCCTGATAACATGTCCCATAGTATGTGAGACCAAGCCTCGCCATCCTTGCTTCTAAGGAGTATTTTGGCTGTACTTCTTTCAAGACAGATTTGTTCATTCTTCTGGCAGTCCATGGTATATTCAATATTCTTCATCAACACCATAAATCAAAGGCATCGATTCTTCTTCAGTCTTCCTTATTCATTGTCCAGCTCTCATGTGCATATGAGACGATTGAAAACATCGTGGCTTGGATCAGGTGCACATTAGTCCTCAAAGCAACATCCTTGCTTTTTAACACTTTAAAGAGGCCTGTTGCAGCAGGTTTGCCCAATGCAATGCGTCATTTGATTTGACTGTTGCTTCCATGAGCATTGATTATGGATCCAAGCAAAACGAAATCCTTGGCAACTTCGATCTCTTCTCCATTTACAGAATTGTTGCTTATCGATCCAGTTGTAAGCATTTTTGTTTTCTTTATGTTGAGGCGTAATCCACACTGAAGGCTGTAGTCCTTGATCTTCATCACTGGTCATCTGAAAAAAAGAAAAAAAAAATCTCTTACCCTCAAGTTGATTCCAACTCATGTCGACCCTATAGGACACAGTAGAACTGTGCCACAGGGTTTTTAAGGAGAAGCTTGTGGATTCGAACTGCCAAGCTTTTGGTTAGCTCTTAACCACACCATACCACCAGGGCTCCATTAGTCATCTAGTGCTGCTATAACAGAAACACCGCAAGTAGGTGGCTTAATGAACAGAAATGTATTTTCTCATAGTTTAGGAGGCATTCATGGCACCAGCTTAGAGGAAGGATTTCTCTCTCCGTAGGATCTGTGGTAAGATCCTTGTTTCTTCATCTTCTATCTTCCCCCATCTGTCCCCCTATCTTGCTTCTGTGCCTAATCTGATTGGTTTAAGACACACCCTACACTGATACGGCCTCATTAAAGCAACAAAAAAACCTCTATTTCCAAGTGAATTATATTCACAGGTATAGAGGTTCTTACTCCAACACATATTTTTTTTTTGGGGGGGGGCTGGGGGGAGGGCATAATTCAACCCATAACACTTCCCAGAAAGTTAGATATAGGTCAAGGTGTCCTCTTCCATTTGGGTCCCAGACTCCTGCTATCTGTGGTGTTGCTTTCTCGATATGTGGGATTTATAGCACTACGGCAGAGGATGAGACTATGATAAATTCGTGTCTTTAACTGCTTCTGACCGGGAGGTTTCCACATCCTACTCACAGTCTATTGGCCAAAACTAGTCACATTTCCCACAACTTGCACAAATGGGAGGCTTATAGTGTCGCTATGAGTTGGAATCCACTCAACCGCCGTAGGTTTGGTTCCAACTTCCTGTGAATCTATAATTATTTCAAAATAAAATATTGTAAGAATTATTGAGTGATTAAATTAATTAAGCACAGTTGCAACTATGTTAAAAAAAAAAAAAGACATTCAAAAAGAAAAAAATGATTGATAATGTTACCAGTAGCTTTCTTTGGAATTTGGAATGATGGGAGATTTATTTTTCTACCTTTCTGTTTAAATTCATAATGAAAAACAACATCAACAAAACTTTAGGCTTTAATTTTTGCTTTGTTTCTTTATTCTTCCTTTAGATATTCTTTCAGTGTCCTATCACAGACAGGAGGCCTTCAAGGAACCCTTGACATGTAAAGGTGGCAGTCGCACTCACTCCCAGGCCCCCAGGCTGAGCCCCCAACTTGGGCCAAGCCCTAAGCACATCCTGATAACAGAGAGAGCAATGAGGGCCATGGGGGAGGTGTCTTAAGCAGGCTCCAGGTGGCCTATCTAACCTGCTTGCTTGACTTCTGCGCCCACAAGGGTTGGCATTTGAAGCTCCGGAGACCCTAGTGGCGCAATGGTTAAGCACTCGGCTGCTAGCCAAAAGGGATTTGGAACCCACCCAGCGGCTCCAGGGAGAAAACACCTGGCTATGTGTGTGCTCCCTTAAAAATTACAGCCTAGGAAACCATATGGTGCTGTTTTACTCCCTTTTTTTACAGGGTGGCTGTGAGTCAGATTTGACTGGAGGGCACACAACAACAAACGTTTTAAAACGGCCCATTGGTGACGAAGTTGAGAAACAATAGCTGTGTTCATCACTTCTGGAGGCAAGCAGTGCAAGTGACCTTCTACGGCCCCTCCCCTCAAATAAACGGGTTTGAATTGTCTTCTTATAAAAGGTCGTGTGCACTCCATTTTAATGCAAGTTGTTTTTTTATTAAAGATGTATCTAGGACTCACAGGTTTAACTTGTCCTTTGAAATGGCTGTGTTATTTTATAGAAAAATGTATCGTCATGCATCTACCGTTCCCTTGTTCAGAAAGTCTGACGGGTTTATTTTTCAACAAATTGCACCGCGGCACTCGCGGCTGGGCACTGGGGTCAGACTGACCCGCCAAGGCGATGTGGCCTGACCAATGGGGGAGGAGGCTGGCCATGGGGGCGGAGACTGACGGGGCGGGGCGATGGCTGAACCGGCAGGGCGGAGACTGACCAATGGGGGCGGGGGCTGACCGGGACAGGGCGGAGACTGACCACCCGGGGCGGAGACCGACGGAGAGGGGGACAATGGCTGACCGGGGCTGGGCGGGGACTGACCAATGGGGGCGGAGGCTGGCCATGGGGGCGGAGATTGACGGAGAGGGGGACAATGGCTGACCGGGGCGGGGCGGAGACTGACCAACGGGGGCGGAGACTGACGGGGGCTGGTGGGGGCAGACACTGACCAGGGCGAGGTGAGACTGACCCCGGCGGGACCCAGCAAGCCCCGGCCCAGGCTGCAAATCCGCCCCGGGGACCGCTCCTCCCCCGCCCCTCCCCGCGCTCCCCGCCCGTCCCCTCCCTCCCGGGCGCCCGCACCTCAGCTAAGGAGCCGCTGGAGCTGGAATCCGCACTTCTTGGTCGGGTCCTTCCCACCCAGCCCGCCTGCAGGAGCAGCAAGCAGAGGGTGAGTGGGCTCGGGGTGGGCTCCGGGCCGCCGGGGTCCGCGGTGACGCAGACCATACAAGGGAGGGGTCCCGGGCGGGGGGCACTGTGCGTTTTCGGGGGCTGTGCGTTCGTTCAGTGTCAGCGAGGGGTTGGCTCTGCAGCGGGGCAGGCGGGGGCGACACAGGCCACAGCGGGGGAGGGTATCCCGGGGGTCGTGAGGGGAAGGTGTCGGGGGGGTTCCTGAGAGGAAGGTGTCCCGGGCGGGGTCGTGAGGGGAAGGTGTCGGGGGGGGATCGTGAGGGGAGGACGTCCTGGAGGGAGGGATCGTGAGGGGAAGGTGTCCGGGGGGGTGGGATCGTGAGGGGAAAGTGTCCCGGGGGGATCGTGAGGGGAAGGTGGGGGGGGGTGGGATCGTGAGGGGAAGGTGTCGGGGGGGGTCGTGAGGAGAAGGTGTCGGGGTGGGGTCGTGAGGGGAAGGTGTGGGGGGGTCGTGAGGGGAAGGTGTGGGGGGCTCGTGAGGGGAGGACGTCCTGGAGGGAGGGATCGTGAGGGGAAGGTGTCGGGGGTGGGGTGGGATCGTGAGGGGAAGGTGTCCCGGGGGGGTCGTGAGGGGAAGGTGTGGGGGGGATGGTGAGGGGAAGGTGTGGGGGGGGTGGTCGTGAGGGGAGGACGTCCTGGAGGGCGGGGTCGTGAGGAGAAGGTGTCGGGTGGGATCGTGAGGGGAAGGTGTCAGGGTGGGGTCGTGAGGGGAAGTTGTGGGGGGGGTCGTGAGGGGAGAGCGTCCTGGAGGGGGGAATCCTGAGGGGAAGGTGTCCGGGAGGTGGACCGTGAGGGGAAGGTGTCCGGGTGGGGTCGTGAGGGGAAGGCGTCAGGGGGGTCGTGAGGGGAGGGCGTCCCGGAGGGGGGTCGTGAGGGGAAAGTGTCGGGGGTGGGGGTGGGATCCTGAGGGGAAGGTGTCCGGGGGGACCGTGAGAGGAAGATGTCCTGGGGGGGATCGTGCAGGCCTAGGGGCCTGGGAGGCCGTGAGTCCGCGTCGTGTCGGGAGGGCTGGGCTGGATCAGGCCTCTTCCGGGGCCCCGAGGACGAGCACTACGGAGAGACCTCCGTGCTTCGGAGTCCGGGATCCTTTCCGACGTTTCTCTGCAGCTGGGCCTGGGTCTCATTCTCGCCTCATTGTTCTCCCCGTGCTTGTCGTCAGGAAAGGATGATCCCTTTTTCCTGTGATTTGGGTTCTGCAGCGAGCCATTAAGATGGGAGCTGAAGGGACCGCAGAGGCGCCGTCTTCACCTCCGGGGCTGAACCGGAGGTGAAAGTCCTCGCCTACGCGAAGGGCCCGGGCCCCCGGCTCCGAGGAAGGGTGGGAGGGAGGTCATCCTGGTGGTGACAGGGTGCAGGGACTCCGCAGACGTTAGTGGGGAATAAAGAGAGCGCATAGGTGCTGGGCTTTGCAGTTATTTGTTGAAATACAGAGCTGGCCTCGGAGTTGGCTCAATCTGCACGGAGGATAGGGCCTGAAATATAGGAGAAAAAGACCTTTAGGTAATCAGGGAAACTTCTGGGATGAAGTGCGGATCTTATCAGACAGAAAGGACGGACTATCTGCCCCGCTGACGATCCATCTGTCCATTCATACTTTGATCTTCCAGACTACTTACTTGTCGATTACATTTTAATTCTTTGTTTTCTTTTTTGCCTTGATGTGATTTTTTAAAAATATTTTGAACCATGCATACAAAATAGTATATAAAACATCTAAGACCGGTTTAAAGAATAATGAAATGAATGCCTGGCCATCTCTTAGGTCAAAAAATAAGATGTTACAGGACTTTAAAAGCCCCAAGTGTATCAACTCATTTGTACTCTCCTCCTATCCTCAGAGAAGTGGGGAGTGTAAAGATTTCTGTATTAATCGTTCCCTTATTTTTCTTTATAGTGTTACCATTCATGTATGTATTCCAAAGCAATATATGTGTGGGTTAGTTTCCCCTATTTTTAAATTTTGTATCAGTGACTTTGTACTGTACATATTCTTAAGTTTTTGAGATTCACCCTTATTGATGCTTCCTTACTTTTCACGGCTTATTGTTTGAAAATACTATAGTTTATTTATCTTTAACTGCTGATGGACATTTAGGTTGTTCTAGTTTGGAGAGCAAAGATGTCACCTTGAAGACTAAGGTGCGCCTGACCCAAGCCATGGTATTTTCAATCGTATCATATGCATGTGAAAGCTGGACAATGAATAAGGAAGACCGAAGAAGAATTGACGCCTTTGAATTGTGGTGTTGGCAAAGAATGTTGAATATACCATGGACTACCAAAAGAATGAACAAATCTGTCTTGAAGAAGTACAACCAGAATGCTCCTTAGAAGCAAGGATGGCGAGACTGCATCTTACATACTTTGGACATGTTGTCAGGAGGGATCAGTCCCTGGAGAAGGACATCATGCTTGGCAGAGTACAGGGTCAGCGGAAAAGAGAAAGACCCTCAACGAGGTAGACTGACACAGTGGCTGCAACAATAAACTCAAGCATAACAACGATTGTGAGGATGGCTCAGGACTGGGCAGTGTTTCATTCTGTTGTGCATGGCGTCGCTATCCGTCGGAACCAACTCAACAGCACCTAACAACAACAACAACAACAAAGTTTGGGAATAACACCATGATAAATGGAGAAAATACTGAAGTTGTCAAGGATTTCATTTTACTTGGATCCACAATCAATGCCCATGGAAGCAGCAGTCAAGAAATCAAACAGTGTATTGCATTGGGCAAATCTACTGCAAAAGACCTCTTTAAAGTGTTAAAAAAGTGAAGATGTCACTTTGAGGACTAAAATGGACCTAAGCCATGGTGTTTTCAATCGCCTCATATGCATGTGAGAGCTGGACAATGAATAAGGAAGACCAAAGGAGAAGAATGATGTCTTTGAATTTTGATGTTGTCGAAGAATATTGAATATACCATGAATTGCCAGAAGAACAAACGAATCTGTCTTGGAAGAAGTCAAGCCAGAGAGCTTCTTAGAAGCAAGGATGATGAGAATTCATTTCCTGTACTTTGGACGTGTTATCAGGAGGAACCAGTCCCTCCTGGAGAAGGACAGCATGCTTATTAAAGTAGAGGGTCAGCAAAAAAGAGGAGGATCCTTAACAAGATGGATTGATACAGTGACTGCAACAGTGGGCTCAAGCATAACAACAGTTGTGAGGGTGGCCTAGAACAGGGCAGTGTTTCATTCTGTTGTACATAATGAGTTAGACCCGACTCAACGGCACCTAACAACAACTACTAGTTTGGGAGATGTGTTAGTTATCTATTGCTGGGTAACAAATCACCCCAGTACTTAGCGGCTTAAAACAAACAAACAAATCATTTATTATCTCAGCTTCTGTGAATGAGGAACCTGAGATCAGCTTACCTGGGTGCCTCTGGTCCAAGGTCCCTCACAGACTATAATCAATGTATTGGTTGGGTCTCTAGTCATCTCTGGAATCCCTGGGTGATTCAGGTGGTGAACCCACTTGACTGCTAACAGAAAGGTTGGAGGTTCAAGTCTACCCAGGGGTGCCTTGGAAAAAACACCTGGTGATCTACTCTCCAAAAATTAGCTACTGAAAATCCTATGGAGCACAGTTCTACTCTGACACACGTGGGGTTGCCATGAGTTAAGGTCACCATGAGTCAGAGTCCACTCAACAGCAACTGATATGGTCATCTCAAGGTTCGGGGTGGGAGAGAACTGTTTCTAAGCTCATTCAGGTGACTGTTGGCAGGCCTTTGGGCCTTACTGGTTTTGGCTGGACACATCAGTTCTTTGTCACATGGGCCACTATGTGGAGGGTAGCCACAATATGGCAGCTCGCTTCCCCCAGAGTGAGGGCCCCCAGTGAGAAAGAGAGAAATACAGAAGCAAGATTTTTCTCATAACCTCATCTCAGAAGTGACATCCCATCATTTTTACCATCTTTTATTTGTTAGAAGCAAGTCACTAGATCTAGCCTATACTCAAAGGGTGGGGGTCATACAAGGGTGTGAATACCAGGAGGGAGGGGTCATTGGGGGCCATTTTAGAGGCTGCCTACCACAGAGGATATTAACAAATAATGTCCTTGAACATTCCTGGAAAGTCCCTGATGGTGCAAATTATTTGCACTCAGCTGGTAACCGAAAGGTTAGAGCCTCAAGTTCCCATCCAGAGGCTCCTTGGAAGAAAGGCCTGGTGATCTGCTTCTGAAAAACCAGCCATTGAAAACCCTGTGGAGCACATTTCTACACTGATGCACTTGGGGTCACCATGGGTTGGAGTCGACTCTGTGGCAGCTGATTTGGTTTTGTGGTTTTAAACATTCTTGTAGGTCACTTCTGGTGCACATGTATAGAGCTTTCTCTAGAGTATGTACGTAGTAGAACTGCTGGGTTATAAGATTTGTGTATGTTCAGCTTTAATGCGTACTGTCAAGCTGTTTTCCAAAGCGTTGAACCAGTTTGTACTCCCTCCAGCAACGGATGAGAGATCCTGTTGCTCCACGTCTTTGTCATACCTTGATATTGTCAAACTTCACTATTAGCCAATTTGGTGGGTATGAAATAGCATTCCATTGCAATTTTAATTAGCATTTCCCTGATAACTAATGAGATTGACCTTTATTTTTTTATATGTTGATGAGTTATTGTGCTTCCTTTCTCTCTGTGAAATTCTGGTTCCTGTCTTTTAATCTTTTTCATATCAGGTTGTTTGTCTTTTTCTTATTGACTCGTTTGGAGTGCCTTATATAATCTGGATACTAGTCAATCTTTTGTTAGATATATATGCCACAGAGATCTACTTTCAGTATGGCACTTAGATTTTCTCTCTGTAGGTTTGTTTGTCTCTCTCAGTCATGTAAGTTTCGAATTTTAATTTCAAGTTACCAATATTTTCCTTTATAGTCTGTCTCATTGCAAAGAAAAAAAACTGTCCCCTCAAGGTCATAAAATCATTTTACTATATTGTATATAAGATGTTTAGAGTTTTACCATTGGCTATTAGTCTTAATGTACCTGGAAATTTATTTTTAGTTTGTTATTTATTCAATTGTCCCAGTACTAGTAATATACATGAATCAAGTTTTCCATAAATGCATGAATTTGTTTTAAGCTGGCTGCTCTCTTTCGTTATCTATTGTCTACGCCAGCACCAATCCTAAACTGTTTTAACTGCTATAATTTTATAATAAGGCTTGAAATCTCATAGCATAAGTCCCACTCCCCTTTATTATTCTTTTTCAGGAGTGTTTTAGCCATTCACAGACATTTTCTCTTCCATATAAAATGTTTACATAAACTTGTCAAGTTCTCCAAACAACAAA
Organism: Elephas maximus indicus; assembly: GCF_024166365.1. Lineage (NCBI taxonomy): Eukaryota > Metazoa > Chordata > Mammalia > Proboscidea > Elephantidae > Elephas > Elephas maximus. The sequence continues at coordinate 6,085,491 of NC_064826.1, forward strand.
GAAGCAAAGCAACAAACCTATTGGTTTTTTATTAATATGCATTAAATCTACAGACCAATTCGAGGAGAAATGACCTCTTTAAGACATTGAATCCATCTATTAACTTGGTACATGATGCTCTTTATTTCTGTTATCTTTTTTGTTTTTCAGTGTCCTATAATTTTTTCATTTTTTTCCTTTTGCTCATTTTTGTTAAATTCATTTATCCAAGGATTTTTATGGCTATTGTGAATAGTTCTTTTTATAAAAGTTATATTTTGTAGTTGATTGTTTCTGGCATATAGAAATGCAATTTCACATTGCATATTGTTTATACATGCACCAAACCTGATATACCCCATTAATAATTATAAATTTACCAGTGGATCTTTTTCTCAGTCGTATCTGAAAATAATGACAGTTTTGTGTCTTCCTTTCAAATCCTTATATCCTTTGTTTCTTTTCTCTGCTTACTGCACTGGCTAGGACCTCAAGTACATTGGTGAATAGAAATAGTGAGGACATATTGTTTTGTCCTGACAATAAGGGGAAAGATTTCACTATACCACTGCTTTTTTGCCACATCTAAAGGCTTTTTTATATTAATATCTTTGTTAGCATTTTTTTTTAAGAATTTTAAAATTTCATTTATAGTTTCTTGTTTGAGCTGTGAATTTTCAACAAGGGTATCTTAATTTTCTGTCGGCCATATGAAGTTTTGAAATTATTGTCTTGTAGTAAACATTGCTTTACTCATTTACATTGTAGTCAGAGAATATGTGATACCAAATCCTTTAAATTGGTTGGAGCTAGCTTTATAACCTACTACATGGTCACTATTTTGTGTGTGCTTGAAAAAAACATGTGTAACTTTTAAGTATGTAATATTCTACGTATGCCTTTAAAACAAGTGTTCTAATTATATAATCCAAGTCTTATACGTCTTTGCCAATTTTTTATCTGCTTGAATATCAATTACAGAAATAACCCAGTAAACCCAGTGCCGTCGAGTCAATTCTGACTCATAGCCACCCTATAGGAAAGAGTAGAACTGCCCCATAGAGTTTCCAAGGAGAACCTGGCGGATAAATAGGTATGTTAAAATCTCTCACTATGGTGGTGGATTGATGATTTTTTTTTTTTTAATTGTAGATCTATCTATATATTTGCTTTGTATATTTTGAGGTTATGGTATTCATAAATTGAAATGAATTAACATTTTGATGTAATGTAGGAATCCTATATTGTTGTTATCTTTTAATTCTAATCAGTTTTGCCAGGTTCATCTTTCTTTCATCCCATGACTTTAAATCATTCTGAATCTATGTGTTAAATATATATAATCTGAATTTATCTAGCTGAATTTCTAAAAATATTGCTTGGCAGTTTTAGCTTGTCATAAGTAATTTAGTCTATATTTATAGTGATTAGTGATACAATTAGATTTATTTCTATGATCTATTCATTTTGCTTTTTATTTTTCTTGCTTTTTTAAATCTCTTTCATTTCTGCCGCCCCCCCCCCCTTATTTTCTTTCTTTCTTTTCCTATTTTTTTTTCTTCACTTTGTTTGGAAGCTACGTGTTCTAGATCTAATATTTTAATATTACTCTAGTTTTGTATCTACCTGTATATTTACTTTTTCCAGTACTCTCTATTCTTTTCTACAGTTCAGTGCTCCTATATAGGACTTCTTTCCTTAATCCTGAAGAATTTCTTATAATAGTTCTTTCTGTGTATTATGTTGTTGTTGTTAGTTGCCATTGAGTTAGCTCTGATTCATGGTGACCTTACATATAACAGAAGGAAACACTGCCAGATCCTGAGCTATCTCCATGATCACCGGTATGTTTGAATCAATTTGTTATAACTATTATGTCAATCCCACTCATTAAGGGTTTTTCACATTTTCACTGACCCTCTGCTTTACTAAACGAGATATACCTTTCAAGTGATTGTTCTTTCCTGATGACATGTTCAAAGTAAATGAACCAAAGTCTCACCATCTTCACTTCTAAGGAACATTCTGGATGTATTTCTTCTTAGACAGATTTGTTCATCCTTTTGTCAGTCCACAGTATATTCCATATTCTTCACTAATACCACTCTTAGAATGCATCAGTATTTGTGTCTTCCTTTTTCATTGTCCAGTTTTCACATGCACATGAGGCAATTGAAAAGATGATGGCATGGTACACTATAATTATCAAAGTGACATCTTTGCTTTTTAAGATGTAAAGGTGTCTTCTGCAGCATATTTTCCCAATGCAATCTGTCATTTGTTTTCTTGACTACTGCTTCCATAGACATTGACTGTGGGTCCAAGTAGAATAAAATTGTTGACAACTCTTTTCTTCCCCCCACCATTTATCATAATGTTGTTTATTGGTCCAGTTGTGAGGGCTTTTACTTTCTTCATGTTTAGGCATAATCCATAGTGTGTTACGCTGTTGCTGTTAGGTGCCGTCGAGTAGAAGCCAACTCAAAGAGACCCTGTGTAAAACTGAAAGAAACACTGCCTGGTCCTGTGCCTTCCTCAAAATCATTGTTATGCTTGAGCCCATTGTTGCAGCCACTGTATCAGTCCATCTCCTTGAGGGTCTTCCTCTTCTTGTGCTGATCTCTACTTTACCAAGCATGTCCTTCTCGAGGGAGTGGTCCCTCCTGATAACATGTCCAAAGTACGTGAGATGAATTCTCATCAGCCTTGCTTCTAAGGACCATTCTGGCTACACTTCCTGCAAACAGATTTGTATGTCCTTCTGGCAATCCATGGCGTATATTCAATATTCTTAGCCAACACCAAAATTCAAAGATCAGTTCTTCTTCCGTCTTCCTTATTCATTGTCCAACTATAGCATGCATATGAGGTGATTGAAAGCACCATGGTTGGGTCAGGCACACCTTAGTTCTCAAAGTGACATATTTGCTTTTCAACTCTTTAAAGAGGACTTTCGGAGCAGATTTGCCCGATGCAATAAATCATTTGATTTCTTGACTGCTGCTTCCATGTGCCAAGACTGTGGATCTAAGTAAAATGAAATCCTTGACAAGTTCAATCTTTTCTCCATTTATCATGGTGTTGGTTATTGGTCCAGTTGTGAGGATTTTTGTTTTCTTTATGTTGAAATGCAAATAATACTGAAAGCTGTAGACTTTGATTTTCATCCCAGTAAGAGCTTCAAGTCCTCTTCACTTTCTGCAAGCAAGGTGGTGTCATCTGCATAATGCGGGTTGTTAATAAGTCTTCTTCCAATCTTGATGCTCCATTCTTCTTCATACAGCCCAGCTTCTCAGGTTATTTGCTCAGCATACAGATTGAATAAGTATGGTGAAAGGATAAAACCCTGATGCATACCTTACCTGAATTTAAACCACTCAGTATCCCCTTGCTTTGTATGAATGACTGACTCTTGGTCTATGTACAGGTTCCTCATAAGCACAATTAAGTGTTCTGGAATTCCCATTTTTCACAATGTTATCCATAATTTGTTGTGATTCACGTAGTTGAATGCCTTTGCATAGTCAGTAAAACGCAGGTAAATATCTTTCTGGTATCTGCTTTCAGCTAAGATCCATCTGGCATCAGCAATGATATACCTCTTTCCAAGTCCTCTTCTGAATCTGGATTGAACTTCTGGCAGTTCCCTGTTGATGTACAGCTGCAGCCACTTTTGAATGATACGCAGCAAAATTTTACTTTTGTGTGAAACTAATGATATTGTTTGATAATTTCCATATTCTGTTGTATCACCTTTATTTGGGATGGGAACAAATATGGATACCTTCTAGTCAGTTAGCCCAGTTATTGTCTTCCAAATTTCTTTATGGAGATGAGCAAGCACCTCCAGTGCTGCATCCATTTATTGAAACGTTCAGTTGACATTCCATCAATTCCTAGAGTCTTGTTTTTTGACATTCCCTTCAGTGCAGCTTGGATTTCTTCCTTCAGTACCATCAGCTCTTGATCACATGCTACCTCCTGAAATGGTCGAAAGTTGACTTATTCTTTCTGGCACAGTGACTTTGTATATTCCTTCCATCTTCTTTTGACACTTCCTGTGTCATTCAATATTTTCCCCATAGAATCCTCCAATCTTGCAACTCGAGGGATGAATATTTTCTTCAATTCTTTCAGCTTGAGAAATGTTGAATATATTCTCACCTTTTGGTTTTCTAACTCCTGATCTTTGCACATTTCATTGATACTTTGTCTTCTTGAACTGCCCTTTGAAATCTTCTGTTGAACTCTTTTACTTCATCGTTTCTTCCTTTCACTTTACCTACTCTGTGTTCAAGAGCAAATTTCAGAGTCTTTTCTGATATCCATTTTGGTCTTTTCTTTCCTGTCTTTTTGATGACCCTTTGCTTTCTTCGTGTATGATGTTCTTGATTTCATTCCACAACTTGTCTGATCTTTGGTCATTATCATTCAGTGTGTCAAATCTATTCTTGAGATGGTCTCTAAATTCAGGTGGGATATACTCAAGGTTGTATTTTGGCTCCCATGGACTGGTTCTCATTTTCTTCAGCTTCAACTTAAACTTGCATATGAGCAATTGATTATCTGTTATGCAGTCATCCCTGCCCTTATTCTGACTGATGATATTGAGCTTTTCCATCCTCACTTGATTTAATTTCCTGTATATTCCATCTGGCAAGGTCCACCTATATAGTCGTCATTTATATTGTTGAAAAAAGATATTTGCATTGAAGAAGTTGTTGGTTTTGCAAAATTCTATCATGGGATCTCCAGTGTCATTTCCATCGTGAAGGCCGAATTTTCCAAATACTAATCTTTCTTTTTTGTTTCTGACTTTTGTATTCCAATCACCAGTAATTATCAATGCATCTTGATAGCATGTTTGATCAATTTCAGAATGCAGAAGTCAGTGAAAATCTTCAGCTTGCTCATCTTTGGCCTTAGAGGTTAGTGTGTTGATTTCAGAAATAGTCCTATTAACTGGTCTTCCTTGTGGGTGTATGGATATTGTCCTATCACTGACAACACTGTACTTCAGAATAGATCTTGGAATGTTCTTTTTGACAATGAATGTGACACCATTTTTCTTCCATTTGTAATTTCCAGCATAGTAGACCATATGATTTTCCGATTCAAAATGCCCAATATTAGTCCATTTCAGCTCACTAATGCCTAGGGTATTGATCCTTATGGCTTCCATTCCATTTTTGAAAACTTCCAATTTTCCTAGATTCCTACTTTGTACATTCCACGTACTGATTATTAATGATGTTTGCAGTTGTTTCTCCTCATTTTGAGACATGCCCTTCATCAAGTGAACTTCCTGAAAACTTCACTCCAACCACATCATTAAGGTTGACTCTACTTTGAGGAGGCAACCCTTCCCCAGTTGTATTTGAGTTTCTCCCAACCTAAGAAAAGAATTAATGCATTCGAATTATGGCATTGGCAAAGAATGTGGAATATACCATGGACTGCCAGAAGACTGAACAGATCTGTCTTAGAAGAAGCACAGCCAGAATGCTCCTTGGAAGCAAGGATGGTGAGACTTCATCTCATGTACTTTAGACATGTTATCAGTAGGGACTAATCCCTAGAGAAGGACATCATGCTTGGTAGAGGATGAGCAAAAAAGAGGAAGACCTTCAACTAGATGGATTAACACAATGGCTGCAAAGATAGGCTGAAACATTACAAAGATTGTGAGGATTGCACAGGACTGGGCAGTGTTTTGTTCTGCTTTGCCCAGGATTATATGAGTCAGACGTTACCTAACAACAACATAGAATTTTAGGTTGGCAGGTTTTGTTGCTGATGTTTGTTTCTTTGTTGGTTTTAAGCACTTCCATTGTGTTCTCTATCCAAGATTTCTTTTGAAATTCAGCTGTATAGTTCCCCTGAAGGCGATGCATCCTTTATCTCTTCCTGCTCTTAAGATTTTCTTACTGAATTTGGTTTTCAGCAGTTTAACTATGATGTATCTGGGTTAGTTTTCTTTACATTTTTTCTTCTTTGAAATGTACAGTTTCCTCATTCTGTAGTTTGATGTTTTTCATCTATTTTTGGAAAATTACAGTCATTAATTACTAGCATGTTATTTCTGTTTCATTCTTTCTATCCTCTCCTTCTGAGCCTCTGGTTACACATATGTCATGCCTTTTCACCATGTCTCATAATTATGTGCTTTCTAGATCTTTTCATCTCTTTGTTCATCATCCATTCTTCCCTCTGTGTGTTTTTTTTGGGTACTTTCCACTGTCCTTTATTCCTGTTTGGAATTATCTGTTTTGTCTGATTTGCTGTTGTTAAACCTATCTATTGAATTTGTAATTTTAGTTATTATTTTTTATTCTAAAATTTCCATTTTATTCTTTTATGGGTTTCGGCTCTATACTGAAATTCTCTAGCCTTGTTTCCGTTGTTTTAAAACATATTAATCACTGTTATTTTAACAACTTTGTATAGAAACTCAAATTTCTGAATAATCTGTGAGTCTGTTTCTATTATGTATTGTTTCTCTTGATTTCTTGGCCATTCACTCTGGTTTTTAGCCCCCTTCTAATTTTTGACTGGATGCAGGACATCATGGATGAGTATTATAGAGGTTCTGAAGTTGATGTTCGTGTTTTTCAAAAAGGATTTTTTATTGGGGTGGGGAAGAGAGATAACATACCAGCAGTTTACTTTTATACTATCAAAATTTAGTTTTAAACTTTGTTTGGAATGGATCCTTTCAGTTTTCTCCAAGAGCATTAATCTTTACTCCAAAGGTGTAACTCTTATTTGTAGGCCATTTTCTCATGTCTCAACCGAAAACACAGTGTGTTTTTAAGGCCCTTCCACACTGGTAGGACTTGAGCTACTTTGCTTTATTTCCAGAATAGTGCAGCTACTAAAATGATGGCAGGGTTCTGTAGCCTTCAGCCACTATTTTCTGCAAGCTTTCTTGGGGTTTCTCCCTGTGATCCAGTTCAATAATTCTCTCTTTGATTGAAAAGGTAATTTAAAAACTCCTAACAACAACAAAAAAAAGCCCTGGCCCTGATGGCTGGACTGGAGAATTCTACCAAACTTTCAGAGGAGAGTTAACACCACCACTACTAAAGGTATCTCAGAGCATACAAAAGGCTGGAATACCCCCAAACTCATTCTATGAAGCTGGTATAACCCTGACACCAAAACCAGGCAAAGACACTACAAAAAAAATAGAATCACAGACCTATATCCCTCATAAACTTAGATGCAAAAATCCTCAACAAAATTCTGGCCAACAGAATTCAACAACATATCAAAAAAATAATTCACCATGACCAAGTGGGATTCATACCAGGTATGGAGGAATGGTTCAACATTAGAAAAGCAATGAATGTAATCAATCACATAAATGAAACAAAAGACAAGAACCACATGATCTTATCAATTGATGCGGAAAAGACATTTGACAAAGCCCGACACACATTCATGATAAAAACTCTCAGCAAAAAGGAATAGAAGGAAAATTCCTCAACATAATAAAGGGCATTTATACAAAGCCAACAGCCAACATCATCCTAAATAGAAAGAGTCTGAAAGAATTCCCCTGGAGAAATAGAACCAGACAAGGTTGTCCTTTATCACCACTCTTATTCAGCAGTGTCCTGGAGGTCCTAGCCAAAGCAATTAGGCTAGACAAAGAAATAAAAGGCAACCAAATTGGCAAAGAAGAAGTAAAAGTATCTCTATTTGAAGATGACATGATCTTATACACAGAAAACCCTAAAGAATCCTCAAGAAAACTACTGAAACTAATAGAAGAGTTCAGCAGAGCATCAGGATACAAGATAAACATACAAAAATCAGTTGGATTCCTCTACACCAACAAAGAGAACATTGAAGAGGAAATCACCAAATCAATACCATTTACAGTAGCCCCCATGAAGATAAAATACTTAAGAATAAATCTAACCAGAGGCAAAAAAGACCTATACAAAGAAAACTACAAGACACTACTGCAAGAAACCAAAGGAGACCTACATAAGTGGAAAAACATACTTTGCTCATGGATAGGAAGACTCAACATGCTAAAAATGTCTGTTCTATCCAAAGTGATCTACAGATACAATGCAATCCTGATCCAAATTCCACTTACATTTTTTAATGAGATGGAGAAACAAATCACCAACTTCATATGGAAGGGAAAGAGGCCCCAAATAAGTAAAGCATCACTGAAAAAGAAGAACAAAGTGGGAGGCCTCATACTACCTAATTTTAGAACATACTATACCACCACAGTAGTCAAAACAGCCTGGTACTGGTACAGAAACAGATACATAGACCAATGTAACAGAATTGAGAATCGAGACATAAATCCATCCACGTGTGAGCAGCTAATATTTGACAAAGGCCCAAAATCTGTTAAGTGGGGAAAAAACAGTCTCTTTAACAAACAGTGCTGGCGTAACTGGATATCCATCAGCAAAAACATAAAACAAGACCTATACCTCACACCATGCACAAAAATTAACTTGAAATGAATCAAAGACCTAAATATAAAATCTAAAATGACAAAAGTCATGGAAGAAAAAATAGGGACAAGGCTAGGAGCCCTAATTATGTGGCATAAACAGTATACAAAACATCGCTAACGGTGCACAAACACCAGAAGAGAAACTAGATAACTGGGAGCTCCTGAAAATCAAATACTTAGGCTCATCCAAAGTCTTCACCAAAAGAGTAGAAAGATTACCTACAGACTGGGAAAAAGTTTTTGACTGTGACAGAACTCATCAGAGTCTGATCTCTAAAATCTACATGATACTGCAAAAGCTCAACTACAAAAAGACAAATAGCCCAATATAAAAATGGGCAAAAGATATGAAAAGGCACATCACCAAAGAAGACATTCAGGGAGCTAACAGATACATGAGGAAATGCTCACAATCATTAGCCATTAGAGAAAAGCAAATCAAAACTACAATGAGATTCCATCTCATTCCAACAAGGCTGGCATTAATCCAAAAACCACAAAATAATAAATGTTGGAGAGGCTGTGGAGAGACTGCAACACTTATACATTGTTGGTGGGAATGTAAAATGGTGCAACCACTTTGGAAATCGATTTGGCACTTCCTTAACGAGCTAGAAACAGAACTACCATACGATTCAGCAGCCCCACTCCTTGGAATATATCCTAGAGAAATAAGAGCCCTCACAGAAACAGATATATGCACACCCATGTTCACTGCAGCACCGTTTACAATAGCAAAAAGATGGAAGCAACCAAGGCGCCCATCAACAGATGAATAGATAAATAAATTATGCTATGCTCACATAAGGGAATACTACTAAATGATTAAGAACAACAATGAATCCATAAAACATCCAACAACATGGAGAAATCTGGAAGGCATTACGCTGAGTGAAAATAGTCATTTGCAAAAAGTCAAATATTGTATGAGATCACTATTATAAGAACTCAAGAAAAGAATTTAAACAGAAGAAAATATTCTTTGATGGTTACGAGGGTGGGGAGGGAGGGAGAGGGTTATTCACTAATTACATAGCAGACAAGAACCATTTCAAGTGAAGGTAAAGACAACACACAATACGGGGGAGGTCAGGACAACTTGACTAAACCAAAAGCAAAGACATTTCCTGAATACAGCCGAATGCTTCGAAGGCCAGAGTAGCAGGGACAGGGGTCTGGGGACCATGGCTTCAGGGAACATCTAGGTCAATTGGCATTAACAAAATGTATTAAGAAAACGTTCTGCATTCCACTTTGGTGAGTGGTGTCTCGGGTCTTAAATACTAGCAGGTGGCCACCTAAGATGCATCAGTTGATCTCAAACCACCTGGACCAAAGGAGAATGAAGATCACCAAAGACATAAGGAAATTATGAGGCCGAGAGAAAGAAAGGGCCACATAAACTAGAGACTACAACAGCCTGAGACCAGAAGAGCTAGATGGTGCCCAGCTACCACTGATGACTGCCCTGACAGGGAACACAACAGAGGGTCCCTAATGGAGCAGAAGAATAGTGGGATGCAGACCTCAAATTCTCATAAAAAGACCAGACTTAATGGTCTGACTGAGACTAGAGGGACCCCGGAGGTCATGTTCCCTGGACCCTCTGTTAGCTCAAGACTGCAACCATTTCTGAAGCCAACTCTTCAAATAGGGATTGGACTGGACTATAAGATAGAAAATGATACTCTTGAGGAATGAGCTTCTTGGCTGAAGTAGACACATAAGACTCTGTGGGCATCTCCTGTCTGGAGGGCGAGATGAGAAGGCAGAGGGGCACAGGAGCTGGTTGAATGGACACGGGGCATACAGGGTGGAGAGGAGGAGTGTGCTGTCTCATTAGGGAGAGAGCAGCTAGGAGTACATAGCAAGCAAGATGGGTAGAAGTTTTTGTATGAGAGACTGACTTGATTTGTAAACTTTCACTTAAAGCACGATGAAAAAACTAAAAATAATTCTCTCTTCACCTTTGTTTTACCTTCTTAATCTCTTTAATAATTTTTTTTATTTGAACTATTCTATTTCAATCATTCCATTTTTCATTTCTAGGAGTCCTGTTTGATTCTTTTATAAATATGCTTACTTCCTATCCAAGTTTTCAAGTTTCCCCTTTATTTTTCAAGTATATCAAATATAGTTTTTTTTTTTTTAATATCCTATGCCTAATAAAATTGTGTCTATTTCTGATGACTCTTGTTTGTGACAACTCTCACTCATGGCACTTTGTTTCCTTGCGTGTTACATGGTTTTTCAAAAAAAATATTATTATGAGCTGCTTATTTTCTAAGGAATCTTTTCGCCTATATTTTTCTTTCTAGCTGGGTTAAAGTTAAGTTTCCCCAGACAGAATCTGTATTTGCTTCTACCAACTTGGAATGCTACCAAACTGGGACCACTACAAATTAAATTATTTGTTTAGTATCTTTCAAACCACACAGGTAGGTTGGATTCAAATTGCAAACATATGTGGGGAATTGATTTGTAGTTACTAATTCTCCAAGATTTTTTCTGTCCACCTCCAGCAGGGTTAAGACAGGCAAGCTGCACTGATGTCTTTTTTTGTGTGTTTTGCAATCTAGTTCTTATTTACTTTTACCCTTTACAAGTATCCCTTTGGTGTTTGAGCTTTGTTCAGATATGTCCTTTTAAACTACCCCCTTTATGTGAGAATGGCCTCAATATTGTAGACAAGAAACCCCACAAAGTCACCCACGTACATTCTCCAGGAATTTTCAAAACCCTGGAGTGAAAATTAGCTTTTGTGTTGGTTTCTGGTTTTGTTTAATGTTTCCTGGCTTTTGGCTTTGCCGCCTCTGCATTTTCATGCCATCCCAGTGATACCTTTACAGTATGTTGTATGCATGTTGACTGACTCAGGAGTACTACTCAGGCTTCTAAGCTACTACATTTCTGGAACTTAAGTACTGCTTTCACTTGATTACAATATGATGTGTACGTGCATCAATACATAAACATATGAATATACAGTTCCATGAATTTTTACAAACTCAGTATACCCGGGACCAGCACATAAATTTATTAGAGAACCGTCTTAGTCATCTAGTGCTGCTGTAACAGAAATACCGCAAGTGGATGACTTTAACAAAGAGAAATTTATGTCTTCATGGTAAAGTAGGCTAAAAGTCCAAATTCAGGGCTTCAGCTCCAGAGGAAGGCTTTCTCTGTCTGTGGGCTTGGGAGGAAGGCCCTTGTCCTCAATCTTCTCCTAGTTGAGGAGCTTCTCAGGTGCAGGGACCCCAGATCCAAAGTACTTGCTCTGCTCCTGGTGGTATGAGGTCCCCCGTCTCTCTGCTCACTTCTTTCTTTTATATCCCAAGAGATTGCCTCAAGACACGGTCCGATCTTGTAGACTGAGTCCTGCCTCACTAACACAACTGCATGCTTTACAACATATAGGAAAATCACACAATACTGGGAATCAAGGCCCAGCCAAGTTGATACACACCTTTTGGGGGGGACATAATTCAATCCATGACAAGAACATTACTGGTAGCTTATAAATTTTATGATCAAAGATTAATTCTACCTACTTTTGTATTTTATAGAAATATAATCATACAATATATACTCCTTTGTTTCCAGCTTCTTTCACTCTCCGATATGTTGGTGAGATTCAGCCATATTGCGTATCATGTGACTCGTATGTTTGCATTGCTGTACATATTTCGCTGTGAACACATCACAATTTGTTTAAATATTATACTGTTGTTGGAGGAGGGATCAGTCCCTGGAGAAGGACATCATGCTTGGTAAAGTAGAGGGTCAGCAAAAAAGAGGAAGACCCTCAACAAGATGGATCGACACAGTGGCTACAAAAACGGGTTCAAGCATAGCTATGATCCTGAGGATGTCGCAGAACTAGGCAGTGTCTCGTTCTGTTGTGCACAGGGTCGCTATGAGCCAGAACCAACTCGATGGCACCTAACAACAACAGCTGTTTATGTACCCAGCTAATAAAGGCTGTGGTAGCGCTAGGGGTGAGGAAGCAAGAAGATTAGCATTTAGATCATTTTCAATTATAGACAATTGAGGATAGCACTTCTTTGAAGATTCTAGTACATGTCTTTTCGTGCATATGCTTATAAATTTCCATCGGGTGTACACCTAAAAGTTTTATTGTTGAATAGTTCTATTATTTATTTCGGAATAATGCTTGTAACATTTTAAAAATACAAAGTATCAAGAGAAAAAATTACTATTTAACAATCCCCCTCTTACTGAAGTATCTAAATACCTCCTTACTTTCCCTATGCTTAGGTAAACGTAAACTTGATAGCATTTTTTCCTGCAAAACCAGGATCATAATTTTTTTCTCAAGGTATGGATTGAAAGCATCCTTTTAAAGAACTGTGTAATATTTTTAGAATGGATTTTTGATAAATTGCTCATTCATAGGCGTGTTGCTAAGTATATACAGAGCCTGGTATCTCAAAAGCCATCTCAGTGAGTTACAGGATTTCAGGGTAGTCTCCATTACAGAAGCAGGGCTAATCAGGGCAGGAAGCTGGAAAGAAGGAAAAGACGCTCCAAGGGAAGTGACAATAAGAAAGAATATAAGATTTAACATCGAGCTAAAAGAAGGAACAAATCTGTCTTGGAAGAAGTACAAGAATGCTCCTTAGAAGCAAGGATGGTGAGACTACGTCTCACATACTCTGGACATATTATCAGGAGGGATCAGTCCCTGGAGAAGGACATCTTGCTTAGTGAAGTAGTCGGTCAGTGAAAAAGAGGAAGACCCTCAATGAGACGGATTGACACAGCGGCTACAACAATGGGCTCAAGCACAGCGACAATTGTGAGGATGGCGCAGGACCAGGCAGAATAAGGAAGAATAAAACACAGTTATTGGCCTACGCTTGCTCTGGTTTGGGGAGCTGTGACCAAACTGTTTCGGAAGACAGGCTGTGGCCCTTTAATCCCCTTTACCTGGGACTCTGCCTTGCGGTGGCAGCCCAGCCTGGACCTGTGAGATGAGCTGTGGTAGCAGAGAGCTTCATCAGGCTCTCCTCCTGGAGACACTAGGGTCTGGCACACTTTCTGCTTAGGCGCCTGGCTAACAGGGGCCAGGGTGGCACCAGAGGTGAGCAAGCCGCAGAAGGTGCAGAGGCTGCGGAGCTCTTCCCCTGGCCACTGGGGCCAGCCATAAAAAGCGACACATGGTTTTTCCTCAGGTTGTACAGGTGAGTTCACCAAGCAAGATGGACAGATGGGGATTCAGGGCAGAACCGGCTCAGGCCCAAAGCCGGCCCCTGGTGAAAGCGGGTCAGGACTAGGAGCCACGCTCAAGAAGCCCACACAGGGAGAAATCCTATCCTTATCAGCTGTGGGAGTAAGGATATTGTATCCATTTATTTTTTAGTTGATTGAATTTATTTATTCTTTATTACAAAATAATACATATTACCGTGTAAACGTTGATGAAGTGTATGAAGAAAAGACACAAGAAACCGATTTTTCCTGACAAAACTGACTCTAAGAATTTGATAAATATCTTCCATATAATTACTTCCATATAATTACTCATATAATTACTACAATTATATAAATACATAAAATATGTCTAAAATTTTTTTTTTGCTTACAAAAATGCAAATTCTCCGTTTTGCAACCACGTTAAATGTTTATTTTTTAAAAATCTATAGGACCTAAATCCTAGTAAATACCTAACCTAAAACCTAACCTATTGCCGTCGAGTCGATTCCGACTCATAGAGACCCTACAGGACAGAGTAGAACTAACTGTCCCACAGGGTTCCCAAGGAGCTCTAATGGATTGGAACTGAAACCTTTTAATTAGCACCTCTTAACCGCTGCGCCGTTGGCTGGGGTAACCACTGTGCCACCAGGGCTCCAAAAAAAAAGAGAAAGCTGTTCCCGCCTGGTAAATGCATACAGATTTAACTCGTCCTTGGAAACAATAGCGTGTTATTTTATATAAAAAATACACCATCATATATCAACCCCTCCCTCGTTCGCTAATAGTGGCATGGATTTATTTTTCAACAAATTGCTCCGAGGCACTCATGGGCTGGCGCCAGACGCGGGGTCTCCATCGCGGTGGCCTGGGCGCTGGCCAGGAACTGACCTCGGCGGGTGGGAACCGACCGGGGCGAGGCGGCGATCGGCCGGAGCGGGGCGCTGCGGCGGGGACGTCCCGGCCAAGCACCGCCCTCCGCCCCGGCGGCCAATCGGCTCCGGGAGCAGCCTCCTCGCCCCTCAGTGCTCCGCAGCCCCCCGCACCCCGCCCACCATCGCCTCCAGCACCCATTTCGTATCCCTGGCCTTCGCCCGTCTCCGCGCCGCATCGTTGCGGAGAGCGCTTGCCCGTCGGAAGTGGCCGCCGTGGACGCTGCTGGAGCCGCGGTGAGTCTGGTCCCCGGGTGGTTTCTGGAACGGCAGCAGGCCGCGGGCAGCCCGGGTGGGCGAGGAGGGCGAGCGGGCCGGAGCGGGCAGGGGCCTGCGGAGCGCGGGGCTGGCGCTGGGCCTGGAGGCCAGGGTGCCGAGGAGGCCTTGGCTTTCGGAGGGCCCCCTGCGGGCTCTTCCATCTCCATTTCTGCGCCCCTCGCCCTCTCTACCTCGTCCTTCTCTCCTGGTGCGTTTCTGTGTCCCCCGGAGCCTCATCGTGAAGCGCCTAAGACATCCCAGCCTTTAAAAAGGTATATTTTTAATCATGAATTATTTCAAAGCTATAGATAAGACCAGAAAATAATACCACAGACTTATCAAATGCGGCCATTTGATCGCTTTGCTTCAGAGCTCTTTCTTCCTTTCTTAACAAAAAAACAAAAACCTGACAGTAAAGCCCCTTCCCCCACCAAGCTCCCCCCATCCTCCGAGGCAGGTTCCTTGTATCCTTCCTGAGTATATTTTGGCCTTTGATTATTTTCTTTCATGTACGTAAGCAGTACATGCGTTTTTTTAATTTTACAAATTCTCATGGAAGGCAATATGAGGGGATTTTAGCTTGGGTTTATTTTTGTGTTGCATAGGTGCTAATAGTCCGGGTCTTTCCCACCCCAAGGGGCATCAGCTCTCCGTGTTTACTGAGAATGCTGAGCCCCGGCGGTGAGGAAGGACAGGTCGCTGTCACTCAGGTGGTGGTGACAGTGACGGGGCAGGTCCCTGAATCCCGGGTGTTTCCGTTTCCTCTGCACCAGCCCTACACCAGCCAGCCGCTGTGCTAACCCCCCACAGGCCCTGCAAATGGTTATCCGTTTTGATTCAGTTTGGAGAAGGGGGATTGGAGGGAGAAAAGGAAAGACAATATGGCTTGAATTTGGATCACAAAGCTAGGCAGGGTGAAAAGGTACGTGTTTGCCTGAAACATGAAATATGGAATCTGAGGATCTCAGTATTTATTTAACATGCATGCAGCCTTACACATTTTACTTTACAAATATTAACCCACCTAATATAACTCACCAAAAATTTTTTTTTTTTTACAAATATGAACTCACCTGACAATAAGCCTGTAATACAGGTGCTAATTTTATCATCAACATTGTTGTTGTTAGGTGCCATCAAGTTGGTTCCGATTCATAGCGACACCATGCACAACAGAGCGGAACACTGCCCAGTCCTGTGTCATCCTCTTCACCGTTATGTTTGAGCCCATTGTTGTAGCCATTGTGTCAATCCATCTCATTGAAGGTCTTCCTTTTTTTCGCTTACCCTCTACCAAGCATGATGTCCTTCTCCAGGGACTGGTCCCTCCTGATAACATGCCCAAAGAACAGAAGACAAATCTCTCCATCCTCCCTTCTAAGGAGTACTCTGGCTGTACTTATTCCAAAAAGCAGTACGGGTCATAAACCCGAGGCACAGAGGAAATAAGTAACTTGCTGCAAATCACACCAATGGTAGAAATGCGGCACAGGGATTCAAATCCCGGCCATCAGGCCCCAGAGTCTGGGCTCCTACAGGCCAGCGCTACCCTGCATTTCACGTACTAGAACTATCCCCCAAAACCCACTGCTGTGGAGTCGATTCTGACTCAGCAACTCCATAGGGTTTCCAAGGCTGTAAATCTCTATGGAAGCAGACTGCCACATCTTTCTCCCAGAGAGCCACTGGTGGTTTCGAATTGCCCACCTTTCAGTTAGCAGTCGATTGCTTTAACCACTGTGCTACCAGGGCTCCCCCAGGGGAGGATATAACCCAGATACCCATTACCCTCCAGTCTATTCCAGCCCACAGAACTGCCCCCATAGGGTTTCCAAGGCTGTAGTCTCAGTAGGAGCAGATGGCCAGATCTTTCTTCCCCGGAGCAGCTGGTGGGTTCCAACTCCCAACCCAGAATACCAAAAAACCAAACCAAACTGGTTGCAGTCCAGTGGATTCCGACTCACAGCCACCCTATAGGACAGAGAAGAACTGATCCATAGGGGTTCTAAGGAGCAGCTGGTGGATTCGAGCTGCAGACCTTTTGGTTAGCAGCCAAACTCAATCCAGAATGGGAACGGGTACTTCTGTAGAAGGGAGGGGCAGCTGTCAGCTGATGATCACAAAGGCCTTTGGGGAAGAAGAGGGGTTGAAATTGTGCACAGAAGAACAGCCTTAGCTACCTATTGTTTGAAATGTAATAGATTATGAATTTTAATTTTTAAAGTAGCACTTTTATAACAATGCAGAGGGTTATAAAAAAAAAGCCATCCCTCCCCTATCGCTCAGGTTAAGCACTAACAGATCGGGTGTTTCCTTCTCCTCAACGTACAAAAAGGCAAGCAAGCATGTTCAGCAATCCCTACACTCCGGTTGTTTGCCTCGGCAGTAGGCCCAGGCGCCTATCCAGTAGCAGCGCTCTAAGCTCTTTCTTTGGCGAGCTGAGCGCTGCGCCCTGGAGCCGGGCCCGCTCCCTCGAGGACACGGCCGTGTGCTCCGCAGGATGGGGCCCCGCGTCCCCGGCCGCTGCAGGGCCGGGCGCTCGGCGGGCGACACAAAGAAGCGCTGTCCCCGGCCAAGCGCCGCCCCCGGCCGAGGAGGAAGTGGGAGGAGGCGGCCGGGGACCCTCCGCGCTCCGCCCGCGTCCGCCGCCCCCACCCCGAGCCGAGCCCTCGAGCGGCCCACGGACCCCGCGGGGAGCGGATGAGGGGCCCTGGGCGTGGGGATCGAACTGGGGCGGGGCCGGGGCAGCCGCGCTCTTTGTGTCCCTGTCGGGCTTTCTTGGCCCAGGCTCCTGCCGCAGCGACCCTGCAGGCTCAGACGCAGTCTCCTGTCGTGTCTGTGGGCTTGGTGCGGGCTCGCAGCGGTAGGCCGGAGGGACACCGCGGCCCAGGCCACACGGGAGCGGGGACCGAGCATCCCTCTGGCCCACTGCTCTGTGAACCTGGCAAACACGGTCTCTGGGGCTGAGGTCACGCGCCCAGTGCGCTGTCCGCTAGAGACGGGGGGCGGGGAGGCGGGGGCGAGAAGGAGTCTTTGCCCCCCACCCACACACTGACGCGGCCTGCGGCTGCAGAATTCCTGCGTCAGGCGCTCCTCCAGTCCCCTCCCGGCCCCTCGTCCCCTGACGTCACCGACATGCTCTCTGCGGAGCTGGCTCCCGGCCTGGGAGAGGGGTACGCGGGGGAAAGCCTGAAGGAAGGAGGCGGAGGGGTCCGCGCCAGGACGCAGACGTCCACACTGCCAGCCCTCGGGTTCAGCACCGCCTTCGTTCCACAGTGTCCATTTGATGGAGCCCTCTGTGAGCCCGGGAGATCAACAGCCAGTAAGAGGCAGCCTCTAGGTTTTTAAAAGCTCAGGTCTCCTGGCTCCGCAGGGGCTGAGGCTCCTCCATGACACCGCCCTCCTGAGAGTGACCCCTTGAGAGGAGTGAGTGAACACGGGTGAGAAGGGGGGGGCGGGGGTCGTGAGTTAGGACGGGAGTGCAGGGAGGGGAAAAACAGCAACATCTTTCTCGCTGTATGTGGGTGGGGGAGCTGGGCTGAGGGGCAGAGAGGAGCTTCAGAGACATCTTTCTTAAACTGCTTGTTTAAACTGTGGGTAGGTATATGGGGGAGTCTTCGGGTGGCGCAAAGAGTTAAGGTCGGCAACTAACTGAAAGGATGGGGGCCCGAGTCTACCCAGAGGTGCCTCCGAAGAAACGCATGGAGATCTACTTCCAAAAAACCAGCCGCTGACACACATGGGATCGCGATGAGTGAGACCAGTTGTCTACTCAAGGGCAAAATGGCTTTTTAGGTTTATGAGAGTTTAATTTTTTATTGCTTTACCTTCTATATCCTTCCATGAGCTTTACATATTCTTTTAAATTATGAATTAAACCGTTTTAATTGAAAATTAAATACAGAAGATTGAGCTGAGACTGTCCAGGATAGACATTGTGTCTGGTCACCTATATCCACGTCCAGGTTTTGTGTGGCAGTGCGCACCCTCGTACATATATCTGTGTAATTGCTACTCTTACTTCTGTGAGGAAAATTATTAAGGGAGGGATAGAACCAGTCCCAATTCTAGCTTAGTAGAAGGTGATGGACATTGAAAAAGATAAACGTAAAAGGAAAAGGAAACAAGAGACTATGGAAGAGAACGTAAGAAGAGGTGAAGACCTATGGAATTGGATGTTTGTGATATTGATCAGTTTCCAGGTCAGGCCGTTCATCTGCAGGAGGTGTGCCGTACACCACGCCTGTCATCCTCTTTCCTGTTCGTTCTCCCGGGGAATCCATAAAGTGTATTCCCTAAGCTCAGACGCTTATTCTAGTTAGGAGACTTGAAATCAAACCGTTACACCATGTGGTGCAACAGCCTTGGTGAATCCCCTGCTCACCTTCCGTCCCAAACTAAGACAGACTAGGAAGAAAGGCCTGGTGATCTACTTCCAAAAATTAGTCCGTGAAAGCCCTGTGGATCCCAACAGAGCATTGTCTGACGTCGTGCGGGAAGATGAGTCCTCAGGGTTGGAAGACACTCAGAATACCCAGTGCGAAAGCCCAGGTTGGGTTCCATGGGCTCTTTGTGGAAGGGGCTACAGGTCGGACCTGGGGGACCTTCTGCTTTGGTTCCAGCAAGCTAAAAGGGGAGAGTAGACCCAGGGAGAGAAAGCAGGAACCAGGCTCAAGGACCGTTCGGCCTCTAGCTATCAGGGAGAGAAACAGAAGGGAATACAAAGCTTTCCCCCTAGCTGTCCATTTGCACTCACCCAGCCAGGACAGCAAGCAGGCAGGACTCTGGTCAGGCAGGAAGAGGCGGCCTCGGGTTCCAAGTCAAGTGCCGGAGTCACTGACGGCTGGTTAAAGTGGGAGCAGGACCAGCCACTAGGTTCAGGCCGCAGAGGAGGACTTCATAGTCATCTTAGGCAAAGTCACGACCTGACGGAGATAAAGGAAGAGTTTTTGGGCCAGTGAGGGAGGTACAGTTACTCCACCTTGTTATGTTAGTTGCCATCAAGTTGGCTGTCACTCATGGCGACCCCATGTAGAAGAAAACAAAATGTTGCCCAGTGCTGCGCCATCTTCACGATGGTTGGTGTGCTCAGGTCCGTGGTTGTGGCCACTGTGTATTTTGAGTGTCTGCCAACCCAGGAAACTCATCTTCCAGGACTGTATCAGTCAGCGTTCTGTCATGATCCACAGGGTTTCCTTTGCCTAATTTTTGGAAGTACATCACCAGGCTTTTCTTCCTAGCCTGGAAGCTCAGCTGAAACCTGTCCCCCATGGGTGACCCTGCTGATATTTGGAATACTGGTGGCATAGCTTCCCTCATCAGAGCAGCACACAAGCTACCGCAGCACGACTGACAGATGGGGGAGATGATCCATCTATCCAGGCGTTTATATGCCCAGTCATTAATGTGTGTTTGTCTGCTTGATTGAACATGTATCACCTCTGTTGTCTGTAACTGTGATAGTAGCTCATAGCAGCAATCTGAGGTGCACAGCCTGTGTAAAGGCACAGCGTCAGCATGTCGACATGCTGCCTCCATAGATTTAAAAGTCTGGTATTTAACAAGCTTACACAGGCCGGTATTTAAGAACATGTGCTCCAGCACCAAACGGCCTGGTTTGAATCCTGGGTGCACCGTTTACCATAGGTGTGACTAAGTAAGAAATAAGTTCCCTGGGTATCAGTTTTTCCCACCCATCTCTAACATGGAAATATTGGGTAATGACAGTACATACTTCATATGCTTATTGTCAGCATTAAATAATTCATGTAAAGAGCTTATAATAGTACCTGCAACCTACATGTTATCAGGAGGGACCAGTCCCTGGAAGAGGATATCCTGCTTGGTAAAGTAGAGGGTCAAGAAAAAAGAGGAAGATCCTCAAGAAGATGGATTGACAAAAGGGCTGCAACAGCGGGCTCAACCATAACGATTGTGAGGATGACACAGGACGGAGCAGTGTTTCGTTCTATTGTACATAGGGTTACTGTGAGTTGAAACCCACACCGCGGCACCTAACAACAACAGCTACCACCACCACTATTATCATTATGACTGTTGTCCATACAAAAATGAGTTCATGCCCTACATATGGCAGTGACTTGCAGCTTTCATTTAAAATGTATCTAGGATGTTCTTCTGGTAGATGCAAACTAGATTTCAGTCACCCTGTTTCATAGCTACGGGATGGATATTCTATACTACACTTCAGCACCTTTATGCCACACCCCCAGCATTGGTCAGACAAAGACCAAAACTGCCATCTTACGTGCAGGAAAGAAGATGGTCAGAGAGAAGGGGCCTGGGGTCCCAGCCAACCCCTTCCCCTCGGCCTCCCACTCAAGCCCGGGAAACAGATAGAAGGAGAAGACTTGAAGAACCCCCTCCTCTTCGTCCTTCTCCTCTGCTGCTCAATCTCCACACTGTGTATCCCTGTCACTTCTCCAGGGACACCTCTCCCATGCACTAGCTTAAAGGGTGACTCCTGAGATGCAATGCGAGTCCCGCTCCAGGTGTGCGCAGACTGTGAGAAAAGGTCTGATGGCAGCCTGTCTGGGGTGTGGATTGTGCGCAGCTGAGGCTGTGCCACAGGGCGTCATGGTGGGTGCCTTGGAATGTCTGGGGGTCTGTGGAGTTGGATAGGTGTGGGTATGGGCTAAAGATCCTGTATCCCTGGGAATCAAAAATGAACCTGGGAGTCTTGTGTGCCGTGTCTCTGTCGTCTTGTCCTCAGGCTGTCGTTCGTCTACTTCTGTGTCTAGGTTCCGTGTGGCAGTGGGCTCCCTGTACACAGATCTGTATCACGGCCACTCCTGTTTCCCTAAGGAAAGTTATTAGGAGAGAGACTGCGGAGTCTTAAGATAGGCACACCTTTGAAACTGAGTCACCTCCACCAGATTCCTTTCCAGAAGGACCGCAGAGGTTGCCAGTCCTTCCAGCAGAAGGGGAGCCTTTCCAGCATTGGACATGATCAGTCTTCATCGTGGGCTCTTTTCCTCTTCTTCCCCCGTCCTTCTCTTTCCTCCAGTTTTGTGGGAATGGGACACACTCATATTTTCATCCCCTTGGCTTCTGGTGAGATTGAGCATGTTGTCATAGGCTGATTGGCCATTTACATTTCCTTTTTCTTGTGTATCTCCTAGCAGTATAGGATTTCAACAGATGGAAAGATATGGGAGAGGGAAGGAAAATTTAAAATGGAAGCTGGCATGTGAGGGCGGGGCAGGGGAGGGGGCAGGAGCTGAATATCTAAATATCATGACAAGTGCTCAGCTGTCCCCCTGGGCAAAGGGGAAGCACTGGGGCTTCTTTCCTGGGAGAAAGCACCATCAGAGTGGTTCTGGCAGAGTAGAGGCGAGACCAGAGTGGCCACTTAGGAACTGGGTCACTTTAACCCATTACAGTCGAGTAGATTCCAACTCATAGCGATCCTGTAGGACAGAGTAGGACAGCCCCACAGGGTTTCCAAGGAGGGGCTGGTGGATTCCAACTGCCGACCTTTTGGTAAGCAGCCAAGCTCTTAACCACTGCACCACCAGGGTTCCAGGTCAATGAGGGCATCCGTAAGCACAGTGGTAGAATTCTTGGCATCCACGCAGGAGACCCGGGTTCAATTCTTGGTCATTGCAATTCATGCACAGCCACCCCCTGACTGTTAATGCAAACCAAAAAAAACCAAACCCAGTGCCATCGAGTCGATTCCGACCCTTTGGTTAGCAGCTGTAGCACTTAACCACTATCCCACCAGGGTTTCCACTGTAAAGGCAACTTAACCTAAAAGGTCACTTTAGGCCTGGGATATCTAAGGACTGAGCTAGGCTAGTGCTCTGTGACTGGAGATGTGGGGGGAGGGCATTGACAGGGCTCATGCCTCGGTGGCAGTGGGCTCAGGGGGACAGTGTGACCCTGCGCACTAGTGCTTGCATCTGACTGTGCCTGTGAGCCAGGAGTGGCGGGTGGGGGACAGCTGTGTGCTGGGCGGGTCTTCTCAGCAGCTCTCGGTGGTAGGCATGCCGCCTTTAGCAGCCAGAGACAGTGCTTAGGTCCCTTACCTGAGAGGAACGACTTTGGAGGAAAACAATCAATTTAGGACTTCTTCACTGTTGTTGTGTGCCATCGAGTCGATTCCAACCCGTAGCAATCCTGTGTGACAGAGTAGAACTGCCCCCATAGGGTTTCCTAGGCTGTAATCTTCACTGGAGCAGATCTCCAGGTCTTTCTTGAGCAGAGCTGCTGGGTAAGTTCGAATCACCGACCTTTCAGTTAGCAGCCAAGCACTTAACCACTGTGCCACCAGGGTTCCTTTCTTTAGTTTTAGAGACCAGCTAAAAGTGGTAGTCTTGAGTTCATCAGTGACACCAGACCCAGGCCCTCCACCTGCAGCCTGGCCACCCAAAGACCCAGGGCGTGGGCCAGGAGCTTCGACGGCCTGCAGAAATGCTTGAGAACTAAGTACGGCGAGCGTCACTGTCAGCACAGGTGTTAGCGTCAGGCCTGAGTGTTATTATCTGCTGAATAGATAGAACAAGGTAGTGATTCTGGGGAGAAGGGAGAGGAGAAGCAGGATCCGGCAGGGTCTCCTCCTCCTACCTTTTGCCTGGACTTGATGGGGAGCTGGAGGAGAATGCAGCTTTGGCTCCCAAGTTATGAAAACTATAAAATCAAAGTCATTAAATGTTTAATTCAGCATTTGTAAAATCTGACATTAGGTTAGATTTTTTTTCCACTTTGTGAGAATTTCCTTACTCACATGCTTAAATTAAATGGTTTACTCTTAGCCAAGTAATTAAAAGGGAATATGTATGTGTGTGCCCATGTGTAATGTATAGGCGTGATGTTGTTGTTGGGTGCCATTGAGTTGATTCCGACTCATATCTACCCTCTGTACAACAGAAGGAAACACTGCCCAGTCCTGTGCCATCCTCACAATTGTTGCTGTGCTTGAGCCCATCGTTGCAGCCACTGTGTCAGTCCATCTTCTCGAGGGTCTTCCTCTTTTTCGCTGACCCTCTACTTTACCAAGCATGATATCCTTCTCCAGGGACTGATCCCTCCTGACAACGTGTCCAAGTATGTGAAATGAAGTCTTGCCATCCTTGTTTCTAAGGAGCATTCTAGCTGTACCTCTTCCAAGACAGATTGTTCTTCTGGCGGTCCATGGTATATTCAATATTCTTCACCACCATCATAATTTGAAGGCGTCAATTCTTCTCTGGTTTTTCTTATTCATTGTCCAGCTTTCGCATGCACATGAGGCGATTGAAAACACCGTGGCTTGGGTCAGGCGCACCTTAGTCCTCAAAGTGACATCTTTGCTTCTTAACACTTTAAAAAGGTCTCTTGCAAGCAGATTTGCCTAATGCAGTGTCTTAGTCATCTAATGCTGATATAACAGAAATACCACAAGTGGATGGCTTTAACAAAGAGAAATTTATTTCTTCACGGTAAAGTAGGCTAAAAATTCAAATTTAGGGCGTCGGCTCCAGGGGAAGGCTTTTTCTCTCTGTTGGTCTCATTTCTCTCTGTTGGCCCTCATCAGTCTTCCCCCTGGACTAGGAGCTTTTCCATGCAGGGACCCGGAGTCCAAAGGGCGCACTCTGCCCCCAGTGCTTCTTTGTGGTATGAAGTCCTCCTCTCTGCTCACTTCCCTTTCATTTTTATCTCTTGAGAGATAAAAGGTGGTGCAGCCCATACCCCAGAGAAACTCCCTGTACACTGGATCAGGGATGTGACCTGGGTAAGAGTAGTGTTCAATCCCACCCTAATCCTCTTTAACGTAAAATTACAATCAAAAAATGGAGGACAAACACACAATACTGGGAAGCATGGCCTAACCAAGTTGACATATATTTTGGGGGGACAGATTTCAATCCATGACATGGAATACATCATTTGATTTCTTGACTGCTGCTTCCATGGATGTTGATTGTGGAGCCAAGTAAAATGAAATTCTTGACAACTTCAATCTTTTCTCCATTTATCGTGATGTTGCTTATTGGTCCAGGTGTGAGGATTTTTGTTTTCTTTATGCTGAAGTGTAATCCATACTGAAGGCTGTAGTCTTTGACCTTCATCAGTAAATGCTTCAAGTCCTTTTCACTTTCACCAAGCAAGGTGGTGTCATCTGCATATCACAGGTTGTATAATGAGTCTTCCTCCAATCCTGTTGCCATGTTCTTCTTCCTATAGTCTAGCTTCTTGGATTATTTGCTCAGCATAGAGATTGAATAAGTGTGATGGAAGGATACAGCCCAGACACACACGCACATGTGTATAAATAATTGAATACTGGTTGAAAGGCACTTGGCCTGTGTTCTTTCCTTTAACCCACAGAACGGCCCTATGTGGTAGACACCATTACCCTACTTAGTCAGGAAACTGTCTGAGCTGTGTTGCCTAAGTCCCAGTTAGGATACCCCAGACAAGCTAACTCCAGAGTGTTGGCATGCAACCACAATGCCATATTACCTGCGGGTGAGCGTGTTCTCTGAAATGGGCAGAGCAGAAGGCCCACAGATGGAAATGAAGGAGCAGTGCATTCTCAGAAGTGGTTGGGGAAGGACAGAAAGTGAGTGTCCTGTGAGGCTGGGGACAGTGAAGCTGGCCCGGGCCCTAAGCATTAGAGGTGGTGGCACCCCAGGGCAGCCCAGTGGACAGTGATGACGGGAAGACCTGGGTGTTCTGGCTCTGGAGATGCTCTGTCTTTGGCGGCGCCACCATTCAGCACAGTGCAGACAGTGAGGTCATGCTGTGGGGCACGCTGGGGGTGGGGAGGGAGACGGGGGTGGGCTGGTGGTGAAGAAGGAGGGATGTTGGTGAACACACATTCACAGATGTGCGCATCAGTTCTCTGCTGCGTCCCAGTGCAGTAAGACCCTGTCACCACTTCATTGTGTGTTACCTCCACTTCCGGTGGTCTGGGTCCTAGATCCAGCCCAGAGAATTTCTCCTCCTCTGTAACCTTCCCTGAGAGCCCAGACTTCTTGGACTAAAGTTCTGGGTTCCCTAAAGTGGAATTAATACAAGCACGTGGGCACAAAGTGGGCAGGGTGAGAGAGCATGCTGCACCCCCTCATTCCTTCCTCTGTGATGGAAACGTAGAGGACCGGCACTATGGGGTCCCCTGGGTTGCAGACACCCTGGCAAGTGCTGAGTCATTGGCCATGTTAGTTTCACCTGCATAATGGGAAGACTCGCCTAGGCTAGCGGGGGAGGGGCTGCTCTGCTAGCCTGCTTGTCTGTTTTCCACCCACTGAGTCTCCGCCTCCCTCTGCAGAAGCCGGTACAGCCATGGCGACTCCCTCTGCTGCCTTTGAGGCCCTCATGAACGGGGTGACAAGCTGGGATGTCCCTGAAGATGCCATCCCCTGTGAACTGCTTCTGACTGGAGAGGCTGCCTTCCCGGTGATGGTGAACGACGTGGGCCAGGTCCTCATCGCTGCCTCCTCCTATGGCCGTGGCCGCCTGGTGGTGGTGTCCCACGAGGACTACCTGGTGGAGGCTCAGCTGACGCCCTTTCTCCTCAATGCAGTGGGCTGGTTGTGCTCCTCCCCTGGGGCCCCCATTGGTGTTCACCCATCTCTTGCACCTTTGGCCAAAATCCTTGAGGGCTCCAACTTGGAGTCCAAGATAGAGCCGGAAGTCAAAGACTCCCTGGGGGTTTACTGCATCGATGCCTACAATGAGACCATGACTGAGAAGTTGGTCCAGTTTGTGAAGCGGGGAGGGGGCTTGCTCATTGGGGGCCAGGCCTGGGACTGGGCCAGCCAGGGCGATGATGAAAGGGTCCTGTTTACCTTCCCTGGGAACCTCGTCACCAGTGTGGCTGGCGTGTACTTCACCGACAACAAAGGGGACACGAGTTTCTTCAAGGTCTCTAAGAAGATGCCCAAGATCCCCGTCTTAGTCAGGTGAGTCCATGAGCGGGTGGGGAGCAGCCTCACATGCAGGTAGCTCCCAGGCCATGGGAGGAGAATTGGGCACTAGACATGGATTTATCCTAAATCATCAACTACCAAACCAAAAACCAAACCCATTGCCGTCGAGTCAATTCCGACTCTTAGTGACCCTAGATTTTAAAAATACCCCAAGGCACAGAAACGGCAAGGTATTCATTGTGGCCGCCTCCTTAGACTACAATTCTGCTCATAAATATGATTGGTGATTCTTCATAATCTTCAAAATTACATTTGATTCAATGCATGTGACTGCAATGTGTTATTGTTTTGTTGTTCTTGTTGTGTTAATTGCCATCTGGTCAACTCATGGCGACCCCATGTGTACAGAGTAGAATTGCTCCATAGGGTTTTCAAGAATATGACCTTTGAGAACCAGATCACTAGGCCTGTCTTCTGAGGCACCTCTGGGTGGGTTTGAACGGCTTAACCATAGTCAAGCGCTTAACCATTTGCATCACCCAGGGACTCCCATCTGCTGTGTGTATCACTTATTTATTGAATCACTTGCCTACTGTTAAGCGGAGACCTTGGTGGCATAGTGGTTAAGAGTTTGGCTACTAACCAAGAGGTCGGCAGTTCAGATCCACCAGACGCTTCTTGGAAATACTATGGGGCAGTTCTACTCTGTCCTATAGGGTAGCTGTGAGTTGGAATTAACTCGATGGCAATGAGTTTGGTTTGGTTTTTGTACTGTTGAGTTTTTGAATGGTTCTTCACACTTGTTGTAACAGGTGGTACTGTATAAAGTATCTTCAAATTATTGTAGAAATACTAGACAATGCAAGCCACCAAGATGCTTCTGGGAGAACCCAAGAAAGTTAAGACTATCCCCATCACAGGTTGAATGAGGTTCAGGGTGAAAGCCCCATGGGTTTGGTTAGTCTGCCAAAGTGTCTGGTTATTTTTTAACTCTCATTTGAACACATGCATGTGAATTAAGACATTTTAAGCCACATTTTTGCACATTTCTTACTGGTCCATATTAAGTCCTAAATTAGATCTTGGGGTCTCCTCAACCTTCTAAAAGATTAAACTGTCGGCAAGTTTTGTCAAGTTGACTGAAATTTTTGTTAGAACAAGATATTACTTTGACAATCAGAAAAATGAAGTCTTCAGTAAGTTATGAGAAGATCCACTTCTGGCACGGTGAGAACGCCAAGAGTAAGGGACACTCACCCCACAGTGACTGCTGCAGCTAATGCTCATCCCTGTCCCCTGCATGGCAGACAATTCCCTGGACATTTCTACTCTCCCATCTGCTTGTTCCTCGATGGCCTCCACTGCACCTCCAGGTCTGAGGACAGTGGCTGTATAGCACATATATATGGCATGCCACAGTTGAATTGTTCCATAATTCATTTAACCACTCACCTGTTAGTACATGTTTAGGCTAGTTCCTATTTTTTTTTTCTTATACATAAAAATACAGTGAATACCCTTTCATCACAAACCGTAGGTCTGATTATACCTACTGAGTTATAAATACTTGTTAGATACCTCTAGAAGAAACATTTTATTTAAAAAAAAATTCCAAACATATACAGAAGTAGAAAATAGAACAATGAACCCATCTATGCCCATCATTTAATCTGTTGCTGTCAGTCAATTCCAACTCATAACAACCCTATAGGACAGAGTATACCTACCCCATAGGGTTTCCAAGGCTGTATATGTTTTGTTTTAAACAGAGAAGAAAACTGAGGGTCTGATGGGTTAAGTAATTCCACATGGCTGTAACTCGAATGTGGACTACAAACCCAAGTCTGTCGGACCCTAAAATGCCTGTTCTTTTTTTTCATTTTTTGGATCCACCACGTGTCTGTCAGTTTCTCATACTGTGGGGGCTTGCATGTTGCTGTGATGCTGGAAGCTGTGCCACCAATATTCAGATACAAACAGAGTCACCCAGGGCGGACAGGTTTCAGCTGAGCTTCCAGACTAAGACAGACTAGGAGGAAGGATCCAGCCTTCTACTTCTAAAAAGAATTAGCCAGTGAAAACCTTGTGAATAGCAGTGAAACATTGTCTGATATAGTGCCAGAAGATGAGCCCCCCAGGTTGGAAGGCACTCAAAAGACGACTGGGGAAGAGCTGCCTCCTCAAAGCAGAGTCAGCCTTAATGACATGGATGGAGTCAAGCTTTCGGGACCTTCGTTTGCTGATGTGGCATGACTCAAAATGAGAAGAAACAGCTGTAAACATCCATTAATAATCAGAATGTGGAATGTACTAAGTATGAATCTAGGAAAACTGGAAGTCATTAAAAACAAAATGGAATGCATAAACATCCATGTCCTAGGCATTAGTGAGCTGAAATGGACTGGTATTGGCCATTTTGAATCAGACAATCTTATGGTCTACTATGCCAGGAAAGACAACTTGAAGAGCAATGGTGTTGCATTCACTGTCAAAAAGAACATTTCAAGATCTATCCTGAAGTATAACACTGTCAGTGATAGGATAATATCCATACACCTACAAAGAAGACCAGTTAATATGACTATTATTCAAATTTATGTACCAACCACTAAGGGCACAGATGAAGAAATTAAAGATTTTTACCAGCTGCTGTAGTCTGAAATTGATTGAACATCCAATCAGAACACATTAATAATTACTCGTGATTGGAATGCGAAAGTTGGAAATGAAGAAGGGTTGGTAGTTGGAAAATATGGCCTTGGTGATAGAAATGATGCTGGAGATCACATGATATAATCTTGCAAAACTAATGACTTCTTAATTGCGCACACTTTTTTTCACCAACATAAACAGTGATAATATACACACAAAACCTCACCAGATGGAATGCACAGGAATCAAATTGACAAACTGTGGGAAAAGACGATGGAAAAGCTCAACATGACCAGTCAGAACAAGGCCAGGGACCAACCACAGAACAGACCATCGACCAACCGCAGAACAGACCATCAATTGCTCATATGCAAGTTCAAGTCAAAACTGAAGAAAATTAAAACAAGTCAACGAGAGCCAAAGTACGACCTTGATTATATCCCACCCGAATTTGGAGACCATCTCAAGAATAGATGTGATGCGTTGAAGACTAATGACAGAAGAGCAGACGAGTTATGGAATGACATGAAGGACATCATCCATGAAGACTGCAAGAAGTCATTAAAAAGACAAGAAAGAAAGAAAAGACCCAGATGGATGTCAGAAGAGACTCTGAAACTTGCTCTTAAACATGGAGTAGCTAAAGCAAAAGGAAGAAATGATGAAGTAAAAGAACTGGATAGAAGATTTCAAAGGGTGGCCCAAGAAGACAAAGTATTACGATGACATGTGCAAAGAACTGGGGATAGAAAACTAAAAGGGAAGAACACGCTTGCATTTCTCAAGCTGAAAGAACCGAAGAAAAAATTTCAAGCCTTGAGTTGCAGTAGTGAAGTACTTCATGGGGGAAAATATTAAATGACACAGGAAGCATCAAAAGAAGACGGAAGGATGGGAGAGGGGTATTCACTAATTAGATAGTAGATAACTACTTTAGGTGAAGGGAAAGACAACACACAATACAGGGGAGGTCAGCACAGCTGGACTAAACCAAAAGCAAAGAAGTTTCCTGAGTAAACTGAATGCTTCGAAGGCCAACATACCAGGGGCAGGGGTTTGGGGACCATGGTTTCAGGGGACATGTAAGTCAACTGGCATAATAAAATCTATTAAGAAAACATTCTGCATCCCACTTTGAAGAGTAGTGTCTGGGGTCTTAAATGCTAGCAAGCAGCCATCTAAGATGCATCAATGAGTCTCAACCCACCTGGATCAAAGGAGAATGAAGAACACCAAGGACACAAGGTAATTACAAGCCCAAGAGACAGAAAGGGCCGCATGAACCAGAGACTACATCATCCTGAGACCAGAAGAACTAGATGGTGCCTGGCTACAACCGATGACTGCCCTGACAGGGAACACAACAGAGAACCCCTGAGGGAGCAGGAGAGCAGTGGGATGCAGACCCCAAATTCTCATAAAAAGGCCAGATTTAATGGTCTGACTGAGACTAGAAGGACCCTGGTGGTCATGTCCCCCAGACCTTCTGTTGGCCCAGGACAGGAACCATTCCCAAAGTCAACTCTTCAGACAGAGATTGGACTGGACAGTGGGTTGGAGAGGGATGCTGGTGAGGAGTGAGCTTCTTGGATCAGGTGGACACTTGAGACTATGTTGGCATCTCCTGCCTGGAGGGGAGACGAGAGGGTAGAGGGGGTTAGAAACTGGCAAAATGAACACGAAAAGAGAGGGTGGAGGGAGAGAGCGGGCAGTCTCATTAGGGGGAGAGTAATTGGGAGTATGTAGCAAGGCGTATACAAGTTTTTGTGTGAGAGACTGACTTGATTTGTAAACTTTCACTTAAAGCACAATAAAAAATATATTAAAAAAAAAAAAGAAGAAGATGGAAGGAATACACTGAGTCATTATACCAAAAGAATTGGTCGACGTTCAGCCATTTCAGGAGGTAGCGTATGGTCAGGAACCTTTGGTACTGAGGGAAGAAGTCCGAGTGGCACTGAAGGCATTGGTGAAAAACAAACCTCCAGGAGCTGACAGAAGGTCAACTGAAATCTTTCAACAAACAGATGCAGCGCTGGAAGTACTCACTGGTCTATGCCAAGAAATCTGGAAGACAGCTACCTGGCCAACTGGCTGGAAGAGGTCCATATTTAAGCCCATTCCAAAGAAAGGCGATCCAACCGAATGTGGAAATTATTGAACAATGTCATTAATATCACAGGCAAGTGAAATTTTGATGAAGATCATTAAAAAGCAGCTGCAGCAGTATATAGACAGGGAACTGCCAGAAATTCAGGCCAGACTGAGAAGAGGCTGTGGGACCAAGAATGCCACTGCCGATGTCAGATGGACCCTGGCTGAAACCAGAGACTACAAGAAAGATGTTCACCTGTGTTTTATTGACTGCAAAGGCATTCAACTGTGGACCGTAAGAAATTATGGATAACATTTGTGAAGGATGGGAATTCCAGAACGCTTAATTGTGCTCATGAGGAACCTGTACATAGATCAAGAGGCAGTTGTTCTCACAGAACAAGGGGCTACTGTGTGGTTTAAAGTCAGGAAAGGTGTGCGGCAGGGTTGTATCCTTTCGCCATACCTATTCAATCTGTATGCTGAACAAACAATGCAGAAGAATGGGCATCAGGATTGGAAGAAGCCTCATTAATGACCTACATTATGCAGATGACACAACCGTGCTTGTTGAAAGTGAAGAGAACTTGAAGCACTTACTGATGAAAATCAAAGACCATAGCCTTCAGTATGGATTACACCTCAACATAAAGAAAACAAAAATCCTCACAACTGGATCAATAAGCAACAATTCTATGAAAGGAGAAAAGATGGAAGTTGTCAAGGATTTCATTTTACTTGGTTCCATAATCAACACCCACGGAAGCAGCAGTCAAGAAATCAAAAGACACATTGCATTGGGCAAATCTGCTGCAAAAAGACCTCTTTAAAGTGTTGAAAACCAAAGACGTCACCTTGAAGACTAAAGTGTGCCTGACCCAAACCATCGTGTTTTCAATCACCTCATATGCATGCGAAAGCTGGACAACGAATAAGGAAGACCGAAGAAGAATTGATGCCTTTGAATTGTGGCGTTGGCAAAGAATATTGAATATACCACGGACTTTTTTTTTTTAAAAGAATGAACAAATCTGTCTTGGAAGAAGTGCAACCAGAGTGCTCTTTAGAAGCAAGGATGGTAAGACTATGTCTTACATACT
This sequence comes from Elephas maximus indicus, assembly GCF_024166365.1. Lineage (NCBI taxonomy): Eukaryota > Metazoa > Chordata > Mammalia > Proboscidea > Elephantidae > Elephas > Elephas maximus. The sequence goes on from NC_064826.1 coordinate 6,118,087, forward strand.
TTGGACATGTTGCCAGGAGGGTCAGTCCCTGGAGAAGGACATCATGCTGGTAAAGTAGAGATTCAGCAAAAAAGAGGAAGACCCTCATCGAGATGGATTGACACAGTGGCTGTAACAATGGGCTCAAGCATAACAACAATTGTGGGGATGGTGCAGTACCAGGCAATGTTCCATTCTGTTTTTCATAGGGTCACTGAATCAGAACTGACTCATGGCACCTAGCAACAACAACAATCTTTGGATGAAATGTGAACCTCAGGAGTGACTTTATTACTGGGCTAAAAGGGTGTCTGGAGCCCATATACTCGGAGTTTCTCCAGTCAGGCCAGTAATCTGGTCTTTTTTTGTGAGTTAGAATTTTGTTCTAGATTTTTCTCCAGCTCTGTCTGGGACCTTCTACTGTGATCCCTGTCAGAGCAGTCGGTGGCCGTAGCAGGGCACCATCCACTCCTTCACCCGCCCAGATTGTTTTAGAGCAAATTCCTGACGTTGCATCATTTCATTCATAAATATAGTACATCTCTAGATAATGAGGACTGATTAGGAAATGCAAACAGAACTATTGGCACATTTTTTTTTTTAATTGGCATTTTTTTCTGGTCAAAGCAGTTTTTTTTTTTTTTAAGAGTATTTCTTAACTGTTCTTTTATTTGCATATCTCTATACTTTTTTTTTTTATATACTTATCTCTGGAAACTCTGGTGGCGTAGGGGTTAAGAGCTACGGCTGCTAACCAAAAAAGGGTCAGCAGTTCGAATCCACCAGTAGCTCCTTGGAAACCCTATGGCGCAGTTCTACACTGTCCTATAGGGTCGCTATGAGTCAGAATCAACTCAATGGCAGCGGTTACGCTTATCTCTGGAGCCCTGGTGTCAAAGAGCTCAGCTGCTAAACAAAAGGCCAGCAATTCAAATCCACCAGGAGCTCCTTGGAAACCCGAGAGGGCAGTTCTACTCTGTCCTATGGAGTTACTATAATTTGGAATTGGTATACTTATCTATCAGATCAATTGGGTTATTCTATTTTTTGTGTCTTGTTTTTACATACTTGATCTAAAATAAGAGAATTATTTTAAAAAATTGTTTCATACTCCTATGATTTTGGAATTGAATGTGGCTTTTATATATTTCGAAGTTATATTTTAGATATATAAAAACTCATTTTTTTATTTGTACATTTTTATCAGTATAAAATACCCTTCTTTCTCCTTTGAACTCGATTTTGTTTGATATTATAATTACTACTCCGTCTCTTTTTTGTTTTGTGTCTTTGCTGATCCTTTTATTCTGTCCTTCTTGGTCTTTGTTTTTAAGATGTATCTCTTAGCATAAATTTGATTTTTTTTTTTTTTTTTTTGGCGTAATCAAAAAGCCTGTGTCATTTACTTGGAAATATAATGCATTTGTATAATTGAGAAAATTGATTTGCTTGTTATAGTTGCTATCATCTTCTTTCACTTTTTGTAGTTATGCTTTCTTGTTGCTTCTTTTTAAATTTTCTTTTACTGGCTTTTGCTCAGTTGGTTGGGTTTCTTCCCTCTCCCCCTTGCTGTTTAGAAATTACATATAATTGTTCTATTCTTCTTGTATTTATCTTTACTTTTAACCAAGCTTCTTAATGAAAAATATTTTCACACTTACAGAAAAGTCGTGAGAATAATGCCATCATCACCATATTCATCTAGATTCCCCAGCAGTTAACACTCTGCTGTATATGGTGTCTAAACACACACACTCACAGAGAGATTATTTTGCCTAACCATTTGTGAGTAACCTGTAGACACCAGGACACTTCACGCCTAAATATTCAGCAGTTGTCTCTTAGGAACAAGGGCATTCTCCCACATGACCGCAATACATTCATCACACTCACAAAATTTAGCATTGATACAGTGCTATCATCTAATGTCCATATGCAGATTTCCCTAGTTGTCCCAACAATGTCTTTTATAGATTTTTTTTTAAAATATAGGCTCCAATAAATACCAGCATTACATTTTTTTCAGTGTACTTTAATCAAAATAGTTCCCAGCTTTTTTTGTTTTCCAGTTCAGTTGTTTGGAAGAATGCCCCTTGATTTAGATTTGCCTAGTTTCTCATGATTACACTCAGTTCAGACATTTTTGGCAAGAATACCACGTAGATGTTGTATCTGTCACCACGGTATACAAGATTAAATTGAAAAAAGTGTTTTAATTCTTAAAATAAGGAGTTCTGCTTATAAATTTCTTACAATTAATTTGCTACAATTGAAGTCTGTGAAGAGGTGGGTTACCACATTTTAAATTAATGTATCCAGTGGGGAAGGGTCCCTCTTCTTTGATTTTCTGGGAGATTTCAGGTAGGGTTGGTATTATTTTAAATTGGGAGGCACACGAGGTCAATCTGTCCTATTATTGGTGATGTTGAAATTGGTCTTTTAGTTAAGCTGGAGCTTGCCAGATCTTCCCATTATAGTCATACGTTTTTAACTAATTGGATCTGTGGTGTGATCACTTGAGTCTGTATGGATATCTAGTCCCCCAACCACCATTCACGCAGTGATTCTAGCATCCACTGAGGATCTAGGCCTGAGGCAGTATTACAAAAAAGGCGGTGACAAAATGGTTATAAAATGGTTCTTTCATTGCTTTTACCACTTGGATAAATCCTTTCTTCAAGACTCATCTCAAGTGTAACCTCCTCCAAAAACCTCCTCTGCCCCCATTCTGATACAGGTCCCCTGCCCTGTGCCCCCACTGTAACCTGAGGCCTTAGTGCTGAGGGCTTATAGCACTCAAAGTGTGGACTTAAGGGTTTCTCCCAGACGTCATTGGCGTCCTTCTGGGAACAAGAGCTTTTCCTTCCCACTCCCAAAACACTTGTTCGTTTTGTGGCTGATTTAAATTTTGTTTTCTTATCATGGATCCATACTTAGGAATCTTTTTTTTTTTTTTTTAATCAAATGTGTTGGAATTCATTTATAGTCAGTATTTTTGAAGGTCTAATTGTTCCAAATTTGGCATGTGAAAGCCCCATTAAGCTGTCTTCTGAGTCCTTTGACACACCCCCATCAATGTTTGCAGTTAGTCCTTAAATTCTGAAATGACAAGATTTATCTTGTACCTTTCCTGTCCAAGCCATTTCTTCAGGGAATCCTAGTTCTGTATAATAAAACCCAAAAATCAAACCCATTACCGTCAAGTCGATTCTGATTAATAGTGACCCTATAGGACAGAGTAGAACTGATCCATAGAGTTTCTAGGGAGCACCTGGTGGATTTGAACTGCCAACCTTTTAGTTAGCAGCTGTAGCACTTAACTAGGGTTTCCAGTTCCTTATAATGGTGAATGATATTTAGAAACCACGATCTAGGTGTGCTCATTGCATCTAGAGTGGCATTATTTCCAGATTCCTCAGAAGACCAAGTCAGGAAATATGAATATATGTATGTATATATGTATATAAACCCTGGTGGCATAGTGATTAAGAGCTATGGCTGCTAACCAAAGAGTTGGCAGTTCAAATCTATCAGGTGCTCCTTGGAAACCCTATGGGACAGTTCTACTCCGTCCTATAGGATCACTATGAATTGGAATCTACTCAACAGCACCGGTTTTAGTTTTGGTTTATATAAAGATGTTTGTGTATATATATATGTATGTGTATGTGTATATATGGCTATACATGAAAATATACAAACACACATATATATGTTATTGTTAGTTGTCGTTGAGTTGATTCTGACTCATGGTAACTCCATGTGTGTCAGAGTAGAACTTTGCTCCACAGGGTTTTCAAGGCTGTGACCTTTAGGAAGCAGATTGCCAGGCCTGTCTTCTGAGGTGCCTCTGGGTGGGTTCAAACCACCAGCTTTCAGCTAGTAGTTGAGAATTTGACAGTTTCTGCCACCCAGGGACTATATTTATATGTTAATAAATACATACCGATACCCCCAATTTTAATCCAAAACCACAGGGTTCTTCTCTATCACCCGTTCCACATTTGTATCTTCTTTCTCCCATAATGAGATTCCTGGTTTCCAACACCCTTCGATATTTACTCAGTTCTACAAACCAAAAAACTCATTGCTGTTGAGTTAATTCTGACTCATAGTGACTCTATAGGACAAGTAGGACTGCCCCATAGGGTTTCCAGTGTTGTAAATGTTTACAGAAGCAGATTGCTGCATCTTTCTCCTGTCAAACGGCTGGTGGGTTTGAACCACCAACCTTCCAGTTAACAACCAAACACTTAACCACTGCACCACCATGGCTCCTTACTAGAGTACACACAAAACAGCTCCGTGTTTGCTGTACCTATACAGCACTAACAACAAACTTACTAAGTTCAAGATCTTTGCAGTTCTTCTTGTCTTCAGAATATACTGCACTGAGCATGTGAAGTCGTGAGTACTGAGTTCAAAAGTCACTTAGAACATACTTTTTTCATTTGGTTTGTTTTTGTTCCATGTGGGTGTTTCCCCATTATTACTGATTTAATTTTATTTTTTGAATGCATAAACTATTAGCATGGCTACAACAGCAGAAAATACATTCTTTTCAAGTGCACATGGAACATGCATGAAGATAGATCACATGCCAGGCCATGAAATGATATGGAGTATGTTCTGACCGTAATGGAATTAAATTAGAAGTCAGTGGTACAAACACATCTGGAAAATAGCTAAATATTTCTAAATTTAAAAACACACTTTTAAATACTCCATAGATCAAAGAAGAAATTACAAAAGAAATGAGAAAATATTCTGAACTGAATAAAAATAAAAACACATCATATCAAAATTTGTGGAATGCAACTAAAGCAGTGCCTAGAGAGAAATTTATACTTTTTAAGGCTCATATAAGGACAGAAGAAAAGTTTAAACTCAATGGCCCATGTACGCTAACAAAGAAAAATAAAATTAAACCAAAAATAAGAAGGAAGAAGAAAATCGTAAAAGACAGAAATTGGTGAAATAGAAAGAAAAACAGAGAAATTCAGTAAAGCCAAAAGCTCGTTCGGTGAAAAAAGTAATAAAAGTGATAAAAATCTAGGTAGACTGATCGTGAGAAAAAGAGAGAAGACACAAATTATACATTTCAGGAATGAAAAATGGGAAATTACTAGAGACCCTACAGATATTAGAAGGGGATAATAAGCAAATATTAACGACAGCTTTATGCCAATGAATTCTAATTTAGATAAAACAGACAAATTTCCTGACAGACACACATTGCCAGAATTGACTCATGAGAAACAGAAAATGCATAGTAAGTAAATTCAGGCGTAATGAAAAATATACCAACACTAAATGTGATGTGATATCCAGGTTTGAATCTCAATAAAGGGGAAAAAAAAAGATGTTAGTGAAAGATCTAAAGTCTGGAGTTTACTTAGCAGTATTATACCAACTTACTAGTTTTGACAAATATACTATATTTGTATAACATGTTTACATTATGCGAAGTTGGGCAAAAGGTACACAGGAAGTCCTGTACTATAATTGCAACTTATCTATAAATCTTATTTCAGAAAAAAAAAATTATTAAAAAAAATCAACAGAGGAAACTCCAGGCCCAGAAAGGTCCACTAATGAATTTTATCAAACATTCAAGGAAAAAATAATATCAACCTACATGAAATCTCCCAGAAAATCGAAGAGGAGGGACCCTCCCCCACTGGATGCATTAATTTAAAATGCAGTAACCCACCCCTTCACAGACTTCATTTGTAGAAAATGAGTTGCGAGAAATTCATAAACAGAACTCCTTATCGTAAGAATTAAAACACATTTTTCTGTTTAATCTTGTATGCATAGTTAAAATACTAAAATAAAAAAACAAAAATTAAGTATAGAATGTCCAAGATGCTGCAAGGGAAGTATTAATGTCGCAAAACTAAAACATTCTGGCTGGCCTGGCCAATGGCTTCTGTCTCGGTTTAGGCAGATGACCATAGGAAGCAAGGTTGTGGTCACTGTGCTGTTTGGCAAGCCTGGGGTCAGGTTTGTGTGATGGTAATGGTTAGTGCTTGAAGGAGCTGGAGACTCATCTAGTGGGGAGATCCCGTGACCTTTAGGAGAGGGTTATACTTGCTAAGAGGTTGACAGTGTTGCCATCAGCCAGTTAGAGTTCTGCCAGCCACAAACAGGGTGAACATACTGTGCGTTCTTCCGGGGTTCACCTGCCTTTGACCATCTAATCGCCACAGCTTTATCAAACAAGAGTGGCATAACCAGCTCTGGGAGGTCACTCTGCATCCCCGCACTGTAATCCCACTAGGGGTCCCCCAGAGTTGAGGCCAGCCAGCCCTCCTGCCCTACCTTGCGCCCCACTCTTGGTTCTCCACTGACTTTATTTGTAGAAAATTACTGAGAAATTTATAAACAAGACTCCTTATAAGAATGAAGCCACATTTTCCCACTCAGTTCTTTATATCATGCATAAAGGGCTGAAATAAACATGAATTAAATTCAGAATAAGATATATTGTTGTTTGTAGTGGCTGTCAAGTCGCTGGGACTCATGCCGACCCCATGCACAACAGAACTAAATGCTGCCCAGTCCCAAACCAGCCCCATGATCAGCTGTGGATCAGACAGTGTCCCACTGTGGTCTATAGGGTCTTCATTGGCTGAATTTTGGAAGTAGATTTAAGATACAGCATTAAGTAAGCACAGCACGGCTGCCTTTTTATGTGGGGATTTCATGTGGAGAATTTATTCTCTGAGACTGACCAGAGCAACATTAGTGCCAGGACCCTGTCCTCCTTCAACAAGTCTCTCTGCCCACTGAGATCAGATCTGCCCACTTGGTTCTCAGCTCCCCTGCAGGAGCTAAAAATACACTCAAGTCAATTCCAAATCATGGCAACTCCATGCATTAGAGTGGAACTGTTCCACAGGGTTTTCAAGCCTGTGACCTTTCAGAAGCATATCACCAGGCCTTTCTTATGAGGCACCTCTGGGTGGGTTCAAACTGCCAACCTTTTCGCTAGTAGTCGAGCACTTAACTATTTGATCCACTCCTTCACACACGCAGCACTTACTGCATGCGTCCTGTTCTGAGGGCTTCACGCCGAGGGACCCCTCTGACAGGGAGCACTCTTGTCTTTTCCAGCTGTGAAGATGACCTCTCTGAGGACAGAGAGGAACTCCTGCATGGGATCTCGGAGCTGGACATCACCAATTCGGACTGCTTCCCGTCGCAGCTGCTGGTGCACGGGGCGCTGGCCTTCCCGCTGGGGCTGGACTCCTACCACGGCTGTGTCATCGCAGCTGCCCGCTACGGCCGGGGCCGCGTGGTGGTGACTGGCCACAAGGTGTTGTTCACAGTGAGCAAGCTGGGCCCCTTCCTGCTGAATGCCGTGCGCTGGCTGGACGCTGGCCGCCGGGGCAAGATCGTGGTGCAGACGGAGCTGCGGGCACTGAGCAGCCTGCTGGCGGTGGGGGGCATTGACGCCAGCATTGAGCCCCAGCTGACCAGTGACGCCAGCGTCTACTGCTTCGAGCCTGTGAGCGACGTGGACGTCAAGGAGCTGCAGGAGTTCGTGGCAGAGGGCGGGGGCCTCTTCGTGGGCGCCCAGGCCTGGTGGTGGGCCTTCAAGAACCCGGGCGTGTCCCCTCTGGCGAGGTTCCCGGGGAACCTCCTCCTCAACCCCTTTGGCATCAGCATCACCAGCCAGAGTCTGAACCCTGGGCCCTTCCGCACACCGAAAGCAGGCATCAGGACCTACCACTTCCGCTCTACCCTGGCCGAGTTCCAGGTCATCATGGGCCGGAAGAGAGGCAATGTGGAGAAGGGCTGGCTGGCCAAGCTGGGCCCGGATGGAGCAGCCTTCCTGCAGATCCCTGCTGAGGAGATCCCCGCCTACACGTCCGTGCACCGGCTCCTGAGGAAGCTGCTCAGCCGATACCGGCTGCCCGTGGCCACTCGCGAGAACCCCGTCATCAACGACTGCTGCCGGGGCGCCATGCTCTCACTGGCCACTGGCCTGGCCCACTCAGGGAGTGACCTCTCCCTGCTCGTCCCAGAAATCGAGGACGTCTACAGCAGCCCCTACCTGCGCCCGTCAGAGTCCCCCATCACCGTGGAGGTCAACTGCACCAACCCAGGTGTGCAGTCAGGGTGGGGGCTTGGCATTGTGGGTGTGAGGAGGGTGTGGCGACCACAGCAGGTCAGGGATTTGATGGCATCCAAGGCTATCCACATCCTTTGCCAGGTGTTTTCAAGAAGACAGGGGTGGGAACCTTAGGTGATGTTGGGCGTGAAGAGTCAGGGCCACATGGGTGGGAGAAAAGAGATGTGCAGAGGCCCCAAGGGGTTGTGGCAACATGCACGGACATGGGGCCATGGAGGGAGGGAGTCGGCCCTTCCTGTGCTTTTGGCAAACCAAGAAAAGTTGCCATGGAGTTGACTGATTCATGGTGACCCCACATGTGTCAGAGTAGAACTGCGCTGCACAGGGTTTTCAATGGCTGATTTTTGGGAAGTAGATCACCAGGCCTTTCTTTCAAGATGCCTCTGGGTAGACTTAAACTTCCACACTTTTGGAGCACTTACCTGTTTGTGCTAACCAGGAACCCTGTGTACTTTTGGCAGGCACCAGGTACTGCTGGATGGGCACCGGGCTTTACATACCTGCCAGGCAGATCATAGAGGTCTCCCTGCCTGAGTCGGCTACCTCCGCCGACCTCAAGGTAAGGCCACGTCCATCTCACCAAGATACTGGCACTCCTGCTTTCCCACCTTGTGTCTGATTTGATCCTCCTAGAAACCCTCCAGGGATTCAGGGCAGGTCTTTTTATCCCCATTTTACAGACAAGGGAGCTAAGTGCAGAAGAGCTCACTGACGTGAGTGTCTAGAGCTGACACACATCAGGACCCAGGACTCAGACCTAGCCAGCATCCAGCTCTGAGCCTTGTGCCTGTGACTTCGGTCCTAGTGTGGGGAGACCTAGCCAGCATCCGGCTCTGAGCCTTGTGCCAGTGACTTAGGTCCTAGCGTGGGGAGTCACAGGGACCCTAGCACCCAGCAAGTGCTCCCTACACTCAGCCCACTCTGAGGTCCATATGCACCTCCTGTTGTAGCCTCAGGCCCTTCTGACTCTGCCTCCTTCCCCAGCCCACCTGAAGGCTGTTCCTGGGTGTCCTGGCCCACCTTCAGCTCACACACACACTCAAATACACATACACACACACTCACGAAGACTCATATTCTCACACACACACATTCATACTCACATGCTCACATATACACACATTCTCACACACATAATAAGTCCACTCACGCATGCACACTCACACGCACAAACTCACACATGCACAAACACACACCATTGGTACATTACGTTTCTGCCTGCTCTATTCCTCCTGGGGGTCTTTAGGATGGTTAGGGTCTGTTCTATGCCTGGATCTGTCTGGGAGCTTGTTTAGCATAAGCCCAGGAAAACAATCACGGACTCTAAGGACTAGGGGACCCTTTCCCTCTGATAAGAGAGGGCCCAGGAGGAAGGAGAAGGAGAACTGACCCTGTACCCCTTCAGCCTTCTCATGCCTCCCCTGGGCCTTCTCCCAAATCAGCACCAGGCAAGGTCCCCTCCGCCCATCCCCCGTGCCAGAGTCACTGCAGCAGAATAGACAACCTAAGATCTCACCTGCAGCAAAGACACCAGAGGACCCTGTGGGGCCTGCCCTCCTAGTGTTAGCCTCAGGGGTGACACCTGGTGCCCTCACCTGAGTGTCTTATAAGGACCCACCATGGGGCTGCTGTGTCCCTTAGGGGTATTGGCACATGATCTTCAGGCCAATGGCCTCATGGACTGAGAGTTTCCTGGGTCCACACACAGCCCGCAGGGTGGGGGGGCAGCCCCTGACCTTCCTGGGCGCCCACTTCCGGGCTACCCCTCCATACCCCCCCCATGGTAACCCTGCTCCTCCACCCGGGTGGGCTGTCTCCACTCAGATCCAGATCGGCTGCCACACTGATGACTTGACCAGGGCCAGCAAGCTCTTCCGTGCACCACTCGTGATCAACCGCTGCTGCCTAGACAAGCCGACCAAGTCCATCACTTGCCTCTGGGGTGGCCTGCTCTACATCATCGTGCCCCAGAGCTGCAAGCTGGGCCCCGTGCCCATCACCATCAAGGGGGCCGTGCACGCCCCCTACTACAAGCTGGGTGAGCGGAGCTTGGAGCTCAGGTGCTCTAGAGATGAGGGGACAAGGAGGGGCGGGGCTGTTGGTGTGGGAGGAGAGAGACAGGCCTGGGTGGAGGGGAGGATGGCGGGTGTCCTGAGCTTCAGCCTGCGGGCCTAGGAGATGAAGACCAAGCCACACTCCTCGAGAGAAAGAACAGAGGAGGGATATGGTGGCCGGGACCTTGGTGCTGTCCTCCTGGGGTGCAGCCTGCATGTTCGCCCCAAGGGGTCTGGGAGAGTGAGTTTCAAGCCCGTGACCTCTGTTCCAGGGGAGACATCCCAGGAGGAGTGGAAGAGGCGCATCCAGGAGAACCCAGGTCCCTGGGGGGAGCTGGCAACAGACAACATCATCCTGACCCTGCCCACTGCTAACCTGCGCACCCTAGAGAACCCCGAGCCCCTGCTGCGTCTCTGGGACGAGGTGATGGCAGCCGTGGCCAGGCTTGGTGCCGAGCCCTTCCCCTTGCGCCTGCCGCAGAGGATCGTGGCCGACGTGCAGATCTCAGTGGGTGGGTTCCTCTGGGCGACCCTGTGCATGCTGCCTGAGGGCCTTCCCTTGGCCCGTACCATATGGGTGGGTGCCTCTGGGGACCCTGTGCACGCTGCCTGAGGGCCTTCCCTTGGTCTGCACCACGTGGGTGGGTGCCTCTGAGGACCCTGCGCACGCTGTCTGAGGGCCTTCCCTTGGTCCATACCATGTGGGTGGGTGCCTCTGGGGACCCTGTGCACACTGCCTGAGGTTCTTCCTTTGGCCCACACCATGTGGGTGGGTGCCCCATGGGGTCCCTGTGCACTCTGCCTGAAGGCCTTCACTTGGTTCACACCATGTGGGTGGGTGCCCTGTGGGGATCCTTGGTCCACATTGTGTGGGTGGATGCCCCTGAGGGACTCTGTGCACACTGCCCAGGGGCCTCCCCTTAGCCCACAGCCAGGGAGCGAGCAGCCAGTAGGGTAAAAGACATACCAGATGCAGGCTTTACTATTCAAATGGGAAGGGAAGAAATTTATGTTTAAAGAAAGAGATGACTACATAAGCCTGCATGTCAAGAGGTATCGTCACACAGTGGGACCAGTGCAGAAAATGCCGTATCTGGGATGCCGTCCATCCGGGCATCCAAGAAAAAAGGAAGCATGGTGTGGGGCCTCCACCTAGGTGTTGGGAGAGGGAATTGGACAGCTTTGAGAAGACACTGAACGAAGAGCTCTTCCGTAAGGGCTGAGTAGTCTACAACTGAGGGAAGTATGGAGTTTAAGGAGACCCACGGAAATTTCCATAGATCCTAGCTTTCTTGGCCCACATGGCTGGTCACTATTAAGCAGTGTTGATGTGGCAGCTGTGTATCAAAGAGTTCTGAATTTAGAGGCGAGGCCACGGAGATACAGGTTCTCTTGGATGTTCCTTGGTCAAAGAGGGTGGCCGCTAGTCAGGCTCAGGCCTTTCATAGCCTACCTCACACCTCATAGCCACACTTTTCCTGGTCAGAGAGAAGATGGAGGGCTGCCCCAGAAGGAGAGACGAAGTAAGGCCAGATTTGCACAGCCCTCTGAGCAGCATGGATGCTGGAAGCCCTCTGGGGCTGCTGGCCCAGAGGTGAGCCTCGCAGATGGGTGGGAGCACCCTGACCCTGTCTTTTTCTCCCCTAGGCTGGATGCATGCAGGGTACCCCATCATGTGCCACCTGGAGTCGGTGCAGGAACTCATCAATGAGAAGCTTATCAGGACCAAAGGGCTGTGGGGCCCGGTGCACGAGTTGGGCCGCAACCAGCAGCGGCAGGAGTGGGAGTTCCCCCCGCACACCATTGAGGCCACCTGCAACCTGTGGTGTGTGTACGTGCATGAGACGGTCCTGGGCATCCCCCGTGGCCGTGCCAACATCGCCCTGTGGCCTCCCGTTCGGGAGAAGAGGGTCAGAATCTACCTGGGCAAGGGCCCCAACATAAAGAACTGGAACGCATGGACGGCGCTGGAAACGTACCTCCAGGTACTGAGTGAAAGCAGGGGTGGTGGGACCCCCCAGCGAGCAGGGGCTGCCAGAGCAGCATTGGTATGTGATACGTAGTAACCTTGTCTCCTGCCCCAGTCACGGGAGCCCCTGATGTGGACCAAGTGGGACCATGATATCTCTCAGATCATCAAAAAATATTCAAACCCGTTGCTGCCGTTGAGTCAATTCTGACTCATGGTGACCCCATGTATTACTGAGCAAACTGTTCTCCGTAACCTTTTCTTAGCTGTAATCTTAACAGAAGCAGATCACCAGGCCTTTCGTCCATGGTGCCGCTGGGTGGATTTGAACTGCCAACCTTTAGGTTAATAGTCAAACTGCGGGATGCAGGGACCTCTCGGATCATCGCTCTGCTTAACTCTAACGTGGACTTACTGGTTCGGCCCCACCCTCCACCTGGGGTTTAGAAGAGACATGAGAGTGAGAGAAAGCACCAAGCAAGGTTGAAAAGGGTGGAGAGAGATGTGGTCCTTTAAATAGAGTTGGTATGTCAGGCTTGAAGTCAGACATACCAAAGACTGAAGTCAAACTCAACCACTTAGTAGCCATCTGCAACCAAACCCATCCCTCACACACTTTCTTCAGTATAACTTCTCCTGTGACTTGGCTGTGCCTCAGTTTTCACCTCACAGAGGCAATCCACGGTTCCTCACTGGCCCAGACAAGGAGACTGCCTTTGCCCTACATGGCCATCAGTGCCCCCATTCCCACCCCAGCCCCTGGGTCAGTGTTCCACTCACAGGGAGAGCTTCATGCATGGAGTCTGGAGCTCAGGCTCAGGCCAGGCATGGTCCATCTGGACCTTCCACCTGCTTGAGCCCCTCCCTGCTCAGCCACTGTCTGCAGATGATAGCGAGATGGCTGGGGAGCCACCGTGTTAACATCGTTCCTCAGACTCCTACGCTCGGGGACAGAAGCTGTTAATCTGTGAAGTGAAGTGGAAGCTGCTCTGGGGGACCATGAGGCTCCTAATCCTGGCTCACTTGGGAGTAGTTCCAGTGGCCCTGGGATGGCCCCCTTTTCTCAAATTATGACTGCCTCTTAAGTCTAGCTACACAGACTGTATATGCAAGAGACCCAGGTTCGATTCCTGGTCAGTGCACCTCATGCGCAGCCACCCCTCATCTGTCGTTGGATGCCTGTGTGTTGCTATGATGCTGAACAGGTGTCAGCAGAGCTTCCAGACTAAGACAGGCTAGGAAGAAAGACCTGGAGATCTACTTCTGAAAATCAGCCAGTAAAAACCCTGTGGGTCACAAGGGTCCAATCCCACTGTGCATGGGGTCACCATGAGTCAGGAGCTGCCTCCATGGGTGCTGTAGACGGTAACTTCTACCTGACGTGTTTTTCCCTAAGGCCTAGACCTGGGATTGATAGAGATTTCATTATGGCAGGATAGGGTGGGAGTTTCCCGGTTGTTGGGGTTTAACTTTGAAACTGTTAGAGATAAGGCTTTCTAATTCTTGTGTAATCTCTGAGCACTGCCTCATGGTCTGGTAAAATATATGAGTAATGGTGTTGGTAGTAAATACTGATAACAATCATTGTGATTATCACCAAAGCCATCATGTTTGAGCACCTAGTTTAAGCCAAAGTATGATGTCCCTGGAGAAGGACATCATGCTTGGTAAAGTGGAGGGTCAGCGAAAAAGAGGAAGACCCTCAAGGAGATGGATTGCCCCAGTGGCTACAACAATGGGCTCAAGCATAACAAGAATTATGAGGATGGCGCAGGACCAGGCAGTGTTTTGTTCCGTTGTACATAGAGTCACTATGAGTTGGAATTGACTCGATGGCACCTAACAACAACAGTTTGAACCAAGCTCTATGTTAGCCTCGAAGCCCCTTCTAAAATGAGGATGTGGGGGCGGAGGCCTGCGGCTCTCAGATAAGGCAAAGCCGAGAGAGTCACTCATAGATGTGAGGTGAATGTCTAAGGGTTAAATATTGGACCTGTATGTTGTTGTGGATAGTCAGTCTCCTGTTACAGGCCAGGTATCTCATGCTGCACCTCCTGTATTCTTCCTCCAGCTACAAGAGGATTCAACATGTTACATGTGCATATTGTAGCATTTGTTGGTCTCTTCCTGCAGCCATGAGTCTCATTCTGCCCCTCCTGTCTTCTCCCTCCAGCTACAAGAGGCCTTTGGCTGGGAGCCATTCATCCGCCTCTTCACCGAGTACAGGAACCAGACCAACCTGCCCACAGACAACGTTGACAAAATGAACCTGTGGGTCAAGATGTTCTCCCACCAAGTGCAGAAGAACCTGGTGCCTTTCTTCGAGGCCTGGGCCTGGCCCATCCAGAAAGAAGTGGCTACCAGCCTGGCCTACCTGCCGGAGTGGAAGGAAAATATTATGAAATTGTACCTCCTCACCCAGATGTAAGGAGTACCCATCCAGGTGGCAGGTAGAGAGGTCTGGGGAGGCAGGCAGAGATGGAATCACATCTCTGCTCCGTCTCCTAGGGCTCTGGCCTTGTCCACAGCTCATTGCCCCAGATCTCGCTCCCTAGTCTGTCTCCAGGAGGTGGGTTAGGAATACTGCAAAGGGGGCATCAGATTTCTCAGAAATAGGTGCCTGTGTCTGAGTCTTTTCCCTCTGCTCTCCGCCCTCAGGCCCTTGGCCCTGGAATGGCTCTGTCCTGAAGCCCTGTCCTGAGGGCTCTGGCACCTGCTTTCGTGTCAGCCTTGATTCTCTGTCATAGGCCGCAGAAGAGGGTGGTTCTCATCCTCACAGCCTGAGCATTCTTTCCAGGCTTTGATTTCTGGTCATTTGTTCCCAAAGCCTGACCATAGAACTAATGGGAACACAAATTCACCCTAATACCCTGACAGCTCCCTGATGACTCACATGTCCTGTGTTTGGGTAGCTTTCAAACAGTTGGAAACCAGACTGGTGTAGTGGAAGGGGTCCAGGATTAGGGTTAGCTATTGGGAAAGTCATTTGATCTCAGTATTCCCCTTTCCTTGTGTGTGGAATGGGGATAAATGCCTTGGCCTCACAGGGTCTTTCAGAAGACTCTGAGGAAAATCTTGGAATGGCTTGTGAACCACACAGTGGATACACATCTAGGAGATGGTTCCACTTTAAGCTGGCCCACAGAGTAACGAGCCTCCTTTCCCAGTCTGTCCACACAGCTTAGGGGCAAGGTTATTGGTGCTGGCAGCAGACTCCCTGCATCCAAATCCTGGTTCTTTCGCCTGCTAGTTGTATGACCCTGGGCAGGTTCCTTAACTTCTCTCTGACTCAGCTCTTCATCTATAAAATGGGATCGATTCCTAGGGTTATTATGAGGATTAAATCCTATAATACCTCTAAAAGTGATCAGAACCTGGCGGTTAGTAGTCGTTAAGAAAAAATATCAGCTCCTGTTATTATTATCTAACTCAGTATTACTTTAGAGCTACACTTCACTTTCGGATGGCACTTTCAGATGCGATTGTAATTAATACTACCCCACCCCACATTTTAGACACCAGCCTTTGAAAGAATCTGGGACATTGCTTCATGGGTCTAAAGAAATGGCTCTAAATTCACGATAAGGTTATGAAAGCTACTTGGGTCTTTTTATTCAACTCCATCAGGTCACATTCTTTCTTTGAATAAATCAAGAGCGGAAGTCACTTGACAAGCCCAAACAGTCCCACAGGGTGTTTGTCCTTTGCAAAGAGTAAGCATCCAATTTATGATGGTGTTTTATTTCCATGGTCACATAGAATCTATCACTGTCAAGACTTACTCACCAGTTGAGTAGCTGACCCCACTTCTATTTAATTACCACAAATTCACATGTTTTCTTCTAATGTTATTCAGAACTGTCCCATTTTTTTGTAGTTGTAACCAGAGTTGGGTCTCTGGGATTAATGTCGTGTGCACCCAACCAGCTTTCCTTTAGCTCACTTCTTTTTTCTTAGTTATTGGAAGATGCTATTTTATTTTCTTTATGGAATTGAGTGGATACATACACAATAAGAAGTGACCTAGGTAATGTCTTTCTTTGGATTCTTTTATCGTGTCTTAATGCTAGAATTATTTTTCCTTATATCATCAATGTCCATTGTCTAGGTGCTTTGAACATAGGATATGTTCAGTAAAGTGTGTGTTGACTATTCATTCCACATTTAAAATAAAAAACCAGTTGCCATCAAATTGACTCCAACTCATGGCAACCTCATGTGTGTCAGAGTAGAACCGTGCTCCACAGGGTTTTCAGTGACTTGATTTTTCAGAAATAGACCCCAGACCTTTCCTCAGAGGAGCCCTTGGGTGGACTTGAACCTCCAACATTTCAGTTAGCAATTGAGTGTGTTAGCCTTTTGTACCACCCTGGGACTTCATTTAAAACAATTGCTCTTAATTATGAAGTGTTGAGTATGTACCAAGTATTGCACTGGGTCCTTTATATAGATTGTTTCATTTAATCTTGACAATAATTTTATGCAGTGGGAATTATTATTATCTCCATTTTATGAATGAAGAGCTGAAGTTAATAAAGATTAAATAAATTGCCTAAGGTTGCATTGCTAGTAAGTGGTAGATATGCGATTTGGCCCCAGACACTCTGATTACAAAATGAGTGTCCTTAACTACAGTGCTTTGAATGGCCGAATAAATGAGTAAATAAAGAAACCACCCAGAAGACAGAAGGACCTGAATGCCCCTTCTTGCCAGGGCTTTGGCTTCTTCTACTTTACCCCTCATCTAATTTATCAGAGCAGAAATGCACTTTGTTTATCTCAATGTGAGACCAGAGGAAAGACTTTGAGGTAGGCTCCTGAAGTTCCTCCTAACAGACCATGCCAGCATGAGCTATTTAGCATCACCCCAGCTGTCTAGGTTCTTGGTTATTCGGGTCTCAGCCATTCTCCCTAGGGCACCATGACAGCATTCTACTTGTTTATTGGATTTTGAATGATGGGCTGTTTTGGTAAAGTGCCTGACCCCTAAAGTCCCAGACATTGCATGTTCTCAGACAGGAAATTAGACCCTCAGTCTTTCAGGATATCTGTACTTTTAATCCATTTTCAGCAGTATAGATGGGGATCTTTTAAAAATGTAAAGCTATCCCTGTTGCTCCCCTGTCTAAAAGCCAGCAGTGGGACTTCCAATTTAAAATGATGGACTGAACATTTGTGTTTACCTCCCTTCCCTCCCTAGGCCCCATTGAAATTGAAGTCAAGAAATTCAAAAGAGGATGGATACCTCTCAGCAAAGAAAACAGAAGGGATTTGGATATAAGTGGAGAAGATCTCAACATTTCTGGAAGAGAGAAAGTGGATGAAGCATGATAATGAAAGAAAGAGAAGAGATACCTTTCAGCCAGAATATAAGCTCATCTGAACCTATGAACCCCGAAGAGCCTTGAGTACCTGATAATTCTGTTGACTAAAGAAGGATGCCAGTTGTAAAGTTGTACCCCATCCCATTCTTACCCCACTCTTGTGTATACAATACAGGCAGGCCACTCTTGGTACCAGTCAAAATGATTTTTTGTTTTTAATAAAGAAATTGAATAAAATACCTGAGGAGAGGTAGGTGTTGGTGCTTCAGAATGAAATTCAATTATTCATGAAGTTAGGGGCCTCCTAACTCAGTTAATTCTCTCCTGACAGTTGAGACCCCTACTCAAGTGCCCAGTGCTTCCATCTATAGAAGTAGCATACTAGAGACACAGAACTAACCACACAATTACAGAGAAAACCCATACCAACCACCTACAAAAGTCAACGGTTTCAGTCATTCTTAAATGTGAACAGTCAGCCAGAAATTCCCAGACATAGGGGTGGATGTAAGGAAAATAACCAGGTAGAGTTAGGAGTTTGAAGAATAAGATAAACTCTAGAGGAGACATAGTCAATGCAGAAAAAAAAAAAAAAAAAAAAAAACTTAAAATTCTAATTGTATTTTCATAGAGATTTGAGATGTATTTGTGAAATGAAAACAGGACGCTTCAAAGAAAGGAAAAACTCAGAATAAAAAGAGCCTTTTGAAAATAGATGAGACTCCCAAAAATATCCAGTAGACAGGCTGAAAAATAAAGTTGAGGGACTCGCCCAAGATACAGAGCAAAAAGAAAATAAGAAGAAAGGAAAGAGACACAGACTATCGATATCTAACTGTCAGGAGTTCCTGAAAGAACAAATATAGGTGAAGAAAAAAAAAGGAAAAGCATTGAAGAACAGAAAGACATAAATCTCCAGTTTGAAAAGATCCAATACAATCTACATCTAGATACAATCTTGTGAAATTTTGGAACTTTAAAGATAGAATATATTACAAGTGCCCGGCAAGGGGGAAAAAAAAGGCAACAAAAAATGGTACCATAACTAGCTCAATTAAAAAGGAACAAGAAATAGATTGGCAGCAGATTTTTTATCAGCAGTACTAAATGCTAAAAGTCAATGGAGCAATGTCTTAAAATATTTTATGGGAAGTGTTTTTGTACCCAGAATTCCATAACAAGCCAACCTGTCAAGAGTAAAATCAAAATAAATACATTTTCTGGCATGCCAATTTTCGGAAAGTTACCTCCCTTGCCCCCATGCTGAGAAAGTACCTTGAGGAAATTGTCCAGCAAAATGAGGATGAAAACCAGAAAAGAGGAAGGAATGGGGATCCAGAAGACAATGGCGCTCACTCAGAATGCCTTGTTCTAGAGCAACAGTTATCAACAGACCCATCTCAGATGAAGAGTGCACAGTCTTGGACTCTGGGAAGAAGGTGTGTTCCTTGGCAAAGATAGTATCATTGAGAGTCTGGATTGTTGGGAATGTGAAAGACACACATTATTCCTTAGCCAACAACAACAACAACAAAAAGACAAAAGTATCTCGAGAAATTCAGATGTAATTATGAAGCAAGATAAAACGGAGCATGATTTTGAGTTACCCATGGAGTGTAAGAAGAGACTGGATTTGGCATTGGTGGTGGGTACATTCTCTGTCAAGTGGCACAGGCATCAGGGCATTAAGTGTGTAGGAAGAAAATATCCTAGCCTTGACTAGGCTTTCAGTAAATAGTATCTACATAACCATGATAATGATAATGTAGATACGATTTATTGATAATTAGAAAAAGTATGAAAGGCTTAGTTTTTGGCTCAGAACAGAAAATGAAAATAATGCTGACAAAATAAGGAAAAAGAAAGCAGAAATAGGTTGAAAGTTAATTGGGGGAAGAGGGAAGGAAGAGTAGGGCTACTTATATCTTCAAAGTGAGAATGAAGAGATAAGGTCTGCAGTTAATGGAAGAAGAACTTGAGGATTAGTATATTGTTCAAAGTTATAAATTAAACCAACAGAAGTATTAAAAAATAATGATGTATCTTTTAAAAATTTGGAGAAGGAGATGGAAAGGAAAGGTGGGGAGAGTGTAAGTTAAATCCTTATCTTTTGTAATGGGGTATTATTGAAGACTGTCAAGAGCTGAGAAGTTGAGAAGTTATTGTTCAAACATATTATTTAAAGTTAGGAAGTTAGTTACCAGAAGTTTAAAAATAGAAATCGTTAAAACGCTTTGCCTGTAGGACTAGAGTTCAAAAGAGTGGGGTGGGAAACCGTGTTTTTCGTTTTCGGTCCTGTACTATTTAATTTTGTACCTTGTGCATGTATTCCTTTGAAAAAAATTTTTAATAAACTCAAATAAAAATTCTTCAGTGGCTTCATATTGACTGAGATACAGTCCAGCCAAGCCCTTAACATGGCTAACCAGGCCCCAACTGTTTGGATCCATCTGATGGGTCCAGGCTCATCCTATCTCCCCATTATTCTAGTTCTAGCCACGCTACATATCACCCAACTATCCAAACATGCTTCACCGTCTTTTGTTTCTACAGGTGTTCTTTCCAAGAAACAAAGCCCGCCCCTACCTCACCAGGCATCTAGTGATTAAGCTCACCATCTAGTAGGTTTCCAGTATTTGTTGAGTTAATGAATGCCTACCAGGGCTTTGGATGAACATTTCCAAGTAGTATTCTTCCCCAAGAAGGCCTATGATATTTGTCCCTGGTTAGAGAAACATTTCAAGAAGGACCATAAACTTGACCATAAGCTTTCCTGCACGCCTGTTCATTCGACGCTTGAATAAGTTTTAGTCTTAAAAAACTACTCATCTTCATCTGCACCATACTTGAACTCAGAAATATGTTTAAGAAATACGTACATATTTCTTAAAAAATTGTTTCCATGAACTGCCTAAATTTTGACATAAATTCACTTTCGCACACTGCCAAAATTGTTTAGTGTAGTTTGAGGACTGAGATAGTGCCCCAAATGAGGGAAAATACCCAACATTGTTGCTGTTGTTAGGTGCTGTTCAGTTGACTCCGATGCATAGAAACTTTATGTATAACGGAATGAAATGACCCAACTTAAAATAAATCAAGGGGCCCAGAACATGGAGAAGTTGAGTGAAGAGACCCCACAGATGTAGAGATGACCCCCCCGCCAACCCCGAGCACACCAACAGTCCAGGGCCACCTGTGAGGGGTCTGTGCCGTCAACAGGAGCCAAGAACCTGAAAGAGGTCATAAACCTTCCCCCATCCTCCACCAAGATAGAGGTGGACGTGAGGGGCAACACCAGCTTTTTTTTTAAACAGAGAAGTTTTGTTTTTGGTGCCTGAGTAGCCATGGAGCCAGACTGCTGCAAAGGGAACAGTAATAAATAAGCCTTAATTAAGGCTTTTGACATTTCAAAAGCTCAGTTGTGGGCTAACTCAGCTGCCCTGGCTCCCAGATGGCTGCAGTCTCCAGTACAAAACCAAACTTTCTGTCTGGCCTGGAGATGGGAGAAGAGGGTTAGAAAGAGGAGGCCCCTCCCTTGTTTCTTACTGGAGGAAGAGAGTTTCAGCATGGATATCTCTGGAGCGGCAATGATGGCTCCAATACATCTGTGGTTGGAATGCTTCCGGCTCCCACCACCACGATCCAAACAGAGAAAATTTGCTTATGGGAGGAGGGTACTAGGCCCAGATTAACTTCATGAATACACCCCAGGAGAGTAGGAACACTTTCATAACTCTGAATTAGGGCTGGCCATCTGTCAAGAGAAGTAGCAAGCTCTAGCTTCATTGCTTTAAATGAAGAAGCAGGCAAGAACCTGCCCTTGGAGAAAGGACATGCTATAATCTGAGTAAAAGTTATCATAAATGTAATAAAGAAACATAAATACTCTCAAGTTAATGGGTTTGCTCTTTACTCCTACTACAACATGATTTTAATAATAAACTTGAGCGTCTTAATGTTACCAGATATAACAGTACTTGTGTTAGCCTGGGCCCTCCAAGAAGCAGAAGCCAAAACAGGATTAGGTGTGCAAGCTATGGATGTATTAGGGGAAATGACTGAGGGCAAATGGAGAAGTCAGAGAGGGTCGGGGAAGTCTTCAAACCTGCATCACGTGAAGGAGAGAGGGAAGAAGGAAAGTATCCCTGCAGGGCAGGTCCAAGAAAGCTTTGGTAAGACCAGTGGGGGTCCTGAAGCCAGTCACCCATCAGAAGATCCCCCTCCTCCCAAGAACGGTCTGCCTTGAATCCCTGCAGCAATCTCTGGAGAACCCCCTGAAAGTGCGGCCTTGGCGCCAGCATAGTGTTGTATTTCAGAGTCCGGCAGCTGGGGCCATCTGTCTGTCAACACACCCCGCCCACTCCCTGCAATTGGAGTTGAGAGAGGAGCGTTTTCATGGCTACCACGGTGCTTCTTCTCAAAACAGCTGTAGACACCTGTTCTGGGTCATCTTAAATAGTAAATTCATAAACCTCCCCAGTGACTCATACCAGTAAATGCACAGAGGTGCATTCATCCATCTCGAATCCCAAATTAGCGTGTGCTAATCCTTTCCAAATTCTTATGGGAGAAAGAAGACCATTATGGGTAAGAATCTACAGGGCTGCACTGAATTAAACTTAGAACTAAAAACCACCGAAGGAGGCCGGTGACTATGAATGCTGGCTCCTGGGATGCATACTTGTGAATAACTCTGCAAACCGAAGTGACTGCAGGGCCTGTCCTCTATTTAAAAAACGGACTATTTCAATAACAAACCTGATTTGTAAATGCTGCAGAATGAAGTATCATATTGTTTATGTATATTCATGACATCAAACCCAGAAAGAACCCATCACTATGGTGAGCATGCTCGAATTTCGGCTTTCACTAGTACACATCTGCCCTTGGGACTGGAAATGACTTCATCTTCCTGTGAACCTCTTAGAGAAAAGCAGAATGTCTGAACAAAACTGGGATTTGGTTAGAAATAACCACAGTGTTACTGCATGGCGTTTCTTAAAAACCTTCCAAACGTCTCTTTAGAATTGACACTGTAGTCCCTATTAACAAGGTTCAGCCATGATGGACATGTTGTCTTTCTCAAATCAAGATTTTCACTGTTAGAGCTCTATGCTTTGGGATATGACAGATCCTCACATTTAATGCCCTCAGCTCCTGCTTGCACACAGGCATCAGATACTGTCCAAAGCTAAGATTTTTGTATCACCTCTGTAAGTTCTTTGATCCCTTGATCAGAAATAATTGTTTCTGCCTTTCTGTCCCCTTGCACTTAATTTGTAGGCAATTTCAGTTCTTATATCCACAGATATGATCACCGTTTTCATGTCCACTCTTCTCTCTACAGGGTGATCTTGCTGACCACAGTAGCACTTCCCTCTCCATGGTGCCTCACAGAAGAGGTGTCCATGAGAGTTTGTTGACTTTCGTTGAATAGTTTCTGTTTTCCCCTTGGTGAAGGGGAAGATCTGGGGTCTGCTCTTTCACATCAGCAATGAAAGCTTTAGTTAGGATCCATGCTAGTCACCATCTTTCTTTTCCTAAATTTTCAGTGACTTCTGTGCTGAGCCAATGTTGTTGCTTTGTTTCCGTGCCTTAGCCAGCATCTGCTCCCAAGTGGCAGGTCCATTGATGAATGCTTCCACTTTTGCTCTCTGACCTCAAAAAACCGCCTTTGTTTGAAGCCCTTTCTTCTGTTAGACCAACACCAAAATGTTCTTAAGGGGTATTTTTAGAACAGTAGTGGTACTTTACTACCACAAGAATGGGATTTATGTAGACATAAGCTGGTTACAAGCTAAGCAGCACAAACATATAACCAGCACCAAGTTCACCTTAGAGCACTGGGTTTTTGGGGGTTTTTAAGTTCACCTTTGATGAACTTCTCTGACCCACTCTTTTGGTCTCCATCTTTCACTGCAGTTCCAAAAGGTCAGTTGTTTCCTGGTAAGAAACCTCAGAACTCAGTTAACTTTGTTGCTAAACCCGGGAAGATGGGTCCTTGTCTGACACACTGAGACTTGCCAATGATCTGGCCACCAGCCTTTGCGAAAGAGAAAGTAAGTTCATTGCAATGCTCACAGCAAGGAGCTGGGAGGAAGTTCCTCAGATCCAACTCTCAGAGCTATGGGGAAGCAGGGCTTATGTGTGATTTGGGCAGCAAGATGGTGGCTGTGCAGCTGTACTGGGGAGGTAAAACCCTAGAAAGAGGCCAGGAAACAGGAGGTAACGTGGCTCTTGTCAGTCTTCTTGCTTTGGACTAGGGTCCGGGTGATGACTTTTCTTCTGATTCATTCCATCTGTTGCTGCATCCTTTGTTGAGGTCCATTAACAGTCACAGCTGGCCCTTCTGCACATGTGGGGAACCCCAAATCAGGCTTAAGGACTAAGGAAAATTTACTGGCATTTGTAGGGTCAGGTTACAACTTCACCTCACATTTTAGAAATTTTAAACATTGCCATATTAATACTTACAGATTTATTTTAAACAGTTGGAAAGTGTTCTATTGTATGATGTGTCTTAATTTAGCCACCATTAACTTACTGATAGTTCAAACTTATTAGGTAATTTTGAGTTGTCTTTCTATTAGAACACTTAAAAATGATGCTACAATCAACATCCTTCTATGTATAACTATCTATATTTTATGCATATCTATCAAAAAATGTCTAAAAGTAGAATTGCTGGGCTAAAGAGAAGATAGACAGATTTACATTTGATTGAAAAAAAAAAAACCTAGTTTATCTTCCAATGTGTACCCTTCCAACGTGTTTGTTAACCTGTTTCTGTTGAGTGGATTCCAACTCATGACGACCCTGTAGGACAGAGTAGGACTGCCCCATAGGGTTTCCAAGGAACACCTGGTGGACTCCAACTGCCAACCTTTTGGTTGGTAGCCAAACTCTTAACCACTATGCCACCAGGTTTTCCATGTGTTGATCAGTGGGTATAATATGATCTAGTTAATATAGAAAAAGAGATTTTATACATACACAGAGTTCGTGAGTGTGTGGAAATGCATGAAAAACGCCTTGAAGGGTTTCAGAACTTGATGACTGTGGTTACCTCTCTGATAAATGATTCAAAGATGTTTGGGAATGCAGAGGAATACTTTTTCTTTTCATCTTCTGTAGTTTTTACCCTATATTATTTGTATCACTAAAAATCAAAACAAAACAAAAAACCATCAAATAGAAATGTTTCTGGGGAAAAGATGGGCATATACAATTTTGTCTTCTGCAGAGTTACTGAGAATTTGCATGGTTACCCTGTTTGTGACGTCAAGGAGAAGTTAATAATATCACTAGTAGAAAATCACCAAAATATTATCCTAGCCTATGGAGTTGAACTAAAAAGAAGCACACAGAAGGTTCTAGCAAGCAGTCAGGCCACACCCACATCATATCTCCCAGAGGCTGTACTGTCCATTTCCCATGCAGTCCCTCTCAGGACTAAACTGTCACCAAGTCCTGTTAGCTATCTGCTGAAAGTTTTTTAAGTCTGTCCCCTTCTCTCCATCTCTGCAGCCCTGCCTCCCATCAAGCCATCAACATGTCTCTTAGGATGACTGCAGTGGCCTCCTAACTGAATTGCCCCATCACCTCTGGGTAGAAAAGGGTTAACTCAGTGACCTGGGTTACTCAAACCCTGCACAACATTCCAAAGGAAGGCTCACCCTCAGGACCACCCAGGCTCCTGAGCCCTCGGAACAGGCTAAGTGTTTTTGTATGCCTGAGTCCTTGGGCCACCTGTACCAGTTTGGCCACTTAAGTCCATCCCAGCAGTGTGATTTACGGTGAATGCCTGTGTTTGCTCTGGTGGTGGGTGCTGAGGTAGAGGTCAGTCACATGGGTGCTCCATGCCTATGTGGCAACCCCCAATAACCAACCCAGTTACCTGGGCTCAGGTGAGCTTCCCTGGTTGGCAACTTCACCCATGTTGTCACACTTGGCTCCTGGTCATCTAGTGCTGCTACAACAGAAATACCACAAGTGGATGGCTTTAACAAAGAGAAATTTATTTCTTCACAGTAAAGTAAGTTAAAAGTCCAAATTCAGGGTGTCAGCTCCAGGGGAAGGCTTTCTCTCTCTGTCGGCCTTCTCATTAATCTTTCCCTGGACTAGGTGCTTCTCCACACAGGGACTCTGGGTCCAAAGGACAAGCTCTGCTCCTGGTGCTGCTTTCTTGGTGGTATGAGGTCTTCTTGCCTCTCTGCTGCTTCTTTCTTTTATATCTTAAGAGACTGGATCAAGATACAATCCAAACTTGTAGGTTGAGTCCTGCCTCACTAACACAACTGCCGCCCATTCTCCCTCTTAACATCGTAGAGGCAGAATTTACAACATATGGGAAAATCATACAATACTGGGAATTGTGGCCCAGTCAAATTGATACACACATTTTGAGGGGGACATAATTCAATCCATGATAGTCTGTCCATGTAACTCTACTGGTAGGGGATGCTTGGAAGCTTGTTCCTGTCGTCCTCTGGACCTCAGCCCTTACACCTTTTCCCATTGCTGAATTTAATCTGTGTCCTTTCACTGTAATACACCATAACCATGAGTATGACAGCTTCTGAGTCCTGTGAGTCCTTCTAGTGAATTACGAGCCTGGAGGTCGTCTTGGGGACCCCTGACACACCCTCATATCATTTCTCATCCACTTTCACATTGCAGTTAGTGCTCATTACAAAGTGCAATTCTGATGGTGTCAGCCTTGCGTAGAGTCATGCAGTATCTCCCCATGAACCCTAAATACTGACCCAGAGGTGTAGCCTCCACTTGGCATGACCCCACTTAATTCCCTAGCCTTGTTGCACACCGTGGCTCCTGCTGTCTCCCAGGCCCTAGCCTGTGGGTTCACTTTAAGTTTATTGAATGTGCAACAGTCCCTCCTACCTCAGTGGCATTTCCTTCTCCTAGGAAACTTCTACTCTTTCCTCTATCTTAGCTCAGTCATCACTTCTCTGTAAGATTTTTCTAACCTCCTGGCTGCACCAAATCCTTCTCCTGAGTACAACAAAGACCTCTTCCTCTTCCTTCCCATCACAGTGGGAATTTTACTTTATTGGTCTGATCACTTGATGACCGGGGTCTCCCTCACTAGGCTTCAAGTGTCATAAGTCGGTCTGCGTTTACTGTCATTGGTCCTCATGGCCTAGTTTTATTGTTGACATCTTGAATAAATGCATAAGTATGTAAAGAATACTCAAAAAGTGTCTGCTGAATGAGTGAGTAAACAGCTGACTCTTCAGAGGAAGCCTTTTGGCCAAGGACCAAATGCAGTCAAATTTCCAAGAGGAAGAGCAAAGAGAAACCCACACAAGGAAGGAGGCTTGTATCACTGCCTATACTTTTATGTATGGACTGCTAACCAAAAGGTCGGCAGTTCAAAACCCCCAGCTGCTCTTTGGAAACCTTATGGGGCAGTTCTACACTGTCCTATAGGGTTGCTATGAGTTGGAATCGACTCGATGGCAACGGGTTGGGTTTTGGTTTAGGTAGAATGAATGTCTAAAAGTGGAATTACTGGACCAAAGAGAAGGAAAGAAGGCAGGTAGGTAGAAAGATTTACATTTGACAAATATCCTCAGTTTATCTTCCAAAAATGTTGTACCCTTTCACACTTTCACCACCAAAGCCTGAGAAAGTTTGCTTTCTTACATGACAAGCCTGAATCCTATCCAAATTTTTAAACTTTGAAAATGTGAGCAGTGAAAACGTTGTCTGATTGTTCTTTTAAGCTTCATTTTTTAAATTATTGGTAAACCCACTGCCTGGCAATAAATAAAAGGAAGACATGACCTCCTTGTTGTGAAAGCGAGCCTTCCAAATATACTTTGCACCCTAACAAACAGAGTGGTAAATGGGCACAGTTAAAAATGCGTAAGATAGAGTAAGTTTCTGCACCCGCACGTAGACCACGGTAGCCTCCCCGAGGTGGTTCCCGAAGACACATCTCTTTAAAGTCCCACCACTTCCCGTTAGGGAAGGAGCAGGGGGAGCATCCCCTGACGCGTTAGCATAGGTGTCCGCACTTCGTGCTTTTGCCCCCACTCTCAAAGAAAACAGTGACACTGGGTTAAAGTGCTGAAAGTATATTGGGCGAGGTTCTCAAGACAAACGCAGTCATAGAGTAGCATTGGGTTAGTTCAAGAGAAACTATGGGAAATGAAGGTTGTCAGCTTTGCCAAGTGTGAACTGAGGCAAGTCGGCGGGGACGAAGTCCGGATCGCCCTGCTGGCCACCAGGTGGCACCCTAGACCCTGGCCCGCCCGGCTGGGGACGCGGCAACCCGGGTCCCCTGGCGGACCAGGCGCTGCGCAAAGGCGGTCCAGATGCGGTCCAGGCGCTGCGCAGAGGCGGCCCAAGTGCGGCCCAGGTGCGGTCCAGATGCGGCCCCGGTGCGGCCCGAGGGGAGGAGGGACTTCGGGAAGAGGGACCGAGGGACGAAAAGGAAAGGGACAGAGGGAAAGGACGGAGGGGGAGGGACGGAGGAAGGAAGTAGGTAGAAGGAGGGACAGAGGGAGGGACCCGGACACAGCCCCAGCCTCCCAGCCCGAGTCCCGCCCAGGTGGGTGGGTCAGGAAGAAGGGACCCGGGCTTCGCCCAGGTGGGTGGGTCCGGGACAAGGAGGCGGGCGGCGGGGGAGGAGGGACCCAGGCGCCGCCCACACCTCCTTCCACAAGTGCCGCCGCATCCGCCCGAGCCCCTCTAAGCCCCGCCGAGCCCCGCCGAGCCCCGGCAGTCCAGGTGACCGCGACCACCGTGCGGGCAGCCCTCGGGGGTGGGCGGGGGACGGGCGCCCAGGCAGGACGTGGGGGACCCGGACCGGGCCGGCTATCGGCCTGTCCTCTCCTCGAGGGCTGCGTCCGGCGCTCTGGTCCGCTCGATCTCCAACTCACGGCTCCCCTTCCCAGGGCTTGAGGGTCCCGGGTGACGGGGACGTGGGCGCGCACTTAGTCCCCGGAGGTCGGGTTGATCAGGGAGGGCCCGGGGAAGGCGACTAAGGGAACCCGGGAAGCCAGATGGGCTGAGCCCAGACCGTGGTCCGCTAAAGGTGGGAGGGAGTTCTTGAAGACGGGGAGTCGGATCCAGGCTGGCTGGCAGGGAACCAGGTCGGAAGAAGGAGGCCAATGTGGCCGGGGTCGTATCTGACTCAGTTTCCCTTTGCTCCAGGCGAAGCCTGAGTCAAGGACTCCACTCCCGGAGTTGTTGGGAAGTGAGTCCAGCAGCCATGGAGGAAGTGGGGAGACTGAGGCACGTAGGAGGGGAAGTCAATAGGGTGTGCGATTGAGATGTCAGCCACTGTGCCTTGGGGCTCTGATTCCTCTAGGGACCCTCCCCCCAGGCACTTGGTAGCCTCCCACATGACATCAACTGGCACCATCCACAGGGTGAAGCTGGCCAGGCATCAACTGTCCTGGCTCCTTCCACTCAGAGACCCAAAGCGCTTGAGTGCGCAGGAGAGGCCGCCAGACCTGGGCCTTGGGGAGGGGGCACCATAGCATTGGCTTCACTGTCCTTGTAATGTGGGAACGCTAGAAGGGCAGTGACCAGAAAAATGCTGGCATTTGCTCAGGCCTCAGTGTGTGTGGGATCCTGGGCCCCAACCCCAGGCACTTTTACCTGTGAGCTCCTGACCTTCACAAACACTTCTCCAAGGACAGAGTGCTCTCCTTTATAGACGTGAAAATTGAGGGCAGGCAGCTTATCCAGAGAGCTGCTTTGAAGGGACTAAACAGCCCAGTGTAGACACTGGATAAAAGACTGCCAGAAACCCCAGGATGCTACCCTGACAAAGGTAGGGCCTCCCCCGCTTGGCTGGAAACACTGAGCACAATGCAGCTTCTGGCAGGTCCCTAACCTTCCATCCAAAGACGTGAAATACTAAGTCACCTCACATCCATCAACCTAACTGGCCGGGAGCAACGAGGACCCAGGACCTACCCAGCACCCCCCACCACCCAGTACTCTCTCCAGCCCATCACTGTCTTTGTTTCTTTAACAGTTTCTTGTGTCAGGAGTCTGCACAAGTACCTCCCATTGCAAGAAGACCTTTCTCCCCAGCATTCTGGTCTTGGCTTGATGTCCCTTCCTCACAGAGGCCTTTCTTGTCACCCAGGCTTTGGTAGCCTTCCAGCCACTCCACTTTATTTTCACCATAGCAATGATTACTTGCTGTATTTTGTTTGCCTGCTTATCTCCTAATTTACTGAATATCCTCCCCCTCTGAAGTATCAGACTCCTGAAAACAGGGGCCTTGTCTTTTTCCTCCCTGTTGCACCCCCTGTGCTAGAACAGCCCCTGGCACGCAGTGGGGAACCCAGTGTGTGCTTTTTGAGTGAATGCACACAGTGGTTTGCTTTTTCACCTCTTCCCTGTCTGTTCTGACTGGGCTGAGTCTCTGGTTCCCTCTGCAGAACCCGGTGGAGCCATGGCAACTCCCTCTGCAGCCTTCGAGGCTCTCATGAATGGGGTGACAAGCTGGAATATCCCAAAAGATCCTGTGCCCTGTGAATTGTTGCTGATTGGAGAAGCCGCCTTCCCGGTGATGGTGAATGATAAGGGACAGGTCCTCATCGCTGCTTCCTCCTATGGCCAGGGCCGCCTGGTGGTGGTGTCTCATGAGAGCTACCTTATGGACACTGGATTGGCTTCATTTCTTCTCAACGCGGTGCACTGGCTCTGCCCCACCCCTGGGGCTCCCATTGACGTGCACCCATCCCTGACACCCCTAGTAGGCATCCTTCAGGAATCTGGTGTCAAGGCACAGGCTGGGGAAGAACCAGGAGAGTCCTTGGGGGTTTACTGCATCAACGCCTACAATGACACCATGGCGGAGCGCCTGGTCCAGTTTGTGAAGCGTGGAGGGGGCTTGCTCATCGGGGGCCAAGCCTGGTATTGGGCCAGTCAGCATGGCCGTGACAAGGTGCTGTCTGAGTTCCCTGGAAACCAGGTGACAAGTGTGGCTGGGGTGTACTTCACTGATACCTATGGGGACAAAGGCCGGTTCAAGGTCTCGAAGAAGGTGCCCAAGATCCCACTTCAAGTCAGGTGAGTGGTATTCCCCTGATGGGGAGTTTGGCTCGCTTTAATTAACAGATTTGAAGCTCCCCCATCTGCCCTTCAGTGAGCCTGCATTTTAATGCAAGCGGTTTTCCACTCAGCGCTGGAGTCAGCACAAATACAATCCAGGATACAAATCAAATCCCAAAGGCACTGATGCGTAAGAGGGGCTGCGTCTTTAGCCCACTCTTCCTATAGCCCAGCTACGACCAGCTCCGTAGAAAAGTGTGTCTTATTCCCTACTCGTCTCCCAGGGTCCGGTGCCTGGAGCATGCTGTTAGTTGCCATGGGGTCACCCTCAACTCACAGCTACCTTATGTGTGACAAAACCAAACGTCGCCAGGTCCTGCACCATCTTCAGGATCGCTGGCATGTTTGAGCCCATTACTGGGGCTGTTGTGTCAGTCCATCTCATAGAAGGTTGCTTCGTTTTCACTGACCCTTTACTTTACCAACCATGATGTCCTTTCCTAGCAGTTGGTCTTCCCCAATGACGTGTCCAAAGTAAGCAAGCTGCAATCTTGCCATCTTCACTTCTAAAGAGCATTTTGGTTGTATTTCTTCTGAGACTTATTTTCTTCTGGAATACCAAACCAAAAAACCCACCGACGTCGAGCCGATTCCAACTCATAGCAACCCTATAGGACAGAGTAGAACTGCCCCATAGAGTTTCCAAGGAGCACCTGGCGAATTCGAACTGCTGACCTCTTAGTTAGCAGCCATAGCACTTAACCACTATGCCACCAGGGTTTCCTCTTCTGTAACAGTCATGGTATATTCAGTATTCTTCACCTACCCAAACCACAATTCAAATGCATTCATTCTACGTTCTTCCTTTTTCATTGTCCGGCTTTCTCTCAGCCCCGGCCCCTCAGCCCTGGCCCTATTCTGCCCTGGCCCCTCAGCCCTGGCCCTGTCTTGCCCCGGCCCCTCAGCCCTGGCCCTGTCCTGCCCTGGCCCCTCAGCCCTGGCCCTATTCTGCCCTGGCCCCTCAGCCCTGGCCCTGTGTTGCCCCAGCCCCTCAGCCCTGGCCCTGTCCTGTCCCGGCCCCTCAGCCTTGGCCCTGTCCTGCCCCGGCCCCTCAGCCCTGGCCCCTCAGCCCTGGCCCAGTCCTGCCCCGGCCCCTCGCCCCTGGCCCCTTAGCCCCGGCCCCTCAGTCCTGGCCCCTCAGGCCTGGCCCTGTCCTGCCCCGGCGCCTCAGCCCTGGCCCCTCAGGCCTGGCCCTGTCTTGCCCCGGCGCCTCAGCCCTGGCCCTGTCCTGCCCTGGCCCCTCAGCCCTGGCCCTATTCTGCCCTGGCCCCTCAGCCTTGGCCCTGTCCTGCCCTGGCCCTGTCCTGCCCTGGCCCCTCAGCCCTGGCCCTATTCTGCCCTGGCCCCTCAGCCCTGGCCCTGTGTTGCCCCAGCCCCTCAGCCCTGGCCCTGTCCTGCCCCGGCCCCTCGCCCCTGGCCCCTCAGCCCCGGCCCCTCAGTCCTGGCCCCTCAGGCCTGGCCCTGTCCTGGCCTGGCCCTGTCCTGCCCCGGCCCCTCGCCCCTGGTCCCTCAGCCCCGGCCCCTCAGTCCTGGCCCCTCAGGCCTGGCCCTGTCCTGCCCCGGCCCCTCGCCCCTGGCCCCTCAGCCCCGGCCCCTCAGTCCTGGCCCCTCAGGCCTGGCCCTGTCCTGCCCCGGCCCCTCGCCCCTGGCCCCTCAGCCCCGGCCCCTCAGTCCTGGCCCTGTCCTGCCCTGGTCCCTCAGCCCTGGCCCTGTCCTGCCCCGGCCCCTCAGCCCCGAGGTGGGCATTCCCTGAAGCCCTCCCCACCTCGGAGGGTGGATGATGAGGTGGCACTGGGAGACATTAGGGTGGATCTGACTCATGCTAACTTGTCTTTGCTTCTAATACTAAGGGACAAACAGCTTAAATCCCATCTAATTCCTCTTAATTGCCAAAGGACACTCCTCTCCCACAAATGAAACCTATTTTTCTTCATCACGCCTAAATTTCTCATCTCTGCCACTGAACCTGAGGTATGTTTTGTGTTTGTGCCTTAAAGTCACTGAGAGTACTTCTCCTCTCTGTAGTTGTAACACCAAGTGGATACGCATGTAGAGTAGAGTCATTTGGTTCATTTTACTTTGGATTTTTGGAATTCGTTTTGTGACTTAGATTTTGTTTTAAATTATGTAAAATAATTATGTGAATGCAAAGTAAGATAATAAGACATCTGTATTCCGTCCCTGTGCCCCCATACAATTCCCTTCCTCCCTCCCTCTGTGGGTAACCTTTTTCATTCTTAATCTTATGGTTCATCTCTCCATTGTTTGTTTATATATAAGCAAACACACACACATATCGGTATTTTTCTCTTTCTTGGATGAGGCAATAGCATATATACCCAATTTTCTCCACCTTTTTCCATTCACATTATTTCTTCCATTGGGTTCCATAATAGTGTGTAGAGATACACTGTTTACTCTGTTAGTCCCTGGGTGGTGCAGACAGTTAATGTAATCAGCTGCCAACCACAAGATTGGAGTTTTGAGGGCATCCAGAGATGTCTCTGGAGAAAGTCCTGGCCATCTACTTCCAAAAAGTCAGCCACTGAAAAGCCAGTTCCACTCTGACACACACAGGGTCACAATGAGTTGAGATGGACTTGACATCAACTGTTTTTTTTCAGCATTGAAGGATTCTGTGGGTAATATATTGAACGATGCACCAAACATCAAAAGAAGATGGAAAGAATACATACAGTCACTGTACCAAAAAGATATGGTCAGTGTTGAGCCATTTCAGTAGGTAACATATGATAGAGAACTGATGGTACTGAAGGAAGAAGGCCAAGCTGCACTGAAGGCATTGGCAAAAAACAGGGCTCCAAGAATTGATGAAATACCAATTGAGATGTTTCAACAAATGGATGCAGCACTGGAAGTGCTCACTTGTCTATGCCAAGAAACTTGGAAGATAGCTACCTGGCCAACTGACTGGAAGAGATTCATATTTGTGCCCGTTGCAAAGATACGTGATTCAGCAGAACGTGTACATTATCAAACAATATCATTAATAAAAAATGCAAGTAAAGTTTTGCTGAAGATAATTTAAAAATGGTTGCAGCAGTGTATTGACAGGGAACTGCCAGAAATGCAAGCCGGATGGATTCAGAAGAGGACGTGGGATGAGCGATATCATTGCTGATGTCAGAAGGATCTTCGCTAAAACAGAGAATACCGGAAAGATGTTTACCTGTGTTTTATTGATTATGCAAAGGCATTTGACTATGTGGATCATAACAAATTATGGATAACATTGTGAAGAATGGGAATTCCAGAACACTTAATTGTGCTCATGAGGAACCCGCACATAGACCATGAGGCAGTTGTTCAAACAGAACAAGGGAATACTGCATGATTTAAAATCAGGAAAGGCATGCATCAGGGTTGTATCCTTTCACGGTACTTATTCAGTCTTTATGCTGAGGGAGTAATCCAAGAAGCTGGACTATATGAAGAAGAACGCAGCATCAGGACTGGAGGAAGGCTCATTAACAACCTGTGATATGCAGATGACACAACCTTGCTTGTGGAAAGCAAAGAAGACTTGAAGCACTTACTGATGAAGATCAAAGCCTACAGGCTTCAGTATGGATTACACCTCAACATAAAGAAAACAAAAATCCTCACAGCTGGACCAATAAGCAACATCACGATAAACAGAGAAAATATTGCAGTTGTCAAGGATTTCATTTTCTTCAACTTGAACTTGCATATGAGCAATTGATGGCCTGTTCCACAGTCAGCCCCTGGCCTTGTTCTGACTGATGATATTGAGCTTTTCCATTGTCTCTTTCCACAGATGTAGTCAGTTTGGTTCCTGCGTATTCCCTCTGGCAAGATCTACGTGTATAGTCACCATTTATGTTGTTGAAAAAAGTTTTTCGAGAACATAACTTTATGTAGCTGACAAAACTAAGTAAGATATAAAACTCTGTATTCAATATGGTGCCAGATTTGTTAGAACGATATAGGTATAGCTAGGAATATGTAAAGTTAGAAGAAAGTATGATAGTATTACTAGTATATCTCTGGTAATAGTTTAATGGGTGGTTATTATTTTCACCTCTAAACATTTCTGTACTCTTCACATTTTCTATAATTATAGCTTGAAAGAAAACATTTTATACGGATTTTCTGCCTTTTCAGAATGCTTAAACTACAGAAAAATGTGGGGGTGGAGGAGGCAAGAGAGGCATTTACCTATCATATGTGTCAAAGAACTTTATACATTTATCAGTGTAAAGTGTGTGTGTGTGTTAGGGGAGTTCTTTCAGAACCCCTGGTTTAAAAGTTAAGCAAATTTGTGCCCCCACCCCAACACTGTAGAGAGGAAAGAGTTTGCGCTTTGGAGCCTGCACACCTGAGCTGTAAAGCTGAGTCCCTGTCAGCCTTACCACCTGACTGGGAATAGATGCTTACTCCCCAGGCTCTGGTACAGATTAAACGAGGTCGCATGCATCACCCTGAAACCTGTTAACATGCAGTTAACCTGCAAATATGCCCTGTCTCTTTGCTTTCCGATTACTCAAGCCCTTGTCTTACTAACAGAAAGCCTGATGCTGGTTGTCCTTTTAAGGCCTCCACATGGTCCAGAAGCCCTGAGGCATGCTCATTTCAAACGGCAGCATTTGTTTCAAATGCCAGCCCAGGGAAGCCTGGAAGGTGGCCTTCAGCACCCTGTTGGTTTTTCCCTGACATGCTATGACACTGGTGAACTTTGGTACCATCCAGTCCATTAGATGTTTGCTCCTTGTCTAGTTGGTGGCCTGGCAGGCCCATGGAGCAGCACGGGGCACCAGGGACCCCCTGATTGGACCTGGCACACACACAGCCAAGGGAGCTGAGTCTCAGAGGCTTCCAGCCTCAGCTAGAACTGCACTGGAGCTGGACAGCCCTGGACCTAAACACTAAGAAGGCCCTTCTATTGAGCCAAGGTTCCCAGTACAGAGTCCTCCTGCATCAAGTTGATATTCACTCTGAGGCTTTTGGTGAGCTTTTCTGCCAGCAGTCTTGGTCAAAGGCCCCTGGACTGGCCCAGCAAGTTTTCTTAACTCCAAACTTCTGCTGGCAGGCCCAGAGCACCCTAAGGCGACTGCTGCCCTGCCTCCACCCCACCGGTCCGCCAGGAGGGACAATCTCCATAAACCAACAAAAGGTCTCCTCCCATCCAAGCCGCAGGGACAGGGATTGACTGCACCTCAGTTTACATGACCACACAAGGACATTGCAGGTACTTGACTTCAGTATTTGAAATCAGACATGAGGGCACGTGCTGCTTTTATACCAAGACAGAAGAGCTAAGAGGAAAAGTTGACCCTAGATCGTCAACATTTCATTACACTTACACATAGAGCCCACCACCTGTCTGTCTGTCTGTAATACCATGGTGGCTTGCGTGTTGCCGTGATACTGGAAGCTATGCCACCAGCATGTCAAATACCAGGAGGGTTACTCATGGTGGACAGGTTTCAAAAGAGTTTTCAGAGTAAGCAGACTAGGAAGAAAGGCCTGGCCACATAGAATATTGTCCAATATAGTGCTGGAAGATGAGCCCCCTAGGTTGGAAGGCACTCAAAATACACAGTGGTTGCAACAGTGGACTCAAGCCTACCAACAATTGTGGAGATGGCACAGGACAAGGCAATGTTTCCTTCTCTTGTGCATAAGGTCTCCATGAGTCAGATCCGATGTGATGTGATGTTAACTAACAGCAACAAAGACAAGATCAAGCCAACCTCGCTGCTAAGAGGGTGTGGTCTTGTACACCAATGTCTGTAACAGCATTATTTACAATAGCCAAGGGGTAGAAACGACTTAAGTGCACATCAGCAGAAGAATGGATAAAAAAATGTGGTGTACGCGTACAATGTAATATGCAGACATGAAGAGAAGTGGAGTTCTGACACATGCTACCACATGGATGAACCTTGGCTGCATGATACCCAGTGAAATAAGTCAGTCACAAAAGGACGGGCATTGCGTGATTCCACTTCCCTGAAATATCCAGAACAGGCAAATGTATAGAGACCACGGTTCATTCGTGGTCACCCGGGCTGGGCTGGAGAGAGTATGTGCAGTTACTGCTTCGTGAGCGCCGAGCCTCTGTTTGGGAGATGGAGAAGAGGTTTGGGGAATGGATGGTGGTGATGGCTGTACAACATGACGAATGTAATTAATGTCATCGAACTGAAAATTTAAAATAGTTAAATGGCAAGTATTGTTTCGTTATATATATTTTACCACAATAAAATTAAAAAGTAAAAAAAGGGTGGAGAGACCAGGCCCCCAGTAGGACAGTAGTCAGCCCAGCAGATACTAGCCCTTCCCTAGTCCCACCAACATCAGATGGTTGACACGTGGAGAGACACATGGCATAGGCCTCAGTCTCATTGGAGGAGGTGGATGGGTACGGACGTGTGTGTGCGTGTGTCTCTCCACGTGTGCATACACACTTGCCTGTGTGCCAGCATGTGCGTGTCTGTGTGTGTAAAGCCAGGAAAGCCAGAGAGCATCAAGGAGAACTGACCCAAGCTATATCAGAACACACGGAAGATCTGGGCAGAGCTGCCCATGCTAGGTGTGAGGAAGAAAAATTTAATAACCGTGTGAATGTGCTGTGAACAGATATAAATAACAAGGGAAATAGAAGAGAGACAAACTTTGTATGAAAGGTAACAGAAAACCGCCACATCTGGAAGAAAAATGAAACCCAGTGGCCAGGCAGACTCCCTGCGAATGCTTCAAGCCAGGAATGAATTTATGAAAACATATATTAAATAAAACAAGAAGCAGAATGAAGTGAACAAGGGAGATTTCAGAGCTGAGGAAACAAATGAGGAACCAAACACCTCTGGTGAAATGAAGTAGATTAGTAACCACGGTGGATGGAACAGACAAGGCCTGTATGACTGAGGGTCTAGCCAGGGACACGGAGCATTTTCAGTACTGGGATAGAGAGAAGATGAACTACACATGGAGCTGATGACCCAGAGGATGGGAGAACTGATGTCCGCTCGTGTCTGCGGCATGCCTTGCTGTTTCTATATGATGCCTCTCCCCCGCACCAGGCACAGTACCAGGTGCTGTTAGAACCAGAGAGACATCACGATGTAGTCCTGCCCTTTAGTAACTTTGCGTGTAGGGTGGTGTCTTAGCTATCTAGTGCTGCTGTAACAGAAATAACCACAGTGGATGGTTTTAACAAAGAGAAATTTATTCTCTCACAGTTTAGGCAGCTAGAAGTCCAAATTCAGGGCCCCGGCTCTAGGGGAGGGCTTTCTGTCTGTCAGCTCTGGGGGAAGGTCGTGTCTCCTTTCAGCATCTGTGGGCCCGGTGTTCCTTGGAGATCTCCATGTGTCGTGGCATAACAGGTTACAATTCAGGATCAGAACAACTCAGGACACAGCGCTTTGGTCAGGACTGCTTCTTAGCCATGCTGCAGGGAGGCCTCTCTTTCAGTCTGTCTCTCTCTCTCTTTGCCTATCTCTCTCAGCCCCTCGGCTGAGCCTCTGCCCTGCCCAGGCAAGTGTTACAGAGCTCTTCAGCTCCACCCATAAGCACCTAGAGACACCCCACTCCACCATTAAGCCTCGGGTTGAAGGCACTCAGTTCTCTAGCTCCATGGATTGGCAAGCCTAGCTCTGCTGACAAGTGCCCAGAGGTACCCCACTCTGCTAGCAAACCTCCTGCCCAAAGGTGCTCAGCTCTCTCATTCCGTGGGTCAGCACACCCACTACACCATCTCTTGCCTACCTCCTGGCTCTACTTCTGCCGGTTCACTGCTGCCGTTTCTCTGCCACCATTTCTCACTGCCTTGTGCCATCGCTGGTGTTATAATTCTTTATCTCCTAGGTCTAGGAAGTCCTCAGCTCAGGTACACCAGATCAAAAGATGCACTCTGCTCCCAGCTCTTCTTTCTTGGTGGTGGTGAGCTCCCCTGTCCCTGCTTGCTTCTCTCTCCTTTTGTCTCTTGTAAGATAAAAGGTGTGACTTGAGTAAGGGTAAGGTGTGACTTGAGTAAGGGCACAACTTGAGTCACGCCCTCTTGTAAGGTGGTGTAGCTCAAGATACACCCCACCCTAATCCTGCCTCATTAACATATAGAGGTTCAAATTCACAACACATCACAAATGGAGGATAATTACATCAGACCACAAAAATGTAGACAGCCGCACAATACTGGAAATCATGGGTTAGCCAAGTTGACACATATTTGAGGAGAACACAATTCAATGCATAACAGGTGGTATTCAGTGTTGGTGTTTTCTAAACAACTTCAAAAATGCCAGGATGCATCCGTATAGTTTTATATGTCACCTACACCAAAGGTGTTGTCCAATGAGGGTCAATATTCAGAACTGTGACTTTAAGTACTGTAAAGTCTCTGATCATCAAATACAGGAACCCTGGTGGCACACTGGTTGAGTACTAGGCTGCTAACCTAAAGGTCAATGGTTGGAACCCATTAGCCACTCCACGGAAGAAAGGTTTTTTCATTATGTTCTGACAAAAAAAAATCCTAAGAAACAAAAGATTTTTCTTTGTTGTAGAAGTTACATTAAAAAAAAAAAATTAGCCCTCTCTGACAAAAGCCTGTGATAGATACAGAACATTTTTTTTTTTTTTAGCTAAATTTCTGTTTTCTTTCATTATTTATCAACGCCCTTTGAAATTTCATCTAGTTCAAAAATTACAGGTGTGTAGTCTGGCAAGAATGAGCCCTGACGGTGCAGTGGTTAAGACTCTCGACTGCTAACCTAAAGGTCGTCTGCTTTAATCCACCGTCCCGTCTTCAGGAGAAAGAAGTGGCAGTCTGCTTCCATAAAGATTATAGCCTTGGAAAGCCTACGGGGCAGTTCTATTTTGCCCTATAAGGTTGCTATGAGTCGGAAATCGACTCGATGGCAATGGGCTAATCATTAAATAAATATTCTTTGAATATTATGCATTTTAAGTAATGACTAACGTGTATTGATGACTTACTATGCATCAGGCACTGTATAGGCCAATCCATGAATGTTGTCTCATGTGATGCCCCCCAGAAACAAATTAGGAAATGGCAGCTTTAAGAGGGGAAGTAGCTTTCACAGGATGACATGGGTGTTCTGCCCAAGAAAGAAGCAAGACCCACACCCTGATGGGTCAAACTCCAGAGCCCACGCAGGGACCGACTCAGCAAGATAATCGTATTTAAACATTTTTATAAACACATGAGCGTAAACTTTCAGTTTCCCAATTTCATGAGCTGCAACTCTCCTTGTTGAAGATTTCCTATCATACCTGAGACTTCGGGAGGGCAGATGAGGCCATGTGGAAGACTCTTAGAGCAGAACATTTCTTATCATTAAGTCTTATACCTCATTGTCATCACCCCACAAATAAGCCTGGAGTCTCTACAGGTGGGGAGAAAAAAGCTGTCGACAGAACTGATGCCTGAACCCTGAACCCATGTTACATTTGCCAAGTGAGTTTAAAAACGGGATGGCAAGACTAAGACCTGATGTCGTTAGTTGCCATGGAGTCGATTTTGACTTATGGTGGCTCCATGTGTTAACAGAGGTGGCCCCATGTGTTAACAGGGTAGAACTGTGCTCCATACGGTTTTCTTGGCTGTAATCTTTACTATTACTATTATTTTGTTGTGCTTTAGGTGAAAGTTTACAGCTCGTCAGTTTCTCATACAAAAGTTTATACACACATCTTTATGTGACCCTAGTTGCTCTCCCTACAATGTGACAGCACAGTCCCCACCCTCTTTCTACCCCGAATTTCCCGTGTCCGTTCAACAAGCTCCTGTCCCTTTCTGCCTTCTCATCTCACCTCCAGACAGGAGCTGCCCATTTAGTCTTGTGTATCTACTTGAACTAAGAAGCACAGTCTTCGGGAGTATTATTTTATGTCTTATAGTCCGGTCTAATCTTTGTCTGAAGAGTTGGCTTCAGGAATGGTTTTAGTTCTGGGTTAACAGAGTCCGGGGGCCATGTCCTCTGGGGTTCCTCCAGTCTCAGTCAGACCATTAAGTCTGGTCTTTTTACTAGGATTTGAATTCTGCACCCCACTCTCCTCCTACCCCATCAAGGACTGTCTGTTGTTTTTCCTGTCAGGGCGGTCATTGGTGGTAGCTGGGCACCATCTATTTCTGGTCTCAGCCTGATGGAGTCTCTGGTTTATATGGCTCTTTCTGTCTCTTTGAAACCCTGGCGGTGTAGCGGTTAAGTGCTACAGCTGCTAACCACAAGATTGGCAGCTTGAATCCACCAGGCACTCCTTGGAAACTCTATGGGATGGTTCTACTCTGTCCTATAGGGTAGCTATGAGTTGGAATCAACTCAACAGCAGCGGGTTTAGTTTGGTTTTAGTTCTGTCTTTTGGGCTCATATTTTCCTTGTGTCTTTGGTGTTCTTCATTCTCCTTTGCTCCAGGTGAGTTGGGACCAGTAGATACATCTTAGATGGCTGCTCGCTAGTTTTTTAAGACCCCAGACTTCTTGCCTATAATCTTAACAGAAGCAGATTGCCAGGGCTTTTCTTTCAAGGTACCTACCGATTGGTGGTTTTAACTTCCAAACTTTAGGTTCCAGTCAGGCACAGGCCCTTTTTATCTCCTCATTTTTATGCTTTAGAGAGATTAAGGAGAAACTGTCTCGGCAAGAGATACTTTTTTCAAAGCCGTTTTGTTACCTGAATGAATAAATTATTTTTTAATGTTTTATTTTTTATTATAAATGGAATAGATACTAACTTTAGAAAATTAAGACCGTAAAGTTTTATAAAAATCATTGAAATTACCTATAATCCCTCTAGCCAAGATGATTACTGAAGACATTTTGATAATTATGCTTTAGATTTTGCTTCTATATATGTTTTTGCTTTTCAAAAATTGGCTTGTCAAAAATTGGCACAGTATCTTGGAACCTGATCTTTTTAAATTTAGTATATTATATTATAAAATATTATATAGTTGTTTTAGTTATTACATAGTATTCTATCTATGGCTAAACCATTATTTATTTAACCAATCCTTATTGATGGACATTTAAACAGTCTTCTGGGGTTGGGCATTCAGATTATTTACGAATTGGTAAAAAAAAATCTTGAAATATAAAACCTTTTCTGTATTCATCAGATTTTTGACCATTTCTCAAAACAAAAGGAGTAGATAGCTACCAAATTTCAGTGAGACTATAAAATGTGTGTTTGTACAGTAGAACCTGGGAAAGCCAGAACCTGTGTAAGGCAGAAACCTGTCAGAGAAGTGAAACTCAAGTATTTTCCACTAAAACAAGTGATGTGAAAGTTGTAAGACCGCACCCTGCCAAAGGTGGAAAACTTGCAAGACCGGATAAGCAAGGCAGTTCCAGCTCTCACAGGTTTCACTGTAGGAACAATTTACTTGTGATGCATTTCTAGGTCAGTGCAGGCACATGGAGCCTGCAGAATGAAGTTTTACCCAGCATTCCTTTGCATGGGGCCCTCGTGGCACAGTGGTTAAGTTTTTGGCTGTTAATCAGAAGATTGGCAGTTCAAATCCAACACCTGCTCCTTGGAAATCGTATGGAGCAGTTCTACTCTGTCGTGTAGGATCGCTATGAGTCGGCACAAGCTTGCTTCTGAAAGTGTAGAGGACTTGAAGCACTTACTGATGAATTACATCTCAACATAAAGAGAACAAACATCCTCACAACTGGACCCATAAGCCACATCATGATAAACAGAAAAGATTGAAGTTGTCAAGGATTTCATTTTGCTTGGATCCACAATCAACACTCATGGAAGGAGCAGTCAAGAAATCAAGCTATGCATTGCATTGGACAAATCTGCTGCAAAAGACCTCTTTAAAGTGTTGAAAAGCAAAGATGTTACCTTGAAGACTAAGGTGCACCTCACCCAAGCCATGCTGTTTTCATTTGCCTCATATGCATGTGAAAGCTGGGCAATGAATAAGGAACTTCGAAGAAGAATGGACTGTATTGAATTATGGTGTTGGCAAAGAATATTGAATATACCATGGACTGCCCAAAGAATGAACAAACCTGTCTTGGAAGAAGTACAACCAGAATGTTACTTGGAAGCAAGGATGGCGAATCTGCATCTCACATACTTTGGACATGTTATCAGGAGGGAGCAATTTCTGGAGAAGGACATCATGGTTATAAAGTAGAGGGTCAGTGAAAAAGAGGAAGACCTCAACGAGATGGATTGACGCAGTGGCTGCAACAATGGGCTCCAGCACAACAATGGTTGTGAGGATGGTGCAGGACCCTGCAGCATTTTGTTCTGTTGTGCATGGGGTCGCTATGAGTCAGAACCGACTCAACGGCACCTAACAACACAATAGTGTGAGTCGGAATCTATTTGACCGCAACAGTTTTGTTTTGTTTGTTTGTTTGTTTGTTTTGCAGAAAACTAGCCCTGAGACAATTATGAGCAGGACTATTTTCTCCAGGAAAAATAGGCTATTTTTTCTAAATTAATTCATGTTTGTGTTTAATTATTTAAAAAGATATAAACTTCAAGCCAAAATATTCAACACTTAGCTGACTTACATGGGAAGAATTCCTGGAAGCTTGCATTTGGAGAATGTGGGTTTCTAGGTATGCAAACGAGGTCACTCCCTTCCTCTTCAGTATTTCACTAAGTCTGTGACAGCATCGGAAACGCTGGTGGCGTAGTGGTTAAGTGCTACGGCTGTAACCAAAGGGTCAGCAGTTGGAATCTGCCAGGCGCTCCTCGGAAACTCTATGGGGTAGTTCTACTCTGTCCTATAGGGTCGCAATGAGTCAGAATCGACTCAACGGCACTGGGTTTGGTTTGGTGTGTGACAACATCAGTGTTTTGTGTATCACTAGAAGCTCTGGTGGGGCAATAGTTAAGCACTCAGTTAACCAAAAGATTGGTGGTTCGAACCCGCCCACTGGCTCCGTGGGAGAATGACCTAGTGATCTGCTCCCATGAAGATAGAAAACCCTAGGGGCAGTTCTGCTCTGTTTCATGGGGTCGCTATGAGTCAAAATCTACTTGACAGCACCCAACAACAAGGAGAGAACAAACACTGCTATTGGAAGAAAAATTTGATCAACCAGTCATTGAGTGAGAAGCTAGCTGTTCTCAAACAGGAAATGGTGAGGGGACTCAAGTTTATAGTTGCAATGTCTTTTAAAGCTTAGATGAGTATCTTGCCTTTTGCTTTGATAAGTTAATCACATTTAATTTCCCTTTTGTCTTGGGAAAGTTGGTCACTCAGTGCTAGACTGGCATATGTTGCCTAGATGAGTGTTGCTAATCCGTGCCGATTAAGTACTGCTAAATACTGCTAAACTCATGCTGAGAAGAGAAAACGTGCCTAAAATTGGATTCAGTTATAAAGCTGTTGTTTTTTTATAAATGGCCTTATGACTAATTTCTGTTTCATACTTGGCCCAAGGAAGTCATTTTAACTCTTCGTATAAAAAATATTTTAATACCACCAATTGAGCCATGAAATGCCACCGATTGTTAGAAGGTTTATAAATATATCTGTCAAAAGAAGCTGAGTCAATAATAAAAATTAATCTCTTGGATGAGGTTTACTCAGGCAGAAGATTTGGAAATTGGGTAGCACTGAACTGAAAGTGGAACGGTACTCCACCAAGTATTAACAGTGACTGGCTTTTTGTTGACAAAAGGCAGAAGCAAACAAAGCTTATTTCTGATTGGCCTATACAATTTCCTGTTGAAGTGCTGTCAGCATCTCACTGGTCAATGAAGGTGGCCTGATTTACAGGAAAGCTAGGCTTAAGCTTCAGTAAAGGTAAGTCTTAGGGGTATTGTCCATGTCATTTTGCCAACCACACAACTCCATGTTTATTTTATTTAACATGTCTTAGACTTGATTGGAAACCCTGGTGGCACAGTGGTTAAGTGCTACAGCAGCTAACCAAATGGTCAGCAGTTCGAATCCACCAGGCACTCCTTGGAAACTCTACGGGGCAGTTCTACTCTGTTCTATAGGGTCTCTATGAGTAGGAATTGATTCGACAGCAGTAAGTTTTAGGTTTTAGACTTGATGAAATATGATGTTGCATACTAAAATCCAAGATGTTCTTGACAAGAGTGAGCAGATAATATGAACAAGGCTGTCTTCCCACCCAGCACTGATTTCTCCATTCAGTGAGCTCTTTGACTCGTTAGCTGACTG
The DNA here is from genome assembly GCF_024166365.1 of Elephas maximus indicus. Taxonomy (NCBI): domain Eukaryota; kingdom Metazoa; phylum Chordata; class Mammalia; order Proboscidea; family Elephantidae; genus Elephas; species Elephas maximus. The sequence goes on from NC_064826.1 coordinate 6,162,832, forward strand.
TGGCCCCTCCACCCTCTGTCTGTCTCCAGGTGTGGGGAGGACCTCAGTCAGGATCAGCATCAGCTCCTGGACGGGGTCTCGGAGCTGGACATCCAGACTGGAGGAATCCCCTCGCAGCTGCTTGTGCATGGGGCGCTGGCCTTCCCCCTCGGGCTGGACACCAACCTCGGCTGCTTCCTGGCCGCCGCCCGCTATGGCCGTGGCCGAGTGGTGCTGGCTGCCCACGAGGGCTTGCTGTGTTCTCCCAAGATGAGGGCCTTTCTGCTCAACGCTGTGCGCTGGCTGGCCAGAAACCGGGCAGGCAAAGTTGGGGTGAACACGGATCTGAAAAGCCTGTGTCCCCTGCTCTCGGCAAGGGGCCTGGCCTGCAGCCTGGAGCCTCAGGTGACCAGGGACCTGTGTGTCTACTGCTGTAAGGCGTACAGTGGCCAGGAGGCCCAGGAGCTTCAGGAGTTTGTGGCCGAGGGTGGGGGGCTGCTGATTGGGGCCCAAGCCTGGTGGTGGGCTTCCCAGCACCCGGGCCAGTCCGCTTTGGCCAGCTTCCCTGGGAACCTCATCCTCAACCCCCTCGGCCTCAGCATCCTGGCCCAGACCCTCAATCCAGGCCGTTTCCCAACACCCACACCCGAGATGAAGAACTACCACTTCCGCAGGGCCCTGTCCACCTTCCAGGAGGCCTTGACCATGGAGAAGAACTGGCTGACCAGGCTGGGCATGGATGGTGCCGCTTTCCTGCAGATTCCCGCCGAGGGTGTTCCCGTCTATGCCTCCCTGCACCGACTGCTCAGAAAGACACTGCGCCAGGCCGGCCTCCCAGTCGTGAGCCGGGACAACCCTGTGGCCAGTGACTCCCGTGAGGCTGCACTGCTCTGCCTGGCCACAGAGCTGGCCCGCTCGGGCACCGACTGCTCCCAGCTGGCCCAGGGGCTCGGAACTGGCACCTGCCCCTCCACCCTGCACCTCTTTGAGCACCCCATTACAGTGGAGATTGATGGGAACAACCCAGGTGTGTGGGTGAGGAGCACCCAGGTGGGGCCAGGGTGGTGGGTAGCTGGAAGAGGCAGGATGGACAGCAGGGAGGCCTGCCCTGCTCTGCCTCAGGTAATGGAGGAGGATGAGTCAGGACACATGAGTGAATGTGGGGAGCAGGGGAGAAGCTGTCCCTCCTGCGGGACAGGTGGAGACGGAGTCACACAGCGGGCACTCAGCCTTCTTCTTGGCTTCTGGCAGGCAGCAGTGATTCCTGGGTAAGCACAGGGCTCTACCTCCCAGAAGGGCAGAGTGCAGAAGTCTCTCTGTCGGAAGCCGCCACCTCTGCTGGCCTGAAGGTAAGGCCAGAGCACCCCAGCGATACCTCCCAACGCCACGTAGCTGCATCCTTGGCCGTGTCCTGCTCTCGTGCACAGCCGTGCTGCCCAGGGTACCAAAAATCCGTTGCCATCAGTTGGGCCGCAACTCGTGGTGGCTCTGTGTGTCAGAGTAGAACTATACTCCACAGGATTTTCAGTGGCTGAATTTTTGGAAGTAGATCACCAGACTTTTCTTCTGAGGCACCTGTGGGTAGACTCCAACTGCCACCCTTATGGTTGGCAGCCTAGCATTTTAACAGTTTGCACAACCCGGGGACTCTACTCGGAGTATGAGAAGGTGCTATTCTGCCCATTTTACAGATGAAGCAGCTAAGTTTCAGAGAGCCAAGGCCCCAGAGCCACTCATGTCATATCCAGGATCAACTCAAGCCCCTGATTTCCACATGTAGGGTTTTTCCCTACCCACGGGGGTGTTGTGAGATTCCAGCTATGAGGGACAGCCTCTCACCATACCCCACAAGCACGAGGTCTTTCTGAGTTTGGCCTCTTTCCTCAACACCTGAAGGGAGCTACTTAATCCCATCTCCTGCCGAAATCTGCCCTCCCCGAGAACCGAGACTTCCAGCCTCCTCCATTCTCAGAGCTGGTTCTGACCACATTGATGACCCTGTGTCAGTGTCCTTTCCAGACTGGCAGCATTAGACCTAAGAAAAACAACCCCAAGCCCAGACAGAAACAGGACTCGAGCATCTGACCAGGAAGGGGACCTTAGAGAAAGGGGGGGTACACCTCATCCTCCATCCCTCAGGCCAGATGGCACAGCTTCTGACCAGCTCCTTGGGCTTGCTCCCACTCAGAGCCACCGTGCAGCTTGGGCCCAGTGCCAGTACCCAGAGCAGGGACACATCTGTCCCACTTGATCCCTCACACTCAGATAGCGACCCCCCCATGGAGCTGTGAGCCCCTGGAAGAGAATTCTGCAGACTGGGTGCACTATCACATGTAGGGTTCCACTCACGGCCCATGGAGAGGGGAAGTGGAGTCCATGGCACACTCATCCCCATGCCCTGCACCCCAGGCCACACCCCCAGGGATGCCCTTCCTCCCGACTCAGGTGGGTCTCTCCTGCAGGTACAGCTGGGCTGTCACACAGATGACCTGAGCAAGGCCAGCAAGCTGTGCCGAGCACCCGTGGTGACCCACCAGTGCTGCATGGACCAGCCCCAGCGTTCAGTCTCCTGCCTCTGGGGGGGCCTGCTCTACATCATCGTGCCCAAGGGCAGCACTTTGGGCCCCATGCCCATCACCTTCAGGAGGGCTGTGCCAGCCCCCTACTACAGGCTGGGTGAGTGGGGAACAGGGCTGAGCTGAGGCAGGAGGGGATCTGCAGACCCTCGGCTGTGTTAGTAGAGGAGGGGAGCGGTCAGTGTGTGGAAGAGAAGGAAAGAACTGAATATTGGCCCTATGTCCAGGTATATAGAACATCCTGCATCCAGAGATACGGGACACCCTGCGTCCAGGCATATGGGACACCCTGCATTCAGGGATATGGGACATCCTGCAGCCAGGGATACAGGACACCCTGTGACCATGGATACAGGATGCCCTGCAACCATGGATATGGACCACCCTGAGTCTAGGGATATGGGATGCCCTGTGTCCAGGGTGGAAACCCTAGTGGCGTAGTGGCTAGGAATTCAGCTGCTAACCAAAAGGTTGGCAGTTCGAATTCACCATGCACTCCTTGGAAACCCTATGGGGCAGTTCTACTGTGTTCTGTAGGGTTACTATAAGTCAGAATCGACTCAACAGCAATTGGTTTGTTTAGGTTTTTTGATGTCCGGGGTATGGGATGCCCTGTGTCCAGGGATATGGGACGCCCTGTGTCCAGGGTTATGGGACAGCATGTCTCTAGGGATGCAGAGCACCCTGCATCCATGGAGACTTCAGGATGGAGAGAAGGCTATAGAGACCCCTCCTTCACTTCACAGCATGGAGACACATACGATAATAATGCGCTGCCTCAGTGTCCCCTCCTGGGGCCCCAGTTGTGTTTTTCAACCAGGGAGTGTTGGAGAAGTGGGTGAAAGGATCCATTATACTTATTCTCAGGTCAGACATCACAGGAGGAGTGGAGGAGGGTCATCCAGGAGAGCCCGGCACCCTGGGGGGAGCTGGCGACGGACAACATCATCCTGACGATGCCGACCGCTAACCTGCGCTCCCTGAACGACCCAGAGCCCCTGCTGCGCCTCTGGGACAAGATGATGGCAGCTGTGGCCAGGCTGGGCGCCCAGCCCTTCCCCTTCCACCGCCCTGAGAGAATCGTAGCCGACGTGCAGATTTCAGCGGGTGGGTGCCTGGGAGAGGCACCCAGTCAGTGGGCACCACCCACTTGTTATTTTGCCTTTTTCAAAAGCCCATTTTGAGCAAAGCATAACTTTACTAGTGAAGTGGGGAGAAAAAAAGACGTAAAATGCATGAGCTTCACTGGGGATGTAAAGATGCTCACACATGAGAAGGTAAATCCTTTAAACGTGCAAGATGAGATCTCACAGGATGGTGAAACCAAAAAAACCAAACCCATTGCTGTCAAGTTGATTCCAACTCATAACGACCTATAGGACAGAGTAGAACTGCCCCATAGAGTTTCCAAGGAGTGCCTGGTGGATTTGAACTGCTGACCCTTTGGTTAGCAGCCGTAGCTCTTAACCACTGTGCCACCAGCGTTTCCCACAGGATGGTAGAACAAGCTAAAAAGATGCCACGCAGCACTCACAGACGGCAATTAGAGTGTTTCAAAGAGAGGATGAAGAATGACATAGTTCCTTCAAACATAAGTCAGAGAGGGCAACAAAAAGAGGACGTGAGTGAAGAGGCTTATGTTAAAGATGAAGTGGTTTAGAGGAAAGGGGCATGTAGAGAAAACTAAGGAGCTCTGGTTTCCACGTACAAGCTTGGCTGCTAATCAAAAGGTCAGCAGTCTGAATCCACCAGCTGCCCCTTGGAAACCCTATGTGGGAGCTCTACTCTGTCCTGTAAGGTCGCTATGAGTCGGAATTGACTCGATGGCAGTGGTTGTGGTTTTGGTTTCCACATGGAGAAGTTTTCTCTGGACGTCAGTTTTCTCTATAAAGTAGGAAGGCTGGACAAAATCATCACCATTATGGAGTGTAAGCCCGGAGAACAAGGGATTACGCTGGGGACCAAAGAAGGGCACTGCTCTAGCCCTTGAGGACCTTCAAACGCAGACCCAGGACATGACCGCGCAAGCACATGTGGGAAGGAAGTCCACGAAAAACTGAGACATTAGACTGTAGCCAGAACGACTGCATGAAGTGCGTGCTGTAGCCAGAAAGACTGCGTGAAGTGCGTGCATATTTTTTAGGGCCAGAGCAAGGGGAGGCATAACTCAGGTGAGGGAGGTTGGGAGGGGCACTAGGGACATATTAGACCCTGTCCGAGTCTAGGAGAGCATCTACGTTCTAGTCAGCAAGGAGATCCTGCAATCACTGGGGCACCAGAATGGGGAGGGTAAATCACACAATGGAGAGGAATGAAGACAGGTTTGGGTGAACCTCACACACTCATCTCTTCCTCCTGTCCTCCAGGCTGGATGCATTCAGGGTACCCCATCATGTGCCACCTGGAGTCGGTGCTGGAGCTCACCAATGAGGCAGGCATGAGGAGCGGGGGCCTGTGGGGACCCATCCATGAGCTGGGCCACAACCAGCAGCGGTCTGGGTGGGAGTTTCCCCCGCATACCACCGAGGCCACCTGCAATCTGTGGTCGGTCTACGTGAATGAGACAGTTCTGGGCATCCCCAGGGCCCAGGCCCACCCTGCACTGAAGCCTCCAGAAAGGGAGAAGAGGATCAAGACACACTTGGGCAAGGGAGCCCCCCTGAGCAACTGGAGTGTGTGGACAGCCCTGGAGACATACCTTCAGGTACTGGACAGAAAGGTGGGAGGTGGGACCCCAGACATCACAGATGAGTAGCACCCACTGACCCCAGGTGCCCTCCAACTCCTTCACCACCCAGGTATCTCAGGTTATAAATTTCTAAGATGAAGATAATGCCACCTGTCCCTCTCACCTCCCCATGATTTTGTGACGATAAGTAAGAGGAAATGGGAAGTATTATGAAAGAAAAAATAATAGTGACTGTCTTATTCATCTAGTGCTGCTATAACAGAAATACCAGAAGTGGATGGCTTTAACAAAACCAAAAACCAAAGTAGGCCATAAGTCCAAATTCAGGGTGTCAGCTCCAGGGGAAGGCTTTCTCTGTCGGCCTTCTCATAAATCTTCCCCCAGACTAGGACCTTCTCTGCTCAGGGACCCCAGGTCCAAAGGACCACTCTGCTCCTGGTGCTGCTTTCTTGGTGATAGGAGGTCCCCAACTCTCTGCTAGCTTCCCTTTCCTTTTTATCTCTTGAGAGATAAAAGGTGGTGCACGCCACACCCCAGGGAAACTCCCTTTACTTTGGATCAGGGAGGTGACCTGGTAAGGGTGTTACAATCCCACCTTAATCCCCTTTAACATAAAATTATAATCACAAAGTAGAGGACAACCACACAATACTGAGAATCATGGCGCAGCCAAATTTGATAAACACATTTTTGGGGGGACATTATTCAGTCCTTGGCAGTGACTAATACAGCACAAGGTCAAGGACAGAGACTCTGAGTTAGACACCCCAGGACTTAGTCACAGCTCTCACTCCCTGAAGTGTCCTTGTCCCCTAATAAGTGCTCCATAAATAGTAGGGTTTTTTTTGTTTGTTTTGATCTGTTTTTCCTCGCCTTAGTTTTATGAGTCAAGTGAGAGTCATGTCACATCTTAATAACTGTCTACAGGACAACTGTTTTACCAGAGGTATTTGAGGAGATCTGTCTGGTAGCAAGGTTCTCGAACTGCCATCACCCCACTTGAACCCAAAATGAATGACTAAATAACCCACCAACCCAACAAGAAAACCCCAAGGTTGTGAAGAAAGTCTGTTGTTGGCTGCTGTCTAGTCAGCCCCCGACTCATGGTGACAGCACACACAAACGAACAGTCCTGTGCCACCCCCATGATCAGTTGTGGATTGGACTGTTGTGATTCATGGGCTTTTCATTGGCGGATTTTTGGAATATCTCCAGGCCTTTCTTCTGAGGTGCCTCTGTGTGGACTTCACCCTCCAACCTTTTGTTAGCAGCCAAGCATATTAACCATTGGACCACCAGGGACTCCAAGAAGCCCCCAAACCAACCAAAACCAAACCCAGTGCCGTCAAGTCGATTCCGACTCATAGTGACCCTATAGGACAGAGTAGAACTGCCCCAGAGAGTTTCCAAGGAGTGCCTAATGGATTCGAACTGCCGACCTTTTGGTTAGCAGCCATAGCATTTAACCACTACACTACCAGGATTTCCAGTAAGCCCCAAGGTCCCCGCTAATTCCAAAGCTCTATAGTCTTAGCTATCAAGGGCCTCCTGCCAGAGGCTTCCCAGTGGCTGCCTCTCCGTAAAGTATGAGTTGCTCTCATTGAGCCCCTGAGATATACCTGCTTCTTCCATTTTTCACCCCAAGGCATTGTTCCACACAGCAGATAGTCACGGGTCAGCAGAGGCTATAAAAAAAAACTAAAGGCCTTATTGGGTCCAGGAACATTGGAGGTTCCCAGCTTATGGGGTCCCAAAGTGCCAGACATGGAAGATGCCAGGGTTTCTCAGCTCAGCCAGCCTCCAAACCTGCCATGATGCCTAGGAAAACACTTGGAAGTTTAATCCTCTTAAATGAAAGCTAATAACGATGACTGCCATTTGTTAGGAGCCTTGCTGGCGCAGTGTTTAAGAGCTTGGCTGCTAACCAAAAGGTCGGCAGATCGAATCCACCAGCTGCTCCTTAGAAACCCTATGGGGCAGTTCTACTCTGTCCTGTAGGGTTGCTATGATCGGAATCAATGAATCAGCAACAAGTTTGGGTTTTTTTTTTTTTTTCTGATCATTTGTTGAGTTTTCAGCTCATGACAGACATTTGGTTTCCTGTGACCCCACCTACTAGCCTGAGGGGTTGTAGGATTTGTGGGTAAGAGGCGGGATGAGTCCTTGAGATTGTTTCTGTGCCAGGGTGGGTGGGGACATGGCAGCAGATATTAAGACTGAAGTTAATGGTCTGAGGATGAAATCACTGTAACATACTTGTGAGCATGCATGTGGGGTCACTTTGGCCAACATGATGCCTCACTCTGCCCCTTCTTTCTCTCCCACAGTCGCCATGTTATGTGAGGTGGCTTTGGTAGGCTAGATGCCTCACTTGGCACCTTCTCTCTCTCCCAGCTCCAGGAAGCCTTTGGGTGGGAGCCCTTCATCCAGCTCTTTGCTGAGTACCAGACCTTCTCTGGCCTGCCTGGAGACAACGCCAGCAAGATGAACTTGTGGGTAAAGAAGTTCTCTGAAAAAGTGCAGAAGAACCTAGTGCCTTTCTTCAAGGCCTGGGGCTGGCCTGTGCAGAAGGAAGTGGCTGACAGCCTGGCCAGCCTGCCCGAGTGGCAGGGAAACCCCATGAGAGTGGATGCCCTTTCCCAAAAGTGAAGAATGTGTAGCCAGCAGGGCCCAGGGTGGGGAAAGGGGGTCAGTGCTCCAACTTCACCACCATTTCTGTGGCCTTGTTCCCCAAGTGCCTTGAACCTGAATTCTACTTCCCAGTCCACCTTCAGGAAGGCAGTGAAGGTCATAGGACAGAATAGAACCACCTTTCTCAGGAGCTTCCCTCACACCTCTGTATGCTATTTCTCTGCATATAGGACTGCTCTCCCCCATAAGAGTCTCTCTAGACCCTGTAGCAGCCCAGCTCCAAGAGACACCAAGACTCCAGAGACTCAGTTCACTGTCCTGACCTCTTGTGGAGGGAATTTCATCCTGCGAACTCTTGGCTTTTATTTTAAACCATTGGTGCCAAAGACCATGGATCTCAACTGGAATAACTTTACCATAATAATCTTTTATCCCTCCTTCACCTTTTGGCCCTAAGCAAGGGTTTTTGTTTCTTATGCTTTGAGGAGTTTTCTAAGAGCTTGAGGGACAGGCTGATGCAGTGGAAAGAGCCCCGAGCCGGTTGTGGGAGCCTGGGACATCACTTAACGGCTCTGTGTTTCCGTGTTCTTATCCATAACATGCAATAAAAACCTCTGCCTCCAGGGATATTGTAAAAATTCAGATTGGCAACTGTGAGCATGTCAGTGCACCACAATGCATACACATATTACGGGCATTCTTTACCTTCCACTTGGCCCTGTAGAGGCCTAGATGCCCAGTCCAGTGTGGACAACCTGGGAACTGAGACTCATTTGAGCTAACCACCTTGAGGGCACCATTCAGTCCCTTGCTCTTTTTTTTTTAATAGTATTTTACTGTGTTTAAGGTGATTTGTGTTTACACGGCAAATTAGGTTCCCGTTTAACAACTTTTCCCCAAATTATTCAGTGATATTAGTTACATTTTTCACAATGTGTCATCATTCGCATTCACTCCATTCTGGTTGTACCATTTCCAGTACTCTAGTTTCCCTGTCCCCTTAGCTTCTCGTCTTTGCCCTAGAGTCATTGTTGACCATCTAGTCTCCTATGTGCCTTCTGTGAGAGAATTCAGAGAACATTGATGTTGTTTCCAGACTTGGTATCAAAAAGGGAAGTAGTTGGTTTCCTAGCCCACCCTGTATCTTTTCTCCTTCCTCGGGAAGGATTCTCAGTGTGACTCAACCCAGGGAGAAATGGTGTAAACTACTGGGCCCTGCAAAGCTGTTGGAGTTTGCTCTTTTCAGTTACCCCCGTCTTCCAGTACTTTTGTTTAATCATAGAGAAAAGCCATTTTAGCCACCCCTCCCAAGTCCTTAAGCCGCTTTGTCCTTAGCACAACAGGCCCCTGGCTCCTCCAGTCTCCATGGAATCAAGGCACGGCTAGCTTTCAGCAGCAGCTATGCAGAGAGGTTTACGATTGCCTTAGTTATCTAGTGCTGCTATAACAGAAATACCGCAGTGGATGGCTTTAACAAAGAGAAATTTATTCTCTCACAGTCTAGTAGGTTACAAATCCAAATTCAGGGTGTCAGCTCCAGGGGAAGGCTTTCTCTCTTTGTTGGCTCTGGAGGAAGGTCCTTGTCCTCAATCTTCCCCTGGTTGAAGAGCATCTCAGATGCAGGGACCCTGGGTCCAAAGGACACGCTCTGCTTCTGGTGCTGCTTTCTTGGTGGTATGAGGTCCCCATCTCCCTGCTTGCTTCCCTTTCCTTTTATCTCTCGAGAGGTAAAAGGTGGTGCAGGCCACACCCCAGGGAAACTCCCTTTACCTTGGATCAGGGAGGTGACCTGAATAAGGGTGGTGTTACAATCCCACCCTAATCCTCTTAACATAAAATTACAATCACAAAATGGAGGACAACCACACAATATTGGGAACCATGGCCTAACCAAGTTGATACACACAATTTGGAGGGGACATAATTCAATCCATGACAACGATCATGGCAGGCTTCACTCTGGACCTCGGTTACTGGGTGCTTCACTTAATTAACTCACAATGCAACATTCCCTTAAGCTTTCTCATCATCTCATTCAAACCCAACCCAGTTCTTTGGGCAGATGAGGCTCTAATTGAAGATTTCTCTCTAGGATTAATGGGCCGTACACCTAGCCATTTTTCCCTAGCTGACCTTTAAACTATGTTTTTGTTCATTGTATCATTATGTGAGCTTTATTGAAAGTAGAGGCTCCTCAGACCAGAGACTGACATAGGGAAGGGCTTTTTGCAAATCCCTTCGGCATGTTCTTTTCATTAAAAAAAAAAAAAAAGCTACCTCTGTAAGTTCCTAGGATGACAGAAGGAAAAGGCATTACTTAAAAATGTTAAGCATAGGTTTGGAAATATAAGGTTGAGAAAAAAATTATAACAGAAATTTTAGCTATCTGTCAAGCCAGAATTCAGAGAACTTAAGATGTTGGGTGAGTAGATAGACAGACGGAGAGAAAAAGTTCCTACTTTGGGGATCAGCCAAGAGCTTAATCTGGTGGCCCAGACTCCTAGTTACCACATCAAATGTCACTACCTCGGATTATGGGGTGAACCCAAAGCCAGCCCCAGTGGAGCAACTCAGCGGCCCTTTCCATCATAGAATTCAGTGAGAAGAATCTTTTTTTTTTTTTTTTTTGCTGATCTTCCAACAAGTCTGCTTGGATTTATTGTCCGTTGGTGAAGAGTTACCTGAAGAAAACCAGTTCTTTTTATTGAGTTTACGAGTGGAAGGGGAGAGTTAAACAACCTAAAAAAACCACTCTACCTCTGCCTTTCGTTCTTGGTTCCTTATTAGCCCTTAAGTGACTCTTTGTTACTGAAGTAACAGAAAACTCAGTGGGGATTTGGAAATTCAAATCCAACACAACTGGCCTCTCTAGGGAAAGCTGAGCCACGCAAGGACACTACCGTGATTAAGAACCAGCTGCGGGCACTGAGGAATGGTGTTCCCGCAGAGCAGAGCTCTACTGGGTCTGCAGGGCCTGGAGGGGAGGGCGTGCTGGGCTTCAGTTAGACGAGTATGAGTTGGACCCATGAGACTGAGACACCCTCACAAATGACGCCCCCTTTATTATGGCCATGCAGTCTTTGCCCTCAGTCACATGGTTCTTATTTATCTTTATAATGGGGGCACGAACAAAGAAGCCATAGTTTGAATGAGTAGTTGAAGTGTGTGGCCCTTGAGAACTTAGTCCAGTTACCTGGGATGATGAACTGTTATAACAAACAAACAGGGGAAACAAATACTGTACATTTGTGTTATTCCATTCAGACCAAAGGACCTAAAAATCTACATTCCTGAGCACTCTGGCTCCCAAGGATGTCAGCACAGGACAGGTGGTTCATCAATAAACTTCTGTTGTTGTGGACTATTACAAGTGCTCTCGTTTATTTTCACAGTAGTCCTACAAAAGCAGTGCTATCACTATACCCATTTTACAGAGAGGTAAATAGAGCTATGGAACCAGTAAGTGGTTAGGCTGTGTTTTCAACTCCAGCAGTTAGATCCTGGAGCCTACACTCTTGGGGAACATACAGTCTTCCAAAGTTACTGAATCCGCCGCAGGCTGCAACTCGTCTTGCGTAAGACTATGGGTATGGCTAGTGAATCACCAAGTGCTCAGATCCAAGCTACTAACAACAGAACAGATTATTTATATCTACTCAGAAAGTAATTATTTAATGATCAGAGCCATTCATTCGAAGCACACATCTCTCAGGATACATAACTGATTTCTTTCCCAATGCCAAGGCCCTGCCCCACTACCCTAGTCCAAAAGGTCTTAAAGGTCAGTGCCTCCAATGAGACCTTGGTGGATTCCTAGAGGAAGTCGGTCTTAAACTAGGGCTTGTATCCAAGAGTCCTTCGCTCATTCTAGGGGTGCACCAGGTGCCACAGTCACGTCTGAGAGCACTGGACACAGGACACATGCAATATATGGGTCATTACACCCAGAATCGGACACATCTAAACTCCTAGCAAAGTGGATAAATTTCAGGGGAAAAAATAATCATAGAAAGCTTTGGGGAAGTAACAATGGATACTTTTAAGTTTTGAAGAAGAGAAAAAGGTCCCTACCTTTTCTCCTGTCCTATAAAACCACCACCTTCTGCAGTGCGGTATAGCCCCTGACTTGCTAGAACAGACTAATTTCAAACAAATTAAAGCATTAGTGGTTGGTCACACTGAATGGGACCATCAAGGCTCCTACTATTGGCAAATGTTGCTAAATAGCATGCACTGCTATAGGGAATTAAAGTAATTTCTGTCATGAATGAACCCTAGACATTGTGGAGTCTATAGTCACCTTGGAAACCCTGGTGGCATAGTGGTTAAGTGCCATGGCTGCTAACCAAAAGGTCAGGAGTTCAAATCTACCATCTGCTCTTTGGAAACTCTCTGGGGCAGTTCTACTCTGCCCTATAGGGTCACTATGAGTCGGAATCAACTCAATGGCAGTGGGTCTTGCTTTTTTTTTTTTTGGTTTGGTCACCTCTGTTGCTCACTGGCTCCCCCTTGTGGTAAAACTGTTCCCACCATAGCAAACTCAGGATACCCATGTCACCTCCCCTGCAGCAACTCATGGACCAATACGATCTTCACTTTTGCTATCCATAAAAATCACCCAAGTCAATTTGCTTTTACTTGGTGGAGGGGCTGGTGGGGGGCGGGGTAAATCCAGCTATTATTTTGCTCAAAATATTCTTACAATGTATTTAGATTCTTGGCACACACCGGAGTTATTGACTTTATCAATTACATCTATGAAGCTTTAACGAAACCAGTTTGTTGCTGTTAGGTCCTTTGAGTCGATTCCAATTCACAGGGACGCCTATGTATGACAGAAGAAACACTGCCCGATCCTGTGCCATCCTCACAATTGTTGCTATGTCTGAGCCCATTGTTGCAGCCACTGTGTCAATCCAGCTTGTTGAGGGTCTTCCTCTTTTTCACTGACCCTCTACTTTACCAAGCATGAGGTCCTTCTCCAGGGCTGATCCCTCCTGAGAGCACATCCAAAATATGCGAGACGAAGTCTTGCCATCCTTGCATCTAAGGAGCATTCTGGTTGTACTTTTTCCAAGACAGACTTGTTTGTTCTTTTGGCAGTCCATGGTGTATTCAAAATTCTTCACCAACACCACTATTCAAAGGCATCAATTCTTCTTCTGCCTTCCGTATTCATCCTCCAGCTTTCGCATGCATATGAGGTGATTGAAAAACACCATGGCTTGGATCAGGCACACCTTAGTCTTCAAGGTGACACCTTTGATTTTCAATGCTTTAAAGAAGTCTTTTGCAGCAGATTTACGCAATGCAGTGTGTCTTTTGAGACCAATTTAAATAGGTCTAATTTAAGTAAGTTAATTGAATCAAAGCAACATCTTGACTTTTGAAAAATTTAAGGAGATTTTTTCGCAGCAGATTTGCCAAACACAATATGCTGTTTGATTTCTTGATAGCGTTTTCCATGGACCTTCACGGAGTAGACGAGGGCCTACCCAGGCTGATGGCTTTTTGGCCACAGATACATCCAGATGGCAGAGAAATACCCTCCCAGCGTAAACCTCACCTCCTGTCACCTAAAGCCCCTCTTCTAAGAAAGAGGCACTGAGATTAGTAGGCATTTTAACTATTGTTAGGAGTCCATTTAATATTTGGGCACGTGCCGGGGGCCAGCCTCAGCAAAGAACAGGGTCACCAGAGGAAGGGTAGAGTTTGGCGAAAAAGAATGAGACGTAGTGTGTCTTATATTTTCATTCTGCAGAAAAAAAAGCCCCTTCTTTATTTTTTACATGGTCTTTTATATCATAAGCTTACATAAGCATAACATCGCATGATCAACAAAGGGGCAGTACCAGATATAATCATCATAGATGACATCATTTTACAGAGACATAATTTTCCAAGTGACACATAGTACAGTTCCGCATACGCACACAAATACAATGAGTTTTTGTTTAATTGAAGAGAACATTTTGTTGATTTATTTTTACACAAAGTAACAATTGACTTCATACTGCTTTACACTTATGCTTAATCTTGCAATACCTTCCACAGTTTTTATAACAATTAATCTTTTTGCAAAACCATTGCCACATAGGCTTTGTCCATCTTGTCCAGGGTGGCCAAGTTCCTGAAGTCCAGCCACTTTGGGTTACATCATATTGTCCACGATTATGCCAAGGACAATTAGCCCAATCTCTACACCCCCAACCCGGTTTTGGAGTAATAAAACTTCCTTCTACTCTATATGGTCTCCAATCAGCGTCATAATCCCAATTTCTTGCCAATAGAAATTCAAAATATTGTTTTTCCACTTTTATGAGATCATGCGTGGGTGGTGGTTTAATCACAAAAGGGCCTCGGTAAGTACCAGGATTCCACCATCCTGTTTTTGTTTTCCATAGTCGAGCTATTCGTTTTCCCCCTAAGACAACTTCATGTTGATCCCCAGGTAATACACGGGCTGTCCCTACCTGGGATTTCACCAGGGGATTATGAGTAGGACGCCCCCCTCCAAAGGTCCCTAAATCTATAATGGAATTTTATGCTTATACATTCTGCTATACACAGGCTGAAAATGAAACAGAAACATAACACAGATGACAGAGATATTCCTGACTTTTCAGGAATTCTTCCATGTTTATGCTGGGGGCAGTGGGTGCAGAGGGGCCGCCCTTGCAGCCTGGCTCCCAGCACCTGACTTTTCAGGAATTCTTCGATGTTTATGCTGGGGGCAGTGGGTGCAGAGGGGCCGCCCTTGCAGCCTGGCTCCCAGCAGGCACGCTTCTCCACCCTGACCATTTAAGGCACTCAAATAAGTTCCCATTCCACCAGGGAAAAAAAGCAATAAGATGTCCCAAGGGTCTTCAAGCACCAAGTAGACTGCCCTTCCTTTTGGCTCATTTCATACACAGAAGGACATTCCACCCCCACCTGGTCACTCCAGAACACTTCTTGTGCTGACCCACACCTCTCCTGGCCCTGGTTTACAAATAGAAACATTCACTCATGGAAGAAAATCAAGTGCTACCAATGACTTACCAAAAATCAAGAAATGACAGGACCCCCAGCCATAAGGTGGATAAAGTTCAATAGGAACTCTGCCAAAAAGAGCATAAAGCGTATTAGGCAATTCACTAAAACTCCATTCATGAGGAGTTTCATCCATACCTGGGTCAATACCACCTCACGGAATGGGAGCCACCATCAGGGAATTCTGACCCCACCCTTGAAACAAGAATCTCTGTTCTCAAACTTAGAGTGAGGGCACACTTTAGAAGGTGCTGCGTTGGCCCTGCTTTATGACTACAAGATGGCAGGCCTTGTCTAAGTTGGCAGAACTAGAAGCAGCATCCATGTCCTGCCCAAAGAGCCCAGGCTGCCTCATCAAGTACTCAAGTACACAGAGCATCCTGCACCACCTTCAGAGAGCTGGCTCTGGCCACAAGCACGGACAGCTAGAGTACTGGATCCAAACTGACACAGAGCAAATCAACCTGAAAATGAGCGGCCAAATAAACACACAAAGAAGCATTTCAGTCTCATGTATTGATCCCATCTGTCCTAGTTATCTAGTGCTGCTGCAACAGAAAAACCATAAATGGGTGGCTTTAATAAACAGAAGTTTTTTTTTCTCACAATTTAGGAGGCTAAAAATCCAAAGACAGACGGGGTGCTGGCTCTAGGGGACATCTTGCTGTCTCTGTCGGCTCTGAGGGAAAATCTTTGTTCCTTGGTTCCTTGGTGATCTTAACGTAGTGTGGTATCTATCTTCCCCCATGTTATGGATTAAATTGTGTCCTCCCCAAAATTTGTATCAACTTGGCTAGGCCATGATTCCCAGTATCTGTGGTTGTCCACCATTCTGTGATCCTATGTGTTGTAAATCCTAACCTCTATGATGTTAATGAGACAGGACTAGAAGTAGTTATGTTAAAGAGGCAAGGCTCAATCTACAGGATTAGATTGTATCTTGAGTCAAACTCTTTTGAGACATAAAAGAGAGAATCAAGCAGAGAGGAGAGGGATCTCATACCATCAAGAAATAAGAGCTCGGAGTGGAGTGTGTCATTTAAACCCAGGGTACCTGCATTGAGAAGCTCCTAAACCAGGGGAAGACTGATGATAAGAACCTTTCCCTAGACCTGACAGAGCAAGAGAAAGCCTTCCCCTGGAGCTGGTGCCCTCAATTCATATTTCTAGTCTCCTAGACTGTGAGAGAACAAATTTCTGTTTGTTAAAGCCATCCTGTTGGGATATTTCTCTTATAGCAGCACTAGATAACCATGATGCCCCATCTTTGCTCTCTTGCTTGCCTGTTTTTTATATCTCAAAAGAAATTGACTTAAGGCACACCCTACACTAATACTTCCTTATTAACATAACAAAGGCAACCCATTCCCACATGAGATTATAACCACTTTTTTTTTTTAATAGGGATTAGGGTTTACAACATGTATTTTGGGGGGACACAATTCAATCCATAACACCTACCAAATACGTGTATGTACTTTCACATGTAGCATGAAGTATTCTAAGTAGAATCATGGATATTGTAATTAGGGTTGTTTTCCCAATGGAAGTTCTATGTATTTCTGCAGGGACAGGAGATTGGTTTATGAACATGGATGAGAGGTTGCCCTGGGAAGGTCTGAGCCAAGGTGCCCTTTTCATTGTACCCAAACCCTCTATTCAGTGGGAAGGGAAGGTGAGAACAGAGAGCGCTGGGAGAGGTTCTACCCTATCGTCCTTTGTCTCTAGTTGAAGCAAGAATCTTTGTTGTAGGCAGCTCTGAGCTGAAGGTGATAAATGATTTATATTAACCTTGACTGAGATATCGTGAGCTCCTATAAAAAATATTCCAACCTCTTAGGGCCACTCCAGAGGTAAGGAGACCCTGGGGTAGGGGTTTGAGGCTGGAACATAGGCTTAAGGCTTTTAGACATCAAACTAAAAGGAAACATGGAAATTATTTAATCTGTGATGTTGTTGTTGTACGTCGTCAATTCGATTCTGACTCATGGCAACCCTACAGGACAGAGTAGAACTGCCCCAGGGGGTTTCCTAAGCTGTAATCTTTATAGGAGCAGATGGCCAGCCTTTCTCCCATGGAACAACTACTGGGTTTGAATCACCGACCTTTGGGTTAGCAGCCGAGCACTTAACAATTGCAACACCAGGGCTCACTCAGGCCTGGCAATTTGTGGGAAGAAGCAGTAAGCCACAACTCAGAAGCAAGCAAACTTTAACCCTCACTTGCCATAATCCATCTGTAATAATAATAATTTTTTTTCCAATGGTACCTAGACAGGTTAGAAATAGCTCTAATAGCTGAAGTTGAACATTTAGAGTCAGAAGATACAACCCAACAATATTCTTTTAATTAAAAAATATACCATGCCCACACAAAAGTTTATAAAGCATATGTACTGTTTATATAAAAACTGTAAAGTTAACCATTAAACTATTACCAAGTTAACAACAATTAAAAAAAAAAAAGAAATAGAGAATTGTCAATTATTGAAGCCCCAGGAGTCCCCCATGATCCTAGTCCTTTTCCTACCTCTAGAGAAAGCACTAACCTGACATTTGTGATCATTCATTTCCAGCTTTACAACCGTGAACAAGTTTAGTCATAATCGATATTGAACTCTACGTAAATACAAGATTGCATTCTATGTGATCTTTTTTGCTTCCTTCTTGTGTGCAGTATCATGCTCGTGAAGTTCATGTCTGTTGTTGTGTAAAGCTATAGTTCGTTCACCTTTATTTCTGCCAAATATTCCATTGTTATGACTATACTACGCACAATTTTCGTTTCAAGTGAACAATTCAGAGACACCAATTTTATCCGTCATGTTGTGTAACCGTCATCTATAGCCATTCCCCAATTTTTCATCACCCTTTACAGAACCTCCAAAAAAACAAAACCAAATCCATTGCTGTCGAGTTAATTCTGACTCATAGTGACCCTATAGGACAGAGTGGAACCGCCCCATAGGGTTTCCAAGGTTGTAATCTTCACAGGCGCAGACTACCACATCTTCCTCCTGCAGAGCAGCTGTTGGGCTCAAACCACTGACCTTCTGGTTAGCAGCCTAGCACATAACCGCTGCACCATCAGCACTCCCTTTTTATAGAACCTCAAACCAAAAACCAAGCCCACTGCCATCAAGTCAATTCTGACTCATAACGGCTCTATAGAACAGGGTAGAAAACTGCTCCATAAAGTTTCCAAGGAGTGGCTGGTGGATTCAAACTGCTAACCTTTTGATTAACAGCTGTTATGGATTGAATTGTGTCACCCCAAAATATCTCTCAACTTGGCTAGGCCATGATCCCCAGTATTGTGTGATGGTCCATCATTTTGTCATCTGATGTGATTTTCCTTGTTGTAAATCCTACCTCTATGCTGTTAATGAAGCAGAACTCAACCTGTAAGACTGGGTTGTATCTTAAGTCAATCTCTTTGGAGATTCAAAAGAGAGAAGCAGCATAGAGACAGGGGGACCTCATGCCGCCAAGAATAAAGAACCAGGAGGGAAGCATGCCCTTTGGACCCAGGATCCCTGCACTGAGAAGTTCCTAGGCCAGGGGAAGATTGGTGACAAAGAGTTTCCTCCAGAGCCAACAGAGAGAGAAAGCCTTCCCCTGGAGCTGGCTCCCTGAATTTGGACTTCTAGCCTTCTAGACTGTGAGAGAATAAATTTTTTTTTGTTAAAGCCATCTACTTGTGGTATGTCTGTTATAGCAGCACTAGATAACTAAGACAGCAGCCAAATTCCAACCAAAGCACCACCAGGGCTTCTACAAAAACTCCCGTTGCCTTCAAGTCAATTCTACTCATAGCAACAGTATAGGACAGAGTAGAATTTCCCCATAGGGTTTCCAAGGAGCAGCTGGTAGGTTTGAACTGGTGACCTTTTGATTAGCAACTGAACACTTAACCACTATGCCACCAGGGTTTCTTACAGAACCTCAGTGCACTCCTGGTTACTGCTATTAAATTTTGATCTGTATGCATTCGTCTGTTCTAGGTATTTCATATAAGTGAGACCATGCAATATGTGTCCTTTTGTATACTACACTCAATTTATCTACTTTGCTGTTAATAGTTATCTGATTATTTTCATTTTGGGACTACTTGCTACCATGAATATCTTTATACATATCTCCTGGTACACGTGCTGGAATTTCTCCAGTATACCCTCAGATGGAATTGCAATTGTTATGTCATAGAATACACACACTTTCAACTTTACTAGATAAAAACAAGTTGTAGATAAAGACAAGTCAAAGTTATACCACTTTGAATACATGAATGTTTCTATTTCTCTAGGTCCTTGTCAACACTTGATATTGTCAGTTTTTTTTTTTTTTTTTTTTGCCAAAGTGGGTGTTTTCCTGGTGCATCAGTGCTGTATCTTTTCACCATACCCATTCAATCTGTATGCTGAGCAGATAATTTGAGAAGCTGAACTATATGAAGAAGAACAGGGCATCAGGATTGGAGGAAAACTCATTAACAACCTGCTTTGTGCAGATGACACAACCTTGCACGCTGTAAGTGAGTACTTGAAGTACTTACTGATGAAGATCAAAGACTACAGGCTTCAGTAAGGATTATACCTCAATAAAAAATCTTCACAACTGGACCAATAAGCAACATCATGATAAACAGAAAATACTGAGATTGTCAAAGGATTTCATTTACTTGGATCCCCAACCAACACCCATGGAAGCAGCAGTCAAGAAGTCAAAAGATGCATTGCATTGGGCAAATCAGCTGCAAAAGACCTCTTTAAAGTGTTAAAAAGCAAGGTTGTCACCTTGACCCAAGCCATGGTGTTTTCAATCACCTCATATGCATGAGAAAGCTGGACAATGAATAAGGAAGACCAAAGAAAAATTGACATCTTTGAATTGTGGTGTTGGTGAAGAACATTGAATATATCACGGACTGCCAAAAGAATGAACAAATCTGTCTCGGAAGAAGTACAAACAGAATGCTCCTTAGAAGCAAGGATGGAGAGACTGCATCTTAAATACTTTGGACATGTTCTCAGGAGGGATCAGTCCCTGGAGAAGGACATCACACTTGGCAAAGTAGAGGGTCAGCAAAAAAGAGGAAACTCTCAACAAGATAGATTGACACAGTGGCTGCAACAATGCACTCAAGTATAACAATAATTGTGAGCATGGTGCAGGACAGGGCAGTGTTTCATTCTGTGGTACATAGGGTTGCTATAAGTCAGAATCAACTTGACAGCACCTAACAACAGCAACAACATGTAGAGAGAGATTTATGTCAAGGAAATGGCCCAGACGGTTGTAGAGCCTGGTAAGTTCCAAGTCCCTGGCTCAGACTGGAGGTTTCTCCCAACTCATGTAGCTGCAGGATGTGGTGAACCCAAGATAGACAGGTCAGGCAGAAAGGCTTGGAACGACAGGCTGTGGAAACTAATGAATCCGAAGATTGGCAGGTAAGCTGCTTACTCAAGTCCCAAGAAATGGAGGTCAGATGAACAGGGGTCAGCTGCAAGATTCAGAAAGAGCAAAAGCCCTCAAGCCTTGCCAGAAAGTCCACCTATATTGGTTGTTGGCAACACCCTCAAGGAAACTCCCTTTCAATTGATTGGCTACTCACAGAAAATCCCATCACGGAGATGATCACATTATATCATATCTCATCATGGAGGTAATTACATCATTATACAACTGCCAAAATATATCATAGCTGCCAAACCACTGAGAATCATGGCCCAGCCAAGTTGCCACACAACCTTTACAATCACAGTGGTTGGTGCGTAAATTTGAATAATAGTTGTATTAACTAGTATTTTAGGGATATGAATATTATCCTATCACTGACAGAGTTGTACTTCAGAATAGATCTTGAAATGTTCTTTTTGATGATTAATGCAATGTCATTCCTCTTCAGTTTGTCATTCCGGGCATAGTAGACCATATGGTTACCAATTCGAGTTGGCAATACCAGTCCATTTCAGCTCACTGATGCCAAGGATATCAATCTTTATTCGGTCCATTTTTTATTTACTTCCAATTTTCCTAGATTCAAACTTCATACATTTCTGATTATTAATGGACATTTGCAGATGTTTCTTCTCATTTTGACTCATACCACCTCAGCAAATAAAGGTCCTGAAAGCTTGACTCCATCCAGGTCATTAAGGTCAACTTTACTTTAAGGAGGCAGCTCCTCAGCCCCAGTCGTATTTTGATTGCCTTCAGGCCTGAGGGGCTTATCTTCTGGCACTATACCAATGTTCCACTGCTATTCATAACGTTTTCACTGGCCAATTATTTCAGAAGTAGACTGCCAAGTCCTTCTTCATAGTCTGTTTTAGTCTGGTAGCTCTGCTCAAACCTGTCCAGTATGGGTGACCAAACTGGTATTTGAAATATCAGTGGCATAGCTTTTAACAAAAGCCACCACAGTACAACTTCTTCATTGCAAATGTCTTTTTTCAACAATATAAATGGCAACTATACACGTAGATCTCGCCATGTGGAATACTCAGGAATCAAATTAACTACATCTGTGGAAGGAGACAATGTAGAAGCTCAATGCCTTCAGTCAGAACGAGACCAGTGATCAACTGTGAAACAGACCATCAATTGCTCATATGCAAGTTCAAGTTGAAGTGGAAGAAAATTAAAACAAGTTCATGAGAGCCAAAATGTGACCCTGAGCATATCCCACCTGAATTTAGAGACATTTCAAGAATAGTTTCGATGCATTGAACATTAATGAGTGAAGACCAGATGAGTTGTGGGATAACGTCAAGGGCATCATATAAGAAGGAAAAGGTCATTAAAAAGACAGGAAAGAAAAAAAGTCTAAAATGGATGTCATAATAGACTCTGAAACTTATTCTTGGACATCAAGTAGCTAAAACAAATGAAAGAAATGATGAAGTAAGAGACCTAAACAGAAGATTTCAAAGGGCAGCTGGAGAAGACAAAGTAAACATTATAATGAAAAATGCAAGACCTGAGCTTCAAAGACCAAAAGGGAAGAGCATATTCAGCATTTCTCACGTTGAAAGGACTCAAGAAAAATTTCAAGCCTGAGTTACAATGTTGAAGGATTTGATGGGTAAATATTGAATGACACAGGAAGCATCAAAAGAAGATGGAAGGAATACACAGAGTCAGTGTACCAAAAAGAATAGGTCAACGTTCATCTATTTCAGGAGATAGCATATGATCAAGAACTGATAGTACCGAAGGAAGAAATTCAAGTTGCATTGAACGGAATGGCAAAAAACAAAACTCCAGGAGTTGAAGGAATACCAATTGAGATGTTTCAACAAATGCAGTGCTGGAGTTGCTCACTCATCTATGTCAAGAAATTTGGAAGACAGCTACCTGGCCAACTGACTGGAAGAGGTCCATATTTGTGGTCATTCAAAGAAAAGTTATCCAATGGAATGTGGGAATTATCGAACAATATTATTAATATCGTGCACAGGTAAAATTTTGATGAAGATCATTCAAAAGTGGTTGAAGCAGTACATAGACAGGGAACTGCCAGAAGTTCAAGCCAGATTCAGAAGACTTTGTAGAATGAGAGATATCATTGCTGATGTCAGGTGGATCCTGGCTGAAACCAGAGAATACCAGAAAGATGTTTACCTGTGTTTTATTAACTATTCAAAGGCATCTGGCTGTGTGGATCATATCAAATTGTGGATAACATTGCAAAGAATGGAAATTCCAGACCACTTAACTGTGATCATAAGGAAACTGTACATAGACCAAGAGGCAGTTGTTCAAACAGAACAAGGGGATGTTGAGTGGTCTAAAGTGAGGAAAGATATGCATCAGGGTTGTGTCCTTTCACCATACCTATTCAATCAGCGTGCTGAGCAAATAATCTGAAAAGCTGGACTATGTGAAGAAGAATTTGGCATCAGCGTTTGAGGAAGACTCATTAACAACCTGTGATATGTAGATGACACACCTTGCTTGCTGAAAGCAAAGAGGACTTGAAGCACTTACTGATGACGATCAAAGACTACAGACCTCAGTATGGATTGTACTTCAACAGAAAACCAAAAAATCCTCACAACGGGACCAATAAGCAACATCATGATAAACAGGGAAAAGATTGAAGTCGTCAAGGATTTCATCTTACTTGGATCCACAATCAGCGCCCATGGAAGTAGCAGTCAAGAGATCAAATGAGGTAGTGCATTAAGCCAATCTGCTGCAAAAGATGTCTTTAAAGTGTTGCAAGGTAAAGTTGTCACTTTGGGGACTAAGGTATGCCTGACCCAAGCCATGGTACTTTCAATCACTTTATATGTTTGTGAAAGCTGGACAACGAACAAGGAAGACAGAAGAAGAATTGATGCCTTTGAATGATGGTGTTGGAGAATAATATTGAATGTACCATGGACTTCCAGAAGAACAAACCAACTTGACTTGGAAGAAGCACAGCAAGAATGCTCCTTAGGAGTAAGAATGATGAGACTTCGTCTCAAGTAATTTGGACATGTTACCAGGAGGGACCAGTCACTGGAGAAGGACATCATGCTTGGTAAAGGGTCAGTGAAAAAGAGGAAAATCCTCAATAGGATGGATTCAAGCATAACAACAAACGTGAGGATGGTGCAGGACTAAGCAGTGTTTCATCGCACATAGGGTCGCTATGAGTTGGAACCGACTCGAAAGCACCCAACAGCAACAGCAAAGGTCTGTTATGCAAAACCTTAGACGTTAATGGCCAAAAGGTAGACTGAGGAAGCAGACAAAATAAATAGTTGCTTATGACATGCAAGTGAAGGAACGCCCTTAAAGTCTTGCTGCTGTCCTTGATCAGGATCTTACCCAGGACACAGCCCTTGTGCTGGTGACCAAGGCTGCTGCAAACCCAAGCTGAATGCAGTATTGCTAAACCATGGATGTGTATATAATCTTTGCTGGTGGGTGAAGAAACCTAAATTTCAAAGTGGGAAACTAACAAATGGTAGAGCAAGAGTTTGGACATAGAACCTTGGACTCCAGATCCAGTGCTCTTAACTGAGAGCATAAGTAACCAGAACTATTCTTCTTCTAATCCCAGAACCCAGTGTACACTCAAAAAGAAAATGCGTATACAGGTGCCTTTTTCTAGTGGATCCCTTCACACCCAACTCTTCTATGATCCTTCTTTTTAAGAATTTCCCTCTCTGTAATTGAAATGGGGAAGTCAGTCAAGGGACCCCAGCACTCCCAGTTAAGAGGAGGCAGAAGAACATGGATGGCTATCAGACTACTCTCTCCCTGAAGACCTAGTGATTAATACATGATCAATTACATGAACTCAGCAGAACCAGTCAGGGTCCTTTTGTGATGAGCAACAAAGGAAGAGCAAGCACAAGACCACCCATGGCCAGTCAGAGTGCTCCATCCCCTTAGATCTAGTGTCTGGTCCACAGTCCTTTTGGGATGAGTGATTAAAGCATTGATAGAGAAAGAATTGATTTTCTTCTGAGATCATGATTTCAGTGGACCATTCAAGCCTGGAGCTGTCTGAGAATATCAATCTCTTCACATATTAGAGAGCCTGGTGGACAAAGAAACCAACACAAAGGAGAACGATGGCAAAGCAAAGGCAGAGATAGATCTCTAAGATTCAAGAATCTAGATCTAGTAGTGTTTCAAGCTCCAGAGACACTCCCAGGTGTTTTGTTTCCTGGATTAATAAATTGCTTTGCTTTTCTTTTTTCTTTTTTTCACTTCTACCAGTTTGTGTTGTCACCTATCATCAGAAAAGTGCAACTAAAATGTTCACCCTTCCTCCAGTCCTCTCTGGTTTGCTGTTGAAGCAGTGTGACTTCTGTCTTTCTCACAAAGCATTTGCCCCAGAAGAAAGCCCCCTGGTTTCATGTCTTTTTTCTCTTCTCACAGTACAGGGAGTGCAGCACAATGCAAGGGCAACTTGGTGGCAGCTCAAGCTGGGTTACTATGATGGTAACATGGCCAGCGGTCAAGCAGGCCTCCACTTCTAGAATTCCGTGATTCTGAGACCATATAGCTGGATACCTGCCTTCGTATTGATGGGATGGACCAGGAGTCTACTTCTTTTCAGCTTTGGAAAGACAGGAGTCTGGTTGGCAAGGCTTACTAGTGCTTCTTTGTCTCATCTCTTATGTCTTGGGTTAAAGTTCATTTCTTAGGGAAAACTGTGGACCTGCTGTGTCCTGATCACGCACCCTCTTTCCCCCAGCCATACCATCCGTGCCTGTTTAAGACTTTTCATCCCATTTGCATCCAACACTTGTTTAGTGCTCTCTTCCCCCACTAGACCTTATGTTCCACGAAGGTAGGGACTATGCTTGCATTTCTCACAGTGATATCTTGATGTGTAGCCCAG
Source organism: Elephas maximus indicus (assembly GCF_024166365.1). Lineage (NCBI taxonomy): Eukaryota > Metazoa > Chordata > Mammalia > Proboscidea > Elephantidae > Elephas > Elephas maximus. The sequence continues at coordinate 6,188,090 of NC_064826.1, forward strand.
TGCCTGGCACATCAGAGACACCCTATGGGTATTTTTGGGCTGAATTAATTCATACAAGACTGAGTGAGGATTTCCAACTGCTGCCCCACTGAATATCCTATAGAGGCCTAGGACAGTCACAGATATTCAAAGAAATGCTCCCATTACTCTAGAAGGAAACTGCAATGTGACCTTACTCTTTCCTCATTTCTTCTACCTCTTAAAAAGCTATATACATTTTGGTTCTATTAGTGCCAGATTGGAAGAGAGGGAACTTGCCATTGATACTCTTTTCCCCCTTTGAGATATTCAAGATTCAGTACTCATAAGAATCTTTTAACAATTTTTGTGAGATGATGATAGAAATTTTCAGGGGAAATAATCGGCTTTTGATTAAACTCCTAGGCCTTGACATTTCTTCTATCTTCACTTCTTCCCATATCTGTTGCTTTTCTCTCCTCACTTAAACTTCAGCCAACTTTAATTTTGGAGACACTCTTCTTTTCTCTGAGTTATCATCTCACTGGACCCTGCATGTGTTATTAAATCCTGGATCAAGTTAAACCGCCTAAGTCAGGATGACCCTCAATTATCTTTATATCATTAACCAACATGACTCTAGTCCTTTGCTGTCTTTCCTCAAGATGGCAGACTAAGCACAGACTCTAGCCTCTTCATCCTAAAGTACCAGAAAAGAAAGATCTTTTCTAAAACTGGAAAGCAGCTTGAGAAAACCAGAAGGCAGGCATTCCCTGAAAGATCTGGAGAGATAGTATCACATGGCAAAAGGAAACCCAGAACCAGGGCCAGGCCGGAGGGAGAGGGAAAGGAAGACACAATGCTTGGGGGACCCTGAGCTTCTGTTAAGGGTGATAGAAAAATTGGGGAATAAACAGGGTGATGGTTGTACAACATGATGAATGTAATTAATTCCATTGAACTGTGTATGTGAAGATTGTTACTTATGTATTTACCACAATAAAAAAAAAAAAGAAGAAGAAGAAAAAAAAAGGAAACCAAGGACCTGTCAGAGCAAAGAGCTGCAAACATCAGGAATGGGCATGAGGGTTCTCCAAGCCCAGAAGTTGATTGGGGGACAGATAATTCTTAGGAATGCAAGGATGATGCAGCTCCTATACACCTGTAATTTCACAGAATCCACAGATTACAAGAGAAAAACTTTATGGCAATGTCAAAAAATTTTTTGAAAAAAAATCCAGCACCCATTTGTGCTGAAACATTTGTAGCGCAGTCATGTAGAAAGAAACTTTCTTGAGCAAATGATGCATCTACCAGAAATCTTCAGCAAGCATTACTCTCAGTAGTAAAAAATTAGAATCATTCACATTAAATTCAAGATCAAGAGAAGAATTACGTAGTCTCGGTGCTACTTCCAGCATTTCCCTGGAGGTGCTTATTACTTCATTAAGAAAAAAAAAAAAACAGACAAACTGAATAGGAAAACACAAAATAGCCATTATTTTCAGAAAACATGAGCCTCTATATTTTGGGGATTGGTCTAACAGACTTAGCTGAAGAAATTGGGTGTGGTGGGGAAGATCAAAGAAGTACCTAGACTTTTGGTTTTAGCCATCAGTTTATTTGGTGACTTTAACTGAGATAGTAGGAAACAAGACAGTACAGAATTAAGAGGAGACATTAAATAGGGAATATGATATATGAGTCTAAGTTTTAAGGGTTTGGAGTATGGAATTAAGAGAAGACATTAAATAGTTTGATAAATGAGTCTAGACATCTGAGCAGAGGTCAGGGCTGAAAAGGCAAATTTAGAAGTCATCAGAATATAGATTGTAGTCAAAGTTTTAGGATGAGTTGAATTACTTAAGAAGAGAACATTGAGAATTCTGCAGGTTAATATTTAGATGCAGGTAAATGAGATTGGGAAGGATTGGCCTGGTGAGATAAGAGAAAAGCCTAAAATTATTATAGTATCACAGAAGTGTGGGGCAGAAAATATTCTTAAAAAGGTGGGGGGTGAAAGACAACAGTCTTAGGTTGTTGAAAGCTGGTAAGAAGGTCATGTAAAAAGAGGGTGGAGAAGCAACTTTGAATCTGTCAATATAGAGGCTGTTGGTGACCTCGACAAGGTTGGTGGTGACTGTTATACACCCAAACGGGATGGGTTGAGGAGAGAATGGGAAGTGAGGGATTTGAGGCCGCCATTTTGAAAATGCTTTTGATGCTTTTTTCTTGGTAGAGAGACAGAGAAATGGAGTGCTAACTGGAGGGATAAAGGATCGAGGGAAGGTTTTTTTGTTTTGTTTTGTATTAAAGGATGAAGAGGTTCTAGAGACTATTTATATATTTTAGCCAGTGAAAACCTTATTTATATGTAGATGTGAATAATCCAATAAAGAAGGAGAAATTGTGGCTTAAGGACTTGAAAAAGGGAACGGAAAACTAAATTTAGTTTTATATGAAATTATAAGGTAGTTTTCAAATAAAGGGAAAGAGGCTAGATAGAACATCATCTATAGGTCAGCTAGACAAACTGACTTTCCACCAAGTTGCTTGCCAACTAAGATTCCTGATGGAGATACTAGATATTCTCACAGCTGTAGTGCCCTTGGTCTGACCCGACAGCATCCTCCTCCAAGAAGCCTTCCTTAAATTCTACCCCAACTCTGAAAGCCTACATCTTCTTTTTTGCATTGGAGTTATTTACTTATCGGTTCCATTTGGCCCATGATAGTCTAAACCTTCGCCACTTCAAGATGTTTTTTAGAATTAGGTAAAGGAATGAGAGAGAGAATGAGTGTGAGAACACTTATGTCTATTCTGTATACACTTCTAGAAAACCAAATTCATATCCTTTTCCCCTGCGTGTACCACTGTCCCCAATGGCTAACCAGTGCATTGCAAATAGAAGATTCTCAGTAACAACTTGTCTAATAAATAAATCCAGAAGAGGGGGGGAGAAACAAAAAAAAACAAAGAACAGTGCAGAATAGTGGAGAGAGGGAGAGAGCTGACATAGGGGTCAGGAATGAAAGCATTCTTATCCTTTCTTTGCTATTTTGAGCTGTTTTTTAGACAGCATTTTCCCTATTTGTAAAATAGCTCAAAGTATCTTTAATCTCATAAATTCTTTGATTTGAGAATGCTGAGACTGCTATTGGGTACTACGACTCAGGATTCTTCTGTGCAAGTTAAAAAAAAAAAAAAAAGAATTGTTTCTTGGGGAAGAAACGATGGGATTTGACTTATTTATTTATCCCAGCAGACAGTAACATAAATGTAGGCTCCATTAATTAGTAAAATTGTAAATGCCAGTAGGTCATGCTTGGGCAAAAGGCAGCGATCCCCCAAGAAAGTTCTGAGTCCCTGCCGTGAACTATACCCCAATGTAGATTGTAAATGTCGCCTTGGAGGGATCCAGCAAACCCATAAGCAAACCTAGATTCCTCCAGCACTTCCTAAGGCTTTCTTTGCTTTCTCCAGGTTAAACTTGCAGATGCAAATTTCCCAGCTGGGTTTTCATTAAAGCTCTGCCTCCACTTTCCCTTGAGTTTTTCTATTGTATGCATTTCTTCTCCCCATCACTCCACACAGTCCCTCTCCCCCTTCTTTTACCCGCCCCACATGGGCCCGAGGTGGAGAGAGCAGACACTAATGAGGCCCCAGAAACTGGTTCAAAGGTTGAGTAAAACTTTAAATTAAGCCCCGGAGATTTTAAGAGTGGTAATTGGAACGCATGGTTAGAAGTAAACTAACATCAGGTACAGGATGGCATATAGAAGTACAACCATGAGCATATATAGGCTTGGCAGAGAATGTTTCTACACATGCATTTGTATGTGCTTCACATATATCCATGTATATAGTAGAACACACAGGGGCACAGTTATGAAAACTTCCTAGCCATAACAAAACATGTCAAGGGACGGAGTCACTGGGCTTGAGGATGTAGGACCATATTCTCAGAGGACATCTAGGTCAATTGGCATAACATAGTCCATAAAGACAATGTTCTACATCCCACTTTGTTGAGTAGCAACTGGGGTCTTAAAAGCTTGCAAACTGCAATCTAAGATACAATTGTTGGTCTCTTCCCATCTGGAACCAAGAGGAGTGAAGAAAATCAGTCTCAAAAATTAGTTCAATGGACTAATGGACCATATGAATCACAGCCTCCACTACCCTGAGACCAGAAGAACTAGATGGTGCCCTGTTACCAACCTCTTTGGTCAGAATCACAGTAGAAAGTCCTGGACAGAATGGGAGAAAAATGTAGAAAAAAAATTCAAATCCATAAAAAAGACCAGACTTACTGGTCTGATAGAGACTGGTGGAACCCCAAGACTATGGCCCTTAGATACCCACCAAACCTGGAACTGAACCCACCCTAGAGATCATCTTTCAGCCAAACAATAGACGGGGCTATAATGTGGCACGTGCTACTCAGAACAATCAACCATAGGAGACCAAAAGGGCAGCATTTACCCAAAAAACAAACTTCAAAAGGCAGGAAGGGACAGTGTTATGGCTTGAGCTGTGTCCCCTAAAAATGTGTGTCAACTTGCCTAGGCCATGATTCCCAGTATTATGTGATTATCCAAAATTTTGTCACCTGATGTGATATTCCTGTGTGTTGTGAATCCTACCTCTATGATGTTTATGAGACAGGATTAGAGGTACTTATGTTAGTGAGGCAAGACTCAGTCTACAAGATTAGGTTGTATCTTATTGTTGTTAGGTGCTATCTATTTGGTTCCAACACACAGTGACCGCATGTACAACACAATGGAACACTGCCCAATCCTGTGCCATCCTCACAATCATTGCTATGCTTGAGCCCATTTTTGCAGCCACTATGTCAATCCATCTCCTTGAGGGTCTTCCCCTTTTTTGCTGACCCTATAATCTACCAAGCATGATGTCCTTCTCCAGGGTCTGGTTCCTCCTGATAACATGTCCAAAGTACGTGAGAGGAAGTCTCCTCATCCTCATTTCTAAGGAGCATTCTGGCTGTACTTCTTCCAAGACAGATTTGTTTGTTCTTTTGGCAGTCCATGGTATATTCAATATTCTTCACCAACACCACAACTCAAAGGTGGCAATTCTTCCTCAGTCTTCCTTATTCATTGTCCAGCTTTCTCATGCATGAGGTGATTGAAAACATCATGGCTTAGGTCAAGCTCACCTTAGTCCTCAAAGTGACATCTTTGCTCTTTAAGACTTTAAAGAGGTCTTTTGCAGCAGATTTGTCCGTGGCAATCCATCATTTGATTTCTTGACTGCTTCTTCCATGGGTGTTGATTGTGGACCCAAGTAAAATGAAATTCTTGACGTCAATCTTTTCTCCATTTATCATAATGTTGCTTATTGGTCCAGTTGTGTGGATTTTTTGTTTTCTTTATGTTGCGGTGTAATTCATACTGAAGGCTGTGGTCTTTGATCTTTGTCATTAAGTGCTACAAGTCCTCTTCATTTTCAGCAAGCAAGGTTGTGCCATCTGCATATCACAGGTTGTTAATGAATTTTCTTCCAGTCCTGATCCCTTATTCTTCTTCATATAGTCCAGCTTCTTGGATTATTTGCTCAGCATACAGACTGAATAAATATGGTAAAAGGGTAAAACTCCCACAGACTCCTTTTCTGACTTTAAACCACATAGTATCCCCTTGTTCTGTTCGAAGGACTGCCTCTTGGTCTAAGTATAGGTCCCTCAAGAGCACAATTAAGTGTTCTGGAATTCTCTTCTTCAAAATGATATCCATATGATACCCAGAAAGCTATTAGAATAAGTAAATTTAGCAAATCAATGTATAAAAGGTCAATATGAGATCAACATACAAAATCAATTGTGTCTCTATATACTTTCTTAATAATGGAAATTTAACATTTTTCAATAAGTGCCATTATATATCATCCAAAAATATGAAATAGTTTGTTATAAATTTAATGAAGCAATAAGTGCCATTATATATCATCCAAAAATATGAAATAGTTTGTTATAAATTTAATGAAGTATGTTTATAACCCATATAATGAAAACTCCAGAACATTGATAAAAGAAATCAAACACCTGAATAAAAGGAGGTATATCTTGTTCATGAGTTGGCTATGTCAATATTTTTATGACATCAGTTCTCCTTCAATTTTTCTATAGATGCAAGGCAACCTTAATCAGTATCTCAGAAAGGTTTTTTGTTTTTGCTTTTTTTTTTTTTAAGAAAACAGAAAGCTAATTCTAAAACTTACATGGAAAAACAAAATGAACAAAAGCCAACACAATTTTGAAAAAGACAAAATTGGGGAACTTAAACTACTCTATTTCAAGACTTATAAAGTTACACTAAATAAGGTAATTTAGTTTTGGTGAAAGGATATACATATAAATCAACATAGAGTCCAAATACAGACACACTTAAATAACCAATTTGTTTTTGACAAAGGTACAAAAACAATTTAACAGAGAAAGGATAGCATTTTCAACAGGTGTTCTGAAAGGATTAGGCATTTTTGTGGATTGAATTGTGTCCCCCAGAAATGTGTGTCAACTTGGCTAGGCCATGATTCCCAGTATTGTGTGACTGTCCACCATTTTGTAATCTAAGGCGATTTTCTTATGTGTTGTAAATCCTACCTCTATGATGTTAATAAGGCAAGATTAGAGGTAGTTTTGTTGATGAGACAGGACTCAACCTACAAGATTAAATTTTATCTTGAGTCGGTCTCTTTTGAGATATAAAAGAGGGAAGTGAGCAGAGAGACAGGGAGACCTCCTACCTGAGAATGCAGAGCTGGGACCTTTCAGCCCAGGCCCCCTGCGCTGAGAAGCTCCCCTACCAGGAGAAGATTGATGACAAGGACCTTCCCCCAGAACCAAGAGAGAAAGAAAGACTTTCCCTGGAGCTGGCACCCTGGATTCAGACTTCTAGCCTTCTAAACTGTAAGAGAATAAATTTCTCTTGCAGTGTTTCCATTATAGCAGCACTAGATAACTAAGGCAGACATCTATATTCAAAAGGGAAAAAAGAGACCTTCACTCATACCTCACACCATATACAAAAATTAATTCTAAATGGATCATAAGCATAAAGGAAAAAAATTCTAGAAGGACAAAATATTTGATAGTTTTGGTTAGACAAAAATTTGTTAGATACAATACCAAAAGCACAATCCATAAAAATAAAATTGACAAATAGAACTTCATCACAATTAAAAACATCTGCTCTTTGAAAGGCACTGTCAAGGATATGAAAAGACAAGCCACCAACTGGGAGAAAATATTTACAGAAACCATTTCTGGTAAAGAACTTGTATCCAGAATAAATAAAGATCTCTCAAAACTCAATAATGAAAAACAAATCACTTGATTGTAAAAATGGGAAAATATTGAATGGTAAATAAGCACAAAAAAAACACTCAATGTCATTTGCTATAAAAGTTGTCTTCTTTATACTTCTCCTGAATTCAAAATTTTTCTACTATTAATAAGATCATATATTACTTTTATATCATAAAAATAATTTTAGAATTATTTATGTGTAATTTTATAGTCACGTTCACATTTTCAAAGATCATGGAGAACAGAATTTGGTAAGAAAGCATACCTAAACTTTTTTTAATGATGATTTTCTTTCTTCTTTTTTTATATTTTCCAACTTCTTTTAATTTGTTTTTGAGAATATACACAGCATAACATACATCAATTCAACAGTTTCTACATGTACAATTCAGTGACATTGATTAAAAATGTATGAAAAAGATCAATTTTCACAAGCATCTCTGTCTTGTCAGTAATTGAAGTAAAAAATCTCTGGACATTTAATTGACCACAAATTGAAGATGAACAATGTGATGTATCTTTAGACACGCACTTCCATGTTAGCCCTCATTAATAATGGCTTAATCCCGGGAAACAATCACCTCTAAACACTCTCCCTTTTCATATCACCTCTGTGATAATCCATGCTATTCTGGGCACCATTTCAGCAGGGATATTACCAGTTCAAGCACACTGAGAGAAGGGCCAAAAGGCAAATAGTTGAGTAAGTGTCTTATATTAGAAACTAAAGGATCTAAGCCTAAAGGCAAATATGAGACTGTTCTTTTAATACCTGTAAGGCTGGCTTTTAAATGTTTGTTTTGAATTATTTAAGAAGTACAACCTTATCAGTTGCTAAGAATATCTTTGCCAAGTACACATTCAAGAACTGGGAAAATAACCACCACATGGGTTTGGGGGTCTGCTTGACCTATCTTGGGGCAGATGTTACAAAATTTCATTAGTGGCTTGAGTCTCAGAAGCTCTTTCTCTGACTGGTGGGCAGTAGTGGCAGTTGGAGTCCTCAGGGAACAGTATTGCTCAGAGCCAGTATCCAACAGACCTGGAAAGTCAGGGCGTTTTCCCAAACCACATTTAAACTGGGCAAATGGCACAAGGCTGCTTTGGTGAGGGCTTGGAAGAAAGTTCACTTCATTTATGGGTGTTACGGCAGGATTTATCCTCAAATGACAGCAGTCTCTCCTTCTTTCAAGGGTGTGTGGGTCTATGGCTGACTCAGGTCTGGGGACTAGAAAGATGGCCATGATTCTCCCACTTGGAGACTCAACAGGCCCCTATTCATTATGGCTCTTGTTCGTGTGTTCTAAAACTACAACAAGACTTTCATGTTTGCCTATTTTATTCTTCACCCACCAGTTGCTGTTATGTCAGCTCCAACTGATGGTGACCACATGTATGTCACAATAGAACTATGCTCCATAGGATTTTCAGTGCCTGATTTTTTGGAAGTACTTTGCTAGACCTTTCTTTTGAGGTGCCTCTGGGTGCACTTAAACTTCCAACCTTCCAGTTAACAGCTGAGCATGTTAACCAATTGCACCATCCAGGAGCTCCATTTCAGTCCTTAGAACCCAGATAATTAGTTATAACCAGAAACTTCCACAAGTCCTACCTCTCTGTTTATTACCCAGCTCTGTTTATCACCTGCCTGTGTGACCCATGAGGTTGTTAAGAGAGACACTTGGCCTCTATAATCCCACCTACCATGTAAGCCACGGTCAGGAAGACATGAAACAGGAAAGAATGTGTAAACTCAGGAGTGGCACAGCCAGAAATGCCATCATCATAAGGAGAATATAACTCAATAGCTTCTGCCCCTCCAGGTTGGGCCCCAGAATGAGACATTGAACAGAGCAGGTCTGGCCACCCACAATTTGAAGCACAGCCACCTCAGTCAACTCACAGATTCACGAAGATACAAGAAATGTATGCTTATGATCTGCCACCAATACATTGCGATATTTTTGTTATGCAGTAATAACTGACTGCTATGGGGTTCCATTGCCCTAATTATTCCCCAAAATTTCACAACAGGGATTTCATGAGAATATTAGGTTTGATGATGGTGTAATTCAATAATCTGGAAATTTTTTTCATTTTTTTTGGTAAGATTATAGAAAGCACTTGAGTTTCTGCATCACTCATGGTTCTTTGGATGCACACAATTCTAGTTAACTTAAGGAAAAGAGAAGTTATTGAAATGTTATCAGAAGTTAACAGAATTGACTGGAAATAGACTTGAAATCAGTAGGAACCAAGGCAGTTTCTGCAGTCTATTGTTGCTGCTGTTGTTGTTAGGTCCCTTCACTTCGGTTCTGACTCATAGTGACCCAATTTATATACAACAAATTGAAACGCTGCCCAGTCCTGTGCCATCCTCAGAATCATTGCTATGTTTGGGCCCATCGTTGCAGAGACTGTGTCAATCCACCTCATCGAGAATCTTCTTTTTTGCTGACCCCCTACTTTACCACATCGAGAATCTTCTTTTTTGCTGGCCCTCTACTTTACCAAGCATAATGTCCTTCTCCAGGGACTGGTCCCTTCTATTAACATGTTCGAAGTATGTGAGATGAAGTCTCGTCATCCTTGTTTCTAAGGAGCACTCTGGATGTATCTCTTCCAAGACAGACTTGTTTGTTCTTTTGGCAGTGTATCCAATATTCGCCAACACCATGACTAAAAGGCATCAATTCTTCTTTGCTCTTCCTTATTCATTGTACAGCTTTTGCATGCATATGAGATAATTGAAAATATCAAGGGTTGGGTAAGGCACACCTTAATCCTCAAAGTAATATCTTTGCTTTTTAACACTTAAAGAGGTTTTTTGCAAACGATTTGCCTGATGGAATAAGTCGTTTCATTTCTTGTCTGCTGTTTCCATGGGCACTGACTGTGGATTTAAATAAAATTAAATCCTTGACAACTTCAATCTTTTCTCCATTTATCATGATGTTGTTTATTGATCCAGTTGTGAGGATTTTTGTTTTCTTTATGTTGAGGTGCAATCCATACTGAAGGCTGTAGGTCTTTGATCTTTATTGGAACCAACAGAATGTGGAAGTTATTGGACAATATCATTAATATCACATGCAAGTAAAATTTTGCTGAAGTTAATTCAAAAACCGTTGTAGCAGTGTATTGACAGGCAACTGCCAGAAATTTAAGCCAGATTCAGAAGAGTATATGGGACGAGGAATATCATTGCTGCTAACAGGTAGATCTCAGCTGAAAGCAGAGAATGCCAGAAAGATGTTTACCTGTGTTTTATTGACTATGCAAAAGTGTTTGACTACGTGGATCATAACAAATTATGGATAACATTGCAAAGAATGAGAATTCCAGAACACTTAATTGTGCTCATGTGGAGCCTGTACATAGACCAAGAGGCAGAATGAAAGGATACTGTGAGGTTTAAAATCAGGAAAGGTGTGTGTCGGGATTGTATTCTTTCACCATACTTGCTCAATCTGTGTCCTGAGCAAATAATCTGAGAAGCTGAACTATATGAAGAAGAAGGTGGCATCAGGACTGGTGGAAGACTTATTAACAAACTGATATGCAGCTGACACAATCTTAGTTGCTGGAATCAAAGAGGACTTCTAGAGTCTAGGAGGCAAGAAAAGCAAGACTTGTCTAGTAATAGACAGGTGCCCTGGATGGGCTGGATGACCACAAGTATTTTCAGACCTGTTTGTCCTCCTCTGAGGATTCAAATCCCAAGGAGAGAGAGTCAAATTGGCTCAGCCTGGGGCACAGGCACATCCCTGGGCAGGAGAGAGCTGGGGAAGAGGTAAATCCTAAAAGCAAAATATAACTGTTGTCTGGAAGAAAGTGTAAAGAATTAAAAAAAAAAAAAAGCTGTCCTCCATAATTGGTAACCTGCACAGGACCTGCAGAGAAGGAAAGAAACCTCTCGAGGAACTTGCATTTACACATGAGATTAGTCACATGCGTTTTCCCCTGCTCCCCCCAGACCTCACTAAAATGACAGTTAAGGGGTTGCAACAGGCATAAATCTTCAAGGGTCAAGAAAGTGAGACTGAAGATGACAGTAACAAAATTTTAGATTTTTCAAAACAGATGAATGAGCAACTGACTTAGCAGAGCTAGGAAAGTAGAAACCTAGGTTTGCAGTAGCCTTGAAGTCCAGGTTTACACTCAGATTAATAAAAAGACTTGGGAGTGGGGTAAAAGTAGGAATTTGAAGGACAAAGAACACGAGAGCTGGTTTAAAAACCTGCACAGAGCAGTTAGATCCCTGCAGTCAATGAACTGCCCCAAATCTACCCCCCAGAAAATGAGAGAGGTAGAATTAGAGGGACTCTACTCAGAAACACCATGCTTATCCAAGAACAGTGGTACTGTGTTGAACACAGGGGCGTGGAGAGTAACTCCTTAAAACACCCTACCCTCAGACCACTGTCCATAAGAGATTCTCAGGATGTTGGCAGCCAGGTTTATGCCCTAAAGACTAGTTGTTGTTGTTATTAGGTGCATTGTAGTGTCCCTATGCACAACAGAACAAAACACTGCCCAGTCCTATACCATCCTCACAATTGTTGCTATGCTTGAGCTCATTGTTGCAGCCACTATGTCAGTCCACCTTGTTGAGGGTCTTCCTCTTTTCCACTGACCCTGTACTTTGCCAAGCATGATGTCCTGCTCCAGAGACTGATCCCTCCTGACAATATGTCCAAAGTACGTAAGACGCCGTCTTGTCATCCTTGCTTCCAAGGAGCATTCTGGTTATACTTCTTCCAAGACAAATTTGTTCATTCTTTTGGCAGTCTATAGTATATTCAATATTCTTTGCCAACACCACAATTCAAAGGCATCAATTCTTCTTCGGTCTTCCTTATTCATTGTCCAGCTTTCACATGCATTGATGTGATTGAAAATACCATGGCTTAGGTCAGACACACCTTAGTCTTCAAGGCAATGTCTTTGCTTTTCAACACTTTAAAGAGGTCCTTTGCAGCAGATTTACTCAATGTCATATGGTTTCTTAACTGCTATTTCCCTGGCTGTTGATTGTGGATCCAAGTAAAATGAAAGGCTAAAGATTAGTGCATTTCTTCTTGAGTAAGCTGACAAAGTTGATAGAAGAAACATACAGATACTGACATCTAGAGGTCCCCCAGTGAAGTAGCTGAGTCTCCTCCCAATTGCTGAAGCCCACCCATCAATAAGCTTTACCTGCGTATGCTTGCTTTTAAATAATTTTATTAACTCACTGACATATATGCACAAAAGCCAAGACACATACATGAACTTCTTGTGATGGTGGGTTTCTTAGTGGTAGTAGTTGTCTACCATTGAGTAGTATACTTTGAGTAAAGTAATTTTATTTGTCAGATAATATACACACTAATTATGTGGGTCCATATAAGAAAATTTTCTTTACCAAAGACACCCTTCTAAGATTAGCATGAGTTCCTTAACTGAAACTGAAATTAGAAACATTATTGTATCTATGAAGCCCTGGTGGTACAGTGATTAAGAGCTACAGCTACTAACCAAAAGGTCAGCAGTTTGAATCTACCAGCCACTCCTTGAAAACCCTAGGGGCAGTTCTATTGTGTTCTGTGGGGTTGCTATGAGTAGGAATCAACTGGCAGCGATGAGTTTGACTGCATCTGTAAAATAAGAACAAACGGAACAACACATCAGCTGAGAAAAGGGAGCATCAGAGGGAAAAAAAGTTCTTTAAAATTAGAAATTTCATAGAAATGAAAAACTCAGCAAAAGTGTTGGAAGATAGTTGAGAGAATCTCCCTAAGTAGAGTAAAAAGACCAAGAGGGAAAATAAGAGAATATACATACTTAAAAAAAAAGGGGGGGGGGAACAATGCAGGAGGTTCAATACCTGAAAAGGAGTTCCAAAAATAAAGAACAAATAAAATGGAGGTGACAATATTATCAAAAATATAATCAAGAGCATTTCCCAGAACTGAAGACCATGAGTTTCAACATTGAATAGGTCCATCAAAGCCATCACCATATATTTAAAAAATGACTCACGCCAAGCCACTTTGTCATGAAATTTCCGTGTACTCCAGACAAAGAGAAGACACCAAATGTTTTCGGAGAGAAAAAGAAAAACAAGTAAATGAAAAGGATTGGGAATCAGAACAGGATCAGACTTCTCAAAATCAGCACTGGAAGCCAGAAACGATTGAATGACCCTTCACAATTCTGAGGGACCGTGATTTCTAACACAAATTTTATATCCAACCAAAGTATCAATCCAGTGTGTGAATAAAGACATTTTAAGACATTAAAGGTCTCGAAAACTTTATTTTCCCACAAGTCTGTTTTTTAGGAAGTTTCTAGGAGAGTAGAATCTAGCTAATAAGGGAGAAAATGAGAAAGATCCATCATTCAGAAAACAGGGATTCAGTACAAGAGAAATTGTAGATCATCTTCAGGATGACAGTGAAGAGAGATGCAGGAAGACAGTTGTGCAGGGAGCGACTGGCTAACATTGGAGCAGGAGTACCTAGGCCCCAGGAGGGATGTCGCCATGAAAAGGCAAAACTCACACCTGCCCAATATTTTAAATGGACAGATTTTTACACTCTTGACTTAGTTAGCGTTCAGGGTGAAGTCGTGATAAGTACATAGAAAACTAAGCAAACAAACAAACAAAAAAGTGAGGTAATTACTAACTCCAGGGAAAACAAGGCATTTTACAAAAAGGAAATGTAGTAATTGGTGATAATAATATAATCTATGGCTCAGTCATGAATAATATTTACATAGCAAAAATGATGTACACGGTAAATACTGCTCTGCACCGAAGTTACGAGGTAATATATGGGAGAAAGGAAGAACGTGCGTGAGTGTGTGTGTTGTATGTGTTTGTGTTGGTGAGAAGGAGTATGAGAAAGCCAGATAGACATTTACCATAGTAGAAAGCTGGGAGGGTAGGTAAAAATGAAAAAAAAAAATCAATTAACAACAGGTTAAGATGTTGTTGTTACATGCGATCGAGTCAGTTTCAACTCATAGTGACCCTAGGCACAACAGAATGAAACACTGGCCAGTCTTGCTCCATCCTCATAATCATTGTTGTGCTTGAGCCCATTGTTGCAGGCACTGTGGCCATCCTCTTTTTTGATGACCCTCTCATCTACCAAGGACAATGTCCTTCTCAGGGACTGGTACCTTCTGATAACATGTCCAAATTATGTCAGATGAAGCCTCACCATCCTTGCTTCTAATGATCATTCTGGCTGTACTTCTTCCTAAATGGATTTGTTCGTTCTTCTGGCATTCCATGATATATTCAATATTTTTCACCAACACCATAATTCAAAGGCATCAACTCTTCTTCCATCTTCCTTATTGATTGTCTAGCTTTCACATGTATATGAGGTGATGGAAAACACCACGGCTTAGGTCAGGTGCACTTTAGACCTCCAAGTAACATCTTTACTTTTTAACACTTTAAAGAGGTCTTTTGCAGCAGATCTGCCCAATGCAATGCGTCGTTTGGTTTCTTGACTGCTGCTTCAGTGCAATGTTGATTGTGGATTCAAGTAAAATGAAATCCTTGACAACTTCAATATTTTCTCTACTTATCGTAATGTTGCTTACTGGTCCATTTGTGAGGATTTTTGTTTTCTTTATGTTGAGGTGTAATCCATACTGAAGGCTGTGGTCTTTGATCTTCATCGGTAAATGCTTCAAGTTCTCTTCACCTTCAGCAAGCAAGGTTGTGTCATCTACATATCACAGACAGTTAATAAGTCTTCCTCCAATCACAATGCTGAATTCTTCTTCTTATAGTCCAGCTTCTTGGATTATTTGCTCAGCATACAGAATGGTGAAAGGATACAGTCCTGACGCATACCTTTCTTGACTTTAAACCACACAGTATCCCCTTGTTCTGTTCAAACCGCTGCCTCTTGATCTAAGTACAGGTTCCCCATGAGCACAGTTGAGTGTTCTGGAATTCCCATTCTTTGGAACGTTATCCGCAATTTGTATGACTCACACAGTCGGATGCCTTTGCATAGTCAATAAGACACAGGTAAACATCTATCTGGTCTTCTCTGCTTTCAGCCAGAATACTTCTGACATCAGCAATGATATCCCTGGTTTCACGTTCTCTTCTGAATCTGGCTGGAATTTCTGGCAGTTCTGTGTCAATGTACTGCTACAAATGCTTTGAATGCTCTTAAGCAAAATTTTACTTGCATGTGATATTAATGATATTGTCTGATAATTTCCACATTCTGCTGGATCACCTTTCTTTGGAATAAGTATAAATATGGATCTCTTCCATTCAGTTGGCCACGTATCTGTCTTCTAAATTTCTTGGCATAGGCAAGTGAGCATGCCTGGTGCTGCAACCATTTGTTGAAACATCTCAACTGGTGTTCTGTCAGTTCCTGGAGGCTTGTTTTTTGCCAATGCCTTCAGTGCAGCTTGGACCTCTTCCTTCAGTACCATCAGTTCTTGATCATATGCTACCTTCTGCAATGGTTGAATGATGACCAATTCTTTTTGATAAAGTGACTCTGCATAATCCTTCAATCTTCTTTTGATGTTTCCTACATGGCTTAATACTTTCCCCCAAAGAATCCTTCACTATCACAACTCCAGACTTGAATTTTTCCTTCAGTTATTTCAGCTTCAGAAATGCACAGCATGTTCTTCCCTTTTGGCTGTCTATCTCCAGGTCTTTGCACATTTCCTTATAACATTTTACTTTGTCTTCTCGAACCGCCCTTTGAAATCTTCTGTTCAGGTGTTTTACTTCTTCATTTCTTCCTTTTGCTTAAGCTACTCCATGTTCAAGAGCAAGTTTCAGAGTCTCTTCTCATATTCATTTTGGTCTTTTCTTTCTTTTTAATGACCTCTTGCTTTCTTTATGTGTGATGTCCTTGATGTCTTTCCACCTCTAGTCTGGTCTTCAATCATTAGTGTTCAAAGTGTCAGATCTATTCTTGAGATGGTCTCTAAATTCAGGTGGGACATACTCAAGGTCGTACTTTGGCTCTATTAGACTTATTCTAATTTTCTTCATTTTCATCTTGAACTTATGTATGTGCAATTGATGGTCTATTCCACAGTCGGCTTCTGGCCTTGTTCTGACTGATGATATTGAGCTTTTCCATGGTCTCTTTACACAGCTGTAGTCAGTTTGATTCCTGTGTATTCCCTCTGGTAAGGTTCATGTGTATAGTCACCATTTATGTTGGTGGAAAAGGTAGTTGGAATGAAGAAGTCATTGGTCTTGCAAAATTCTATCATGGGATCTCCAGTATCATTTCTATCACCGAGATCGTATTTTCCAACCACCAATCCTTTTTGTGTCCACCTTTCGAATTTCAATCACCAGTAATTATCAGTGCATCTTGATTACATGTTCAATCAATTTCAAAGTGCATAAGCTGGTAAAAGTCTTCAATTTCTTCATCTTTGGCCTTAGTGGTTGGTGCTTAAATTTGAATACTAATTGTATTAACTAGTCTTCCTTGTAGGTGTATGGATATTATGCTATCACTGACAGCTGTTCTTTTTGATAATGAATGTGATCTCATTCCTCTTCAATTTGTCATTCCTGGCATAGTAGACCATATTGCTGCCTGATTCAAAATGGCCGATACTGGTTCATTTCAGTTCACTAATTCCTAGGGCATTGATGTTTATGAGTTCCATTTCATTCTTGATGACTTTCAATTTTCCTAGAGTCATACTTTGTACATTCCATGTTCCGATTGTTAATGGATGTTTGCATCTGTTTCTTCTCATTTTGAGCCGTGCCATATCAGCATATGAAGGTCCTGAAAGCTTGACTTCATCCAGATCATTAAGGTTAACTCTACTTTGAGAAGGCAGCTCTTCCCCAGTTGTCCTTTGAGTGCCTTCCAATCTGAGGGACTCATCTTCTGGCAGTATATCAGCACCCCGCAGCTGTTCATAAGGTTTTCACTGACCAGTTTTTACAGAAGTGGACTGTCAGCTCGTTCTTCCTAGTCTGTCTTAGTCTGGAAGCTCAGTTGGAACCTGTCCACCAAGGGTGACCCTGCTGGTATTTGAAATTCTAGTGGCAAAGCTTCTGGTATCACAGCGTTATGCAAGCCACTACAGTATGATAAACTGACACACACATGGTGGAGGTTAAAATAGTTTTTTTTTTTTTAATACCAGAAAAAAAAAAAAAACAGCTAAAAGAGTTTAAATTAAAAATGATAAGTCGCGGTTAAGGAGAGTTGGGGTAGGAGACTGATAATTGTTTTCAGCCTTATTGCTGCTGTTCGCTGCTATCATGTCTGATCCAACTCATAGTGGCCCTATGTATAATAGAACAAAACACTGCCGAGTCCTGAGTCATTCTCAGAATCATTGCTATGCTTAAGCCCATGGTTGCAGCCACTGTGTCAATCTATCTCCTTGAGGTTCTTCCTCTTTTTCGCTG
This sequence comes from Elephas maximus indicus, assembly GCF_024166365.1. Classification (NCBI taxonomy): domain Eukaryota; kingdom Metazoa; phylum Chordata; class Mammalia; order Proboscidea; family Elephantidae; genus Elephas; species Elephas maximus. Next base: position 6,205,816 of record NC_064826.1, read on the forward strand.
ACCTTCTACTTTACCAAGCAAGATGTCCTCCTCCAGGAACTGATCCTTCCTGATAACATGTCCACAGTATGTGAGATGAATCTCGCCAACCTGGCTTCTAATGAGCACTCCGGCTGTACTTCTTCCGAGACAGATTTGTTTGTTCTTCTGAACAAACTAAAAAAAAAAAAAACCTGTTGTCATTGAGTCAATTGTGATCAGTTTCCAAGGATCAGCTGGTGGATTTGAACTGCTGACCTTTTGGTTAGCAGCCAAGCTCTTATTCACTGTGCCAATATTCTTTGCCAACAACTTAATTCAAAGGCATCAATTCTCCTTCGGTGTTCTTTATTCATTGTTCAGATTTCACATGCATATGAGGTGATTGAAAATACCATGGGTCAGATGCACTTTAGTCCGCCAAGTGACATCTTTGCTTTTTAACACTTCAAAGAGGTCTTTTGCAGCAGATTTGTCCAATGCAATGTGTCATTTGATTTCTTGACTACTGCTGCCATGGGTGTTGATTGTGGATCCAAGTAAAGTGAAATCCTTGACAACTTCAATCTTTTCTCCATTTGTCATGTTTATTGGTCCAGTTGTGAGTATTTTTGTTTTCTTTGCATTGAGGTGCAGTCCATACTGAAGGCTGTGGTCTTTGATCTTCATCAGTAAGTGCTGTAGTCCTCTTTCCTTTCAGCAAGCAAAGTTGTGTCATCTGCATAACACAGGTTGTTAATGAGTCTTCCTGCAATCCTTATGCTGCATACGTCTTCATATAGTACAGCCTCTTGGATTATTTGCTCAGCATAAGGATTGAATAAGTATGGTGAAATGATACAACCCTGATGCACATCTTTCCTTATCGTAAACCACACAGCATTCCCTTGTTATTTTGGAACGACTGCCTCTTGTTCTATGTACAGGTACTGCATAAGTGCAATTAAGGGCTCTGGAATTCCCATTTTCACAATGTTATCCATCATTTATTATGATTCACACAGTCCAATGCCTTTCGCACAGGTTAATATCTTTCCGGTATCTTATGCTTTTAGCCAAGATATCAGCAAAGATATACCTCATCTCATGTCCTTTTCTGAATCAAGTTTGAATTACTGGCAATTCCCTGTCGATGTACTGCTGCAACCATTTTTTAATTATCTTCAGCAAAATTTTACTTGCATATGATATTAATGATGTTTGGATAATTTCTGCATTCTGTTGGATTGCCTTTCTTTGGAATGGGCACAAATATGAATTTCTTCCAGTTGGTTGGCCAGGTAGCTGTCTTCCAAATATCTTGTCATAAATGAGCGAGCACTTCCAGCACTGCCTCTATTTTTCGAAACATCTCCATTGGTATTCCATCAATGCCTGGAGACTTGTTTTTTGGCAATGACTTCAGTGGAGCTTGCTCTTTTTCCTCAATACCATTGGTTCTTGATCATATGCTACCTCCTGAAATGCTTGAATATTGACCAATTCTTTTTGGTACAGTGGTTCTGCATATTCCTTCCATCTTCCTTTGATGCTTTCTGTTTCATTCAATGCTTTGGCCAAAGAATCCTTCAATATTGCAACTCAAGGCTTGAAATTTTTCTTCCATTCTTTCAGCTTGAGAAATGCTGAGCATGTTCTTCCCTTATGGTTTTCTAACTCCAGTCTCTGCATATTTCATTATAATATTTTGTCTTCTAGAGCTGCCCTTTGAAATCTTCAGTTCTTGCACTTGACCAATTCTTCCATTATCTTTAGCTATTCTATGTTCGAGAGCAATTCAGCCTTATAAAATTATTGTATAATTAAGACTTCAATAAAAATAATTCCAGAGCCTGGACACTGAATCATCACACACCATCCTAACCTATAGTAACAGGTGACAAAACTGGGCTTGGAGAGCTTAAGTAACAGACCCACCAACACACCACTACCAAGGAGTGAATCCAGGTCTCTGATCAGCCTTCTCTGACTCCAAAGACCGTTCTGCATTGCAATGTTGTTCTTAGTTGCCATCAAGTCAGCTCTGACTTAAGGCAAACTTATGTGTAACAGATCAAAATGTTGCCTGGTCCTGTGTCATCTTCATGATTGTTGGTATGTTTGACTCCATTGTTGCCACTATTGTGTCCATCATATCATGGACAGTTTCCCTCATTTGCACTGACCTTCTATATTAACAAACGTGATGTCCTTTTCTAGCAATTGGTCTTTCCTGATGACGTGTTCAAAACAAGCAAGCCGAAGTCTCACCAACCTTGCTCTCAAGGAGCGTTCCATAAAAAAGAATGCAGTAGAATCAGAAAACCAAACCATACTTTGTCCTAGAGTTAACCCTCAAAGTGATGATGAATGCACCGTTCAGCGGGATAAAGGGTGTAGAGATTAACAAGTAAGAACCCCTAAACCCTGGTCTCCTCAGACCCTGGGATTGTGGTTGGTGGGATGGGTTACCTGCCCTTTCCTAGTCCCTCTCCCTTCTAACACTAGCAGCGACGGCACAGGCAGGCCTAGCCTCTGGAACCAGGTGCCCATCACACTACTCCCGAGTATTCTACTTACCAGCCATGTCAGCTTGGGCAAGTCACCTCACTCCTCATTACTTCAGTTTCCTCATCTGCAAAATACTGATGATAATGGGGTAATTTGAGGATCCAGTGATTCGGTGCAAGTGAAGAGCTTGAAACAGTGTCCAGCATGCAGTGAGTGCTATAGAGTGTTGATTATTATTGTTGTATTTCATTACGAATGACTCCTGAAGTAAGCTCTGCTCAGATTCTGGGACCCATTTGTGCCTTTAGTTCATCAGCATGGCATTACCAGACTTGCTTTCATTTTTTTTAATTAATTAATTTTTATTGTGCTTTGAGTGAAACTTTACAATTTAAGTCAGTTCCTTACGCAAAAACTTATACACACATTATCATATGACCCTAATTGCTCTCCCTATAACGTGACTGCACACTCCTCCTCTCCACCCTGCATTTCCAGTATCCATTCAGCCAGCTCCCGTCCTCCTCTGCCTTCTCATTTCACCTCCAGACAGGAGCTACCCACATAGTTTCATGTGTCTACTTGAGCCAAAAAGCTCACTCCTCACCAATATCATTTTATGTCTTATAGTCCAGTCTAATCTTTGTCTGAAGAGTTGGCTTAGGGAATGGTTTTAATTTTGGGCTAACAGAGAGTTCAGGGGCCATGCCTTCTGGGGTCCCTCCAGTCTCAGTCAGACCATTAAGTCTGGTCTTTTTACTAGAATTTGAGTTCTGTACCCCACTTTTCTCCTGCTCCATCAGGGCCTCCGTGTTGTGTTCCCTGACGGGACGGTCATTGGTGGTAGCTGGGAACTACCTAGTTCTTCTGGTCTCAGGCTGATGCAGCCTCTGGTTTATGTGGCCCTCTCTGCCTCTTCACTCATATTTTCCTTGTGTCTTTGGTGTTCTTCATTCTCCTTTGCTCCAGGTGGGTTGGGATGAATTGGTGCATCTTAGATGGCTGCTTTCTAGCTTTTAAGACCCCAGACACCACTCACCAAAGGGGGATGCAGAACATTTTCTCTGTAAACTTTGTTATGCCAATTGACCTAGACGTCCACTGAAATCATGGTCCCCTGACCCCCACCCCTGCTACTCTGTCCCTTGAAGTGTTTGGTTGTATTCAGGAAACCTCTTAGCTTTTGGATTAGTTCAGGCATGCTGACTTTCCCTGTATTGTGCGTTGTCCTTTCCTTCACCTATAATAATTCTTGTCTACTATCTAGTTAGTGAATTCCTCTCTCCCTCTCTCCACACCCTCGCAACCATCAAAGAATGTTTTCTTCTGTGTTTAAACCTTTTCTTGAGTTTTTATATCAGTGGTCTCATACAATATTTGTCCTTTTGCAACTGCCTAATTTCACCCAGCATAGTACCTTCCAGATTCATCCACGTTATGAGATGTTTCACAACCCCTCCAACATTTTTTTTTTTTTTGGATTAATGCTAGCCTTCTTGGGGTGAGATGGTATCTCATTGTAGTTTTGATTTGCATTTCTCTAATTTTTTTTTTTTTAATGGCTAGTGATCTTGAGCGTTTTCTCCTGTATTTGTTAGCTGCCTGAATGTCTTCTTTGGTGAAGTGCCTTTGGTTATCTAGTTTCTCTTCTGGTGTTTGTGTGTTGTTAATAGTAATATTTTGTATTCTGCTTATGCCATGTATTAGGGCTCCTAGCATGGTCCCTATTTTTTTTTCCATGATCTTTATTGTTTTAGATTTGACATGTAGGTCTTTGATCCATTATGAGTTAGTTTTTGTATGTGGTGTGAGGTATGAGTCTTGTTTCATTTTTTTGCAGATGGGTTATCCACTTATGCCAGCACCATTTGTTAAAGAGGCTATTTTTCCCCCAGTTAACAGACTTTGGGCCTTTGTCAAATATCAGCCGCTCATAGCTGCATGAATTTATGCCAGGATTCTCAGTTCTGTTCAATTGGTTTATGCATCTGTTGTTATACCAGTACCAGGCTTTTTTGACTACTGTGGTGGTATAATGGGTTCTAAAATCAGGTAGTGTGAGGTCTCCCACTTTGTTCTCCTTCTTTAGTAATGCTTTACTTGTCCAGGGCCTCTTTTCCTTCCATATGAAGTTGGTGATTTGTTTCTCCATCTCATTAAAAAATGCCATTGGAATTTGGATCGGGATTGCATTGTATGTGTAGATTGCTTCAGGTAGAATAGATATTTTCACAATTTTGAGTTTTCCTATCCATGAGCAGGTTATGTTTTTCCACTTATGTAGGTCTCTTGGGGTTTCTTGCAGTAGTGTCTTGTACTTTTCTTTATATAGGTCTTTTATGTCTCTGGTTAGATTTATTCCTGAGCATTTTATCTTCTTGGGAGCTATTGTAAATGGTATTGATTTGTTGATTTCTTTTTCGATGTTCTCTTTGTTGGTGTAGAGGATTCCAGCTGATTTTTGTATGTTTATCTTTTATCCTGATATTTTGCTGAACTCTTCTGTTAGTTCCAGTAGTTTTCTTATGGATTCGTTTGGGTTTTCTGTGTGTAAGATCATATCATCTGCACATAGAGATACTTTTACTTCTTCCTTACGGTGCACTTTATTTCTTTTTCTGGAAGCCCTGGTGGTGTAGTGGTTAAGTGCTACGGCTGCTAGCCAAAAGGTCGGCAGTTCAAATCCACCAGGCGCTCCTTGGAAATTCTATGGGGCAGTTCTACCCTGTCCTACAGGGTCGCTATGAGTTGGACCCGACTCAACGGCAATGGGTTTGGTTTGGTTTTTTGGGTTAATTGCTCTAGCTAGTACCTCCAGCACAATGTTGAGTAAGAGTGGTGATAAAGGGCATCCTTGTCTGGTTCCCGTTCTCAAGGGGAATGCTTTCAGGCTCTCTCCATTTAGGATGATGCTGGCTGTTGGCTTTGTATAAATGCCCTTTATTATGTCAAGGAATTTCCTTTCTATTCCTATTTTGCTGAGAGTTTTTATCATTAATGCGTGTTAGACTTTGTCTAATGCCTTTTCTGCATCAATTGATAAGATCATGTGGTTCTTGTTTTTTGTTTTATTTATATTGTTGATTACATTGATTGTTTTTCTAACATTGAACCATCCCTGCATACCTGGTATGAATCCCATTTTGTCATGGTGAATTATTTTTTTGATACGTTGTTGAATTCTATTGGCTAGAATTCTGCTGAGGTTTTTTGCATCTGTGTCCATGAGGGATATTGGTCTGTAATTTTCTTTTTTGTGGTGTCTTTATCTGGTTTTGGTATCAAGGTTATGCTGACTTCACAGAATGAGTTTAGGGGTATTCCATCCTTTTCTATGCTCTGAAATGCCTTTAGTAGTAGTGGTGCTAACTCTTCTCTGAAAGTTTGGTAGAATTGTCCAGTGAAGCCATTAGGACCAGGGTTTTTTTGTTGTTGTTGTTGGGAGTTTTTGAATTACCTTTTCAATCTCTTCTTTTGTTATAGGTTTATTTTGTTGTTCTACCTCCATTTGTGTTAGTATAGGTAGGTAGTGGGTTTCTAGAAATTCATCCATTTCCTCTAGGTTTTCAAATTTGTTGGGGTACAATTTTTCATAGTACTCTGTTATGATTCTTTTAATTTCAGTCGGGTCTGCTGTGATATCTCCCATCTCATTTCTTATTCGGGTTATTTGCTTCCTCTCCTGTTTTTCTTTTGTCAGTTTGGCCAATGGTTTATTGATTTTATTAACTTTTTCAAAGACAACCTTTTGGTCTTGTTAACTCTTTCAATTGTTTTTCTGTTCCCCATTTCATTTAATTCTGCTAAAATTTTTATTATTTGCTTTCTTATGGTGCCCAAGGGCTTCTTTTGCTGCTCTCTTTCTGTGTGTTTGAGTTGTAGGGTTAATGCTTTGATTTCGGCCCTTCTTTTTGGATGTGTGCATTTATTGCTATAAGTTGACCTATGAGAACTGCTTTTGCTGTGTCTCAAAGGTTCTGGTAAGATGTGTTTTCATTCTCATTTGATTCTGTTAATCTCTTTATCCCATCCTTAATTTCTTCTATAACCCAGTAGTTTTTGATCAAGGTGTTGTTTAGTTTCCATGTGTTTCATTTTTTTTTTCCTTGCTTTTTCTGTTATTGATTTCTCCTTTCATGGTTTTATGATCAGAAAAGATGCTTTGTAATATTTGGATGCTTTGGATTCTGTTAAGGCTTGCTTTATGGCTTAATACGTCATCTATTCTGGAGAATGTTCCACGTGCATTGAAAAAGAAAGTGTACTTGGCTGCTGTTGGGTGGAGTGTTCTGTATATGTCTATGAGGCCAAGTTGGTTGATTGTGGCATTTAGATCTGTGTCTTTATTGAGCTTCTTTCTGGATGTTCTGTTCTTCACTGGAAGTGGTATTTTGAAGTCTCCTACAATTAACGTGGAGTGGACTATCTCTCTTTTCAATGCTGTTAGTTTATTTAATGTATTTTGGAACCCTGTCATTGGGTGCGCAAGTATTTATGAAGGTTATGTCCTTCTGGTGTATTGATTCTTTAATCACTCTATAGTGCCCTACCTTATCCTTTGTGATGGATTTTACTTTAAAATCTTTTTTGTCAGAAATTAATATTGCCACTTCTGCTCTTTTTTGATTGTTGTTTGCTTGATATGTATTTTTTCCATCCTTTGAGTTTTAATTTGTTTGTGTCTTTAAGTCTAAGGCGTGTCTCTTCTGGCAGCATATAGATAGGTCGTGTGTTTTTTTTAATCCATTCTGCCAGTCTCTGTCCCTTAATTGGTGTATTTAGTCCATTTACATTCAGCCTAATTATTGATAATATGACTTTAGTGCTGTCATTTTGATGTCTTTTTTGTGTGTGCTGTTGGCAGTTCCTTTGTTCCACTTAATTTTCTGTGCTGAGTTGTTTTTCTTTATATATTTTCTTCTCATCTTTTTCATTGTTGTTGATTTTGTATTTACTGAGTGTTTATGTTTTTCTTTCTTTCTGTGTTTTGTGTGTGTGTGTGTGTGTGTAGAATTGTTAGTTTTCTTTGTGGTTACCTTAATATTTACCTCTATTTTTGTAAGTTTAAACCAGTCTTTTATTTCTTTATATCGCCTCGACTTCCTCTGCATATGAAAGATCTACGACTACATTTTTAAGTCCTTCTTTTTTGTTTTAGTGTTGTCATCTTTTAAATAATGATGTTTCTGTTTTCCTGTTTTGAGCATTTTAGCTCTGATTTATTTTTGTGATTTCCCTATCTGGGTTGATATCTGGTTGTTCTGTCCTGTGTTCTAGTCTTGGGTTGTTATCTGATGTTATTGATTTTGTAACAGGAGGACTCCCTTTAGTGTTTGTTATTTTGGTTTGTTTTTTGCAAATTCCCTAAACTTCTGTTTATCTGGAAATGCCCTAATTTCACCATCATTTCTGAGAGACAGTTTCGCTGGATATATAGTTCTTGGAGGCAATTTTTTTCTTCAAGGCTTTATATACATCATCACATTGCCTTTTTGCCTGTGTGGTTTCTGCTGAGTAGTTTGAGCTTAGTCTTATTAACTCTCCTTTGTAGGTGACTTTTCATTTATCCCTAGCCATTCTTAAAATTCTCTCTTTATCTTTGGTTTTGGCAAGTTTCATTGTAATGTGTCTTGGTGGCTTTCTTTTGGAATCTACCTTGTGTGGGGTTCAATGAGTATCTTGGAGAGATATCTTCTCATCTTTCACGATATCAGGGATGTTTTCTGCCAACAAATCTTCAAAAATTCTCTCCGTATTTTCTGTTATCCACCCTTCCAGCCCCGTTCCGGTACTCCAGTCATAGGTTATTCCTCTTGATAGAGTCCCACACAATTCTTAGGGTTTCTCCATTTGTTTAAATTCTTTTATCTGACTTTTCCTCAAATAAGTTAGTTTCAAGTGCTTTATCTTCAATCTCATTAATTTTGACTTCCATTGCCTCAATTCTGCTCCTATGACTTTCTATTGAGTTATCTAATTCTGAAATTTTATTGTTAATCTCCTGGATTTCTGTTTACTGTCTGTATATGGATTCTTGCAGCCTATTAAATTTGTGATTGTGCTCTTCTCTAATCTTCTTAAATCCTCTATTGCTTTGTCTGTGTGCTCCTTGGTTGTTCTGCATTTTGTCTGATCTCCTTCCTGATCCCTTGAAAAGTTCTGTATATTAATCTTTTGTATTCTAACTCTGGTAATACCAGGAGGTACTCTTCATACAGATTTCTTGATTCTTTGTTTTAGGAGCTTGCTAAAGCCATCATGGTCTGCCTCTTTATATGATTTGATAATGACTGCTGTCTCCAAGCCATCAATAAGTTATTGTATTTATTTATTTTATGTTTGCTTACTGTGTCCTAGCTTCTTGTTTTGTTTTGTTTTGATATGACCAAATAGGCTGCTCAGTGAGCTAGTTTGATTATTGGTGCCTTTGAAGCTCTAACATCCTGTCACCAGGTGGTTAGAGCTGTTCCAAGTATGTGAGACCAGAAGTATGTTCACTTTTCTTGTATGGATTCAGCTCAGGTATCCAGGTAGTTGATCACCAAGTGTGTGGTGAGGGCTCTCACATATAGTCCTAGAACAGCAGGGGTAATTGGTGTAGACACAGGTGTCTGGCTGCAGTAGGGTGTCACATGCTGAGCAAGACAGGGGGCTGACAGCTGTCCCTGAGTTTCTGCGAGTGCATAGGTGGGTGGGCTTTGCATCTGGACTATGGGCACCCAATGCTGTTGGCTACAAGTACTGGGAGCCAGCACTTGCTTTTTGACCCCCACTGGGGGGAAGGCTGTTAGGTGGCTTGGTTGAAACCACCAGTCCTCAAGCCCCTGATATGGGTAGGTGAGGACCCTGCTTAATAGGCAGAGCAGTGTCAAATGTCACAAACCTGTCTCTCTACCATATAGCTGAAACAGTTGTAGTTAGCCTTCAGGTATATACCCTGCTGTACTGTGCTGATGAGGGCCTACACTGTTGAAATGGGCCCACACAGGTCTATGCAAGGGTGAAAGACATTCAAAGTCTGTGGACCTCTTATGCCTGTGCCTAAGCAAAGGAGCTGTTTCTGACCTGAGTTCCTGACTTAGGGAAGCTTGCAGATTATTTTTTCCCTGTTTGTTAATTTGTTCCCTGCCCAAGGCTGGGAGAATGGCTCAAAACGCTTGATGGGTCCTACTTCCAGACCAGGGAATGCAGCAATCTCTAAAGCCACCTCAGACCCAGTGCAGAGCAGGAAGGGGGGCAGGTAAGGGGGAGAGTGTTTTTTCCCAAAGGGGTATTTTTGATCTGCACAGTAGGTTAGACCCGTGTACTTATCTTTTGCTGATTGAGCACTGCTTTTCACTGATTCTGGGGGAGTAAGCAGACTCTCTGCCACTCAGCCTCTCCCGACGTGGAAAAGGCATCCTGAACGCCACTGCTTGCCTCCCCACTGGTGCCAGTCGATTCTGGCCTGCAGGGCGCTGGTTCCCACTGGGTCAGGTCTGGCAATTCCTCACTGTTTCTGAACCCTCTGTCCCTCCCCTTGCCACTCAGTCTGATTCCTCAACTTTGCCTCTGACGTCCAGGGCTCCTGCATTGTCATATATAATGGATTCACTTGCTTTGTTGTAAGAGGGACCACAGGAAACGTCTGGCTACTCCACCATCTTGGCCCTACCTCTCCAGACTTGCTTTCTTTTCTGCTATGCTCTCAGTATTCCGGGACTCAGGAGTTGGTCCACTTTTCTTCTTCTACCCTGGCCCTGTCTCTTACCTCATATTGAGCACTCTCAAGCTAGTTCCTGTCTCTCATGCCCCAGATTCTCAAAGAGTATATCCTCAAAATTGCCATCAGAACTCCTTGCTATGAATCATTCACCTGCTTTGACCCTGCCTTACCTTCCTCATTACAGCTCAACCCTCTGATCCTGGCATTGGGTAGATGTGAACAACCCATACGAGCTCAACCCTTGAATCCTGGCACTAGGTAGACTTGAATTACCCATACTAGTTCAACCTATGGATCCTGGCATTGTATGTATATGGACTACCCATACTACTTCAACCCACAGTTCCTGGCATTGGGTAGACATGAACTACCCATACTAGTTCAACCCATTTATCCTAGCATTGGGTGTGTATGAACTACCTATACCAGCTCAACTCATGGATTCCGGCATTGGGCAGACTTGAACCACCCATACCAATTCAACCTGTGGATAGTGGCCTTGAGTACTTGAACTATAGTGGACTTCCTCAATGTCCATGGGCTCAGAACACTCTCAAAGTCTGGGGTTTATATTTTAGGTTCCTGTCTCCATAAAACTATCACTCCTGGTACTAACTAAAATTGGCAAAACTCTTTTCAGTTTACAAAGCAATCTTACAAACATCTGATTCAACCTTCACAATAATCCTTTGAGGCAGGGGTTATTGTGGCTCCCATATACATATAAGGTGGTTCAGGCAAGTTAAATAATATTCCCAAAGTTGCGAAGAATTAGTGGCAGAGATAGAACTAGATCCCAGGTTTTTGAACTCCAAGCCTAAAGCCTTTCTGGCACACCATACTGTCTATAAGGTCTGCATGGATGCAGAATACCAAACTCCCACCACTCAAAATCCCAGTTAAGGAAATTTCCAAGCCTCTGAAAAAAAAAAAAAAATTTTTTTTTTTTTTTAGTCCTAGCCATGACCTCTGTCCTACACATTTAGACCTACTTGGGCAGCTATTGTGCATGATCACCTGAAGGGTATGTGGAATTCCATATGCCAGCTCTGATCTCAGCATCCTTCCCAACTCTCTCTCTTTCTAGATGGCTCTGTTTCTGTCAAAGGTCTCAATTTTTTCCAGACTAAAACCTCAGAATAACTATCAGAGAATTGTGGTATGGAGTTCTATGATAGAAAATATGTTGATATGGCTCTTTAATGTGATAATAAATGGTATTATGCTGCACTTTTGAACATAATATAATATAAAGATGTAATTTAAAATCTCAAAATGATCTGCTAATTAGATATGTTTATTATTATTACTATGTTTTAGTTATGTGAATTAAGGCTGTGACAACTTAAATTACTTCCAAAGTCTCCATAGCAAAAACTGGCAAGTTTGGGGTTAGAAAACAGAATTTTGGAACCCAGAAATTTTGTTTCCAACCCTTTCCTTCTCCATGGGGTAGGGTTCTGCCCTCACTTCCTGCTTCTAGTGTAACTCCTTACTGCTTACGAAGACAGGTGGGGTATGGGAAAAGTAAGACCCATCGCTGCTCCTGTGACTGTCATTCAGCCCTCCATATCACCTTTAATGTAAGAAGCATGTAAGCAAACAAAAAAACCCTTGCCCTCGAGTCAATTCTGACTCATAACAGCCTTATAGGACAGAGTAGAGCTGCCTCATGTGGTTTCCAAGTCTGTAAATCTTTATAGAAGTGGACTGCCACATCTTTCTCCTTTGCATTGGCTGGTGGGTTCATTCTGCCCCAACTTTTGGGTTAGCAGAAGAGTGCTTTAACCGTTGTGCCACAGCGTAAAGACTGGGAATTGTCATTATCAGTAGGGAAGCCATTCTACTGTGTCATGGGATTTTCCACATATATAGTCTGTGGTGATGGAGATGTGGAAATTGGGAAGCAGGCAGAACACACATCATTTAATTGGCTACAAAATGGAGATTGTAGGCTCCCCCAGAGTTCCTTTCCTGGTTTTTTCCCATACGCCTAAACTCCTAGCATTGGTGCACACCAAGGCTCAGATCTGGACCCTTTTTATTTCTCAGTTGTTGTCGACCTTCAACTCATGGCAACCCTATGTACAATGGGATCAGATTGTTGGGATCCAGAGGGCTTTCATAGGCTGATTTTTGGAAGCAGATCACCAGGTATTTCTTCCTAGTCCGTCTTAGTCTGAAAGCTCCACTGAAACCCGCTCAGCATATAGCAACACACAAGCCCCCACTGATAGAAGGGTGGGGGCTTCGCATGAGGTGCATTGGCCAGGAATGCAACCAGGGTCTCCCACATGGAAGTCAAGAATCTGTCACTAAACCACCACCGCCCACTACTCCTTCCCACCATGATCTTACTCAGGTTCATGACTTTAAAAATTATCTCTAATTGGAGACTTCACATTTATACCTCCAATGTCTCTAGCCCTGGACTCCAGGTCATGCACCCACCTGCCAATTGACCCATCCACTCAGATATCTTGCAGAAACCTCAGACATCTTGCAGAAACCTCAGACTTCATGTGCCCTACCCTGAAGTTCTGATTCCCCCACTCCAAAACTTGCTCCACCCAGTGCTTTCCTTATCTCTGTAATGACACCTCTATCCTTCCTGTTTCTCAGGCAAATAAAAAGAGAGAGAGAGAGAGAGGTCGTCTTGACTTCTTGACCCTTCTATCTTCCACACTTCATAGCTGATCTATCAGGAGATCCTATTAGCTCTGCATTTAAAATATGTCCGGAATCGGACCACTTCTGCTGCTGGCCCCGATCACATCCTCTCACTTGAGTTATTGCAATGCTGGCCTTTCTGCATCCACCCTCCCCACAGCCTACTCCCCACACAGCAGCCAGAGTGGTCCATTTATAGCATTCCCATTCACAAAGCTGCCCTGGCTCCCCATCCCTCTCAGAATGAAAGCCTATGTCCTCCCAATCCAGAACACCCCCTGCTGGCCATGCCACTGCTCTGGCCACATCTGTTTCCACTCTGTCCTCACTCACTCTACCTGGGTGCACTGGCCTCGTTGCTGTCCCTCAACACCCAGGCCTGCTCCACCCAGGGCCTCCAACTGGCTGCTGCTTCTCCCTGGAACATTCTTCTCCCAGACGTCCACATGGTTGATGTCTTTACCTTCTTCAGATAGTCCACCAGTGTCACCCTACCACAAATGGCTTCCTCAAACATCTTACTGAAAATGTCATGCCAACCCTCCTACCCCCATTCTCCTTAATTTTTCTCCATTGGACTTACCACTTTTTGATGTGCCAGATAATTAACTTCATTTAGTGATTGTCTCTTCTTCCAAGAATGCAAGCTCCTGGTGCCCAGATACAACCGACGACCACCATGACAGGGAGCACAATAGAGAATCCCTGAGGGAGCAGGCGAGCAGTGGGATGCAGACCCCAAATTCTCATAAAAAGCCCAGACTTAATGGTCAGACTGAGACTGGAAGAACCCCAGAGGTCATGGTCCCCAGACCTTCTGTTAGCCCAAGACAGGAACCATTCCCAAAGTCAACTCTTCAGACAGGGATTGGACTGGACTATAAGACAGAAAATGATGCTGGTGAGGAGTGGGCTTCTTGGTTCTTGGATCAAGTAGATGCATGAAAATATCTGGGTAGCTCTTCTCTGGAAGGGAGACGAGAAGGCGGAGAGGGGCAGGAGCTGGCTAAAGGGACACGGAAACACAGGGTAGAGAGAAGGAATATGGTGTCTCATTAGGGGGAGAGCAGCTAGGAGTATATATAGCAAGGTGTATATAAGGTTTTGTATGAGAGGCTGACTTGATTTGTAAACTTTCACTTAAAGCACAATAAAAATATTAATAATAATAATACAGAATACAAAAAAGAACGCAAGCTCCACTAGGGTAGGAGTTTTTGTCTGTTTGTCTGCTCTCTCCCCGACACCTCCATCAAAGCCTAGCACGTAGTAGGTACTCAATAATCACTGAGTCCATGAATCAATGTGTAAACAAATGAATTAGGATGACCTCTGAAGTCCTACGATTCTGGAGCACATATACACTTGGATTTTCAGGGTTGTCTCTAACAGTCAAGAGGGAGTTCCAAAGGTAAGAGGCCATCCAGAGCCACCCAGTTCACACTCCAGGGTCAGGAGGATCCTTGCACAAGTGTGAGAGTTGAGAAAGAGGATTCATGAGTCTCAACAGCCAGCTCCCTGCTCTGGCCAATTGTTATGGGTTAAATTGTGTCCCCTTAAAAGATACATTGAAGTTCCAATCCTGGCATGGGTGAATGTGACCGTATTTGGGGAAATGGGGCTTTTCTTTGCAGATGTTGTCAGTTAAGTTAATGAGCACATATTGGAGTATAGTGGGTCTTGATCCTAATCCCCTCTGAATGGCATTTTATAAAAGAGAAGGACAGATATGGAAATGGAGTCACACCGAGGGAAGACAGATGCCATGTGATGACAGAGGCAGACGCACCTATATGCAGCAAAAGAATGTCAAAGACCACTAGCAGCCACCAGAAGCTGGGATAGAAGCATGGACCAATTACTCTCTCAAAACTTTCAGAAGGTATCAACACAGCTGAGACTCTGATTTGGACTCCCAGCATCCAGAACTGTGAGACAATCAACCACCCTTCTGTCAGTGGAGGCTTCTTTAAAGCCACCTACTCTGTGGTATTTTATTATGACAGCCCTAGGACACCATTGGACAAATCAAGACCTCTTAGGGCTGGCAGCCTCCTGGCAAGTCACCAAAGGTACAGAGATGGGAATTGCTCTGATGAAAGAGAAGCAAGTAACACTCTCAGGAAAGGGGTGGCCCCAAAGGAACAGGTGGTGCTGCGGGCAGGTGGGCAGCAGAGAGAGGAGCTGCTGTTTCTCTGTGTGGGGCAGAGTGGCTGCTCATGTACCAGTCCCCTCCTAAGTCTCCAGCCAGAGGAGGGGTTTGCATTGAGAGTGATTAGTCACAGGGAGCATCTGCGCCTGCACTCCCTCTGGAGACTAACACACTCTCTCCTTCCCATCTCCCACTCTGTGGAGATATAAAGCAAAGGCCAGAGGCAGACCACCCATGCTAATCATACTGCCTGTTGGGGTGCCCCCTTGGGTCCTTCCACTCTGTTATGCTCTCCATCTCAACCTCCCTCTGCATCCTCCTTCTCCTACATGCTTTCTCCACTGCAGCTACGGAGTGCCCTGGTCTTCACTCTCTGTGATCTCTCCCACCTCTCGTCCTGAGTGTCCCCTCTCCATCTATTTCCAAGTCTTCCCTCTCAGGGAGCCCAGGTAAGAGAAAGCCAAGTGTTTAGGGCTGGGGTTGGGTAGAGGAGGAGAAGGAATACCAAGTACAGCATGGACACAAGGAGGTCCAAACTCTTCCAAAAAGGTTTGCCCAAAAGACATGCCTATGAAACAGACGAGTATTCAAGCCCATGCCCCTACCCTCCTTGATCAGGCTGGTGCCCCAGCTTGGTGAGCACAGAGCTCATAGTGCTCAACCATGACAACTGTGGTCCCTTTATTCTTGGGTGTGTGAGGAGGGCGGAGCAGGAGCAGCTAAAGATGGGGGGCTTTCAGGCTGTTTCATGGTTACTGAATGGCTTTGTCCAAAGGCGCCTCTCCTGTCCAGCTTTCCCAGCTAAAAATGGGAGCACCCTATCTTCCTCTCAGTCAACAAAGGCTTTTGGGGAGAGGTGTCCAGGAACATTCTGTTCCTATATAATAAGATGTAAAAACAGACTTGAGGAAAACACTATTTCTCCAACTTTTAGGGGCAGAAGAGAGCATTTGATAAGATGCTATCCATGAGTATTTTCCAGCTCCACAGATACAAACACTTGTCCACTAAGAAGATCAACAGAGAAAAGGCTCCATTTATTCTTCCTGGCCTGGCCTACAGACCAAATTCCAGGCAGGGACCACAACAGCCCAGGGGTAGCCCTTGCAGAAAGCCTGGCCTATCCAGAGCTGGCCCTCAGTTATTCTCATTTATTGCTTTCTCAGCCACCCCAGGGGTCTGTGGTGGAAACTCAGGGTAGGTGGTAGCGTAGTGGGAGAGGATCCCATTGGAAAGAGCTCCTAAGCCAAAATCATCTACACGGCTCCTGAGGGTGAAGATTTCCAACAGGCCTGTGCCTCTCCAAGACCCTGGAACACCAAAGATATCAGCAGAGCCTCCTGTAAGTGGCTCGCCCAGGGGTCAGTGTTTTTTTTCTCATCAATGCATTTACCATTTTAGTGAATTATGAAATGCCCTGGTGGTATCAAGGTAGCCGAGACACCCTCGTCTGAGCAGCTGCCTTGCCTCACTGCTCAGCCTCAGCTCTTAGTCTCTGGCCAACATGAAGCAGAAAAGTACCTTCTAGAAGGGGAGTCTTTGGAATGTTGGAGGGAGCCCTCTTGGCTGTTTAGTAGCCCAAGATGTAGTTTTGAAATGAAAAGTAGTTTCACAGTGACTAAGATAGGCTACATGGAAAATGACAGTTGGTTTTATTTATTGTGGTAAATAAATATATAACAAAGCATTTGCCATTTCAACATTTTTCTTGTGTATGATTTAATGGTAATAGTTATGTTTACCATGTTGTTCAGCTTCATCATGATCTGCTTCCAAATTTTCCCATCACCGTTAACATAAGACACTAGTTTTCCTCTAGAATGAAGATGCTAATCATTTCAAGTAGATAAAGTGACTGACGCTCAGCCCTGAATGCTTCCCCAGACATATCAGCACAGTGACCACGCATTTATGTGCAATGAGGTTGACCTATCATTTCAACCCTGAACGCTTCCCCCAAACATATCAGCACAGTGACCAAGCGTTTATGTGCAATGAGGTTGACCTTCGTGGTCCCAAAACTGGGACAGTCTCTTGGCCAGAAACTCTTGATGTTCAACATTAAAGCACTTATTTTTGAAGCCAATCCTTCTTCCTCTGGTGGAAACTTCGTTTAGAGACATTCGTTAAAACGGATACTGCTTTGTTCAAGCAGAGTTTCTTTAAAAGCATCAAAAGTAGAGAGCCAGCCCTAAACTTAGCAGGAGCCCTAGATTTTCATGCTCAAAGCTCCTGAGATGGGAAAAAAAAAAAAAACTGAGAGCAGGAGGCCTGAGATGACTCTTAACTCAAAACCCAAACCCCATGGTTGACTTTGAGAGGCAAGAAAACTAATAGCAGCTACTACTCAGAGAGCTGCAGACACAGGTGTATTGTGGGGGACTGGTAATTCCAAATTGTCAGAAAAGAGGGAGAAATGTTGGCCAAAATGCAGAACCCAAGGTAACATATTGCTCCAGAGCCAGAGGACCGAAAAAGCCCCCTGTAGGTGCCATTTTAAAGAAGGGCTCCAGCATGGACACAGAAGTACGAAAGGCATCTCGCTTTTATAACCTGAAGGAAAACCTATGAATACTCAGAAAACACCATATAAGGAAAAACCAAGATTGTGTGTCAGGAAAACTTTCCCTATTATATCTACTTAAATGATTTCAGGGTCTAAAATGGCCAAAAAGAAACTAACAAAGGATTGCTCTTGTTTAGACTCAAAAGTCTTTGACAAGATATCACTCCAAATTTAGCCATGTTGGACCCAGGAGGCTGCACTATCATGAAAAAGAAGCTGGCTCACTAGACAGAAACACCGCAAGGAACAATAGCCATCTCCCAGGGATTGAGGCTGTAGGGCATAAATGTCGGAAGAGGGAGGCCACAGTGAAATCCCTAAATCCAAAGATGATATTTAGCTCTTCTGTATAAAGAAATTACCAATCTGATTAGAACAAACCACTGAAAGGTGGTAAATGAGTTTTAATCCAAGGGACTTCGCTTCAGAAAACAAATTTGAACTATATAATAATGCAAATGTATAAACTAATAAATTTCAAGTTATCTGTCCTGAACCAAGGAGAAGGCCTGTATGGCTCAGGAAAAGGAGCCGTTGTGGTAGGTACAGGAGTCAGCATTATAGAAGGGGTGACAACATCTGTGATGTCATTAATAACCACCTTTTGTTGGGGACTTTGTTGTGGGTTTTCTTTACAATATGCCTAATTCTCACAACAGCCCTGTGAATTAGGCATCATTATTTCCATTTAAATGTAAAGAGACTGAGGGTCAGGGAAATTGAGTATATAACCCAAAGTTAATGAGGCTAGTAAGTGACTGAGCCAGGATTTCAATCCAAAGACAACTCCTTTTATAGCCTGTACAGTCTCAGAAAGACAATTGGAAATCTAAGAGAAAAGAGAATGATAGAGATGTAGAGATAGATAGATGATAGAAAGATAGATACAGAGTCAGAGTTATCAATATCCATGTGTCTTGGTCATCTAGTGCTGCCATAACAGAAATACCACAAGTGGATGGCTTTAACGAAAAGAAATTTATTTTCTCACAGTCTAGTAGGTTACAGGTCCAAATTCAGGGTGTCAGCTCCAGGGGAAGGCTTTCTCTTTCTGTCAGCTCTGGAGAAAGGTCCTTGTCCTTAACCTTCCCCTGCTCGAGCAGCTTCTCAGGTGCAGGGACTCTGTGTCCAAAGGATGCACTCTGCTCCTGGTGCTGCGTTCTTGGTGGTGTGAGGTCCCCAACTTTCTGCTTGCTTCCCTTTCCTTTTATCTCTTGAGAGATAAAAGGTGGTACAGGCCACACCCCAGGGAAACTCCCTTTACCTTGGATCAGGGAGATGCCCTTTGACAGGGTGGTGTTACAATCCCACCCTAATCCTCTCAAAATAAATTACAATCACAAAATGGAGGACAACCACACAATACTGGGAATCATGGCCTAACCAAGTTGATACCCACATTTTGGGGGGGACATAATTCAATCCATGACACCATGTCTACTTAGAAGTCCCTAGGCGGTGCATACAGTTAACATTGTCAGCTGCTAACCAAAAGACTGGAGGTTTGAGTCCACCCAAAGGTGTCTTGGAAAAAAGGCCTGGCAATCTACTTCCAAAAAACCAGCCATGGAAAGTGCTGTGGAGCACAGTTCTACTCTGACACAGGTGGGGCTGCCATGAGCTGGAGTCAACTCTCCTTTTCCCATGAGCCTCCACACCCAGCATACCACACACCTCTGCTTCCAGAGCCTCAGGAAGTCACAGAAGGCACCAGGAAAGCCCCCGAAGCCACACAGGGTGAGGACATGTTCATGACGGAAAGGTGACTGTCAAGCCACGAGGGACCGACGTAAGACAGGAGTGAGCTTCAGTTTCCATGTGCACCTGCTGTGTGCAGGCTCCATGCTAGGAGCCTCTGAGTGTTGCCTCACTGAGCCCCCAGAGAGCCCCTCCCCAATCACAGAGCGCCCGAGGGCTTGGGAAGAAATGATTCACTCACATGACCAAATCAAGCAAAGATTTAGAAGTGAGGCCCTCCTACTGCACCAAGGGTGAAGGCCAAGAAAAGTAAGCACCATCTTTTGATAGAGTGTATAGTTTGTTATTCCCGAAAAGATGCACTGGATGAAAAGAAGTTCTAGAACAATCTATACAGATTCGTAGACCAGAGGCCCATGACAGGTTACTGTGTAAAGTCAGGAATATTCAGGAGGGTTCTGACCTTCTAAGTTTAACTTCCTATGGGACAGTGACCAGGTGCTGCTGTGACCGCTCCTTTGATGCTTCTGCAAACTACAATCCCACTAGGCTTCTTGGGTCTACTCTGGAGCCAATTCTTGGGGAAATAGGACCGTTTCAAGCTGGAGTCGTGAGTCCTGGCTCCAGTCCAGCTCTGTTGCTTGAAGATGCAGGACACCCCAGGCTGGGCATGCCCTCACTGGGCCACTTCAGCTGCACCACCAGGGATGGGCCAGACAACCTTCGAGCTCCATGTCAGTCCAGCACTCTGGGGACTCCTCAAACCTGGAGGGGCCCGATCTGCTGTTTCTCACATCCTCCACTCCACAGCCTCTCCTTAACCAAAGAAGAAGCACACCAGTTGGAATTCCGACTCATAGTGGCCCTATAGGACAGAATAGAACTACTCCATAAGGTTCCCAAGGAGCAGCTTGTGGATTTGAACTCCTGACCTTTTGGTGAGCAGCCAAACTCTTAACCAGGGCTCCAAGCCTCTCCTTAGAGGAACGTCAACGAACCATTAAAGTGACCAATTGAAATAGCATCTCTCTGACAGATAATTTTAGAAATTCTACATAGCAAAAGTCCGATCCCAGCTCTGCATTCTCACCTTCCGGTCAGGCTCCCAGCCACATCTACATGTCCCCCGGGCCAGCAGCCAGCTTTGCTCTGGGTGCCCGGCGTGACCCATGCAGTTAGGAGCCTGGATCTGCCAGAATAATGAGAGCCAGAGCCAAGCAGCAATTAACTTTAGATGTGCTGTTTAGATGATCTGTGTTACTGCTCCCATCCACACGTCCTCCAGAAAAACACCAGGGAAGGGAAATCCAAGGACAGAGACACCCAGGGAGCAAGGTAATTTCTGGGTAGGAGCAGGGAGACGTGAGATGAAGGATGCGGTGTCTTATATAGAAAGGAATTTGGGGAGAAGTAAAAAAATAAATAAATAAATAAGGAAGACTGCGGAAAAGACCATGGATTCAGGAGCTAGATTGCTTGGGTGCAAAGCCTGGTTTTACTGCTGACTAGCCACATAACACTTAATGTCTTTGAGCCTCAGTTTCCTCTTCTGTGAGATGGGTACAATAAGAGTCCACCTGCCTCACCTGATTGTCACTGATATTAAAGTAGTTAAGTTCGTCGAGTTCTTAGGACTGTTTTCCCAGTACTCTCTGTTGTTGTTGTGAGCTTCTGTCCAGTCTATTCCGACTCCTGGCAACCCCATGGGTTCAGAGTAGAACTGCTCCCTAGGGTTTCAAGGCTGTGACCTTTCTGAAGCAGATTGCCAGGCCTGTCTTTCAAGGGTGGGTTCAAACCGCCAACCTTTCAGCTAGTAGTTGATCAATCAATCATTTGCATTACCCTGGGAGCTCTCACAGTGCCAGCTATTATTGCGAGGTTGTTAACCACCTGGAAAGGGAGGCAACCTGCGTTCTGTCCCTAGGGTGGAGGCTCTGCAGACCCTGGAGTTGTTTCTTGCCTCTCTGCAGCGTCTCCTGCTGGGGTGGAGCTGGGCTTTGAAAGGACTGAATTCACAGTTTTGAAAGCATCTGTTCTACTTTCCCCTCCCAGAAAAAAGACACTTTTACCATAGATACCTGGAATCCGTGACAAATTCTCCTAAAAGCTCTAAGCACAGCAGAAACACTCCCTGGGCTCCTTTTGATTTAAAACCTCTGACTGGCTTTACACAGCCTGGTTGTTATCACTCAACGGGCATCCTAATACATCTCAGGTTATCGTCATGGTGCCCGCCGGCCTGACCTGTCCCTGCATCGCTGGGCAACGTGAACATGATGGAAGAGAGCTGGACTGTGTCTGTCTCCCTCCCAGTCCCCTTCTCTAAGGAGGAGAAAAGGAAGGCATAGGAGGGACAACCGAGGCAGAGCAGAGACAGCAGGGTGGATACCACCTCAGTACAGTTCCTGCAAGAGACCACCAAGTCACTCAGGCTGCTTTCTCTCATCCACATCTGAAGCCACAACACGCAGCAAGGAAGTTTTGCTCAGCAGACTGGATACTGGCCAAATTAAAAAAAAAAAAAAAGTAGGTATTGTAAAATAGGTGGGACCCATTCTACCCGCCCCCCAGACCCACCCCAAGCCCCCTACTCCCCTTCCTAAAATTGAAAACTTATGTTTGGGGATGCTCCCCTCAGATGACAAGGAAGAGCCTGGGTGACACTGATAGATATAGACCATCAGGATCCTCCCCTCAAGAAGGAGCCTGAGGTCAGAGACATCCAGCTCTTTGCACACTAGGCCTTCCAGGTCTTTCACCCCGTTTACATTTACCCTTTGACCCGGCTTTATTGCCATTGCTCTGCATGTTGAACAGCTAAGGGACAAATTCTACTTGCCGCATGGATTGTGAACAGCAGTTGAGAGTCACTAAGAGGAAATAATAGCAGAGCCTACAATTAAAATTAAAATTAATAAAAAGAGATGAGGAACTAAGAGGAGATGTCATTAATATGGATTTGAAAAAAATCAAACTTCCCCTCCGGTCGCATGGCCTCAAATTTCCTTCTCAGGAACTTTTCCCATCAGGACTTTCACAAGGCTCACAGCGGGCCTCTGGGCTGCTGATGTTCTCCAGACGTAGCCTGCAAGTGAGTCACCGGTAACGCTCAGAAAGGAACTGTGATGACGCGAACTTGGAATGTGCTGCTTCCCCTGAAAGTCGGGTTAGAGCAAACACCGCTTCTCATGCTGGCAGAGTGTTAATAAACACACTAGGTACGGATTGTTCCAGATTGTTCCCAACACGCAGAGCAAGGCCCTCCCGCCAACCACTCCCTACAGTCAGGTGTCTGTCCCGGGCCTGGCCAACAGGGCTTCTATTGAAGGCCAGGCAATATGGCTGATTCTTTGGCCCCAAGTTTCTTCTCGGCCTCATCTGGGGCCACCAGGAGCCCTGGGTTCGGCCTGTAATAGAGACCTGGTCCTCGTTTCCTGAGTACTTAAGCCCTTCAGTCCCTGGAGTTTTATTTTCTCTGTAAAATAAAGAGGGTGTGTGAGATGACCTCTAAGGTCTTCCTCTGCATGAAGTCCCTGTGATTCTGTGGCACAAGGCAGACAGCAACTCTGAAGTGGCTTTGTGGGGGCAGGGAGGGGGAAGAAGGGGGGCAGGGAGCAGAGACCAAAGAGGCCTCCCTGCCTGGGGAGCTGCCTGCGGCATAAGTGACACTCTCAGGCACATAGGGCCCAAGAAGTCATAACTAGGGTATGGAGGTCCCGTGCATTGGCTGTGAATTAGGCCAGGAGTGGGTGTGCAGTCAAGGAAACGGAGCTGAAGTCCAGGTTCTTTGGAAAGAGGTGTTGAGACAGCAGCTGCGGAAATCCCAGGTCCAGGAGGCAGGAGCAATGGCACCGTTTCTTCCAGAATTCCATCAGGCTCCCCTCCTGGCCATGGGAAAACGCCCAGGAGGGGCAGCCCCTCTCTGCGCCCTCACTTTTCACACACCCTCTAATTCCACTTGTGCTCTCTCCCTTCGCCAGCAGGCCCGGGCTGCACCTACAGCTGGTCCTTCTCCTCAGGGGTGGTGCCCACATGGGCCGTGCCCTCAATGCCAGCGCGCCAGGCTTCCTGCTGCTAGGCTTCTCCGAGTTTCCGCGCCTGCGGCCCACTCTCTTCCTGCTGCTGCTGGCCGCGCACCTGGCCACGGTGGCCGGCAACCTGCTCATCCTGGCATCCGTGGCCGCGGCGCCGCGCCGCCCGCCCATGCTGCTCTTCCTGGGCCAGCTGTCGGCCATCGAGCTGGGCTACACGCTTGTGGTGGCGCCGCGCGCGCTGGCGGACCTGGCTGCTCCAGGCCCCGCGCGCGGCCGCCCCATCTCGCTGGTGGCCTGCGCCATGCAGATGCAGCTCTTCGTGGCGCTGGGCGGCGCCGAGTGCTTCCTGCTGGCAGCCATGGCTTACGACCGCTACGTGGCCATCTGTCACCCGCTGCGCTACCCGGCAGTGATGACTCCTGCACTTTGCGCGCGTCTGGCGCTGGCCTGCGGCCTTGGCGGCCTGGCAGTGTCGCTGGAGCTGGTGGCCGGCGTCTTCCGCCTGCCCTTCTGCAGGCCGCGCCTGCTTGTGCACTTCTTCTGCGACATCACGGCGCTGCTGCACCTGGCCTGCACGCGTGGCTACGCGGACGAGCTGCCGCTGCTCGGTGCCTGCCTGCTGCTGCTGCTGCTGCCCGCTGCGCTCATCCTGGCCTCCTACAGCGCCCTGGCAGCCGCCCTGCGCCGCCTGCGAGTGCCCGGGGGTCGCCGCAAGGCAGCCGCCACCTGCGCTTCCCACCTGGACGTCACCTTCCTGCACTATGGCTGTGCCACCTTCATGTATGTGCGGCCCAAAGCCTCCTACGCCCCGCGGAGCGATCGCACGCTGGCGCTAGTCTACACCAGCGTCACGCCGCTGCTCTACCCGCTCATTTACAGTTTGCGCAACCGAGAGGTCACCACCGGCCTTCGCAGGGCGCTGGCGTGGCGGCGGTGGCCCAGCCGGGCTCTGGGCCAGGCGGTGGGGAGCGAGCCCTGACAGCAGGCTGGGACAGCCAGGGGTGCAGCTCTGCTCCCCAGGGTCCCCTATCACAGGACCTACTCAGGAAGGGAGACAAGGATAGCTTCCCAGCAGTGGCGCCAGCCTTTTATGCTTCCTTGAAGAATGGCCAAAGACAGCGGGTGTAGACTCAAGACCTGGATTTAGAGATTCAGTAAACACCTGCTCAGTTCCTCCCGTGTTCTGGGGCCCGTGGTAGGTCCTGAGGTTGCAGTGCAGAAGGACGCAGACTGCCGAACTCCAGGAGCTCATGGTCTAGAAAGGCCGGGAGGAGGGAACGGCCAAGGCTCTCCATGCCCAGAGGGAGGGTTCACAGGTAGCGCTACTCATGCGGGGCTTTGTGAGGGGAGTAGGGAGTGGGAAAGCTTCTTGGGGGGAAGACATCTAAGAGCAGAACTGAAGGACGAGTAGGAGCCACTGGGATGGAAGAAGGGTTTAGAGTGCTTTGAGCAGAAGCTGCTAGGCAGGAGCCAGATTGGAGGGCCTGATCACCAGTGGGAGGACTTGGATCCCTGCAGTGATGAGATGACTTGGACTGCAGTCAGGAGAGGGGGCCAAGGGGCAGGCAGGAGGCCGGAGGCCAGAGAGATGCACAGGAGGTGGAAAGGAAGGACCCTGGCTGGATTTGGAAGAAGAAAGAGTGGTGTGTTAGTGTCCTGTAGCTGCCATATCAAACGACCATGAACTAAGTGGCCTAGACAACAGAAATTTATTCTGTCACGGTTCTGGAGGCTAGAAGTCTGAAATCAGGTGTTGGCAGGACCTTTCTCCCTCTGAAACCCCTAGAGCAGATCCTTCTTGGCCTAGTCCAGCTTCTGGTGATCCCAGGCATTCCTTGCGTTGTGGCAGCATCTCTCCAATCCCTGCCTCCGTCTGCACGTGGCTATCTTCCCTGTGTGTCTCTCTGTGTCTTCTCTTCTTGTTTTAAAGACACCAGCCATATTGGATTAGGGCCCACCCTACTCCAGTATGATCTCATCTGAACTTATTACATGTGCAAAGACCCTATTTCCAAATAAAGTCACATTCACAAGTACTGGAGTTAGGGCTTGGACATATCTTTATGGAGGACACAAACCAACCCATAACAAGGAGTGGGTCTCCCACATGGAAGGCGAGAGCTCAACCACTGAGCCACAACTGCCCTTTTAGCCTCCATTTAAGCAGCAGAGTGACGTGTTCCAATTTGAAAGCTCTGGCTACAATGTGAAGAATGAATCAGAGCAAGACACGAAAGACGGTCCATTCATTAGGAAGGTAGTGAGGTAAAACAGGTTAGAGATGGTGTTAGCCATTTGGGGGAAGTGGCAGTGGGAGCAGGGAGAGAAGGACAAGTGGGAGAAATAGCCAGATGGTAGTCGTAACAGAACTTGGTGTATATGGCCTTGTGGGAATAAGAGGAAGAGGAGTCTGGGATAATATGGCCAACAGGACTCACTGAGACGTAGGGCACAGGAAGAGAACCTGGTCTGGGGGGGGCAGGTGGAGGTGACAAGGTCAGCGTTGACTGTTGATTGACTGTTGACGCGGGTGTGAGATGAAGTCAGCAGCTGGATACATCACAGGACTCAGGGCTAGAGAATCTTGTTTGGAAATGGTCAGCATATTAGCGGTGACTGGCATGGCCAAGATGACCCACAGAGAGTGGAAGGGTCAGAGCAGAAGCAGTGCTGAGATAGGGCCCCTGAGAAGCATTAACACTGAAGGATAGGCTGACTTCCTACGCCTGACACAAAGCACCAAAAAAGCCAAAACCAAACCCATTGCCATCAAGTCATTTCTGACTCAGTGCCACTATAGGAGAGAGTAGCACTGCCCCCATAAGCTTTCCAAGGAGTGGCAGGTGGATTCAAACTGCCAACCTTTTGGTTAACAGCTGTAGCTCCTAACCACTGTACCACAGGGCACAAAGCACAGCACTCATTAATTACATTAAAAAAAAAAAAACCCAAAAACTTTCTGTATGAGACACTACCTTAAAAAAAAAATGAAAAAAGAAAAAAGCAAGCTTGGAAAATATAGCTAATATATGGAAGAGGCTGGTTTCATTAATATATAGAGCTCTTTCCAATCAATAAGAAAAGGACTAATAACCAGAAAGGGAAACGAGCAAAGGATATGAATAAACTGTTCACAGAAAAAGAAAATATTAACAGCTTTTAATCCTGGGAAAGAGTTTCAATCTCACTTATGGTAAGAGAAATTCAAAATAAATTTACAAAATGCTGTATTATCAGATTGACAACACTCAAATAGATGGCTAACACAGGACTGGAAAGATAAAACAGGCAAACTCGTGCTCACACCTTGTTGGTGGGAATACGCATGTTGACTGCTTTCATAGGGGGCAATTGGGTGATTTTAACGAAAATTAAAGGCATGTTTTATTTGTTCCAATAATTCCACTTCAAGGGTTTGATGCTACAAATTTACTTGGCTTGTGGGGAAATATGTATGTTTCAAAATATTAATGTCAGCCTTGCTTGGATCAGCAAATTTAGATGAGACGTATCTTAGATATCAGTCGACACGTGACTGATTAATTGCATTTTGGTTTTTCCTATAACGGGCTCTTGTGCTGCCATCCAAAAGAATGAAGCAGTTTCATATGTGGCAGATATGGGGCTACCTCACATAAATGTGGTCACATGAGAAAAGCGAGGCGCACAATGGCACTACCAAGGAGTTATCCGTGATGCCACTCTTCAGGCGTGTCTGGCCTTTTCGCTTGTGATTTCATTCTGGAATGTTCTCCCATAGATCTTCAGAGGCTGGCCTCTTGTTATCTGATGTCATCTCAACTCAAATATTGACCCCTGGCAGGGAGACTTTCACTGATCACCCGTAAGTGTCTCCTCCTGTCCGCTCTCACACCATCATGCTGTCTTTTCCAGTCATCTCTCATTGGAAATCATCTTATTTATGTGCGTCTTCACGTTGTAATTGCTCATCTTTCCCAGCAGAACGTACACTCTAGCAGAAGCCTTCTTTACTCACCACAGTACTCCCATGTCCTAAACAGTGCCTGGCAGATAGTAGTTGCTCCGTACATCGTTGAATAATGAATGAGCAAATAAATATTTATGGTATTGTCAGACCCCCACCTCAAAGGAATCAGCCTTGGGCTGTTGATCTTGATTCTCCCTCCTTCTTGTGAAGTTAGAGGAGGCCAGGTGCTGCCCCCATGCCGTTTTTACATGTATGCTAGCATTTGTATATAAAACATGTAGAATAGAATGTGTGTATACATATGTCCGTGTGTGTGCCTGTATATATCCTGTGCATTTTATACACACACACGCCTTCATAACCGAATTAAAAGTCTGGGGACTGGAGGGCAGAGATGCCAAGCTTTTACACTGAGCTGGCCAGAGTCGTCCCTTCATCCTGGAGCTCAGAGCCAGCAGCAGAACCTTGCATCATGAGGAAGGGCAGAGTTCCATCATTTATGCTGTCAGTGGGGAGCACCGACGAGCAGGCAATGCCAAGAGCAGAGTTCAGGGCTGAGGGACAGGGATGGGGAAGGAGAGATATTGGAATCAGGAAGACAAGGCAGGACAGCAAAGCAGGGGCATCATCAAGTGAACAACAATGCTGGGAGACCAGATGGATGGAAGGAGAGGCGAGCTTGGAATCTGGATGAGTTTCTCCTCACTGCTGTTACAAACTGCCACAAATTTGATGGCTTAAAACAGCACAAAATTATCCCCTTAATTCTGGAGGGCCGAGTTCAAAATCAAGTTTGCTGGGCTACAGACAAGATGTCAGCAAGTCAGGTTCCTTTTGTAGGCTTCCTGGTATTTTTTAGCTCTTAGGGCTGCAGACATTCCTTGGCTGGTGGTCCCTTCCTCCTATCATTCAAATCTCTTGCTTCTGTCTTCACATCTCCTACCACTCACTCTGACCACCTGCCACCCTCTGACAAGGGCCCATGTGGTGACACTGGGTCCACCTGGATAGCCCAGGCTAATCTCCCATCTCAAGGTCTTTCACGTACTCACATCTGCAAAGACCGTTTTGCCATATCAGGTAATATTCACAGGTTCTGGGGGTTTGGAGGACGTGGATATATTTGGAGGGCCATTATTCAGCCAACCACAGGGTTCGAAATGTTAAAGCAGAACAGAGGCAAAGTTTAGGCCTGGAGGTCAGCCAGAGGTTCTAGAGACAAAAGCAAGCCACCTCCTTATCTGAAGACCATGGACCAAACTGCATCAGGAAACACCCACCGGGCGCTGCTCTGTTCCTATGGATTCTGGAGACTCATCACTGCTCAGCTGGGTCACAGGAAAAATCCTGGCAGCAAAGAGACACTGTGGCCCTTTCTCCTGACCTCATGGGTAGAACTGAAGACCTCAGAGCATGGAAAGACCTTGGCACTAGCTGTTTGCAACCACTTAATTATAGGGAGGAGGAGATGAGAATGGATTTGACATCAGACACACCAGTTCTCAGCTCTGCCTGGGCCCCTCCCTGTTGTCTAGCTCTGGTCATGTCTGTGCCAGCCCCACAGAATTGTTGTGAGTTTGACCAAGCCCTTTCTCCTCCCCTCTGACTCCCTAGAGCATGGAACATGTCCTGCCTCCCTTAGCACATGCCAACCTAAGGGGACCAAGAAGGGCCTTTCAAAAAGAACCAAGCAGGCACTTTTGGCAAAATATGAAGGTGCCTTTCCTTAGTGACTCAGTCTGATTGTCCCAGGTCAGACCTGCAGTGGCTGCACCCCTTCTTCCTCCTCTGTCCACATGGTCCATATCCAGTAAGGCTCTATCCGTGGAAGAACTGATGGGTCAGGATGACTGGCAACCAGGCCAACAGCCAGAGAGAAGCAGCTGACTCTTGACAGGGGGAATGGAGCAGTGATATTAAAGGAAATGGTGGGGGAGGGAGGGAAACAGTGGAAAGGGGAGAGAAGAGAAAAGGATTCCATGGGAGAATTTCTTCAGTGAGGCAGGAGAGGGGCAGCCACATGGGGCTGAAAACGCCCCGCCTGTCTCCTGAGGGCAGGTGTGATGAGCTAAACAGGTGTGAAGAGACCCTGACTCCCCACGGAAAGTGGATCTGTATGGGAATTATAGGTATACTGGAGGTAATACTTTGGGAATATTCGATCAATATATTTTTGTCTTTGCTAATCCCAAACTTCTAGTCCTCCTGAGACACCTCTATCCAGAGGCAGAGTCTTCAGGCTTGACCCTGCAATTTTGATAACCAAGGAACACAAGGACCTCAGGACATGACACATACGGACCTGCATTCCATACAAGGAGGGACCTTCTCCTCTGGCACAGCCACGGTGAGGAAGAAAAAAAGAGGAAGGCAAAGAAGTAGGCAGTCCAGCAAGGGCTCCTGAGAGGAGTCCTGGGTCCTGGGAGGAGACTGTTGTTCAGGGTGGCCCAGCAACACCAGGGAAGGATGGGGGAGGACAACAGGGCTGGAAGGTACATCTAGATATGACCTGGCTGCCTCCAGCAGGGGACGCTCTCAGGTTCCCTCATGCACCATGGAGAGGAACTGAAGGTAGATGTTCGGTCCACCAGAGGGCCTGCCAGGACGGGTCTGCACAGTGCAGGGAAAGCAGCCGTATAGCTGAGAGCCACAAGGGGACTTCCCGACTCAGGGTCCAAAGAGGAGTCACAGTCTACCCTTAGAGGCGGTGTGGCTGTAGTGTGTGTGCGCATATGCATGCATGTGTGCATGTCTTTGTGTTATATGTGTATGATGCATGTATACGTGTATGAAGTGTGTATATGTGTGTGGTGCGGTGTAATGTGTGGTGTACGCATGTGTGGGTGCACATGCATGCATACATACATGTGCATGTGTATTTGTGTTGTGTGTGTACTGTATGTGATGTGTGTGCATGTATGTGTATCTGTGTGGCATGGTGTAGTGTGCTGTGTGTGCACTTGTGTGTGTACCCACATGGATGCGTATATATATGTGCATGTGTGTGTATTAGTGTTGTGTGTGTATTAGTGTTGTGTGTGTGCACTGTGTGAGCATGTATGTGTGTCTGTGAGGTGTGGTGCACCGTGTGTGCATGTGTGTGTGTGCATGTGCACTTACGTATGTGTGTGAGTGTATTTGTGTTATGTGTGTGGCGTGAGTATGTGCATGTTGTGTGTATGTGTGCAGTGTGTGAGTGCATGTATATATATGTGCGTGGTGTGTGTATTGTGTGGTGTGGTGTAGTGCATGTATGTGTGTGGCGTGTGCATGTGTGTATGTGCATGGTGTGTGCATTTGTGTATTGTGTAGTGTGGTGTAGTGTGTATACGTGTGTGCTGCGGTGTGTGTGTTTATCTGCATGGTGTGTGCATGTGTGTGTGTGGTGTGGTGTAGTGTGTGTATATGTGTGGTGCATGCATGCGTGTGTGTGGTGTGGTGTGTATATGTGTGTGGTGTGTGAATGTGTGTATATGTGTGGTGTGTGCATATGTGTGTGTGTGGTGTGGTGTAGTGTGTATATGTGTGAGGTGTGTGAATGTATGTGTGTGGTGTATGCATGTGTGTGTTTGTGTGGTGTGCTGTAGTGTGCATACGTATGTGGTTTGTGGTGTGTGTATGTGTGTGGTGTGCTGTAGTGTGTGTATATATGTGTGGTGTATGCATGTGCATATGTGTGTGTTGTGGTGTAGTGTGCATATGTGTGTGGTGTAGTGTGCATGTGTGTATGTGTGTGGTGTGGTGTAGTGTGTGTATGTGTGTGTAGTATGTGCACGTGTGTATGTATATGGTGTGGTTTGTGGATGTGTGTGGTGTGTGCATGTGTGTATGTGTGTGGTGTGGTGTAGTGTGTGTATGTGTGGTGGGCGCATGTGTGTCTATATGTGTGTGTATACTTTGGGGGATCACAACATCAGGAAAAGCAGAAGTGGGGCCACGACTAGCTGAAAGGAAGTGCCCTGATGAAGCCCAACAACAAGCTGTCCGTGAGCCCCTCAGTCACAGGCTTTAGCAGTGGACGCCCCAGGCTGGCCCCAGATGAGCCACAGCTCAGCAGGAGCCAGCCAATGATGGGATCACTTGCACAGAGATCAGCACCAGGACTAGGAGAAGCTAGAAGGTTCTACAGCCCCATTCACAGGCCATGGGTCAATACTACAGCTTCTTCTTACATCCAGAAGCCATCTTTGGAAAGCAGAGAAAGAAATAAATCTCTTCGACTCAGGGTTGAACTTGACATCAATTAAATGTTTAACTGAAGAGACTATTTTAAGCCCAAAGAGACTGTTTTTACTGAAGGAGACTGAGACACTTTTAATTGGCGTGTCACGTTGTTTGCTTTTTTTTCCCCCTTTCCACACAACCCAGAGAGATGGAGACTCCAGAAGAAAAGATCATCATGGAAAACAAGCTATATTTTCAATGAATGTTCAAGAAGAGTGTATTTAAATTTGTTACCCCACAGCATTGGCAAATTGACTTTGAGGTAAAAACTGCCCTGGACACAATATTTGTGCTTGCAAATCATCTAAGGAAAGACTTCTTTTCCAGAAATGGGTTGTACTGTGCCTGTCCAATGTTAATACATAATAAGGAAATTACATCGCCTCAATGAGATGGTTCTTTTAAAGCGTTTAGTGCTCATTAACTATTACTTGCCTAGTCTTTCCCCTTCCACCAGCACCACTTAAGTGGTTTCCCCCAGGTCACATAGTTGGCTACGCACAGAGACAAGACCAAACCCTGGAAATGCAATTTTAAACTGTTCTCAGTGTGTGGATGTGGGAAGCAGAGCAGTGGTCAGCCCCAGCATGACCTAGCCAGGTAGAGATGAGTTGCAGCCAAGGCTACTGAAGCTGAAGTCAGGTATGGTGGTCTTCAGCTCAATGATGTGCTTCTCAGAAGGTGCCTCTTGACGTTCCATTAGTGCAGAAGTGGGAAAAAGTTAACCAAATGGAAAGAACTGAGTGGGAAAGGAGCATGACTAAGGACCAGATATAGTCTTTCCTTGGGAGTGAACTATTCGTGGTAACAGGAAAGCCTTGTGACAGAGAGATATTAAAGTGGGGCAGTAGGGGGTTGGGTAGTGGGTAGCGGAGGGACAAGTTCCACCGGGGTGACAGGAAAGACCCGGGCAAGCGGCAGGCCTGGAGCTGCACAGATACTGCCGGAAATGAGTCATCTCCAAGGGCTGGAGGTCCCAACAGTGCATGAAATATTGGCTCCTTCAGTAAAACTCTTGGTGTGGGACCAGGCTCAAAGAGAGAATTGCTGCCACTTTCTCAAGCCCACAGTTTGGAACCCGTGATGATCTGACCCCAATCCCAGACCTCAGTACCTAGTATGACAGGAGAAGACTATGACATATATGTTGAAAAATATAGACATCCAGGATTCTCAGAGGTATAATCCAACCTCTCTATTTCACAGATGAGAAACCTAAGACCCAGAAAGTTTTAGCGAACTGATCAAAGTCACAGAGCTATTTATACTAAAACCAGGCAAGAACTATTCTCCTGACGCTAGTCCGGAGCATGAAGTAAAGCTACCATTCCTGGACCAGCCTTAGAGGGACAAATGTCAGAGATAATTAAACCTATGTCTTGTTAAGGTTGACCTATTACTGCAGAGAAACTCTAGCGGGTTCCTCACTGGCAAAGTCTGATTTTTCTTCCCATCTTACCAAAGACCCATCTTCTATTACTACAGCTTGGTATGAGCCACTTGTTCCTGAAATGGGTAGGTAAATAATGAGAATAAAACCCCATCCTGACCCCTCGTTTTCTCTGCTCCTTCTAGTAATTCCAGGGAGGTAACTGTAACTTTGCAGAGGGTGACTAAGAACTGGAGATCAAGCCTGGCAAAGGCTGGAAGAGCTGCAGGTGGTATGAAAAGACACAGAGGAAACAACAGAAATGTGATATGGTAGACTACCAAAAAGCCTGCAGGAGGATCTTAGTGACAGTGAACCTGGGACTTCTCAGTGGAGCCCAGGCCATGGATGTGAAAATTCTCCTGTGTGGTGTTTACTCACCACTCTCGTCACTAAAACTGGATGTGTGGAACTGGGGAGACATGCTTTCATGTTCCATCGGGAAGGAGCCCTGGCTCTGAGATTCCGGTTCCTTTTCACCTCCTCAGGAGCCCCCGAGTGGTACAAATGGTTAACACACTTGGCTGCTAACCAAAAGTTTGGCAGTTCGAGTCAACCCAGAGGCACCATGGAAGAAAAGCCTGGAAACCTACTTCCAAAAAATTGGCCATATAAAAAACACGTGGAGCACAGTTCTACTCTGACACACATGGGCTCACCATGAGTTGGAATCAACTCCACAGCAATTGGTTGGATTCCCTTCCTCAGCTACTCTCGCTTCCTTCCCACCAGACCAGAGGAGAAAATGTTTCTTCCTCTAGCAGCCATAGCCTTAGCCATGCCAGCAATGCCATACCCTGATGGGCAGTGAAAGGCCCAAAGGAACCAAGGAAGAGCTCATTAGCCTAGGAACAAGGACAGTTAAAAGTTGAGACAAAAATATTTTCAGCATCTTCATTCCATAGGGAACTTAGAAGGCGGGTGGTTGTGGTTGCAGAGAAGTAGCTGGGGGAAGAATGAGTAAAAGAACACACCAAGAGCAGGTAATTGCCCTCCAGGGATTCCTGGGTTCTGAGAAGTTATCAGCCACGACTTACAAAGTAAAACCTCCATCACCAGGAAGTGGATGGACGACTGCTCCAAGGACTTCCTGAGAGATGTGCTACCTTCCCCACAAAGTGAGTCCTCTGTGTGAGGTGAGCACTCAGCCCAGACAGCCCCCACAGGAAAGGTGAAGGGCCAGCGTGAGAGGATGGTGCCCAGACCCCTGGGAGCAGCCAGGACTGTGCTGGGATTCTCCACTGTGCTGTTCTAGCTGGGTGTAGTAGGGGGGACTCGGGTTCCTCCCAGGACCTAGATGAAGGAACTCATTGCTTGTGAGCCACTCACTAAATCCTTGGTCTGGTCAGCGGTCAGGTCCACAGTATAAGGGGAAGTGCTCAGTGTATGCAGATATTCACACAGGAAATAAGAGTGGGAGGCAAAAGGGTGAAGGCTTGGCCTCAAGGAATTTGCGTTATGTTGGAGATTAGAAGAAGGAACCGAGAAAGGCTGAGCTTGAAACTAGACAAACCCACTACTGTCGAGTTGATTCCAACTCATAACTACCCTATAGGATAGAGAACTGCCCCTAGGGTTTCCAAGACTGTAAATCTTTACGGAAGCAGACTGCCGCATCGTCCGCTCACGGAGCAGCTGGTGCGTTCAAACCACTGACCTTTGAGTTAGCATCGGAGCGCATAACTACTGCGGCAGCAGGGCCCCTTAACAGACATAGAACCTGTCTTTTCCTGAAAAAGAGGATGGTGACTCCTCAGCCATCAAGAAGCTTAATTCCTATGGAATGAGGGAGGGTTGGTCCCTGATCTGGTGGGAGTGTGGTGTAAAGGTCATCCCACCCTAGGAATTACCTGGGGCATTCCTGGGAAGGAGGATCCCTTATCAGAGGCTGCCAGTCTCTCAGTCTTGACCCACCAGGCTCTCCCATTTCTGCTGGCGTGGCCTCTTCCCTCTTTTCTTAGCCTCTAGTTTGCAATTCACCCTGGTCCCACTCACTGACAGCCCCCAAACAGTTGTGTGTGATATGAATTCTTTGATCCTGAAATCCACCAACACATATTGCCTACAGTCCCACTGCCTGTGCCTACTTCTTGTTAGGTGCCATCAAGTTGGTTCTGGCTCATTGCGACCCTATGTACCACAGAACTAAACACTGCCTGGTCCTGCACCACCCTCAAAATTATTGCTATGTTTGAGCCTACTGTTGCAACCACTGTGTCAATTCATCTTGCTGAGTGATCAAAGACCAAAGAATTTTTTTCCTTTTTATACCATTTTAAGCTAAAGCTTGTGTATATTCATTTATGGCAATGGTTAGAATTTCTTCTCTAGAGCTGGAAGAAACCTTGGTGTTTAACTGATCTAGTTTGCTCATTCTGCAGATGAAGAGACAATGGCTCAAAAATGTAGTGATACACCCAGTGATGTATAGATGGTTTGTTGACACAGGCAGATTGAAACCAGGTCTCCTTACTGCCAATCTAAGTACACTTAAAACACATCTACTTTTCCAAGAGATTTCTTGGCTTCTACTTCATTATTTGTACACCTCTTCCTGACTATTTTCGCAGTTCTGCTTGATGTCTCCAGTTACCAGTCTTGGTGCTCCAACTTCCTCTAAAGCTCCTCTGATGAAGTCACAATGACTCACCGTCTCTCTCTTCCTGCCAGGCTGAGATCCTGGAGAGGGAGAGAGGATTCCTGTTATCCCAGCCCCTGTCATTGGACCTGATGCTACTCAGGGATTAGAAAATATTCTTGAGTAGAGCAAAGTGGAATGAAATTTTCTAATTATCCCAAAATGATGAGAAAGAGGCTGTTTGTTAATTACTATAGTTTATCATCATCTAAAAAATATCGACAGTTTTGTATTGAGCTCACCTTGGGTGCAGAACATGGGAGCACCCAGTGGATATAGGTGGATCTTCCACCTTAATTCTTCACTCTGCTTGGGCAGGATCTCTGTAACTAGGTTATCAGACAACAGAATTTGTTGCAAAGGGGACTCAATGGTCCACATTCTGTTAACTTGCTGGCCTTTATGGCACATACTTATACTGCTTCTTATCCCTGTATCACTGGGCACAAGTTACTTCAGCCATATGGACTTGTTGAGTACAGTAACAACCAGACCAATCGGCCGGTTGCCGTCAGGTCCATTCCGACAGGTCGATTCTGACTCATGGAAACCCTATATGTGTCAGAATAGAACTGTGCTCCATAGGGTTTTCAATGGCTGATTTTTCAGAAGTAGGTCACTAGGTCTTCCTTTCAAGGTACATCTGCTGGACTGGAACCTCCAAGCTTCTGGTTAGCAGCTGAAGACATATACCATTTTCACTTATTCTGGGATTCCTTCCTGCCTCTCTACCTCATTGTCAACACACCACTGACCACCTAACTCTTCAAGGTAACCATTGTACCCCCAACCCACAGCATGGTGCCTGATACGCTTACAGATGTTCTAAATAAATGAGTTAATGAACTAATTAATGAATTACTTTTAGAGGTGGAATTATATCCAGAGATTACATTTCAATAAAGAAAAACTGGCAGCATATTAATTCTCTTTTTGTAGAGGACTGGGAAGCATGCTGGGAGAGCGCTGACCCAGGGCCACCTCAGCTGAGACAGGAGAATCCCTCCCTCTGGGAAGGCTTGGTGGGTTTCAGTCACTTCATACTCCACAGTCACCTGTGAGTGTCATTGGCTTCCAAAGGCTCTCATGACATTCTTTTGTTAACCATTTGTTTAAGAGTCTCTATCTAAACAGATGTCTGCAGCTGACTCTATAAACCGTACCTTATCGAGGAGGGCAGAACCCCAGTGGTAATTTAATTACAGAGTGCCAAATTTAATTAGCCAAGCACTGACCTCTTTCCTGCCCTTCAGAGCGCTTAGCACAATTACACTTAATTAATTTTTTGTCGTTATTAACTTAATCTGTGCCCCTGATTAAATGGTAAAAACCCAGGAAGAAGGATACACATTCACCCCTTTCTCGTTCAGACAGGTCTCCAGGTCTGGATCATCTTGGAGGCCCGAAGAATGGCTGAATCGCCCTTACAGGAAGGGGCGCCGGGAGACCCAGAGCACCCCACTTGTTTTCACTGGTCTGAAAAGGCACTTTACTCACTGCTGCCCACGTATGTGGATTCTTCCTTACTTTCTGTCCCATTTTCCTCCTTTCTTCCCACCTTTTCCTTTTCTTACCTTTCTTCTTTAGATTTTCTTTCTCTTTCACTTTTTTTTTCTCTTCTTCTATCATTTTCTCTCCCTTTCCTTTACCACTTTCCTTCACTGTCTTTCTTTCTACATTGAGATCACCTCCAATAAATTGGATCTGTTGTTAACTGTAGTCAAGTCAGCCCCCGACTCATGGTGGCCCTATGCACAATGGAGCGAAACGCTGCCCTGTCCTATGCAATCTGCAGAATTGGTTGTGGACTGGACCGTTGTGCTCCATAGGGTTTTCATTGGCTGATTTTTGAAAGTAGATTGCCAGGCCTTTCTTTCTAGGCCTTCTCAGCCTGGAAGCTCAGCTGAAACCCATTCAGCGTCATACAAACACACAGGACTCCACAGACAGATGGGTGGTGGTTACACACACACACAAGTGCATTGGCAGGAAATCGAACCCAGTTCTCCTTCATGGCAAGCGAAAACTCTACCACTGAACCACCAATGCCTCAACTGGAGCTAGGCCCTAAATATAAAAAGATGGCCAAGACAGGGGCTTTGTCTTTGAAAACCTCATAGTTGAGAGTGAGAAGCCAAAGAACCTTCCTCCAATGTCTTCTCATCTACATTCTCCTCTAACCACCTAGATGAAGGAGCTTGGGCCCAGTGACCCATTCCAGCTCTAGCCATCATGTAATCCAAGGGCCTTAGTTTACTCACAGGCCCCTAGAGTGTGACCTTCACTTGTCCCCCCCAACTCCCCTCCTCCCCAACAGCCCAGCCTGCCTGCCCTATGAGGAGAGGCAACCTGACCTGGGTGAGTGATTTTGTCCTCATGGGCCTCTCCAGGGACCGGGAGGCCCAGGCTGGACTCTTTGTCCTCTTTGGGGTCGCCTATCTGTTGACTCTGCTGGGTAATGGGCTCATCGTCCTCCTGACTGGGCTGGACGCACGGCTCCACCTGCCCATGTACTTCTTCCTGGGCCACCTTTCTGTTGTGGACATCTGCTACACCTCCAGTGGGGTCCCCCAGATGCTGGTGCACTTCCTCCAGGAAAAGAAGACCATCTCCTTTGCCCGGTGTGGGGCCCAGCTCTTCTTCTCCTTTGCCTTTGGGGGCATCGAGTTCCTGCTGCTGGCTGCCATGGCCTATGACAGATATGTGGCCATCTGTGACCCCCTACAGTACGTGGCTGTCATGAACCTGAAGCTTTGCATGGTGCTTGCGGCTGTGTGCTGGTTTGTGGGCCTGGCTAATTCTGCCGTGGAGACGGCCATCACCATACGCCTGCCCACCTGTGGGCGAAATGTGATCAACCATGTGGCCTGTGAGACGCTGGCACTGGTCCGCCTGGCCTGTGTGGACATCACCCTGAACCAGGTGGTCATCGTGGCCTCCAGCATCGTGGTGCTGCTGGTGCCCTGCTGCCTGGTGTCCCTCTCTTACACCCACATTGTGGCCTCCATACTGCAGATCCGCTCCAGTGAGGGTCACAGAAAGGCCTTCGGGACCTGCGCCTCCCACCTGGCCGTGGTCTCCATGTCCTATGGTATGGCCCTCTTCACCTACCTGCAGCCCCACTCGGCTGCCTCAGTGGAGCAGGACAAGGTGGTGGTGCTCTTCTACGCCATGGTGACACCTATGCTGAACCCTCTCATCTACAGCCTGCGCAACAAGGACATAAAGGCCGCGCTGAGCAAGCTCCTTGTTGGGAGCTCCATGTTAAGACGTTAGGAAATGACTGTGGCAATGAGGGCAGTAGGCATTGAAGCTGGCCTCCACATGGTGTGTGCGTGAGAATGTACGTGTGAGTGTGCATGCGTGTGAGTGTGTACATGTTAGTGCCTGTGAGTCTGTGAGTGTGTGTGTGCATGTGTGTGAGTGTGTATGTGTGTGCGTGTTGCTGCATGTGAGTATGTGAGTGTGCAAGAATGTATATGTGTGTGTGAGTGTGTGGTGTGGTGTATAAGTGTATGTGAAAGTGTGTGTGGTATGTGAATGTGTGTGTTTGTGGTGAGTGCATATGATCTGTGTGAGTGTGTGGGAGTGTGTGGGAGAATATGTGTGTGCACGTGGTGTGTATGTGTGTCGGGGGATGTGTGGTGTGTATATGTGTGTATGAGTGTGTGTGAATGTGTTCATGAACGTAAGACAGAGGTGGGAGGGCCACAGTTTACACTACGCTCTTTATAGGTAATGAAAAAAAAAATTCCCCCCCTCTGGTCTCTAATTTTGATCCCTGACTTAATCCAAAATATGAAATTAAAACAATTTGGAAAGATACACACCACACAGAGGCTAAAAAATAGATGAAAAAAAGAAAAAGATATGCTGACATGTCAGAATTCGGAAACAATATAAAGTCGGCAGTCATGGAGTGCACAAAATTCATGCCACGAAAATCTGCTCCTTGCTAAGATCCACAAATGTGTGTCTAAGCTTCTCTGCAGTCAGTGAGAAATGGAAAAAAACTGTTAAATTGCAAAATCCACTGCGCCCATGGGATCAAACAGGCCTGAGGCCAAAGGGGCAGAGGTCACCCAATGTGACTCACACATGGCCTGGCCCAGCATGGGAGGGAATTCACATAGGAGTTTGGAACCAAAGTCTTAGAATCGATCCCCATGGCCCTGATGAGACAGCAGGGTCGTGTGCGGTCCCACTGACGCTGCTGGGCATATTCCCCTTTCAAGCTTGCGGTGGGGCAGACGGCCTGTCAGCGATCTAATTGAGCAGTGTGGTCAGAATCCACGCCTGACTAAATGAAGGCCAGGCCACACATGATCACAGAGGAGCCCAGGAGAGAATCAAAGTTCTCTATCGGTAAAACGTCTCTATTCTTCTAGCATACTAATAAGGGCTTGAGAACGAAACATCCTACACTGTCAAGCCAAGCGGTGATAATTTCATCCTGAATGATATTTAAAGACTTAAAAATCACAATAAAGTATTTCATATCTAAACATTACTCATCCCTGGTTTGTCTTGCTCACAAAACACAAAAACATAAATTGAGAAAGATTCAAACTTACACTCAGTCTGTTGAGAAAACGCCAAAATGCTGGGGACAAGGGAGTAGAGCGTCTTTTAAAATTTCCAGCAAAACTTTTTAATTCTCCTTTTTAGGCCCTTCTCTATTCACTTCTTCCCCAAAATTAACAAGTCATCTCTTTTTCCAGTTCCTCCCAATGTCCTCTCCTTCACCCGAAGCCTCCAGATTTGGGTTTTTGCCCCATTTTTGCCAAGTGTCTGCATTTTGTACAGCAAAGAAAGCTCAGGAGCAAGAATTTTCCTCCTCAGAGAGCGAGGGAGAACAAATTGCAAGCATTTATAACCTGATGTATTTACTTTTATCCTCCTCACACATCTCTGGAACATGTTTGATCCTTTGAGAGCCCTTCTGAGTGGAGTGATCCTTGAGGTGGTGCTACAGAGCAGATTTTATGAAAGAATCAGTAAGAAGTTTCCATACCAAGCTCATAAATCATGGTTCGAAGCTGGATCTTGATCACAGGCTTCAGGCGGGAATTATCTCATTATTCTTGATTAATTTTGCCATTAAGATAATAAACAGAATAAGAAAGCTCAACTCATTAAACAGTGATGTCTGAAGTCCACCTGATTTTTTATACGAAACACTAGACTGAGAAGCCCAGACTTCTAATTTGTTGAACAAGAAATTAAAGCATATTTTTACACAGAGGGCTTGTAACATAGGAGACCGAATAAAACCAAAAGCCAAACCCACTGCTGTGGAGTCCATTCGGACTCATCGCTACCCTGTAGGACAGAGTAGAACTTGCCCATAGGGTTTCCAAGGCTGTAGTCTTTACAGAAGCAGGGAGCCACATCTTTCTCCAGTGGAGTGGTTTGTGGATTTAAATCGCTGACCTTTCAGTTAGCAGATAGCTGCCCTTTAAAAATATTGGATAGATTGTTCTCTAGGGCCCGACCCAGAGAAAGCCATAAATACAATGTCAATAAAGATGGACAAGTTAGTGAGGATTGGAGCTGCCATTCAGTCAACCCACAGTCTTGGGTATAGGATATATTCACTCCGCTCTATTCCCCTTGAACTTTGAACAGCTATATAGCTACTATGCCTGTATGTTTTCGTTTTTAAAACAGTAATAGAACAATATAAATAAAATAAAATAGAACAATATAGTAACATAAAAATTTTAATAGAAAGAAAAGTTTTATCCACTAACTTAAAATACTTGC
The DNA here is from genome assembly GCF_024166365.1 of Elephas maximus indicus. Taxonomy (NCBI): domain Eukaryota; kingdom Metazoa; phylum Chordata; class Mammalia; order Proboscidea; family Elephantidae; genus Elephas; species Elephas maximus. Next base: position 6,247,116 of record NC_064826.1, read on the forward strand.
CTCTCAACTTGAATTAAAACCTTTCTCATATGCACCATGGTTCATTGCAGCACTATTCACAATAGCTAAAAGACGGAAACAAACTAAATGTACACCAGCAGATGAATGAATAAAGAAAACATGGCCTATCCATAGGAAGGAATACGATTCAGCCATAAAGAGGAATGATGTTCTAGTGCGTGCTACAACAAGGATGACCCTTGGAGACATCACGCTGAGTAAAATAAGTCAGGCACAAAAGAACACATACTGCATGACCCCTTACATGAAATATCTGGGATAGGCAAATGCATAGAGACCGGAGTTTATTAGTGGTTACCATTGGTAGGAGGCAGGGCGGAAGGGAAGTTATTATTCGAGGGGCGCTGAGTTTCTGTTAAGAGCGCCGGAAAAATCTGGAGACAAGTGCTGATGATGTCTGCACAACATGATGAACATAATTGATTTCGTTGAATCATACATGCAAGAAATATTGAAACTGCAAATGTTCCTTTATATATATTTTACCACAATTTTTTAAAAAAGATTCTTCAAAGTGATTTCATTCCAAGATGTTTAATAAATTGTTGTTTTTTCCTATAGTGAATTACTGAAAACCATATCATAAAGACAACCATTATGAAGTTAATAATATATTTTTTAGAAAAAGATATTGTCATTTGAATTTGAGTTTCCAACTAAGATCTCAATATCAAATTAACTATAAACAATGAGCAACACTTTTTCATGAAAGCATATGTCCTTAGAGTAATTTAAAACAGAAAAATTTTAAATAACCTACCATGTTTTTATGCAAATAGTGTGCCCTTCTAAGTTTGTTTGCCAACCACTCCCTCCCCCAGTGAGGTATTTTTGTAAGTGCTGATATGCCAATTTTTTTACAGCAACATGTTAAAAAAAAAAAAATTGGCACAGTGGAGCTTACAAAAATACCTCAAGGAGGGAGGGAGTGATTGGCAAACAAATATAGAAGGCACACATTATTTGCTTAAAAATACAGTATGTCTTATAAATTTGGCAAAGTCAATACAATGTAATTAGGTAATGGATTCAACTTAAAATGTACATAAAATTTTGGTAATATTTTATTATAAATCTGAGCAAAGCTGTGATACTAACTCAAAATGATTTTTATGACACTCATGGCATTATATACTCAAAAAATTCAGTTTAGAAATGATTGTTTGAGTTCTTAGAATTTAGGAAGATCTTTTGACCCTTTTCTTTTTAAACAGTGATTCAAAGTATTTAAAGGGTCCAACATCCAGTCAAAAATTACTAGACATATGAAGAAACAGAAAAATATGACTCATAACCTGAAACAAATCAGTCAACAAACAGACCAGAAATGACAGGAATGAGGAGGTTAGCAGATGAATACTTTAAAATAGCTATTATAAAAAAAAAAAAAAAAAATTTTTTTTTTTTTTTATTATGAACATGCTTCATATGATCTAGGACATAAAGGAAAACATTAATATAATGAGAGAAATGGAATTTTTTAAAAGAGCCAAATAGAACTTCTAGAGATGAAACCCCACACATCTGTCAGTTTGTCATGCTGTGGGGGCTTGTGTGTTGTTGCGATGCTGGAAGCTATGCCGCCAGTATTCAAATACCAGCAGGGTTACCAGTGGAGGACAGGTTTCAGCTGAACTTCCAGAATAAGGAAGACTAGGAAGAAAGGACCCGGTGGTCTACTTCTGAAAAGAATTAGCCAGTGAAAACCTCATGAATAGCAGCAGAACACCATCTGATATAGTGCAGAAGATGAGCCCTTCAGGTTAGAAGGCACTCAAAATACGACTGGGGAAGGGTTGCCTTCTCAAGGTGGACTTGAATAGACCCCTCTAAAGTGTTGAAAAGCAAAGATGTCGCCTTGAGGACTAAGGTGCACCTGACCCAAGCCATGGTGTTTTCAATCACCTCATATGCATGCAAAAGCTGGACAATGAAGGAAGACCGAAGAGGAATTGACACCTTAGAATTGTGGTGCTGGCGAAGAATATTAACATACCATGGGCTGCCAAAAAAAAATGAACAAATCTGTCTTGGAAGAAGTACAACCAGAATTCTCCTTAGAAGCAAGGATGGCAAGGTTACGTCTCACATACTTTGGACATGTTATCGGGAGAGATCAGTCCCTGAAGAAGGGCATCATGCTTGGTAAAGCAGAGGGTCAACAAAAAAGAGGAAAATCCTCAAGGAGATGGATTGACACAGCGGTTGCAACAATGGGTTCAAGCATATTACCAATTGTGAGGATGGTGCAGGACAGGGCAGTGTTTCATTCTGTTGTGCATAGGGTCGCTATGAGTCAGAACCAACTTGATGGCACCTAACAACACCAACAACAGAGATGAAAAATGAAACATCTAAAAAGAAAATTAGATGGGATTAACAGCAGTTTAGACACTGCAGAAGAAAAGATCAGTGAACTTGAGTGTATAGCTATAGAATCCATCCAAAATAAAGCACAGAGAGAAAAAATACTGAAAAAAGAAGGAACAGAGACTAAGCCACTGGTGGGATAATATCAAACTGCCTAATGTATGTGTAATTATATTTCTAGAAGAACAGGAAGGGAGACAAAAATATTAAAAGAAATAATGGCTGAAACATTTCCAGATTTGACATATACACACCCACACATACTATCCAAGAACCTCAGCAAATCCCAAGCAGGATTAGCACACACATGCACACACACATAAACAAAAAACCCATCAAGGCAGATCATAACCACTGAAAATTAAGGATAAAAGAAGTCACATTATGCTTAGAGGAACATATTACGTTTAAAAATACTTTATGTTTAGATGGCAATTCTCATCAGAAACTATGCAAGCCAGAAGAAAATGAAATAACTTTAAAGAGCTAGAAGAAAAATAAAACTGTCAATTCTATAGAATATTCAAAAAAAAAAATATCCTTCAGAAATGAAGACAAGTAAAAGAAGAAAAAAGTGGACTTCAGCAGACCTACACTACAAAAAAATGTTCAAGGAATTCTTTAGGCCAAAGCAAAACACCAGAAATGGTAAATATATGGGTAACTATAAAAGACCCTTTTTTCTCATTTTATAATTTCTCTAAAAGATGATTGACTATTTGAAGCAAAAATAATAGCAATGTATTATGAGTTTCACTACATATGTAAAAATAAAGTATACAATAATGCAGAAAGTGGAAGAGAGGATGGAAATATACAGTTGTGAGTTTAGCCTATGTTGTCGCTATTTGCCATTGAGTTTGTTCCAACTCACAGTGACCCTGTGTACAACAGAACAAAACATTGCCTGGTCCTATGCTGTTTGAGCCCATTGTTGCAGCCATTGTGTCAATCCATCTTGTTGAGGGTCTTTCTCTTTTTCACTGACCCCTCTACCAAGTATGATGTCCTCCAGGGACTGGTCCCTATTGATAATATGTCCAAAGCACATGAGATCGAGTCTTGCCACCCTTGCTTCTAGGCAGCATTCTAGCTGTACTTCTCCCAAGACAGTTCGTGGTATAGTCAGCATTCTTCCCCAACACCACAATTCATCTTTGCTTTTCAACACTTTAAAGAGGTCTTTTGCAGCACCTTTGCCCAATCAAATAGGTCATTTGATTTTTCGACTGCTGCTTTCATGGGCATTGACTGTGGATCCAAGTAAAATGAAATCCTTGACATCTTCGATATTTTCTCTGTTTATCATGATGTTCCTTATTGGCCTAGTTGTGAGGATTTTTTATTTTATTTAGGCTATAGTGAAATGGTATAATATTATTTGAAGGTAGATTGTGATAAGTTAAAATGCATATTGTAAACACTAGAGAAATCACTTAAAAATATAAAGAGGTATAGCTAATAAATTAATAAGGTACATGAAATTAGATCTTAAAAATATTCAATTAATCCCAAAAGAAGCAGGAAAACAGGTCAAAGAGGAACAAAGAACAGATAAGACTAACAGAAAAAAAAAATAGTAAGATAGAAGATTTAAAACCAAATCTATAGATAACCACATTAAATGTAAATGATCTAAATCTACATCATCCAAGGAAAAGATTTTCTTGTCCTCCATTGGCCTAATGAGTTATTACCCTTTGGCTTCTTCAGCTATCTGGATGAGACAATGAATTTTAAAGAAACAAGTCCTCAATATGGTGTTTGTTCATCTATTCAGTCAACCAAATCTATATACCAATCTCTATCAAGAGCTTTTTTTTTTTTTTTTTTATCAAGAGCTAGAAAGATCCACCAAAAAAAAAAAAGAGAAAACACTCTCTCTGGCCTTGAAGAAGTGACAGTTGGTTTAGAGTCAGAAGAGGGAAGTCAAGAGCTGGGCTTGGAGGAAGGTTTTTCACAGTTCACTCCTGGCTATTAAGAAAGCAGAAAGTCCCTGTGGGTGGGCTCCGTGATCTCACTAGAACTATAGGTTGGGTGTTTCCCTTTTACAGATAAAACTGAAAAAGGTGAGCTGGTTGGTTACTGGACCTCAGACTACTGGCCTTTCCTAAGTACTCTTCAGCCTACCTCCTTACCTTACCTTGTAGCAGTCCAAAATCTCCCACTACCCCTGAGAAGCAGCATCTCAAACCCTAAATCTTCCCCAACATCCTCCTGCCAACCCAGCAATCATATCTGTCCTGTATTTCATTCTGTCATGATGCTTCCCCTACGAACTCCTCTGCTGCACTGTTCATGGCCAGTGTGGTGTAGCAGGCAGAACATGGGACTGTGGTCCTGAGATTTCCAATCCCCTCCCTCTCTGCTTTAACTGAGAGAAGGATCTTGAGCAAAACCCTTCTGCCCTTTGAGCCTCAGTTTCTTCATTTGTAAAATAATGAGGTTGAAATGATGACCCTTTTCACTTTTATTCTTTTCTGTTATTCTTGTTTTGCATTTTACTCCCTTCAGTGGTGTGAATTTCATTTGATGCTCTCAGCTCTCAGGCATCACACTTACGGACCAAAACTTGGTAACTTACAGTGCTGATGGGGAAATGAGCTCTGTTGGCATCCAGTGGCCTCCATGTGCAGGGCTCTGAGACTTAGCCTGTGGGTGTAGTGCCAATGTCAGTTTCTATTCTTAGCAATTTCTAGTGACACCTGGACTGAAGGAAGGAAGATGACCTCCTTCACCTGGTGTGCGGCCCAGCCCTGCTTCTCCCTGGTCCTTGGGAGCCAGAGCAGAGAACAGGAACCAGCCACTCCACCACCGCCCAGCTCAGCCCCATCTCCAAATTCTGGTTAGAAAGACTTGGGATGAATTGGTTTCATTTCTATTTCACTTAATCTTGTGGTCTGTCTCTCATTTCCTTAATACAAATCCTTTTCGTTTAGAAAATGCTCTGGCATTTATGAAGCACTTTTCATATATTATCTCATGTGATACTTACTTGTTCTTACCTGGTTGGGTTCAGGATATTCTAAAACATTGGTTTTGGTCCAGGCTAAGAAAACTAAGGCTAAGTGGACACTCAGAACACAAAAGGCAGGATATCCGGGAACGTTGTCCAGCTGTTCACAAAGTGATCAGAAGCAAATCATTTAAACACTCTTCAAATGATGACTAAAGAGTTTAGCCCAAATGATTTCTGAAGATCTTTCCTCCTCAAAGACACTCCTTCTAGGCTTACCTCAAAACATATTCTTATCTCAAAAACCATGTCTAGTGTCTTCAAAAATAACTTTAAAGAGGAAATGAAGCAGAAGGAAGACAGGGCTCAAAGACCCTGTGTGAGCCTCTGGATTCAGCCATGCCTGAATCCAGGCCCATCTCTGAATGTCACAGATTATCCAACCCAATACATGCCCTTTTTTAAATTTAAAAATAAAATAAAGTCAAAGGTTACCTCCAAAGCAGGGGCTCTCAAACTTGCCTTGGTGCTGTCACCCGCTGGGGAGGATTACAAGTTACATCTACTGATGTCTGGGCCCACCCTCAAGATTCTGACTTAATCATTCCCACGTGATTCCACTGTACAGCCAATGTCGAAAGCACTACTCTGGTGTCGACTACGGGTACTGTGGGAGGTTCACTGGCAACCCCTTTTCTCTGGAGTCTTTTCCTTTCCTCCCAAGCCTCCCCTAATAGGCATCCAATCGGAGTTTTCCACAGCCAGACTCTTTCCTGTGTCCATGTGGTCACTCCTTTCTCGGGTAACAACCACCTTCTCCCACCAGATTGCAGAGGCTCAAGGTAAATAGTGACATGGGGGATAGAGAGACTTACTACTAGTAACATACAAAGAAATAAAGACCATAAAATGTCTTTTAAAATGTCTCAGTAACTTCGTAGGTCCTTGGGTGTCACAAGTGGTTTGTGCTCAACTACTAAGCTAAAGGTTGGTGGTTTGAACCTACCCAGGAGCACCATGGAAGAAAGGCTTAGAGATCTGCTTCCATAAAGATTACAGCCAAAAAAAAAAAAAAATTAAACAAAGGACACTATGGAACAGTTCCATTCTGCAACACATGGCGTTGCCATGAGTCAGAATCAACTCAAAGGCAACAGGTTTTTTTTTTGTTGTTTATTTCATTTGGTTTTGTTTTTTTGATAGTGCATTTGTACTAGGGAACAAATGACATCTTAATCTCTTTATGGGGTTAAAGATCAGCAAAGTGAACATGGAAGTGTTCCAAGGGCCAACGAGTCTTTTCGGTGACAGAAGGGTTTACCTAGGATTTGAGTTACTCCCTCACTGACACCATCTGCGGGCTCCACCAGTTTTCAAATGTTGTCATTGCAAGTCACTGATGTGTATGTTCATCTTTTGTCAATCACTTACTTTAAATGCAAACAAATACCAGCATTTTGCCAAGGAAATAGCTCAATCTCAAGAAGTTGGGAAATAATTGTATTGATACAATGTTTGACAATGAGGCCCTGATTTCATCCACTCAGGACTAAGCCCAATTATCATCACTGTGCTAAGAAGCAAGTGAGTGATTTTCTCTGTCGTTGATCCAGCCTGGGTTATCCAGAAGCAAGGAGCCATGGCTCCAGCCTGAGCAGTTAAGGACAAGGTGGTCCCAGGACGCATCTCCTGCATCTTGGGATCTGGGGACAATCCTCGGGGATGCTTTTTCTAGCTTTTTTATTCATGCACCCAACCAAAGAAAAACAAAAATACTTATTGTGAAACGTTTGTTGGGAATCTATGCACAAGAAGATAAATCAGAAAAGATCTCTGACTCAAGTAGCTCACAGACTAGTAGAGAAAACACACAAATATGAAGAGTCCTACTTTAGTACTTCTTCAGTCCCAGAGTGTGAATTCTGATTCTGATTATGCTCCTGGAGCCCGCTTCCTCCCAGCAGCCTGGCCTGCCTGCTCCAAGAGGAGGGATACCTGACCTGGATGAGTGGCTTTGTCCTCATGGGCCTTTCCAGGGATTGGAAGCCCCAAGCTGGGCTCTTTGTCTTCTTTGGGGCCACCTACCAACTGACTCTGCTGGGTAACAAGCCCATCGTTCTCCTGATTGGGCTGAATGCACAGATCCACCTGCCCATGCACTCCTTCCTGGGCCACCTCTCTATTGTGGATATCTGCTATACCTCCGGCAGGGTCCTCCAGATGCTGGTGCACTTCCTCCAGGAAAAGAAGACCATCTCCTTTGCCCAGCGTGGGGCCCAGTTCCTCTTTTCCTTTGCCCTCGGGGGCACCGAGTTCCTGCTGCTGGCCGCCATGGCCTATGACCACTATGTGGCCATCTATGATTCCCTGTTGTACATAGCTCTGATGAGCCCAAGGCTCTGCATGGTGCTGGTGGCTGTGTGCTGCCTTGTGGGCCTGGCTAATTCTGCCACGGAGAAGGCTATCACTATGTTCCTGCCCACCTGCAGGCATGACGTGCCCAACCACATGGCCTGCATGGACACACAGAGAGCCAGGTGGCAAACTCGGTGATCATGGTGTGCTCCAGCGTGGAGGTGCTGCTATGCCCTACACCAATGCTAGGTCAGAGCTCAGCTGTGGAGAGGAACACACAGAACTCAGAAGGGAAAGGGGAGGACTTCCCCTAAGTTGTTCTGAGGGACGATGTGTTTAAGCAACTGTGCACACGAGTGTGTGTGTGTGTCAGTGTGTATGTTGGGAAAATGTACTCTTGGCTTTAAATGCATGGATAAATAATGACTTAAACTCTGGAATCTTCTTTGTAGCTCTGGCCTTTTTCCAACAAAATTCAAAAGCCAGTCAGAAATGTTCAATATTTGTGGACTGAGATAACATCCCCATAATCACCATCATCATTTTCACCATTGTCCTGAATGTCAACTTCGTCGTCTGCAATCCATCAATTAAATGCCACATTTAATGAGCATCTCTTTTGTTCCGGCCCTGAAATCCTTCACTGCTATGTTGTCATCGCAACTTCTCTCCCCCTGACTGTTGAGAGTATCCCAGGGTCTGGGACTCCATGCGCATCTTGAAAGAAGTATCTATCCATAAACAAATGTGTGTTACATTTCACTATGGCCAACACACTGTGCTCGGTGCTGAGAGACACACAAGATGTCTAATATAAGGTCTTACCCAACGACTTAGAGATTGTTTGTAAATATAAGACATAAATACCAAAAAAGAAATTAGAAAGAAATCCAACAATGCACAAAGTACAAGAATACGGTATTTGGTTAATAGGCAAATACAAGGTAGCCATTAAAAAAGATCTGTGAGATTCATTGAGGGGAGGCATCCATGTGGTTGGTAAAGGGATTGAAGGGACAGAAAAACTAAATTGGGCTTTCCTTACAAAATGGTAGAATTTGGGCAGGTAAGGGAATGGGGGTGTGGCATAAGTCAGGTGAGGAGGTAGAGAAGAGTAAGGTGGGGATGAGGGGACAGACCAGCTTGGTTAGAGCATGCATAGTAGGGCTTTGCAAACAAGGTGAGTGGCTTGCACTACAGGCAGTGGCGAGGGCTTCAAGTCTTGATACGGGGAATAGCGTAACTAATATAGTGTTCTACCCTCTTTGTTTCCACCAGACCTGCTAGATTAACTGAGACAAAAGTAAATAGCACATTCTTTTCTCTTCTTTGAGTCCAACAAACTCTCTTTTTCATGCTAGAGGGAGTAAGTGAATCATTTATTTATCATTCAATTTTCCATAACCAGGAAAGGCTTCATAAGCCAGGTAGAGTTTAGGGTAGGGCTCAAAGGCCAAGAACGGGAGGTTGGAGGGCATAGACTGGAAGTCGTTTAGAACATGGAGAAACGTTAGAAACAAAAGTGAATGAACAGATCTCAGATTTAAGAATTAAACAAAGGGTGCCTGATTGAAGGATGTGGTTGTAGACGTAGTGCTTCCTAGTGCCCTCCCAGACTGAATAGTACGGTGAAAAGATATAAACCCGGCCCACACCTTTCCTCACTTTAAACCACACAGTACCCCTTGTTCTGTTCGAAATGCTTAATCTATGTGCAGGTTTCTCATGAGCACAATTAAGTGTTCTGGAATTCCCATTCTTCTCAGTGTTATCCATAATTTGTTATGATCCACACAGCCAAATGTCTTTACATAGTCAATGAAACACAGGCAGGCATTTTTCTGGTATTCTCTGCTTTCAGCTAAGATCCCTCTGACATCAGCAATGACAGCCCTCATTCCACACCCTCCTCTGAATCTGACTGGAATTTCTGTCAGCTGCAACTACTTTGGAATGATCTTCAGCAAAATTTTATTTGTGTGTGATATTAATGATACTGTTTGATAATTTTCACATTCTGGTGGATCACCTCTCTCCCAAGTCAGTTGGCCAGGAAGCTGTCTTCCAAATTTCTTGGCACAGGTGAGTAAGCACTTCTGGCAATGCACCCATTTGTTGAAACATTTCAATTGGTATTCTGTCGATTCCCAGCGGCTTGTTTTGCATCACTGTCTTCAGCACAGCTCGGACTTGTCCCTTCAGTGTCATCAGCTCTTGATCATATGCTACCTCCTGAAATGACTGAACCTCTGCCAATTATTTCTGGTACACTGACTCTGCGTACTCCTTCCATCTTCTTAAAATGCTTCCTGCGTCATTCAGTATTTTGCCCATAGAAGCCTTCACTATTGCAACTTGAGGCTTGAATTTTTCTTCAGTTCTTTCGGCTTTAGACATGCCGAGCGTGTTCTTCCCTTTTGGTTTCCTAACTCCAGGTCTTTGCATATGTCATTATAATACTTTACTTTGTCTTCTTGAGCCTCTCTTTGAAATCTGTTCAGCTCTTTTACGACATCATCTCTTTTGTTCCTTTAGCTACTTGACATTCAATAGCAAGTTTCAGAGTCTCTTCTGACATCCATTTTGGTCTTTTCTTTCTTTTCTATCTTTTTAACGACCTCCTGCTTTCTTCATGTATGATGTCATTGATGTCATTTCACAACTCGTCTGGTCTTCGATCATTAGAAGTATGGGGCTCAGGACTGGGGCATAGTGTGCGTTCTGCAGATGACACAACCTTGCTTGCTGAAAGTGAAGAGGACCTGAAGCACTTAATGATGAAGGTCAAAGACTTCAGCCTTCAGTATAGATTACACCTCATAATAAAGAAAACATAAATCCTCGCAACTGGACCACTAAGCAACATCATGACAGATGGAAAAAAATTGAAGCTGTCAAAGAATTCATTTGACTAGGATCCACAATCAACACCCACGAAAGCAGCAGTCAAATCAAAGACATGTTTCGTTCGGTTGAACTGACTTGTAAACACCTGGCAACAACATTGCCCTCACATTTTTTTTTTAATGTGAAGAGACAACCACACCACCTGGGTGACACTTTGAAGCCTAGCTGAAAACAAGCAGGGCTTCACTGGCTTTTTCTTTAAGTGTTATCAGTGATAACAACCCTGTGTTTCTAATCTCATTCCCTCTCAAGAGGCAAGCCCTTGGTTGCACAGGGCCCAACCTGGTGGGGGGAAGGGGGGCGGCAGGGAGGGGATTTGGAGTTTGCTTTTCTGACACTGATTCACACACACACAAAAAAAAAGTCAAAATCTTACGGAAGACATTAAAGGCACAAGCCTGGGAAGGCCTTCCAATCTTTTTTTTTTTTTTCCCATGAAAATATATTAATGCTTAATACCCAGAAGAGCAAAACTCAGGGTCAGAGGTGGCCTGGAGCAACACTCAGCCCCCTGAAGAACAAAGGTAGGTGTGAGGGAGGCAGGAGGAACTCTTCACTTGGATGGAAGGCAGATTGGACAGGCCTGGTCCAGGCCCTTCTGAAGGCACCTGGATATTCCCATGGTCTCCTGCAGGGTGCCGAACAGGGGTCCCCTGCTTCTCCAGAACAGCATCACCCAGGCCTTCCTTACCTCAAACAAACCATGGTCTCAGGGCCAGGAACTCCAGTACAGAGTGCAGGAGCTCTGGACTGGGGCCCACTGACAAGCAGCGGTCCGCAAATGCCAGGATTCATGGTGGAAAGTACATCTCCCTCACAGATTGGTCCTCGCTCGCCTTTGGCCAGCCTCCTGTTACACACACTCAGCACTTCTCCCACTGTGGAATCACACCGCAGGTGCATGGCGGGTACCTCGCACTGCTCCCTGACTGTGAACCCCAGGAGGGGACACATCAGCTGCAGGGACCCTCACTGCACGCCAGGGCAGTGCTGCCTTCCCGCAGGCACCGAATGTTGGTTATCTGGATAAGTTCTCAAACTGCAACCTCAAAAAGGTGAACAAGCCTGGCTTATACATCTGTTTGTATTAACATGTTTTTCAGTTTTATTAAATAAAACCTTTATCGGTGGACTGTGGTTTTTACTACTGGTTGGTAAGACCAGCGTCAGGCACACCTGTTCCTGATCCTGAACCCTGGATCACCCAGGGGCATCTTGGCCAGCAGGGGGCAGTGCAGCTCCGAGCATGGTCCAAACCAAAGGACCCAAGCCCACTGTGGTCCAGTGGATTCCGACCCATAGTGACCCTATAGGACAGATCAGAACTGCCCCATAGAGTTTCCAAGGAGCACCTGGTGGATTCCAACTGCCAACCTTTTGGTTAGCAGAGGTAGTATTTAACCACTACACCACCAGGGTTTCTGAGCATGGTCCAGAGTCTAGCAATAAGCCTGCTTTCCCATGACCAAATCTGATTCTCAATAGGTGTTCTTAGTCTTTTCATTTCTTTCCTAAATGTAACAGCTCAATACAACGACAGTACAAAACATGATATAGAGTAAAACTTAAAGGTCAATAGCTAGGGAATATTTTTTTAAAAACTGTTGCCACTGAGCTGACTCAACCTCAAGGTGACCCCATGTGTGTCAGAGTAGAACCTCCGCGGGATTTTCAGTGGCTAGTTTTTCACCAGGCCCTTCTTCCAAGGTGCCTCTGGGTGGACTCCAACCTGCAATCGTTCAGTTAGCAGCCAAGTACGTTAATCATCTGCACCCAAAGACTCATATGTTATATACAATAAATATACTGTATACTTAAGGAAACCCTGGTGGCACGCTGGTTAAAAGCTACGACTCCTAACCAAAAGGTCGACAGTTCAAATCTACCAGGCACTCCTTGGAAACCCTATGGGGCTGTTCTGCTCTGTCCTATAGGGTCGCTATGAGTCAAAATCGACTCGACGGCAATGGGTATGGGTATATAATTAATATTATATCATTAACTATTATATACAATATTCCTATTATCATTTTTCTCCTTTCCCCTTTATGTGTTTTCAAAAGAAAGAAATCTCTTCATTTCTTCTCTCTCACCTGCCTCATTTGATATCCAGACACTTTGTTGTTGTTGTTGTTGTTATGTGCCATCAAGTTGGTTCCAACTCATAGCAATCTTATAGGACAGAGTAGAACTGCCCCATAAGGTTTCCAAGGAGGGACTGGTGGATTTGAACTGCTGACCTTTTGGTTAGCAGCCAAGCTCTTAACCACTGCTCCACCAGGGCTCCATCAAGACACTAAGTAAGAGAATTAGTCTTTTAGAGTCATACCCTCCAGTGAACTCTAGGCCGATTTCAGCACAGAATACCTTCCCAATGATTCTTTATCCACCATTAGTGGTATTCTGCATCTCTGTCATACATACTATATTCGCCATATATATATATTTCCATATATATAAAAACCTAAACAAAACCCATGGCCATCAAGTCAGTTCCAACTCATAGCAACTCTATAGGGTTTCCAAGGAGCAGCTGGCCAGATCTGAACTGCTGACCTTTTGGTTAGCAACCAAGCTCTTACATACATATAATAATCATATACATATAATAATTATATGTGTAATAATTATAATAGATACACATACTTGTAAATATATGGTGCACTGGTTAAGTGGTGTCAGGTGCTCTTAACCACTTAACCAATGTACCATATGTGTGTGTATATATGTATATACATATATATATATATATATATATATATATATATATATATGAGCCCTGGTGATGCAGTCATTAAGAGCTCGGCTGCTAACCAAAAGGTTGGCAGTTCAAATCCATCAGCCACTTCTTGGAAATCTATGGGGCACCTCTACTCTGTCCTATAGGGTCACTATGACTCAGAATGGACTCAATGGCAATGGGTTTGGGTTTTTTTTGTTTGTTTATATGTGTATATATATGTATACATACATACATGCGTATGTATATATTATATAGAAAAAACTGAAACCTGCGCATTGACGCCTTCTAGCAAAACCTTTTGAGCCTACCTCAGAGACACCCAAATCTAATTAAAATTTTCTCCAAAATTATTTCTAGAAACATGTGCACTGTAATTGGAGCAAATCATTTTGAAGCAATATTTAAACATAAAATTTAATAGGGTGATGGTTTTTTAAAAAAGAAAGTTCAGTTACAGACACAAACTAAGTGAAATTCTTGAGTCTTTGTTTTTCAGAATAAAAATTACATGTTTATTCGAGGCAGATGTGACATGGTGACATTTGCTTGAGAAAAAAAGTCTCAGAGTGCTTGGACAAGAAGAAAATCACTGTATTTCTTTCTCTAAAGGATTAATAAACAAGAAAAAGTTCTGGCTGCCACTCAGACTTCAGAACAAAAAAAAATCCCAGGAAGAAAAGTGGAAATATGAAGGGGAAAATTGAGAGTGTGGTATAATGACAATAAATGAGAACCAAGTTCTCCAGGTTGTGTAAGAGAAAAAGGACCTCCACACAGGGAAGGGCCACCAGACCCACAGCCGGGAGGCTGCCCCTCAGGCCTTTCCCGGGAGTCATTACATTATTCCCTGAAGGTCTGCACCCCATGGACACGCTGGCTCAGCCCTTGACACACACTTTTTCTCTGAACTCTCCAGAGGCAGGTGAGGCCAGTTGGAAGATTTAATCATGACTTTTAGCTACAGGCACCCAGATAACAAAGGGGATAGGAGCAGAGAGTAGCCAACGATCTCCAGTCTGGGCCTTCTGGTCAGTATTGGTTTCCTGGGAGCCTCCGCCCATTTTAGTAGTATCCCTGGAAGAGGAAGCAGCTCAGAGATGCCCGGCTTTCACTCTCCTCTCTCCTTCCCGTCCTGGAGCCTCCCTCTGACCATGGGGACATTCCCAAGGGGGCAGGTAGTGGTCCTGCGTCCTCACCAGTTTCTTGGGGGCCTCGATAAGGAGCCCGTGCCCCTAGGCCACCCAGAAGCCCCGGGCCAGCAGCAGCAGTTGCCTACACACACCTCGGAGCTTGAGGTTGCCAAGGATGAGGATAAACGGGTGGACCGAGGTGCACAGGTAGAGAAGGATCTGCCACGGCCAGTACCAGTCGCTCTCAGAGGAGATGAAGCCTGCGGCGTCGACGATGAGGGACACAAAGGACAGCGCATAGAGGGCAAGGAAGGAGATGAGAAACCTGAGGGCGCGAGTGTGAGCCAGGGCGCGCGGGTCCTGCAGGCCAGGCGAGTGCGGCTGCATCCTGAGTGCGTGTCTGCGCAGCGAGCAGATCAGCAGTGCCATGGAGGCCAGGAACAGCGAGCAGGGCACCGAAAGCGTCACCAGCTTCAGGGGCAGGAAATAGTGGATCTCCAGCCTGTGGCTCCACTCCTTGTAGGTCTTGTTCCCCATGAAGCCCCGGATCAAGAATCCCTGATACATGAGGTGGTTTCCCCAGAAGAAGAGCAGGGTGGCCACAGTGGACATGGCCAGGGAGCTGAGCAGCAGCCAGGGCACCAAGGCCGGCAGCCTCCACTTGAGCCAGAGGAAGGCGGGGTGCCTGACGCTGGCGATCTTGGTGCAGAAGAGCGCGCTGAGCCAGGCGCCCAGCCAGAAGGTGGCCGTGTTGAGGAAGTTCCAGTGCAGGCCAAAGAGCTGGCGCGCCAGCCCTCGTGAGTACTGCACCAGGTCCTTCGCGTAGTAGAAGTTGTTAACCAGGCCCACCCCCTGCAGGCAGAAGCGTGCCGCGCCTAGGCTGAGCAGCACCAGGTCGGGGGGCAGCAGCCGGCCGCGCCGCCGCCACTCGCCACCCAGCGCCAGCACGATGAAGCCGTTGGCCCCGATGCCCAGCAGGCACAGCAGCACGAAAAGCAGTATGAAGAAGGTCTGGAGCTCCAGCTGCATCCCGGGGGCACCTGCAGTCCCGGTCCACCTGGAGTCCCAGCCCACCGTCCTTCCTGGATTCTTCGTGGGGAAAGACTGAGTGGGGCACAGGGGCTCTGCATCTGCCCTGCTTGGAGAGGGAGTTCGCTCAGACCAAGTAGGAAGGTGCCTGACCGAAGGGCAAGGATGCAAATGTCTCCAGGCTTGGTTACCACTGCCTGCCCGCAGCCCGTGATTTGCCTCTGGTTTTGCCTGCATGCTGTCATGGTTGATATTAACACTAAGCATTTGCCAGCCTGTCCTGGTCCCTGTGAACAGCTTCCCCCCATCAGTCCCTTCTGAAGACTCCAAGCCTAGGTGCAGCTAGTGTAGGAGATGTTCATACCTTGGAAAACCAAAACACCAGTTGCAGTGGCGTCCTCTCTGACCCAAGGTGATGCCAAGTGTGTCAGAGTAGAACTGTGCTCCATAGGGTTTCAATGGCAGATTTCTCAGAAGATCACTGGACTTTACTTCTGAGGAGCCTCTAGGTGGACTGGAACCTCCAACCTTTCAGTTAGCAGCTGAGGGTGTAACCAATTGCCCACCCAGGGAGCCCTAGGCAAAATAGCAAAGCTAGAGGTTAGAGAAGTCTGCTCCAGTGAGCGTGGCTTGTTGCACGTCCACCTCACCATTGGACGGCTGTTCTTTCAAAGTCCAATACCTTGGCCTCATACCTTCTGTCTCCACCTCTCTTCTTAAAACCTTCATGGCCCCTGAGGCACGAATGCCTAATACCTAAACTGGTTTGATGCTTCAGTGAGAGAATCCATCTCCTGTGGCTGTAGGATGACTGAGGGTCCCTGTTTCTTGCTGGGTGTGGGTGGGAGGTCACCCTCAGGTTCGAGGCTGCCCATAGCTCTTTGCCAAGTAGGCTTTTCTACATGGCCATTTTCTTTATCAAGCCAGCAGGAGGGTTTCTACAGGGAGTCTGCCCAAGGTGAGTCTGCATAACCAGTCATGTGAGTGGCGGCCCTTTGCCATGTTCTGTTAGCTAGAGGCAAGTCAGGCCCCACCAACACTTCATGGGAAGGGTCCCACAAAGTCTGAATGGATGCCAGCGGTGGCGGCTGTCCTCAGGTGGAAGCCCTGGAGGTGCTGAGAAGTGATCAGCAGCTGGAGAATTTGGAAGGTACATTTGATAGGGCTTGCTGGCACAGGGGTGAGAGGAGACAAATAGAGGATGGAGCCTACGTTGTTGGCTTCAGAACTGGGGGCGTTTTGTGGAGACATTTACCGAGATGAGGGAGACCAGGAGAAGAGTGTTTGGAGGAAGTCATTAATTCACTTTCGGTTGTGCTGAGCTGGACATGCCTGTTGGGTCCCTGAGTTGAGACGTGAAGGGGACACTTGAAATGTAAGCCTGGGCCTCGGTGAAGACATAGGCTTGCGGTTACAGCTTGGAGTCATCAACACTGATGTGTTTGAAGCTGTTAAACTGGATGAGATCATCGGGGGTGTGGGGGTGTTGTGGCATAGATAGGGCCAAACGGGCTGGAACCAGGTGAGCACCTCCATTTTTAGGGACTGGACTCCAGAGATTCAGCACAGCAGACTTGGCTGAGCCCGGGAGAGGAGCGAGGTCCCATCCCCGGGCTGCTGCTAAGGACTGGGGAAAGATGCAGAGCTGCGGGGTGGCCAGGCTGGAATGAGAAGCATGCTGCAGAAAGTCCTGTTCTCCAGGTGACTGATCTGTGCCAGGGCCGCGCTGTGATCCCTGGGAGACCCCCGTAGGCGGGCGCTGTAACATGTTCCGGTATTTGAGGGCCAAAGGGAGAGGCTCTGTTGGAAGATGACACTCGTATTTCCCGGAGCCCCTTGGTTGAGACCCAAGCCTAGCAGATAGAGTGTCAGCGCCAGCCTCTGTCCTGTGCTTTATCTATTGTTTGCAGACTGTGTGTGTGAGAGACATAGTGTGCATGACAGAGACAAAGTGTGTGTGTGTGTTTGTAAGAGAAAGTATGTGTGTGAGAGAATGTGTGTGTAAGAAAGTTTGTGTGTGTGTGACTGTGTGCGAGAGTGTGCGTGAGAGAGACAGTGTGTGTGACAGTGTGTGAGAGTGTGTGTGTGACAGTGTGCATGTAAGAAAGACTGTGTATATGTGAGTGTGTGTATGTGTGTGAGAGAGACAGAATGTGTGAAAAAGTATGTGTGTGTGAGAGACAGAGTGTGAGAGAGACACACAGTGTGTGTGAAAGAGAAACAATGTGTGTTTGAAACAGAGTATGTGTGTGTGAGTGGAAGAGAGAGTGTGTGTGAGAGAGAGAAAAAGAGACAGTGTAAGACAGACAGCATGTGTGTAAGAAAGTATGTGTGTGCAAGTGTATGTGTTTGAGAGATGGTGTGCATATGTGTGTGTAAGAGAATGTGTGTGACAGTATGTGTGTGCATATGTAAGATAGAAAGTGTATGTAGGAGAGAGTGTATGTGTGTGAGAGAGAGAAAGTATGTGCATGCGTGTGTGTGAGAGAGACATGGTGTGTGAGAGACAGTGTGTGTGTGTGAGACACACAGTGTGTGTGAGAGAGACATGGCGTGTGAGAGACAGTGTGTGTGTATGAGAGAGAGAGAGAACCATTGAGATTTTTGATGCAAAATAGAATGCTCAAAATAAGTGCCCCCCAAGTGGCAGAGAGTCAAAAAATATTATGGTCAAATATGGTGTCTGGGACAGTCTTACATAATATAATATTTACTCTGGTGGTTAAAAATAATAAAGTCAACCCACAAGAAAGCGTGCTCCTTGGAACATAATGTTGTAACACGGAACAGCGCTGGCTGAGAACCTTGGGTAGGACTGGCCCGTGAGTGCCCCTTTGAAGAGAGGAAATGGAGTGTTTAAAATGGCACAATGTCCATTGCAAATGATGAGCAAAGGTATTGCCTGAAATAAAATATCCAGAGTTTGCTGCAGACTGTCTTGCTGGCTGTAGGAGGGGACAACCCGCTGTGGCTGAAATAATTCTGAAACAGCAGCAACAAGGTGGCTGCAACCTGGTTCCATGTAAAATGGCTGTAAAAGATTCACAGCGGAACCTGTGAGAGCCAGAACCCCACCGACTGCCTTGTTTTTCCGGGTTTCACAAGTTTTTAGCCTTTGACGAGATGCAGCCTGACCACTTTTCCATCACTCGTTTTAGTGTAAAATATTTGCGTTTTCCTTCTGACAGGTTTCCACCTTACACAAGTTCTGACATTCCCAAGTTTTATTGCATAATAAACTCCTGTTTATCGAGCAAAGTTATTGAATCAAATATTTACGCTTCTAAGCTTTGTCAGGTTTTATTCGTATTTTATGTACGCCCTGCTTTCCACAAAATATCTGGGTATCCTAGAAAATTGCCATCTGTGAAAACAAATGATCCCTATGTTATCTGCAAAACGGTAAGAATTTTCTTACTCTTCATTATTTTATATTTGTATGACTTTTTGCTTATTTTTCTATTTCAAAGTTTGTTTCAATACTTACTGAAAGGCCTTCTTGTATCTGTCACTGCAGGCAAGGGCACTATTTATAACACATGGGGGAGAAAAACAGAATATAATTTATTATCCTAATTTTGTTTTAAAAAATTGCTTACATGCTTGAGATCTTGGCTCTGTATATTTGTGGACGCACATATATAAACACAGCCATTTGAGAAAAACTGGGTGGAATCATGAGTGTCAATGGTGATCGTCTCTGGGTAATGAGTGATTTTTAAACTTCTTTAAAACATTCTGTGTTTTCCAAGCTTTCCGCAATAATTACATATTATCGAAAAGAACGTTAATATTTTAAAACTAAGAAATCATTTGTGATATATTTAAAGGAGATGAAACACAGCTACTTTATCTTCGATGTTAACCTCACCCCTGAAGACCAAATGATTTCAGACTGGTAAGAATTGGATGATGGGGCAGGTAGGGTGGGGAGGGCCAAGTGGGAGCCTGAGGGCAGGATGCCAGGAGACTCCACCAAGCAAAGCTGGATGTAAATCTCCCAAAGACATAGTTACTACTGCTTCTCTTCCAATCTTCTAGACCAATACTGAGTATGTGACTAATTTCTCCAACCAGGCCTTCCAGCCTTCTGCTTCGCCCACCTTGCAAACACCAGCACCCTGACTAGCACCACCATCCCACCACCATTCTACCACAACCATCACAGCCTTGGGAAGGCCACCTCCAATTGGCCCATCCTGCAGATAAGAAAGCGGAGACTCTGGGAGAGTGACTGACTCTCCTGAGACCACCACACAAATCAGCAGAAGAGGTGGACACTTGAACTCAGGTTCTAACTCCAGTACACCATAGCTCAGACCCCAAGAGCGCTCATGGCATTCAGTCTACCTCTTCTTGTCACCAGTGTTGTGCCTTGGAAACTCTTTGATTTCCAAGATGGAGGCCAAATTCAGAAGTCTCTCCCAGTGTAGGAGCAGGAGTCGGGTGTCTGTCAGAGAAGCATCTGATACCTGCTTGTGTTTTGGGAATCGGTTAGGAGAACACATAGATTTCCAAATCCTCAGGTTCTGACCCTACGGTTTCCCTAAATTCATGGAGCCCATCGACACATTTTACATCAAAGCAAAGGGAAGGAACCTCCTTTGAGATGCTGGCACTTTCCCTGTTCTGAGCTGGTGACTGGTGACTGCAGGGCAGGCTGGGCAGGAGAAGCCAGGATGGAAGCCATGCTAATCCGTACATAGAGGAGGACTCCATCGAGAACAAGCACGAAGCCAGGAGAGACCAATGCTATGCGTCAAAGGTCAGAGTCGAAGAAAACGACCCTAGATGTTCTCCAGGGCTCTAAACTGTCCCACAAAGCAGCCGCAGAGCTGTTCCCCATATTTGGAAAACTTCACATTTTTGTAGCCAAAATACTCTGCAGAGTGCCTCTCTTTCCCTGCTCCGGTAAAAAGAAATGGTTAAGAAGTTATAAAGCTCACGATTCCTTCACCCCTCACCATCTGTGTACTGCAGTCTGCTGTGCCGTATCAGTTCTTCCTCACAAAGACGTGCCATCCACATCTGATCCTGGAAAGGATTTGCTTAGAGAATGTTTGCACAGAAGAAGGTCTTAGCCCTTTTGTTACCAGATTTATATAAATATATTTTTTAATTTTTTTATGGCATATGTTTTCAGTATTTGATGGCATGCGTGCTTACTAATTGAATGTGTTTAAAGTTTTGGTTGGTAATATGGATTTTGAGAAATATGATTTGGCAATACAATCTGCCACCCAGAACTAGACAGATAACTCATTGCTGGAGCCTTTCCATCCGGTTACATGGGGGAGCCTCTGGTTTTCCAAATATGACACAGAGAAACCAAAACAAACCCATCAGGGCTGCCAAACTATCACACAGGAAAGTCGTAATTATGCTTGCAAGCCTTATCTCACAGAAATAAAGGAGAAAAAGGCAAAAATTTACAAAACTAACACATCCAGGAAGCATCACCTAGTAGAATGCTTAACCTACACAACGAGGCTCAGAATCCTGTCTGCTGAGCTTCACGCATTTCAAAAGGAACGCACCTAAACACTAAAGGCCTTAGAACTGGAATAACAGCTTACCTCTGAGGTCCAGAGGCATTAAAAGTGGCTGGCATAGAATTTATGTGAATGACATCGAAAGGGTTTTAATCACTTAAATACTTGCCATAGTTGCAGACATTGCTATTGGTCTTACAGAGAAGTATGTTATTCTTTTAAAGGAGAAGGAATGTGACTTCACCCCCCTCCTCCTTACAGTAGGCGTTCAGGAAATATTGGTTGAATGAATGGGCTTGGTTGTTTTTCCTTTTTTAAATAATCTTTATGTGTCACCATATGACAAATTGCATTACTGACATATTTGGATACAGACGCTTTCAACATTCGGTTATTGGAGGAGTCCAAATTGGCAAGACTTTTTTTTTATATATAAATGCTCTGATAGCAGCAGCGGGGAAGCTTGCATCCAGCTCAGGAATGCCGAGAAGAAACACTTGTACACTTTCATCTTCATGGTCCCCCCCACCAGAGCCATACATAATTGGAATATCTGGACTGTATGTCACACACGCAAAGATGTTTTCGGTCTTGCTGGTTGCAGTCCTGAAAGTCTGGTCTCCTTATTAAAGGTTGGTAATGAATTTCTCCAAAACTAACAGATTAGTAAAAACTCAACCACAATAATAAGTGTAACAAAAATTTGTCAAGCACAGGTAAATTAGAATGCAATATTCCCGGCTCGCATAAGTGTAAGTCGTTAGCTTTAACTTGAGAAACATTGCTTTTCTCCCCAGCTTCCTTGTGAATCCCTCAATCACGATTCAGAGAAATTTAGGTCTAAATTCTTCCCTGTTCTAAACCTTTGGTCCAGCTATTTCTCTTCTCCATTTGACACTTTCAGCTATAAGGACAATAGTCTTCTTGCAGCTCATCTCCCCTGGATTGCTGTTGTTGTTAGATGCTGACAAGTTGGTGCTGACTCATAGCGACCCCATGTACCACAGAACAAAACACTGCCCAGCCCTGCACCATGCTCACAATCATTGTTATGCTTGAGCCCATTGTTGCAGCCACTGTGTCAATCCAACTTGTTGAGGGTCTTCCTTTCCTTCTGTGACCCTCTACCTTACTAAGCATGATGTCCTTCTCCAGGGACTGATCTCCTGGATTGAATGTGACCCATATCACAGTGCTGCCAAGGGGGCTTGTCAGTAGGCCAGGAAGCCACCAGTATCAAAAAAGGAAGTCCTCTTCCCTTATCTTAGAGGCCCTGGATGGTGCAAATGGCTAACGCGCTTGGCTGTTAACCAAAAGGTTGAAGGTTCAAGGCAAACTGACACCTTAAAAGACAGGCGTGTTGATCTACTTCCCAAAAGTCAGTCATTAAAAACCCTACGGAACACGGTTCTACTCTGACACTCATGGGGTCGCCATGATTGTCAAAGGCAACTGTTTCGTTTGCTTGTTTGTTTTTCCCTTTCTTTTGCTTATGAAAACTATAGTGTTCCCTGAAGGCAGATATCCATATTGTCCTTCAAAACTATGACACTAATTTCTGATATAGTGTGCCGAGGAGGAATTGTGCTGCAAAGGGTTTTCGGTGGCTGAATTTTCAGAAGTAGATCACTAGGCTTTTCTTCCTTCCAAATAGCCTCTGGGAGGACTCAAACCTTCAACCTTTGGGTTAGCAGCTGGGCACATTAACGAATTGCACCACCCAGGGTCTCAGCTATGATCAAAAAAAAAAGAAGTGCTGTGGAATCAATTCAGATTCATCGTGGCCCCATGTGTGCACAGTAGAACTGTGGTCCATAGGGCTTTCTAGGCTTCGATCTTTTGGAAGCAGATTTCCAGGGCTCTCTTCCAAGGCACTTCTGGGTGAGTTTGAACTGCCAGCCTTTCAGATAATAGCCCAGCACTTAACGGTTTGTGCCACTCAGGAGCTGCAGTTCTGATATGAGGTAAAATACCCTAATACATTTAAAATAATCATCACATTGAGCAAAATAAAGAATGAATATCCGTTGCCATCTAGTCAATTCTGACTCTTAGCAACCGTAAAGGACAGAGTAGAACTTCCCCATAGGGTTTCCAAAGTTTAATTTTTACAGAAGCAGACTGCCACATCTTTCTCCCTAAAAGCGGCTAGTAGGTTCACAGCACTGACCCTTCAATTACATAAATATTGTATCTTAGTTTATTCAACTTCCTCCAAAGCAAAGTGGTTTCATTTACTGGAAAAAAAAAAAAAAGTCCTCAAAAAAAGATGTCCACCTCCCAATGGTGCCCTACCACCAGGCTTGAGTTTCCACTGCAATAGTGGAGGACAAGGTTTATTTATAGTTAAAAGATGTGTCGGTCAGCTCAGCTCACTAAAGCACAGAATGCACTCAGCCACCCACTGCTAAAGTCCGCTTTCAGAAGATTTTATCTGCCAGCAGGCCAATCGTCCAAACCATGAGAGCTGGGATTCGTTACAAGTCTATGGCAGAGGCCAGCCGCTCAGCTGCACCAGGACCACAGCCTGCCCCTTCCCGCCTCACAATTCTGACCTCATTCTAAAGGTTCCGTCTCCCATCACCACAGTCCTCCCAACCAAGGGCTTATTCTTGGACTTTTTTTATCTCAAGAGTACCCCCTCCACCTGACTGAATCACACAGCAGTGGCACAAATACAGAATGTAAATCTCTAGGCGTTCAGGAGAAGAGGGCATTGGTGACATTGAGAAATATCAAAAACTAATATCAAAAATATCAAGCATACGAGACATACAACCTTTGGAGAAAAACATTGTCAATAGATATGCTAGACAAGAACTATCATATTTTAGAATTTTCTCAGTACCAGGGCCAAATGTGAACTCTTAGCCCTAGCGGCACATGATGAAGTGCTTGGCTGCTAACCGAAAGATCAGCAGTTCGAATCCACCCATGGGGCTCCTCGGGAGAAAAGGCCTGGAAATCTGCTCCCGTAAAAATTGTCGTTATTGTTATTGCTGTGTGCTGTCAAGTCGATTTTGATTACAGAAACCCAATAGGACAGAGTAGAACTGCCCCATAGGGTTTCCTGGACTGTAACATTTACACCCAAAAGTCACTGCTGTCAACGCCAACTCATAGCAAGGCCACAGGGCTTCCAAGGCTGTAAATCTCTGCAGAAGCAGACAGCCGCACCTTTCTCTCACAGAGCCTCTGGTGGTTTTGAACCACCGACTTTTCAGTTAGCAGTCAAGTGCTTAACCATTGTGGTAACTACAGAACCTTATGGGGCAGCTCTACTCTGTCACATGGGGTCACCATGAGTCGGGATCAACTTGATAGTACCCAACAACAAGAGGTGCTGGACTAATGGTCACTTTACCTCTTGACTTCTCTGTACCCGCTACCTGGTTTATGTATGTAACATGGTACATTTCTTGAACGCAGAAGTTCAGACCCTACTTTTGTATCCTCACCACATCTAGCAGTGGCATATGTACCTAGAGCTACCTGTCAGGTGTTTAATAAATTCTTGTTAAAAAGCAAAAGAATCATGGCAGTGATTACTTCTCTCTAATCACAGCTCATAGGCATGTGAAACCTGGATGATGAAAAAGGAAGACCAAAGAAGAATTGATGCCTTTGGGTTGTGGCGTTGTCGAAGAATATTTAACATAGTGTGGACTGCTAAAAGAACCAACAAATCTGTATTGGAAGAAGTACAAGAATGCCCCTGAGAAGCAAGGATGGCGAGACGACATCTCACATACTTTGGGCATGTCATCAGGAGGGATCAGTCTCCAGACAAGGACATAATGCGTGGTAAAGTACAAGGTCAGCGAAAAAGAGGAAGACCCTCAATGAGATGGATTGAGGCAGTAGCTGCAAAGATAGGCTGAAGCGTGACAACGACTGTGAGGGTGGTGCAGGACTGGGCAGTGTTTCGTTCTGTTGTTCATAGGGTCGCTATGAGTTGGGACAGGCTCAACGGCATCTAACGACAACAATCACAACTGTAGAAAATGGGAAGGCTGGGTGTCATGTGTGTTGCTGTTGTTAGTTGCCATTGGTCAGCTCCAGCTCATGCCAACCTTATGTAAAACAGAACAAAGTGTTGCCTGGTCCTACGGCGAATTCACGATCTTTGATATGTTTGAGTTCATCGTTGTGGCTATTGTGACAATACATCTTATTGAGGGTTTACCCTGTTTTCACCTTTTATTATTATCTATCTATCTATTTTGTGTTCCCTTTTCCATGAATTACCTAATTAGATCGCTTGCCTTTTGGGGGGGGAGGGGGCGGGGGAGGGTCGCTGACCTTTTTCCTATTGATTTATAAGTACTCTTTATATATTTGAGATTAAACTTTTGTTATAGTGTGGGTTGCAGGCATTTTTCCAGCTTGTTAACTCTTTATTGTGATTTTCTTATGAAATGTTTGCCATGCAGAATTTTTTATTTTAACTGATCAATCTTTTCTTTTATGACTTTAAAAGTCTTCCCATACCCCAAGGTTTTAAAAGAAACTTCATCCTTCCGATTTTTCTTTCTAGTAATTTTTTTTGTTTCATTTCTTAACATTAAAATCTTTGAGTCATTGGGCTTTATCCTGGTATATATAAGTATGGAATCACCTCTTTTTTTCACATGGCTATTATGGTTTTTTTATTATTATTATTACGGTTATCTCCATACCAGTTATTGAATAATTCTTGTTTCTCTGATTTGAAATATTATTTTTATTTCTACTAAATTCCCTTATGTATTTGCTTTCATTTTCTGGACTTTCTTTTCTATTCTTCTGTGTATTCATTCACACTTTTTAATTATTGAGGTTCATAGTATTTTTAAAGATATGATATAACTTGTCTACCTGCATCGTTTTCTTTTTTGGCTTGTTTCAATTTAGTAACCTTAGAATATGTTAGCCTTATTTTTATAGGTTTGAAAAAAAATACATTGGTATTTTTATAGATCTTACATTATTTGCTAAATTAGCTTAGGCATAATTGACATCTTTATGATGTTAAGTCTTCTTATCCAAGAACAGGGCAGGATGTCCCATTAGCTTATGGCTTCCTTCATGTCTCCTGAGTATTTTAAAGGCTCCTTCATATAAGTCTCACACATTTCTCATAAAATTTTATACGTAGGTATTTGATCTTCCTGTTGTTATTGCAAATAGGATCTTTACGTTCTATCTTCTAAGTGGTAGTTATTTCTATATGCAGACAATATTGATTTATGTATATTTACTTTGGAAACCCTGGTGGCGTAGTGGTTAAGTGCTACTGCTGCCAACCAAAGGGTCGGCAGTTTGAATCCGCCAGGTGCTCCTTGGAAACTCTATGGGGCAGTTCTACTCTGTCCTATAGGGTCGCTATGAGTCGGAATCGACTCGACGGCACTGGGGTTTTTTATATTTACTTTATACCCCACTACCTTACTAAATTCTTATTGTTCTGTAGTAGTTTTCATGCTGATTGTTTGGATTTTCAAAGTGTACAAGCATATATATTGACCTCCTATTTCCAGTCTATAACTCTAATTTCTTTATGTTACTTAATCACATTGGCTCATGTTATGGATTGAATTCTGTCCTCCAAAAATATGTGCTGTAAATCGTAACCCCTATACTTGTGGATGTAAACCCATTTGGGAATAAGGTTTTCTTTGTTATGTTATTGAGGCCATACAGTCTAGAGTGTGTTTTAAGCAAATCAATTTTGAGAAATAAAAAGAGCAGATTAAGCACAGAGAAAGGATGTACAAGTGGCGAAAGATCGACGCCACGTCGTTATCTCCAAAGAACTGAGGAATAGAAGCTCAAGTAGATAAGAATTTTCCCCATTGCAAACAGAGAGCCTTCCTCTGGAGCCAGTGCCCTGAATTTGAACTTCTACCCTCCTAAACTGTGGGAAAATTAATTTCTGTTGACTAAAGCCACCCACTTGTGGTATCTCTGCTATAGCAGCACTAAGAACTAAGACAAATAGTATCATCAGTAAAATGTAAGTAATGATGATAATGTTCATTCTTTTTTATTGTGTTTTGTAAGAATGTCTCTGCTGTTGTTAGGTGCCATCAAGTAGGTTCTGGCTCATAGCAACCATATGTACAACAGGATAAAACATTACCCAGTCCTGCACCATACACACAATCCTTGTTATGCTTGAGCCCATTGTTGCTACCACCATGCCAATCCATCTTGTTGAGGGGCTTCCTCATATTCGATGACCCTCTGCTTTAACAAGCATGATATCCTTCTCCAGGAACTGGTCCCTCCTGATAACATGTCCAAAGTATGTGAAACAAAGTCTCACCATCTTCCCTTTTAAAGAGCATTCAGGCTGTATTTCTTCCAAGACAAATCTGTGCATCCTTCTGGAAGCACATGATATAATCAATATTCTCTGACAAACCATAATTCGAAGGTGACAATTCTTCTTCAGTCTTCCTTATTTGTTTTCCAGCTTTCACATGCATATGAGGTGATTGAAAACACCATGGCTTGGAGCAGGCAAGGCCTTAGTCCTTAAAGTGACGTCTTTCATTTTAATACTTTTAAAGAGGTCTTTTGCAGCAGATTTGCCCAATGCAATAGGTTGTTTGATTTCTTGACTGCTGCTTCCGTGGGTGTTGATTGTGGATCCAAGTAAAATGAAGTACTTGACTACTTCAATATTTTCTCCATTTATCATGATGTTGCTTATTAGTCCAGTTGTGAGGATTTTTGTTTTCTTTTTGTTGATGTGCAATCCATACTGAAGGCTGTAGTCTTTGAACTTCATCAAGTTCTCTTCAATTTCAGCAACAAAGTTGTGTCTTCTGCATTACTTGGGTTATTAACGAGTCTTTCTACAATTCTGATGCCCTGTTCTTCTTCATATAGTCCAGATTCTCAGATTATTTGCTCAGCATAGAGATTGAATAAGTAGGGTGAAAGGATATAACTTGATGCATACCTTTCTTGACTTTAAACCATGAAGTGTCCTCTTATATCCGTTCAAACAACTGCCTCTTGATCTATGTACAGGTTCCTCATGAACACAGTTAAGTGTTCTATAATTCCCATTCTTTGTGATGTTGTCCATAATTTGTTATGATCCACACAGTCAAATGCCTCTCCATAGTCAATAAAACACAAATTAACATATTTCTGGTATTCTCTGCTTTCAGCCAAGATCCATCTTACATCAGCAATGATATCCCTGGTTCCATGTCCTCTTCTGAATCCAGCTTGAATTTCTGGCAGTTTCCTGTCGACGTACTGGTACAACCACTTTTGAATGATCTTCAGCAATATTTTACTTGAGTGTTATATTAATGATACTGTCCAGTCATTTCCACATTCTGTTGGATCACATTTCTTTGGAATAGTTACAAATATGTATCTCTTCCAGTCGATTGGCCAGGTAGCTGTCTTCCAAATTTCTTGACATAGACAAATGAGCACCTCCATTGCTGCATCCTTTTGTTGAAACATATCAATTGGTATTCCATCAATTCCTGGAGCCTTGTTTTTCTGCAGTGCTTTCAGTGCAGCTTGAACTTCTTCCTTCAATACCATCAATTCTTGATCACGTGCTACCTCCTAAAGTGGTTGAGCGTTGACCAATTCTTTTTGGTATAGTGACTCTGTGTATTCCTTCCATCTTCTTTTGATGCTTCCTGTGTCGTTTATTATTTTCCCCATAGAATCCTCCAATATTGCAATTCGAGACTTGAATTTTTTCTTCACTTCTTTCAGCTTGAGAAATTCTGAGAGTGATCTTCCCTTTTGCTTTTCTAACTCCAAGTCTTTGCACATTTCATTATAATACTCTGCTTTTTCTTTTTGAGCCGCCCTTTGAAATCTTTTGTTCAGCTCTTTTACTTCATCATTTCTTCTGTTCACTTTTAACTACTCAACATTCAAGAGCAAATTTCAGAGTCTCTTCTGATATCCATTTTGGTCTTTTTTTTTTTTTTCTTTCCTGTCTTTTTAGTGATCTTTTGCTTTCTTCATGTATGATGTCCTTCATGTCATTCCACAATTTATCTGGTCTTTGGTCATTAGTGTTCAATACATCAAATCTATTCTACAGATGCTCTTTGATTCAGGTGGGATATACTCAAGTTCATATTTTGGCTCTTGCGGACATATTCTATTTTTCTTCATCTTCAACCTCAACTTACATATGAGCAATTGATGGTCTGTTCTGCAATCAGCCCCTGGCCTTGTTCTGACTGATGATATTGAGATTTTCCTTGTCTCTTTCCACAGATGTATTCAATTTGATTCCTGTGTATTCTATCTTGTGCGGTCCACATGTATAGTTGCCATTTATGTTGTTGAAAAAATTTATTTGTAATGAAGAATTCACTGGTCTTATGAAATTCTATCATGCAGTCTTTGGCATTGTTTCTGTCACCAAAGCCATATTTTCCAACTAGAGATCTTCCTTCTTTTTTTCTAACTTTTGCATTCCAATCACCAGTAATTATCAAAGCATCTTGATCACATGTTTGACCAATTTCAGACTACAGGAGATGGTAAAAATCTTCAGTTTCTTTTTCTTTGTCATTAGTGGTTGGTGTGTAAATTTGAATAATAGTCTATTAACTGGTCTTCCTTGTAGATATACATGGATATTATCTTATTACTGACGGACTTGTACTTTGAGACAGATCTTGAACTGTTCTTTTTGACAAGGAATGTGACGTCATTCCTCTTCAATCTGTCATTCCTGGCATGATACCAAATCCAAAAACCAAACCCAGGGCCATCGAGTCGATTCCGACTCATAGCGACCCTACAGGACAGAGTAGAACTGCCCCATAGAGTTTCCAAGGAGCACCTGGTGGATTTGAACTGCCAACATTTGGTTAGCAGCCATAGCACTTAACCACTACACCACCAGAGTTTCCATCCTGGCATAATAGAACATATGCTTTCCGATTCCAAATGGCCAACACAAGTTCATTTCAGTTCACTAATGCCCAGGATATCAATGTTTATGAGTTTCATTTCATTTTCGCCAACTTCCAGTTTTCCTAGATTTGTACTTCTTACATCCTGTGTTCCACTTATTAATGGATGTTGCTGCTGTTTCTTCTCATTTTGAGTTGTGCCACATCAGCAAACGAAGGTCCAGAAAACTTGACTTCACACACATCATTAAAGTCGGCTCTACTTTGAGGAAGCAACTCTTCCCCAGTCTTATTTTTAGTGTTTTCCAACCTAAGAGGTTCATTTTCTGGCACTATATCAGACAATATTCCACTGATATTCAGAAGATTTTCAGAAGTAGATTTTCAGAAGTAGACCACAGATCCTTCTTTCTTGTCTGTCTTAGCCTGGAAGCTCTGCTGAATGGGTGACCCTACTGGCATTGGAAGTACTGGTAGCCTAGCTTCCAGCATCACAGTGTGGCAAATTGACAGGAGAGTGGTGGAAGAGTGTCTCTAGATTCACTAAATATCATTCAGATTTGGAGTTGAGATGGATATGTTTCTCATGTTATTGAGGATTTATCTATGTTATTGAGTATTTTATCAAGAATTAGTAATAAATTTTCTCAATAGTCTTTTGAACTTTGGAGATGATTTCATGGATTTTCTCTTAGATTCATTAATATGATGGATTATATTAATGGGTTTCCTAATTTTGAATCCTCCTTAAATTTATAGATTAAACTCCCCTTGGTAATGGTATATTTTTTAATACACTGCTGCACTTTGTTCTCTGTTTTTTTTTAGGATTTTGTATGCATGAGATTGTGTTGTCATTTTCTGTTTTATGCAATTTTCATTAAGTTTGTTTTCATGACCACCCCCATGGTATTTTCAAAGAATATGGGGCTTCTGGGTGTGTACAGAGTTTAATATACATCAATAACTGCTAACTTATTTTGCTATATTTATTTTTTGTCTGCTTGACAAAAATAAAGGCTTTTTTACTTTTAGTATTTTTGCCTACAGTTCTTGTATTTCCTATAATTTCTTCTGGTAAATATTGCTGCTATGCTATTTGGTATATAGAAATTCATAGTAATTATGTTTTAATTTCGCATTATGTCTCTTAACTAAAAACTTACCCTGTTATCTCATTTATAACTTTAGGCATGAATGTATTTTATTTGCTTATGCCTGGTATATTGTTCTTCGTTCTTTTATTTTCAGTCCTTCTTTAACACTTTGCTTAATATATGGCTCTTTAAATGTCATAGAGTTGTGCTTTGGCTTTTGAGTCAATTTGAAGATCATTCTTTTTTAGAGGTAAAGCATTTTCATTTAATTGTATATCAAGTATGTTTGATCTTAGTTCTGGGGCTTTATTTTATGTTTGGTTTTTTTTTTTTTAGAATTTTGTTTTGTTGTCTGTTTCTTCATTTTTGTGTGTGGTTGTATTAATTGTTCGAAAGTTTATATTTTTTGTTCTAGTGCTTCACTTTATAATTACAACTTTATGTAATTATCTCAGTCCTGCATTTCTTTAGATCATATCTATTAGTTACCATCTCTGAGAACTGAAGGAAAAAAATCGTTGATTCGGTTACAAAAGCCCACAACTTCTGCCTGGCTAGTGCGTGTTCTCTCCCTCTCCCTCTCCCTCCCTCCCCTACCAGCCCTTGCTTGCTCCCTTTCACTCTCTGTTGCCCCCTCGCTCCTTCTCTCTGATGAACTGAGATGTGCTAAGGAGAGGGTCATGTGGCAAGGAACAGAAAGAGGGCTCCAGTCAATATCTCGAGAGGAACTGAGGCCTCAGACCAATGACCCATGAGGAACTGAAACTGGTCAACATTCACGTGAGTCAGCTAGGAAGTGGATCCTTCCCAGTCCAGCCATGAGATGAGGGAAGCCTGTAAGAAACCCAGAACCAGAAGGCCCAGCTAAGAAGACATGCCTGGATCCCTGACCCGCAGAAACCCTAAGCTGATAGTTATTTAAAGGAACTAAGTTTTGGGGTAATTTGTTACATACCAATAGATAATTAATTCATGCATACCAAGGGGCTTGTGCATTTCAGGGTGGGTTTCTTTTATGAAAAGAGTGTATTTTGGCTGTTTTTTTTTCTTGGGTCTGGCCCCCTCTCCCCCAGCTCTCTCACTTCTCCCTACACTGCATCTGGTCACTTTATGTCTTGGCTCTTCCTGGTCTTACCTGCGTTTGCTGGTGCTTTCGCATAATACGAGATGTGTGGATTCCTCTGTCTCTTTCCAAAATCAAAAAACCAGACCCTTTGCCATGGAGCTGAGTCAGATTCATAGCGACCGTGCATGTTACAGAGTAGAACTGCTCCATGGGGGCTTCTAGGCTACAATCTTCACAGAAGCAGATTGCCAGGCCTTTCTTCCATGACTCTGCTGGGTGAGTTCGAGCCACCAACCTTTAAGTTAGCAACAGAGTGCAAACCATTTGTGTCAGCCAGGGACCTGTCTCTTAGTGTCACTGAAATGAAGCTTTTGGAGTCCTTTTCTCTCTTCTTGTTGCTTTTATGTGACTCCCAGGAAAAAGAAGGGGGAAACCATTGGCTTAGGCAGCTGTGTTTGTGGAAGCAGACTTACTGTCGTTCTAATTCACATCAGCAGTGAGATATATAGATATTCATACCACAGTGTACTTGGCAGTCTGTCTTTCCTCCTGTGTGAATTACCCATTGTCATTATCTAACCATGCTTATATCAATTTACTTACATTTTTATTACTGATTTGCAGGAACTCTTTCTATATCAGAAAGCCCTGGTGGCACAGTGGTTAAAAGTTTGGCTTGGCTCTTTTAAAAATGTATGTAAATATTTTTTGCCAATCTGCAACTTGTCTTTTAAAATTAAAAAGGACTTCAGCGGTCCCTACATTCATAGTGTCTTGTCATAAAAAACTTTTTAATTTTTGTGAAGGCAAATTTACCAGTTACTTTCATAATGACGTGATATTTTGAGCCTGACTTAAGGTCTATGGAAACAGATCTTCTCAGGGGTGTGAGAGCAGAAGGGCGTGTTCACACTCTCAAGTGACATCCACAAGAAGTGGGGAGGGCATAGTCAACACTTCTGCCAAAGTTAAAGGCAGTATATGGAATAAATACAGTGTAAATTGAAATTTGAAAAAGAAAACAGACAGGGCTTTCAAAAAAAAAATCAATTGAATGTGGTTTTCAATTAAAGATCATCGATCTGCAATTTATAATAGAAAGTTGAATCTAATTTTATTTTTGTTTTCAAATTAGAGTACAAATGTGTTGCAGTGCAACTAAGAGGACCCATCTTTCCCCTCTGATTTAAAATGCTTTACTTATAATTTTCCATATAAGTGTTATCTGGGCTCTCTGTTGACCTACTTGTCTGATCCTACATCAGTACCACGCTGCTGGAGTCCCTGGGTGGTGCAAATGGTTAGGCATCCTACTACTAAATGAAAGGTTGGAGGTTTGAGCCCACCCAGAGGGGCCTTGGAAGACAGGTCTGGCAATCTATTTCTGAAAGATCACAGCCTTGAAAATCCTACAGAGGAGTTCTACTCTGTACACATGGGGTTGCCATGAGTTGAAATCAACTGGACAGCAACTAGAAACAACAACCACCATGCTGTCTAAATACTGTATCGCTAAAGGATCCCACTTCGATCACTCACTGGCCGTGAGACCTCAGTAAAAATTCCTGTAAGCCTCCATTTCCACTTTGCAGTATCATTTTAAGAATTAAATATATAAAGGATTTAAGTAAATATATTCCTTCATTTCACGACTCACTCAAAATAGGTATTCAATGAATGATCAGTAATGCCATCATCATCATACATAATGAAATTAGACTAGGACAAAAATGAATGATAATAATAATGTTACCAGGTGCTTTTAAAATACACTAAGCCCTGCTTCTCTTATCTTCCCTGTATGTCCAAGCTCTGATGGAGCCCGGCCCTGTGGGAAGAACATTCAGATTCTGGTGGATGTTCTGTTCCCCAGACTGACGATGTGAAGAGTAGAGGGAACAAAGAGTAGCTTATATAGGACACTTTGTAAAGGTAGCCCGGGTCAGTCACAAAAGTCACAAAGAGAAGAAATGGCATTTCACTCAGACTCCCGACGAAGGGGCTAAAAGCCTGCAGTTCACAGTTGCTTAGCAACATGGAAATGTGCAAGAAAGAAGACAAAGGATCACAAAATCAGGCAAATTTTTCTCACTCACTCATTTATTATTTCTACGTTGTGCATGTTCGATCAACATTGATTGAACATGCAGTCAAGATGCATTGATAATTACTGGCAATTGGAATGCAAAAGTTGGAAACAAAGAAGGATCAGGAGTTGGAAAATATGGTCTTGGTGATAAAAACAATGCCAGAGACCAAATGATAGAATTTTGCAAGACCAATGACTTCTTCATTGCAAATACCTTCTCTCACCAACATAAATGGCGACTATACAAACGGACCTCACCAGATGGAACACACAGGAATCAAACTGACTACATCTGTGGAAAGAGAGGATGGAAAAGCTCAATATCATCAGTTAGAACAAGGCGGGGGGCCAACTGTGGAACGGACCATCAATTGCTCATATGCAAGTTCAAGCTGAAACTGAAGAAAATCAGAGCAAGTCCACAAGAGCCAAAATATGACCTTGAGTATATCCCACCTGAATTTAGAGACCATCTCAAGAATAGATTTGATGCATTGAACACTAGTGACCACAGCCCAGGCGAGTTGTGGAATGATATCAAGGACATCATCCATGAAGAAAGCAAGAGGTCATTGAAAAGACAGGAAAGAAAGAAAAGACCAAGATGGATGTCAGAGGAGACTCTGAAACTTCCTCTTGAACATTGGGCAGTTAAAGCAAAAGGAAGAATTGATGAAGTAAAAGAACTGAACAGAAGATTTCAAAGGGTCTCTCGAGAAGACAAAGTAGAGTATTATAATGACACGTGCAAAGAGCTGGAGATGGAAAACCAAAAGGGGAGAGCATGCTCGGCATTTCTCAAGCTGAAAGAACTGAAAAAAAAATTCAAGCCTCGAGTTGCAATAGTGAAGGATTCTATGGGGAAGATATTAAACGACACAGGAAGCATCAAAAGAAGATGGAAGGAATACACAGAGTTATTGTATCAAAAACAGTTAGTCAATGTTCAACCATTTCAAGAGGTGGCATTTGATCAGGAACCGACGGTACTGAAGGAAGAAGTCCAAGCTGCTCTGAAGGCATTGGTGAAAAGCAAGACTCCAGAAATTGATGGAATATCAATTGAGATGTTTCAACAAATAGATGCAGCGCTGGAGGTGCTCACTCGTCTATGCCAAGAAATACGGAAGGAAGCTTCCTGGCCAACTGACTGGAAGAGATCCATATTTATGCCTATTTCCAAGAAAGGTGATCCAATCGAATGTGGAAATTATAGAACAATATCATTAATATCACACACAAGCAAAATTTTGCTGAAGATCATTCAAAAACAGCTGCAGCAGTATATCGACAGGGAACTGCCAGAAATTCAGGCTGCTTTCAGAAGACGACATGGAACCAGGGATATCATTGCTGATGTCAGGTGGATCCTGGCTGAAAGCAGAGAATGCCAGAAGGATGCTTACCTGTGTTTTATTGACTATGCAAAGGCATTTGACTGTGTGGATCATAACAAATTATGGATAACATCGTGAAGAATGGGAATTCCAGAACACTTCATTGTGCTCATGAGGGACCTTTACAAGATCAAGAGGCAGTTGTTCGGACAGAACAAGGGGATACTGATTGGTTTAAAGTCAGGAAAGGTGTGCCTC
Organism: Elephas maximus indicus; assembly: GCF_024166365.1. Classification (NCBI taxonomy): domain Eukaryota; kingdom Metazoa; phylum Chordata; class Mammalia; order Proboscidea; family Elephantidae; genus Elephas; species Elephas maximus. The sequence goes on from NC_064826.1 coordinate 6,282,863, forward strand.
AGGGTTGTATTCTTTCTCCATACCTATTCAATCTGTATGCTGAGCAAATAATCCTAGAACCTGGACTATATGAAGAAGAACGGAGCATCAGGATTGGAGGAAGACTCATTAACAGCCTGCGTTATGCAGATGACACAACCTTGCTTGCTGAAAGTGAAGAGGACTTGCACCACTTACTAATGAAGATCAAAGACCACAGCCTTCAGTATGGATTGCACATCAACATAAAGAAAACAAAAATCCTCACAACTGGACCAATGAGCATCATCATGATAAATGGAGAAAAGATTGATGTTGTCAAGGATTTCATTTTACTGGATCCACAATCAACAGCCATAGAAGCAGCAGTCAAGAAATCAAAAGACATGTTGCATTGGGTAAACCTGCTGCAAAGACCTCTTCAAAGTGTTGAAGAGCAAAGATGTCACCCTGAAGACTAAGGTGCGCCTGAACCAAGCCATGGATTTTTCGATCGCATCATATGCATGTGAAAGCTGCACAATGAATGCGGAAGACCAAAGAAGAATCGATGCCTTTGAATTGTGTTGGCGAAGAATATTGAATACACCATGGACTGCCAAAAGAACAAACAAACTGTCCTGGAAGAAGTGCGGCCAGAATGCTCCTTAGAGGCAAGGATGGTGAGACTGCATCTTACATACTTTGGACATGTTGTCAGGAGGGATCAGTCCCTGGAGAAGGACATCATGCTTGGCAGAGTACAGGGTCAGCGGAAAAGAGGAAGGCCCTCAACGAGGTGGACTGACACAGTGGCTGCAACAATGAGCTCAAGCATAACAACGATTGTAAGGATGGCTCAGAACCGGGAAGTGTTTTGTTCTGTTGTGCATAGGGTCGCTATGAGACGGCACCTAACAACAACAACAACACATTGTGCATAAGCCAAGAGGAGCAGAATATAAGCTTGACTTCAAAAACCAGCCGACCAGACAATGAAGAGAATGCAGCTTCAATCTAAACATAAAAATGTAATGGGTGTTTTCAGAAGTAGATCACCAGGCCTTTCTTCCTAGTCTTTCTTGATCTGGAAGTTCCTCTGAAGCATCGCAGCAACACACAAGGCTCCACTGAGGGACAGGTGGTGGCTGTGAATGAGGTACACTGGCTGAATAGAACTCGGGCATCCCTCACGGAAGGTGAGAATTCTACCCCTGAACCACCAGCGCCCTCCTATTAAATCTACACATTTGAGCTTTTTTGGAGAGCAAATGCATTAATTTATAGACGTCTTCCATTTATAAGATGTAGCCAACAGGGGGGAATTGGGTAAAGGACAAAAGGTACCTCTCTGTACTAGCCTTGCAACTTTCTGTGAATCTATATTTATTCCCAAACAAAGTTAAAAAACAAACAAACAAAAAAATGTCATGAGCAGCCCAGAGGAAAATACATGGGCAAAGCCCCACAGGTGACAGCCAGATCCCCGGAACAAGGGGACAAGTCTGTGCAAGGCAGCACCCATGTCTGTGGGTTTCAGAGGACATGTGGAAGTACAGGGCAGCCATGCTTTCAACACATTTAAAATCTACTAGGGGGAATAAGACAAGTGTGCAAATAACACCACAAGGCAGAATTTCTGTCACAGTGGGGGACACCCCATGAATACAGCCTCAAAGGTAGGAAGGGTCATGGCTTAGGGGGCGTCTAGCACAGCTGCACTGAAAAGATGCCATTGGAATTAACCTTTAAGAGCTTCATGTGACAGGCACAGAGAGGGTATTAGGAGTGTGGTGGACATGATCAGAATCATACCTTCAGGAGATTCACCTGGAAACTGTAGTTTAGGTGCCAGGCAGAGTGATGGAGCAGACGGTGAAGAGAAATTTAAGCAGTCCAGATGAGAGCTGGGGACAGTCTAAGCTAAGCTAGGATCCCCCAAAACAGTAAGAATCCATTCAATGGCAACTAGCACTGGTCTTCTAGTGTGGAGGGCCAGGTGTGAAAACCAGGAAATATGGTTGAGGGGTTTTAACATGAGTCAGGGAAGACAAGGATCTCAGTGTAAACCTGAGCCCAGGGGAGGTTTGAGAAGCTCTAGGGAAGGCAGAAAAGCAGCCCAAATACCCTTCACCAAACCATAAACAGCAGTAGGTCCCAATGTCAACATGAAAGAGGAAGGGACAGCTGCACACATGGACCTTAGTCCAGAACAGACAAATGGACCAGGCCCTTATACAGAACAATGTACAAACCATCAACCCCAGCACTCAGAGGGCCTCTGTCTCAGGCAACACACACGGCCCCACACATGCACGTATTGCACCATGTTCTATGCAAAAAGGTCAGACCAGGAGCTCCAGCACCAGGCACTCTCATAGAAGGGAAGGGCTGGCAAGGCCAGAAGATAGCTAAGTAGAACAAGGGAAAGGTGGTCGCAAGATGAAGCCAGAGGAAAATTGAGGTTCCAGAATCCTTCTCCAGTCTGACTTGAACATTGCGTGATGCATCAGAGTCCTCCCGCCCCCTTCCCAAGTGCACGATTTAAACACTGAGAGGTCAGCCACAGGAAAAGAAGGCGTTCCCTGATTCTCTGGCCACACCAGGTCCCGTATCAACTTCAATCTTGTTGAGTGTCTATCAGTGATACAAGCCCACACTGCAGGACCATGGATCTCACCTGGAAATCACTGAACTTGTTCTTCTAATCATTCTATGTGGCAGAGAGGGAAAGTGCAGAGAGAGAAGAAATGTCTTGTTTTCTTACTCATCTAGTGCTACTATAACAGGAAAACCATAGGTGGATGGCTTTAACAAAGAAAAGTTTATTCTCCCACAGTCCAGTAGGCTAGAAGTCCAAATTCAGGGCACCAGCTCCAGGGGAAGACTTTCTCTCTGTGTCAGCTCTAGAAGAAGATCCTTGTCATCAGTCTTCCCTTGGTCTGGGAGCATCTCAGCACGGGAACCTCAGGTCCAAAGGACGCACTCTGCTCCCAGCACTACTTTCTTGATGGTATGAGGTCCCCCTGTCTCTCTGCTCACTTCTCTCTTTTATATCTCAAAAAAGACTGGCTTAAGACACTATCTAATCTTGTAGGCCTCATCAATGGAACTGCTGCTAATCTATCTTATTACATCATAGTGATAGGACTTACAACATATAGGAAAATCGCACAAAATGGTGGACATCATACAAGCTAATCATGACCTAGCCAAGTGGACAGATATTTGGTGGGGACACAATTCAATCCATGATACCCATCATGCTCTGCCTCTATGTCAGTGTCACTCTGAGGCTTGTTGCTTACGACACGCCAGACATTGGGCAGCACCTCCTCAGCAGTAGGCTCCGAGCCTGGGGTTACTCAAGAGCAGAATAATGGGGTGCACAGCTGTTCATACATAGATCACCACCTGCCACATGCAGTATTGGAGTTCCTGAAATGGAAAGACACCTGCACAGTTGAGCACCAGTGACAGGGAATAGGAGATGAAGAGGATGGAACATGAGATGAGGACCAGTAGAGCCTTGAAGTGGGCCTGGGTGCTGGCATCCCAGAACCCTGAGATGGTCAGGAGGGTCTTCTTGGCATGCTTGCCTAGAGACATGATGAGCAGAAACATGCCTACAAGAAAGACAACCCCAGGCACAGTCCAGGTAACCACCTTCAGCAGGAAGAAGTAGAACTTCTCATAGGAGTTCCTCATGCCATTCCCGGTGTTGTTCCCAGCGTGCAGGTCTCTCATTAAGTGGATCTGATACAACCACTGGTTGCCAAAGAAGAACAGGATGGCACTCAGGTTGGAGATCCCCAGGGAGCTGAGCAGCATCCACCTGGACACCTTCTGCTTGAGCCAGAGGAAGGCTGGGTGAGTGAATGTGGCGATCTTCACACAGTAGAAGACGCTAAGCCAGGTGGAGAGCCACAGAGTGATGATGTTAAAGAAGTCCCACTGGAAGGTGAAGAGCTGCATCACGGGGTTGTAGGGGAAGGCTCTGGGGTAGAGGAAGAGATAAATGCTCCTCTCTATCACCACACACTGCAGGCAAAAGAGTGAGGTCCCCAGACTGACCAGCAATTTATCGCAGGGTTACACCTTCTTCCTCAGCAGCCACTCAATGCCCAAGGCCACAGTGATGAAGCCATTGCCCATCACTGCCACCAGACACAAAAAGAACAAGAAGCCAACCAGGACAATGGCCCTCTTCTCCATCAACAAGGAGCCTGAGTCCATGTCACCTCCATTCATCTCTTCCATGGGCCAGATGGTCCCAAGACTGGAGGTGGTTCCAGTTGGGCTGCTCTGGAAGATCTCAGTAACTTCCAGAGGGTTGCTTTGTACATGTGTGCTCAAGTGCAGAGGCTGGGCCAGAGTCAAGGACCCAGACTCTCTGAACAGGGGGAGCTTCTTCTTAGAATAGATGCAAATATCCAGTGGCCCCCAGCTGCCATGAATTTCCCTGCCCTTCTTCTGTCTTTCCGTGCCAGTGTCAACATCAGTGTGGATGGTATATCAGGCTCTGGCACCAGAGTCCGCGACACGGGAGACTGTTTCTCTAAGCTGACACCTAAGACAGCAGCACACCTGGTGGGGCTCAGGGCTAAGATCTACAGGCAGGCCCCAGCAGAGTCAGTGCCACATCCATAGGGGATTGTAATGCAGTATCCCTTTGTTCTATTCAAACGATTGCCTCTTGGTCTATGTATAGGTTCCTTATGAGCAAAATTAAATGTTCTGGAATTGCCATTCTTCACAATGTTATCCATAATTTGTTATAATCCACACAGCCAAATGTCTTTGTATAGTCAATAAAACACAGGTAAACATCGTTCTGGTATTCTTTGCATTCAGCCAAGATCCACCTGATATTAGCAATGATAACCCTGGTTCCACGTCCTCTTCTGAATCCAGTTTGAATTTCTGGCGGTTCCCTGTTGATGCACTACTGCAACTGCTTTTGAATGATCTTCAGCAAAATTTTACTTACGTGTGATATTAATGATACTGTTCAAGCATTTCTGCATTCTGTTGGATCACCTTTCTTTGGAAAGGGTATAAATATGGGTCTCTTTTTTTCCAGTTGGCTGGCCAGGTAACAGTCTTTCAAATTTCTTGGCGTAGACAAGTGAGTGCTTCCAGCATTGCACCTATTTGTCGAAACATCTCAATTGGTATTCTCTCAAGTCCTGGAACCTTGTTTTTCACCAATGCCTTCAGTGCAGCTTGGACTTCTTCCTTCGACACCATGGTTTTTTTTTTTTTTTTTTTTTCCCCTAGTGGTTAAAATGGAAAAATTCCATATATATTTTACCACAATAAAGTTGTCTTTTAAAAGTAGATATTTAGTTTTTTAATGTGTTTTTGGAAAGATAAGTAGGTGTGTACACTTTGTATTATTATTTTTTCAATTGTACTTTAGATGAAGGTTTACAGAACAAACTAGCTTCTCATTAAACAGTTAGTACACATATTGTTTTATGACATTGATTACCAACCCCATGACATGTTAACAGCCTCCCTTCTCGACTTAGGGTTCCCTAGTACCAGGTTTCCTGTCCCCTCCTGTCTTCTACCCCTTGCCCCTGGGCTGGTGAGCCCTTTTAGTCTTGTTTTGTTTAATGGGCCTCTCTAATCTTTGGCTGAAGGATGAACCTCTAGAGTGACTTCCTTACTGAGGTAAGAGGTGTCCAGGGGCCACATTTTGTCAGGACAGTGAGTCTGGTCTTTTTTGTGAGTTATAATTTTGTTCTACATTTTTCTCTAGCTCTGTCTGGGACCCTCTATTGTGATCCCTGTCAGAGCAGCTGGTGGTGGTAGCTGGGCACCATCTAATTGTGCTGGACTCAGTCTGGTGGAAACTGTGGTAGTTGTGGTCCATTAGTCCTTTGGACTAATCTTTCCCTTGTATGTTTGGTTTTCTTCATTCTCCCTTGCTCCAGGCACAGTGAGACCAGTGGAGTATCTTAGATGGCCACTCACAAGCTTTTAAGACCCCAGATGCTACTCACCATAGTAGAATGTAGAATATTTTCTTTGTAAACTATGTTATGCCAATTGAGCTAGATGCTCCCCAAGACCACGGTCCCTACAGCCCTCAGCCCAGTAATTCAGTCCCTTGGGGAGTTTAGAATACCACTGGTTCTTGATCATATGCTACCTCCTGAAATGGTTGAACATTGACCAATTCATTTTCGTACACTGACTGCACGTATTCCTTTCATCTTTCTTTGATGTTTACTGCATCATTCAACACTTTTGCCCATTGAATCCCTCAATATTGCAACTAGAGGCTTCAATTTTCTCTTCAGTTCTTTAAGCTGGAGTAATGTTGAGCACATTGTTCCCCTTTATTTTTCTAACTCCACGTCTTCGCACATTTCATTATGATACTTTATTTTCTCTTCTTGAGCTGCCCTTTGAAATCTTCAGTTCTTTTACTTCATCATTTCTTCTGTTTGCTTTTAGCTACTCAACATTCAAGAGCAAATTTCAAAGTCTTTTCTGACATCCATTTTGGTCTTTTCTTTCCTGTCTTTTTAATGGCCTTTTGCTTTCTTCACGTATGATGTCCTTGATGTCTTCCCATAACTTGTCTGGTTTTCGGTCATTAGTGTTCAGTACATTAAATCTATTCTCGAGATGGTCTCTAAATTCAGGTGAGATATAGTCAAGGTCATACTTTGGCTCTCATGTTTTAGTTTTCTTCAGCTTCAATTAGGATTTACATACAAGCAATTGATAGTTTGTTCCACAGTCGACTCCCAGCCTGGTTTTGACTGATAATATCGAGCACCTCCATCATCTCTTCCCACAGATGTAGTCAGTTTGATTCCTGTGTATTCTATCTGGTAATGTTCAGTTGTATAGTCACTGTCAGTTGTTGAAAAAAGATATTTGCAATGAAGAAGTCATTGATCTTGCAAAATTCTATCATTTGATCTCTGGCAATACAGGGAATCATCCTTTCTATCACCAAGGCTATACTTTACAGCTACTGGATAAAATGTGGTGCAGGCCACACCCCAGGTAAAATCCCTTTACATTGAATCAGGGATGTGACCTTAAAAAAGTTGTTACAATCCCAACCTAATCCTCTTTAACATAAAATTACAATCACAAAATGGAAGACAACCACACGATACCAGGAATCATGGCCTAATCAAGTTGACACATATTTTGATGGGACACAATTCAGTCCATGACACTAGGTTAGTTCAAATTCTATTATTTTGTTGGCCATTACCATAAAATAGAACATTGTTGTTGTGCTCACTGTTGTTGTTAGTTGCTGTTGACTCATGGTGACCCCATGTATGACACAGTAGAGCTGCTTCTTAAGAATTTCTTGTCTGTAATCTTTACAGAAGCATATCACCAGGCCTTTCTTACTGCTGGGTAAGTTTGAACAGCCAACCTATCAGTTGGTAGCCAAGTGCAAACCGTTTTCCCTACCCAAAGACCTAAAAAAGAACATAAGGGCCCAATATTATATGTAATCAGGCAGACAAGTATTTTTTTCAATATTTTATAAATGTTGTTAGTTGCCGTTGGGTTTGCTCCAACTCATGGTGACCTTATTTATAACAGAACAAAACATGGCCCCGTCCAGAGCCATCTTCATGATCGTTGGTATGCTTGAATCCAATTTTATAAATAGCAACTTTTAAAGTTCTATTTCACAGAGGACCCTCTTCCACGATGCTCGTAAAACAAATACAATATGGCAGAAAGAAACCTGGGCTAAAAGTCAAGACTTAGGCTTCAACACAAACTCTGCCCCTCACTGTGAGTGACTGGGTATGCCACTTGCCCCTCTGTGCCTCAGTTCCTCCATCTGTAAGATGTGGAAAGTATCATCTCTTTTAATTCATAGAATTGTTTTAGAATCTCAGTTTTTAGAGTGAAAGAGGACATCAGAGGTAATTTTTTACAGAAAAAACGAAAATCAAACCCATTGCTGCCAAGTCAATTCCAACTCATAATGACCCTATAGGACAGAGTAGAACTGCCCTGTAGGGTTTCCAAGGAGCGCCTGGTGGAGTCGAACTGCCGACCTTTTCGTTAGCAGCCATAGCTGAAAGAAGTGAGGCCCCAAACTGGAGACTGACCCCCACCTAAAGTCACAGTTACTTAGAGGCAAGACCAAAAGCCAAGCCGCACCAAGACCAGGATCTTTGCCATATTTGACAACACACCTTGCACCCTCATCTTCCTTGTTCTTAGCTGGAATCAGAAGACCAGATTTAGAGTTTTGTCAAAATCACTGACTATGGAACTTCAGGCTAGTCATCTAACATCTCTGAACCCCTCTCTCTTCACCTATAAAATAGAAAAAAATAGCACCTGCATTTGCTATTGATCATCTACATGGGAATGTACTTTGGAAACTATAAATCTCTGCACATGTGTAAGAAGTAATTATCATGATGATGACAATTGTTATTACAATGACTGTCTTCTATCACACCATCCTCTGGAGTGGTCAATTGTCCAAGGAGAATCCAGAAGATTCAGAAGAGTCCCAGGGTACTAACTGTTGTACCATATCATTTGACCAAGAAGAATAGAGTAAGCAAAGACCACATCTTCCAGAGAAATCAGGTTCAAAGAGTTAAAATGCCCAGGGCTCTAACCCAGATATGAAAGACTCAAGACCAGATAACACGAGAGAGAGGACTGACCAGCGTACACTTCACCTAGTCAACACCTAGCCCACCAGATTTATACAGAGGACCTCACAGAGGGAGAATAGAATGCAGGACACCCAGCCAATCCGGGACATAGCTCCAAGTGAAACTGTCCTCCCAACATAGAGTCCTCACTACAGTAAGCGCTGTGCTCCTGGGTGGAGAAGGTGAACTAAGGTAGCTCATTCAATTTGCCTTTCTGCAAAGATGCAAATTCCCAAGGGATAGGGTTTCTAGCTGCTATCTTCCCTACCCTTGTTCCTTTGGCTATTCCTCTGGAGCTTCAAGCAATGAGGCAAACTTTGGGCTCCCAGCTCTGGAGCTTGGCAAGCTACAAACTTCCCTATACTGGTAAACTCATACCTTTCCTATCTACCTCCCACTCTATCCACTTCCTGGCTTCTGGCCAGGAATCAACACTTGTACACACAGCTTCAGCGGCTCACAGATGGGAGGATGCACAATTAACCCTTACTTTTTTTTCATTTAGCAACAACTTATTAAGCACCTGCTCTATGTCACACTGGAGTCCCAGGATTATGCAGTTAACACACTCAGCTGCTAAATGAAAGGTTGGTGGTTCGAGTCCACCCAGAGGCACCTGAGAAGACAGTCCTAGAGATCTACTTCCAAAAAATCAGCCGTTGAAAACCCTATGGAGCCTAGTTCTACTCTAACACACATTGGGGTGCCATGAGTTGAAGTCGACTCTACAGTAACGGGTTTTGTGTGTCACCCTGGCTCTGTGAAAGGCCTGGGCTACCGCAGTGAACTCGACATCTGCCTGTACTAACCGTAAACCACAAATATTTACTGCACGTCAGCTGTGTGAAGATTAAAAAAATGTGAAGGTTAAGTTACCCAAAAAGAGTGACTACTAGCCTGTATCGGAATATGAAATATGTTTTACGGTGATTCTTTTGTTGCTCTTGTTTTGTTTTCTTTCTCATATTCAGATTTATCTTCTTCGAGGAAGCCAAGTCTGAGAAGTTTTAAATTATACATATAAACACTTCTAAAAGTGTTTATATGTATAATCATGAGGTTGGTGGGTCCTCTATATGTGAAACTTTCAACTTAGTACTCTCTCTCAGAGCGATAAAAAAGGAATGGCCCCAGGATTGTTGCATCATCTCATCCCCATCCTAGGAATTCTCCAGAATAGTTCAACAGCAGCACCCCCTTACCAGGGCAGGACAAAAAGAATTTGCGGTCTCGTATGTGGGAAGGAAAAAGCATCACATTAGTAAAGAAGGTGGAAATAAAATTACATTTGGGGAATAACTAGGCAGGTCTGGCTAGAGCAAAAAATTCACATAAGGGAATAGTGGTATATGAGGCCAAAAAGGTAGGCAGAGAAGAAAGCACAGGAGGCCTTGAAAGTCAGGTAAGATATTGGGTTGTATCCTTAATCAAGATAGAGCCACCAAGAGTTTTGGGGCTCTTCTGATCTAGGGCCTAGGAAAGAGAGGTTGAGAACATCAAAAAATTAAGAACTCTGCTGTAAGCCTACTAGACCTGGCATAACTCCAAGTGCTGTGAGAATGTTACAGAACATATGAGTCCCATCTTCATTTCATCCACATCCCAAGACATTCAGGAAACTTCTGAAGCCCCCCACTGCTTAGAGTTGAGTAGAAGAGATGGCGGAGGCCGCCACCCCTATGGGCCTGCCTTCCCTGCCTCTACCTAGCCCTCTGTGGCTGAGCATCCACACACAGTCCCCGCAATGCGTTCTCATTCCCTGAAAGAAGCCATCAGCCCCCTAGTGTGACTGCAAAAATGAAAAAGAAAAGCACATTACAGTTGATGATGAAGATGTTATGTGTTCTCCAGGTGGGACACTCCACCTCTGGACCCCAGGAGTCTATGGCAATTGTCCCAGCTTTCCCAGGCCCCTGGCTTCTGCTCACCTTCTCTCTGCTTTCTGGGGAACCCTGGTTCTTAGCCTGTGCTCCTCGCCAGCATTGGAGGAAAGCTGCTCCTTCAAAGCCTCACTCATGTTCTTCCAAGTGAAGGCTCCTCCCTTGCTCCCTCTCCTTTGGTCCTTTCTCTCCTCCCCCTGATATAGGTCAGCCTCCAGTCAGTGCTGCAGCCTGCAATTCTAGGTCCTCAGCATACCAGGATTGTTAGACCGTTTACCAAAAATATGATTATTTACTAGAAAACTTTTTGTGACCTTTGTTCTGTGCTGCTACTATTACTTCCATTTTAACTAGCTCCAACATCTGAGTCTCTCTTAACCAAGTATGGTGTGTGTTTGTGTGTGTGTGTGTGTGTGTGTGTGTGTGTGTGTTATCTCTTCCAAGCTACTGGTCTCCATACTTTAATACAGTGAATTCCATCCCCCTCCAAAACCATCCTCCGTCTGTCAGTTTGATGTACTGTGGTGGCTTGCATGTTGCTGTGATGTTGGAAGCTATACCATCTGTTTTTCAATATTGGCAGGGACACCCATGGTGAAGACATTTCAGCTGAGCTTCCAGACTAAGGCAGACTATGAAGAAGGACCTGTCAGCATAATTCTAAAGAAAATTGACCAGTGTAAACCTCATGAATAACAGCGGAACATTATCTAATATAGTGCCAGATACGAGCCCCTCAGGTTAGAAGGTACTCAATGTGACTAGGGAAGACCTGCCTCTTCAAGGTAGAGTCGACCTTAATGACATGGATGAAGTCAAGTTTTCAGGGCGTTTGGTTGCTGATGTGGCCCTACTCAAAATGAGAAGAAACAGCAGCAAATACTCATTAGTAATCAGAACATGGAACCCATGAAGTATAAATCTAAGAAAATTGAAAGTTATCAAAATTGAAATGGGACACACAAAGATCTATATTTTAGGCATGAGTGAGCTGAAATGGACTGGTATGGGCCATTTTGAATTGGAAATCATGTGGTCTACCATGCCAGGAATGACAAATTGAAGAGGAATGTCATGGCATTCATAGTCAAAAAGAACATTTCAAGACCAATCCTGAAGTACAATGTGTGTGTGTGTGTGTGTGTGTGTGTGCATATGCTACAAAAGACCTCTTTAAAGTGTTAAAAAGCAAAGATGTCACTTTGAGGATTAAGATGCACCTGACCCAAGCCATATTATTTTCAATCATCTCATATGCATGTGAAAGCTGGACTATGAATAAAGATCAAAGAATTGATGCCTTTGAATTTTTACAGTGTTGGCAAAAAATATTGAATATACCATGGACTGCCAGAAGAATGAACAAATCCATTTTGGAAGAAATACAGCCAGAATGCTTCTTAGAAGGGAGGATGGCAAGACTTTGTCCCTCATAAGTTGGACATGTTATCAGGAGGGACCTGTCCCTGAAGAAAGACATCATGCTTGGAAAAACAGAGGGTCAGCGAAAGAGAGGAAGACCCTCAATGAGATGGATGGACACAGTGGTTGCAACAGTGGGCCCAAACATAGCAACGGTTGTGAGGATAGAACAGTACCAGGCATTTTCATTCTGTTGTACATTGGATCACTATGAGTCAGAATTGGCTTGATGGCATCTAACTACAATACAGTGGAAGCTATGCCACTAGTATTTCAAATACCAGCAGGGCCGACCATGGTAGACAGGTTTCAGTGGAGCTTCCAGACTAAGACAGACTAGTAAGAAGGACCTGGCAATCTACTTCTTAAAAAAATTGTCCTGTGAAAACCTTCCTGTAGATAAATTTCTCTCTCTATATATATATTTGTATATACATACTCTTCACTGGTTTTGCTCCTCTAGAGAACCCAACAAAAGACATTTGGTACTAAGAGTGGTTCTAGAGAAACAAAATCATGAGGATGAGTTTTCTGAATTGGTTCTCATGTCTGATTAGTCTTAAAGGCTCTGATGACTCGGCCCCCAGTGGTAAAGAAGGCACTGTTAATCCATGGCAATAGAAATATGCAAAATATCACTGCCAAGGCTTTGGGTGACTGCGTATTTGATACTTTTCTACAATTTTGTCAGAATGAGAAGTATAAGGAGCAGGTTGGTTGGTTGGTTGTGCTTCACTAGAGAAAATAGTGAAAGAAAGAGATGGGCTCAGAGCTTCAGCATCACAACTCAAGTGCCACATAAAAGACCTGAAAGTTGTCACTTGTACCCTGAAAAAAAGCCTCATTTCTTGTAGTAACTGAGCTGATAGAGCCAAAAACCAAACCAAGAGTCTTATAGTAAGAGTGGCTGAATTACAATGCCAATAAAATTCCCAAGCTCAAATGGCGTCCAAAGTTAAAGTGAACACATTAATTGGGAAAAAATGAGATCCTGAGAAAATGGGGACATATGGGCAGATAATCAGGGAGCTGGGCCATTAAATTCCATTGAATCACTCTTGCCAACAGAACCAGCCTTCTTATTCTCATCTGAAAAGATTACTCCACCTTTGTGTGCTGAGCCACCCTCCCCAGTAAAATCATTATCCCTTCCGCCCTATCTGAGGAGATTTACTCAGCTGTTTCTGAAGAGCCTATGTCTGAGTTATCATCTGGGGCAGTGACTAGAGCATTGCCTGGGATATCCTCTGAAACAGATGCCTTACAAGACCTTAGTGAACCTACCCAGAGCCCACCCCCACCACCCATTTTTGCTTCTAAACCTGACAAGATTTACGTTCAAGCAAACCCCAAGGGGTAAAGTACAAAATGTCATACTGGTCCATTACGCTGATGACATTATGTTGACTGGACCTAGTAGGAAAGAAGTATTAATATCAATATATCTAAACTCATTGATAAGACATTTGTGTGCTGTTGTTGTTGTTGTTAGGTGCTGTCGAGTCTGTTCTGACTCATAGTGACCCTATGCACAACAGGAGGTATGCTACATTCCAAAAGAACTACTTGATTTTTCTAACATGTATAAACAGAAACCTGGGGAATATGTGTGGGAATGTCTATTAAGGGTGTGGGGTAATTGTGCAAAGAACATAAAATTGGATCAGCCTGAGTTTATTTATGTGGGCCCACTAAGCACAAATTCTTCATTCAATGTTTAAGATCAAGAAATTTAGAAAAGGATCTAATAGTTTATTTGGTTGGTTCACTGAAGCTTGGATTAATCAGTGGCCTACAATAAATCAAAACGGAAGTGTCAGACCTGTCTTGGTCGACTATAGAAGAAGGTATCCAAAGGCTTAGGGAAATTGGCACATTAGAGTGGATTTATCAGGCTCACAGACCCACATATGGAGTGCCCAGAAAACACACCTTTCACCTAAACAGTGAGGAACAAATTTATGAAGGGGGCTCCAGAATCCTTGAAGACTGCTGTCATTGCCATTCTATGTAATTCAGATTTAACTGTGGGAACTGCCCTAGCTGAATTAAGGCACCTAACTACAATGGGACAGATTGGGCCCCATGGAGTAGGGGCCAGAGCCAGGACTCAATCAACAAAGACAAGGTGGGCATGGTTAGTGTAATGAACAGAGGAGTCAAAGCAGTAATCAGAATAGTGTGACTCATATGGACTTACGGCATTGGCTACTTAGTCATGGCGTCCCTAGAAGTGAAACAGATGGGAAATCTACTAAATATTTACTTGATCTGTACAAGTGAAAGAATTCTAGGTCACGTGAATGGCATTCTAACTTGAATCACCAGAATAGTCATAGCCCCTCAATCAATTCCCAAACTTGATTCAGTTTACAGACCCACAACCCCTTGAATGAAGGAGAAGCTGGGTCCCCTTAAGGAAGTATTGCACCACACTATCCAAAATTTATATTGTTAATCTTTCTCCCAGACTTCCCAAAAGAATTTACTGCCTTTTACTAGAGTGCTGTTCATTGGGAAAAATAAAATAATCAGACTTTTCAGGGATTAGTGTACACTGGCTCCTACCCAACCCAGAAAAAGCTCCTAACTGACACTAATTCCAGGAGGCCCAGAACATCACTGTGGCCCACCAGTCAGAGTGGAAGCAAATGGGGGTCAGGTTACTCATGGAATCTTAGCTCAGGTCTGTCTCACAGTGGGTCCAAAGTGTCCCTGATCCCACCTTTAGTGATTTCCCTAGTTCCAGAATGCATAATTGGAATAGACATACTTAGCAACTGGTAGGACCCCAGCATTGGATTCCTGATATGTGAAGTAAGGGGTATTCGATAGGAAAAGCTAAATGGAAGCCACTAGAACTGCCCCTACCTAGGAAAATAGTAAACCAAAAGCAATACTGCATTCCTGGAGGGATTGCAGAGATTACTGCAATCAAGGATTTGAAGGATGCAGGGGCGTTGATTCTAATGCCATGCCCATTCAGTTTGTCTGTTTGGCCTATGCAAAAAGCAAGTGGATCTTGGAGAATAATAATGGATTATTGTAAACTTAACCAAGTGGGGGCTCCAATTGCAGCTGCTGTTACATATGTGGCTTCATTGTTTGAACAAACTAATAATCTGGTACCTGGTATGCAGCTACTGATCTGGCTAATGCCTTTTTCTCCATACCTGTTTCAAAGAAACATCAGAAACAGTTTGCCTTTAGCTGGCAAGGCCAGCAATACACCTTCACTGTCCTACCTCACAGGTATATCAACTCCCTAGCCCTATGTCATAATTTAGTCCACAGGGACCTTGATTCCCTTTCCCTTCCAAAAGAGGCCATGCTGGTCCATTATACTGATGACATTATATTGACTGGACCTAGTAAGGAAAAAGTATTAATATCAATGACTCTAAACTTATTGGTAAGACATTTGCATGCTACAGGGTAGGAAATCAACCCAACAAAATTCAAGAGCTTTCTACCTCAGTGAAATTTCTAGGGGTCCAGTTGTGTGAGGCATGTCAAGATATTCCTTCAAAAGTGAAGGATAAGTTGTTACCTCTAGCCCCTCCTACAAGCAAAAAGGAGGCACAACACCTGGTAGGCAAAGAACAAAAGAAGGCTCTACAACAGGTTCAGGTTACCATACAAGCAGCTGTGCAACTTGAGCCATATGATCCAGCCGATCCAATGGTGCTTGAAGTGTTAGTGGCAGGTACAGATGCTGTTTGGACTCTTTGGCAAACCCCTGTTAGCAAATCACAGCACAAACCCTTAGGATTTTGGAACAAAGCCCTACCATCCTCTGCAGGTAACTACTCTCCTTTTAATAAACAGCTTCTGGCTTGTTACCGGGCCTTAGTAGAGACTGAACAGTTAACCACGGGACACCGAGTCCCCATGTGGCCTGAGCTGCTCATCATGAACTGGGTGTTGACTGACCCACAGAGTCATAAAGTTGGAAGTGCACAGCAGCACTCCATCATTAAATGGAAGTCATATGTATGAGATCCGGCTCAAGTAGGGCCTGAAGGCACAAGTAAGTTGCATGAGGAAGTAGACCAAATGCCCATGGTCTCCACTCCTTTCACATTAGCTGCCCTCTCCCAGTCTGCACTTATGGCCTCATGGGGAGTTCCTTATGATCAGTTGACTGAAGAAGAGAAAACTCATGCCTGGTTTACAGATGGTTCTGCATGATATGCAGGCACTGCTAGAAAGTGGACAGTAGGAGCACTATAGCCGCTTTCTGGGACCTCCCTGAAGGACAGTGGTGAATGGAAATCATTCCGAGGGGCAGAACTTCGAGCAGTGCTCCTGGTTGTTTACTTTGCTTGGAATGTAAAATGGCCAGGTGTGCTATTGTGTGCTGATTCATGGTCTGTGGCCAATGGTTTGTCTGGGTGGTCAGGGACTTGGAAGGAACATGATTGAAAAAATGGTGACAAGAAGGTATGGGGAAGAGGTAAGTGGATAGACCTCTCTGAATGGGCACAGAGGTGAAGATATTTGTGCCTCATGTGAATGTTCACCAAAGGGTGAGCTCAGCAGAGGAGCATTTTAACAATCAAGTGGATAGAATGTTGTGTTCTGTGGAAACCAATCATCCTCTTTCCACAGCCACTTCCCTCATTGCCCAATGAGCTCTTGAACAAAGTGGCTATGGTGACAGGGATGGAGGTTATGCATGGGCTCAGCAATATGGACTTCCACTCACCAAGGCTGACTTGGCTACAGCCACTTCTGACTGCCCAATCTGCCAGCAGCAGAGACCAACACTGAGTCCCCGATAATGGCACCATTCCTTAAGACGATCAGCCAACAACCTGGTGGCAGGTCAAATACATTAGACTGCTTCCATCGTGGAAAGGGGAGCCTTTTGTTCTTACTGGGATAGACATTACTCTGGATATGGATATGCCCTCTCTGCATACAATGTTTCTGCCAAAACTACCATCCGTGGACTTACAGAATGCATTATTCACCATCATGGTGTCCCACCCAGTACCACTTCAGATCAAGGAACTCACATCACAGCAAACAAAGTGAGGCAATGGGCTCATGCTTACGGAATTCACTTGTCTTACCATGTTCCCCATCATCCTGAAGCAACTGGCTTGATAAATAATGGAATGGCCTCCTAAAGACACAATTACAGTGCCAGCTAAATGGCAATACCTCGCAGTGTTTGGGCAATGTTCCCCAGGAGGCTATACATGCTCTAAACCAGCATCCAATATATGGTGCTGTTTCTCCCATAGCCAGGATTCATGGGTCCAGAAAATCAAGGGGTGGAAATGGTAACGACACCACTTACTATTACCCCTACTACCTACTAACATAATTTGTGCTTCCTGTCCCCACGACCCTATGCTCTGCAGGTCTAGAGGTCTTAGTACCAAAAGAAAGAATGCTCCCATCAGGAGACACAACACTGATTCCACTGAACCTACTATGGGCTCCTCATGCCTCCGGATCAACAGACAAAGAAGGGATTTACTGCATTGGCTGGTGTGATTGATCCTGACTACCAAGGGGAAATTAGAATGATGTTAAATAATGGAGGTAAAAAAGAGTATATCTGAAATTCAGTAGATCTCTTAGCATGTCTCTTTTTTTTTTTTTTTTTCTTAGCATGTCTCTTAGTACTACCATGTCCTGTGATTAAAAGTCAATGGAAAACTGCAGCAACCCAATTCCGACATGACTACCAAAGGCCCAGGACCATCAAAAATGAAGTCTTGGATCACTCCACCAAGCAAAGAACCACTCCAGTTGAGGTGCTTGCTGAAGGCAAAGGGAATATGGAATGGGTGGTGGGAGAAGGTAGTTCTAAATACCAACTATGACCACGTGACCAGTTGCAGAAAAGAGAACTGTAATTGTTTTTAGTATTTCTTCTTTGTTTTGTTATACACGTATGTGTGTGTATACATATATACATACACGTGTGTGTATTTGTCTTTCTCCAGAAGAGCCGCTGGTGGCTGGTAGTTTCGAACTGCCGACCTTTCGATTAGCAGTCAATCATTTTAACCACATCGCCACCAAGGTTCCTCACACACACACACACAGACACACACATTTTCACTTGTTCACATTCATGTTAGCTGCAAGTATGACTTTAGAATAGTCTTTATTTAGAGATTGTAAGAATGCTCTTTAGAAGCAAGAATGGCGAGACTGCGTCTTACATACTTTGGACAGGTTGTCAGGAGGGATCAGTCCCTGGAGAAGGACATCATGCCTGGCAGAGTACAGGGTCAGTGGAAAAGAGGAAGACCCTCAACAAGGTGGATTGACACAGTGGCTGTAACTATGAGCTCAAGCATAACAACGATTGTAAGGATGGCTCAGGACCGAGCAGTGTTTCATTTTGTTCTGCATAAGGTTGATATGAGTTGGAACCAACTCGACTGCACCTAACAGCAACAACACATGGTTTAAGAAGATGTGTACAGGTGTCAAGTTGACAAGGGGTGGACTGTGATGGTTAAGGTTATATGTCAATTTAGCTAGGCCATGATTCTCAATGATTTGGCAGACAATATGTAAACATCCTCCATTTTGTGATTCAATGTGAACAGCCAATCAGTTGAAAGGCCAATCAGTTGAAAGCCAATAGTTTCCTTAGGGGTGTTGCCTGCATCCAATATATATGGGTGTTCTGGCAAAGCTCCCTCTGAATTCTGCATCCAGTTTATCGTCCACTGTCCTCCAGTTCTTGAATCGTGAGCCAGCAGCCTTCCACCTGACCTGTCAATTTGGGGTTCTTCAGCCCCTGCAACCACATGAGTCAGGAGAAGACTCCAGCATTATGCTTGAGCCAGATTTGGAACTTGCCAGCCTCCACAACCACATGAGCCATTCCTCTGAGATAAATTCTGTGTTTATATACATATATACATAATTCACTGAGTTTGCTCCTCTGGAGAACCCAGCCCAAGAGACCCACCATGTGGACTTTTATTTATTCTGAATAACATTCACAGGCTAACTGTACTGATATATCACGTACATTATAAAACCTAAACAAAATAGGAATTAAGAAGACAAGATAAAAATAAATGTAAGGTATTGTTTTCACACCTTCTTCCCACACCCCAGGGATCATACTGTGCACACACTCTGGGTGTGAATGCTCTGATCTGGAAACTATCACCCTGGACAACACCCTCCTGGGTGGGCACAGAAAGAGCAGGATTTGAAAAATTAGAAATCGGAGAGGATTTCCTTTGTTTTCCTTCTCTATCTCCTGTTGACCAAAACCGAAAAGCATCTTCACATCCAACATGTCCTTTAATTCACCACATCACAAACACAGGAAATCATGGATGGGCCTGCAGTAAGCCATGGCTCTCCTGGGTCCTCAACCTTCCACATGATCAAATGGAAAAGTCTCATGTGTGGAGTTGGTCTTAAACAGGGCTACGAAGGAGGGGCAGTGGTAGTTCAGTGGCCAATATGCCTCTTGTGCAGCCGCCACCCATCTGTGGAGGTTTGTGTGTTACTATGATGTTGAAAAGGTTTCAGTGGAGTTTCCAGACTAAGATGAACTAGGAAGAAAGACCTGATGGTCTACTTCTGAATACCAGCCAGTGGAAACCCTACGGATCACAGTGGTCTGATCTGCAATAATGATGGGGATGGTGTATGACTGGGCAGCGTTTTGTTCCGTTGTGAATGGGATCACTATGAGTCAGGGATGCCTTGACAGCAGCTAACAACAACAACAGAGCTCAGTAGAAGGGAAGGATCAAGAGAGGGATGGAAGGAGGATGATCCAGATGGACTGACAACATGAAGGCTGGAGGGAAGAAAGAATGGGAGGCTGGAGAGAGGCTTTCCTGGGCTGAAGCAGAGAAACAGAGTGGAGAGCAGAGCCAGGGTAAGGGCATCTTTGGTGTCGAAGAGAGGAAGGGACTGGACTGCCCACACCGACAGAGCCTGATCACAGAGGTAAGGTCTCTGAAGGGAGTGCGTACCAGATGACCCTTGGAGAGCATCATTAGGCTGCTCAGTCTGGAAAGACCTGGAGGAGAAGAGTTGTCAGAGCCTGAGAGCCTGGGAGGAAACAGGGCGCCACCGTTAGTCTGTGACCCACGCTGGAGGAGAAGAGTTGTCAGAGCCTGAGAGCCTGGGAGAAAACAGGGCGCCACCGTTAGTCTGTGACCCACGCTGGAGGAGAAGAGTTGTCAGAGCCTGAGAGCCTGGGAGAAAACAGGGCGCCACCGTTAGCCTGTGACCCACGCTGGAGGAGAAGAGTTGTCAGAGTCTGAGAGCCTGGGAGAAAACAGGGCGCCACCGTTAGTCTGTGACCCACGCTGGAGGATTCTGAGAAGATCAGTCGCTGTGGAGTCAGTTCAGACTCATGGCACCCCATGTATTTCAGGGTAGAACTGCGCTTTATAAGGTTTTCAATGGCTGAATTTTGGAAGTAGATCTCCCGGCCTTTCTTCCTAGTCTCTCTTAGTCTGGAAGATCTGCATCTTAGCATCACACAAGCCTGCAATGACAGACGGGAAGTGGCTGCACATGGGGCGCATTGGCCAGGAATTAACTGAACCTAGATCTCCCACATGGAAGGTGAGAATTCTACCACTGACCCACCACTGCCCCTCCCTCTGAGCACTCTAGATAGACTCATACCCCAACCTTTCAGTTAGCAGCAGAGCACACTAACAATTTGCCCCACCCTCTGAAAGGGAAGACACATGAAGGGAAATAGATAATTAGGTTTCTGGGGTTGGTGGGAAAGGAAGGAGTGGAACGAGAGAAGAGAAGGTTGGGTTTATGCCTTACGCGTCCTCGTCTAGCATGGGATTGCTCAGCCCCTCACTGGCTCCTTATCTGAGCCCTCAGGAGGGACCTGCCCTCTGTCTGGGCCCCCACAGCTTATGGTCCCACAGCCCTGCAGCCTGTTCTTCAGGGCCCTCCTGAGCCGGGGGCTCCTGAACAGTAGGATGGTGGAGTGCAGAGAGATGCCGGCGTAGGTCACCACCTGCCAGACCCAGTACAGGTGGAGCTGCACGGGCATGATGTTCATCACCGCCACAAGCACGGACAGGAAGTAGGATAAGCAGAAAACAAGGAAGAAGCCCAGAGACTTCAGTGCCATGGTGTGCTCCCGGAAACTGGGGTCACAGGATCCAGGCCAGCCACTCAGCATATGGCGCATGTGCTGGCGCAGAGAGAACATGAGCAGGGCAGTGGACCCCAGGAACAGCAGAAAAGGCACCAAGAGAGCCAGCATCTCATGGAGCAGGAAGAAGTTCTGATAGGAGCTCCTTGCCCATTCAGCCCAGCTGTCATTAGTGTTGGGGGGCTGAGAGGCTTCCATATGAGTCACAATGATATTCCCAGTGGCAGATGGGATGGTGGTCAGGATGGAGATGGCCAGTGAGCCCAGCAACAGCTTGGGCACAGAGCGGGAAAGCCTCCACCTGAGCCAGAGGAAGGTGGAGTGGGAGAAGGAGGCAATCTTCACGCAGTAGAAGGCAGAGAGCAAGGCGTTCAGCCAGAAGGTGAGCGTGTTGCTGAAGTCCCAGAGGATTCTGAAGTAGTGCACTTTGTGCCTGCACTTGAAGATAATCAGGAGGTTGTTGGTGAAGGCCATGCCATGCAGACTGACCCGGGAGGCAGCCAGGCAGGCCACAATCATATCCCCCGCGGGCAGCTCCCGGCCCCGCGCCCACTCCCAGCCCAGCACAGCCACCATGAAGCCATTCAGCAGCATGGCAGCCAAGGACTCCAGGAAGAAGATGGTCATGAAGAACAGCGTGGGCAGGGAGGGCATCTTCTCCTGACCTGAATGTGGGACACATTCACGGGCAGAACAGCCTTTCAGCCAGCAGACCCAGAACCTCTCTCCTTGTTCTATCTCTGAAGGTCACCTACCAGCCACTTCCCCACTGCTTCCCAGGACTGGAGAAGCTGCTCTCTCTGGGCTGCTCACATGCAAATCACTCCATCTCAGTGACACTGGCCTCCATTTGCATAGCCTGAATTTGCCTGTTCTTTATCTGAGCAAAAAAAAAAAAAAAAAAGTTTTTTTTTTTTTTTAATCTGAGCAGATGCAAGGAAATGCCAAGAGAACAGAGGCTCAGGGCATCGAAAACACCCATGTGTGCACATTCTTTCTCTTTTGTTATTATTATGGCAGAGGATATATAACAAAACATTTGTCATCTCAACCATTTTTATGTGTACACTTCAGAGGGGTTAATCACTCTCACTATGTTGTACAGCCACCATCACTATTGGCTTGCAGGTTATTCCTTAACCGTACTTTTCCTTTGTTAAATCATCCTTAAAAGATGTCTTTACTCTTGTTTCCTTCCCAAAAGCAACCTCTCCTGTCCTCAAACCTTCCTTGACTACCATGTTTTAGGCTAATGTTCAATCCTGTAGCCTGCGTACACTGTAATAAGGCCCTTTTCCTGAATGAGTGGAGGTCCCTGAATGGCTCAAATTGTTTGTGCTCAGCTACTAACCTAAAGGTTGGCAGTTCAAACCAACCCAGCAATGCTGTGGAAGAAAGACCTGGCAATCTGCTTCCCTAAAGATCACAGCCAAGAAAACCCTATGGAGCAGTTCTACTCTGTAACATATGGGGGTGCCATGAGTCAGGATCAACTTAAGGGTCACAAATTTGTTTTCCAAATAGCTGGAGGAGGAAGGAATCCATGTGTACAAGGCTTGTAACCCTAAATCCAGACACCTATCCTTCTGAATGCTCCTGATGCCCAAGGCCCCACTGTTTGACTCCATCTTGGAGGTCAAATAGATTGCAGTTGAAAAGTGGATGTCCCTGTGCTAACCTAAAATCTGTTAGCCACTAACACCTTCTTGCCAACATGCCCGAGAAATTAAAATTAATGAACTCTTGGTGGGTAATTGCCCCATGAACAACTGCCTCCTTTGCCATAAGACCAGAAGAACTGGATGGTGCCCAGCTGCCATTACTGAACATTTTGATCAAAGATTCTGTAGTAGAATCCTCATCAAAAGGAGGGAAATGCAGAGCAGAATTGCAAATTCTCATGGAATTCGGCCTTTCTGAAGCTATGGAGGCTGAATGAACCCCTGAGCCTATTGCCCTGAGATATTCTTTAAACCTGAAACCAAATAGTACTTTAGCTTAATTAGTAAAGAATGTCTGCCTTGAGCATTGGGCTCTTTTAAGATCTATCTATATGCAATCAAAGTGACAATAGCATCTGAAAAGATTAGATAGGAAGCTGAGAGGGCAGTGAGTGTATGTTATTGGAGAAGGAACAATTCAGAAAAGGTGGGTGAGAATGGTTGCACAGCCAAAGAACGTAATCAATGTAACTGAACCGTACATGCAGAAACTGTTGAATAGGTGTATGTTCTATGGTGTGTATTTTCAACAGCAAAAATAAATTATTATTAATTTTTTTTAAACTTAATCAGCTCCTAAGAAGGCTCTGAGGAAATGAGAGAGAGGAGACAACTTGTGATGAAAGGGAAAGAAAGAGAAGGGAAACTGGGAGACCAGATTCTGACGGAGTCTCACGGTAGGGGCTTGACGGTGAGGGTGTGGGACGAGGGGAGCAGGAGGGACTCAGGACAGAGCTGGCCACAAGGAGGGACGTTCCGCTCATGAAGAGCCATGCCCTGTCACAGTATTTAGGATAACAATGGTCAACATGTCAGAAGACTTTGCACAGTATAAGTGATTGCTCACACGGTATACTTTCAGAAAGATGCTTCATCTTCTCCCAGGCTGGCACTCTGGAGTGGTGAGAATAGATACTACGCCTTATTCCTGATCTCAGAGGGAAAACACGCACTCTCTCACCAGTGGGAATTGTTCTAGCTGTAGTTTTCTGCAGTTGCCATTTTTGAAGGTGAGGACGTTACCCTTTTCCTAGTTAGCTGAGCGTTTTTACCATGGATGGATGTTGAGATTCTTGAATATTTTTTTCGCTTTTATAGAGAGAATGACATTGTTTTACTTCTTTAGACTGTTGATATTGTGAAATACATTGATTAACTGTTGAATAATGTACCAGCCTCACGCTCCTAGACTAAACCCCACTTGGTCATTTTTAATATTCTTGGATTCAGTTTGCTAAGACTTTGTTAAGAACTTTTGGTCTCTAGTCATGAGATAGTGGTCTATGGTTTTCTTTTCTTGTAAAGTCTTTATCTGATTTTGGTGTCAGAGTAATGCTCGTCCCATCAAATGAGTTGGGAAGTGTTTCCTCCTCTTCTCTTTGTGGTGCATATATATTTAGGGTTGTTACGTCTTCATGGCAAATTGATTCTTATCATTATTCAATATTCCTCTTTATCTTAGTTTGATACTAATATAGCTAATTTGCTTTCTTTTAATTGGTGTATTTTTGGTGTACCTTATTCATCCTTTTACTCTTAACATATCTGCATCTTTATATTTAAAGCGGGTTCCTTGTCTTGCCTAAGTAGGTCTGCTTAGATAGACCACTTACATGTAACGTAATTACTGATGTGATTGAATTAAAATCCACCATCTTGCTAGATTTTCTTATTTTTCATGTCTTTTTTGTTCAATTTTCTTCTTTTCCCACATGACTTTTCAGTCATTTGGTGTTGAAAAGGATACTGAAAAGAGAGTATGAAATAGACTAATGCAGGATGAAGAGCTAAATTGGACTGACTCTTAACTGTCTTCATTGTTCAACAACCAGTTTTAACATCAGCTGTGTACCTGACCCCATACCGGGAGATTTTTGATACCTCGTTTGTATGGACAAATGACAAATCAAACAACACATTGCATTAGACAAATTTGCTGCAGAAAACCTCTTTGAAGTGTTAAAAAGAAAGGATGTCACCTTGAAAACTAAGGTGCGCCTGACCCAAGCCATGGTGTTCTCAGTAGCCTCATACTCATGTGAAAACTAGACCATGAAAAAGGAAGACCAAAGAAGAATTGATGCCCTTGAATTGTGTTGGCAAAGAATATTTAATATACCATGGGCTTCCAAAAGAATGAACAAAGCTGTCTTGGAAGAAGTACAACCAGAATGCACCTTAGAAGCAAGGGTGGCGAGATTACTTCTCACATATTTTGGACACGTTATGAGAAGGGAACAGTCCCTGGAGAAGGACATTCATGCTTGGTAAAGCAGAGGGACAGCTAAAGAAAGGAAGACCCTCAACAAGATGGATTGGTACAGTAGCTACAACAATGGGCTCAAGCATAATGATTGTGAGGATAGCACAGAACCAGGCAGTGTTTTGTTCTTTTACACGTGGGATCCCTATGAGTCGATACAGACTTGACGGCACCTAACAACAACAACACAGACAAATGCAGAAAACACTCTAAAATGTTTCCGTTAGTCACTTGACTTCAGTGAAGAACACAGGTTTAAGGAGAACAACAGATCCTACAAATTAGTGAGAGCTGGAAAGGCCAAGCTCTGGCTCCCTGATATGAGTGGTCAGGTATGAAGCACACTTAGTCCTTTTGTACCTGCAGCCAGAACAGGACCCCCACTCTATTTAGCTGAAGCTGAGCTGAAGGCAATGTAGAACCCACAAAAAAAAAAAAAAAAACCAGTGCCGTCGAGTCGATTCTGACTCATAGCAACCCTATAGGACAGAGTAGAACTGCCCCATAGAGTTTCCAAGGAGCGCTTGGTAGATTCGAACTGCCGGCCCTTTGGTTATCAGCCACAGCACTTAACCACTATGCCGCCAGGGTTTCCAAGGTAATGTAGAGACAGTATTAACTGTGGGTGTGTTATCATCTGGCCCACACACGCTTCCTCCTTCATTTGGCTTTTCAAATCCAGATGCTATTTCTATATGCTTTATCTGTGACCTTAAAAGGGATTACATGACTGTGGGAAAATAAAGCTGTGTTTCATTCATTAGATTTCACCACAACTCCTTCAGTTGGCCAATATTGCCCACATCTTACAGATGAAAAATGTGAGGTTCTGAGAGGGTAAGAAGCTTGCTCAAAGCCACAGAAGGCAGAAGAGGTGTGGAGTCAGAGCAGACACTGTTGGGCTCTGAAGTGCATGCTTCTAGGATAAGACATTGTCAATCATTTGAAATGAGACACGAGCTATTCCAGAGATGGGTGGGGAGGGGAAGAAGGTAAGAGGATTACAGGAGTCGTGGGCTTACATATTCTCAGGGAACCTGCACAGCATAGCACAGGAACAGATGGTTAACAAGCATGTGTTCCAGGGTCTTCTGTCCATGAAACAGGTCTACTCTTTGAACACAAGGAACAGTAGTATTCACCCCTGAGATCATGGCATCTAGCAAAGATGGCACCTCATAGCTGTTTGTTAAAGTAACTGAAAATATGTGTACTTTCTGATGCACATCTGATATTTGTTCAAAAAAGGTTAACAGATGGTTTTATGAAGCATTTTCTGATGCCTCAGAATTTGAATTTGAACTTCTGCTTGGATGCAGGTAGGTGTTTTCTCAGGATGATCGTGGTCAAAGATTAGAAAGTGAGGGGTGGCAGTGGAGCTACCATGATAGGGCAGAAAAGGAGGGACTATTGAAAAGAGATCAGCTATTGAGGTGGACACTAGGAAGGAGATTCCTAAAAAATAGATGTAACCATGTGAACCATGTATGAAAGGACATTTCTGGAAATAGTTATTTTCTTTGGTCCTTCATCAGGGATGAGAATTGAAGAATAGGCAGTTTTCATTCTTTAGCTCAGATACCCCAGCCTGGCGCCTGTGTGGATTCTGGAATGAGCCAAGAAGCTCTGTTTCTGCTCCCAACCCCACCTGCCTTCTGTAACTCCTACTTACCCTTATTTTTGTTCACTACAATGAAAGGTAAGTTAGTCAATAGGCAGGCACAGAGTCATAATAAGTCATATAAAGTTTTTTTTTAATGCAGACTATTTCTGTTTAATGTTCAAAATTGATATTTAACATAGCATCTCAGCTGAAAAAGCATTTGCTAAGTGAGAGAAAACAAAAGGGAAACTCCATTGCAATGTACTCTACATGAATTCATATCTCTTTGCTGCCTTGGGCAATGAAGTATCCTTAAACATTTGTTTTCTCTCCTTACCTTGTATCTAAAAACCCCAGATATGCATATTTTCATTGTTTTTTTGAAGTCATGACCAAAGAGTAGATTCTTAGCAGTAGTAAGTTGGAAGAAGAAATAAAAGAAAACACACAGGATACAATTACCAATTCCCTAAGTTGTCCAACTAAAGACTTAAGGAACCAAGGCTATTGAAAAGACCAATGGTCCTCCAAATCCTGAAAGCGCTCAAGCCCATCCACGAGTCCTCATATGTATTAAAAGTTGCCTCAATTTTTATTGATGTCAGAATTTTGGGGGAGAAATGAAGAGAAAGCATATTTGCTTCTTTATTTATCCTCTTTTAGAGATCCTGTCACTACTATTACTTATGCTACCACAGTACTACTACTAGTAACAATTTATAAAGTACTTAGTCCATAAGTTACCTAAAGGAGCTCAAAAGTTACCTATAGGAGCTCAAATGTTATATAATATCATCCTGTATAATACAATATTAAACCATTTTATTATAAAAGTTTTTGTCTCTAACCCCAAATCATATACATGACTCAGTTCCAAAGCCAGGTTCTCTATTCCAGATTTTTCTGTAAGACCCCTGGCTCTTCCCAAACATTTCCTTTTCTAGTAAATGTATGAGTTTCATCAAGTCCGGTCCGGTTTACGTGTTTAAGGTGGCTTTTTAACTTTTGAACCACATTTTTCCTCACTGTTTATCATTTTACCTACCATTGTCCTATGCTCTCATTTCCCTGAAATTTGAGCTAAGTTGGTAAACATGTAACACTAATACAATTTTATCTCATTATCTGTAGGAGCCTCCCTGAGACCACATCAGGTCCTTATGAAGCCTGGTGCAGAGCAGATGTAATGCATATTGGTATCAAGCCCATCATCTGGGCCTCAAGAAGATCTAAATCATCAGGCGAAGACTGGCTGGACACACACAACCTGCTTTCTCATGGTTCTCTGATTCAACAGCTTCTATTATTTCTTACTGTCTCTGCAGATGAATAATCCTCACATTTTTTAATAGGAATAAATAACCAGACTTGGACGAGTGAGTTTATTTTCCTTGGCCTGCCCAGTGACTGGGACGCTCAGGTGTCACTCTTTCTCCTGTTCTTTGTCATGTACCTGGTGACAGTGAAGGGGAACTTACTCATTGTTCTTCTGATCAGACTGGGCAACCGACTCCAGGCACCCATGTATTTCTTCCTCACCAAACTCTCCCTTGTGGATGTCTCTTTTGCCACAAGCATAGTCCCTCAACTATTTGTGAATTTCCTTAGGGAATATAATCACCTACCTGAGCTGTGCAGCTCAGCTGTTTTTCTCCCTGGGGTTGGTTGGGATTGAGTTTGTTATACTGACAATAATGGCTTATGACCAGTACATAGCTTATGTGAACCCTTGCCATACTCTGCCATAATACACAGAGGCTGTGTGCTAGGCTGGCAGTCTCATCCTGGATCAGTGGCTCCATCATCTCTCTCTAGCATATTGCCATTGCCTTTCAGCTTCTCACATATTCAAACAAGATTATTGATCACATGTCTTGGGAACTACTAGGTGTACTCAGGCAGACCTGTGTGGACACTTCCTCCAGTAAGGTTGCAATCATGGTTTCCAGCATTGCCTTGCTGAGGACACCATTCTGCCAGGTTCTCTTGTCCTGTATCTGGATCATCTCCACCAACCTAAAGATTCAGTCCACAGAGGAAAGGAGGAAAGCCTTCCACACATGTGCCTCTCATCTCACAGTGGTTGCCCTGTGCTCTGGCATGACCATTTTCACTTACATCCAGCCCCATTCCAGTCACTCAGTCCTCCAGGAGATGATGATCTCCTTCTTCTATGCCATTTTAACATCCATCCCAAAACTCTGTGATTTACACTAAGGGGGTCTGACAGAAGCTCTTACAACAATTGTCTGGGTTAACATCAGAACTGGCAACTTGCTGAATTATGAGGCTCACACAGAGAAAAGAGTTTTGTCTCTATGTTCCGCATCCAACACAGATATGACTGCATTGCCCTGGCCACCATGAAGGAGATGACGGAAACTTTATTGGTGCTTTCAGGTAGGAGGCTCAGTGGTTGTGTTGCAATGTAGGATGTGGGGGATTTTTTATGACAGAGCATCCCGTTCTGTGAAGGTAAACACTTCTGTGTTAGACTTTCCCAGGCTTGCTTAATCTCCACTCCTATGGACCCAGTATCTTAAAACAAACAATTTTATTGTTTTGAGTTGTCACATTATTTGTGATCATGTACCGATTCGTGAATCTAGCCTTAGGCCACTAATGTGTATTCATTCACATTTTGAAAACATTAATGGTGTTTCCATTGGGAACACAACGCATTTTCACATCTGACACTCACTTAAAATAACGACAGTGTATGTACTCACAGCCAGCGTTTGTGTGAATCACAATTCTGAGGTAATACGAGGAGAGCGTTGTGACCAAGGCTGATAAAAGTCTTTTTCTGTAGGAACCCTTACATGTGGACGTGAGTTACCTTTCTAAGTTATTGAGTTGATTCAGTGGAAGAACATCAGTGAAGTACCTTATTTTACCTGATAAGGATACAGCCTTATAGTGTTTGTTCGCACAATGGCTCTGCTGGCCAAGGAAAAGCTGCAATTCAGTCACTGGTACGTGGCATGTGAACATATTGAGAAGACAATTATTGCATATGTGGGTGTCCCATCCAAGATGTTAAAACTGTCATATCTTAAAAAATCAGCAAACGCTTTCTCTGAAGCTTTGGAGACAAAATAAGATAAACAATGAGATAAATAAAATACCAAAGATGTAGTTAATATAAGAAATGACATACTCCTGAGACAAGTCAATGAAATACACTACTTTATATATGCATTTTGGGAAATCAGGATTGGCCAGGCAGCCATGCAGATGGCACCCTCCAGTCTCCATATTAAGAGTCTTCTAGTATCTTCTAGGAGCCCTCGTGGTGCAATAGTTAAGCACTTGGCTTCTGACTGAAAGGTTGGCACTTCAAACCAACCAGCAGCCCCTTAGGAGAAAGACCTGGTGATCTGCTCCTGTAAAGACTGCAACAAAGAAAACCCCATGGTGCAGTTCTACTCTATGACATGGGGTGGCTATGAGTTGAAATCTACTCAACAGCACCTAAGAAAAACAACAGTATCTTCCAGCACTGCCTCCCCTACACCACTTCACAGACAAGAAGGCCCTACTCAACCTTTATAAATGAACTGTGGCAATGGGCCCATGCTTATGGAATTTACTGGCCTTACCATGTTCTCCAGCATCCTGAAGCACCTGGCTTGATAAAATGATGGAATGGCCTTCTAAAGATACAACTTGGTGGCAATACCTTGCAGAATTGGGACAATGTTCTCCAGGAGGCTGTATATGTTCTAAACCAGCATCCGATATATGATGCTATTTCTCCCATAGCCAGGATTATGGGTTCTGGAATCAAGGGTTGGAAATGGGAGTGGCACCACTGCCCATTACCTCTAGTGAATCACTCACAAAATTTTTGCTTCCTGTATCCATGACCCTATGCTCTGCTGGCCTAGAGGTCTTAGTACCAAAGGGAAGAATGCTTCCACCAGGAGATAAAACACTGATTTCATTGAACTAGAACTTCAGAATGTCACCCACCTGCTTTGGGTTTCTCATGCCCCTGGATCAACAGTCAAAGAAAGGAGTTACTGTATTGGTTGGTGTGATTTATCCTGACTACCAAGGAGAAATTGGAATGATGTTATACAATGGAGGTAAAAAAAAAAAAAAAAGTGTATCTGGAATATAAGTATATAAGGGATATCCTAAGATCCCTTAGAATATCTCTTAGTACTACCATACCCTGTGATTAAAGTCAATGGAAAACTACAGCAACCCAATTATGACATGACTACTAATGCCCCAGACCCTTCAGGAATGAAGGTTTGGATCACCCCACCGGGCAAAGAACCATGACCAGCCACGGTGCTTGCTAAGGGCAAAGGAAATACGGAATAGGTGATGGAGGAAGGTAGTTCTAAATACCAGCTATAACCCCGTAACCAGTTGCAGAAAAGAGGATTGTAATTGTTTTTAGTATTTCTTCCTTGTTTTGTTATATGTGTACGTGTGTATATATACAAATAAATAAAAAATGTGTACGTGTGTATATATACAAATAAATATACATAGGAAATATCTTTGTTTTCTTCCTTGCATTGTTCCACTAAAAAACAAAAAAATTCTTGGCCATCCAGTCAGTTCTGATTCATAGAGATGTTACAGAACAGAGAAGAACTGCCCTATAGGGTTTCTAAGGAGCTGCAAGTGGATTTGAACTGCTAATCTTTTGGTTAGCAGTGTTCTTAATCACTGTACCACCAGGGCTTCCTTATTCCATTGCTTATTATAACAGATAAGATATAAGTGGTACTAGTGTATTTTTGGTTGCTGACATGTTAGTTGTATCGTGTTAGGCACAAGGATGACTTTATAATTGTATTTATTTAGAGATTATGTGTGGCCTAAGATGTGTACAGGTGTCAAGTTGACAAGAGGTAGACTGTGATGGTTAAGGTTAGTGCTAACTTGGCTAGGCCATGATTCTCAGTAGTTCAGCAGATAATACGTAAACATTCTCCATTTTGTGATTTGATGTGAGCAACCAATCAACTGAAAGCCAGTAGTTTCCTTAGGGGTGTGGCCTGCATCCAATATATATGATTGGACTGGCAAACTCTCTCTGGATCCTGCATCCAACTCATCACTCTCTGACCTTCGGTACTTGAAACAGTCAGCAGCCTTCCACCTGAGCTGCCAATTTGGGGTTCGTCAGCCCTTGCAACCAAGTGAGTCAGGAGAAGCCTCCAGCCTGACGCCTAACCCACGGATTTGAGACTTGCCAGCCTCCACAACTGCATACATAAGCCATTTCTTTTAGATAAATTCTCTCTCTCTCTCTCTCTCCATATATATATATATATGAATGTATTTCATTGATTTTGCTCCTCTAGAGAACTCAGCCTAAGACACCCACCGTGTGGACCTTAATTTATTTTGAATGAAATGCATGTACTAACTGTACTAATACATCATGTACACTATAAAACACATACAAAATAGGAATTAAGAGGACAAGATAAAAATCAGCCTATGCTGATGTTCTCACATCTTCTTCCCACACCCCAGGGATCAAATTGTGCACACAATTTGGGTCCAAACATCCTAATCTGGAAACTACCACCCTGGATGATAGCCTCCAAGGTCCACCTCCTGGGTGGGCACATGAAGAGCAAGGTTGGCAAAATTATAAATTGTAGAAGATTTCCTTTGTTTTCCTTCTCTATCTCCTGTTGACCAAAACCTAAAAGCATTTTCACATCCAACATGTCCTTTTAATTCACCACTTCGTGAACACAGGAAATTTTGGATGTGCCTGAGATGGCTCAGGACTCACCTGGGTCCTTGATCTTCCACACACAATCAAACATAAAAGACCCATGGACGGAATTGGTCTTAACCAGGGCTCAGAAGGAAGAACAGTGGTGGTTCAGTGGTAGAATTCTCACCTTCCATGTGCGAAACCTGGGTTTGATTCCTAGTTAATGCATCTCAAGCACAGCCACCACTCGTATGTCCGTGGACACTAGTGTGTTGCTGTGACACTAAATAGGCTTCAGCAGAGCTTCCAGACTAAGATGAACTAGGGAGAAAGGCCTGATGAGCCATTTCTGAAAATCAGCCAGTGAAAACCCTAGGGATCACAAAGTTTTGGTCTGCAACCAATTATGGGGGTGGTGTAGGACTGACCAGTATTTCATTCCATCGTGCATGGGGTTGCCACCAGTCAAGGATGACTTAACTGCAGGGCTCAGCAGAAAGGAAGGATCAGCAGAGGGATGGAAGGAGGATGTTTCAGGTAGGCTAATGACCTGGTGGCTGGAGAGAAAAGGAAACAAGTGACTGGAGGGAGGCTTTCCTGGGCTGAAAGAGAGAAACTAAGCAGAGAGCAAGGCCAGGGTGAGGGCATCTTTGGTGTCATGGAGCAGAAGGGGTTGGACTGTCCACACCAACAAGGCTTGACAAAAGAGCTAACCAACAGCCACTACAGGTCTCTGAAGGGAGTAAAGACCAGATGACACTTGGAGAGCATCATGCAGCTGCTCAGGCTGGAAAGGCCTGGAAGACAAAAACTGTCAGAGCCCAAGAGGCCTGGAAGAAACAGGGCCCCCACTCCTGGTCTGTGATCCAGACTAGGGGATGGTGGGAAGACCAGTTGCCATGGAACCAATTTGAACTCATGGCACCCAACGTGTGTCTGAGTAGAACTGTGCTTTGTAGGCTTTCGAACGGCTGATTTTCAGAAGTAGATTGCCAGGCCTGTCTTCCTAGTCTGTCCTCTGGAAGCTCTGCTGAAACCTGTTCAGCATCATAGCATCACTCAGCCTCCACTGACAGATGGGAGATGGCTGACTATGGGGTGCATTGGCCAGGAGTGGAACCTGGGTCTCCCACATGGAAGACAAGAATTCTACCACAGACCCACCACTGCCCCTCCTTCTGAGCACTCTAGGTAGACTCAAAGCTCCAACCTTTCAGTTAGCAGCAGAGCACATTAACCGCTTGCACTACCCTCTGGTGGGAGGACAGAGGGATGGAAAGGGATAGTTGGGGTCTTAGGAAGGATGGGAAAGGAAGAAGGAGTGGAAAGAGAGGAGAGAAAATGGGTCCACATCTTATGCCTCCTTGTCTAGCACGGGCTTGCTCAGCCCTACACTGGCTCCTCATCTGAGCCCTCCGTAGGGACCTACCCTCTGTCCAGGCCCCTACAGCCTGTGGCCCCGCAGCCTTGCAGCCTGTTTTTCAGGGCCCTCCTGAGCCTGGGACTGCTGAGCAGCAGGAAGGTGGAGTGCAGGAAGACGCCGGTGTAGGTCACCACCTGCCAGGCCCAGTACCAGTGGAGCTGCAGAGGCACGATGTTCGACACGGCCACGAGCACAGACAGGAAGTAGAATGTGTAGAAGACAAGGAAGAAGCCCAGAGACTTGAGGGCCATGGTGTGCGCCTGGGTGCTGGAGTCTCGGGGCCCTTGGCGGCTGCACCTCATCTGGTGCATGTGCCGACGCAGAGACAACATGAGGAGGACCGTGGACACCAAGAACAGCAGAAAGGGCATGGAGAGCGCCAGTATCTCGTGGAGCAGGAAGAAGTTCCGATGGAAGATCCTCGCTCGATCAACCCAGCTGCCATTGGTGTAGGGAGGCTGGGAGGCCTTCATATGAGACACAATGATATTCCCGGTGGTCGAGGAGATAGTGGCCAGGATGGAGATGGCCAGTGAGCCCAGCAACAGCCTGGGCACAGAGCGGGAAAGCCTCCACCTGAGCGAGAGGAAGGTGGGGTGGGAGAAGGAGGCAATCTTCACGCAGTAGAAGGCAGAGAGCAAGGCGTTCAGCCAGAAGGTGAGAATGTTGCTGAAGTCCCAGAGGCTGTTAAAGTAGTACGCTATGTGGCTGAAGTTGACAGTGATCAGGAGGTTGTTTGTGAAGGTCATGCAATGCAGGCCAAACCGGGAGGCAGCCAGGCAGGCCACAATCATGTCCCCCGCGGGCAACGCCCGGCCCCTCGCCCACTCCCAGCCCAGCACGGCTGCCATGATGCCATTCTGCAGCATGGCGGCCAAGGTCTCCAGGAAGAAGACTGACATGAAGAACAGCGTGGGTGGGGAGGGCATCTTCTCCTGATCTGAACTCAGGACACATCCGCAGGCAAACAGCCTCTCAGCTACCAAATCCAGAAACCTCTCTACTTGTTCTGGCTCAGAAGGTCACCTACCAGCCACTCCCCCGCTGCTTCCCAGGACTGGAGAAGCTGCTCTCTCTGAGCTCCTCACACGCAAATCACTCTGTCTCAGTGACACTGGCCTCCATTTGCATAGCCTGAATTTGCCTGTTCTTTATCTGAGCAGATGCAAGGAAATGCCAAGAGAAGAGAGGCTCTGGGGATCAAAAACGCCCATATGTGCACATTATTTCTCTTTTGTTATTATTATGGTAAAACAAATATGATGAAACACTAGCCATTTCAACCATTTTAATGTGTACACCTCAGTGGGGTTAATCACTTTCACTACGTTGTGCAACCACCATCACTACTGGATTGCAGGTTATTCCTTAGCCTTACTACTCCTTTGCTAAATAATCCTTAAAAGATGCCTTTACCCTCATTTCTTTCCCCAGATCAACTTCCACCGTCCACAAAACTTCCTTGACTATCCATGTCCTGGGCTAATGCTCAATCCTGTAGTCTGCGTGCACTGTAATAAGGCCCTTTACCTGAATGAGTGGAGGTTCCCAGGTGGGGGGAATGGTTTGTGCTCAGCTACTAATCTAAAGGTTGGCAGTTCAAACCCACCTGGCAAAGCTGTGGAAGAAAGACCTGGCGAACTGCTTCCCTAAAGATCATAGCCAAGAAAACCCTATGGAGCAGTTCTACTCTATAACACATGGGGATGCCATGAGTCAGAATCGACATAACTGTGAGGGATTTGAGTCGGGCAACCTTAGTCTTCAAGGTGGCATCTTTTCTTTTCAAAACTTTAAACAGGTTTTTAGCAGCAGATTTGCCCACTGCAATACATCTTTTGATTTCTTGACTGCTGCTTCCATGGGTGTTAATTATGGATCCCAGAAAAATGAAATGCTTGGCAACTTAAATCTTTTCTCCATTTATCTTGATGTTACTTATTGGTCCAGTTGTAAAGATTTTTATTTTCTTTATGTTGAGGTGTAATCCATATAGAAGGCTGTGATCCTTGATCTTCATCAGTAAGTGCTTCAAGTCCTTTTCACGTTCAGCAAGCGAGGTTGTGTCATCTGCATAACGCAGGTTGTTAGTGAGTCTTCCTCCAATCCTGATGCCCCATTATTCTTCATATAGTCCAGCTTCTCAGATTATTTGCTCAGTGTCTTAGTCATCTAGTGCTGCTGTAACAGAAATACCACAAGTGGATGGCTTTAACAAAGAGAAATTTATTTTCTCACAGTCTAGTAGCTAGGAGTCCAAATTCAGGGCGTCAGCTCCAGGGGAAGGCTCTCTCTGTCTGCTGGCTCAGGAGGAAGGCCCTTGTCCTCAATCTTCCCCTCGCAGAGAAGCTTCTCAGGCACCAGGACCCCAGGTCCAAAGGATGTGCTCTGCTCCTGGTGCTGCTTTCTTGGTGGTATGAGGTCCCCCTGTCTCTCTGCTTGCTTCTATCTTTTATATCTCAAGAGAATGCCTTAAGACACAATCTAATCCTGTAGGTTGAGTCCTGCCTCACTAACACAACTGCTGCCCATCCACTCATTAACATCATAGAGGCAGGATTTATATCATATAGGAAAATCACACAATACAGGGAATCATGCCCCAGCCCAATTGATACACACATTTTGGTGAGGGGGGGGGACATAAGTCAATATATGACGCTCAGCAAGCAGACTGAATAGGTATGGTGAAAGATACAACCCTGACGCACACCTTTCCTGACTTTAAACCATGAGGTATCCCCTTGGTCTGTTCAAATGACTGTCTCTTGATGTGTGCTCCTCATGAGCATAATTAAGTGTTCTGGAACTCCCATTTTTTGCAAAGTTATCCATAATTTGTTGTGATCCACACAGTCAAATGCCTTTGCATACTCAGTAAATCACAGGTAAACATCTTCCTGGTATTCTCTGCTTTTAGCCAGGATCTGTCTGACATTAGCAATGATATTCCTGATTTCGAATCCTCTTCTGAGTCTGGCTTGAATTTCTGGCAGTTCCCTGCAATACACTGCTGCCGCTGCCTTTGAATGATCTTCAGCAAAATTTTACTTGTGTGTGACTTTAATGATATTGTTTGATAATTTCTGCTTTCGGTGGGATCGCCTTTTTGGGAATGGGCATGAATATGGATCTCTTCCAGTCAGTTGGCCAGGTGGCTGTCTTCCAAATTTCTTGGCATAGGCTAGTGAGCATTTCCAGCACTACATCCGTTTGTTGGAACATCTCAATTGGTATTCCACCAATTCCCGGAACCTAGTTTTTCACCAATGCCTTTGGTGCAGCTTGGACTTCTTCCTTCAACACCATTAGTTTCTGCTCATATGGTACCTCCTGAAATGGTTGAATGTTGACCAATTTTCTTTTTGGTATAGTAACTCTGTATTCCTTCCATCTTCTCTTGATGCTTCCTGCCTCATTTAATACTCGTTGGTCTTGCAAAATTCTACCATGCAATCTCAGGTATTATTTCTATCACAAAGGCCGTATTTTCCAACTATCGATTCTTCTTCTCTGTTGTCAACTTTTGCATTCCAATCACCAGTAATTATCAATGCTTCCTGATTGCATATTCTATCAATTTCAGACTGCAGAAGCTGGTAAAAATCTTCAGTTTCTTCATCTTTTGTCTTAGTGGTTGG
This sequence comes from Elephas maximus indicus, assembly GCF_024166365.1. Taxonomy (NCBI): domain Eukaryota; kingdom Metazoa; phylum Chordata; class Mammalia; order Proboscidea; family Elephantidae; genus Elephas; species Elephas maximus. Next base: position 6,320,280 of record NC_064826.1, read on the forward strand.
AGCATAAATTTGAATAACAGTCATATTAATTGGTCCTCCTTGTAGGTGTGTGGATATTATCCTATCATTGACAGTGTTGTACTTCAGGATAGATCTTGAAATATTCTTTTTGACAATGACTACAATGCCATTCCTCTTCAAGTTGTCATTCCTGGCATAGTAGACCATATGATTGTTCAATTCAAAATGGCCAATACCAGTCCATTTCAGCTCACTAATGCCTAGGATATCAATGTTTATGAGTTCTGTTTCATTTTTGATGACTTCCAATTTTGCTAGATTCATACTTTGTACCTTCCAAGTTCTGATTATTAATGGATGTTTGCAGCTGTTTCTTCTCATTTTGAGTTATGCCAGATCAGCAAATGAAGGTCCAGAAAGCTTGATTCTATCCACATCGTTAAGGTCAACTCTATTTTGAAGAGACAACTCTTCCCCAGTCATCTTTTGCTTTTATTTAGAGGATCATATTGTTTTCCTTCTTTAAACTGTGGATTTTGTGAAATATATTCATTAACTTTTAAATAATGAACTGGCCTCACACTCCTAGACTAAACCCCACTTGGTCATGACGTGTTATCGTTTATAATATTCTTTGATTCAATTTGCTAATGCTTTCTTAAGAACTTTTGGTCTATATTCATGAAATAGAAGTTTATGGTTTTCTTTTCTTGTAATGTCTTTATCTGATTTTGGTATCAGAATAATGCTGGTCCCATCAAATGAGTTGGGAAGTGTTCACTCCTCTTCTCCTTATGGTGTGTGTATATCTAGGATTGTTATCTCTTCTTGATAAATTGATTCTTGTCAGTATTCAGTATTCCTCTTTATCTCAGTTTGGTATTAATATAGCTAATTTGCTTTCTTTTGATTAGTTTATTTATGGGGTTTTTTTTTTCTTTTTCATCCTTTTACTCTTAACATATTTATATTTAAAGCAGATTCCTTGTCTTGCCTACATAAGTATGGTTAGATAGACCACTTACATGTAATATAATTATCGGCGTGATTGAATTAAAATCTACCATCTTGCTAGTTTTTCCTATCTGTTCCATATGTTTTTTGTTCACTTTTTCCTCTTTTCGCATATGTTGTTGAGTCATTTGGTGTTGGAAAGGGTGCTGAAAAGAGAACAAAAACAGACTAATGCAGGATGAAAACCTAAATAGGACTGACTCTTACCTGTCTTCGTTGCTCAACAGCTGGTTTTACCATCAGCTGTGTACCCAACCCCATACCAGGATGTTTTTGGTATCTTGTTTTTATGGAAAAACAACAAATCAAACAATGCATTGCATTAGGCAAATCTGCTGCAAAAAGACTTCTTTAAAGTGTTAAAAAGCAAAGACTTCACCTTGAAGACTAAGGTTCCCTGACCCAAGCCATGGTGCTTTCAATCACCTCATATGCATGCAAAAGCTGGATGATGAGTAAGGAAGACCAAAGAATTGGCGCCTTTGAATTGTGGTATTGTCAAAGAACATTGACTATACCTTGGACTGCCAAAAAAATGAACAAATCTGTCTTGGAAGAAGTACAACCGGAATGTTTCTTAGAAGCAAGGATAGCGAGACTACTTCTCACATATTTTGGACATGTTATCAGGAGGGATTAGTCCCTGGAGAAGGGCATCATGCTTGGTAAAGTGGAGGGTAAGCGAAAAAGAGGAAGACCCTCAACGAGATGGATTGACACTGGCTGCAACAATGGGCTCAAACATAACAATGATTGTGAGGAAAGCACAGGACTGGCCAGTGTATCCTTTATAGGATCACTATGAGTTGGAACTGACTCAACAGCACCTAACAACAACATAGACAAATGCAGAAAACATTCTCAAATGTTTCCCTTAGTCATTTGACTTCAGTGAAAAACACAGGTTTACGGAGACCAACAGATTTTACAAATTAGTTACAGGTGGAAAGATCAAGCTCTGGCTCCCTGATATGAGTGGTTAGATATGAAGCACACTTAGTTCCTTCTTCACCCTGCAGCCAGAACAGGACCCCAGGTCTATTTAGTAGAAGCTGAGCTGAAGGTAATATAGAGACAGTATTAACTGTGTGTGTTATCATCTGGCCCACAAATGCTTCCGCCTTCATTTGGCTTTTCAAATACTGATGTTATTTCTATATGCTTTATCTATTGTGACCCTCAAAAGGGTCTACGTGACTGTGGGAAAATAAGGCTATATTTCCTTCATTAGATTTCACCACGAACCTTTTGTCATTAGGTGCCGTTGAGTTGGTTCTGACTCATAGCAACATGTACCTCAGAACAAAACACTGCTGGGTCCTTCGCCATGCTCACAATCGTTATTATGCTTGAGCCCATTGTTGCAACCACTGTGTCAATCCATCTCATTAAGGGTCTTCCTCTTTTCCACTAACCCTGTACTTTACCACATATGATATCCTTCTCCAGGGTCTAATCCCTCCTGATGACATGTCCAAAGTATGTAAGTTGCACCTCGCCATCCTTGCTTCTAAGGAGCATTCTGGTTGTACTTCCAAGACTGATTTGTTCATTCTTTTGGCAGTACATGGTATATTCAACATTCTTCGCCAACACCACTATTCAAAGGCATCAATTCTTGGGTCTTCTTTATTCATTGTCCAGCTTTCCCATGCATATGATGCAACTGAAAATACCATGGCGTGGCCGATATTATCCACATCTTAAGAAATGTGAGGCTCTGAGAGGGTAAGAAGCTTGCTCAAGACCACAGAAGGCAGAAGACGAGTGGAATCAGAGCAGACAGTGTTGGGCTCTGAAGCTCATGCTTCATCTAGGATGAGACGTTGTCACTCATTTGAAATGAGACATGAGCTGTCCGAGAGATGTGTGGGATTGTGGGAAGAGAGGGGAAGGAGGTAAGAGGATCACAGGAGTTGTGAGCTTGCATATTCTCGGGCAGCCTGTACAGCACAGCATAGGAAGAGATGGTTAACAAGGATCTCTCCAGGATCTTCTCTCCATGAAACAGGTCTACTCTTTGAGCACAAGGAAGAGTAATATTCACCCTTGTGATCATGACATCTAGCAAAGATAACACCTCATATCTGTTTGTTAGAGTAACTGAAACAGATGTTTACTTTCTGATGCACATCTGATATTTGTTAAACAAAGGTTAACAGATGGTTTTATGAAGCATTTTCTGATGCCTCAGAATTTGAATTTGAACTTCTGCTTGGAGGCAGGTAGGTGTTTTCTCAGAATGATAGAGGTTAAAGGTCGGAAAGTGAGGTGTGCTGGTGGAGCTATCATGATAGGGCAGAGATGGAGGAACTGTTGAAAAGGAGATCAGCTATTGAGGTGGACACTAGGAAGGAGATTGCTAGAAAAGAGATGTAACCATTTGAACCATGTATGAAAGGACATTTCTGGAAATAGTTATTTTCTTTGGTCCCTCATCAGGAATGAGACTTGAAGAATAGGCAGTCTTCATTCTACAGTTCAGATACCCCAGCCTGACCTCTGTGCGGATTCTGGGATGAGCCAAGAGGCTCTGTTTCTGCTCCCAACCCCACCTGCCTCCTATATCTCCTATTTGCTCTTATTTTTTTTTTCTTTGTTCACTGCAATAAAAGGCAAGTCAGTCTATAGGCAGGCATGTAGTCATACTAAGTCCTACAAAGTTTTTTTTTTAATGTAAACTATTTGTTTATTGTTCAAAATTGATATTGTAACATATTAGCTCTGCAGAAAAAACACTTGCTGAGTGAGAGAAAACAAAGGGGAAACTCCACTGCCATGTACTCTACATGAATTCATATGTCTTTGTTGTCTTGGGCAATGAAGAAATGTCCTTAAACATTTGTTTTCTCTCCTTCTCTTGTATCTAAAAACCCAAATATCCATATTTTTATTGTTTTTTTGAACCCATGACCAAAGAGTAGATTCTTAGCAATAGTGAGTTGGAAGAAGAAATAAATGAAACACACAGGCTACAATTACCAGTCTCCTATGTTGTCCTGCAGTGGGTTGTTTTTTTATGTTGTCCCACTTAAGACTTAAGGACCCAAGCTCTCAGGCCTATCCCCAAGTCCTCATTATCTATTAAAAGTTGCCTCAATTTTTATTGGTGTCGGAATTTTGGAGAAGAAACGAGGGGAAAGCAAATTTGTTTCTTTACATACCCTAGTTTAGAGGTCCTGTCACTATTACTTATGCTACCACAGTACTACTACCAGTAACAGTTTATAAAGTGCTTTCTCCATAAGTTACCTATAGGAGCGCAAATGTACTGGAAGGTTATGTAATACCATCGTGTATAATATTAAACCATTTAATTATAACTTATGTCTGTAACCCAAAATCATATACATGACAAGGAAAATCACAAACCTAGGTTCTCTATTCCAGATTTTTCCATAAGACCCCTGCCTCTTCCCAGTCATTTCATTTTGTAATGAATGTAGGAGTTTCATCATGTCAGGTCTAGTTTACTTATTTAAGGTGGCTCTTTAACTTTGGAACCACACTTTTCACCATCATTTATCATTTTACCTACCATTGTCACCTACTATCCTCTCATTCCCCTGGAATTTGAGCTAAGGTGCTGAATATGTAGCGCTAATACAATTTTATTTCATTATCTGTAGGCTTCAAATGAGCCTCTCTGAGGCCACATCAAGTCCTGGTGAAGCTACCATCCTGTTTCCCTGGTGCAGAGTGGATGTAACGCATATTGTGATCAAGCCCATCATCTGGGCCTCATGAGCGTCTGAATCACCAGGCAAAGGCTGGCTGAACACACAGAACGTGCTTTCTCATGGTTCTCTGATTCAACAGTTTCTGTTATTTCTCACTCTCTCTACAGATTTTAATGGGAACAAAAAACCAGACTTGAGTGAGTGAATTTATTCTCCTTGTTCTGTCCAGTGACTGGGGCACTCAGGTGTCACTCTTTCTCCTACTCTTGGTCATGTACCTGCTGTCAGTGCTGAGGAAACTTCTCATCATTCTTCTAATCAGACTGGACACCTGATTCCACAGACTCATGTATTCCTTCCAAAATAACCTCTCTCTTGTTGATGTCTCTTATGCAATGATCATACTCCCTCAGCTAATGGTGCATTTTCTTATGGAACATAAAGTGATCCACTACCTGAAGTGTGCAACCCAGCTCATTTGCTCCATGGGCTTGGGTGTGATTTGTTCTACTGGCAATGATGGCATATGACATGGATGTGTGTGACCCCTTGCCATCCTTGGCCATAATGCACAGAGGCCTTGTGCTAGGCTGGTCATCTCATCTTGGGTCAGTGGGTCTACCAACTCTCTTCTGCATACTGCCATCGCCTTTAGCTTCCCACATGCTCAAATGATATTATTGATCACATATCTTATGAAATACTAGCTGTATTCAGGCTGGCCTGTGTGAACATATACTCCAATGAGGTTGCAATCATGGTTTCCAGCATTGTCCTGCTGATGACACCATTCTGCCTAGTTCTCTTGTCCTATATCCAGATCATCTCCACCATCCTAAAGATCCAATCCACAGAAGGAAGAAGGAAAGCCTTCTACACATGTGCCTCTCATCTCACGGTGGTTGCCCTCTGCTATGGCATGGCCATTTTCACTTACATTCAACCCCACTCCAGCCCCTTCATCCTCTAAGAGAAAATGATCTCACTCTTCTATGCCATTTTAACACCATGCTAAACCCCATGGTTTATATTCTGAGGAATAAGGAAGCGAAGAGGGCCTGGCAGAAACTCTTAGGACAATTTTCTGAGTTAACATCAAAACTGACAATTTGCTGAATTATGAGGGTCACACAGAGAAAAGACTTTTACTTCTGTGTTCCCCACACAATTCAGATATAACAGGTATAGACTGCATTGCCCTGGCCACCATGAGGGAGATGACAGAACATTTACTGGTAATGTTAGGTAGGCAGCTCAGTGGTGGTTTTGGGATGTAAGATGGGGGGGATTTTCTTTTATAATTGTACTTTAGATGAAAGTTTACAGAACAAACTAGTTTCTCATTAAACAGTTAGTACACATATAGTTTTATGACGTTGGTTAACAGCCCTACGACATGTCAGCACTCTCTCTTCTGCACCTTGGGTTCCCTATTACCAGCTTTCTTGTCTCCTCCTGCCTTCTAGTCCTTGCCCCTGAACTGGTGTGCCCCTTTAGTCTCATTTTGTTTTATGGGCCTGTCTAATCTTTGGTGAAGGGTTAACCTTGGGAGTGACTTCGTTACTGAGCTAAAAGAGTGTCCAAGGGCATACTCTCGGGGTTTCTCCAGTCTCTGTCAAGCCAGTAAGTCTGGTCTTTTTTGTGAGTAAGAATTTTGTTCTACATTTTTCTCCACCTATCTGGGACCCTCTATTGTGAACCCTAGGTCCATTAGTCCTTTGGACTAATCTTTCTCTTGTATCCTTAGTTTTCTTCATGCTCCTTTGCTCCAGAAGGGGCAAGATCAGTGAAGTACCTTAGAAGCCCATTCACAGGCTTTTAAGATCCCAGACACTACTCACCAAAGTAGAATGTAGAGCATTCTCTTTATAAACTATGTTATGCCAATTGAGCTAGATGTACCCTGAGACCATGGTCCAAAATGTGGGGGATTTTTTTATGTCAGAGCATCTTGTTCTGTGAAGTTAAGCACTTCTGTATTAGACTTTTCCGTGCGTACTCAATCTCTACTCCTATTGACACAGTATTTTGAAACAAACTATTTTACCCTTTGGAGTCGTCATATTATTTGTAATCATGGACCTAGCCCTGGACCACTAGCTTGTATTCATTCATTAAAATATTAATGGTATCTCCATTGGGAACAGATTGCATTTTCACATCTGACAGTCACTTAAAATAATGAAGGTATATGTACTCACAGCCAATGATTGTAAGTCACAATTCTGAGATACTGTGAGGAAAGTCTTGTGAGTGAGGCTGATTAAAGTGGTTTTTTTTTTTTTCTGTAGGTTCTACTACATGTGGATGTGAGTACTCTTTTTGAGTTATTTGAAGTAATTCAGTGACTGAACATCAGTGAAATATCTTATTTTACCCTAATATGGATACAACCCTAGATTGTACACAATGGCTCTGCTGAGCAAGGAAAAGCTGAGATTCAGTCTATGTAGCATGTGAACAGATTGAGAAGAAAATTATTGCATATATGTGAGTCCCATCCAAAATGTTAAAACTGACATATATTAAAAAATCAGCAAATGCTTTCTCTGAAGATTTGGAGACAAAATAAGAAAAAGAAAAATGAGATTTTTTTTTTTTAAATCAAAGGCATAGTTAAGGTAAGAAATTACATATTCCCCAGACAAGTAAATGAAATATATTACTTTATATATGCATTTTGGGAAACAAGGATGGGCCAGACAACTAAGCAGATGGTACCCTCCAGCCTCCATATTAAGAGACTTCTAGTATCTTCTAGGAGCCCTGGTGGTGAAATAGTTAAGCACTTTGCTTCTAACCACAAGTTTAGAGGTTCAAACCAACCAGCAGTTCCTTAGGAAAAAGACCTGGCGATCTGTTCCCATAAAGATTGCAACAACAAAAAAAAAACCCATGTGGCAGTTCTACTCTGTGACATGGGGTGTCTATGAGTTGAAATCTACTCGACAGAACCTAAGAAAAACAACAGAGTCTTCTAGTACTATCTCCCCCACTCCCCTCCACGGTTGACAAGACCCTACTCAGCAACCTTTGTAAATGAAGTGTGGCAATGGTCCCATGTTCCTGGAATTCACAGGTCTTGCCATTTTCCCTATCATCCTGAAGCAGCTGACTTGATGGAATGATGGAATGGCCTTCTAAAGACACAATTATGTTGTCAACTTGGTGGCAATACCCAGCAGGGTTGGGACAGTGTTCTCCAGGAGTTTGTATATGCTCTAAACCAGCATCCAATATATGGTACTGTTTCTCCAATAGCAAAGAATGGGTTCAGGAATCAAGGGGTGGAAATGGGAGTGGCACCACTCCCTGTTATCCCAAGTGAGCCACTTGCAAATTTTTTGCTTCCTGTCCCCGCAACACCATGCTCTGCAGTTTCAGAGGCCTTAGTTCTGAAGGGAGAAATGCTTCCACCAGAAGACACAACACTGATTCCATTGAACAGGAAATTAAGAATGCTACCCAACCACTTTGGTCTTTTCATGACCCTGGATCAACAGGTAAATAACAGTTACTCTGTTGGCTAGTGTGATTGCTCCTGACTACCAAGGGGAAATTGGAATGATGTTACATAATGAAGGCAAAAAAAAAAGAGTATGTCTGGAATCCAGAAGATCCCTTAGGACATCACATAGTACTACCATGCCCTGTGATTAAAGTCAATGGAAAACTACAGCAATCCAATTTTGACATGACTACTAATGGCCCAGGCTCTTCAGGAATGAAGGTTTGGATCACCCCACCAGGAAAAGAACAATGACGCAGCTCAGGTGCTTGCTGAGGGCAAAAGGAATATGGAATAGATGGTAGAAGAAGGTAGTTCTAAATACTAGCTATAACCACGTGACTGGTTAAAAAAAAGAGAATTGTAATTGTTTTTAGTATTTCTTCCTTGTTTTGTTATGTGTGTGTGTGTATACATATCATATATATAGCAAATATCTTCGTTTTCATTATTCCATTAAAAAAAAAATTCCATTGCCAATCGAGTTGGTTCTGACTCATAGCCACCCTAAAGAATAGAGTAGAACTGCCCTATAGGATTTCCAAGGAGTAACTAGAGGATATGAACTGCTGACCTTTTGCTTAGCAACTGAGTTCTTAACCACTGCTTATTCCATTGTTTATTATAAAATATAAGATGCAAATGACTCGTGTGTTTTTGGTTGCAGGCATCTCAGTTGTATCATATTAGGCACAGGTATGACTTTATAGTTGTCTTCATTTAGAGATTATGTGTGGTTTAAGGAGATGTATACAGGTGTCAAGTTGACAAGGGGTGAACTGTGATGGTTAAGGTTATGTGTCAACTTGGCTAGGCCTTGATTCTCAGTGGTTTCACAGATAATATATAAACATCCTGTATTTCATGATTCCATGTGAGCAAACAATCAGTTGAAAGTCAATAGTTTCCTTAGGGGCGTGGCCTGCATCCAGTGTACATGGATGTTCTGGCAAAGCTGTCTCTGGATCCTGCGTCCAACTCATCATCATTTGCCCTCCAGTACTTGGAAAGTGAGTCAGGAGCCTTCTACCTGACCTGCTGTGAGTCAGGAGAAGCCTCCAGCCTGACCTAAGACCTGTGGATTTGGGACTTGCCAACCTCCACAACTGCATGAGCCATTTCCTTGAGATAAATTCTGTATTTACATATGTATACTTTACTGATTTTGCTCCTGTAGAGAACACAGCCTAAGACACTCCCCAAAACCACAAACACCAAGCCCATTGCCGTCGCGTTGATTCTGACTCATAGCTACCTATAGGACAGAGTAGACCTGCCCCAAAGAGTTTCCAAGGAGTGCCTGGTGAATATGAACTGCCAACTTTTTGGTTAGCAGCCATAGCACTTAACCACTACACCACCAAGGATAACCACCATGCAGACCTTTATTTATTTTGAATGACATGCATGCATTAACTGTACTAATACATCACATACATTATAAAACATACACAAAATAAGAATTAAGACAACAAGATAAAAAATCAACCTAAGCTGATGTTCTCACATCTTCTTCCCCCATCCCGGGGATCATCTCGTGCACACACTCTGGATGCGGTGAATACCCAGATCTGGAAACTACCACCCTGGACAACAGCCTCCAAGGTTCACCTCCTGGGTGGGCACACAGAGTAAGGCTGGCAAAATTAGAAATTGTAGGGGATTTCCTTTGTCTTCCTTCTCTATCCCCTGTTGACCAAAGCTGAAGAGCATTTTCACATCCAACATGTCCTTTTAATTCACCACATCATGAACACAGAAAATCATGGGCAGGCCTGCAAAGACTCAGGATTCTCCTGGGTCTTCGATGTTCCACCCACAGTCAAACAAAAGAGTCCCATGGGTGGAATTGGTCTTAAACAGGGATCAGAAGGAGGGGCGGTGGTGGTTCAGTGGTAGAATTCTCACCTTCCATGCAGGAAACTCAGGTCTGATTCCCAGCCAATGCACCTCATGTGCAGCCACCACACATTTGTCTGTGGAGACTTGCATGTTGCTATGGTGCTAAATAGGTTTCAGCAGAGCTTCCAAGCTGGAATGAACTAGGAGGAAAGGCCTGATGAGCTTTTTTGAAAATCGGCCCGTGAAAACCCTAGGGATCACAATGTTTTGGTCTGCAACCAATCATGGGGATGCTGTAGGATGGGGCAATGTTTCATTCCACTGTGAATAGTGTTGCCATGAGTCAGGGATGAGTTAAAGGCAGGGCTCAGCAGGAAGGAAGGATCAGCAGAGGGATGGAAGGAGAAGTTCCAGATGGACTAAGACTTGAAGGCTGTGGGAAGAAAGAATAGGAGGCTAGAGAGAAGTTTCCTGGGCTAAAGTAGAGAAACCAAGTGGACAGCAGAGCCAGAGTGAGGGATTCTCTGGTGTCGTGGAGCAGAAGGGACTGGACAGTCCACACCAACAGAGTTTGACTGCAGAGATAACCAATGGCCACTAAAAGTCTCTGCAGGGAATGCATACCAGATGACAGAGAACATCATTCGGCTGCTCAGGCTGGAAAGACCTGGAGGAGAAAAGCTGTCAGAGCCCGAGAGGAATGGAGGAAACAGGGCCACCACTCTTGTTCTGTGATCCAGACTAAGGGATGGTGGGAAGACCAGTTGCTGTGAAACCAATTCGAACTCATGGTGCCCAATGTGTTTCTGAGTAGAACTGTATTTTGTAGGCTTTTCAGTGGCTGGTTTTTGGACATAGATCTCCAGGCCTTTCTTCCTAGCCTGTCTCAGCCTGGAAGCCCTACTAAACCTGTCCAGCATCATAGCATCACTCAAGCCTCCACTGGAAGACACGATGTAGCTGCATATGGGGTCCATTGGCCAGGAGTAGAACCTGGGTCTCCCACATGGAAGCAAAGAATTCTACCACTGACCCACCACTTACCTTCCTTCTGAGCACTCTATGTGGACTCAGTTTCAACCTTTCAGTTAGCAGCAGAGCACACTAACCATTTGCCCCACCCTCTGGTGGTAGGGCAGAGGGATGGAAAAGGATAATTGGGGTCTTGGGAGGGGTGGGAAAGGAAGAAGGAGTGGAGAGAGAGGAGAGAAAGATGGGTCCACATCTTATGCCTCATCATCTAGCATGGGATTCCTTGGACCCACACTGGCTCCTCATCTGAGCCCTAGGAAGGGACCTACCCTCTGTTCAAGCCCCACAGCCTATGACTACACACCCCTGCAGCCTGTTCTTCATGGCTCTTCTGACCCTGGGGCTGCTGAGCAGCAAGATGGTGGAGTGCAGGGGGATGCTAGCATAGGTCACAACCCTGAAGCTCCAGGGGCATTAAATTTGTCACAGCCACGAGCACAGCCGGGAAGTAAAATGTGTTGAGGACAAGGAAGAAGCCCAGTGACTTAAGGGCCGTGGTGTGCGCCTGGGTGTTAGGGTCTTGGGGCCCAGGCTGGCCTAACCTCATCTGGTGCAGGTGCCAGCACAAAGAGAACATGAGCAGGCAGTGGACACCACGAACAGCAGAAAAGGCGGTGAGAGCACCAGCATCTCGTGGAGCAGGAAGAAGTTTCGATAGAAGATCCTTGCCCATTCGGCCCAGCTGCCATTGGTGTGGGGTGGCTGGGAGGCCTCAATATGAGTCACAATAATATTCCCAGTGGTTGAGGAGATAGTGGTCAGGATGGAGAGGGTCACGGAACCCAATAGCAGCCTGGGCACAGAGTTGGAAAGCCTCCACCTGAGCCAGAGGAATGTGGGGTGGGAAAAGGAGGCAATCTTCACACAGTAGAAGGCAGAGAGCAAGGCATTCAGCCAGAAGGTGAGCATGTTGCTGAAGTCCCAGAGAGTGTCAAAGTAGTGCACTTTGTGACTGAAGTTGAGGATGACCAGAAGGTCGTTCGTGAAAGTCACGCCATTCAGGCTGAACTGGGAGAGAGCCAGGCAGGCCATAATCATGTCCCCTGTGGGCAGCACCCAGTCCCACGCCCACTCTGAGCCCAGCACAGCAGCCATTATGCCGTTCTGCAGCATGGCAGCCAAGGACTCCAGGGAGAAGTCGGCCATGAAGAACAGGGTGGTCCGGGAGGGCATCTTCATCCTACCTGAACTCAGGACACATCCACAGGCAGAACAACCTCTCGGCCAGCAGATCCAGAAACCTCTCTCCTTGGTCTGGCTCAGAAGCCCAGCTACCAGCCACACCTCCACTGCTCTTCAGGACTGGAGAAGCAGCTCCCCCTGAGCTCCTAGCATGCAAATCGCTCCATCTCTGTGACACTAGCCTCCATTTGTGTAGCCTGAAGTTGCCTGTTCCTTAAGGAAATGCCAACAGAACAGAGACTGGGGGATTGAAAGCATCCATATGTGCACATTATTTCTCTTTTGTTATTAGTATGGTAGAGTATATATAACAAAACATTTGTCATTTCAACCATTTTTACATGTACAATTCAGTGGCGTTAATCATGTGTACCATGTTGTGCAACCATCCTCACTATTGGTTTTCATGTTATTTCTTAACCTTGCTTTCCCTTTGCTAAATAATGCTTAAAAGATGCCCTTACCCTCATTTCCTTCCCCTTATGCATCTTCTAGGATGAGACATTGCTACTTATTTGTACTGAGACCTGAATTGTTCCAGAAATGTGTGGAGTTGTGGGGGAAAAGGGGAGAAGGAGGTAAGAGGATCACAGGAGTTGTGGGCTTGCATATTCTCAGGCAACCTGCATATCACAGCACAGGAACAGATGGTCAACAAAGGATCTCTCCAGGGTCTTCCCTCCATGAAACAGCTCGACTCTTTGAGCACAGGAAAGAGTAATATTCACCCTAGAGATCCTGGCATCTATCAAAGATGACACCTCATATCTGTTTGTTAAAGTAACGGAAACAGATGTCTACTTTCTGATGCACATCTGATATTTCTTCAACAGAGGTTAACAGGTGGTTTAATGAAGCATTTTCTGATACCTCAGAATCTGAATTTGAACTTCTGCTTGGAGGCAGGTAGATATTTTCTCAGGATGATCGAGGTTAAAGGTGAGAAAGTGAGGTGTGCTGGTGGAGCTATCACGATAGGTCAGAAAAGGAGGCACTGTTGAAAAGGAGATCAGTTATTAAGGTAAACACTAGGAAGGAGATTCCCAGAAAATAGATTTAACCATTTGAACCACATAGAAAACAGCATTTCTGGACATACTATTTTATTTGGTTCTTCATCAGGAAAGAGACTTGAAGAATAGGCAGCCTTCATTCTTCAACTCAGGCACCCTAGCCTGACCTCTGTGTGGATTCTGAGATGAGCCAAGAAGTTTTTTTTCTGCTCCCAGTTCCACCTGCCTCCTGTGTGAAAGGACAGTTAGTCAATAGGTAGGCATGGAGCCATAATAAGAAAAATTCTTACAAAGTTTTTTAATGTAAACTATTTCTGTTTAATGTTCGAAATCGATATTTAACATATTAGCTCTGTGGACACAGCACTTGCTAAGTGAGAAAAAAGCAAAAGGGAAACTCCATTGCAATGTACTCTAAGTGAATTCTTATCTCTTCGCTGCCTTGGGCAATGAAGAAGGGTCCTTAAACATTTGTTTTCTCTCCTTCCCTTGTGTCTAGAAATCCTAAATATCCATATATTTACTGTTTTTTTTTTTAACTCGTGGCCAAAGAGTACATTCTTAGTAGTAGTGAGCTGGAAGGAGAAATAAAATAAAACACAGAGGATACTATTACAATCCCCTATGTGGTCCCACTAAAGACTTAAGTAACCAAAGGCTATCAAAAAGACCAATGGTCCTCCAAATCCTGAAACTGCGCAAGCCCATCCCCAAGCTTCAGATCTATTAAAAGGTGCCTCCAACTGGACTAAACCAAAAGCAAAGAAGTTGAAACCCAACGCTTCAAAGGCCAGCGTAGAAGGGGCGGGGGTTTGGGGGCCATGGTTTCAGGGGACATCTAGGTCAATTGGCATAATAAAATCTATTAAGAAAACATTCTGCATCCCACTTTGGAGAGTGGCTTCTAGGGTTTAAACGCTAGCAAGTGGCCCTCTAAGATGCATCAACTGGTCTCAATTCACCTGGAGCAAAGGAGAATGAAGCACACCAAAGACACAAGGTAATTATGAGACAGAAAGGGCTACATAAATCAGAAACTACATCAGCCTGAGACCAGAAGAACTTGATGGTGCCCGACTATGAGCAATGACTGCCCTGGCAGAGAATACAACAGAGAACCCCTGAGGAACAAGAGAGCAGAGGAGAGCAGTGGGATGCAGACCTCAAATTCTCATAAAAAGACTAGACTTAATGGTCTGACTGAGACTAGAAGCACCCTGGAGGTCATGGTCCCCAGACCTTCTGTTAGCCTAAGACTGGAACCATTCCCAAAGCCAACTATTCAGACAGGGATTGGACTGGACTATAAGACTGAAAATGATACTGGTAAGGAGTGAGCTTCTTGGCTCAAGTAGACACATGAGACTATGGGGGTAGCTCCTGTCTGGAGAGGAGATGAGAAGGCAGAGTGGGACAGAAGCTGGCTGAATGGACACGGGAATACAGGGTGGAGAGAGGGAATGTGCTGTCTCATTAGGGGGAGAGCAACTAGGAGCATATAACAAGGTGTATATAAATTTTTGTATGGGAGACTGACTTGATTTGTAAACTTTCACTTAAAGCACAACAAAAATTTTTCACAAATTAAAAAAAAAAATCCCTGCCTCTTCCCAACCTTTTCCTTTTGTAATGAATGTATGAGTTTCACCATGCTGGGTCTAGTTTACATATTTAAGGTGACTCTTTAAATTTTGAACCACATTTTTCTTCATTGTTTATCACTTTACCTACCATTGCCACCTACCATCATCTCCTTTCCCTGGAATTTGAGCTAAGTTGGTTAATACATAGAGCTAACAAAATTTTATTTCATTATCTGTAGGTTTCAAATGAGTCTCCCTAGACCAAATCAGGTGCTTATGAAGTCACTGGTGCAGGGTGGATGTAACGCTTATTGGGATGAAGCCCATCGTCTGGGATCGGAACGACCAGGCAAAGGTTGGCTGAACACATGCAACATGCTTTTTCATGGTTCTCTGATTCAACAGTTTCTGTTATTTCTCACTCTCTCTGCAGATGAATAATCCTCACTTTTTTAATGGGAACAAACAACCGGACGTGGGTGAGTGAAATTATTCTCCTTGGCCTGTCCAGTGACTAGGGCACTCAGGTATCACTCTGTGTCCTGTTCTTGGTCATGTACCTGATGACAGTGCTGGGGAACTTTCTCATCATTCTTCTGATCAGACTGGACATCCGATTCCACAAACTCATATATTTGTTCCTCACCAACATCTCCCTCGTTGACATCTCTTATGCAATGAGCATATTCCCTCAAGTATTGGTGCATTTTCTTAGGGAATATAAAGTAACTCCCTACCTGAGCTGTGCAGCTCAGCTATTTTCCTCCCTGGGCTTGGGTGGGATTGAGTTTGTTCTACTGGCAATGATGGCATATGACCATTACATGGCTGTGTATGAGCCCCTGCGATACTCAGCCATCATGACAGAGGGCTATGCGCTGGGCTGGCTGTTTCATCCTGGGTCAATGGCTCCATAAACTCTCTCTTGCATACTGCCCATTGCCTTTCAGCTTCCAATGTGCTCAAAGATATTATTGATCACACATCTTGTGAACTACTAGCTGTATTCAGGCTGGCCTGTGTGGACACTTCCTCCAATGAGGTTGCAATTACGGTTTCCAGCATCATCCTGTGATGACACCATTCTGCCTGTTTCTCTTGTCCTACATCCAGGTCATCTCCACCATCCTAAAGATTCAGTCCACAGAGGGAAGGAGGAAAGCCTTCCACACATGTGCCTCTCATCTCACTGTGGGTGCCCTGTGCTATGGCATGGCCATTTTCACTTGCATCCAGCCCTGCTCCAGCCCCTCAGTCCTCCAAGAGAAGATGATCTCACTCTTTTATGCCATTTTAACATCCTTCCTGAACACCATAATTTATATTCTGAGGAATAAGGAGGTGAAGGTTGCCTGGCAGAAGCTCTTAGGACAATTTTCTGAGTTAATATCAAAACTGGCAACTCACTGAATTATGAGACTCACACAGAAAAAAGAGCTTTGCCTCTGTGTTCCCCACACAACTCAGCTATGACAGGTGTAGTGTGCATTGCCCTGGCCAACATGAAGGAGATGACAGAAACTTTTTTGGTGCTGTTTGGTAGGAGGCTCAGTGGTTCTGCTGTGATGTAGGAAGTGGAGGATTTTTTATGTCAAAGCATCACGTTCTGTGAAGTTAAGCACTTCTGTATTAGACTTTCCCAGGCATACTCAATCTCCACTCCCATGGACCCAGAATTTTGAAATAAACAAACTATTGTTTTGAGTTGCCACATTATTTGTAATCATGGACCTATTCGTGGATCTAGCCTTAGGCCACTAGTTTGTATTCATTTACATTTTGAAAACACTAACGGTGTTTCCACTGGGAACACAATGCATTTTCACATCTGACACTCACTTAAAATAATGATGGTGTAGGTACTCACACTTCCATGTGTCTATCAGTTTGTCTTACTGTGGGGGCTTGCTTGTTGCTGTGATGCTGGAAGCTATGCCACTGGTATCCGAATACAAGCAGGGTCACACATGGAGGACAGGTTTCAGCTGAGCCTCCAGACTAAGACAAACTAGGAAGAAGGACCCGGCAGTCTATTTCTGAAAAGCATTAGCCAGAGAAAATCTTAGGAATAGCAGCAAAACATTGTCTGATACAGTGCTCGGAGATGAGCCTCCCAGGTTAGAAAGCACTCAAAAGACGGCTGGGGAAGAGCTGCCTCTTCAAAGTAGAGTCAACCTTAATGATGTGGATGAAGTAAAGCTTTCGAGACCTTCATTTGCTAATGTGCCATGACTCAAAATGAGAAGAAACAGCTGCAAACATACATTAATAATCGGAAAATGGAATGTACGAAGCATGAATCTAGGAAAATCAGAAGTCATTAAAAATGAAATGGAATGCATAAACATCAATATCCTAGGCATTGGTCAACTGAAATGGACTGGTATTGCCTGTTTTGAATCAGACAATCAGATCGTCTACTATGCTGGGAATGACAACTCAAAGAAGAATGGTGTCGCATTCATCGTCAAAAAGAACTTTTCAAGATCTATCCTGACGTACAACACTGTCAGTGATAGGATAATATCCATATGCCTACAAGGAGGACCAGTTAATATGACTATTCAAATTTGCACACCAACCCCTAAGGCCAAAGATGAAGAAACAGAAGATTTTTATCAGCAGGTGCAGTCTGAAATAGATCGAACATGCAACCAGGATGCATTGATAATTACTTGTGATCGGAATCTGAAAGTTGGAAACAAAGAAGAAGGATCAGTAGTTGGAAAATATGGCCTTGGTGATAGAAACAATGCTGGAGATCGAATGATAGAATTTTACAAGACCAAGGACCTCTTCATTGCAAATACCTTCTCTCACCAACATAAATGGCGACTATACACATGGACCTCGCCAGATGGAATACACAGGAATCAAATTGACTACATCTGTGGAAAGAGATGATGGAAAAGCTCACTATCATCAGTCAGAACAAGGCCAGGGGCCAACTGTGGGACAGACCATCAATTGCTCACGTGCAAGCTCAAGTTGAAACTGAAGAAAATCAGAGCAAGTCCACAAGAGCCAAAATATGACCTTGAGTATATCCCACCTGAATTTAGAGACCATCTTAAGAATAGATTTGATGCTTTGAACACTAGTGACCAAAGACCAGACAAGTTGTGGAATGACATCAAGGACATCACACATGAAGAAAGCAAGAGGTCATTGAAAAGACAGGAAAGAATGAAAAGACCAAGATGGATGTCAGAGGAGACTCTGAAAATTGCCCATGAACATTGGGCAGCTAAAGCAAAAGGAAGAATTGATGAAGTAAAAGAACGGAACAGAAGATTTCAAAGGGTGTCTCGAGAAGACAAAGTAAAGTATTATAATGACATGTGCAAAGAGCTGGGGATAGGAAACCAAAAGGGAAGAACACACTCAGGGTTTCTCAAGCTAAAAGAAGTGAAGAAAAAATTGAAGGCTTGAGTTGCAATACTGAAGGATTCTATGGGGAGAATATTAAACGACACAGGAAGCATCAAAAAAAGATGGAAGGAATATACAGAGTCATTATACCAAAAAGAATTGGTAGATGTTCAACCATTTCAGCAAGTAACATATGATCAGAAACTGATGGTACTGAAGGAAGAAATCCAAGCTGCTCTGAAGGCATTGGCGAAAAACAACACTACAGGAATTGACAGGATATACATTGAGATGTTTCAACAAATGGATGCAGCGCTGGAGGTGCTCACTCATCAATGCCAAGAAATTTGGAAGACATCTTCCTGGCCAACTGACTGGAAGACATCCATATTTATGCCTATTTGCAAGAAAGGCGATCAAATCAAATGTGGAAATTATAGAACAATATCGTTAATATTACACACAAGCAAAATTCTGCTAAAGATCATTCAAAAATGGCTGCAGCGGTATATCGACAGGGAACTGCCAGAAACTCAGGCTGGTTTCAGAAGAGGACGTGGAACCAGGGATATCATTGCTGATGTCAGATGGATCCTGGCTCAAACAGAGAATACCAGAAAGACATTTACCTGTGTTTTATTTACTACACAAAGGCATTCGACTGTGTGGATCATAACAAAGTATGGATAACATTGCAAAGAATGGGGATTCCAGAACACTTAATTGCGCCCATGAGGAAACTTTACATAGATCAAGAGGCAGTTGTTTGGACAGAACAAGGGGATACCGATTGGTTTAAAGTCAGGAAAGGTGTGTGTCAGTGCTGTATCCTTTCACCATTCCTATTCAATCTGTATGCTGAGCAAATAATACAAGAAGCTGGACTATATGAAGAAGAACAGGGCATCAGGATTGGAGAAAGACTCATTAACAACCTGCATTATGCAGATGACACAACCTTGCTTGCTGAAAGTGAAGAGGACTTGAAGCACTTACTAATGAAGATCAAAGACCACAGCCTTCACTATGGATTGCACGTCAACATAAAGAAAACAAAAATCCTCACAACTGGACCGCTGAGAAACATCCTGATAAATGGAGAAAAGATTGAAGTTGTCAAGGATTTCATTTGACTTGGATCCACAATCAATAGCCATGGAAGCAGCAGTCAAGAAATCAAAAGACGCATTGCATTGGGTAAATCTGCTGCAAAGGACCTCTTTAAAGTGTTGAAAAGCAAAGATGTCTCCTTGAAGACTAAGGAGAGCCTGACCCAAGCCATGATATTTTCAATCACATCATATGCATGTGAAAGCTGGACAATGAAAAAGAAAGACTGAAGAAGAATTGATGCCTTTGAATCATGGTATTGGCGAAGAACATTGAATATACCATGGACTGCCAAAAGAATGAACAAATCTGTCTTGGAAGAAGTACAGCCAAAATGCTCCTTGGAAACAAGGATGGGGAGACTGCATCTTACATACTTTGGACACGTTGCCAGGAGGGATCAGTCCCTGGAGTAGGACATCATGCTTGGCAAAGTACTGGGTCAGGGGAAAAAAGGAAGATCCTCAATGAGGTGGATTGACACAGTGGCTGGAACAATGAGCTCAAGCATAGCAATTGTAAGGATGGCGCGGGATGGGGCAGTGTTTCAATCTGTTGTGCATAGGGTCGCCATGAGTCAGAACCGACTTGATGGCATCTAACAACAACAATAACAAGGTATTCACAGCCAATGATTGTGTGAGTCACAATTCTTGAGGCACTATGAAGAGAGTGTTGTGACCAAGGCTGATTAAAGTGTTTTTCTGTAGGATCTACTACATGTGAATGTGAGTACTCTTTTTTGAGTTATGAGTAAATTCAGTGGAAAAACATCAGTGAAATATCTTATTTTACCCTGATATGATGCAACCCTAGATTGTTTGTGCACAATGATTCTGTTGGCCAAGGAAAAACTACGATTCAGTCACTACTATGTAGCAAGTGAGCAGACTGAGAAGAAAATTACTGCATATATGTGGGTCCCATCCAATATGTTAAAGCTGTCATATCTTAAAATAATCAGAAAATGCTTTCTCTGAAGCTTTGGAGACAAAAATAGAAAATGAACAATAAGATAAATATCAGAGACATAGTTAATATAAGAAATGACATACTCCTCAGACAAGTCAATGAAATAAAAAATTTATATATACTACTTTAAATATGCCTTTTGGGAAATCAGCATGGTTCAGCCGGCTGTGCAGATGGTACCCTCCAGTCTCCATATTAAGAGACATCGGAAACCCTGGTGGCATTGTGGTTAAGTGCTGTGGCTGCTAACCAAGAGGTCAGCAGTTCGAATCTGCCAGGCGCTCCTTGGGAACCCTATGGGGCAGTTCTACCCTGTCCTATAGGGTCACTATGAGTCGGAATCGACTCGGTGGCAGTGGGTTGTTTTTTTTTTTTTTTAGTATCTTCTCATACCCAAGGTGACGCAATAGTTAAGCACCTAGCTTCTAACCAAAAGGTTGGAGGTTCAAACCAAAGAAGCACTTCACTCTGTGAAATGGGGTTGCTATGAATTTAAATCTACTGGACAGCGCCTACAAAAACCAACAGTATCTTCTAACACTGTATCCCCCACTCCCCTCCACAGATAAGATCCTACTCAACCTTTGCAAATGAAGTGTGGCAATGGGCCCATGCTCATGGAATTCACTGGTCTTACCAAGTTTCCAAAGAGTTTAAAGAATACTATGTTCCCCATCATCCTGAAGGAGCTGGCTTTATAGAGCAATGGAATGGCTTTCTATAGACAGAATCATGCAGGGATCAAAATAGAGGGTTCTGGACAGAGGTGGAGAAAAATGTAGAGCAAAATTCTACCTCACAAAAAAAGACAAGACTTACTGATCTAACAGAGACTGGAGAAATCCCAAAAGTATGGCCCCCAGACACCCTTTTAACTCAGTACTGAAGTCACTCCTGAGGTTTGCCTTCAGCCAAATAATAGACAGGCCCATAAAACAAAGCGAGACACAATTAGCACACCAACCCAGGGGAGAGGATGAGAAGGCAGGAGAGGACAGGAAAGCTGGCGATGGGGAACCCAAAGTCGAGAAGGGGAAACTGTTGACATGTCATGGGGTTGGCAACCAATGTCACAAAACACCATGTTATTAGTTGATTAATGAGAAACTAATTTGTTCTGTAAACCTTCATCAAAAGCACAATAATAAATAAAGTCACATTATAGTGCCAACTTGGTGGCAATACCTTGCAGAATTGGGACAATGTTCTCCAGGAGGTTGTATATGCTCTAAACTAGCATCCGATATATGGTGCTGTTTTTCCCATAGCCAGGATTCATAGGTTCCAAAAATCTAGGGGTGGAAATGGTAGTGGCACCGCTCACTATTACCCCTAGTACCCACGCACAAAATTTTTGCTTCTTGTATCCATGACCCTATGCTCTGCTGGTCTAGAGGTCTTAGTATCAAAGGGAAGAATACTCTCACCAGGAGACACAACACTGATTTCATTGAACTGAAAGTCAAGAATGTCACCCAGCCACTTTGGCTCCTCATGCATCTGTATCAACAGGTAAAGAAGAGAGTTACTGTATTGGCTGGTGTGATTGATTCTGACTACCAAGGGGAAATTGGAATGATGTTAAATAATAGAGGTAAAAAAGTGTATGCCTGGAATCCAGATATCCCTTATGATGTCCCTTGGCACTACCATGCCCTGTGATTAAAGTCAATGGAAACTACAGCAACCCAATTCTGACAAGACTACTGATGGCCCTGACCCTTCAGTAATGAATGTTTGGGTCACCCCACCAGGCAAAGAACCACAACCAGCTGAGGTGTTTGCTGAGGGCAAAAGGAATACCAAATAGGTGGTAGAAGAAGGTAGTTCTAAATACCAGCTATAACCACGTGACCAGTAGCAGAAAAGAGAATTGTAATAGTTTTTAGTATTTCTTCCTTGTTTTGATATACATTTGTGTGTATATATACACATAAATATATATAGCAAATATCTTTGTTTTCTTCCTTCCCTTATTCCATTAAAAAAAAAAATACCATTGCCGTTGACTCAATTCTGACTCATAAAAAAAAAAAAAAAATTTTTTTTTTTTTGACTCATAGTGACCCCATAAAACAGGGTAGATCTGCCCCAGAGGGTTTCTAAGAAGTGGCTGATGGATTTGAACTGCCAACCTCTTGGTTAGTAGCTGAGTTCTTAACTACTGTACCACAGAACCCCTTGCCATCTCGTCGATTCTGACTCATAGCGACCCTATAGGAAAAAGTAGAGGGGTTTCCAAGGAGCAGCTGGTGGACTCAAACTGCTGACTTTTGGTTACCACTTGATATTTTGGTTAGCAGCTGAGCTTTTAACCACTGTGCCACCAGGGCTCTACTGTAACACCGGGACTCCCTTATTCCATTACTTATTACAAAATATAAGATGCAAATGGGACTAGTGAGTTTTTAGTTGTTCATATGTTAGTTATATCCTGTTAGCCACAAGTATAACTTTATAATTGTCTTTATTTAGAGAGTATGTATGGTTTAAGGAGAAATCAGTGTTGTGTGTCCTGGTGACAGTATTCTTCCCTTTAGTGCTAATTGCCTTTATTTAGAGAGGATGTATGGGTGTCAAGTTGACAACAGATGGACTGTGATGGCTAAGGTTATGTGCCAACTTGGCTAGGCCATGATTCTTTGTTGTTTGGCGGATAATGTGTAATCATCCTCCATTTTGTGATTCAATGTGAACAGCCAATCAGTTGAAAGGCCAATCAGTTGAATCCCCCACATGTCTGTCAGCTTGTTGTACTGTGGGGCTTGTGTGTTGCTGTAATGCTGGAAGCTATGCCACCGGTATTCAAATGCTGGCAGGATCATCCGTGGCTGACAGGTTTCAGCTGAGCTTCCAGACTAAGACAGACTGGGAAGAAGAACCCGGCAGTCTACTTCTGAAATGAATAGCCAGTGAAAACCTTATGAATACCAGGGAAACATTGTCTGATATAGTGTAGTAAGATGAGCCCCTCTGGTTTGAAGGCACTTAAAATATGACTGGGGGAGAGTTGCCTCCTCAAAATAGAGGTGACCTTAATGACACGGAAAGAGTCAGGCTTTCCAGACTTTCAACTGCTGAATGTGGCATGACTCAAAATGAGAAGAAACAGCTGCAAACAACCATTAATAATCAGAACTTGGCATGCACACACTATGAATCTGGGAAAATTTGAAGTTATCAAAAATGAAATGAAACTCATAAACATTGATATCCCAGGCATAAGTGAGCTGAAACAGACCGTTATTGGCCATTTTAGAATTGGACAATCATATGGTCTACTATGCTGGGAACGACAACTTGAAGAGGAATGGCGTCACATTCATTATCAAAAAGAACATTTCAAGACCTATCCTGAAGAACAATGATGTCAGTGATAGGATAATAGCCACGTGTCTCAAGGAGGACCAGTTAATACCACTATTATTCAAATTTATGCATGAACCACTAAAGGCCAAAGATGAAGAAATTGAAGATTTTTACCAACTTTTGCAGTCTGAAATTTATCAAACATGTAATCATGATGCACTAATAATTACTGGTGATTGGAATGCAAAAGTTGGAAACAAAGAAGAAGGATCGGTAGTTGGAAAACATGGCCTTGGTGATAGAAACTATGCTGGAGATGCTATGATTGAATTTTGCAAGACCAATGATTTCTTCTTTGCAAATATCTTTTTTCACGAACATCAATGGCAACTGTACAAGTGAATCTTGCCAGATGGAATACACAGGAATCAAATCGACTACACTGTGGAAACAAACAATGGAAAACCCCCAATATCATCAGTCCAAACGAGGCCAGGGGATGACTTTGGATCAGACTATCAATTACTCATATGCAAGTTCAAATTGAAACTGAAGAAAATTAGAACATTGATGATAATAGGAAAAGCCCACAAGGGCCAAAGTACAACCCTGAGTATATCTCACTTGAATTTAGAGACCATCTAAAGAATAGATTTGACACTTTGAACACTAATGACCAAAAACCAAATGAGTTGTGGAAGGACATCATACATGAAGAAAGCAAGAGGACATTAAAAACACAGGAGAGAAAGAAAAGACATAAATGGATGTCAGAAGAGACTGAAACTTGCTCTTGAACATCAAGTAGCTAAAGCAAAAGGGAAAAATGAGTAAAAAACTTTAACAGAAGATTTCAAAGGGCAGCTTGAGAAGACATGTACAAAGACCTGGAGGTGGAAAACCAAAAGGGAAGGACACACCCTGCATTTTTTAAGCAGAAAGAACTGAAGAAAAATATCAAGCCTCTAGTTGCAATACTGAAGGATTCTATGGGGAAAATATTAAAGGATGCAGGAAGTATCAAAAGAAGATGGAAGGAATACACAGAGTCACTATACCAAAAAGAACTGATCGACATTCAAGCATTTCAGAAGGTAACATATGATCAGGAACTGATGGTATTGAAGGAAGAAGTCCAGGCTGCACTGAGAGCAAAAAAAGGCACCGAGAATTAAGGGAATAACAATTGAAATATTTCAACAAACAGACGCAGTACTGGAAGTGCTCGCTCCTCTGTACCAAGAAATTTGGAAGACAGCTACCTGACCAACCAACTGGAAGAGATCCATATTTATGCCTATTCCCAAGAAAGGTGATTCAACCAAATGAGGAACTTATCGAACAATGTCATTAATCTCACGCGCAAGCAAAATTTTCCTGAAGATCATTCCAAAGTGGCTGCAGCAGTATATTGACAAGGAGCTGCTAGAAATTCAGGCTAGATTCAGAAGAGGACATGGAACCAGGTATATCATTGCTGAGGTCAGATGAATCCTGGCTGAAAGCAAAGAATACCAGAAAGATGATTACCTGTGTTTTATTGACTATACTAAGGTATTCAACTATGGGATCATAACAAATTATGGATAACATTGTGGAGAATGTGAATTCTCAAACACTTAATTGTGCTCATGAAGAATCTGTATATGGATCAAGAGGCAGTCGTTTCAACAGAACAAGAGGATACTGTGTGGTTTAAAGTCAGGAAAGGTGTGCGTCAGGGTTGTGTTCTTTCATCATACCTACTCAATCTGTATGCTGAGCAAAATAATCTGAGAAGCTGGACTATACGAAGAAGAATGGGGCATCAGGATTGGAGGAAGACTCATTAACAACCTGCATTATGCAGATGACACAACCTTGCTTGCTGAAAGTGAAAAGGACTTGAAGCACTTACTGAAGAAGATTGAGGACCACAGCCTTCAGTACGGATCACACCTCAAAATAAGGAAAACAAAAATCCTCACAACTGGACCAATAAGCAACATAGTGATAAATTGAGAAAAGATTAAGGTTGTCAAGGATTTCATGTTACTTGGATCCTTAATCAGCACCCATGGAAGCAGCAGTCAAGAAATCAAAAGACGCATTGCGTTGAGCAAACCTGCTGAAAAAAACTTCTTTAAAGTATTGAAAAGCAAGGGTGTCACCTTGAGGACTAAGGTGTGCCTGATCCAAGCCATGTGTTTTTTTCAGTCACCTCGTATGCATGCAAAAGCTGGACAATGACTAAGGAAGACTGAAGAAGAACTGATGCCTTTGAATTGTGGTGTCAGAGAGGAATATTGAATATACCTTAGGTGCTGCCAAAAGAATGAACAAATCTGTCTTGGAAGAAGTGCAACCAGAATGCTCCTTAGAAGCAAGGATGGCAAGACTTCTACTCACATACTTTGGACATATTCTCAGGAGGGACCAGTCCCTGGTAATGTAGAGGATCAGGGAAAAAGTGGAAGACCTTCAACCAGATGGACTCACAGTGGCTGCAACAATGGGTTCAAGCATAGCAACAATGTCAGGATGGTGCAGGACCAGGCAGTGTTTGTTCTATCATGCATAGAGTCGCTATGAGTCAGAACTGACTCAACAGCACCTAACAACAACAACATGTAGTCACCCTTAATTTTATGATTCAATGTGAAAGCCAATAATTTCCTTAAGCCTGTGGCCTGCATCCAATATGTATGGATGTTCTGGCAAAGCTCTCTCTGGATCCTGCATCCAACTTATCATCCTCTGACCTCCAGTTCTTGGGAAATGAGCCAGCAGCCTTCTGCCTGACCTGACAATTTTGGGTTATCAGCCCCTGTAACCATAGAGTCAGGAGAAGCCCCCAGCCTGACCCATGGGTTTGGACTGCATGAGCCATTTCCTTGAGATATATATATACATATATATATATATATATATATATATATATATATATATATATATATATATATACACACTCACATACGTATTTGGAGTTGTGGAGGCACAGTGGTTAACAGCTATGGCAATCCATGGCTGCCAACCAAAGGACTGGCAGTTCAAATCCACCAACCCCTCCTTGGAAACTATATGAGGCAGTTCTACTCTGTCCTATAGGGTCGGTATGAATTGGAGTCAACTTGACAGCAATGGATTTTATATATATATATATATACACTTCACTGGTTTTGCTTCTCTAGAGAACTCAGACACCCACCATGTGGACCTTTATTTATTTTGACTGAAATGCACGCACTAACTGTACTAATACATCGTGTACATTATAAAACACAAAATAGGAATTAAGAGAACGAGATAAAAATCAACATGAACTGATGTTCACACATCTTCCCACACCCAGGGATCATCTTGCACATACACTTTGGGTACAAACACCCTGATCTGGAAACAGCCACGCTGGACAATGCCCTCCAAGGTGCCCCCTCCGAAGAGTAGGGTTGTCGAAATTAGAAATTGTAGAGGATTTCCTTTGTTTTCCTTCTCTGTCTCCTGTTGACCAAAACCAAAAAGCATTTTCACATCCAACATGTCCTTTTAATTCACCATATCGCAAACACAGGAAACCACACATGGGTCTGATTGCCCGGGACTCTCCAGGGTCCACGACCTTCCACACACAATCAAACAGAGAAGTCCCGATGGTGGGCTTGGTCTTAAACAGGGCTCTGAGGGAGGCGCAGTGGTGGTTCAGCGGTAGAATTGTCACCATCCATGTGGGAAACACGAATTTGATTCTTGGCCAATGCGTTTCAGGTACAGGCACCACCCATTTGTTTGTGGAGACTTGCATGTTGCTCTGATGCTAAATAGGTTTCAGCAGAGCTTCCGGACTAAAATGAATTAGGAAAAAAGGCCTGATGAGCTATTTCTGAAAATCAGCCAGTGAAAACCCTAGGGATCACAATATTCTGGTCTGCAACTGATCATGGAGATGGTGTAAGACTAGGCGGTGTTTCATTCCATTGTTCATGGGGTTGCCATGAGTCAGGGGTGACTAAAAGGCAGGGCTTAGCAGAGGGCTGGAAGGAGGACGTTCTAGATGGACTAACAACCTGTTGGAGGGAAGAAAGAATGGGAGGCTGGAGAGATGCTTTCCTGGGCTGAAGCGCAGAAACAGAGCAAAGAGTAGGGCCAGGGTGAGGGGCTCTTTGGTGTCATGGAGCAGAATGGACTGGACTGTCTACACAAACAGAGCTTGACCACAGTGGTAACCAACAGTCGCTACAAGTCTCTGAAGGGGGTACAGACCAGATGACTCTTGGAGAGAATCCTGAGGCTGCTCAGTCTGGAAAGAACTGGAGGAGAAAAGCTATTAGAGCCCAAAAGACCTGGGAGGAAACTAGGGGATGGTGGGAAGATCAGTTTCTGTGGAACCAATTCGGACTCATGGTGCTCAGTGTGTGTCTGAGTAGAAATGTGCTTTATAGGGTTTTCAATGGGTGATTTTTGGAAGTAGATCTACAGGCCTTTCTTCCTAGCTGCCTCAGTCTGGAAGCTCCACTAAAACCTGTCCAGCATCGTAGCATCACACAAACCTCCACCGACAAATGAGAGATGGCTACATATGGGGTACATTGGCCAGGAATGGAACCTGGGTCTCCCACACGGAAGACAAGAATTCTACCACTGACCCACCACTGCTACTTCTCCTCTTTCTGAACACTCTAGGTAGACTCAAACCTCCAACCTTTCAGTTAGCAGCAGAGCACACTAACAATTTGCCCCACTCTCTGGTGGGAGGACATTGGGAGGGAAACGGATAATTAGGTTCCTGGGATTGGTGGAAGCCCCAGTGGCATAGTGGTTAAGAGTTCAGCTCCTAACCAAAAGGTCAGCTGTTCGAATCCACCAGGTACTCCTTGGGAACAGTATGAGGCAGTTCTACTCTGTCCTGTAGGGTCATTATGAGTCGGAATCGACTCTATGGCAACAGGCAACAGGATTGGCAGGAAAGGAAGAAAGAGCAGAGCGAGAGGAAAGAAGGCAGATCCACACCTTGTGCCTCCTCGTCCAGCATGGGATTGCTCAGCCCTGCTGCACTGGCTCCTCTGAGCCCTTGGGAGGGACCTGCCCTCTGATCTGCCCTCTGTTCAGGCCCTCACACCGTGTGGCCTCACAGCCCTGCAGCCTGTTTTTCAGGGCCCTCCTAAGCCTGGGGCTGCTAAGCAGCAGGATGGTGGAGTGCAGGAAAATGCCAGTATAAGTCACCACCTGCCAGGCCCAGTACCAGTGAAGCTGCAGGGTCATGATGTTTGTCAAGGCCACCATCAGAGACGGAAAGTAGGATGAGTAGAAGATAAGGAAGAAGCCTAGTGACTTGAGCACCATGGTGTGCGCTCGGGTGCTGGGGTCTCGGGGCCCAGGCTGGCTGCACCTCATTTGGCGAAGGTGCCGGTGCAGAGAGAACATGAGCAGGGAAGTGGATACCAGGAACAACAGAAAGGGCACCAAGAGCACCAATATCTCGTGGAGCAGGAAAAAGTTCCGATAGAAGATCCTCTCCCATTCAGTCCAGGTGCCATTGGTGTTGGGGGGCTGGGAAGCCTCCATATGAGACGTAATGGTATGCCCAATGACCGAGGGGATGTTGGTCAGGATGGAGATGGCCAGGGAACCCAGCAGCAGCCTGGGCACAGAGCGGGAAAGCCTCCACCTGAGCCAGAGGAAGGTGGGGTGGGAGAAGGAGGCAATCCTCACGGAGTAGAAGGCAGAGAGTAAGGCATTTAACCAGAAATTGAGTGTGTTGCTGAAGTCCCAGAGGATGCCAAAGTAGTGCGCATTGTAGCTGAAGTTGACGATGATCAGGAGGTTTTTTGTGAAGGTCATGCAATGCAGGCCAAACCGGGAGGCAGCCAGGCAGGCCACAATCATGTCCCCCATGGGCAGCACCCGGCCCCTTGCCCATTCCCAGCCCAGCACAGCTGCCATGAAGCCATTCTGCAGCATGGCAGCCAAGGACTCCAGGAAGAAGATGGCCATGAAGAACAGTGTAGGCAGGGAGGGCATCTTCTCCTGACCTGAACTCAGGACACATCCACAGGCAGAACAGCCTCTCAGCCAGCAGACCCAGAACCTCTCTCCCTGGATTTGCGCAAAAGTCCAGCTACCAGCCACACCCCTGCTGCACCACAGGACTGGTGAAGCCGCTCCCTCTGAGCTCCTCCTATGCAAATCACTCCATCTCAGTGACACTGACCTCCATTTGCATAGCTTAAATTTGCCTGTTCGTTATCTGAGTAGATATAAGGAAATGCCAAGGGAACAGATGCTGGGGGATTGAGAATGCCCATATATGTACATTGTTTCTTTTTTGTTACATGTTCGGTTCGAACATAGATAACAAAACACTTGTCATTTCAACCATTTTTACCTGTACGCCTCAGTGGGGTTAATCACATTCCCTATGTTGTGAAACCATCATCACTATCAGTTTGCATGCTATTCTTTAACCTTACTATTACTTTGTTAAACTGTCCTTAAAACGTAACTTTACACTTAAAAGAGAAATTGACAGCTCCACAATAATAGTAAAGACTTCAACACACCACTCTTGCTAAAGGACAGAACATCTAGAAGAAACTCAACAAAGATACAGAGGAGCTAAACAACACACTCAGCCAACTTGACCTCATAGACGTATATAGAACACCCCACTCAACAGCTGCAAAGTACACATTCTTTTTCAATGCACATGGAACATACTCCAGAATAGACCATATCTTAGGCCATGGAGCAACCCTCAAGAAAATCCAAAACATTGAGATAATACAAAGCATCTTCTCTGACCACAACGCCATCAAAGCAGAAATTAATAACAGGAAGAGTAAGGAAAAAAAATCAATTACATGGAAACTGAATAACACCCTGCTTAAAAACCACTGGATAAGAGAAGAAATCAGAGATGGAATCAAAAAATTCCTAGAGTTAAGTGAGAATGAAAACACATCATACCAAAACCTTTGGGACACAGTAAAGGCAGTCTTTGGAGGTCAATTTATAGCGATAGATGCACACATCCAAAAAGAAGAAAGGGACAAAATCAAAACATTAGCTATACAACTTCAACAAATAGAGAATAGCAAAAGAAGTCCAATGCCACCAGAAGAAAGGAAATTATAAAGAACAGAACAGAAATAAACGAAATAGAGACTAGAAAAACAATAGAAAGAACCAGCAAAACCAAAAGTGGGTTCTTTGAAAGCATCAACCACTGGCCAAATTGACAAAAGAAAAACAGGAGAGGACGCAAATAACCCAAATAAGAGATGAAATGGAGGACATTACAATAGACCCAACTGAAATAAAAGGATCATAAGAGAGTTTTATGAAAAACTATACTCCAACAAATTTGAAAACCTAGAAGAAATAGACAAATTTCTAGAGACACACTACCTACCCAAACTAACACAAAATGATGTTGGAAATCTGAACTGACCCATAACAAGAGAAGAGATTGAAAAGGTAAAAAAAAAAAAAACAGAAAAAAAAAAAGTCTTGGCCCAGATGGCTTCACTGGAGAATTCTACCAAACATTTAGAGAACAGCTTACACCAGTACTACTCAAACTATTTCAGAATATAGAAAAAGAAGCCATACTTCTGAATTCATTCTATGAAGCCAGCATAACTCTGATACCAAAACCAGGCAAAGACACCACAAAAAAAGAAAATTGCAGACCAATATCTCTTATGAACATAGAGGCAAAAATTCTCAACAAAATTCTAGCCAATAGAATTCAGCATCATATCAAACAATTAATACACTGCAACCAAGTAGGATTCATAGCAGGTATGCAAGGATGGTTCGACATTAGAAAATTAACGTACACCACACATAAATAAAAGGAAAGAAAGGAATCACATGATAACTTCAATCAATGTAGAAAAGGCATTCGACAAAGTCCAACACCCATTCCTGAGAATTTTTTTTCTTAATTCTCAGTAAAATAGGTATAGAAGGGAAATTTCACAACATAATAAAGGGCATCTCTGCAAAACCAAGAGCAAACATCATTCTTAACGGAGAGAGCCTGAAAACATTCCCCCTGAGAACAGGAACAAGACAAGCATTACCTTTATCACCACTCCTATTTAACATTGTGTTGGCAGTCCTAGCTAGAGCAATAAGGCAAGAAACAGAAATAAAGGGCATTCAAATTGGTAATGAAGAAATTAAACTGTCCCTATTTGCAGATGCTGTGGTACTATATATAGAAAATCCAAAAGATGCCGAGAGAAAACTACCGGAACTAATAGAAACATTCAGCAGAATAGCATGATACAAGATAAACATACAAAAATCACACCAATAAAGACAGTGATGAAAAGGAAATCAGGAAAACAATACCATTTCTAATAGCCCCTAAAAAATATAAAATACTTGGGAATAAATCTAACCAGAGATGTAAAAGACCTATACAAAGAAAACTACAAAACACTACTGCAAGAAACCAAAAGAAATCTACATAAATGGAAAAACATACAATGCTCATGGGTAGGTAAATTCAACATTGTGAAAATGACAATTCTACCCAAAGCAATTTACAAATATAATCCAATACTAGGCCAAATACCAACAATATTCTTTAAAGAGATGGAAAAAATTATCATTAACTTTATATGGAAAGGGAAGAAGCCCAGAGTAAGTAAAGCACTATTGAAGAAGAAGAAAAAAGTAGGAAGACTCGCATTGCCTGACCTCAGAATCTACTATACAGCTATGGTAGTCAAAACAGCCTGGTACTGGTACAACCACTGGCACATTGACCAATGGAACAGAATTGAGGACCCAGATGTAAACCCACCCACCTCTGGTCACCTGATCTTTGAAAAGGGCCCAAAGTCCAACATATGGTGAAAAGACACTCTTTTTAACAAATGGTTCTGGCAAAACTGGATGTCGATCTGTAAAAAAATGAAACAGGACCCATACCTCACACTATATACAAAAACTAACTCAAAATGGATCAAAGACCTAAATATAAAGCCAGAAACTATGAAGTTAATAGAAGAAAAAATAGGATAAATGCTAGAGGCCCTAATACATGGCATTAACAGGATACAAACCACAACTAACAACACACAAACTCCAGAGGATAAGCTAGATAACTGGGATTTTCTAAAAATTAAACACTTACGCTCATCAAAAGACTTCAACTAAAGAATGAAAACAGAAACTACAGACTGGGGAAAAATTTTTGGCTATTACAAATCAGACAAAGCTCTAATCTCTGAAATCTACAAGAAAATCCAACACCTCCACAACAAAAGGACAAATAATCCAATTAAAAATGGGCAAAGGAAATGAACAGACACTTCACCCAAGGAGACGTTCAAGTGGCCAACAGACACATAAGGAAATGCTTGGGATCTCTAGCCATCAGAGAAATGCAAATCAAAACCACAATGAGATACCATCTCACCCCTGCATTACTGGCATGAATCAATAAAACAAGAAATACCAAATGTTGGAGAGACTACGGGGAGATTGGAACTCTTATGCACTGCTGCTGGAAATGCAAAATGATACAACCATTTTGGGAAACGATATGGCGCTTCCTTAGAAAGCTAGAAATAGAAATACCATATGATCCAGCAATTCCACTCCTAGGAATATATCCTAGAGAAGTAAGAGTCATCACACGAATAGACATATGCACACCCATGCTCACTGCAGCATCGTTCACAATAGCAAAAAGATGGAAACAACCTAGCTGCCCATCAACAGATGATGAACAAACTGTGGTACATACACACAATGGAGAATTACTCAATGATAAAAAACAATGATAAATCTGTGAAGCATCTCATAACGTGGATGAATCTGGAGGGCTTTATGCTGAGTGAAATAAATCAATCACAAAAGGACAAATATGGTATGAGACCACTACTGTAAAAACTCATGAAAAGGTTTACGTACAAAAATGAACAATCTTCGATAGTTGCAATGGAGGGGAGGGGTGAGGATGGAAAAACACTTAAAAGACAATAGATAAGTGGTGACTTTGGTGAATGGTTGGTCAGTACACAATATTGGGGAAGCCAGCACAGCCTCTGCAAGGCAAGGTCATGGTAGCTCCATAGACACATCCAAACTCCCTGAGGGGCCGAAGCTGGGCAGAGGGCTGTGGGGACCATGGACTTGGGGAACATCTAGCTCAACTGGCAGAACATAGTTTATAAAGAAAATGTTCTACATTCTACTTTGATGAGAAGCGTCTGAGGTCTTAAAAGCCTATGAGCAGCCATCTATGTTGCTCCACTGGTGTCACCCCTTCAGGAGCAAGGAAGAATAAAGAAAACTAAAGACACAAGGGAAAGATTAGTTCAAAGGACTAATGGACCACATCTACCACGGTATCCACAAGACTGAGTCCAGTACAACTAGATGGTGCCCGGCTATCACCACTGACTGCTCTGACAGGGATCACAATAAAGGGTCCCACACAGAGCTGGAGAAAAATGTAGAACAAAATTCTAACTCCAAAAGAAAGACCAGACTTTCTGGCCTGGCAGAGACTGGAGAAACCCTGGGAGTATGGCCCCCAGACACCCTTTTGGTTCAGTAGAGGCCACTCCTGAGGTTCACCCTTCAGCCAAAGATTGAAGAGGCCCATGGAACAAAACAAGACTAAAGGGGCGCACCAGCCCTAGGGCAGGGACTGGAATGCAGGAGGGAAGAGAAAAGCTGGTAACAGGGAACCCAGGGTTGAGAAGAAAGAGTGTTGACATGTCGTGGGGTTGTTAACCAATGACGTGCAACAATGTGTGCACTAAGCATTTGATGAGAAACTAGTTTGTTCTGTAAACCTTCATCTAAAGTACAATTTAAAAAAACGATGCCTTTACCCTTGTTTCCTTCCCCAAAGCAACCTCCACCATCCAGAAACCTTCCTTGACCATCCACGTCCAGGGCTAATGTTCAATCCCGTAGCCTGTGTGCACTGTAATAAGGCCTTTTCCTGAATGAGTGGAGGTCCCCAGGTGGCAGGAATTGTTTGTGCTCAGCTACTAACCTAAAGGTTGCCAGTTCAAACTCACCTACCTGTGCTATGGAAGAAAAAGACCTGGTGATCTGCTTCAGTAAAAATCACAGCTCAGAAAACCCTATGGAGCAGTTCTACTCTATAACACATGGTGTTGCCATGAGTCAGAATGGGCTTGACGGCCATGAATTTGTTTTCCTAGTAGACGGAGGAGGAAGGAATCCATACCTACAAGCCTTGGAGCCCTGACTCTAGATACATACTGAGATGGTTAGGATTGTGTGTCAGCTTGTCTGGGCCATGATTCTCAGTGTTTATATGTGATCACTCCCATGATTGAAACTTCGGTGAGTAGCCAATCAGTTGAAAGGGATTTTCCTTGGGGGTGTGGCCTGCATCCAAATATAAGCAGACATTCTGGCTTTTTTGCTCACTCTGGATCCTGTACTGCCTCCTGTCCATCTGACCTCCAGCTCTTGGTACTTGAGCTATCAGCTTATCTGTAGACCTTGGAATTCATTTATCTTCACAGCCTGAGAGCAAAAGCCCCGTGCTCCAACCTGTCACTCTTGGGTATGCCAGCCCCTTTGGCTAAGTGAATTGAGAAAAGCCTCTACCCTGATACACAGATTTGGGACATTTCAGCCTCTACAATCGTGTGGGTCGTTTCTTTGATATATATATACACACACACACACACACACACACTTTACGGTTTTTATTTCTCTAGAGAACCTCGCCTAAGACACCTAGCCTTCTGAATGAGTGCCCAAGGCCCCACTGGCCAACTCCATATTGGAGGTCAAGGAGACTCCCATTAAAACATGGATGTCCCTGATGTGCTAACGCAGAATCTGTTAACAGCTAACACCTTCTCACCAATCTGCCCGGAAAACTAAAATTAATGAGCTCCTGGTGGGTAATCGTCTCATGAACAACTGCCTCCTTTGCCATGAGACCAGAAGAACTGGATGGTGCCCAGTTATCATTATCAAACATTTCGATCAAAGATTCTATATAAGAATCTTCATTTAAGGGGAGAAAATGAAGAAGGAATCCAGACTTTTTGGAGTTATAGAGGCTGGATGAACCCCTTAGCCTATTGCTCCGAGATAATCTTTAAACCTTAAACCACAATTATCTCCTGAAGTCTTCTTTAAACCAAATAGTTGTTGTTTTGACTCACAGTGACCCTACGCACAACAGAACGGAACATCTCCCTATCCTGCGCCATCCTCACAGTTCTTGTTACGCTTGAGCCTATTGTTGCAGCCACTGTGTCAATCCGTCTCATTGAGGGTCTTCCCCTTTATTGCTGACCCTCTATTTTACCAAGCATGATGTCTTTCTCCAGGGACTGGTCCCTCCTGAGAATATGTCCAAAGTATATGAGATGCAGTCTCTCCATTCTTGCTTCTAAGGAGCATTCTAGTTGGATGTCTTCCAAAACAGATTTGTTCATTCTTTTGTCAGTTCATGGTACATTCGATATTCCTCACCAATGCCACAATTCAAAGTTGTCAGTTCTTCTTTGGTGTTCTTTATTCATCGTCCAGCTTTCACATGCATATGAGGCAATTGAAAACACCATGGCTTGGGTCAGGCGCACCTTAGTCTCCAAGGTAACATCTTTGCTTTTCAGCACTTCAAAGAGGTCTTTTGCAGCAGATTTGCCCAATGCAACGCGTCTTTTGATTTCTTGACTGCTGCTTCCATGGGTGCTGATTGTGGATCCAAGTAAAATGAAATCCTTCACAACTTCAATCTTTTCTCCATTTATCATAATGTTGCTTATTTGTCCGGTTGTGAAGATTTTTGTTTTCTCCATATTGAGGCGTAATCCATGCTAAAGGCTGCGGTCTTTGATCTTCATCAGTAAGTGCTTCAAGTCCTCTTCACTTTCAAGAAGCAAGGTTATGTCACCTGCATAATGCTGGTTGTTAATGAGTCTTCCTCCAATCTTGGTGCCCCGTTCTTCTTCATATAGCCCAGCTTCTCAGATTATTTGCTCAGCATACAGGTTGAATAGGTGTAGTGAAAGGATACAACCCGGACACACACCTTTCCTGACTTTAAACCACACAGTATCCCCTTGTTCTGGTCAAATGACTGGCTCTTGATCTATGTACAGGTTCCTCTTATGTACAATTAAGTGTTCTAGAATTCCCATTCTTTGCAATGTTATCCATAATTTGTTATGGTCCACATAGTCAAATGCCTTTGCATAGTCAATAAAACACAGGTAAACGTCATTCTGGTATTCTCTGCTTTCAGCCAGGAACTACCTGACATCAGCAAAGATATCCCTGGTTCCACGTCCTCTTCTGAATTCAGCTTGAATTTCTGGCAGTTCCCTGTCAATATACTGCTGCAGCTGCTTTTGAATGATCTTCAGCAAAATTTTACTGGCATGTGATATTAATGATATTGTTCTATAATTTCCACATTTGGTTGGATCACCTTTCTTGGAAATAGGCATAAATATGGACCTCTTCCAGTTGCTTGACCAGGTGACTGTCTTCCAATATTTTAGGCATAGACAAGTGAGCACTACCAAACGGTAGTTTAGCTTAATTAGCAAAGAATGTCTGCCCTGAACATCGTGCTCTTTTAAGATCTCTTTTAAGATCAAATTGACAACAGAAACTGGAAAGATTAGACAGGAAGCTTAGGGGGCCGCGAGTTTATATTAATAAAGGAGGAACAATTCAGAAAATGTGGGTGAGAATCGTTGAATAACTCAACAAATGTAATCGATGTCACATGTAGAAACAGGTTGAAATGGTGTATGTTCTAAGGTGTATATTTTTAACAGCAAAAATAAAAGTTATTAAAATAAAAAAATAATCAGCTCCTAAGAAGGCTCTGAGAAAATTAGAGTGAGAGGAGATGAGTTGTGAGGAGAAGGGAAGAAAGAGACGGGAAACTAGGAGGTCAGACTCTGACAGGGCCTCACATTAGGGCTTGAGACAGGGGAGCGGGGAGCAGCAGGGACTTGAGGTAGAGCTGGCAGCAGGGAGGAACATTCCGCATGTGGGAAACCCTGTCCTGTTATAATGGACAGCCTGTCAGAGCACTTTGCAAAGTATAAGTGTTTGCTTACATGTTGCATTTTGCCTCCTCCACGAACAGCACACAGGGCCTCTGGTTCAGGTGGGCTGACCAGAGGCAGGGAACCATCCAGAAAGTCCAGATGAAGGGGGACTCTCGAAGGTCAAATGCATATAAACATGAACAAGGACAAAAAAGAGGGGACAGGGAAGAGGGGAAGGAGGGTAGCAAAAAGCAGTCAGGGGGAAGAGCAGGGAAAGGCACCCCCAGCTTCATGTCCAGGATTCTGGGTTCAGGTCACCACACCATGATCAGTTGTGGGTCAGACCATTGTGATCCATAGGGTTTTCATTGGCTCATTTTTAGAAGTAGAACGTCAAGTCTTTCTTCCTAGCCTGTCTTAGTCGGGAAGGTTCACTAAAACCTATTTATCATCATAGAACACATAAGCCCCCCAATGACAGGTGATGGCCACACATGAGGTGCACTATAAGAAGGACGAAAGACCACCCTCCCCAGGCAGCTGTTCCTCCATCTCTGAAAGTTACACCTGCTGTTTCTTACCCAGGTCGTATGCCCACTCATACTTGGCCTCCAAAAGAGACCACAAGACAAGGTTGTTGTCAGGGTCCTTCCAGCCTGCAGCCACAGGAAAAAGACGAGGTGTTTCTCATGGGAATTTGGGTCATTTCTCTTTTCTTTGGGTGTTTCATGCCTGTGAATGAAGTGGGTGAATTCTTTTCTGTAGCACAATCAGTTCTTTTTTCGATGATGCCCAAGCCCTCCATGAAATGATGTCAAACAAGTAGCAGGAGGAAGCTGGCTTCCAGGAGAAAGATTCCTCAAAGAGCCACTTGCACTTTCTTCACTTTGGTCTTCCTTACCAGTGAAGGGCTTTGGGTTTCCGTTCACTAGTTTTTTTAATTTGCCTTTTGTTTTCTTATTACCTTCAAAAATGCGTTGGGTCAATGGGGAGGTAGAATAGTGCAGCCGCTATGGAAAACAGTTTGGTAGTTCCTCGAAAAATTAAAAATAGAACTACCATATGACACAGCAATTCCACTCCCAGGTATAGGCCTAAAACAAGCGAAAGGGTACAAAGCTTCTACCTGGGGTGATGAAAGACTTTTGGAAATAGATGGTGGTGATGGATGCACAACATGGAGGACATAATTGATGTCAATGAATTGTACACTTAAAAATAGTTAAAATGGCATATGTTTTGCTATATATATTTTACAGCAATAAAATATTTAAAAAGAGGAATGCCTGTGTTGTCTTAGTTGTTGCTGGGTTTTGTTTTTGTTTTTTTGTTTTTGGAGGGGGTGCCATTGAGTCGATTCCGACTCATAGCCACCAATGTGATAGAGTAGAACAGCCCAATAGAGTTTCCTAGGCTGTAATTGTTACAGGAGCAGGTTGCTAGGTCTTTCTCCTATGGAGCTGCTGGGTGGGTTCCAACCACCAAGCTTTTGGTTAACAGCTGAGTGCTTAATCATTATGCCACCAGGGCTCCTTGGTCATCTTAGAGACTTGTAGAAATATGTATTTCATGTGACCGGTTTGTGAATCATGGTCCCCGTGGCCCAGTAGACCTCAGAGTGGTCTTAGGTTCAGAAATACTTCTATCATCATCCTCCATGGTTCCACCAGGATGGTGAAATTGTGCAGAGAAGGGCAAAGCAGGGAGGCGATACCAATACTTTCAATGGTAACACTGCACATAAATATTAAGCTAAGCCCTGCACAAATTTACTGATGGTTTACTTACAAAATAAGCTCTAAACATTTTTCTGGCCCTATAGTCCTCCTATCACTGATATATTTAAGTAGATAATTTATGTTAAAAAAAAATTATTGGATCTAATAGTAACCATGTATGAAGTAGAATTTTAGCCTTCTGAAAGTAAACTTGGAAAGTTTATGATTTTATAATCCTCGGTTAGCAAAATGTGTCGACATAGTTAAATATAGTTTTGATTCACACACTTCCCTTTCAAATAAAAAATAGCATTTTCAAATTATTTTTATGATCATAACGTTATTTTGGAAGCAAGTTCAGAGTCCAATTTTATTCTAATGGAAACATCAGTAGAATCATCATTTTGTTCACAGTCTTGAGCCATTTGAGCAATTGGAAGCAATAAAATTAACTTCTAAAGGAATAAATCAATGCTACTCCCATAATGGGGTCCCTGGGTAGTGCAAAAGGTTAACACACTCAGCTGCTAACTGAAAAGTTGGACATTCGAGTCCACCTAGGGGCACTTTGGAAGAAAGCCTGGCAAACTACTTCTGAAAAATCAGCCTTTGCAAACACTGCGGAGGGCAGTTCTACTCTGACAGGTATACGGCCACCGTGAGTCACAGCCGCCTCAACAGCAACTGGCTAACGGTTTCCTCCCAAAGCACCACGAGCTCCCCTGAGAAGTCTGCAGCCTACTGAAGGGACGGATCCCGCTTAACGGTCTCCACCAGTGGTGCGCAGACCGTTCTTCCCAGAGTCCTTGGGTCCTTAGAGGTGGGGAGGGTACTGAAGGGACGGATCCCGCTTAACGGTCTCCACCAGTGGTGCGCAGACCGTTCTTCCCAGAGTCCTTGGGTCCTTAGAGGTGGGGAGGGTACTGAAGGGACGGATCCCGCTTAACGGTCTCCACCAGTGGTGTGCAGACCGTTCTTCCCAGAGTCCTTGGGTCCTTAGAGGAGGGGAGGGTACTGAAGGGACGGATCCCGCTTAACGGTCTCCACCAGTGGTGCGCAGACCGTTCTTCCCAGAGTCCTTGGGTCCTTAGAGGTGGGGAGGGTACTGAAGGGACGGATCCCGCTTAACGGTCTCCACCAGTGGTGCGCAGACCGTTCTTCCCAGAGAACTTGGGTCCTTAGAGGAGGGGAGGGTACTGAAGGGACGGATCCCGCTTAACGGTCTCCACCAGTGGTGTGCAGACCGTTCTTCCCAGAGTCCTTGGGTCCTTAGAGGTGGGGAGGGTACTGAAGGGACGGATCCCGCTTAACGGTCTCCACCAGTGGTGCGCAGACCGTTCTTCCCAGAGTCCTTGGGTCCTTAGAGGAGGGGAGGGTACTGAAGGGACGGATCCCGCTTAACGGTCTCCACCAGTGGTGTGCAGACCGTTCTTCCCAGAGTCCTTGGGTCCTTAGAGGTGGGGAGGGTACTGAAGGGACGGATCCCGCTTAACGGTCTCCACCAGTGGTGTGCAGACCGTTCTTCCCAGAGTCCTTGGGTCCTTAGAGGAGGGGAGGGTACTGAAGGGACGGATCCCCC
Source organism: Elephas maximus indicus (assembly GCF_024166365.1). Classification (NCBI taxonomy): domain Eukaryota; kingdom Metazoa; phylum Chordata; class Mammalia; order Proboscidea; family Elephantidae; genus Elephas; species Elephas maximus. Next base: position 6,361,164 of record NC_064826.1, read on the forward strand.
TTAACGGTCTCCACCAGTGGTGTGCAGACTGTTCTTCCCAGAGTCCTTGGGTCCTTAGAGGTGGGGAGGGTACTGAAGGGACGGATCCCGCTTAACGGTCTCCACCAGTGGTGCGCAGACCGTTCTTCCCAGAGTCCTTGGGTCCTTAGAGGTGGGGAGGGTACTGAAGGGACGGATCCCGCTTAACGGTCTCCACCAGTGGTGCGCAGACCGTTCTTCCCAGAGTCCTTGGGTCCTTAGAGGTGGGGAGGGTACTGAAGGGACGGATCCCGCTTAACGGTCTCCACCAGTGGTGTGCAGACCGTTCTTCCCAGAGTCCTTGGGTCCTTAGAGGTGGGGAGGGTACTGAAGGGACGGATCCCGCTTAACGGTCTCCACCAGTGGTGTGCAGACCGTTCTTCCCAGAGTCCTTGGGTCCTTAGAGGTGGGGAGGGTACTGAAGGGACGGATCCCGCTTAACGGTCTCCACCAGTGGTGCGCAGACCATTCTTCCCAGAGTCCTTGGGTCCTTAGAGGTGGGGAGGGTACTGAAGGGACGGATCCCGCTTAACGGTCTCCACCAGTGGTGCGCAGACCGTTCTTCCCAGAGTCCTTGGGTCCTTAGAGGTGGGGAGGGTACTGAAGGGACGGATCCCGCTTAACGGTCTCCACCAGTGGTGCGCAGACCGTTCTTCCCAGAGTCCTTGGGTCCTTAGAGGAGGGGAGGGTACTGAAGGGACGGATCCCGCTTAACGGTCTCCACCAGTGGTGTGCAGACCGTTCTTCCCAGAGTCCTTGGGTCCTTAGAGGTGGGGAGGGTACTGAAGGGACGGATCCCGCTTAACGGTCTCCACCAGTGGTGTGCAGACCGTTCTTCCCAGAGCCCTTGGGTCCTTAGAGGAGGGGACGGTACTGAAGGGACGGATCCCGCTTAACGGTCTCCACCAGTGGTGCGCAGACCGTTCTTCCCAGAGTCCTTGGGTCCTTAGAGGAGGGGAGGGTACTGAAGGGACGGATCCCGCTTAACGGTCTCCACCAGTGGTGTGCAGACCGTTCTTCCCAGAGTCCTTGGGTCCTTAGAGGTGGGGAGGGTACTGAAGGGACGGATCCCGCTTAACGGTCTCCACCAGTGGTGTGCAGACCGTTCTTCCCAGAGTCCTTGGGTCCTTAGAGGAGGGGAGGGTACTGAAGGGACGGATCCCGCTTAACGGTCTCCACCAGTGGTGTGCAGACCGTTCTTCCCAGAGTCCTTGGGTCCTTAGAGGTGGGGAGGGTACTGAAGGGACGGATCCCGCTTAACGGTCTCCACCAGTGGTGTGCAGACCGTTCTTCCCAGAGCCCTTGGGTCCTTAGAGGAGGGGACGGTACTGAAGGGACGGATCCCGCTTAACGGTCTCCACCAGTGGTGCGCAGACCGTTCTTCCCAGAGTCCTTGGGTCCTTAGAGGAGGGGAGGGTACTGAAGGGACGGATCCCGCTTAACGGTCTCCACCAGTGGTGTGCAGACCGTTCTTCCCAGAGTCCTTGGGTCCTTAGAGGTGGGGAGGGTACTGAAGGGACGGATCCCGCTTAACGGTCTCCACCAGTGGTGTGCAGACCGTTCTTCCCAGAGTCCTTGGGTCCTTAGAGGAGGGGAGGGTACTGAAGGGACGGATCCCGCTTAACGGTCTCCACCAGTGGTGTGCAGACCGTTCTTCCCAGAGTCCTTGGGTCCTTAGAGGAGGGGAGGGTACTGAAGGGACGGATCCCGCTTAACGGTCTCCACCAGTGGTGTGCAGACCGTTCTTCCCAGAGTCCTTGGGTCCTTAGAGGAGGGGAGGGTACTGAAGGGACGGATCCCGCTTAACGGTCTCCACCAGTGGTGCGCAGACCGTTCTTCCCAGAGTCCTTGGGTCCTTAGAGGTGGGGAGGGTACTGAAGGGACGGATCCCGCTTAACGGTCTCCACCAGTGGTGCGCAGACCGTTCTTCCCAGAGTCCTTGGGTCCTTAGAGGAGGGGAGGGTACTGAAGGGACGGATCCCGCTTAACGGTCTCCACCAGTGGTGTGCAGACCGTTCTTCCCAGAGTCCTTGGGTCCTTAGAGGAGGGGAGGGTACTGAAGGGACGGATCCCGCTTAACGGTCTCCACCAGTGGTGCGCAGACCGTTCTTCCCAGAGTCCTTGGGTCCTTAGAGGTGGGGAGGGTACTGAAGGGACGGATCCCGCTTAACGGTCTCCACCAGTGGTGCGCAGACCGTTCCTCCCAGAGTCCTTGGGTCCTTAGAGGAGGGGAGGGTACTGAAGGGACGGATCCCGCTTAACGGTCTCCACCAGTGGTGTGCAGACCGTTCTTCCCAGAGTCCTTGGGTCCTTAGAGGTGGGGAGGGTACTGAAGGGACGGATCCCGCTTAACGGTCTCCACCAGTGGTGTGCAGACCGTTCTTCCCAGAGTCCTTGGGTCCTTAGAGGTGGGGAGGGTACTGAAGGGACGGATCCCGCTTAACGGTCTCCACCAGTGGTGCGCAGACCGTTCTTCCCAGAGTCCTTGGGTCCTTAGAGGAGGGGAGGGTACTGAAGGGACGGATCCCGCTTAACGGTCTCCACCAGTGGTGTGCAGACCGTTCTTCCCAGAGTCCTTGGGTCCTTAGAGGAGGGGAGGGTACTGAAGGGACGGATCCCGCTTAACGGTCTCCACCAGTGGTGTGCAGACCGTTCTTCCCAGAGTCCTTGGGTCCTTAGAGGTGGGGAGGGTACTGAAGGGACGGATCCCGCTTAACGGTCTCCACCAGTGGTGTGCAGACCGTTCTTCCCAGAGTCCTTGGGTCCTTAGAGGTGGGGAGGGTACTGAAGGGACGGATCCCGCTTAACGGTCTCCACCAGTGGTGCGCAGACCGTTCTTCCCAGAGTCCTTGGGTCCTTAGAGGAGGGGAGGGTACTGAAGGGACGGATCCCGCTTAACGGTCTCCACCAGTGGTGTGCAGACCGTTCTTCCCAGAGTCCTTGGGTCCTTAGAGGAGGGGAGGGTACTGAAGGGACGGATCCCGCTTAACGGTCTCCACCAGTGGTGCGCAGACCGTTCTTCCCAGAGTCCTTGGGTCCTTAGAGGTGGGGAGGGTACTGAAGGGACGGATCCCGCTTAACGGTCTCCACCAGTGGTGTGCAGACCGTTCTTCCCAGAGTCCTTGGGTCCTTAGAGGAGGGGAGGGTACTGAAGGGACGGATCCCGCTTAACGGTCTCCACCAGTGGTGTGCAGACCGTTCTTCCCAGAGTCCTTGGGTCCTTAGAGGTGGGGAGGGTACTGAAGGGACGGATCCCGCTTAACGGTCTCCACCAGTGGTGTACAGACCGTTCTTCCCAGAGTCCTTGGGTCCTTAGAGGAGGGGAGGGTACTGAAGGGACGGATCCCGCTTAACGGTCTCCACCAGTGGTGTGCAGACCGTTCTTCCCAGAGTCCTTGGGTCCTTAGAGGTGGGGAGGGTACTGAAGGGACGGATCCCGCTTAACGGTCTCCACCAGTGGTGCGCAGACCGTTCTTCCCAGAGTCCTTGGGTCCTTAGAGGTGGGGAGGGTACTGAGGGGACGGATCCCGCTTAACGGTCTCCACCAGTGGTGCGCAGACCGTTCTTCCCAGAGTCCTTGGGTCCTTAGAGGTGGGGAGGGTACTGAAGGGACGGATCCCGCTTAACGGTCTCCACCAGTGGTGTGCAGACCGTTCTTCCCAGAGTCCTTGGGTCCTTAGAGGTGGGGAGGGTACTGAAGGGACGGATCCCGCTTAACGGTCTCCCCAGTGGTGCGCAGACCGTTCTTCCCAGAGTCCTTGGGTCCTTAGAGGAGCGGAGGGTACTGAAGGGACGGATCCCGCTTAACGGTCTCCACCAGTGGTGTGCAGACCGTTCTTCCCAGAGTCCTTGGGTCCTTAGAGGTGGGGAGGGTACTGAAGGGACGGATCCCGCTTAACGGTCTCCACCAGTGGTGTGCAGACCGTTCTTCCCAGAGTCCTTGGGTCCTTAGAGGTGGGGAGGGTACTGAAGGGACGGATCCCGCTTAACGGTCTCCACCAGTCGTGTGCAGACCGTTCTTCCCAGAGTCCTTGGGTCCTTAGAGGTGGGGAGGGTACTGAAGGGACGGATCCCGCTTAACGGTCTCCACCAGTGGTGCGCAGACCGTTCTTCCCAGAGTCCTTGGGTCCTTAGAGGAGGGGAGGGTACTGAAGGGACGGATCCCGCTTAACGGTCTCCACCAGTGGTGTGCAGACCGTTCTTCCCAGAGTCCTTGGGTACTGAAGGGACGGATCCCGCTTAACGGTCTCCACCAGTGGTGCGCAGACCGTTCTTCCCAGAGTCCTTGGGTCCTTAGAGGTGGGGAGGGTACTGAAGGGACGGATCCCGCTTAACGGTCTCCACCAGTGGTGCGCAGACCGTTCTTCCCAGAGTCCTTGGGTCCTTAGAGGAGGGGAGGGTACTGAAGGGACGGATCCCGCTTAACGGTCTCCACCAGTGGTGTGCAGACCGTTCTTCCCAGAGTCCTTGGGTCCTTAGAGGTGGGGAGGGTACTGAAGGGACGGATCCCGCTTAACGGTCTCCACCAGTGGTGTGCAGACCGTTCTTCCCAGAGTCCTTGGGTCCTTAGAGGTGGGGAGGGTACTGAAGGGACGGATCCCGCTTAACGGTCTCCACCAGTGGTGCGCAGACCGTTCTTCCCAGAGTCCTTGGGTCCTTAGAGGAGGGGAGGGTACTGAAGGGACGGATCCCGCTTAACGGTCTCCACCAGTGGTGTGCAGACCGTTCTTCCCAGAGTCCTTGGGTCCTTAGAGGAGGGGAGGGTACTGAAGGGACGGATCCCGCTTAACGGTCTCCACCAGTGGTGTGCAGACCGTTCTTCCCAGAGTCCTTGGGTCCTTAGAGGTGGGGAGGGTACTGAAGGGACGGATCCCGCTTAACGGTCTCCACCAGTGGTGTGCAGACCGTTCTTCCCAGAGTCCTTGGGTCCTTAGAGGAGGGGAGGGTACTGAAGGGACGGATCCCGCTTAACGGTCTCCACCAGTGGTGTGCAGACCGTTCTTCCCAGAGTCCTTGGGTCCTTAGAGGTGGGGAGGGTACTGAAGGGACGGATCCCGCTTAACGGTCTCCACCAGTGGTGTGCAGACCGTTCTTCCCAGAGTCCTTGGGTCCTTAGAGGAGGGGAGGGTACTGAAGGGACGGATCCCGCTTAACGGTCTCCACCAGTGGTGTGCAGACCGTTCTTCCCAGAGTCCTTGGGTCCTTAGAGGAGGGGAGGGTACTGAAGGGACGGATCCCGCTTAACGGTCTCCACCAGTGGTGCGCAGACCGTTCTTCCCAGAGTCCTTGGGTCCTTAGAGGTGGGGAGGGTACTGAAGGGACGGATCCCGCTTAACGGTCTCCACCAGTGGTGTGCAGACCGTTCTTCCCAGAGTCCTTGGGTCCTTAGAGGAGGGGAGGGTACTGAAGGGACGGATCCCGCTTAACCGTCTCCACCAGTGGTGTGCAGACCGTTCTTCCCAGAGTCCTTGGGTCCTTAGAGGTGGGGAGGGTACTGAAGGGACGGATCCCGCTTAACGGTCTCCACCAGTGGTGTGCAGACCGTTCTTCCCAGAGTCCTTGGGTCCTTAGAGGTGGGGAGGGTACTGAAGGGACAGATCCCGCTTAACGGTCTCCACCAGTGGTGCGCAGACCGTTCTTCCCAGAGTCCTTGGGTCCTTAGAGGAGGGGAGGGTACTGAAGGGACGGATCCCGCTTAACGGTCTCCACCAGTGGTGTGCAGACCGTTCTTCCCAGAGTCCTTGGGTCCTTAGAGGAGGGGAGGGTACTGAAGGGACGGATCCCGCTTAACGGTCTCCACCAGTGGTGCGCAGACCGTTCTTCCCAGAGTCCTTGGGTCCTTAGAGGTGGGGAGGGTACTGAAGGGACGGATCCCGCTTAACGGTCTCCACCAGTGGTGTGCAGACCGTTCTTCCCAGAGTCCTTGGGTCCTTAGAGGAGGGGAGGGTACTGAAGGGACGGATCCCCCTTAACGGTCTCCACCAGTGGTGTGCAGACCGTTCTTCCCAGAGTCCTTGGGTCCTTAGAGGTGGGGAGGGTACTGAAGGGACGGATCCCGCTTAACGGTCTCCACCAGTGGTGCGCAGACCGTTCTTCCCAGAGTCCTTGGGTCCTTAGAGGTGGGGAGGGTACTGAAGGGACGGATCCCGCTTAACGGTCTCCACCAGTGGTGCGCAGACCGTTCCTCCCAGAGTCCTTGGGTCCTTAGAGGTGGGGAGGGTACTGAAGGGACGGATCCCGCTTAACGGTCTCCACCAGTGGTGTGCAGACCGTTCTTCCCAGAGTCCTTGGGTCCTTAGAGGTGGGGAGGGTACTGAAGGGACGGATCCCGCTTAATGGTCTCCACCAGTGGTGTGCAGACCGTTCTTCCCAGAGTCCTTGGGTCCTTAGAGGTGGGGAGGGTACTGAAGGGACGGATCCCGCTTAACGGTCTCCACCAGTGGTGCGCAGACCGTTCTTCCCAGAGTCCTTGGGTCCTTAGAGGTGGGGAGGGTACTGAAGGGACGGATCCCGCTTAACGGTCTCCACCAGTGGTGCGCAGACCGTTCTTCCCAGAGTCCTTGGGTCCTTAGAGGTGGGGAGGGTACTGAAGGGACGGATCCCGCTTAACGGTCTCCACCAGTGGTGCGCAGACCGTTCTTCCCAGAGTCCTTGGGTCCTTAGAGGAGGGGAGGGTACTGAAGGGACGGATCCCGCTTAACGGTCTCCACCAGTGGTGTGCAGACCGTTCTTCCCAGAGTCCTTGGGTCCTTAGAGGTGGGGAGGGTACTGAAGGGACGGATCCCGCTTAACGGTCTCCACCAGTGGTGTGCAGACCGTTCTTCCCAGAGCCCTTGGGTCCTTAGAGGAGGGGACGGTACTGAAGGGACGGATCCCGCTTAACGGTCTCCACCAGTGGTGTGCAGACCATTCTTCCCAGAGTCCTTGGGTCCTTAGAGGTGGGGAGGGTACTGAAGGGACGGATCCCGCTTAACGGTCTCCACCAGTGGTGCGCAGACCGTTCTTCCCAGAGTCCTTGGGTCCTTAGAGGTGGGGAGGGTACTGAAGGGACGGATCCCGCTTAACGGTCTCCACCAGTGGTGTGCAGACCGTTCTTCCCAGAGTCCTTGGGTCCTTAGAGGAGGGGAGGGTAAGAGGAGGAGCTCCAGGCCTCATCCACTCTTCAAATGGAGCAGCTCTGTTTATATCTACTTTAGAGATGCAGCTTCTGTCTGAGACTTCAGCTTAAGGCAGAATTCACAACAAAAACAAGTTTGAAACTGCCATCCTAGATCAAGTCAACATAAGAGAAAAAAGGCAGATTGAACAAATGCATCGTCTTCCACTCTCTCTTCAAAATTCTCCGAAATTGACAGTAAAGGAAATTTTCAAAAATTTTTTTTGAGGCATCAGGTCATAAGAACCAAGAAAACAGAGAACACTTGGGAAGCTGGGAAGTAGAGGGAGGAGCCATAAAAAACAGCAGACCCAAGAAAACAGAATCCTATGCATGAAGGAGGAAAGTCCAGGACAGACCTGACTTACACATGGAGATTGTAGTACATCAGAAAAAAATGGTTAAAAGTCAGTTTAAGAATCAGATTCACAGGTCACCTCCCCGTCTTTGCAGAGCTGGATAACCACCACCAACAACAACAACACAGTTACCATCGTTACCACCACCATTACCACCACCACAACCACCATCATCACAACCACCACCACCACCACCATCTACCACTACCACCACCACTACCACCATCACCACTACCACCATCACCACCACCACCATCACCACAACCACCATCATCACAACCACCACCACCACCACCATCAGCATCACCACCACCACCACCACCATCTACCACTACCACCACCACTACCACCATCACCACCACCACCATCACCACAACCACCATCATCACAACCACCACCACCACCACCATCAGCATCACCACCACCACCACCACCATCTACCACTACCACCACCACTACCACCATCACCACCACCACCATCACCACAACCACCATCATCACAACCACCACCACCACCACCATCAGCATCACCACCACCACCACCACCATCTACCACTACCACCACCACTACCACCATCACCACCACCACCATCACCACAACCACCATCATCACAACCACCACCACCATCAGCATCACCACCACCACCACCATCTACCACTACCACCATCACTACCACCACCACCACCATCCACCACTACCACCACCACCACCACCACTACCACCATCGCCACCACCACCACCACCACCACCATCACCACCACCACCAGCATCACCACCACCACCACCACCATCCACCACTGTACCACCATCATCACCATCCACCACTACCACCACCACCACCACAACCATCACCACCACCACCATCACCACCACCACCATCACTGTCAACAATAACGTCATCACTACCACCACCACCTCCATCACCATGAGACCTCCTCCATCATCACCACGACCATAACCATCACCACCACCACCACCATCCGCCACATACCACCATCATCCCCATCCACCACTACCACCATCACCATCACCACCAACACCATCCACCATCACCACCATCACCACCACCACCATCCACCACCATACCACCATCACCATCCACCACTACCACCATCGCCATCACCGACACCATCACCACCAACACCAACCACCATCACCACCAACTCCATCACCACCACCACCATCCCCACCATCCACCACCACCACCATCCCCACCATCCACTACCACCACCATCACCACCACCAATAGTGACAATGCTAACACCAACACTGCCATCATCACCATCACTACCACCACCAGCTCCATCACCACTACCACTCCCGTAACCATCACAACCACCACCATCACCACCATCATCTCCACCACCACCGCCACCACCAACACCAACACCACCATCCACCACTACCACCATCACCACCAACACCACCACCACCAATACCACCATCACTACCACCACCACCACCACCACTCCACCCACCACCAAACCTTAGGGAAGTATTGGAGATGTGTTTTCTGGAGAGATTAAAACAGGGTCTCTGACCTGGACTCAAACTCAGAGGAAGGCAAGAGAGCTATTTGGAAAATGGAAATTCTGTGAACAAATGTTCCTGGATGCTTTTCTGTCACTCCGTTTCCAGAGCACTGGCACCCAGGCTGGAGAGGAGGAGGGTCTTCTCCTAGAATTGAAACATTCCAAGAGAAAAGATCTAAGATCTAATCTTTGACATCAAAGGTTCCTCCAATAATGGGCCCAGCCAACCACCCCACATTGAAGTCCATGACCAACAAGTCCCATCATGAGTTCAGATCTTCCAATCTGCCTCTTACTCAACCAAGGAGACAATAGCGGTTTGAGGGCATCTGGGGGAACCTCTAATGTGAACAATAAGACCAAAACAGAAAACAAAATAGCAACATGGAGGGGAAAACAATGCAAGGAGAACGAAACTTTCTCAAAAAAAAAATTAATATTCTCAGAGAATTAAGAGAAGAGAATGAAACATATAAAATAGCAGGATGTTCTTAAAAAAGAACACTTAAGGTATAAAGGGGATCTTCAGAATTAGAAACTGGATCTCTGAAATTAAAAACTCAGTAAAAGAGCTGGAAACTAAAATGTTACAAAATTGCTCAGAAAGTAGAGGGTGAAAAAAAACTGAAGATAAAAAACCAAAAAATACCAGCCCAGGATATCCAATATCCAACCAACATGCATTCCAGAAAGAGAGAAATGGTGAACAGAAGGCAGAAACCATCAGTAAAATAATTGAAGAAAAGTCCCCAGAACTAAAGGACAAGAATCTTCATGTTAAAATGCCCCTCCAAGTGTCTGAACAGTCATCACAAGATATCAGGAAAATATTAAGGGTGAGAAGCAGCTCCTACAAGCTCCCAGAGAGAGAAAAAGAGGAAGAGGAAGAGGTCATGTCCAAAATATTAAGAATCAGAATGATTTTGGACTTCTTAAAAGCAGGTTTGGAAGTTAGATGGCAACGGAGCAATGCCTTCAATATTCTTAAAGGAAATTGCCTCCAGTCTAGGGTTCTCTATCTGGTAAAACAAAGACTTTTTGGACAAGCAAAATCTCAAAAAATTTTACCTTCTATGTGCTCGTTTTCTGGATGCTACTGGAGAAAATATTCCTCCGACGCTAGAGAGTATCCACAGGCGTATCCATGAGGGCTCTCCAGAGAAACAGAACCAGAAGGAGATGTATAGGTAGACACAGAGAGAGAGATTTGTCTTAAGGAATTCGCTCGTGCAATTGTGGGGACTGGTCAGTCTGAAATCCACAGGGCAGGCGACAGGCTGGAAACTCAGGCAGGGTATCTATGTTATAATCTTAAGGCAGAATTTCTTCTCCAGGGAACTTCGGTTTTTGCTCTTAAGACCTTGAACTGACTAGATGAGGCCCACCCACATTATTGAGGGCAATATTCTTTGCTTAATGTCAACTGACTGTACATGTTAATTTTATCTACAAAATGCCTTCACGTCAATATCTCTACGAGTGTTTGACCAAACAACTGGGCACAATGGCCTACTCAAGTTGACACATAAAGTTAACCCTCACACGTAGGGTACAGGCAATAAAGGATTCAGGAGAAGGAGGCAAAAGGAACCACCAGAGTGATGGTAAACGCAGATCTCAGGGTGAAGGGGGCACCGTGGGGACAGATGGAGCATGGCTGGCAGCTCCAGTGGAGACGTTTTTGGGCAACTAAAATATTAAAATACCTGAGGTGTCCAAAATTGTTGAGGAAGATTTAGACCATTGATGAAGGGTTCGAGAGGGAAAATGAAACAGAAAACAAGGCAATTATTAACTCAACAGAAAACAAAGGTCTGCAGAGGGAAGAAAAAGTAATTGGGGTTTAATTAATACCGGGTTCAACCATGAATAGCATTTACGTTGTCATGATCTTGAAAACATGGAGTGTTGACTTAACCAACATTATGAAACAGCTATAGTGAAGGCGGGGGATATAAAGGGTGTATCCTTGCACTGGGGGCGAGGAAGAATGAAGAAGCTTCCTATTCCATAGTGAGAAGTAATGCTCAAGACTGAGAAAGAAAAAAAAGAAGCAAAGCAAGCATGTAATTTAAAGACAAAGACACACACATATACACACCACACATACATGCACATACAGACACACGCATGCACATACACACACCATACACACAAAGACACACATTCACACACATATACAAGTGACACACAGACACACCTACACACATATGTACATGTACTCACATACACAAGTCACACACATACACACATATGTACATGTACTCACACAAGTCACACACAGACACACATACACACATATGTACATGTACTCACATACACAAGTCACACACAGACACACCCATGCATGCCTACACACGCATGCACACAGAGACATACATGCACACGTGCTCACATGCACTCACATGCATGCATACACACATGCACACGTACACACACCAGCTAAGAGAGGTGGAAGTGGTTTCCTCGGGAAAGGAGAACTGGAAGCAGGCAGGAGCAAGGGCTGCTGTTTTTCAAAACAAACCTCACAGGACTATTTGGCTCTTTAAACAAGACGCATCTGTAACTTCAATAAAAACTTAAGGAAAAAGAAGAAAAAGCGAGACACGAAGGCTACAAGCAAAAACAACCAAGTTATTTGTCCTCGTCCTTTGTAAACAGCAGTGCCTCCTGGAAGCAAGCATGTATTTTCCTTTTGCAACTAAGTATTGGGTTGCTGTCCTCAGTAAACAGGAATTAGGATGATCTAATATTACTCATGATTTCATTAAAATCTTCCAAGTATGTGTTTTTCATCATCATTTGGAGGAAAAAAGGGCAGAAGTCAACATATGAGTCACGTTTCTAAAATGGCTTCATCATCTTGCTTGGAAAACAAATTGTAATCCAAGATTTCCCTTTGTTGAGTGGCGACTTCTCTCCTGATTTCTTCTGCCCACTCCCCTCCATCTTGCCCCTCTTCTGATCCTCCAACCACCCCTGCCCCCCACGTATCTTCACGTCCTTCCTGGAGACATGAGAGAGGGTGGTGGTAGCCAATTATGAAATGCTTGCTCCTGGGCTGAGGCCAAAATGTGCTGACCTACTTACCACCAACAGTGCAGAGGAGGTGCTGGCGGTCGGTGAGCAAGAGGCAGAGGAAAGGGCAGCTGAGCTCTTCCCAAAAGCATGCGGCTGCTCACCCACTATCACCCCCACTTCCTCCTGAGCTCAATGGAGACGTTATTGTTAGTTGCCATTGAGTTGGCTCCTACTCATGGTGACCCCATGCACAACAGGACAAAACGTTACCTGGTCCAGAGCCATCTGTACTGTCGGTGATATGGTTGAGACCATTGTTTCGGCCACTGTGTATTTTGAGTGTCTTCCAACCTAGGGGGCTCATCGTCCAGCACCGTATAAGACAATATTCTGTTGTGATCCGTAGAGTTTTCATTGGCTGATTTTTGGAAGTACCTCACCGGGCCTTTCTTCCTAGTCTGTCTTAGCCTGGAAGGTCCGATGAAACCTGTCCACCATGGGTGACCCTGCTGGTGTTTGAAATACTGTTGACCTAGCTTCTAGCGTCACAGCAGCATGAAAGCCACCACACATGCAGTGCAGAAGAGGGGAAGTGAAACAATTCTTCCCAATCTTTCGTCTCCTTCTCACAATTCCCATAGAAAATTCCCGTCTTTTTATTTGCATGCACAGGCAGAGAATAAGGAAATATAAGAAGCCAACGTGGCTGAGTTTCCTGCTGGGTAAGAGAAAGGACACGCCTCAGAGTGGCCACAGGAGCCCAGGAACCAGCAGGGATGGACAGCAGGCTCCCAGGTGCGTTGTTGTTTCTCTCCCTCAGACCCTGGTCATAAAAGCGACAGTAGTAGATATTTTTTAAATATCAATTAAGAAGTTCTAGGAAAGAAATATGGTCTCCAATAGAACTATCATTAATGGGAAGACTAGCGTGTGCCTGGCGCTGTGCTGAGCACATTCATGTGAGCCACAGCTTCATTGGCACCGTCTATGCCTCTGATTTTGTTTTGTTTTTATTTTTGTTTTTTTAAAAAAAAATACAGCGAATCTCCTGCAGCCGCACCCTTGCCCTGAGGGAAATATTATGCTGGTACCACGTCACTGCACAATAGTTTCTACCGCCTACCAGGCCAAAGCAACCGGATTTACCATTTTTCATAGATCAAATCTCAAATACATGAATCAAAATTGCTGTTCTGAGTAAGCCCTGACTGTTTTCTCACCACCCAGTTTCTCATCCTCCCCAAAATATTTTTTATTTACCACCTGGTGACAATGGGTAAACAGGTCCAAGCAGGCAAACATGAGGGAGAATCTAAGAAAACACCATGACATTCCACAGAAAGCTATAGAAATAAAACACTCATCGTAACTTCTAGATGGTTAAATTAACTTAGAGCTCCTTTGTATAAAAGACACATAATTTAGATTCAGAAGACTTGGATTGGCTTCTATTTCTGTCCCTTTCTCAGCATGTAACCTTGGGAAAGTCTCTTTCTTTTTTCAACCTTGATTTACACACTTTAATAACAAGCTGAACAGGTCTCAGCAGGGCTTCCAGGTTAAGACAGACAAGGAAGAAATGTCTGGCGATCTACTTCCGAAAATCCGCTGTTGAAAACCCTATGGGTCATAACAGTCCAATTCATAACCAATCATGGGGATGGAGCAGGATGAGGCAATGTTTCATTCAATTGTGCTTGGGGTCACTGTGAGTTGGGGCCAACTCAACACCAGCTAACAACAACAGTAGATAACATATACTTGGCAAGGCTGTGAATATTGGAGGAGGCAATATATATAAACACTTTTGTACATTGCTAAGTCCTATATATTAGTTATAAAGTAAAATATGCTGACACAATGCAGGAAAGATAATGTCTACAAAGCAGAAGAAACAAAATACAAATTCCATAAGGTATCTGTCTACTGTTTTCCGTTTCTGAAGGGAAACATTTCCACACCTGACCTACTCCAAAATCTTCCCTATTAAAAAAAAAAAAAAGCCTTTTCTATTTCTTATGCACGAACAAGTCTCCAATCTTGTACCAGTTTCTTCCTGATGCTTCTTAGTCCTGCTTCTCTCCTTCAGACCCCTCTGTGGCATCCTGCTTCCTCCAAGGTTTCTAAAGGAGCCCTCACTTGTGAACGGATATCAAAGACCCAGGGCTAGACATCTTTGGAGCTCCAGCAAGCCTGAGGCCATGGTTCTAATCTCCTCTCTCTTTCCAGCCACAGGCTGGGAACTTCGACCTCTCCCCTTTTCATAGTCTCACTGGGAGACTTTATCCATCTTTAGCCCTCTCCAAAAAGTGCCTTCAAGCACCTCATAATTTTCAATATGCACAATTAAGATATACCACTCATCAAAAAAAAAAAAAAAAACTAATAAAAATAGAGAGAGAGATGCCATTGAGATGACTTCAACTCAGGGCAACCTTATGTACAACGAAACATGTCTAGTCCTGTGTCATCTTCACAATCGCCAGCATGTCTGAGTCCACTGTTGAGGCCATTGTGCCAATCCATCTCCCTGAAGATCTCGCTCACCTCTGCTGGCCCTCCACTCCACCAAACGTGATGTCCTCCTCTAGCCGTTGATCCTTCCTGAAGAAGTATCCAAACCAAGTGAGTCAGACAATATTCTGTTGTGATCCATAGGGTTTTGTTGGCTAAGTCTTGGGAAGTAGATCACTAAGCCTTCGTTCCTAGTTTATCTTAGTCTGGAAGCTCTTTGAACAGTGAACAACAGTGTTATATATGCATTGCCTTCTGAAATATTCACAGCCTTGCCAAGTATATGTTATTAACTATTGTTAGCTGCCATCCATGCTGAAACCTGTCCCTCATGGGTGATGCTGCTAGCCTTGGAAATACCGGAGGCACAGCTTCCAGCATCACAGCTGCTGCTGATCTTGCTCCTATCCTGAACCGACATTCATCCTCGTAGTGGTCCTTTTGAGGTTGAGCCTCACAATAGAAAGAGCAAGATAAGCTACAGCGGGGGGTGTGGGGTGGGGCAGGGGTCAAAATTGCTGAGAAGGGCCTCCTTGGGAGAGCAGGGCGGGGTCTTTGCAATCATAGAGGTACCACCTCTCTCTCTCGGAAGAGCAGGTGAGCACAGCAACCCCACCCCCACCCCCAGGGAAGAGCTGAACTCTCAGAGACGGAGGGAGGCTGTGGCTCCAGGACCTAGGGGTAATTCATACTGGAACCAGACCCACTGCTGGGGGCCACCGATGTGACCACCAAGATACACCCTCCAGAGAGGTCCCATGTCAGGATTCATGTTCCCTGAAGGGTGAGGCTCCCTGTCGCTTTGTCTATCAGAGCAAAAACTAGAGGAAAAAGCACAAATGTCACAATTACACCTTTGGTTCTTAATGGGTACAACTGCCCCCCAAGAGATATTTAGAAACTGAATGGGGCTGTTTTTGATTGTCAGACCTTTGGGGTCACTGCTGGCATTTTTTGCTTGGGAGCCAAGGTGTGTCCCACACAGTGAAGAACTTCCCCACCCAGCAGAGAACCAGGTGTCCTACCAGAGAGACACCTGTGCAGGTGAAAGACATCTGAGCCAAGAACTTACCTCCACTATACAAGAACACAAAGGAAGTTTTGTACAATTTTATATATGATGACTCGTCTAGGAATGGAGCTACCAAGTAAATTGAGAGCTGTTAGAACTCTGTGTAGTTTGGAGCTGTGCCAAGATTTGCTCATTATTTGAGAAAATTCATGAAATTGCTGGCAACATCACCTATGGTATGTGAGTCACCAACAAAACACACCAAAATCTGCTTATTTCCAAAGCTTTGTATTGACAAGTCTACTTATAGGTGCAAACACCTGTCTCCTTCATCGCATGGCCTGCTGCTGCATGCCTGAGCCATGCATATATGGAATGACATATTATTTACTACAATTCACTTTTATTTATGTCCTTGTATTACAGTTAACCAGTTGCAGACTCTGCCTAATGGTGACCCCACATGTGACAGAACTACTCCACAGGGTTTTCAATGGCTGATCTTTTGGGAGTCGATCCAGGCCTTTCTTCAAAGTCACCTCTGGGTGGACTGAAACTGCCAATCATTCAGTTAGCAGCCAAGCAGAGGCTCCGTGTTACACTTAGGACATTATATTGCTTTTTAATCATCTTTTAGGTAATGTTATGGATTGAATTGTGTCCTCTGAAAAAATGTGTGTCAACTGGGCTAGGCCATGACTCCCAGGAGTATGTGATTGTCCATCATTTTGTCATCTGATGTGATTTTCCTATGTGTTGTACATCTTACCTCTATGATGTTAACAAGGCAGGATTAGCAGCAGTTATGTTAATGTTAAGGACTCAATCGACAAGTTTAGGTTGTGTCTTAAGTCAATCTCTTTTGAGGTATTAAAGAGAGGAGCAAGTGAGCAGAGAAACAAGGGGAACTCCTATCACCAAGAAAGTAGTATGAGGAGCAGAGCATGTCCTTTTGACCTGAGGTCCCTGCGCAAAGAAGCTACTAGTCCAGGGGAAGACTGAGGACAAGGACCTTCCTCCAGAATTGACAAGGAGAGAAAACCTTCCCCTGGAGCTGACACCCTGAATTTGGACTTTTAGCCTACTAGACTGTAAAAATAAATTTCTGTTTGTTAAAGCCATCCACTTGTGGTATTTCTGTTATAGCAGCCCCAGATAACAAAGATAGGTAAGTTATACTATTTATGAATTTCATTCTGGAGAACAGTGAGGGAATTCCCCAAGATTTATATAAAAAGAAGGCATTGGTCCAGACAGATTATCTATAAATAAAATAAGATATATCATACTGTGGAATACTCGTCAACAGTTAAAAGACTTAGCTAAATCTACGTAAACTGGTACGGGAAAACCTCTGAGATACGTCAGTAAGTGAAGAAAGCTATTTCGGAACATAGCATTACGGCTGACATCAATTACACACACACAAAGCAACACTATGATGAACTATGGTGAAAACACGTGGAGGGAAGGTCTGAACATTTATAAAACAAACGGATAACAAGGACGTGGAGTCAGGAGCAGTGGTCAAGATGTTTGAATGTACACAAAGGGAAGGGGTGTAGGGATTCATTGCATTATTTAAATTGACAGAATAAAAATTTTGAGAAGAGTTGCTGGAGAAAACCATGCCTGAGCCCTTGTGGTGGTCACCCCAGAGCCCTCGGCCTGAGCCCCACGGCAACTCTCTGCAGAAGCAGCCTTCTGGTCGAGTAGAACTTCCTCCTTGGAGTGGCATCTCCTTCTGGAGAAAGGCTGCCGTGCAAGGCAGTCCCGAGCCCTTGGAGCCCAGCCCTGGCCTGATGGCCCGCTGTGGTCAGCAGGGCCCCGAGACCAGCACATTCCCACACAGAAGGAGGCTGGAGAGAATCATTGCCCCTTAGGGCCTGTGTTCGTTTCCTGGGGCTGGTGTAATAAAGTACCAAACACGAGTGGCTTAAAACAACAGAAATGTTACTTGCCTCAGGGTTCTGGAGGCTGGAAGCCCAAGGTCAGGGTGTCTGCTGCACGAATTCCCTCTGAGGCTCTGAGGGAGAACCTTTCCAGGCCTCTCTCCCAGCTTCTCCGGGGCACTGGTGATCCAAGCATGCCTTGGTCGTAGCTGCATCGCTTCAGTCACCACCTCCATCATTCCATGGCCATCTCTGTCTGTCTGTCTGTCTCCTCTGGTCTTTATAAGGGTACCACTCAGATGGGATCAGGACCCACCTACTCCAGGAGATGAGTTGGAACCCACTCTACAGCAATAGGTTTGGGTTTTTACGGTACTCCTGAGTAACCTCATATTAACTTCACCAATAGTATCTTCAAAGACCCTATTTCCAAACAAGGTCACCTTCACAGGTTCCGGAGTTTAGGACTTCAACATCCTTTTGGGGGGCTCATAATTCAACCCATCACAGGCCCACACTAATGCAGGTGGAGCTTCCCCAGGAGCACAACACAGGAGACGCAGGGAGACCCAGGCAGCCGCGCCACTCAGGTTTGCCCGGGAGCAGCACATGTTCCCGCGCCCGCTCCAGGCTCTAGGCGCTTATAGAAGACAGATTCTCTGCGGCCACCAAGGTAGGACGGTCCCAGCGGGGCTCCCTTTCTGCTCAGACGGTACCCCGCTATGCACTAGGAAAAAAAAAAATGCACTAGGAGACCCCGGAATTTCAGGGATGGGAGCACCCAACAAGGGTTGGCGTAAACTGGGCAGGGCTGGGTGCACTGAGTCACAGCCATCACAGGGGCTGTGGCAGCCAGTGCTCCTCGGAAGCTCAGAGCTGCCGACACCAGTGCGAGGGTGACTCAGACCGCCCAGGAGGAAGGCAGCCACAGTGCCCACCAGAGGATGGCGTGTGAACACATTTGTACACCTCCCAGTCCCCGCAGCCTGGGAATAGTGACATACGGAAGTGGCCCTTGGCTTTGCCTGGTGTGGGTCTCTGGCCCAGCACCCACCCTGCAGGCTTTTACCCAGTCCTGGGTCACACTGCCTGTCAGGTCCTTGCCTCCCCCCAGTCTGCGGCTCCCCAACTTGGAGGAGGGGTTCACCTCCGGAGAATTCACTCTTCCTTCTACCTTAGGAAACTGAGCCGGTGAATAAGTACATAGGCCTTCCCCAGGAGACACAGGTTGAACAGGTATCTGGGGTTGTACGCTCATCCTTGATGACAAGGCCCCACCTTCCACTTTCCCCAAACCTGGGCATGAGTTCCTGCCTTCCAGGGGTCCATTGAGCTCACAGTCTTTACTGGTCTTTTTTTTTTTTTTTGACACAGCCTGAATCCCAGAGTCCCCAGAACCTAGCCATCACCAGGAAGCTCTGCCCATAAATAAGATTCCCAGTATCTGCACAAAAAAGACAAAAGAGGAGTGTGGGGTTGGGACTGTGAGGTGTCAAACCTTCTGGGTTTGAAGGTCACCTTCAACATCACTAGCTGTATAACCTGGAGCTTATGTCATAGCTTCTCTGGACCTCTGTTTCTTCATTTGTAAAGTGGACACTCCACATAGGGTCCTTATAAAAAGCCAGTGACAATGTGTGTGAAGCACTTGACACAGTGTCTGGCTCATATACCAAAACCAAACAAATCCATTGCCACTGAGTTGATTCCAATGCAAACCGACCCTATAGGACAGAGTTGACCTGCCCCTTAGGGTTTCCAAGGCTGTAAATCTTCACAAAAACAGACTGCCACATCTTTCTTCCGAAGAGTGGCTGGTGGGTTTAAATTGCTCACGTTTTGGTTAGCAGCAGTAGCTCTTAAACACTGTGCCACCAGGGTTCCTGGCTCATATAAGAGCTCCTAAAGATAGCTAACTATCAATACATGTCCCAGGATGCCCTGGCTATAGCTCTCCTACACTGTGATGTCCACCACCCTTCTGTCCGTCTGTCACACCGTTGGGACTTGCGTGTTGCTGTGATGCTGGAAGCCATGCCACACGTATTTCAAATACCAGCAGGGTCGCCCATGGTGCACGGATTTCAGTGAAGCTTTCAGGCTAAGACAGACTAGGAAGAGAGGCCTGGTGGTTGTCCACTTCCAAAAATTAGTCAGTGAAACTCTTACGGATCACAACAGACCGTTATTCAGACGTAGTGCTGGAAGTGAGCCCCCTAGGTTGAAAGGCACCACACAACAACCATGACAGTGGACTCAAGCATTCTCAGTCATGAGGATGGTGCAGAACTGGGCAATGTCTTGTTCTGTTGCACATGATGTCACCAGGAAGCAGAGTTCACAGCAACTAACAATACCACCACAGCGATGGACATGAAGACCTGTATCCTGACTCACACACTGCCTTATTTCTCTAGCATTACTGTCTAATCTCAGAATTCCTGTATGGGAGAGTGAGAATTCTTCTGGAATCATGCTAACTGATTGAGACTTGGTTCCTGGGAGCTTCAAGTAAATAGAATTCACAGAATTGTACATCTCCATACTGAAAAGCTCCCTGGCTTCAGGTAAGATATTATTATCTGCATTTGAAGCCCAGAGAGATCAAAAGGCTTGCCCAGGATCTCATCCTAGTAAAGGGTGGGGAATCAAAGGCCAAAGAAAGTCAGGGTTTACCCAATAAAATTAGAACACCAGCCACTTCTATTACAGGTGCATATCAGTGGTTCTGGAGACCTGGCTTCCAAACCCCTAAGGGTCAGGACAGTTCCTACGGGATAATTATGTCTGTTCCTTGCTCTCCCTGAAGGCCAGGTACAATTAGATGCTTCATCAAGACTTTGTGATAAAGGTAATGATAATTATGATAATGACAAGGTAAATGCCATTTACCTGTTACCCTTTCTTTTTATTCCCAAGAGTCGCAAAAGACATAACATAAATAACAGTTTTCATCCAGTCGAGTGTTGGCAACATCACGTGTGTCAGAGTAGAGCTGTGCTCCAAAGGGTTATGATCATGGTATTTTCAGTCACCTCATATGCATGTGAAAGCTGGACAATGAATAAGGAAGATCGAAGAAAAATCAACGCTTTTGAATTACAGTGTTGATAAAGAATATTGAATATACATGGGCTGCCAAAAGAACAAACAAATCTGTCTTGGAAGAAGCACAGCCAGAATGCTCCTTAGAAGCAAGAATGATAAGACTTCATCTCACATACTTTGGACATGTTATCAGGAGGGACCAGTCCCTGGAGAAGGATATCATGCTCAGTAAAGTAGAGGGTCGTTGAAAAAAGAGGAAGGTCCCAACAAGATGGATCGACACAGCGGCTGCAACAATGGGCTCAAGCATAGCAACAATTGTGAGGATCGTGCAGAACTGGGCAGTGTTTCGTTCTGTTGTGCATAGAGTTACTATGAGTCAGAACCAACTTGAAGGCATCTAACAACAACATGAACTTTTGGAAGTAAATCTCCAGGCCTTTCTTCTGAGGTGCCTCTCGGTGGACTTGAACACACAACCTTTCAGTTAGCAGCCAAGCACGTTAACTGTTTGTACAGCCCAGGGCTCCCTGCTCACCCTAGAGGTGCCATAAACCTTTTTGACTGGAGGAATAAAGATTGCCCTTTTGAAGCCACATTTCCAGGCCCATATAAAGGCCACCTCTTCCCCCAGACTGTCGGTGTCAGAATGAGCCTCCCATATTCCTGGGACCCTTTGCTTTGGCTTCTCCTGCACTGCTTTGCATGTGGGCACACCACCATCCACCAGGTACTCCTAGGAGGTAAATGAAGCCGCCTGCATGTGAGGAAGAGGAGTCTCAGAGACTAAGAAAAATGGCCCATGTCTGACACTTGGGAGGCAGAAGGCTCCAGGCCCATCTGAACCCAAAGGCCACCAACACCCTTTCCATTAACCCCCAGTGCCTCTCAGAAGAGACAACAAACACAACATCCCAAGTCAACAAAACACTTAATACAAAGGGATCAAGTTTTAATTTTGGTTCAATATACAGCATGTCTCAAGAATTATTTTTTTAAAAAAAGGAAAATAAAGAGAAAGAAGGGAAGGAGGGAGAGAGAGAGAGAAAGGAAGAAAGAGAGGGAAGAAGGGAGGGAGGGAAGGAGGGAAGAAGGAAAGAAGGAAGGAGGAAATGAATGAAGGAAGGAACGAAGGAAGAAAAAAAGGAAAGAAACATCCCTGATGCTTTTTCCTAGCCAGTCTCTGCCCAGTGGCAAGGCTGCTCGGCCTGAGAAGGCGTGATCAGGGAATCAGCATCTCTCTCCAGCTTATAACCAACAGGACACATTGCAAATGATGAGGGCCCTTTCCTCCTGGCCAACACATCCTAACACTTGGCTTCCACTTTGTGTGTGTTCAGAGTAAACAGCCCCAGAAGTCACCCCCTCCGCCCCCCTGCAGGCACCCCCCCTTCAGGCCCCACCTGGACACCACCCTGTCCTAGGAGGCTGTCATTACTAGGATGACTAAGAAAGCTGCTTTCTAGCTAAGTAACCTGACGAACAGCCCTTTCTTTCCTGCCATCGTTATGACAATGGGAATGTGTGAACAATCGCTGTCACCTTCCCATCCTGTTGATACATTCTCCCATGACACACTAAGACTGGCTGCACACATCTGTTCCCAGCACATGGGAATTGGAAGATGCCGGTGCAGTTACCGACTCCGCCCACTAGGGGACGCGCGTATTTTATGGCCCTCCACCTGGGTCCCTTCCAAATGCATGCAGATGGTGGTTGCCTGTGTGTTCAAAAGTGTCTGTATCTGTGTGTATTCATTTATAACAGTAACTTTGTAACTAGAACTTCCTAGGAGAAATTACAGATTATCCTACTAGAATCCTTTATAAGTCACTTCTTCAAAGTAAAGTGAAAGAGGAACCAAATTTATGCCCAGTTAATACGCACAGGTTGCCATCGAGTTGATTCTAACTCAGAGCGACCCTGTAGGACAGAGAAGTTCTCTGTAGGACAGGGAACTGCCCCATAGGGTTTCCAAGGCTGTAATCTTCATGGAAGCAGACTGTCACATCTTTCTCCCCCAGAGCAGCTGGTAGGTTCAAACCGCTGACCTTTGAGTTAGCAGACAAGTGCTTAACCACTACACCACCGGGGCTCCTTCCCTCAGTTAATTGTTGTTGTTTTTATATCCCTTTGAGTCTATTCCAACTCATAACGACCCTATGCACAATGGAACAAAACTCTGCCCGGTCCTGTGCCATCCTCACAATTGTTCTTATGCTTGAGCCCATCATTTCAGCCACTGTGTCAATCCATCTCACTGAGGATCTTTCTCTTTTTCACTGACCCTCTAGCAAGCATGATGGCCTCCTCCAGGAGCTGATCCCTCCTGATACCATGTCCAAAGTATGTGAGACATAGTCTCACCATCCTTGCTTCTAATGAGCATTCTGGTTGTACATCTTCCAAGACAGTGCTCAGTGAATAGGGACCATATTTATCAAACCCTTCTTTTGTAAGGCAACCATCTAATATGACCTCCAGACCTCAGAAGCAAGTGTGGCCTCTGTGGACTTGGCCTCTTCCCCTCCTCCAGGGGTTAGTTATCTCTGCTGTGCTCCTAGCCCAGACTAACCATGACACTGTAGGTTTTTTAAATGACCAATTCCTAGAACACTAAAGACACAAGGTAATTATGAGCTCAAGAGACAGAAAGGGCCACATAAATCAGAGACTACATCAACCTGAGACCAGAAGAACTAGATGGTGCCCGGCTATAACCAATGACTGCCCTGACAGGGAACACAACAGAAAACCCCTGAGGCAGCAGGAGAGCAGTGGGATGCAGAACTCAAATTCTCCTAAAAAGACCAGACTTAATGGTCTGACTGAGACTAGAGGGATTCCAGAGGTCATGGTCCCCAGACCTTCTGTTAGCCCAAGACTGAAACCATTCCCAAAGCCAACTCTTCATATAGGGATTGGACTGGGCAATGGAATAGAAAATGATGCTGGTGAGGAGTGAGCTTCTTGGCTCAGATGGACACATGAGACTATGTGGGCAGCTCCTGTCTGGAGAGGAGATGAGAAGGCAGAGGGGGACAGGAGCTGGCTGAATGGACAAGGGGAATATAGGGTGGAGAGAAGGAGTGTGCTGTCTTATTGGGGGGAGAGCATCTAGGAGTACCTAGCAAGGAGTATACAGATTTTTGTATGAGAGACTGAGCTGATTTATAAACTTTCACTTAATGCACAATAAAAATAAAAAATAAAATAACCAATTCTAGCCTGATCCAGCAGACAAAGCTGAAGGTTTAATCCAGGCCTCTCCTCATCCATGCTAGCTAAACTAAGATTGGCTGTCAAACATGCGTGGTTAACCATTCTCTCCTCCCCTCCTCAGGTCTAGTAGGTCAACTTCCTGACAAGCTCGCTCCACTCCCAGGGGATTCTGCTGGTTAACACTTGTCTGGACTTGTTCTTAGTCAATGTCTGACATGCCCCAGCTCACTGAGACCAGGCTGCGCTCTTGCCCTTGCTCCCGCCCATGGACCTGCCCAGACACTAATACAGGGTGTTAACCTCTCAGGTTGGTGACCCTCTTCTCAAGCCGTCGGGCACACAGGTTAAGGTGGAAACAATGATTTCTAATGAAGCACACACAAATGTGACCATGAGGAATTGAGTCACAACCCCCTTCACCTGGCCACCCTTCCACACTCTCTTCTGCCACTCCTGAAGCCAAATGAAACACTAGGAAGCCCTGGCAACTTGAACGGCTTTTATTTCCACTTTGGCATGAGCTCTGTTTACAGTGGGGGAAGAAAGGCGTCGAGGCAAAGACATGTACCTAAGCACACCCTCGAAAGCCTAAAGCCGTGCGTGACCTCAGGCTAATCTCCCTTCCGCCCGTTTCCTCTCTCACCAGCTCCAGCACCCAGCCCATCTCCTTCCTTGTGGTGGCTGAGATCCAGTCTTCAATGTGAGCTTCCCCTTCTTTGTGACTGCTGGAACGCCACCCAGCCTCACAGCTTCCCTGCTCCCTGCTTGCCCCTAAAACAAATGGAATGCTTTGGGGGATTTTAGAATTGCAGTCGTAGAGACGGGTTAAAACAGAACAAGTGTAGGAAGAATTGTAGTGCATCCTAAAAGTGCTAGAGTGGTTACAACCAGTAACCAGATGTCGTGTGTCAGAGGAGAGCTGTGCTCCATAAGGTTTTCGATGGCTGAATTTTCAGAAGGAGATCACCAGGCCTTTCTTCCAAGGTACCTCTGGTGGACTCCAACCTCCAATCTTCCTGTTGTCAGCTGAGCACATTAGCCATTTCCACCTCCCCCAGGGACTCCTTCTAGAGTGATTACTCGCCCCACGACGCATCATCATCAAAATGGACCCAGACTGATTTAGCCCCTTCTGTATCTTTCTTTTGCCTCTTCTGGAAATCCAAGCTCCATCCAAACCACCCTTTTTAACTCAGGGGCTGATGCGACTCAGTGCCCTCTTCCTTCAGCAGACTGAACCCTAGGTTCCCCCAAACCTGTCCTGCAAATAGACCTGCGCAGGGAGACACAGGGCTCAGCAAGGCATCCCCTAGCTGAAGGCAGTAGCAGGAGGTTTGTGGCACTCTCTCTCCCACCTGCACTCACAGGACACAACTGTCAGGTGGGAGTTTCTGACCAACATCATCACCACTGCCTCCTCCATCCTGAGGGTGAGGAAGCGAACGCAAAGCAGCCAGGTGTTTTGCCCAAGACCACACAGTGGTTGTTGTTGTTAGTTGCCTTCGAGTTGATGTCGATTCGTGGTGACTCCACATGTACAGGGTAGAACTGCTCCATAGGGTTTTCAAGGCTATAATCTTTGGGGCTCTGGTGGTGCAGTGGTTAAGAGCCACACAGCTCCTAACAAAAAGGCTGGCAGTTTGAATCCACCTTGAAAACCCTATGGGGCAGTTCTACTATGTCTTGTTGGGTCGCTATGAGTTGAAGTCAACTCAACAGCAATGGGTTTAGGGTTTGTTTGTCTGTTTGTTTGTTTGTTTGTTTTTAATCTTAATGAAGAGGAGCACTGGTGGTACAGTAGTTAAGCACTCGGCTGCTAACCAAAAGGTCGATGATTTGAACCCACCAGCTGCTTCACAGGAGAAAGATGTGACAGTCTGCTTCTGCAAAGATTACAGCCTTGGAAATCCTATGGGGCAGTCCTACTCTGTCCTACAGGCTTGCTAGGAGTCAGAATTGACTCTATGGTAGTGGGTTATTAATCTTTACAGAAGTAGATTGCCAGGCCTGTCTTCCGAGGTGCCTCTGGGTGAGTTCAAAGCACTAACCTTTCCACTAGTAATCTAGTGCTTAACTGTTTGTACCGTGGCAATGTAACAACTTTACAACAGGTAACTTTGTATCTGTCACTCCAGAGACAACCTCAACTGCCTCTCCCCTGGTATGGAGAGTTTCAGCTAAGAGCCAATGCCAGGTGGTTGCCCCTTGGCAAAGTGAAGCGGGGGAGGGAGGGACATGAAAACTAGGGAGGAGCAATGGGAGGGGGCTGTGGCCCCACTCACACACTGCTTCTCCCAATATTTAATCCATTAAAGACCATTCACTGGAATTGGCACAGAGCCGCTCCTGGGATTGATGGGTTAGCCTCATTCAGAGTCGCACCCAACTTTGGGTGTCACCTAATGGAGCAATTCAAGCGTAGAACATCTAAGCACAGGTCAGGAGGGCCCTGTTCACATGGCTGAATCAGTGCACACCGTATGGATAGATGTCACCAACTATGAGAATGAAAGAGCTCCGACCCCAGGGACTCGAACCAATCAATGCGTACTGAGTGACTCCATTCTATGAAGTTCGATAACAGGCAAACCTGTCTGTGGTTTTAGGGACCAGAACCCTGGTCACCCCTGGCTGAGGGGAGAGGTGGTAAAACAAAAGCAAGAAGTGAAGTATTGTTGCTTTCTTTCTCTTGAGCCCCTGAGTAGGGGTTGGAGCCACAAGCCCAAGTCAGAACTGGATTTAAATTCTGGTTCTGCAACTGATGGACTTTGAACAAGTAACGTAAACTCCTTGCCTCGGGCTTTCCATCTACAAGATGGGACTAATGATACCTTCCTCTCAGGGTTGGTGTGAGAATAAATAATGTACGCAAAGTGTGAAGAAGCCAGCGTAGGTGCTGCTGTAAACAGGAGCTGTTATTACCCCACCCCCGCGCCCTGCAGCAAGCAGGGACCAAAGCCCAGACAGGCTAGAACAAGGAAGGAAAGGGGAGGGAGAACCGAGAGAGCTCATGACCAAAGATGCGCACACAGCCAGAATGCTCTACAACACTGCTTCTTCCCCCGCTGCTTACACGTGTCCCCTGGATCCTTTGGCTTCGAGTACAGGCCACCTCAGGAGCCAGAGGAAGCTGCTATGGTCCCACCCACCAGGCCCCTGCCAGGGAACCTGATACTAATTGGATACATTAATTTCCACTAATGGTCTCCTAGTGAGTGGCTATTGCATTTTAAACAGAGCCTATGAACGCACGAGACCTTGACCTAGGCTGGGCATAATTTCATGTTAAGGGGAGAGTGGGGCAACATAGAGTAGTGTTAAAGTTAGCGTCCCTGGGTGATCCAGATGGTTGATCCGCTCGACTGCTAACTGAACAGTAGGAGGTTCAAGTCCCTCCAGAGGCACCCTGGAAGAAAGGCCTGGCAACTTCCGAAAAATCAGCCGTGAAAACCCTGTAGAGCGCAGTTCTACTGTGACATGTGTGAGGTTGCGCTGAGTCGGAGCCGACTCGAAGGCAGCTGGTTAGTGATCAGGTAGAGGCTGCAGGGACAAGCCGGAGCCTGAAGGTCTGGGGCAGGAGGCCTCTGCAGCCTCCCTTCCCAAACGCAGAGTGGAAACAGGGCCATGGCAAGGAAAGAGCTGCTAAGAGGCCTCCGGATCCCAGGAGGTGGGTTTGGGCTTTGCATTGCTAAATGGCATTTTAGGGCATCCGTTTGGCAGAACGCTTCTCTGGGAGGAGAAGAAGCAAACTGCTAATGTGCGGATACCGGGACTTTGGGGTCACTGTGGGGGAGGAAGCAGAACGACAGTGTCAGGAGACTACCTGGAGTTCTGTAAAGGGAAAAATGTGTCTCTACT
This sequence comes from Elephas maximus indicus, assembly GCF_024166365.1. Taxonomy (NCBI): domain Eukaryota; kingdom Metazoa; phylum Chordata; class Mammalia; order Proboscidea; family Elephantidae; genus Elephas; species Elephas maximus. Next base: position 6,388,797 of record NC_064826.1, read on the forward strand.
GACAAGACAGCCTGAGGCCAGAGCTGAGATGACCTCAAAGGGGCCTGGGGACGCCTTCTGGGAGATGGAAGTGTCCTGTATCTTGATGAGGGGTGGCTACAAGGGCATGTGTGTCTGTCAGAACTCACTGAGCCAGGCATGTGAATGGGGGCACTTCATTTATACAAATAATCATCCCTCAACAAAGTTGATTTTAAAGAAAAGAATTGAGGTCTTAGTCATAGGGTTTTCCAGTCTAGGGGTGAGCTGGGGCCAGGCTCCAGGCAAGGGGGTGTGGCTCCAGGGGACCTGCCGGGAAAGACAGTAGCCACCGCCCTCTGCCTGCCACCCACCCCTGCAGGCCCCGCTGGTTGGGTCTGTGTAATTGGTGCAGGCTGTTCTTCTCTCCATCAGCACACCTGCTCCACAGGGTGGCATGAGCAAACCGGTCTCTCAGCCAAGGACACAGAGGTACAGAATAGCCAGGAGAGCTGGCCAGCGCATTCTGACTGCGAACCCAGCTATCTCTGCATTGTCAAGGGTACCCCTAGAAATGACCTCAGGGTCACCTCGCTACAAGGAAACCAAGGCCTAGCGAGTATAAGCAACTTGATGGGAGCTGCATTTGGTTCAGAACAGAGCACGCAAACGAAGATGCCTCCTCTCAGGACAGACAGAAGAGGAAGCGCCAAATTGGATGCTCCCTGGTGGAGTTGTAGTTAAGTGCTACGGCTGCTAACCAAAAGGTCAGCAGTTCGAACCCACCAGGTGCTCCTTGGAAAGTCTATGGGGCAGTTCTACTCTGTCCCATAGGGTCGCTATGAGTTGGAATCAACTCGACCGCAGTGGGCTTTTTTTGGTTTTGGGGCTGAGCCAGAGGTGGACTTCCTGAGCCCAGTTGGAGAGCCGATCCTAAAACAAGACAGGGCTCCTTTTCAGTGCTCTCGACCCCTCTCCTGCAGGGACAGCCCTGCCTGGAGCCCCAACACACCACAGCATGGCGCGACCTCACTGGCTTCTCCCTGGGCAGCAGTTGTCCAGCCCTGTTTGGTCTCCCTGCTGCTGGCTGGTCACCCTTTGCCCATTCCTTCCAGCTGAAGTCACAGAGCTCTGAGCCCCTTGAGCCCCACATGCCACCTCCTCCTTCCCAACACCCTCAGTGTCAGGAGAGCGGCCTCACATCAGAGCCGTATGTGGCAGGGCTCCTTCAGTGTATTTTTAAAAGCATGTGTGTGGGGGAGAGAGGGAGGGAGAAGCATAGGATGGTGCGTGCCTGGGAAATCCCAGAAGGACTCAGAAGAAACAGTCGGTGGCAGTTAACTTTCCAGACAGAGACTGAAGGGTGGGAAGAGGGAGGATTTTACTCTTCCTTGTGTTTCCTTCTGTCAACATGAAGTTCCAACCAACACACATGGATGGCATTTCTTTCTTTATGTCAGTAAGGACCGCCTAGGCCAGAAAGCCAGAGGCCATTTTTTCTTATTTATCTAAAAAAGAAAAACCCTGAGAAGCATTAATTTTTGAAAATGAAGTAAGCATCTCTAATCCACCACATCCCTTTCCCCCCAGTGACGGAAACATGCAACAATGTAGATGAGAGAAGAATTAGGAGTGATTCACCGGGTGAGCCAGGGAGGGTACAGGAAGTGGGGCATGAGGAAGGCCAGTAGCTGTAGTCACCTGGGTGTTAGCTTGATCCCCAGCTCAGACCCGTAGCTTCTTCAGGGACTTACTCTTCTTTTAAGCCTTCGGAGTTAAGTTCATGCAGTGTAGAAACTGAATAAGCGTTGGTGGCACAATGGTTAAGTGCTTGGCTGCCAACTGAAAGGTTGGTGGTTCGAACCCACCAGCTGCTCAGAGGGAGAAAGACCGGATGATCTGCTCCCATAAAGATTTTAGGCTGGGAAACCCTACGGGCAGGTCTACCCGGTCCTGTAGGGTCGCTGAGTTGGAATCCACTTGAAGGCACACAACAACATATAATTCAGGAGTCGCAAATATTAAGGAGCTCAACGGCTAACCCAGAAGTGCCTCTGAAGAAAAGCCTGGCAATCTAGTTCCAAAACATCAGCCATTGAAAACCCCGATGGAGCTCAGTTCTGCTCTAACACACGTGGAATCGCCAGGAGTCAGAATCTTACAGATAATTCAGGGCATCTCCAAGAGCTATGGCCCCGCCAGGCAGAAGGTCCGAAGCGGCCTGCCAGCCCCCTCTGCCCCACCCTGCTGCACGGAAACCCCGAGGAGTCCCCCCGACTGCCCTGTACAAAGCCCTGAAGGTTCAAACTCCCTGACAAGTTTGCCAAGATCTCCCGGCTCTGGCCACACCTGTCTTTCTGCCCTGCGCCCCAGCAGTCGAACTGGTCCTTTCACCACTCCCGAGCGCACCTGGGGCGCCCTGCCTTTGGGCGCTCGCCTTTCCCAATCTATGCCACTGGAAACCCAGTTCACAGGGCTCCTCCCTAGTGAGCCCCGGGGCTGACCCCTTCCCCTGCCGCCGTGCCAGGTGCGGCTCAGAGGGCTGTACTCCCGGTGAGGGTCACCTCTCCTCGCGGTCGGTCAGGGCACCTCTCCTACCCTCGCTGGCTTCCCCGGTGTCTGCTGTGGTCTAGGCCCTGAAGAGGGGCAGACAGGGGGCAGAGGGTGCAGGTGGAGCCCCCTGTAGAACGAGGTCAAAGGCTGCTGCATCAGGCTGGGCCAGGTGAGGACTGGAATTGGGACCTGGGTGTCCATTCCGGTCCCGCCCACCAGGCGGCGCCCGCAGCCTCGTTCCGGCCCGGCCGCCCCCCAGGTGGGAAGTTTGTTACCTGACGCACAGGTTTCGCCCTTGGCCCTGGCCCTTTAAGAAGGTGAGCCAGGTGAGCGGCCCCGCCCCGCACTGGTCCCGCCCCGCCCCGCCCCGTCCCGCCCCCGTAGTCCCAGCGCGGTAGCCCGGCGGCCGGCGGTCCCAGGTCCCGGCCGGCGCCATGGAGCGGCGCTGGCCCGCGGGGCTCGGGCTGCTGCTCCTGCTGCTCCTGCCCTGCGCCCTGTGGCCCCCGGGGGCGCGCGCCGAGGAAGGTACGACCGCCGGCCCGGATTCCCCGCCCCCGGCCCGGACTGGGGCCGCCGCGCTGTGGCTGCCGGCCGGCCCTGGTCTTTGACCCCGGCCTCGCTCCGCGGCCTGGGTACCGCCCGCGCGGGGTGAGGAGGGCGCCCTGAGCCCGGGATGCCGCGGCCTGGACCCCGCGCCTCCTGCGCGGGGACTCCCTGCCCGATGGCCCCGGGCCCAGGTACTCTGGCCGGAGGTCTGCGCCGTGGGAGCTCGGAGGTGGGACGAGCCCAGACACCCCGGGCGGGCAACGGAAGGGGAGGACTCAGTGCAGGGCTCCCGGGGTGAAGGCCGACTTTACGAGTGGAGGCTCTCCCTCACTCCCCAGCCGCCGCGACTCCGAACTGGGCCTGTGCCCCCTCCAAGCTGGGCCTGTGCCCTCTCCAAGCTGGGCCTGTGCCCCCTCCAACCTGGACCTGTGCCCCCTCCAAGCTGGGCCTATGACCCCTCACAGGCCAAACCAGGCCTTGGAAAGTGGCGGTGAGGCTTCCCATTGGGAACCCACCGAGTCCCTGGCCACACCTACCCCACTTGAGACTCCCTCCCCTCCCCGCGGAGCTGCACCCCACGGTCCAAGCACTGCAGTCCTGCAGCAGGGCCCCAGGCCTCTCAAGCCTGGTGGCGGATGGCCTCCTAATGCTTCCTGCACTGGCTTTGCCAAAGATCTGCACCCACCCAGCCCCCTCAGCCTCCCTCTCCTGATGGCTCTCTGTGGAGTCCTCCCTGGAGCTCAAATGCCTCCCCAAGCCCCAGGAGGTCACAACTGTTAGGAACTGGATGATGACCTGGGGCAAGGGACCCCCAGGAGGTGTGTGTGGTGGCACTGGGGCCCCCTCCCCCAAGTGACAGCCCCTCTCTGCCCACCCAGTTACTCTGATGGATACCAGCACTGCACAGGGGGAGCTGGGCTGGCTGCTGGACCCCCCAGAGGATGGGGTAAGTGTCAGAGGCGGGCCAGGAGGGCACAGGATGAGCCGGTGGGAAGCGGGTGGAGAGGTGGGTGGAGGAACCGAGAAAAGAGCAGGAAAAACTGGAAGTGTCTCCTGGTGAGGCAGTGGGGGGAGGCTGAGTCAGAGCCTACTGAAGGGGACATGGGGGGCCAGACTTCACGCTGTGGAATGCCACTATAGCCAGCACCTCCCTGCCCACCCCAAAGAGAGTAAATGTGGACTTCAGAGGGGTCTCTGAGCGGACACTCCAGGGAGGAGTGGGCCGTGCTGGGGGTGCTAGGACCGAGGCCAGGTCTTCTCTGGAGAGGGGCAGAAACACCCCAACAGTGTTCTCAGTGTAAGGCTAACCCCACCGTAAAGGGGCTGCCCAGGTGAGTCTCAGGGGTCAGGGAGCTGCACAAAGGATATTCTAAACGTCTGTATTGGGGGGGAGAACCAAAGCTTTCATCATATGCCCCAGAGGGTCTATGACCCACTTCCCCGAAGTTAAAGCTGCTCCTCAAGGCCCAAACCCCCATCCATACTCCACGCCTGCCAGGCAGGCCCCACACACCACAGGTCCCATGGCTGGCTGGGTCTGCTCCCATCAGCCCCTCCTTGGACACACCTGAGGCCTCTTGAGCAGGGCAGGATGCAAGGTGAGCCCCAAAGAGCTTCACCCAGACTCCCGAGAGCATACCTTTGCCTCCAACTGAGCCTCCAGGATCCAGGCCTCAGGCCCCTCCCCTCCAGTCCTGGATCCCATGCTCCAGAGTGGAACCTCAGTGCACCTCTCTTTCTGGGCTGCTCGCTTCCCTTCCCTCTGGGTGCTCCAGCCCCTGTTCTCCCACAGAGGCCTGTAATTAGCGTTAATAGTCTAGACCATGATGTGTCCTACAGGAGGGGCTGTGGGAAGGCCTGGACTAGTGCAGGCATAAGAGGAGCCTCATCCCATAAACCATTTAATCACCCCACGAGAATGGCTGCAGGTCCCTCTACTAGCTCCCATAGGCCCTCTCTGTGCCCCTCCACACCACCCAAATAAATGTCCCCTGACTGGGCTGGGTGGGTGCAAGCCCCCTTAGTCTTGTTCGAGAGGACAGCCAGCAGCGACACACTCGCACTGCCCACCCTGGCCTCTTTCCTGCCGCCATCTTTTCAGCACACATGTAAGTGCATGCATACATGGTACACAAGCACATGTATATGTACACACTCATGCATGAACACACGCATGCTTGTGAACACGCACACACGTGAGTACGCACGCACATGCCTCTTTGCACACGTGCACCTGTACGCACAGTCATGCACACAGTCACGTATGCATGAGCACACGCCGGGCCAGCTCCCCAGACTGTATCCTGTAGCCACCCACAGCAGCCGAGTGATAAGTGACAGGATCCTTCTTGCTGCTCTTGGGCAGCTGGACCCCACATCTGTCACCACTGGGAGCTGGAGAGGCGAGCCGCAGCTGGGAACATCTGCTCCAGGCTCCAGCTGCAGCTGCGGCCGTTTGACTAACGGCCTGCACGTTAACCTGCCGTTCCTGTGCCCCCCCGGCCCCACCCCACTCCAGCCTAGGACCATGTCCTCGGTCCTTTTATTGCTCCAGCCCCTTCACCTTTCAGACACCCCAATCTTTGAATGCCCTGACACACTGCAGAATAGGGGCCTTGAGTAGCTTGGTGTGTCCCTGCCCCACCCGCCCTGAGCTCTTCATTGATGGTCTTGATGAAAGCCCCGAGTTGTGGTGCAGAAAAAGTCCGGAGACCTGCCCCATGGGCAAGAGAATGCCGTAAGGGCCTCATTCTGTCTCCTGTCTATAAAATACAGGGGTTGCGACCACAATATCAATGAGGTATTTCATGGAATTTCAGAGCCGTTTTCTTCATTTCATTTGGAAGAATGGCTGGGAATTTTTTTTTAAGAAAAGGACAACAATGAAATGGGAGCCTGGTCCAACCAGATACCAGAATATGCAATGTATCAACTCTAGTTAAAACATATGGCGGTGCCCGAGAACACACAGGTCAATGAAGCAGGGAAAAAAAAACCCAAAACAGGCCCACGTGTGCGAGACGTTAGCGGTGATAAACGTGAAGCCACAACCCAGCGGGGAAGGCATGGAGTGGCCAAAAAATCACGAGTCCAGAATTTAAAAAAAGAAAATAAAGTTACATCTCCACTCACGCCATGCACAAAAAATAAATAAATAAATTCTAGAGAGATTAGAAATCTAAACCTAAAATCCCAACCTGCAGAAACTCCAGATCTTTACGACCTTGTGATAGGAGCCCCTCCCAAGTGAAATATAAAGCCCAGAAGTCATAGAGGGAAAGACGAGAGGTGTCATTATGTAAAAAAATTTAATGTATGTCAATGTGACAGACACCATTTACGAAATTAAACGACATGTGGCCGGCAGAGGGAAGGTATTTGAAACATACATTCCAAGCAAATGATCAATTTCTACAACATGTAAAAAAGCTCATCCAAACGAATAATCGAAGGAGACCAATAGAACAATGAGCAAAAGCGATGAACAGATAATTGCATAAAAATGCAAATACGCAATGAACAAAAGAAAAACATGTGCAGACTTCTCCTCAAAGAAATGGAAATCACCATGATAAGAAGCTATGTTTTCAGGCACAGCCACTGCCGCCCAGTTGATTCTGACTCACAGGGACCCTATAGGACAGAGGAGAACTGCTCCGTAGGGTCTCCGAGGCTGTAACTGCCGCAGCAGTAGGCTGCCACATCTTTCTCCCTCAGAGCCGCTGGTAAGTTTGAACCGCTGACCTTTTGGTCAGAAGCCGATCGCTTTAACCACTGTGCCACCAGGGCTCCTACGTTTTGTTTATAGAAAGGTCGCTCACGTCCAGGTTGGAAGAGGTTCTGAAAAAATGACAGAGGCTTTGCCGGTAGAAATGTAGATGGATAGAGCCTTTTGAGGGCAAGTTGGCAAAATCTTATAAAATTTATAATACGTCTATTATAGTGGTTCTACAGAAATCTGTACATTTACATTTAAAAAAAAAAAAAAAAAAGCTAGAAGCTTCCTGAATGCCCAATAGTGGGTGAATGGTTAAATAAATTGTGGTACATCCATACAATGCCATACTATTTCATGTCGTTGTTGTTAGGTCCCATCGAGTTGGTTTCGACTCATGGTGAACCTATGTACAACACAACAAAACATTGCCCGGTCCTGTGCCATCCTCATGATGGTTGTTATGCTTGAGCCCATTGTTGCAGTCACTGTGTTAGCCCATCTCATTGAAGGTCTTCCTCTTTTTTGCTGACCCTCTACTTTACCAAGCATGACGTCCTTCTCCAGGAACTGGTCCCTCCTGATAACATGTCCAAACTATGTGAGACATAGTCTCTTTGCTTCCAAGGAGCATTCTGGCTGCACTCCTTTCAAGACAGTTTTATTCATGGCAGGAGCAATGGAGAGGGTGAAGATTTTCCTTGCCCTCCAAAAGCTAAACCAAAAAACTGGGGGACTTTAATATTCAACGTCAGCGTCCTGTTGTCTGAACAAGGAGGCAAAGGGTCTTGTGAATAAGCTTTGGCTGCAAAAGTCTGACTTTGGGGTACCCAATGGCTCTGCCGATGAAATAGGTAAAAAAAAAAAAATAGTGCCCAAACTCTTGCAGGCAGAGTGGGCTCATCTAAGGGAGCCAGGGCTGGCTGGGGCTTAGGGAGGACTGTCTTGCCCATCTCATCTCTACATAAATCCTGCACCCTCAGTGCTTCTCCGAGGGGTGGGGAGAGTCAGGATCATTGATGGGGGGGCTTTGACACAGCCTTCCACTCCATCGCTCTAGGAATGGAGGGTGTGGGGGCCAGGGTGAGCTGGCCCCTGACTCGGGTTCTCTCTCCCAGTGGAGCGAGGTGCAGCAGATGCTCAAAGGGACGCCGCTGTACATGTACCAGGACTGCCCGCTAGAAGACAGTGGAGACACGGACCACTGGCTGCGCTCCAACTGGATCTACCGGGGCGAGGAGGCGGCGCGTGTGCACGTGGAGCTGCAGTTCACCGTGCGTGATTGCAAGAGCTTCCCACGCGGCGTGGGACCCGCGGGCTGCAAGGAGACCTTCAACCTGCTCTACATGGAGAGCGACCAGGATGTGGGCATTCAGCTCCGGCGGCCCCTGTTCCAGAAGGTCTGCGCCCTCACTGCACCTGCCTGGTGCTCACCGCGCCTGGCTCCTTACCTGCAACCCCAAGCTGAGAAAATGAGCAGGGGGCCCAACAGGAGAGTCAGGGGTGTAACACCAGAACAAATGCAGGGTAGAAACCAGTGGGTGGACTGAGCAGGGTTCCTGTCGGCCGGCTGTAGCCACAGCACTCAGCCTCCCGAACCTTGGTTCCCTCACAGTGAAGTGGAGATGGCCGTGATGCCAGCCTGGTGGAAGTCAAAGGCTTTTAGGAGATTCTGATGGGAGACCAGCCTGCCCCAGAGGAAGTGGGGATGTACAGGTTAGAGCTGTTAGGACTTTCTGTCGGCACCAGGCAGGCTGTGCAAAGCACACCCACAAGCAGGGTAGAGCTGTGTAGTAAGGCATCTTCCTGTAGGCTGCCCCTGATGGTGCCCTTTCTTTCCTACTCAAGAACCTACCAGAATGCAGGAGAGGGAGGAGACCATTAGGATAGGATGTGCTCCCGTTCTTTTCCCCCAAAGAGAAAATGTTGAAAAGTTTATTAGGAGTAAGTTAATGATGACATGCTTTATAACCAAGCACCCCTTGGCCCTGAGGTGGGGACACCTCAGAACTGTGCAGATCATTCTGTAGAGCCCACAGACAGGGTCCCAGCCCCAGCCCCAGATGTAGTAGCTGTACAATCTTGTGCAGGGTGTGCAACCTCTCTGAGCCTCCCATCTCCTCCTCTGCTAAATGCTGGTGGTACCCATCCCACCTCATAGGATGCCTGCAGGGATTCAGTGATGGAGGTCCTAGCCCGCACCTCCCACATGGCCAGCCCCCCTCGGTGGTCTGTGAGATGTGAAGCATGCAGCCATTTCCGCTGGGTGCATATGAAGTGTGATTTTCTGCCTTCTCCCCCCACCCCCCACCCCCAGGTCACCACCGTGGCTGCAGACCAGAGCTTCACCATCCGCGACCTGGCATCTGGTGCCGTCAAGCTCAACGTGGAGCGCTGCTCACTGGGCCGCCTGGAGCGCCGTGGCCTCTACCTGGCCTTCCAGAACCCTGGGGCCTGTGTGGCCCTGGTGTCCGTGCGGGTCTTCTACCAGCGCTGTCCCGAGACTGTACACGGCCTGGCTCACTTCGCCGGCATGCTCCCGGGCCCTGGTGGGCTGGCAGAAGTGGTGGGAACCTGTGTGCCCCACGCCCAGGCTGGCCCCTTGGGCGTACCCCGCCTGCACTGCAGCCCAGACGGAGAGTGGCTGGTGCCTGTGGGGCAGTGCTACTGTGAGCCTGGCTTCGAGGAGGGCCCTAGCGGTGCGGGCTGTGTAGGTAAGGGGGCAGGAGGCTGGATGAGAGCCACAGGGGCTACCAGGGGCAGGACTGTGGGTACAAAAGGGGGTGGCAACCTGTGACCCACAGAAACACCCACCTAGGTGTTTCAGGTACATGGGCTAGGCAGGGTCCCTGGGCCTGTAAGCCATTCGATAACCCAGGTTCTGCTTCCCTGTCCCCCCAGCCTGCCCCCAAGACTCCTACCGTGCTGACACAGACACCCCCAGCTGCATCGCATGTCCCCAGCACAGCTCGGCTGCCTTGGAGGGGGCCACCGTCTGCACCTGTGACAGCGGCCACTACCGAGCCTCTGGGGAGGGCCCCCAGGTGGCCTGCACACGTGAGTGGGAGGCTGGACCTGTCAGACAGGGGTACACAGGTCTTGTGCTGAGCCCTTGCTGGGGTCAGAAGTTTCTCGAGCTTCTCATAATCAAGGACAGACACAGTCCCTCTTTGCCCCTGTCGTCCCTGGAAGGGTTCAGCCATGTCTCCCCCCAAGGCCTCTAGAGGACCAGACCTTCCAGACTGGGGTGCGGGCCTGAGGTGGGCGTGGGGGAGCACTGAGCTGGCACTGCTGATGGCCCTACCCTCCCACAGGTCCCCCCTCAGCCCCCCGAGACCTGAGCTTCTCTGTGTCCGGGACTCAGCTCTCCCTGCACTGGGAACCCCCAGCAGACACAGGGGGACGCCAGGATGTCATGTACAGTGTGGGATGCTCCCGGTGTCCGGGGACAGGCCCAGATGAGGGCCCCTGCCAGCCCTGTGGAAGTGGCGTGCGCTTCTCCCCAGGGGCCAGCGGGCTCCCCCAGCCAGCTGTGCACATTGACGGCCTTGAGCCCTACGCCAACTACACCTTTGAGGTCGGTGCCCAGAACGGGGTATCAGGGCTGGGCCATTCCGGGCCTGCCAGTGCCACGCTCAGTGTCAACATGGGGCATGCAGGTGAGGCCCGGCAGGTGGGCTGGTGAGGGGCTCCTGACCCACTCCTCTGCCTCACTCAACCCTGCCTGTCCACCCAGAGCCACTGGCAGGCCTGTCCCTGCAGCTGGTGAAGAAAGCACCACGCCAGCTGGAGCTGGCCTGGTCAGGGGCCCAGCCTCGAAGTCCTGGGGGCAACCTCACCTATGAGCTACACGTGCTGAACCAGGTCAGGAGAGATGGGCGGCGGGGCGGGGTGGGTGTGTGGACCACCTCACAGTGGGAGCCATCCACCTTCTCAGGCCTGTTCCCAGCCCCTCCCCACAGGCTCCTGAGACCTCTGTCACGTCCTGGGCTGAGAGGCCCAGCCGGGTAACACAGCCCCCACCTGCAGGATGAAGAGCGGCACCAGACAGTTCTGGAGCCCAGGGTCTTGCTGACCGAGCTGCAGCCGGACACCACATACATCGTTAGAGTGCGCATGGTGACCTCGCAGGGCCCTGGTCCCTTCTCCCCCGACCACGAATTCCGGACCAGCCCACCAGGTAAGCTCCCTGTGTTCTGCCCCAAACACACATACCTGTCCCCTGCTGAGCACCTCAGCCTTATTCCCCTGGGCCCTCCTCTTCCTCTGCAAGCACACATGAGCACACATGTGCACACACATGCACACACACATGCATACACACACGTGGGCACATGTACACCTGTACATATTCCATGTATTACAAGCACATGTTTGTACATGTACACATATACATGCACACACATACATATACACACATGGATGCACTTGTGTGTGTGATACCCAGCACACATGCAAGCACGTGTGCACACAGGCATGCATGCACACATGTACACATGCATACAAGCACGCACACACATGCACACGTGCACACACACATCTCCCCTGTACAGGGCATGCACCTGGCCTGCTCAGCCACCTGCTGGTGTGCACCATGTCCTGCCCCCAGTCCCCCACTGAGCCCGCACCTGCCCTCAGCTTCCAGGGGCCTGACAGGAGGGGAGATCATGGCCATCGTCTTCGGGCTGCTGCTGTGCACGGCACTGCTCCTCGGGACCCTCATCTTCCGGTCCAGGTACTGCTGCTGGGCTCACCCCCACCCTGCCCATCCTGGGCCCCTTTACCAGCCAGGAGCTCCATGTACAGCTCTGCAACCCTCCCCGTACCCAGTGTGCCCCACACTCATCCTGATCTGCCCCTCGTCCTGGGGAGAATTCAACCCAAGCCCAGTGGGTCTCCAGGACCCAGGCTTTCCCCAAGAGCCTGAGGTGGGCCTGGGGCCTGAAGGAGCTGCCCCCACCCCACAGGAGAGGGCAGCAGAGGCGGCAGCAGAGGCAGCGTGAACACGTCACCGGTGTAGACCGAGGTGAGCCAGAGCATCTATGTGTATGCACATGTGTGCACATACATGCATGCATGTGTGAGCCTGTGTGTGTGCCTTTTTGTGCATGTGCATGTATGTACATGCCTGTGTGCATGTGTACACCTGTCTACGTGCACTGTGTGTACATAAGCATCTGTGTGCCTTTGTGTGTACACATGTATGTGTGCATGTGTGTGCACATGTACGCATGTGTGGGTTCGTGTGTGGTAGGGGGTAGTAGGAAGGAACCCAGGGCCCCACATGTGTTAGGCCAGCTCTGGGGCCACGTGGAGTTCCCTGGCCCTGGGATCTGTGTCACCACCTAATTAACTGTGGTCGATTACCTCAACGCCTGGCCCCGGGGGTGTGGGTACTGTTATCTGTCGGCTGTTGTGCTGTGGCCCCACCAGGCTCTGGGCAACGTCCCCACCCACTGGCTGGGCCTGTGGGCTGGGGCTGGGCATGAGGGCCAGCCTGGGTCCTTGAGGTCTTGAGGCATGTGGGCTTCATGCTGGTCACCTCATTAGGGTGTCCATTCCAGCCATGAGCTGGGTGAGGACTGTCTGGGAACGAGGCGTGAGTGAGTGGAGGGGCCTGGAGCAGGCATGCAGGAATGTGAAGTGCGGGTGCTGAGCCATGCAGAGAATGGGCAACTTACCTGCTAGGGGGGCATGTGGCCTAGGAGGAGAGGACACAGGGGCTCAGGGCATGGACAGAGGGAGGGGGCTGATGAGGAGCCCTGCTCACTAGGAGAAGAACTTCAGCCCAGTTCACCTCAGGGAAGACAAAACTATGGAACCAAGACCCCTCTTCTCACCACCTCCAGCTGTGGGGTCCCTGAGCTGAGCCTCTTGTCCCCACAGAGGACATGCCCTGATGTCCCTGAGCTGAGTGCCCTGTCCCCACAGAGGACATACCCTGGGGTCCCTAAGCTGAGAGCCCTGTCCCCACAGAGGACATACCCTGGTGTCCCTGAGCTGAGTACTCTGTCCCCACAGAGGACAAGCTCTGGCTGAAGCCATATGTGGACCTCCAGGCATATGAGGACCCTGCCCAAGTTGCTCTCGACTTCACCCAGGAGCTCGACCCCACTGGGCTGGTCGTGGATACTGTCATCGGGGAAGGTGAACCCCCCTGTGCCCCACAGTCAACCCCCTGGGGTGGCTCAGAGCTGCCTCACAGGCCCCGCCTACCTCCCACCCTCCTCCCCCGTGGGGCCCAGCTGACCCCTCCATAGCCAAATGTCCCCTGTGGGTCCTCTCTGTTCCACTCACCATCACTCCCAGCCCTTACCCAGGGTCCAGGTCAGCCCTCCTCCACACAGGCATGTGCTTCCGAGGTTTCTGACAGAGTGCTCACATGCTGTCTATGTTCCCAGAGGTGTGGCTGTGTGGGCTCAGGCTGTTCCCAGAGGATTCCCAAATGTGGGAGAGAGCCAGTCTCCCAGCCCCACATTCCACCCCCTAGGGCCGTGTCCTTGGGCTGCCCTGGTCCCTTGGGCCACCAAAGGAAATGGATCTGCCCAGAAAACAAAGTGTGGCAATATGCTTGCCAACTGTGCGGCTGGGCCATGCTGTGACCAAGGGGCCCGCGGGAGAGGGGTGGCGATGGCCGCCTGCCCCAGCCCTCTGCCCTGGCCCATCTGTCCCCAAAAGCCATGCTTGGCACGCTTTCACCGTGTCCTCTGAGCACTTCTTTAAGGACATTGTTGGGGGCAACGCTCACTCCTGTTACGGATCCCTGGCCCCCTGGCCCTGGATGGGCAGCGGCATTTCTGACCCTCCAAAGACAGCAAAAGGGCACGAGGGCTAGAGCCCCTCAATGTCCTTGCGGTGACCCTGCTCCCCCTACCCAGGAGAGTTTGGGGAAGTCTACCGAGGCTCCCTTCGGCTCCCCAGCCAGGACTGCAGGACAGTGGCCATCAAGACCTTGAAGGACACATCCCCTGACGGCCAATGGTGGAACTTCCTCCGGGAGGCAACGATCATGGGCCAGTTCAAGCACCCACACGTCCTGCGGCTGGAAGGCGTAGTCACCAAGAGTACGGGGGGGGGGGCGTGGTCCCCAGATCGGGGAGGGGGAGGGGAGGGGGGCTGAGGCCCCCAAGCGGAGCGGGAGATGTGAGGTCAGCGTGGGGGCTGCCATGACCCTGCGTGTGCCCTGCCCCAGGAAAGCCCATCATGATCATTACGGAGTTCATGGACAATGGAGCCCTGGACGCCTTCCTGAGGGTGAGCAGGGTACATGGCAGCGGGAACACACGGAGCCCTGGGGCCCTGCCCTCCCCTGATGCACCCACCCCTGCTGCAGGAGCGGGAGGACCAGCTGACCCCCGGGCAGCTGACAGACATGCTACGGGGCATAGCGTCTGGCATGAGCTACCTCAGTGACCACAACTACGTCCACCGGGACCTGGCTGCCAGGAACATCCTGGTGAGCCAGAACCTGTGCTGCAAGGTGTCGGACTTTGGCCTGGCGCGCCTCCTGGACAACTTTGACGGCACCTACGAAACCCAGGTGTGAGCCCTGCGAGCACTACAGACACCCATGCACACACATGCACGTGGTCACACACCATACACAAGACAGATGCACACACATGCACATGCACACAATCACACACCACACACAGCACACACGCCATACACAGCGCACATGCATGTGGTCACACGCCATACACAGCACACATGCACATAATCACCACACACACGCATGTGGTCACACGCCATACACAGCGCACATGCACACAATCATATATCATATACAGTACACACACATGTGGTCACACGCCATACACAGCACACGTGTACACACAAGCATGTGGTCACACACCATACAGAGCACACATGCATGTACATGCATGCAGTCACGTATCATATATAGCACACACGTACACACACATGCATGTGGTCACACACCATGTATAGCACATGTGCTCACACAGGCACATACATGCAGTCACAATGCATGCACAGTTAGCACACATACAGTACACATGTGCAATGTGCATACTCGTGTGTGCACACACATGCACATAGAGCACATGCATGCAGTCATATACCACAGTGCATGTGCACACAGTACATGTATGCAGTCACACACCAAACAGTGCATGTGCACATGTACACACATGCACATTCATGCACATGCTTATGTGTGCACACACACGGACATATGCATGCAGTTACACACCATACACACGGCATGTGTGTGCATACATGCATGCACATGCATGCACACATAGTACAGGTGTGTACACACAGAGCACACACACTTGTGCACATACAGCACACACAGCACACACAGGTGGCATACATCCACAAGGACAAGGATGGTGCCTGTGTGGACCCCATTGCTCTCTAGCCCTTCCTGTGTGCTTCTCTTCGCCATCTCCACACCTGTGTCCCTCGCATCCACTAGGGAGGGAAGATCCCCATCCGCTGGACGGCCCCCGAAGCCATTGCCCACCGGACCTTCACCACCGCCAGCGACGTGTGGAGCTTTGGGATTGTCATGTGGGAGGTGCTGAGCTTTGGGGACAAGCCCTACGGGGACATGAGCAATCAGGAGGTGAGGCTGCATGCCTACCCCCAGATCTCCCCAGCACACTCCATCTTCTCCCGGGTCCTTCTGTGGCCCTTTGCTTAATACCTGATTTCATCTCCCTGACACCCCACTTTGCAGCCTCCTTCATCTGCCCTCCCATGCCCTGCTCTCGTTGTCACCCCACCTGGCCAGGGCTGTCTCAAGGCCCCTACGATGCCTCGTGTGGACGTAGTTTGCCCCCGGGCCACCAGGCAAGCGTCCCCTGGGCATCCCCTCCGCAGGTGATGAAGAGCATCGAGGATGGGTACCGGCTGCCCCCACCCGTGGACTGCCCAGCCCCACTGTACGAGCTCATGAAAAGCTGCTGGGCCTATGACCGGGGCCGTCGGCCCCCCTTCCACCAGCTCCACGCCCACCTGGAGCAGCTGCTGGCCAACCCCCACTCACTGCGCACTATCGCCAACTTTGACCCCAGGTACAGTCCACCAAGGACAGGGCCTGCGAGCTCCGGACAGAGCCCAGAGCATGAGCCCTGAACCTCACCCCAGGGCCGTGTACTATGAGAGGAGGGCCATCTCTCCCTGGAGAGCCCCCAGCTGGATACAAGGCAGGAAGCAACCCCAGGGTGTGCACACGGGAAGGGCAGGGCAGGTTTTTAAAGGAGCTGCCTGGAGGGGCCGGCGGCAGACTGCCCACACTGGCAGGTCAGCTGCAGCCAGGCCCTGGGTGGAGGTCCCCATCCCCGTCCATACCCTGCACTGTGTGCCACAAGCCCCATCCTCCCCATGGAGCTTCTGAGGCTGCTGGACTCAGGAGGCAGGCCTCCCCACCCCTTCACAGGGTAGAGGGTTCAGGAGAGGGTCACCCACTGGGCACATTTGGGAGGACCTGCTGTGTTCTGATGGGGCCCTTGGGTGGCACACATGGTTTGTCCTTGACTACGAATCAAAAGGTTGGTAGTTCAAACCACCCAGAGGCACTGCAAAAGAAAGGCTTGGCTTTCTGCTTCCATAAACCTTACAGCCAAGAAAACCCTATGGAGCACAATTCTACTCTGACACAGGGGGTCGCCAGGAGTTAGAACTGGGTGGGTGGCAACGAGTTTGGCGTTTTTGGTTTGCTGTGTGCGGAGTCTTGGGCTTGGAGAGAGAGCCATGCTCAAATCAACATCTGCTCCAGGGAGCACGGTCGGTAACCCTGAGGTGGGGAAGACGGTCTGAATAGGCAAATGCAGGCAGTGGGGGTGTGCTGTGACAGGGTGGGGGGCAGCGTCCCGGAGTCTGGGGCTGAGGATCAGCCAGTTGCAGGTTGTCCGGAAACCTGAGGCCAGGAAGGCTGGAGAAGTAGCTGGTCAGGGCTGGAAGGCCAGCTGGCCAGGCACTTGGACTTCACCCCGGGTGCAAAGAGTAGCAAGTGACCACTGTGTGAGAGCTGCCCATGGCAGTGACATGGTCAGATTGCATTTCACCAAAACCACTGCCAGAATGTGTGGAAGGACCTGGGGCGGGGGTGCGGTGAGGCAGGGGAGACAGCCATGGCTGCACTTCAAGAACTTTCTCAGAGCTGGCCTTGGGCTCCAACCACCATAGATAACGCTGTGTCTCTAAGAAAATATCCTCCTAGTTCCAACTTCTGAAGCTATCTTTTGGAACACAGCTCCCCACACACTGGAGACTGCATGTGCTAATCTTTCTGGAATGCTGGATTTTTTTCCCCGGCAGATTTGCCCTGCTAATGGTTTTGGCTCTGGTTGGCGCCAGCACAGGAACGCTCTTTGTGCTGTGGGTGTTGAGTCAAGAATAACAGAAGATGGCCCCACACTCAATGGCCACCCCAAGAGCAGCTGGCTAGCCCCAGGCCTCCGCTGCCTGCCCTCTGTCCCCAGCTGGGCCCTCAGTACTTCCTGTCTCTGCAGAGCTGGCCACTTGGGGAAGATGGGCTGGTGGTCCTGGTGTTAAGGAACAGCAGGGCTAGCCACCAAGCTCCCTGGTGTGGGCAGGGCTGTCGGCCGCCCACTGTGGCCAGCATGCCAGGAAACAGGCTTACAGACAATAGCAGCTAGTCCCCAACCTCCTCGGGGAGCTGTGTGCTCAGATGCCCCACCAGACTTGAGTGGGGCTGCAGAGGGCCCAGAAGGCCGCTCTGATTCAGCAAAGCTGGGTGTGCGGGCAGAGGACAGCCCCATACCCGGGCGATGCAGTCCTGTACCCCACACCCTATGCTGCAGCCCTGTATCCCTCTCCCCCCATCCACCCATAAGTAGTCCTGCACCCCCACGCTAACAAAGCCCCACATGCCACCATCCCCCTCCCCCACACCTGCAGCCCTGTACCCCCGTTCCTGCCACAGCCCCATGCTCCCCTATGACCCGGCCTTGCACCCCCAGGGCAATAGCCCCATGTCCCCAGTGAAGCAGCCCCGTACCCGCAGGTGACGCAGTCCCATGCTCCCCAGGGTGACCCTCCGCCTGCCCAGCCTGAGTGGCTCGGACGGGATCCCGTATCGCAGCGTGGCGGAGTGGCTGGAGTCGATTCGTATGAAGCGCTACATCCTACACTTCCGCTCCGCTGGACTAGACACCATGGAGTGCGTGCTGGAGCTGACAGCTGAGTGAGCACGAGCGAGCGGGGACCGGAGCGGGGGTGGGGGTCAGACCAAGCCCTCCATGCTGTGCCCTCACTCCCCTGTACCCTGCAGGGACCTGACACAGATGGGCATCACGCTGCCCGGGCACCAGAAGCGCATCCTTTGCAGTATTCAGGGGTTCAAAGACTGAGCCGTCTCCTTGCTCAAGGAGCCAGGATTCCTCCGCAGCGCACCCCACCCCCGCCGGGCTGGTCGGGCCTCTGGTGCTGCACTCACCCCCGTGGCCCACTGGGCCAGGCCTGGGGAAGGGGAGGAGTCAAGGGTGATGTGGAGGGCCGGGGTTTAATATATGAACACACATATCTATTTTTGTAAATAAACAGGACTGAGTTCTCCCCCTTACTCCATTCTTCACCCCACCGGCCCCATCCCATCCTGAGGGCTGCAGGCACCACACAGCAGTCTACCGGCGATTCTGGAAAAAGGTTCTTTATTGCAGCTGTGGCCACAGCCTGGCGGGCAGCATTGGTGGGGGCAGGCCATCCAGCCCCCAGGCTCTGCACCCTCCCTCAGAAGCAGGGTGCTGGGCTTGCAGCGGTGAAAGCAGCACAAAGGCCTGGTGCCCCTGGGTGGGTGGCTGGGTGTGGGGGTCATGGGGCCCCGCAGGGTGGACAGGGGAGGGGGCCAAGAGCCCAGGGCTTGGGCCCTGCAGCCAAAGAGCAGGGGGGTTGCTATTCAGGGCCCTGAGTCCCAGAGGGACTAGAATGAAGGTGGGGTTGGAATGGGGTCAGCCTGAGAGGGTGGGCCACGGCCCAGCAGACTGGCCCTCAAGTCTGGGCCCGGGCCGTGTGGCACTTCCGGCAAAGCACGTGTCCATCCAGGGGGAAGCAGCCGTCGTCGTCGGCCTCGATGGACAGAGGCTTCCCACAGTCCTGGGGGGATGGGACAGTGAGCCCTGGCTGCTTCTCACTCCCAACACCCCTCCACACAGGAGCTCCCCAAGGCCACCTCTGGTCCCCCACTTCACACTGCTGGATGGGCGGTGGGCAGGGTTGGTCCAAGATGACCCCTATTCTTCCAGCCTCTCCCACCATCCTGACCGCCTTCCTCTCACCAATGGGCTGACCCGACCCCTGCACAACAGATCACAGCCCCTGGCTGGCCCTCATGGTGTACCCACAACTCAGGTGACCTCACAGAAACCCACACTAGGGTCAAGAAGGCCCAATGACTCCAGCCCCAAGATGAAAAGGGCCTTCCCCACCCTGTTGGTGAGCAGTGCCCCACCCCCGCAATGTGACCAGGAAGCAGGGACCCGGACCTCGCACTTGTAGCACTTCATGTGGAAGTTCTTGTCCAGGGCCACCACCCGCACAGTCTCCTCTCGGCCAGGCTCCGGCATGATGGGCTCAGCACAGACGGAGCACCTCGGGGCATACTGCCTGGGGGGCAGAGGGGCGTGTGGTCAGCGCAGGGGGAGAGAAGACGGAGCACCTCCAGGCATACTGCCTGGGGGGCAAGAAGACAGAGCACCTCCAGGCATACTGCCTGGGGGGCAGAGGGGCACGGGGTCTGCGTCGGGGGAGAGAAGACGGAGCACCTCAGGACATACTGCCCCCGGGGGGCAGAGCGATGCAGGGTCAGCATGTGGGGTACAGGTGAAGGGGCGCAGGGTCAGCATGGGGGGGCACAGTTGAAGGGGCACAGCTCCCTACACACACTATGTCCTACATCCCCCATGGGGAAGCTTGTGGGAAGCAAGGACCTGCCTCCATGACTGGCCCCCACCAGGGGTGTCCACCTCTCCCGCACCCCCCAGGTGCCATCCTGACACACCTCCGCTGCCCTCCCTCCACTCCCCTCAATCCCGCCCACACATGGGAGGGGTCTTCCCACCCTCCCAGTCCTGGACCCTTGCCCAGCCCAGCTCTGGGGAGCCTGCAGTCCTCCGCCCTCCATCAGGGGGCTACAGGGAGCCTTGGGGCCTGTAGTGGGAGGTCAAGTCCTGACCCTGAGATGGGGTCCTCCAATGTGCACCTCAAAAGCACAGAGGAGCACAAGATCCAAGGTCTCACCACACTGCCCCTTAGCCGGCAATGGGGTTTTGCTGGTGGCCTGAGCAGGCAGTCACCTTGCAAATACTCTCTAGGGAGAAAGTGCGTCCCAGGCAGCTACTCCCGGGGCCTTTTAGAACCCAGCCTGCATGTGAAGAGAAGTCACTCACAAGCTGTACACGATTCACATGCTCACAGTGAGCTCGGCCAGCAGGCCGGGACCTGCTGCCCAGCCTACATCCCTGAGCAGCTACAGCCAGACAGGCCAGACCTGCGCCATCTGGGGAGCCACGCTGGGGACCAGGAGCACCCAGAAGGGGCGGGGTGCTCACTTGTGGTAGTCAGGGACGCAGTGGGGCCGGTTGGCCTGGTCCACAATGAAGGAGGTGCCCTCCAGGGGGCAGGCACAGACCACACAGGTGAAGCAGTTGGGGTGGTAGGCCCTGCCCGTGGCCCTCAGCATGCGCTCTGTGATGGGCTGCCCGCAGGTGCTGCACTTCTCCAGGGTCTCCTGCCGGCACAAGGCGAGTGGGCAGGGGCGCCCAGGCCCCTACCTGCCCCAGCAAACCCCGCTGCCCCGGCCTCCCACTCACGGTATAGCAGCCGTCACAGTAGGGTGCCCCCTCCAGACTATAGAACTGCTGCCCCTGCAGCTGCCGGGCACACTGATGGCAGGTGAAGCAGGCGATGTGGAACAGCTGGCCCAGTGCACGAACTGCCGGCTGGGCACGGGCCAGGGGCTGGCAGCAGCGGCCGCAGAGCTCTGCAGGACCGGGGAGGTGGAGGTCGGCAAGGGGGGAACACTCGGGGGAGTAGTGGTGGCAGGGCTCACTGTTGGCAGCTGCAACAGCAGAGCTCTGCAGGGCCGGGAAGGTGGGCATCAGCAGAGGGGACACTGGGGGGACTCACCACTGGGGGCCGCACCCGACCTCTGGGGCTGTTCCATGTCCTGCATGAGCTGCTGCGTCAGCTGCTCCAGCTCCTCTACCTCCTTCAGGGTCAGGGGGCCGGGGGCCCCAGGGGGGCGCACCTGAAACCCCAACACGTTCTTCAGGCTCTGAGGCCCTCTTCCAGCTTCCCAGAAGCTCAGGGCTAACCTTTCAAGCCCTATGACCCCAGCCCCATCCCAGGCCCCACACAAATAACCAAGGGAAGGGACGCCCCTGAGCCTGGACATGTCCACCCTTTGCCAGCCCTCCCTGGGTGTCACAGACAGGCTGAGGATGGGTGGACGCAGGCCACACATAGCAGCTCAGCTCACAGAAGCACCAACACGGCGGAGCCACGCAGACGCCATGAAACATGCCACACACCACCCAGGCCGCACATGGCAGGCAGACACACCTACCGTCCACCTGCTGCCGGGCAGCGAGAGCGTGAGGACACAACACAGGCGGTCATGGTTAGAGCCCAGGCCGCACTAGAGCTCCAGGCCTCGTGTGGGCTCAAGGACTCCCAACCTCCCCACTGCCAGGCCAGCCTACCGCCTATGCGGGCGATGATGGTACCAGGGTAGGGCAGAGGCTGGGGGTAACTGCTGTAACCCTGAGAACTGGAGGGAGTGCCACAGGGCTACACCTTCCCCCAGAGACACTCAGTGGGAGCACCAAGCTGGCCTGCTCTGTGAGGCCCCCTGCTGACCCATCCTGTCTGCCTGCAGCACCTTCCTCCCAGCCGAGCCACCACCCAAGGGAACACACTTTCCTCCATCCACACGTTTCTGCACCTCTCTGCCCAGGAGCACCGCTCCACCACCATCACACGCCCCTCCGCCTGGCCAGTCGCCTGTGGATCCCTGCGTCCTCTGTTCCCTGACATGGGTCCCCATAAGCCCCTTCACAACACTAACTTCAACTTTTCCCTCCCAACTCTCCCTTCCCAGCAGGCTCCATGAGGCAAAGGGTGGGATACAGCCAGGCCCTGCTCTCTGGCTACTCCTGGGTGACCACTCCATTTCCCTCAAACTGTGAACTGGTCTTCAATCTACCGGGTAACCAGAGTCCTGCATGACATACCTGCCCACCACTATTCCCCTCTGCCTGCCAGCTGCAATGTCCCAGCTTCAATGCCAGAGGCACCCTAGCTCCTTGACTCCACCTCAGTCACCATCCAGCACAGGCCCCATGGACCTCACGTCTGACAACCTCATGACCTCCAAGACCCTGAGCTTGAGCCCCCCCACCCAGCCTGTCTCTCTGACGTGCTCACGACCACTCTGCTGCCCTAGGCCACCCTCGCTGATCTGGCCCAATCTCCAACCCTGGGCCACATCACCCACCTTCTGTGTCTACCTCAGCTGCAGAGACACGGAGAGATGGCCACAATGCAAAGGGGCACTCAGCACCCTGGTGCCCTCCGCACCTCGCCCCTGCTGTGACTTGGCTCCAGGAACTCCTCGTTGCCTTCTCCCGAGCAGCTGTTCCAAACCTTTCCATCCCCTCAAGCCCCCAACGGCTTCACCCCCTCAGTCCAGATGACCTCACTGCCTACATTACAGAAAAGATGGAAGCCAGCCAGTCCGGACTCCCTCAACATTTCCCCCCCCCCCCCCCACAGAAAACAGTGGTGATGTGGTCCTTTGCCCTGAAATTCCTCTGGTGGCCTGCAGCAGGCCCTCCTCCAGACCCTGGCCCTCAACATGCTTGCCTTCTCTCATACGCTCTCGGGCCCCATGGGTCTCCTCCAGCTCACACCACACCAAAGTCCTCCCCTCACTTGCAAAGGCCACACACCCACCCACAGCCCTTCCCTAGGCCCCTCGGGGCAGGCACACTCCAGCAACTCCTTCTTCTCACTACCCTCCCTCCGCAACTCCTCCCAGTCTGTCTCGGGATACAAATGCGCCCCCCCCCCACCACCACCACCACACCACCACCACCACCAAGGCACCTAACATGTCCTTATAGTACATCTCTGGCCTCTGGGGCCCATTCTCCTCAATCCCCCGCTGAAAAGCACTACAGCTTCGCCTTCTCTTGCCTGTGATTCCACGCGACTCCTCCACTCCTTAAGTACGTCTTCCACCCTTGCTGTCCCCACCTGAGGCCCTCTCTATGCACCCCCTGACATGGGAAGTCTCCTCACGTCCACTGCTCTGGACATCACTGCCCACGACGTGCACATCTACAGCTGGAAGCCCACCCTCCATCTCTAACTGAAAGTAGATCCTGCTGAGAGAAGGTCCCGCTAAACCTCTTGCTCAACGTGCTGACACCAGACTCCTCCTCTTCCCCTCCAGCCCATTTCCCCTTCGGGACTTCTCTATTTGGTCAACAATCTCCGTTCCTGGCACACCCAGCCTCAGCCTCCTCCGCGGCATGACCCCCTCCCCCCCCCCCCCCCCCGCAACAATGCTTATCAGTTCCTCAGCTGGGAGCGCCTTCCTCTGTAGCAGCCACAACTCAGAACCTATTGTTCACTGGCCAGTCACTCTGGCCCCGGAGTGGACTCACACACCTCTGCTGGGAACCACCCCCAAAGCCTCCAAAACTGCTGCTTTCACTGCCCCCGCCCACCCCAAAACCACAATGCCTCCCCCAGCACTCGGAAGACCCCGAGCTGGGCTTTCGTTTCCTCTTCCTTGAGCCCCACCTGCCGCTCTAAGTGTAGCTCTGTGATGTTGCCACTGGAGACTGCTACTTTCTCTTCTCCAGTGGCCCCGTGCACCCCTGCCCTGCGGTGCTCCTGAGTTCCCTCTCCTCTCCGGGCCCTTCTGTCCCCAACCCTTGGAGGACACCGGCACTGCAAAACCATCCCTGGACTGCAGTCCCCACAATGGTCCCTCATCTGGGACCCTGAGGCACAGGACTCCACAGAGCTCCTGGGCGCCTGGCATTCACACCGTCACTTGGATGGCCTGGGGAGATAACCCCTTTGCCAGCCAGACCCTGGGTTCTGGTGGGAGGAACTGTCTTGGAGTCGCTACTTCCACCTGGTGCGTTCAGGCCAGGCACAACGCCCAGCCCTGCCCGTGTCAGCTCACTTCACCACACAACCACAGCATCAGGTACCATTGTTTGCAACAAGGGCAGCCAGGCTCAAAGTTCACTGGGCTCCCCTGGAGTCTCCAGATTCTGTCCCACGACCACAGGCACCCACCCTCCAAGCCCCAGGTATCTCTCCCGTGTCCTGAACACCATGCACAACAGAGGCCAGCACTACAGAGTTGGCTTGGCCATGTCACTGCTGCCACTGCTCTGATGAGCAGATGGGCCATGGACAGGAGAGCAGAGATAGCTTGAAAAGGCAAAGAACCAAGCTCAGAGTGGTGACCTTGCCCCTCCCCTCGAACATTTGGGCAGCGATCTGTGATGGTCCCCACTGCCAGGCGGGCCTCACCCAAACCAGGCCCTGCCAGACCCTTCCTCCAGGGGCCCTTCTTCTTCTGATTGTCCCCCAGCCCACATCAAAGGAAAACTCCTACCCCAACACCACCGAGTCGCCCTCATTCCCTGCTCCTGACTCAGTCCTGCCTAACCCCAGCCCCCTGGTCTCAGCCTAGTCCAGGTCCTCTCAGCTGATCTACCTGGGCCTGTCCTCCCTCACCTGGGTTGTCCTCCCTCACCTGGGCTGTCCTCCCTCACCTGGGTTGTTCTCCCTCACCTGGGCTGTCCTCCCTCACCTGGATTGGAGCAGGCGGCGGTGGGGACGCTAGGTGCTGCTTCTCCTGCAGGTGGGGCTTCTCCCTCTGCTGAGCATAGGTGACACTGGGGGGCTGAGGGGAGCCTGTGCCCACGGAAGAGGGAGCTTCGGGGCACCCCAACTTCTGACTGGGGTGTGATGCAGGTCCACCTGGGGCTCCAGGAGCTCCAGGGCTGAACTTAGAGGCCACAGGAGTAAACCTGGGAGCCACCGGAGAAAACTTAGGGCCTGGGGGACCTCGGGGCTGGGCGTGGGCCAAAGACACAGGCTGGGGCCGCGCCTGGGGCTGGGCCTGGAGCTGGGCCTGGAGCTGGACCTGGGGCCGGGCCTGGGGATGGACCTGAGGCTGGACCTGTGGCTGGACCTGGGGTCGAGCTTGGAACTGGACCTGGGGCCGGGCCTGGGGTGGGACAGGGACCTGTGTCTGGCTCTGGGACAGGGCCTGAGCCTGGGACAGGGGCTGGGAGCTAGAGGGGGCCTTCCAAGGAGGCAGGGGTGCCGCCCCCCCAGTTGCAGGCCTAGGACTGGATTTGGGAATGAAAGGTGTGGCAACCGGAGGGGGCACATATCCAGAGGACACCTGCAAGGAAGGGAGAGGGAACAGAGGGGTTACAGAAGTCAGAGAAGGGGTGCCCTCAGCCTGCTCTCAGGCTCTCCCTGCCTCGCCCCTCACCCGGGCCTTGAAGGGGTCGTTCCTGGTCATGTCATCCAGCAGCGAGGACAACGAGTCGATCTCCAGGTCAATGCTGGTCACCTTCTCCCTGGGCTGCAGGTCAGGGTCAAAGAGGCCCAGTCCTCCAATCCCCCCGCCCCCAACCTGGGCACAGGGGAGGGAGGTGAGGGCCTCTTCCACCAGGCGTCCCAGCCTCTGTACCTGTTGTGCCAGCGGTGTGGGCGCCTCAGTCCCTCCCTCCTCCTCCAGCGGGGGCGGTGGGGACGGGAAGACCTCTTCTTCCAGGGGCGCAGGGGGGAAGGGCTCCTCGATTGGGGGAGGGGGCGGCGGGAAGGGGCCTCCCAGGGCACTCTCGGCCTCATCGCCATCCCCGAGGGGCGGAGGGGGCGGTAAGGGAAAGTCTGGTGGGAGGGAGAGGGGGTAGTCAGCACAGCCCCTCAACCCCCTCCTTCTATGGCTTCAACCACCACCCAACTCTCCTGGGGCCCGTGGACGTGCACGGGGGTAAGGAGGGGCACAGGGCGCCGGGGCACCGGGTCAAGCGAGAGCACCTCGGAGGAGCTGGACGCCCCGTTACACTTTGGAGAACGCACCCCAAGGAAAGAGTACTGCCCCACACCCGCCCCCGCCGGAGGGGTTTGGCCCGGTCCCAGGAGCCCTGGCTCCCGGCCACGAGCCGCGATGAGGTAAGAACATCTGCTCCGGACGGGGGCTGCGCCAGCCCCTCCGCAGCGGCCTCTCCAGACGACCCCCATCACCCCTGGGCCCTCCCGGGAGTCCCTTCACCCCAGCATCACCCTCCCCCGCCCGTTGGCGCCTCCCGATCTGTCCCGGAGCTTCTCCGGGCCACGAACCCCCACACCCCGGCACTCCCCCGCCGGAGCCCCCAGTCCTGATGCTGCCCGGACAACTCCCACCTCCCGGAGCTTCCCCCCTCCCCGGCTCCTGGCCCCCGCCATCCTCCTGGTGCTCCCCCCGTACCCTCTAGTCCCCGGCACTCCCTTCGGGGCCCCCAGTCCTCCTGCTGCTTTCCCGGCGCCCCCCAACTTCCGCAGCCGGCAGCCCCTACCCCCTGCGCTCCACTCCCCCCACCCGGCGGGGCATACCTTCGGGGGGCGGTGGGGGCACCTCGCCCACCCGGCCCATCTGCGCGCGCTGCGCCCCGGGTGCGGCTAGGGGCTCGCCGTCCCCGTGCCGGAAGGGGTTCACTTTGGGCTTGGGGGCCACCACCGGGCCGAACTTCTTCTGCGGCGCGTAGAAGGAGGGCGCCGAGACCGCGACGGCGTGGGGCGGGCGCGGGGCGGCCATGCCGGGGTGCAGGGACGGCTCGGGCCTCGGCGTCCTGGCTGCCCGACGCCGGGGCTCTGCGTCCGGCCGCCGCAGCCGGGGACTCACTCGGGGCGGGGAGAGCGCCGCGTGACCATACAAGGAGCGGCCAGCCGGGCGGGGAGCGGCCAGGAAACGCCCCCGGAAGGCGCGCTCCGCCCGCCGGTCCCCGCCCGCCCGCGCCCCGACCAGCCTCTGATGTCATTTCCTGATACCCCCCCACCGGTCCCCCGGCCCGCGGACCTCTGACTCACGGTCCGCACGGCGGGCGGGCCAGGGACCCCACTAACCATTGCTGGCCACCTGCCCCGCTCTGCCCGAACTGCGAGGCGTCCTGGGACCGGGCTCCGCGTGCACGGATGACGAGTGGGCGGCGCCCCTCACTGCGCCTACCTAGGCCCTGGACCTGGGGGGAGCACGAGCCTCCAGGGATGCCTGGAGGGTGCTGACTCCCAACCCTGGGCAGCCCCAAAGACTTCCAGGAATGCTCGTGGCCACGCCTGTCTGCGGGGGTAGGGTCCGGGCGTAACCGGCGAGTGGATGGGGTTGGGGAGAACACGAGGTCTACAGCCCTTTCAGCGCCCATCCCGACCCCTCCCTCCAGCCCATCAGGGACTCAGAGCTTATGCTCCGTGAGGCCCCGCACTGGTCCGGCAAGATTCCTGGGCCTCCGACTGGGTGCCCCAGGCCACAGGAAAGAGCCCAGACCGGGATTTTTTTTTTTTAATGGAACGTGGAAACTTACCCAGTAGCTCCCTGAGGTCCTGCGCACTCACTACCTGCAAACACAGGCCATCCACCTTCTAAGTCCAGTACCCCAGCCCAAGGCGCTAACTTTTCTTGTCCTCACCGCCACCTGAGGCGGTCCTGCCCACCCCCTTCTCCCGTGTCCCTGGCCCTCCACTCAGCTATACTCAAGCATCTTTGCCATGCTTCAGAAATCATCCAGGCCGGCCCTTCAATTTACCCGGAAAACAGGTGGAGAGCCTATGAGATTGGCCGCAGGGTCCAGGCAAGAACCGGGAGATGGCTCAGCTCATCCACTACACCCTGATGTCCACCTCGTGGCCGCTCTTCTTTCACAGGTGAAGCAGTGCTGCATACAAGAGAGTAGGTGAAGTCACTGGGCAAAGGCCCAGGTTAAGTGCCCAAACTAACTGGCAAGACTCTTAACTACACTTCTCCAAGGGCAAAAGAGTGGCGATCTGGCTGCCTTATTGCATTATATGAAGGTATAAATGAAATAACAGATCTGGAAGTTCACTATTCAGTCTTATCATTCAGGTCCCCGTTCTGCCCAGATTAGAAATCCTAAGGCCAAAACCACTTGAGTAGTTCTGACTCCATGTGTATCAGAGAGCTGTGCTTCACATGGTTCTCAATGGCTGATTTTTTGGAAATAGCTCACCAGGCCTTTCCTCCCAGATGCCTCTGAGTGAACTCAAACCTCTGCCCTTTCAGTTAGCAGCTGAGCCCTTTAACACTCAGTACCACTCAGGGACTCCTAACCTAGGGCAGTTTCTCCCATATATACCTTCCTCAGTTACCAGGCAAATGTTGGTACAGGCCATGCCCTCTCCTTCCTTCAATATTAGAAAGAAAGCCCATTACTGTCAAGTTGATTCTGACTCACAGTGACCCTACAGGACAGACTAGAACTGTCCCATAGGATTTCCAAGGAGCAGCTGGTGGATTTGAACTGCCAACATTTTGGTTAGCAGCCTTAGCTCTTAACCACTACACCACCAGGACTCCCCTCCAACATGACCAAATCCTTGATAATACCTAAAGGAGGCCTGGAGGTACAATGGTGAAGTGCTTGGCTGCTAACCAAAAGGTTTGTGGTTTGAACCCACCCAGCAGTCCCACAAGAGAAAGAGACAGTGATGTGGTCCCATAAAGATTACAGCCTAGGAAACCCATGGGGTAGTTCTCCTCTGCCATTTGGCGTCACTATGAGTTAGAATGGACTCAACGGCACACAACAATACCTAAAGCTATGCCTTCTCAGACCCCACTGATGTTTCTTTTCTCTGATGTCTTCCTTGTATCTGTCACCAGCGTTTCTCACAGTGGCAAGCGTGTGTGGCCATGCACATCACAAGGTATGTCATGCTCACCTTCTCTGACACGTACAAGCTGGTCCTGGGCCTGTCACTTGGAAGACCTGCTAGAAATGTGATACTCGGTTACCTGTACATGTTGGAAATTGTATCTTGAGCTTTCCAGACCAAAAGTCTCATCACCAGCCCTTCAAGGAAAAGCCCATTGCTGTCAAGCCGACTCTGACTCGTAGCAACCCTATAGGACATAGTAGAACTGTCCCGTGAGATTGCCAAGGCTGTGAATCTTTTCAAAAACCGACTTCCACATCTTTCTCCTGTACCACGGCTGGTCAGTTTGAACTGCCAACCTCTCGGTTAGCAGCCGAGCATGTAACCACTGTGCCACCGAGGCTCCCTCTTCAAAATATACCCACTTGAAAAAACAAAAAAGAAAGGTTTTCACAGAGCTTTATGGAAGTAAAAACCATGTACCCTCTCAGTGTCTCCTTAAGTAATATGCACGTGCAAAATATAGTAGGTTTAATTGTTAGGCAGCGAAACCTATTTATAAATCAAGAATAGAAAAGTGCGTAGGAAGGTTTAGTTTTACTGACAACTAAGAGCATTCGGGATTCAGATAATATTCTGCTAAGCGTTGAATCCAGCCGTTCTCAATACAGTTAGAAATGCCGAGTGTCCCAGAAGGACCGGAGCACTGCCCAAGCAGCCCGGGAAGCCCCAGTGGGGCCTCAGAGCCAATGCTATTAAATACAGACAATGAACAGTAACAGCCCTTATGAGTCGTAGGTATTTTTCTTAAGTAAGCAGTTCTAATGGATGTCCTTAGGTAGGATATGTAAAATGCAGCAAGTAAGTACATGCCGCACCCAAAGCTTGGAAATGAGAAAATGAATCCTGGCCTTGGCTGCCTAAAACATCGCAACACCTCCAAGGCTTCTTATCTACCAGGAACCAGAAAGCTTTTTTTCAAGGGCACACAGCATAAAGTAAGAAATTAGAAGCAATCAAGGAAGGAACAAGTGGCAAAACAGTAAGACTTCCACTCGCTTACTTTGGACAAGTCATCAGGAAAGACCAGTCTCTAGAAAAGAACATCATGATTGGTAACGTGGAGGGTCAGAGAAACCCAAGGAAAACCATGAGTGAGATGTATTGACACAACAGCCTTAACAATGGACTCAAACATACCAACAATCAAGACGATGGCACAGGACCAAGCCATGTTTTGTTCTGTTACACATAAGGTCGCCACGAGTCATAGTCAACTTGACAGCAGCTAACAACATTTCAATAGGACGCAGAGGGACAGAGGACGCCGAAGCTCCAGTGCAATGCAAGGCACTCCTAGTAAAATAATAACAACAATCGTAGCACGCGTCAGATACTGCTTAGATGTGGTGCTGGATGACACTAAGCGCTCTAAATATTTCTCCCTCATTGAAGCCTCATAATAAACCTAGGAAGAATGTACAGATATTATCCAAACTAGGTGTTTGATTTTTCACCTCCTAAATGGCAGATTTTTCTTTTTTTTTACAACACTAGTGTGTTATTATTTATGGCACCCCCTGCCCCCTCCTCCATCCTCATATTCTATTACCTCCTCCCTTCAGCAGCCCCAGCCTGGCCTGTTAAGAGTCTTCCCTCATTGCTTTAAACTCTTGGACCACCATTTTCTCTTTCTATCACGTGACCAATTCTCTTTGTTGCTGTGTGTGTGTGTACACATGCACACATGTGTTTGTACATGTGGGTTGTGTATATGAAAGCTTCTGCATAATTGAACATCCCAGAAGACTTCTCAAAGAATTATTAACAGTGGTTAGCACTAGAGAGTAGAATTGGGGGAAGAAAGAAGGCTTTTGGACTCATATCTTTTCCCAAGCACAGGTATTACTTTTATTATTAAGAAAAGAATGAAGAACTGGGTAGTGCCCAGCTACCATTACTGAACATTTTCATCAAAGATTGTATAAAAGAATCCTGATCAAAAGGGGGGAAATGTGGAAAAGAATTTCAAATGCTCATGGAATCCAGACTTTCTGGAGCCATTGAGGCTGGATGAACTCTCGAAACTATTGCCCTGAAATAATCTTTAAACCTTAAACCAAAAATATCCCCTAAAATCTTCTTTAAACTAGAGTTCACCTTAATTAGTAAAGAATGTCTGCCTTGAGCATTGTGATTTTTTAAAGAGCTGTCTGTATAGTATCAAATTGACAACAACAACTGGAAAGGGTAGATAAGAAGCTTAGGGGCAGTGAGTTTATGTCAGTGGGGGAGAACAATTTGGAAAAGGCAGGTGAGAATGGTTGCATGGATTGTACACGTAGAAATTGTTGAATTGATCCATGTTCTGTTGTGTATTCTCAAAACAACAACAGCAACAAAAATAAAATTATTAGAAAAAAAGAAATCCGTACATCCAAGTATTTAAACTTGTATATACCATGCATATCATATAGTGGAAGATATTAGAACACACCACCTGCTCTCCAAACCACTGAGAAAATAAATAAAAGACTGTCTTTCCTGAAAAAAATAAAAGAGAAAGAAACCTGACCATCAACCATTGATATCAACTCATCAGAGAAAAGCTATCTGAACAGTCAGAAAGTGCCAGAAAGAAATGTCTCAGATTCAGATCTAAAAAAAAAGGGGGCAGGGGGGAGAAAGAAGGAAGGAAGGAAGGAAGGAGGAATGGAGGGAATGAGGAGGAAGGGAAAGAGAGAAGAAAGAAAAGAATGAAGAGGATAATAGGAGCCATTCCCTCTTTCTTGAATGCTCCCCTTGCACTCAGCTCCCCTCCTCCCAACTTCACTCCCTCCCTTGTCCCACCGCTGTGCTTGTCAGCTCAAAGGAATCTCTACCTGAGGAGAGTGTAGGCTCAAGGAAACACCTGTTTTAGTGCCCTGGGGCTGCAGTAACAGAATGCTCAAATAGATGACTTAAAACAATAGACTTTTACTGTCTCAAGGTTCTGGAGGCTAGAAATGCTACACCAAGGGGTTGGCAGGGCCTGGTCTCTGAAGGCTTCAGGAGAAGAGGCTTTCTTGTCGCTCAGCTTCTGGTAGCCCGGGGCCTTCCTTGGCTTGTAGATGCACCTTCACATGGTGTCCTTCCTCTGTCTCTGTGTCTCTTCTCCTGTATGAAGACAACACTCAGATGGGATTAAGACCCACCCTACTCTAGTATGACCTCAAGTTGACTTAACTGATAACATCTTCAAAGACTCTGTTTCCAAACAAGGTCACCTTCATAGGTACCAGGGTCTAGACTTCAACATATCTTTTTGAGGGACATGATTCAGTCCAAAACAGCACCCATCAAGAGCCAAGGATCTTTATGGCCAAAGCCAACCCAGAGCAGCTTCCTGCTGTGCCCAGGGGCCCACCCAAAGAAAGGGGGGGGGACTGACAACCACAAGTGCTCCTTTTCCCTTTCTTCCTGGGCCAGGCCAGGAGGCTGACTAGGAGTGTCACCACTATGCACCTTTCTCTCCCCTTCCCAACCTTACCTCTGACAGTATTTATTGACAACTTCTCCATTCCAGGCACTCTGGAGAAAAAGATACAGAAACCCAGTTCCTGCCCTTCAGGAACTCTCAGTCTAAAGAAAAGACAGTCACCTGAGTGGATTATTTTTAGCATACCAAGGTAAGTATTAGGATTAGAAAGAAAATTTTCACCCACCCAATAGTACTTGAGTGGGACGGCCACCCCAATTACAATAGCCAGGCAGCCTTCTCACCACTGAACTCTCATTACTGCCTGCCATGGGGTCGGGAGAAGCAGGGACGATGCCAGGCCAAGGGGAGTGCAACCTCCACACCTAGGGTGTCTGGGAAGCAGAGAAAGGCAAGAGACCACGCATACCGGGGCCAAGGCAGATGGTGCCCAAAGGCACTGCAGTATCAGAGAGCCAAAAACATGAGGTGGTTGGGGGGGACTAGCTGTGCAGATGGTCAGATGGTGGAGAGTCAGCAGGGGGGCTGGGAAGGGAGGCAGGAAGAGAGGTCCAGCCCCACTGCAGCACAGCCGGCTCACTGGCACCAAGGCCACCAGCTCGAGGGGCACCTGCCACTGGCCTCCTCCCCGAACTCAAGAAGCCAGGCTCTGCGCCTGGCCTGGAAACTCACTGTTTGTCACTGAAATAGCTGATGGAGTAACTACAGGGAGTAAACACTACAGGGAACAGGAAGGGGGGTTTAATACAGGTAGATAACCTATCTTGCCTAAGACGAGAAGTACTGATGTTTCTCTAGTTTCTGGGTTCCTTTAACGAGAGGTGAGCTTAATATTCAGACAGAATACCTGGTGGTGCAAATGGTTAACGTGCTCGGCTACTAACCTGAATGTTGCCAGTTTGAGTCCACCCAGAAGTACCTCGGAAGAAAGGCCTCACAATCTACTTCTGAAATACCAGGCATTTAAAACCCTGTGGAGCCCAGTTCTACTCTGACACACAACCGGTTGCCATGAGTCAGAGCCGACTTGGTGGCAGCTGTTACTGGTAATATTCAGACACCCACCAGGCTGTTTGGCACAGGAAGAAGCGTTCCTGAACAAACCCTCAGAGCTTGCTCAAGCTTCCTCCTATCCTTCCAGCCACCCAGCTCATTGTTATCTACCTGGCCCCTCAGAGATGAGACGAGAGGGGCAAGTGGACACTGGGGCTCAGAGAGGGAAAGGGATTGTATGTACCACAAACTGGGTGGTTTCAAACAACAGAAATGGATTCTCCACAGTTCCGGAGGTCAGAAGTCCTAAATCAAGATGTCGGCAGGGCCACGCAGTCTCTGAAGTCTCTAGGGAATGATCCTTCCTTGTCTCTCCCGGCTCCTGGTGGTTCTTGGCCGTCCTTGGCTTATAGATGCATCACTCCAATCTCTGCCTCCATCTTCACGTGGTGTCTTCCTTCTGTGTCTCCCCTCTTTTATAAGGACACCACTTGTATTGAGTTAAGACCCAACCTACTCCAGTGTGATCTCCTGTTGTTGATAGACAGTGGGCCATCCAACACTCGCAGCCTGGCCTCTATCAGCTCTGCCTGGAGACGACCAGAACTAATTTCATGGAACCGATAACCCCTCATGTTAGTCACCATAAGAAGCCCAGGGTTCCCTGCTCACCTCACATTGTGCCCAACTCCTGAGACAATCCCTGGTGCCTCCTGGAGCTCAGAGGCCAAGTTTAGTAGATGCTCTTCTTTGAGATCCCCCCTTACCTTCTTCTCTAACCTGGTCGCCCCCGAGGACACTGCCTCCTTTGTAGTCCTGGCAAGTGGCCGCAGAATTTTTTTTCCTCTCCCAGCCCTCTTACCACTAGCCCTGGATGTGAACAGTTGTCCCTTTTGATTCTCATTGCTGCTTCCAGACACTTCTCCTCTCCTTCTCTCTAAAACCCCAGCTTTGAATATGCTACTATCAAACCATCCTACTCGCT
This sequence comes from Elephas maximus indicus, assembly GCF_024166365.1. NCBI lineage: Eukaryota > Metazoa > Chordata > Mammalia > Proboscidea > Elephantidae > Elephas > Elephas maximus. Next base: position 6,422,928 of record NC_064826.1, read on the forward strand.
GCCCTTCCCTGTAGCATCAGCTTCTGCCCCAGGTCGTTCATCTTCACTTCCTCAGGATTTAGGCTCTAGCACGCAGTGACTCTCTCCAAAAAAAAACCTCCCTGTTGATTCTTGGTGATTTTAATTCCCACAGAGATGGTCCTTTCTCTCCCTGCCCCTGTCCCTTGAACTCCTCCCTTCCAGTGACTTCCCTGTGCCTGACCCCACCACCATCCCCGTGGTAACATCCTAAACCAGTGCTGTCCAGTAGAAATACGATGTGAGCCACATATGTGATATTTTAAAAAGAAACATGTGACATTCATTTTAATATATTTTATTTAACCCAATACTTCCAAAATACTACCATCTCAGCATGTAATCAACATTACAAGATGATGAAGGAGATATTTTACATTCTCTGTTTTTGGTCCCAAATCTTGTGAATTTGATGTATATTCTACACTCCCAGCACATGTCCATTTGGACTAGTCCCATTGCAGCTCAAGAGGCACACATCACTAGCTGCCACCCCACTGGACAGCAGCTCCAGCTAGGGCACACCCAACCCCATCACAAACTCAGTCCTAAGCAGCTTTCTTTCCAGCTACTTCCTTGTAGCTTCCCAGGGCACTCCCTTTTTGTACCTTAACTCTAACAATCCTTGGGCCACTGGGACCTACAATCAATCATTGACCCTATCAATCAACTGTTCTCTCTACCTTTCCCTCCCCCATGCCTTCCTTGTCCAGTTGATTCCTTGGACAATCACCATGGTTGCACCTGCTCTCAGCTCCGCTGTGCCTCTCTCTCACTCTATAATACTCACTTGGCAAAACCCACATCTGGGTTCAGCCCAGCTCTCTACCAGCTCCACACCTGCACCCACATAAGCATACCCATGTCCCTTGTCCATCCATCTCCACTTCTAGAATTTCTCATCTCTCTTCAAATCTCCAGCCCCTTCTTCCCCATCCCCAGGCACAGCTGATGACCCTACTTCCTGTTGCACCGAATAAGGTGAAGCAAACAGAAGACACCTTGCCCAGCTCCCTCCACATCCAACCTTTTGCCTGAGTCTGTATTCCTGCCCTTGGCCTGCCTTCCTCTTATGTAATGAACCACCCGCAGTCCTAAAGCCATCTCTGCCACTCATGCACTAGACTCTACTACTTCCTACCTGCTGTGATGGATTGAAGATATTTTGAAGCTGTGGTGCCTCAACGGTTGAGCACTCAGCTGCTAACCAAAAGTTAGGTGGTTCAAACCCACCCAGCGGCTCAGCAGGAGAAAGACTCTGTGAGCTACTTTTGTAAAGATTGTTGTTGTTGTTGCTAGGTGCAGACAAGTCAATTTCAACTCATAGCAACCCCATTTGACAGAGTAAAACTGTCCCATACGGTTTTTCTGGCTGTAATCTTTATGGGAGCAGATGGCCAGGTCTTTCTCCTGCAGAGCTGCTGGGTGAGTTTGAACTGCCAGCCTTTCAGTTAGTAGCCTAGTGCTTAACCATTTCATCACCGGGGCTCCTTACAGACAAGAAAATTTTTCGGGGTCACTATAAGTCTGAATCAATTCGACAGTACACAACAACAAGCCCCGGTACCTGTGAAAGTGATCTTGTTTGGAAATAGGGTCTTTGAAGGTGTTATCAGTTAACATGAGGTCATACTGGAGCAGGGTGGGTCCAAATCCAAGCTAAGCAGTGTCCTTATAAAGGAGGAGAAGAGACACAGACACTGGACATGGAGGGAAGATAGCACGTGAAGATTTGGCAAGAATCACAGGCTATTGCCAGAAGCTGGGAGACAGGAGTAGAATAGATTCTCCCTCACAGCCTCAGAAGGAATCAACATGGCCAACACACTGATTTTGGACTTCTAGCCTCCAGAACTGGAGACAATACATTTCTGTTCTTATAAACCACCCACTTTTGGGCACGTCATTACAATAGCTGTGGGTGTTGACCCAGCAGCTGGCATCTTTCTCATGAACAATAAATTTTTCCCTCTCTACTAGATCACTCTTACCAGCATACACACATGCCATTTTTCCCCAACTTAAAACATATATGTGTATATATATTTAAACCCCGTTTTCTCCTCCAGCTACCACTTCCTATCTCTGCTCCTTTGAGGGGGAAACCCCTTCAAAGAATTTTCTATACTTACTAAGCTATCGCGAATTTCTCCTCTCCCATTTTCTCTTAATTTGTTCCAAACATTTAATGGATAATTCTTAGTCCCCACTTTTGACATTACCAGGTGCCATCAGTCAATTGTGACTCAAGATGACCCTATGTGTTTCAGGGTAGAACTTCGCTCCATAGGGTATTCAATATGCTATGTTGTCGTTGAGTGTCATCAAGGCAATTTTGACTCATAGTGACGCCATAGTGACAGTAGAAGGGACCCATAGGATTTCCTAGGCTGTAATCTTTGTTGTTGTTTTTGTCAGGTGTCACTGAGTCAGTTCTGAGTGATATCGACCCTATGTACAACATAACAAAACACTGCCCGATCCTTCACCATCCTCACAATCATTGCTATGTTTAAGCCTGTTGTCGCTGCCACCGTGTCAATCCATCTCATTGGGCGTCTTCCTCTTTTTCATTGACCCTCTACCTTACCAAGCATGATGTCCTTCTCCAGGGACTGGTTCCCCCTGATAACATGTCCAAAGTACGTGAGAAGAAGTCTCGACATCCTTGCTTCCAAGAAGCACTTTGGCTGTACTTCTTCCGAGACAGACATGTTTGTTTTTCTGACAGTCCATGGTACATTCAATGTTCTTTGCCAACACCATAATGCAAACGTGTCAATTCTTCTTTGGTCATCCTTTTTCATTGTCCAGTTTTCGAATGTATATGAAGCAATTGAAAATACCATGACTTGGGTCAGGCCTACCTTAGTCATCAAAGTGATATCTTTGCCTTTCAACCCAATAAAGAGATCTCTTCTAGCAGATTTGACCAATGCGTCATTTCATTTCTTGACTGCTACTTCCATGTGTGTTGATTGTGGATCCAAGTAAAATGAAATCCTTGACAATTTCAATATTTTCTCTATTTATCATGATGTTGCTTATTGGTCCAGTTGTGAGAATTTTTGTTTTCTTTATGTTGAGAGTAATCCATACTGAAGGCTATAGTCTTTGATCTTCATCAGTAAGTGCTTCAAGTCCTCTACACTTTCAGCAAGCAAGGTTGTGTCATCTGCATATCGAGGGTGTTAATGAGTCTTCCTCCAATCCTTATGCCGCATTTGACCTCATATAGTCCATTTTCTCAGATTATGTGTTCAGTATACAGATTGGAAAAGTATGCTGGGACCTTATCATCACCTAGCAAAAACAACCAGGAGTGGAGCACGTCCTTTGGACCTGGAGTCCCTGTGCTGAGAAGTTCCTAGACAAGGGAAGGATTGATGACAAGGACCTTCCCTCAGATCCAACAGAGAAAGAAAGCCTTCCCCTGAACCTGGCACCCTGAATTTGGACTTTTAGCTTCCTCGACCAAGAGGCAGGTGAACAGAACAAGGGGACACTGCAAGGTTTAAAGTCAGCAAAGGTGTGCGTCAGGGTTATATCATTTCACCATACCTATTCATTCTGTATGCTGAGCAAGTAATCTGAGGAGCTGGACTACAGGAAGAAGAATGGAGCATCAGGAATCTAGGAAGATTCATTAGCAATCTGCGATACACAGATGACACAACCTTGCTTGCTGAAAGTGAGGAGGACTTGAAGCAGTTACTGATGAAAATCAAAGACCACAGCCTTCAGCATGGATTACACTTCGATTTAAAGAAAACAAAAATCCTCACAACTGGACTAATAAGCAACATCATGATAAACAGAGAAAAGATTGAAGTTGTCAAGGATTTCATTTTACTTGGATCCATAATCACCACACATGGAAGCAGCAGTCAAGAAATCAGAAGACACATTGCATTGGGCAAATCTACTGCAAAAGACCTCTTGAAAGTGTTAACAAGCAAAGATGTCACCTTGAAGACTAAGGTGTGCCTGACCCAAGCCATGGTGTTTTCAATCTCCTATGCATGAGAAAGCTGGACAATAAGTAAGGAAGACCGAAGAATTGACGCCTTTGAATTATGGTGTTGGCAAAGAATATTGAATATACCGTGGACTGCCAAAAGAATGAACAAATCTGTCTTGGGGGAAGTACAACTAGAATGCTCCTTAAAAGCAAGAATGGCGAGACTGCATCTCACATACTTTGGACATGTCTTCAGAAGGGATCAGTCCCTGGAGAAGGACGTTATGCTTGGTAAAGTAGAGGGTCAGTGAAAAAGAGGAAACCGTCAACAAGGTGGATTGCCACAGCAGCTGCAACAATGGGCGCAAGCATAACAATGATTGTTAGGATGGCGCAAGACTGGGCAGTGTTTCATTCTGTTGTACGTAAGGTTGCTATGAGTTAGAACCAACCTGAAGGCACCTAACAACAACAACAACAGTCTCCTGAACTGTGAGAGAATAAATCTCTGTTTGCTAAAGCCACCCACTTCTGGTATTTCTGTTTACTGGAGCACTAGATAAGTGAGATGATAACTAAGACAATCTGCTATAGAAGTAGACTGCCAGGTCTTTTCTCCTGCAGAGCATCTGGCAGGTTCAAACCATCCACCTTTTGGCTAGCAGCTGAGTTCTTAACTATTGCTGTCTCCTCTCCACCATTTCTCACTCCACTTGAAGTCCCGTGAGGGCATGAGTTTCCACCCCTAGCTACAGATGTTATTGCAGCAATTGACATCTTTGTCTTGAACAATCAACTTTTCCCTCTCTACTAGATCATTTTCATCACCGTACAGATATGCTACTATTTTTCCCAAATTAAAAACAAAACAAAATAAAAACCTAGTGCTGGGATATAATACAAAAAAATTGTTGCTGTTGAGTCTGTTCTGACTCATAGCGACCCTATAGGACAGAGCACAGCTGCCCCATAGGGTTTCCAAGGAGCGGCTGGTAGATTCAAACACGACCTTTTGTTTAGCAGCTGTAGCACTTAACCACTGCACCACCAGGGCTCCAATATAACCGGTGCTCAAAATTACTTTTCATATGGAATGAATGAGATGAACTAATAAAGAAGACAGAGAAGGAGCAGCCAGAAAGGGAAAAAGAAAACCAAGAAAGAGAGTTTTGGAGCAGGGAAACGCTCATCAGGTGGAATGCTACCAAATTGTCCAGCAAGGTAAGAAAGAAGATTCCTAGAAAGATAGCTGGAAAGACAGATTCCTCTTCGAGGGATTTATTGACATGAAATTTATGGGAGATGTCAGTGGAAGCGTTTCAGTAGAGAGAAGATGCCATATGGGAGGGGGTCGAGGAGGCCATGGAAGTGGGGAAATAGGGAAGAAAAGTGAGGAAAGGAGAGAAATGCAGGGGGGAGGTCAAGGGGCAAATCCAGCTCCCACCTTAGAATGCAGAAGTTGCTCTCACCACCTCCCCAATGCCGTTTTCCACCTTCAGTTATAAAATTCCACCTCTGCAGCCACCAGACACCTCAGTGCATGTACATGCATAGAAAAGATTAGAAAGGAAGCTCATCAGAATGCTGGCGATGCAAAAAATAGGGCGGTGACTTCTATTTTCTTCATCTCGCTCATCTATATTTTTAAATTTTTCTGAAAGGAGTATATCTCGTGTGTAATTTTTTTTTTTAGTTAACGAAGAAACATACACACACACCACTCAGGGTTAAAAGTTTCCAATCTCTCTAGGGCTTTCCCATCTGGGTGGGACATTCGTGGTTGACACAGGGAGTAAACAGCTTCTGAGTGGATTCCACCCCACCCCTACCCAGTAGAGTGATACTTTGTTCCCTATAGCTTATCTCTGCAGGAAAAATAAAAAAGAAACGTTCGCCAAACAATGACCCTGAGATACATGTAAGGATCACACACCCATTTTTAAGCACAAAGAAAAGGAGAACACTCAACTCCTAAACCCCTGAACTAAAAGGAACAGTGCTCTTTTTAACTCATTCATCTGCAAGGAGCTTCAATCTACAAAGCAAGAACACTATTTCAATAGTGTTCTGTGTTATAATAAAAACCATATAAAATAATAATTTACTATAGATCTAGATAAGCATCATAGGGTTGTTGTTGTTAGGTGCCATCGAGTCAGTTCCAACTCATAGCGACCCTTTATACAACAGAACGAAACACTGTAATTCAAAGGCATCAACTCTTCTTCCATCTTCCTCATTCATTGTCCAGCTTTCACAGGCATATGAGGCGACTGAAAATACCATGGCTTGGGTCAGGCACACCTTAGTCCTCAAAGTGGCATCTTTGCTTTTTAACAGTTTAAAGAGGTCTTTTGCAGCAGATTCACTCAGTGCAATACATTGCTTTATTTCTTAACTGCTGCTTCCATGGATGTTGATTGTGGATCCTTGACGACTTCAATATTTTCTCCATTTATTATGATGTTAGTTGTTGGTCCAGTTGTGAGGATTTTTTGTTTTCTTCATGTTGAGGTGTAATCCATACTGAAGGCTGTGGTCTTTGATCTTCATCAGTAAGTGCTTCAAGTCCTCTTTCAGCAAGCAAGGTTGTGTCATCTGCATATCGCAGGTTGTTAATGAGTCTTCCTCCAATCCTGATGCCCTGTTCTTCATATAGTCCAGCTTCTCAAATTATTTGCTCAGCATTCAAATTGAATAAGTATGGTGAAATATACAACCCTGATGCACACCTTTCCTGATTTTAAACCACATAGCATCCCCTTGTTCTGTTTGAATGATTGCCTCTTGACCTATGTAAAGGTTCCTCATGAGCACAATTAAGTGTTCTGGAATTTCCATTCTTCTCAATGTTATCCACAATTTGTCTTGATCCACACACCCAATTACCTTTGCGTAGCCAATAAAACACAAGTAAGAATCTTTCATAGGGTAGGTAAAAGAATACTAGCCTAGGAATCAGAGGAGATAAATGTGGGTCTCAGTTCAGCCACTGACTAGCTGTGTGACTGCAAAAATCTGAAAGATGGATTTTCCTTGTCTGTGAAAGTATAGCACAGATGAGATCTCTAGGTGTCTTCCAGTTCTAACATTGAGAAAACTGTGTTTGTTTCTTGTAAATCCACTGTTCTTTAATTGCCAGGGAAATTCCTCTGCTGTCCTCTCTTTGTGCTTGTTCTTCTTGCTTCAAGAAGAAGACGGCCAAATGGGGAGGGTTGAGACTCAGAGCTACACCTACCCATTCAACATGCAACACACCACTCAGGAACAGGCCCAGTTGCAGGAAAGAAGAAAATATCCCAGGATATTAGACTTTGCAGTACAAACAGACCATAGTTCGAGTAAGTATTTGCAAGGGGAATTCAAGCTGAGAGCACAGGACTTCCCAAAAGCTGAGGAGGGCACAGGGTTGGGAGCCCAGGGGATAGGTATGTTCAGGAATCCAAGAGGTGGATTTTCAGTTTTCACCTGGTGAGATGGGTCTGACGGGTGTATTAAATGAAATAAAAATGTGTCATGTGGTTGACAAAATAGTGTCAGCAGTCCAGTACACAACACCCATAAGTCTTGTCTTCCCCAAACCTAGCTTTCCTAGAAATCAGGACATCCTTGTTGTCTTAGGCTAGGTTCTCTGGAGAAGTGAAACCACTGAGAGAGAGAGAGATTTATCTCAAGGGAATTGCTCATGCAGTTGTAGAGGCTGGCAAGTCCCAAGTCGGTGGGTCAGGCTGGAGGATTCTCCTCACTCATGTGGCTGCAGGGGCTGACAAACCCAAGATTCACAGGTCAGGCAGTAGGCTCCTGGCTCACAGGCTACAAAGACTAACAAATCCAAGATCGGCCTGTAAAATGCCAAGCTGCTGTCTCAAGTTCCAAGAACCGGAGATCAGATGTTGACACTGAACACAGGACCCAGAGCACAGCAAAAGCCAGAGAGCCCTGCCAGAAAGTCCACATATATTGGATACAGGTCACACCTCTAAGGAAATTCCCTTTCATCTGATTGGCTACTCATAGCAGATCTCATCATGGAGGTGAATAGATTATATCAGAACGCATCATGGAGTTTACTACATCATTACACATCTGCCAAACTACATCATAACTTCCAAATCCTGAGAACCATGGCCCAGCCAAGCTGACACACCACTTTATCATCACAGTCCACCCCTTATCCATGTGGCACCTGTACACATCTCCTTAAACCACACATAATCTCTAAATAAAGACAATTATAAAGTCATACTAGCACCTAACATGACAACTGAAAATGTATATCTTATATTTTATAACCAAAAAAAAATATATATATATATATATTTGATGCACACTACAAGGAAAAAATACTCATATAGATGACACTCCTTGTTTTTGCAATTGGTCATGTGGTTGTAACTGGTATTTAGAACTACCTTCTTCCACCACCCATTCCATATTTCCCTTGCTGTCAGCAAGCACCTCAGCTGGTTGTGGTTCTTTGCCTGGTGGGTGACCCAAAACTTCGTTCCTGAAGGGTCTGGGCCATTTGTCATTAGTCATGCTGGAATTGGGTTGCTGTAGTTTTCTATTGACTATAATCACAGGGCATGGTAGTACTAAGAGACGCCCTAACGGATCTCCTGCATTACAGACATACTCTTCTTTACCTCCATTATATAATATAATTCAGTTTCCTCTTGGTAATCAGGGTCAATCACACCAGCCAATATGGCAACTCCCTTCTTTGCCTGTTGATCCAGAGGCGTAAGGAGCCCACAGTGGTCAGGTGGCATTCTTAACTTCCAGTTCAATGGAATCAGTGATTTGTCTCCAAGGAGAAGCATTCCTCCCTTTGGAACTAAGACCTCTAGACCCACAGAGCATAGGGTCATGGGGACAGGAAGCAAAAATATTACAAGTGGGTGCTAGGGATAACAGTGAGTGGTAGCACTCCCATTTTCACCCCTTGATTCCTGGATCCATGAATCCTGGCTGTGGGAGAACCAGCACTATATACTGGATGCAGATTTAGAGCACATACAGCCTCCTGGAGAACATTGTGCCAACCCTGCAAGGCACTGCCCCCTAGCTGGCACCATAAAGATGTCTTTAGAAGGCCATTCCATCGTTCTCTCAAGCCAACTGCTTCAGGATGATGGGCATGGTCTCGTTGCCACACTTCACTTGCTGTGAAGTGAGTTCCTTGATCTATGACAGTGGATAAAGCATTCTGTAAGTCCACAGATAGTAGTTTTGGCAGAAGCATTGTGTACAGGGGAAGGCAAATCCATATCCAGACTAAGTGTCTATTCCAGTCAGAAAAAAAAACACTGCCCTTTCCATGATGGAGGCAGTCCTATGTAATCAACCTGCCACCAGGTTGCTGGTTGAACACCTCGAGGTATGGTGTCATGTTGGAGACTCAGGGTTGGTCTCTGCTGCTGGCAGACTGGGCACTCAGCAGTGGCTGTAGCCAAGTTGGCCTTGGTAAGTGGAAGTCCATGTTGCTGAGCTCATGCATAACCTCCATCCCTGCCACTATGGTCACTTTGTTCATGAGCCTATTGGACAATGACAGGAGTGGCAGAGGAAAGAAGATAACTGGTTTCCATAGAATGTGTTATCCTAACCACCTGGTTGTTAAAATCGTCCTCTGCTGAGGTCACCCTTTGGTGAGCATTCACATGAGACACAAATGTCTTCACATATTTGTTCCATTCAGAGAGGCCTATCCACATACCTCTTCCCCACACCTCCTTGTCACCAATTTTCCAATCATGTTCTTTCCAAGTTCCTGGCCAGAGGAGGAGCCAACAAGGTATTATAGACAGAAGCACCATGCCGTCCGTCTACAGCGAAGACATGAAAAACTAACTAAAACAGATAAAAACGTAAATCCTGGGAAACTAAGCATCAAATGAAGGGATAAAGAACTCAATCAAGCACCAAATGGACTAAGAAACTGACAGAGAACAGAGAATGAGTAGAGTTACAGAGTAGAGGTCCCCTATCAGCTAACACAGCATGGATTAACCATCTTAGACTACAGCCACCAAGGAATGCAGACTGGGAGTACGGGAAGACATAGCACCTTATAATCAGGGATGCACACTTTCCCACCCTCACCCTTCTTCCTTGTTTGAAGGTTTGCCACTTTCCAACAGGCCACGGTCACTTGGCTGGAGAAATGCCAGCTTACTGCCACCCAGATGCACCATCTTGGACTTTAGCCAGCAATGACTGCAGACAAGGAGTATGGGAAGTCAAATTCGTGGAGCTCCCAACACAAGACAGAGAACCCAGACCTGTGCTGCCCCTGCCTCTTTCTGATGGGCTGTGCCACACTGCTCAGTGAGAGAGACATTAACTCACCATCACCCCAATTCTGGCCTGTCCCCAATGGCTGGCTCCCCCAGCACCATATTTATTTTTGTTTTTTCTTCTCTCTCTTACTCTTTTTTCCTTTCCTTTCCCCTGCCCACCTAGCCATGGGCACCGCCCATGCCCCTTCTTGACAGGCCAAGCCACATCGCTCAGCTAGAAAGCCATCAGCACATGGCCTTGCCAGGTCTTCCCCACCCCCACCCATCTAATCCTACAGTGTCACTATTTTATTTACTTGTTTTTATTTTTATTTATTCCTTCATTTTTCTTCTTTTTGCTTCTGTTTCTCTCTTCTTCCTCTCCCTGATTAGCTTCACACATCAAATTGTCTCCCTTCTCTTTTGCCTATCTGCACCTTGTGCCAAGTGCCAAACTCCTGAGGTCACAGGCACAGGCCACCAGACCCCACCCTGCACTGCCCTCTGCCCCACCCTGGCGACCCTGGTATGTGTTACAAATTAACCATCCCTGCCCGTTACCCATTGCTGGACTTGGCCTGCTGCACCATAGCTGAGTGACCAGCTCTGTTCACTTAGACAAGGTGGTGAGAAGTGTCATGCGCACAGACAAGCAAGCAACAAAGCACACCTTCCCTGCCTGCCCAGACATTACCAAATAAAACAAAACAAAAAAATGGAACAAAACAAACTTACTATCAATAAACAAAGCAAATAATTCCTGAATGTTCTGAAGACAGTAAACAATATCAAAACATAAAAAAAAAAAAAAGGACAGGATGGCTTCAGAAAGCATCCAAAATAAAACACCAGTTGACATTCTAGTGGAAGAAAAGTTACGGGAACTACCTGATAGGGAACTCAAGACACTAATATTCAGGGCTCTCAAAGAGATGAAGAAAATGCAGACACAAATAAGGAAAAAATACCCAAAATCATGGAAAACACAGACTAAATCAGGAGAAACACAAAGCAATGAAAGAATTCAGGAAAATAATACAGGAACAAATGTCAAACAAAAAACTAGAAATCATACAAAAACAGCAATTAGAAATCCAAAAATAACAAAATTTCAGAAGTAGGTAGTTCAATAGAAGATTTTAGGAGCAAATTGAAACAATGGAAGACAGGATCAGCAATATTAAAGACAAATCCTTGGACACCACATTATTTGAAGATAAAATCAGAGAAAAGAATGAAGAAAAATGAAGAAACCCTGAGAACAATGTAGGTTACAATCAAAAGCAAAAATTTGCATGTGTTCAGATTTCCAGAACAGGCAGAGAAAACAGAAAATGCAGACAGCATCATTGAAGATTTGCTAACAGAAAACTTCCCTAATATCATGAAAGATGAAAAATTGAACATCCAAGAAGCTCAACAAACCCCATGTAGGATAGACCCTAAAAGAAAATCACTGAGACGTACTATAGTAATGTTAAAACCAAAAACAAAGAAAGAATGCTAAAAGAACTCCAAAAAAAAAACAAAGTCACATACAAATGGAAAACAATAAGACTTTTTTTTTTTTTTTTTCTGGTTACTCAGCAGAAACCATGCAGACAAGAAGGCAATAGGATGACATATATAAAATCTTGAAAGAAAAAACTGCAAAACAAGAATAACATATTCTGCAAAGCTCTCGCTCAAATATGATGACAAAATTAGGACATTTCCAGATAAAAAGAAATTAAGGGAATATATAAAAACCAAACCAAACATACTGTAAAAAAATTTGACTATGACAGATTTGACAAAGGTCTAATCTCTAAAACCTACAGGAAAATCCAGCAACTCTAAAACAAAAAAGACAAATAATCCAATTAAAAAATGGGCCAAGGATATGAACAGACACTTCACCAAGATGACATTCAGGAGGCTAACAGACACTTGAGGAAATGCTCAGGATCACTAGCCATTAGAGAAATGCAACTCAAAACCACAAAGAGATACTATCTCACTCAGACATTACCAGCACAGAAAAAAAAAAACAAAACAGAAAATAACAGATGTTGGAGAGGCTGTGGGGTTGGAACTCTTATGCACTGCTAGTGGGAATGCAAAATGTTACAACCATTTTGGAAAATGATATGGTGCTTCCTTAAAAAGCTAGAAATAGAAATACCATATGATCCAGCAATCCCACTCCTAGGAATATATCTTTGAGAAATAAAAGCCCTCACACGAATAGACTTATGCTTACCCATGTTCACTGCAGCATTATGCACAATACCAAAAAGATGGAAGCAACCTAAGTGCCCATCAACAGATGAGTGGATAAACAAACTATGGTAAATACACACAATGGAATACTACTCAATGATAAAGAACAATGATGAATCTGTGAAACATCTCACAACATGGGTGAGTCTGGGGGGCATTAGGCTGAATGAAATAAGTAAATCACAAAAGGACAAACAGTGTATGAGACCACTACTATAAAAACTCATGAAAAGGCTTACACAAAAAAGAAACAACCTTTGGTGGTTACGAGGGAAGGGAGGCATGGGGAGAGAAAAATACTAACTAGACAATAGATGGAGCCCTGGTGGTGCAGTGGCTAAGTGTTCCGCTGCTAACCAAAAGGTGTGCAGTTCATATCCACCAGCTGCTCCTTGGAAACCCTCGGGGTCAGTTTTACTCTGCCCTATAGGGTCGCTAGGAGTTCGAATCATCTCAACAGCATTGGGATAATATAGACAATAGATAAGCAGTAACTTTGGTGAAGGGTAAGGCAGTACACAATACTGGGAAAACCAGCACAACTTGACCAAGGCAAGGTCATGGAAGCTCCATAGACATATCCAAACTCCCTGAGTGACAAAATTACTGGGCTGAGGGCTGGAGACCACGGACTAGGGGAATAACTAGCTCAACTGGCATAACATAGTTTATAAAGAAAATGCTCTACATTCTACTTTGGTGAGTAGCATCTGGGGTTTTAAAGCTTATGAATAGCCATCTAAGATACTGCACCCCATCTGGAGTAAGAGGAAATGAAGAAAACCAAAGACACAAGTGAAAGATTAGTCCAAAGGACTAAGGCACCACAATACCACAGCCTTCACTAGACTGAGTCCAGCACAACTAAATGGTGCCCAGCTGCCACCACCAACTGCTCTGACAAGGATCACAATAGAGGGTCCTGGACAGAGCTGGAGAAAATGTAGAACAAAATTATAACCCCCCCACACAAAAAAGACCAGACTTACTGGTCTGACAAAGACTGGAGAAATCACAAGAGTATGGACCACGGGCACACTTTCAATTCAGTACTGAAGTCATTCCTGAGGTTCACACTTCAGCCAAAGGTTAGACAGGCCCATAAAAGAAAATGAGACTAAATGGCCACACCAGCCCAGCGGCAAGGATGAGAAAGCAGGAGGGGACAGGAAAGCTGGTAATGGGGAACCCAAGGTCAAGAAGGGGAGAATCTTGACATGCTGTGGGGTTGGCAACCAATGTCACAAAACAATATGTGTATTAATTGTTTAATGAGAAACTAATTTGCTCTGTAAACCTTCATCTAAAGTACAACAAAAAAATAATTTAAAAAAAGAAGTCAATGGGATGATATATATAAAACATCGAAAGAAAAAAATTGCAAACCAAGGATAATATATCCTACAAAAACCCATTGCCACCAAGTCAATTCCAACTCACAGTGACCCTATAGGACAGAGTACAACTGCCCCATAGAACATATCCTGCAAAACTCTTGTTCAAATATGATTGTGAAATTAGCACATTTCCAGCTAAACAGAAATTAAGGGAATATGTAAAAAAAACAAACCAAATTTACAAAAATAATTAAAGGGAGTCCTTTGGTTAGAGAACTAACAACATCGGACAACAGCCTGAATCTAGGACACAAGACTGCATCAGCCAGATAACAACCTAGGTAATAAACTCTCAAGGATAAAACAAAACTAAAAGATTTACAACAGGGAGCCAGAAAGGTCAATCTGTAAATGACAACAACATCAGAACAATAAAAGAGGGAATGAATGGTGTAGGTATAGAGCTTTCAAATGGAGAGGTAATCAAGGTTATATCAAGTAATAAAAGACTGGTTTAAATTTAGGAAGATGGGGTAAACTTCAAGGTAACCACAAAGTTGACAAACCTACTTATCAAAATAAAGAAGAAAAACATAAAGTCTCAGTAAACACAAAATCTACAAAAATCAAAGAAACAATCAAAAAATACACAATCAAAAGGAATTCAGCACAAGAGAGTAAGAGGAACAAAGAAAACGTTAGCCCCACAAAAAAAAAAAAAAAAGGCACTACTAGGTGGCCACAATGAGCTCACACCTATCAATAATCACACTGAACATGTCTTAAATGCACCCATAAAGAGAGACAGAATGGATTAAAAAAAAAAAAAAAGGACTTATCAATATGCCATCTATAAGAGACACACCTTAGAAACAAAGACATACATATATTAAAAGTCAAAGGATGGAAAAAAAATATATCAAGCAAACATAAGCCAAAAAAGAACAGGAATGGCAATACTAATCTCAGGTAAAATGAGCCTTGAAACAAAATCCACCATAAAAGACAAAGAAGGAAATTATATAACTATTAAAGGGACAATCCATCATGAAGATATAACCATAATAAATATCGATGCACCCAATGCTAGAGCTTCAAAATACATAAAACAAACTCTTACGGCGCTGAAAAGAGAAATTGACAGTTCCACAATAATAGTAGGAGACTTCAACACACCACTATCAGTAAAGGCAGAACATCTAGAAAGAAACTCAACAAAGATACAGAAGATCTAAAGGCCACCATCAACCAGCTTCACCTTACAGACATGTATAGAACACTCCACCTAACAGCAGCAAAGTACACATTCTTTTCCAACACACATGGAATGTTCTCCAGAACAGGCCACATCTTAGGCCACAAAGCAACCCTCAACAAAATCCAAAACATTGAGATAATACAAAGCATCTTCTCTGAACAAAATGTCACCAAAGTAGAAATTAACAACAGGAAGAGCAAGGGGAAAAAAAATCAAATACGTGAAAACTGAATAACACCTTGCTTTAAAACTACAGGGTAATAGAAGAAATCAAAGATGAAATCTAAAAATTCTTAGAATCAACAAAAATGAAAATACACCATACTTTGAAACACAGCAAAGGTAGTGCTCAGAGGTCAATTCATAGCAATAGATGTACATACAAAGTTCCTGATCATCCAGCCAAACCACTGGCCAAAGCCTATGAATCAGTATACAATTGCACATCTGGCACTCTCCTTCCAAGCAAAGTGAAAAACCAGATGCATTGGTAGAAGTTCTGCCCACTGGAAGAATTTCCACCACGTCCTTCAGGGAGGTCCCACAAAGGGGCTGTAGTGCTGCCACTGTCCACTTTCTAGTGGTGCCTGCATATTACACAGAAACACCTGTTATTGAGGCACAGGTTTTCTCTTCCTCAGTCAATTTATCATAAGAAACTCCCCATGAGGTCATAGGTGCAGACTGGGTGAGGGGTAATGTGATAGGAGTGAAGTCCATGGACATTTGGGCCACTTCCTCATACAACTTACTTGTGCCTTCAGGTCCTGCTTGGGACCAATCCCATATACTCCATTTCCATTTAAAGATGGAGTACTGCTATACATGTCCAAGTTTATGGTTCTGTGGGTCAGACGACACCCAGTTCATGATGGGCAGCTTAGGCCACATGGTGACTTGGTGGTCCATGGTTAAGTGTTCAGCCTCTACTAAGGCCCAGTAACAAGGTAAAAACTGTTTCTTATGAGGACGGTAGTTATCTGCAGAGGATGGAAGGGCTTTGCTCCAAAATCCCAAGGGTCTGTGCTGTGATTCATCAACAGGGCGCTGCCAAAGACCCCAAACAGCATCTCTATCCGCCATCAACATTTCAAGTACCTTTGGATCAGCCTGATCATATGGCCCAAGGGGCAAAGTCACTTGCATGGCAGCCTGAACCTGCTGCAGAGCCTTCTTCTTGTTTTGGGCCCACTCAAAACTAGCAGCTTTTCAAGTCACTTGATAAATAGGCCAGAGTAGCACACCCAAATGAGCGATATGTTGCCTCCAACATCCAAAGAGGTCTGCCAGGCATTGTGCCTCCTTTTTAGTTATGGGAGGGGCCAGATGCAAGAACTTATCCATCACTTTACAAGAAGTATCTCGACACACCCCATACCACTGGGCCCCTAGAAATTTCACTGAAGTGGAAGGCCCCTGAATTTTTGTTGGATTAATTTCCCACCCTCTGGCACACAAATGTTTTACCAATAAGTCCAGAGTCGTTGACACTTCTTCTTTACTAGGTCATTCATTGCCTGGGACATCACCTGAGGCAAATGCCTTACAAGACAATGTGTTCTCAAAACACATCCCCACCACCCATTTTGGCTTCTAGACGTATACCTAGACTTAAGTCCCAGCAAGCGCCAAAAGATGAAGCACAAAGTGTGTGGCCCAGGAGGAGGTACGCTACACTCCAAAAGAACTGCTTGAGTTCGCTAATATGTGCAAACGGAAAACTGGGGAATATATGTGGGAATGGCTATTAAGGGTGTGGGATAATAATACAAGGAACATAAAGATGGATCAGTCCAAGTTTATTGATATGGACCCACTAAGCACAGATTATTCATTCAATGTTTCAGCTTGAGAGGTTAGGAAAAGATCTAATACTTTATTCGCTTGGGTTGCTGAAGCATGGATTACACAGGGGCCTACACTAAATCAAGTTGAAGTACCAACCCTGCCTTGGTATACTGTAGAAGAAGGTATCCAAAGCTTAGGGAAATTGGCATGCTAGAGTGGATTTATCAGATTAAACGCACAGACTCACACATGGAGTGTCCAGAGGGCACATCTTTTACCGCAACAGTGATGAACAAATTTGTAAAGGGAGCTCCAGCATCCTTGAAGACTGCAGTGATTGCTATTTTATGTAAGTCTGATTTACAGTGGGAACTGCCCTAACTGAATTAAGACACTTAATTACAATGGGGTGATTGGATCCTGTGGTGGTAGGGGCAAGTAGCAGCATTCAATTGACAAAGACAAGGTGGGAGTGATTACTGTAATGGACAGCAGAGTCAAAGCACTCATCAGAATAATCTGACCTGTCTAGCCTTAGGGCATTGGTGATTTAGTCATGGTGTCCCTAGGGGTGAAATAGATGGGAAATCTCCTAAATATTTACTTGATCTGTACAAGCGAAAGAATTCTAGGTCAAGGAAATCGCAGTCTAATTCAAATCACAAGAATAGAGAGTCAGGGCACCTCAATTAATTTCCAGACTTGAGTGAGTTTACAGAACCACAGGACCTGGAATGAAGGGGAGACTGGGTCCCCTTGAGGAAGGGCCCCACTACACTGGCAAAAATTTATACTGTTAGTCTTTCTCCCAGCCTTACCCAAAGGAATCTATGGACTTTTAGGAGATTGACTGTTCATTAGAGAAAAGAAAACAGACTTTTCGGGGATTACTGGATACTGACTCTGTACTGACACTAATTCCAAGAGACCCAAAACATCACTGTGGCTCACCAGTCAGAGTGGGGGCATATGGAGGTCAGGTTATTAATGGAGTCTTAGCTCACGTCCATCTCATAGTAGGTCCATTGGGTCCCTGAAACCATACTGTAGTGATTTCCCCAGTTCCAGGATGCATAATTGGAATAGACACACTCAGCAACTGGCAAAACTTCCGCACTGGATCTCTGACAAGTAGAATGAGGGCTATTATGGCAGGAAGAGCCAAATGGAAGCGATTAGAACTGCCCTACCTAGAAAAATAGTAAACCAAAGCAATACTGCATTCCTGGAGGGATTGCAGAGATTACTGCCACCATCAAGGATCTGAAGGATGCAGGGGTGGTGATTCCCACCACATTCCCATTCAGCTTGCCTATTTAGCCTATGGGAAAAACAGAGGGATCTTGAAGAATGAAGACGGATTATTGTAAACTTAACCAGTTGGCAACTCCTTTTGCTGCTACTGTTCTAAATGTGGTTTCATTGCTTGAGCAAATTAATACAGCTCCTGGTACTTGATATGCAGCTATTGATCTAGCTAATGCCTTTTTCTCCATACTTGTTGCTAAAGACCACCAAAAACAGTTTGCCTTCAGCTGGCAAGGCCAGCAATACACCTTCAGTGTCCTACCTCAGAACTATATCAACTCTTCAGTCCTAAGTCATAATTTGGTCCTCAGGGACCTCATTACCACCAAGAAAGGAAAGCTGGGAGCAGAGTGCATCCTTTGGACCCAGGGTCCCTGCTCTGAGAAGCTTCTAGACCGTGGGAAGATTGATGAAAAGGACCTTCCCCTAAAGCCAACAGAAAGAGAAAGGCTTCTCCTAGAGCTGGTGCCCTCAATTTAGACATTTAACCTCCTAAACCGTGAGACAATAAACCCCTGTTAAAGCCATCCACTTGTGGTATTTCTGTTACTGCAGCACTAGATAACTAAGATAGAATCTGGTGTGCTAAATGAGATCAAAATGGAGTTGTAGGGTTGACAAAACGGCATCAGCAGTCCAGCGGACAACACCCCTAAAGCTTGTCTTTTCCAAAACTTAAACTGGTTCTCCTGTAAATCAGGCTACCCTTGTTGGCCAGTGAAATCCTGACAGCACTTCAAAAGTAAATTGCATAAGCCAATCAGAAATAAGCTTCTTTTCCTTTGGTGTTTCACCAATAAAAGCCAATCACTGATGATGCTTGGTGGAATACCTTTCCACTTTCAAATTGGTGCTACCTAATTCTAGAATCTTCTTCCCGAATAAATCTCATCCAATAGATTAATTTTACTGTTGACTCAGTTTCTTTTGACAGGTGGTAACCAAGCTCTGCTGTCAGGCTGTGGTCTGGAGGCAAGACTTTAGCACCTGAAAGGATGCCCTGTGAGTGCGGGCAAGGTGTCTTTCCAGAGGGTCTGGGCACACAGGCAGGGTATGGGAGTCCACAAAGGTAGGGAGGAAGGCCAGAGGCAGGAATTGACCTCTGCAATCCCCTCCCCTGAGTCCATCAACAGCAGCCAGGTGGCTAACAGTGATGGTTAGGAGCAACACTTCCAAGCCCAGGCTCTTGCTGGGCCTCCCTGGGGAGGAGTGAACAGCTGGCAGGTGGGTCACTGGGGCTGGAAAATCGTTGCTCGGGTCCTGTACTTGTCCTTCCCCTTCTCTGTCAGTCTCTGAAATCTGTGCTTCCCAGTGCTTGCTTGACCTCAGAAAAGCCCGCCTGGCTCGGCTTCCTGGGGTTTGTGGCCTCTGGTTTGAGTTGCTTCCTGGCTTTGACTCATGCTTGCCTCGCCACTGGGCCTGAGTGTTTGGGGCCGACTAGGAGACAGCAGTGAAGTGATGACAGTCTTCCAGTCCCTGGGCCAAACCCACCCCTTCCCAAACATGGAGAAGCCCCTCGGCCCAGAGCCCCTGGCCAGTGTGTATCATCAGGGTGTCTGGGCAGAACCCCAAATTTGATGGGGTTTTCCCAGGCTGCCCCGGGCCTGCTCCTGGAAGAAAAGTCGGGGCAAGCACATTTCCTTGAAAATGTAAAGCACAAATGCTCTTAGAGTGGCCAGGAGAACGTCCATCGGCACTGTCTCATCTGCTGACCAGGGGCCGTGCAGTGGCCTGGCTGAGTGTCTGGTGGGCAGGTCTCTGGGCACTGTCCCAAGGAGGGCTCCCAGCGCCTTGCCCCTGCTGTCAGTCTCCTCCTCTCACTACAAATGGAAATGGGTTCACCTTAGATCCCAACATTCTGAAAAGGTCGCAGACCTCGTCTCTAAGCCCAACTCCCACAAGCGCCAACCTAGGCTGATCTACAGGGTTCAAGCCTCTTCGTGTCCAACAGATCAGAGACTGGTCAGACTAGTCAGAGACCCCAGAGTTCCACCCACGGGCATTCAGCCAGGGAACTTCTGCCAGGGAAATCACAACCCTATCAGAGTCTTCCTATCGTCCTCTGCAAACTTGCTGAGCCCAGAGAAATGCCCTGCCCAGAATGGCCAGAAACCACAGCTATTGATTACTCCGGGAGTACACTGGGGTGAGGGTGGGGAAAAGGACAACACAGACCACCAGGAGAATTTGTGGCCCCTCACCCACTTCCAACAGCATCTCACCCCCTACCACCCATGGCTTAGCTCTGAGCCTGCCCCATGTATGAACGCAACTCCTTGTCAGGTCCCCTCTTCCCCCTCAGCCCCACTGTTTGTCCTTCTGTTCACTGAATACTGAGGACATTACTTTTAGACGCCTCCCATCCCTCTCCATCTCAGACTCAAGCCCATGCTCACCAGCCAGGTACTCACTGCCCAACAATCTGTGGGTAGCTGCTGTCAAGTCCGATCCCCCACTCATGGGAACCCCATACACAATGGGATCAACTAATATGATCCACAGGGTTTTCACTTGCTAATTATTGGCAATAGATGGCCAGGCCTTTCTTCCTAGTCCATCTTAGTCTGAAGGCTCTGCTGAAACCTGTTCAGCATACTAGCAACACGCAGTCCTCCGCTGACAGACAGGCGGTGTCTACGCATGAGGTGCATTGGCCAGGAATCAAAGCCGGTCTCCCTCTTGGAAGGCAGGAGTTCTACCACTGACCCCCCACTGGCCCCATCCAGCTCCTCTTACCAGCTGGGTAATCTTGGAGAAAAGAGAGTTCATGGAACTCTAAGCCTAGGTTTTCTCAACTGCCATGAAAAGACAACATTGGCCTGATGGGGTTGTTATAAGAATAGACTGAAAACTCTTTGTCAACTGTACAGTGATATTTGCAGATTATTTGTTGTTATTTTCTTTTCTATCTCCCCCGTTCCCCGACTCTCAGCAGATGATCTCACCTCCCACTGCTCAGAGAAAATAGATGCCATCAGACAGGATCGCCCTCTCCTTCCCGACACCAAACAACTGACATCTGTGCCGTCATCTCTGTTGCCTGAGCAGAAGAGGGGGGTCCCCCTCTCAGGGCTCAGCCAGAAGACTGGAGCCCCAGCTCTTTCCCTGGCTTTGCTCCTGTCCCCTTCTTGGGGGCTGCCTCGAGAACTGATGCTTTGTGTCCATTAATCTCCCTCTTCCCGTACTCCCCCCGCCATGATATCGTTTTGTAGGCCTCCAAATGTCATCTCTTATTCAGTTGTCCTTGAGTTGATGCTGACTCCTGGCGACCCCAGTGTGCAGAGTGGAGCTGCTCCATAGAGTTTTCAAGGCTCTTACCTTTCAGAACCACGTCACCAGGCCTGTCTTCCAAGGTGCCTCTGGGTGTGTTCCAACCACAAACCTTTCAGCTAGTAGTTGAGCGCTTAACCATTTGTGCCACCCAGGGAAACCCAAGTGTCATCTAGTGTCTCCCATTAAAATAAAAGACATAACTGTATTAAGCTGTTGGATTCAGGGGCCATCTCTTTGTGTGCTGGGACGGAGATGAAACTTTGGCTCTGCAGATAAGAGGCAACTAGCCATCATTGTTCTTGGGGAAGCCAGCTTCAGAGTGGGGCATTGAGTATCTTGCGTGGTCTTTTAAATTGAAACTTTTAACAGGACTGAAGTCCCTGGGTGGCCTGATTACTAACCTGAAGGTTGACAGTTCAAACCCACCCAGCAGCATCACAGAAGAAAGGCCTGGCAATCTCCTTCCTCAAAGATTACACTCAGGAAAGCTCTATGGAACAATGCTACTCTGTGACACATAGGGTCACCATGAGTTAGAATCGACTCAATGGCAACAGTTTGTTTTTGGTTTGTTAACATAATTAAGCCCCTGCAGTATTCAACAAAATTCCTTGTCCAAATGGGTACTTAGAATCCAGGGGTTTTTAAACATTTTTTGTGGCCTGGACCCATTTGACAACCTGGAAAGCTTATGGTTTCCCTCTCAGAATGATTTAAATGTATAAAATAAAGCACATAGAATTACAAAGGAAACCAGTTATATCAGAATACAATAGTTAAAAAATTGTGATATAATATATATCATTAAGGTCGACTCTACTTTGAGGAGGCAGCTTTTACCCAGTCGTATTTTGAGTGCCTTCCAACCTGAGGGGCTCGTCTTTCAGCACTGTATTAAACAACGTTCCACTGCTCGTCATAAGGTTTTCGCTGGCCAATTTTTCAGAAGTAGACTGCCAAGTCCTTCTTCCTAGTCTGTCTTAGTCTGAAAGCTCCACTGAAACCTGTCCTTCATGGTTAACCCTGCTGGTATTTGAAATACAGGTGGCATAGCTTCCAGCATCAGGGCAACAGGCAAGCCACCACAGTACAACAAATTAACAAATTATGGGTAACATTGGCAAAGAATAGGAATCCCAGAACACTTAATTGTGCTCATGAGGAACCTGCACACAGAGCAAGAGCCAGTCGTTCAAACAGAACAAGGGGATACTACGTGGTTTAAAATCAGGAAAGGTGTGCATCAGGGTTGTATCTTTCATCTACTTATTCAATCTGAATGCTGAGGAAATAATTCAAGAAGCTGGACTATACGAAGAAGATCTGGACATCAGGATTGGAGGAAGACTTATTAACAACCTGCAATATGCAGATGACACAACCTTGCTTGCTGAAAGTGAAGAGGACTTGAAACACTTACTGATGAAGATCAAAGACCACAGCCTTCAGTATGGATTGCACCTCGACATGAAGAAAACAAAAATTTTCACAATAAGCAATACCATGACAAATAAAGAAAATACTGAAGTTGTCAAAAATTTCATTTTACTTGGATCCACAATCAATCTGCATGAAAGCAGCAGTCAAGAAATCAAATGACGTATTGCATTGGTCAGATCTGCTGCAAAAGACTTCTTTAAAGTGTTGAAAAACAAAGATGTCACTTTGAAGACTAAGGTGTACCTAACCCAAGCCACGATATTTTCAACCATCCCATATGCATGTGAAAACTCAACAATGAATAAGGAAGACCAAAGAAAATTGATGCCTTTGAATTATGGTGCTGGAGAAGAGTATTGAATATACATACCATGGACTGCCAGAAGAACAAACAAGTCTGTCTTGGAAAAAGTACAGCCAGGATGCTCCTTAGAAGCAAGGATGGTGAGACTTCGTCTGGTATACTTTGGATATGTTATCAGGAGGGACCAGTCCCTGGAGAAGAACATCATGCTTGGTAAACTACAGGGTGAGCAAAAAAGAGGAAGACCCCCAACAAGATGGATTGACACAGTGGCTGCAACAATGGGCTCAAACAACAGCAATGATTATGAGGATGGTGCAGGACCAGACAGTGTTTCGTTCTGTTGTACATAGGGTCACTATGAGTCACCTAACAACAACAACAATAATACATCTGCTTTGTTATAAAAGCATTAAAGAAAAGTGTCTGGAGGTGGGTTTGATACTGTTCTGATTCCAAAGTAGCCATAAATGTAAAGGGTATTCAGAGTAATCTGCCACAACAGCCAGGTGATGTCAACACCTGTGCCTTTTATTGGTGATAAAAGCACACGGACACAAAAAACCAAGCTCGTTGCGTCGAGTCAATTCTGACACATAGTGATCCTATAGGACAGAGTAGAACTGCCGCATAGGGTTTTCGAAGAATGGCTGGTGGATTTCAAACTGATGACTTTTTGGTTAGCAGGTGAGTTCTTAACCACTGCACTACCAGGGCTCCAATAAAGACACAAGTACCTCTAATACTCCTGTGATTTGCCACCTCCATGCACAATTGAAGCAAATGCTGGATCTGTGTTTCATCTGTGACCATCAAGATGTATAATTCGGCCAAGATGGCTGACTAGGTAGAAGCTACCTTGAATCCCTCTTGCAACAAAGACTCGGAAAAACAAGTGAATCGATCACATACGTGACAATCTGCTAACTCTGACCATCAAACACAGATCTAAAGAGTTGACCTGAGTGACAGAGACTGAGAACGAACAACCATGGGGAAGCAGAGACTGTTTTCGGAGCCTGGAGCCAGCGTCCCAGACAGGAAACCTTGGCCCCGGGCTTTGGACTGTGCACAGGGGAGCTGAGCACGGCATCCTGAGATGGCGCGAACACGGGACGCAGCCCTAGCCCCCTGAACTGACCTCAGGGGAAGCCCAGCCAGTGCATGCAGGCAGTGCAGTGACGCGGCTGACAGGAGGAGAAGTCACCGGGAGGCAGAGACTGGTTTTGGAGCTGGGAGTGCAGCGTCCCAGCCGGGGAACCTTGGCGCTGGGCTTTGTCCTGGGAGCGGAGGAACTAACCGCAGCTTCTGAGACAGCGCAAGCACGGGACGCGGGCCTGACCCTCAGGGGCAATCTCTACCCAGGCAGCGCACACAGTCGACGTGCCCCTCGGGAATCTCAGATAAAACAGTTATCCCAAGCAAAATAAGTAACTTTGTCTATATTTCGCGGTGCTACTCTCTCCTATTTATCTGAACCCCTCCCCTCCCCTTCCCAGGTGGCTTCATTAACATTGGAATTTCCTGAGCCCAAGAGTGAACTGCACTGTGGGTTTTCTTTCTTTCATTTTTTGGTCTTTTCCTAACCCATTCTTATGGCCTGAGAGAAGCAGCTACAAAAAACCCAGGGACCAAAAATCCTTCCCTAATTGGACTAAAAACACAGAACTAGCTCCAGCCAAGCATATGAGATCCACAGTCTTGGGCTTTCATCCCTACAGGGAACAAGGTGGCTATTATAATGCAAAGGCAATTCTGATAGAGATCTGACTGTAATTGTTTTAGCAGATTACTGGAAAGACAAGTTTCCCAGGTCTGATATCTCTGCGTATTCAACAGAGCCCTCGCTGACCCACAACAGGGAACTGAGGGCTGAAGCTCCCCCCAGAACACCTAGCCTCCTGCCTTAGGGGTCTAAGGACGGTGACACCTACCAATCTGTAGAGGTACTTACATTGGGGGCCTAAGGTACAGCTGCAGAGCCCACCCACCAAGGTGCTTTAGGAATAGAGGCACACCTAATTCACTGGTACTTGGGGGAAGCCTGTCAGCATCCTGCCCCCGCTGGAGTGTGAACCCCAGCTGCTACCAGAATCTGGTGTACACAACTATCACCACTACTTCTCTAGGTAGATAGGTGACAGTCTGCACCACATACCTGATGACCCAAAATCAGATTCTACTCAAGAACAGTGAATGGACTCAGGCTTATATATCTGGTAACAGCCCAAACCAGCTGGTAATAGGACTTAAGTGAGTCAAGGGCTACGACAATCAAGACAGCACAATCTCATAGCCCATCTACGTATATTGAAAGAAAACAAAACAAGATACTACTCAGTGAGCAAATATAGAATAAATCACTACAATATCTTATAGATGGCTCAGAGACAGCAGTCGATACCAAACCACATAAAGAAGCAGACCATGACTGCTTCTACAACTCCCCAAACTAAAGAATCAAAATCTTTTCCAATGAAGATACAATCCTGGAATTGCCAGATGCAGAATATAAAAAACTAATTTACAGAATGTTTCAAGACATCAGGGATGACCTCAGAAATGAAATAAGGCAATCTACAGAAAAAGCCAAGGAACACACTGATAAACCAGTTGAACAACTCAAAAAGATTATTCGAGAACATAGAGGAAAAATTAAGAAGTTGCAAGAATCCATAGAAAGACAGTATTCAGAAATCCAAAAGATTAACAATAAAATTACAGAATTAGACAACACAATAGGAAGTCAGAGGAGCAGACTCGAGCAATTAGAATGCAGAGTGGAAGGTCTGGAGGACCAGGGAATTGACACCAATATAGCTGAAAAAAAATCAGATAAAAGAATTAAAAAAAATGAAGAATCCCTAAGAATCATGTGGGACTCTATCAAGAAGAATAACTTGCGTGTGATTGGAGTCCCAGAACAGGGAGGGATAACAGAAAACACAGAGAGAATAGTTGAAGAACTCCTGACACAAAACTTCCCTGACATCATGAAAGACGAAAGGGTATCTACCCAAGATGCTCATCAAACCCCATTTAAGATTGATCCAAAAACAAAATCACCAAGACATATTATCATCAAACTTGCCAAAACCAAAGATAAAGAGGAAATTTTAAAAGCAGCCAGGGACAAAAGAAAGGTCTCCTACAAAGGAGAATCAATAAGAATAAGTTCAGACTACTCAGCAGAAACCATGCAGGCAAGAAGGCAATGGGATGACATATATAGAGCACTGAAGGAGAAAAACTGCCAGCCAAGGATCATATATCCAGCAAAACTCTCTCTGAAATATGAAGGTGAAATTAAGACATTTACAGATAAACACAAGCTTAGAGAATTTGCAAAGACCAAACCAAAGCTTGAAGAAATACTAAAGGAAATTGTTTGGTCAGAAAACCAATAATATCAGATGCCAGCACAACACAAGGTCACAGAACAGAGCATCCTGATATCAACTCAAATAGGGAAATCACAAAAACAAATTAAGATTAATTAAAAAAAAAATGCTCAAAACGGAATCATTGAAGTCAATATGTAAAAGATCACAATAATCAAAAAAAAAAAATCAAAAAGAGGGACTAAATACAGGTGGCATGGAACCGCCATATGGAGAGGGATACAAGGCAATATAGGACATTACAAGTTAGGTTTTTACTTAGAGGGATAGGGGTAAATATTAAGGTAACCACAAAGAGGTATACCAACTCCATAACTCAAAATAAAAACCAAGAAAAACATAACGACTCAGCAAACATAAAGTCAAATACTATGAAAATGAGGAACACACAATTTACAAAGAAAAACATCTCAGCACAAAAAAGTAAGTGGAAAAATGAAATTGTCAACAACACACACAAAAAGGCATCAAAATGACAGCACTAAACACATAAAAAAAAATACTTACCTATAATTACGCTGAATGTAAATGGACAAAACGCACCAATAAAGAGACAGAGAGTCTCAGACTGGATAAAGAAACACGATCCATCTATATGCTGCCTGCAAGAGACACACCTTAGACTTAGAGACACAAACAAACTAAAACTCAAAGGATGGAAAAAAATATATCAAGCAAACAATAAGCAAAAAAGAGCAGGAGCAGCAATATTAATTTCTGACAAAAGAGACTTTAAAGTTAAATCCACCACAAAGGATAAAGAAGGACACTACATAATGATAAAAGGGACAATTGACCAGGAAGATATAACCATATTAAATATTTATGCACCCAATGACAGGGCTGCGAGATACAGAAAATAAACTTTAACTGAACTGAAAAGTGAGACAGACACCTCCACAATTATAGTAGGAGACTTCAACACACCACTTTCGGAGAAAGACAGGACATCCAGTAAGAAGCTCAATAGAGACACGGAAGACCTAATTGCCACAATCAACCAACTTGACCTCATTGACTTACACAGAACACTCCACCCAACTACTGCAAAGTATACTTTTTTTCTAGCGCACGTGGAACATTCTCTAGAATAGACCACATACTAGGTCATAAAACAACCCTTTGCAGAATCCAAAACATCAAAATATTACAAAGCATCTTCTCAGACCACAAGGCCATAAAAGTGGAAATCAATAACAGAAAAATTAGGGAAAAGAAATCAAATACTTGGAAAATGAACAATACCCCGCTGAAAAAAGACTGGGTTATAGAAGACATTAAGGAGGGAATAAAGAAATTCATAGAAAGCAACGAGAATGAAAATACTTCCTATCAAAACCTCTGGGACACAGCAAAAGCAGTGCTCAGAGGTCAATTTATATCCATAAATGCACACATACAAAAAGAAGAAAGAGCCAAAATCAGAGAACTGTCCCTACAACTTGAATAGAAGGCGAGCGACAAAAGAATCCATCAGGCACCAGAAGAAAACAAATAATAAAAATTAGAGCTGAACTAAATGAATTAGAGAACTGAAAAACAATTGAAAGAATTAACAAAGCCAAAAACTGGTTCTTTGAAAAAATTAACAAAATTGATAAACCATTGGCCAGACGGACTAAAGAAATACAGGAAAGGAAACAAGTAACCCGAATAAGAAATGAGATGGGCCACATCACAACAGACCCAACTGAAATTAAAAGAATCATATCAGATTACTGCGAAAAATTGTACTCTAACAAATTTGCAAACCTAGAAGAAATGGATGAATTCCTAGAAAAACACTACCTACCTAAACTAACACAATCAGAAGTAGAACAACTAAATAGACCCATAACAAAAAAAGAGGTTGAAACGGTAATAAAAAAACTCCCAACAAAAAAAAGCCCTGGCCCGGATGGCTTTACTGCAGAGTTCCACCAAACTTTCAGAGAAGAGTTAACACCACTACTACTAAAGGTATTTCAAAGCATAGAAAATGACGGAATTCTGCCTAACTCATTCTATGAAGCACCATATCCCTGATACCAAAACCAGGTAAAGTCATCACAAAAAAAGAAAATTACTGACCTATATCCCTCATGAACATAGATGCAAAAATCCTCAACAAAATTCTAGCCAATAGAATTCAACAACATATCAAAAAAATAATCCACCATGACCAAGTGGGATTTATACCAGGTATGCAAGGCTGGTTTAATATTAGAAAAACCATTAATGTATTCCACCATATAAATAAAACAAAATACAAAAACCACATGATCTTATCAACTGATGCAGAAAAGGCATTTGACAAAGTCCAACACCCATTCATGATAAAAACTCTCAGCAAAATAGGAATTGAAGGGAAATTCCTCAACATAATAAAGGGCATCTATACAAAGCCAACACCCAACATCACTCTAAATGGAGAGAGCCTGAAAGCATTTCCCTTGAGAACAGGAACCAGACAAGGATGCCCTTTATCACCACTCTTACTCAACATTGTGCTAGAGGTCCTAGCCAGAGCAAATAGGCTAGACAAAGAAATAAAGGGCATCCGGATTGGCAAGGAGGAAGTAAAATTATCTCTATTTGCAGATGACATGATCTTATACACAGAAAACCCCAACGAATCCTCCAGAAAACCACTGAAACTAATAGAAGAGTTTGGCAGAGTCTCAGGTCATAAGATAAACATACAAAAATCACTTGGATTCCTCTACATCAACAAAAAGAACATCGAAGAGGAAATCACCAAATCAATACTATTCACAGTAGCCCCCA
The DNA here is from genome assembly GCF_024166365.1 of Elephas maximus indicus. Classification (NCBI taxonomy): domain Eukaryota; kingdom Metazoa; phylum Chordata; class Mammalia; order Proboscidea; family Elephantidae; genus Elephas; species Elephas maximus. The sequence continues at coordinate 6,452,325 of NC_064826.1, forward strand.
AGAAGATAAAATACTTAGGAATAAATCTTACCAAAGATGTAAAAGACCTATATAAAGAAAACTACAAAGTACTACTGCAAGAAACTAAAAAAGGACCTACTTAAGTGGAAAAACATACCTTGCTCATAGATAGGAAGACTTAACATAGTAAAAATGTCTATTCTACCAAAAGCCATCTATACATTTAACGCACTTCCGATCCAAATTCCAATGTCATATTTTAAGGGGATAGAGAAACAAATCACCAATTTCATATGGAAGGGAAAGAAGCCCCGGATAAGCAAAGCATTACTGAAAAAGAAGAAGAAAGTGGGAGGCCTCACTCTACCTGATTTCAGAACCTATTATACAGCCACAGTAGTCAAAACAGCCTGGTACTGGTACAACAACAGGCACATAGACCAATGGAACAGAATTGAGAACCCAGATATAAATCCATCCACATATGAGCAGCTGATATTTGACAAAGGCCCAGTGCCAGTTAATTGGGGAAAAGATAGTCTTTTTAACAAGTGGTGCTGGCATAACTGGATATCCATTTGCAAAAAAATGAAACAGGATCCATACCTCACACCATGCACAAAAACTAACTCCAAGTGGATTAAAGACCTAAACATAAAGACTAAAACGATAAAGATCATGGAAGAAAAAATAGGGACAACCTTAGGAGCCCTAATACAAGGCATAAACAGAATACAAAACATTACCAAAAATGACGAAGAGAAACCAGGTAACTGGAAGCTCCTAAAAATCAAACACCTATGCTCATCTAAAGACTTCACTAAAAGAGTAAAAAGACCACCTACAGATTGGGAAAGAATTTTCAGCTATGACATCTCCGACCAGCGCCTGATCTCTAAAATCTATATGATTCTGTTAAAACTCAACCACAAAAAGACAAACAACACAATCAAGAAGTGGGCAAAGGATATGAACACGCACTTCACTAAAGAAGATATTCAGGCAGCTAACAGATACATGAGAAAATGCTCTCGATCATTAGCCATTAACATTAAAAAAAAAAAAAGCCATTAGAGAAATGCAAATTAAAACTACGATGAGATTCCATCTCACTCCAGCAAGGCTGGCATTAATCCAAAAAACACAAAATAATAAATGTTGGAGAGGCTGCGGAGAGATTGGAACTCTTATACACTGCTGGTGGGAATGTAAAATGGTACAACCACTTTGGAAATCTATCTGGCGTTTTCTTAAAAAGTTAGAAATAGAACTACCATACAACCCAGAAATCCCACTCCTCGGAATATACCCTAGAGATACAAGAGCCTTCACACAAACAGATATATGCACACCCATGTTTATTGCAGCTCTGTTTACAATAGCAAAAAGCTGGAAGCAACCAAGGTGTCCATCAACGGATGAATGGTTAAATAAATTGTGGTATATTCACACAATGGAATACTACGCATCAATGAAGAACAGTGACGAATTTGTGAAACATTTCATAACATGGAGGAACCTGGAAGGCATTATGCGAGCGATATTAGTCAGAGGCAAAAGGACAAATATTGTATAAGACCACTCTTATAAGATCTTGAGAAATAGTATAAACTGAGAACACATACTTTTGTGGTTACTAGGGGGGTGGAGGGAGGGAAGGTGGGAGAGGGTTATTTACTGATTAGTTAGTAGATAAGAACTACTTTAGGTGAAGGGAAGAACAATACTCAATACACGGAAGGTCAGCTCAACTGGACTGGACCAAAAGCAAAGAAGTTTCCGGGATAAACTGAATGCTTCAAAGGTCAGCGGAGCAAGGGCGGGGGTTTGGGGACTATGGTTTAAGGGGACTCCTAAGTCAATTGGCAAAATAATTCTATTATGAAAACATTCTGCATCCCACTTTGAAATGTGGCGTCTGGGGTCTTAAGTGCTAACAAGCGGCCATCTAAGATGCATCAATTGGTCTCAACCCACCTGCATCAAAGGAGAATGAAGAACACCAAGGTCACAAGATAACCATGAGCCCAAGAGACAGAAAGGGCCACATGAACCAGAGACTACATCATCCTGAGACCAGAAGAACTAGATGGTGTCCAGCCACAACCGATGACTGCCCTGACTGGGAGCACAACAGAGAACCCCTGAGGGAGCAGGAGATCAGTGGGATGCAGACCCCAAATTCTCATAAAAAGACCAGACTTAATGGTCTGACTGAAACTGTAAAAAGACCAGACTTAATGGTCTGACTGAGACTGAAGGAATCCGGGCGGTCATGGTCCCCAAACCTTCTGTTGGCCCAGGACAGGAATCATTCCTGAAGACAACTCATCAGACATAGAAGGGACTGGACAATGGGTTGGAGAGAGATGCTGACGAAGAATGAGCTACTTGTATCAGGTGGACACTTGAGACTGTGTTGGTATCTCCTGCCTGGGGGGGAGATAGGAGGGTAGAGAGGGTTAGAAACTGGCAAAATTGTCACAAAAGGAGAGACTGGAAGGAGGGAGCAGGCTGACTCATTAGGGGGAGAATAAGTGGGAGTATGGAGTAAGTTGTGTATAGCCTTATATGTGACAGGATGACTTGATTTGTAAACTTTCACTTAAAGCACAATAAAAATTATTTAAAAAAAAAAAAAGATGTATAATTCCTTGTGCAAGGCGAGCGACTTTGGATTCCACCCACGGGGCAAGAACCTCTGTTTTGGGCAGATCTGGCTGGAAGCCCTTTTTGTTCCTTCCGTCCAGGAGTTAGCCACAGGAGACTCGGAGCATGAGCCAGCCAGTAACAGAGGGGACTGGAGGCATGATTTCACCTTGGGGCTCTGTCCCAAAGGGCATCAGTTAGTAAGTGCCATTGCCACACTGGGGCATTCTGCTGAAGTCTTAGATTTTTAGTCTTTGGAAATGGACTAGTTAACGGTGTGATTTCATAGAAGGTCAAACTGTGAGTGGGGATGGAGATTGGTGGAACATACGCTTTCCTCAAGAAATCCCAGAAATCACTCAGAATGGGAAATCTGACAAAAGACAGAAAGAACGTTTGTGTGCATGTATGTGTGTGCACGCGTGCATGTGTGTGTGTATCTGTGTAATTTTTACACCAAAAACAGTACACTGCAATTCTTATAGCCTGCTTTTTTAAAAACTTTACAATATATTGTGAACATTTTTCTATGTCAGAAAATGCAGTTATAAAATATTATAATGGCTGCATAGTATTCTACTATAGGCATATACCATAATTTATTTAATTACCACTATTTTGAAGGCCCGAGTTGTGTGCAGTCTTTCATTATTACGTAAATAGGGTTCTGATGAGTGCTGTAGATTGTCTCTGTTTACGTAGTAACTTATCTCCTTAGAAGCTTTCTATAAGTGGGATAGCTGTGTCGCAATTTGGTCATCACAACAACAATAACACACGTTTTAAAGATGTTTTCAGCAGGACTGTTGAATTGCCCTCTGCGAAGGTGGCTTGTTATTCTTGGCCCAGAAGATGGCAAAGAGCCTGGGAGAGTGCCTCTAAGTGGTGAGAAATAAGATCTTTGTACAAGGGGCCCTTCGGGGAACAGGGGGCAGCTGGCTGCTCTTTGGTGATGGAAGAGTTCTACTCTTCTTTGGTGCTAGAGGTACCTCCAAGACAGGGTGTGGGAGGGAACTGAGCCCTCAAGACCGGGGGTCCCTGCTGTTGATTTCATTTAACCATTTGGGTCTCCCCAGCCTGACTCTGTTGTGCTATGGGGACCAAGAGCAGGGTTTGTTTGTGATATCGCAGAGCACCCCAGGGGAGAGCTGTTTCCGGTGGGAGGGACTGAGCAGAGCTGGCCACTTGGCCCAATACCTTACTAGCTGGAAGCACCCTCTCATTGCCTTCTCTGCCCAGATAGGGCTTGGGGGCATAACTGGAGTAATGGAGGCTGGGGCTTTGTTTTTGTTTTGTTTTTCTTCCTTTTTGCCATCTTTCCATATTCTTCCCTTTGCAGCTAAGGATGTATTCCAGGAGGGCAGAAACCCATTGATAACTTCTTTTGTATAATCAACAATGGCAGAAATGCAAGACGTACTTTCTAATTCTCTGTGCTGTGGAAACAAGGTATCAGATCCTCCCACGAATAATACTGGATTAGTAAAACCTAAGCAGACCTAAAGCTGATTATTCTCCTCCATAGTTTTACTAATGTAGATTTGGTTTATTTCTTTACATAGACCAAGGACATTCTTTACATGTCTCAGGCCTGCAATTACACCTTTAGCACTATCCTGCCTCCAGGGATGCCACTGAACGTGGTGGTTACCGTCTTACCATGGAGGGTGGCTCCCATTTATAATTTAAAGATTAAAAGTCTGTACCCAGAGGTCTTTGTGTCTCTGTTACAATGCCACACCGGGGAGCCCTGGCCCATGTCCTCCCCATCTCACCCCAGGAGGGACAGAAAAGCAGGTGGAGAGCAATGAGCCCCTGGATTAGCACCGTGCTTCTGCTCTGTTCTCTGGTGTTAAGGCAGCCTGCTCCCTCACTTTGGGCTCTATGGGTGCTGCTTAGAGAAGATGATCTCCTTGTCCTTTCCGTGGGGGTCTTGGGTGGTACAAATGATTAACCCTTTTTGGCAGCTAATCAAAATGTTGAAGGTTCGAGTCCACCCAGAAGCACATTGGAAGAGTCCTACTCCCCACAACTCAGCCATTAAAAACCCTGCAGAGCACAGTTCTACTCCGACACAGGTGGGGCTGCGTGAGCCAGAGTCCTGTCCCCTGTCGGCTGGCTGTTTTGGCCCCCCCATTCGACTGTTCTTGACTCCACTTCTTGCCTGCTGTAACTACAGCGTCTGCTTGATCCTTGCTGCTTAGTGCTCTCTCTCCATCTCCCCCAAGGAGCACCCTCCCCACTAGCTGGTCCTGAAGTGTTGTCTTCACTTTGCTGAGATCGAGTTATCCTTGTTAAACTCCTCCCACTCATCAGGCCTGGAGTGGGACTACCTTCAAGGTACCCCTCCGCGCCCCGCCCCCAGCCTAACGTTCCCAGCTACCCCCAGAGCACAGGGCAGTCTGTTTGGGTAGCCAAACAGCTCCCTGACACGCACAGCAACACGCGGGCCACCAATCGCGCGTCTGCGTGCGCCAGACGCAGCCTGCGGGGACACCACTAGTGTCGCCAGCCTCCCTGGGGTGTTACTGCCACCCACTTGCTCTCTCCCGGGGTCCCCAGCGCCGACCCCGCACATCCATCACCCAGAGCCCAAGGGCAGCCCGGGCTCCTGTCCCACCCGAGCCTGCCTTCCCGGGTCCCCGCGGCGGGAGTCACGCGGGGGCCTCGGGGGGCGCGGGGCGGGCGGCTGCTGGGCCAATCCCGAGCTGGCAGCGCGCAAGCCGGGCGGGGCGGCGGCGGCGGCGGGATGGGGAGGGCCAGGGCGGGCCGGAGGGATGGGGAGCGGCGCGCTGAGACGCCGCGGCGGCGCTGCAGAGCGGCTGGGCGGCCACGGTCCCTGCTCCCGCGCCCGCCCCTGCCGGCGCCCCGGACGCCCGGACCATGGGCTGCATCGGCTCCCGGACCGTGGGTGGGTACCGCGGGGGCGGGGGCGCGACCCGGCCCCCTCCCGGCCTCCCGGCCACCGGGGCCCGGCCTGCGGCCTCGCCTCGCCCCGCGCCGCGGCCGGCACCCATGCCCCGCAGGCTGGTCCCCGAGCCTGCATCCCTCCTCCATCCCTCAGCATCCCTCAGCATCCTTCCAGCATCCCTCCCGTCAGCATCCCCACCAGCCCCCTCCCTGCCCTCATCCCTCGCCGCCAGGCTGCAGCCTTGGCCCTGCCCGCGCCCCCTGTCTCCGGAGCAGCCCCCGAGACCCCGGCTTCCATCCTGCCCCAGGTCTCCCCCCACCATCCAGTCTCCCTTTCCGGCCCCCTCCGTCCTGCTCCCCGCTCGCTTTGTTCCCGTGCGTCCCCCCTCCCCACCTCCACCCGACAGGGACAGGGGCCGGGCGGCTGGGGACCGGAGGGGCGGGAACCGGCGGGGACCCGGGAGGAGCCGGGCGGATGGCACCTGTCTGCAGGCGGCGGGGAGGCCGGCGGCCCTGTGTTTACTGTGAAGGGGAGCGAAGCAGGCGCGTCCTCACTGCTCTTCTCCGCCCCCGACCGCCGCCCCCTGCACCCGTGCCACCCTCACAGCTCAGCCAGTTACTCCAACCCTCTCCCAACCCCCCAGTCTCCCCATTCCGGCTCCCAGTTTCTACCGCCTACACACTCCAGCGACCTCAGGCTGAGGGAATAATTCTCATTATTATTACAAACAAACGCACCCCCCGGAAGCCTGGTTTCTCCGAGCCCTGGTTTATTTCCATGGATACCCCTCAGCCTGCCATCACCCCTTCTCCTGGTCCTCCCTCCCCTGCCCCCAGCTCTGACTCAGCGCTCCCTCCCGCTACTACAGGCTGCCCACTCCCCTCCCACCCGCTGCCCCAGCTCTTCCCCCAGGGTGCCCAGTCCCGCTTCTGTTCTGAGGCCAGGTGTTCAGTCCTCCTCTCCGCATCTTCAGCCTCTGGCCCGAACCCTCTCTCCACTCCCCTGCAGCCCCAGGGAGAGTGGCCCACTTTGAGGGGTCTTTCCTCCTTAAACCCTTTTCCTTTACACCATCTGTGTGGTTGCAAGCTGGGGGCCTGTACTTACCCAAGAGGAAGACCCCCTCAATGTACCCCTTCCCAAGAGAGGACGCCTGTATCCTCCCCTCAGAATCATAGAGCTTTTTGTGTATCTGGGACCTCCAAGGGCAGATGGTCCAGGCTGCCAGCTGATGTAAATCGTTCTACCACCACCCCAGGTGCCCTCCCCAAGACTTCCTGCATCCCCCTCCAGTCAGGAATCTCCTGCCCTCCCGGGACAGTCCTCAAACACCCCACCCCTCCTGTTGTGTCCTGTCTTCTCTTTGCCTTGAATTTCCTCATGTAACCCCTATTTTTATAAAGCCCCCTCTCCTCTCTTCCAAATACCCACCTCTTCAACCCAGTACATGTCTCCCTCAGCCAGGGGGAGGGTCTCCATCCCATTCTCAGGACTCTCTGCCCTCTGTTCCCAGAGGCCCTGGTCTCCATCCCATTCTGGGGGACACTCTGCCCTTGCTCCACCCTATGCTCCTGGTGGCCCCTGTCTCCATCCCATTCTGGGGGATGCTCTTCCCTCTTGCCTCCCCTGCTCCTGCCTCTGTCCCCACCGAGTCTCCTTCCAGTCCCACAAATTTACCGAGGGCTTAGGGAGGGTCCCCTAGGGAAGACATATTCCTGCCACCCCACAAAGAGTTATGCCCCCAGGTCAGAGCAGCTACCCCCTGGGGGAGGTCTGCCCTCCTTCTAGAAACGTAACAGAGGAAAAGCCTGGCTCCATCCTCAGGACAGAAGGGAGAATTGTTTCTCTGCTAAGACCCAACCACCGCCACTCTCTTAAACAACAAACAAAAGGCCATATGACCCTTCTCCTGGGTGCACCCTGCTTAGTTGAGTGAAAACAATATCTTGGCTTTGCATTGTTATTTCTCCCATCAAAATTGTGAGGATAGGAGGGGTGAGAAAGGAAACAGGGGGTCAGAGAGAACAGTAGTGTTGTTGGGGGACTGGCCCAGGAGACCCGTGGGCGGGCAGGTGGCTAACTCTCCCGCTCTGCAGGGAATGAGGTGATCGCAGTGGACTGGAAGGGCCTAAAGGATGTCGACCAGATACCCATGGACAGTACCAGCTCACTGCAGGGGAGCAGCCTCCACCGACCGTCCACAGAGGTGAGCCCCACCTCACTGCCCTCCCCAGAGACCTCGAGAGACCCCAGGAGCCCACATGGCCAGTCATCCCAGGCTGTAGCTGCCTGACCCTCCAGTTGTTGTCAGGTGCTGTCAAGTTGATTTTGACCTGTAGCAACCCCATGTGACAGAGTAGAACTGCCCTATAGGGTCTCCTAGGGTATCATCTCACTGAAAGCAGATCTCCAGACCTGTCTCCCGTGGAGCTGCTGGGTGGGTTTGAACTGCCAACCTTTCAGTTAGCCGCCGAGTACAGACCATTCCACCACCAGGGCTTTGTATCCCCCAGTTAGCCCCCTAAATTCCAAGGCAACACCCCAAATGCTCCTAGAGACCAACACCTTCACAGGATATTCTCACGCTTCCCTTGAACGTTCCACTCTGAGATCCAATTTTTTGCTGATCTCAGGAAAGCCCCCCTTCTTCACACCTTAAGGAAACCCCTCAAGGGAGGTGGGGTCACTCGGGCTACTGTACGTGCCTGGGACACCCATGCCCTTGTCTTCTGTCCTCACAGCAAACCCGGACGGAGTTCTCCTGGGATGCCATCAACGTGAGTGCAGCCCCGCCCCCATCCCTGCCAACTCCTTTTCACCTTCATAGAACACAGTGTGCCTGCCCCCCAGCGGTCTCCCGGGCACCATGTTCAGGGCGGTTGGGGAATGTGCCTTCACTGAACTCTTCCTATCACCTGCCCTATCATCTCCTTCTGCTGGAAGCCATGGACCCTCCCCAATATATAAAGCACCCTGTACCCCCTTATTCCTCTGCCCTGTTCCCACCCTCCCTACCAGCTCTCCATGGAGGACACCACTTCTATCCTCCCGAAGCTCAAGCGTAACTCGAATGCCTATGGCATTGGGGCCCTGGCCAAGTCATCACTCTCAGGTGAGCCTCCGCCCTGGGGGTACCCCAGCCCGGAGAGCACCCCAAGGCTCCTGTCTGCCTCCCTGCTCCTTCTGGCCATCCCATACCCCAGACCCATTTGTCCTTCCCACTAAGGCTTCTCCCATCCCCAGGCTGCCGTCAGATGTGGAGTCCTGGGGATGCCTGCCCCATGGAGGGTGGGGTCCCGGTGATGGGGTGGGAGGGTCTGGTATGGGTGTCGTGAGCTTTTCTGGATAGTATAGGATTGTCTGGCTCCATAGGGATCTCGCGAAGCATGAAGGACCATGTGACAAAGCCCACAGCCATGGGCCAGGGCCGGGTGGCCCATATGATAGAGTGGCAGGGCTGGGGGAAGGCCCCAGCCATCCAGCCCCAACACAGCCATGAGGCCGTGCGCAGGGACACGGATGCCTATTCTGACCTCAGTGATGGCGAGAAGGAGGCACGCTTCTTAGCAGGTACTTCTACCCTGAGCCCTTGAGTGACACAGTTTTGGGGTGACAAGAGGCTGACCCTCCAACCTTATCCCCCATAGTGGGGTCAGCCTACCTATATGGTGGCCTATATCCCCCACATAGCTGTAGTTCCAGTATTTGACTAGTTATTTTGCTAAGTGTCCTCAATCCGTTCTTAATATCATCTCCAGAAATGATCACTGGAGTGAGATAAAAAGTCCACCTGTCCCAGATGCCTTCCCTCCTACTTGGTGAGACTGTCCACCCCTGTCCTCTCATAGTAAATGAAACAAAGGCAAGGTCTTGGGCTCCAAAAGGCTCTGCTCCTACTCATGCTTCTTGAGGAAAAAGAGGAAGGCTGTGGGGATCTCTTCTAGCCTCCGCCCACTTACGGGACCTATTGTTTTTGACCACCACTAGAAGATCAGGGACCTGGGTGATGAGGGGTGATCTCCAGGAGAGGCTTTATTCCAGGGAAGCAGTGTAGATATGATAACAGGCACATAATGTCCCCACAAGGTTGCAGGACTCTAGTGCAGGTCTCAATAAGGCACCAAGGAAGGGTGGTGGGTCTGAGGAGAGAAAGGAGGTGATGTTGTGTTGGAGGCGTGGGTGATGGGAGAAACATCAGTGGATGGAGAGGGGAGATAAACAGGTTGGGGGCAGGGTAAGGCAGCCAGCAATGCAAGCTTCAACCCTGCCTAGAACAGGGACCCCGCCAAGTCTACCCCCGACGCTGTTCTGCTCTCCCTCCTCCTTCCAATCCCTTGACTTTCCACTTCACATCACCTTGGACCCACAAACCCATGTTGCTCCTTTGGGGAGTCTCCACTGGTCTTGAAACCTCTAATCTAGATTCTGCTGCCCTTGGCTACCCACTACCTTAGCTAGCATTCCTAAAAACTTCCCAAGATAAACTTCTGGAAATCCCTAATTTCTGTCCCTTAGGAGATCTCACCAGAAGACCCCCAACTCTTTCCCCTAGGAATCCTAAATCTGGCCTTCTGGGAAGTCCCCACGATTTGCCTTGTTTCGGGGCATAAACAAAGGCTGCACTGTCCAGTACAGTGGCCACCGGCCTCATGTGGCCATGCCAAGTGGAGCTGTGCTGTAAGTGTGAATACCGACTGGATTTCAAAGATGTAGTAGGAATGAGAGAATGTAAACTATCTTGTTGATTATTTTTATGTCGATTACACATTGAAATTTATGTACATGTTGGGTAAGATAAAATATATTGTTAAGTTAGCTTCACCTGTTTTCTTTTAATGTCCTTGAATATGACTCCTAGAGAATTTAAAACGACATGGGGGGCTCACATCCCACGCCTGTTGTGCTAAGGTGCCGCTCTGTGCATGGTCTGGGGGCTCGAGGTGGCACCCTCCATAATTGCATCTCTCCTGTCAGGTGTCATGGAGCAGTTTGCCATCTCTGAGGCCACGCTCATGGCCTGGTCTTCCATGGACGGTGAGGACATGAGTGTCAACTCCACCCAGGAGCCACTGGGCTGCAACTACAGTGACAACTACCAGGAGCTGATGGAGAGCCAGGGTGAGGGTGGTTCCCAGATCTAAGCCTGGAGGCCTCCAAGCCCCCTCCCCCTCTAGGGAGGGGACACCCACCCCCCAGAGTCCGCCTGCCTTTGCGCTGGTCCTGTCTGTGTCCCTGCCCTCCCTACTCTAGGCACTGGGGTCTTACCCTGCATTCCCGGGCTGCTCTGCCTATGGCACCATGGCCCCCCTGACCTCCCAATCTCTTTGCAGATGCCCTGGCTCAGGCCCCCATGGATGGCTGGCCTCACTCCTATGTGTCCCAGGGCATGTACTGTCTGGGCTCCTCGGATGCCTGGGAAGCCAGTGACCAGTCCCTCATCGCCTCTCCAGCCACAGGCTCCTACCTCGGCCCGGCATTCGATGACTCGCAGCCCAGCCTGCATGAGATGGGGCCCTCTCACCTCGCCTCAGGCTGCTCGGCCCAGGAGCCACCTTTGCTAGGGGTGGACGCTGACTGGGCTGCAGGCGGTATCGTCATGGACCTGGCCCAGGTCCCTGCTGAGGAGGAGGAGGAAGAAGAGCGGGAAGAGGGGGAGAAGAGGCTGTTGGCCCCCGAGGAGGAGGAGGACGCGGGCTGCCGGGACCTGGAGTCTCTGTCCCCGCGGGAGGACCCCGAAGTGTCCACTGCCCTCAGCCGGAAGGTGTCTGACGTCACATCCTCAGGAGTGCAATCCTTCGACGAGGAGGAGGGAGAGGCCAACAACTAGCCCCCAGGGCCCTGCTTCCTCCCACCATGACTGCACCCACCACCTCCCCTGCTGTGCACTGACACGGTGGAGGACCGCACTGCACAGGAGAGTGGGGACCAGGAGGCATCGTACCCCATGCACTCCGAACACCACAGGAACCAAGACCCAGACCACGGCATGAGTGGCCTTCGTGTGGCAGGGCCTGTGACCGCAGGCCTTGGTATGAGGCCGGGCAGGTGGGCAGCAGCCGTCACCACCTGGCCCCAGTCTCTGCCCATCGAGTCTTCCAGGAGCCCTGCCTGCAGCTGCCAATAGCCTCCTCCTCTGCCGCTCTCTCGCTTTCCCAGACTTGGCCTTGTCTCTGGCTGTGGCCCTGGCCCTGTGGGCATGGGAGTCCACTGCAGGGCTGTCTCCCTCGAGGGGAAGAGCCTGCCCTCGGTGTCGAGTGGGCTGCTGAGGCCTGGGGTCCAGGGTGAGGGGGGCCTGGCCAAAGGCTTTGCAGGGACAGGACAGTCACAGTGAGCATGTCCAGGCCCCATCCAGGATCTGACCGTCCTTTGGCTGGAAGGCAGGTCCATAGATCTGTGAGGACTCCCAGCCAGCTGCCTGCTCCTGCTCCCCTTATGTCCCCCAGCCCTGCTCTGGGAACCCCGGTCCCAGGGGTGAGGGACAGCAGCCCCAGGTTTGCTGACTGGGAACGCAGGTGTCCTGGCCAGGGGTAAGCATGAGGGCTGTGTCCCCCGCCCTCCCCCAACTCTCTGGAGCTGTTTACACTTTTCTCTTTGCCTTTTCTACATTTTTATAACTTCTTGGGGACTCAGGGTTGAGTGGGTGGAGGGCTGAGTCGGTGCTGCCAGGGCCCCGGTTGGTGGGTGTCCCCAGGAACGGAGCGTCCCTCGGCTCCTCCTGCCCCTTCGGCTCCTCCCCGGGCTCCCTAGGGCCTCCCAGGACTCCAACACCCTAGCACCTCCACTCGGATGGATCTCGGATCTCGAGGGCAGGGTATGGTCTTGGCCTCTGATGCCCCCCTCCCCCGCCGGCTTTGGGGGGGTTGGGAGGAGGGGGGAAAGAGAGGCCTAAAGAGGCTCATCACCACTTCCTCCCTCTTCCCTTGCACCCACCACGAGCTCCAGCCCTGACTCCGTGTGCCCTCCCCACCCAGCCCCCCGGGTGTCTGTCCCTCAGCTGTGTCCCCCTCCCAGCCCCTACACTGGTATTTCTTTGTAATGAGAAGCTGGTATGTTGGGCTGTTTCTGCCAACCTATGACCCACCCACCCACCCCCTGTCATACACACACAGTTCCAAGATGTAACCAGGGCTGGGGTCCTGTGTGTCTGGGTCCTGAGGGGTCTTGGAGGAACCAGGAGTGGGTGCGGTGACCAGAGGTGGGTGCACAGCCGTCACCTGGTCTGATGCTGCCTGAACAGTGTGTCACGCACAGCTGGCCCTGGACCCCACTTCCGGGAGCTCCCCACCTGGGGCTCCTGTTGCCCCCTCCACTTGTCCAACACATCATCTCTCCCTTTACACCTCACCTCTGGTGCCCACCATCCACCCAGGACCCACAGTGGGCAACTGTCTACCACAGCCCTACTCACTCAGGGCCCAGCAGGCTGAGGAAGAGGTTGGAGCAGTATCCTCCCCCACCCCCCCGCACTTCCCCCAGGAAGCAAGAGTCCCCTGGCAGGATGGTCCAAATGGGAGCTGGGCTCGGTGTCCTGGGGCGCTGCCCCTGGCTTTGCAGGGTCTTTGTCCTAACAGAGCTGGCCTTGCTGAAGGGGGAGGGGCAGGAACTAGCCTTCTGGACTCTTCTGAGCGAGGGGCGCCCTCTGGTGCTGGGGAGGGGTGCATGGGGTTTGCTTATACTTTAGGGACAGAGAGCATGTGCAGGACAGCTGTTGGGGTGGGGGGCTGCTTCCCTTTGGGGTGAGGCTGTGCAGCACGTCTTACGGCAGTCCTGGACAGGGCTGTTTTTATATTCTTCTGAATGAAACTGCTCTTGCTAAATGATTTTCTTTGCGGGGGTGGGGGGGGCGGGGTTGCACTTTTAATCAGTTCACTTTATTAAAGGAAAGTCCAGATCTTCCATCCCTCCCCTTCCTTCCCCCCACCTTCCTTCTGATCCTTGTCCTAAGGAGGGGTCTCGGGTACGTTTATCACCTCACCCACCCACCTCTACCTCCCTTACGCCGTCTTCCAGGGGACACAGTTTTATGACCAGTCTTCGCATGTTTTGTTACCGCGACCTTCCCACCCAGCCTGAGAGAGTCTATGACATATATTACAGAGAGAAGTCTATATAAATATATACAAATATTCTAGATTATGTACACACGGGCATGGGCTGGAAGCCCCTGCCCCTGCCCAGGCCAGCCTCTGTTGGCCTGGGGGGGTGTGATGTTGGAACAGGCGGTGGCTGTGATCATGGCACTAAACAACATGGTGGCATCCTCTGACTGTGTGTGTCTCATTTGGGAACAGGGGTGCCTGGGCACTGGGGCGGCAGGGGAGGGGGAGAGGCAGAGCTGGACAAGTGTAACGTGTCAGTGGGGAGCAGGTTGGAAGCAGGGGTCCCAGATGCCACCAGATCTCTATCACTCTTGGAGAGGGCAGGCTAGTGGCTGTGCCACCCACCAGCCCCTGTCGCTGATGCTGCAGGAAGAGGCTCTGACTCCCCAGCTGGGGAGCACCTAGTGGCCCCCCATCTCAACTAAGCTCCCAAGTCTCCACCCCAGAAAAGGACTGTGAGGAGTGGGCCTCAAAGAGGGGGCTGTGGCCAAGTGGCCTGGTTCCTGGTGGGAAGTCTCAGCAAGAGCAGCTCCAGGGCTTCAGGCTGGACAAGTCTGTGCTGGGCAGGGGGAAATGTTTTAGGGAGTGACCTGCAAATCTGAGTCCCTGGGTGGTGCGGTTAATGGGCTCAGCTGCTAACTGAAAGGTTGGAAGTTCCAGCCCACCCGGAGGTGCCTTGGAAGAAAGGCCCAGTGATCTCCTTCCAAAAGATCAGCCATTGAAAACCCTGTGGAGCACAGTTCTACTCTGACACACATGCAGTTGCCACGAGTTGGAGTTGATAGCAACTGGTGACCTGCAAACCAAGCCAGATGCTGTGCAGTAGGGGACTTCCACCAGAGGGGTCAGTGACGTCTGGGTGGTTTGGACGCTGGGCAGCCAGGCACCGGCCCTTCCACCACCCAGAGCCACGGGGGCCTTTCTCATGCAGACTGCTGGGCCTGCTTGTCTTTGATGTACAGCCCACTGCTAAAGCAGGACAAAGGAGGGGCTGCAGCTGGCCTTTGGCTCCTTGACCTGGGGTTGGCAGCTGGGGCAAGGTCTGCAGGGACTTATGGGACATGGGGGCTGGGCACAGGTCATTCTGGGCTGTCCCAGAAACTTGGTTCCCCTTGTCCACGTGGCACATGGCACCTGTCTGGCGGTCACCGGACCTCCCTTCCCCTGCCCCATGGACTGGAGAACAAGGAGGCACAGCCAGACAGAGGCTGGACAGGAGCCATGGGAGGTCGGGGGTGTCGGGGAGGCAGCAGAAGCCTCAGGAAGCCCTGTGGAGGGTGGGGTCCTTTTGCTGGGGGCAGGACCCCGTCGGATTGCGAGGGGATAAAGGCCAAGCGATGACGGGTGCCGCGGCCCAGTTCTGCACCCCCCAAGACTAGCACTACCCCCCTTACAGCTCCCTGAGGAGCCAGAGTAAGGGATGCCCTCCCCCCAGTGATACCCCTGCCTGGGCCCTTGGGGCTCAGAGTGTCAGCTCATCTTCATCCTCCACGTCCGTAGATCGCAGGCTGGGCCCCTGCAGGATGTCGGTCAGCCCTTCCTCGGGCCCCGGGCCCTCCTCCAGCTCCAGCTCCTCCAGCTCCCCCTCACCTCTCAGGGCAGGGCCGGGAGGGGTCTCTGGGGAGGGCGAAGGCATGGGCGACTCTGGGGGGAGAGGATCCGTGGCCCCGAGGACACCAGGTCCGCTATCAGGCAGGCTCCAGCCCTCTGGAGGTGGGGGCGGCCCTCCGGCTGTCTTTTGAATTGAGGTTGTGTTCCGGAAGCTGGCAAGAGGGGGGCGAAGCTGCACCCCAGACTTGGTGTGGCCCTTGATGGCCTTCTGGAGCTGGGGGTTTGGGGGGGAAAGGAGAGAGAGTTCAACATGGAAGGAGAGGATGGGGTGCAGTGAGAGCAGCAGCTGCTGGGAACAAGAGGCAGACTAACGGGAAGGCACAGGAAGACGGGGTGCAAGTAGACGGGGCACCACGGAGGCAACAGAGGATGGGACAAAGGTGGAGAGAAGAAGAGCTGGCCCTTCCACCCCTCCTTGTGGCCTCCGGCCTCACTTGGCCCCCAGACACCCCTACACCATACACAGGGACCCCGGACCTGACCCAGTTGGGTAGGACTACCTCTGGGGAAAGCACCCCCTAGAACTGGGGCACATAGGTCTGTCTCTCTGGACGGCCAGCTCACCTCCTCCAATGCCAGCACGCCCCGGAGCTTGCCCATGCTGGTCACGTAGGCGAGGTGCAGGCCCAGGAGCGAGAAGAGCGTGTGGGTCTGCAGAGGGCAGTGGCGGTCAGCACGCAACCCCCCCCCCACAGAGTCCCCCTGCACCAGTGGTCAGCACATAGCCCTCCCCCCAGTGTCCCTCTGCACCAATGGTCAGCACAGAGACTCCCCTGTGTCCCCCTTGCACCAGTGGTCAGCGTGTAGTTCCCCCCCGTGTCCTCCTGCACCAATGGTCAGCACACAGTCTCCTCAGTGTCCCTCTTCACCAGTAGTCAGCACACAGACCCCCTAGTGTCCCCCTGAACCAGTGGTCAGCATGCAGTCCCCCCAGTGTCCCCCTGAACCAGTGGTCAGCACACAGCCCTCCCCCAGTGTCCCCCTGCACCAGTGGTCAGCACAGTGACCCCCCCGTGTCCCCCTTGCACGAGTGGTCAGCGTGTAGTTCCCCCCGTGTCCTCCTGCACCAGTGGTCAGCACGCAGTCCCCCCCAGTGTCCTCCTGCACCAGTGGTCAGCACGCAGTCTCCCCCCCCGTGTCCTCCTGCACCAATGGTCAGCATACAGTCTCCCCAGCGTCCCTCTGTGCCAGTAGTCAGCACACAGACCCCCCAGTGTCCTCCTGCACCAGTGGTCATCACACAGTCCCCCCCAGTGTCCCCCTGTACCAGTGGTCAGCACTCAGCCCTCCCCCCCCATAGTATCCCCATGCACCAGTGGTCAGTGCACACAGCTCCTCCTGGGAACCTCTGTGCCGCTGGTCAGCAGTCAGTGCACAGCCCCCGGGGGCCCCCCAAGCGGCAGTCAGCAGGCTTGCCTTGTGCAAGGTAGTCTGCTCCACCAGCTGGAACGGGGACTGGTCGATGCAGCAGCAGTCGAAGCACACAGGCTGGCCCAGCTGCTCCTGCTCCCAGGCTGCCACCTGTGGGCACATGGTGGTCACCGCAGCCCCTGCAGCCTCCTCTTGGCGGTACGTCAGTGTGCACTCAGGTTGCCAGCCGCTCCCCCAAACCCACCCTTACCCTCAGGCATGCCCAACATCTTCCCTCCCTGGGGCCCCACACCCCTGCAACTTCCCACCCATCTGTCTGCCTAAAAACCATTCAAACCAGGCCTCCTTGAGTCAGCTGATGGTGACCCACATGTGTCAGAGTAGAACTTGGCTCCACAGGGTTTTCAGTGGCTGCTTTTTTAGCAGATCATCAGGCTTTCTTCGGAGGTGCCCCTGGGTGGACTCGAACCACCATTTCGTTAGCCGAGCACGTTCATTCTTTGCATCACCCACTCCTCTCCTATAAAGCCCTCGGCTCAGGCAAGTCGGCAGCTCTCTGTTTCTCCAGCACTGGCCTGTGCTTCCACCCCTGCCCCCTGAGATCTCCATCCCGGCCCCACCAGCCATCACACTGATTCCCTGACCCCCAGCCAGAGGTGCTTCTTCTCTCTCGGTTCCCCTACACGTCGCTGGCCCCTCTGCTGGCACTGGTCGGCGACCAGCATCCGTCTCACTCTGGCTGCCAGGCACAAAGTCCCCGGGAGTGAGTGTGGCGTGCCATCGATCACTGCGGGTGGTGGCCAAGTCGCACGTCTGTCTGCTACACAGCGGAGCAGGTAGATATTTGCTGGGTTGGAGAACGAACCTGGGTCACATGGAGCTTGATGTGACCTGAGCAAAGCCGTTTCTCTCTGGGACAGAGGCATTTAGGCTCTGAGACAGTGGCCCCAGTCCCCAGGACGCCAGTGTTAGTCCACTGGAGGTCTGGCTTTCACAGATTAAGCTGGCATTTTCTGAAATCCCTTCCAACCGGTCCCTCTGAATGGCGTCATACTTCATCAATGCTATTCGTCCAGACCCCGATCTGGTCCTCGTGTGGAGCGTGGGTCCACAGCGATGTCCGCCCTCTTCTCCTCCTTGGGTGACATTGGATTACAAGCACACATTCCCCTGGACTCTCCCCTCCCTGACGTGGCAGGTGCAGCCATTCACAGGTAAGGCTCTGTGTGTGTGTAGCCCCTCGCCAGCCCTGGCCAGGTGGGTCCTGCCCTCTGTCCTCTCCAGGATCACTCCTGGCCTCCCCCAGATCCATTCCGTCTTCCCTCAACAACGGTGTAACAACAGTGACAGCAACAATTTCAGCGAACATCCCCACAGCGCCTGCTCGGCGCCCAGTGATATTCTAACCGCTCAGCCTTCCCTGGCCCACTTACTCCTCACAGCCACCCCAACGTCACCTCCAGCTCACAGAAGAAGATTGCTGGTGATCACACGGGGAGTGAGGTGGAGCTGGGCTTTTAGCCTTGCCTGCTGGCTATGGCCCAGGACCCCCAGCTTTGGTTTGAAAAGGCTCAGCAGCGTGACAGACTGAACGCTCATGGCAGCAGATCAAACAGGATCACAGTGAGTCTGGCCAGCCACATGGGATTCTGCCAATGTCCCCATGGTGCCATCTTGCTATTGGCAGGGGGGATCGCTTCATCTGGTCTGAAGACCACGCTGTACATACTCTGAACTCTGAGTCCTACTGGACTTATCCTCCAAAGCGCCTCAGTAGATCGCGGGGGGCTGACTTCCTTGGGAAAGACTAAGCTAGGGGGATGTGGTCCTTCTCTTTCATCGCTGACTGCACGGTATTTTCACCCTCATTAAACAGCCTTGTTCGTCATCCGGCTGACTTTCTCCCTTTGGTGTATTTTAAGTCATTATTATTGGTTTTACTGACCTACAGGTTACAGTGGTTAAGACTCAGCTGCTAACCATGAGGTCGGCAGTTCGAATCCACCAGCCGCTCCTTGGAAAACCTATGGGGCAATTCTTGCTCTGTCTTATAGGGTCGGAATGGACAGCAACGGGTTTTGGTTTGGTTTTTTACTGACCTAGCAAGTTGCTCTTTCTGTTGTGGACCATTGGATTCCTATTTGTGGGCAGAAGGAGTAGTTCTCTTTTTCCTCTGGTCATCAGCTCCACTTTTTTATTAATCACTTATCAGAAATGTGTCTTGAGGTGGCCCTGGGAAGAAGGGGAAGGTTTCCCTTCTGTCACCCACCACGCTTTCCTTCAATCTGGCAGCATTTTAAATCTTCAGTATATATTTATTCTAAACTTGGACTTCTATTCTAACTTTGGGCATCTGTATTGGACATCCAATAAGGTGTTCATTTTAAGATAATACCCACCATGTTTTTCTAAATCGACTACACACTTTGAAAGCTCTACCCTTTCAGCTGCACGGTGAGCCCGCATTTCCTTTCACTAAATGAAATAATTATGAATGGATTTCTCTTGTTCTCTGCACCCCAAGGTGGGGGGGTCTGACCAGCACTGCCCCTTGCTCCCTTGCCTGTCCCGTGAGCTTGGTGACCCTCTTTTAGGGTGCGGGCCTTTGTCTGAGGAGGCCTGGCTGTCACCACAGGGTTATAACAGGAAGCTCTCTTGCCTTGGATCCGTCCACAGCTCAGGGCCTCGTGTCCTGGAACGTCCATTGTCCAGTGCTCAGGGCCTGCTTGACCCTGTGTTGGTCTCTGTGCTTCACGCCCATATTGCCGTGTTTTTGCTCTGGCACCTGGCGCTGTCTAGCTTGGGTGAGGCTCTTCCTTCCTGAACAGCCTCTCCCTGGTCCTGGTCACATTCCACACGAGCTGAGGCCCCACATCTCAGCCACATGCCTTCGGCTGTTTGAGGCTCACACTCTCCCTCCTGGAGTCACGCTGTCCCTGAGATCAGCACCATGCCTCCAGCTCCCAGCGGTGTTCAGCGCTCTCTCACTGCTCTCTACCCTCACACCAACCCCCTGGGCTCACACCCATCCCTAAGCTGGACCGTAGAAGCAGTGCCTTCACTGACAGAAGGCCCCCTCCCCCACAGGCTGCTGCTCCCCTGACATACCTCTTCAGGGGACATGTTATCCACCAAGTCTGCTGAGTCCTGGAGAAGAGAGACAGGTCCAGCTCCTTCCCTACCCTCCCACAGTTCTAGCGACACACCAGTCGCCTCCCAGGGCAGCGCCACAGTGCCTCTCACCCATGGCAGGCCTCCCACAGATCTAACCACCCCCTTGGGGAGTCTCTTCCCCCCTGACTCAAGAACCATGGGCAACTCACTCCTCAAAGACAGGCTCCCTCTCCCCCTGCCACACTCCCTGTGCTCACCTGGATGGCCTTCTTCTTGGCAGGGTGGGTGCGGCCCAGCAGGCAGCGCAGCAAGGATCGGAAGATGGACGGCCTTCTCTCTGGAAGGAAGAAAAGGGAGACAAGCAATACTCCCCATCCTGGGGCACCCTCCATCTTGAGGCATGGCCAGGCTCTGGGTGGCCCTGACTCTGCCCCACAAGACTGCCCTCCATGGCTCCCCCTCTGCAGACACTCTCCCAAGGCCACCCCGCCCCTCCCTGAGAGAGTGACACAAGGAGCAATGCATCAGGACCCCACCCCATGCCTGGCCTCACACCTTATCCCAGCAGTATGCCCTGGTGGAGGTGAGGGGTGCCTGGGGAGGGGGACCTTCACCTGCAGGCTCTGAGTCCTCTGGCTGCTGTTTGTGGCCAGGCAGGGGCCCGTTGGGCTCCTCAGCGTACAGCGGGGCCACAGGGAAGGTGGGAGGAGGCGGTGACTGTAAGGAAGAGCAGGAGGCCTGGGTCCCCAGAAGAGGTGGGCAGCCTGGATGTCCTGGGAGACCTACCAGCTCTGTCCTTTCTCCCCATCCAGAATTCCTCTCTCCCCTGGAATTTCCATTGATACCATGGTCCTTGGCCTTACTGCCTCCAGCCCTTGGTCTGGGGCCCTGGGCTCTTTGGACGCAGACCCACAACTTCTGGCTTTCTCAACCATCAGCCTCTCCACCCTCCTCTCGCATTTCACATTTCGGCAGCAGCCCAGCCCCATGATCAGGATGAGGCATGGAAGAGTTGCTGTGGCCTGTGACCACATCACCTCACCCAATCTCCCAGCCCCCCAGCCACCGTCCCTACACCCAACTTGCCAGCCCCCCAGCCACAGTCCCCACACCACAACCTCTCAGCCCCCAACCACAGTCCCTACACCCCAACCTCCTAGGCCCCCAACCATAGTCCCTACACCCCAACCTCCCAGTCCCCCAGACACAGTCCCCACACCCCAACCTCCCAGCCCCCCAACCACAGTCCCTACACCCCAAGCTCCCAGGCCCCCAGCCACAGTCCCTACACCCAACCTGCCAGCCCCCCAGCCACAGTCCCCACACTCCAACCTCTCAGCCCCCAACCACAGTCCCTACACCCCAACCTCCCAGGCCCCCAACCACAGTCCCTACACCCCAACCTCCCAGCCCCCCAGCCACAGTACCTACACCCCAGTCTCCCAGCCCACCAGACACAGTTCCCACACCCCAACCCCCCAGCTCCCCAACCCCCCAGCCATAATTCCCATACCCTGATCTCCTGGATCCCCTGCCAACCAGGTCCCCTCACCCAACCTCCTAGCCCCCCAACCACAGTCCCTGCACCCACCTCCCAGCCCCTCAGCCACAGTCCCCACAACCCAACCTCTCAGCTTCCCTGCTAACCCCTTGCCCCACCTCCTGCCCCTCCCACCTCCGGCCTCGACCCCGCCTTTCTGATTCCCCGCCCTCCACACCCACTTACCTCGGTCCTGACAGGCAGGTCCTCGTCTTCATCCTCATCCACGAAGGCAAAAGACGCGGGGCGCCCCCCCAGGGCGGCCTTCCCGTCATAGGGCAGCTCCGACAGCTTCCGGGCCATGTCCTGGGCAGCCCGAAGACGCCGCTCATTGCTCAGGTGCCGCTGCAGCAGGGCCTGCAGCTCTGACCGCTCCACAGAGCCCAGCAGGATCATGGACTCTGGGGAAACAGGCTCTCCCTGAGGTCTGACCACCCAAAGCTCTGCAACGCGTAGTGGCATCAGCGTGGGCAAGTCAGACCCGGCAGCCCCTGGTCTCAAACCAAACCAAACTGAACCGCTCCCTGGGTGTTGATTCTGACTCACAGCGATCCCATGTGTCACAGAGCAGAACTGCTCCCTAGGGTTTTCTTGGCTGTAGTCTTTACAGAAGCAAATTGCCAGGTCTTTGTCTGCCACCGTGGGTGGTTTGAAATAGCCAACCCTTCCATTAGTTGTTTTCAGTTGCCATCAAGTCGATTCTGACTCATGGTGACCCCATGGGTGCAGAGTAGAACTGCTCCTTAGGGTTTTCAAGGCCATGACCTCTTGGTGGGTTCAAACTCCCAACCTTTCAGCTAGTACCAAAATAAAAAAAAAAAAAAAGTCCGTTGCCATCAAGTCGATTCTGACTAACAGTGACCCTATAGGACAGAGTAGAACTGCTCCATAGGGTTTCCAAGGAGCAGCTGGTGGATTCAAACTGCCAACCTTTTGGTTAGCAACCAAACTCTTAACCACAGCACAACCAAGGCTTGTTTGCACCACCTGGGGACCCAACTAAGCTTTGACCCTCCCTCCCTGAAAACCCCTTTCAAAAACCTTCCAGGTTTTTTCATTTCACCCATTTAGTATTAAGGCCCAATTGGTAGTGCACTAATTAGCACTTATTTTGATCCAGCCCTTATATAGCCTATTTGTAAATAGGTGAGCCCAGTATTAAAACAGGCAAATCAACCCTGTCCAAATAAAAAGAAACATCAAACACCATTTGTGTGAACTGAAACGTGAGCAGGCTGGAAAGGGTCTACCAGCGGTACACTCTGCCTCTTCCATCCTGGAAGGAGCTGAAAGAGGGACTCCTCCAAGCAGTTGTTCTCAAACTTTTGTGTCTGATGTTCTGTCAAACAAAGAACCTGGGTCCTTTCAGTGTATAAGTGAAATGCCTACGTTTCCTGGGAAGGTCTTCTCTATAAGTTTGTAGAAATTCTGGTACTACGATGAATATTTCATCAAGCTTCAAGGACATAAACCTGCAGCAGTGTTGTTGAGATATACCACACTGCTCAGTTTAGTCGATATTATGAAAACCCTGTGCCTTCTTGGCCGGCACTACTTTAGAAGGGTCTGGGCTCCAGGAAGACATTTAGAACAAATCTATCATGACCAGTTTGGATACCCTGAGTTCCTGAAATCAGAATTAACTATTTTACTGGCACCAAATGGCCTTACCCGATTTTTCTCCATTATACAAGCTCAAGCATCAGGCACATATTTATCCACTCACTATCTACTGAATCCTATAAAGAGGCACTTTGGGAAATACAGAAGTCACAGCCTCTACCCCAAGGAGCTCCCAGTCTAGAGAGGGGGACAAGATGTGAATATATAAACCATACAAGAAATAGTACCAAGCAGGGTGAGGGGTTGAAGATGAGCAGAAAGGACAGTGGAGGAAGAGAGGTGTGAAATCTCTGTCTACTAGAAGAGCCCGCCTTCCTGTGGGGAACAGTTTCATCTCCTCAATGGTTTAAGCTGGACGTTAAAGAGTGAGTATTGCTTCAGCTGGAGCCCTGGTGATGCAGCAGTTCAGAGGCTCTAACAGTCAGGACACTGTTAGTCAGGAGATGAAAGGTCAGCAGTTCGAATCTACCAATCACTCCTTGGAAACCCTATGGGGCAGTTCTGCTCTGTCCTTTAGTTCACTGTGAGTCGGAATCAACTCCACAGCAACAGGTTTTTGGTTAGCTTCAGCTTAGGAGTCTCCAGGTAGCTCAAATGGTTAATAGGCACAATTGTTAACCAAAAGGTTGGTAGTTCAAGTCCACCCAGAAGCACCTTGGAAGAAAGGCCTCACGATCTACTTCGAAAAAACCAGCGATTGAAAGCCCCGTGGAGCACAGTTCTACTCTGACACACGTGGGGTGCCATGAGTTGGGGTCAACCAGACGGCAGTTGATCACGTACTGCTGTACTTCAGCTAAGCAGCAGAGGGAACCACAGAAGGGGCCACAGATTTATTTCGTTGTCTTCTTGTGTGTGTGATACGGCACTATATTTCTTTCTCGAAGGTGGGCAAGTCCCCTGAGGAGCACAGGCTGGGCCTCCATTAGTTGATCAGTGGCCCCTAAGGACAGCTGTATGTACCACAGTGCCCCCTTGACCTCTGTGTAACCCTCGTTCGGGTCCCTCACTTGGGAGGCTCCATCCTACCTCCCACTGACCTTTTGAGTCAACCAGTGGTAAAGTCTTAACTGTGGTTGTCTGGAGCAGATTTTGTAACTCGCCGTAAGTACAAGAAGCTGAAACAAACTTCACGTCACGCACCATGATGTCCTCAACAAAGATTGTAAATTTGCTACGGAGGGAGAAAGCACGGCAATGAGCCCCACCATGGTCCTCACTGCCCTTTCCCCTTCTGCTTTAAGGTCGGCCATGCATATGACCATTCATGGGAATAGGGAACCAAATAGAGCATGGTGTTTCCAGATGTGACGCCAACCCCCGGCCCAACCCAGAGCCTCCCTCGCCCACCACTAGCCCTGAGCTCCTCCAGCTGCCACTCCTGACCTGAGCTGGTTCCAACCCAGGTCTGGCAGGTAGGGCAGCTTCTTGACCTGGATGATGCTGTCGTAGAGGGACGGCTGCAGGCTCTGTGCCACCATGTTGGCCAAGATAACAGCCACCATCATGGGCAGGATGTGAGCAATCTGACCCGTCAGTTCAAAGCAGATCACAGCCGTGGAGACGGTGTGGGACACAGCACCTGTCAGCGCGGCTGCCCCTGGAACAAGACACAGGCCACGCTGGTGGGCCAGGGCGGCTGTGCTTGGGTGAGGACACACAGGGAGTGATGCGGAGGACGGATGTGGGAAAGCATGTCCCTGTCTGTGCCAACACTGCTGAGATGGCAATGGGTCAAGAGCAGGGACTAGATGCTGAACAGCTAGAAAATAGCAGCTTTGATCTATTCTATGACCTTCAGCAAGTCACAGAATCCCATGTGTGCCAAAACCTTCATTTGTAAAATGAAAACAGGGATGTCCACTCCGTTCCTCACTTTTCAGAGTTTGGATTGCTCTTAACTGAATACTTTAAAACTCAGTCTGGGTGTTTTACCTTGGGCCTCAGATCTCAACACCAGCAATAATGACTAAATAGTGTGAAAACCCAAGAACTGTGCTGTGGGCATGGAGCACTGAGGCCTGGTCAGGCTCTGAGTCTGCTATTCTCAACCATACAAGAAGAGATGCATGCCTCTAAAGCCCCAGGCTCTCCTCTGCAAGGCCAATGGGGTCAACCCAGTGATCTCCAAGGCACTTGTAGATCTAAAATTTTACCATTCTATAAGCTCTTCAAAGATAGGCTCTGCCTTACTTTTTTGTGTTTCTCTTTCCCCGTTAGCCAAAATAGCCCCTGTGACTGGCGTAAACCAAAAGCTAAGAAGTTTCCTGAACACAACCAAACACTTCAAAGGACAGAGTAGCAGGGGCTAGGGTCTGGGAACCACAGTTTTGGGGGACACCTAGGTCAGTTGGCATAACAAAGTTTATTATGAAAATGTTCTTCATCCCACTTTGGTTGAGTGGCATCTGAGGTCTTAAAAGCTTGTGAGCAGCCATCTAAGATGTATCAATTGGTCCCAACCAACTTGGACCAAAGGAGAATGAAGAACACCAAAGACACCAGGAAAATATTAGCCCAAGAGACAAAACCAAAAAACCAAACCAAACCCAGTGCCATCGAGTCGATTCCAACTCATAGCAGCCCTATAGGACAGAGTAGAACTGCCCCTTAGAGTTTCCAAGGAGCGCCTGGCGGATTCAACTGCTGACCCTTTGGTTAGCAGCCGTAGCACTTAACCACTACACCACCAGGGTTTCCCAAGAGACAAAAGGGCAACATAAATCTGAGACTCAGCCTGAGACCAGAAGAACTAGATGGTGCACGGCTACCAAAAAAGACCTCCCTGACAGGGAGCATAATAGTTTCTGATGGAACGCAAGAAAGGTGTGGAACAGAACTGAAATTCACATAAAAAGATCAGACTTAATGGTCTGACTGAGCCTGGAGGAATCCCCAAAGCCATGGCCCCCGGATGCTATGTTAACCCAGAACTAAAATCATTCCCGAAGACCACTCTTCAGACAAAGATTAGGCCAAACTATAAAATATAAAATAATACCCATGAAGGGTGTGCTTCTTAGTTCAAGCAGAACCAAAGAGGTGGTTCCTGTTCAGAGGCAGGATGGAAAGGCAGGAAAGAATAGGAGCTGGTTGGAGGGACACGGGAAACCCAAGGCGGAAAGAGGGAGTGTGCTATCACATTGTAGGGATTGCAACTAGTGTCACATGACAATATGTGTATAAAATTTTGTATGAGAGATTAACTTGAGTTGTAAACTTTCACCTAAAGTACAATTAAAAGAAGAAAAAAAATAGCTCCTGTGTATTAGCTACATTTCTTACTTAAATATGGGTGAGATCGCCTATGGGGAAAGATGCTGGGAAGGTGTGCGTGAAACAGATCAAAGAAGGGTCACAAAAGGGAGGTACTGGGAGAGATGGCATCCCTGGAAGATAAGCACAATCTACTTCAGGACTTGAACTATCATAGGACACGTGTACATAGTGAGGGTGGGGAGAGAGACTGGAGAGGCATGAAGATGAAGAAGACTGACATGAAAGAGGCTTTGAAGAAAGAGCTGTGATGGGGATAGGGTCTCCATTGAGCTATGAAGCTGGGTAGTGCTTCCATCTCCTAGGGAGGCACGGCCTTAGGAGTTACTGAAGGTTGAGAGGGAGGGAAGGAGGAAGGAGGGATGATAATTGGGGGGTTATATTGGTCTCTGTGCTAGACAGGGCTCCTGGTTGGATGGGACAATAGATTTAAGGAAGCAGGGTTATCGTAGACTCTCAGAACATCAGGCTGTAAGGTGTCTCAGGAGTCATTTCAGAATAAAGAAATGAAGGCCCAGGAAGGCAGAGAAATAGCTCCATGGCCATCTTGGTGACCAGTGGCCACCCAGGTGATAAGTCCAAAGCCCTGAGTCCCCATCAATGCTAGCTTATCTGCAGGTCGGGGTGTCTGAGCCAGTCTCCAGCCTTGTTGTTTCCATGAGTCTTAGGAAGAACAGAAAAAACCCTCACCAGACACCCAGACATAATCCTAGGTGTTTTCATCCTTATTATCACATCTGATCCCCATGAGGCTCAAAGAAGTTCAGTAACAGTTAACGAGAGTCAGAGCCAAGGGTTCCTTATGTGGGTAAGAGTTGAATTAAAACTATTTTGTGTAGCCTGGAATGATGATTTCAAGAGCAAGCATAAGTGTGGGGAGTGTGATCCTCAATGTTTCATTACTGGGGGTGAGAGCATCTCACCAATCACTGCATAGCCCCCAGGAAGGATCTTGTAGACGACGTCATCAAATAAGATGCCCTCAGGAAACAGCATGGCCATCAACTCCCCTACCAGCCTTCCAAAGGCAGCTCCTGGAGGGAAACAACAGGACAGAAGGTGTCAAGTGAGCTAAGTTCCCCACCCTGTAGGTTTTCAGAGCTAAGCCAACCCCCCTGTGGGTGCTAAAACCAAATACAAACCCACAGCATCCCAAGCCTTCCCTTATCCTCCCAGGGCCCCAGTTTGCATCAATTATTCAGATTCCGGGCTCCCATCAGAACTTACCCAGCACAAACACAGGCATGAAGCCTCCACAGGGTATGGGCATCGTGGTTGCCACGATGGACATCCAGAACTGGGGCACAAAGAAACATCAGACACCCTCTCTACACCCCAACACACACACATGTACACACACATACACACACACACACACACTCAACTCTCCCCCACTGCCTTCCCCCCATCTTGCTTCTAGAGTCACTGAAACCTTGGAACAGCTCATCCTTCTTGAAATCACCCTTCCTTCAGAACCAAAAACATGGTGCCCTCGGGCCAAGAGGTCACCTTGCAGATGGCTGGTTCAAGTCCCTCCTGCTTTGAGTAACTATATTGGCCTCCAGGCTATCTGGGACAAGAGGTGGGGCCCCAGAAGACTCCTGTTCACTGCTCCAGAAAGACCCTAGCCCACTGGGCCCACTTAGCCCAGAAAGCTCCCCTAGGCAGATCATCCTGACACACTCCAAGTAGGGGGATACCTTTTCCTGGCCAGTGTTGTTTCAGAAAAGGAGCGCCAGTGAGCAGACATCTTCAAGGCTTCGTGACTTAGTCTGTGACTACTAGTCATTTACAAGGCTTCCTATATGTGAGCCTCACAGGGGAACCTAGAGTGAACACTGGCCTGCCTGAGCCATGCCCTTTTCATCCATCACCTTAAACACAGAATCCAAAGTCTGTCCTAGCCACGTGGAAGGGCAAACTGAGAGAGCAGGCAAGTCAGAGAGTGTGCTAGAAAAGACCTCCAAGTCCAGCTCTGTGAGGGAGTATTCCAGTAGAAATGGGGCTATTTTAGTGAAAGCAGTATTACGTTCTGTCACAATGAACAAAAAAGAATTGAGAAATAGCATGGAAAAGGAATAGTGGTTGAACTTTTGAAATGTCTGTAAAAGGAATAAAAGTGTTTTATATACGTGTGTATGTGTGTTTGAGTATATATATAAGCAGTAATTTCATATATCACTTCTAAAATAAGTAAGCAAATCTTAGCTGTCTCAAACTAATAAGGAGCAAGATGGTAGCTGCTAAAGGTCAGAACAAAAAGCCGAGATCAAAGAATTCACATCTTAGAAATGACACCAATTGCACTGTAAGCTAATGAAAAATAAATGGTTTGATTTTCTGAATCTCCGGAAGACTGCCCTCCCTAGCAAGGCTGGACTCAGGGGCAGCGACTGAGACCCTGAGAGTTCCACCCCAGAGGCTCTGAGATCAGCAGACCCCATGCTTATTCACGGCAGGGTAGGACTATGAAGGACATCAGCCAGCAGGTTCATGTCCAAAAGGAAGAGAATGCAGACTGAGAATTCCCTGAGGGAAGACAGGGATCTTGGTATCCCTGTCTCTCTCTGCACCAGCACAGTGTTCAATTAAGGTAGGTGGAGGGAGGGAGGTGGGTAGGTAGGTATATAGATAAGAAGGAAAGAAGGTAGGTAGGTAGGTAGGCTCACCAACTACTACACACGCAAAGCAGAAAAAGCTTCTCAGAGCTAACGTTGGCTATACATCCACTGGTGATGTTCATCTTGGGGTGGAAGGCTTATTTAAATGCAGATGGCTGACAACATTGGGGGCTGCTGCATCAGTCTGTCTGGAGCTGGGGCTCAGACAGTTGTCACCTAACCACTTCTTAAGTAATTCTGACATGCAGCATAGTTGGAGACCCCTTGAATTGTTCACACCACCTCTTTGGAATGAAGACATGACTGCCGTAAGGGATTTTGCAGGCTCAAGCTAATCTGAAAGCCCCAGTAAGACAAATCATAGGTGATGGATAGACCAAATCTCTGAGGGAGAAGTTTAGATTATCCTCCAAGACACAGGTCAAGCAGCGTCAGGATGAGTGGGCATGGAAGTGGCTGACTCCTGTAGCACCAAGGATGAAACATGAGATTAGCAAACTCTTACAGTTATTGGCACACAACAGAGTAGATCCAGAAGCAACGTAATGGTGTGGAACATCAGTGTTTGCCAGGGTCTTAAACACTTGACTCTGGAGAAGCCAGGAAATGAGGGGGCCATGATCAGATCACGTGCCGCTCTCCTGAGACCCTTCACAAGAAGGACGCCAAAACGCAACGAGGATCAGGAAAAAAGATGTCCACAGAGCCTCAGGCTGGACTGAGAATGTAATGGTATCAGGTGATAATGCTAGGCTTGGTAAGAGGGAGAGTGAGGAGTTGGAATTGTATTCATTGTACAAGGCTCTTAATGATACTTTCCATGGATTTAGACTGAGGAAGACAGACGTTCCCTTCATCAATATGTAAGAGTCAAACTGAGAACTTCATCTGCCAGAATCTGCCCGAATCAGACCATGGAAACAACATGCCCAGTCACCTCTATATTTTTGCTTGGTTATCTATCCCAGTGCCTTCACTTTGGAACAAATGAGACATGGTTATGTGTCCAGTAATAGAACAGTGAATGTGCTGGGAGGTAGTGATAATGAGGCCACCAGCAGGGATTTGTACAACAGTTTTCTATTTACAAATATTACAGAATATTATTGGCCTGCTGTAAACTGCTGGGTTTGGAAATAAAGCCCCGGAAGTATGAGTTTCTTTTCCCAATACACTTATGATTTAAACATCATCAAGGATGTAATTCATGAGAAATTAGAGATGGTGACATACAGTGGAATCCTTCTACATCACACATGACAGTTTTTCAGAATAAACTTGCATCCATGCAGTAGGATCCAGGTACATACTGCAGGGGCAGAGGGAGTGAGGTGTGGGAGAATTGTTGAAAAATATACAGTATTTGTTTCTCTGAGCCTTTTCAAAAGCTTGACATTTTCAAAGTATATTGATAGCAAGTTGCCATACAGCTCGGTCCAGAGAACTATTAGAAAAACCTTGTTATCATCACTGGATGATAAATTCTGAAATGCCATCAAGATTTGGATCTGGGTTAGTACATTCAGTAAGTGATTCTGTTGTTGTTCTTTTTGTTAGGCACCATAGAGTTGGTTCCGACTTATAGCGACCCTATGTACCACAGAACGAAACACTGATCAGTCCTGCGCCATGCTCACAATTGTTGTAATGCTTGAGCCCACTGTTGCAGCCACTGTGTCAATTCACCTCGTTGAAGGTCTTCCTTTTTTCCCCTGACCCTGTATTTTGCCAAGCATGATGTCCTTCTCCAAGGACTGATCCTTCCTGACAACATGTCCAAAATACGTGAGATGAAGTCTTGCCATCCTTGCCTCTAAGGAGCATTCTGCTTGCACTTCTTCCAAAACGGATTTGTTCACTCCTTTGGCAGTCCGTGGTATATTCAATATTCTTCACCAACACCACAATTCAAAGGCATCCATTCTTCTTTGGTCTTCCTTATTCATTGTCCAGCTTTCACATGCATGAGATTGAAAATACCATGGCTTGGGTCAGTCTCACCTTAGTCTTCAAGGTGACATCGTTGCTTTTCAACACGTTAAAGAGGTCCTTTGCAGCATATTTGCCCAATGCAATGTGTCTTTTGATTTCTTGACTGCTGCTTCCATGAGTGTTGATTGTGGATCCAAGTAAAATGAAATCCTTGACAACTTCAATCTTTTCTCCATTTATCATGATGTTGCTTATTGGCCCAGTTGTGAGGATTTTTGTTTTCCTTGTGTTGAAGTGTAATCCATACTGAAGGCTGTGGTCTTTGATCTTCTTCAGTAAGTGCTTCAAGTCCTCTTCACTTTCAGCAAGCAAGGTTGTGTCATCTGTATAACGCAGGTTGTTAATGAGTCTTCCTCCAATCCTATTGCCCCATTCTTCTTCATATAGTCCAGCTTCTCATATTATTTGCTCAGCATACAGATTGAATAGGTATGGTGAAAGGATACAACCCTGATGCACACCCTTCCTGACTTTAAACCACCCAGTAACCCCTTGTTCTGTCCGAACAACTTTCTTCATCTATATACAGGCTCCTCATGAGCACAATTAAATGTTCTGGAATTCCCATTCTTTGAAATATTATCCATAGTTTGTTATGATCCACACAGTCAAATGCCTTTGCATAGTCAATAAAACATGGGTAAACATCCTTCTGGTATTCTCTGCTTTCAGCCAGGATCCATTTGATATCAGCAATGATATCCCTGGTTCCACGTCCTCTTCTGAATCCAGCCTGAATTTCTGGCAGTTCCTTGTTGATACACTGCTGCAGCCATTTTGAATGATCTTCAGCTAAATTTTGCTTGCTTGTGATATTAATGCTATTGTTCGATAAGTTCTGCATTCCCTTGGATCACCTATCTTGGGAATAGGCATAAATATGGATCCCTTCCAGTCGGTTGCCCAGGTAGCTGTCTTCCAAATTTCTTGGCACAGACCAGTGAGCACTTTCAGCACTGTATCTGTTTGTTGAAACATCTCAATTGATATTCTATCATTTCCTGGAGGCTTGTTTTTTTTTTTTTTTTTTTTTGCCAGTGCCTTCAGTGCAGCTTGAATTTCTTCCTTCAGTACCACTGGTTCCTGATCATACACTACCTCTTGAAATGGTTGAACACTGACCAATTCTTTTTGGTATAATGACTCTGTGTAATCTTTCCATCTTCTTTTGATGTTTCCTGTGTCATTTAATACTTTCCTCATTGAATCCTTCACTACTGCAACTCGAGGCTTGAATTGCAACTCTTTGCATATATCATTATAATACTTCATCTACTTGAGCTGCCCTTTGAAATCTTCTGTTCAGTTCTTTTACTTCATCATTTCTACCTTTTGCTTTAGCTACTCTATATTCAAGGGCAAGTTTCAGAGTCTCTTCTGACATCCATTTTGGTAGTTTCTTTCTTTCCTGCCTTTTTAATGACCTCTTGCTTTCTTCATGTATGACATCCTTGATGTCATTCTACAACTCATCTGGTCTTTTTTTTTTTTTTGCTTTCTTTATGTATGACGTCCTTGATGTCATTCCACAACTCATCTGGTCTTTGGTCATTAGTGTTCAATGCATCAAATCTATTCTTGAGATGGTCTCTAAATTCAGGTGGAGTATACTCAAGGTTGTACTTTGGCTCTCATGGACTTGTTCTAATTTTCTTCAGTTTCAACTTGAACTTGCACGTGAGCAATTGATGGTCTGTCCCACAGTTGGCCCCTGGCCTTGTTCTGACTGATGATATTGAGCTTCTCCATCGTCTCTTCCCAGAGATGTAGTTGATTTGATTCCTACGCATTCCATCTGGCTAGGTCCATGTGTACAGGCACCATTTATGTTGGTGAAAAAAAGATGTTTGAAGTGAAGAAGTCACTGGTGTTGCAAAATTCTATCATTTGCTCTCCAGCATCATTTCTATCACCAAGGCCATATTTTCCAATTACTGATCCTTCTTTGTTTCCAACTTTCGCATTCTGATCACCAGGAATTATCAATGCATCCTGATTGCATGTTTGATCAATTTCAGACTGCAGAAGCTGGTAAAAATCTTCAATTTCTTCATTTTTGGCCTTAGTGGTTGGTGCATATATTTGAATAATAGTCGTATTAACTGGTCTTCCTTGTAGGTGTATGGCTATTATCCTATCACTGACAGAGCTGTACTTCAGGATAGATCTTGAAAAGTTCTTTTTCACAATGAATGCAACACCATTTCTCTTCAATTTGTCATTCCTGGCATAATAGACCATATGATTGTCTGATTCAAAATGGCCATTACCAGTCTATTTCAGCTCACTAATTCCTAGGATATCAATCTTTATGCATTCCATTTCATTTTGGATGGTTTCCTAATTTCCTGGATTTATACTTCGTACATTCCAGGTTCTGATTATTAATGGATGTTTGCAGCTGTTTCTTCTCATTTTGAGTCATGACATATCAGCAAATGAAGGTTCCAAAAGCTTGACTCTATCCACATCATCAAGGTTGAATCTAATTTGAGGAGGCAGCTCTTCCCCAGCCGTCTTTTGAGTGCCTTCCAATCTGGGGGGCTCATCTTCCAGCACTATATCAGACAATGTTCCTCTGCTATTCATAAGGTTTTCAGTAGGTAATTCTTTTCAGAAGTAGACTGCCATGCTCTTCTTCCTAGTCTGTCTTTGTCCAGAAATTCAGCTGGAACCTGTCCTCCACAGGTGACCCTGCTGGTGTCTGAATACCGGTGGCATAGCTTCCAACATTACAGCAACACAAGGGCCCCCACAGTATGACAAACAGGCAGATACATGCAGGAAGTGATTCTAGGAAGCTGGAATTTATAAACTAGAGAAGATGAGCTTTATAGTGAAAGTCCAAAAATCAAATCTCTAAAAAGAGACTGAGAACTCCTTTACAATAAAAATATCAAATCTTTTAAAGGAAGTAGGTGTGCGAAATACGGAAGCTGTACCAAAAAATCAAACTTGTTGACATTAAGTCGATTCCAGCTCATAGTATAAGACAGAGTGGAACTGCCCCATAGGAT
The DNA here is from genome assembly GCF_024166365.1 of Elephas maximus indicus. NCBI lineage: Eukaryota > Metazoa > Chordata > Mammalia > Proboscidea > Elephantidae > Elephas > Elephas maximus. The sequence goes on from NC_064826.1 coordinate 6,486,107, forward strand.
TCCCAAGGCTATAATCTTTACAGAAGCAGACACATCTTTCTCCTGAGAAGCAGCTGGTGGGTTTGAACTGCCAACCTTTTGGTTAGCAGCCGAGCGCTTAACCACTGCGCCACCAGGGCCCCCATGGAAGGCCTATCCTTGATGAATGCTCCCAGACACAAATGGGAAAAGGCATGTGGGAACAGAGCTCCCGGGAGCCCACAACACAGCCTGAGGGTGGAAGTTACAGAGTTGGCTCCTAGGTCTCTAATTAAAACGTCATTGTTGACAACTATGTGAAATGAACAGCAAAAAACACAGAAGGAAATTTTAAAATGAGTTTTCAATGATAAGCAGAAGGTCCAAGGATCAACAATCAAGTATTGTGTGCTTACTTGGCCAATAGTTGGTGCTCGAAAACATTTGTTTAGTAAATGAATAAACGAACCTACTGTGAGATTTGCAATATAAATACAAATGAGTGACTCATATCCTGGGAAGGTGTAGAGTCATAAAAAACTATCAAAGGAAACTGGCAGCAAGGTATTCAGAAGCATGAAAGTTCAGTGTGGACAGGCTTTTAAATGAGAGACCTAATATTCAGAGGGAAATGTTGGATAATTTAGACAAGACATACTATTAGTCAAAAGGCAACCAGCAAAAAAAAGAAAGAAAGACATTCAGCAATTGTCATAGATGTCACTACCAGGTGTAGAAATAGAAATATCTTTGTATAAGGCAGTAATTGTGAAGTCTGTAAATATATGATCCTTGATGGTAGATATGAAGAACTGATGTAAAAGAGACTTGCTTTTGTTTCCTAATTGAAGTGAGGAGAAAGTGGTTTGGAATGGCTAAGTCCTCACAGCCTTCATACCTGAAGAGAGAACAATCACATTTATAAAGCTATTTGTAGTCACTAATGACATAGATTTAAATATTTTATCTGTTTTGTAATTCCGAAGAAAGATTACCTACAAGACTGGGTAGTGGATGTGCAAGTCACCTCAAAATGGATAATCAGATATGTGGAGAACGAGCTAATTATCTAATGTGTGTGGGAGGTACTTTATGAGGTTTTCATACAGTTATCTGTATTGCCAAACTCTGTCTTGTCCTTGTTTACTTGACTGCTGTGGCGCCTTGTAATTTAACAAGTGGAACCATTAGCAGAGTTGTAATAATTATGACAAACATCACTCAGCTGACATGAATGCAGTAAGTAACCCAGATATTGGGTCACTTCTATAGGCAACTCATGCTTTAGTTCCCAAACTATCTCTGTTTCAGTTGGATGAAGTCCAGAGGACGTTAAGCCCCTTTCTTCTCCATGGAAACCCTGGGTCCCTGGGTTGGAAGTGGATGGAGGTCCGGGGTCAGTGGCAATGGGCGCACCTTCATGATGAAGAAGAGGAGGATGATGATAACCACGTTGACCCTCGGGTGGATCCACACCGCAGACTGGCCCAGGCTCTCTGGATCCCCAGTGTGCTTGACCCACGTATTGTTGTCAAACAGGGTACTGATGGCTTCCCGAGGCATCAGCTGGAGAAGAAGAGCAGGAGGGGGTTCTCCAGGGACACACCAGACCCCGGTGTGAGAGAACTGACCCCCAGCCTCCTTAATCAATGTCCCTCTGCCCTTTTCTCAGGAGAGATTCTACCCTGGGGCAAAATCACATGCCCTGGAAGGCTGTGGGACATCTGTGCTGTCTCCTCCTTTCCAGTGGCCCAAGTCCTGGCTTAATGACACTTGCTCACTGACCCGACCCCCCACCGACTCCCTCCAAGCTGACCTCTCCAGCCATGAACTGGCCAATGCCTGGGGGAAAAGTGAACGAGGCGATGACAAGGGTGACGATCCCAGGGTACAGCAGGCGGCTAGAAAAGAGATGGAGTTAACCCTCCCCATTTTGTGAACCACACAGATACCACACTGAACCTCTCCCCGGGCATCAGGGGGAGAGCACAGGGTGCTTCCTCGAGTCTCCTGTGGTCTGGGATCTTTACACAAAGAACATTCTTTTCACAAAAAACTCACCTCGAAAGGAGCATCATGCCACACCCCTTACAGGCAGTGCAGGGTCTCCTGTTGGCATGTCCACCCTAGAGTTGTGGCGTGCCCTCCACACGGGTAAAGGGGCACCCCTAGAGAAAGCCATAGTCGGGGGCAGGGAGAGAGCAGGACTCACTGCTTGGCCAGAAACTGGCTCAGGATCTTGTTCTTGCGGACCCCAAGCATGACCTGGCGGTGCAGGTACACGAACACGGCTCCCAGGAACCCGCAGCAGATCCTAGGGGCAAGGCACAGGGTGGAGCCTGGTCCCAGAGCAGGGCCCCTCCCACCTAGCCACTGCAGGCAAACAAATGCTGGCAGATATCTGCCCTGTCCCCCACCTGCCCTTTCCCCCACCTGCCCTATCCCCACTTGGCCTGTCCCCACCCGCCTGCCATTCACGCTTGTCCCCTCCCCAGTAGCAACCACACACCCGATGACCGCAAAGGCCGGGAGCTCCTGCAGGTCGAAGGGGAAGTCCATGCGGAAATTGGTTCTGAAAAGCGCGGTGATGGTGACTAGGGGAAGGTAAGGGCAAGGAAGGAGAGTCAGAGCCAAGAAGGAGCCGGAGGTCAGGCTGAAGGGTACCCCTCCTCCAGCCCAGGCTCTCCTCTCCTGTCCAGAGGTCAGGCTGAAGGGCACCCCTCCTCCAGCCCAGGATCTCCTCTCCTGTCCAGAGGTCAAGCTGAAGGGCACCCCTCCTCCAGCCCAGGCTCTCCTCTCCTTTCTCATCCCCTTTTCCTAGGCACACATTCCTCCTCTTCATCACTTGCATCCCTGGTTTAGGCACCTCCCTCCATTTCTTGGGCCTCAGTCCTACCACCCAAACAATGCCACCCATCCCTTTTCTGAAGTAGCCCCCAGGATGCACTCCACACCCCACTACCAGCGTCCTTGGCCCACACAACACCCCTGCAGACCTCTGTCCCTCCCTTACTGGCGTCCTTGTTCCACACGGCCAACACGCGGAAGACAAAGGCGCTAAAGGTGGCTGCAAAGAACCCTCGCCAGTAGTTCCGCACGGCAAAGTAGGTGGAGGTGACCTCGATGCTGAACAGCACCCCTGGGGACAGGGAAGAGGTCAGCTTGGGCCAGGGAGGGCTCCTGCCACACCCTACCCCGCCCAGGGCAGCTGCTGAAACTTGAACTGGGGAAACCAGTGCTCTCTGGAATCCCACTCTGAGCTGCACGCTGGGTCATGCTGGCGTGGTTTGCAGGCCAGGAATGTGGTCCAACAAGACACAGAGAAGACGGAAACGGGGAGCCCTTCCCCCAAAAACATGAGGCTCAGCTGGCGGTGTCTGTGCATCCCCTAGGACGTAGGGTTGGGTGGGATTCGAAGGCTGTTGGAACCATTCTGCAGAAAAGTTACAAGCGAGAAGGTTCTGAGCAGGTGCTCTGAGCCGCCAGCAGGGCTGAGAGGCACCGGACGACCCTCAACACCCTCCCCCGGGCCTCCTGCCACCCCCAGACACCACGTGCCCTGGGCAGCCCTATCAGCAGAGACAGGAACAATAGGCAGGAGGGGCTTCGTGCAAGCCGACAACACTCAGTGTTCCAAGGAAAGAAAGAAAGCAGAGGATGAAGCCAAATGAAAGATAAAAACGATTATAAAAATCTGACGTGAAAGCAGCCCACGGAGTCCTGAGAGAAAGAAGTGAAGAAGTGAACTGAAGACAGCCACACAGAGGGAAGGCGGGTGAGGACGAAGGGAAGCCAGGGAGTTCTCCCCAGCTGTCCTGCTTCTGGGAGCAGACAAAGGGGCAGGAGGCTGACGGATGGAGAGAAAAACAGCGAGGGCCGGCACAAAGCAGTGAAGCTCCGGCAGACACAAAGAAAGCAGCTTTAAGCATGCTAAGCCCAAGAGGGTCGACTTTGTGCAGGGGCAAAGTAAAAACTGATGACAAAATGACGTCAAATGTGCTAAGCCTCGTCTTTCCAAAAAAACAAGGAGGAGGCCTGGCCCAGGGACAGCTGTGAACTGGGCCAGGCATCTCCAGCACCCACCTAGGCCCCTGGCAGTCAGGTGCTGCCCAGGGTCCCCATGCCTCCTCCCCACCAGGAGGCAGTATCTCATCCTAGCCTCTTTCTTCCCCTGCTCTAGACCCGGAGTCCCTGGTGGTGCAAAGGGAGAAATTGTTCAGCTGCCAACTGAAAGGTTGGAGGTTCAAGTCCACCCAGAGGCACCTCGGAAGAAAGGCCTGGTGACCTACATCCAAAAAAACCAGCCATTGAAAATCCCGTGGAGTATACTCTGACATACGTGGGGTTGCCATGAGTCAACGCCACGGCAACTGGTTGTTTTTGTTTTTTGCTGCGTGCTCAAATGCTGCATCACTCAGCTCCCTCCAGTCCTCGCCCTCCTGTCCACGGGCTGCGGACAGCCACCCACCGAAGTCCCTCGTGCTGGGGGTGGGGCATAGAGGCTAACTGCCTGGAGTAGCTGCCGCTCCCTGAAAGGGTTCTTAGGGGTCAACTCCAAGGTCAGCTTCTGGGGGAGCCAGCTCCATCCTCCTTGGGTGGGAAGAACCCTCCATCTGTGCTCCCTGAGGACTTGGGGTGACTTGAGCACTTCTCATTATTTGTTTACACTCCTGAATTCTTCAGAGGACTGGAGGGCAGTGGTGGCTCCGTGGCAGAGCTCTCGCCTTCCACGCGGGAGACCCGGGTTTGACTCCCGGCCAGGGTTCCTCATGTGCAGCCGCCACCCGTCTATGGGTGGAGGCTCGTGTGTGGGTTGCTGTGATGCCGAACAGGTTGCAGGGAGCTTCCAGACTATGACAGGCTAGGAAGGAAGGCCTGGTGATCCGCTTCTGAAAATCAGGCAGTGAAAACCCTGTGGGTCACAACGGTGCAATCCACAACCGACCACGGGGATAGCACGGGACCTGGCAGTGTTTTGTTCCATTGTACCTGGGGTCACCATAAGTCCAGGTAGCCCGACGGCAGCTAATAGCAGCCAGAGGATTGAGACTTCCTTGCCAACAACACCCAGTACAGAGCCTGGCACACACTCAGGGCCCCACCCTGACCTTTGGATGTGAGGAGAGGAGAGGACAGGCTAAGAGGGAAAGAGGACAGGAGAGAATAGAGGGGGTAGAATTTCAGACACGGAGCCGGTGCACAGGTGATCTGGGGCAGCAGACTTGGCACCGCCCTGTGCCTGCCCCCAGATCTGGCCCCACGAGGCTGTGCAGGCCTGGCCTGAGAAGGGTGGCCACCGGGGGCAGGTGAGCAGTCTCTCCTCCTCTTCCCCTGTCAGCGCTGGGAGACACACGTTGACAGCAAACTTTGAAAATCCAGGCTAGGCTTTCTTTCCCACAACACGCTCTGGGACGCTTTCCCAGCAGTCCCTCACTGTGGACTTGAGAGTGAGGATCAGTCTCAGTGTTAACAGAGCCAGACGGAACATGGGCTGCTAGGAGAAGTGAGCCTTTGCAACACAGACTGCACTGGGAGCCTCCGTCTTTAAGGCTCGGTGGCTCTGCCAGCCCGGCCACTCCGGTGTTCCCTGGCACTGTTCAGCAGCTCCTCTGCCGGCCCCCTCTGTCCTCGTCCCTACTCTTGCTCCTCATAGAGACCCTCCCCAGGCCACTTTCAACTGGGCCCAAGGCTTCAAACCTCCCATACACTATTGACTCGCAAAGCTTCATTTCCAGCCCTGGCTCACTTCCCAGCTACCTGCGTGGCATCACCTGGCTACCCTGCAGGCAGCTCCAACCCAATGGATGCAGAGTGAACTCTCCCCCAGACTGCTTCACTTCCTGCCGTCCCTGTTCTGGTTACTAACATCGCTGTCCACTCGGTGCCCTTGTTAGATCTGGGGGTTAGGGGAAACCCCTCCTCTCCCTCACCCCTCACGTCCACCACTGGCCACACTGATTGGACTCTCAAGCTCATACTCTGCCCTCTGCCCCAATTCCGACTCCTGCCATCTGTCAAGGCGGTGACAATATCTTCATGTCAAGCCTCCATCCTTCCAACCCCCTGCCCAGGCCATTCTCTCCTGCACACAGCCGCCAGAAAGACTGGGCAAAGATGCAAGGTGCTCAGAATCCCCCCACAGCTCCCTTCCCTAGGGCCACATTCCCCAAAGCCAGGCTTATGCTCCTCTCACCCCAGGAGGCTGCCCTGGCTGGGGGCTGTGTAGGAAACCATTCCCAGGCCTCCTCGTGTCAGCATATTAAACGCTCTAACAATTCGACCATTTAAAAAATACCTGTATAAGCCAGCATTTCCCAACTTATTTCACCTTGGAACGCTTTCTACCTGTGACCTCTATTAATGCCATGAGAAATGTGTTCTTGGAGCCCATGTTGGCAAATGCTGGCCTCGAGACGTGGACGTGGCCCATGAGGCCCTCGGTGACTGGGCCCCCGTTTCCCGTCCAGACTCATGTCCTGCGACTCCTTCCTGTAACCTGTAGTGCTACTTAGCTAGTGTAGTTACTATGGTGGCTTTCAGCTGCTGTCCGGGCAGCTCTGTCTCACGGCGACCCATGGACAACAGAACAAAAGGCTGCTGGTCCTGTGCCATTATCGCGACCCTTGGTATGCTGGAGTCCATTGTCCTGGCCATTGCGTATTTACGGTGCCTTCCAACCCAGGGGGCTCATCTTCCAGCACTCTGTCAGACAACGTTCATTGTGATCCATAAGGTTTTCATTGGCTGATTCTTAGAAGTAGATCGCCAGGCCTCTCTTCCTAGTCCGTCTCAGTCTAGAAGCTCCACCGAAACCTGTCCAGCATGGGTGAGACCTTGCTGGTATTTGAAATACTGGTGGCATGGCTTCCAGCATCACAGCAACACATAAGCCGCCACAGTACGACACACTGACAGACAGGCGGTGGAGTGTAATTACAGCTTCCCAAATCTGACTTAGTGCAGAACACTCTGCCCTCGCTGTCTTCTTTGCAAATTCCTATCATTTAAGTGTCAGACTGAACACCACCGCTCGTGTAACTCTTCGCCGACACCCCCAGAGGCCTGCGGGGGGCTCCACTGCCCTCTTCCCAGGCTGCATTAAGACACTGGTTTGAGTGGGTGTGATGGCTGGTCTGCTTGCCTGTCTACCCTCCACCGTGAGCACCTTGAGAGCTGGGACCCGGCACAGAGCCAGCACGGAGCCAGTACCGACCCGGCACGGAACGGAAGCAGGGAACAGTTTTCATTGTGTTAAACGCTGAAGCGTCTTTCGTTTACTGGTGTAAAGAACTAAGAGTTGACTATGTAGTGGACACATTAGCTTATTACTAATTTTTCTTTCAGAACTAGTCCATGTTCACAGAAAAGCCAGCAACTTCCACCACCTGCAAGAACGTTCACTATTTGCCACCAAAAATAAACAGCTTACAGGCTTTCCCTGCCCGACAACTTCTCATGTCAAGAGCATCGTCTTTGGATGAGCCTTGATGACATGATGCTAAATGAAGTAAGTCAGGCATACGAGGACAGACACATGCGCCCCTTACCTGAAATACCCAGAACAGGAAAACGCAGAGAGATGGAAAGCAGGTTAGTGCCGACCAGGGACTGGGGAGCGGAAATGGGGCATTATGGTTGAAGCGGTTCTTAGTTCCTGTTTAGGGGATGAAATAGTTTGGGGAACAAATAGTGCTGATGGCATATAAGTAATGCCACTGAATTGTACACTTAAAATGGCAAAAAAAAAAGAGAGAGAGAGAGAGAGAGAAATGCCTGTGATTTTCTATGTCTTTCTCTCTCCCCTTCTCTGCATAGGGCAGAGCAAGCCTTCCTCGTTCACCCCAGACATTCTAGCTTTATGCAGAAAATGAAAGTTCTCTTCACTTTAAAGGGATCTGACGGATTCCAAAAAATTTTTTTCTTCCATCTAAAAATTCTCCTTAGACTTTTTGGATTTGAAAGGCTAAAGAGTAAATAAAGGCAAGAGTGGGTAGAGATATCAGTGTGAGCGGTTAACGAGCGGAAATGCAGGCACAAGCCTCCCCTCGAGGGGACTGAGGATGGTGAGGGCCGGAGCTGACCACTCACTGACCAACCGGGGTCCCCGAGCAGCCGTGCAGGGGGCACCATGGCAGCGGCCGGGTCAGCCGGACCGGTTCTCGCAAACCTTGACTCTCTTCCGATCCCACTTCGGCTGCCTTGCAGGCTTCTCTAGGAAAGGGCGGTTGCATTGTCACAGTGGAGAAGGAACCTCCAACAGCTGCTGCTTGTAAGAGGCACGTGCCCTTCCCCTCATTTTGTTTCTTCAACTGTCAACATGGCATCGGAGGAGCGACGTGTGGAACCGTCCTCTGGAATCTGCTGATCACTGATTTTGATTAGTAAACCTCAGGTCTGATTGCCTCCTCTGAGCATGCCCACCTATCAGTCATCGGTGAGGAAGAAAAGGACTGGAAAACTGCTGTTGGCCTTACGTCCGTACCCAGTGGCTGAGAAGTTGACCCCCAACTCATGGCTGCCTCTTGTGTGTCAGAATAGAACTGTGCTCCACAGGGTTCTCGGTGGCTGATTTTTGGCAACAGATCCCCAGGTCTTTCTTCTGAGGCATCTCTGGGTAGACTCAAATCTCTAACCTTTAGTTAGCAGCCAAGCATGCTCACTGTTCGCAGCCCCCAGGGACTCCTTACTCCTGTGGAGGAGCTAGCTTCATTCTAAATTCATTACAAATATCAAGGGCCGGTTATCCTTTCCCTCCCATCCCCAGTCCTCGTTGAAAGCTCACCAAGAAGCCAGGTAAGTTCACCTAAATGTTTTTTCTCGCTCTGTACCTCCTAAGTGATAATTCCCTTTAACTCCACCTAAACTCTTACATCTTTACTAAACCACCACAAAATAGAAGTGTCCCTTTGGAAAAGGAGTGCAGAGAGCGTCCCTGTGGGAAGGTGTAGCAGGTGCAGGGCAAAAACAGGCAACATGACCCCTGGGTTTTTGTACCAGCAGGGGCCATAGGGATGACTGGGTTTCAGTCCCTGCCTCTGTGACCCAGAAGACAAATGCTCAAGTCACGTACCCTCGCTGCACTTGGCCCCTCTCTCCTGGAGTACCTGTCTCAGACAGCTCCTAGAAGATCTAAGTGCAAAGCCCCTAGAACCTGGCAGGCTCACAGTAAACCATCCCTAGAAGTCAGCCTTCTGATTATATTCAGTGCACTGGGGCTTCTCGCACCTGGGGGCCTGACAAACACTGTCTTGGGGGCCAGGTCGGATACCTGGCTGGTTTGGGAGGGGTAAGTCACTTGCCTCCAAGTGGGGTCCCAAAACAACAGCCGACTCCTACCGCACAGCCGACAGTCAGGATGTCTGTGTAATAGTACGGCTGCTACTGGGGGAGAGACAGAGAGACAGAGGGGCGGGGAGAGGCAGGGGCAGGAGAAGGGTCAGCAGGGAGGGAAGGGGAGAGGGGCAGGAGAGAAGAGGGGACCGCAGGGAGGGGCAGGAGAGGGACCAGCAGAGAGGGGACAGCAGGGAGGGAAGAGGAGGGAGTCAGCAGGGAGGGACAGGTAGGATGAGAGCCCAAAGTCCAGGGAGCCAGGGTGGTCCTCAAGCCCCCTGTGGCCCCAGAGCTGTCCAGCCCCATGGCCAAGAGAAACAGTGATTTTAGCAAACAGGAAGTCAATTCATAACGTAAGACCAAATAGGAAATGAAATACAAGTCAGCAAATATATGGCTGGCAGGGAAGCCAATAAATGATAACCAGAGAGGGACTGAAGAGGACCATCCAGGCAGGAGCCAGCTTCAGACGGTCAGCACCACAGAGTGAGTGTGACATGGCCATGTCTCTGAGGACACACAGGCCTAGAGCTCTGGCCTGGGGACCAGGCTACATCCACAGCCCCTCGCTGAGCCCCTGCAACCCACTCAGGCCCCAGGGGGTGGGGGGGTGGGGGGAGGAAGGGCAACTTGCCTCCAAGCGGAGCCGCAAAGCAGCATCCCACGCCCACTGCACAGGCCGATACCAGGAGGTCAAGCTGGCTAGGCACGGTCTGCAACAGAGGGCAGGCGGGGGGTGGGCAGGGGCACAGCACAGAGACAGGGATGGAGGGGGTCAAGGACCGCGGAACGGGGAGGCACGGGGGGTGGACATGGGCACGGCACAGAGACGGGGGGTCAGGGACCACAGGACGGGGAGGCACAGGGGGGCAGGCAGGGGCACCACAGACAGGGCACATGGGGCGGGGTGTGGAGCACACGAGGGGGGAGCTGGCACAGCCTCTGGAAGGAAGAGCACTGTGGGCACAGGCACAGTGAGCAGAGGTGGCTGTGGCAGCACAGTGGGGACACACAGTGCCCCCCTCAGCATTGCGGCCAGCCGAGCCAAGGCAGCTCCCGTGCAGGCACACACAGCCCCACTTGCTCTCCTGGCTCAGCCTTACCTCATACACCCCGCAGAACACGGACATGAACTTGCTGAGGACAGCAGCACAGATGCTGGCAATGTGCACAAAGGGGCCCTGGAGAGGATAGCACGGCTCAGGATGGAGACCAGGCGGCGCTGGCCCCCACCAGTCACTCAGACGCTGAGCCAGACGCTGGAGGGGGGAGACATGGGCTCAGGGTGGAGACTAGGTGGCACTGGCCCCCACCAGTCATTCAGATGCTGAGCCAGGCCCTGGAGAGGGGGGACACGGGCTCAGGATGGAGACCAGGCGGCGCTGGCCCCACTGGTCACTGAGGCACTGAGCCAGGCCCTGGAGAGGGAGGACACAGGCTCAGGATGGAGACCAGGTGGAACTGGGCCCCACCAGTCACTCCAGCCAGACCCTGGAGAGACAGAAGGGAAAGTCGGACCTCTGCCCTCACAGAGCCTCACCCCAAGAGGAAGGGGCGGTGCTCCCCAGAGTGAGGGCATGTCAGATAACCCTAAGGGCCGAGAGGGAAATGAAGGGGAGTGAGGGTCAGAGGGAGACAGGCGAGGGTGGGGTGGGGGTGCATTTGGAAAAGGTGTGGGGGAATGCCTCCTGAACAGGTGTTATAGGTTGAACTGTGTCCCCTAAAATGATATGTTTAAGTCCTAACCCCTGTACCTGTGAGTGTGACCCTGACTGGAAATAGGGTCTTTGAAGGTGTTGTCAGTTAGGTTAACATGGGCTCATACTGGGGTAGGGTGGGTCCTAATCTCTGTGACTGGTGTCCTTATAAAAGAGGAGACAGGCAGATAGAGGAAGGATGCCAGGACCTGGGAGAGAGGCCTGGATCAGATCCCCCTCAGAGCCTCAGAAGGAATCCACTCTGCCAGCACCCTGATCTCAGACTCCCAGTCTCCAGAACTGTGAGACGATACATTTCTGTTCTTATAAGCCCCGCAGTGAGTGGCACCTTGTTTAACCTCCCCCCCAACCACCACCCCACCCCCAGGACACCAAGAGGGCAGGTTACAGAGAGGGGCAGTGCCTGGAACAAGCAGAGGGAATGAGCTGTGGGAGTGTGCAGAAGACGAGGCCTGAGACAGAGGCTGGGACAGAGGAGGGCCCGTGCGCCGGGCGAGGCTGGCAGGACGCCGGAGCCAGGTCCCAGGGCTCCTGGGCAGGAGTCAGGTTTGGATTTCATGTGAAGCAGAACGGGCCATTGGGCGCTCCTGAGCAGGCCTCAGAGGCGGCTCTGGAGGCTGTGCAGAGAGCGACAGGGGGCCGGAGGGGGCAGGGACACGGAACCAAAGCATCCTTCTGGGGCTCAGTTGTCTCTTCTTGGGACAGGGATTGGGCTGGGTCACCGGACATTTACCCCAGGGGACACTGGCAGGAGCCATTCTGGTTGTCACGACCGGGGGCTGCTACTGCCACCTAGTGGGCGGAGTCTGGGAGTGCGGTTGACCGTCGGGCAGTAAGAGCCCAGGATGCCCCAGAGACAGATCCCATGTGCAGTGTGTCTCTGGGCCCAGGCATGTGCTCGGACATTCTGCCACCCCACCCAGGACCAGGGCCTGCCCACGTGCCCCCTCGCCGCTGCCTGGCTTCGGTCCCTGGTCCCATGGTTCCTCCTCAGCCGGCTACCCGCCCAGCTCCCCCTGGTGAGCACCCACCTCTTTGCCCACGGGGATGCCGCTGCCCAGCCCAGCGGTCAGTGCCACCACCTTGGCCACAAAGGCCTTGATGGTCAGGTACTCCTTCAGGACGACCCCGCGGAGAATGGTCTTCATCTCAGGAATCCCAGAGCCTGGACGGGCCAGAGCCGGTCATGGCAGGCTGAGGTAGTGGCTCTCGGGAACTGGTGCTTGGCTCTCAGGAACCCACGGAGGGCAGGTGAGGGCAGGGATGTGGAGCAACCCACAGATGGGGGGCCCTGTGCTGGTGGCTGATGGGCGGGCCCATGGCGCGTGGGGAGGGGTGGTTCTTACCAACAGCCTGGGGGGAGATGAGATGGCAGAAGAGGGCACTGAAGAGGATGAGGACCAGCGGGAAGGTGACCCAGGCCAGGAACTGCAGAGGGAGGCTGGGCTGCATTTGGTAGTAGGTCCACTTGTAGGCTGCAGACACCGGCCGGGTGAGCAGGGGGCAGGACCCCGCCCCCCCAGGGCTGCCCACCTGTGCACACCCAGTGTGCACAGGGCCTTCTCGTGCCCCGGCTGGCCTGTCTCACCCCATAAGATGGCACCTTCACATTTTGCTCACGGGCACCTGAACTGCAGAGGTGAGGAGGGAATTCACGCCCCAACTTTGGGGTGGGTAGGCACGCTGCTATCCCACACGAATGTGGTGATGTGAGCGTGTCCTCAGAGCCCCTCGGGACCAACCACCCGGGTCCCAGGACTGAGGGGTCGATGGGACCCAACTTCCAGTGGCCGCCAAACAGACTGTGGGTCGTGGTGACCCCATGTATGTCAGAGTAGAACTGGGCTCCGTGGGGTTTTCAATGGCTGCTTTTTCAGAAGTTGATTGCCAGGTCTTACTCCCAAGGCACCTCGGGGTAGACTTGAACCTTTAGCCTTTTGGTCAGCAGCCGAGCACATTAACTGTTTGCACCACCCAGGGATTCCCGTAACACGGGAGTCCTGGTCAAACCAGGCTGAGTCTGTTACTGCTATGGGCCCCACAGCCTGGGAGGTGACATTGAAAGGGACATGAGAAATGGCTCTGGTCTTGTCTGTGGCCTTAGGTTTCTCCACCAAGCCCATCCAGCTTAGCCCCAGGTAGAAACTCTAGAAACGGCCCCAGTCGGGGAGAGGCGGAGGTGAGGGCCGGGCCAGACCTACCCTGCAGGCTTTTGGCGCTGACATAGTCCATGCTCCAGCTGACCAGAGCCATGAGCAGGCCCAGCAGCACCAGGAAAATCCAGTCTTCCCCCAGCTTCCTTCTCACGACATGGCCCAGGCTGTGGAAACAATCTAGGTGGGGGTGTGGGGGGAGAGCAGTGACCAGGTGGCCACGTTGGGTGCCAGGCTGGGAGGGGAGGGGCTGGCCCCCGGGGTCTTGTCTGGAACCCATTCATGGCATTTTTCTTCGCCTCTCTGCCCACAGCCATCCAGTTCTTTCTGGACACTGGAATTCCTAAAGTGCTGATTTCTTGGAAGGGTGGGGATGTGGATGCTAGCGGACAAGGCAGCATGAAGTGGGGGGTGCCTGCTCCCACTACTTGGAGAGTGCTTGTGTGGGGGGCATGCAGTGGGACCCCCAGTTTCCTTCCTGGCCCCGCGCCCCCTCCTGGCCCCACACCTTCTGAGTCTCACCCTGGCACTTGGAGTAGTGGTCCTTGTCCTTGCTGTCCACTGTGGTACTGGAGCCTGTCCACTGAGGCCCCCCCACGTCCAGCTCCTTCTCTGAGAAATGTCCTTTGTGGTGGCCATAGATCTGGGCAGAGGGACAATGGACATGTCTGTGTGTCATTAAACAGAAGAAAGAGCAGATGGGGGGCACATGGACTCAGAAAAGCAAGAGCACCTGTGAGCTCCTGGGCAATGAGGGCTGGCATGGGGTCATTGTGGTCATCGCTTTCCTCAGCTCCCTCTGCCATCCCTGCCCCTCCCCGCACCACTTTCTGCCCCCCCTCCCCCCGCACTGCACTAGTCCTGGTCTACGGGCGCTTTTATCCCTGCGGTGTTTCCCCGAGGCAGTGGTCCAAGGACAGCTAAGACAGGCGTCGCCATAGTGGTCTGAGCCTGGGTCCCCAGCACTAAGTCCCCCCTCAGATCCTGGCGTGGACGGCGAGGATGGGCTGGCCCAGCCCGTGGTGACCCCAGGTTGTCCCTTGGTTCGTTTGCACAGACAGGACAGCCTCATAGGCAGGCCGCCACTCCTCCCCCAACATGAACGCATCCTGGCTGCGTCCCTCCAAGCACTGTGGCAGTGGTGGCAGCTCAGGGAGGCCTGGGGAGGCTCTGATTTCACAACCCCAGCACAGCTTAGCCTTGGCCCTGCCAGCCCCTGACCATGCTGCGTGTCTTCTGAACGAAGCTGGTGATCAAGGAGGCTGCTCTCCCTCCAGGCCACCAGGAGCCCAGCACACACCCTCCACAGGTCTTATCTCTCAGGCCAGGCTGGCGAGGGTGAGGAGGGGTCACATCCTGTCACACCCTGGACAGGAGGTGCCCTGAAGAGTGGAGACTGGGCAGCTGGTTTGGGGCTAAATGCCCCCCAGCAGGGCTGGGGGAGGGGAGTCTGTCAGGGATTGAGGGGTGAGGACAAGAGGAGTCATAGCCAGTGCTGGCCAATACTGACCACTGCTGAGGCTGGTGATGGTACTCAGGGGTTCTAGACCACTCTGCTTCTCTTTAAGTTTGAAAACCCCCATAAATAAAAATTGAAACCCAGCCTCCTTTGTTTTCAAGGCCCTTGGGGACCAGTGCAGCCTATCCCCAAATGTACTCCCCCTCCCCAAGCCCCGTGCTCCATGAGAGGGCTTCCCTGTCCCAGAAAGCACCACGCTTTCATTTTACTGGAATTGTCCAGCCCAGTGTGACTCAGGCGTGGAGAGGAGCCCTAGGGCCACGAGGCAGGGCCTCTCCGTCCAGCTCCACCTGGTGTTTAGAGGCCTCATGCAGCCATCTTGGCTGCAGGCAGCCCTATCTCCCCAACCAGCTGACATTGGTTCATGTCCCCTCCCCAAGGGTGACCCAGCATGCAGCCCCAGGAACTGCGCTTAGGGACTGCACAGCAGTGCTGAGATGGGCAACCCAAGTGCCTTGGAGTCGGCCCCACTCACGGTGACCCCGTGTACAACAGAGCCTGCGCCATCCCCATGGTCGGTTGTGGGTCGGACCATTGTGATCCACAGGCTTTGCACTGGCTGGTTTTCAAAAGTAGATGGCCAGGCCTTTCTTCTTAGTCTGTCTTAGTCTGAAAGCTCTGCTAAAACCTGCTCAGCATCCTGGTGACACTCAAGCTTCCGCTCTCAGACAGGCGGTGGCTGCACATGAGGTACGTTGGTCGGAAATCAAACCTGGGTCTCCCGCGTGGAAGGCGAGGATCCTACCACTGGGCCACCACTGCCCCGGCCCATCCCGAGATCCCCAGAGCCAAGAGGAGCCTCGGGCGCCCCTAAGCTGACACACTGCTAGACACTGGTGCTGGTTCCTCCATGTGGCCAGGGCGTTCAGACTGACCACAACCTATCTGCTGCTCCACAGTTTCACCTCTACCCTGGTGGAGCCCATTGCCCTCAGCTGCCACCCCAAGCCCCAGAGGGTGGCTGTCCCTGCCACCCCTGATTGGGTGCCTGTCCCCCCAGGTGCCTAATGCCTGGCCAACCTTCCCACCAAGACATTTGGTTACGTTTCTCCTGCTCTTGTAACACAGGTGTCTCTGGGCCCTGGGCTCCAGCCAGTCCGTTTTCTCCCCCTCATCCCATTCCCTTTGCCTCTGTCTGTGTATGTGTGTGTGCGTGTGTGTGTGCATGTCCGCGGCGGAGGGTGGACTGAACCATCGGGGGGGGGTCTGCCTATGGGGGTGTGGATGCACAGGTGTGAGTGCCATGCCAGCCTCTGGATACTCATGACATAAGCCAGTGGGCGAGCCTAAGGGCACTGGACCACCAGGCTTCAGGCAAAGGCATAGAGGGGCCGCCCATACCTCTGCACTTCAGGTGAACCCCACACTTCTGCGAGCTAGGGGAGCACCCCACAGCTCTGCGTGTTGGGGGGACCCTGCACCTCTGCATGTCAGGGGAGCACAGCACCTCTGTGAGTTAAGGGGGTCCCCACACCTCTGTGAGTTAAGGGGGACCCCGCACCTCTGCACGTTAGGGGAGCATTCTGCACCTCTGCATGTTGGAGGGACCCCTCCTGTCTGTATTAGGGGGACCCTGAACCTCTGCGAGTTAAGGGGGACCCCTCACCTCTGTATTAGGGGGACTCTACACCTCTGCGAGTTAAGTGGGACCCCTCACCTCTGTGAGTTGGGGGACCCCTCATCTCTGTGCATTAGGGGGCACCCTGCACCTGTGACTTAGGGGGTACCCCACACCTCTGCCCATTAGGAGGGCACCATGCACTTCTGTGAATTAGGGGGAACCCTGCACCTCTGTGCATTAAGGGGGAGCCCACACCTCCGTGAGTTAGGGGTGACCCTGTACCTCTGCATGTTGGGGGCACCCTGCACCTCTGTGCATTGGGGGGACACCACACCTCTGCATATTAGGGGGGCACCCTGAACTTCTGTATGTTAAGGGGGCACACAAAGGGTGGGCGGGACATGGGCAGGGGCATGGCACAGAAACAGGGAGGCTCAGGGACCACGGAACAGGGAGACACAGCATCTCTATGAGTTAAGAGGGACCCTGCGCCTCTGCACGTTATGGGGATACTCCACACCTCTGCAGTTACAGGGGCCACCCACCTATGCAAGTTAAAGCGGCACCCTGCATTCTGGGAGGCAATATGGTGGCCGTGGCCCAGACCCGGGCACATTTTGGACACGTGGCCATAGGCTGATTTGATTGTAAAAAGCCCTCTGCCGCCTCCTTTCCTACCCCCTCACTCCCACCCCACCGCCCGTCTCCCCAGGGGCTTTACCTGCGTGGGGTGGGCGTTGGGATGGGGGCTGGCGTCCCTCCTGAGCCTGTGCTGCAGGCCCCCACTTTCAGAGGGCAGGCCGTAGCTGGTGCAGTGCTCGAAGGGCATGTACTGGTATTGGGGGGCACTGCCCCACCAGGTCTGCTCGCCCCCCACTCGCTGAGATCCCCGCTGCTCCATGCCCTTCCCAGGCTGAGGCCTGCTCACTGTCCTCCCCCAGGCCGGGTCCTCAAGCCTCTCCTCCTGCCCGTCCCCAAGGCGTCTGGGGCATCGTGCCCACCCCCGGCTATTTATAGCACCCCCCCGTCGTCACATGACCCCAGTGCCACATCTGATCTGCTTGGGGTCGAAGCAGGTGTGGGCAGTGTGGTGGAGGCTGGGTGGGGACCTGCGGGACACAGGGGAATCCTAGGCACTGCCCCCCTTCATCAATACCAGGCCTCCAGCCCAGACCAGCGTGGCCCCTTCCTGGCCAGCACTCACCTGCCTGCCTGAGGACCTCGTGGGCACTCACACCTGCCTGCTTTCCCACCTCTTTCTTGGCGCAAAGGAAGGGGACTCAGGTGTCCAACACCCAGAGGGGGGCTCACCGGGGACAGCAGCCGGTGCATCTCCGCCACCGCCCTGGCACTCTCCCTCTGGCCTCCAGGGCTCATCCTCAACAGCAGGTCCCCGTCTGACTAGTAACCAGCCTTTCCGCCGGCAGCCCAGCTCCCGGCCTTTTCTAGGTCTGCCCACCAATCAGATGGGGTCACCTGACCCCACGCATCAGCCCTGAAGGTGTGCAGCCCTGGGATCTGGGGTTCCTCCTGCTTCCCGCACCAGTGCCAGATTTATGGGGAGGCCCATGAGAACAGGTAGATACGGGAGGGGTGCAGGGCTGGGAACTGCCACTCCCGAGGGATGGTGGGATGGGCCCTCCTGCTTCCCGTTTTCGGGTGATAAACGCTAGGGCCAAGGCCACACGGAGCCCCCAGGATACCCTCCCTGCAAGTTCCTCACAGCAGCTGAGGAGAGTGGGTGACAGGCCACAGCAAGGGCCAGAGTGCAGCTTTGTCTCTCACCATGCAGGCGGGAGGGTCCCCACAGCCTAAGTCCAGGGACTACAGGGTAAGTGCCCCCAAACCTGGGCTAGACATGCAGCTAAGGAGATGGGGACCCCAACAGAAACTTCCCAGCACAAACCTAACGCCTTCAGGCTGTAGCCCACCCACAGGTGACCCACGTGTGATGTTGGAGGGACGGAGGCTCCCATGACACCCACCAGCTCTGCAGGCAGAAGAGGAGAGACTCAGGCAGGAGTGAGACAGAGCCACCAAGGCAAATCCTGGCTTTGGAATCGGGGTCAACCTGCCTGTTGGGTTGGCAGACGGAAAGTTTCTGTCAGGGCTCACTTTATGACCCAAGAAACAAAGATAGACACACTGACAGCTACTTTGCCAATCCTGGGGGCAGCCTGGCCACAGGCTCTGGGTGCAAAGGCCAGTGGCCTGGGGGTCCTTCCCTGCATGGAGCCCTCTGTCTAGAAGGGGGTGCCTGCTGCAGCTCTCAGAGCCTGTCTCTGAGGTAGGAGGAGGCAGGGAGCCTGCAGGCCAGTGCTGGGGGGCAAGGGCTGGAGGGTGAAGGTCTATGTCCCAGATTTGGAGTAGTTAAAATCCCACGGGGTACCGTCCTACAGAAGAATGAGAAAATAAAATGTGAGTGATGTCCCACCCTGTGGCACCCTGCCTGGCCTAGTGCTTAGGGTCTTATTTGGGGCCCACGAGAGGCTTCTGGGGAGCCTTGTGAAGCCTCTAAATTTGGAAGCAAATTAATGAGTATGTGCATGTATGTATTCTTCAGGAGGTTAGATTCTCATGGCTTCTGTGGAATTGCTGTTTGAAAAAAGGCTGCAGGGAACGGCCCACAGGACACAAGGCAAAGGGGAGTGTGTTGGGCATAGGAGTGTGTGGAAGACAGCTTGCTGGCACCCCTAAACCAAGCCACACACAGATTTTCCTTCTGGACCACATCTGCTTCCAGCCTCCCAGCCTTGGGTACTGTGTTACACTCTCCGAGGGCATGTCCCTCCCCTCCTCTGGCCAGGCCCTGAACCCATGCCTCCACTTTCTGCAGATCTTTGTGGTCATCCCTCTTGGACAGCCCTGTTCCCTTCCTCCCCAGGACGCCCTCCCTGTCGAGGGCTAAGAAGAGGAAAACTTCGCACAGTAGGGCAGAGCAAAGGCGGTCCTGCCAGCCGAGAGGGCACGCTCACACCGACAGCTGGTCTCCCGCCCTGGCCGCGGTGTCCTCCTCCGTAGTGAGGCTGTGACTCGAGGGTGATGAAGACAGAAGATACGCGAACACCTGGCCCAGCGTTTGACCCTAGGAAGCACAGGTCAGTGTGTACTACCAGTGCTCGCTCGGCTCAACAGTCGGCATGGACCAAGCAAGTACGAAGCAGGGTCCCAGCCACTCTCACGCCCATTGCATTTAGTCCCCGTCGGAACCTTTCATGGGGGAAATGAACTTCGTTTTTTAGGTGAGGGAAACTGAGGCTGGGAGGTTAGGCTCCTTGACCAAGGCCTGGGATACCATTTGAGGCAGGGCCCACGTAACTCAGTCTCGGAACCCCATTTTACTCTTCTGAGAGAAAAGGGGGGCAGTGTGGAGGCCGGGGGGAAGTGTTTGCATGAGTCCACATGGCTGGGACACAGTCCTCCTCCCTCAGCTCAGACGCCTGCCCATCTCTAAGTCCACTCCAGCTGGCGCCTCCGTGTTTCCTCTTCCCGGTCAGAGGACCAGGCCGGGGAGGGCAGAGCCGGGCAGCCCCCCAGCCCTGGGAGGGGTTAATTTTAGAAGAGAATCCCCTGGCAGAAGGAAAGCAGAGGAAGGGAACAGAGTTGTGAAATCCAACCTGCTGCCCTGACCCAAGGGTGGGTGGGAAGGCAGACTGAGACCTTGGAGACCTCCTGGGGTTGTCTCCAGGTGGTTATCCCCTCCCCACCCCGTAACTCCCCACCCCTCTGCCTGGCAGCTTCAGCTCCCCAAGTCCCCCTGCTCTTCCTGGACGGCCGTCTGCCTACCTGTTCCTCCTCCCTCCCCTGTCCAGGCCCACACTGCTCCTTCAGAACCTCCCTCTCCTGTCCCCAACTGTCCACCCACCACACTCAGCCTCTCCAGGCCCCACTGCAGACACCTGGCACCCTGAGAGTCTCAACTTCTGTGTGGTTTACTCCTCGGGTCACCTCCACACTTCCCTAGGACCCCCTCCCAGCCCACGGCCACCTAGAAAATCCTAACGCCAGCATGGACCAGGAGAGGCATGGATGGCAGTCCGTGCTCCCTACACCAGGGCGCACACTGCCTGCACCCCAGGTTGGGTGCGGTTTGTGCAGGAGCCTGTGGCCACGCTGCTGATGGGACCGCATCTGTACAGAAGAGATGCTGAGGCAGAGGAAGGAGGGCTTTCAGCTGGGGCAGGAAAACGGAGGCAGGGGCCAAGGGAAGGAACACACATGGGCTTCAGAGCGTCGCCGTTGACAGTAAACAGACCAGCACACATTCGGTAATAAACAGCATTTATTTGGCACCTGATGGCAATACGGAGCCCTGGCAGTGGGCAGGCTGCATCACAACCACGTCCATGCCGTGATGGACCAGGGCAGGGTGGTAGCAAGCCCAGCCCACTGGCCCACAGGGCAGGACTGGTGGAGCACCTTAACGACGGCAGGCCTGGCGCTGTACCTGGCACCATGGGAGATGAAAAGGCTGCCTCACACATGACATTTGTCTTCAAGGAGCCAATACCATTGAATCAAACAAAACATGTATAAAAATAGAGTACAAATGCTACATTGTACACATGGACTATTAAGTGTAGCGGGACACTTGTCAACAACGTGGAGCTTACAACCTAGCGGGACAGAAGTCAACAAACCAAGCAAGTGTGGGATCACACACCGTGGTCAGTGCGACAGAGGATCAATCAAGATGCAGCAGCTGGGACTCAGGAGACTGTCAGACATGGACGCGCCCGGCAAGCCTCCCTGAGAAGTTGGTGCTGAAGCTAAGACTCGGAGCACGGGGGTGCCAGCCCAGCACAGCTCAAGGGGTAGGGCTCCGGACCCAGGAGCAGGGCCTGCGAGGTCCCAGGGCAGGAGAGCGCAGAGTGTCGAGGTGGCCCTGGGCTGCAGCTGAGGGGAAGAAGCTGCTCATGCTGCTCGGGAGGAGCAGACCAGCTCTCTTGAGCAGGGCTGCGGGCCAGGGAAAGAGTGAGATTGTATCTAAGGTGTGATAAACACGAAGTAGAAAGGTTCCAAGCAGTAGGCAACATGGTCAGGTTTACATGTAAGAAAACGAACCCACTGTTACCACATGGAAAACAGAGTGGAAGGGGTGAGAATGAAGTAACACAGAAGACTGCAACAGGGGAGTTCATTGGAGCAGAGGCACAGAGGCTTCTGGGTGGAAGAAGTGACAACATGTACGGCAGTAGCCAGGCCCACGGGTGGCACAAACCGTTAAAGTGCTCAGCTACTGAAAGGCAGGCAGTTCAAACCCACTCAGCAGTGCCACAGAAAAAAAGGTCTGGCAATCTACTCCCATGAAGATCATGGCCAAGAAAATGCTATGGAGCACAGTTCTACTCCGTCACACATGGGTCACCATGAGTTTGGACTGTGGTTTTATGGCAGTGGCCTCAAGGGAATGGAGAAGTGCTGAGGAGGGGAGGAGAATCAGAGAAGCCTACTACTGGGGCAGAACCAGGCACAGTCTCGTCATGCCCTCGAGCAGCCAGTGACCCGAGAAGTAGAGTTTCCAGGCGGGGCAGGAGGGGCAGGCGACACAGGAGATAACGAGGAGGAAGCTTTCACAGGATCCAGAAGAGGTGCCCTGGCACGGGGGTGGGGAGGTACACTGCAGTGGGTAATGTGGGGAGGAGAGGATGACAGATGAGAGCAGGAGGAAGTGCCCTTCCCTGTCACCTCTGCCGAATCATTCTCTCTCGCTCTCTGTGGGCTCACACAGGAAAGGGGAAGTATCAACCACCGAGGCCGGGGGGCTCCCAGGCAGAGACCAACACACCCAGATGCCAGGCTCCATCTCCCAATGGCAGTTCACAGGCCTGAAGGCACCACACACAGCGGCAGAGGATCTCGTATCTGGGTTTTCAAAACGAGATGGAAAATGGCCACATTAAACTGGATGTGTTCCCAGGCCTCCCTCTGGAACAAACAGGGTCCGGGATGTGAAAGGAAGAGAAAATGGTGAGCTGACAGGAAGGCGCTGGAGGCAACTGAGTACCGCCATGGAACCCCCGCTCTCCACAGGAAGACTCCATGCCCACCGCTCCACCTCTGTGGCCACACCTCCCGGGGCAGGTCCTGCCAGGGTGGCTCTGTGGGAGTGACATCACACACGGGGAGCTGGCCTGGAACGTCCACCAGAAGGCAGGCGGGGCAGGCCTGGGAGCCCCACATCCCTGAGGGGGACAGGAGCCACGCATCCTGAAAGAAGGCTCCGCCCCACCTCCCAAGGTCCAGGGCCTGCAGAGGGGTCACGTGGGGGGCTGTCCCGGGAACAGGTAGAGGCGGCGGCACAGCGTGCTGCAGTACTCTGACATCTCCTTGCAGCGGTGGAACTCGGTGCCGGGGGCGTAACCTTCCCGTTCCTTGATAAGTGCGTTCACCTGGAGGGGCGGCAGCCGCAGGCCAACATGTGAGTAGGGTGCTTGTGGGCCAGCCAAGGGATGACAGAGTGACCAGGAAGGGCACACTAGGCAGAGGAGGAGCCTTGGGAAGGCCTGCACGGCTTACTCACCTCGACCAGCATGTCGGCCACGTGCATGTTGCAGGCCCGCTCGGAGAACACACGGGCCAGCGCCTCGATGTACCAGGACCCCCGCTTGGTGTTACGCATGGCGGCCGTGCCTGCAACCGGGGCGTGTCAGCCAGCGTGATGGCTGTGGCTGCCCACACGACCAGCTCCCGCCGCATGGCCCCTCCCACCCTAGCCCTGGCCCGTCCTGCAGCGGGACCCGGTACCTCTGAGGCAGGCGTAGCCGCAGATCATGTCTGAGCGTGTGGGCAGCCGTGTCTTCAGCAGCCCCTCCGTCCCGGCGTCGCTCTCCTCACACCCAGGGGACTGCGCCTGGCTCTTCCCGTCCTGCTGGTCGACCCCACGATCCGTCTCATCTGCAGAAGCAGAGAGGACAAAGAGGTCACTTCCGCCCATCTCTCCCGGGCCTGTCTCAGGCAAGCCCAGGGTCCCTACACACCGAGTGGAAAGCCATTCCAGCTGCCGCCTCCAACCTACGATGGTGGGTTAAGAGTCGTTACGCCCACTCCTCTCCCTACAACACCCACTTCCCAGGGCTGCCTACCGGCACCTGCTCAAGCACAAGCACACCTGTGCTCATCCATGACTGCAGGACAGCCAGGCTTGATCACACACAGACACACACACATGGCCTGCGCTCACCCACAGCGCATACAACAGGGAGGGTGCTGCGTCAAACGCTCCCTGTCACAAGACCCACAAATCACCTGGCCCCGTGGTTACTTGTTCCATCACCATCACACCTGGGAGTGACCGTTTTTATCACACTACAGTGATAAGTTTTATCACACAGGCAAGAAAAACAAGTCAATAAATCAAATATGTGACTCCTACACGTCCGCTATATAAAGTCACAACCTCAAACCCACATATGCATAAAAAGAAGTAACAGTGAGCATGATCAGCTGTCTCCACTGTTTCTGACACTATTTTTCAAACACTTGTCCCGTTCTCCCACTGCCGTCGAGTCGATTCTGACTTACAGCAACCCCACAGGACAGAGCAGAACGCCCCATTGGGTTTCCAAGGAATGGGCTGGTAGATTCGAACTGCGGACATTTTGGTTAACAGCTGAGCTCTTAATCACATTCATTTCATAAAGCTGTTGAAAGCACCTGACATTTAAGAGAAACTCATAACAGGAAAACCTTAAAACTCGGACAATTTGACTATTTTTTCCTACAAAGTCAGAAGAGCCCGACTACTCAGTTTTAGCAGTAGTTTCTGAACATTCCCTAAGAACACGCCCAACCTTGTGACTGAGCCTCACCCACCCGAGACACATTCCTATTTCTGCTGGTGGTTTACTGTTTGTATGTGCGCGGGGCACTGGTAGGAAAGTGAGCGAGCCAGGACTCACAGCCCGAGGCACCAAAGATGAGTGTCTTCAGCTCTGTGCAGCCCTCAAGAGCATCTAAAATGGGAGGAAGGAAGTGGGGCTCCAACCACGGTGGAGAAAAGGACCATGGTTCACGGATTCAATGAAAATGGATCAAGCAACTGCCTTGGCCAGCTGGCGCTGTTCTCAGCCCTAGAAGCACGGCGGAGCGTGGTCCTGCCCCCCAGAGCCGACCCCAAGGGCTTGGGAGACAGGAGCCGTGCCAACCAGCACCTCAGGAGATGGCGAGCTCTGATCACCTACTGTCATCTCAGAGGAGTGACTTGTGGGGAGAAGTGGGGGAGGCAAAGCCC
Organism: Elephas maximus indicus; assembly: GCF_024166365.1. Taxonomy (NCBI): domain Eukaryota; kingdom Metazoa; phylum Chordata; class Mammalia; order Proboscidea; family Elephantidae; genus Elephas; species Elephas maximus. The sequence continues at coordinate 6,510,579 of NC_064826.1, forward strand.
ACGACTCCATTGCCCAGAAAGAGCACGTTCTCCCTATCAGACCCAGTGTCACCTGTCATCACTCTGCGTGTGGAGATGGAAACCATGGCCACAAAGGTCGCGATTCTAGCCCGCCACCTCGCTGGCAGCACCTCCCAAAGAAATTAGGCCTGGCTACACGCATCCCCCAGGTCAAGGACAGAAACGAGCTTCCTGCCTTCAGGTCTCGCTCTCTCCATTGGCGCGTTCTGCTGGCTCGTTCTTCATAACCCCCGCATCTGTTTCCACCGCAACTACTACTGCACTCTCTCAGACAGATGAATTGCCGTCCATCCCATCACTCTGCCTTAGGAGCCACCAACTGTCAGGCACTTCTGAGCCTGGGCACAAAGAAGTGACAAAAACCAAGCCCCTGCCTTCCCGTCCTCTCCTGAGTACAGTGTCCACCTGGTGAGCCTCCTGGAGAAACATGGCACGTTCTGACAGGCCTGTGGCCAGCTGGCTCTACCTCCATGACCAGCCACATCTTACCACTCACTTACAAAGAGCTCAGTTCTGATCAGATCCAGGGCCATCTGGCTCAGTGACTGGGGAGGGGGCTTGTCACATGGTGTTGCCTTTCCCTTCAGAGGGTCTATCTGCTACTATAAAACCAGCTGCTGTTCAGTTGACTCCGACTCATGGCGACCCCATATGTCAGAGCAGAACTTGCTCCACAGGGTTTTCGATGGCTGATGTTTTAGAAGTAGATCACAGGGCCTTTCCTCTGAGGCATCTCTGGGTGGACTTGAACTGCCACCCAGTTAGCTGCTAAGCATGAGCGCATTCACCACTGGCACCACCTAGGAATTCCCGTCTGATATTCTAAACGCACATGAAAGCCAAACCCACTGCCACTGAGTGGGCTCCTACTCACAGCAACCCTACCGCCTCACAGCATTTCCTAGGCTCTAATCTTTAAGGGAGCAGACTGCCAGACCTTTCTGCCGCAGAGTGGCTGGTGGGTTCAAACTGCTAACCTTTCAGTTAGCAAGCGAGCGCTTAACCACTGCAATCCCACGGCTCTTCATCTGCTACCCTACATGCGTGCAAATCGCATCACCCTGGGGCCAAACTCAGACTTCCACTATATCAGTGCAACCTGGTCTGGACTTCAGCACTTCCAACCACCTCTGCCTCTTCCTCCCCTTAACCTCCCCCATCCAGACAGCTCCTCTCCCTCACAGGTCAATGGCTACTCTCAAGCTGCCTCATGTCTATTTACTTCTCTCTTTTGGCCATGGGTGAGCCTGTGCAGACCAAGGCCTCGTGCCCCTCGACCCTGCGTCCCTGAGCGCCCACTGCAGCCCTGGTCCCATGCAGACCAAGCCTTTGTGCCCCTCGGTCCCATGTCCCTGAACACCCAGTGTGGCCCTCGTCCCACGCAGACCGAGGCCTCATGCCCCTTGGTCCTGCGCCCCTGAGCACCCAGTGTGGCTCTGGTCCTATGCAGACCTAGTCCCATGGTGGGGCCTCAGTATATGGCGTGCTATAGTGACACCTGGAGCACGAAACCAAAACCAAACCCATTGCCATTCAGTCTATTCCAACTCGTAGTGACTCTGTAAGGACAGAGCAGAACTGCCCCAGAGAATTTCTAAGGAGCACCTGGTAGATTTGAACTGCCCACCTTTTGGTTAGCAGCCACAGCTCTTAACCACTACGCCATCAGGGTTTCCTTGGAGCAAGGGGGCTGCCATTTTAGCCATTTATATCTATTGAACATGTAACAGAACACAGTTATTTCAACTTTGGGCCAAGGTGGTCTTTAATCTCAGTAACAAGCCCTTTCAGGCAACAGCCTTGTTGTGAGGCACAGCCGGCACAGACTGTGTGTGCATCTACCACACGTCACAGGCTGTGCTCAGCAAGCCCTCGATACGCATTATTGCATTGTACCCTCACAGCTCCCGCAGGCAGTAGGTACGGGCTAGCTACATTTTATATGAAGCTGAGGAACCCGAGGCTGAGGAGCGCCAGGGACCCTGACTTCACTCCAGTAAGCAGGGGGAGGGGGTGCACTGGACTCTGACCCCAAAGCCAGAGCTCGTAATAGCTTTCCTCAGACCAAGACGCAGGCCTACCGCCTGAGTCCAGCCCCAGGCCTGGCTCTCAGTAGCCACCCAGGCAGCATGCATGGAGGGGCTGCATAGCCTGGAAAGCCAGGGCCTAAGGCTGCAGGGGCCTGTGCCTCGCTTGCTGCAGGTGGCCGCAGAACGGGTGAGGTAGAGTGCAGGTAGAGGGGATCAAGAGGGGAGAGCGGAAGAGGGCAGAGAGAGTGAGAAAGGAGAAAAGATAAGGGACAGCAAGAGAGACAGGCAGGCAGAGAGAAAACCCTGTGCTTGACGGTAAGACGAGAAGTGCGCCAGAGGGACAGGCACAGCAGAGTAGGAGCTCCCAGGAAAGACAGCAGAGATGCTGCTGAGACGCTGGGTCAGAGCTGGGGTGCACGGAGAGCTGACCACCCATGCATCGGAGACACTTACAGAGCAAGAGAGGCGGTGGCAGCAGGGAACAGAAGGAGGTGCCCGAGGGGTCCGATAGCACCTGAGAGGAGCAAACAGGATAGTGAGAGCTGGTGGGGGCCACCAGGAGCCACCACCCAGCACAGGCGGGCAGGCACTCACCTCCACGACAGGCCTGGACAAAGAACATCTTGGGCTTATTCTGCAGGTTCGGGCAGGTGGCGTTGTCAAAAAGCCGAAAGACCTCCTGCAGCTGCCGGGAGAAGCAGTGAGAAGAGGGTGAGCGGCCCTTGCGACCTCCTGGCAGGCCCCAATGCTGGGAAGGTGGACAGTAGGGCTTCACACCCCGCCTCCCACCCCAGATGACACACACCTGGAGCAGTTTGCCATCCACCCCATAGATGGCGCCCTCCACCCCGTGGGAGAGCAGCGCCACGACGCAGGAGTCGGTGAGGCGGTGCGCGGGCAGTTGGGCGAAGTTGTGGAGTTTCTCCTGCATCTCCTGCAAGAAAGGCATGTGTGAACGCTGTCACTGTGGCTAGCGCCGCTCCAGGTTTTTCTCTGTGGCTCTGTGGGAGTGCTGTCACTGCAGCCAGCCCCACTCCAGGCTTTTCTGTGTGGCTCTGTGTGAGCGCTGTCACTGCAGCCAGTACCACTCGGAGCTTTTCTCTGTGTGGCTCTGAAACCCTGAACTATCAGAATGTAAAATGTTTTCTGTACATCCCCACGGTAACTGTAAGAAAAGCAACAGGCCCTATGAGAGGCAGGAGAACGCTATGGCTTCTCCAGAAAAGTACACAAACTCTGAGTGTATGGTCACAGAATTCAGACACACTGAAACACAGGAAGAGCCCCAGATTCAAGCTGGGAAGGAGCTTGTGACAAGCTCGTTAACTGATCTGTCCCCTGGTCTTCTGCTCCCTCACTAGAACAACTGCCCTGAGGGCGTGAGGAGCCGGTGTGTGTGGGAACAAGCCAGCAGCATGGTCTTCAGGGATGAGACAAGACACTGCTCTGGGGCGGAGGGTCAGCGGCAAGGGCCCCCAGGGGAGGGCTCTGCATGTGGGGTGCCGAGAGACACGTGGACTGGGGTCAGGCAGGTCTCGGGAGAAACCCTGGCTGCATACATCAGAACAAGGCGTGGAGCCCCTCAAACCTCCAGTTCCCACTTTATAAGCAGATGACTAAGAGTCCATTTTCTCCATTTGCAAAGACTCAAGGAGATACAGCATGGAAAGGTCTCAGCATGGTATCTGGCTCCTGCTGCAAAGGTGTGCCGTTACCATAACGTGCACGCTCAGTGAAAGGCAATAACACTACCACTTTTCCAAAGCAGCAGCTTGCCTTCAGCCAGAGCCTCGTGCTCATTTTGCACGAAGCTGCCACGCACAAATGCCTCCACCGTGGGCAGGTGGTCTACCCAGTGCCAGGTGGACGGCATCTAAGACCAGAACAATCTGATAGAAGCTCTTAGACCTGTCTCCCTCAACAACCCAGCACGCCTGGCCATCTCTCCCATCCAGCACACGCAGAGAAAACGAGCTCACTGTATGATCAGTCTGGGTGAGATGCAACAGAGATGACAAATATGTGATCCCAGCAGAGGTTGACAGCACCCGCACATCTCATATTTACAACACACGCCCAAATGAAAGCACACACGTTATGCGCTGTGGTGGTCCCTGAAGCAGCAGCAGCGCCTAGGAACGTGTAAGAAAACAGGGCACAGACTCGGGCCCCACCCCAGGCCTGCTGGGGGGAAACTCTGGGGGTGGCCCGGTGGGGTTCTAACAAGCCCTGCAGGTGATTGTGCGGCAGCTGACGTTTCGGCGCGGCTCATCGGTCTGTTGGACACTCTGCAGAAAGCTGAGACTTAATTATGTGAAAGACCTGAAAGTCTGCAGCTTACTTAGAGATGAAGAAACTGGCTTTGAAAAGAAAGTCTATGTTTTCTGGGCAAAGAGAAGCCAACCATATTAACAAAAACCTTACGATAAAAGATATTCAAAATCTACTTGCTTCAAGAAGATACAACCTCAGGAAAACGCATCAACAAGAACGCTCCTGTGGAGGCGGCCGTAACAGACTGTGACCGCTCCAAGGAGGGAACACAAACCTGTCTGCCTGGCACCTGCACGCGAGCCTTCTGAAGCTGGGCGACTGCCAGAGCACAGCGCGGCCGAGTGAGCAGCCCTGCAGCTGAATCCGTGAGACTACACCTATCAATAACCAGGGATTAGTCACCTGGGAGAACTGTTCCAAAAGTAGCAGTGCCTAGAATAGGCTCAGGAGAGTGCTTTCAGATGAAACGACAGTGCTTCTATAAATAGCAGGGCTCCAAGGCCTGCGTATTTCGGCTGGGGAACACGGGAGACAAGAGTCACCGTGAGCCCTCCAAAATTGCGTGTGCTTTCCTGGGGTGACTCAGAGCTGGTCCCTAAACTCTCAAAGCCGTGCGAGACCCATACACGAGTTAATATCCATGTCACACAGTAACGGGGAATGCATCACTTTAAAATGTATCTAGTATCCTAATACTGTAAAACCTGCGAAAGCTGGAACCTGTGTAAGGCAGAAACCTGTCACAGAAGGAAAACTCAAATATTTTCCACTAATCGAGAACAATAGAAAAGTGGTAAGACTGCACCCCATAGAAGGCGGAAAGCTTGTGAGACCCGGAAAAGGAACACTCCCGCCAAGTTCTGGCTCTCCCAGGTGTCACTGTACAAGGAAAGTGTAATTCTAGAACTAGTAATCTCACGAGGCAGACGAAACAAGACTTTGATGACGAGAATGACTTAAAAACAGACCTGGGTCCTGAGAAGACTAGTCAAAGGACAAGGATTCTCTAACACTAAATGTACTGTTTCCTTTTTTAAATGGGATACAGCTCTAGAGCCAAACAGGGCTGACAGGAGGGGAAAGGAGGACCGTCACTTCTGCTTCGGCTCCAGTGCTCGCCAATCAATCAAGCCGCGTCCGGGGGCTCTCAGGATTCTGTGCACCTGCTCACGGCTCCAACCCTATCCCCACTGTAGCTCCCTGGTCCACACCTACCCAGTGTGATCAGCCAGCACTCCACAATGGACTCTCTGCCGCCCTCAGGCCTTCTGGCATGGTCTCACTAGACTTCCCCAATCAGCACTACATACATACCCCACCCTCTTTGCTCATGGCGCCCCAATGTCAGCGCCAGGAAGACGAATACTGGGGAAGACACTCAGGCCCCATGCATGCTGGCCCCATTACCTTTGGTGTTTCCTTGCCCCGGGTGACCCTTCACATGGCACACGCACTTCCTGTCCACACACTACGCTGCTGCCCTGGCCACCTCCAGCGCTCCTCTTGGTCATTACAGCATCCATCTGTCCATCCATCCACCCACCCACGTCCCACCAGCCCAGGTGGTCGCTTCTCCCTCTGACTCACACTGTTTTTCATCTTCCTGGCCCTTTAAGAATATGGAGGAGCAGACTTCTTTGTTTGATATCAAGACTCCCTCAGCTAAATAAAGTCTCTTGAACTCAAGGTCCGCATTTTGAGAGTTTCTGGTGGCTAGCACGGCCCCCTATTATCAGATACTCAAAGCTTAACTCTACTGCAACTCGTTACCAGATAACGCAGCCAGGGATCAGCGAAATCATCGCATCTGCATCAGGTTCTGCACAAACCGGATCCGTCAGCCTACCGTGCGACTGAAAACACAGCACATGCTGACTCGGCAGCGCATCCTTGACCAACAGATGTGGGGGATCCTTTCACAACTGCACACAATTTTGAAGACCCTGACAAATTAATTCCTAATAAAAGGAAGAACTAGACCAAAACCCCCAAGAAAACACACAGCACACATTTTACATCTGACCCTCTAACAGAACCGTCTTTGCAGGAATTATGGGAGATGCACTACCCTTAAAGAGCCCTATGGTGCAACGGTCAAGCACTCAGCTGCTAACCGAAAGGTTGGTGATTCAAACCCACCCAGTGGCTCCGCAGCAGAAAGGCCTGGCAATCAGCTTCCATACAGATTACAGCCCAGGGAGCTCTATGGGGCAGTTCTACTCTGTCACATGGGGTCACCCTGAGCTGGAATCAACTCGACGGCACCCAACAGCAGCAGCAGCCCTAGCCTTGCTCCCTTCTTGCCTTAGCAGGAAAGTGTCCAGCCTACCTGAGTCCATGATGACTGAAGAAGCTGATCCAGGCACGGCTCTGAAGCCGGGTGGGTCTGCTACTTTGTACAGGCTCCTATCTATTGGGAGGCTGGCGAAAATGCCCGGGAGGGCACACAGGGCCCTCCTTAGGAAGCCAGCCTCACCTGAAGGACAGCACAGCCACACCATTCTCACAGCAGCGGGCCAGCTGAGAACCACAGAACCAGATGGGCAGAACACAAAACAAAGCTCCCCTACCCCAACAGGGCAAGGCAATACTCTAGCGCTGTAATCTACCATGACAATCCCAAAGGCAAGTTCAGTAAAGTACAACTCCTCTGGAAACAAGATAAAGAGACAAATATCCACGGACTATTACCGAGTTACAAATGGAAGCACCTAAAGGTAACAAGGTCAGCAGTTGAAGTTAATGAGGAATAACCTGGAGCAAAAACGCTTGGTCTGCAGTAATGTCCTCCAGTAGTCCAGCCTGAGACGGGACTGCCACCCAACTGATACGATTTTGGAATTTCCCACATTCTCCCTCACTGGAAGGCCACGGAATGGCATTTACAAGGATAATTCCAACAAACTCTCACTTACTAGAACTGTATCTGCCAAAGCAGTCTTCTGTACAATAACCTGACTCCTAGAGATAGTATCCACTGAGAAGTAAACTCCGTGTCGTCCTGGCCTATAAGGCCCTGCTCTGAGGTGTTCAGGTGCATCTTGGCATCTCATCGCCTACTGAGTGACCGGGAATCAGGTGTCATGCTCACACGTAGTCATGAGAGCGCAGCCCTGGCTGCAGTTGCTGGGAAGGCCAGCTGCCCTGAGAAGCAGTGCTGAGGCAGCCGGCTGGCCTTGGCTCTTTTTTTAAAAGATTGCCAGGAGGCAGGACAGTGAGGAAGCAGTGAGGCGAGGACTGCTGCCGGACACATCCCAGCAGGCTCAGGCACAGTGGATGGTTCCGGCCCAAGCTGCCCAGCTCTCTGCGCACACACGTTCTCCCTGCCCCAGGTACCTGTGCAGTCTGATCATGAAGAACGTGGACGTTGTAGCCTAGCAGCTTGAAGAGGGTAACCAGAGTGCTGCGATCCACATCGCCTCCAGAGCGAAACTCCAGGTCTTTCTCTCCAGTGAAGCGCACATTGCTCAGCACCAGTGCCAGCCCGCGAGTCCGTGCCTGCATCCTGTAGGCCTGGGAGAAGGGAGGGAGGCTGGTGAAACCGTGAGCTTCCTGAGGACAGAAACCAAGCTCCCCACTATGTCAGAAACTTCAAGAAAACACAGATGTTGTATTCTCCTTCTTAACCCCACCAGGGAGATGCAGAGAGACATGCCCAGAAGACACGGAATCTGTAACGATTCCTGGCTCAGAAGCAGAAGGAACCGCAGAGGCGACACACGCCCCGGCCTGCCGTTCTGCAGGACTCACCATCTGGCAGTGTGTCTGGTAGAACTCGGGGGTACACGGCTTCACCTGCAGACAGGGTGGGCCGTCTCCGCTGTCCAGGGAGTGCTCCACGGTGTCTGTACAAGACAGAGCCAGCGCACCAGGTCATTCCAGGCGCCAGCCCAGCTCTGCATCACGAACGCAGGCCCTGGGAGCTGGGGTTCTGACCAGTACTGCCCCTACCCCCTCCCACCTGTAAGCCCCATGAGGGCACAGGCCTGTCTGCCTTCACTCACCACTGGATCCTCTGTACTTGGCCTGCATATAGTAGGTGCATTGTCAATGCACGGAATGATGGAACAGGGTATCTGATAAAAGCCTAGTTCTAATCACAAGGCTACTCAATCAGCAAGCTGGTGGCCAAAACAGCCTTTTTCTCATTCTGAACTAACATTGCTGTACGAAGGTGACAGGCCAACCAGGCTCTGAGACCCAGTCTCCATAGGAACATCACCTGGGGTGACAGAACAGCAGTGGGCCCAGCCCCCACCCCATCTCCGCCGTCCCCACGAGGGGATGTGAGGGGAGCGGAGCCGACCCAGGCATGGGAAGAAGTCCACCTGTGGGGCCAATCCTCACCTGCAGACAGGCGTGGCTGCTTGAGTGGGGGGCAGGACTCACACACCGGGAACGGGAGACCCAGGTCGTAGTCACAGCTCAGCTGTAAGAGACCAGCACCCACCAGGCCTCAGGGAGGTGGGCCAGTGCAAGTAAAACAATCTCATCTCCCTGGCCCTGCCTCAACAGCCCCTTTCCCTCCTCAACACACGGCTCAGGCTCCGTACCGGTGTGGGGACGTGCTGGAGACCTGAGAGGGTTATGAGCAGCAGCTCCTCCAGGTGGGCCTGCTTGGTCTCCCTCAGGGCAGCACAGAAGGCCTCAAAGGCCCGGGGGCCCCGCTTGGGCAACAGGTTGAGGAGTTCCACATTCTGGTTGAAACTGCCCACTCTGGCCTAAGATAGGAAGAGAGTGTGAAGGTGTCGTTACTGATCTAGCTGGGGCTCCGTCTCTCTCCCCATGAGCCTCCCAGTGAGCCCCATCCATCTCAAGAGTTCTCTGCAGGAACATAGGCGACGCCCCCCATCACCCTCAAACCTGTATCGTTTCTTCACGCCGCCCCACGGGGGAAGGCCACCTCCACTTCCTCACACGGTACTGCATCCTCTCACCCTTCATCATGCTCTTCCCAGCCCTGCAGCCAAGGTTTCCTCTCGGCCTCGGGATACCTGGATGAGCTCCCGCATTTCCAAGGTGATGATGTCCTTCTCCAGGAGGTGCTCCAACAGCTCGCTCAGCAACAGCTGTTTCGCCAGCACCACGCGGTTCCTTTTCAGAGCTTCCTGGTGGTCGGGGTGCATGCCACACACACCCAGCATCCTGCCAGGGAAGGCAGAAGAAAGGCCTCAGCTCCGGCACGAGGTGTGGCAGGATCAGGAAGACGTGCGGGCCGAACAAACAGGGTGCAGGATAACTAGGACTCGCGTATTCGACCACTCCGGAAAAGCTGTGCTAAGCAGAAAAGATTGTACAGAACCGCTGTACAATTCTTTACGAGCATGTTCAGCTGAGACCGTCTCTTGAGATGAATGGTCTGACGGGGGAAGGGAAATACCTTTGTAAACATAACACACACGTGCACACACGCAAATACTGATGAGAAGGAATACTCCCATCTGACTGAACAATTTTAATTAAGAGAATCATTCCAGAAAACACATTATTTACCCAGGCTGCTAGAGGTGACAGGAAGTTTAAAAATGACAATACAGAGGAGAAAATGCAAACCAATGGTCAGTTTTAATAGAAAATGAGACAGGCACACTCGCTCTCTCTCCAGCTTATTTATGCCAATTAAAACTCTTCCCATGTTTTTTAAAAAAAATGTACCTTTTTGTGACAAAAATGATGCCATGGAAATTATCAGAGCCCTGAGGAGCTAGATTAGTAGTGTGACAGGAAGTCACAGCAGGTAAATCCCAACGAGTGCAGTCAACATAACTTAAAACCGCCTAAAGGGTAAAAGTACATTAAAGCTGGATTACAGGCAGTCCCGGGGTTAAGCTGCACACAACCTGAACCAGCCTGTTATATTAAAAATCCGGGGTACTCACAATGGCTCATAACAACAAACAGGTGCTACTTTACAATGCACATCAAAACACTGTTACTGCATCATTAAGTAAAAGATGTTTTAGTGTATCTGAAATTCTTCCATTTTCTTATATGTAGAAACGTATACCGTACGCTATATACTAAAATAACCATTTGGTGAGTTCCTAACAGTACCTAACTGCTCCGATTTACATAAAAATTCGACTTAAGACAGGTCTAGGAATGGAAGGCACTGGTGATCCGGGGGCTGCCCACATCTGGTCACCAAGGGTACCTGAACTTCAAGGATTACTTAGTTTTGTTATTGGTTTGGTTATGAACTAAATAAAAGAATCCCGTTCCCAGTATGTATCGCCCCTGTGCCTGGTTCACTAAATCCTGAGCTTGCCAGCCTGCCTGTCAGTTTCTGAGCACAAGAAAACAGTGAGGGCCTGATGGCAGTGAGAAGGGGACATGGTAAAAGCTTCAATTAATAACTTTAAAGGTGGTTTAAAAATGCATCCTCGTTTCAAGGATGTTTAAACGTCAAGAAAAAAAAAAAAAAAGAGTGCATCTTAGAATCAATAAAACACCCCGCATGTACAGATTTACTTGGCCTAACTGTGGATGAAGGGCTTTATAGTTAAGAAGCTAGAAAAGCAGGGTCTTGAGAAACCCAAGGAGATATGAGGTGGGATCCTAAGGCAGAAGTGGTAGGTAAAACAATTCTCAGGGCTTAAAGACGCCAGTGGATTTTGGGTGTGGGACAGTAGTGTTTCAAACTCCATTTTAACTTGTTTCTGTTCTATTGTAACACTCCTATTGCTGCAAACCTCCCGTAAAAACCTGCTACGACAACCAAAACTCCATTTAAGAATCATCTTGGAACACACAAAGCAGATCTATAAACTCAGCTAAAAAGAAGTGTTATTAACTAGGCTAACCCTAAGATAACATCCCAGCTGGGTGCAGAGGATGTCAGCTGCAGTCCACCACCCATGGTGGTTCAGGTTTACTCGGGTTTCCTCCCCTACCTCACCAGCAGCATTCTGTCTTTGAAACTTTCTTCTCCCTTGATTTCCATGCTGCCCTCCTCTCTGCCCCGGACCTCCTGCCGGCCCTTAAATGTTGATCCTCCACAGGACTCCATCCTCCATTCTCTTCTCTACCCTGCAGACCGTCTCCCTGGACAATCTCATCCAAGCTCACAACTCACTCACCCCCAGCTCAGAACCTTCTCCCTCTTCACACTTGCATTTGCAATCAAGAGCTCATCAGGTTTTTGTTTGTTTAATTTTATTGTGCTTTAGGTGAAAGTTTACAGCACAAACTGAGCTCCTGGTCTGAAGCATCGCCCACTGTCCACAAACCTGCTCCTTCCTACATTCCACAGTGTGGAGAGTCTCAAAGATGGACTTTCCAAGAATTTCGGGATGCATCTGGAAGGAGGGAGGGGTGCGGAAAGGACACAAAGAGGGCTCTTAAGCCTTGATCCTGTGTACTTTTGCAGGCTCCTGTTCCAAAATCCTGAATTAATCTGGGTTTGGACCGGGGGCCTGGAAATGTTACCCTGGATGACGTCGGCCACGAAATGGGCTGACGGGGGCAGGGCAGAGGCACTGGGGCCCCAGGAACCTCCTTCTCAAAGTACTCAAATCCCAAAGCGGTGTAGAGGTCTTTGAAAACAAGGTCGTTTTATGTAAAGCAACGAGGATCAGGCTTCATTCAATGCAAACCCAATGCACTTAGGGCAAGGACCGCAGTTGGGCTCTCACCGGGTTTAGGCGCAAAGCAGTTCCTCACCGGGGAACCGGGGAAGGCCCACAAGTGGCTGCAGAGAGCTGCCCTCGGTCAGAGCCCCCGACCTGGCGGAGGGAGCCAGGCAGTCTGTGTCCGCGGGGACGACCCGAGAGGACCCCGCGGCCGGGACCCGAGGGGACCCCGGGGGGACGACCCGAGAGGACCCCGCGGCCGGGACCCGAGAGGACCCCGCGGCCGGGACCCGAGAGGACCCCGCGGGGACGATCCGAGAGGACCCCGCGGCCGGGACCCGAGGGGACCCCGGGAGGACAACCCGAGAGGACCCCGGGGCGACGACCCGAGAGGACCCCGCGGCCGCGACCCGAGGGGACCCCGGGGGGACGACCCGAGAGGACCCCGAGAGGACGACCCGAGGGGACCCCGCGGCCTTCAGTGCCTCCCGCCGCGGGCAGGAAGCGCGGCCGATGCCGGGATCCACGGGGAGGGCGCGCCAGGGCTGCACGCCTGGGCCCCTTCCCCACTCAGCGGCGCCCCTTCCCCACTCACCTGCGCCCCCTGTCAGCGGCCATCAACCCCCTCGGCGGGAAAGCGGGCCGGGACGCCGCGCTCGGCGCCGCCATTTCCCGCCTTTCCCGGGCTGTGCGCGCACCGCCCACCGCCGAACGAGCCGGACGCCAGCGCGCCCGACGCCCCGCCCCGCGCCGACGCACGCAGAGCGCGCCCCGCCTCCCAGGCCGCCCCAGGCGCCGCCGAGCCCGCTCCACCTCCCGGCTCCGCCCCTACGTGGGCTGGCTGCGTCCTTCTGTGGACCGGTTCTGCCCCTTCCGCGGGTAAGCCCCGCCCACACGGGAGCCAGCCCCGCCCATAGGGGGCCAGCCCCGCCCCTACGCCAGTCAGCCCCGCCCCTACACGGCCCGGCCCCGCCCCAGTGAGCAGGTCCCGCCCCCACTGGGCCTACCCTACCTCCTACGCGGATCAGCCCCACCCCCACGGGAGCCGGCTCAGCCCCTACGCTAGCGGGCTCTGTTGTTACGCGACTTGGCCCGCCCCCACGTAGTTCGGCTCCGCCCCTACGTAGGCCTGCCCTGCCCCCTACTCGGATCAGCCCCACCCCCACGGGAGCCGGCTCCGCCCCTACGCTAGCGGGCTCTGTTGTTACGCGACTTGGCCCGCCCTCACGTAGTTCGGCTCCGCCCCCACGTGGGCTGCCCTGCCCCCTACCGGGCCGGCCCCGCCCCCAGGTGGTCAGGCTCCGCCCACGGGTGCCCGCCCCGCGCCGGCCAGCGGTAGGCGGAGCGTGCCAGGCGCGGAGCTACCGGCCGGGCGTGGCTGGGGCGGGTCGTCGGGTGGCCGCCGTCGGCTGCCGTGCGAGGTGCGCTCACCCCGAGCGCGATAACCGCGGGGCAGAGGCGCGCGGACTCTTCCCTTTATTGAGTAGAGCGGAGGGGCAGGGCGGCGCTCGCGGGCCTAGCAGGGGTCCCGGCCGCCGCCCACCCCTCGGAGCCAGGCCCGCCCGGCCGCCCGCGGCGCCGCGAGCATCGTCCGGGCCATCCGAGCTGCCTGCACGCGCCCGGCCCCGCGCGGCCTGCGTGCAGTCCTCGGCCCCGAGACCCGGCGCCAGGTGCGCCACGGCGGCCCGAAGTGGAAACCAGCGAGCGAGTCCTGGCGCAGTTTACTAGCAGGGCGCCTTGGGCGAGTTACCGGCGCCTCTGACCCCAGGAGCCCCCTGGCAGCTCAGGAGGCTGGAGGACCAGGTGACCCAGCAGAGGTTCCTGTCTTTCCAGCGTCTCTGGGTCCTTCCCCACCTCACCCTCACTCTAACTCTGGAGCTGCTTGATCGGGGTACGGTCTCTGGAAGACTCAGACGAAGGACGCCACCCACAGCTCCGCGGGAGCGCACGCAGCCTGCCCTTCGTGGTGGCCAGGGGCACAGTGCTGACAGGAGGCGCTGGGAATGTTGGTCAAAGGGCGGAGTGGGTCCGGAGCGGGGAACGGCACATCCTGCCAGAGCGGTTTAGGGAGGTGTCCAGTCGTCCTCGTAGAAAACACTGTCATCGTCCGGGTTGCCAAGGCTGACCTCGTAAGCAGGAGGTGGGGTAATAGGCTCCAGTTTGGGGGCCATCCGCAAACTCTGCAGGTCAGGCTCAGTGGACACGGCCCGCGGTCCCCGAAGCCGGACCCTTCCTGGAACCCTTCTGGGGTTTCCTCCCTGGGTCACGGACCCCTCTGAGCCCCCTCGCCTCTGCAGTCCAGCTCTATTGGGCTCCTCTGGATGACTCAGCTCGCCCTCCTCGTGTCCCACAGGGATCACGCTGCTGTAGGGCGGCGGGTCGTCAGGCTGCTGGGGATAGCGCTGTGGTTCCATCGCTACGGCCGCCTGGTAGGTTGGCACCTCAAAGGCTTCATTGTCCCTGATGGAGGAGAAATAAGGTCACTGGTGGCTTTCTGAAAGGAGCCCTTTCCCCCTTCCTGTCTGTGTCCACTGCCCTGACATTTTGGTTAGCCTGTTCTAGGGCAGAAGAGAGCAGAGCCTGCCTGAGGGACCCAGGTGTCCTCTCTCCAGGCTGCCCTTCACTCACCGCGCACTGTCTGAGGCCCCCGGGCTCTCAGCCTGCCCTTGCTGGAATCCCCACTCCAGCAAGCAGGCAAGGAGGCTGACAAACAAGGAGGAGCCCCCCAACGTGAAAAAGAAGTAAGCCAGGGGGACGATGTTCGGCCGTTTGCTGCCCAGCAGCAGTAGCCCCAGGAGGATGGAGGTGCAGCCCAGGAAGAAGAGCGGCTTCTTCAGGCGCCCCCATTGCTGGCTGGGCACCATGGCCCCCGGCTCCTGCAAAAGACACACAGCTGTCTGCAGACCCTGAGTTGTCCAGGCCTGGCCCTTGCTCTGAGTTTCAGAGTCTCCATTCTCCAGTCAATTGATGGCCAGAGTAAATGCTCGCTGGGGTTCCGCCCAGCTTGGTGGTCGCCTCAAGAACCACGCTGTTGTCCCATGGTCTTGGGTCTGATCGCACAGCCAGAAAGGTGCCCCAGGAGTTCTGGCTCCCAGCACCCACAGTTTCCAGCACCCTGGCCCTGCCCACTGCCTGTTTCCTCTTCCCTGTGGTGGGCCTTCCGGCTGCAGCCCTCATGTCACCCGGGCCCAGTCCGGGCGCCCCAGGCCTCAGTGCACACCGGCATGTCTGGAATCCAGATGATGGGGTTGTTTTCCTGACTGCTGGGCCTGGACCTCATCCACTTCCCCAGACACAGGTCCTCAGACTGAGCCCATGGGAAGAGCTCCACTCACCTGCCTGAGCCCATGTCTTCCCATTCCTCTGCTGTCAGCCCCTGCTCCAGGGGATGGGAAAAGTGTACGTGGACACTGCAGAGTCACAAGGCCCTAGCTACATGAGCCAGGATCTTCAGACAAAACCTTGGGGCAGTGGACAGAGGCCCAGATAATGCCTGCCTTCCTCAGCGCCCCACGTCTGCCAGGGCACCCACCCTCTGCCAGCCCATGTCAGCAAAACCAGATTTCAGCCTTCCTGCCAGGGCTTCTAAGGAGCCCTGGGGGCGCGGTGGTTAAAGAGCTGGGCTACTAACCGAAAAGTCAGTGGTTCGAACCCATCAGCCACTCTGCAGGAGAAAGATGTGGAAGTCTGCGTCCCTTAAGATTACAGCCTTGGAAACTCTATGGGACAGTCCTGCTCTGTCTTTCAGGGTCACTATGAGTCAGAATCGACTCAACTGCAGTGGGTTGGTCAGGGCTACTGCAGTGGCATGAGGGTGTGGGGAGGTGGCTTTCCCTCCTCCGAACGCAGCAGAACACCTAGGCACCCTGGACCCACCTAGGCACCCTGGACCCAAACGATCTGGCAGAGTCCCCTGTACTCTGGGTGGCAAGGCACCACAGCCGCTCCGGACCACCCCGTCCTGCCCAGTGATCACCCGGCCCGGCCCGGCCCGAGAGCCTCCCTCACCTGTCGCCACCAGACTCCAAAAAACGCCAGAGCTGAGGAGGGCGGGGTGCATCCATGTCCCGCCCACTGCTTTCCCCCAGTCCCCTCCCTCCTCCCGACCTTCCTCCTTCCTCTCTGTCCTGCTGACCTCCTCAGCCTCACCTTAATTTTTCAGGGTTTTGCAGACTCCACCCACCCTCCCCCCTGCTGTGTCTTAATGAACACCCTATCTTCTCCCCCACTCCTGTGATCTTTGTACCTGGGACCAGAACTAGAAGGAACGTTTCCCTCCCAATGCTCATGGTGTTTAATTACAGCCCTGGGCAGGTTGCCTCGTATTCCAGTGCTATATCCTCTGCCCCACAGAGAGTCTCAGTGCTTTGCACACGGGAGCAGTCGTGTGTGGCGGGGACAGTGCGTCTGCTTCACTGCCACTGTCTCTCAGGCAGGCTGTCTAGGTGCTTCCCGGGAACTGCCCACTGTCTGCAGATCTGTACAGGTGTGTATGTACACCTGGTTGTAAGAACGGTGTACTGGCGTCAGAGATCCCCTGACTTCACCCAAGGAGAATTGTCAACATCAGCGCAAGGCTGATGGCTATGATGTGGAGGTCAAACATACCTCCACCCTCCAACCTCCTTACCAATTCTGACACCAGCTGTCCCTCCTATGGCAAGGTTCGATAATTCTTTTCAATGGCCACACAGAACTCCGGCAACACTTAAAGTTACGTGGCTTTTTAGGGAAGTAACAGACTACAGGAAACCCTGGTGGCGTAGTGGCTAAGTGCTACTACGGCTGCTAACCAAAGGGTCAGCAGTTCAAATCCACCAGGCGCTCCTTGGACACTCTATGCAGCTGTTCTACTCTGTCCTATAGGATCGCTATGAGTCGAAATCAACTTGAGGCAATAGGTTTTGTTTTGTTTTTAACAGAGTACCAATCAGTTTGGGACCAGGAAGCATGTAGGCAAGGCAGTCTCCCTTCAGTGCAAGACAGCTGTCTCAGCTCCTCTTGGCCATGTAGGCCCCCTCTTGGCCACCTGAAGACAGGCCCTCCCTTTCGGTCCCCTGTAGACGGGCTCCACCTCTCTGTCCCCTAAAGATGAGCTCTCCCTCTCGGCCCCTTTTAGGACAGGCTCCCCCCGTCTCAGCCCTTGGCTCTTGGTCGCCAATAAGTGACTGAAAGCACCCTACTCTACCAGCGAGCCTTCTGCCCGTAGGCATTCATCTCTCTCCCTCTCTTTCCGTAGGTCGGCAAACCCACTGTAGCTGCCTCACTACGTAGGCCCAGAAACCCACTGTACTGTCTCATTCCTGTTTCCTACTGCTGCCATGGTTACTCTGCTGCACTTGCCACCATGTCTCGGGCCTTCGTGTTGTCTCTGGTGTTACAGCTCTCTCTCTGTCTCCTGGGTCTAGGGGGTCCTTAGCACAAAGATCCCAGGTCCAAAGGACACGCTCCACTCCTGGCTTTTTTTTCTTGGTGGTAGTGTGGTCTCCTCTTGCTTCTGGGATTGGCTTCCTTTAAGCCTAGTGCAATGGCAAAACTGACCAAGTCCCTTGTCAGGGTTCCATACACCTTATCAGCATTAGCAGCAAGCTGTCCAATCCCCTTGGTGTACCACAGGCACCATATTTGCATAGTCCCACCCAATCATCGTGTGGGAGTCACAAAGACTACAGCTAGAAGGGCCATTTAAGTAATTCACAGCCCACGTAGCTGTTACTTCTTCAGAATCCAGCTCCATGGTTACACTGTTGTAGAGGGGATTTCCTTAGTGTATCTACAGGGTACCTTCCTACCTGTTCTAGTCTGCTGCTTGTGGTGGAATTTTCTTCTTCTCCAGACACCTTGGGATCCCTGATAGGAATACAGCTTCTGACACACGTTGGTGCTCAGTGACCAGGGTGAATACTTTCATTAGATGCTGCCCTTTGCTGGGCCTCACCACCCTCTGTGAAGAGCTGGCAGGTTCTTAATTGTGGGCCAGGCTTTGTGAGGTAGGGGCTGGGAGGTGGGCAGTGGGTGCAGACATTTTGTCCTTGGCCCAGAGGAGGTTGGGCTACACTGGGCTCTGGGACCTGAGAGTGTAACCAGTGGGCAAGTCAAGGGGAGTTGTAGATGGAGGTTCAGAGACCTAATCCAGGTTCTCCGAGGAGGCACCGTAAGGACTGAGGGTGCATGTGTGTGTGAGAGAGAGGAAGGGATAAGTGTTGTCACAGCAATGGTGTTCTCTTCCCCAGGTTGATGGTGAGAGAGGAGGAAAGGTAAGGAGAAGCGTGCCGTTGTTGCTGTTAGGTGCCTGTGGAGTTGATCCTGACTCATAACGACAGAGTAGAACTGCCCCACAGGGATTTCTGCAATCTTTATTGGAGCAGATTGCCAGGCCTTTCTCCCGAGGAGCCTCTGGGTGGGTTCAAACTACCAACCTTTAGGTTAGCAGCCTAACACTTAACCATTGCACCAGCAGATCTCCTTAGGAGAAGACCACCAAAACCCCACTGTTGTCAATTCCGACTCGTAGCAGCCCTGTAGGATAAGGTAGAACTGCCACATAGGGTTTCCAAGGTTGTAATCTTTTCAGGAGCAGACTGCCACATCTTTCTTCCATGGAACGGCTGGTGGGTTCGAACCGCCGACCTTTCGTTTAGCAGCAGAGCTCTTTAACCACTGTGCCACCAGGGCTTCTTAGGAAAAGGTCATCTAGCCTAAATGAAGTGTGTCTTCAGGAAGTAGAGTGGTGACAACAGAGCTGGTTGCTGCTTTGTTTCCACCAGTTCCTTACTACCCAGCTCCAGTGGGGAAGGCACGGCCGGGAGCAGCATGGTGATCTCTAGTCAGTATAGAAGGAAACTGGCCAAGGGTCTTTGATATTTGTGGTGAGTTAGGGGACCTTGTTAAGGATTGAGCTCTAGGCCGGGGGGCGGGGGGTGATGGGTGAGAGGCAGGGGGCCACAGGGCAGGGCCCCAAGGACTACAGTGTGAGGTGCTCTGTAGTCTGGGGAGGGGATCTGTTTAGCTTAAGGATCTTGGTGCCAGGGGCAGGTGAGTGTGAGAGATTTAGAGTGAGAGCCAACATGCATGTGCTTTGTGTGTGCTGAGCACTGACTGAGCTAAACCCTTTACACAAGTTATGCCATTTAAAATATATAAAATACTGAGCGTACAACAGGAGGTGAGTACTATTATTATGTCCATTTTATAGGTTAGATAACAGGCTCAAAGAGGTGAAAAGCTTGAGGAAAGTGTCTAACCGATAATGGGTAGAGTCAATATTTGAACACACAGCCTGAGTCCAGCACCCTGGCTGGTAACCACAACCCCGTGCGACCCTAGCCACCCTTGTTGGCTGCCCTAGTGATAAGAATCTAACGAAATACCTGAGATTCTGAGGTAATCGCTCTGATCGTCCCTGGAGGAGTGGTTAGAGGGTATTTTCCCCATCATTTGGCATCTTAAGAAAAAGCTGGTCTTCAAGCAGCAAGGACAGCCAAAGACAGTATCAAAAGATAAAATAAGATTATCAACATTCAAGGCAGGGTTGGGAGTTAAGATTGCAGGCTCTTTGGGATGCTTGTGAGTTATGACTCAATTAAAGCCGATTATAAAAGATAACCCCTTACACTGATCGATCATAGAAGCCCAATATGCAGGTGATTTCTGAGAAAACGCTGCGTAAACATTTGTTTGTGAATGTGTGTGTGTAGAAAATATTTACTTGGCCAGCACATGCAATCTGATCTGATCATTAATAACAGTAGTGTGAGAGAAGTCAGGTTATCATTTTCATGTTGTTGTTGTTAGGTGCCGTCGGGTTGGTTCCGACTCATGGTGACCGTATGTACAACAGAATGAAACGCTGCCCACTCCTTCACCATCCTCGGAATCATTGCTATATCTGAGCCCATTGTTGCAGCCACTGTGTCAATCAACTCAGAGACAGTAAATGGTTTGTTTAGTGACAACTAGCCCCAGACCTACAGATGCTAACCAAAAGGTCAGCAGTTCGAATCCACCAGGCACTCCTTGGAAACTCTATGGGGCAGTTCTACTCTGTCCTATAGGGTCTCTATGAGTCGGAATCGACTCAATGGCAGTGGGTTTGGTTTTGGTTTAGCCCAGGCCTGGGCCTTTTAACTCAGCTGTGTGTGCTTTCCTCTGCGTTAACTGCTGTCTTAGTTTCCTACCCCAAGTGAGTGGCTTTAAAAAACAAATTTATTTCCTCACAGTTCAGAAGGCTAGAAGTTTGAATTTAGGGCACAGGCTCTAGGCGAAGGCTCTCTTTTCTGTCAGCTCTGGAACAGGATCCTTCTCATTTCTTCCAGCTTCTGTTCGTCGGTCCCTTGGCAATCTTTACATGCTGTCTGTCTTCCCTGTTAGTGCTGGCTTGTCCCAGTGTCCATGCTGCTCCTTAGATCTCAGCAGTGATTAGGTTTAAAACACATCCGACGCTAGAATGGCCTCACAACAAAACGAAGAAAACCCTATTCCCAAACAGGATTATAGCCACAAGTTGGGAGTTAGGATTCCAACACATATATTTGGGGGGACACAATTGAACCTGTAACACTTACCTTAGGCACGGCTCCTCCAAATGCTTAGAGTGAACGGGTAAATGGTTTAACATGAAAGGTCAGCAGCGTTGATGTTTCTGAGATGGACATGCGTCCGACTTCCACAAGTCATCAGATATGTAAGGAGAAGTGCACGTGGGCACCCTCACCAGCCAGTTTTAATGTACAAAGTTCACCTGGGCAGACGTGAGTGAACGCGGGGCTCAGGCACTCACTGGCTCAGGAATTCAGTACCAAGCCACCACAAGCTACTCTGGAATGTGAGAAATCCACTGTGGTTGCTGCCAAGGGACAAAAAGGTATTGTGTTGAATAGAAATGTCCACACACAGTGGCAATGAGCCCCACATGAGTGTGTCTAACGCTGAGCGACACAGAGGCACCCTGGTTAAGCATGCGTGGTTGGGAGATGGCCAAACCTGGTTACAAATCTCAGTTCCACCACTTACGAGCTATGTGGCCTGGATAAATGACTTAACCCTTTCCAAGCTCCAGCTTCTAAGCTGTAAATTGGTGGAAATAGCCCAAGCTTATCACCCCTTCCCCACCCTGCAGCTCCAGCCCTGGTTATGACAGGTGAGCCTCAGCCCAGCCTGAGTCCACCTGTTTGTCATGGGCACTTCCATGTGAGAACAGCAGGAGACGCCGTCCTGCTACTGGGACCTGCCTTCCCTGCACTGCCCAGCACCTTAAGAAAGGCCTACTGCCTCCCCACCCAACCAGTCAGCACAGTCCTTCCACCCCACTCCTACACTCCCTGCCGGCCCCTTCCTGTACTTAACACCACCATCATTTGTTTGTAACTCACATTGTCCATTAAAAAAGAAACCCAAACCCTCTATGAATGCAGAAAAAGCATTTGATGAAATCCAACACCCTTTCCTGAGGAAAACCTTAAAGAAGATTGGAATAGAAGGGAAATTACTCCATATGATTCAGAGTATAGATGAAAAGCCAACAGCCAACATTATACTTAGTGGGAGAAAGACTGAGAGCGTTCCCCTTCAAAAGGGGAACAAGACAAGGTTGCCCACTCTCATCACTTCTGTTCAATATTGTATCGGAAGTCCTAGCTAGAGCGATAAGACAAGAAAAAGAAATAAAAGGTATCCAGATAGGTGAAGAAGTAACATGATCTGTATTTGCAGATGATATGTTTTTTTTTTTATATATATAGAAAATCCCAGAGCCCATAAGAAAACTTCTAGAACTAATAGAAGAATTTAGCAAAATCTCTGGGAACCAGGGCAACAAACAAAAGTCACTAGGGTTTCTACATACCAGCAATGAAAAATCTGAAAGGGAAATTAGGGGGAAAAAAATCCATTTACAATAGCATCTAAGAGAAAAAAATACCTAGGGATAAATTTAACTAGGGACACATCTGTTGGTTTGTCGTACTGTGGGAGCTTGCATGTTACTATGATGCTGGAAGCTATGCCACCGGTATTCAGATACCAGCAGGGTCACCCAGGGGGATAGGTTTCAGCTGAGCTTCCAAACTAAGACAGACTAGGAAGAAGGACCCGGCAGTCTACTTCTGAAAAGCATCAGCCAGTGAAAACCTTATGAATAGCAGCAGAACATTGTCTGATATAGTGCTGGAAGATTGGAAGGTTGGAAGGCACTCAGAGATGACTGGGGAAGAGCTGCCTCCTCAAAGTAGAGTCGACCTTAATGACATGGATGGAGTAAAGCTTTTGGGACCTTCATTTGCTGATGTGGTGTGACTCAAAGTGAGAAGAAACAGCTGCAAACATCCATTAATAATCGGAACCTGGAATGTACGAAGTATGAATCTAGGAAAATTGGGAATTGTCAAAAATGAATTGTGTCCCCCAAAAATGTATATCAACTTGGCTAGTCCATGATTCCCAGTATTGTGTGGTTGTCCTCCATTTTGTGATCTGATGTAATTATCCTATGTGTTGTAAATCCTAACTTCTATGTTAATGAGGTAGGATTATAGGCAGTTATGTTAATGATCCGGACACAATCTACAGGATTAAGTTGTCTTTTTTTTTTTTTTTTTTTGCTGTGCTTTGGGTGAAAGTTTATAGTTCAAGTTAATTTCTCATGCAAAAGTTTATACACATATTGCTTTGTGACATTAGTTTCAATCTCCACAGCACACTCACCGTTTCCAACCCAGGTCCTCTGTGTCCATTCAACCAGTTCCTGTCCCTTCTCGCCTTCTCATCCTGCTTTTGGACAGGAGCTGCCCATTTGGTCTCATAGATCCGATTGAACTAAAAAGCATATTCCTCATGTGTATTATTTATTGTTTTATAGTCCTGTCTAATCTTTTTCTGAAGAGTAGGCTTCAGGAATGGTTTCAATTCTAGGTAAACAGTGCATTTGGGGGCCATAGTTTCAGGGGTTCCTCCAGTCTGTGTCAGACCATTAAGTCTGGTTTTTCTAAATGAATTTGAGCTCTGTTCTACATTTTTCTCTTGCTCTGCCTGGGACTCTCTGTTGTGCTCCCTGTCAGGGCAGTCGTTGGCAGTAGCTGGGCACCATTTAGTTTTTCTGGTCTCAGGTTGGTGAAGTCTCTGGTTCATTTGGTCCTTTAGCCCTTTGGGCTACTATTTTCCTTTTGTCTTTGGTTTTCTTCGGTCTCCTTTGCCCCAAGTCGGATGGGAACAATTGATATATCTTAGATAGCTGCTCACGAGCTTTTAAGTCAATCTCTTTTGAGATATAAAAGAGAAGAAAACAGAGAAGAGAGGGGCCTCATTACCACCAAGAAAGGAGAGCCGAGGTGGAGTGCATCCTTTGGACCTGGGGTCCCTGTACTGAGAAGCTCCTAGATCAAGGGAAGATTGATGACAAGGATCTTCCCTCAGAGCAGACAGAGAAAGAGAGCCTTCTCCTGGAGTTGGTGCCCTGAATTTGGACTTCTAGCCTCCTAAACTGTGAAAGAATAAATTTCTGTTTGTTAAAGCCATCCATCTGTATTTCTGTCATAGCAGCACTAGATAATTAAGACAGAGAAGAACAAAATAGAAGGACTCACACTTCTGGATTTTAAAACATACTATGTTGCTGCTGTTAGGTGCCGTCGAGTCAGTTCCAACTCACAGTGACCCTACGTACAACAGAGTGAAACCTCTCCTGTACCATCTTCATGATCATTGTTATGCTTGAGCCAATTGTTGCAGCCAATGTGTCAAACCATCTCGTTGAGGGTCTTCCCGTTTTTTGCTGACCGTCTATTTTACGAAGCGTGATATCTCTCTCCAGGGACTGGTGCCTCCTGATAACATGTCCCAAGTATGTGTTGCCGTTCTTACTTCTAAGGGGCGTTCTGGCTGTACTTCTTCCATGGCAGATTTGTTCATGCTTTTGGCAGTCCATGATATATTCAATATTCTTCACCAACACCTCAACTCAAAGGTGTCAATTCTTTTTTGGTCTTCCTTATTCATTGTCCAACTTTTGCTTGCATATGAAGCGATTGAAAACACCATGGCTTCGGTCAGGTGCACCTAAGTCTTCAATGTGACATCTTTGCTTTTCAACACTTTAAAGAAGTCTTTTGAAGCAGATTTGCCCAATGCAATGCATCTTTTGATTTCTTGATAGCTGCTTCCTTTGGTGTTGATTGTGGATCCAAGTCAGATGAAATCCTTGACAATCTCAATCTTTTCTCCATTTATCATGATGTTTATCATGATGTTGCAGTTGTGAGGATTTTTGTTATCTTTATGTTGAGGTGTAATGCATACTGAAGGCTGTGATCATCTGCATAAGGCAGGTTGTTAATGAGTCTTCCTCCAGTCCTGATGTCCCATTCTTCTTCATATACTTCAGCTTCTTGTATTGTTTGCTCAGCATGCAGATTGAATACGCATGGTGAAAGGATGCAACCCTGACTCATACCTTCCTCACTTTAAGCCGCGAAGTATCCTTTTGTTCTGTTCGAACGACTGCTTCTTGATCTATGTATAGGTTCCTCATGAGCACAATTAAGTGTTCTGGAATTCCCATTCTTCTCAATATTGTCCGTAATTTGTTATGATCCACACAGTCAAATGCTTTTGCATAGCCAACAAAACACAGGTAAACTCCTTCTCGTATTCTCTGCTTTCATCCAGGAGCCATCTGACATCAGCAATGATATCCCTTGCTTCAGAATTGAGAGTCTAGAAATAAGCCCACACATCTATGGTTAACTGATTTTTGACAAGTGTCCTAAGTCCATTCTATGGGGAAAGAAGAGTCTCTTCAATAAACGGTGCTGAGAAAATTGGATTTCCACAGGCAGAAAAATGAAACAGGGTCCATACCTCACACCGTACACAAAAATAAATTCAAAATGGTTTAAGGACCTAAATGTTCATACTAAAACCATAAAATTCCCAGAAGAACAAGCAGGGGCAATGCTGTTGGGCCTAGCTTTCAAGAATGGCTTACCCAATATAATAACAAAAGCACAAACAGCAAAACACCAAATAAATGAGACCTCATAAAATTTAAAAGCTTTTATTCATCAAAAGACTTTACCAAAAATGTGAAAAGACAAGCTACTGACAGGCAAATATCTTCAGAAATCATATATCTGACAAGAATCTAATTATCAAAATATGTATATAGCTTCAACATCTTAATAACAAAAAGAGAAATAATCATAAAATGGCTGAAGAACTTGAATAGACATTTCACCAAAGAGCACATTCAAATGGCCACCAAACACATGAAAAGATACTCGACATCATTAGCCATCAGAGAGATGCAAGTCAAAACCACAATGGGATACCATTTTCCTCCGAATAGGATGGCTAAGATAAAAAAAAGAAAAGAAAAAGCAAACTTTGGCAACGATGTGATGAAATTGTGACTCTTATCCATTACTGGTGGGAATGCAAAATGGTACAACTGTTGTAGAAAACAGTGGTGGTTCTTCAAAAAACTAAAAATATAGAACTACCACATGACCCAGTAATTCCACTCTGAGATATATATCCAAAAGACTTGAAAGCAGAGACTCAGAAAGAGACTTGTACATCAGTGTTCATCACAGCATTACTCACAATAGCCAAAAGGTGGAAACAACATAAATGCACACCAACAGATTAATGGATAAACAAAACGTGGTACATACATACAATGGGATACTACTCAGCCAGTAGGAGAAATGAAGTCTTGATACATGCTACAGTACAGATGGAGTCTGAAGACATTATGCTGAGTAAAATAAGCCAGTCACAAAAGGACAAATACTGTATAATCTCACTTATATAAAAAGACAAGAAAAGGCAAACAGAGAGACCAAAGTTTATTAGTGGTTACCAGGGACAGGCGGGGGGGCGGTTAACGTTGACGGAAAAATTGCGTTGATCAAGGGTAGGGTTCCACAGCTGATTATTGTAATTGCTGCCAATAAGTTGTACACCTATAAAAATTTGAATTGGAAAAAGTTGTGTGATAGATATATTGACAACAACAGACACACACACACAAAAGATTAGCTGCTGAGGCTGATTATGTACAACCAAAACACCTCATGGGATTTGGTTCCTTGGTTTGGAGGTTTAGGATCATGGTTTTATGGAACATCCTACTTAATTGGCCTAAGAACGTGTTCAGTGCTTCTGTTCTATCTCCTAGTTCCTTGCGCAGTGCCTGAGATTTTAAAAGCTTGCAAACAGCCATCCAAGGCATAATATTTGACCTCTATTCATCTAGAGCAAGAGGAAGAAGGAAGGCCAGGGATAGGATGAGGAAACGGACCGTGTGACTAACTGCCTCCATGAACAAATGCCTCCTTTGCCATGAGACCAGAAGAACTGAATAGTGCCCAGCTACAATTACTGAACATTTTGATCAAAGGTTCCGTAGAACAATTATGATCAAAAGGGGAAAATGCAGAACAGCAGTTAAAATTCTCATGGACTCCAGACTTTCTGGAGTCATGAAGGGTGGATGAACCCCTGCAACTACTGCCTTGAGATAATCTTTAAAACTTTAAACAAAAAAAATCCCTTAAAGTCACCTTAAAACTGAACAGTAGTTTAGCTTAACTAGTAAAAAAAAGGTCTGCTTTAAAAGGACAAATATTGTATGACACCACTATCACAAGAACTCAAGAAACAGTTTAAACAGAGAAGAAAATATTCTTTGATGGCTATGAGAGTGGGGAGGGAAAGAGGCAGAGAGGTATTCGCTAAGTAGATAGTAGACAAAAAACTATTTTACTTGAAGGGAAAGACAACACACAATACAGGAGAGGTCAGCAAAACTGGACTAAACCAAAAGCAAAGAAGTTTCCTGAATAAACCGAACACTTCAAAGACCAGCATAGCAGGGGCAGGGGTTTGGGGACCACGCTTTCAGGGGACATCTAGGTCAACTGGCATTATAAAATTTAGAAAACATTCTGCATCCGGCTTTGGAGAGTGGCATCTGGGGTCTTAAATGCTAGCAAGTGGCCATCTAAGATACATCAATTGGCCTCAGCCCACCTGGAGCAAAGGAGAATAAAGAATACAAAAGACACAAGGTAATTATGAGCCCAGGAGATGGAAAGAGCCACATAAATCAGAGACTACATCAGCCTGAGACTAGAGGAACTACATGGTGTCCGGCTACAACCCACGACTGCCCTGACAGGGAACACAACAGAGAACCCCTGAGGGAGCAGGAGAGCAGTGGGATGAGAACTCAAATTCTCATAAAAAGGCCAGACTTAATGGTCTGACTGAGACTAGAAGGACCCCGGAGGTCATGGTCCCCAGACCTTCTGTTGGCCCAGGACAGGAACCATTCCCAAAGCCAACTCTTCAAACAGGGATTGGACTGGACTATAAGACAGAAAATGATACTGGTGAGGAGCGAGCTTCTTGGATCAAGTAGAAACAGGAGACTCTGTGGGCAGCTCCTGTCTGGAGGGGAGATGAGGAGGCAGAGGGGGAAAGAAGCTGGCTGAATGGACACGGAAATACAGGGTGGAGAGAAAGAGCGTGTTGTCTCATTAGGGGGAGAGCAACTAGGAGTATATAAAAAATAAAATAAGGAGTATATAGCAAGGCGTACATAAGTTTTTGTATGAGAGACTGACTTGATTTGTAAACTTTCACTTAAAGCACAATAAAATTTTTTTTTTAAAAAAGTCTGCCTTAAGCATTATGCAATTTTAAGAACTATCTCAATGGGATGGAATTGACCAGAGCAACTCAAGAGATTAGATAGAACCTTAGGGGGAGGTGAGCTTATGTTAATGAGGGAAGAACAACTCAGAATGAGAGAGTGAGAATGGTTGCACAACTTGAGGAATGTAGTCAATGTCACTAAATTGTAGATGTAGAAACTGTCGAATTGGTGTATGTGTTTCACTGTGTATGTTCGTAATAACTACAACAAAATAAATAAAATTTAGAAAAAAAGAACACAGGCAAAAAATAATATGGCTTAGAAAATTTCCACTTCTGGTAATAAAACGATAAGTTATATAAGACTATTCCTGCTGGTGGCACAGTGGTTAAAATCTATGGCTGCTAACCAAAAGGGCAACAGTTTGAATTCACCAACCACTCCTTGGAAACCCTATGGGGCAGCTCTACTCTGTCCTATAGGGTCACTACGAGTCAGAATCGACTTGACGACAAAGGGTTTGTTTTTTTGTTATTGTAGTTGTTCCTCCTGCAAGAGTCCTGGTGGTGCAGTGGTTAAAGCACTCAGCTGCTAACCGAAAGGTAGGTGGTTCCAAACTACCAGCTACTCTGTAAAAGAATGCTGCGGCAGTCTGCTCCCATAAAGATTTACAGCCTTGGAAACACCATGGAGCAGTTCTATTCTTTCCTACAGGGTCGCTATGAGTTGGAATCGACTTGATGGCAGTGAGTTTGATTAGGTTTGGTTTATTCCTCCTGATGGTAACAATTATAAACTTTGGAAAAAAATATATAGATCCCAAATATATATATGTGTCTAGTATTCGAAGGCACTTAAAAATGATCAAAATCAGACAGAAAAAGAAGAGGACTCGACATTTGAAAGAGGGGACCCACAATGGCGAGATCCATATTTATACAGCGCTTTTTTGTCTTTAGTGCACTCCGCAATTTGCCTATCATGACAGATAAAGTCAAGCAGAAAGCCTGAAGTTGAAATATTTGCTATGGAGTAGGAGGAGAAAGTGCAAGGCTGCCAAAACAACTGAATATTGAAGGTGGAGGGGACAGAACTCAGGAATCCACAGAAGAGGAAACTCAAAATCTACATATAAACTCCCCAAATCATTGGCTGACTCCTGAACTGTGCATGTGATGAAGATGATAAAGAATCCAAGGGGAAAAAAACAACTGGAAGGATAAAAGAGCTGAATTGAGGTTTCATCCATTGCCCACCGTAGGAGAGACAGAGTTTGGAGATTAAGTCCTGCCAAATTAGAGGGGCTTGGTAAAAACCACAAGCATTCCATTAAAACTCCAGAAAGGCTACCTTTTAGGAGTAAAGACCATCTCCCCAGATTAAGATATACACTCTAGGAGTAAGGGTAAAACCAAAACATGTCCTAACAGAGCATAAAACCAGGGATTCACGAGATCAATGTAATGTGAATTAATTTAACTGTCTTTTAGAACAAAACTCAACATTCTTCAAAAGAAGAAAACAGATATGAGATCTTCTATAGCTTATTTCTATAATGTACAGTACACAATAAAAAATTACTAGATATGTAAAGAAACAAGAAAATGAGACCCATAGATAAGAGAAAAAGAAGTCAGTAAAAATTAACCCAAAATGACCCAGAATTTGGAATTAGTAGTCAGGGGCTTAAAGCATCTATTCTAGTTATCTTCAAAGACTTAAAAGACAATATGGTCATGATGAATGATTTAAATATTATCAAAGGAATAAAAAACCTAAAAAGAACCAATTGAAATTCTAGAACTGAAAAATACAATATCTGAAATTGAAAAAAATCACAACAAAACAAAAACACTGACTAGGCTTAGGAGCAAATTGGACACAACAGATGGCCTGATCAGTGACCCTGAATGTAGGTAAATAGGTCATACAAACTGAAGCTTGACTATGCTCACCAAGTTCCTGGAACAATCAATAAAAGGGGATCCACACGGAATCAGTCAAGAACTCAACAGTCGTTGCCATCCCTAGGCCTAAAGAGACAAAAAGAAGGGAGGGGGTATCAGAAGACAGAGAGTTGAAGAAGGCCTCACTTCACTCTCCTATTGCCCTTGGCCTTTTGCTAGCGCCTCCCTTTGGCCAAATCAATCCAAAATCCGAGGGTACAGGAGCCTATAAAAATTTCATGGTCCAGAGCAGCGTGGATAAAATGGAGAGTGGATCTGGAGCGCTAAACGGGGAATGTCTAGATCACACACCTACACGTATCCTGGTAAATGATTTAAAAGTCAAGGAAAACTCCAGCATAAATCCTGGCAGGAGAAAGAAGTCACTTACAGAGGAATAAAATTCATACTTACCTCGATGGTCTCCGCAGCACCAAGTCCCAAAAGACAGTGAAGTAATGTCTATTAAATTTTGAGCAGAAATGTTGTAATCAAAGATTTTAAAAACTAATCAAGAAGTTTTTCATGTAGAAAGGCAACAGAAAATTATTCTCAGATATCTAAGGATTAAAAAAACATATCCTCCACATGGCTTTTAGAAAAAAAATTATTTGAAAACCTACTAAGACCAACAGAAAGCAAAAAACCAAACCTGTTGCCATTCAGTCGATTCCAACTCATAGCGACCCTATAGAAGAGAATAGAACTGCCCCATAGAGCAGCTGGTGGATTCAAACTGCTGGCCTTTTGGTTAGCAGCCTAAGCTCTGAACCGCTGCACCACCAGAGCCCCAAGACCAACTAAAAGAAAAGTCAAAATTAAGAACTCAGAAACAGGGAGCTGGTTGTATAAATGGACTTGCGTGATGCCTCACCTTGGATAAGGGAGGTTACGCACGTTAGAATGATCTGTTCCTTTTTCTTCTTTTATAGTCTACACATGAGTCGGAATCGACTCGACAGCAGAGGGTTTGTTTTTTTTTGGTACACATGAAACACTAGGAGAGATTATGGTATGCATCCCACCCATAGCCTATTCCTAGGATGGGAAGGGAGTTGGAAAGGCTTAGAATCTCCACAAGATCAGAGAGTTGGAAAAAAAAATTATCCTTGCTGCGTAGGTACGGACCTCCAAGCTGAGATCCTCCAGACTAATGGTCTTTCCTGCTGCCATTTGGGTGTCAAACTCATTAATCCCATTAGATCATGTTCTACCTAATGGACTCTGGAGCTCAGGGCAAGGCTTTGCCCTGAGTGCTTTACTCATTTACTCCCATTCTGTGCCTGTTCTGCAATGACACATTTTCACCCTGCAGTACATACAATACCTCTTCCTGTGTTTACTTAATTTAAAACAATAACTGGGGTTGTCCTGCCCCAGCACTTTCTAACAGTGACAAAACTTTTTATGGGTTTGGGACACAATGCAAAAAATTGTTGTTGTTGTTAGGTGCCACTGTGTTGGTTCTGACTCATAGCAACCCTACATACAACAGAATGAAACACTGCCTGGTCCTGCGCCATCCTCACAATTGTTGTTATGCTTGAGACCTTTGTTGCAGCCACTGTGTCAGTCCATCTCACAGAAGATCTTCCTCTTTTTTGTTGACTCTGTACTCTACCAAGCATAGGTTCTTCTCCAGGGACTGATCCCTCCTGAACAGTGCAAAAAATTACTGAATAAAAAGTCTTATTTTTCTCTCCTCAAAAACAGAGTTGCAATGAGGAATCACATAATGACCACTCTCACTGTGAAATAATTGAGAAATGATTTTTTTATTGAGATAGAAAATCTGGTTGAATGTATGCCAGACAATTAATAATGATTATCTCTGGGGATGGGATTATAGGAGACTTTTACTTTCCGCATTACCATATGGAATTCTATAATTTTTCTTACTACAATCAACATGTTCAATTAGAAAAACCTTTAAAGATATGCAACTTTAAAATAAAATACAAGAGATACAGGAACTATTTAAATAACAGCACAAGGGAAAAAACAGACAAATCCAGAACGTGGGATATTTTATAGGATGATTGACCTAATTTCTGCAACAAGGCAATGCCAGTGAAAGAGAGGATTGGTTTAGGTTTTAAGAGAATTAGGGGACAAAAATCAAATATAATATATTGACTTTGGAAAGTGATTTAAACAAACCATTTAATATATTGTTAGACAATATGGGACATTTGATTATGGACTGTGACATACAATGAATTGCTTAATAAGGCCCTTCTAGCCATTTTTAGCCATAGTCTTTGTGACTCACACACAACGATTGAGTGGGACTTTGTAAATAGGTGTACAGAACCCTAATGAAGGGACTGGTCAGTTTTGCCATCCTGCTAGGCTTAAAATGAGCTATCCTAGAGGCAGGAGGAGAGGATCTCAACATCACAAAGAAAGTAGAGCCAGGAGTGGAGAATGTCTTTTGGACCTGGGATCCCTGTGCCGAGAAGCTCCTGGAATCAGGAAACAGAGAGAGAGAGAGAGTTGGGTCATGGATTAAATTCTGTCTTCCAAAATTGTGTGTATCAATTTGGCTGGGCCATGATTCCCAGTATTTGTAATTGTCCACCATTTTGTTATCTGATGTGATTTTCTTGTGTCGTGAATCCTACCTCTATGATATTAATGAGGGGAGATAGGCGGCAGTTGTGTTTTTGAGGCAGGACTTGTGTCTGGATTGTGTCTGGAGCCGGTTTCTTTTGGGATATAAAAGAGAGAAGCAAGCAGAGAGACAAGGCACCTCATACCACCAAGAAAGCAGTGTTGGGAGCAGAGCACATCCTTTGGGCCAGGGGTTCTTGCACAGAGAAACTCCTAGTCCAGGGGAAGATTGATGAGAAGGACGTTTCTCCAGAGCCGACAGAGAGAGAAAGCCTTCCCCTGGAGCCAGCGCCCTGAATTTAGACTTTTAGCCTGCTTTACTGTGAGGAAATAAATTTCTCTTTGTTAAAGTCATCCACTTGTGGTACTTCTGTTATAGCAGCACTAGATGACTAAGACAAGTTGTAACACCAAAGATAGTGGGAAGCAGCAGCAGAGAAACAGAGGCAGAAGAGGCTCATGGAGCAAGAAAGCTAAGCGCCTTCAGGCTAAGGGTTGCTGGACACAGGTTGCCCCTGGACACTTCTCAGCAGAGCTAAAAGAGCTTTGTAACACTTGCGCGTGCAGGGTGGAGGTGAGGTGCCACAGAGATGCGTGCCTGTGGGTACAGCTGAGAGGAGGCCGTCCTGATGGAAGAACTGGATACTGAGTGTTCCTGAACCTGAATTGTAACCTGCTACTTCCCTAATGACTGATGATATTGAGCTTTTCCATCGTCTCTTTCCACAGATGTAGTCAGTTTGATTTCTGTGTGTTTAATCTGGTGAGGTCCATGTGTATAGTCGTTGTTTATGTTGGTGAAAGAAGGTATTTGCAATGAAGAAGTCGTTGGTCTTGCAAAATTCTATCATTCAATCTTTGGCACTGTTTCTATCACCAAGGCCATATTTTCAACTATTGATCCTTCTTCTTTGTTTCCAACTTTCACATTCCAATCATCAGTAATTATCAACGCATCTTGATTGCATTTGGCCCTAATGCTTGGTGTGTAAATTTGAATAATACTCATATTAACTGGTCTTCCTTGTAGGTGTATGGATATTATCCTATCACTGACAATGTTGTACTTCAGGATAGATCTTGAAATGTTCTTTTTGATGATGAATGCAACACCATTCCTCTTCAAGTTGTCATTCCCAGCATAATAGACTATATGATTGTCTGATTCAAAAGGGCCAATACCAGTCCATTTCAGTTCACTAATGCCTAGGATATTGATGTTTATTCATTCCATTTCATTTTTGATGATTTCCAGTTTTCCTAGATTCATACTTTGTACATTCCAAGTTCCAACTTTGGAGCAGACCATCAATTGCTCATATGCAAGTTCAAGCTGAAACTGAAGAAAATCAGAGCAAGTCCATAAGAGCCAAAATATGACCTTGTGTATATCCCACCTGAATTCAGAGACCATTTGAAAAATAGATTTGGCACATTGAACACTGGTGAACAAAGACCAGACGAGTTGTGGAATGACATCAAGGACATCATACACGAAGAAAGCAAGAGGTCACTGAAAAGACAGGAAAGAAAGAAAAGACCAAGATGGATGTCAGAGGAGACTCTGAAACTTGCTATCGAACGTCGAGAAGCTAAAGCAAAAGGAAGAAATTATGAAGTAAAAGAACTGAACAGGTTTCAAAGGGTGGCTTGCGAAGACAACACAAAGTATTATAATAACATGTGCAAAGAGCTGGAGATGGAAAACCAAAAGGTGAGAACATGCTTGGCATTTCTCAAGCTTAAAGAACTGAAGAAAAAATTGAAGCCTCGAGTTGCAATAGTGAAGGATTCTATGGGGGAAAATATTAAACGATGCAGGAAGCATCAAAAGAAGACGGAAGGAATACACAGAGTCATTATACCAAAAAGAATTAGTCGATGTTCAACCATTTCAAGAGGTGGCATATGATCGGGAACTGATGGTACTGAAGGAAGAAGTCCAAGCTGCTCTGAAGGCATCGGGGAAAAACAAGGCTCCAGGAATTGATGGAATATCCACTGAGATGTTTCAACAAACAGACGCAGCGCTGGAGGTGCTCACTCATCTATGCCAAGAAATATGGAAGACAGCTTCCTGGCCAACTGACTGAAAGAGATCCATATTTATGCCTATTCCCAATAACGGTGATGCAACCGAATGTGGAAATTATAGAACGATATCATTAATATCACACACAAGCAAAATTTTGCTGAAGATCATTCAAAACGGCTGCAGCATTATGTTGACAGGGAACTGCCAGAAATTCAGGCCAGTATCAGAAGAGGACATGGAACCAGGGATATCATTGCTGATGTCAGCTGGATCCTGGCTGAAAACAGAGAATACCAGAAGGATGTTTACCTGTGTTTTATTGACTATGCAAAGGCATTCGACTGTGTGGATCGTAACAGATTATCGATAACATTTCAGAGAATGGGAATTCCAGAACACTTAATTGTGCTCATGAGAAACCTTTACAAAGCTCAAGAGGCAGTTGTTTGGACAGAACGAGGGGATACTGATTGTTTTAAAGTCAGAAAAGGTGTACGTCAGGGTTGTATCCTTTCACCATGCCTATTCAATCTGTATGCTGAGCAAATAATCCGAGAAACTGGACTATATGAAGAAGAACAGGGCATCAGGATTGGAGGAAGACTCATTAACAACCTGTGTTATGTAGATGACACAACGTTGCCTGCTGAAAGTGAAGAGGACTTGAAGCACTTACTAACGAAGATCAAAAACCACAACCTTCAGTATGGATCGTACTTCAACATAAAGAAAACAAAAATCCCCAAACTGGACCAATGAGCAACATCATGATAAATGGAGAAAAGTTTGAAGTTGTCAAGGATTTCATTTTACTTGGATCCACAATCAACAACCATGGAAGCAGCAGTTGAGAAATCAAGAGACGC
Organism: Elephas maximus indicus; assembly: GCF_024166365.1. NCBI lineage: Eukaryota > Metazoa > Chordata > Mammalia > Proboscidea > Elephantidae > Elephas > Elephas maximus. The sequence continues at coordinate 6,545,590 of NC_064826.1, forward strand.
ATTGCATTGGGTAAATCTGCTGCAAAGGACCTCTTTAAAGTGTTGAAGAGCAAAGATGTCACCTTGAGGACTAAGGTGCGCCTGACCCAAGCCGTGGTATTTTCAATCGCATCATACACATGTGAAAGCTGGACGACGAATAAGGAAGACCGAAGAAGAATAGATGTCTTTGAGTTGTGGTGCTGGCGAAGAATATTGAATATACCATGGACTGCCAAAAGAATGAACAAATCTGTCTTGGAAGAAGTACAACCAGGATGTCCCTTAGAAACAAGGATGGTGAGCTATGTCTTACATATTTTGGACATGTTGTCAGGAGGGATCAGTCCCTGGAAAAGGACAGAGTACAGGGTCAGTGGAAAAGAGGAAGACCCTCAATGAGGTGGATTGACACAGTGGCTGCAACAATGAGCTCAAGCATAACAACGATTGTAAGGATGGCGCAGGACCGGGCAGTGTGTCGTTCTGTTGTGCACAGGGTTGCTATGAGTCGGAGCTGACTTGAGGGCACCTAACAAGAATAATATCACACTCAGTAGAGAAGTAGACTGCCATGGGAGGGATGGTTCGTGTCAGAATTTGTGAAGATGGCAGAGAGAGGAGGCATGTCTTACCTCCGCCTCATATGAAGCAGCCTTGGGCTGTTGGTCTCTGTTCTTCTTCCCTCTTGTGAAGTTAGAGGAGGTCAGATGTCTCTACCATGCCATTTTCACAGACTGGTGCTGGGATGATACCAAACTTAATTAGGTGTAACAACGGTATTGTGGCTATATATATATATATATATATATATATATAAATCCATATTATTAGACATGCATACTAAAGTATGTGAGGATAAAATTACATGATTTCTGGATTTGTTTTAAAAAGTATAAAAGGAATAAATGCTTATGTGGCAGAATTTGATAACTAATAAATCTGAGCGAAGGGTATATGGGGATTCACTGAAATATTCTCTCCGTCTTTGTGCATGTTTGAATATTTTCATGATTAAAAGTGTAAAGGTTAAAAAAAAAATCCACTTGCCATCAAGTCAATTCCAACCCGTGGCGCCCCCATGTGTGTCAGAGTAGAACTGCTCTATAGGGTTTTCGTGGCTGAGTTTTTAGAAGTGGATCATCAGGCTCTCCTTCTGAGGCACCTCTGGGTGGAAATTAATCTGCGCCCTTTCAGTTAACAGTCATTTGCATTAACCATTTGCAGCGCACATCATCCATAACTTGTGCTGACCTTTAAGGGTCCTTATCAAGAAAATGTAGCACCTTGGATCAAGTCTGCAGGATTTTCTGATGTGGGTGGAGAGGTGAGACATCCATATGAAAGAGTTAAGTAATAATTCCAGAAAGTATGTGAAAAAGTATCTATGTATGGATATTACCAAATTAAAACATGCACAACACACAGAGATTAGAGATACAGATTATTAAAATATAATCTGTATGCATGGTATAAAATTCCAGTCTAAAAAGGATTACAGTGAAGAGTAAGTCTTCTTTGTACCCTAAAACCTCCGTCTCAGTCCTCTACCCTAGAGGCAACCACAGTCTCTGGCTGGTTCTGAGTATCTGTATCAGTTTCCTGCAGGGCTTCGAATCGGTTCAAAACGGTTCAGTAATTGCTTTCGTAAACATAGCATAGCTACCAACTCTGTTGCTTGTGGTATTTTTTTTCTTTTTATACTTGATTGATGTAAGAAGCACGTGCCTCACGTGTGTTTTTGTTTGTTTTATGGGCTTGTCTAATCTTTGGCTGAATGGTGAACTTCGGGTTTAGCTTCAGTTCTGAGTTAGGAGGGTGTCCAGAGGCCACAGTCTTGGGGGTTCCTCAAGTCTCTGTCAGACCAGTAAGTATGGTCTTTTTGTGAATTTGAATTTTGTTCTACATTTTTCTCCTGCTTTTTCTGGGACCCTCTATTGTGATCTCTGTCAGAGTGGTGGGTGGTGGTAGCCGGGAACCATCTAGTTCTTCAGGCTCAGGCTGGTAGAGGGTGTGGTTCCTGTGGTCCATTAGTCCTTTGGACTAATTGTTTCCTTGTGTCTTTGATTTTCTTCATTCTCCTTTGCTTTGGACAGGACGGGACCAATAGTTGTATCTTAGATGGCCACTTGCAAGCTTTTAAGACCCCAGACACTGCTGACCAAAATAGGATCTAGAATATTTTCTTTATGAACTATGTTATGCCAATTGACCTAGATGTCCCTTGAGACCATGGTCCCAAGCCCTCAGCCTCAGTAGCTCGATTCCTCAAGGCGTTTGCCACAGCCCTTCCTCCTGAAAATTTCAGGAGCTTGATGTAGCTGATTGGGTTATTGGCAGGACTCTGGAAAGTGACGCACATTCAAAGGGGCGCACTCAGCCACCACCATCTTTGAGTGGGGCACAGCTGTTTGTTTCCTACTTCGGTCAAAGTACCACGGGTAACAGATTTGGTTGCTATGTAATGCCTATGTGTCTCTTGTTTACAATGTCAGTTACTGAGCCACTATGAGCTGGTTTGAAGTCCTGGTTTCCCATGGCTTCTGTTACAAAGTACCATGGAGTGAGTGGCTTAAAAAGACAGAAATTAATTTTCTCACAGTTCTGGAAGCTAGAAGTCTGAATTCAGGGTGTCAGCAGGGCCATGACCTCTCCAAGTCTCTAAGGAAAGATCCTTCCTTGTCTCTCCCAGCTTCAAGGAGTTCCTTGGTGTGCAGTGGCAGCAAAACACCAATCTCTGCTTAAGTTACCATATGGCTGTCTTCTTCTGAGTCTTGTCTCTCACTGGTGTGACTGCATGTTAGCCTAACTGATAACACCTTCAAAGATCCTATTTCCAAACAAAGTCATGTTCACAGGTTCTGGGGGATAGAACTTCAACATATCTTTTTGGAGAACACAATTCAACCCACAATAGTATCCCTCCAGAGAAACTATGAATATGTGACTCTAACAGATACAGACTTCCTTGTTTGTGTACATACGAACATGCCATAGGTGCTGTTTTGTATGTTGCTTTTTCCACCTAATGATATACGTTGCAGGTCGTTCTTTATCCACATGTACAGATCAACATCAATAGACATCAGGAGCTATAAAAACATACAGAAGAGTTGAAAGAATTTTACAGTGAACATCAATGCACCTACCACCTAGATTGTACAATTCACATTTTGCTGTATTTGCTTTGTCACGTATCCACCTACGTATCCATATATAATTATTAGTATGCCTGTTACATATCTGTCATTTTATCCATCCATCAATACACCTTTTTTAATGTTTTTTTTTTTTTTAATTAGCCAGGTTCTTAATGTACATCATGTGTAACAAGAACCCCAAATTTCTCAACCTGGTATACAGTTTTTCCCATTTAGATACATGAAGTCAAGACAGTTTTCCTAGTTAGCAAAGTGCACTTTGTTTTACATATATATATATGTATATACATATATGGAAACCCTGGTGGCGTAGTGGTTAAGAACTACAGCTGCTAACCAAAAGGTCGGCAGTTTGAATCCACATATACATACATATTTAAATTTAAATGTATTTCAAAGTAGGCTGCAGACCTTAGTACACCTCCACATAAATACTTCAGCATGCGTAAAAGTAACTAGAGTTGTTTGTTTACAGTTAATTGTTTTTTCTCTTGAAGTATAATTTCCTACAATAAAACAAACAGATTTTGTGTGGACTATTCCATGAGCGTTGACAAAAGCAAACACCTGTGTAACCCAAGCCGTGATCAAGATAAAGAGCATTCACGCAATCAAGGACTGTTCTGATTTCTTTCCATCTCTTCTTCTTTTTTAGAGGTTTCTATTTTATGGAAGAATGATTAATTTATTTAATGAATCTCCAACTCATAAACATTGTTTCCAGGATTTTGCAATTAATATCTTTCTATGTCCACGCATGCCTTGTTCTATTGTGCTTCGCGGATATTGCCGTTTTAACAAATTGAAGGTTTGTGGCAACCATGTGTTAAGCAAGTCTATTGGCACTACTTTCTCAAAAGCATGTGCTCACTTCGTGTCTCTGTGTCACATTTTGGTAATTCCTACTGTATTTCAAACTTTTTCATTATTACTGTATCCGTTACAGTGATCTGTGATCAGTAATCTCTGATGTTACTATTTTGGGGTGCCATGACCTGCACCCATAAAAGTAATTTAATCAGTAAATGTTGCGTGTTCTGACTGCTCCACCGACTGGCCGTCCCCCCTTCTCAATCCTTTTTCTTGGGGCTTCCTATTCCCTTAGACATTACACTATTGAAATTAGGCCAATTAATAACTTTATAATGGTCTCTAAGTCTTCAAGAAAGGAAGAGTTGTGTATCTCTCACTTCAAATCAAAAGCTAGATGTGATTAAGCTTAGTGGGGAAGGCATGTCGAAAGCTGAGATAGGCTGCAAGCTAGGCTTCTTGTGCCAAATGGCTAGCCAAGTTGTAAATGCAAAGGAAGAGTTCTTGAAGAAAATTAAAAGGGCTACGCCTTGAACACGTGAATGTTAACAAAGTGAAACAGATTTATTGCTGATATGCAGAAAGTTTTAGTGGTCTGGATAGAAGATCAACCCAGCCACAACATTCCCTTAAGCTAAAGCCTAATTCGGAGCAAGGCCCTAATGCTCTTCAATTCTGTGAAGGCTGAGCGAGGAGAGGAAGCTGCAAAAACAAAAAACAAAAAACAAAAAGCATTTGAAGCTAGCAGAGGTTGGTTTATGAGGTTTAGGGAAAAGAAGCCAACTCCATAACATAAAAGTGCAAAGTGAGGCAGCACGTGCTGATGTAGAAGCTGCAGCAAGTTACCAGAAGATCCGGCTACTTGATCAAAGTGGCGACACTAAACAACAAATTTTCAGTGGAGCTCAAACAGCCCTGTATCGGAAGACGATGCCGTCTAGGTCTTTCACGGCCAGAGAGGAGAAGATAATGCTGGCTTCAAAGCTTCAAAGGACAGGCTTACTCTCTTGTTAGGGGCTTATGCAGCTGGTGACTTTCAGTTGAACCCAACACTCATTTACCGTTCTGAAAACCCTAGGGCCCTTAAGAATTATGCTAAATCTACTCTGCTTGTGCTCTATAAATGGAACATCAAAGCCTGGACGACAGTACATTTGTTTACAACATGTTACTGAATATTTTAATCTCATTGTTGAGACCTATTGTTCAGAAAAAAAGATTCCTTTCAAAATATTATTGCTCTTTGACAATGCATGTGGTCACCCAGGAATTTGAAGATAAAAGGAGATTAATGTTGTTTTCATACCTGCAAAGACAACTTCCATTCTGTAACCCATGAATCAAGGAGTAATTTTGACTTTCAAGTTTTATTATTTAAGAAATCCATTTCGTAAGGCTATAGCGGCCATAGACGGTGATTCCTCTGATGGACCCGGGCAAAGTAAATCGAAAACCTTCTGGAAAGGACTCACCATTCTATATGCCATTAAAAACATTTCCGATTCATGGGAGGAGGTGAAAATATCAGCATTAACAGGAGTTTGGAAGAAGTTGATTCCAGTCCTCATGGATGACTTTGTGGGAGTCACGACTTCCACGGAGGAAGTAACAGCCGATGCGGTAGCAACAGCAGGAGAACTAGAAGTGGAGCCTGAAGGTGTGGCTGACTTGCTGGAAACTCACGACAAAACGTTGAAGGATGAGGAGTTGCTTCTTATGGATGAGCAGAGAAAGTGGTTTCTTGAGATGGAATGTAGTCCTGGTGAAGATGCTGCGAACATTGCTGAAATAACAGCAAAAGATTTAGAACATTATATAAACTTCGTTGATAAAACAGCAGCAAGTTTTGAGAGAATTGTCTCCAATTTTGAAGGAAGTTCTACTGGGGGTAAAAGGCTATCAAACAGCATCGCATGATAGAGACACCTTTCGTGAAAGGAAGAGTCAATCGATGCGGCAAACTTCACTGTTGTCTTCTTTTAAAAAATTGCCACAGTCACTCCAACCTTCAGCGACTACCGCCCTGCTCAGTCAGCAGCCACCAACATCAAAGCAAGACCCTCCGCCAGCAAAAAGATGATTACGACTTGGCCGAAGGCTCAGGTGACAGCTTTTTTTTTTTTCTTTTAGCAATAAAGTATTTTTAAATTAAGGTGTGTACGTCGTTTTAGACATAATGCTATTGGCACTTAATAGACAACAGTATAGTGTAAACATAACTTTTATATGCACTGGGGAACCAAAACATTCCTCCGACTCGCTTTACTGTGGCGGTCTGGAACCAAACCCGCAATATCGCCAAGGTCTCCTTCTATGTCTTTAGTCACATGAATAAATTGGAAAAATTCCCGAAAGTGAAATTTGCCCTCTAAAGAAACCGTAACGGTTGACATCTCCCCTGCCCCCTTCACTCCCCGAACAACAGTGAGTCACGACACTTGGATTCAACATTTTTTGTTCACCTGCTGTGCTGGACACTTTAAGGTGTGGACAGAAGACAATGCTGGACAGGCTCTTTTCTCCAATTAATATTATAGCCTAAGAATTTCCAAAGTTCTGAAAAGTTCTCCACAAACGCGATCTCTGATGGCTAGGAAACATTAATCCTGGGTGTACCATAACGTTTGGCTAGATATTGAAGTTTTCAGTTTTTTATTTCACCGACAATGTTGAGACAAGTGTCCTACAACTTGGTCTCCATCTTGGCCTGGTCTCTGCAGCTTTGATACGTGAGAAGTTACCTTCTGTTTGAACTTGATGCCACAATGATTTTCTTTTTCTTCCCCCTGATTTTGAAGGCTAAACATTCCCTGTCCTCTTGGTTACAGTATAGTAGCTGTGGTACTCTAGTATAGTTACCACTTCACTGCTAACTGAAAGGTCCACCACTTGAACTCACTGAACCCACCAGCAGCTGTGCAGAAGAAAGGACCTGGCAATCTGCTCCTGTAAGGATTACAGCCCAGGAAACCCTAGAGGCAAGTTCTACTCTGTCCTATAGGGCCACTGTGAGTCGGGATTAACTCAACAGCTCACAACAAAAACATAGTAGGTCATGAAGGAAGAAAAACTTATTTTGAGATACATTTCTGGCATTACTTCACAGATAAGCTCGGAAAAGATGATTTAAATCCTGGAGTTTGTTGGAATAATGGAAAAAGGGAGAGAGAAGGAAGATGGAAAGTGATAGGGGATAAAAGAGGAAACAGGATTGGAGCTGAGAAAGAAGAAGGGAACAAAGCAACATGGCGCCCGTTGCCAGAGCCCCTCAGCTCTGAAGCTCTGCATTGGGTCCCAATAGCTCCCCAGTGTGGCTTCGGCTTCTTAACACTGTTCTCAGAAAGATTAACACACCATTTAAACACAAGGTCCTCTGGTTATCGCACTGGAGGCGCGGGTAGAGGCCAGGACTTGGGATAAACATTTGGGAGACAGAAAGTCATGGATTCATGTGGGAGCGAGGGTTATTATAGAGGCCAGGGCGAAGTGTGGGGTTCCTGGGGCCTGCCTGTTGGGGAGGGCTGGGAGACAGGAGACAATGAGCAGCCCCCTGGGCTTCGGCAGCTCCAGGTGACCCCCACGGTCTTTCCTCGTTCTCCCTTTGGGGCAGATGACTGACTTTGACACCGGGGCAAGTGCTCCAGTTCCCACCATACTCCCCCCACCCCCTGGCCCTGAGCTTGGCCCATTCCAGGCACTCAGCTGCTCAGAAGCCAGTCAGTGCAAACTTTGAATTGCAAAGTCCTTCTGTCTCTGACCCAGAGGCCAAGGTGGTTTCTGCATAAAAGAGAGAGGGGCTGCTTCTGCTCTCTGGACCCCACCTCCCCAGCCAGGCTGCTTCTCCAAAGACCCTAGAGTGGGCAGGTGAAAGACACAGACACAAGAACACACCGAGACCACAGGACACCACAGCCTAAATGTTCTGCGCAATGCCTGAGGTTTATTTTGCAGAAGCAGAGTTTGGGGATCTTGGAGGTCCTAATGGAAGGTGGCCAAGGGAAGATCATGTCCCAAACAGCCCTCCCACACCCCAGGGGTTGGGGGGAGACGGCTCAGGGCTACAGGCTCAGGGCTACAGGCCCACCGGGTCAGGCAGGGACTCAGATCTGGTACTCGGTGGCGGTGGGGGTGAGGTAGATGGCCTGCTTCCTGGGGCGCTCCTAGAGTCTGGCGCCAGGGGCCAGAGGCACAGGGCCCATCCACTTCTCTCCTGGATGAAAAACCACAGGGTCTGCACACTGTCATCAGGGTGCTCCTCCCTCCAAGACCCCCGGGGGTTTCTCAGGAGAGCCCTGTTGGGTTTTACAGGGCAGCAAGGTGAGAGCTCACCTCCCCGACAGCCAGCAGCCCGACAGCCAGCAGCCCGTGTCAAGATGAGGCTCGGCTGTGGAAGTGCCAAGAACATTCCTCCCCGGCCCTCTGCTCAGCTGATGTGATGGGGGGGGCGTTAAACTTTGACTTACCTAGCAGGTGTGCCAGCAGCTCCAGACGGTCAGAGCCAAACAGCATGTGGGTTTGGCCATCCACGTGGGCCACGGTGATGGGCAGCCCAAAGGCCTGGAAGGCAGAGGGGGCAAAGCGGGGATGATTACTGGGCTGGGGGTGAGGCCGGCAGCCAGCACTGTCTGCGTGCACAGATGCAGCTGGAGGCTTCTCAGTGTTCGGTAGGAGATACCGTGATCCCCAGAGCCTTCTACTTCCCTGACCTCTCACCATCCAGCTCCTTCCCTTCCTCTCCTGGGGCTCAGGGAGAGCTGGGGAGTAGCTGCTGGGACAAAGTGTGGGGACCCAGCAGACCCTCAGGATCAGGGTTGGAAACACAAGTAAGGGTCCCTCACCCCATAGTTGCAGGCAGCCTCGGTGGTCTCCTTGAGCTGGTTCTTCACCCTTGGGGTTGAGATCTTTTCCAGAATTCCTTGGGCTTGGTCTGCAGACATCCCGGCCTCCTTTGCAGCCTAAGGTGGTACAGTGGGGGGGACACACCATGTCTGCATTAGAAGGGATGGACCTCAGGAGGACAAACGGGTCTTTATATTTTCTGCCCCCAAGTTTTCCTTGCAATGCATTTACTAGTCTATGATGCCAAGGTCTATCCTTCCCAAGAGAAGTCCTGCTTCCTTTTTCCAAAGTCCTGAGGCTGACAGGAAAAGCAACGCGCCTTGGGGTCACAGCTGTAGTGCCAGAAGGCATCTTAGAAACCAGCTAGCCTGACCTCTTCATTTCACAAATGGGGACACCGAGGTCCAGAGAGCAAAGAGAGTTCAGGAGCTTAACTAGCAGAGCCGACAGCAGAATCTGTGCCCCTGAATTCAAGTCCAGGGCTCGTTCCTTCATCCATCTCCGAATCCCTGAGTATCTCTGGGTTCTTTGAGTCAAGGGCTGGACTCTAATCACTATGGAATTTCCTGAGGATTTTCCAAGCAGGGAATGTGGCTGCAGCCACCTGCCTGGCTTCAAAGGAACCATAAAGGCTTCGGTCTAGGGTTTGCTGTGGTTGTCTGGGGTCCTGTTGTTTCTGTTAAAGTGGTGGTTCTCAGCCATGGCTGCACATTTGAATTTCCTGGGGAGCTTTCAAGAACCCTGCTGCCCAGCCCATTCCTAGAACAATCGCATCAGAATTTTTGCAGGTGGCACCCAGGCATTCCAGGTGAATTTAATGTGCAGCCAAGGTTAAGCAGCACTGCAAACTGACACCCCACATGGGGGGGGGACACAGAAGTCATGCAGTCCACTGCAATGGGACACCGTCTTTGACTGAGTTCTGTTAGGGGATTGTTTACCAGAGTGAATGTTTGGCAGTAGGGACATGGTTAAGTAAACAGAAAGAAGCCCACTGAATGGGATGCTAGGTAGTAATTGAGAATTATGCTTTCGAGGAGTTTTAAACATAAAAAATGACTGCTAAATATTCAGTGATAAAGCAAGCTAAATATTACGCATAGACTTTGCTGGAGGGGGTGCCTTAGTTCTCCAGGGCTGCTGGAGGGGGTGCCGTAGTTCCCCAGGGCTGCTGGAGGGGGTGCCGTAGTTCCCCAGGGCTGCTGGAGGGGGTGCCGTAGTTCCCCAGGGCTGCTGTAACAGAAGTACCACAAGTGGATGGCCTTAAAAACAGAAATTTATTCTCTCGGAGTTTAGGAACCTAGAGGTCTGCATTCGGGGTGCCAGCTCCAGTGGAAGGCTTCCTCTCTCCGTTGGTTCTGGAGGAAGGTCCTTGTCATCAGTCTTCCCCTTCTCAATGCAGGGACCCTGGGTCCTAAGTATGTGCTCTGGCTCTGCTCCCAACGCTTTTTTCTTGGTGGTAGGAGGTCCCTCACTCTCTCTGCTTGATTCTCTCTTTTACATCTCAAAAGCGATCGATTCAAGATACAGCCTAATCCTGTAGATTGAGTCCTGCCTCATTAACATAAAATAACCACCTCTAATCCTGCCTAATTAACATCAGGTTGTGGTTGTTGTTGTGTGCCATCGAGTCAATTCCAATTCACAGCAATTTTATATGACAGAGTAGAACTGCCCCACAGGATTTCCAAGGAGCAGCTGGTGGATTCAAACTGCTGACCTTTTGGTTAGCAGCCTGAGTTCTTAACCACTACAATACCAGGGCTCCGTTAACATCATAGAGGTTAGGATTTATAACACATACGATAATCATATGACATCACAAAACGGTGGACAACCACACAATACTCAGAATCATGGCCTAGCCAAGTTGACACATATTTTGGGGGGACATAATTCAATCCATGACATTCCACCCTTTGGCCCCTCAAAATTCATGTCCTTGCCACATGTAAAATACTTTCACCCCATCATATCATCCCAAAAGTATTAAATCAACTCCAAGTCCAAATTCCATCCAGGGGAAAAATTCCTTTCCATCTGTGAAATCTAGAACACAAGTTATCTGTTTCCAAAATACAATGGCGGAACAGGCACAAGGTAGACATTTCCATTACAAATGGGAGAAACTGGAGGGAAAGAAGGAATAATAGGCACCAAGCAAGTCAGCAGAACACATTACATTAGCTCTCAAAGCTTGAAAATAATTCTCTGTTCTCTGAGACCATTTAGGAAATGGCCCTGCCCTTCAGACTGTGGGTGTTGGCCATATTCTTCAGATTCTGGATGGAGGCACCTCAGCCCTGGGCTTCAGCTTCGCATTCCAAGTCCACTGGAAAGGCAACTCTGCTCTCTCGGCTTTGGGCAGCCCTATTCTCCTAGTCCATCTAAATGGCAATCCCATCCCCTCAGCCACGTTCTTTTACCCCTTGGGGATGGCAGCCCCAACCCCTCAGCTATGGGCATTGGATCCGGCCCATCCTGCTGGCACTCGTGAACAGCAGCCCGACACTCCAGAACCGAGTTGGTGAAGATCTGACTCTCTGAGATATAGGAGGCTATGGCCCCACCCTTTGAGACCCCAGAGGTCATGGTTCCACCCTTTGATACCCGACAGGTCGTGATCCTACCCTTTGAGACTGAGGCAGCTCTGCTTCCCGTGTGGAAGGGACCTCATGCCACCAAGAAAGCGGTGCTGGGGATGGAACTCATCCTTCGGACCCCGGGTCCCTGTGCTGAGAAGCTTCCAGACCAGGGGGAGATTGATGACAAGGACCTTCTCCCAGAGCCAACAGAGAGAGAAAGTCTCCCCCTGGACCTGCTACCCTGAATTTGGACTTCTAGACTCCTAGACAGTGAGAGAATATAAATTTCTGTTTGTGAAAGTCATCCACTTGTAGTATTTCTGTTATAGCAGCACTAGATAACTAAGAGAAAAAAAAAAAAAAAAAACACTGGACGATAACGCTGACCAGTCTTTACTTTGTACATTTAAGCTTTGTGTGATCTGCCATTTTACGTATCAAATTTTAATATGCCCAAACTCTGTTCTGTAAAAACCACCCTGGTGGCACAGATGGTTAAATTGCTCAGCTGTTAACTGAAAGGTTGGAGGTCTGAGTCCACCAGAGGTGCCTCAGAAGAAAAGCCTGGCAATCTGCGTCTGAAATATTAGACACTGAAGACCAGAACTGTGGAGAACAGTTCTATTCCGATACACATGGGTCGCTGGGAGTTGGATTCGACTTCACAGCAACTGGTATTGTTTGTAAGCAAAAGGAAAAATATTGCTTTATATTTCCTGAGAAAATAACCCTAAGAAAAACTTTTACTTTCTATGGCCTCATCTATGCCTGGCACAGATGTCAATGTTTTGAGCCATTTCCACTGGTTTCCCGGCTTCTGTTTAATTCTGGCTTTAGTATTAGGTTTGTCTTTTCGTTTTCCTAAAAGCCTTCTTCTGACATCTGTGTTCACCTGGGCTTGTTGGGAAGGTTTGTGGTAGCGTCTGTGGGGCCAAGCCTTGCCTGGACTTTACCCTTTCCCTCTGGAGGCCCTGCGCTGCACATCTTTTACTAGATGCAATTCACCTGTGCACTTGTTCCCTCTCACCATCATATTTTTGGGGGTCCTCTTAGTTCCAATTTTTCAGTCATTTGTCCCCTCAAACACGGACACCCATTCTCCCCAAGTGACTGTGATCTCTCCCACTCAACGGGAAGGTTGTTGTTCTCCTCATTCCCCAAGGTGGGCTCCTTTCAGCTTCCCTGGGAGGTGAGTGGTGGAGGGGCACTCACCGCCAGGATGCTCTGGAGGTCGGTGATATCTTCATTCTGGGAAGGCAGGGGGTGGTAGGGAGGGGTGTGAGTGGAGGGTCTGGGGGGAGGGTCAGAGGTCATCCAGGGTCACCAGCCTCCCACCACCTGGGTAGGAGCCTGCGTTCACCATTGACCAGGCGCACATCCACAACTGGCGGGACACCTTTTCCAGCATCTCCGGGAGCTCCAGGTCCACGGCTGTGAGGAAGCGCATGGCGGACAGGCTCCCTGCAGGCGGCAGCACTCAGACATGTCTTCTCCACTCACCAGGTGTTCTGCTTGCCCCCTGCCTTTTATTTCCCACCCCTTCCTGCTTGCCCAGCTCTGACCTTGAGGCTCCCCATGGAGAATTTCCACAATCCCCCGCCCTGGAGCCCCACCTTCCTGGCCCTGCTCTCTCGGACTCCTCCACCCCTCACCAATTCCCCTATCATCACCTTTTTTAAAGACCACAGAGAAGAAATCCTTGGGGACATGGATGGGAACTTGGAAATGCTGTCGCAGTCGCTCAAGGTCATTGGTCATGTACAGCTCTTTGCGGGGAAGTAGGGAGGGCGGCTTGTTTCCTGCAGGTGGGACGTGGGACGTGGTGGTGAGAGACACCTAAGGGTCCGGGCTGGGGGACCCTATCCTGGGCTTGGGACAGCTGGCAGGCATGCCCCCTACCGCTGTCCTTCATGATGCCTGAGATGTAACTTGGGCGCAGCTGCAGATCCACGTTCCAAATATGCTGGTAGCGGCACAGCACCTGCGGAGTAGGTGAGGGGAGCAGAGGGGGTTGTGTGACTGCCAGGCCAGGGAAAAGGCCGCACGGAGTGGACAGGCACTGGGGACCCCTAGGTTGTTCGTTTGGAAGGACAAACTCCACGTTTGGAAAACCGCACCACGAAGGGCGCTTGCCTCGCTGCCCCTGGGCCTGTTCTTCCTTTCCTGCCCCCCACCCCCAAAACTGACACCTGGCCCGAAGTGGCGGGTCCTGGACTCTTCTCGACTTTTGGGGGGTGTCCCCCCTCCCAGCTTCCAGACCACCGTGGGAACGCTGCCGCGGTGGAGTGCGCGCCCGGAGCGACTTGGCCCGGGAGGAACACAGCGACCTTAGCCGGCTCCTCGCGAGGCCGAGCTCGGGGCGGCGCCTGACCATGAGGCCCAGCCCCACCCTCCTCGGCCTGCAGCCCCGCGTCACCTCGAAACCCAGCCACGAGTAGGGGGAAAGGACGTCGTAGAAGAGCTCCAGAGTCCGGGGCAGGGGCCCCATGCTGCGCGCCTGTGCGGAAACTCGCACCTCCCACGCGGGGCTGCTCCGCCCGACGCCGAAGAGCCCGGCCTACCCCGGAGCCCGCCTCTCGGCCCCAATCGCTGGCCCGCCCCCCAGCTCGCGCCCCACCCCGCAGGACCACTCGTTCCTCGGCTCGCCCCTCCTCTCCGCTCACCTTCCCCGGGGCTCGTCCCCCGCTCCCCACGAGGCTCGCCAGCCCCTCCCGGCTCGCCCGCCCTCACCGCCCCCGGCCTGCCCGCCCCCGGCCCGCCTCCCATCACTCCAAGACCCTGGTGGTTACCCGGTCAGGCCGCGGTTGCTGCCTGCGCAGAGAAAGTTCACCCCGGCCCACCCCTGGGGGCTTCTGAGCGTCGCTGGGGGTAGAGCTGGGCGGGGCTTATTTGGAGGGGGTGCTGGGGTGGGACGCCGCTCAAATGGCTTGGCGCGCCTGTGGTCACTGCCCAGTTTTGGACTGGAATCTGGGCAAAAGGCGGTGGTTTGAGATGCCTGCTGTGCCTCTCACTTAGCTGTGTGCCTTTAGCACGCCGCTTGACTTCTCTGAGCCTGTTTGCTTATTCCGTATAAAAACAGAGGTGCATAATGATAACACCCGTCATGGGTTGTTGTGAAGATAAATGGGATAGAGGAGGAAAGAGCTCCAGCAAATGTAAGCTATTATTGTGACTTGGCAGTGGGTGCAACCCCTGGGCCTGGGGCAAAGTTAAACAAACTCGCTGCCCTCAATTGCTACTCATAGTGAGCCTACAGGACACAGCAGAACTGCTCTGTAGGGTTTTCAAGGAGCAGCTGGTGGATTCCAACTGCCGACCTTTTGGTTAGCAGCCAAACTCTTAACCACTGCCTACCAGCCCTTCAGGGCTCAGTAAGAAGTCCTCAAATGATACTGATTTTGTGTTCTCAAGAGTTTAGCACAATGCCTGGACGTATAAAACATTTATTTTTCCTTGTTTGAGTGAGTGAAAGGGGGACAAGGAGGGAATGGGTGGCCTCAGTGAAGGAGTGGGAGGGATAACAAGGAATAGTCTGCCCTGTTCCTATTTGCAAATATGGCCTGTTGCCTTCTATTGGGATATTTAATGCAAAAAAATCATAGAATTAAAAAAAAAAATTTAAGGTTCTTAAAATTACCTCTAACGTTAGTAATTTTAGAAATTGGTAAACACATAACAATAAAGATTCCACTTCTCTTTTGTATTTATTAGAAAAACAGCCCCGTGCTCTCAGAACACAAAGACAGAATGTAAGGCTATACAGAACAGAACATACAAAATGGTTAAATATCACTGAAACTGAAAATCTGTTTCATTTTTCTCCAGTAATATTAAAAGTATCCAAGGACCAATTCAGAACCATAATATAACATTTTATTTTAAAAGCAGACCACTTATTTTTAAAACCTTTCTATTTGGAAATCGTTTTAGACTTACAGAAGAGTCGTAAAGATGGCACAGAGAGTTTCCATATACCCTTCGCCCAGCGTCCCCAGTGTTCACATGCCGTGAGCTGCCGAGGAGTCAATTCCAAATCGAAGCAGATCGCCAGGCCTGTCTGCCAAGATGCCTCTGGATGGGTTTGTTCTTCTAACCCAGTATTTCTCTTTCAATTAAAAAAAATTTTTTTTTCAATGTCCTGATTAAGTTTCTCATATTGCTTCTCTCTCTTTTTTTTTTTTTTTTACAATCTCCATTACTTTGTTTTCTGTGTGTTCTTTGCTTTCTTTGAACATATTTAACCTTGTCTGGAGGTCTTCCATTTTTCTCATTACTTGGCCTCCATCAGAGAAGTTTCTGCCTGTCTGTGATTTTCTGTTAATTCAGCCATCTTCCCCTGTGGTCTTGTATGTTTCATATTGTTTGTTGAACCCGGGGCTTTTCAATACCTTACTGTGACAACCTGGAACTCAGAATTTTCTGTATTTCCAGGAATTATTTTTTAAATTCTTTAATTCCACCTTCTTCCCCTAAATTCCACTAGAAGGCACTCTGACCCTTTGGTTCTTCCAGAGCTCGCTCAGCCCTTTTGTGGTGGGGTCTGAGGGTTTTTTTTTTTTTGATGTTGTTTTCGTTGTTGTTACTAGATGGTCCTGGTGGTGCAGTGGTTAAGTGCTTGGCTTTTAACCAAAAGGTTGATGGTTCAAACCCGCCGGCTGCTCCCTGGGGGAAAGATGTGGCAATCTGCTTCCATAAAGGTTTACAGCCTTGGAAACCCTTTGGGGCAGTTCTACTCTGGCCTTCAGGGTCCCTAGGAGTCAGAACCATCACCATGGCAACTTTTTTTTTCCAGCCTGTGTTATGCAGATGAACAATCTTGCTTGCTGAAAGTGAAGAGGGCTTGAATTACTTACTGATGAAGATCAAAGACTACATCTTTCAGTATGGATTACACCTCAACACAGAAAACAAAAATCCTCACAAATGGACCAGTAAGCAACGTCAGGATAAACGGAGGTAGGGCTGAAATCGTCAAGGGTTTCATTTTACTTGGATCCACAATCAATACCCAGAGAAGCAGCACTCAAGAAATCAAAAGACACATTGCATTGGGCAAATCTGCTGCAAAAGACCTCTTTAAAGTGTTAAAAAGCAAAAATACCACCTTGTAGACTAAGGTGAGCCTGACCCAAGCCATGGTGCTTTCAATTGCATGTGAAAGCTGGGAAATGAATAAGGAAGACCGAAGAAGAATTGACGCCTTTGAGTTGTGGTGCTGGTGAGAAATATTGAATACCACTGACTGCCAAAAGAATGAACAAATCTGCCTTGGAAGAAGTACAGCCAGAACACTCATTAGAAGCGATGAAGACAAGACTTCATCTCACATACTTTGGACATGTTATCAGGAGGGAGCAATCCCTGGAGGACATCATGCTTAGTAAAGTGGAGGATCAGCAAAAAAGAGGCAGACCCTCAACAGGATGGATTGACACAGTGGCTGTAACAATGGGCTCAAGCATAGCAATGATCTCGTGAGGATGGCGCAGGACGGGGCAGTGTTTTGTTCTGCTGTACTTAGGGTCACTAGGAGTTGGAACTGACTCAATGGTGTTACCCGAGTAGGGTCTGTACCCTGGAGCAGTCGAGCCGATGAAACATACTCCAAGTCAGAAAGAGTGAGAAAGTTTATTAAGGAGATGTGTACATTACCAGGAAACCCTGGTGGCATAGTGGTTAAGTGCTACGGCTGCTAACCAAGAACTTGGCAGTTCAAATCCACCAGGTGCTCCTTAGAAACTCTATTGGGCAGTTCTGCTCTGTCCTGTAGGGTCGCTATGAGTCGGAGTTGACTCGACAGCAATGGGTATACATTACTGGGGACCCAGCAGCAACACAGGCTGTCTGTGTGGAGTCCCAAAGAGCACTTTTACATTAGAGCTTATATAGAATCTTACAAGGGTTAGAAGTGTCTTTGTAATCAGATGGCCTGGCCAGAGGAGTTATTCATTACAAGATAGTGACAAAAGACTCTTTATCAAGCTAAAGAGACACAGGCCAGAGATCTCTTTATCAGGCTAAAGAAACACCTATCAGGTACCTGGGCTCTAATCTCTATGTGAGGGCTTGAAAGTCACAGGTGCTTGGACGGAACAAAACAAAGTTATTTGCCATCAGATTAAAACAAAGAATAAAGAAATTAACATCAGGTCAAAAGAAAGTCATTAACAGAGGTATGTGAAGGAGGCAGGCAGAGGAAGGAGAACTTACAGGTTCATTCATCATGGCCTTAGGACGAGCTCTCAGTCACCCATTTTGCAAAGGTAGAAAACAGGCTGGGGAGTATTAGGGTCACAATGGCACCTAGCAACAACATTCTGGCTCCAGGGATTTTAGGCATTTTGTAAAATTTTAAATTTCTGGGTGCTGACTCTGGGTGGTTTTTCTCAGGGTGGCTGATGTTA
This sequence comes from Elephas maximus indicus, assembly GCF_024166365.1. Lineage (NCBI taxonomy): Eukaryota > Metazoa > Chordata > Mammalia > Proboscidea > Elephantidae > Elephas > Elephas maximus. The sequence continues at coordinate 6,563,368 of NC_064826.1, forward strand.
CCGGGCTGTCAAGTCCGCTCTGAGGTCTGTGAGATGCGGTGTGCCCTTTTGAGAGCACTGTTTTAACATTGGGGTGGGATTCCTTCAGGTCCGTATGTAGGGCGGTGGCTTTCCCTCTGTGGCTGACTGCGCAGGCGCACACTTTCCGTCGGGGGGGGGCTAGGGCGTGGCTTTTCCTCTAGCTGACTGCGCAGGCGCCACACTGTCTGCGGCGGGCTAGGGCGTGGCTTTCCCTCTGTGGCTGACTGCGCAGGCGCCAGACTTTCTGTCGGGGGATAGGGCGTGGCTTTCCCTCTGTGGCTGATTGCGCAGGCGCCACACTTTCCTTCTGTGGGGGCTAGGGCGTGGCTTCCCTTTGTGGCTGACTGCGCAGGCGCCACACTTTCCGGCTGTGGGGGCTGGGGCGTGGCTTCCCTCTGTGGCTGACTGCGCAGGCGCCACACTTTCCGTCTGTCGGGGGGCCAGGGCGTGGCTTCCCTCTGTGGCTGACTGCGCAGGCACCACACTTTCGGTCTGTAGGGGGGCCGGGGCGTGGCTTCCCTCTGTGGCTGACTGCGCAGGCGCCACACTTTCCGGCTGTGGGGGCTGGGGCGTGGCTTCCCTCTGTGGCTGACTGCGCAGGCGCCACACTTTCCGTCTGTCGGGGGGCCAGGGCGTGGCTTCCCTCTGTGGCTGACTGCGCAGGCACCACACTTTCGGTCTGTAGGGGGGCCGGGGCGTGGCTTCCCTCTGTGGCTGACTGCGCAGGCGCCACACTTTCCGTCTGTCGGGGGGCCAGGGCGTGGCTTCCCTCTGTGGCTGACTGCGCAGGCACCACACTTTCGGTCTGTAGGGGGGCCGGGGCGTGGCTTCCCTCTGTGGCTGACTGCGCAGGCGCCACACTTTCCGTCTGTCGGGGGGCCAGGGCGTGGCTTCCCTCTGTGGCTGACTGCGCAGGCACCACACTTTCGGTCTGTAGGGGGGCCGGGGCGTGGCTTCCCTCTGTGGCTGACTGCGCGGGCGCCACACTTTTCCGCGGGCCTGGGGGGAAGGGGTGGGGTGTGGCTGCCGCGGCAGGGTTTCTTTCGTTGATAGGCGACTTGGAGTCGTTCCAGCTCTCTGGGACCCTGAGAATCCTAGAATGAAACAATACTCGGTCCTGTGCCATCTTTGCAATCATTACACTTGAGCCCACTGAGGCACGGCGGGTAGTGCTTTGTGCCCTCTCCCCACGGGGACCTGGGCAGGTGCCCGGTTGTTGGCTAGGGAGCCAGTCGGTCCGGCTGGGCTGCCGGCTTGCTGCAGTCTTCTCGCCCCGGCTTTTTCCGCGGCTCTGGATCCTAGTGCCCGTCTGTCTCTGGTCTCTGGAGACCCAGCCCTCCCGCCGCTTTTCCGCGTCCCTGGGCGCTTCCCCTGGCGCTCCGGCTTCCTTGCCGGTGGCTTCCCGCAGCCGACCTGCACCGCTTCAGCTGGGCCTCACTTTCCCTCGTTTCCCAGATTCCAACTCCACCTACTACCGGTTAGCGGCTGCCTCTCGGTTCCACCCCAGCAGGAAGGCGCCCAGCCCCTTTGTTGGGAGGCAGGCAGCCTCAGAGCCCAACCCTTCTAAGAGACACCGCTCTGGCTTGTCCTACACCAGCAGAATAAGCTGCACGTTCTTCTAAAATTGCCCTTGACAAGATAACCACAAAACAGGTCATACATGGCCTCATTCCACCTCTTCGTGGACTTAACATGCTAATAGAGGAAAACCGACCTCTTCCTCCATCCTGGGGGATGAACTCTTGACTAGAAAAAACTCCTAGTCATTCCCAAGCTCTGAACACCTGTGTGCAAAAGGTCAGCCCTGAGTATTCATGATGAATTTTAATTTCCTTGTCTGCTGTCTGTAAAAGCCTACCCCCCTAAGCTGCCTGTGAGCAGACGTGGAGGCTGCAGCCCTGGTTGCTCCTTTCCTGGCACAATGAAATAAGGGTGGCCTTCTTCTCCCACCTCGGCCTGTTTGTCGGCTGTAACACGTCAGGCTGAGCAGACCTGGGGCTTCCACCTGGCACCATGAAATAAGGGTGGCCTTCTTCTCCCACCTCGGCCTGTTTGTCGGCTGTAACACGTCAGGCTGAGCAGACCTGGGGCTTCCACCTGGCACCATGAAATAAGGGTGGCCTTCTTCTCCCACCTCGGCCTGTTTGTCGGCTGTAACACGTCAGGCTGAGCAGACCTGGGGCTTCCACCTGGCACCATGAAATAAGGGTGGCCTTCTTCTCCCACCTCGGCCTGTTTGTCGGCTGTAACACGTCAGGCTGAGCAGACCTGGGGCCTCCACCTGGCAACAGTGGGACCTTCTCAAGGCTGTTTACCTGGTAGCCCTGAGCCATGCGTGTACTCTGTGTGGTCCGTCCTGGGTTCTTGGTTCAGTGTGCCGCCTCCACTTCCCCGACCAAAGGGCTGCAGTGAGCTGAGCGGGGTGACAGGGTGAGGCAGTCAGCGACTCTCAGCCTTTCCCGTGTCCTGCTCGCTCTATGCTGATTCGGCACTCCCCTCGGTTCTCCAGCACTTCACCCACCGTCTGTCCGGAGCCCCGAAATCTCTATCTGAGCCGATTTTTATTTGTTGTTCCCTGTTTTAGTTGGAGAGAGATGTAGGGCACCGAATGCTTGGCCGCCATCTTGCCCTCCCTTCCTGGGTGGGTTTGAACCACCAACCTTTCAGCCAGCGCTGAGCCGTTTGCACTACCCAGGGGCTCTGTGGTACAAAGATGAAAAGTAAACGTTGGTACATCACCTTTAACTAAATTACAGACTTTATTAGAATTTCACCAGTTTTTCCACTAATGTCCTTTTTCTGTTCCAGGATCCACATTACATTTAATTCTCACGTCCCTTTCATATCCTCCATCCTATGAAAGTTTCTTGGCCTTTTCTTGTCTATCATGGCCTTGGCACTTTCTAATCATATTGGCCAAGTATTTTCTAGAATTACCCTCAACTTAGGTTTATGTGATGCTTTCTCACCAATGGACTGGTTAAGGGTTTTTGGGAGGAAGATCACAGAGGTGAAATCTCCCGCTCTTTGAATGTTAGCGGGTGTGTGATGCCTTGGCCACATGGTATTACCTGAGCACCTGGTTAAGGTGGGGTCTGTCATGTCAAGTTTCTCCACAGTCACCATTTTTGTCTTTCTGAACTCTCTTCTTTGGCAGGAATTTGCTAAGTGCAGCCCACTCTAGGTGTGGGGAGTGGGAGAAGTTGGGTGGATTAGCCCACCTCTTTGGGGAAGGCATATCAAAAAATTTGTGGACATTTGTTAACACCACCCCACTACTCAATACAGGTGTTGAGGAAGATACTTTGAGGCTATGCAAATATCCTGTTGCTCCTTAAACTTTTGTTCACCAGTGTTATAATTCATGAGTGGATCTTGCCTGCAGCAATTATTACTGGGGGTTATAACGGTGATTTTCTTTTTCCCTTGTTTCTTCCCATTACCCATTGCCATGAAGTTGATTCTGACTCATAGTGACCCTATACGTGGACCCAAACTGCTGACCTTTTGGTTAGCAGCTGAGCTCTTAACCACTGTGCCACCAGGGCTCCATATTTATTGTTTCTTCCACATTTATTAACTTAATTTATTAAATGTTTCCTTTGCATTTATTAATTGGAATACTGCTGAAAGCAGAATTGCCCCTTATCCCTTGTATATTTATTTACTCAATTATTTATTTATATCAATATGGACTCATGGATATTGATGTTAAGAATCATGGAATTAGGAAACATTAATCTGAGTCTCTACACTCTACCTCCGAACACTCAATTATTATTATTATTGTTAATATTATTATTTGGTTGGGCCTTAAACCAAAAAACCAAACCCAGTGCCGTCGAGTCGATTCCGACTCATAGCGACCCTATAGGACAGAGTAGAACTGCCCCATAGAGTTTCCAAGGAGCGCCTGGTGGATTCAAACTGCCGACCTCTTGGTTAGCAGCCCTAGCACTTACCCACTACGGCACCAGGGCCTTATTGAGGATAATCTGGAGTGGCAACAGCAACAACAAAAATATACACTTCCATGTGCAAGTATCTTCATATTGCCAGGAGGGGTGTGTAGATACTGGTTAGAGTTGTTGGAAAAAGAAATAGTGGTGCCAATGAATTATTTAAAGTGACAAAAGTAACCAAGAGAGGAACTCGACGGGATATACTTCTGGAACACTGGAGGAGGGGAAGAAGAGGTTGGATATGTAAACCAAATTCTCCTCTCTCACAGGAGAGAGTCCATGGGTGGTGTTTGCTTTTGAAGCATCAGTAAATAGAATAGCAGTCATGTAATTTGAACTTAAATAATTAAAACTAGATATGCTTTAAATAAATCAACTTCTTAAACTAATAAAAGATGAATTATTGGATAAGTCATGTTGGGACAACTTGATGGTTTAAGAAATAAAGTAATTGGGTGCATATCTAAAATGTTACATTAGGAACATCTCCAGATGGACCTAATATTAAAAAAAATTTTTTTTTTTCTGAAAAGAAACCAATAAAGTACCTGAGGGGGATTTTTTTTTTTAAATCTGGGAGTAGAGACAGCCTTACTAACTGTATTACTAAATGCAGAAGCCTTAAAAGAAAAGATTAACACGTTCCATTACATAAAATTGAGAAAAAAAAAACCTGCTTGGCAAAATCCAATACATTAAAAAGCAATAACAGGAAAATATTTGCAGCTCATTTCACAGTGAAAATGCTAATGAGCCTAAAGTAGAAAGAGCTAAAAATCTATCAGAGAAAAGAACAAAAGTCCAATGGAAAAATGGGCAAATAATATGACCAAAACAGTTCTGGAAACGAACAAAGAGCTGCCTCTCAAAGATTAAAAAATGCCTGTCCATACTGGTGGAAACTGTGAGGTAAAACTGCGCTCTGCTATGTTTCCATCGACCAAGTTGGCAAAGATGAAAAACTGGATGACTCAGCGTGTTGGCAGGGGTTTGTGGAAAGTCATTCCGACACATAGCTGGTGGGAGTGGAGCATGTTTTGGCCAGAACTTTATGGAGGGCAGTTTAGCAGTTATCTTTCTGTTTTACAAATATACACACCCTTTGACACAGCAATTCTACTTTTAGGAATTTTAAAGTATAAATAAGCTAGCCTACGTGAAGCCTGAAGGTGGTGGAGGTGGGAGTTGAACCCTTTTGGTCTGCGTCAGCATCTGTGGGTCTAACACTAAACTTTTGTGGATACGTCCTTTATTTGGAATGAATGAACCCTGTCTACTGCCCCTTACCTGACTTTGGTTTCAAAACCGCTCAAAAACACGTTCTCCAGCTCTGGTCATGGAAATTGTGCCTTACGAAATCTCTGGGATGTTCTGTTCCTTCTTTACTCCCTAAGGTCATTCCCTAAGGACATTTCGGGTAGCTCAGGTAATTTTAATGTCTGTGCTTCTCCCAAGTGAAAAATGCACAAACCTGGAGAGGGTTTTGCAGCTGGGATTTGTGTAGTCTGTGACCACGTTTCCTCTCTGGGAGCAAGAGCCACCTTCTTAGGCACAGTGATGTGACATCTGGGCTGCTGGGGTAGCGTGCTGCTAACCCGCTTCTCTTCTACTCGGGAGCTGGCAGTCTGCGGTGCACGGGCCAACGTGGCATGCTGGCCAGTGGGTCTAAGACCCTTCGCCTCTGCCTGTTTGTTACTTTCTCTGGGGTTAAAGTCATCGCCCCTTTTGCTTCCAGGACGTGATAAGATCCCACCCTCCACATCCTCTGTGCTGAGGACTAAGAAGAACAAGACCTCTGCTGTCCTCAACAGCTCACCAGCAAGGAGGCATATTGTTAGGCCTTTAGGTTAATGGCATGTAACTGAGGGACTAGTTGTTGGGGTGGGGTATCCTTAAAGAGATGTGGACCACCTGGAGAGAAGGCTCGATCACAGGGAAGGTCAGGTGAGGCCTGCTGGGGTTCTCACAGTCTAGGATTGTACTCCCAGGACCTGGGTGCTTTCTGGGTGCTATTTCCACACCCATTGCCACCAAGGTGATTCCAACTCATAGCAACCCTGTAGGACAGAGATCTGCCCCACGGGTTTCCAAAGCTGCAACCTTTATTGAAGCAGACTGCTACATCTTTCTCCCACTGAGTGGCTGGTGGGTTTGGACCGCCCACCTTTTGGTTAGCAGCTGAGTGCTTAAGCGCTGCACCACCAGGGCTCCTTTCGATGCCATTATTCACGGAGAAACATGCTGAAGGTCACACGGGCAAAGAGGGGCAGAATGTTACCCTAACCCAGGTCCCAAATATTAAGTCCTAAACCTACTGCTCCTCAAGGCTCCTGTCCCTTGTGACCCTCCAGGCCAGGCAGAGTCCCCTCTTCTGTGTTGTCTGTGAGGCCATGTGTTCTCTTACCACAGCCCTCACCTCCTTCTGTCAAGAGCACCAGGCTCCCCACCACAGCATAAGATTCTTCACGGGGAAGCCGTGTGAGTGTGTGGTGCGTGTGTGTATGTGTGTGTCAGTGCGGTGTGTGTATATGTGTATGCGAGAGAGTGTCTGTGTGTATGTGTGGTGTGTGTATATGTATATGTGAGAGAGTGTGGTGTGTGTGTGTACGTGTGGTGTGTGAGAGAGTATGTGTGTGAATGTGACAGTGTGTGTGTGAGTGAGGTGTGTGTATGGCGTGTGTGTTAACCTCTCCCCCCCGAAAAATACCAGTTGCTGCCAAATTGATTCGGATTCGTGGTAACCCTACGCGTGGGAGAGGAGAAATGTGCTCCAAAGTGTTTTCGAAGTCTGTTATTTTTGGAAGCAGATTACCAGGTCTTTCTTCAGAGGTCCCCCTGGGTGGATTTGAACCTCCAACCTTTCCATTAGTAGCTGAGCGCTAAACGTTTGCCCCACCCAGGGACAGAGAGAGAGTCGAGTTAATCACTCTCTTCAATTCATACTTCATCATTACCATAGATACATACAACTCCCTTCTATGGTTTTAAAAAGATACTGCTGTCTTCTACCCTTGACTTCTCCCGTCAGATTCTTATTGATTCTCGCAGCCATAGTCCTATTGATAACAAGAACAAGAATATTTATTTTTTGTTAAGTGCTAGGTGCTGTTTCAAGGACTTGAAGTGTATTAACTCGGGTAACCCTCACGACGACCACAGAGTACTCACTGCTACTCTCCCCGACTTCTCAGATAGAGCAGCTGCCTTACAGAGGTGAAGCGACTCGGCCAAGGGCACAGAGCAAGGGAGTGGCAAAGTGGGGGCGGGGAGTTGGGCCCCAAGGGTCTGGGTACAGAAGCCACGCCCTTAGCACTCTGTTGTGTGTCTCCCCCAGACCCAGCACTGCTGCGGGGTAAAGCTGCCCTGGACCAGAACGTGGCCTAAATGCGCGGTGCTGTCATGTTTGAGCTGACTCCCAAATGCACACACTGAATACCCTGCTTCTTACATCTTCACTCGACATTGTCCCATGTTTTTGTTTCACATCCGGCTGACTGGTTCTGATTCTGCAGAATATTCGGAACCACGCACCTGCCCCAGTGCGCTGTGCGGCCTTCTAGCTAAGTACCTTACTGTCCAGGCCACCAGCGCTGCTGCGTCAAGACTCCTTGTTCACGTCCCCTCAGGTGCGGGCCGTTGGAGCTTCTCTTGGGGTGAGCCCTGCACTGGGTCTCTGCGTCAGAGGCGATGAGGCATTGCATTTCACCAACGACTGACTGTTTAGTTTCTGAATGACATATGATTCTACACTCCTGCTCCAGCACCAAGGCCCTGGGGGTGCAGTGGTTGAGAGCTTGCCTGCTAACCAGATCAGCAGTTTGAATCCACCAGCTGCTCCTTGGAAACCCTGCGGGTCAGTTCTACTCTGTCCTATAGGGTCTCTATGAGTCAGAATTGACTTGATGGCAATGGGTTTGGACTTTTTGGGTTTGGCCCCAGCACCAGGCTTCCATTCTTCACATCCCCGACAACACTGGGTAATTTTTGGCTATTCAGATAAGTGTAAAAGAGGATTTTATTGTTGTTTTGAGCCCTGCTAATGCAGTGGTTAAGCGCTCATCTGCTAACCTAAAGGTCAACAGTTAGAACCCACCAGCTGCTCCACTAGAGAAAGACGTGGCAGTCTGCTTCCGTAAATACACAAGATTACAGCCTAGGAAACTCTATGGGGCAGTTCTACTCTGTCCTATAGGGTCATTATGAGTCGGAATCATCTTGATGGTGGTTGGTCGGCTTGGTGTTTTTGGTTTATTGGTGCTTTGATTTGCATAGTTCTTAGTACGAGTGAGGACGAGCATCTCTTTTTCTGTTTTTTTGGCCATCCGTGTTTCCCCTGCCTGTTGTGTTACTAGGGTTATTTGTCTGTTTTCCTTATATAGTCTAGGTGGTGGTCTCTCTTAAGTGCCTTTGCCCTACCTGTCACCTGAGCCTTCACTGGACAGAAATCCAGTCAATTTTTGCGTTTCGATTTGTGCTCTTGGGGGTCTTGTTTAATGAGCCCTTCCCCACCCTTTGGACACAAAGTTAGTCTACATCTTCTCACATTATAACATTGCCTCCCATATTTAACTCTTTTATTTATTTGGGTTTACCACCGTATGACGTAAGAGGCGGGATCCAACTTCACTTTTCTCCAAACAGTGAGACTGTTTCCCTAGACCATTAAAAAAAAATTCTCTATTCTTTGTCCAATTATATATAGCTATTTTTGAACATCTCCGAAGTTCCCGAAGCTTAATAAATCTGTTCCAATGCCCCTTTTCTGCTCCTATGAGTCTAACTGTGCCTTCGTAGTGTGCCTTAGTATCTGGTAGAGGTTACCAACTGTCCAGGGACCTTTGTTCTTCTGTATAAGTTTTAGAATAAGTTATCAGGTTTACCAAAACATTAATATTTTATTTATGGAAAGAGCTAATGGATTGTTGATAAATTCCTTGCTTGATATGATTCTTATTTACCTTTATATCGTTCCTTACTACCTAGCTCAATGTCTGACATCGACAGTTGCTCAATAACTATTTATTGGTCTGAATTACGGCTGGACTGATTTGTGATCTTCCAGTGACTGGGCAGGAAAACAAATTAGGTGTTAATAAATGTCAGATTTGGTTCAGATCCCCCCAGTGTGCCTCAGCAGAAAGCCGGGACGATCTGCTTCTGAACACATTATACCCGTGGGCAGCTCCACTCTGTAACACTCGGTGGAGTCACCACGAATTGAAGTCAGCTCAGTGGCAATGGGTTTGGTTTGTTTTTTGTCTTCTTTTGAGGGAGAGGGGACAGATATGGAGAGCAAAGATTAGGGAGGTGACCCTTTTTGTGACAGGAACAAGTGTCGCTTTGGCTTTAATTCTTATAATAACTAAGATTGTTGTTGTTGTTAGTGCCGTCAAGCTGGTACCAACTCGTAGCGACTCTGCGTACAATAAAGCAAAACACTGCCTCGTCCTACGCTATCTTCACAATTGTTGTCATGCTTGAGCGCATTGTTGCAGCCCCTGTGTCAATACATCTTGTTGAGGGTCTTCTTTTTTGCTGACCCTCGACTTTACCAAACATGATGTTCTTCTCCAGGGTCTGGTCCCTCCTAAGAACATGTCCAAATTATGTGAGACGAAGTCTCACCATCTTTGCTTCTAAGGAGAATTCTGGCTACTTCTTCCAAGACAGATTTTTTCGTTCTTCTGTCCATGGTATATTCAATGTTCTTCACAAACATCATAATTCAAAGGCATCAATTCTTCTTCGGTCTTCCTTTTTCATTGCCTAGCTTTTGCATGCATATGAGACAATGGTAAACACCATGACTTGGGTCAGGTGCACTTTAGTCCTCAAAGTGACATCTTTGCTTTTTAACACTTTAAAGAGGTCTTTTGCAGCAGATTTGTCTTTTGCAATACACTGTTTGATTACTGCTGCTTCCATGGGCATTGATTGTGGATCCGAGTAAAATGAAATCCTTGACAACCTCAATATTTTATCCATTTATTATGAAGTTGCTTATTGGTCCAGTTGTGAAGATTTTTGTTTTCTTTATGTTGAGGTGTAATCCGTACTGAAGGCTGTGGTCTCTGATCTTCATCAGTAAATTCTTCAAGTCTTTGTTATTAGCAAGCAAGGTTGTGTCATCTACATAGTGCAGGTTCCTGATGAGTCTTCCACCAATCCTGATGCCCCATTCTTCTTCATATGGTCCAGCTTCTCAGATTATTTGCTCAGCGTACAGATTGAATAAATATGGTAAAAGGACACAACCATGATGCACACCTTTCCTGATTTTAAACCACTCAATATCCCCTTGTTCTGTTTGAACAAGTGCCTCCTGGTCTATGTACAGGTTCCTCGTGAGCACAATTAAGTGTTCTGGAATTCCCATTCTTCGCAATGTTATCTATAATTTGTTATGATCTACACAGTCGAATGCCTTTGCATAGTCAAGAAAGCACTAGTGATCATCTTTCTGGTATTCTCTGCTTTCAGCCAAAATCCATATGATATCAGCAATGACATCCCTCATTCCATGTCTTCTTCTGAATCTAGCTTGAATTTCTGGCAGTTCCCATTTGAACTATCTTCAGCAAAATTTTACTTGTGTTTTTTTTTTATTATGATATTAATGGTGTTTTTCGGTAATTTCTGCATTCTCGTGGATCACCTTTCTTTGGAATGAGCATAAATATGGACCTCTTCCAGTCAGTTGGCCAGGTAGCTGTCATCCAACTTTCTTGGCATGGACGAGTGAGTGCTTCCAGCTTTGCATCCACTCGCTGAAACATCTCAGTTGGTATTCCATCAATTCCGGGAGCCTTGTTTTATATCAAGGCCTTCAGTGTGGCTTGGACTTCTTCCTTCTATACCATCGGTTCTTGATCATATGGTTGAACATTGATCAATTCTTTTTGGTACAGTGAGCCTGTGTATTCCTTCCATCTTCTTTTGATGTTTCCTACATCGTTCAATATTTTGCCCATAGAATATTGTAACTCCTTCAGTATTGCAAGTTGAATTTTTTCTTCAGTCCTTTCAGCTTGAGAAATGCTGAGCGTGTTCTTCTCTTTTGGTTTCCTAATTCCACATTTCTGCACATTTCATTATAATACTTTGTCTTCTTGAGCAGCCGTTTGAAATCTGTTCAGCAGCTCTTTATTGAAAATAGCTTCTGCTTTGCGCTTTAGATGTGGCTACAAACAAACGTCAGCAGTTGGATTCTGAATGGAATTTCAAGGGAAAATGTGTAGCTTAAACTGGGAGATGAATGAGGAAGAAGAATGTCAGTTAAATCATATAATTAAATCAGTGATATGTAGGATACCCACCCATTGCAGTTGAGTTGATTCTGACTCATAGAGACCTCATAGGTCAGAGTAGAACAGCCCCATAGGGTTTCCAAGGAACACCAGGTGGATTCAAACTGCTGACCTTTTGGTTGGTAGCCAAACTCTGAACCACTACACCTCCAGAGTTTCCAATGTGTTTGATATGAAGCTACAAATACCTTTGCAGAAAAGGCTTGTGCTACAAAGGTGAAGGCTGCCACCTAGTGGCCATCTATCCAAACAACACCATTTAGTCTTCAGTTCTAAATAAAAACAATGGAAATAGTTCACAGTGCTTACTCTAAAACAGGCACTATCTAGAAATTTTGCACATTTCAACAAGAAACTCAAAACCTTAAACCAAAATTATACCTTGAGGTCAGCTTTTAGCTAAATAACAGATTGGTTCATAAAATAAAGAATTATCACCTGTGAGTAATGAGCTTCTTTAAAAAATCACCTGTATGAGACCAAGGAACCCTGGTGGTGCAGCGGTTAAGAGCTACTGGTGCTAAAAAAAAAAGGTTGGCAGTTCGAACCCACCAGCTGCTCCTTGGAAACCCTTTGGGGCAGTTCTACTCTGTCCTATAGGGTCGCTATAAGTCAGAATCACTCGACAGCAATGGGTTGTATGAGATCAAAGGGTCAACAAAGACTCTACAACAAAGATGAGAAGGTAAGGGGGCGGGGACCCTAGAGTACTGGAAATGGTACAACCAGAATGGAATTAATAAGAATGATGACACTTTGTGGAAAATGTAACCAATACCGCCAAATAATTTAGTAGAAATTGTTAAATTGGAACCTAATTTGCTTTGTAAACTTTCACCTTAAACACAATAAAATATTACCAAAAAAACAATAAACCCAGGATGCAGAGATTATTACTGTCTCAGTTTAATAGATGAGGAAATGGAGGCTCAGAGAAGTTAAGTGTCTTGGCCACGGTTTCAGAGCCGACACATGGAAGAGCCCAGTATTGAAACCCAGGCGTCTGCCTTCAGAATTGCCACCTTCAGCCCTCTGCTCTCATGCTGGAGCGGTGAAGGCAGGGGTGTGCGGGAGCCCGCGTCTGCCTCCTGGCACCCCACTCAGCAACATCACTGCTAGCTTCAATACGTCATGATGGGGGTATTTACACACAAAAAATCAGCAAATGCTACGAGTCAGGGTGCGTTTTTCTTTTTTGAGAGCTGGTTTACCAGCATTCTACCCCATGACAAAGACTTGGAATTCAGAGACATGACTGTAAGCTAAAAAAGAGATTTGGAAAGTAATTAGAACCTGGTTGTTTTGGGGAAAAAAAAAGGCTAGAGGAATCTTTTTTTTTTTTTTTTAATTTTTTTGTGTTAAAGGTAAGCATTTACACTGTAGCTTAGGTTCCCAATGGGATAAAGGGATCTTGAAAGAAGGCTGTTCTCCTTGATTTTTGTATTTGAAGAGGCAGTTTGTAACTCAGACAGAACTTAAAATGAAGAAAGATCTACTGAAGAGCATCATGAGGCTCTCTGCGGGTAGAAAACCCCCTGGCAGGGCCCGTGTTGGCGAGCACAGACTAAAAACTGCCAGAGAAACAGAGTCAGGAAAACGAGCAGGGCTGTTTTTAGAGGAACTCGAGCTAGCTGAGCAGGAGGTCGTTAAGGTGGGCAACATAACTTCAGCGACTTAGCCCTTCATAAGCAAAAATCACGACAAAAACCTGCCAGCGAGTACGGTTAATATGACCGGTGGCGAAAATATAAGTCAAGTGAGTATTCTCAGTGACTGGAATACAGACACAGTGTGACCCCAATACTCCCCAGCATGTTTTCTCCTTTTTCAAAATGGATGACGGGGAGCTTGACCTAACTACCGCCAGGATCAAACCTGTAAGTTTTTCTCCTTCCTCTGCCTGCCTCCTCCTTCACATACCTTTCTTAAAGACTTTGTTTTGAACTCATGTTAATGACTTTGTTCTTTGTTTTAATCTGGTGCAAATAACTTTGTTTTGTTCTTTAGGACCACCTGTGTCTTACCACCCCCCACGGGAAAATCGGAGCACAGGTACCTGATATGTATCAATTTAGTCTGATAAAGAGTCTTTTGTCACTATCTTGTAATGAATAACTCCCCCAGCCAAGCCATCTGTGGACTACAAAGACACTTCTAACCCTCCTAAGATTCTGTGTCAGCTCTAATGTGAAATTGCTCTTCGGGACTCCATAGAGACAGCCTGTGCTGCTGCTGGGTCCCCAGTGATGTACACATCTCCTTAATAAACTTTCTCACTCTTTGTGACTTGGAGTATGTTTGATTGGCTCAACTGCTCCGTGGCAGGGACCCTAATCGGGTAACAACAGGAATTAATTAAATAACTCATGAAAAGGTAAAAAGGCACTTTAATCACTTCATAATTTGGTTAATTAACAGAAAGGTTAAAGCAATCTTCAACTTGCAGGATTTAGAGGTATTTAATTTTTTATTAGGTGAAGACAAATCGCAGAGAAAGTCAAGCAAATCTTAGCCCCTACTTGTTAATGCGAAATGTCAAGTGAGTCAAAACTATAAATGTAAAATACACACAGCTAACTCACCTACTCCAGAGCGAACACTTTCACCCGACTTGCTCGTCTGGCTTTTCCTAGTTAATAGACAATTGCGTCTGCTGTGCTTCACTGTGGAAGAGGCCCTGGCCTGCGGGGTTCCGGGGAAACCAGAAAGGCTGAGTCAGACAGTCGTCCTGTGGTCATGGAAATGTCTCTTTTGTCAAACGAAAGGCCAGGGCAAAGGCGGCTGAGAGCGCAGGCTGTATTTGCCGGATGTGGTGGTATTCAGCAGGACTGTCCGGCCCGTCCGCTTAGGTAGACACACCTGGATGAGCACTGCCCAAGGTTACCTGGCCTCTCCTCTCTGCACTTGGCTGGCTTTATGGCCCAGCTTACCAGGCCTTCATCTGTCCCCTATCCTGTCTGCACGTACAGTGCGAGCAGAGAAAGTGTTTTCCCACACTCCACATCCGATGCCACTGCCTGTTAAGGTGACAACAGGAGAGCCAGGATTGGGGTTCAGCCACCCATGGCTCCTGCTTTCTCTATCCTCAGCCAAGGATAAAACCTAGCTTCTTCACCCACCCCCATGGAGGGCCTCAGGCAGATCCCACACTGTCCTGGGTCCCACACTGTCCTGGGTCCCACACTGTCCTGGGGTGCCAGTTCGGGGCTGTGAGGACACCTGAGCACTTGGCTGCAGTGCAGTGTGGACACAGCCCCAGTGGCTTTTCTGACTTTTCCAGGCCTGGTCTGGGACACTGGATCCCAAGGCGAGCTGATGTTTCTCACTGAGTTTATGAGGATGGGTGAGTGTCCCAGCGTGTTCCATGGAGAATAAAGTGAGAGAAGTCTCTTCCCAAAGTACCTTCCTGTAGGCAGCTCTCACTCAGGCCTCCAGCCACCATCTGTCACCCAGCCTCTGGTTTGAATAAACTTGGCATCTGTATCCAGTCCCCGGAGCCAAGCCAGGAGATGCAAACTCGGTTCTCAACCCCCACCCCATCTCCCCCCGCCAACACACACAGCTGTCTGCAATGAGACCTTCGGCTTTGCATCCTCAGCCTCTGACAGTTCCCCAAGGATGCTCCCGGGAAACCTCTTCCTCCCTCAGCCTCTGTCTTTCCTGCCTGTCCAGTGAGGCCACCCTGGGACAGCAGCACCCTGCCCTGGGTCCCCCCTCCCCAAATGGAGGAAGATCAGGATGTTTTTGGCCAGGAGGAATCTTAAGTGTGAACTCTTGAGGGTGAAGCAGCTCCCAGGTGGCACAACACACAGACGCCCTCTGAGTGGTCCCCATACTCTCATTCCAGGGTTGTCCTTCCCAGCCCACCAACTCCCGGAGAGTGGGGATGTTGGTGAGTTCATCTCTGAGTTCCCAGCATCCAGCTCAGCGCCCAGCCCCTAGGCTCAGGAAGTTCTTGTTGGATGAATAAATGCAGTGATACCTGTATGGCGGTTTGCAGCTTAATACACACACACACACACACACACACACACACACACACACACGTTGTTTCTTTACTCCTCACAACAGCCCTGTGAAGTGGATACATGATTACCCCCATTTTCCAGATGGGGAAACTGAGGCTTAGAGAGGCAAGTGACTTTCCCACGACTGCTCTGGGACTGAAATCTGGGTCTCTGGACGAAAGTCTAGGTTATTTCCAGGGGCTGGCCACACCACCGTAAGGCATCATCCCACAAACCAGCCAGAGACCTAACCGTGTAAAAGGAACACACAGATCTAACGTGGCCACGCTAGTTAGAAGCAGAAGGAAAGCCCACAGCTCAGCCTTGGCCCCTGATGGTGATGGCTTTTGGGGCGCAATGACCTCAAAGGTGGTTGAGATAACCTACCAACCATTCCTGAGGACCCTGATGGTGATGGTTTATGGGACATGAGGACCCCAAAGCTGGCTGAGGCGACCTTCCAGGCATTCCCGAGGAGCCTGACAGTGATGGCTTATGGGGCACGATGATCTCAAAGCTGGTTGAGATGACCTTCCAGCCGTTCCCAAGGACCCTGCAGGAGCCTGTTCACGCTTTACTCATTGCTATTGACTGAGTTGCTTCAGGCTGTACCTTCAAAACTTTAGATAAAACCAAAATCAGAGCCCTGTGTCTATCCGTCCTTAGCAGCATGGTGGAGGTGGCAGAAAGGGGACTGTGGCATTGCCTTTATTTTTTTCTTTTTTAACAAAGGACTAAAACAAACAAACAAAACCCCCAAAACAAGCAAGCAAGCCAACGAAAACAACCCCAGTTACCGTGGAGTTTACTCCAGCTCATTGAAATCCCATGAGCGTCAGAGCAGAACCTTACTCATAGGGTTTTCAATGGTTCATTTTCTGGAAGTAGATTGCCAGACGTTTCTTTCGAGGTGCCTCTGGGTGGACTTGAACCTCCAGCCCTTTGATTAGCATGTTAATCCTTTGCAACCCCCCAGGACTCTGAGATAGTCCTAGGAGGTAGGTATCATTACTCTCAGTTTTGCAGATGCAAAACTGAGGGCCAGGGAATTCAATCATGTGTCTGCACCCCACAACCAGTAAGTAGCAGGTCTAGGACCCAAACCTAAGCCTGTGGACTCCAAAGAGCCTGAGGGCCCAAGGTTTCCCATCAACCCTTCACCTGGCGCTCCCTCCTCAGCCCCCTCTGTCTGCCACCCCCACACCCAGTCCCAGGGCTACTCATTCTTGTTCCCTTTGGATTGCCTTAAAAACCAATTTTGTCCTCAAGAAGCTGAGAGAGGCAGAAGGCTTACAAGGCACTTTACTAAAAGCATAAGGAAAACCAAATGAGAGACAAACCAGAAAATTAAAAACAATCTATTTTTTCCCAGCAAGGGTGATCAGCCCCTATACCTCCAGCACATTTCAGCTCCTCCCAGGACACCCTCTGGGAAGTCTGTGGAAGCTTTCTGGTTCTGTTTCTCTCGGGGATAACCCCCAAAGGCCAGGCAGGAGGCAGGAGGGAGTGGTCTGTCACCCAGCTTCTCTGCTCCCTTCTGCGGCCCTGCTCCACCTGTCACCCGCCTTGTGCTGCCCCGGCCTGTCCTGGTGGCCACGTCCGAGGCCCCAGAGTGCACCCCCACATACAACGGGAGCTCCTCCTGGGACACCCGAGGAGGATGCTCCCCTGACTCTCACCTCTCCTGTGTTAGGTCCTCATCCCAGTCTGGAAAAGGGGTGCAGAGAGCCTCTGGCCTTCTGACTCCAAGGACGGCTGCTCAGCCTTTCCGCCTCCCTCCGCCCTGCACACAGCCTTTCTGAGTGTGCGAGGGACTTCACCCCACTGTCCTCTCCCCTTGTGTGAGTGTGTGGTGTGTCTGTGTGTGTGAGGGGTGTGTTGAGTGTGTGTGTGTGGTGTGTTGAGTTGTGGTGTGTGTGGTATATGTGAGTGTGTGTATACGCGGTGAGTGTATCTGTGCGTATGTGCATGGGTGTGTGTATGGGGTGTGGTGTGGTGTGTGTGAGAATGTTGACTGTGTGTGATGAGTGTGTCTGTGTGTGCGTGTATGGAGTGTAGTGTGGTGTGTGCTGTGTGTGGTGTGGTATGTGTGAGTGTGTGTGAGAATGTAGACTGTGTGTGGTGAGTGTGTCTGTGTGTGTGTATGGGGTGTGGTGTGGTGTGTGCTATGTGTGTGGTGTGGTATGTGTGAGTGTGTGTGAGAACGTTGACTGTGTGGTGTGTCTCTGTGTGTGGTGTGTGTGTCTATGGGGTATGGTGTGGTGTGTGCTATGTGTGTGGTGAGTATGCCCGTGTGTGATGTGTGTGTGTGGTGTGGCGTGTGGTGTGTGTGAGTGTGCATGTTGTGTGAGTGTGAGATTTTTGCCATTTACAGAAGTAAGGAACTCTTTCTGAAATAAATGTGAGAGCTCAGGGGCTCAGAATTCAATCTTAGCTGCTGACCTTACATGTTCATTTGGGGACAACTTAAGCGTGGTGTGATCAGTAGCGCTGTTTTTGACATTTTCTCAGTAATTACAATTTAAAAAATGCGTAATACGTGGAAAACCTAAATTCCTAACTTCTAGTTCCACAGTGTCAGGTGGGGTCTTACTTAGTGAGCAGCCCTTTGCTTTGCCAATGACTGTCTTGCGCTGACAAGGGACAGTGCCACTCCAGCAGCCCGTACCTGTCCCTCTGTCACTCCGAGGTGACCAGGACAGGCTGCTGGAGGTGAGATGCCCCTGCATGCCAGAGTCAGCAGATAGCCAAGCAGAGCTACACTCACTCTGCTGCTCCCTGCTCGCTTCCCTTTATTCTTTTTCCACTCTTCTCTGCCTCCCCTGACTGGGAAAAAGGATCCACCTGTCCACCTGCCATCCTACATTGTGTTTGTCTCTAACCAACCTCCTTTCATGATCGGTCTTCACAAAGCCCTTTCTCATTCCACCACTTCTCTGTTTGGAAGCTCCTCCAATCTGACGCCTCCTCCACCACTTCATTGATAGTACACGTAACCTCCTTGGCTTGGATCCAAAGACTTTCTCTTCTGTCTTCGTCTGAAATCTCTGCAGCACTTGAAGATTTTGGCCGGCGCTTCTTTCCTGCATCCCTTTCCTCCTTCGGCATCCTGGCTCCCTCCACTCCTTGCACTGTATCTAACCAGTGGATAGTCCTCAAGTAGGGCGACCACATAATTTATCACACAGGCCAGGATACCCTTGAGAATCAGTGAGTGCTCAGCTGAGAATCAAGCCTGGCAACAGGCATAAACTGGGGCTGTCGCAGGCAAACTGAGATGTCTGGTTCCAGTCTCCAGACGGCTCAGAGGACGAGGGAGTGGGAAGGAGCTCGGGCGGGTTGTGGATGAGTGAAGGTTAAGGGGCTTGTAGAAGTCCATCTTCGAGCCACTCCTGGGTAGAGTCTCATGTTAAAAATCCAACTTCGTCTTCATGGTAGGATCCAGTTACCTGAGGAGAAGGTCAGGGCAGGTTTGAGCAGAAAAGATGGGAGAGGAGAAGCATCTAGGGGAGGGAAGGCAGAGCTGGGGGACCAGGTCCGTGGTGCTTCCTGAGTGCTGGACACAGAGTCTGCCTTTTTAGGTGGTGATGCACAGGTGCTGAAGCCGCTTCCAGGCTCTTCTCAGCCCGGGGTTGCTCAAGATCAGCAGCACCGAGTGGCCGGAAGGGTATGCCGCCATGATGACTTTGCACAAAATGTTCCAGGAGCTGTTGGTGTCAAAGATGTTGGACATGGAAAGGAACAGAGCGACTGCATTGAAGACGTAGAGAATGAGGAAGTAGCTGATGGCTTTGATGGCCCCCAGGTGGGCCTGCATGCTGGGGTCCCTGGAGCCAGTAGCTTTGCTTTGCATGTGCAGGGTATGTCTCTTGAGAGAGGTGATGAGCAGGGTGGCTGCCAGGACAAACATGCTGAGAGGAAGGGAGATGCCCAGGTAATAGAGAAGGGCCAGGTTGACCACGTTGGTCTCAGAGAAGTACTTCTTCTCTGTGGAGTTGGAAGCGGGGACAGGGATGGAGCTATTCACGTAAACATTGAAGGTGTCCTTAGAGAAGGCAACGCTGAAGCAGATGGAAAGGAGCACCGACAGCCACACCAGCCAGGGCACGAGCCCCACGATCTTCCTTTTCATCGTGAGGAACAAGGGGTGCGAGAAGGTGGCGATCCTCAGACAGTAGAAGACGTTAAGCCAGGCTGCTAGCCAGAGGTTGCAGTAGTTGAGGAACATGGTGACGACTTTGAAAAGCATGTACACTGTGTTTTGGTTGTAAGAGCTCCGGAAGAGCAGGCTTAGTATATTCTCCAGCATCATCTAGGTCTGAAGCAGGAGCCGGGACAGACTCAGCAGCAGCAGGATGTAGTCGCCAACGGGGAGCCACTTGCCCCTGGCCCACTCAGCGCTGTGGAGAGCCATGATGAAGCCGTTCCCCGCCATGCCCATGATGCATTCTAGCCCAGACACCACCAGGGTGAAGGCAGTTTTCACCAGAGACACGTCTTTGTCTGCGGCGTCTGTGTTCGCCGTTGCCATCCTCTCTGTCTTCTGCGTTCAGATTTCTGAGAAAAGCATGGAGCTGGCCCTGCATTCCTCTGATCCCCGCTCAATGTAGTTGATGTTTCTTGGTTAGTGGTCATTTCCAATTTTTCTTCATTTGCTTGTCACGTGACCACAAGTTACAGGCCTGAAATGCAAATACGGAGAGGATCTGGTTACTGGTGTTGCTTCCATCTGTCATGAAGACCCATTTGTCTTGGGCTTGAGGGAGCTCTCTGGAAAGGGTGTGAGACAGCCTGCTACCATGGCACCTTCTCACCTGGTTTAAGTCCACCCTTACTGGACATGACTAGATCCCAGGCTAGGAATCTATCGGCCTCTTCACCTGCTAAGCTCTGCAAAACCCCAGCGCTTGTGTTATCTACCCTCCTCCTCTTCCTTTTTTGTCCCTCTTATTCGTTGTTGTTAGCTACCATCGAGTTGCCCTCAACTCATGGAGACCCCATGCAGAACAGAACAAAACACTGCCTGGTCCTGTGCCATCTCCATGATTGCTTGCAGATCGGACTGCTTTTTTTTTTTTTAAATAATGTTTATTGTGCTTTAAGTGAAAGTTTACAAATCAAGTCAGTCTGTCACACATAAGCCTATATACACCTTACTCCATACTCCCATTTACCCTCCCCCTAATTTTTTTTTTTTTAGTGAGTCAGCCCGCTCCCTCCCTCCAGTCTCTCCTTTCGTGACCATTTTACCAGTTTCTAACCCTCTCTACCCTCCCATCTCCCCTCCAGACAGGAGACGCCAACACGGTCTCAAGTATCCACCCGATACAAGTAGCTCACTCTTCATCAGCATCTCTCTCCAACCCACTGTCCAGTCCCTTCCATGTCTGATGAGTTGTCTTTGGGAATGGTTCCTGTCCTGGGCCAACAGAAGGTTTGGGGACCATGACTGCTGGGATTCTTCTAGGATAGGACTGTTCTGATCCATAGGGTTTTCACTGGCTGATTTTCGGAAGTAGACCACCAGGCCTTTCTTCCTAGTCTTCCTAGTCAGCATCATTGTTGTTAGGTGCCGTCAAAGTTGGTTCCCACTCATAGCAATTGTCTTAGTTGTCTAGTGCTGCTATAACAGACATACCACAAGCAGATGGCTTTAACAAAGAGAAATTTATTTCCTTACGGTAAAGTATGCAAAAGCCCAAATTCAGGGTGTTAGCTCCAGGGGAAGGCTTTCTTTCTCTGTCAGCCTTCTTATCAATCTTCCCCCAGACTAGGAGCTTCTCTGCGCAGGAACCTCAGGTCCAAAGGACGGGCTCTGCTCCTAGCACTGCTTTCTTGGTGGTATGAGGTCCCCCTGTCTCTCTGCTTGCTTCTTTCTTTTATATCTTAAAGAGATTGCCTCAAAACACAATCCAATCTTGTAGGTTGAGTCCTGCCTCAGTAACACAACTGCCAGCCATCCTTCCTCATTAACATTATATAGGCGGGATTTACAACACATAGGAAAACCACACAGTCCAGGGAATCATGGCCCAGCCAAATTGATACACAGGTTTTTGGGGGACATAGTTCAATCCATGACAGCGACCCCGATGTACAAGAGGATGAAACACTGCTCAGTCCTGTGCCATCCTCACAATTGTTGTTACGGTTGAGCCCCATTTTTGCAGCCGCTGTGTCAATCCATCTTGTTGAGGGTCTTCCTCTTTTTCGCTGACCCTGTAC
This sequence comes from Elephas maximus indicus, assembly GCF_024166365.1. Lineage (NCBI taxonomy): Eukaryota > Metazoa > Chordata > Mammalia > Proboscidea > Elephantidae > Elephas > Elephas maximus. The sequence goes on from NC_064826.1 coordinate 6,584,890, forward strand.
TCTACCAAGCATGGTGTCCTTCTCCAGGGACTGATCCCTCCTGACAACAAGTCCAAAGTATGTGAAAGGAAGCCTCTCCATCCTTGCTTCTAAGGAGCATGGTGGTTGTACTTCTTCTAAGACTGATTTGTTCGTTCTTCTGGCAGTCCAAGGTATTTTCAACATTCTTTGCCAACAACACAATTCAAAGGTGTCAATTCTTCTTCGGTCTTCCTTATTCACTGTCCAGCTTTTGCATGCATATGATGCATTTGTAAATACCCTGGCTTGGGTCAGGCGCACCTTAGTCTTCAAGGGGACGTCTTTGCTTTTCAACACTTTAAAGAGCCTCATAGCAACACACAAACCTCCACTGACAGGTGACGGTAGCTGTGGGTGAGGTGCACCGGCCGGGAATCAAAGCCAGGTCTCCTGCAGGAAGGCAAGATTCTACCATGAGAGCTGGTTTTACCCCTTTCTCCTGCTTTCTTTCTTGTCTTCCTTATTTAAACTAGCTGCCGTTGAGTTGATCCCTACTCATGGTGACCCTCTGTGTGTCAGAGAAGAGCTGTGGGTTTTCAGTGCCTAATTTTTTGGAAGGAGATCTCCAGGCCTTTCTTTCAAGGCACCTCTGGGTGGACTCAAACCTTCAACCTTTGGCTTAGCAGCTGAGTGTGTTAACCATTTGCACCATCCAGGAACTACGCCCCCACCCCCCACCCCTTATATAGGGAGAGGTTTTTATTCCTATGGTTACCATGTTGTGAATAAGAAATCTCCCTCAGCTCATACATGGAAATCTTTTCCTTAGAATCAAGTTTCTTCCAGAAAAGGCCAGCTGTTCTATGATGTCCTCAAGCAGTCTACAGAAAAGCCCCAATTGATGCCATTTGGGTTCACCGGGGACAAGAGGTCTCCGCTGTCACCATTTTCTTGCATGTGCACCACCAGTTCCAGCTTGCTGAGATCCAGTGAGCCTTCAAGGCTCTGAGTAAGGCAGAGCAGTCTGGGAAGGCCTTGTAATGTTCTGGACATGGTGTCGAGGCGGGGAACGTGACAAGATGCTGTGACTTGAGAAGTGATCTCCTACTCTGGATGTGTGCTGCTTCACCCTGGCTGTGCGCCGGAACGGACCCTGGCCCTTAAAATGTCTTGATGCCCAGGACTCAGCTACTGAGCCAGAGTCTGGGATAGGGCCCAGGCATACTGCATTTCAAAAGCTAAAAGGTCAGATTGATTGTAGCCATGGCCGAGAACCAAAGTCTTAGCCGGGGCTGAGGGCCCTTGGCCCACATTTGCCCTGGGGTTGTTTTACCTCATGCCATCTAGCACTGAACACCACTCACCCACCCAGGGCTTGACTGTGTTTGGTATTATTTGCCCACCTTTAAAATCTAGGAGGTGGCATACGCATACCCATGTCTTCTCTTGAAATATTAGGATTGCTACGCCAGGCACTGGCTGGAGCTGAGTGGTGGCTCCTCGTTTTAACAAGGTAGGCACTTTTCTGTTTGCTACAGAATTCACCAATCAGTGTCTTGGCACTGAGGCCTGGGGCCGGTTGCTGTTTGCCAGCATGCTTGTCCTATTATATTTTTCAGAATGTCAACAGAGGGATGATAAAAATGTACCCCCATCAAAGAAGTCAGAGATTTTTTTATTATTATTATAAAATTGTCTTGTATTGGTAAATCATATTTGTATAAAAATAGCCCGAGAAAAGGCAGCGTATTGCAAAATGAAGAAAGCACTGCTCAGAGAAACGACGATTCATGTCAACACAAAGACTTGCGCAAGGATGCTCAGAGCAGCTTCATTCACAGAAGCCAGAGTCCTCGAGCAAGGAGATTTGGTGGCAAATTTGCATCTTCTGTAAGAGGCTTACTAACTTCTGTTATTTCCCCTCATAGAGCAGAATCACGTTTGTCAACAGCTTTCACATATTCCAAAACAGAAAACTCATCGTTGTGGTTCATTTTGTTCCCATTTATGCAAGTTTGTAGTAAATAACAGCTCCCCCAATTTCCTGTACCTGTAGTTGATTTCCATGGCCCTGCTACCGTTTTCTGTTGGTTTTCATTCCTGTCTTTCTCTGATTTTAAGAGCGGAAGCGGAGGGGCTGGGCAGGGTCTGCCTGCAGCCCCCAGGGGCATGGTGGAGAAGCAGGGAGGGAGCAGTGTGGGCTGGGGAGGGACTCTGAAGGTTGGTGCAGATAGGCCACGTGGGCTGCCCCCAGCCACTCATGGCGCCATATTTGGAGAGGTGTGGAGCTGTTCATTTTTTCCTCCTGTGAACCTTTCTCATTTAGGAAGCTAGAAGGGAGACATCTCTACTCCAGGGAGGCTCTCATGGGGGAACCAAAGGACCCGGTTTCAAATACTTGGCTGTTAACTTCAAAAGCCTTAGTCTAGGTGTCAGAATAGACTTGGAAACATATGGGATTAAAAATCCTGAACTAAACCAGTGGCCCTGGGGTCAACTGCAATCCCACGGGAGTCGGAGTTGAACTGCGCTCCATAGGGTTTTCAGAGGCTGAATTTTTGGGAAGTAGATCACCCGACCTTTCTTTCGAGCCGCTTCTGGGTGGACTAGAACCTCCAAACGTTCAGTTAGCAGCTGACCAAATTGTACCACCCAGGGCCTCCCTGTATGACTAGGGAAACCGTTTTTCTTTGGCTTCCGCCTCATTCCACCCCGCAGACTAGAAGAGGAGCGACAGATGTGGAGGGTCTGTGTGGGAGGCCCCACCTCCTGGCCCTCTCTCTGCACTGCATGGGGGTCCCGAGGCAGGGACGGCTGCTAGGAAGCCCCGTAGCCCATCCACCCGCGAGGCTGCTCCACCTTCCTGTGCCCACAAAAAGGGCTTGGAAGTTTTCTGAGGGTGCCAGTGGGCCCCAAAGGGTCTGGTGGTCAAGTCGAGGAGCCCTTGCCTGGGCCCAGTTGCAGTATGGCTTCTCAGTGGGCCCAGCCATAATGAGAAAAGGCCAATGGCAGGCTCCACACTTGTCCTGTGCCCAGACTCTGCGTGGCCCCGAGGGCCACAGATGACACCCCAGAGAGGGCAGCAGGGACAGTCTCAGGACAACAGATTTAAGGAGCCCTGGTGGTGCCATGGTTAAGAGCTCGGCTGCTAAACAAGAAGTCATTGGTTGGAATCCACCAGGCGATCCTTGGAAACCCTATGGGACAGTTCTGTAGTCCTATAGGGTTGTTATGAGTCAGAATCGACTTAACAGCAATGGGTTTGGTTTGGTGTTTTTTGGATGCATGGGGGGATCAGTAAACCAGACTCTGTTTCTTAATCCACAGTGTCACTCCATGCTTCAGGTCCAGGGGCAGATTAACCGGTAAGCATGTATGCACTGGCTTGCATCAAGCAGGGGACGTACAAGCTCAATTGTATTTACTTGCTAATCTGTGGTGAGCAATTTCACGTGGGTTTCACCACATCTTTGATGTGTTGGGGGACAGGAGAAACTGTGCACTACAGATTGGTGGGAAAGCACAACTGGGCCTGTGCGTACCTTGCTTATTGGGTAACCTGGCCCTGACAGGGCCTCACTCCCCAGCCCTGTGTGGTCTTTGGAGCAGGTTGCAGAATTTCCGGTCTTTTATGGCTATGAAAACTCCATCCCCTTGTACCTCAAACTTGGTTTGAATGTCATTTCCTCCCTTCCCCCAGCACAGGCTGGAGTAGAGGCCATCACGGACAAACCACTGCCGTCGAGGTGATTCCTACTCATAGCGACCCTATAGGACAGAGTAGAACTGCCTCATAAAGGTTCCAAGGAGGGCCTGGTGGATTCGAAAGGCCGACCTTTTGTTTAGCAGCCATTGCTCTTAACCACTATGCCACCAGGGTTTCTGTCACAGCTAGCACACCATAAATGAATGTCTATCGACTGTAGTGGAAATGGTATGTCCTGAAAACATATGTTGTTGTTATTGTTAGCTGCTGTCATCTCAGCTCCGACTCACGGCGCCTCCACACACAGCAGAACAAAATGTCACACCATCTTCATGATCTTTGCCATGCTAGAGTCCATTGTCTTAGCTACCGTATATTTTGAGCGCCTTTCAACCTGGAGGTCTCATCCTGCAGCACTATATCAGACAATGTTCTCTTGTGATCCATACGGTTTTTATTGGCTAATTTTCAGAACGAGATCACCAGGTCTTTCTTCCTAGTCTGTAGTCTCTGCTGAAACCTGTCCATCACGGGTGACCCTGCTGGTATTTGAAATAACGGTGGCGTAGCTTCCAGCATCACAGCAACACGCAAACCACCACAGTACAACAAACTGACAGAGGGGTACAAACGTAAGTCTAATAAAAAATTCTTCACTCAGTGTGCTGAAAAGATACATGCAAAGTTAAAAGAGAGGTTTGGTGAAAAAAGTTTTAAAATTTGAGGGTATGTGCTTAATAACATTTAGATGTAATGATTAGCTCCATTTATTCATTGTGGGTGTTAAGGTCTTTAAGTGGCTGGACAGAGTGCCCATGGAGGGCCCGACATAGGAAGTAATTAATTTTGTGAACAGAGGAAGCTTTGGGACAATTTTATGTGGATAATACTCCTGGGATGGATGGTGTTCATAGCGGACTCACAGAGAAACTTAAGTCCCATGGGGCAGTTATGTAAGGACCCAGGCTCTGCATCCACACATTTGTGTTCTTCAGTAGGAATTGCTTTTTGCTAGAGGTTAAAAATGAAACACTTTGGGGACACAGTGCCCACCCTTGTGAGTAGGTTCTTTCCCAGGGGGCTTGGTGGGCCGTGCAATGAATTGGACACTTGCCGTGTGGCCTGCTCACTACAGGTGGGGGAGGGGGGGTGGCTTAGTCACGGTCACGTGAGGTACGCAAGTTGTTCAACTGTTGAATGAACTCCTTCGCCTCAGCTGAAGGAGAGGAATCTCATCTTGGCTAACCAGGAAAGATTGTTATCATATAATTGGCCTTTTGGGTCAGTAAACACTTTGACTATTTCCCCACCCAGGTGTCCACAAGCAGTTATAAAACGTTATGGGGAAGCTTATCTGGCATGGAGTTACATGGTCCGCTTTTCTGTGTTAGAATTGGTTTCTAAAAATATAACTAATGGCCTGAACCATGTGAGAAAAATTGCCACACACTGAAAGCTGACGTCCCAAAACGGCTTATTGATTTCAGCCTTTTTGGAGATAACATCCTATTGCTCCTTGATCCGTTCTTACCTGGAGCGGGAAGGTTGATCCACAGTGGGATACGGGACTGGGAGTCCAATGTAGTGACACAGGAGCACCAAACTCCTACAAATAACAATTGCACAAAGGCCCCATCTGTGTTTGCACAGCTCTTTTCTTTATTAAACTAAGCACAACTAAATATCACTCCTTGCTTATGGCGCCTCGTCAAGACTGAACTCTGTGTTCATACTGCAACTTAAAACACAAGATTTAACAGTGGTATCTATATTGCTAGAGTCCCTGAGTGGTGCTTGGCTATTAACCAAAGGTTGGTAGTCCGAGTCCACCCACAGGCACCTGGAAGAAGGGCCTGGTGATGTGCTTCAGAGAAAAGCAGCCATTGAAAACCCTGTGGAGCACAGCTGGACTCTGACACGAGGCCACGTGCGAGGGGGAAGTCGCTCAACTGTTGAATGAACTCCTTCACCTCGGCTGAAGGAGAGGAATCTCATCTTGGCTAACCAGCAAAGATTGTTATCATATAATTGGCCTTTTGAGTCAATTTTATGGGCTGGCGTCATGGGAACTTAGTAAATATTTGTTGAATGAATGAATTGGTCGACATGAATTGGAGTTGAGTCCATGGCAACTTTTTTTTTTTAAACTGGTTTATATATGTTGGTGCAGAAGAAAAAGCGGCAGATTTCTGGTTCTAAAACAAAAGTGAACAAACTGTGAAAGAAAATGCTGAAAACAAAATACTTCTACCTTGTATTTTTTTTTTTTTCAATTTTGAATTTAAGATACGATTTTCAATATGTATCAACAACTGTCATCCGGTCAGCTCTGCCTCCTGGCCACAACGCCTGTGTCAGAGCAGAACTGTGACCTGCAGGGTTTTCAAGGGCTGATTTTTTGGAAGAAGATCATCAGGCCTTTCTTCTGTGGCTCCCAGCTGTCCGTTAGCAGCTGAGTACTTTAACATTTTGCAACACCCGTCTACTTCTACAATAGCATACATGTCCACATTTTGTGGTACGGTTACCATCACAGTTGAGAAGAATAAAGAAAGTTTGGTTGTTTTCCTGGCAGCTGGTTTGTTTTTTCTTACATCTGCCGACCTGATGCCCTTGTCTTCCGGCTCCTGTAGGCCCTGGAGTTTTCAGTGACCTCTTCAATGGAGACTTACGCAGACATGAATTACGTGCTGGCTGCAAAGCTTAGCTAACAGTTTTCACCACAAGATGGAGCGAAGGTATTCATCTCAGAAAACAGAGCAACGATTTAGATCTTCCACCAGTGGGCGACCGTGTTCTTTCTTTCTGAATACGCGGCTCCTTGCCAGGGAAACCTTGGAAAAGTTGTTTTATTTTAGACAGTTGATTAAGAGTTACCCCCTTTTAGGGAGAACTCTGAACTTTTGTACTCACAGTTAGAGTACTTTAGATAATTTTTTTAAATGAGAAAACTCATTGTTTCTTAATGAAGTGTGTTTTTTTCTTAATGAATAGATTGGCTATTATTTATTTTTGAAAGCAAAATTGCAGATAAAAACTACATTCCTTAAGCAGCCTAACTTTAGTTGACTACAGAGCCTGTTTCTAAAGAATCCCAAAACCAAACCAAACCTGTTGCCGTCAAGTCGATTACAACTCATAGTGACCCTACGGGACAGAGTAGAACTGCCCCACAGGGTTTCCAAGGAGCAGCTGGTAGATTCGAACTGCTGACTTTTTAGTTAGCAGCCGTAGCTCTTAATCACTGCACCACCACGACTCCAAATAATAATAGCGCATTAGCGTTGCAAGTGACCCGACTGCTGGTGTGGAGGAAATCGCCCTACACCTATCCAGCTCGTTGTTGGATGAACCTTGTAATTGGATAAATCTCATACCATCAAGTATTGAATCTCAGAGAGTCCTTTTTACACTTGCCTTTGGATTTCTGTTGAAGCCCTCTGTTGGCTTTTTCTTTAGGAATGGGTGTTACTTGCCAGAGTCCCTGGGTGGGGCAAATGGATAAGAACTTGACTCCTAACTAAAAGATTGGCAGTTCAAACCCACTCAGAGGCACCTCAGAAGACAGGCCTGGCTATCTGCTTCCCAAAGGTCACAGCCTTGAAAACCCTTTGGAGCAGTTCTCTCTGCACACATGAGGTTGCCATGAGTCGGAACTGACTTGACAGCAACTAGCAACAACAGTTACTTGCCTAATTAGGCTCTTCTCAGCCAATTCAGGACGCGGTTATGAAATCTGACGGGGGCACAGTGCTTGACATTCTTCTTTGCCCTAAATGAAGTGACTACCTGCAATACCACAATAGCCATCATTTCTACACAAAACTAGAGTCTCCTTTAGTCACTCAACAAATAGTTATTAAGTGCCCACAATGTCTTAGGCAGTGGAGATAAATAGTAAATGAGACACGTTCCTGTTTTCGTAAAAGTTAGTTTATTTATTTCTGTATGTCTGTTCCATGCCTCTCTCCAGCTTCTGGTGGCTCCCAGGGATTCTTGGCATTTCTTGGCTTGCGTTGGCCTCTGTCGTCACATGCCGTCCTTCTGTCTAAATGGAGAAATTGGAACCCTCATCCATTGCTGGTGGGAGTGTAAAACATGCAGCCACCGTGGAAAACAGATGAGCAGTTCCTCAAAAAATTAGATGCAGAATCATCTATGACCTAGTATTTCCACTCCTATGTCGGAGAGGACAATTTGAACACACACATCCACACAAACACTTGTGCACGAATGTTCATAGCAGCAGTAGTCACAATACACAAAAAACGGAAACAGCCCAAATGCCCGTCAACAGAAGGGTGGAGACAAAAGAAAATGGGGCATATCTGTTCGATAGAATGTTATTCAGCAACACAGAGAAATGAAGTTCTGATGCACGCTGCGACATGGGTGAACCCTGGAAACATGTTGAATGAAAGAAGGCAGACACAAAGGCCTCCTATGGTATGATCCTATTTATATGAAATGCCAGAACAGGCAAATTCATAGAGAGGAAACGTCCATCAGTGGTTGACAGGGGCTGAATCACCCTGGTTGAGAAGCACTGCTTTTGAGAATGGTCAGTTGTCAAGAATCCTGTTTTGGAGTCTAGAAAACCCACACAAAGGCCTATGAAAGAGTCAGCATACAAGTTTCCTGTGGCTGCTGTAACAAAATACTGTGAACTCTGTGGCTTAAAACAACAGGCGTTTAGTCTCTCAACATTCTTGAGGTCAGAACTCCAATGCAGGTTTCACTGGGCTAAGATCAAGGTGGCAGCATGGCGGTTCCTGCAGGGAGTTTGAGTGGAGAATCCCTTTCCTGTCCTTGGCTCATGGCTCCCAGCCAATGATGGCTTCACTGAGACCTCTATTTCTGACATCACGTCTTCTCTGAATGGTCCTCCAAGACTCCCTCTTATAAGGCCCTGAAACAACAGAGGAAGAAGGAGAGTTAGGAATAGGAGGAAAAGATGGAATGTGTGGCTAACTGCCTTCATGAACAATTGCCTCCTTTGCCATGAGATCAGAAGAACTGGATGGTGCCCGGCTACCCCTACTGAACATTTTGATCAAAGGTTGTATAGAAGAATCCTGATCAAAAGGGGTAAACGGAGAGCAGAGCTTCAAATCCTCATGGACTCCAGAGTTTCCAAAGCCATAAAGGCTGGATGAAGCACTGAAACTATTGCCCTGAGATAATTTTTAAGCCTTAAACCAAAAATGTACCCTGAAGTCATTTTAAAACCAAACAATAGTCTAGCTTAACTAGAAAAGAATGTCTGCCTTGAGCACTATGCTTACTTAAGATCTACCTATATGGGATCAAATTGACAACAACAACTGGAAAAATTAGATAGGAAGTTTAAGGGGCAGTGAGCTGATCTTAATGGAGGAGGAACAACTTGGAAAAGGAAGGTGAGAATGGCTGCCCAACTGGAAGAACATTATACTATCACTGAATTGAACATGTAGAAACCTTGGAATTGCGTTTTGCTGTGTATACTCAACAACAACAACAACAACAACAAAAGGCCCTGGTGTTTAGACCAGGCCCACCTGGATATGGCTAGTCCAGGATACTCCCCCCTTTTAAGGGCCTGACCTTTAATCACATCTGCGAAGTTGCTTTTGCCATGTGAGGGCATGTATTCACGGGTTTGCAGGACTAGAGCATGGGTAGCCTGGGAAGCATTGCTGAGCCTACCACAGTCGATATTTGGGTGCCTGCTGACCTGACCTAAGAGTGCTGAGTAGTCAGACTGACTAACAGCAGCTAGATAATAGCCTGAGCTTCCTACTTCCTTCCTCTCCAGCCTCCTCCCAGGAGCTGGTCTCAACTGAGCAGGTAGGAAAGGCCAGAAGACAGATCCCATTCACCCTTCTGCTTGCAGGAGCTGTGTGGGCCTGTGGCTCATGCCTGGCTGGAGCATGAAGGGAACCTGTAAGTTAGATGTGAGATGATGGCTCTGATTACATAAGGGCCACACTTTTTTTTTTTAAAAAATCTGAAAATAACAGTTTTAACTCCCAATGTATCTGAAAAGGTTGCTCAGGGCTGGAGAAGGAAGCTCCTAACCAGTGAGACCAAAAGCAACAATGGAGAGAGAAAAGCCATTTCTGATGGCACCCTTTGGAATCCAGCTCCTACAATAAACCAGGTACTGGTGATTGTGGTGTCCCTGGATGGTGCAAACGGTTAACAAGCTTAGCTGCTAACAGAAAGGTTGGAGGTTTGAGTCCACCCAGAGGTGCCTTGGAAGAGAGGCCTGGTTACCTACTTCCAGAAAATCAACCATGAAAACCTTATGGAGCAGTTCTACTCTGACATACCATGGGGTGGCTATGAGTTGGGGTAGAATCTGCAGCACCTGGTAGGGTGGCTTTAGGGAGAGAAGATTTCGAAGTCCTGCTGAGCTAGCCCATGGCCCCGGAAGATGCTTTCCTGGAAAGGAAGAAGTTGCTGGGTGATGAGCCAACCTGCTCCAGAAGATCGAGAGGCTGAGGGTCTGGGTAGGCCATGGCTCTTCTCTTGCCTAGGAATGCTGGGTAGTTTTTCTCTCACTTAGAAATTGGAGAAAGAGATAGAGGAAGGAGAGAAGAAAGGAGCAGGGAAAGGGTACAAGACTTGGACTGAGAACTGCCCCCATTTTTGTGGCAAGAAGAATGGATAGACCACATCTTTAGTCTGGGCAGGCAGGCAGAGGTGAGCATGTGGCCACCATGGAGGCAGGGACAGCTTGCATCTCAGCAGCTCCGATCACACTCTGCAATGCTGCCCAACTTGTAAGTGTATGGCTTTCAGGAGCCCCTACGCTATAGCCAGAAGACTTCTGTGAATTTATTGAGGACACTGACTGTGTATCTCCGTAAGTGGCTGTTTCACTTGAGGTTGGAGGTACCTGCTGCTCTCGGGACCCTGACCTGGGACAGTGGGATAGGATATACACAGATAAACACAGAGGCTAAAACAGGAGGGCCATCCTCAGGCCAAGACCCAAATCATTCATAATTCCTTACTATATGTGATATGATTACAAGAACCCATAGTGAGCATTTACAGAGTTCAAAAATGACACATGTGTATTTTTTTTAGGTGTTTGTTTATATATTTTCTAACTGCTGACCTTTCGGTTGGTAGCCGAGTGCTTAACCACTGTACCACCAGGGCTCCTGTGACACAGCTGTTTGTTAACTTCACAAAGCCCATTACTGGAGTATGGGAAGTGTTCGTATGAAGAAGTCTCGATAGAGTTTGAGTCTCTTCTAAGGATGGAAAGCGAGTAAATCCAAGCCCACTGTGGAAATTCACACACTGATCCTTTAATAATGAACAGGCGGAGAGTTAGGAAAGGCAGGATAGTTGACTTGAAGTCAATAAGTTATTGGTTTTGGCAGTGAAAGCGACCTTAGTTGTTTTTGTCCCTCCCAAGTTTTAAGAACCATTTTGTTCTTCTGTGACTAATGCAATTCTTTAAGGTATAACTCATTGTTCATTAAGTGGACCTTATCCACAGTTGTTCCATGAGGAGACATACAAAGACATGGGATGAGCAAAATGGCTTGCAGGGAGGTTACAGAGCCCAAAGTGTGTGTGTGTGTGTGTGTGTGTGTGTGTGTGCAGGAAAGGAGATTCTGGCGTGTCTGCCTGAAGCAGGTAGTCAAGGCAGAATGCAGCAGGTGATGAGGGCAACATGATAAGTTCATGGCCATAGAGTGTCCCCACCCCACGTAGGGCCTAAGGGATGTATAAAGAGGTGTGGGCCCAATCCTCATTGACTTCTGGTCCAGAGAGAAGAATCATGGGAGAGGGTTACCTGGGGTGGGGTGGGGGTACATGGGGTTAGCCTTCTTCCTCCAGGTTCTAAATAAGAGTGAACTTTTAGAACTCTATTGCAGGCACACTGCGGATGTTGGAAGGAGGATGTTGTTCCTGCTCTTACCACCGTGGATGCATGATGTCCCCATGTCTGGAATTTTCCATGGGACTACCTGTCTGAAAACAGAACCTGGGTCAGAACGAGCTTCATTCAGGTGGGTGGGTGGAAGTGTCCAATGAAGCTGGATTCTCCCTCCCTCAAGGCACTTGTGGCTGTCTACCTGGGAACAGGTACATTTCACTTTTAAATTTATGCAGCAACATCTCATTTTCTAAATTATGGAAACCAGGCCTGCCATGGAGCCCTGGTGGCACAGTGGTTAAGAGCTATGGCTGCTAACCAAGAGGTGGGCAGTTCACATCCATCAGCTTTTTGGAAACCCTATGGGGCAGTTCTACTCTGCTCTATAGGGTCGCTATGGGTCGGAATCAACTCAATGGCAATGGGTTTGGGTTTTTGGTGGCTGTCATATGCTAGGTGCTCACTAAATGTTTTATTGAAGGAGGGAAGGAGTAAAAGAAAGAAGGGAGGAGGAAAGGAAGAAAGAAGGAAAGATGGAAAGGAAGGAAGGAGGAAGGGAGGGAAGAAAGGAAGGAAGAGGGAAGGCAGGCAGCCAGTGAGGGTGCATACAGGAAGGCATCTTTGGGTGGGGTGGGAGGCTAGCATAATGATAACCCATGTTGAACTCTAAGAATGCTGTTGAGTAAAGCATGACATTGGGCTCCTGGGAGAGCATTGCATCCTTCTGTTTACAGTGGCATGGACTGACTGGCCCGAGTTTCCAGAGCTGTGTCCTCACCACCCCCTCCTCCCGAGCCTGCCTCTACTTGCTCTCCATCTGGGCTGGCTCTGGTTCCAATGAGCCCCTGTAGCCGCCAGCCCTGAGTGGAGATGCAAATGGCAGTTTTCCCTGGGAGGTGTTGGTGGAAATTGGATCACTCTTGGATTTGCATTCCCGGGCCCAGGCCTCAGATTTTTGGAAAACCATATCTGACAGGCAGTTGGTGGGGTTATTTTTAATCCCAGCTACAAAAGCCAGCCCACGATAGATCTTAGAATTGAAGGAGCTTCCTTTGGAAGGCAGAGGATGTAGAGACAGAGTCATTAGTGGAGCAAAAAGAGGAGACCAGGGAAGAAGATCCAGGGGAAGGGACTGATTAGGGGTAGAGAGGGCTCAGGCACCAGGTTGGGAGTGGAGAAAAATCTATAAGCCTCTGGTCTGTGGGGGGATGAAGCTGTAGAGTGGGGGAGATTGCTCAGGGAGAGATGTGAGCCACAGAGCTCCCTGGGAAGGTTAGCATTCACAATGCTCTTTCAAATGCAGCCTTGTCACAACCCATTCGTACTTCTGATGTTGGTGGTCACAACTGAGGGCCCACTGCATTGTCTCAGGCCTCCCTCAGGCCTCTCACAGGCCCTGGGGCTTATTGCAGATGACTTGCTACTAGTGCCTGTCCAGGTTTGGAATTGCTCCAAGTGCAGGCTTGTTTTGCACCAAATGGATCTTCTGAAATCTCAAAGAGCTCCCAGTTTACATTGGAATGGAGTTTTCTTTTCCTTTTTATTGTGCTTTAAGAGATCGTTTACAATTCAAGTCAGTTTCTCACACAAAAACTTATATACACATTGTTGTGTGACCCTAGTTGCTCTCCCTACAATGTGACGATAGTACACTCCTTCTCTCTACCCCTGTATTTCCCATGTTGGAATGGGTTCTTCAGATTACAAACCCAGAGTGCAAAAATCAACTTATATTGCTAAAATAATTTATTTCCATGTAGGGCCCCCAACCACCTCATGAGAGAAAACATGAGTTAGTAAATTCTGGGTAAGTGCACTCTTTCAGGTCACACTCACCCCATTCAAGGTCTACTCCTTGCCTGAAGCATGGCTGCTTGTCAAAGGTGGGAGGTGATCGGGTGGACTCCAGGTCCAGTGCCCCTTCACTGGTCAAGTCTTCCCGTCCACAGAGTCCAGTCTGCAATCCTTAGTCTTGGTGATACCTCCACGTGTCACAGCACCTTCTCCTCGGCCCAGCCTCCTGGTGCTCGTAGCTCCAGTTCTGTGCTGTGCTCTGCCTGTCATTCAGCAGTCTTCCCTATTAGAATCCATCACTCCATGGTTGGAAATGTCTCCATGGTGACAAGTCTGCCCAGGGCACTGGCCACCGTGTCTTCTCACTACTTGGCAGACACTGGAGAGCTGGCTTAGGTGGCCCAAATTCTGCTTTTATCCCTTTTTTGTGTTGTTCTTATTAGTGAAATAATTCCTGAGATAACAGTGAACTGTGGATGTAGTCGTGTAGAAGGGATACCGAAAGGCCACACAGAGATGTTTTTCTTTGTTCTTCGTGACCTCACCACTTAACTTATTAATGAAGCCTCTCATCTCCAGCATAACAATCAGCTTTCACCAACTTGAGCTTTCTGGAAATTTTCTATGAAACCAATTTTCACCTGTAAGGAAAGGGAATTGGGAGCTGCCACTGCCTAATCAAGTAGGGGTTGATAAACTTTCCCAGGGGCCAGAAAATGAAATTAGAAGGTCTTGACACCTCAGAAAAAGACCTCGTGATCTACTTCGGAAAAATCCTCATTGAAAACCCCATGGATTACAGTTCTACTCAGACACACATGGGGTCGCCATGAGTCTGAATCTACTTGATGGCAACTGGCTTTGTTTTTTTATTGGATGAGAAGATACACTAGCATAAAACGAAGACAAGATGATCCTGTTGTCAATGGAGTTGAAATTCCAGTCAAAAAATTTTCTTAAGAAAACCAGTTTGGGGGATGTTTATGACTCCAAATTAGTATTTGTGTAATACTAAAACATTTTGGGCACCAGAGATTAAGCCTCTGAAATAGGCACAGAGGTTATTGTATAATACAAAAGAAATATGCGTAGGTTCCTGATTTCTGATGGTAGATGAGACAAGTGAGCTTGCTTCCTCTTTCTCTTGAGACTGCATTGAGACAAAAAATAAAACATTACAAAGGGAAGTAACCCCATAACAGTCAAGGGGGAGGAATGGGATGGCCACAAGCAGACTGGAGATTCCATCACAATTCTTGGGGATAGACAGTCGATGGAAGTATTTGTGGATAAAGTAGAGCAGATGTTCAGAATACGCTCATGGTAGACTCTGGGAACTTGGTGGCTGATCGGCCTGCTGGAAGCATAGACGGCTTTGGGTGTAGAGTACACAAACTTGGATTGTAAGAGTGAGGCATGAGGCAAACCCAGGGGTCTCATTAAAATTTTGTCTACCATATAGCTGCATCGGTGATCCCTCCCAGACATTTCCCCACTCCTGCATGCAGAATAAAGGGCAGCTGACATATTGAACGTTCTTTTTTGAGGAAATGGAATACATTTCCAGGGAAGAGCTAGGGTTTCCATTTTGGCTGTTTGCACATAGATTAAATCCTTTCTTATTATGAACTTTGGGGTTTCCAGGCTAATGTCAGATTCCTCAACCACATTACTCAAGAGAAGCCAAGTTGATCAAGATGGCCCAGTCACAAAACGGAGCTCCTAATCAGCCTGTCTATTCATGAGAACATCCCACAGGGAATGGTACCCACTTATGCACAACAGCCCCTCATTTTCCTTTATGTATTAGTAATCAAAATTATCAGAAATAGGTGCAAAAGTCACAGCCTGAAAGAGAAAGAACAAGATGAACAATTGGAATAAATGACCCGAAGTGGTTAAAGTGCTCGGCTGCTAACCGAAAGGTCAGCTGTTCAAACCGACGAGGCATTCTTCGGGAGAAAGATGTGGCAGTCTGCTTCCCTAAAGATTATAGCCTTGGAAACCTTATGGGATCGTTCTACTCTGTCCTCTAGGGTCGCTATGAGTAGAAATTGACTTGATGGCAGTGGGTTTTGTTTTTTTTTTTTAAAGAAATGAACATCAAAGAAGAACACTTAAGACATTTCTAACTTGTAGAGAAGTTATTGCATTCGCAACCACTTAGAGGAGATACTGTATCCGTAAACTAAGAACAGGAATAGGAAGAAGCTTCTGGAAATTAAAAATATAATTTTAAATTAAATTGTGGTATGAATACACTAAATAGAAGATGAAGTCAAGATAATTTCTCAGAATGCAGAGCAAAAAAAAACTTGTGAAAAAGATAAGAGACACAGATGTTTAATTGAGGAGGACTAGCTTCTAACTGAAAAGAGGCCCAGGAAGTGAGATTAGAGAAAATGGAGGGAGGGAAGTTATTTTTTAAAAATAGATGAAAATTTCTCAGTACTGATAAAAGACATGATCTTTTGATGGGGTCTAAACTGGTCTTACAAAATTATCACCATGTGGAGCTTTCTCTGCTAGTTGCCCAAGTTGTGCTCATTCTCCCCTTTCCTTTATCGTAAGAACCCTGATTTTGTCTAGAGTGGCAATGTGCTCAATGGAAAATTAAAGATCATTACTTCTAAAGATTTCCTTGCTGGGGCATGCCTGTGACCCAGCTCTTCTGGGAATAGATGTGATGCCTTGATGTGGAACAGCCATGTTGTGACCATGAGCAAGGGAGACCCACATGATGAGGCTAGGGCAGGAAGCTAGAAGGATCCTGGGTCTCTAATAACTTCCTGGAGCAACTTCCCCAGCCTCTGGACTTCACGTCATAATTTAAAAATTGGGCGTTATCTGGTCACTGCAGCCAGATTTCTGTTACATGCAGTTGGGATGCAATCTTAGTGAATCACCAAGGATAAAGAGAAGATCCTAAAATCTTCCAGAGAAAGAAAAAAAATCTATAAAGGCATAAGACGTATATTACTTTCAGACCTCCAATTAATGATAAAGAATGCTAGAGGATAATGAAGCCTTGTCTTTTAAGTTCTTTACTCAATGAGGAAGAGATCCATGCCCATAAATCTCTCATGGTGGCTTCCTAATGGTTTGATGCTCTGCTTCCAGCTTCCATGGCTGTATTTGGATAGTTGGTGATTTAATATCCTAAGGCCCTGGAATGATGAGTTAGGAAAAGGAAAAGATGTTTACAAAGCGTATGTATCCATTTCTCAGCGCCTGTCTATTATTCAAAATTCATGTTGTTACGGTACAAGGAAGCATGCCATCATTTTGAATACCAAATCCTTTTTTTGTTTGTTAACAACAAGATCCTCTGTAAGGGTTGAACCATGAATAATGATGTCTGTCTGATCGTCACACCTTTAACAGTCATGTTCTGTCCTGGAAAGATTTCAAGATGCCAACAAAAAGCTGCTTTGGAGGTCTAGGGCTTGCTGGATAATGAAAGGGAAGTGGTCAATAGCATCTCCTCCCTGACTTCAAAATCTTGGGTCCTTCTTTCCTTCTGCTCTTTTGCCTTTACTGGTCCTTAAAAAAAAACCTCTGTACTTTCCTGAAAAGAAGAGGAAATCATGTGCTATTTTAGAGGGAGTTAAACATAATTCTTTGCTGATAGGAAGAGAAGGTGGAACAAGTTTTATGCGGTGAACTTATAGGTCAAGTTCTGGAGATTGGTGATTCAACATTAGTTACGGTATGAGCTCTTCTAGTAATGAATATGGCCATCTGGTATCAATAATGTACCACACATATATTATCTTATTTTCCTGCACCCTTTAGTAAGATAAGCATTATTATCTCCTTCATTTTATAGATGAGGGAATGAAAACTTGGAAAGGGTAGTTATTTGCCCAAAGATGAACAGGTAGTAGATGACAGAGATTTAGAACTTCACTACTCTACCAGTGTTCTTACCATGCCTTGCCTGTAAACTATACTATTTCCTTTCTTGTGGTTATTTTGTTGTTAAACAATTCAATTTTCTTTAAGGCTGAACCCAATTTTCTCCTCTGAGCACTCTCTTAATTACTGTTTCCTCAGCACTTTTTTTTTTCCGGTTGGTCTTCAGTCTGGAGTTTTTTGTATGTATCTTTATATGGTCTTTTCAATTTATGGTCAGTTACCCTTGGCCTAGTGCCAAGCGAAAGAAATTCTTTTGGATGAGTGGTCTGCAGATGATATGGCGGATGTTACTTTATCGCTCATATAACAGAAATGAGAGAGGCAACCTGCTTGCACTCACCATGTCAGTGTTGATGATATATTAGAAGCATTTTCTCTGGCATATAGAAAATAGACCAACAAGATGGGTGTTTGTCTACATTTTCAATTTACAAGCATGCAGTAATTAAGTAGACAAAGACTTTAGAGTTGATAGAAACCTTAGTGAACATTCTTCAGTATGAAAAATTTTTATCTCAAGTTTAGGAGAAGGAAGGGAATAGAAAACTATTCAATAAGTCACACTTCAACCATTTTTGGAAAGTAAACATATGGGAGGAACTATAAGAAATTAGGTAACTCAAAAAGGAGAGACACCCAATAACAAAGTTGAGTTATGTGTCCAGGAATAAACTACCCCATTCAAAAACCAAAAAGTAGAACTTCATTCTAGCACTTCTTAATGGAGAGTTACAATGTATATTGATCAACTGAAGGCTCTGACTAGAGCTGTTTACTGTGGCCTAATAGAGCATTTCTTAACTTATTGGACCACAGAAACTTTTCCTCCATAACCGAAATTAACACCCATTGAGGGTTCTCCTGGCCCACTGGACCCCATTCCATATTATATCCTAACTCTTGTTGAGACATGAAAATACATCTTAGTGCCACTTGGAGATGAAATACACCAAAGATATGTAAACACCGACCACGAGCGGCAGTAGACCCTGTTAGTTTTAGAGTAAGCATGGCTATGTTCTCAAGATTGACTAGCATGTATCACAAGAAAGAGCTCTGATTTTATATTTATTCATTTCTTGAGTAGATTACATGTCTACACCATTGAACATTCAGAAGGTACGAAAATGTATGTAGTTAGTGGTCTTTCTCTGAGTCCTGTCTCTCAGCCACTGGATTTATTGCTCTGGAGAAAAGCCATGTTATTGTTTTCTCAGTAGTTTAAAAAACCCTTGTAAATACAAATGGTAGTATACTGAATGCACTGCTCTTTCACTTATTTTTCTACCTGATGATACATTTTGGAAGTCATTCCATTTTCAAACATAAACACATTTCTGATTTCTCTTTACTTCCTTCCTTCTCTTCTTCCCTTCTTGTCTCTTCCTTCCATTCCTCTTCCGCTTCCTTCCTTACAGCTTCTTACATTCATCCTTTCTATGCCTTCCCATTGATAAACAGTTCAATGACCCTATTTTTTCCAGTATAAACAATGCTGCAACATGGAACTTGTATATGTCACTTATCATGTGCTCAAGTTTATCTGTAAGATGAATTCTCCAAAGTGAAACTGCTCAGTTAAAGTCCGTACCTTCATAATGTTCATAGCTATTATTAAAATGCCTTCTAGGTGCTAGCAATTTGTATTCCCATCCTTGACCTCTGAGATGGCCTGATCTTCAACATCACTAGCACAGGGTGTCATCAAACTTTTTGATCTTTGATAATCTGATAGGTGAAAAATTGTATCTTAAGTTATTGTTTTTCTTGCTCTAACTCAGGCTGTGCATCTTTTAATTTTTAAAAGCCATCTTTATTTCATTTTCAGTTAACTGTTGGTTCATATTCTTTGTCATTTTAAAAAGTTTGGTCATAGGCCCTTTTTTTTTATTGATTTGTTCGAGGTCTTCATATATTAGGAAAATTAACCCAAGTGTCTGTTTGTCCTACTGTGGGGGCTTGTGTGTTGCTATGATGCTGGAAGCTATGCCACCGGTATTCAGATACCAGCAGGGTCACCCATGGAGGACAGGTTTCAGCTGAGCTTCCAGACTAAGACAGACTAGGAAGAAGGACCTGGCAGTCTACTTCTGAAAAGCATTAGCCAGAGAAAACCTTATGAATAGCAGGGGAACATTGTCTGATTTAGTGCTGGAAGATGAGCCCCACAGCTTGGAAGGCACTCAAAAGATGACTGGGGAAGAGCTGTCTCCTCAAAGTAGAGTCAACCTTAATGACGTGGATGGAGTAAAGCTTTCGGAACCTTCATTTGCTGATGTGGCACAACTCAAAATGAGAAGAATTAGCTGCAAACATCCATTAATAATTGGAACCTGGAATGTATGAAGTATGAATCTAGGAAAATTGGAAATCATCAAAAATGAAATGGAATGCATAAACATCGATATCCTGCCTAGGATGTTAGTGAGCTGAAATGGACTGGTATCGCCTATTTTGAATCAGACAATCATATAGTCTACTATGCTGGGAATAACAACTCGAAGAGGAATGGTGTTGCATTCATCATCAAAAAGAACATTTCAAGATCTATCCTGAAGTACAACACTGTCAGTAATAGCATAATATCCATATGCCCACAAGGAAGACCAGTTAGTATGACTGTTATTCAAATTTACGCACCAACCACTAGGGCCAAAAATGAAGAAATAGAAGATTTTTATCAGCTGCTGCAGTCTGAAATTGATCGAACATGCAATCAAGATGCATTGATAATTACTGGTTATTGGAATGCAAAAGTTGGAAACAAAGAAGACAGATCAGTAGTTGGAAAATATGGTCTTGGTGATAGAAACAATGCTGGAGATCAAACGATAGAATTTTGCAAGACCAATGACTTCTTCATTGCAAACACCTTCTTTCACCAACATAAACGGTGACTATAAAATTTTTTTTTTTTTATACACATGGACCTCGCAAGATGGAACACACAGAAATCAAATTGACTACATCTGTGGAAACAGACAATGGAAAAGCTCAATATCATCAGTCAGGACAAGACCAGGGGCCAACTGTGGAACAGACCATCAATTGCTCATATGCAAGTTCAAGCTGAAACTGAAGAAAATCAGAGCAAGTCCACGAGAGCCAAAATATGACCTTGAGTATATCCCACCTGAATTTAGAGACCATCTCAAGAATAGATTTGACACATTGAATACTGGTGACCGAAAACCAGACAAGTTGTGGAATGACATCAAGGACATCATACGTGAAGAAAGCAAGAGGTCACTGAAAAGACAGGAAAGAAAGAAAAGACCAAGATGGATGTCAGAGGAAACTCTGAAACTTGTTCTTGAGCGTCGAGCATCTAAAGCAAAAGGAAAAATTGATGAAGTAAAGAACTGAACAGAAGATTTCAAAGGGCCTCTCGAGAAGACAAAGTAAAGTATTATAATGACATGTGCAAAGAGCTGGAGATGGAAAACCAAAAGGGAAGAACACGCTCGGGGTTTCTCAAGCTGAAAGAACTGAAGAAAAAATTCAAGCCTCGAGTCACAATAGTGAAGGATTCCATGGGGAAAATATTAAACTATGCAGGAAGCATCAAAAGAAGATGGAAGAAATACACAGAATCATTGTACCAAAAAGAATTAGTCGATATTCAACCATTTCAAGAGGTGGCATATGATCAGGAACCGATGGTACTGAAGGAAGAAGTCCAAGCTGCTCTGAAGGCATTTGGGAAAAACAAGGCTCCAGGAATTGGTGGAGTATCAATTGAGATGTTTCAACAAACAGATGCAATGCTAGAGGCACTCACTCGTCTATGCCAAGAAATATGGAAGACAGCTTCCTGGCCAACTGACTGGAAGTGATCCATATTTATGCCTATTCCCAAGAAAGCTGATCCAACCGAATGTGGAAATTATAGAACAATATCATTAATATCACATGGAAGCAAAATTTTGCTGAAGATCATTCAAAATGGCTGCAGCAGTATATCGACAGGGAACTGCCAGAAATTCAGGCTAGTTCCAGAAGAGGACGTGGAACCAGGGATATCATTGCTGATGTCAGCTGGATCCTGGCTGAAAGCAGAGAATACCAGAAGGATGTTTACCTGTGTTTTTTTGACTATGCAAAGGCATTCAACTGTGTGGATCATAACAAAGTATGGATACCACTGTGAAGAATGGGAATTCCAGAACACTTAATTGTGCTCATGAGGAACCTTTACATAGATCAAGAGGCAGTTGTTTGGACAGGACAAGAGAACACTGATTGGTTTAAAGTCAGGGAAGGTGTGCGTCAGGGTTGTATTCTTTCACCATACCTATTTAATCTGTATGCTGAACAAATAATACTAGAAGCTGGACTATATGAAGAAGAACAGGACATCAAGATTGGAGGAAGACTCGTTAACAACCTGCGTTATACAGATGACAAAACCTTGCTTGCTGAAAGTGAAGAGGACTTGAAGCACTTACTAATGAAGATCAAAGACCACAGCCTTCAGTATGGATTACACCTCAACGTAAAGAAAACAAAAATCCTCACAACTGGACCAATGAGCAATGTCATGACAAACGGAGAAAAGACTGAAGTTGTGAAGGATTTCATTTGACTTGGATCCACAATCAACAGCCATGGAAGCAGTAGTCAAGAAATCAAAAGACGCATTACGTTGCGTAAATCTGCTGCAAAGGACCTCTTCAAAGTATTGAAGAGCAGTGATGTCACCCAGAAGACTAAGGTGCACCTGACCCAAGCCATGGTATTTTCAATCACACCATATGCATGTAAAAGCTGGACAATGAATAAGGAAGGCCAAAGAAGAGTTGACGCCTTTGAATTGTGGTGTTGGCGAAGAATATTGAATACACCATGGACTGCCAAAAGAAGGAACAAATCTGTCTTGGAAGAAGTGCGGCCAGAATGCTCCTTAGAGGCAAGGATGGTGAGACTGCATCTTACATACTTTGGACATGTTGTCAGGAGGGATCAGTCCCTGGAGAAGGACATCAAGCTTGGTAAAGTACAGGGTCAGTGGAAAAGAGGAAGACCCTCAACGAGGTTGATTGACTGCATGGCTGCAACGATGGGCTCAAGCATAACAACAATTGTAAAGATGTTGCAGGACCGGGCAGTGGTGTTTCGTTCTGTTGTGCATAGGGTCGCTATGCATTGGAACCGACTCAACAGCACGTAACAACAGTCTTTATTCTGTGTAGCTAAATTAGATGTCTCTTGCTGCTTGTTTTTTATTTGTCATGCTTAGAAATGTCTTCCCAAACTCCAAAATTAATTTTAACGTTGCCAAGATTTCTTTTAGTTTTCAGTGTTTCTGTTTTTTTCTTTTTTATATTTAAATATTTGAGTCATTTGGAATTTATTCAGGTATAAGATGTGGGATATCCAACCAAATTCATTTTTTTTCCAGATGGTTATCTAGTTGTTTTAATACTATTTACTGAGTAATTCATTCTTTCTCTACTGATTTTCAACGCCACCTTTATCACATACTAAATCCTCACATTTCTGCAGGTCCTACACTGTTTTATTGGCTATTCATTGGTCATTCCACAGAATTTGATAACATTAGCTTCCTGATATGTTTTATTATTTCATGGGGTTAATCCTCCCTCATTCCTTTTTGTTTTCAGAATGTTTCTGCTTTTTTTACTTTGTTTTTCCAGGTAATCTTTGTATTTAGTTTATCAAAAATTTTCTTGGCATTTGCATCAAAATCATGTTAAATGTGTAGATTCATTTAGGGAAATTTAATATGTAATAGCCTTGACTTTTTCCAGCCAACAATGTGGTAGCCTTTTTGCTTGTTTGTCTCCTGCTGTATACCTTGGAAGCATTTTAAAGTAGTCTTCGTATATATCTAACTCATTTTTTGTTACTTTTCTTACTAGTATTTTGTGCTTTTTTGTTGTTCCTATAAGAAACTTTTTTTCCTTCCATGCTTCATGCTTTTATTATTTGTAATAGCTTTTTGGTTGCTTTTTTAGGTATTATACAATCATATCATCTGCAAGGGACCTCTTTAAAGTGTTGAAGAGCAAAGATGTCACCCTGAAGGCTAAGGTGCGATGGTATTTTCAATTGCATCATATGCATGTGAAAGCTGACAATGAATAAGAAAGACTGAAGAAGAATTGACACCTTTGAATTGTGGTGTTGGTGAAGAATATTGAATAGGCCATGGACTGTCAAAACAACGAACAAATCCGTCTTGGAAGAAGTACTACCAGAATGCTCCTTAGAAGCAAGGATGGTGAGACTGTGTCTTACATACTTTGGACATGTTGTTAGGAGCGAGCAGTCCCTGGAGAAGGACATCATGCTTGGCAGAGTGCAGGGTCAGCGGAAAAGAGGAAGATCCTCAATGAGGTGGATTGACACGGTGGCTGCAACATGGGCTCAAGCATAACAACGATTGTAAGGATGGCTCAGGACCAGGCAGTGCTTCCTTTTGTTGTGCACAGGATGGCTATGAGTCGGAGCCGACTCGACGGCACCTAACGACAACGACCATCATCTGCAGATAATGAAACTTCCACCCTTTTCCTTCCAATTTTTATACTTTAATTGCTTCCCTTTTATAATTTCAGTGGACAATATATAGGGACAGTGTTAATTAATAAGGTGGTAATGAACATCTTTGCCTTGTTTCTGACATTACTGGAAATAATGTTTCTCCTTAAGAGTAATGATGGCTAGTAAGATAAGATAAATATATTTTATTGGTTAAGAAATATCCACGTTTTTATTTTATTAAGATTTTTTTTCATAGTTAAGAAAGGATGTTGAATTTTAACTGTGTCTTTTCTGAGCATTTATAAAAATATTATATGATATTTCTCCTTGGTGTTATTAATATGATAAATTATATTGATATATTTTCTGATATTAAACCAACTTTACTTTTCTTCAATATATCTCACTTACTGTTTAATTCTGTTTGCTAAAACTTAGTTTAGTAACTTTGCATAAATGTTGGTAACAGAGGTTGGTAGTTTTCTGGGAGACTTTTTTTTTTTTTAA
Source organism: Elephas maximus indicus (assembly GCF_024166365.1). Lineage (NCBI taxonomy): Eukaryota > Metazoa > Chordata > Mammalia > Proboscidea > Elephantidae > Elephas > Elephas maximus. The sequence goes on from NC_064826.1 coordinate 6,609,165, forward strand.
CTTTTATTGAGCTTCAAGTGAATGTTTACAAACCAAGTCAAACTTTCACATATAAGTTTATATACATCTTACTCTGTACTCCCACTTGCTCTCCCCCTAATGAGTCCGCCCTTCCAGTCTCTCCTTTCGTGACAGTTTTGCCAGCTTCCAACTCTCTCTATCCTCCCATCCCCCCTCCAGACAGGAGATGCCAACACAGTCTCAAGTGTCCACCTGATATAATTAGCTCACTCTTCATCAGCATCTCTCTCCTACCCACTGTCCAGTCCCTTTCATGTCTGATGAGTTGTCTTCGGGGATGGTTCCTGTCGTGTGCCAACAGAATGTTTGGGGACCATGAGTGCCGGGATTCCTCTAGTCTCAGTCAGACCATTAAGTCTGGTCTTTTTATGAGAATTTGGGGTCTGCATCCCACTGATCTCCTGCTCCCTCAGGGGTTCTCTGTTGTGCTCCCTGTCAGGGCAGTCATCGATTGTGGCCGGGCACCAACTAGTTCTTCTGGTCTCAGGATGATGTAGTCTCTGGTTCATGTGGCCCTTTCTGTCTCTTGGGCTCTTAGTTGTCGTGTGACCTTGGTGTTCTTCATTCTCCTTTGCTCCAGGTGGGTTGAGACCAATTGATGCATCTTAGATGGCCGCTTGTTAGCATTTAAGACCCCAGACGCCACATTTCTAAGTGGGATGCAGAATGTTTTCATAATAGAATTATTTTGCCAATTGACTTAGAAGTCCCCTCAAACCATGGTCCCCAAACCCCCACCCTTGCTCCGCTGACCTTTGAAGCACTCATTTTATCCCGGAAACTTCTTTGCTTTTGGTCCAGTCCAATTGAGCTGACCTTCCATGTATTGAGCGTTGTCCTTCCCTTCACCTAAAGCAGTTCTTATCTACTGATTAATCAGTAAAAAACCCTCTCCCTCCCTCCCTCCCTCCCCCCCTCGTAACCACAAAAGTATGTGTTCTTCTCAGTTTATACTATTTCTCAAGATCTTATAATAATGATCTTATACAATACTTGTCCTTTGGCCTCTGACTAATTTCGCTCAGCATAATGCCTTCCAGGTTCCTCCATGTTATGAAATGTTTCACAGATTCGTCACTGTTCTTTATCGATGCGTAGTATTCCATTGTGTGAATATACCACAACTTATTTACCCATTCATCCATTGATGGACACCTTAGTTGCTTCCAGCTTTTTGCTATTGTAAACAGAGCTGCAATAAACATGGGTGTGCATGTATCTGTTTGTGTGAAGGCTCTTATTTCTCTAGGGTATATTCCTAGGAGTGGGATTTCTGGGTTGTATGGTAGTTCTATTTCTAACTGTTTAAGATAACGCCAGATAGATTTCCAAAGTGGTTGTACCACTTTACATTCCCACCAGCAGTGTATAAGAGTTCCAATCTCTCCGAAGCCTCTCCAACATTTATTATTTTGTGTTTTTTGGATTAATGCCAGCCTTTTTTTTTTTGTTGGAGTGAGATGGAATCTCATCATGGTTTTAATTTGCATTTCTCTAATGGCTAATGATCGAGAGCATTTTCTCATGTATCTGTTAGCTGTCTGAATATCTTCTTTAGTGAAGTGTGTGTTCATATCCTTTGCCCACTTCTTGATTGGGTTGTTTGTCTTTTTGTGGTTGAGTTTTGACAGAATCATATAGATTTTAGAGATCAGGCGCTGGTCGGAGATGTAGCTGAAAATTCTTTCCCAGTCTGTAGGTGGTGTTTTTACTCTTTTGGTAAAGCCTTTAGATGAGCATAGGTGTTTGATTTTCAGGAGCTCCCAGTTATCTGGTTTCTCTTCATCATTTTTGGTAATGTTTTGTATTCTGTTTATGCCTTGTATTAGGGCTCCTAACGTTGTCCCTATTTTTTCTTCCATGATCTTTATCGTTTTAGTCTTTATGTTTAGGTCTTTGATCCACTTGGAGTTAGTTTTTGTGCATGGTGTGAGGTATGGGTCCTGTTTCATTTTTTTGCAAAAGGATATCGAGTTATGCCAGCACCATTTGTTAAAAAGACTATCTTTTCCCCAATTAACTGACACCGGGCCTTTGTCAAATATCAGCTGCTCATAGGTGGATGGATTTATATCTGGGTTCTCAATTCTGTTCCACTGGTCTATGTGTCTGTTGTTGTACCAGTACCAGGCTGTTTTGACTACTGTGGCTGTATAATAGGTTCTGAAATCAGGTAGAGTGAGGCCTCCCACTTTCTTCTTCTTTTTCATTAATGCTTTACTTATCCGAGGCTTCTTTCCCTTCCATATGAAGTTGGTGATTTGTTTCTCTATCACCTTAAAAAATGATGTTGGAATTTGGATCGGAAGTGCATTGTATGTATAGATGGCTTTTGGTAGAATAGACATTTTTACTATGTTAAGTCTTCCTATCCATGAGCAAGGTATGTTTTTCCACTTAAGTATGTCCTTTTGAATTTCTTGTAGTAGAGCTTTGTAGTTTTCTTTGTATAGGTCTTTTGCATCCTTGGTAAGATTTATTCCTAAGTATTTTATCTTCTTGGGGGCTTCTGTGAATGGTATTGATTTGGTTATTTCCTCTTCGATGTTCTTTTTGTTGATGTGGAGGAATCCAAGTGATTTTTGTATGTTTATCTTATAACCTGAGACTCTGCCAAACTCTTCTATTAGTTTCAGTAGTTTTCTGGAGGATTCGTTGGGGTTTTCTGTGTATAAGATCATGTCATCTGCAAATAGAGATAATTTTACTTTCTCCTTGCCAGTCTGGATGCCCTTTATTTCTTTGTCTAGCCTAATTGCCCTGGCTAGGACTTCTAGCACAATGTTGAATAAGAGCGGTGATAAAGGGCATCCTTGTCTGGTTCCCGTTCTCAAGGGAAATGCTTTCAGGCTCTCTCCATTTAGAGCGAAGTTGGCTGTTGGCTTTGCATAGATGCCCTTTATTATGTTGAGGAATTTTCCTTCAATTTCTATTTTGGTGAGAGTTTTTATCATAAATGGGTGTTGGACTTTGTCAAATGCCTTTTCTGCATCAATTGATATGATCATGTGGTTTTTGTCTTGTATTTATGTGGTGGATTACATTAATGGTTTTTCTAATATTAAACCAGCCTTGCATACCTGGTATAAATCCCACTTGGTCGTGGTGAATTATTTTTTTGATATATTCTTGAATTCTATTGGCTAGAATTTTGTTGAGGATTTTTGCATCTATGTTCATGAGGGTTATAGGTCTGTAATTTTCTCTTTTTGTAATGTCTTTACCTGGTTTTGGTATCAGGGAGATGGTGGCTTCATAGAATGAGTTGGGTAGTATTCCGTCATTTTCTATGCTTTGAAATACCTTTAGTAGTAGTGATGTTAACTCTTCTCTGAAAGTTTGGTAGAACTCTGCAGTGAAGCCATCCGGGCCAGGGCTTTTTTTGTTGGGAGTTTTTTGATTACCGTTTCAATCTCTTTTTTTGTTATGGGTCTATTTAGTTGTTCTACTTCTGATTGTGTTAGTTTAGGTAGATAGTGTTTTTCCAGGAATTCATCCATTTCTTTTACGTTTGCAAATTTGTTAGAGTACAATTTTTTTGTAATAATCTGATATGATTCTTTTAATTTCAGTTGGGTCTGTTGTGATGTGGCCCTTCTAGTTTCTTATTCGGGTTATTTGTTTCCTTTCCTGTATTTCTTTAGTCCGTCTGGGCAATGGTTTATCAATTTTGTTAATTTTTTCAAAGAACCAGCTTTTGGCTTTGTTAATTCTTTCAATTGTTTTTCTGTTCTCTAATTCATTTAGTTCAGCTCTAGTTTTTATTATTTGTTTTCTTCTGGTGCCTGATGGATTCTTCTGTTGCTCACTTTCTATTTGTTCAAGTTGTAGGGACAGTTCTCTGATTTTGGCTCTTTCTTCTTTTTGTATGTGTGCATTTATCGATATAAATTGGCCTCTGAGCACTGCTTTTGCTGTGTCCCAGAGGTTTTGATAGGAAGTATTTTCATTCTCGTAGCATTCTATGAATTTCCTTATTCCCTCCTTGATGTCTTCTATAACCCAGTCTTTTTTTAGGAGGGTATTGTTCAATTTCCAAGTATTTGATTTCTTTTCCCTAGTTTTTCTGTTATTGATTTCTAGTTTTATTGCCTTGTGGTCTGAGAAGATGTTTTGTAATATTTCAATGTTTTGGATTCTGCAAAGGTTTGTTTTATGACCTAATATGTGGTCTATTCTAGAGAATGTTCCATGTGCGCTAGAAAAAAAAGTATACTTTGCGGCAGTTGGGTGGAGAGTTCTGTATAAGTCAATGAGGTCAAGTTGGTTGATTGTTGTAATTAGGTCTTCCGTGTCTCTATTGAGCTTCTTACTGGATGTCCTGTCCTTCTCCGAAAGTGGTGTGTTGAAGTCTCCTACTATAATTGTGGAGGTGTCTATCTCACTTTTCAATTCTGTTAAAATTTGATTTATGTATCTCGCAGCCCTGTCATTGGGTGCATAAATATTTAATATGGTTATGTCTTCCTGATCAATTGTCCCTTTTATCATTATATAGTGTCCTTCTTTATCCTTTGTGGCGGATTTAAGTCTAAAGTCTATTTTGTCAGAAATTAATATTGCTACTCCTCTTCTTTTTTGCTTATTGTTTGCTTGATATATTTTTTTCCATCCTTTGAGTTTTAGTTTGTTTGTGTCTCTAAGTCTAAGGTGTGTCTCTTGTAGGCAGCATATAGACGGATCGTGTTTCTTTATCCAGTCCGAGACGCTCTGTCTCTTTATTGGTGCATTTAGTCCATTTACATTCCGTGTAATTATAGATAAATAAGTGTTTAGTGTTGTCATTTTGATGCCTTTTATGTGTGTTGTTGACAATTTCATTTTTCCACATACTTTTTTGTGCTGAGACGTTTTTCTTAGTAAATTGTGAGATCCTCATTTTCGTAGTGTTTGACTTTATGTTGAGTCGTTACGTTTTTCTTGGCTTTTATCTTGAGTTATGGAGTTGTTATACCTCTTTATGGTTACCTTAATATTTACACCTATTTTTCTAAGTAAAAACCTAGCTTGTATTGTCCTATATCGACTTGTATCACTCTCCATATGGCAGTTCTATGCCACCTGTATTTAGTCCCTCTTTTTGATTATTGTGATCTTTTACGTATTGACTTCAATGATTTCCTGCTATGAGCATTTTTTTTTAAATTAATCTTAATTTGTTTTTGTGATTTCCCTATTTGAGTTGATATCAGGATATTCTGTTCTGTGAACTTGTGCTGTGCTGGTATCTGATAGTACTGGTTTTCTGACTAAACAATTTCCTTTAGTATTTCTTGTATCTTTGATTTGGTTTTTGCAAATTCTCTAAGCTTGTGTTTATCTGTAAATGTTTTAATTTCACCTTCATCTTTCAGAGAGAGTTTTGCTGGATATATGATCCTTGGCTGGCAATTTTTCTCCTTCAGTGCTCTATATATGTCATCCCATTGCGTTCTTGAGTGCATGGTTTCTGCTGAATAGTCTGAACTTATTCTCATTGATTCCCCTTTGTAGGAGACCTTTCTTTTCTCCCTGGCTGCTTTTAAAATTTTCTCTTTATCTTTGGTTTTGGCAAGTTTGATGATAATATGTCTTGGTGTTTTTCTTTTTGGATCAATCTTTTATGGGGTTTGATGAATTCTTGGATAGATTTCCTTTTGTCTTTCATGATGTCAGGGAAGTTTTCCGCCAACAGATCTTGAGCTATTCTCTCTGTATTTTCTGTTATCCCTCCCTGTTCTGGGACTCCAATCACAAGCAAGTTATTCTTCTTGATAGAGTCCCACATGATTCTTAGGGTTTCTTCATTTTTTAAAATTCTTTTATCTGTTTTTTTTTTTTTTTTTTTCAGCTTTATTCATGTCAATTCCCTTGTCCTCAGGTCCCCCACTCTGCATTCCAATTGCTGGAGTCTGCTCCTCACTTCGTATTGTGTTGTCTAATTCTGTAATTTTACTGTTAATCTTTTGTATTTCTGAATGCTGTCTCTCTATGGATTCTTCCAGCTTATTAATTTTTCCACTATATCCTTGAATAATCTTTTTGATTTCTTCCACTGCTTTATCAATGTGTTCCCTGGCTTTTTCTGTAGATTGCCGTATTTCATTTCTGAGGTCATCCCCAATGTCTTGAAGCATTCTGTAAATTAGTTTTTTATATTCTGCATCTGGCAATTCCAGGATTGTATCTTCATTTGGGAAAGATTTTGATTCTTTAGTTTGGGGAGTTGTAGAAGCAATCATGGTCTGCTTCTTTATGTAGTTTGATATCATCTGCTGTCTCCGAGCCATCTATAAGACATTGTAATGATTTATTTTGTATTTGCTCACTGAGTCTTATCTTGTTTTATTTTCTTTCAATATACGCAGATGGGCTACTAGATTGTGCTGTCTTGATTGTTGTAGCCCTTGAATCACTTATGTCCTATTACCAGCTGGTTTGGGCTGTTACCAGATATATAAGCCTAAGAGTCGGTTCACTATTCTTGAGTAGAATCTGATTTGGGGTCATCAAGTGTGTGGTGCAGACTGTCACCTATCCACCTAGAGGAGTAGTGGTGATAGTTGTGTGCACCAGATTCTAATAGCAGCTGGGGTTCACACTCCGGAGGGGGGGCAGGATGCTGACAGGCTTCCCCCAAGTGCCAGTGAGGTAGGTGCGTCTCTTTTCCTGAAGGTCTTTCATGGGTGGGCTCTGCAGCTGTACCTTAGGTACCCAATGCAAGTACCTCTACAGATTGGTAGGTGTCACCCTCCTTAGACCCCTAAGGCAGGAGGCTAGGTGGTCTGGGGGGAGCTTCAGCCCTCATTTCCCTGTTGTGGGTCAGTGAGGGCTCTGTTGAATATGCAGAGATATCGGACCTGGGAAACTTGTCTCTCCAGTAATCCGCTAAAACAATTACAGTCAGATCCCTATCAGCATTGCCTTTGCATTATAATAGCCACCTTGTTCCCTGTAGGGATGAAAGCCCAAGACAGTGGATCTCATATGCTTGGCTGGAGCTGGTTCTGTATTTTTAGTCCAATTAGGGAAGGATTTTTGGTCTCTGGGTTTTTTGTCGCTGCTTCTTTTTTTCTTTTTTTTTTTCTCTCAGCCCAGGAGAATGGGTTAGGAAAAGATGAAAAGAAAAAAGAAAAGAAAAGAAAAACCACAGAGCAGTTCACGCTCTGGCTCGGGAAATTCCAATGTTAATGAAGCTGTCTGGGAAGGGGAGGGAAGGGATCAGAAAGAGAGTAGCACCCCAGAATATAGACAAAGTTACTTATCTTGTTTGGTGATGACTGTTTTATCTGAGATTCCCGAGGAGTGTGTAGCCTGTGTGTGGTGGCTGGGTCAAGATTGGCCCCGAGGGTCAGGCCCGTGTCCAGTCCGGTGCTTGTGCTGTCTCAGAAGCACAAGTTCCTTTGCTCCCAGTACAAAGCCCAGCGCCAAGGTTCCCCAGCTGGGACGCTGCACTCCAGGCTCCAAAATCAGACGCTTCCTCCTGGTGACTTCTTCTCCTGTCAGCCATGTGGCTGCGCTGCCTGTGTGCACTGGCTAGGCTTCCCCCGAGGTCACTTCTGGGGGCTAGGGCTGCATCCTGTGTTTGCGCCTTCTCAGGATGCCGTGCTCAGCTTCCCTGCACCCAGTCCAAAGCCCAGTGCCAAGGTTTTCTGACTGGGATGCTGGCTCCAGGCTCTGAAAACAGTTGCTGCTTCCCTGTGGTTGTTCATTCTCAGTCTCTGTCACTCAGGTCAACTCTTCAGATCTGTGTTTGATGGTCAGGGTTCGTAGATGGTTACGTATGTGATCGATTCACTTGTTTTTCCGAGTCTTTGTTGCAAGAGGGACCCGAGGTAGCTTCTACATAGTCAGCCATCTTGGTGCCGCCTCCGGTTCCCTTAATTTTTATGGTGTGAAACAATTTATCTTTGTATTGCCCGATGAGCTCATAAACAAAGTGGCCATGGTGGCAGGGCTGGAGGTTATCCATAGGCCCATCAACATGGACTTCCATTCACCAAGGCCAACTTGGCTACAGTCACTGCTGAGTGCCCAATCTGCCAGCAGCAGAGACCACCACTGACTTCCAGATGTGGTACCATTCCTTGAGGTGATCTGCCAGTACCCTGGTGGCAGGTGGATGACATTGGGCTACTTTCATCATGGAGGGGGCAGTGTTTTGTTCTTACTGGGATAGACACTGTGAATATGCATTTGCCTTCTCTGCATGCAATGCTTCAGCCAAAACTACCGTCTGTGGACTTATAGAATGCCTTACCTGCCATCCTGGTATCCCACACAACATCACCTCTGACCAAGGGCTTCACTTCACAGTAAATGAAGTGTGGCAATGGGCCCAGGCTTGTGGAATTCACTGGTCTTACCATGTTCCTTAATATCCTGAAGCAGCTGGCTTGATAGAATGATGGAATGCCCTTCTAAAGACATAGATACGGTGCCAGGTAGGTGGCAATATCTGGCAGGGTTGGGGCAGTGTTCGCCAGGAGGCTGTATATACCCTAAACCAGCGTTTAATATATGATGCTGCTTCTTTCAGCCAGAGAACCCAGCCTGAGACATGTAGCCCTGAAATTATTTGCTTTTTAGAAGCTGGTAAAATTCCCTTGTGAAAACATCTGATCCTGGCAAGTTTGGGGGAGTGACTCTTGACAGCTTTCTCTAGTTCAAGCATGATCATTATTCTGATTGGATTTCATGCCTCTCTTGGCATCAATTTTAGTAAATTACTTCTTTCTAGAAGCATCCATCCTGTCTAGATTTTCAAACTCGTTTGCATAGCATCAAACAAAATAATTTAAGAGTACAGTGATTTCTCTAATTTGTGGTTTTCTTTTATTTCTTATTTTGTATTTTTGTGCTTCTTATGTTTCTTTTGATTATACAAGGTTACAATACTAATTTGTTGCCTATTTTTCAATGAATCAGCTTTTGTATTCATTTTTAATTCTTCCTTTTGTAATTTTTAATTCATTAAATCAATAATGAAGTATGCTTTCATTCTGATTTGCTAACATTTATTTTGTAATTTATTGTTTCTAATTCTTGTTTGGATTTATAGTATTCTTTCATTATTTATTTTGAAAATCTTATTTACTCACACATGCCTTTGCTGGCTAGGTTGACCTAACAACACCACTACCACGTTCTGTGTAACCTACATGTTATCATCTGTGTTTATTTCTCCACTAGCAAGAAGATCTTTGACAACAGGGTCTCTGTTTATTTCACTCAGAACGGTATACCTAACACCTAGCATAGTCCCTGCCATATAGTTGATATTCAGTCAGTAACTGTAAAATTAATAAATGAATTGTCCTTTACTTCTACACATCACTTAACAGGAATAAAGGACTTGTTGGATTAAGGAAAGGCCAGACCCAAAGATGGTTCTCAGGATTCTGGCTTCATCCGGACCAGTTACTGTTGAGTTGTTTCTGACTCATGGTGACCCCATGTGTATCAGAGCAGAACTGTGCTCCACAAGGTTCTCAGTGGCTGCTTTTCTGGAAGTACATCACCAGGGCCTTCTCCCAAGGCTCCTCTGGGTAGACTTGAACCACTAAACCTTGGGTTAGCAGAAAGCACCTTAACCATTAGCACCATCCAGGGTCCTCCTGGCTTTATTAAGCTGATGATACTGGGGGCCTAATTAACGAGTTGGAGAAAACTGAGGGAGGAATGTGTTTTGGGAGAAAAATGAAGAGTTCAGTTTGAATGTGTTACTTTTAATGTCTCTCACACAGCTTTGAAGACAATTTTTATATTTTAAAGTATTTTTCAAAAATTGTTTTGAAGTTTTTCAATCAGTTTCTTAGTGCTGACATTTAAGGACCACCAGATATTTTGAGGAAAGGCTCATACATGGAAGAAAGAAAGTTAAATGCACATAAAAATGAATATGGAGGAAGGAGAAATAATAGAGGGAAGAGAAAATAGTTCAAACATGTCTAATTAATTTCTTAATGGAAAGGCACTTTTTGTACTAAAGTATTAAAGAGGCAAGAGAAAATGGGTGGTTTTGTAGATGTGCTACTGGAAAGATGAAGGAACATCCTTCCAATGGCTTTTGTTAAAGGATTGAAAAACAAGCTTGTCAATTGAAAATGAGGCAGGGAGAAAAGTGGTTGCAGGTTTGAGCATTGAGGAAAAGATGGGAGATGGTCCTAGTGGGTAGTTAATGAATGACTTCTCCAGGGAAATACAAGATAGGAATGCCCAGTGATGTGACTCATTTGTGGTTGAAGAGCATAGATATTTAGGAACATAAGTTCACCCAGTTCTGCAATATTCCCGAGTGACACTCAGCTGCCCAGATGCAAACACAGAGTAGTTAAGTATTTAAAAAAAGGTTCCTCTAAATGTGGGATTATACCACAGGAGGAAGATGAAGGGGCGGGGGGAGGGGGAGAAGGGACCAGGAAATTAGAGTACTTTATTATCCTTTTATTTAAAATTTTTCTTATTAGGGAAAATTTCAAACACACCTTGAAACAGACTAGTATAAAGAGGCCCCATGTACCTGAAACCTTGTTTAAAAATCATCAATATGACCAATCTAACCCTCCCGACTCGCCATTCCCATACTGTCTGCTGGATTATTTTAACACCTACCTCAGACATACCTCATTTCATCTGTAAATACTAGAAGTCTTTTTGAAGAGCATCTGCATATTGATTAACTATGGAATCAAACTGGATAAGAAGACAGAGATCATAGATGTAACAATGGATTGGAGGTCTGGGACGTTTCCATGGCAACACTTGAGCCAGTCACATGGAAAACGGGGAGGGAGCGACAGAGATGTTTGAACTCATGATTTTGGAGGTTTGCGGTTTTTTTTTTTTTTTTATGAAAACAAACATAGTAAAAGGATCAACCAACAAATTAAAGCACACAGTCTCCTCTCTCAAACCTTTCCAACTTACTGAGTTCTCCTTCTAATTAAAAAACTCAATGTAAATCTTTTAAAATTGCGAATTAATGCATACATATTCTAAATAGCTCAAGCAATGCAGAAGAGCATAAAATGAAATGGAAATGTTGCAGTTATCCACCAGAGACCCAATGCCAATGCTCAGGAGTCCTCTGTTAGTCATTTTTGGTCCAGAAACTATATACTCATAGCCACACACACAAACGCACACGTACATGCAGGAATTATGTGTATTTATTTTAAAAAAGAGAAACATAAATAGAACCACAAAATAGCTCCTTACTTTTTGCATTAGACAATATGAATACGTAGGAAATCTTTTCGTTTCTGGACACATGAATCTATTTCATTAAAAAAAAAACTGTTACATCGCATCCCATTTCATGGATATTCCAGTGACCTCAGTGAACAGTGCTAATAAAGAATTGAATTGAGTTTTCTGCACATATTTTTCAACGTTTATATTAACTCTAGGAAAAATTCCCAGACAGTAATTTTTAGGTCAAAGGGTATTTTATACACTGTTAATATTTTCATAGGTATTTTCAGATTATTCAGGTTATATCCTTGGAGGAAGAGACAAAATGACTTCTGGCTGCTGTTTAGAAAGTTTTCCTGAATAATCTGAATCTGTTTATTGTATCCAGTGTGAGCCCTCAGCAGACACTTCCCAAAGGCATGTGAAAGGGGAAAGAAAGGACTTACCAAAAGCCCCAGTTGCAGAACCCGCTTCAATCTCAGTGCCTATATCCACCTGGTTATATCCACCTGAAGAACTCAAGAAAATTGTCTAAGTTCCAACACCAAAAATTCTGACTTAATGATTTAAAGTAGGGCTGGGCAGTGATATTTTAAAATATCCCCCCCTTCAAAGAATCTAATGTGTTGCCATGGCTTAGAATCACTGCTTTAGAAAGGGCAAGTGGAGGTAGAAATAGAGGGTCCAGGTAAGCCGTATGTTATGCATCACTAAGGCTGTGCCCATGAAGCAAAAGAGGAGTGAGGATCAATCTCCTTTACAAAAAACTGCATCTGGTGAAAGGATCAGGGTAGGTTTGAGGGAGAGAAGAGGAGGGAAGAGAGAAGTCTTGGATGGAAATGAAGAGCTCATGGACCAGGTCCCGTGGTGCTGCCTGGGTGCTGCTCACAGAGTCTGCTGTTTTAGGTAGAGATGAACTCGGTGCTGAAGCCGCTTCCAGGCTCTTCTCAGTCCAGGGTTGTCCAAGATCAGCAGAACTGAGTGACAAGCTGGGTAGCCCGCCATGATGACTTTGCACAAAATGTTCCAGGGACTGGTGATATCAAAGAAGTTGGACATATAGAGAAATAGAGCAACTGCATTGAAAATGTAGAGAATGAGAAAGTAACTGATGGCTTTGATGGCCCCCATGTGGGCCTGCATGCTGGGGTCCCTAGAGCCAGTGGCATTGCTTTCCATGTGCAGGGCATGCCTCTTGAGGGAGGCAATCAGCAGGGTGGCTGCCAGGATGAACATACTGAAAGGAAGGAACATGCCCAGGTTGAAGAGAAGGAGCAGGTTGACCACATTGATCTTAGTGAAGTACTTCTTCTCCGTGGAGTTGGAGGAGGGGATAGAAGAAGCGTTGCTACAGTACACGGTGAAGGTGTCCTTGATGAACGGCATACTGAACCCCAAGGAAATGAACAGTGACAGCCACAGAAGCCAGGGCATCCACCTGGAAAGTCTCCATTTCAGCTTGAGGAAAAGAGGGTTGGAGAAGTCTGCAATCTTCACAAAGTAGAAGAAACTGAGCCAGGCAGCAAACCAGAGTGTACAATAGTTTAAGAATATGAAGCTGACTTTGAATGCATCATATACTGCATCTTGGTTATAAAAACGTGGGAAGGTTGAGCTGAGAGTGAGTTCTAGCATCATGAAGCTTTGGAGAGCTATTCTGGATGCACTCAGAGAGAACAGGATCCTGCCACTCGTGGGAACTGCCTTATTCTGAACCCACTCGGCTGCATTTACAGCCACAACGAACCCATTTGCAATGATTCCAATGATGCACTCGGTGCCTAAGATGGTCAAAATGAAGACAAAGAGAAGTGGTGACAGTTTGTTTTCCTGATAGTTGCAGGACTCGCTCATCCTGAGTCCCTGCTCCGCATTGGAGTGTGAAGGGACTGTCTCCTTGGTTTGATGGGCACGTCCTTGGTAGCTCCCATGATTCACGCCACAGGAAGAAGCAGCTGTTGCATCATTTCCAAACCCACTCCATTTGTTTATATCATCATTACTAGCTCTAAACCTGGAAATGCAAATGATAGGAGGATTTGGCTCCTAATCCTCTCCCTGTTTTTGAACATGTTGATTTTAGTTCAACCAGGGGCCCAGGCAAGGATGTGAGTCTCCTTTATAAACTGCTAACATAGCATTGAGAGCCAGCAATACAAACATCACTCCTTGATCCTTTCTACCTGCTCCAAAATAGACACGTAATGTTTAGACGCTCCATCTTCACTGCCCTGAATTCTATTTGCTTCTGTCTTAAGCGAATTCCTGGTTTTCTGGTTCCCATGGTTTCCACATTTGGTGGAGCACATACCACAGTTGCTTCCAGAGAAAGGATGCATGAGAGATACATTTTTTGAAAGCTTGCATGTCTTACAATACCTTTATTCTAACTTTCTATTTAATGGTATGGCTGTGAATAGAATTCCTGGATGGAACATATTTTTCCTAAGAATTTCCTCCCATTCTGAATGAATTCCTTATAAAAGAGTGGAATAGAAACAGACATGCACAGGAGAAGACAGACACCATGAGAAGATGCATCCGAGCAGCCAAGGAACCCTAAGAAATGCCTGGAGTTATTGAAGCTGAAAGAGACAGGGATCTTCCCCTATGCCGCACCTCCTCCCCCAGAGAGAGAGAGAGACAGGGAGAGAAAGACAGAAAGAGAGAGAGAGAGAGCCTAGCTCTGCTGATGTCCTGAATTCAGACTCCTAGCCTCTGAAACCATGAAAGAATAAATTCCCAGTCTTTGAAGCCATCTATTTGTGGTATATTTTGTTACCTCAGTCCTAGGTATCTAAGACACTTTGTCACTAAATTTTTCTGAATAGTGTATTTTTAAAATATCTTCTTTTATCTCTCCTATCTTCATAAAATTTCCTGTAACTTTCTTCAGAGTTGTATTTTATTGGCGATAAATTTGAAATTGTTGATACTTTCAGTGGACTTTTCTTTGGCTGTTGAGAAAATGATCTTTATAGGTGCTGAGATGACTGAACAAATTCTGCTAAATGGAGGCCATCTTAGTTATCTAGTGCTGCTATAACAGAAATACCACAAGTGGATGGCTTTAACAAAGAGAAATTTATTTTCTCACAGTCTAGTAGGCTGGAAGTCGAAATCCAGGACATCAGCTCTAAGAGAAGGATTTCTCTGTCAGCTCTGGAGCAAGATTGGTGTCCTCAATCTTCCCTTGGTCTGGGAGCTTCTCTGTGCAGGAACCTCAGGTCCGAAGGGCACGATCTGCTCCCAGCACTGTTTTCTTGGTGGTATGAGGTTCTTTGGTCTCCCTGCTCGCTTTTTTCCTTTATATCTCAAAAGGGATTGGCTTAAGACACTATCTAACCTTGTAGTTCTCATCAATATAACTGCCACTAACCTATCTCATTACATCATAGTGATACAATGCATAGGGAAATCACATCAGATGACAAAATTGTAGACAACCATACAATACCGGGAATCATGACTTGGCGAAGATGACAGATATTTTTGGGGGACACAATTCAATCCATGACAGAGGTCATTCTTAATTCTAACTTTTTCTTACTAAATTGTGTATTTTAGCTTCCATTCAGAAAAAAAAAAACTTACTTCAAAATATTTTATAAGACAAACTCACCAAATAAAATTTCTCTATTCATGATTCTTTTGAATATCTCACCAAATTTGAACTGTGCAGTATTGTACCCCTTCTCAATGTTGTTCCGTTATTATACAGAATTTACATGTATTCAATAAAAATCAATAACTCCATAAAATATTCTTTCTGGAGCTTGAGATAGTCTAAAGCATAATTACTTAATTTTGAAGTTTAATCTTTTACATGATTGAGCCCTCATAGTTTGGTTTGTTTCGTTTCCTCCTCACTTGTGTAGGGATAAAATTCTTGTGTAGGGATAAATGTCAGTATTCAATGTCTTCCTATTTATAAGTTGTGTTTCAATAATCGTAATCTACTAGCAACTTTAAAAGCTGAAAATTTTTGTGCTCCATTTACTGATTACTTTGATTATGAATTTACCTCTAATTTTGCACAAAAGTAATAAATATTTAGAGCAATTGTTTGTGGCAAATTTAGTTTACAAAGTAGTTCTTCGAAGGCACACTCATATCTGAGATATGGTTGATGAGAAAAAGCAAAGGAAGAAAGCTTGCATAACCACGCTGAGTTATTTTTGTTATTCAGTATGAGAGTCTTCACAGAGAGTTTGTAGGTCAGTTACTCTGCCTACATAAAAACAAATGATAAAGCCTAAGGTGGGTATTAACTACAAATTCTATTTTGATTGGTAAAGTATCACAGGTTGTTTAATGTTTTTTTTTGTTTGTTTGTATTCGTAGTACAAACAATCCAAATTATCTTTCACTTTCATGGGTTTCTTAATTCAGTAAGAACATTAGTTTTTATTGTGACACTGTACTCCACTAAAATTCGCTTTCATATTATTGCTGCAAAACAGTTTTTATCTTCAATGTTTACTTTTTCATGAGTTTTAACAGCACTCAGTAGAATGTCAGCTATTTTATGCTGAAGAGAAAACTTCCCAAAGCTTTATTTTCATTTCATGAATTGGATGAAGAAAACCTAACCACTGTCTGAATTAGCTGATATTTCTATTTGAAAGACTCTGACGGAACTGATATAAAGCTGACATCATGCTACCGAGAATTTTTTGTTCTACCAACAGGCCCGACACGTTTATATCTATCAATTAATTTTTTTTGGTATATGCACAAATAACCTTGAAATTGAAAATGTAGAACTTGGAATTGAAATCATTATTTGGCCAAAATGAAAAGTCGGTCTACTGAGACAGAAAATGTACCTTCTGCAGATGTGGGGAAAAGTGTCGTCTTTAGGCATCAGCTTTTTAAAGTAACCACTAACTTTTGAAGCAGATGCTGAGGCTCCTTCAGCAGACTTGGGTCTGTAGTTTTCAGATGATCGGTGATATTACAGCCACTGTGATAGATGGTAAATGACAACAAGCACATTGTGAAAGTTACACGTTGGTATGGATTGACCATGTCCTCCCAAAAGACATGTTGAAGTCCTAACCCCTGTACCTGCGAACCCTTGTTTGGAAGTAAGGCCTTTGAAGATATTATGGGTTATGTTAATATAAGGTCTTACTGGAGTAGTATGGGTCCTGATCCCATCTGAGTGGTGTCCTTATAAAGAGGAGAAGAGACACAGGGACAAAGAGGAAGGACGGCCATGTGAAGATGCATCTACAAGCCAGTGGACACTCAGGGCTGTCAGAAGCTGAAAGACACAAGAAAGGAACTTCCCTTAGAGTCTTGGTGAAAACATGGCCCTGCTGACATCCAGAATTTGAACTTGTATCCTCCAGAACTGCAGGACAATGATTTATGTTATTTGAAGTCACCACTTTACGGTACTTTGTTCCTGTAGTCCTGGGACACTAATACCCACGTCCATCATCAACTTTTGGAGTGGTGAAAATCCAGAACTTAATTTTTTATGATTAAGCACTTTTTTGTTGTGAGCTCATTATGCCAAAAGGTTTACTGCAAAGAGCCAAATACTAACATAAATAAGTAGTTGTAGACTTGCACATACACAAAATGGCAAAATACCAAAGCAGGAGCATTCTGGCCCCTGTCTCTGTGCGCCCTGGCAGGAGTCTGCTGCCTCAATTACTTTTACTTTTTCATGCACCTCTAAGCTCTAATTTCTCCTTTTTCCTGCTAATTTCGCTAGTGGCCTGGAGGCTCCTCACCAGTCCCAGGCAACAGCAGAAGCCGTGGCAAGTACATCTGGCAACGGCAGCAGCACTGTTGAATTTGCTGCCACCACCCAAGACCAGGAAGAGGTGGAGTTCGGATGGGCTTTTTTTTTTTTTTGAGATTTATTGGAGTTTTTTTAAGAACATGGAAGTTCCAATCAGCCCTTCAGCAAAATTACAATGTAGAAAGTGAAATTAAAAGTATTCTATAATAAAAGACTTTTATTAAAACAAAAAGTAACTATGAATATATAAACATGCTGGAACGAAGATAGGTGCATTTACTAATGTATTTATGGACCAGTGAATTCCATTATTTCCACATAAATTCTTAATAAAACTCCAATGAGCTGGAAAGCTTTGCTGAAAATACTTTTGGACTAAAAAAAAAAAAAAAAAGAAATACCACCCCCCAAACCATAGACCAAACCAAACCTCATGTTGGAAATCAACTTTTTTTCCCATCTGGAAGGAGACACTAGAAATAGGTGAATATGGTTCCTGGAGTCACCATTTTGTGTAAGTGAAACATCATTGTGTCTCATGCCAGTGGTCATAAGAAAACACATGACACAGAGCAAACATTCAACAGTTAGGAGAACTGGTTCATTTGATGTCAGCCAGCATCTCTCCTCAGCTTCCCCAGAGCTTGTGTAAAGGCAAATGAGTGACTGATACTATGCATGTGCCCGACAGCAAGGATTTCCCCTTTCCAGTAGTGATCCTATGATTCAACAACAGAGTTTAATGTCAAGATCTCACTATAGTATAATCTCTCCAAAGACTAGCCAGTAGTTGGGTAGAATAATGATTGCTTTGGACCCCTTGACCCTGGTGGGGGCAGTGGTTTGTCCTTGCTGGGACTAATACATATTCTAGGTATGGACTTTTCTTTCTTGCCTGCAGTGTCTTGGCAGCACCACTACGAAGAGCTCACGGAGTATTTCATTTCTAGACTTCAAGTCCATATAGTATCTCCTTAGATCAAAGCAACCATTTTTTGGTGAAAATGTTGCCACACTGGGCACGTGATCAAGTTATAGTTGTTCTTCATTATTATAGAATCTGTATTTATAAATTTGTTTACTTGGTAAAATTTATTCGTAACCCTAAAATCAATACTCTCAGCAATGTTGTGGTCATTCACAGACATGTGCTTGAACTATCCCCATGCATCCCTCCTGTCCTTTTGTCCTCCCTTCTCCTCAGAGAAGCCCCCAGGCTCGTCAGGGACCATCTTCACCAGAAGATCATGGTTCGCTTCCCATCTGCTAGACCCTCCTTTCTCTACATCCCATCTGCTAAAGGCCCAGGTCTCCTGGGGAACTCCTCGCATCTTCCTGAAACTCAGTCTTTCCTCTTGTCGAAAGACACCATCGCCTTCCAATGCCCCTTGAATTTCAAGGAAACTGGAAGCTGGCATTTCCCTTTCCCTTTTCTGAATGTTGCTCTGCCAGATGGTGCTAGGACCAGGGCATGACTCAAAAGGGGAAGAAACAGCCGCAAATATTAAAAATTTGAATGTGGAATAAAAGAAGTATGAATCTAGGAAAATTTTCAGTCATTAAAAATGAAATGCATAAAAATCAATATCGTAGGCATTGGTGAGCTGAAATCGACTGATTGGCCATTTCGAATCAGACGATCATATGGTTTTCTCCACCTGAAATTACAAATTGGAGAGCAATGGCATCACGTTATCATCAAGAGGATCTGTCCTGAAGTACAACCTGTCAGTGACAGGATAATATCCATACGCCTACAAGGAAGACCAAGTAATACAACTATTATTCAAATTCACACACCAACCACTAATGCCAAAGATGGGGAAATTGAAATTTTTTACCAAAGTCTGTAGTCTGAGATTGATCAATCATGCAATCAAGATGAATTACTAATAGCTGGTGACTGGAATGCAAAAGTTGGGAACTAAGATGAAGGACCCATAGCTGGAAAACATGGTTTTCGTGATAGAAATAACACTGGAGAATGCATGATAGAATTTTGCAAAACCAACCACTTCTTCATTACAAATATCTTTTTTCAACAACATGAACAGCTACTATACACATGCACTCACTGGATGGAATGGTACAGGAATCAAATCAGCTACATCTTTGGGAAGACATGAATGAAAAGCTCAATATTATCAGTGAGAACCAGGCCATGGGCTGACTTCAGAACAGACCATCAATTGTTCATATGGAAGTTCAAGTTGAAACTGAAAAAAATTAAAACAAGTCCCTGAGAGCCAAAGTACAACCTTGAATATATCCCACCTGAATTCAGAGACCATCTCAAGAACAGATTTGATGCATTGAATGCTAATGACCGAAGACCAGATGAGTTGTGGAATGACATCAAGGACATCATACATGAAGAAAGGAAAAGGTCATTAAAAAGACAGGAAAGAAAGACCAAAATGAATGTCAGAAGAGATTCTTAAACTTGCTTTTGAATGTAGAGTAGCTAAAGCGAAGAGAAGAAATGATGAAGTAAATGCTGAACAGAAAACTTCGAAGGGTGGCTTGAGAAGGTAAGGTATTGAAATGTGCAGAGATCTGGAGTTAAAAAAATAAAAGGGAAGAACAAGTTTGGAATTCTCAGACTAAAATAACTGAAGAAAAAATTCAAGCCTTGAGTTGCAATTTTGAAGCGTTCTTTTTTTATTGTAAACTTTTTTTTTAGATGAAGGTTTACAGAACAAACTTGTTTCTCATCAGTTAGTACACACATTGTTCTATAACATTGGTTAACAACCTCATGGCATGTCAATGCTTTCCCTTCTCAACCCTGGGTTCCCTATTACCAGCTTGCCTGTTCCCTCCTGCCTTCCAGTCTCTGCTCCAGGGCTGGTGCACCCCCTTAGTCTTGTTTTGTTCTATGGGCCTGGTCAATATTTGACTGAAGAGTTCAATCTTTGAATCTCAGGGGTGGCCTCATTGCTGAGCTGAAATGGTGTCTGGGGGCCATACTCTCAGGTTTCTCCAGTCTCTGTCAGGCCAACAATTCTGGTCTTTCTTTTTGAGTTAGAATTTTGTTCCACATCTTTCCCCAGCTTTGTCCAGGACCTGCTATTGTGATCCCTGTCAGAGCAGTCAGTGGTGGTAACAGGGCACTGTCTAGTTGTACTGGACTCAGTCTGGTGGAGGCTGTGGTAGATGTGGTCCATTAGGCCTTTGGATTACTCTTTCCCTTGTATCTTAAGTTTTCTTCATTCTTCCTGGCTCCCGAAGGGGTGAGACCAGTGGTTATCCTAGATGGCAGCTCAAAGGCTTTTAACATCCCAGATCCTACTCACCAAAGTAGAATGTAGAACATATTTTTTATAAACTATGTTATGCCAATTGAGCTAGATGTTCCCTGAGACCATGGTCCCCACAGCCCTCAGCCCAGAAAGTCAGTCCCTCAGGGAGTTTGGATGTGTCTACGGTGCTACCATGACCTTGCCTTGTATAGGTTGTGCTGGCTTTTCCAGTACTGTGTACTGCCTTACCCTTCACCAAGGTTACCACTTACCTATTGTCTAGAGTGTTTTTCCATCCCCACCCCTCCCCTACCTGGTAACCATTGAAGATTGTTTCTGTTTGTGTGTAAAGCTTTTCATGAGTTTTTATAGTAGTGATCTCATACAATATTTGTCCTTTTGTGATTGAATTATTCAGAATAATGCCCTCCAGTTTCATCCATGTTATGAGATGCTTCACAGATTCATTGTTGTTCTTTATTGTTGCATAATACTCTGTTGTGTGTATGTACCACAGTTTGTTTATCCATTCATTTGTTGATGGGCATCTAGGTTGTTCCCATCTTTTTGCTATTGTGAGCAATGCTGCAATGAACATTGGTGTACATATATCTATTCATGTGACGACTCTTATTTCTCTAGGATATATTCCTAGGAGCGGGATTGCTGGATCATATGGTATTTCTATTTCTAGCTTTCTCAGGAAGCACCATATCATTTTCCAAAATGGTTGTATCATTTCGCATTCCCACCAGCAGTGCATAAGAGTTCCAATCTCCCACAGCCTCTCCAACATTTGTTATTTCCTGTTTTATAGATTCGTGCCAGTAGTGCCGGGGTGAGATGGTGTCTCAGTGTGGTTTTGATTTGCATTTCTCATGTGAGCATTTCCTCATGTGTCTGTTGGCTGCTTGAATGTCTTCTTTGGTGAAATGTCTGTTCATTTCCTTTGCCCATTTTTAAACTGGATTATTTGTCTTTTTGTTGTAGAGGTGCTGGATTTTCTTGTAAATTTTAGAGATTAGACCTTTGACTAATTTGTAATAGCCAAACATTTTTTCCTAGCCTGTAGGTTCTCTTGCATCTTTTGATTTCTTGACTGCTGCTTCCATAGCTGCTGATTGTGGATCCAACTAAAATGAAATCCTTGACAACTTCAATCTTTTCTTCATTTGTTATGATGTTGCTCATTGGTCCAGTTGTGGGGATTTTTGTTTTTATGTTGAGGTGTAATCCATACTGAAGGCTGTGGTCTTTGATCTTCATCAGTAAGTGCTTCAAGTCCTCTTCACTTTCAGCAAGCAAGGTTGTGTCATCTGCATAACGCAGGTTGTTAATGAGTCTTCCTTCAATCCTGACGCCCAGCTCTTCTTCACATAGTCCAGTTTCTAGAATTTTTTCTTAGCATACAGATTGAATAGGTGTGGTGAAATGATACAACCCTGACGCACACATATTTTATCAGTTGTTGTTGTTGTTAGGTGCAGTCAAGTCAGTTCTGACTCATAGTTGCCACTGATTAATTCAATATTCCTTGACCCACCCCCACCATTTTTTCTTTTGCGTTAATGAAAATGAAACTCTCCTCCCTCATATTAAACATCACACCTCACTTCTGGTTTGCTTTCTTTTTTTCTATATTCTGACATTTGCTTTTAGTTGTCATTAGGCACTGCATCATCTTCTTCTATCCAGCACCCAAACAACCAAACGCTCTTTCCCGATGTCTACAGCAAATGTAAACACACTTTACCATAGGAGTGACTTTAAAAACACTGATTTCCCCCTTAGGTTGTTCCCATTGCATCCACTCGATAAACTTTTCCTGAACTGGAACATGGCTGGCTGAAAGGTGTAGGAAGAAAACCATAAATAACACAGGCCGAAACCAGCTTTTATCAATTTTGAAACAGAATGGCCATCCTTACAAACTCCAACATTCTACTCGTTGTTATCCATGCCTACATCTTACTTCATTCACATAAATAATACCATTTACTAGTCCCTATTGTTTCAAGACATTTTAAGGTTTAAATTGTACTCTAAAACTACGAAAATCTTTTGACCTGCTGTCACCGAGAAAGTAAATTTAAGTATTTATTTTGATTAACTGGGGAAAAAATTCAGTGTTTCCTCCTTTGATTTTGTTTTTAGGAGACAGGCATAACTCTAGTTCTGGACAAGGAAGAGTCAACCAAAGCTTTTGAGATTGGCTATGTGCTATGGAACTGCTAGAGGAGAAGTAGTTATGCAAAGCAATGTGGGTTGGTCCAAGTAAACCAGAAGGTCTGCTATGCCAGAACAGCTCACTCTAGGGGAAAAATTAGCATTATGGATTTTTCTCAATCTAGATATCAAAAACAAAGGCAAAGTTTTTAAAAATTAGAGCAAAAATAAATAGAGTACCTGTACACAGTGGAGACTAAGGGCAAAAAGAAGCCTATGTTAGTTCATGTAAATGTGCTATTACAAACGAGAAAACAGTTGCTTCCAGAATTACTTGTCCCACATGGGAACAGATTTATGGAAAGTGATAAACAGTATAGGAAACTCTTCAGGGTTAATCCTTTGGTTTGACTTCCTGCTCACTTCTGTGACACTCTCCTACCCTTTTGTTGCAGACAGAACAATGGCCCCAAGACGGATATGCCCTAATGCTTGGAATGTGTGAATATGTTATCCTACACGGCAAAATGGACTTTGCAGATGTGATTATGGTTTCAGACTTTGAGGTGGGGAGAGTATCCCGTACTATCCAGGTGGGTCTAATTTAATCACATGAGTCCTTAAAACTGGAGAGCTTTTCCCAGTTGTGGTCAAAGTGAGAGAGAGGGACAGAGAGATGGTAGCAAGAGAAGGATTTGATGACCTGTTGCTGGTTCTGAGACAGGGCTCCTAACCGGTTCAAAGCAGCCAGTCATGGCTGACAAAGCGAAACTGCAGTAGACCTGGGTTTTTACAATTTGGGTGATTCGGGACAATAACCAGCATGGAAAAAATAATGGGTTAAAGCCCTGGAATGTGAGACTCGAAAGAAGTATACTCAGCCCTTTTAAGAACCTGATGAGTGAGATTGGATTATTGGCAAGATTGTGGAGAGTAACACACATTCAAAGCAGCATGGTCAGCTGCCATCTTTGAACAGGGCACTGCTGTTTCCGATTCTGCTCAAAATTTGAGAGACAAGGGATTTGGTTGCTATGCAACGTGTATGCTGCTTTTGTTTTCTAAGAGGGAGATTAGGTTTCTGGTAGGGCTTCAACCTGTAGTTTTTTTCCTGTTCTTGGTACCGTTCTAATTTGCCCAAAATTTAAATCTTAAATTTTGGGTCTGTTCTGGTTTTGCTTCCTTGGCCTTAAGAGAATCTGGAAGAAGCAGTTGGAAGCCCTGTTCTGAGATGTAGGGAGCTTTGTAAATTCTGCCAAGAGTGTGAATAAGCCAGGAAAAGGATTATTCCCTATACCCCCCAGGAAAAAGTGCAGCCCTGGCAATACCTTGATTTTGGTTTGTTGAATCCCATGTCAAACTTCTTTTTTTCTTTTTTTAAATTAGTTGTACATATATTTTTAATCTTTTTAATTGTACTTTAGATGAAGGCTTACAGAGCAAACTTAACAATTAATTCACATATTGTTTTGAGACATTGGTTGCCAAACCCATAGCATGTCAACATTCTCTCCTTCTCGACTGTGGGTTCACCATTACCAGTGTTCCTCTTCTCTCCTGCCTTCTCATCCTTGCCCTTGGGCTGGTGTGCCCATTTAGTCTCATTTTATTTTATGGGGATTCCTGGTGGTGCAGTGGTTAAAAGTTTGGCTGCTAAACAAAAGGTTGGCAGTTCCAGTCCACCAGCTGCTCCTTGGAAACCCTATGCGGGGAGTTCTATTATGTCCTACAAGGTCACAATGGGTTTGGTTTTTTCGTTTTATGGGCCTGTCTAATCTTTGGCTGAAGGGTGAACCTCAGGAGTGACTTCAGTACTGACTTAAAAGAGTGTTGGGAGCCATACTCTCAGAATTTCTCCAGTCTCTGTCAGACCAGTAAGTCAGATCTATTTTTTTTTTTTGGGAAGGGAGGGAATTAGAATTTTATTTTACATTTTTCTCCAGCTCTGTAAGGGACCCTCTGTTGTGATCCCTGTAAGAGCAGTTGGTGGTAGCTGGGAACCATCTAGTTGTGCTGGATTCAGTCTAGTGCAGGCTGTGGTAGTTGTGGTCCATTAGTCCTTTGGACTAATCTTTCCCCATGTCTTTGGTTTTCTTCATTCTCCCTTGCTCCAGACAGGGTGAGACCAGTGGGGTATCTTAGATGGTGGTTCACAAGCTTTTAGACTCCAGGTGCTACTGAACAAAGTAGAATGTAGAACATATTCTTTATAAACTATGTTATGCCAATTGAGCTAGATGTTCCCCAAGACCATGGTCCCCACAGTCCTCAGCCCAGTAATTTGGTCCCTCAGGGAGTTTGGATGTGTCTGTGGTGCTTCCATGACCTTGCCTTAGACATATTATGCTGGCTTCCCCAGTATTGTGTACTGTCTTACCCTTCACCAAATTTACCACTCATCTATTGTCTATTTAGTGTTTTTCCCTCCCACCCCTCCCCTCCTTAAAAAAAAAAAAAATTTTTTTTTTTTTTTTAATCATTAAAGATTGTTTCTGTTTGTGTGTAAACCTTTTCATGAGTTTTTATAGTAGTGGTCTCATACAATATTTGTCCTTTTGTGATTGACTTATTTCACTCAGCATAACACCCTCCAGATTCATTCATGTTGTGAGATGTTTCGCAGATTCATCGTTGTTCTTTATCATTGCGTGATACTCCATTGTGTATATGTACCACAGTTTGTTTATCCATTCATCTGTCGATGGGCATCTAGGTTGTTTTCATCTTTTTGCTGTTGTGAGCAATGCTACAATGAACATGGGTGTGCACATGTGTTTTCATACGATGGCTCTTATTTCTCTAGGTTATAGTCCTAGGAGTGGGATTGCTGGATCATATGGTATTTCTATTTATAGCTTTTTAAGGAAGCACCACATCATTTTCCAAAATGGTTGTACCATTTTGCATTCCCACCAGCATGCATAAGAGTTCCAATCTCTCCGCAGCCTTTCCCACATTTTTTATTTTGTTATTTTTTTTTAGAAATTTTAATTCTTGCCAATAATGTCAGGGTGAGATGGTATCTCTTTGTGGTTTTGATTTGCATGTCTTTAATTGGGTCGCTATGAGTCGTAAGTGTGGGGGATCCCCATGCACCTGTCAGTTTGTCGTACTGTGCAGGTTTGTGTGTTGCTGTGATACTGGAAGCTATGCCACGGTTATTCAATACCATCAGGGTTGTGCATGGTGGACAGGTTTCAGCTGAGCTTCCAGACTAAGACAGACTAGGAAGAAGGACCTGGCAGTCTACTTCTGAAAAGAATGAGCCAGTGAAAACCTTATGAATAGCAGCAAAACATTGTCTGATATAGTACTGAAAGATGAGCCCCTCAGGTTGGTAGGCACTCGAAAGAGGACTGGAGAAGAGCTGTCTCCTCAAAGTAAAGTCAACCATAATGACATGGATGGAGTCAAGGTTTCGGAACCTTAATTGGCTGATGTGGCATGACTCAAAATGGGAAGAAACCGCTGCAAACATCCATTAATAATCAGAACCTGGAATATACAAAGTATGAATCTAGGAAAGTTGGAAATCATCCAAAATGAAATGGAACACATAAACAACAATGCCCTAGGTATTAGTGAGCTGAAATGGACTGGTATTTGTCATTCTGGATTGGACAATCATATAGTCTACTATGCTGGGAATGACAGCTTGGAGAGGAATTATGTTGCATTCGTTGTCAAAAAGAATATCTCAGGATCTATCCTGAAGTACAACTCTGTCAGTGACAGAATAATATCCATATGCCTGCAAGGAAGATCAGTTAGTATGACTGTTATTCAAATTTGTGTATCAACCACTAAGGCCAAAGATGAAGAAATTGAAGATTTTTACCAACTTCTGCTCTGAAATTGATCGAACATGCAATCAGGATGCACTGGTAATTACTAGAGACTGGAAGGAAAAAGTTGGAAACAAAGAAGAAGGATTAGTAGTTGGAAAGTATAGCTGTGCTGATAGAAAAGATGCAGGAGATCGAATGATATAATTTTATGAGACCAATGACTTTGTTGGAAATACCTTTTTTCAACAACATAAATGGCGACTACACAGGTGGACCTCACCAGATAGAATACATTGGAATCAAATTGACTACATCTGTGGAAAGAGATGTTGGAAAAGCTAAATATCATCAGTCAGAACAAGGTCAGAGTTCAACTGTGGAAAAGACCATCAATTGCTCATATGGAAGTTCAAGCTGAAGCTGAAGAAAATTAGAACAAGTCCACGAGAGCCAAATTACGACCTCGAGTATATCTCACCTGAATTTAGAGACCAACTCAAGAATAGATTTGAAGTATTGAACACTAATGACTGAAGACCAGACATGTCATGGGATGATGTTAAGGACATCATACATGATGAAAGCAAGAGGTCATTAAAAATCTGGGACAGAAAGAAAAGACCAAAATGGATGTCAGAAGAGACTCTGAAATTTTCTCTTGAAAGTTGAGTAGCTAGAGCAAGAGGAAGAAATGATGAAGTAAAGAACTGAACAGAAGATCTGAAAGGATGACTTAAGAAGACAAAGCAAAGTATTACGATGACATGTGCAAAGACCTGGAGTTAGAAAACTAAAAAGGAAATGCTCAGCACTTCTCATGCTGAAGGATCTACAGAAAAAATTCAAGCCTGGAGCAGCAATATTAAAAGATTCTATGAGAAAAATACTGAATGATCCTTAAATCATCAAAAGAAGATGGAACAAATACATATGGTTCGTGTACCAAAAAGAATTGGTCAACATTTGATCATTTCAGGAGGTAGTATATGATCAAGAACCGATGGTACTGAAGGAAGAAGTTCAAGCTGCATTGAAGGCACTGGTGAAAAACAAGGCTCCAGGAATTGATGTAATAGCAATTGAGATGTTTCAACAAAAGGATGTAGCACTGGGAGTGCTTGCTTGCCTATGCTAAGAAATTTGGAAGACAGCTACCTGGCCAACTCACTGGAAGAGATCCATATTTATGCCTATTCCAGAGAAAGGTGATCCAACTGAATGCAGAAATTATCAAACATAATCAATAATATCACATGCAAGTAAAATTTTGCTGAAGATCATTCAGAAGTGGTTGTAGCCAGTATATTGACAGGAAACTTCCAGAAATTCAAGCTGGATTCATAAGAGGACATGGAATAAGGGATATCATTGCTGATGTCAGATGGATCCTGGCTGAAAGCAGAAAAAACCAGAAAGATGTTTACCTGTGTTTTATTGCCTTTGGAAAGGCATTCCACTGTGTGGGCCATAATAAATTACGAATAACATTGCGAAGAATGGTAATTCCAGAACCGTTAACTGTGCTTGTAAAGAACCTGTACATAAATCAAGAGGTAGTTGTTCAAACACAACAAAGGAATACTGCATGGTTTAAAATCAGGAAAGGTGAATGGTAGTGTTGTTATCATTTCACCATACTTATTCATTCTCTATGCTGAGCACATAGTCCGAGAAACTGGACTATATGAAGAAGAATGGGGCATCAGGATTGGACGAAGACTCATTAACAACCTGAGTTTTGCAGATGACACAACCTTCCTTGCTGAAAATGAAGAGGACTTGAAGCAATTACTGATCAAAGACTGCAGCCTTCGATATGAATTACACCTCAACATAAAGAAAACAAAAATCCTCACAACTGGACTAATAGGCAACATCATGATAAATGGAGAAAAGAGTGTCAAAAGATTATCAAGTTATCAAGCATTCATTTTACTTGTATCCACAATCAACAGCCATGGAAACAGCAGTCAAGAAATCAAATGACGCATTGCAGTGGGCAAATCTGCTGCAAAAGACCTCTTCAGAGTGTTAGACAGCAAAGATGTCACTTTGAGGACTAAGGTGTGCCTGACCAAAGCCATGGTGTTTTCAGTAGTCTGTATGCATGTGGTAGCTGAACAATGAGCAAGGAAGAATGAAGAAGAATTGAAGCCTTTGAGTTGTGGTGTTGGAGAAGAACATTGAATATACGAAGGACTACCAGAAGAACTAACAAATTTGTCTTGGAAGAAGTACAGCCAGAATGCTCCTTAGAAACTAGGATGATGAGACTACATCTCAGACACTTTGGACATGTTATCAGGAGGGACCAGTGCCTGGAAAAGGACATCGTACTTGGTTAAGTGGAGTGTCAGCAAAGAAGAGGAAGACCCTTAACAAGATGGATTGACACAGTGGGTGCAACCATGGGCTCAAGTGTAACAATGATTGTGAGGATGGTGCGGGACCAGGCAGTGTTTTGTTCTCTGTACATAGGGTTGCTATGAGTCATAAGTGACATGTAATAACAATGCCAGCAATAGCTTCCATTCAGAAAAAATTTCTTCAAAATATTTTAGAAGAGAAATTCATCAAATAAATTTTCTCTGTGATTCTTTTGAATGTCTCACCAAATGTATATTGTGCATAATTGTAGTGCTTCTCAGTTTTGTTCCACTGTAGTACAGAATATACATTTATTTAATAAAAAAGAATAACTCTATAAAAATATTCTTCTAGAGGTTGAAATATTCTAAAGCATAATTATTGAAATTTAAAATTCGATCTTTTACACCATTAAGCTCTCATAGTTTAATTTCTTCCTTATTTGTATAGGGATAAATGTCAACACTCAATGTCTTCCTGTTTATAAGTAGTGTTTAATAATTTTAGTTTACTAATAGCTTTAAATGGAAACCCTGGTGGGGTAGAGGTTAAGAGCTAAGGCTGCTAATCAAAAGGCCAGCAGTTCACATCCATCAGGTGCTCCTTGGAAACTCTATGGGGCAGTTCTACTCTGTCCTAAAGAGTCTCTATGAGTTGGAATAGACTCGAAGGCAAAGGATTTAATAGCTTTAAAAGCTGAAAATATTTGTGTTCCATTTTTTGAATACTTTGATTACAAATTTGCCTCTAATTTTGACAAAAGAAATCAAAATTAGAGCAATTGTTTACCAAAACATTCAACATCTTTGTAGCAAACTTAGATTGATTTACAAAGTAGTTCTTTAAAGACTCACTCATATCTCAAATATGGCTGATGAAAGAAAGCAAGGGAAGAAAACGTGCATATCATGCTGAAGTATTTTTGTTACTCAATGTGAGATTCTTTAGACAAATTTTGTACATCAGTTACTCTGCCTATAGAAAAACAAATTATAAAGTTTATAAAGTTTGTCAACTGTAACTTCTATTTTGGTTGATAAAATACCACAGCTAATTTGAATGCTTTTTCAAATTATATTTGATCTACAAAACAATCCAAATTATGTTTTGGCTTCATCAGTTTCTTAATTTAGTAAGAACGTTAGTTTTTATTTTGACACTGTACTTCACTAAGATTTGTATTCATATTGTAACTGTAAAACAAATAATTTTTATCTTTGATGTTTACCTTTTTCACGAGTTTTAATAGCACTCATTAGAAGATCAGCTATTTTATGCTCAACAGAATTTCCCAAAGTTTTATTTTTATTTCATGAATAGAATGAAGACAATCTAACCACTATTTGAATTAACTGATTTTTCTATTTGAAAGACTCTGATGGAACTGATATAAAACCGACATCACGTTACTAAGAATTTTTTGTTCTACTAGTAGGCACTAGTAGCCCTATTGGCTGAGTGGTTAAGAGTTTGGCAGCTAACCAAAAGGTAAGCAGTTTGAATCTACCAGCAGCTCCTTCGAAACCCTATGGGACAGTTCTACCCTCCTCTATAGGGCTGCTATGAATTGGAATTGACTCTATGGCAATGGGTTTGGTTTTGGTTTTTAATGGGCCCAACACATTAGTAGCTGCGCTGTGGATTGAATTGTGTCCCCCCAGAATGTGTGTCAACTTGACTGGGCCATGATTCCCAGTACTGTGTGGTTGTCCTCCATTTTGTGATCTGAGGTAATTTTCCTATTCTAATCTCTGCCTGTGATTAATGAGGCAAGGTTAGGTTATGTTAAAGAGGATTAACGTGTGACTCAACACCCTTACTTGGGTCACAGCCCTGATCTGATGCAAGGGGAGTTTCCCTGGGGTGTGGCCTGCATCACCTTTTATCTTACAAGAGTTAAAAGGAGAGAGAGATTAGTAGAGAGATAGGGACCTCATTTCCACCAAGCAAGAAGAACCAGGAGTGGAGTACATCCTTTGATTTGGGGTTCCTGTGTTGAGATGCTTCTAGGCCCCCGGGAAGATTGGTGAAAAGGACCTTCTCCCATAGCCAACAGAAAGAGAAAGTCTTCCCCTGGAGTTGGCGCACTAAATTCAAACTTCTAGCCTCCTAAACGGTGAGAGAATTTCTTTCTCTTAAAGCCATCCACTTGTGGTATTTCTGCTATAGCAGCACTAGATAACTAAGACGAGTTGTCAATTAATTTTTTTTGTATGTGCATAAATAACCTTAGAATTAAAAATGTAGAACCTGGAATCGAAACCGTTATCTGGTCAAAATGAAAGGTTGTAGTTCACTGAGACAGGAAATGTACCTTCCACAGATGTGCAGCAAAGTGTCATCCTTAGGAATCACCTTGTTAAAGTAACCACTAACTTTGAAGTAGATCCCGATGGTCCTTCAGCAGACTTGGGTCTGAAGTTCTCAGGTGATCAAGGCTATAATTACAGCCACCATGACAGATGGTAAGTGACAACAAACATATTGTGAAACTTACATGTTGTTATGGGTTGATTGTTTCCCCCCCAAACACATGTCTAAGTCCTAACCCCTGTACCTTTGAATCTTGTTTGGGAGTAGGGTCTTTGAGGATATTATGAGTTACATTAATATGAGGTCATACTGAAGCAGGCTGGGTCCTGATACCATCTGAGTGGTATCCTTATGAAGAGTGGAAAAGACATAGAGGAAAGACTGCCATGGGAAGATGCATCCACAAACCGAGGAACACTTGGTCTACCAGAAGCTGACAGGCACAAGAAAAGGACTTCCCTTAGAGGCTTTGATGAAAACACGGCCCTGCTAACACCTTGAATTTGAACTTGTAGCCTCCAGAACTGTGGGACAGTAATTTATGTTCTTTGACGTCACCACTTTATGATACTTTGTTACTGCAGTCCTGGGACACTAATACCCACGTCCATCATCAAATTTTGGAGTGGCGAAAATCCAGAACTTAATTTTTTATGATCATGCACTTTTTTTGTCATGAGCTCATTATGCCAAAAGGTGTGTTGCACAGGACCAAATACTAACATAAATAAGTAGTTGTAGACTTGCACATAACACAAAATGGCAAAATACCATAGCAACAACATTCTGGCCCCTGTCTCTGTGGCCTCTGGCAGGAATCCTCTGCCTCCATTCCTTATACTTTTTCATGCACACCTATGCTGCAATTTCTCCTTTTCCCCACTGATTTCAGTAGTGGCCTGGGGGATCCTCACCAGTCCCAGACCACAGCAGGAACCACAGTGAGTCCACCTGGCAAGGGCGGCAGCACTTTCATTTCCCGCCACCACCCAAGACCAGAAAGAGGTGGAGCTGGAATGGGCTCTTTCGTTCGAGATTTGTTAGAGTGTTTTTTTTAAGAACATGAATGTCCCAATCAGCCCTTCAGCAAAATTAAAGTGCAGAAAGTGAAATTAAAAGTATTCTACAGTAAAAGGCTTTTATTTAAAAAAAAAAAAAAAGGTTCACTGGAGAGTTCTACCAAACTTTCAAAGAAGAGTTAACACCAACACTACTAAAGGTATTTCAGAGTATAGAAAAGGATGGAATACTACCTAACTCATTCTATGAAGCCAGCATATCCCTGATACCAAAACCAAGTAAAAAAAGGCACCACAAAAAAAGAAAATTACAGACCTCTATCCCTCATCCCTCATGAACTTAGATGCAAAAATTCTCAACAAAATTCTGGCTGATAGAATTCAAAAACATATCAAAAAAAAAAAAATTCACCATGACCAAGTGGGATTCATTCCAGGTATGCAGGGATGGTTCAACATTAGAAAAACAATTAATGTAACCCATCATATAAATAAAAGTCAAGAACCACATGATCTTGTCAACTGATGCAGAAAAGGCATTTGACAAAGCCCAACACCCATTCGTGATAAAAACTCTCAGCAAAATAGGAATAGAAGGAAAATTCCTTAGCAGAATAAAGGGCATTTATACAAAACCAATAATAATTATTATTATTATTATACAAAACCAATAGCCAACATCATCCTAAATGGAGACAGTCTCAAAGCGTTCCCTTTGAGAACGGAAACCAGACAGGATGCCCTTTATCACCACTCTTATTCAACATTGTGCTGGAGGTCCTAGCCAGAGCACATAGGCTAGATAAAGAAATATAGGCCATCTAGATTGGTAAGAAAGAAGTAAAAGTATTTCTATTTGCAGATGACATGATCTTATACACAGAAAACCCTACAGAGTCCTCAAGAAAACTACTGAAATTAATAGAAGAGTTCAGCAGAGTATCAGGATATAAGATAAACACACAAAAATCAGTTGGATTCCTCTACACCAACAAAAAGAACATTGAAGAGGAAATCACCAAATCAATACCATTTACTGTAGCCCCCAAGAAGATAAAAAACTCTGTAATAAATCTTACCAGAGATGTACAAGACTTATACAAAGAAAACTACAAGACACTACTGCATGAAAACAAAAGAGACCTACACAAGTGGAAAAACATACCTTGCTCATGGATGGGAAGACTCAACATTGTAAAAATGTCTATTCTACCAAAAGCGATCTATAGATACAAAGCAATTCTGATCCAAATTGCAACGACATTTTTTAATGAGATGGAGAAACAAATCAACTTCATACGGAAAGGTAAGAGGCCCCAGATAAGTAAAGCATTACAGAAAAAGAAGAACAAAGTGGGAGGCCTCACACTACCTGACTTTAGAACCTATTATACCGCCATAGTAGTTAAAACAGCCTGGTACTGGTACAACAACAAATACATAGACCAATGGAACAGAATTAAGAATCCAGACATAAATCCATCCACATAGAGCAGCTGATATTTGATAAAGGCCCAAAGTCAGTTAAATGGGGAAAAGGCAGTCTCTTTAACAGATGGTGCTGGCATAACTGTATATTTATCTGCAAAAAAATGAAACAGGACCCACACCTCACACCATGCACAAAAATGAACTCAAAATTGATCAAAGTCCTAAATATAAAACCTAAAACAATAAAGATCATGGACAAAAAAATAGGGACAATGCTAGGAGCCCTAATACATGGCATAAACAGTATACAAAACATTACTAACGATGCTAAAGAAAAACCAGAAAACTGGGAGCTCCTAAATATCAAACACCTATGCTCATCCAAAGACTTCACCATAAGAGTAAAAACATTACCTACAGAGTGGGAAAAAGTTTTTAGCTATGACATTTCTGATCTCTAAAATCTACATGATACTGCAAAAACTCAACAACAAAAAGACAAATAACCCAATTGAAAAATGGGCAAAGGCTATGAGCAGGCACTTTATTAAAGAAGACAATTAGGTAGGTAACAGATACATGAGGAAATGCTCAAGATCATTAGCCATTAAAGAAATGAGAATCAAAACTACAACAAGATTCCATCTCACTCCAGCAAGGCTGGCATTAATCCAAAAAAACACAAAATAATAAATGTTAGAGAGGTTGTGGAGAGACTGGAACACTTATAAACTGCTGGTGGGAATGTAAAATGGTACAACCACTTTGGAAATCGATTGGCACTTCCTTAAAAAGCTAGAAATAGAACTACCATACCATCCAGCAATCCCACTCTTTGGAATATATCTTAGAGAAATAAAAGCCTTAACACAAACAGATATATGCACACCCATGTTCAATGCACCTCTGTTTACAATAGCAAAAAGATGGAAGCAACCAAGGTGCCCATCAACGGATGAATGGATAAATAAATTATGATATACTCACGCAATGGAATACTACTCATTGATAAAGAACAATGATGAATCCATGAAACATTTCATAACATGGAGGAATCTGGAAGGCATTATGCTGAGTGAAATTAGTCAGTTGCAAAAGGACAAATATTGTATGAGACCACTATTGTAAGAACTCAAGAAATAGTTTAAACAGAGAAGAAAATATTCTTTGATAGTTACAAGAGTGGAGAGGGAGGCAGGGAGAGGGGTATTCATTAATTAGATAATAGACAAGAATTATTTTAGGTGAAGGGAAAAACAACACACAATACAGGCGAGGTCAGCACAACTGGACTAAAGCAAAAGTAAAGAAGTTTCCTGAATAAACCAAATGCTTCAAAGGCAAGCATAGCAGGGGCGGGGGTTTGGGGACCATGGTTTCAGGGGACATCTAGGTCAATTGGCATAATAAAATCTATTAACAAAACATTCTGCATCCCACTTTGGAGAGTGGAGTCTCAGGTCTTAAACACTAGTAAGCGGCCATCTAAGATGCATCAATTGGTCTCAACCCACATGGAGCAAAGGAGAATGAAGAACACCAAAGACACAAGGTAATTATGAGCCCAAGAGACAGGAAGGGCCACATAAATCAGACTACATCAGCATGAAACCAGAAGAAGTAGATGGTGCCCGTCTACAACCAATGACTGCCCCGGCAGGGAACATAACAGAGAATCCCTGATGGAGCAGAACAATGGTATGCAGGCCTCAAATTCTCATAAAAAGATCAGACTTAATGGTTTGACTGAGACTAGAAGGACCATGGAGGTTATGGTCCACAGACCTTCTGTTAGCCCAAGACAGGAACCATTCCCAATGCCAAATCTTCCAGACAGGGATTAGAGTGGAGTATAAGATAGAAAATGATACTGGCGAGGAGTGGAGCTTCTTGGGTCAAGTAGACACATGAGACTATGTAGGCAGCTCCTGTCTGGAGGGGAGATGAGAAGACAGAGGGGGACAGAAGCTGGTTGAATGGACACGGGGAATACAAGGTGGAGAGGAGTGTGCCGTCTCATTAGGGGGAGAGCAACTAGGAGTATATAGCAAGGTGTATATAAATTTTTGTTCGAGAGACTGACTTGATCTGTAAACTTTCACTTAAAGCACAATAAAAATAAATATTAAAAACTTAGGCTAAAATATTAAGAGGAAACATCTGCAACAATAATTAAATTTTATTTCTGCTTCAACAAACAAACAAAAAGCAACTGTGAATACATAAACAAGCTAGAAAGAAGATAGAGGAATTTCCCAATATATCTATGGACCAGTGAATTTCATTGATTTCACATAACTTCTTATAAAACTCCACTGGGCTGGAATGTTTTGCTGAAAATACTTCTGTACTAAAAATGCCCCCCAAAACAATAGACCAAACCAAACAAAAGCTCATGTTGGAAATCACGCTTTTCTTCCCATCGGGAACAAAATGCTGGAAATAGGTGAACATGGTTCCTAGAACCACCATTTTGTGTGTGCTTGGGACATCGTTGTGTCTCATGCCCGTACTTATAAGAAAACATGTGACACAGAGGAAACATTCAACAATTCGGAGGACAGGGTGACTGGTTTAACGGACATCAGCCAGCATCTGTTCTCAGCTTTCCTAGAGCTTATGTAATGGCTAATGAGGGATTGATACCATGTGTGTGCCCAACAGCAAAGATTTCCTCTTTTTAAGAGTGATTTATAAATTCTACAACAGAGCCTAAAATTAAGTTCTCACTATAGTACCATCTTTCCAGGAGACCAGCCAGCCACTGGGTAGAATAATATTGGATTGGACCTTTTGGCCCTGGAGAGGGCAGTGGTTTGTCCTTGCTGGGATTGAAACACATCGTAGGTATGGATTGTCCTTTCCTGCCTGCAGTGTATTGGTAGCACCACTATCCAAGGGCTAACAGAGTGTCTGATTTCTAGTCTTGGGATCCATACAATATCTCCTTAGATCAAGGGAACCTTTTTGTTAGTGTGTGTGTGTGTGTGTGTGTGCGTGTGTGTGAAGAAGTTGCCACAATTGGTACATGATCAAGGTACAGTTGGTCTCCCTTATTGCGGATTCTGTATTTATAAATTTGTCTACTTGGTATAATTTATTTGTAACCCCAAATCATATGGTCCACTATGCCAGGAATGACAAATTGAAGAGGAATGGCATTGCATTCATCGTCAAAAAAAGAACATTTCAAGATCTACCTGAAGTACAACACTGTCAGTGATAGATGAATATTCATATGTGTACAAGGAAGACCAGTTAATATGATTATTATTAAAACTTATGCACCAACCGCTAAGGCCAAAGATGAAGAAATTTAAGATTTTTACCAGCTTCTGCAGTCTGAAATTGATCGAACAAGCAATCGGGGTACATTGATAATTATTGGTGATTGGAATGCTAAAGTTGGAAACAAAGAAGGACTGGTAGTTGGAAAATATGGCCTTGGTGATAGAAATGATGCTGGAGATTGCATGATAGAGTTTTGCAAGACCAATGACTTCTTCAAGGAAAATATCTTTTTCAATAACATAAATGGCAACTATACACCTGGACCTCACCAGATGGAATACACAAAATCGAATCGACTACATCTGTGGAAAGAGATGTTGGAAAAGCTCAACATCATCAGTCAGAACAAGGCCAGGGCCTGACTGCAGAACAGACCATCAAATGCTCCTATGCAAGTTCAAATTGAAGCTGAAGAAAATTAGAACAAGTCCACAAGAGATAAAGTATGGCCTTTAGTATAAACCACCAGAATTTAGAGACCATATCAAGAACAGATTTGACACATTGAGCACTAAAGGCCAGACGAGTTGTGGAATGACTTCCAGGACATCATGCATGAAGAAAGCAAGTCATTAAAAAGACAGGAAATAAAGAAAAGACCAAAACGGATGTCAGAAGATACTCTGAAACTTGCTCTTGAAAGTCGAGTAGCTAAAGCGAGTGGAAGAAATGATGAAGTAAAAGAGATGAACAGAAGATTTCAAAGGGTGGCTCAAGAAGGCAAAGTATTATAATGACACGTGCGAAGAGCTGGAGTTAGAAAACCAAAAGGGAATAACATGCTTGACATTTCTCAAGCTCATAGAACTGAAGAGAAAATTCAGGCCTCGAGTTTTAACATTGAGGGTTTCTATGGGCAAAATACTGAACAACGCAGGTAGCATCAGAAGAAGACAAAAGAAATATACACAGTCACCGTATCAAAAAGAATTTGTTGACTTTCCGTTATTTCAGAAGGTGGCATACGATCAAGTACTGATGGTGCTGAAGGAAGAAGTCCAAGCTGCCCTGAAGGCACAGGTGAAAAACAAGGCTCCAGGAATTGATGGAATACCAACTGAGATGTTTCCACAAATGGAGGCAGGGTTGGAAGAGCTCACTTGTCTATGCCAAGAAATTTGGAAGACAGCTCCCTGGCCAACCTACTGGAAGAGATTGATGATAGTTATGCCTATCCCAAAGAAAGGTGATCCGACAGAATGTGGAAATTGTCCAACATAATCAATAATATTACATGCAAATAAAATTTTGCTGAAGATCATTCAAAAGAGCCTGCAGCAGTACATCAACAGGGAACTGCCAGAAATTCAAGCTGGATCCAGAAGAGGGTGCAGAACCAGGGATATCATTGCTCATGTCAGATGGGCCTGGTGGCAGCAGGGAATACCAGAAAGGTGTTTACCTGTGTTTTATTTACTATGAAAAGACATTTGACTGTGTGGATCATAACAAATTATGGATTACATTGTGAAGAATGGGAATTATAGAGCACTTAATTGTGCTCATTTGGAACCTGTGTATAGACCAAGAGGTAGTCATTAGAACAGAATAAGGAGATATTACCTGGTTGAAAGTCCGGAAAAATGTGTGTCAGGGTTGCATCCTTTCACTATACCTATTCAACCTGTATGCTGAGCAAATAATCTGAGAAACTGGGCTATAAGAAGAAGAATGGGGCATCAGGATTGGAGGAAGACTCAGTAACACTCTGTGTTATGCAGATGACAGAAACTTCCTTGCTAAAGTGAAGAGGACTTGAAGCACTGATTGGTGAAGTTCAAACACTACAGCCATCAGTATGAATTATACCTCAGCATAAAGAAAACAAAAATCCTCACACCTGGACCAATAAGCAACATCATGATAAATGGAGAAAAGATTGAAATTGTCAAGGATTTCATTTTACTTGGATCCACAATCAACACTCATGGAAGCCCCAGTTAAGAAATCAAGAGACATACTGCATTAGTCAAACCTGCTGCAAAAGACCTCTTTAAGGTGTTAAAAGGGGAGATGTCATTTAGAGGACAAAGGTGCGCCTGACCCTAACCATGGTGTTTTCAATCATCTCATATGCATGAGCTAGCTAGACGATGAATAAGGAAGATCAAAGAATTGATGCCTTTGAATTATGGCGTTGGTGAAGAATATTGAATATACCATGGGCTGCCAGAAGAACGAACAATTCTGTCTTGGAAGAAGTACAGCCAGAATGCTCCTCAGAAGTGAGGCTGGGGAGACTTAGTCTCAAGTAGTTTTGGCATGTTATCAGGAGGGACCAGTCCCCAGAGAAGGACATCATGCTTTGGTAAAGTAAAGGGTAAGCGAAAAAGAGGAAGACCCTCAATGAGATGGATTGACACAGTGGCTGCAACATAGCAAGGATTGTGAGGAGAGCACTGGACTGGGCAGTGTTTTGTTCTGTTATACACAGGGGTCAGTATGAATCAGAACCGATGTAATAGCACCTTACAACAACAACTACAATGATATATATCAACCATTTGTCTTAGTCATCTAATGCTGCTATAACAGAAATACCGCAAGTGGATGGCTTTAACAAAGAGAAGTTTATTCTCTCATAGTTGAGTAGGCCACAAGTCCAAATTCAGGTCGTCAGCTCCAGGGGAAGGCTTTCTCTCTCCGTTGGCTCTGGAGGAAAGTCCTTGTGATGCATCAGTCTTCCCTTGGTCTGGGAGCTTCTCAGCGCAGGAACCTCAGGTGCAAAGGACGCGCTCTGCTCCCTGCACTGCTTTCTTAGTGGTACAAGGTCCTCAACTTTCTGCTTGGTTCCCTTTCCTTTTATCTCTTGATAAAAGGACAAAAGGTGGTTCAGGCTACACCCCAGGGGAACTCCTTTTACGTTGGATCAGGGAGGTGACTTGAGTAAGCGTGGTATACAATCCCACCTTAATCCTCTCAACATAAAATTACAATCACAAAATGGAGGGCAACCACACAATACTGGGAATCATGGCCTAAGTTGATACACATATTTTTGGGGGGACATAATTCAATCCATGACACTATTGCTTCCAGTTTGGTTCCAATTCCAGGATTATATATAATTGAAGAAACCTCTCCTGTTTTCCATAGATGGTTGATGAAAATGATATTAATAGGTAGGATTTTTAGAAGAGGCCAGTCATCAAATAATTTTTTAAATGATAAGCATATGTATTTCCCTTTTTTCACTTGGTATGAATAGCTCCAGTGTACTCCAATTATTGGGAAACAAGTGAATGAATGAGTTAGCATTATTTTCAACCACTTTTGTGATATGGCTATTCTTGTACAGGCAATGATCTAGTGTTTTATGTATGCAGATTTCAATATTTGCTTTGAAAATAATAATTTCCAGTGAGAGTCACCTAAGGATAAACATTGAGGACACACTCTTGACATGTTGTAGTGTTTTCTCAGTTAGAACATTCTGTGTGACATATTACATACTTAGAGGATATTTGCTGATTAAACTCTTGACTTAGGCAACAGGTGAGTTTGTGTTTTCAGGTCAAGAAGGAAGATTTAAAAATTGTTCTAGATATGTGACAAATGAAATTTCATTTGGACCTTTCTGGTGTTAGTTAAAGGAGCCACGGTACTGCAACAGTTAAAGTGCTTAGCTGCTAACCAAAATATCTGTGGTTCGAACCTGTCAGCGGCTCTGCAGGAGAAAAGACCTGGTGATTTGTTCCCGAAAATATTACAACCTTGGAAACTCTATGGGGCATTTCTACTCTGTCCTATAGGGTTGCTCGGAGTGGGGATCGACTCTACAACACACAATAACAGTGTTAGTTGTGAGCTGGTGTCTCACTCATACACCATAGCAGGAGCCTTAGAATGGCTGGCCTAAACAAAGCCATGGTCAGCATCATCTGGACCCCTAAATTCCTGGGGGACTTAAATGCGTTGTCACCGCAAAGTTTCTCCTTGTGCTAGTCAGCTTTTTCATCAAAGGCAAACTCTTTGAATTCCTGGCTACCTGGGACCAAGTCCTTACTCTCACAGTCATCCAACAAAGACCATTTAGGGAAAGGGGTACTCAAGTCAATTCAAGTAAATAAACATTGACTAAACCCTAAGGCAATGAGTGCTCTAGCAGCTGTCGAAAACAACAACTACAACAACAACAAACTAAACTCATTGCTATGAAGTCCTTTCCGATTCATAGAGACCCTATAGGACAGAGTAGTACTGCCCCACAGAGTTTCTAAGGCTGTTAATCTTTATGGAAGCAGACCGTCACGTCTTTCTTCTGCAGAGCAGCTGGTGGGTTTGAACTGCTGTCCTTTCAGTTAGCAGTCTAGCACTTAACCACTTTGCTACCAGGGCTTCTGCAGTAGAGACAAATACAGGTAATCCCTGACTTAGGAATTCAAGTGTGATAAACTGCTCTTAACAACCATTTTTTATTGTTGTTTTACATTTTATCGTTAGTAATATGTACTACATACAATGCTGTAGTGTGTATTTACTAATGTTATCATTCTCAGATGTTCACTTGAAGAAGTTCAGTGTTATGATTTACTATTCAAACCACTGCTGTATAGCAGGCTATGAATTAAAAAAAAAAAAAAAAGAGTTTCAACTTAAGTCAGAACTGTCTTGACAGAGTCATCAGAACAGAACCCCGTTGTAAATCAGGGACTACATGTATAGCAGGTACAACTATCACGACTCACATAACTCAGATTTTCTCCCTACCTTTCTTCCCTTCCTCTACCCCCTCCTTCTCTCCCTTCCTCCCTTTCTTCTTTCTTCCTCCCCTCCCTTCATTCCTTTACTCCTTCCTTAACTAATTTGTTTTCAATTCTTCTGACTATCTAGGAATAGAATTACTGGGCCTGGTGCAGTGGTTAAAAGCTCAGCTGCTAACCAAAAGGGCAGCAGTTCAAATCCACCAGCAGCTCCCTGGAAATGCTATGGGACAGTTCTACTGAGTCCTATAGGGTTGCTATGGATTGAAATTGACTCAATGGCCCAGGGTTCGGTTTGGTTATGGTAATTCTACATTGAGTTTTTTGAGAATCTGCAAACTTTTTTCCATAGTGACTAAACTATTTAACATTCCCTTCGGCAATGTATAAGGGCTTCAATATCTCCACATCTCCACCAATACTTGTTATTTCTCTCTCCCTCTTTTATTACAGCCATCCTAGTGGGGGTGGCACAGTGGTTAAGAGCTCAGCTACTAACTAAAAGATTGGCAGTTTCAGTCCACCAGCTGCTCCTTGGAAACTGTATGGGGCAGCTCTACTCTCTCCCGTAGGGATGCTATGAGTTGGAATCAACTCAATGGCAATGGAGTTGGTTCTTTTAAGTTTAGTAGGTGTGAAAATATCTTATTATTATTATTTGCATTGCTCCAATGAGTAACGATGTTGAGCATCTTTTTCATGTACTTTTGGCCATTAGTATATCTTCTTTGAATCTGGCAGATGCTGTCCTGTGTCCTAGATCCAGGTTGGTTCTCAAACCAAGGAGCTCCCTTTAATCATTCCTGTAAATTTGCTTTAATTTCTGTTTATCTGGAAATGCAGAATATATTATTCTTGGCTGACATTTCTTTCAAGATTTTATATATGTCATCTCATTGCCTTCTTGCCTGCATGGTGTCTGCAGAGTAATTAGAGCTTAGTCTTATTGTTTCCCCTTTGTATGTGACTTTTTATGTTTCTCAAGCTGTTCTCAGGATTCTTTGTCTTTGGTTTTAGCAGGTGTAATTATGATATGTCTTGGTGACTTTCTTTTGGGGTCTGTCCTATATGGGGTTTGTTGAGCTTCTTGGATGATCAGCTTTTATCTTTCATGATATTAGGAAAGTTTTCTGTCAGCAAATCTTCAATGATTCTCTCTGTTTTTTCCATTTTCTCCCCTTGTCCTGGAACTGCAATCAAATTTTTGCTTTTGATTGTATCCCACATTGTTCTCAGTGTTTCTTCACTTTTCTTCATTCTTTTACCTAATTTTTCCTCAAACAAAATTATAACCAAGGATTTGCTCCTACCATCTATCATACTGTCCATTTCTGAATTCTTTTTGTTTATCTTTAGGATTTCTAATTGCTGTTTTTGTGTGATTTCTAGTTGTTTGTGTATTTTGACATTTTGTTCCTGTATTATTTTCTTGAATTCTATCATGTCTTTGTGTTTTCCCTATTTTTTTCTGTATTTTCCATGATTTTGTCTATTTTTTCCTTATTTTTGTCTGTTTTTTCCTTCATCTCTTGCACAGTCCTATTTTGAGAGTCTTATTTTGATTCATAATATCTTTCATTATTTATTTTCAAAATCTTATTTACTCACAC
The DNA here is from genome assembly GCF_024166365.1 of Elephas maximus indicus. Classification (NCBI taxonomy): domain Eukaryota; kingdom Metazoa; phylum Chordata; class Mammalia; order Proboscidea; family Elephantidae; genus Elephas; species Elephas maximus. Next base: position 6,652,049 of record NC_064826.1, read on the forward strand.
ATGCTCCTGCTGGCTAGGTTGACCTAGCACCACCACTACCACTTCATTATCTCTGTCCACTAGATAAGAAGATATTTGATAACAGGGGCTCTGTTTATTTCACTCAGTATGTTACACCTGAAACCTAGCATAGTGCCTGCCATATAGTTGGAGTTCAATTAGTAACTGCTAAGTTAATAAATGAATAGTCTTTTACCTTCACACATCACATAGCAGGAATAAAGGACCTGAGGAATGAATGTCAGATCCAAAGATTGTACCCAAGATTCTGGCTTCATCCCAGCAGTTACTGTTGAGTTGACTCTGACTCATGATGACCCCACGTGTAACAGAGTAGAACCGTGCTCTGTAAGGTATTCAATGGCTGATTTTCTGGAAGTGGATCACAAGGGCTTTCTTCCAAGGTGCCTGTGAGTGGACTTGAATCTCGAGCCTTTCAGTTAGCAGAGAGCACCATAACCATTTCCACAACCCAGGCATTTCCTGGCTTTATAAGCTGAAGATCTTGTGAGGCTATTGAATGAGTTGGAGAAAACTGAAGGAGGAATGTATGTTGGGAGAAAAATTAAGAGTTCATTCAGCTTTGAATGTGTTACTTTTGAAGCCTCTCACACAGAGCTGTCAAGATAGTTTTTATATTAAAAAAAATTGTTTTTAAAATTTTTAATCAGTTTCTCTTATTAATTAAAAAAAAATCTATTGTCCTTTAGGTGAAAGTTTACAGCTCAAGTTAATTTCTCATACAAAAATTTATACACATATTGTTATGTGGTAGTAGTTACAATCCCTATAATGTGACAGCACACTCCCATTTTTCATCCCAGGTTTCTCGTGTCCATCCAAACAGCTCCTGTCCCACCCTGCCTCTGGACAGAAGCTGCCTATTTGGTCTTGCGTGTCTGCTTGAACTAACAAGTACACTCTTCACAAGTGTGATTTTATGTTTTATAGCCCAGTCTAATCTTTGTCTGAAGAGTGGGCTTCCGGAATGATTTTAGTTCTGGGTTAACAGCATCTGAGGGCCATGGCTTCAGGGGTTCCACTAATTTCAGTCAGACCATTAAGTCTGGTCTTTTTATATGGTTTTGAGTTCTTCTCCACACTTCTCTCCTGCTCCATCAGGGACTCTCTGTTGTGTTCCCTGTCAGGGTGGCCACTGGTGGTATTGGGGTTGCTGGCCAGGCACCACCTAGTCCTCCTGGTCTCAGGCTGATGGAGTCTCTGGTTTATGTGGTCCTTTCTGTCTCTCAGGCTAATATTTTCCTTATGTCTTTGGTGGTCTTCATTCTCCTTTACTCCAGGTGGGTGGGGACCAATTGATGCATTTAGATGGTTGCTCGCAAGCTTTTAAGACCTCAGATGTTATTATGACTACTATTCATGCTTATACACCAACCATTAAGGTCAAACATGAAGAAACTGAAGACTTTTACCAACATCTACAGTCTGAAATTGATGAAACATGCAATCGAGTTGCATTGATTATTGTTGGTGATTGGATGCAAAAACTGGGAACAAATGAGAAAAATTGGTAATTAAAAAATATGGCCTTGATAATGGAAATGGTGCCACAGATCACGTGATAAAATCTTGCAAGAACATTAACTTATCTATTGCAAATATCTTTTTTTCAACAACATAAATGGTGACTATACACATGGACCTTGCCAGATAGGATACGCAAGAATCAAATCAACTACATCTGTGGGAAGGCATGAGGGAGAAGCTCAATCTTACCAGTCAGGAAAAGGTCAGGGGACAACTGCAGAACAGATCATCAATTGCTCATATGCAAGTTCAGGTTAAAGGTGAAGAAAATTTAAAACAAATACACCAGAACCAAAATATGACTTGGAATATATCCCACCTGAATTTAGATACCATTCCAAGAATAGATTTGATGCATTGAACACTAATGACCAAAGATTAGACATATTGTGGGATGACATCGAGGACATCATACATTAAGAAAGCAAAAGGTCATTAAAAAGACAGGAAAGAAAAAAAAAAGACTAAAATGAATAGCAGAAAAGACTCTGAATCTTGCTCTTTAATGTCAAGTAGCTAAAGCAAAAGTAAAAAATGATGAAGTAAAAAAGCCAAACAGAAGATTTCAAGGGCAGCTCAAGAAGACAGAGTAAAATATTATGATTAAATGTGCAAGCATAGAGTTAGAAAACCAAAAGGGAAGCATATGCTTGGCATTTCTGAAGCTGAAAGAACTGAAGAGAAAATTCAAGCCTCGAATTTCAACATTGAAAAATTCTCTAGGGAAAATAATAGACAAGGCAGGAAGCATCAAAAGAAGGTGGAAGGAATATACAGAGTCACTGTTTCAAAAAGAATTGGTTGACTTTCAACCATTTGAAGAGATAGCATATGATCAAGAAATGATGTTACTGAAAGAAAAAGTCCAAGATGCACTGAAGGCGTTGGCAAAAAACAAGGGTCTGGAAATTGATGCAATACCAATTGAGATGTTTCAACAAACAGGTGCAGTGCCGGAAGCGCTCACTCGTCTATGCCAAGAAATTTGTAAGACAGCTACCTGGCTAACTGACTGGAAGTAATCTATATTTATGCCCATTCCAAAGAAAGTTGATCCAACAGAATGTGGAAGTTATGGAACAATATCATTAATATCACAAACAAGTGGACTTTTGTTGAAGATCATTCCAAAAGTGGTTGTAGCAGTACATTGACAGGGAACTGCCAGAAAATCATTCTGGATTTAAGAGAGGTTATGGAACAAGGGATATCATTGCTTATGTCAGATGAATCCTGGCTGAAAGCAGAGAATACCAGAAAGATGTTTACTTGTGTTTTGTTGGCTATGCAAAGGCATTTGACTGTGTGGATCATAGCTAATTATGGATAGCTTTGTGAAGCATGGGAATTCCAGAACACTTACGTGTGTTCATGGGGAGCCTGTACATACACCAAGAGGCAGTAGTTCAAATAGAACAAAGGTATACTGTGGTTTAAAATCAAGAAAACTGTGCTTCAGAGTTGTGTACTTTTACCATACTTATTCATTTTGTATGTGGAGCAAATGATCCTAGAAGCTGGACTATATGAAGAAGAAAGTGATATCAGGATTGGTGGAAGACTCGTTAACAACCTGTGTTATGCAGCTGATACAACCTTGCTTGCAGAAAGGAAGAGGACTTGAAACATTACTGATGAAGATCAAAGACTACAGCCTTCAGCGTGGATTACGGCTCCACATAAAGAAAATAAAATTCTCACAACTGGAGTAACAAGCAACATTATGATAAAGGGTGAAAACGGTGAAGTTGTCAAGAATTTCATTTTACTTGGATCCACAATCAATGCCCAGGGAAGCAGCAGGCAAGAAATCAAACAATGCATTGCATTGGGCAAATCTGCTGAAAAAGACCTCTTTAAAGTGTTAAAAAGCAAAGATGTTATCTTGAGGACTAAGGTTTGTCTGACCCAAGTCATGATATTTTTTAAAACCTCATATGCATGTGAAAGCCTGACAATGAATAAGGAAGACTGAAGAAAAATTGATGCCTTTGAATTATGGTGTTGGTGAAGAATACTGAATACACCATAGACTGCCAGAAGGACGAACAGGTCTGTCTTGGAAGAAGTATAGCCAGAATGCTCCTTAGAAGCAAGGATACTGAGAGTTCATCTCAGGAACTTTCAAAATGTTATCAAGAGGGATCAGTCCCTGGAGAAGGATGTCATGCTTGGTAAACTAGACGATCAGCAAAAGAGAGGAAGACCCTCACCAAGATGGATTGACATAGTGGCTGCAAGAATGGTCTCAAATATCGAAGGATTGTGAGGATGGCACGTGACTGGGCAATGTTTCTTTCTGTTGTATAGGGTCGCTATGAGTCAGAACTGACTCAATGGGACCTAGCAACAACAACATTATTTCAAAACATAATTAATGTGTAAAACATCACCCAAGAGATGCCATGGAAAATGCAGATTAGGGCACACCGAAGAATCCGTTTCTCCACTGAAGCAACTGTAACTGTCAAAGACTGACAGAATCAAGTTTTTTTTGGAGTTCTGGAATCTAATCTAAAATCTACAGGAATGAGGGGCCTGCTTAATGATTAAAAGGGTAGCTGAACTTCAGTAAGAGAGCGTTATGGTATTTTCCCTCATCTGCTACCATCGCTCATTCCCCAGCATGGTGGCAACTCCCTTGGGGACAGTAGCTCATGTTCCTGGTGTGGCTTGCTGGTTGTTGTTGTTAGTTGCTGTTGAGTGGGCTCTGACTCATGGTAATCCTATGCATAACAGAACAAAACGTTGCCTTCTCCTGTGCAATCGTCAGGATCATTAGTACGTTTGAGCCTATTGTTGCGGCTATTGTGTCAGTCCATCTTATTGAGGATTTCCCTCATTTTTGCTGACTGTCTACTTTACCAAACAGGCTTTCCTATCAAGTGATTACTACTACCTAATGACATGCCCAAAGTAAGCAAGGCAAAGTCTCGCCATCCTCACTTCTAAGGAAATTCTTGCTGTACTTTCTCCAAGACTGATTTGTTTGTCCTTCTGGTAGTGCACAGAATGTTCAATATTCATTAACAACACCACAACTCAATGTATCAATTCTTCTAGCTTCACTTTTCATTGACCAGCTTTCATATGCCTATGAGGCAATTGAGAATATCCTGGCTTGGTTCAAGCCAACCTTAGTTATCAAAGTGACATCTTTACTTTTTGAAGATTTTGATAAAAGAGGTCTTTTACAGCAGATTTGCGCAATGCAATATGTTGGTTCATTTCTTGCTGCTGCTCCCATAGACATTGGCTGCAGAATGAAAACCTTGACAACATCAACTTCTTCACCATTAACCATTATTTGCATATCAGTCCATTTGTGGGAATTTTCCTTTTCTTTACGTTGAGGTGTAATCCATACTCAAGGCTATAGTCTTTGACCTTCATCAGTGAGTGTTTCAAGTCCTCTTCATTTTCAGCAAGCAAGATTGTGTCATCTGTAAATTACAAGTTGTTAATTAATCATCCTTAAATCCTGGTTCTGTGTTCTTCATATAGTTTGGCTTCTCAAATTACTTGTTCAGCACACGGATTGAATAAGTAAGGTGAAAGGATACAACCCTGCAACATATTTTTTTCCAATTTTGAATAACAGTATCTCCTGTTCTGTTCAAATGATTGCCTCTTGTTCCATACACAGGTTCCACATAAGCACAATTAGCTGTTCTGGAATTTCCATTCTTTGTAATGTTATCTATAATTTTTTATTATACATACAGTCAAATGCCTCTGTGTAGCCAAAAAACATGGGTAAACGTCTTTCTCGTAGTCTCTGCTTTGGGACTCGATCCATCTAATATCGGCAAGGATATCCTTCACTTGACATCCTCTTCTAAATCAAGCTTGAATTTTTGTCAGTTCCCTGTGAATGTACTGCTGCAATCATTTTTTAATTATCTTTAGCAAAAATTTACTTGCATGTGATATTAATGATATTGTTTGATAATTTCTGCATTCTGTTGGATCACCTTTCTTTGGAATCTACACAAATATGGATCTCTTCCAGTCTGTTGGCCAGGTTAACCACTTGTTGTTGTTGTTAGATGCCATCTAGTTGGTTCCAAATCATAGCAACCGTATGCACAACAGAACGAAACACAGCCCCATCCTGCCCATCCTCACAATCCTTGTTATACTTGAGCCCATCGTTGCAGCCACTGTGTCAATCCATCACATTGAGGTCTTCCTCTTTTTCACTGACCCTGTACTTTACCAAGCATAACGTCCTTCTCCAGGGACTGATCCCTCCTGATAACATGTCTGAAGTATGTGAGACGTAGTCTCGCCATCCTTGCTTCTAAGGAGCATTCTGGTTGTACTTCCTCCAAGACAGATCGTGTGTTCTTTTGGCTGTCCATATTATAGTCAATATTCCTCGCCAACACCACAATTCAAAGGCGTCTATTCTTCAGTTTTCCTTATTCATCATCCAGCTTTCGCATGCATATGAGACAGTTGAAAACACCATGGCTTGGGTCAGGCACACCTTAGTCCTCAGGGTGACATCTTTGCTTTTCAACTTTTTGCAGTCCTTTGCAGCAGGTTTGTCAATGCAATGCATCTTTTGATTTATTGACTGCTGCTTCCATGGGTGTTGATTGTGGATCCAGCATCTTCATATAGTCCAGCTTCTCAGGTTATTTGTTCAGCATACAGAATGAGTAAGTATGGTGAAATTATACAACCCTGACTCACACCTTTCCTGATTTTAAACCATGCAGTATCTACTTGTTCTGTTTGAATGACTGCCTCTTGATCCATGCACAGTTTCCTCATGAGCACCATCAAGTGTTCTGGAATTCCCATTCTTTGCAATGTTATCCATAATTTGTTATGATACACACAGTTAGGTGCCTTTGTATAGTAAATAAAACACAGGTAAACATCTTTCTGGTATTCCCTGCTTGTAGCCAGGATTTATCTGACATCAGCCATGATATCCCTGGTCCTCTTCTAAATATGGCTTGAATTTCAGGGTAACTACATAGATATATATATAAATACCAGTGCTGTAATTTTTGTTTTGAAACTCCATTTTTATGTCCTATGTATGCATTAAATACATTAAAAATCCATTAAAAAAATTATAAGTCTGTGTTAATGGGCACCGGTGTGTAAAGATGGAATTTGTGACAATGACACATTAAGGGGGAAAAGCATTGAAGAGCAAAGTTTTCATATGCTGTTGAAGTTAAGAGGGTATCAATTTAAACTAGATATTTATAAATTTAGAATGTTAAATGTAATACCCACAGTGACCACTAAGAGATCAACTAGAAAATATACACTTGAAATGAGATGGGAATAAAAAGGGTACACTATAAAAAAAATCAATTAAACACAAAAGAAGGAAGTAATGGAGAAATGAGGAAAAAAAGTTATATGACACACAAAATACAAATAGCAAAATGGCGGAAGTAATTCCTTCATTATTAGTTGTTGCTTAAAATATAAACGGATTAAACTCTCTGATCAAAATGCAGAGATTGATCAAATGGATAAAAACCATTGTCCAACTACAGTCATTTTTCATTATTCATGGTAGTTATGTTCTAGAAAGTCACCACAAGCACTGAATTAGCAAATACTTAACCATTGTTTCTGTAGGAAATAAAGAATTAGGTTTCTGCAAGCTTCTGGTTACATTTTGTCAACCATTCAAAACAGAAATGGGCTTTATGTGTGTTTCTGTTAAACACATCTTTTTAAACATATATTGTTAATTCATTAACATTCAACTCATAGCCAACAGCACCATAACTCGTGCTTGAATGAAGCTTATCTGACACACATATTTTCTCCATAAGGCACATCACAGCCTTCCTGCACTTAGGAACACTAGATATCACCTCAGCACTACACTTGGGAGTCATCTTAAAAATTAAAATCATCCAACAAAAATGAAGCACAAAAATTTTTTAAACAGTTGCACTAAATAGATGATGAAAAGGGCAATTGTTCATAGTATAAGAGCAGGAACAAGCAGGCAGAGCATCACCTTGTTCAGCCTCAGCTGGGGTTGTGCATGTTGGGTTACTCAAAAATTTCACTACTCTACAAATGTCTGTGAATGACAGTGAACATACTGTAAGTATTGATTTTGTAATTACAAATAAATTTTAGTGACTAGGAATATTCAAAAACATGGAAACCACAATTAATGAGGATTAAATATTTATGCTATCTTCAAAAGACTCATTTTAGATCCAAAGACATAAATAGGTTGAAAGTGAAAGGACAGAAAAAGGTATCCCGTGTTAATATATGCCAAAGTAGTGAAATGAAAGATGGGGTAGCTACATTAATATAAACCAAGATAGACTGTAAGTAAAAAACTGTCATAAGGGACAAAAAATGACATTGTATATTGACGAATGGGCCAATTCATCAAGAGGATATAATGATTATAAATATATATGTGCCAAAACAAAACAAAAAACCAGAGCCCCGATGAGGCAAATATTAATAGAATTGAAGGGAGAAATACACAGTTCTACAATAAGAGTTGAAGACTTCAGTACTCCACTTCAATGATAGATAGAACATCTAGACAAAAGATCAATAAAGGAATAAAGGACTTGAACAACACTGTAAACCAACTAGATCTAACAGATATATACAGAATATTCCACCCAAAAGAAGCAGAATGCACATTATTTTCAAATACTTGTGGAACATTCTCCAGGACAGACTGTATGTTAGGCCACAAAACCTGCTTTGATAAATTTAAAAAGATTAAAATCATACAAACTATCTTCTCAGACCCAATGGACTGAAACTAGAAATCAACAACAGAAGGAAAAGTGAAAAATTCACATATATGTGGAAATTAAGCAACACTAAGCAATGAATCAAAGAAGAAAGTACAAGATAAATTAGAAAATACTTAAAGATTAGTGGAAATGAAAACACAATATAACAGAACTTAAGTGATGGATCAAAAAAAAATGCTCAGAGGGAAATTTATAGAGGTAAATGCCTACATTAAAAAAAGAAGAAATATCTCAAAGCAATCATCTATCTTTATACCTACAAGAACCAAAAAAAGAAAGCAGATTAAGCCCAAAGCTAGAAAAGGAAGGAAATATGCAGGTTTGAGTGGAGATAAAATAGAGAATAGAAAAAAAAAAAAAAAAAAATAGAATGGAGGAAACCAATTTTGTGGAATAAATCAACAAAATTAAAAAACCTTTTGCTAGACTGACAGAAAAAGAAAAAGAGAACATGGAAATATAATTAAAATCAGATATAAAAGTGGCGACAATTCTACTGACCTTATAGGAATAAAAAGTATTATAAAAGCACACTATTAACAATTGTATGCCAACAAATTAGATCATCTAGAAGAAATGGATAACTCTTAAAAAAAAAATTAGATACCAAAATTTCCAAAAGTGACTTAAGTCAAAAACAAAATCTGAGCAGACCTACAAATAAGAGATCGAATCAATAACATATACCTTTCTAATCCCAAAAAGAAAAATCTAGAGCCATATGGCTTCACTGGTGAATTCTAACAAAAACTGAAGAAGAATAAATACAAGCCCTTCTCAAACTTATCCAAAAAATAGAAGATGCAGTGGCACATATTAACTCATTCTATGAGGCCAGTATTACCCTGATCTCAAAGCCAGACAAAAACATTACATGAAAAGAAAAGTACAGACCAATATCCTTTATGAATATAGATGCAAGCATTCACAAGATATTAGAAAGCTGAATTCAACAGCATATTAAAAACATTATATACCACAGCCAAGTAGAATTTATCCCAAGAGTGCAAGTGTTGTCTGACATACAAAAACCAATCAACACATTAATAGAATGAAGGAATTAAAAAAAAGCATGATCATCTCAACTAATGCAGAAAAACATATGACAAAGTCTAACACCCTTCCTGAGAAAAGCATTCAGGAAACTAAGAGTAGAAGGGAATTTCCTCAACATGATAAACAGCATTTATGAAAAACACACAGCTAATATCATAGTCAGTGATGAAAGACTGAAACTTTTCCACTAAGATCAGAAACAAGACAAGGATGCCTACTTTCACCATTGCTATTCAACATTGCTCTGTAGCCAGAGCAATCAGGCAAGAAAAAGATACAAAAGACATCCAGATTGGAAAAAAAACAAAAACAAAAACACTACCTGTATTCACAGATTACATGATCCCACATATTGAAAAATCCCTCAAAATCCACCCCCCCAAAACAAACAAACAATAACCTACAGCTAACAAGTGAATTCAACAAATTGTAAGGTAGAAGATAAACACATAAAAATTTGTGGTACTTCTACTATACACCATAAATTGATGAACAATATAAAAAGGAAATTAAGAAAACATTTCCATTTTCACTAGCATCTACAAGATAAAATAACTAGGAATACATTTAACCAAGGAGGTGAATGACTTGTGCACTGAAAACTACAAAATATTGCTGGAAGAAATTAAAGAAGATCTAAAAAAAACAAAAGAAATCCCACGGTCATGGTTGGAAAACTCAATATTGTTGAAATGGCACTAGTACCTGAAACTCTCAACGGATTCAACACAATCCCTAACAAAATTCCAACAGCATCTTTGCAGAAATGGAAAAGCCAATTCTCAAGCTCGTTTGGAACCACAAGGTGTCACAAATAGCCAAAACAATCTTGAAAAAAAAAAAAAAGAACAAAGCTGGAGGACTCATATTTCCCCATTTCAAAACTTACTACACAGCTGCACAAGAGACTAGTGGAATAGAATTGGGAGTTCAGAATTTAATTTGTACATCTATAGCGAGCTGATTTTGCACAATGGTGGCAATGATGGGAAAGAATAGTCTCATCAAGAAATGGTGCTGGTACAGCTGTATATCCACACGCAAAAGAATCAAGTTGGACCTCTAACTCATACCATATACAAAAATTAACTCACAATGGACCAATGACTTAAACATAAGACCTAAACCATAGAACTCAGAAGAAAACATAAGGAAAACTTCAAGACCTTGGATGCGGCAGTACATTCTTACATATGATACCAAAAGCACGGGCAACAAGAGAACAAGATGGATAAATTGGACTTCATCAAAACTAAAGACTTCTGGCATCAAAAAACATTACCAAAAAAGTGAATAGACAATGTACAGAATGGGAGAAAATGTTTGAAAATCATATATCTAATAGAAGCCTAGTATCCAGAACATATATAGACCTCTTACACCTCAACAACAAAAATACAAACAACCCGATTAAAAAATGGACAAGGACTTGAGTAGGTATTTCTTCAAAGAAGATATACAAATAGCCAATAAGCACGTGAAAAAGAGGCTCGACATCACTCATCAGAGCAACACAAAACAAAACCACAGCGAGACACTCTTCACATCCACTAGGATAGCTATAATAAAAAGAGAGAGAGAAATAAATGTTGGCGGAGATGTGAAGTTATTGAAATCCTACTACATTGCTGGTAGGAATGTTAAATGGTGTAGTCACCATGAAAAAGTTTGCCATTTCTCAGAAAGCTTAACTTAGAATTGGCATGTTGTGCTTTGTTCTTAGGTGCTGTGGAATCAGTTCGGACTTACAGTGACCCTATGTAAAACAGAACAAAACACTGCCTGGTCCTGTGTCATCCTCACAATCTTTGCTATGTTCGAGCCCATTGTAGCAGCCACTGTGACAAACCAACTCGTTGAGGGTCTTCCTCTTTTTCTCTGACCCTTTACTTTACCAAGCATGATGTCCTCCTTCAGGGACTGGACCCTCCTGAGAACATGTCCAAAGTATCTGAGATGAAGTCTCACCATCATTACCATAAAAAAAAAAAAAATACCATACAGCCTAGTAATTCCATTCCTAGGTATTTTCTCAGAAGAACTGAAAACAAGTTAGCTAAGGAAGACAGAAATCAAAGCAGGGAAGCAAGGTAGGAAGGGATGGAAAAAGAAAAGGAGGGAAGAGAGAGAAAATCTGAGTTATGTGAACCTCGAAAATTGCACCTGCTTTTTTTTTTTATACCGATAGTCCCTGGTTTACGATGGGTTCCATTGTGACAAATCCATTTTTAAGTCAGTTCTGGCGAAAGTTCAATACCTTTTGTTTTTTAGTTTTCACAGCTCGCTTTATGGTAGTGTTTTGAACAGTAAATCATAACATCCAACAACTGCAAGTGAACATCTGGGAATGGTGATATCAGCAGATTATACTCTGCCACATTGTGTGTAGTACATACTACTAGCAATAAGATGTACTTATTGATAAAAAGTGTTATTTATGGTTTTCTTCCTACATGTCTCAGCCAGCCATTTTCCAGTTCAGGGAAGTTTATTGAGTGGATACAATGGAAAAAACCTAGAAGAGAAATCAGTGTTTTTAAAGTCACTCCTATGGTAGAGTGTGTTTACGTTTGTTGTAGGCAACCTGAAAGAGAATTTGGATGCGTGGGGCCTGGACAGAGGAAGTCCTTGAAGTGGCTTAGGATAAATAAAGATAAATGTCAGAATATAGGAAAAAAGAAAACAAATTCCAACTGAACACTTAGAGCCATCATACAGTTATTAATTGGCATAATTTTCAATATTGTTGGGTCTCAGAATAGGGCGGTCCAAGGAGAGGGAGAGTCTTGGGGGAAGGACAGATTGGTAGAGCAGTCAGAACACACACAACGTTTATCGATTAAGTTCACCGTCCTCTATGGGAGCAGTTCATTGTGCCCTAAAACAATTACTGTAGTAACATCACTGATCACAGATCACCGATCACCATAACAGGTATAATAATAAGGAAAAAGTTTGAAATATTGCAAGAATTAACAAAATGTGACACAGAGACATGAAGCAAGCACACGTTATTGCAAAAACGCCGCCGACAGACTTCCAGGACACAGGGTTGCCACAAACCTTCAATTTGTAAAAAATGCAATATCTGCAAAGCGCAATAAAGTGAAGCACAATAAAATGAGGTATGCTTATATGTTCAATATTCTTTGCCAACACCATAATTCAAAGGCATCAATTGTTCTTCGGTCTGTCTTATTCATTGTCCACAGAGTTGCCACAAAACTTCAATTTGTAAACATGCAGTATCTGGGGTGTGCAATAAAGTGAAGGGCAACAAAGTAACGTATGCCTGTAACCTGTAAACCCATTGCCATCGAGTTGATTCCAACTGAGTAGAACTGTCCCACAGGGTTTCTGAGACCATAATCTTTATGGAAACAGACTGCCACAGCTTTCTCCCCCAGAGCAACTGGTGGGTTTAGACTACCAAACTTCCAGTTAGCAGAAGAAGGCTTTACAACTGTGCCACTAGGGCTCCTTAATAGTGTCTATAGTATAAGAAAATTTTTGTAATAAAATAAAATATTTATTTTATAAGCATGTATTGGCATAAAGAAACAAAAGAAGGAAAGAAGAATCTAATAAAAATATTTCCTTATAGAATATGAAGAAATGAGTGAACTGGCACAGAAATAAAGCTGAAAGTTTCAATGCCTGTCTTTTATACATTTGTGATTTTTGAACCTTGAGGATATGTCACTTATAGAAAAATAAAATTTTTTTGAAAGAGTAAAAAAATGGAGGAAAGATAAGAAGAGAGGAAGGAAAGAGGGAAGGTAGCTTAATGTGTCCAAAGAAAATAGTAGTCATGGAAGGCAAAGCGTGACCTAAGCAAGAGAAGATCTGCCACATAATATTTGGGGTGTGGGATAGCCTCCCCTGATCCACAGGCAATAATTGCATGAAATACAAAATGCACAGATGGAAGCAGCCCTCCCTGGCCTTGCTCTGAACTTACAGCATCTCAACATCTTGCTCATCTCCAGCATGTTAATTCTCCAGGAGACTTCTACAGGGGTAAGAGCTCAGCCATCTCAGCTGCCCCCACTCATCCACTCCTGGGCATCACCTCTCCATCTGACAATGGACCCCAGCTCTTCCCTGGTTCTCCCACTGGGATGATAAACTGGCAACTTCAGGGGTTTTCTAACCCACTCAGGGGTTCTTCAGTCCATGTCTTCTTCTCCAGATGACTGAAAATGATCCCTAAAGTCCTTCAAAGACGGGATATAACACCTGTCTCCACCACTGGATTCCCTGAAAGGGGAGGTGGGCTGAAAAGTAACTGAAGCTAGAGAATCAGTGAGCTAAGAAGACAAGACCTTCAGGCGAAGCTTCAGGATAGCAGCTCCCACACAGATAATGGGATCCAAGGCTCTTAGATGGACCAATGCAGAGAATTACTATTTAATCTATATTCTTGCATACCATCAGTACCATGAGAAATATACGTGAAATGTACCTGGTCTCCCCTGACTTCTTCCAATGTCTGCGGCTTGAAAGCTCATTAAACATACTCTGTACCCTCTTGGGCCAACACTTTTTATTGAGGACTCATTTTATCTGAGAATACAAAACTCAGGAGAGGTATGAGTTGGCTCCACTCTAGTTACAGAGACATTCGTGTCAAGGCATCAACTCAACAATGGCTCATTTGATAGCTGAGGCTGCTCTCACTGAGAGGAAGATAAGACATTATGTCATTCAGAGGACAAGGAGAAAAGGAGTGACTTTATTGATCTAAGACACAGAGGAGGGTTGAGAAGCATGAGTCAGAAGAGGAAAAAATTCTATTTACAAAAGTGAAGACAGGATCTATGCTAATAATCCAGAAACCTTCTAATCTGATATTGAGAAACAACGGGGAAACAATCCAACTCATTCCTCACACCACCCCAATTTAAAACTCCAGCTGAATGTTGACCTTTCTCACAGAAAAACAAACAAGGCGGCGATGAGGAAAATTCCAGTGTGTGATGGTTTTGGTTGATGGGACTTGCCCAACGGCTTCCGTGTCATCCTGCTACAGTTATGAGGAGTAATCCAGGTCCCTGAGTGCATGGCCTTCCTGAGCGTAAAACTCTGCCAACAAGCACTTCCTTCAGCTCCTATCTGCCCTGCACCTGATTTTCTGCCTGCAGCTGGGGACCAGCAATGCACAGGAAGACACGTGAGGCGTCCCTTCTCCCAAAGAATGCTTCTGAAGGGATCCTTCTTCCAATCCCAAAACCCACATTCTGCCCCTAGGGATTATTTTCCTGGCCCAAGAGAAGCCACTCTGGGAGTCTTTATTCTTTGTCTCTTGGTTTCACTCCTTCTGTATTTAAACTATGTTGTAGAGCTTCCCGAATCCACATCCTGCTTCTACTTTGTGTTCTAGCTCTTTTTTCCACACTGAGTTTGTCATTCTCAGTCTCTTCTAAAAAGGGAAGCTAGGCAAGGATTTGGATGTGATCAATTGTTGTGACAGCTTTAGGTACAATTTTTGCACAAGAGGAGCCATGGTCCTGGTCACTATGTAGGGTACAGGGGAGTGCTACCCACTAACTCAGATGACCCTGTGGCTTCATTGACAACAGAGCTCTGCTTCTCATTAAACCAAACCCAAACCTTTGCCATCTAGTTGATTCCGACTCATGGTGATCCCATGTGTTACAGAATAGAACTGCTCCATAGAGTTCTCTTGTTTTGAAATCTTTATGGAGGCAGATGACCATGCCTTTCTTCCGTGGAGCAGATGGGTGGGTTCAAACTGTTGATCAGCCAATCACAAACTACTGGCACCACCCACGATCCTTGCTCCTCATTAAGCCCTGTATTTTACTGGGATCTATGGCTACAGGGTCTGCAGCAGGGTTCTCTAAGCAAGGAAAGGCAGTATCATGCTCCTGAACCCTACCCTACCTTTTCCTGGACCTGTTTCTAAATGAAAAGTCTGTGATGTGACAAAGCTACTCTTGGTTATAGCACTATCTGCCAGAGCAACATCCAGAAAAGGAAAAGGGAAATATCGAGCTCCAGTTCCCTTGGAATTGAAGGGGCATTGGAAGGGGGTGGTGTCTTTTGACAAGAGAAAAGACTGAGCTCCAGAAAGATGTGACTAATTCCCCAGGAGACCTGGGTCTGTGGAGCAGGTGGAATGTAGAGAAAGTAGGGGCCAGCAGATGGGAAGAGAGCCACGAGTTTCTGGTGAAGATGAGCCCTAGCAAGCCTGGGGCTTCTCTGAGGAAAAAGGAGGAAAAGGACAGATGGGATTATGGGCGGGGGGCATCCCTTTGACTACCTTTGAGGTTGATTATATAGGACTTTGACTCCAAAGCCTTCTATTTAGGCCTGTAGGACAGTGAGTCAATGAGCAAAACTGAGCTAAGGTGCTCATCATATTAAACCTCAATTCATTAGTGTGAAAAATCACTCAGACTCTTAGGGCTTCACATCACTCTACCAGCTCTCCTAGTGCAAAAGTAAAGGTGCTTCTATGGATTTTGTGGTAGTTCCACAAGAAAATGAAGAGAGAGAGAATATCCTGGGATGAGCAAATACAACACCAAGAAAATTCAGCAGAAATCTCTGCTATAGGAAAGTCCCTCTCCCAGCCCCTCAGTGCTGACCAGGATTATGACCTCTCCCACTCTGACCTCCACATCCCTCTTCTATCATAGAGGGTTCTCCTGGAGGGCACACAGAGATCAGGGGAATGCACCCTACAAAGGAATCAGTGCAAGGGATGGCATTGACACTTGGGTCCTCCCCCCACCACTCCTGGCATCCCCCTGTTGCCCCTGCCCTGCCCTTCCTGTTCTCTCTCCCACCCCACCTCAGTCCTGGACTTTGATCTGAGTTCCGGTTTCTGCCTCTTTTGCCATATTCAGGGGGAACATAATTTCCTTAAGCCTGAAGAGTCCCCAAAATACAACAACAGGTGAAAGTTTCTGGGTAGTTCTCATGATTACAAATAACAAGAATGAGAGCATGGAGGTAAGTGAAGAATTGGGGGCTGGGGAAAAAGAGAACCACTATCATAATAAAGAATATTGATATTAATCATTGATTTCATCTTAAATACCTTATCATCATACCTTATTCCCCTTGAGCCTCAGAGCAATCCTGTTGTGAATGTGGAGGTTCTTATTTCCATTGGAAAGATGAAGTGAGGGCTGTATGGAGAGGTTGAGTGAGTGGGGGCTTTCAACCATGGAATCCAGACTCTTTTTACTTCACCAGGAGAGGTAAAGGGTACTTAGGAAAAGAGAAGGAAACATGGGAAGAGAGAAGAGAGATAAAAGTGGGAATAAAATCCAAGATGAATAAAAGTAAGTGATGATGATGAGTGAGCTCTGCTGAAATTGTACCCCCATACAGTCTCCCACAGCTCATGCACTGATGGGGCTGAGCCAGGGGGCCCCTGCTCAACAGGCCGAGGCAGATGTAAGGGAAGATGTAAGCCCTCCAAAACAGAGACGTGCCATCAGACAGGAATTTGTTTTCTAGTCATGACCTCAATTCTTCTCTCTGTTTCCTTCATTGAGCCTCTGGAACCCTATGCACTCCTACTTCCCTGTCTTTAATACCAATTCCCAATTCCTTAGAGGTCTTTTTACGCTTTTAAGAAAACACAAGGAGTCCAGAAGTTACCAAAAGCCCACAGAAGAATAGGAGTAAACCAAAAACCAAAAGCATTGCTGTTGAGCCAATTCGTACTCACAATGACACTATAGAATAGAGTAGAACTGCCTCTTAGGGTTTCCAAGGCTGTAATCTTTATGGAAGCAGACTGACACGTCTTTCTCCAGCAGAGCAGCTGGTGCGTTGAACTGCTGACCTTTTGGTTAGCAGTTGAGCACTAAACCACTTCACCATCAAGGCTGTTTTAGTATAGGAATAGCACCTGATGCTTATTCAAATATCAATGACTCTAGAGTACCTTGGAGGAGTCCCTCTCCAAAGGACTTTTCTGATGCTGTTTCAGGAACACGTGAAAACATTTTCTTCTCTCAGGTCTGGCCCCATCACCTTGCTTCTCCCATTAGAAGAACCTCAGAGATAATACTTGCATCTTCTCTCTGATTATAAGCTTCATAATTCTTTTGGCTGAGGAAGTTATTGTCATTAGGTGCCATCAAGTTGGTTCTGACTCATAGCATCTCTATGTACAGCAGCAGGAAACACTGCCCAGTCCTGACCTATCCTTACAATCATTGCTATGTTTGAACCCATTGTTGCAACCACTGTGTCAGTCTATTTCATTGAAGGTCTTCCTCTTTTTCTTTGCCCCTTTATTTTGCCTAGCATGACATCCTCTCCAGGGACTGGTCCCTCCTGATAACATGTCCAAAGTATGTGAGATGAATCTCATCATCCTTGCTTCTAAGGAGGATTCTGTCTGTACTTCTTCCAAGACACAATCCTTGGCTGAGGAAGAGCCGGTGCAAAATGCTCACCATTCAAGTGCTTTCAGGCTTCAAAGGCGTTTATTTGCACAAAAGCCAAGGTTTTTTACATTTGGTATCATTCACAAAGCCGAAAGGTGCGTTAAACCCATTGCTATCAAGTAGATTAAGACTCAGAGTGACCCTACAGGACAGAGTGGACCTGCTCCATAGGGTTTCCAAGGAGTAGCTGGAGGATTCAAACCGCCAATCTTTTGGTTAGCAGCCATGCTCTTAACCACTGTACCACCAGGGCTACAAAAGCGCATTAACCTACATAACTTTGATAGGTATATTAGAATATTTCCATCTCACAAACACAGAAAGAGGAGCACAGAGAGGTGAATGCCACATGGCAAACCTTGAGAACAGGACAGTTGGGAATCAACCACCACTTCCATGAAAACACTGGTTTCTCTGTTTCTTTTCTTTTTTTTGTTTCTACCACAATGAGCAGACAAGTGTGTGCCTCCAATCTTATTGTCCCTCTTGGTTCACAAAGTAAAAGTTAATTTAAGTGATTTCCCACTGACTCTAAACTGGGTGACCAAGGCCAATGGATGCCCTAAGCCCACCCAGCCATGAGCCTCCACAGCCATTTTGTTGTTGACAATAAGTGTGGGGCCCCCTACACGAATCTGTTGGCAAGATAAATGCCAGCTAGACCCAAGGCTGCACTCCACTCTGCAGAGGCAAAGTCTCACTCCATGACTTTAAACAAATGTGAAATCTGATGAAACCTTCGACCAAAATTTAAACTTCAGTCACTCACTACACCAAAAAAAAAAAAACTTTTTTGACTTTTTTGTTTTTCAACATGGCAAACAAAGACAGTTACAGTACAAGAAATCCAATAAAGTTGAGTGTGGCAGTGAAAGATTTGAGGGAATGGCACCTGTGGCGGGCCTGTGTGGTGTCACCTAACTGAGGTCTTAATATGGGCTCACATTGTTTCATGGCTCAAATTCAGGGCCACCTCAGTCAGACCTGTCCCCTGACCCTTCCCTACCTTCTCCTCCCCAGATCAGAGCCAGCACTATTGTCAGCCAGGGCCTTACTTACCTTTCTGGTAATTTCACCTACACTGCCTGTTTGTGTGGTCAATGCACAAGGAACTTCTACTATGAAGTAGCCGCACATGGTAAGTGAAGACACTGCCTGACTGGCCACTCATGCCAGATAAGGAGAACCATTAGGAGAGGCCAAAGAGGAAAGGAGAAGTCAGGAAGGGGCTGAGGGCAACAGGATAAGGCTCAATGTGAGGGAGCGGACACAACTGTCCTGCCTTGTGTACCATGTGAATCTGAGAGAGGGAGCTGAACACCAGAGTCAGTAAAAAGAAGGTGAAGATAGTGTGGGCCCCCTAAATAAGAAGCCCAGAAGTCTTGTGGTGTGGAGTCAACTCTTCTGACATAGTTCTGTTGCTCTTTTCAGAAAGTGGAACCATAAAAGGTACAGCTGAAGTTGTGTCAGCCGAGAATATATGCCCTGATGATGAGGTCGTGTACCCTGAACTCGGCTACAAAGCATGTGTTGAGAAGCCTGTGACCGTAGTGACCTGAGCTGGATGGTCTGGCCTGGCCCCTGCGTCCCTCACTTTTATTATCTTCACTCTGAGGAGTACTCCGTTTGAGTTTGTGGGCATCTGGGTCAACTGTAACATGAACTTCCTATCAACTTCTTAGTGTCCTATCTGTGTTCTTTCCCCCAAACTTACTGCTGCACTGGCCCAAGGGTTGCCAGAGGCCAGAGAATTTTGGTTATTGAGGAGGTTTTCTCGGGTATATATAATGGACACTCACACCCCAGAGAATGAGCAGGAGAAGGCAGGAATTATTTTCACCATCTGACAAAGAGGGAAAATGCTCAGAGACAAGATAAGCAACTATCCAAGAGACACACAGAAAGCAAGGGTAGAACTGGAAAAGATTACAAGTCCCCCCACTTCAGTCCAGTGACAATCGGCTCCCTCCCCACTATTGGAAAGGTCAACTAACTGGAAGTCCTCAAATGATTACACCTTTCTCCTTTCCCGCTAGTGGCAAGGAAAGGACTGAAAAATCACAGGATCACTGGGCTCCTAACCATGAGTCACCCTCCCTGTGTCTATGTATTTGTCTTTCCTCACAGTAAGCTAGACAAGTGAGGGATAATTGGATATGGAACCATCACACACTGCTGGTGGGGATGTATAAACAGGTACAGCCTTTTGGAGAACAATCTGACATTGTTGTTAGGTGCTGTCAAGTCAGTTCCGACTCACGGCGACCCTATGCACAACAGAACAAAACACTGCCCAGTCCTGAGCCATCCTTACAATCGTTGTTATGCTTGAGCTCATTGTTGCAGCAGCCACTCTGTCAGTCCACCTCGTTGAGGGCCTTCCTCTTTTCTGCTGACCCTGTACTCTGCCAAGCATGATGTCCTTCTCCAGGGACTGATCCCTCCTGACAATATGCCCAAAGTATGTAAGACGCAGTCTCGCCATCCTTGCCTCTGAGAAGCATTCTGGCTGTACTTCTTCTAAGACAGATTTGTTCGTTCTTTTGGCAGTCCATAGTATATTCAATATTCTTCGCCAACACCACAATTCAAAGGCATCAATTCTTCTTTGGTCTTCCTTATTCATCGTCCAGCTTTTACATGCATATGATGCGATTCAAGATACACTGGGTTGAGTCAGGCACACCTTAGTCTTCCAGGTGACATCTTTGCTCTTCAACACTTTGAAGAGGCCCTTTGCAGCAGATTTACCCAATGCAATGCCTCTTTTGATTTCTTGACTGCTGCTTCCATGGCTGTTGATTGTGGATCCAAGTCAAATGAAATCCTTGACAACTTCAATCTTTTCTCCGTTTATCATGATGTTGCTCATTGGTCCAGTTGTGAGGATTTTTGTTTTTTATATGGAGGTGCAATCCATACTGAAGGCTGTGGGCTTTGATCTTCATGAGTAACTGCTCCAAGTCCTCTTCACTTTCAGCAAGCAAGGTTGTGACATCTGCATAACCCAGGTTGTTAATGAGTCTTCCTCCAATCCTGATGCCCCGTTCTTCTCCATATAGTCTACCTTCTTGTATTATTTGCTCAGCATACAGATTGAATAGGTATGGTGAAAGAACAAAACCCTGATGCACAACTTTCCTGACTTTAAACCAATCAGTATCCCCTTGTTGTCTCTGAACAACCGCCTCTTGATGTATGTAAAGGTTCCTCATGAGCACAATTAAGTGTTCTGGAGTTCCCATTCTTCCCAATGTTATCCACAGTTTATTATGATCCACACAGCCGAATGCCTTTGCATAGTCAATAAAACACAGGTAAACATCCTTTTGGTATTCTCTGCTTTCAGCCAGGATCCATCTGACATCAGCAATGATATCCCTGGTTCCATGTCCTCTTTGGAAACTGGCCTGAATTTCTGGCAGTTCCCTGTCGATACACTGCTGCAGCCATTTTTGAATGATCTTCAGCAATATTTTGCTTGTGTGTGATATTAATGATATCGTTCTATAATTTCCACATTTGGTGGGATCACCTTTTTTGGGGAATAGGCATAAATATGGATCTCTTCCAGACAGTTGGCCAGGAAGCTGTCTTCCATATTTCTTGGCATAGATGAGTGAGCACCTCCAGTGCTGCATCTGTTTGTTGAAACATCTCAATTGCTATTCCATCAATGCACAGAGTCATTATACCAAAAAGAATTAGTCGATGTTCAACCATTTCAAGAGGTGGCATATGATCAGGAACCGATGGTACTGAAGGACGAAGTCCAAGCTGCTCTGAAGGCATTGGTGAAAAACAAGGCTTCAGGAATTGATGGAATATCAATCTGGCATTACTTAGTGAAATTAGCACATACCCTATGACCCAACACCTACACAACTAAAAGTGATGGTAAGAGGGGCCAATTCCAGCCCTGGGTTACTAGACCAATATTTTTCCAGCTATCACAGACACAGCACCCTTAAATGGCCATTGGTTCCAAATATATGACTCATCTTGAAAGACATCTTTATACTCCTAAAGAGTATGATCCCCAAGCATCTCCTTAGCTACTCATTTGCCAAATGTTCCCAGCATGCTATTGGGAGGGGAGGTACTTTCCTGGTGATTCCGTTAACAGAAGACCAATAGATACATTCAATTCTCATTATTCACAGTAGTTATGTTCAATAGAGTCACCGTGAACTTTGAATTCCCCCAGTGCTGTTGAGTCGATTCCTACTCATAGCGACCCTATAGGACAGAGTAGAACTGCCTCGCAGAGTTTCAAAGGAATGCCTGGCGGATTCAAACTGCTGACCCTTTGTTTAGCAGCCGTAGCACTTAACCACTACACCACCAGGGTTTCCAGAACTTTGAATTAGTGAATATCAAACCTCTGCTCCTAAAATGCTCCTAGGGGAAATAAATTCTTGGATCCTGCCAGCCTCTGGTCACATATTTGTCAATGAATTAATATATAACCTTGTCTTAAGGTGTTTGAGTTTAAAGAGATCTCACTTAATATATATTGGTGGTTCATTTGCATTGAACTCACAGCCAATAACAAACCTTATCTAACACAAGTATTTTCTCCATGCGGCATATCACAACCTTACGGCACTTAGGAATGCTAGACAGCACTTCAGTACTTCATTTGGGGGTCAGTTTAAACAGCAAAAAAAAAAAACTAAAAAAAGTGACACTAAATAGTCCACAAAGAGATCACTTTTTTTTTTTTTTAATCATATGAAAGCTGAAACAAGAAGGCAGAGTGTTGCGTTGTTCAGCCTCAGCTGGGATCACACACATAAGACAACTCAAACTGTTCACTTCTTTGCAATGCACATGTCTGTGAATGACCACAACAGTGCTAAGAGTATTGATTTTGGGGTTACAGATAAATTTTAGAAAGTAAGCAAATTTACCAATAGAGACTTTGTGGTAATGAAGACAAATTGCACCGTGATCATGTGCCCATTGTGGCAAATTTTTCACACACACCCATACACACACACACAGACACAAACGGTTCCCTTGATCTAAGGAGATATTAGATGGATCCCAAGTCTAGAAATCAGATATTCTCTCAGCCCTCCATAGTGGAGCTGCTAAGACTGCAGGCAGGAAAGGGCAATCCATACCTAGATTGTGTTTCAATTCCAGTGCGGACAAGTCACCGTTTGCAACCCTCCCGACACCCCACCCCCCCCCAGTGCAACGCGATCATTATCTTACCGAATGACTCGTTGGTCTTCTGGAGAGATGGTACTATAGTGACATTGGACTCTGTCGGTGAATCATAGGATCACTCTTGAAAAGAGGAAATCCTTGCTGTTGGGCACACACATAGTATCAATCTCTCATTAGCCTTTACACAAGCTCTGGGGAAGCTAAAGACTGAGGCTGGCTGACATCAATTGAACCAGTCGTCTGGTCTTCCTAATTGGTCAATGTTTCCTCTGTGTCACATGCTTTTTCTTATGAGCACTGGCATCAGACACAACGATGTTCCACATACACACAATGGTGACTCCAGGAACCATGGCCACCTCTTACCAGTGTCCCCTTCCAGATGGGAAAGAAAGTTTAATTTCCAATGTGAGCTTTGGATTGGTTTTATCTTTTGTTTTTTAGAGTACTTTTAGTCCAAAAAATATTTTCAGCATAATTTTCCAGCGTAGTTTTATTAAGAATTTATATGAAAATGATGGAATTCACTAGCTTATAGGTACTTTGGGAAATGCATCTATCTTTTTTTCAGCTTGTTTATATGTTGTTACTTTTTTTAAGTGAAAGTCTTTTACTGTAGGATACTTTTAATTTCATTTTCTGTATTTTAATTTTGCTGAAGGGTTGATTAGGATTCTCATGTTCTTAATAATTTAAGGGCGTTATCAGAACTAAGTTTTTTCTCTCCCCCTGCCTCTCTCTGGGCTCTAGGGGAAGATTCTTGTCTCTTTCAGTTTCTGTAACCCCAGGATTTTCTTAGGGTTCCTTGGTTGCTTGAAGATGCATCTTCTCATGGCTTCTGTCTTCTCCTGTACCTGTCTGCATCTATTCTACTCTTTTATGAGAACTTCACTCACAGTGGAAGAAAATTCCAAGGGAAAATTCCAACCAGGAATTCTATTCACAGTCATACCATTACATAGAAATTTGTTGTTGTCGTTAGGTGCCATCGAGTCAACTCATAGCAACACTATATATCACAGAATGAAATACTGCCCGGTCCTGTGCCATGCTCACAATTGTTATGCTTGAGCCCATTGTTACTGCCACTGTGTCAGTCCATCTTGTTGAGAGTCTTCCTCTTTCCCTGTGACTCTATACTTTACCAAGCAAGATGTCCTTCTCCAGGGACTGATCCCTCCTGATAACATGTTCAAAGTACTTAAGATGCAGTCTCACCATCCTTATTTCTAATAAGCCTTCTGAAAGTTAAAATAAAGCTAGGATAAAGGTATTTTGAGACATATAAGCTTTTAAAAAACTTATCTCTTGCAACCTTTCTCTAGAAGCAATGGAGTATGTGCGCGATCAAATGAGGAAACCATGGGAACCAGAAAATCAGGATTTCACCATAAGATGGAAGCATGTAGAATCTGCAGGGTGAAGAACAGGGAAAGCCTAAGATGGCAGGCGTCCAGTTTGCAGCTTGTAGAAAGATCAAGGCATGATGTCTGTATTGGTGGCTCTCAATACTATGTTAGTGGTTTATAAAGGGGACTCTGCTCAAGTGCTTGCCCAGGCCCCTGGTTGAACTAATACCACCGTGTCCAAAAACAGAGGGAGGATTAGGAACCAAATCCTTCCATCATTTGCATCTCCAGATTCAGAGCTAGGAATGCTGATGTAAACAAATGGGGTGGATTTGGAAATGATACATCAGCTGCTTCCTCCTGTGGTGTGAATTGTGGGAGCTATCAATACCCGCCCATCAAACCGAGGAGACATTTGCCTCCACACACCAATTCAGTCAGGACTCGGGATGGCTAAGACCTGCCACTGTCAGGAAAACGAACTGTCACCAATTATCTATGTCTTTATTTTCACCATCGAAAGTACTGAGTGCTTCATTGGAATCTTTGCAAATGGGTTCATCATGGCTATAAATGCAGCTGAGTGGGCTGGGAATAAAGGAGTTAACACAAGTGGCAGGATCCTATTGTTCTTGAGCACATCCAGAATAGCTCTTCAGAACGTTATGATGCTAGGAATCACTCTCAATTCAGCCTTCCCAAGTTTTTGTAACCACAAGGTGCTATATGTTATATTCAAAGTCAGCTACCTGTTCTTAAATTATTGCAGTCTCTGATTTACTACCTGGCTTAGTCTCTTCTACTTTGTGAAAATTGCAAACTTCTCCAACCCTCTTTTCCTCAAGCTGAAGTGGAGAATTTCCAGATGGATGCCCTGGCTTCTGTGGCTGTCCATGTTCATTTCTATGGGGTACAGTGTGCTCTTTGTCAAGGACATCTTCACTGTGTATTGTAGCAACGCTTTTTCTATCTCCTCCTCCAACTCCATGAGAAGAAGTACTTCACTAAGACCAACGTGGTCAACCTGGCCCTTTTCTATAATCTAGGAATCTTCCTTCCTCTCGTCATGTTCCTCCTAACAGCCACCCTGCTGATTGCCTCCCTTAAGAGGCATGCCCTGCACATGGAAAGCAATGGCACTGGCTCCAGGGGCCCCAGCATGCAGGCCCACATGGGGGCCATCAAAGCCATCAGCTACTTTCTGGTTCTGTACGTCTTCCATGCAGTTGCTCTATTTCTCTATATGTCCAAGATCTTTGATACCAACAGTCCCTGAACATTTTGTGCACAGTCATTGTGGCAGGCTACCCAGCTTGCCACTCAGTTCTGCTGATCTTCAACAACCCTGAGCTGAGAAGAGCCTGGAAGCGACTTCAGCACCAAGTTCATCTCTGCCTAAAAGGGCAGACTCTGTGACCAGCACCCAGGCAGCACCACGGGACCTGGTTCCTCAGCTCTTCATTTCCTCCTAAGACTCTCCTCTTCTCTCCTCTTTTATCTCCCAAACCTACCCTGATCCTTTCACTTGGTGTAGTTTTTTGTATAGGAGATCAATCTTTACTCTTCTCTTTTGCTTCTGGGCATATACTTCATGATGATTACCATACTGTTTACCTGGACCCTCTGCTTGTACCTTCACTTGCTGTATCTGAGGCAATGATTCTAAACCATGGCAACACATTAGACTCTTTAGGGGGGATATTCTAAAATACAATGCTCAGCCCTATCCTATATCATGAAGTAAGAATTTTTGGTGTTGGAACTTAGACAACTTTCTTAAGTTCTTCAGGTGGATATAGTCATCAATATAGAGAAAGGTTTTACAACTTGGCCTTTTGTTAACTCTTCTCTTTCCCCCTTTATATGCCTTGGGGAAGTGTCTGCTAAGAGCTCACACTGGACACAATGAACAGGTTCAGGTTATCTGGGAAACTTTCTGAGCTACAGTTGGAAGTGCATTTTGTCCCTTCCTCGAAAGTTATCACCTGAAAAATTTGAAAATAACTATGAAAATATTAACAGTGTATAAAATACTCTTCAGCCTGAAAATTACTGTTTGAGAATTATTCACAGAGATAATATAAATATGCAAAAATACGTGCCGAAAGGTCAATTCAATTTTTTTAATAGCATTGTTCATTAATGAAAACACTGGTATACCCATGAAATGAGATGATATCTAGCATTTTTTTAGATGAGATAGGTTTTGTGTCCTGAAAAGATCTCCAATGTATGTATATTGTTAAATGCAAAAAGCAAGGAGCTATTTTGTGATTCTATTTATGTTTCTCTTTTGTAAAAGAAAGTATGCTTAAATTCCCTATGTGTGTGTGTGCACGTGTGCATGTGTGTGTAAAGGTTCTGAAGCAAAAATGATTAATAGCACTTCCGAGCAATGGCCTTGGGTGATGGTGGATAACTGAAACATTTCCATTTCGTTTTGTACCCTTCTGCATTGTTTGAGCTATTTAGAATATGTATGCATTAATTTCACAGTTTTAAAAGATTTACACCAAGTTTTTTTAATTAGAAAGAGAACTTGGTAAGTTGGAAAGGTTTGAGGGAGGAGGCTGTGTGCTTTAATTTGTTGGTTGATCATCTCACTATATTTATTTTCATAAAAAATGCAAACCTCCAAAACCATGAGTTCAAACACGCACTCTATTACTCCCTCCCAGATTTCCATGTGACTTGCTCAAGGGTTGCCATGGAAACATCCCGCACTTTTAACCCATTGAAATTTCTATGATCTCTGTGTTCTTATCCAGTTTGATTATGTGGTTCATCAATATACCCATTTGTTGCTGTTGTTGTTCGGTGCTATCGATTGGATTCCAACTTGTAGTGACCCCAAGTACAACAGAACAAAACACTGACAGGTCCTGTGCCAGCCTTGCAATCACTGCTATGCTTGAGCCCATTAAAACCTGTTGCCGTAGAGTTGATTCTGACTCATAGTGGCCATATAGGACAGAGTAGAAATGCCCCATAGGGTTTCTAAGGAGCATCTGGTGGATTCGAACTGCCAATCTTTTGGTTAGCAGCAGTAGCTCTTAACCACTATGCCACCAGGGTTTCCTTGAGCCCATTAAAACCAAAACCAAACCCAGTGCCGTCGGCTAGATTCTGACTCATAGCGACCCTATAGGACAGAGTAGAACTGCCCCATAAAGTTTCCAAGGAGCACCTGGCAGATTCGAACTGCTGACCCTTTGGTTAACAGCTGTAGTGCTTAACCACTACACCACCAGGGTTTCCCCTTAAGCCCATTAGCCACTCTTTAAATCCATCTTGTTGAGGGCCTTCCTTTTTTTCACTGACCCTCTACTTTACTAAGCATGATGTCCTTCTCCAGGGGCTGGTGCCTCTGGATAATAAGTCCAAAGCTAGTGAGACAAGGCTCCCATTTTCACTTTCAAGTAGTGCTCTGACTGTACTTCTTCCAAGGCAGATTTGTTGCTTCTTCTGGCCGTCCATGGTATATCCAATATTCTTCACAACATTATAAGTCAAAGGCATCAATTTGTCTTCAGTCTTTCTTATTCATTGTCCAGCTTTTGAATGCTTGAGAAGGACTGAAAATATCATGGTTTGGGTCAGGATCACCTTAGTCCTCAAAATGCATATTTGCTTTTTAGCACTTTAAAGAGGTCTTTTGCAGCAGATTTGCCCAATGACTTCCATGGGCGTTAATTTTGGATTCAAGTAAAATGAAATCCTTGACAACATTGATCTTTTTTCCATTTATCTTGATGCTGTTTATTGGTCCAGTGTGAGGATTTTTGTTTTCTTTATGTTGAGCTGTAATCCATACTGAAGGCTGTAGTCTTTGATCTTCATCAGTAAGTGCTTCAAGACCTCTTCTTGTTCAGCAAGCAAGTGGTTGTGTCATCTGCGTATTGCAGGTTGTTAATGAGTCTGCCCCCAATCCTGATGCTGAGTTCTTCATATTATGCCCATACTGCTTAAAAATACTTCCGGTATTACGGATGAGATGAGATGATGAGATGAGATGAGGTGAGGTGAGGTGAGGTGAGGTGAGGTGAGGTGAGGTGAGGTGAGGTGAGGTGAGGTGAGGTGAGGTGAGGTGAGATGAGATGAGATATGTCTGAGACTGGCTTTAAAATAATCCAGCAGACAGTAATGGAATGATGAGTGGGGAGGCTTAGATTGGCCATTTGTGATTTTTCAAACAAGGTTTCAGGTACATTTTGGGTTTTTACACTAATCTCTCTGTTTCAGGGAGAGTTTGAAATTTTCCCTAATTGGAAAATTTTTAAATAAATGAATAATAAAAAAACTCTTAATCTCCTTCTTGTGATATAATGCCACTTCTAGAGGAACCCAACTACTTAGCCACTCTATGTTTGCTTCTGGGCAGCTGAGTATCACTTGGCAATATTTCAGAACTGGATGAACTTATGTTCCTAAAAATCATGTTCTTCAGCCACAAATGAGTCACATCACTGGGCATTCCTATCTTGTATTTCCCTAGAGAAGTCACTCGTTAGCCACCCACAAGGACCGTCTCCCATCTTTTCCTCAATGCTCAAAACTTCAGCTACTTTTCTCCCTATCTCATTTTCAATTTATGAACTTGCTTTTCGATTCTTTAACAGAAGCCACTAGAAGAATGTTCCTCCATTTTCATATAAGCAAACCCACAAAATCACCCATTTTCTCCTGGCTTCCTAACACTTCAGTGCAAAAAGTGTCCCTCCATGAAGAAGTTAATTAGACATGTTTAAACTATTTTTCCCCTCTATCATTTCTCTCTCCTACAAGTTCCTTTTTTTTCTTTCTGTGCATTTTACTTCTTTTCTTCCATGAGTGAGCCTTTCCTCAAGACATCTGGTGGTCCTTGAATGTCAGCACTAAGAAACTGATTGCGAAATTTGAAAGAACTTAAAAAATTTTTTTTATTGTACTTTGGATGAAGGTTTACAGAACTAACTAGTTTCTCATCAAACAGCTAGTACACGTATTGTTTTATGACATTGGTTAACAACCCCACAGCATGTCAACACTCTCCCTTCTCGAATGTGGATTCCCTATTGCCAGCTTTCCTGCCCCCTCCTGCCTTCTAGTCCTTGCCCCTGGGCTGGCGCACCCTTTAGTCTCGTTTTGTTTTATGTACCTGTCTGATCTTTGGCTGAAGAGTAAACCTTGGGCGTGACTTCGTTACTGACCTAAAAACTTGTCTGGGTACCATGCTCTTGGGTTTCTCCAGTCTCTTTCAGACTAGCAAGTCTCGTCTTTTTTTGTGAATTAGAATTTTGCTCTACATGTTTCTCCGGCTCTGTCTGGGACGCTCAGTTTTGATCTCTGTCAGAGCAGTCAGTGGGGGTAGTTGGGGACCCTCTATTTGTACTGGACTCAGGCTGGTGGAGGCCATGGTAGATGTGGTACATTGTTCCTTTGGACTAATCTGTTCCTTGTGTATCTGGTTTTCTTCTTTCTCCTTTGCTCCTGAAGGGGTGAGACCAGTGGAGTATGTCAGATGGCCACTCACAGGCTTTTGAGACCTCAGACGCTACTCACCAAAGGAGGATGTAGAACATTGTCTTTATAAACTGTGTTATGCCAGTTGAGGTAGATGCTCACAAGACCATCGTCCCCACAGCCCTAAGCCTAGGGATTTGGTCTCTCAGGGAGTTTGGATGTGTCTATGGATCTTCCATGACCTTGGATTGTACAAGTTGTGCTGGCTTCCCCAGTATGATGCACTGTCTTACGCCTCACCAAAGTTATCACTTACCTACTATTTACTGTTTTTTCAACCCCATGCCTCCCCTTTCTCATAACCATCAAAGATTGTTTCTTTTTGTATATAAAACTTTTCATGAGTTTTTACAGTAGTGGTCTCATACAATATTTGTCCTTTTGTGGTTGATTTATTTCACTCAGCATAATGTCCTCCAGATTCATCCATGTTATGGGATGCTTCACAGATTCATCATTTTTTTTAATCGTTTCTTGATACTCCATCGTGTGTATGTAACACAGTTTGTTTATTCATTCATCGGTTGATGGGCATCTAGGTTGTTTCCATCTTTTTGCTATTGTGAACAACGTTGCAAGGAACATGGGTGTGCATAGGTCTATTCGCGTGATGACTGTTATTCTCTAGGATATATTCCTAGGAGTGGGCTTGCTGGATCATATGGTATTTCTATTTTTAGCTTTCTAAGGAAATGCTGTATCATTTTCCAAATGATATAGGGCCTAATCTCCTCAAAGCCTCTCCAACTTTTGTTATTTCCTGTTTTTTTTGATTCATGCCAGTAATGCTGGGATGAGATGTTATCTCACTATAGTTTTGATTTGCATTTCTCTCATGGCTTGTGATTGCGAGCCTTTCCTCATGTGTCTGTTGGCCGCTTGAATGTCTTCTTTGGTGAAGTGTCTGTTCATTTCCTTTGCCCATTTCTAGTTAGATTATTTGTCTTTTGGTTGTAGACGTGTTGGATTTTCCTGTAGCTATTAGAGATTAGACATTTGTCTGATTCGTAATATCAGAATTTTTTTCCCAGTTTGTAGGTTCTTTTTGTATTCTTTTGGTGAAGTCTTTTGATGAGCATAAGTGTTTAATTTTTAGAAAATCCCAGTTATCTAGCTTATCTTCTAGAGTTTGTGTGTTGTTGGTTATCACTTGTATCCTGTTAATGCTGTGTATTAGGGCCTTTAGAGTTGATCCTATTTTTTCTTCTATGAACTTTATAGTTTGGCTTTATATTTAAATATTTGATCCATTTTGAATTAGTTTTTGTATATGGGATGAGGTATGGGTCCTGTTTCACTTCTTTGCGGATGGATACCCTGTTTTGCCAACATCATTTGTTACAAAGACTGTGCTTTCCAGACGTGATGGACTTTGGACCCTTGCGGAAGATCAGGCAACCATTGGTGGGTGCATTTGCACCTGGGTTCTCAATTCTGCTCCATTGTTCAAAGTACCTGTCATTGCAGCAGTACCAGGCTGTTGTGACTACCATAGCTGTATAGTAGATTCTAAGGTCAGGTAGCGCAAGTGCTCCTACTTTACTCCTCTTCTTCAGTAGTGCTTTGCTTATCCAGGGCTTCTACCCTTCCCATATAAAGTTAATGATTAGTTTTTCCATCTTTTAAAAGAATGCTGTTGGTATTAGGATTGGGACTGCAATGTTTTTGTAAATTGCTTTGGGTAGAATTGTCATTTTCACAACGTTGAGTCTACCTATCCACGAGTATGGTAAGTTTTTCCATTTATGTAGATCTCTTTTGGTTTCTTGCAGTAGTGTTTTGTAGTTTTCTTTGTATGGGTTTTTTATATCCCTGGTTAGGTTTATTTCTAAGTACTTTTTTTTTTTTTTAGGGACTATTGTAAGTGGTATTGTTTTCCTGATTTCCTTCTCATCGTTCTCTTTACTGGTGTATAGGAATCCAACTGATTTTTGTATGTTTAACTTGTGTCTTGCTACTCTGCTGAATCTTTCTATTAGTTCAAGTAGTTGTCTCCTGGAGTCTTTTGTTTTCTATGTATAGTATCATATCATTCCCAAATAGGAACAGTTTAACTTCTTCAATACCAAATTGTTCTTCTTGTTGTTAGGTGCCGTTGAGTCAATTCCAACTCATAGCAACCCTATGCACAACAGAACGAAACACTGCCCAGTCCTGAGCCATCCTTACAATCGTTGTTATGCTTGAGCTCACTGTTGCAAACACAGTGTCAATCCACCTCGTTGGGGGTCTTCCTCTTTTCTGCTGACCCTGTACTCTGCCAAACATGATGTCCCTCTCCAGGGACTGATCCCTCCTGACAGCATGCCCAAAGTACGTAAGATGCAGTCTCGCCATCCTTGCCTCTAAGGAGCATTCTGGCTATACCTCTTCTAAGGCAGATTTGTTTGTTCTTTTGGCAGTCCGTGGTATAGTCAATATTCTTCACCAACACCACAATTCAAAGGCGTCAGCTCTTCTTCCATCTTCCTTATTCATTGTCCAGCTTTCACATGCATATGATGCAATTGAAAATACACTGGCTTGAGTCAAGTGCACCTTAGTCTTCAAGGTGACATCTTTGCTCTTCAACACTTTAAAGAGGTCCTTTGCAGCAGATTTACCCAATGCAATGCATCTTTTGGCTTCTTGACTGCTGCTTCCATGGCCGTTGATTGTGGATCCAAGTCAAATGAAATCCTTGACAACTTCAATCTTTTCTCCGTTTGTCATGACGTTGCTCATTGGTCCATTTGTGAGCATTTTTGTTTTCTGTATGTTGAGGTGTAATCCATACTGAAGGCTGTGGTCTTTGATCTTCACTAGTAAGTGCTTCAAGTCCTCTTCACTTTCAGCAAGCAAGCTTGTGTCATCTGCATAACGCAGGTTGTTGATGAGTCTTCCTCCAATCCTGATACTCCGTTCTTCTTCATATAGTCCAGCTTCTTGTATAATTTGTTCAGCATACAGATTGAATATGTGTGGTGAAAGAATACAATCCTGATGCACACCTTTCCTGACTTTAAACCACCCAGTAACCCCTTGTTCTGTCTTAACAACTGCCTCTTGATCTGTGTAAAGATTCCTCATGAGCACAATTAAGTGTTCTGGAATTCCCATTCTTCACATGTTATCCATAGTTTATTATGATCCACACAGTTGAATGCTTTTGCATAGTCAATAAAACACAGGTAAACATCCTTTTGGTATTCTCTGCTTTCAGCCAGGATCCATCTGACATCAGCAATGATATCCCTGGTTCCACGTCCTCTCCTGGAACTGGCCTGAATTTCTGGGAGCTCCCTGTTGATATACTGCTGCAGCCATTTTTGAATGATCTTCAGCAATATTTTGTTTGCGTGTGATATTAATGATATTGTTCTATAATTTCCACATTTGGTGGGATCACCTTTTTTGGGAATAGGCATAAATATGGATCTCTTCCAGTCAGTTGGCCAGGAAGCTGTCTTCCGTATTTCTTGGCATAGACGAGTGAGCACCTCCAGTGCTGCATCTGTTTGTTGAAACATCTCAATTGCTATTCCATCCATTCCTGGAGCCTTGTTTTTCACTAATGCCTTCAGAGCAGCTTGGACTTCTTCCTTCACTAACATCGGTTGCTGATCGTATGCCACCTCTTGAAATGGTTGAATATCGACTAATTCTTTTTGGTATAATGATTCTGTGTATTTCTTCCGTCTTCTTTTGATGCTTCCTGTATAGTTTAATATTTTCCCCCAAGGAATCCTTCACTATTGCAACTCAAGGCTTGAATTTTTTCTTCAGTTCTTTCAGCTTGAGAAATGCCGAGCATATTCTTCCCTTTTGGTTTTCCATCTCCCGCTCCTTGCACGTGTCGTTATTATACTTTACTTTGTCTTCTCGAGCTGCCCTTTGAAATCTTCTGTTCAGTTCTTTTACTTCATCGGTTCTTCATTTTGCTTTAGCTGCTCAACGCTCAAGAGTAAGTTTCAGAGTCTCCTCTACTTCCGTCTTGGTCTTTTCTTTCTTTCCTGTCTTTTCAATGACCTCTTGCTTTCTTCATATATGATATTCTTGATGTCATTCTACAACTCTTCTGGTCTTTGGTCACTAGTGTTCAGTGTGTCAAATATATTCTTCAGATGGTCTCTAAGTTCAGGTGGGATATACTCAAGGTCATATTTTGGCTCTTGTGGACTTGGTCTGATTTTCTTCAGTTTCAGCTTGAACTTGCATGTGAGCAATTGATGGTCTGTTCCACAGTCGGCCCCTGGCCTTGTTCTGACTGATGATATTGAGCTTTTCCATCATCTCTTTCCACAGATGTAACCAATTTGATTTCTGTGTGTTCCATGTGGTGAGGTCCATGTGTATAGCCACTGTTTATGTTGGTGATAGAAGGTATTTGCGATGAAGAAGTTGTTGGTCTTGCAAAATTCTATCATTCAATCTCCGGCATTGTTTCTATCACCAAGGCCATATTTTCCAACTACTGATCCTTCTTCTTTGTTTCCAACTGTCACATTCCAATCGCAAGTAATTATCAATGCATCTTGATTGCATGTTCAATCAATTTCAGACTGCAGCAGCTGATAAAAGTCTTCAATTTCTTCATCTTTGGCCCTAGTGGTTGGTGTGTAAATTTGAATTATAGTCGCATTAACTGGTCTTCTTTGTAGGCGTATGGATACTATCCTATCACTGACAGCATTGTACTTCAGGATAGATCTTGAAATGTTGTTTTTGACTATGAATGCAACACCATTCTTCTTCGAGTTGTCATTCCCAGCAGAGTATACTATATGATTGTCCAATTCAAAATGGCCAATACCAGTCCATTTCAGCTCACTAATGCCTAGGATATGTTTATGCATTCCATTTCATTTTTGACGATTTCCAATTTTCCTAGATTCATACTTTGTACATTCCAGGTTCCGATTTTTAATGGATGTTTGCAGCTGTTTCTTCTCATTTTGAGTCGCGCCACATCAGCAAATGAAGGTCTGAAAAGCTTTACTCCATCCACATCATTAAGGCTGACTCACTTTGAGGAGGCAGCTCTTCCCCAGTCATCCTTTGAGTGCCTTCCAAGCTGGAGGGCTCATCTTCCAGCACTGTATCAGACAAGGTTCTGCTGTTATTCATAAGGCTTTCACTGGCTCATGTTTTTCAGAAGTATACTGCCAGGCCCTTGTTCCTAGTCTGTCTTAGTCTGGAAGCTCAGCTGAAACCTGTCCTCCATGGGTGACCCTGCTGGTATCTGAATACTGGTGGCATAGCTTCCAGCATCACAGCAACACGGAAAGGAAGAATTGATGAAGAACTGAACAGAAAATTTCAAAGGGCATCTTGAGAAGACAAAGTAAAGTATTATAATGACATGTGCAAAGAGCTGGAGATGGAAAACCAAAAGGGAAGAACATGTTCGGCGTTTCTCAAGCTGAAAGAACCGAAGAAAAAATTCAAGCCTCGAGTTGCAATAGCGAAGGACTCCATGGGAAAATATTAAACGATGAAGGAAGTATCAAAAGATGGAAGGAATACACGGAGTCTTTATACCAAAAAGAATTAGTTGATACTCAACCATTTCAAGAGGCGGCATACGATCAGGAACCGATGGTACTGAAGGAAGAAGTGCAAGCTGCTCTGAAGGCATTAGTGAAAAACAATGCTCCAGGAATGGATGGGATAGCAATTGAGATGTTTCAACAAACAGATGCAGCACTGGAGGTGCTCACTCGCTGATGTCAGGTGGATCCTGGCTGAAAGCAGAGAATGCTAGAAGGATGTTTACCTGTGTTTTATTGACTATGCAAAGGCATTCGGCTGTGTGGATCATAACAAATTGTAGATACCATTGCGAAGGATTGGAAATCCAGAACACTTAATTGTGCTCATGAGGAATCTTTACATAGATCAGGAGGCAGTTGTTAAGACAGAACAAGGGGTTACTGATTGGTTTAAAGTCAGGAAAGGTGTGCATCAGGATTGTATTCTTTCACCACACATATTCAATCTGTATGCTGAACAAATTATACAAGAAGCTGGACTATATGAAGAAGAACGGAGTATCAGGATTGGAGGAAGACTCATCAACAACCTGCGTTATGCAGATGACACAAGCTTGCTTGCTGAAAGTGAAGAGGACTTGAAGCACTTACTAGTGAAGATCAAAGACCACAGCCTTCAGTATGGATTACACCTCAACATACAGAAAACAAAAATGCTCACAAATGGACCAATGAGCAACGTCATGACAAACGGAGAAAAGATTGAAGTTGTCAAGGATTTCATTTGACTTGGATCCACAATCAACGGCCATGGAAGCAGCAGTCAAGAAGCCAAAAGATGCATTGCATTGGGTAAATCTGCTGCAAAGGACCTCTTTAAAGTGTTGAAGAGCAAAGATGTCACCTTGAAGACTAAGGTGCACTTGACTCAAGCCAGTGTATTTTCAATTGCATCATATGCATGTGAAAGCTGGACAATGAATAAGGAAGATGGAAGAAGAGCTGACGCCTTTGAATTGTGGTGTTGGTGAAGAATATTGACTATACCACGGACTGCCAAAAGAACAAACAAATCTGCCTTAGAAGAGGTATAGCCAGAATGCTCCTTAGAGGCAAGGATGGCGAGACTGCATCTTACGTACTTTGGGCATGCTGTCAGGAGGGATCAGTCCCTGGAGAGGGACATCATGTTTGGCAGAGTACAGGGTCAGCAGAAAAGAGGAAGACCCCCAACGAGGTGGATTGACACTGTGTTTGCAACAGTGAGCTCAAGCATAACAACGATTGTAAGGATGGCTCAGGACTGGGCAGTGTTTCGTTCTGTTGTGCATAGGGGCACTATGAGTCGGAACCGACTCGACGGCACCTAAGAACAACAACAATATGGGCATAATGATTAACTATGTGATCAAACGGGGTAAGGGTACAGAGATTATAGAAGTATCAATGGAACTTAGGGTCAGGACATTTCCATGGCAACCTTTAAACAAGACGTGGACAGCTGGGATGGAGGAATAGAGTGAAATGTTTGAACTTAGGATTTTGGAAGTTTGCATTTTTATAAAAACAAACATAATGAGAGAGTCAACCAACAAATTGAAACACACTGTCTGCTCCCTCAAAGCTTTCCAATTTATCTAGTTCTCTTTCTAATTAAAAAACTAAACATAAATATTTTAAAACTGTGAAATTAATGCATACCTACTTGTTGCCATCGAGTCGATTCCAACTCATTGTGACCCTATAGGACGGAGTAGAACTGCTCCATAGAGTTTCCAAGGAGCACCTTGTGAATTTGTACTGCTGACCCTTTGGGTAACAGCTGGAGCACTTAACCACTATACCAGTAGGGTTTCCAGTTAATGCATACATATTCTAAATAGCTCAAGCAACGCAGAAGGGTATAAAGTGAAAAGGAAACATTGCAGTTATTCGCCAGATACCCAATGCCAATGCTCAGGAGTCCTCTATTGATCATTTTTAGTCCAAAACTTTATATATACACACCCCCCACACACACACACGCACACACACTCAGAATTTAAGTACATTTCTTTAAAAAAAAGAGAAACATAAATAGAACCACAAAATACTTCCTTATTTTTTGCATTTTGCAACCTAAATATATTGGGTATCTTTTCATTTGAGAACAAATGAATCTATCTTGTTTAAAAAATGGTTACACCTTATCCCATTTCGTGGATATACCAGTGCGCTCATTAGTGAACAATACCATTAAAGAATTGATCTTTATGCACATATTTTTTCGTATGTATATCTAGGAAAAATTCTCAGACAGTAATTTTTAGGTTGTACGGTATTTTATACATGGATAATGTTTTCATAGGTATTTTCAAATTTTTCAGGTTCTGTCTTTGGAGGAAGAGACAAAATGCATATTCAGCTGCTGCTCAGTTTCCTGAGTAATCTGAATTTGATTATTGTATCCAGTGCGGGCCCTCAGCAGACACTTCCCAAAGGCATTTGGAAGGGGAAAGAGAGGAGTCACCAAAAGCCCAAGGTGCACAATTTTTCTGTATATTGATGACTATATCCACCTGAAGAACTTAAGAACATTGTCCAAGTTCCAACACCAAAAATTCTGCCTTAATGATGTAGGGTAGGGCTTGGCAGTATATTTTAAAATACCACCGCCCACCACCTCCAGCACTATTTTTTTTTTTTTTTACCACCTCCAGAGAGTCTAATGTGTTGATATGGTTTAGATTCACTGCTTTAGATAGAACAAGTGGAGGTAGAAATAGAGGGTCCAGGTAAAGAGTATGTTAAGCTTCACTAAGACTGCCCCAGAAGCAAAAGAGAGGAGTAAAGATTGGCCTCCTATACAAAAAAAACTGCATTTGGTGAAAAGATCAGGGTAGGTTTGAGGGAGAAAAGAGGAGGGAAGAGGGAAGTCTTGGGAGGAAATGAAGAGCTGGGGGATCAGGTCCCGTGGTGCTCCCTGGGTGCTGGTCACATAGTCTGCCCTTTTAGGTAGAGATGAACTCGGTGCCGAAGCTGCTTCCAGGCTCTTCTCAGTCCAGGGTTGTCCAAGATCAGTAGAAGTGAGTGGCAAGCAGTGTAGGCTGGTATGATAACTGTGCACATAGGACTGTTGTTATTAAAGATGCTGGACGTAAAGATAAATAGAGCAACTGCAATAAAAGCGTACAGGAGAAGAAAGTAGCTGATGGCTTTGATGGCCCCCCTTATGATGGGGCCCCTGGAGCCAATGGCATTGCTTTCCTTGTGCAGGGGTTGCTCTTAAGGGAGGCTATCAGCAGTGTTGCTGCCAGAGTGAACATGAAGAGAGGAAAGAAGATGTTCAGATTACAGAGAAGGAGCAGGTTGACCACATTGATCTTAGTGAAGTACTTTTACTCTATGGAGTTGGAGAAGGAGATAGAAATATAGTTGCTACAATACACAGTGTAGATGTCCTTGATGAAGAGCACACTGTACCCCATGGAAATGAACACAGATAACCACAGAAGCCAGGACATCCATCTGGAATCTCTCCATTTTAGCTTGAGGAAAAGAGGGTAGGGTAAGTTTGCAATCTTCACAAACCAGAGACTGCATTAATTCAAGAAAATGTAGCTGACTTTGAAAGTACCACATACCACATATTGGTTATAAAAATTTGGGAAAGTTGAACTGAGAGCAATTCCTAGCATCATGAAGCTCTGGAGAGCTATTCTGGATGCACTCAGAAAAAACAGACTCCTGCCACTCATGAGCACTGCCTTATTCCGAACCCTCTCACAGCTGCATTTACAGCCAGGATGGATCCACTTGCAGTAATTCCAGTGATGCACTCAGTACCTATGATGAAGAAAATAAATATGAGGAGATGTGGTGACGGTTTGTTTTCCTCATAGTAGCAGGTCTTGGCCCTCCTGAGTCCTGAGTCCACATTGGTGTGTGGAGGGAAATGTCTCCTTAGTTTGATGGGCATGTCCTTGGTGGCTCCCATGATTCACACCACAGGAGGAAACAGCTGATGCATTTTTTACAAGTCCACTCCAATTGTTTATGTCAGCATTCTTAGCTCTAAACCTGGAGATGCAAATGATGGAAGAGTTTGGTTCCCAATCCTTCCCCTGTTTTTCGACATGTTGGTGTAAATTCAACCAGGGGCTCAGCTATGGACTTAAGTAGAGTCGCCTTTATTAACCACTAAGGTGGTATTGAGATCCACCCATACAGACGTCACTCATTGATTCTTTCTACCTGTTGTAAACTAGACATCTGCTGTCTTAAGCTTTCCTTCTTAATTACTCTGGGGGTTTTATTTGCTTGTCTGTTATAGTGAATTCCTGGTTCTCTGGTTCCCATGGTTTCCTCATTTGGTGGAGCAGATACCCCAGTTGCTTCCAGAGAAAGGTGCACAAGAGATGTCTTTTGAACACTTGTGTGTCTCAAAATATCTTTATTCTAACTTTCTATCTAATGGTATGGCTGTGAATGGAATTCCAAGTTGCAACAGATTTTTACTTGAAATTTCCTCTAATTCTGAGTGAAGTCCTTATAAAAGAGCAGAATAGACACAGACATGCACAGGTGAAGACAGACGCCATAGAAGATGCATCTACAAGCAACCAAGGAACTTTCCTAAGAAATGCCTGGGGTTACAGAAGTTGAGACAAGGATCCTCCACTAGGGCCCACAGAGTGAGAGACAGAGAGAGCAAGACAGAGAGAGAGTCTAGCTCTGCTGATGCCTTGATTTCAGACTCCTAGCTTCCAAAATTGTGAGAGAATAAATTTCTGTTCTCTAAAGCCACCCATTTGTGGTATATTGCGTTATGGAAGTCCTTGGTATCTAAGTTTGTCACTGATGTTTTTCTGAATAATGTATCTGTTCAGTATTTTCTATTTTCTCAATCTAGATATATAAAACAAAGGCAAAGCTTCTAAAAATTAGAGCAAAGATAGTTACCTGTATACAGCAGAGACCAAGGGCAAAGAAAAGTCTATGTTTTTCATGTAAATGTGCTGTCACTAATGAGGAAATAGTGGCTTCCAGAGTTATTTGCCCTGCATGGGGCCAGATCTATAGAGAATGATAAACTGTATAGGGAACTCTTCAGAACAAATTCTTTGGTCTGACTTCCTCCTCACTTCTGTGACACTTCCCTGCCCAACGTGTGGCAGACAGAACAATGGTCCCAAGAAGTCTATGCCCTAATACTTGGAATCTCTGTATATGTCACCTTACATGGCAAAAGGGACTTTGCAGATGTGATTATGGTTTCACACTTTGAGGTGGAGAGATTATCCTGGATTATCCAGGTGGGCCTAATTTAATCACACAAGTTCTTAAAAATGGAGAGCCTTGCCCAGCTGTGGTTGAAGAGAAAGAGAGAGAGACAGATGTCACCATGAGAAGGATTTGATGCCCTGTTGCTGGCTCTGGGGCAGGGTTTCCAATCCATTCAAACCAGTGCTGTTCTTGCTGACGAAGCGTAACCAAAACAGACCCGAATTTTTACAGTTTGGATGAACCGGAATGATAACCAAAATGGGAGAAATCACTGGTAGAAGCTCTGGAATGAGGGGACATGGAAGATCCATTGTGAACTGTTTCTGAAACCTGATGTTTGGGACTGGATTACTGGCAGGACTGTGGACAGTAATATACATTCAAAGCAACACGGTCTGTTACCATTTTAGAGTGAGTCACAGTTGTTTCTGATTCTGCTCATATTCTGACAGGCAAGAGATTTGGTTGCTATGCCACGTGTATGCTGCCCTTGTTTTCTAAGAGGGAGATTAGGTTTCTAGCCGTGCTTCAACCTGTAATTTTTCCCTTTGCTGTTATCATTCCATTCACCCAAATTTTAAAATTTCAGGTCTGTTCTGGTTTTGCTTCCTTGTACATGAGTGAACCGGGAAGAACCACTTTGAGGCTCTGTTCTGAGATGTAGGGGGCTGTGTAAATTCTGCCAACCATGCAAATAAGCCAGGAAAGAGAATCTCCCCTAGAGCCTTCAGGAAAGAATGAAGCCTTGGCAATGCATTGATTATAGTCTGGTGAATCCCGTTTCACGCTTCTGATGCACAGAACTTAAGATAATAAATTTGCATTGATTTTAGCTACTATGTGTGTAAGAATTTGTTATGGCAGCAATAGGAAACTAATATACCATCTAAATTTAATAACTTCTTAAGAAACCAGGTGTCTGTGCTGAAGGAATCTCAATAGATATATGGAAGTGGCCTTGAAAGTGTATCTGGTGCACATAACATTTTCCCAGGGGTCCATCTACTTTCTAAACTCTGTCCAGAGATTCATTTATTAATATACCGGTCCATTCATTCATTCATTCAGACTGACATTTGTTGTCAGTCACCAGAAACACTGTAGACATGGCACAAAGTTAAGCATACCCTCTTCAGCCTCACCTGGTAAGAATTTTGAGTCCAAAATTAAGACTAATTAATGATATATATGTGGCACAACTCAAAATGAGAAGAAACAGCAGCAAAAGTCCATTAATAATCGGAATGTGGAATGTGCGAAGTATGAATCTAGGAAAATTGGAAATAAAAAAAAAATGAGATGGAACACATAAAATCAGTATCCTAAGCATTAGTGAGCTGAAATGGACTAGTATTGGCCATTTTGAATCAGAGAATTGTATGTTGTACAATGCCAGGAATAATAAATTGAACAGGAATTGTGTCGTGTTCATCATCAAAAAGAACATTTTAAGATCTATCCCGAAGTACAGTGTGGTCAGTGATAGGGTAATATCCACACACCTACAAGGAAGAGTAGTTCACTCGAACTTATTCAAATTTATGCACCATTGCTAAATCCAAAGATGAAGAAACTGAAGATTTTTACCAACTTCTTCCATCTGCAATTAATCAAACATACAATCGAGATGTATTGACAGTTACTGGTGATTGGAACGTGAAAGCTGGAAACAAAGAAGAAGGTTTCATATTTCGAAAGTATGGCCTTGATGATAGAAACAATGCCAGAGACCTCATGACAGAATTTTGTAAGACCAACTGCTTGTTCATTGCAAATACCTTTCTTCGACAACATAAATAGCGACGGCACTGGGTTTTTTTTGGGGGGGGGTATACCTGTGGACTTCACCAGATGGAAAACACGGGAATCAAATCGACTATATCTGTGGAACGAGATGACAGAAAAACTCAATATCATCAGTCAGAACAAGGCCAGGAGCCGACTGGGAACAGACCATCAATCACTTATATGCATGTTCAAGTTGAAACTAAAAAAAATTAAAATTAGTCCGTGAGAGCCAAAGTACAACCTTGAGTATATCCCACCTGAATTTAGAGACCATCTCAAAAATAGATCTGACCCACTGAACACTAATGACCAAAAACCAGAAGAGTTGTGGGATGACATCAAGGACAAGAGATGAAGAAAGCAAAAGGCCATTAAAAAGACAGAAAAGAAATAAAAGGCCAAATGGATGTCAGAAGAGGCTCTGAAATTTGCTCTTGAATATAGAGTAGCTAAAGCAAATGGAAGAAATGAAGTAAAAGAGCCAAACAGAAGGTTTCAAAGGGTGGCTCGAGAAGACAAAGTCAAGTATTCTAGTGAAATGTGCAAAGACCCGGAGTTAGAAAACCAAGAGGGAAGAACATACTCAGCATTTCTCAAGCTGAGAGAACTGAAGAAAAATTTCAAGCCTTGGGTAAATATTGAATAACACAGGAAGCATCAAAAGAAGATGGAGGGAATACACAGCCACTGTACCAAAAATCGGTGGACATTGAACCATTTCAGGAGGGAGCACATGATACGAATTGATGGTATCGAAAGAAGTCCAAGCTACACTGAAGGTATTGGTGGAAAATAAGGCTCCAGGAATGAATGGAATGCCAACTGAGATGTTTCAGCCAATGAATGCAGCACTGAAGGTGCTCACTCTCTATGCCAAGAAATTTGGAAGACAACTACCTGGCCAACCAACTGGAAGAGATCCATATTTGTGCCCATTCTAAAGAAAAGTGATCCAACAGTATGCAGAAATTATCAAATAATCATTAATATCACACGCTAGTAAAATTTCCCTGAGGATAATTCAAATAGGTTGCAGCAGTAGATTGACAGGGAACTGCCAGAAATTCAAGCCAGATTTAGAAGAGGACATGGAACAAGGGGTATCATTGCTGATGTCAGATGAATCTTGGCTGAAAGCCGAGAATACCAGAAAGATGTTTACCTGTGTTTTATTGACTATGTGAAGGCATTCGGTTGTGTGGATCATAACAAATTATGGATAACATTGAAAAGAATGGGAATTCCAGAACACTTAATTATGCTCTTGTGGAACGTGTACATAGACCAAGAGGCAGTCGTTCAAACAGGACAAAGGGATATTGCATGGTCTAAAACCAGGAGAGATGTGCATCAATGTATCTTTTCACCATACTCAGTCTTTATGCTAAGAAAATAATCTGAGAAATTGTACTATATGAAGAAGAATGAGGCATCAGGATTTGAAGAAGACTCATTAATAACGTCCATTATGCAGATGACACAATCTTGTTTGCTGAAAGTGAAGAGGGCTTGAAGTACTTACTGATGAAGATCAAAGACCACGGTCTTCAGTATGAATTACACCTCAACGTTAAGAAATCAAAAATCCTCACAATTGGACCGATAAGCAACATAATGATAAATGGAGAAATATTGAAGTTGTCAAGAATTTAATTTTGCTTGAATCTGCAATCAATGCCCATGGAAGCAGCAGTCAAGAAATCAAATGATATATTGCGTTGGGCTAATTGTCTTTAAGAGATCTCTTTAAAGTTTTCAAAGGCAAAGATGTCCCTTTGAGGACTAAGGTGCACCTGACCCAAGCCATGGTATTTTCAATCCCCTCATATCCGTGCTAAAGCAGGACAACCAGTACGGAAGACTGAAGAATTGGTGTCTTTGAATGATGGTGTTGGCAAAGAATATAGCATTTTTTATACATTGAAAGTTTGTAGCGACCCTGCATCGAGCAAGCCTATTGGCACCATATTTCCAACATGTGC
Source organism: Elephas maximus indicus (assembly GCF_024166365.1). Classification (NCBI taxonomy): domain Eukaryota; kingdom Metazoa; phylum Chordata; class Mammalia; order Proboscidea; family Elephantidae; genus Elephas; species Elephas maximus. The sequence goes on from NC_064826.1 coordinate 6,696,402, forward strand.
TCTCTTTGTGTCTCTGTGTCACATTTTGCTCGTTCTTCCAGTATTTCTAACTTTTCCATTATGATTATATCTGTTACGATGATCTGTGATCTTTGATGTTACTATTTTAATTGTTTTGCGGCACCACAAACTGTTCTCATAGAAGATGGCAAACTTAATTGTCAATATTGTGCATGTTTTGACTGCTCCACCGACTGGCCATTCTCCCATCTCTCTCCCTCTTGTCGGACCTCTCTATTCTCTGAGACAGTACAACATTGAAATGAAGCCAGTTAATAACCCCACAATGGCCTCTAAGTGTTCAAGTGAAAGGAAGTGTTGCACGTTTCACACTTTAAATCAGAAGCTAGAATTGATTAAGCTTAGTGAGGAAGGTGTGTAAAAAGCCAAGATAGGCTGAAAGTTAGGCCTCTTATGCCAAATAGTTAGCCAAGTTGCGAATGCAAAGGAAAAGTTCCTGAAGGAAATTAAAAGTGCCACTTCAGTCAACACAGGAATGATAAGAAAGCAAAACAGCCTTATTTCTGATATGGAGAAAGTTTTAGCAGTCTGGACAGATGATCAAAACTGCCACCAAATTCCCTTAAGCTGAAGCCTAATCCAGACAACTCTCTTCAATTCTATGAAGGCTGAGAGAGATGAGGAAGCTGCAGAAGAAAAGTTTGAAGCTAGCAGAGGTTGACTTATGAAGTTTGAGGAAAGAAGCCATCTCCATAACACAACAGTGCAATGTAAACAGCAAGCGCTGTTGTAGAAGCTGCAGTAAGTTTTCGGGAAGATCCACCTGAGATAATTGGTGAAAGTGGCTACACTAAACAACAGAGTTTCAAAGTAGATGAAACAGCCTTATCTTGAAGGTAGATGCCACTTAGGACATTCATAGCTAGAGAGGAGAAGTCTATGCCTGGCTTCAAAGTTTCAAAGTATAGGCTGACTCTCTTGTTCAGAGCTAATGTGGCTGGTGACTTTAAGTTGAAGCGCATGCTCATTTGCCATTCTAAAAATCCTAGTGTCCTTAAGAATTATGCAAAATCTACTCTGCCTGTGCTCTGTACATGGAACAACAAAGCTTGGGTGATAGCACATCTGTTTACAAGACAGTTTACTGAATATTTTAAGCCCACTTGAGAACTTCTGCTCAGAATAAAAAATTCCTTTCAAAATATTACTGCTCATTGAAAATGCACCTGGTCACCCAAGAGCTCTGATAGAAATGTACAAGGATCTTAATGTTGTTTTCATGCCTCCTAACACAACATCCATTCTGCAGCCCGTGGATCAAGGAGTGATTTCAAATTTCATGTCTTATTATTTAAGAAATACATTTTGTAAAGCTATAGGTGCCATAGGTAGTGATTCCTCTGATGGATCTGGGTGAAGTACATTGAAATCCTTCTGGAAACGATTTGCCATTCTAGATGACATTAAAAACATTTGTGATTCATGGGAGGAGGTCAAAACATCAGCGTTAACAGGAGTTTGGAAGAAGTTGATTCCGTCCTTCATGGATGACTTTGAAGGGTCCAAGACTTCAGTGGAGGTAGTAACTGCAGATGTAGCAAGAGAACTGGAATTAGAAATGGAGCCTGACAGTGTCACTGAATTGCTGCAATCTCATGAGAAAACTTTAATGGATGAGGAGTTGCTTCTCATGGATGAGCAAAGAAAGAGGTTCTTGAGATGGAATCTACTGCTGGTGAAGTTGCTGTGAACATTGTTGAAGTGACAACAAAGGATTTAGCATATTACATAAATTTAGTTGATAAAGCAGTGGCAGGGTTTGAGAGGAATGACTCCAATTTTGAAAGAAGTTCTACTATAGGTAAAATGCTATCAAACAGCATGGCATGCTACAGAGAAATCTCTTGTGAAAGGAAATGACGATTGATGTAGCAAACTTCATTGTTGTCTTAAGAAAATGCCACAGCCATCTAGCCTTCAGCAACCTCCACCTTGATCAGTCAGCAGGCATCGACATCAAGGTTACATCCTCCACTAGCAAAAAGATTACAAATCATTGAAGGCTCAGATTATGGTTAGCAGTTTTTAGCAATAAAGTATTTTTAAATTAAAGTATGTACACTGTTTTTTAGACATAATGCTATTGCACGCTTAATAGACTACAGTGTAGTATAAACAACTTTTATATGCTCTGGGAAACCAAAAATTTTGTGTAATTTGCTTTATTGTGACATTCACTTTATTGTGGAGTCTGGAACTGAACCCACAATATCTCTGAGGTATGCCTTTACCATGGACTGCCAGAAGAATGAACAAATCTGTCTTGGAAAAATTACTGCCAAAATGCTCCTTAGAAGTGAGGATGGTGAGACTTCGTCTCACGTATTTTGGACACATTATCAGGAAGTACCAATCCCTGGAGAAGGACATCATGCTTGGTAAAGTAGAGGGTCAGTGAAAAAGAGGCAGACCCTCAATTAGGTTGATTGACACAGTGGCTGCAATAATGGAGTCAAACATCGCAACGTGTGTGAGAATGGCATAAGACTGGGCGGAGTTTCATTCTGTACCGGAACTGACTTGATGGCACCTAACAACAACAATGATATATAATCACCATTGCCTGCAAATTGAGTACTTCTCCAAGATTACATATAATTGAAGAAAACTGTTGGTTTCCATAGACGATTGATGAAAATAATATTAACATGTAAGATTGGCAGAAGAGGCCAGCCACCAAATAATTGTTTACAGGATGAGCATATGAGACCACCTTCCTTCAGGTTTCATGAACAGCTCCAGAATACTCCAAATATTGGGAAACAATTGAATGAATGAATTAGCATTATTTCCAACCCTTTTTTATGATAATGTCTCTATTCTTCCACAGGCAATGGTCTAATATCTTATGTATGTAGATTTCAGAATCTGTTCTGAAAATAATAATTCCCAATGAAAGTCACCTAAGGATAAATATTGAGGTCACATGTAAGTCAACTGGCATAATAAAATCTATTAAGAAAACCTTCTGCATCCCACTTTGGAGAGTAGAGTCTGGGGTCTTAAATGCTAGCAAGTGACCATCTAAGATGCATCGATTGGTCTCAACCCACCTGGAGCAAAGGAGAATGAAGAACACCAAAGACACAAGGTAATTATGAGCCCAAGAGACAGAAAGGACCACATAAACCAGAGACTACAACAGCCTGAGACCAGAAGAACTAACTGGTGCCCAGCTGCAACCGATGACTGCCCTGACAGGGAACACAACAGAGAACCCCTGAGGGAGCAGGAGAGCAGTGGGATGCAGACCTCAAATTCTCATAAAAGACCAGACTTAATTGTCTGATTGAGACTAGAAGGACCCTGGAGGTCATGGTCCCCAGACCTTCTGTTATCCCAAGACAGGAACCATTCCCAAAGCCAACTTTTCAGACAGGGTTTGGACCAGACTGTGGGATAGAAAATGATACTGGTGAAGAATGATCTTCTTGGATCAAGTAAACACATGAGACTATGTGGGCAGCTCCTGTCTGGATGGGAGATAAGAGGGCAGAGGGGTCAGAAGCTGGCTGAATGGACACAAAAAGAGAGAGTGGAGGGAAGGAGTGTGCTGTCTTATTAGGGGGAGAGCAACTAGGAGTATATAAAAACCCAGTGCCATCGAGTCGGTTCTGACTCATAGCGACCCTGTAGGACAGAGTAGAATTGCCCCATAGAGTTTCTAAGAAGCGCCTGGCGGATTCGAACTGCCATATATAGCAAGGTGTATATAAATTTTTGTATGAGAGACTGACTTGATTTGTAAGCTTTCACTTAAAGCACAATAAAAATTAAAAAAAAAATTGAGGTCACAGATTGCTGACATGCATAGTGTTTTCTCAATGAGAATGCTGTCTGTCATATATCAGGCACTCAGATAATATTTGCTGATTAAACTGTTGACTTAGGCAACAGGTGAATTTTTAGTTTTTCAGGTCAAGAAGGAAGACCTTAACATTGGCCCAGATATGTGAGGAATAAAATTCCATTTGGATCTTTCTAGGGTTAGTTGAAAGAGTCCTGGTGGTGCAATGGTTAAAGTGCTTGGCTGCTAACTGAAAAGTCTGTGATTCTAATTCACCGGCAGATGAAAAGACTTGGTGATCTGTTCCTGTAAGGATTACAGCCTTGGAAACGCTATGAGGCATTTTTATTCTTTCCTAATGGGTTGTTGTGAGTTGGAATTGACGCCATGGCACACAACAACATACACCAAAGCAAGATCCTTAGAATAACTGGTCTAAAGAAAGCCCTGGTCAGTGTCTTGTGGACCCCTAAACTCCTGGATGACTTGAATATGTTGTGCCTGTGGCCTTTCTCCTTGTGCTCCCTAGTCTTTGTCAAAGGCAAACTCTCTGATTTCCTGGGGACCAGTGACCAAGCCCCTACTCTCACAGTCATCCTACAAAGACCTTTAGGTAGAGGGGCACTCAAGTCAACTCAATTAAATAAACACTGATTAAGACCCAGGGCTTTAGCAGCTGTAAGAGATAGAAATACAAGTATCCCTGACTTACAAACGTAAGTTATGGTGAATCGCACTTATGGCTCACTGTTTATTTTGTGTGTGTGTGCTGTTGTTGTACATCTTACCGTTAGTAGTGTGGTGTTGTTGTTAGGTGCTGTTGAGTCGGTTTCAACTCATAGCGACCCTATTTACAACAGCAGGAAACACTGCCAGATCCATACATAGTACCTAATAATATGTCCTACATACAGTGTTGCAGTGTGTAATTTGCTGATGTTATCATTCTCAGATGTTCACTCGCAGGTGTTCAATGTTATGATTTACTGCTCCAAACACCTGCCATGTAGCAGGCTATGCAACTTAAAAAAAAAAAAAGATATTCGACTTAAACGTCTGAACCAACTTAATGATGAAGTCATTGGAACAGAACCCCTCCATAAGTCAGAGGCTGCCTGTATAGCAGGTACAACTGTCACAGTTCACATAACTCAGATTTTCTCCCTCTCCCCTTCCTTTCTTCTTTGCCCTTTCCTCCCTCTGTTTCTCCCTTCTTTTCCTCCTTCCTTCCCTCTTTTCCCTCCCTCTCTCCTTTCATTCCTTCCTTACCTAACTTGTTTTCAGTTCTTCTGAGTATGTGTCTAGGATTGGAGTTAAGTTTTTTGAGAAACTTCAAACTTTTTTCCACAGTGGCTGAGCCATTTAACAATCCCACTGGCAATGTACAAGCATTTCAATATCTCCATATCTTGAGCAACACTTATTATTTCTCTCTCTCTCTTTGTTTATTATAGCTATCCTCGTGGATGTGAAGAATGCCTCACTGTGGTTTTGTTTTGCATTGCTCTGATGAGTGATGATGTTGAGCATCTTTTTCATGTCCTTATTGGCCATTTTGTATACCTTCTTTGAAGAAATATCTACTCAAGTCTGTTGCCCATTTTTTAATTAAGTTGCCTGTCATTTTGTTGTTGAGGTGTAAGAGTTCTATATATGTTCTAGACTTCTATCAGATATATGATTCTCAAACATTTTCTCCCATTCTGTACACTGCCTTTTCAATTTCTTTTTATTTATTTATTTTTTTCACATGAAAGTTTACAGCTCAAATTCATTTCTCATACAAAAATGTATACACATATTGTTATGCGACATTGCAATCCCTATAATGTGATGACACACTCTCCCTTTTCACTCCCAGGTTCTTGTGTCCATTCAACCAGTTCCTGTCCCTTCTTGCCTTCTCATCCTGTCTTCAGCCAGAAGCTGCCCATTTGGTCCCGTGTATCTACTTGAACTAAGAAGCACACCCTTGACGAGTATTATTTTATGTTTTATAGTCCAATCTAATCTTTGTCTGATGAGTGGACATCGGGAATGGTTTCAGTTCTGGGTTAACAGAATATCCGGGGACCATGGCTTCAGTGGTTCCTGCAGACCATTAAGTCTGATCTTTTTACGTGAATCTGACTTGTGCTCCAGACTTTTCCCACCTTGCCATCTGTCAGTTTGTTGTACTGTGGGGGCTTGTGTGTTGCTGTACATGGTCCTTTCAATTTCTTTTTATTTATTTATTTTTTAGTGTGGTTTACATGAAAGTTTGCAGCTCAAGTTAACTTCTCATACAAAAATTCAAATACCAGCAGGGTTACCCATGGCAGGTGGGTTTCAACTGAGCTTCCAGACTAAGACAGACTAGGAGGAAGGGCCTGGCAGTCTACTTGTCGAAAGAATAAGCCAGTAAAACCTTATGAATAGCAACATAACATTTTCTGATATAGTGCTGGAAGATGAGCCTCTCAGGTTGGAAGACACTCAAAATATGACTGGGGAAGAGCTGCCTCCTCAAAGTAGAGTCGACCTTAATGACATGGATGTAGTCAAGCTTTTGGAACCTTCATTTGCTGATGTGGCACGACTCAAAAGGGGAAGAAACAGCTGCAAATATCCATTAATAATCAGAACCTGGAATGCACAAATTATGAATCTAGGAAAACTGGAAATCATCAAAAATGAAATGGAACACATAAAGATCAATATCCTAGGGATTAGTGAGCTGAAATGGACTGGTATTCATCATTTTGAATTGGACAATCGTATAGTCTGCTATGCTGGGAAAGACAACTTGAAGAGGAATGGCATTGCATTCATATCGAAAAGAACAGTTCCAGATCTATTCGGAAGTACAACGTTGTCAGTGATAGAATAATATCCATATGCCTGCAAGGAAGACCAGTTAATACAACTATTATTCAAATTTACTCACCTACCACTAAGGTCAAAGATGAAGAAATGGAAGATTTTTACCACCTTCCACAGTCTGAAACTGGTCGAATATGCAGTCAGGATGCATTGATAATTACTGGTGATTGGAATGCAAAAGTTGGAAACAAAGAAGAAGGATGGGTAGTTGGAAAATATGGCCTAGGTGACAAAAACGAGGCTGGAGATCACATGATAGAATTTTTGCAGGCCCAACGACTTCATTGCAAATACCCTTTCTCACCAACATAAATGGCTATTGTACATGGATCTCACCAGATGGAATACACAGGAATCAAACTGACAACATCTGTGGAAAGGGATGATCAAGATGTTCAATATCATCTGTCAGAACAAGGCCAGGGGCTGACTGTGGATCAGACCATCAATTATTCATAAGGTCAAGCTGAAACAGAAGAAAATTAGAACATGTACACTAGAGTCGACGTATGACTTGGAGTATATTCCACCTGAATTTAGACACCATCTGAAGAATAGATTTGATACATTGGATACTAATGACTGAAAACCAGATGAGCTGTGAAATGACATCAAGGACATTATACCTGAAGAAAGCAAGAGGTCATTAAAAAGACAGGAGAGAAAGAAAAGACCAAAATAGAAAGCAGGAGAGACTCTGAAACTTGCTCTTGAATGTTGAGTAGCTAAAGCAAAAGGAAAAATGATGAAGTAAAAGAGCTGAACACAAGATTTCAAAGGGTAGCTTGAGAAGGCAAAGTAAAGTATTATAATGACATGTGCAAAGACCTGGAGATAGAAAACTAAAAGAGAAGAACACTCTCTGCATTTCTCAAGTGGAAAGAACTGAAGAAAAAAATCAAGCCTTGAGTTGCAGTAGTGAAGGATTCCGTGGGGGAAAATATTAAAATGATGCAGGAAACATCAAAAGAAGATGGCAGGAATACACAGAGTCACTATACCAAAAAGAATTGGTCAACATTCAAACCTTTCAGGAGGTAACATATGATCAGGAACCCATGGTACTGAAGGAACAGGTCCAAGCATGAAGGCATTGGCAAATAACAAGGCTCCAGGAACTGACGGACTACCAATTGAGAGGTTTCAACAAATGAATGCAGCACTGGAAGTACTCACTTGTCTATGCCAAGAAATTTGGAAGACGGGTATCTGGCCAACCAACTAGAAATATCCATATTTATGTCTATCTACAAGAAAGGTGATCCCACCAAATGCGGACATTATCGAACAATATCATTAATACCACATGCAAGCAAAATTTTGCTGAAGATCATCCAAGAGCAGCTGCAGCAGTATATCGACAGGGAACTGCCAGAAATTCAAGCCAGATTCAGAAGAGGACAAGGAACCAGGGATAACATTGCTGACATAGGATGGATCCTGGCTGAAAGCAGAGAATACCAAAAAGATGTTTACCTCTGTTTTATTGACTAAGTAAAGGCATTTGACTGTGTGGATCATAACAAATTATGGGTAACATTGCAAAGAATAGGAATTCCAGAACACTTAATTGTGCTCGTGAGGAACCTTTACATAGATCACGAGGCAGTCGTTTGGACAGAACAAGGGGATACTGATTGGTTTAAAGTCAGGAAAGGTGTGTGTCAGGGTTGTATTCTTTCACCACACCTATTTAATCTGTATGCTGAGCAGATAATCCAAGAAGCTGGACTGTATGAAGAAGAACGGGGCATCAGGGTTGGAGGAAGACTCATTAACAACCTGTGTTATGCAGATGACACAACCTTGCTTGCTGAAAGTGAAGAGAATTGAAACACTGATAAGCATCAAAGACTACAGCCTTCAGTATGGATTACACCTCAATAGAAAGAAAACAAAAATCCTCACAACTGGACCAGTGAGCAACATCATAATAAACGGGGAAAAGATTGAAGTTGTCAAGGATTTCACTTTACTTGGATCCACAATCAACATCCATGGAAGCAACAGACAAGAAATCAAACAAAGCATTGCATTGGGCAAGTCAGTTGCAAAAGAACTCTTTAAGAGTGTTGAAAAGCGAAGATGTCACCTTGAAGACTAAGGGGCGCCTGACCCAAGCCATGTTGTTTTCAATCGCCACATATGCCTGTGAAAGCTGGACAATGAATAAGGAAGACCGAAGAAGAGTTGAAGCCTTTGAATTGTGGTGTTGGTGAAGAATATTGAATATACCATGAACTGCCAAAAGAACGAAAAATCTGTCTTGGATAAAGTATAACCAGAATGCTCCTTAGAAGCAAGGATGGCGAGACTATGTCTCACATACTTTGGACATATTATCAGGAGGGATCAGTCCCTGGATAAGGACATCATGCTTGCTAAAGTAGAGGGTCAGCAAAAAGAGGAAGATCCTCAGCAAGATGGATTAACACAGTGGCTACAACAATGGATTCAAGCATAGCAACAATTGTGAGGATGGTGCAGGACTGGGCAGTGTTTTGTTCTATTGTGCACAGGATCACTATGAGTTGGAACCACTTGATGTCACCTACCAACAACGACCTTTCTTTCCTTCCAATTTGTATAATTTGTATTTATTAACTTTTCAAAATTGCAATAGGTAATAGATAAAAATATATATATATAGGGACGATGTTAATAGGGTGATAGTGAACATCATTGCTTTATTCCTGACTTTAATGGAAATAATGTTTTAAAAAATTTTTTTTTTCTTTAAGAATAATGCTGGCTACTAAGAGGAAATACATGTGTATTATCATATTAAGAAGTTACCCAAAAGCAAATATCACCAAAAAAATTAGTGAAAGAGCTTTTAAACTTTGTGATGTTTGACTTACATTTATTACTGAAAAGCCTGACTTTCTTATTCAACACATTATAATTTCAAAAAAAAAAAAGAAATTATCCATATGTTTTTTTATTAGGATTTTTCTTAATAGTTAAAAATAGTTATAGAATTTTATTCATCTTTTTTCAGCATTTATAAAATACATGATATTTCTCCTTGTTGCTTTTCTTAGGTGCTGACAAGTCAGTTCTGACTCATAGTGACCGTTTGTACAACAGAAAGAAACAGTGTCCAGTCCCATGCCATCTTCATGATCATTGCCATTTGAGCCCATCATTGCAGCCACTGTGTCAATCCTTCTTGTTGAGTGTCTTCCTCTTTTTTCGCCAATCCTCTCCTTTATCAAGCATGATGTCCTTCTTCAGGTTCTGGTCCTTCCTGATAACATGTCCAAAGTACATGCTCCTCTCTTCTAAGAGATATTCTGGTTGTACTTCTATCAAGTCAGATTTGTTCATTCTTCTGGCTGTCCAAGGTATATTCAATAGTCTTCACCAACACTGTAATTCAAAGACACCAATTCCTCTTACATCATCCTTTTTCACAGTTCAGGTTTTACGTAAGTTATGAGGTGATTAAAATACCATGGCTTGGGTCAGGTGCACCTTAGTCCTCAAAGTGACTTCTTTGCTTTTAACACTTTAAAGAGGTCTTTTGAAGCAGATTTGCCCAGTGCAATGCACCTTTTGATTTCTCTACTGCTGCTTCCTCGGGCATTGAATGTGGATCCAAGTAAAATGAAATCTTTGACAACTTCAAACTTTTCTCCGTTTATCATGATGTTACTTATTGGTCCAGTTGTGATGACTTTTGTTTTCTTTATGTTGAAGTATAATCCCTAATTAAGGCTGTGATCTTTGATCTTCATCAGTAAGTGCTTCAGGTCTTCTTCACTTTCAGCAAGCAAGGTTGTATCATCTGCATAATGCAGGTTGTTAATGAGTCTTCCTCCAATTCTGATGCACCATTTTTCTTCCAGGACTATTTGCTCAGCATACAGATTGAATAGGTATGGTGAAAGAATACAACCCTGACACACACCTTACCTGAATATAAACCACGCAATATCCCTTTCTTCTGTTCGAAGGACTGCCTCTTGATCTATGTACAGGTATCTCAAGAGTAAATATTGTTCTGTAATTCCCACTCTTTGCAATATTATCAGTAATTTGTTATGATCCACACAATCAAATGCCTTTGCGTAGTCAATTGTCTTAGTCCTCGAGTGCTGCCATAACAGAAATACCACAAGTGGATGGCTTTAACAAAGTGAAATTTATTTTCTCACAGCCTAGTAGATTACAAGTCCAAATTCAGGGTGTCGGCTCCAGGGGAAGGCTTTCTCTCTTCGTTGACTCTGGAGGAAGATCCTTGTCCTCAATCTTCTCCAGGTCAAAGAGCTTCTCAGGCACAGGGACCCAGTGTCCAAAGGATGCCCTCTGCTCCTGGTGCTGCTTTCTTGGCGGTTTGAAATCCTCAACTCCCTGCTTGCTTCCGTTTCCCTTTATCTCCTGAGAAATAAAAGGTGGTGGAGGCCACACCCCTGGGAAGCTCCCTTTACCTTGGATCAGAGAAGTGACCTGAGTGAGGGTGGTGTTATAGTCCCACCCTAATCCTCTCAACATTAAATTACAATCACAAAATGGAGGCCTACCATACAATACTGGGAATCAAGGCCTACCCAAGTTGATATACACATTTTTGAGGGGACATAATTCAATCCTTGACATCAATAAAACACAGATAAACATCTTTCTGGTATTCTCCGTTTTCAGCTAGGGCTCACCTGACATTAGCAATGATATCCCTGGTTCCACGTCCTTTTCTGAATCTGCCTTGTATTTCTGGCAGTTGCCTGTCAATATACTGCTGCAGCCACTTTTGAATGATCTTTAGCAAAATTTTACTTGCATGTGATATTAATGATACTGGTTGATAACTTCTGCATTTGGTTGGATCACCTTTCTTTGGAATGGGCATAAATATGAAACTCTTCCAGTTGGTTGGCCAGGTAACTGTCTTCCAAATTTCTTTGCACAGATGAGTGAGCATTTCCAGTGCTGCATCTCAATTGGTATTCCATCAATCCCCAGAGACTTGTTTTTTGCTAATGCCTTCGATGCACCTCTATGATGGCAGGATTTACAACTCATAGGAAAATCACATTAGATGACAAAAAGGTAGATAATCACACAATACTGGAATCATGGAGAAGCCAAGTCGATACTCATTTTTCAGGGACACAATTCAATCCATAACAGGCATTATGCTTGGTAAAATAGAGGGTCAGTGAAAAAGAGGAAGACTCTCAACCAAATGGATTGACTCAGGGCTTCAACAATGGCCTTGAGTGTAACAATGTGAGGATGGCGCAGGAACTGGCAGTGTTTCTTTCTGCTGTACATGGGGTTGCTACGAGTCAGAATGGACTCAATGGTACCTGGCAACAATAACAACAACTTCTTGTTTGGATTTATAATGTTCTTTCATTACTTATTTTCAAAATCTTATTTACTCACATATGCCGTTCAAGCTAGGCTGACTAACACACCACCACCATGATCCTTGTATCTTATACTTGATTAACTATTTTTGTTTCTCTAGTAGATGAGAAGATCTTGCATCATGGGGGTTCTATCTATTTCACTCAGTACATTATACTTAACTCCTAACATATTGCTTGCCATATAGTTTTTGCTCAATCAGTAACTGTTAAATTAATAAACAATGGCTCCTGTACATATCACAGAACAGGAATAAGGAACTTGGAGGATAAGAGAAATCAGACACAAAGATGGTTGCCAGGATTCTGTCTTCATTCCAGCCAGTTACTGCTGAGTTGATTCCAACTCATGGTGAATCCACGTGCAACAGAGTAAAAGTGTGCTACTCAAGGTTTTCAGTGGCTGATTCTTCAGCAATAGATCACCAGGACTTTTGTCAGAGGTACTCCTGGATGAACGTGGACTGCCAATGTTTTGGTTAGCAGAGAGGACCCTAACCATTTCAACCACCCAGAGAGTTCCTGGCTTTATAAGCTGAAGACATTGTAGGGCTATTCAAAGAGTTGAAAAAAACTGGAGAGGGAATGCCTTTTGTAAGAAAAACAAAGAGTTTGGCTTTGATATGTTACTTTTGATGGCTCTTACACTTAGCTTCAAGGTAATTTTTATATTTAGAAGTATTTTTAAAAAATTGTTTTTAAATTTTGAAATCAGTTTCTTAGTGCTGACATTCAAGGACCACCAGATGTCTTGAGGAAAGGCTCACTCCTGGAAGAAAAGAAGTAAAATGCACAGAAAAAAAAAAAAAAAAGGAACTTGTAGGAAAGAGAAATAATAGAGGGAGGAGAAAAATAGTTCAAACATGTCTAATATCTTTAGGAAGGGGCACTTTTTGTAGTGAAGTATTAGGGAGCCAGGAGAAAATGGGTGATTCTGTGGGTTTGCTGATAGGAAAATGGAGGAACAATCTTCAATGGCTTCTGTTAAAGAATTGAAAAATAAGTTCATCAATTGAAAATGAGGTAGGGAGAAAGGTGGTTACAGGTTTGGGCACTGAGGAAAAGATGGGAGATGCTTGTGGGTAGTTAATGAGTGACTTCTCTAGGGAAATACAAGATAGGAATGCCCAGGATTGTGACTCATTTGTGGCTGAAGAGCATGGATTTGTAGAAATATAAGTTCATCCAGTTATGAAATATTCCCAATTGACACTCAACTGCCCAGAAGCAAACACAGAGTGGTTAAGTAGTTGGGTTCCTCTAAACGTGGGGTTATATCAGAAGAGGGAGATGAAGGGGTAAAGGGACCAGGAAATTAGAGGGTTTTTTTAAATGAATTTATTTAAACATTTTCTTTTTAATTTTTATTGTGCTTTAGGTGAAAGTTTACAAATCAAGTCACTGTCTCATACAAAAATTTATATACACCTTGCTATATACTTCTAATTGCTCTCCCCCTAATGAGAGAGCCTGCTCCTTCCCTCCACTCTCTCTTTTCGTGTCCATTCCTCCAGCTTCTGATCCCCTCTGCCCTCTCATCTCCTCTCCAAGTATGGGATGCCAACATAGTCTCAAGTGTCTACTTGATCCAAGAAGCTCATTCTTCACCAGCATCTTTTTCTATCCCATTGTCCAGTCCAATCTCTGTCTGAAGAGTTGGCTTTGGGAACGGTTCCTGTCTTGGGCTAACAGAAGGTCTGGGTGCCATGACCAGTGGGGTCCTTCTAGTCTCAGTCAGACAATTAAGTCTGGTCTTTTCCTGAGAATTTGAAGTCTGCATCCCACTGCTCTCCTGCTCCCTCAGGGGTTCTCTGTTGTGTTCCCTGTCAGAGGGCAGTCATCAGTTGTAGACGGGCACCATTTAGTTCTTCTGGTCTCAGGATGATGTAGTCTCTGGCTTATGTGGCCCTTTCTGTCTCTTGGGCTCATAATTACCTCGTGTCCTTGGTGTTCTTCATTCTCCTTTGCTTCAGGTGGGTTGAGACCAATTGATGCATCTTAGGTGGCTGCTTGCTAGCATTTAAGACCCCAGAGTCCACTCTCCAAAGTGGGATGCAGAATGTTTTCTTAATACATTTTATTAGGCCAGTTGACTTAGATGTCCCCTGAAACCATGGTCCCCAAACCCCCGCCCCTGCTACGCTGGCCTTTGAAGCATTCAGTTTATTCAGGAAACTTCTTTGCTTTTGGTTTAGTCCAGTTGTGCTGACCTTTCCTGTATTGTGTGTTGTCTTTTGCTTCACCTAAATAGTTCTTATCTACTATCTAATTAGTGAATACCTGTCTCCCTCCCTCCATCCCCCCTCTTGTAACCATCGAAGAATATTTTCTTCTCTGTATTTAAACATTTTCTTCTTAGGGAAAATTTCAAACTCACCCTGCAACAGAGAGATTAGTGTAAAAGCCCCCATGTACCTGAAACCTTGTTAGAAAAACCATCACAATGTGGCCAGTGTAAGCCTCCCCTCTAGTCATTCCCTTACTCCCTGCTGGATTATTTTAAAGCCAACCTCAGATATGTCTCATTTTATCTGTAAATACTAGAAGTAATTTTAAGGAGTATGGGCATAATGTGAAGAAGAACGCAGCACCAGGATTGGAGGTAGGCTCATTAACTGAATATTGAATACACCATGGGCAACCAGAAGAATGAACAAGTCTGCCTTGGAAGAAATATAGCCAGAGTGCTCCTTGGAAGCAAGAATGGGAGACTTCATCTCATGAGCTTTGGACATGTTATCAGGAGGGACTAGTCCCTGGAGAAGGACATCATGCTTGGTACAGGGTCAGTGAAAAAGAGGAAGACCCTCAATGAACTGGATTTATACAGTGGCTGCAACAATGGGCTCAAGCATAGCAATGATTTCGAAGATGACACAGGACCCAGCAGTGTTTTGTTCTGTTGTACTTGGGGTAGCTAAGGGTTGGAATCCACTCTGTGGCACCTAACAACAACAACAAATGAGCATATTGATGAACCACGTAATCAGACTGGATAAGAACACAGAGATCATAGAGGTATCAATGGATTGAAGGTGCTGGACATTGCCATGGCAACCCTTGAGCAAGTTACATGGACATCTGGGAGGGAGTGATAAGGTGAGATGTTTGAACTCTTGATTTTGGAGGTTTGCATTTTTTATTAAAACAAACATAGTGAGAGGATCAACCAACAAGTTGAAGCACACAGTCTCCTCCTTCAAATCTTTCCAACTTACCTAGTTCTCTTTCTAACTAAAAAACTCAATGTAAGTCTTTTAAAATTGTGAAATTAATGCATACATATTCTAAATAGCTTGAACAATGCAGAAAGGTATAAATGGAAATGTTGCAGTTATCCACCAGAGACACAACGCCAATGCTCAGGAGCCCTCTAGTAATCATTTCTGCTCCAGAACCTTTACACACACACACACAGACACACATGTACACACACAGAGAGAATTTAAATATGCTTTCTTTTAAAAAAGAGAAACTTGAATCACAAAATATCTCCTTACTTTTTTCATTTAACAATATAAATATACTGGAGATCTTTTCATTTCAGGGCATGTGAACCTATCTCATTAAAAAAAAATTGTTAGATAGCAATCCATTTCATGGATATACCAGTGTTTTCATTAATGAAAAGTGCTATTAAAAAGTTTAATTGGCCTTTCTGTACATATTTTTGCATACTTATATTATCTCTAGGAAAAATTATCAGGCAGTAATTTTTAGGTTGAAGAGTATTTTGTGAACTGCTAATATTTTCATAGGTATTTTCAAATTTTCAGGTTATGTCTTTGGAGGAAGAGACAAAATGCACTTCCAACTTCTTCTCAGAAACCTTTCCAAATAATCTGAAAATACTGCATCCTGTGTGGGCTCTCAGCAGACATTTCCCAAAGGCATGTGAAAGGGGAAAGAGAGAAGTTACCAAAAGCCCAGTTGCAGAACCTTCCTCTATATCAGTGCCTATGTCAACCTCACTGTAACCACCTGAAGAATCTAAGAAATTTGTCTAAGTTCCAACACCAAAAATTCTGAGTGAATGACCCAGGATAGGCCAAGCATTGATATTTTAGAATATCCCCCCCTAGAGAGTCTAATGTGTTGTTATGGCTTAGAATCACTGCCTTAGATGCAGTGGAGGTAGGAATAGAGGGTCCAGGTAAACAGTATGCTAACCATCGCTGAGAGTGTGTCCTGGAAGCAAAAGAGAGGAGTGAAGACCAATCTCCTATACAAAAAACTGCTTTGGGTGAAAGGATCAGGATAGGTTTGGGGAAGAAAAGAGGAGAAAAGAGAGAAGTTTTGGGTGAAAATGAAGAGCTGAGGAGCCAGCTCCTGTGGTGCTCCCTGGCTGCTGGTCACTGAGTCTGCTCTTTTAGGTAGAGATGAACTCGGTGCTGCAGCTTCTTCCAGGCTCTTCTGAGCCCAGGGTTGTCGAAGATCAGCAGAACTGAGTGTCCAGCAGGGTAGGCTGTTAAGATGACTGTGCACAAAATGTTCCAGGGACTGTTGGTATCAAAGATATTGGACATATAGAGAAAGAGAGCAACTGCATTGAAGATGTAGAGAACAAGAAAGTAGCTGATGGCTTTGATGGCCCCCATGTGGGCCTGCATGCTGGGGTCCCTGGAGCCAGTGGCATTGCTTTCCATGTGCAGGGCATGCCTCCTGAGGGAGGCAATCAACAGCGTGGCTGTCAGGATGAACATGATAAGAGGAAGGAAGATTCCCAGATTATAGAGAAGGACCATGTTGACCACATTGGCCTTAGTGAGGTACTTCTTATCCGTGGAGTTGGAGGAGGAGATAGAAAAAGCGTTGCTACAATACAATTCAGTGTGCTCCTTGACAATGAGCACACTGAACCCCATGGAAATGAACACGGATAGCCACAGAAGCCAGGACATCCATCTGGAAATTCTCCACTTCAGCTTGAGGAAAAGAGGGTTGGAGAAGTCTGCAATCTTCACAAAGTAGAAGAAACTGAGCCAGGCAGCAAACCAAAGACTGCAATAATTTAAGAACATGTAGATGATTTTGAATATACCATATAAAACATTGTGGTTATACAAATTTGGGAAGGCTGAATTGAGAACAGTTCCTATCATCACACAACTCTGGAGAGCTATTCTGGATGCACTCAGGAAAAACAAGATTCTCCCACTCGTGTTAACTGCCTTATTCCGAACCCACTCAGCCGCTTTTATAGCCATGATGAACCCATTTGCAATGACTCCAATGATGCATTCGATGCTTGTGGTGGTGAAAATAAAGATGTAGACAATTTGTGACAGTTCGTTTTCCTGATAGTAGCAGGTCTTGGCCATCCTGAGTCCTGTCTGAATTGGTGTGTGGAGGCAAATGTCTCCTCGGTTTGATGGGCAGGTATTGATAGCTCCCACAATTCACACCACAGGAGGAAGCAGCTGATGTATCATTTCCAAATCCACCCCATTTGTTTACATCAGCATTCCTAGCTCTGAATCTGGAGATGCAAATGATGGAAGGATTTGGTTCCTAATCCTCTCTCTGTTTTTGGATATGTTGGTATTAGTTCAACCAGGGTCCCAGGCAAGAATGTGAATACAGTCACCTTTATAAACCACTAACCCATAGTATTGACAGCCACCACCACAGACTGGTGCAAACTGGACACTTGCCATCTTAGCCTTTCCTCTTCATTACTCTGAAGATTCTATTTACTATGTCTTATGGTGATTTTCTGGTTCCCATGGTTTCCTCATTTGGTGGAGCACATACCACAGTTGCTTCCAGAGAAAGTGTGCATGACAGATATATTTTTCGAACACTTGTATGTCTCAGAATATCTTTATTCTAATTTTCTATTAATTGGAAAGTTAGAATACCATTAACGGTATGGCTGTAAATAGAATTCCAGGTTTGGGACATGTTTTTCCTTGGAATTTCCTCCCATTCTGAGTGAAGTTGTTATAAAAAGATCAGAATAGACACAGGCATGCACAAGAAGACAGACACCAGGAGGATATGTGTCTAGAAGCAGCCAAGGAACGCTAGGAAATGCCTGGGGGTACAGAAGCTAAAAGGGGCAAGAATCTTGCCTTAGAGACAGAGAGAGAGAGAGACATAATACCCTGAATTATTAAGAACATGAAAGTCCCAGTCAGCCCTTCAGCAAAATAAAAATTCAGAAAATGAAATTGAATTATTCTGTAGTAAAAGACTTTCATTAAAAATAAAAGTAACTGTGAGCATATAAACAACCCTGAAAGAAGATAGATGGATTTTTCAATGTATCTATGGAGCAGCGAATTCCATCATTTTCACATGAATTCTTAATAAAACTCCTTGAAGCTGGAAAGTCTTGCTGAAAATATTTTTGGGCTGAAAGTGCCCCCAAAACCAAAAGATTAAATCAACCAAAGCTCCCGTTGGAAATTACTTTCCTTTCCACGTGGAAGGAGACACTGGTAATAGGTGACCATGATTCCTGGAGTCAGCATTGTGTGTGTGAGGAGCATCGTTGTGTCTCATGCCAGTGCTCATAAGAAACCATGTGACACAGAGGAAACATTGGTCAGTTAAGAGGACAGGATGATTGCTTCTTTGGATATCAGCCAGCATCTGTCCTCAGCTTCCCCAGAGCTTGTGTGATGGCTAATGAACAATTGATAAAATGCATGTGCCCGACAGGAAGAATTTCCTCTTTCCGAGAGTGATCTTATAATTCTACAACAGAACCTAAAGTCAAGTCCTTACTGTAGTACCATATCTCCAGGAGACCGACTAACCATTGGGTGGAATAAAGATTGCACTGGGCTCTTTGGCCCTGGAGGCGTATGGTTAGTCCTGACTGGGATTGAAACATTTTCTAGGTGTGGGTTGTCTTTTCCTGCCTGCAGCACCAATATCTGAGACTTACAGAGTATCTGGTTTCTAGACTTGGGATCCACTTAATATCTCCTTAGACAAGGGAACCATTTTTTTGGTGAAAAAGTTGCCACAGTTGACACACGATCAAGGTAGAGTTGGTCTTTGTTATCATGGGGTGTGTATACGTTGGGTAAAATTTATTCGAAACCTCAAAATCAATACTCTCAGCACTTTTGTGGTCATTCATAGACATGAGCATGTGCAAAGCAGTGAACAATTTGAGTTGTCCTAAGTGCATGATCCCAGCCAAAGCTGAACAAGACACCAGCTTTGCCTTCTTGTTTCATCTCTCATACAATAAAAAAATAACCTCTTTGTGGACTATTTGGTGCCATGTCTTTGACATTTTTTATATTTTTTGCTGGTAATTTTGTTGTTTAAAATGACCCCCAAATGAAGTGCTGTCTAGTGTTTCTAAGTGCAAGAAGGCTGTGATGTGCCTTATGGAGAAAATATTCGTGTTAGATAATTTTTGCTGTTGACTGTGAATTCAATGTTAATGAATCAAGAGTATATATTTTAAAAAAGTGGCTTTAAACAGAACACACATAAGATAAGGTTATGTATTAATTGCTCTACAAACATGTTGTGACCAGAGGCTTGCATTTCCCCTGTATTTCCCCTAGGAGCAGTGGTTTCGTATTCACTAATTCAGTGTTCATGAGGACTATAGAACATAACTACCGTAAATAATGAGAACTAACTGTATCTATTGGTCTTTCCATTAACTGAATCACCAGGAAACTTCTGGCATCTTTTAATGTCATGTTGGAAACACCTCACAAATGAGTAGCTAAGAAGATGCTTGGGAATCACACCCTTTAGGGAAATGGTGTTGTCCTTCACGATGTAGCATGTATTTTGAAAAAATGGCCATTTAAGGGTGCAGTGTCCTTGATACCTGGAATGTATTGGTCTAGGAACTCAGGGCAGGAATTGACTCCTCTTACCATTGGTGGCACAGTGGTCAAGAGCTACAGCTGCTAACCAGAAGGTTGGCAGTTCAAATTCACCAGCTGGTCCTTGGAAACCCTGTTGGGTAGTTCTACTCTGTCCTATATGGTTGCTGTGAGCTGGAATTGACTCAACAGCAACAGGTTTTACCATCATTTTTAGTTGTGTAGGCGTTGGGTCACAGGGTATGTGCTAATTTGACTAAGTTTTAAAGCCAGATTGTTCTCCCAAAGGCTTACCTGTTTATATATTCCCACAGGAATTTGTAACAGTTCCCATATCCACTCGTTCCTCACTTATTTAGCAAACTGTGAGGAAAACAAGTGTATATACACAGGTTATGTGACTCCTGACCAGGCTCCCAATGATCCTGTGATTCTTGAGTCCTTCCCTTTCCATTAGTAAAAGAGGAGAAAGGTATAGTCATTTCAGGACTTCCAATTAGTTGATCTTTCAGATAGCGAGGAGGCAGCTGCATGTCATTGTACTGAAATGGGGGGACAAGGAATCTTTCCCAGTTCTCCCATTACTTTTCTGTATCTCTGAATTAATTGCTTATCTTCTCTCTTAGCATTTTCCCTCTTTGTCAAATGGTAAGAATAATTCCTGCTCTCTCCCAGTCCTCATTATCTGGGGAGTGAGTGCCCATTACATTACACCTGAGAAAGCCTCTTGAAGGGCCAATATTGTTGGACCCTTGGCAACCCTTGGGCCAGTGCAACAGTAAGCTCGGGGGAAAGGACAAGATAAGACACTGAGAAATTAGTATAAAGCTCATGTTATAGTCCACCAGGATGCCCACAGACTCGGAGGTAGTTCTCCCAGAGAGAAGATTCTAGAAGTGAGGAACAGAGGAGCCAGACCAGAGCATTCAGCTCAGGTCACTATGGTCACAGGCTTCTCAACACATGCTTTGAGTTTAGGGTACATGACCTCATCATCTGGGCATATTCACGGCTGACACAACTTCAGCTGTCCCTTTTATGGTTCCATTTTCTGAAGAGAGAAGCAGAACTATGCCAGGAGAGTTGACTCCATACCACAAGACTTCTGGGCTTCTTACTTAGGGGCCCCACACCATCTTCACCTCCCTCTTACTGACTCTGGTGCTCAGCTCCCTCTCTCAGACTCACATGATACACAAAGCAGGACAGATGTGCCTCCTTCCTCACATTGAGCCTTACCCCAGTGCTCATCATAGTCACTTACTTTTATTCATCTTGGATTTTATTCCCACTTTTATTGCTCTTCTCTCCTACTGCCCTCAGCCCCTTCCTGGCTTTCCCTTTTCCCTTTGGCCTCTCTTAATGGTCCCCCTTATCTGACATGAGTGGCCAGTCAGGAAGTATCTTCACTTACAAGAGGTTGCTACTTCCTAGTAGAAGTTCCTTGTGTATTGACCACCCAAGCAGGTGGTGCAGATGAAAGTACAGAAAGAGTAATTAGGAGCCTGGCTGACAGTGGTGCTGGCTCTAACCTGGGGAGAAGGTGGGGAAGGATTAGAGGGCAGATCTGACAGAGGTGGACCTGGATTTGAGCCATGAAGCAATGTGAGCCCCCATTAGGACACCTCAGTGAGGGGGCACCACAGAGACCCCCCACAGGTGTCATGCCTTTAGCTCTTTCATTGCCACACTCAACTTTAGTCAATTTTTTTGTACTGTAATCGTCTTTATCATTCGTGTTCATCTTTAGTAGGGACTGAAGTTTAAATTTTGGTCTGAAGGTTTCATCAGATTTCACATTTGTTTAAACTCATGGAGTAAGCCTTTGCCTCTGCAGAGTGTGAGTGCACCTTGGGTCTAGCTGGCATTTAGCTTGCCAGCAGATTCATGTAGGGGACTCTGTGCTTCTTGTTTCAGCCACAAAATGGCCGAAGGGGCCATGGCTGGCGTTGCTTATGGCATCTGTTGGCCTTGGCTTGGTCTGGGGTGAGGTCACCCAGATTAGAGTC
Source organism: Elephas maximus indicus (assembly GCF_024166365.1). NCBI lineage: Eukaryota > Metazoa > Chordata > Mammalia > Proboscidea > Elephantidae > Elephas > Elephas maximus. The sequence goes on from NC_064826.1 coordinate 6,718,261, forward strand.
AGTGGGAAATTATTTAAATTAACTTTCACCAATAGGGACAATAAGATCAGAGGCACATGCTTGTCTGCTTAGTGTAGTGGAAACAAAAAGCAAAAACAAAAAGAAAGAGAGAGAGAGAGAAAAACTAGGGTTTTCATGGGAGGGGTGGTGGATTTTTCCAATTGTCCTGTTCTCCGGGTTTGTCATGTGGCATTCACCTCTCTGTGCTTCTCTTTCTGTGATTATGAGATGAAAGTATTCAAACATACCTGTGAAATTTGTGTAAGTTAATGAGCTTTTGTAACCCTGGTTGCACAGTTGTTAAGAGCTACGACTGTTAACCAAAAGGTTGGCAGTTCTACTCTACCAGCTGCTCCTTGGAAACCCTATGGGGCAGTTCTACTCCACTCTGTAGGGTTGCTGTGAGTCAGAATCTACTTGACAGTGATGGCTTTAATACGCTTTTGGGCTTTGTGAATGATAACAAATGTAAAGTACCATGGTTATTGCGCAAATAAATGCCTTTGAAGTCTGAAACCACTTGGATGGTGAGTATTTTGCACCTGCTCTTCCTCAGCCAAGGATTCTGTCTCGGAAAAAACACAGATAGAATCCTCCTTAGATGCAAGGATGGTGAGACTTCACCTCACGTACTTTGGACGTGTTATAAGGAAGGACCTATCCCTGGAAAGGACATCATACTAAGTAAAGTAAAAGGTCAATGAAAAAGAGGAAGAGCCTCAATGAGCTGGATTGACACAGTGGCTGCAACAATGGGTTCAGACATAGCAAGGATTGTGAGGATGGTGCAGGATCGGGCAGTGTTTCATTCTGTTGTGCGTAGGGATGCCATGAGTTGGAACCGACTTGATGGCACTTAACAACAACTTCCTTAGCCGAAAGAATTGTAAAGCTTATAATCAGAGAGAAGATACAAGTATTGTCTCTGAGTTTCTCCTGATGGAAGAAGCAAGCTGATGGATACTGAACTGAGAGGAGAAATTGCCAGCACGTGTTCCTGAAACAGCACAGAGAAGTTCTTTGAAGAGGGACTCCTCCAAAGTTCTCTAGAGTCATTGATACTTGAATAAGAATTAGGCACTATTCCTATACTAAATCAGCCCTGGTGGTGTAGTGGTTAAGTGCTCGACTGCTAACCAAAAAGTGGGCAGTTCCAACACACCAGCTGCTCTGTGGAAGCAAGATGTGACAGTCTGCTTCCATAAAGATTACAGCCATGGAAACCCTAAGGGGCAGTTCTACTCTGTCCTATAGGGTTGCTATGAGTAGGAAATGAATCAATGCCAGTGGTTTTGATTTTTGGTTTATTCCTATTCTTCTTTGGACTTTTGATAACTTCTGGACTCTCCCTCTGTTTTCTTAAAAGCCTAAAGAGACTAAGAAGGAATTGGGGGTTGGCATCAAAGACAAGGAAGTAAGGGTGCATAAGGTTCCAGGAGCTCAATGAAGAGAAGATGTAGGAGAAGAGAGGTCATGAACCAAAAACAAATTCCTGTCTGATGGCACGTCTCCATTTTGGCGGGTTCACAACTTCCATTACATCTGCCTCGGCCTGTTGTGCAGGGCCTCCTGGCTCAGCCCCATCAGTGCATGAGCTGTAGGAAACTGTACGCGGGTACAATTTCAGCCAAGCTCACTCATCATAGTCACTTACTTTTATTCATCTTGGATTTTATTCCCACTTTTATTGCTCTTCTCTCTTCCCATCTTTATTTCTCTCTTCCTAACTACCCTTTACCTCACCTGGTGAAGTGAAAAGAGTTTGGATCCCATGGTTGAAAGTCCCCACTCACTCAAGGTCTCCATACAGCCCTTCCTTCATCTTTACAAGGAAATAAGAACCCCCACATTCACAACAGGACTGTTCTGAGGCTCAGCGGGACTAAGGTATGAAGTTAAGGTGTTTAAGATGAAATCAGTGATTACTATCAATGTTCTTTATTATGATAGTGGTTCTCTTTTTCCTTAGCCCTCAGTTCTTCACTTACCATCATGCTTTCATCTTTGTTATTTGTAACTGTGAGAATTACCCAAAAAGTTTCACCTGCTGTTGTATTTTCAGGACTCTTCAGGATTAAAGAAATTATGTTCCCTCTGAATATGGCAAAAGAGTCAGAAACCCAAACTCAGATCAAAGTCCAGGACTGAGGTGGGGTGGGAGAGAGAATAGAAAGGGTGGGGCAGGGGCAACAGGAGGATGCCAGGAGTGGGGAGGACCCAGAGGTGCCAATGCCATTCCTTGTACTGATTCCCTTTGTAGGATGCATTCCCCTGATCTCTGTGTGCCCTTCAGAAGAACCCTGTCTGATAGAAGAGGGATGTGGAGGTCAGAGTGGGAGAGGTCATAATCCTGGTCATCACCGAGGGACTGGGAGAGGGACTTTCCTATAGCAGAGAGCTCTGCTGAATTTCCCTGGTGTTGTATTTGCTCATCTCAGGATACTCTCTCTCTCTTCCATTTTCTTGTGGAACTACCTCAAAATCCATGGAAGCACCTTTACTTTTGCACTAGGAGAGCTGGTAGAGTGATGTGAAGCCCTAAGAGTCTGAGTGATTTTTCACACAAATGAATTGAGGTTTAATATGATTAACACCTTATCTCAGCTTTGCTCATTGACTTACTATCCCATAGGACTAAATAGAAGGCACTCCAAAGTCCTACATAAGCAACCTCAAAGGAAGACAATGGGAAGACCCTCTTGTCCTTTTCCTCCTTTTTCCTCAGAGAAGCCCCAGGCTTGCCAGGGCCCATCTTCACCAGAAACTCACAGCTCCTTTCCCATTTGCTGGGCCCTCCTTTCTCTACATCCCACCTGCTACAGGCCCAAGTTTCCTGGGAAGCTCCTCACATCTTTCTGGAACTGTCTTTTCTCTTGTCAAAAGACACCATCCCCTTCCAATGCCCCTTCAGTTCGAAGAGAACTGAAACTTGACATCTCCCTTTCCCTTTTCTGGATGTTACTCTGGCAGATAGTGCTATAACCAAGAGTAGCTTTGTCGCATCACAGACTTTTCATTTAGAAACAGGTCCAGGAAAAGGTAGGGTAGGGTTCAGGAGCATGATATTGCCTTTCCTTGCTTAGAGAACCCTGCTGCAGACCCTGTAGCCATAGATCCCAGTAAAATACAGGGCTTAATGAGGAGCAAGGGGCGTGGGTGGTGCCAGTAGTTTGTGATTGACTGATCAACTGTTCAAACCCACGCATCTGCTCCGCGGAAGAAAGGCACGGTCATCTGCTTCCATAAAGATTTCAACCAAGAGAACCCTACGGACCAGTTCTATTCTGTAACACGTGGGGTCACCATGAATCAGAATCAACTAGATGGCGAAGAGTTTGGCTTGGTTTAATGAGAAGCAGAGCTCTGTTGTCAGTGAAGCCACAGGGTTATCTGAGTTTGTAGGTCAGCACTCCCCTGTACCCTGTGAAGTGACCAGGACTATGGCTTCTCTTGTGCAAATCATACGTAAAGCTGTCCCACAGCTATTGACCACATCCAAATCCTTGCCTACCTTCCCTTTTTAGGAGAAGAGACTGAAAATGATAAACTCAGAGTGGAAAAAAGAGTTAAACACAAAGTAGAAGCAGGGTGTAGATTCAGGAACCTCTATAACAGAGTTTGAATAGGGAAGGAGTGAAACCAAGAAACAAAGAGTGAAGACTACCAGGATGGCTCCTCTTGGGCCAGGAAAATAATCCCTAGGGGCAGAATGTGGGTTTGGGGATTGGAAGAAGGGTCCCTTCAGAAGCATTCTTTAGGAGAAGGGGTGGCTCACATGTCTTCCTGAGTGGTGCTGGTCTCCAACTGCAGGCAGAAAACCAGATACAGTGCAGATAGGAGCTGAAGACAGCACATGTTGGCAGAGTTTGATACTCAGGAAGACCATGCACCCAGGGACCCAGATTACTCCTTATAACTGTAGCAAGAGGACAAGGGAGCCATTGGGTAAGTCCATTCAGCCAAAACTGTGATACACTGGGATTTTCCTCATCGCCACCTTGTTTGTTCTTCTGTGAGAAAGGTCAACATTCAGCTGGAGTTTTAAACTGGGGTGGTGTGAGGAGTGAGTTGAATTGTTTCCACTTGTTTCTCAATATCAGATTAGAAGGTTCCTGGGTTATTAGCATAGATCCTGTCTTCACTTTTGTAAATAGGATTCTTTCCTCTTCCGACTCATAGTTCTTAACTCTGCTCTGTGTCTTAAGGTAGATAAAGTCACTTCTTTTCTCCTTGTCCTCTGAATGACATAATGTCTTACCTTCATCTCAATGGCAGCAACCTCAGCTATCAAGTGAGATATTGTTGAGCTGATGCCTTGACACAAATGTCTCTGTTACTAGAGTGGAGCCAACTCATACCTCTCCTGCGTTTTGTGTTCACAGATAAAATGAGTCCTCAATAAAAAGTGTTAGCCCAAGGCAGTACAGAGTATGTTTAATAAGCTTTCAAGCCACAGACATTGGAAGAAATCAGGCAAGAACAACGGAGATCAGGTACATTTGGTGTGTTTCTTATGGTACTGCCTTTATGCAAGAATCTGGATTAAATAATAGTTCTATGCATTTGGTCCACCTAAAAGCCTTGGATTCCCATCGTCTGTATGGGAGCTGCTATCTTGAAGCTTCCCCGGGGAGGTCCTGTCTTCTTAGCTCTCTGATTCTCTACCCTCTTTTACTGCTCAGCCTGCCTCCACTTTCAGAGAATCCCGTGGTGGAGGCAGATGTCAGATCCTGTCTTTGAAGAACCTTAGGGATCACCCCCAGCTATCTGGAGGAGAAGACATGGACTGAAGGACCCGAGTAATTTAAGAAACCCCTGGAGTTGTCTGCTTATCATCCCAGTGGGAGAACCACAGAAGAGCTGGGGTCCGTTGTCAGATGGAGAGGTGACGCCCAGGAGTGAATGTCTTGGAGCAGCTGAGCTCCTAGCCCTGTAGAGGTCTCCCAGAGAACTAGAGTGAGTGCTGGAGATGAACAGAATGTTAAGATGCTGTAAGTTGAGAACAAGGCCTGGGAGGGCTTCTTCCATTCATGCATTTTGTATTTCTTGCAATTATTTCCTATGGATCAGGGGATGCTGTCTCACACCACGGATATTATGTAGCAAATCTTCTCTTGCTTAGGTCACTCTCTGCCTTCCATGACCACTATTTTCTCTAAACACATTAAGCTTCCTTCCCTTCTTTCTTCCTTCCATTTTTTGCTCTTTTAAAAAAACTTTATTTTTTCAAAAAGTGATGTACCATCATGGTTTAAAAATCACAAATATGTAAAAGACAGGCACTGAAACTTTCAACTTCATTTCTGTCCCAGTTCACCCATTTCTTCATACTCCATAGTGAAATAATTTTATAGATGTTTGTTTTCTTCTTGTGTTTTTTAAACCAATACGTGCTTACAAAATAAATAGTTTATTTTTTTTACAAAAATTTTCTTAGACTATATATGCACTATTAAGGAACCCTGGTGGCACAGTTATTAAGCCTTTGGCTACTAACCAGAAGGTCAGCAGTTCAAACCCACCAGTTGCTGTGAGGGAGAAAATTGTGGCAGCCTGCCTCTATAAAGATTACAGCCTTGGAGACCCTATGGGGCAGTTCGACTCTGTCCTATATGGTCACTATGAGTCAGAGTCAAATTGATGGCAATGGGTTTATGGGTTACTGGCATACCTCATTTTATTGTGCTTCACTTTATTGCATGTTGCAGATATTGCTTGTTTTACAAATTGAAGGTTGTGGACAATGAAAAAGAAAGACCGAAGAACAATTTATGGTGTTGGCAAAGAATACTGAACATATAGGCATAGCTCGTTTTATTGCACTGCGCTTTTTTTCGCTTCACAGTGTGTTTGTTACAAATTGAAAATTTGTTGGCAACCCTGTATTGAGGAAGTCTATAGGCACTATTTTTCCAACAGCTTGTGCTTACTTTGTGTCTCTATTTCACATTTTGATAATTCTTGTAATATTTCAAACTTTTTCATTATTATTATGTCTGTTTTGGTTGTCTGTGATCAGTGATATTTGACGTTACTATTGTAATTGTTTTAGGGTGCCATGAATTGTGCCTATATAAGACAGTGAACTTAATCAATAACTGTTGTGTTTGTTCTGGCTCCTCCACTGACCAGCCTTCCACCATCTCTCTCCCTCTTCTTGGGCCTCCCTATTCCCCAGGATATGGCAATATTGAAATTACTCCAAATAATAACCCTGCAATGGCCTCTAAGTGTTCAAAGGTAAGGAGGAGTCACATGTTTCTCACTTTAAATCAAATGATTAAGCTTAGTGAGGAAGGCATGTCTAAAGCTCAGATAGGCTGAAAGCTAGGCCTCTTGCACCAAACAGTTAGCTAAATTGTGAATTCAAAGGGAAAGTTCTTGAAGGAAATTAAAAGTGCTACTCCAGCAAGCACATGAAAGGTAAGAAAGCAGAACAGCCTTATTGCTGATATGGAGAAGGTTTTAGTGATCTGGATAGATGATCAAACCAGCCACAACATTCCTTTAAGCCAAAGCCTAATCAGGAGCAAGGCCCCCAACTCTCTTCATTTCTCTGAAGGTTGAGAGAGGTGAGAAAGCAGCAGAAGAGGTTGGTTGAGAGAGGTGAGGGAGCTGCTAGGAGAGATTGGTTGATGGAAAGAAGGAAAGAAGTCATCTTCATAATATAAAAGTGCCAGGTGAAGCTGCAAGTGCTGATGTAGAGGCTGCAGCAAGTTTCCAGAAGATCCAGCTGAGATAATTGATGAAGGGGGCTACACTAATGAACATGTTTTTAACACAGACAGAACAGCCTTATACTGGAAGAAGATGCCACCTAGGCCTTTCGTAACTAGGGAGAAGTCAATGCCTAGCTTCAAATGACAGGCTGACTCTCCTGTTAGGGGCTAAAGCAGCTGGTGACTTTAAGCCGAAGCCAGTTCTCACCATTCTGAAAATCCTAGGGCCATTAAGGATTATGCTGAACCTACTCTGCCTGTGGTCTATAAATGGAAGAACAAAACCTGAATGATAGCACATCTGTTTGCAACATGGCCCAGTGAATATTTTAAGCCCACTGTTGAGAACTACTGCTCAGAATAAAAGATTCCTTTCCAAATATTACTGCTCATTGACAGTGGACCTGGTCACCCAAGAGCTCTGATGGAGATGCACAAGGACCTAAATGTTGTTTTCATCTTTCCTAACACAGCATCCATTCTGCAGCCCGTGGATCAAGGAGTACTTTCAAATTTCATGTCTTATTATTTAAGAAATACATTTTGTAAAGCTATAGGTGCCATAGGTAGTGATTCCTCTGATGGGTGTGTTTGAAGTAAATTGAAACCTTTCTGGGAAGAAGTCACCATTCCACATGCCATTAAAAACATTCATGATTCATGAGAGGAGGTCAAAACGTCAGCGTTGACAGGAGTTTGGAAGAAGTTGATTTAAACTTTCATGGATGACTTTGAAGGGTTCAAGACTTCAGTGGAGGAAGTAACTGCAGATGTAGCAAGAGAACTGGAATTAGAAGTGGAGCCTGACGATGTGACTGAATTGCTGAAACCTCATGAGAAAACTTTAATGGATGAGGAGTTGCTTCTCATGGATGATGAACAAAGAAAGTGGTCCTTGAGATGGAAGCTACTGCTGGTAAAGATGCTGTGAACATTGTTGAAATGACAACAAGGGATTTAGAATATTACATAAACTTAGTTGATAAAGTAGTGGCAGCGTTTGAGAGGACTGACTTCAATTTTGAAAGAAGTAATACTGTGGGTAAAATGCTATCAAACAGCATTGCATTCTACAGAGAAATCTTTTGTGAAAGGAACAGTAAATCAATGTGGCAAACTACACTGTTGTTTTATTTTAAGGAAATTGTCACAGCCACCCCAACCTTCAGCAATCTCCACCCTGATCAGTCAGCAGCCATCAACATTGAGGCAAGACCCTCTGCCAGCAAAAAGATCATGATTTGCTGAAGGCTCAGATGATGGTTACCATTTTTTAGCAATAAAGTACTTTTAAATCAAGGTATGTACCTTATTTTTTTAGACATAATGCTATTGCAAACTTAATATACTACCAAAACCCAAAAACCCAGTGCCATCAAGTTGATTTTGATTCATAGTGACCTATAGGACAGAGTAGAACTGCCCCATAGAGTTTCCAAGGAGTATCTTAGTGTAAATATAACTTTTACATATACTGGGAAACCAAAAAATTGGAGTGACTTGCTTTACCGTGTTATTTGGTTTATTGCAGTGGTCTGGAACCAAACCTGCAATATCTCTGAAGTATGCCTATATGTACAATGTTGTCAACTGAATACATGTAAAATAATATTCCAGTGCAATTTTTAGTATTTATTGTTGTTATTGAGAGTTTGGTCAAGCATGTGTTCTTATGCTTGTGGTTTTTTTTTTTCTTTTTCCTTCAGCTGGGGTTTTTGCTTTCTTGATTTTAGCAAACTTAGAAAACAAGTATTTGATTTAAAGCAATATTTCATTATTCCTTAAAAAAAGAAGTATTTTTGAAACTATGAATTTTATTTGTTCAAATAAGCTTGCTACTTTTTTTTTTTTAGTATTATACACTTTAGGAGCATTTATAAGATTTTAAGAGTTTTAAATAATTTTTGATAAACTAGGTAAGATGTAAAAACAACGGGAATTGTGAAAAACATTGAGTTGAAATCATTGGTTGATGTAAATAATTGAATTACGAGGTTAATCTTTGTTTTTTTTAAAGTTTTTGTACTTAAAGATTTTTTGGTCTTTGCTTTTACTAGCTATGAAATTCTGGATTGGCTGTTTATATTTCAGAAACTTCCATTTTCTTCTTGCTTCTATTGTTTCTGTTGACAAGTCAGCTATCAGTCTTTTGTTTCATAATTTATTTATTTTTGTTGTTTCAGCTGTCAGTTTTATTGTTGGTCACTTGAAGGTAAATTTACTTTTTTCTTTTGCTGCCTTTTTCTAAATTTTATTTTTTGGTGAAAATATACACAAGAAGAGGTACACCATCTCAACAATTTCTACGTGTAAAATTCAGTGACATTGATCATACTCTTCAAGTTGTGCAATCATTCTAACCATCCTTTTCCAAACTATTTCACCACCATTAACATAAACTTACTCTCCCCTAAGCTTCTCAGCTAACCTTTCCAATTGCTGTTGTTAATTTAGATAATTCTTTAAAAGACCACAATGCTCAAGGCAGGTGTCATGGATTGAATTGTGTCCCCCCAAAATATCTGTCAACTTGGGTGGGTCATGATTCCCAGTATTGTATGATTGTCTACCATTTTGCCACCTGATGTGATTTCCCTATGTGTTGTAAATCCTATCACTCTGATGCAATGAGATGGATTAGTGGCAGTTATATTGATGAGATTAGATAGTGTTTTAAGCCAATCTCTTTTAAGATATTAAAGAGAAGCAAGCAGAGAGACAGGGGGACCTCATACAACCAAGAAAGCAGTGCTGGGAGCAGAGCATGTTCCTTGGACCCGAGGTTACTGTGTGAAGAAGCTCCTAGGTCAGGGGAAGATTGATGACAAGGACCTTTCTCCAGAGCTGACAGAGAAAGCTGTCCCTTGGAGCTGATGCCCTGAATTTGGACTAGTAGACTACCAGACTGTGAGAGAATAAATTTCTCTTTGTTAAAGCCATCCACTTGTGGTATTTCTGTTATAGCAGCACTAGATGACTAAGACAGAATTAAGATAGCAGACATACTTTTTGTTCTCTTTGGAAACCTTGGTGGCATAGTGGCTAAGTGCTATGGCTGCTAACCAAGAGGTTGCAGTTCATATCTGTCAGGCTATTCTTGGAAACTCTGTGGGGCAGTTCTACTCTGTCCTATAGGGTTGCTATGAGTCGGAATTGACTTGATGGCAGTGGGTTTGGTTTTTGGGTTTATGTTGATGTTAGGTGCCATCAAATTGGTTCTGACTCATAGCAACCTCATGCACAACAGAATGAAACACTGTCCTGTCCTTCATCATCCTCACAGTTGTTGCTATGCTTTAGCCCATTGTTGCAGCCAATGAGTCAATCCATCCTGTTGAGGGTCTTCCTCTTTTTCAACGATCCTCTACTTTATCAAGCATGATGTCCTTCTCCAGGGACTGATCCCTCCTGATAACATGTGCAAAGTATGTGAGATACAGTCTTACTATCGTTGCTTCCAAGAAAACTTCTGGTTGAACTTCTTCCAAGACAGATTTGTTCATTCTTTTGGCAGTCCATGGTATATACAATATTCTTCACCAACACAACACCACAATTCAAAGGCATCAATTCTTCTTCAGTCATCCTTATTCCTTGTCCAGTTTTCCCATGTGTATGATGCGATTGAAAACACTACGGCCTGGGTCAGGCTCACCTTAGTCCTCAAGGTGACATCTTTGCTTTTTAACACTTTAAAGAGATCTGTTGCACCCGATTTGCCCAATGCAATGTGTCTTTTGATTTCTTGACTGCTGCTTCCATGGGTGCTGATTGTGAATCCAGCTAAAATGAAAACCTTGGGAACCTCAATCTTTTCTCTGTGTATCATGATGTTGCTTAATAATCCAGTTGCGAGGATTTTTGTTTTCTTTATGTTGAGGTGTAATCCATACTGAAGGCTGTGGCCTTTGATCTTCATCAGTAAGTGCTTCAAGTCCTCTTCACTTTCAGCAAGTGCGGTTGTGTCATCTGCATATCTTAGGTTGTCAATGAGTTTTTCTCCAACACTGATGCTCATTCTTCTTCATGTAGTCCAGCTTCAAGGATTATTTGCTCAGCATACAAATTGAATAGGTATGGTGAAAGGATACAACCCTGACACACACCTTTCCTGATTTTAAACCACACAGTATCCCCTTGTTCCGTTTGAAAGACTGCCTCTTGATCTATGTACAGGTTCCTCATGAGCACAATTAAGGGTTCTAGAATTCCCATTCTTTGCAAAGCTATCCATAATTTGTTGAATGCCTTTGCATAGTCAATAAAAAACAGGAGAACATCTTTCGTGGGATTCTCTGCTTTCAACCAGGATCCCTCTGCCATCAGCTGTGATATATCTGGCTCCATGTCCTCTTCTGACTCTGGCTTGTATTTCTGCCAGTTCCCTGTCTATATACCACTGCAGCTACTTGTGAATTATCTTCAGCAAAATTTTACTTGCCTGTGATATTAATGATATTGTTCGATAATGTCCTCATATGGTTGGATCGCCTTTCTTGGGAATAGGCATAAATATGGATCTCTTCCAGTAGGTTGGCGAGGTAGCTGTCTCCTAAATTTCTTGGCATGGAGGGATGAGCACTTCCATTCCTGCACCCAAGTGTTGAAACACCTCAATTGATATTCTATCAATTCCTGGAGCCTTGGGTTTTGCCAATGCCTTCAGTACAGCTTGGACTTCTTCCCTCAATACCATCAGTTCCTTATCATATGCAACCTCTTGAAATAGTTGAACTTCACCAATTCTTTTTGGTATAGTGATTCTGTGTATTCTTTCCATCTTCTTTTGATGCTTCCTGGGCCATTCAATATTTTCCCCCTGGAATCCTTCAGTATTGCAACTCAAGGCTTAATTTTTTTCCTCAGTTCTTTTATTTTTTATTGTGCTTTAGGTGACAGTTACAGCTCAAGTTAGTTTCTTACACAAAAATTCATACACATATTATTATATGACCCTAGTTGCTAACCCTATAATGTGTCAGCACACTCCCCCTTTCCATCCCAGGTTTCATGGGTCCACTCAACCAGCTCCTATCCCTTTCTGCCTTTTCATCTCGCCTCTGGACAGGAGCTGCCCATTTAGTCTCGTGTATCTACTTGACCTAAGAAGCACATTTTTCACAAACACTATTTTATGGTTTAAAGTCCAGTCTAATCTTTCTCTGAGTAGTTGGCTTTGGGAATGGTTTTAGTTCTGGGTTAACAGAGAGGCCAGGGGCCATGTGTTCTGGGGTTCCTCTAGTAGGTCAGACCATTAAGTCTGATATTTTCATGTGAATTTGAGGTCTGCACCACACTTTTCTCCTACTCCGTCAGGGACTCTCTGTTTTGTTCCCTGTCAGAGAGGTCATTGGTGGTAGCCTGACATCTTCTAGTTCTTCAGCTCTCAGGCTAATAGAGTCTCTGGTTTATGTGGCCCATTTTGTCTCTTGGGATATTTTCCTTGTGTCTTTGGTTTTCTTCATTCTCCTTTGTTCCAGGTGGGTTGGGACCAACTGATGCATCCTAGACGTCTGCTCACAGCTCTTAAGACCCCAGACATCACTCACCAAAGCGGGAGGCAGATCATTTTCTTAATAAACTTTGTTATGCCAATTGCCCTAGATGTCCCCCGAAACTACACTCCCCAGAGCCCTGCTCCTGCTACTCTGTCCCTTGAAGTTCTTGGTTGTGTTTAGAAAACTTCTTAGCTTTTGGTTTAGTCCAGTTATGCTGACTTCCTGTGTGTTGTGTGTTGTTCTTCCCTTCACCTAAACTAAATCTTGTCTACTGTTTAGTTAGTGAATTCTCCTCTCCCTCCCTCCCCACACTCGTAACCATCAAAGAATGCTTTCCTCTGTGCTTAAACCATTTTGAGTTCTTATAATAGTGGTCTCATACAACATTTGTCCTTTTGTGACTGACTAATTTCGTTCAGCTTAATGCGGCCTGTATTCATCCATGTTGTGAGATGTTCTGCGGATTCATCATCGTTCTTTATCATTACATAGTATTCCATTGTCTGAATATACCACGATTTGTTTATCCATTTGTCCATTGATGGGCACCTAGGTTGTTTCCATCTTCTTGCTATTTTAAACAGTGCCGCTATGAACATGGGTATGCACATATTTATTCCTGTGATGGTTCTTATTTCTCTAGGATATATTCCAAGGATTGGGATTGCTGGATCATATGGTACTTCTAGCTTTTTAAGGAAGGGCCAAATCAATTTTCAAAGTGGTCATACCATTTTACATTCCCACCAGCAGTGTATAAATGTTCCAGTCTCTCCCAACCTCTCCAACGTTTATTATTCTATGTTTTTTGGATTCATGCAAGCCTTGTTGGGGTGAGATGGTATCTTTTTGTAATTTTGATTTGCATTTCTCTAATGGCTAATGATCTTGAGCATTTCCTCATGTTTCTGTTAGCCACCTGAATGTCTTCTTTGGTGAAGCACCTGTTCATGTCCTTTGCCCATTTTTTAATGGAGTTGTCTTTTTGTTGTTAAGGTTTTGCAGTATCTTGTAGATTTGAGATTAGATGCTGATCGGGTTTGTCATAGTCAAAATTTTATCCCAGTGTGTAGGTTGTCTTTTTACTCTCTTGGTGAAAGCTTTGGATGAGAATAAGTGTTAGATTTTTAGGAGCTCCCAGTTATCTAGTTTCTCTTCTGGTGTTTGTGCATTGTTAGTAATGTTTTGTATACTGTTTATGCCTTGTGTTAGGGCTTCTGGTGTTCTCCCTATTTTTTCTTCCATGATCTTTATTGTTTTAGATTTTATATTTAGGTCTTTGATCTATTTTGAGTTAGTTTTTGTGCATGGTGTGAGGTAGGGGTCTTGTTTCATTTTTTTGCATTTTTTTTTTTTATACAGTCATGCTGGCAGCATTTGTTAAAGAGACTGTCTTTTCCCCATTTAACTGATTTTGGGCCTTTGTCAAATATCAGCTGCTCATAGGTGGGTGAATTTATGTCTGCATTCTCAATTTTGTTCCATTGGTCTATGTATTTGTTGTTGTACAAGTACCAGGCTGTTTTGACTACTGTGGTGGTATAATATGTTCTAAAATCAATTAGTGCGAAGCCTCCCACTTTGTTCTTCTTTTTAAGTAATGCTTTACTTATCCAGGGCCTCTTTCCTGTCTTTTTAATAACCTCTTACTTTCTTCATGTATGATGTCCTTGATGTCATTCCACAACTCGTCTGGTCTTTGGTCATTAGTGTTCAGCACCTCAAACCTATTCTTGAGATGGTCTCTAAATTCAGGTGGGTTATGCTCAAGGTCCTACTTTGGCTCTCCTGGACTTTTTCTTCAGTTTCAACTTGCACTTGCATATGAGCAATTGATAGTCTATTCCCTGGTCAGCCCCTGGCCTTGTTCTTACTAATGATATTGAGCTTTTCCATTGTCTTTTTTCCACAGATGTGGTTGATTCGATTCCTGTGTATTCCATCTGGCAAGGTACACCTGTATAGCAGCCGTTTATGTTGGTGAAAAAAAGTAGTTGCAATGAAGAAGTCATTGGTCTTGCAAAATCCTATCATGCTCTCTTGGGCATCATTTTTATCACCAAGGCCATATTTTTCAACTACCAATCCTTTTCCTTTGTTTCCAACTTTTGAATTGCAATTACTAGTAATTATCTATGCATCCTGATTGCATGTTCGATCAATTTCAGACTGCAGAAGTCGGTAAATATCTTTAATTTCTTCATCTATGGCCTTAGTGGTTGGTGTTTAAATTTGAATAATAGTCGTATCAACTGGTCTTCCTTGTTAGGTGTGTATATATTATCCTATCACTGACAGCATTGTACCTCAGGATAAATCTTGAAATGTTCTTATTGATGATAAATGCAACACCATTCTTCTTCAAGTTGTCACTCCCGGCGTAGTAGAACATAATTTTGTCCAATTCAAATTAGCCAATACCACTCCATTTCAGCTCACTCATGGCTCGGATATTGATGTTTATGCATTCCATTTCACTTTTGATGATTTCCAATTTTCCTAGACTCCACATTCCCATTATTAACGGATGTTTGCAGCTGTTTCTTCTCATTTTGAGTCACGCCATATCAGGAGATGAAGGTCCTAAAAGCTTGACTTCATCTATGTCACTAAAATTAACTCTACTTTGGGGAGGCAGCTCTCCCCAGTCATGTTCTAAGTTCCTTCCAACATGAGGGGCTTATCTTCTGGCACTATATCAGACAATGTTATGCTGCTATCCATTAAGTTTTCACTGGCTAATTCTTTTCAGAAGTAGACTGCCGGGTCCTTCTTCCCAGTGCATGTTAGACTGGAAACTCAGCTGAAACCTGTCCACCATGGGCGACCCTGCTGTATTTGAATACCTGTAGCATAGCTTCCAGCATCACTGCAACACACAAGCCCCCAAAGAACAACAAACTGACAGACACATGGTGGTGAGCACAAGTAAGTGTTCTGAAATTCCCATTCTTTGTAATGTTATCCATGATATGTTTGATCCACACAGTCAAATACCTTTGGATAGTTAATAAAACACAGGTAAACATCCTTCTGGTATTCCCTGCTTTCAGCCAGGATCCATCTGACATCAGCAATGATATCCCTTGTTCCATGTCTTCTGAATCCAGAATGATTTTCTGGCAGTCCATTGTCGATGTACTGCTGCAACCTCTTTTGAATGATCTTCAGCAAAATTTTACGTGTGCATGATATGAATAGTATTGTTCAATACTTCCCACATTCTTTTGGATCACCTTTCTCTGGATGGCACAGATATGAATAACTTCCTGTCAGTTGGCCAGGTAGCTGTCTTCCAAATTTCTTGGCATAGACAAGTGAGCATACACGCCTACAAGGAAGATCAGTTAATATGACTATTATTCAAATCTATGAACCAACCACTAATGTCACAGATGAGGAAACTGAAGATTTTTACCAACTTCAGAAGTCTGAAATTTATAAGACATGCAATCAAGATGCATTGATAATTATTGGTGATTGGGATATGAAAGTTGGAAACAAAGAAGAAGGAGCAGTAGTTGGAAAATAAGGCCCTGGTGATAAAACAATGCTGGAGACTGCATGATAGAATTTTGCAAGACCAATGACTTCTTCATTGCAAATACCATTTGTCACCAACATAAATGGCAACTATACATGTGGACCTCACCAGATGGAATACAAAGGAATCAATTTGATTATATCTATGGAAAGAGATGATGGAAAAGCTCCATGTTCCAATTAAGAATGGATATTTACAGCTATTTTTTCTTATTTTGAGTCAAGCCAGATTAGTAAATGAATGTCCTAAAAGCTGACTCCATCCATGTCATTAAGGTCAACTCTACTTTGAAGAGGCAGCTCTTTCCCAGTTGTATTTTGAGTACCTTCCAATCTGAGGGGTTCATCTTCTGATACTGTATCAGACAATGTTATGCTGCTATGCGTAAGGTTTTCACTGTCTAATTTTTTTCAGAAGTTGACTGCTAGATTCTTCTTCCTAGTCTGTCTTAGTTTGGAAGATCTGCTGAAACCTGTCCAACATGGGTGACCCTGCTAGTATTTGAAATATCAGTGGCTTAGCTTCCAGCATCACAGCAACAGTAGGACAAACTGACACAAGTGTGGAATTTTACACATAGAATTCTTCAGTATTTCAACTAAAGGCTTGAATTTTTTCTTCAGTTCTTTCAGCTTGAGAAATGCTGAACGTGTTCTTTCCTTTTGTTTTTCTAACTCTAGGTCTTTGCACATGTCATTATAATACTTTACTTTGTCTCCTTCAGTCGCCCTTGAAATCTTCTGTTCAGCTCTTTTACTTCATCACTTCTTTTGTTCACTTTAGCTACTCAACTTTCGAGAGCAAGTTTCAGAGTCTCTACTAACATTCATTTTGATCTTTTTTTTTTTTCTTTTTCTGCCTTTATAATGACCATTTTGTTCTCTTTATATACGATGTCCTTGATGTCATCTGACAACTTGTCTGGTCTTTGGTCATTAGCCTTCAGCACCTCAAATATATTCTTGATATGGTCTCTAAATTCAGGTGGTATATACTCCAAGTCATATTTTGGCTCTTGTGGACTTATTTTAATTTTCTTCAGCTTTTTTTTTTTTTTTTAACTTGAACTTGCATATGAACAATCAATGGTCTGTTCCCCAGTTGGCCTCAGGGCTTTTTCTGACTGAAGAGATTGAGCATCTTCATCATGTCTTTCCACAGATGTAGTTGATCTGATTCCTGTGTATTGCATCTGGTGAGGTCCACGTGTATAGTCACCGGTTATGTTGTTGACAAAAGATATTTGCAATAAAAAAGTTGTTGGTCTTGCAAGATTGTATCAGGTGATCTCCAGAGTCGTTTCTATTACCAAGGCCATATTTTTCACTTTCCAATCCTTCTTGTTTGTTTCCAACTTTCACATCCAATCACCAATAATAATCAATGTATCTTGATTGCATGTGTGATCAATTTCAAACTGTAGATGTTGGTAAAATTCTTCAATTTCTTCATCTTTGACCTTAGTGGTTTGTGCGTAAATTTGAATAATATTTGTATTATTCAAATGGATATGGATGTTTTATTACTGACAGCATTGTATTTCAGGATAGATCTCGAAATGTTCTTTTTGATGATGAATTTGACACCACTGCTCTTCAACTTTTCATTCCTGACCCAATAGACCATATGATTGTCTGATTCAAAATGACCAATACTAGTCCATTTCAGCTCACTAATTCCTAGGATATCAATCTTTTGTTCCATTTCATTTGTGATGACTTCCTATTTTCCTAGTATGACTCTAGGAGGCAATCTGTGATACGCAGATGACAACTTTGCCTGCTGAAGTCGAAGGGGACTTAAAGCTCTTACAGATGAAGATCAAAGACCATAGCTTTCAGTGTGGACTACACCTCAACGTAAAGAAAACAAACATCCTCACACCTGGACCAATAAGCAACATCATGATAAATAGAGAAAATATTGAAGTTGTCAAGGATTTCATTTTACTTGGATCAACAGTCAACACCCATGGAAGCAACAGTGAAGAAAACAAACGACGCATTGCATGGGGCAAATCTGCTGCAAAAGGCCTCTTTAAAGTGTTAAAAAGCAAAGACGTCACTTTGAGGACTAAGGTGCACCTGACTCAAGCCAAGGTATTTTCAATCACCTCATGTGCATGCGCAAGTCTGGACAATGAACAAGGAAGACGGGAGAGAAATTGATGCCTTTGAATTATGATGTTGGTGAATTATGAATATATCATCGACTGCCAGAAGAATGAACGGGTCTTTCTTGGAAGAAGTATAGCCAGAATGCTCCTTAGAAGTGAGGAGATTTCATCTCAATTACTTTGGACATGTTCTCAGGAGGGACCAGTCCCTGGAGAAGGACACTGTGCTTGGTAAAGTAGAGGGTCAGCAAAAAAGAGGAAGACTTTCAACAAGATGGATTGACACAGTGGTTGCAACAATGGGCTCAAACATAAGAACAGTTGTGAGGATGATGCAGGACCGGGTAGTGTTTCACTCTGTTTTACATAAGTTCACTATGAGTCGGAATGGACTCATTGGCACCTAACAACATTACTATTTTGTGGAGGCAGCTCTTCTCCTATCATATTTTGAGTGCTTTCCAACTTGAGGGGCTCATCTTCCAGCAGTATATCAGGTAATGTTCTGCTGCTATTCATAAGATTTTCTCTGGGAAATTTTTTCAGAAGTAAACTACCAGGTCCTTCTTCCTAGTCTGTCTTATACTGGAAGCTCCACTGAACCTTGTTCACCATGTGACTCTGCTAGTATTTGAAATGCCAGCAACATAGCTCCCAGCATCACCGCAACACACAAGCCACCACAGTATGACAAACCAACAGAGAAGTGGTGGTTTGAAACAATACTTAGGATATAGTAGGTAAAATAAAATATGTTGTTAAAATTAATTTCAACTCTTTATCATTACTTTTTAGAAAAGTGGCTATGAGAAAATTCAAAATAACAAAAGTGGCTTAAAATGTAGATCTATTGCACAAAGCCGTGGTAGGCCGAGTTCTAGCTCCAGTGAAGGACAACCAGCTGGCAGGAGGTAATGGTGTACACAGTACTACTAATGAAGGAGCTAATGTTTGCAATTTTGAAATGCCACCTTTTGCGTCTTTTGAGGGTCCAGTAATCTGGGAGGGGAAACTGTGCAGTGATGAAGTTAGGTGCATTGGCCCTGATTCAGGCAGCCTGTGTAGTTCGAATCTGAACTCTGCTGCTTCCTGGTTATGTGCGGATAACTCTCATTCTCTCAGTTCAGCTTCCTCATAAATGAAGGTAGAAATAGTGTTTGCTTATTTATTGTCTATCACCCCATGAAGAATGTAAATGTCATAAAATCAGGATGAAAAATTTCTGATTCACCTCTGTAAAACCAAGCGCCTAAAGCAGGTAACAGCACACATCCCATTGAGTAAAATCTATTCCCATTCATAGAGACCCTAGAAGGCAGAGTAAGACTGCACCACAGGGTTTCCAAAGCTGCCACATCTTCCTCCTGTGGAGCAGCCTGTGGGTTCAAACTGCCGACCTTTCAGTCAACAGCTGAGCTCTTAACCACTGTGGCACTAGGACTTCTTAAATGACACACATAGGACTTGATAAATGTCCACTGAATAAATAGATACTTAATGCACGTGGTTGTGTTTAATATGGCAAATAGTAAAGCACATGAGAAATACTGAGCACATTTGTGGCATATGTCAGCACACAGAGTTGTGATGCTAATTAATATGTCAAGTGAGCCTTTGCAGTGAGCATGTTTCCTGGTGCTGGTTCTGATACCTGTTGAGGGTCACTGTCCTGTAGGAGAGAGCCCTCCTCCTTGCCCAGGCTCACCCAGCCTGTCCTGACTTTGCTTCTGTCCCCTCACCAGCCTCCTCTCTGTCTCTTCAAGCTTGCACTAAGTAATCCCCAGGACAAACTGCTCATCTGCCCTGAACACACCCCATCTCATGCTTTGGGCCCTTGATGTCTGCTGTTCTATGGGCTGGATTGCCCTTGCCCCAGCCCAGGTCCTTGTGTGGCCCTTGCTCCAGGTCCACTTCTATCAGAACCCACTCCCTTCAGGGCTCCTGCTCTTCCTTATTGTTGTTGCTGTATGCCATCGAGTCATACTGAGCCTATAGGATTGAGTAGAGCTGTCCCATTGGGGTTTTCTAGGCTTTAATCTTTATGGGAGCAGACTACCAGGGCTTTTCTCCTGCAGAGCTGCTGGAGGCTTGAACCACTGAACTTTCAGTCAGCAGCCGAGTGCTTAACTGTTGGGCCATCAAGGCTCCTTTCCTCCTTATCCTCCTTTATTGTACTTCCTTTTTTGGGCAGGGCACACAGGAGAAGTCAGGATCCACAAAACCTCCTGAGTAAAGGCTCTTTGAAAGACCAAAGCTCTAGAAATTTGATGTGCACTGGAGCTCACTGGGTGTAGATTTTGGGCAGAGGACACAGGCAGAACACAGAGACGCTTGAAGAAGTTTATTTCACAGACCCCCACAGGTGCCACAAGCAAGGGCTGCTCTGCCTAGGGACACCATGTAGGCGAAGGGCAGAGGGCCAAGGCCTTCCCTTACTATATTATCTGTAGGGTACGAAAGGTGTAGAAACGGTTTGCTTTGATGGGTATTACTGCTCTGTCTTCGGGGCAGATATTCAGCTGCCGAATAACGTCAACTACTGCTGTGATTTCCACAGTGTCTGAAAGAGAGGAGAATAAAGGTCATCTCTGATATCGCTCCACCCACTAGCCTGCCGCTGGGGTTGAGTCTCCCCAAATCATTCTCAAATGTATTTTCCATGTCGGATTTTCTCACACAACCCGCCACTTCTAGAATCGGGCACAGTCTCCACCAACTCGCCTCTTCTCCTTCCCCCCTGCTCCTCCTCCTCCTGCCAGGAGGCTCCGCTGCAGTCCTGGGCACACTCATCCTTGCAGCTCTTCCCCACTGGTGGAAAGTCCTTCCCCTGGACAGCTCCTGTACTTACAGTTGCTCTGAATGTCCCAGAAGAAGGTTCTCGGATAATCTTCACATAGGCAGGCAGTGAATTTATAATCGTGAGAAGCACCTTCTAGTTGCCCGCTGCTTTTGAGGTAAGTTTTCACCTGGTGAGGAGAAGATGGGAGAGAGTCCCCAGTGTTAGCCTGGGGAGTGGGGTAGGAGGGTGGGACAAGAAAGCTAGAAGGAGGAGGAGGAGGAGGAGGATGTCCTTAGAGGGCCGGGAGTTGGAAGTAGGTGGGCCAAAGGGGTGGTGGAAGGAGTCCACCTTTGAGGCATCATTTCAGGAGCTAAAGTGTCCTCTCTTCACATGAAGGCAGAGGGGTCAGTCCGGAGATGGGAAGATGGAAAAGAATTCAAGGGCAGGAGAACTAGTCTTGGGGCGGCCGTCTGTCCATCTGTCCAGGGAGCAGTTGCTTAGCAGGAACTGACCTACCTTGATTTTTACTCTGTACTGGTCAGAACGAGGCCTGCCCACTTGTGTGTCAAGGCAAAAGCCTTGTTGCCAGAACTGCGACCAAACCCCAGAGGGCCTCCCTAACTGTGACCTTTTGTGACTAAAATGACATCTGCCTTTCTCATTTTCCTCACTCGGGAGGTGCAACAATTACCCACCCGACTTGTCACTTAGAGAAGCAGATGGAATCTTGAACTTGGATTTTTTTTTTTTCTTTTTAACATGAGAGTGCTTTACAAATTAAGATGGCAGATTGTCATATACGTAAGTTTCAACAAAGTCGGGAAGGTTTAGCCTGGGATCCGAAGACCCAGAGGGGAGGGAATGTAGCAGGTCTGTGAGCTGTGATGGGAGACACACATTTGCCTCTATACTTCCCCCACCTCTTGCTCATGGAAGCAGTCCTTCAGCTGGGAACGTCCTCAACAAGCCACAGTGGTTTTGGCAGAATGCGTGACGTTACCTCAGGAGAAACTGTCGCTTTCAAGTCACAGTGCACATTAGGTATCTCGAGATGCTGCCTGCCTTCACCACTACCTTGAGCATATATGGTGGTTATCAGGGAGGCTGCATGGTCACAGGTGAGGCCGTCTACCTGTCTCCTGGCTCAGGGCACAGGCAACTCAGCCTCAGACAGTGAGAATGCTGGTGTTTCTTGAGAGAGGCCTGTCCTTGCCTTGTTTACCTTTTCATTCCATTTGCAACAATATATTCTCATGAATGTTGATTTCAAACAAAAAAATCCAAATGTGACATGTGTGATGTGCTGCCCCAAATGAGCTTAATGTACTTACTCAAGCGAAGCAACAATTACCAGATGTCTTCATAAAATAAAATTTAGCTTGCCTGTGGTTTCCTTATCAGCTAATATTTTAACAAAGAACCACCTATATCACTGTAAAAAAAAACAAACAAACCAAGCCCAGTGCCATCGAGTCGACCCTATGAGTCACTATATCACTGTACCACAGACTTATTTTTAATAATTTGACCACTGTTATTCAAGGTAGTAGTTTTCTTTTGCAATCCGATGCATTTAATTTATGCAATTAAAAGCAATTTTCTGCTAAGGTTTCCATTTCTTCCTGAGACCAGCAAGATGATCCGTGGAACAAAACTCTTTAAGCACAGTGGGTTGTCAGTTTTTCCTCAGTCTAAAAGGATTCTCTGATCTATGTGTTCAAATGCACGATCGGGAGTATAATTTATTTTAATTTTGTAATTGTGATCCCAAGACCTCACTTTATCAAAAATTCAGTATAAGAGATTTTAATTAAGAGGAAATAAGAAGTGCTGAAACTTTCACTCTTCTTTAAAAATTATATTTTCTTTAAAATTTTAAAATACGAAAGTGTGTTTATAGCTACATACTTTTGTTGCAATCTACAAATAAAAATTGGTTGATCAGAACTGACAGTGTTTTCTTTCCTATAAATTCTTACTCGTCGGCAATATAATTTTTTAAGGCTTTTCTTGCCCTTTTAATTGTGCTTGAGTAGGTTTTTAAAAGACCACTTTATCTTATTGTACTGGCATTATTCTTAAAAATCCAGTTCTAGCAATCACAGTAGCACAAAATCATATCACATGCCATTTTGTGAATTTTAAAACATTTTCTCAGACTTAGCATTTTCTTAGGGTGGCATAGACTTTCTTGATCGTTCACCCCAGAAACTACCATTATCATCTGTGGTTATGATAAACGAAGCACGAAATTGAAAAATGACTATTCAGCCCCCCTAAAGGAACATGCATGGCTTGTATTCTTGGACCGTGAGCAGAAAAATTTGTCAGGGCAGCTGCGTTGTTCTTTGCTCAGTGTTCCGGAGTCTTCCCATTATAGGTACAGGGCCATTTCCAGAATCCATTTTAACCAACAGCAACTCTCATGCTTCCAACCTCGTTTCCTATTTAATTAATATCTCCTTGTATCTAATTTGTGCTGCCTGAGAGGGTGTCCTTCATGGAGGGAGGGAAGACAGACGGGCGGGTGTAGAACCTTTAACAAGACCCTCAGGTGATTCGTATGCACGCTAACTTTTGGGAAACTCCGAGTTAGTTCAGAGCATGGACTCCTCACCTCAGACAACTGCTGACCTGGGGGAGAGGGAGGGAGGAGTGTGGCCCCTTCCTAGGAAGGGGAGGGCAGGGCATGACTCAGAGCAACAGAGCAGAGCAAGAATGCCATGAGGGAACACACACCTGCCAGGGATGCTTGGAGAGAAAGAATCACACTCTGTGTGTCACTGTGTCATGGATTGAATAATGTCCCCCCCAAAATGTGTGTATCAATTGGGCTGGGCCATGACTTCTGGTATTGTGTAATTTTCCTATTGTTGTAAATCCTGTCTCTATGATGTTAATGAGGGAGGATGGGTGGCAGTTGTGTTAGTGAGGCAGGACTCAACCTACAGGATTGGATTGTCTCTTGAGGCAATCTCTTGAGATACAAAAGAGAGAAGTGAGCAGAGAGACGGGGGACCTCATACCACCAAGAAAGCAGTGCTGGGAGCAGAGTGAGTCCTTTGGACCTGGGGTCCCTGGGCAGAGACGCTAGTCTGGGGGAAGATTGATGAGAAGGCTGACAGAGAGAGAAAGCCTTCAGCTGGAGCTGATGCCCTGCATTTGGACTTTTAGCCTACTTTACTGTGAGGAAATAAATTTCTCTGTTAAAGCCATCCACTTGTGGTATTTCTGTTATACCAGCACTAGATGACTAAGACACCCTGTGACTTACCCTTTCTCTGCACCTGCCTCAATCTGCTCAAAGGGGGTTCTGCTCTCCTTCTGAGAAACCACACCCACCTTGCCTAGGTCTCTAGAAGGGCTCTGGCCAGCTCTCCCCAGCTCTTACTCTTCTCATCTCTGCTGTGCCTTTCACACTTCCTACACCTTTCTCTCATCCTCCCTAGGGCTCTCTGGAGCACAGTTTCTCATCTGGACAATGAGAATGGTCACCTGCTCCGAGTTCCCACAGTTGTTTCGAGCTCAGGTGGCATAGCATAGGTGAGAATGGTTTATTAACTGTAACATTCAGTATAAAAGTGAGAGGTGAATTCTATTCACATTCAGGGAGTCACACCTTTCTTACCTTCACTGCCCCAGGCCTCTGCTTACTGCCATGCCAGTTCCAGTTCCTGCGGAGTCGACTCCGACTCGTGGCTACCCCAGGTGTGTCAGACTAGAACTCAGCTCCACAGCATTTTCAGTGGCAGATTTTTGGGAAGTAGACAGGCCTTTCTTTCGGAGCACCTCTCGGTGGACTCCTAACTCCAACCTTTCAGTAGCAGCTGAGCAAGTTATCTGTTTGTAGCACTTAGGGACTCCACTTACCACCAGGCATTCTTTCACTTCACTTGTAAGTTTGAGTGTCACAGGGACCTCCTCCTTTGGTTCTGCAGTCTGCTGTACCTGCAGGTCCAGCGTTATCACATTCCAACCGCTAGGGGAGAGAGAAGCAGGGCATGGTCGTCAGAGCCCTGTCTATAGGGCATAGGGCACAAGGGGAGGGGGTAGAAGGGAGGAAGGTGCAGGGGAGGCAGGGGAGGAGGTTAGATCTATTGCTCAGTGTCTGAATCCCCTGAGAATGTTTGTTGGTTGGTTTGGCGTTTTTGTAAGCATTTTGTTTCATTTAATAAAGCAACTTGGGCACTTTTATTTAAAACTGAGCATGTTCTTTCCAAAAAAAGAATTAAAGTACAGTGCCGCATTCGTTTCCCAATTAACCCCTATAGGTTCTACTTTGCGTCCACTGAGTGGGAGGGCTCATGTCATCAACAGGAGAAAGCTGTATTATCAACAGAGTGATCAAACAGTAAATATCTGAGGCCCTGGAGGACCCTGAAGAGCCATCTTCAGAGGACGTCCTTTTTTGGTCTCATCTTTAGTTAGGGCTGGATTTTGATATGGGCCGTGTTTGGGAACTCATCCTGTAGATGCCACGCTAGTTCAGGCCGCCTCCCACTCTTTGCTAGGACAGAGGCGGCAGGAGCCAAGAGGATGGTCTAGGATCCCTCTTTAGTAAGGGGGACTGGGCTCAGGGCCAGGAGAGTTACTTCCTCCTTCCCAGAAACTCCCAGCTGAGCCCCTTTGGTGTTGGGAGGGCTGAGACGGTTCACTTCCTTCAGGCACAAGGTGGGCACCTCCCACCATCTCACCAGCTGGTCAAAATCCCACAAGGTTTTCTCAGGGGTCATTGCCAGCGTCACCATCCAGAAACCTGCACTCGACATCCCATTCCTGTCGAGAAAACTTCCTAGGCTGACTGGGTGTCTCTGCTTCCCCAGGCCCCTGGCCCCATCTTCTACCTCATTTTACTTGCCTCAACTTTCCTGCTTCCTTCGCACAACTTCCTATGCCCCCATGTCCCTGGGTCCCCATGTGGTTGGGGTGAGTGGTCCTCATGCTCATCTTCTGGCTTCGGGACAGGAGGGACATGGACCCTGCTAGACTCTCTGACTGGGCCTCAGGTTCCCAGTGAGTCCCACCAGGGCTCCCCAACTATTATTGGAACTTGAAGATCTGCCAAACTCTCTGTCCTAGGAGCAAATGTGAGAAGATGACTTTTGCTGAGCTGAAACGTGAACAATAGGTACAGGCAGGTTGTGGACCAGAGACAGAACAGGACTCCCTGCTAACTACAGCCTGGACATGCACTGGGGCCTTGAAGTCCCTGTGGACACATGAGAGGCCTTATGGGATCCTAAGAGGAGAGAAGCTAGACCTGGTAGGGGACCTACTCAGAGCTCATGGTGCTAGAGCTCGAAGGTGGGAAGCTCTTCAGGGAGGGATAAGCAGGTTTTCAAGCCAGGAGGTGAGCCCGCTCTGCCAGTGATGCTTGGGGAGGGGAAGGCATACTCACCTCCCTTCTGTCGTGTTGCTGGCCCCCATCTGCAGGTAGAGAACCAGGAGCAGGGCAGCAGGACCAGCCCTGGACAGGAGCAGGAGCACACTCATGCTGGAGGAGTGGATATGACCTCGGGAGAATAGGGTCACTGTGTCTATCGCGCTCCTTATACACACAGCAAGGAAGTGGGCGAGCTGCCAGAAGGCCCTGCTGCCAGTCACCCAGCCACCCTCCCTGGTCATCACCTTTCCTCTGGCGCCAGAGTTTGTTTTTCTATGAAGAAAGTCAGCATTCAGTTGGGTGTTAGAGCCTGGGAGAGGAGTTAGAAGGTCTTTCCTTGTTTTTTTCCGTATCAGAGGTCCTCAAGAGATACCCCATCCTTTCCTCTCTCACAGAAGTGGTTCCTTTCCCTTCTCCTGACAGCCTGTCCACCCTGTGTGCTCCCAAGAGATCCCTGCTCAGTGGCAGATGTCCGATTACAGCGTGGGGTACACCTGCTCCATCCCCCAGTGAGATCAAGAGGAGACGTCCATCCAATAATTTCTTGAGGAGCTATGGGAAAAGGGCATCCCTAGGGGCCACCAGCAATCATGTTGGTGGGAGGGCCAGAGAACGGCTGGCTGTCCTGGAAGATGGGGAAGGAGAACTCAGAGCTTCGGGGTGCTGTGAAGATGTCTGTGATTGCTGAGTCCCTCCTAACTCCCAGGTAGTGAGAATGTCCTCCAGTGTCCTCAGCTGCCCCGAAGTCCCTAATAACAACAAAAACCAAATCACTTGCTGTCAAGAAGATTCAAACTCCTGGCAACTCTGTGTGTGCAGAGTAGAACTGCTTCACAGAGTTTTCAAGGCTGTGACCTTTCTAAGGCAGGTTGCCAGACCTTTCTTCTGAGGTGTGTCTGTGTTTGAACCACCAACCTTTTGGTTAGTAGTTGAGCACTTAACTGTTTGCACCACCCAAAACCAAACCCATTGCCATTGAGTTGATTCCGACTCATAATGACCATATAGAACAGAGTAGAACTGCCCCATAGGGTTTCCAAGGAGCACCTGGTGGATTCCAACTGCCGGCCTTTTGGTTAGCAGTCATAGCTCTTAACCGCCATGCCACCAGGGTTTCCTTGCCCCACCCAGGGAAGTATTTAAATTCTAGACAACTCCTATAATCAACTGGCATCCCTAAATCAGACTTCTTGGCACCAAAGAGCCTGCCTATTTCCCTACTGACCCAGCCACTTCCTCACACCTCATCTCACAGCGTGAGGCTCATGGGGAGGCTCACAGTGGGAAGGAGCCCCTTACCTAGGTCAGAACCCAAGGCATGTCCAGGAGACGGCCAACCCTGGACTTCCTCTCCATAAGCTGATGGGGACGCTCGCTCCTGCTGATACCAGCATTGCTGTATTGCTCTTTACCAATTAATTCTGTTCCCTAGCCCATGACTCATGATGTTTTGGAGTCCGTCCCTATCCTTTGCACTATAGACGGCAGCCAGGGAAGGTTCTCCCTGGTGTGAAAACCCGAATTATGGGCGTCACCTGTGCATGTTTCTGTGGGCAGGACCCAGGATGAAAGAAGATCCTGGTGGGGTGCGCCTGGTTCTGGGTGCATCTTTCTGAATCATTATGTCTGCTTACGCCACTCCTACCTGTATGACCATAATCTCTGTCTTCTACCCTATTGCGCCTATCTCATTATAGGGCTTCTCACTGTTTTCACCAGATTAAGTGCTTGCAGACATTGATCACATAATTCTGACTTAAATGACACCACCCCTCATGCCTGTGAATTGGACACCATTTATGTTGTTCTTCACTTACGACTCTGGCGATTATTGTGATCCCAGGCTCTCTTCTCTGTTCCGTTCCATGCACTCAACAATGGGGCTTTCTAGCTTGCCACAGTCACAACGACCCTCCTCAGGAACACTCTGGCACATTTTAATCTTCTTTACATCCGGTCCCTCTCTGACTTCGTTGAATGGTTTCAATCAGAGGGACCCGTGAGCTGAGAGCAATGAAGGAGCAAGACAAAAGAACCCAGGGAGTGTCCCATGGGAAAACCCTTGGCTGGGTTGGGCTCCGTTGAAGGCACAGCCCTCACGCGGGGACATGCCTCCAGTGCTCCCAACAAGGCGGTGCTCTCAGAGGACAATGGCTGAGAGAACGTATTGGGGGGAAGGGGTGTTCTCCCATAGACTGCAGGGAACTTCAACACCCGGAACCTTCAATGGGCGTGGCAAATCCGAAGTACCCGGCAGGCCATTGAACTGGAAAGGGCTTCAAATATGTTGGTTGGAAGCGTATTGAAATCTGGGGCTGAAATCACGTTCTAAACCAGTGATAGAGCAGGCGTTCTGGACTGCAGCGGCAGGTGGGGAGTGGGGAAGATAGGTCACTTCGCATACCATCCAAGTTAGCCAATATTAATTACCACCACCATCTGTCAGTCTGTCAAACTGTGGTGGTCTGCATATTCCTGTGACAATGGAAGCGATGCCACCAGTATTTCAAATACCAGCAGGGTCACCCCTGGTGGGCCGGTTTCAGCAGAGCTTCCAGACTAAAACAGACTAGGAAGAAAGGCTGGCATCCTAATTCTGAAAATTAGCCAGTAGAAGCCCTATTGATCACAATGGAAGATTGTCTGATATAATACTGGCAGATGAACTCCTAGGTTGGAAGGCACTGAACATACACAGCAGCCGTAACAGTGGACTTGGGCATACCGAGGATCATGAAGACAGTGCAGGAGTGGACAATGTTTTGTTCTGTTATACATGGGGTTGCCAAGTCGCAGCTGACTGAATGGTAACTAACAGCGATTACTATTACGAATATTACAATAAAGCCTATGAAACTGGAACCCGTGTGAGGTGAAAACCTGTCAGAGAAAGAAAACTAAATGTTTTCCACGAAAACAAGATATAGAAAAGTGGTAAGGCTGCATCCTGTCAAAGGCAGAGAACTTGTGATACCTGAAAAAACAAGGTGGCCCCATCAAGTTCTGTCTCTCACAGGTTTCACTGTATTTCTAAACCAAAAGAAGAAAACCCACATCGTCTAGAGTTCTATCATTAAAATAACTATCGTTCCTTTGAAACATATCCTCCTTATCTATCAAGCTATACTTATTTGTGTTTTTTACCAAAGTGGGACCTGATTGCATATGTTATTAAGCCTGCATTTTTTCATTCAGCCACATAAAATGAAGGTTTTCCACATGATTAAATATTCTTATTCATTTGCAAATAGGCAGAGTGACAGAGTAGCCAAGAACACAAGTCTTGAAATCACGTAGACTTGAATTTAAATCCTTGCTCTGCCACTAGCTGGTAGTGTGATTTGTACTAGCTTCTTTACCTCTCCTGGTAGGTGCTCAGTAAATGATACCTAGTACCATTTTTAAGGAGACCTGGTGGCACAGTGGTTAGGCACTTGTCTGCTAACGGAAAGGTCTGCGGTTCGAACCAACCGGTGGCTCTGCGGGAGAGAGACATGACAGTCTCCTTCTATAAAGATTTGAAGCCTTGGAAACCCTACAGGGCAGTTCTACTTTGTCCTACAGGGTCGCTGTAAGTTGGAACCAACTCAAAGGCAATGGGTTCTTGGTTTGGTTTACTACTGTTTTTAATGGAAGCATGGTTTCAGCATATGGAGGTACCATAATTTTCATAAAGAAAGTTTATCAGAGGGTCTTATCTCAAGTTGGGACCAGAATAGTTACTATGGCAAAAGGTCTTTAGGAGGCATTCTCAGGCTTGGGTGTCGGGTCAGATATTTAATAGTGGTTGGTGGTACAGGATGCCAACTGGGGAGGAGTGTGTAGGTGTGCAAATGGCCCTGACGTCATTAGGGAATTAGATCAGGATTCTTGCTTATTCGTCAGTAGAGATTCTTGCTTCCGTGTTTATTTTATTAGGTGTTCTTGTTGTGGGCTTCCTGGGAGGAAACAGACCAAGATTCTCAATATAACCTGGTCCCCATAGATGAATACATCCCACACAACCGTGAGTAAGCCAGGCTCTGTTTAACTTCCAAGGTTTACACTCTCTTGAGCGTGATACGGGCGGTTCAGGCCAGCCTCCTGGAGTTGTGTGAGAATAGCATGTTGCGTACTGAAACATGTCCCTCTTAGTTACTAGAGACATTTAGACTGGCGTTTGCTATGTTTTGGTTCAGGGTGGTTTTAGATCTTCCTGGTCTGTCCGGGAATAACAATAGCTCCTGTTTAGATGTTGTTCCTCTTGGGTTAGTGATGTCAGAGCCGGAAGGAACTGACATCCCCATCCCCTTCCAGCCCATTCGGGGTGAATATATCCTTTGGCAATCCTCATATTTCTCTGGGATTATTATTTTTCCATTACCCCCAAGAGAAATGGGACTTCCAAGTTGACGTTACTATAGATGTTCTTGTATAACCACAGTTTCAGTCAACTTATCAGTGAGATTTTTTGTGTCTGTGGTTGTTTGAAAAATCTGTATCGTTACAGTGAGGTCGTGGAAGGGAGAAAACCCCAAAGCTGTGTTCTCCAAGGGGTGGGAATCTGAAGAGTTCCTTGGTGGTGGGAGCCTCAATCACATTCTATCGGTGAGACAGACAAATACGAACAAGTATATATTTATACTTGTTTCTGTACACTTATGGTGGCACAGTGGTTAAGAGCTCAGCTGTTAACCAAAAGGTCAGCAGTTTGAATCCACCAGCTGCTCCTTGGAAACTCTATGCCTATGAAGCTGTTCTGCTCTGTCCTATAGGGTTGCTATGAGTCAGAATTGACTTGACAGCAACGGGTTTGGTTTATATACACTTATATATAAATAAGGATATAGTAAAAACAAGTATAAGTAAGTATATGTAATTATTTATGTATATTTATATATCAATAAGCATAAATAAGTGAACAGTAAAGACAAGTATAAATTTATACTTGTTTATATACATTTATATATAGGAAAGTCATTTTTAAATAAGTATATACTTGTTTGTATATATATTTTATGTAAGCATAAATAAGTATAGAGTAACACTCCAGAGCTGTGTTCCCCATGGGGTGGGAGCCTGGCGAGCTCCTCGGTGGTGGGCCCTCAGCTCCAGATGTGTCCACTTCACTGCCCACAGGCGGCTTCACCAGACATCATAGGATCAGACACTCAGCACATTCAGGTCAGGCCCTCTGATCCCCCTTCCCAGCACTGCACACACTTCAGTTGATGGAGTCTCCTGTAGCTCAGTTGTCCAGGTGGAGACTCTGGAGTCAGCACTAACACCCCGTTTTCCCTCACAGCCACAGCAGATCCATCAGTGAGTCCTGTGGTCTCTGTGTTAAGGTACGTCACACCTCCCATTTGCACGGCCTCTGCTTAGTGAAACCACGGGCATCACTCACCTGGACGGCCACAACAACTCCTACCTGTTTCCCCTGCTTCCACTTTTCCCTCATGTATTCTATTCTGTGGATTAACTCAAACCCACTGCCGTCGAGTCGATTCCAACTCATAGTGACCCTATAGGACAGGGTAGAACTGCCCCAAAGGGTTTCCAAGGCTGTAAATCTTTACGGAAACTGATTGCCACATCTTTCTCCCATGGAGGGTTGGTGGGTTCAAACCACTGAACTTTTGGTTAGCAGCTGAGCGCTTAACTACTGTATCACCAGGGTTCCTTGTTCTGTGGATAGGAGCCAGGATGAATGATTCTTTAGAAAAATAAATCAGATTTTGTACTCCTTCCCCTAAAAAAACAAATCCTACTGGCTTTTCATTGCGCTTAAATAAATTTCAATGCCTTGTCATGGCCTAGGAAGACCTAGGTGAGCTGGTGCCCCAAAAAGTCTCTGATCTCAACTCCTATCTTTTTTCCCCTCTCTTATCCTGCTCCATTCACCTTGATCTGCGTGCTCCTCTGTGTTGCTCAAGCAAACTCCTGCCTCAGGCGCCTTTGCACTTGTGGTTTCCTCTGCTTGCCCCAGGTACCTAAAAATCTGGCTCACTCTTTTTAACTGTTTCCTTTTCAGGGAGCTCTTTCCCGGCCACCTTACTGAAATGATCACTCTCAGGCTTTTCCCCCATCCCCTGCTTTATTTTTCTCCACAGTGCTCGTCGTTACCGAGCATTGTATTATCTGCATATTTATACTTGCCTGCCTCAAAAAAAAAAAAAAAAAAAAGTCTTAGAGGGCAGGGAATTTCTATCTCCATTTCCTGCTTATCCAGAAAGCATACAACAGTAACTGTCAAGTAGTAGGCATTCAGCAAACACTTCTTGCGAGAGTAAATGAATGAGTAAACACTTTTCCAGCATTTAAGTTTCTTCCAAGCTTGGAAGTAATATTCTGTTTGGGAGAAAGAACAGGAAAATGGTAAAAATCTCTTGGTGCCATTTGCTCAGCACTCAGGACATCCTGCAGCTTAGACCCCACTGGGCCCACAGTTCCTTTAGATCCATGCTTGGTTTTCAGCACCCTTGGAGCCCAAGGCATCTGAGACTGGGGCAAGGGGCACCTTGGCCCACTGCCGAGAAGACATACCCCCTCTATGTCTTGAGTTAATCACGAGATTTGAAAAGTCTTCTGAGGGAGTTTTAAAAGTGGTGTGTTAAAGAGTGGGTATGAGTGTGTGTGTGTGCACAACTGCATGTATATGAGTGTGTGACTGTGTGTGAGTATGTGTGGTGTGTATGTGTGAGTGTGTATGTGTGTGACTGTGTGCTGTGTTGAGTGTGTGAGTGTAATGTATGTGTGAGTGTGTGTGAGTGTATGAGTGTGGTGTATGTGTGTGTGTCTGTGTGTGTGGTGTTTAAGTGTTTGAGTGTGCATGGTGTGTGTGTGCACGTATGTGGTGTGTGTGTACATGTGTATGTGTGGGAGTGTGTGTGTTGTATACATGTGTGAATGTGTGTGGGATGGATGTATGTGACTGTGTATGTGTGTAGCAGTGTATGAGTGTGTGTGGTTTGTGTGGTGTGTGTGTGTGCATGTGTGTCAGCATTTCAGACGACGGGGCATTGTTTGACATTTTGGGGTCTGACACTTATTGGAGAGTTCCTGGTAGGCCCCCCAAGATGCCGTCTTCCTCAGCACTTGTTCACACTGAAGGAGGAGAGCAGTGAGAAGAAAGTGAGGCCGAGAGAGTTTGTCAGGTGGAAACAAGGAAAAGCCAGGAAAATCTCGAGCTTCCTACCTTGTCAGACAGCCCAGCCCAGAAAAAAGAACACTTCTGTTTGTTTGTTCAAGAGGCTGCTCTCCTCCTTTGGCAGGTGCCCACTCTCTGCCCCATGCTTCTGTTCCGGAGCTGGTGTCTTCCAACACTTGGAGCAAAGGTCTCATTCTCTAGAAGCCAGCAAGCACATTGTTCTGTATCACACCTCTCATCCCTTCCCTGGCCCAGCACAAAGGTGCCAGAGGACCAGACGTGGAAACGGGGTTCTTAGTTCCAGGCCCCCTTTTTCCTGGGAGGCTTTAGAATGCCTCCTTTCGTAGATTTATGCTGTGGGTTTGCATTTCCAAAGAATTTCTCCAAACCTTCAGTTACAGAAAGGTGCTGGCCCTCTACTGTGGGGGTGTTTCCCCAGGGGACTTCCTCGGTCCTAAGGGGCTCCTTGTGCATGGAGCAAAGTGACAATACGGTCCAAGGGGAGGCCTGAGGGACAGAGCTGGGGGTGTGGGGGAAAGGAGAGCTTTGGTTCTTTTCCTTCAGGGCAGGTGAGTATCTGGGACTTGAGCACCTTCTGACTCAATTACCCAAACCCTGTGGGGAGAGGGCTCTGGAGAGGGACATCTGAGAAGTGATGATAGGGTCACAGCTCTCTGGAGCTGGGACAAAGAAACAAACCCCAACCTGTTTACAGCAGAGTGGAAGCCCCAGAGTGTTTGAGCACGGGGGGCTGTGGGGTGATGGAGAACTGAGCCTCTTGGCTTTGGACTCAGAGCTGGCACTCCGTGTACAGGAAGGTCAGGAAAGGAGGAGGGCTTCCCTTCCTGGGTAATATTCCAGGCTGGGGGTCATTGGAAGATCTCTGTGCACACACACGTGCACACACACACACATGCACGCGCAGGCACCAGCATGAGCACACACTTATACATAGCTACACACACATACACAGACACACCGCACACAGAGACACACATAACATACACACCCACACCCGGACACAGAGACACATACCTTGCACACACCCCCACACAGACACACACAATATCACACACAGTCACACAGACAAGCAGCATCGGGCCACTTTATGGGGGAGGAAAGGGTGTCCTCGTCCATGTACCCGCTGTCCTGGCCAATGTCCCATGTCATCTCTCTGTCTCACCAGCCCCCCATGGAATTTATGTTATTCAGCCTGTGTTGCAGATGAGAAGCCCAGGCAGCACGGAAGCTAGTGTCCCAAGTTGACCCAGGTAGTAAGTGCCGCTGAATACTCGCCACTGCCGTGGAGTCCATTCTGACTCACAGCGACCCTATGCAACAGGGTAGAACTGCCCCGCAGGGTTTTGGAGGCTGCATATCTTTAGAGAATCAGACTGCCACATCTGTGTCCCACTGCCATTGAGTCGGTGAGACTAAATCACTGTCTAGGTCGAATTCCACGCTCTTCCTATTGCACCACGCCGCCTCCCTCAATCTGCACCAGCAGCTGAGTCTGTGCCTGGAGGTGGGGACAGAGGTCTCTGACCCGGCAGGCCAGCCAGGTGCAGGATGAACAGCTGTATGCTGGGTGGGGCAACCGAAGGATCACGAGGAGGAGACGGTCAAGGAGCACCTGGCCAGCTGGCCAGCCTCCCACCACACCCTCTTGCCCTTTGCAGATGTCCTTTTAGACTAACTCTGCTTCTGCAGCAAAGTCAACAGCAGCTGCAAAATGACACATGTCAGGGCCAAGCCCCAGGGCAGGAGACAGGCTGTTCTTCCTGTTCCCATAGACAAAATAATGTCATTGAGTCAGAGGTCGACCTAATCCGCCTGGCCTTGCTCGCTTGCCACTTCAACCACTTCAATCGCGTGAAACAACGGCTGCTGCTGAATTTTCATTTGCCAGCCTGACTCTGCCCGGACCCACAGTGCCTACCTCTTCCTGGTAGGATTCCCAGGGATTGGACCCCAACATTGGCCCTGGTTAAGTCTTTGGGGATCTGGTCTGGTGGGAAGTGGTTGCTAGCAGAAGCCCCAACACAAGCCAGCAGCACTGTCGATCTAGGTGGTGCACACCGAGAGCTCACCTCCATGCCCTTACAAATGTCTGCAGAGAATCTGGAGACAGGATTGACATCAGAGCTACAGCCCCTCTGCCGGCTTTCTTCACTCCACCCCTGCTGGGGCGACCAACCTCCCCGGTGTACCTGGAATTCTCCCAGGTTTGGCACAGAAAATCCTGTGTCCTGGGAAACCTCTCGAGCCCAGGCAAACTGGGGTGATTGGTCACTCTGGGCCCCCTCCTGTCTCTCAGCTTCTAGCCACTAAGTCCTTCAGCTCACAGGATAATTCCCTGGGCCCTAGCTTGGGTTGGGATTTGGGGGTGCCAGGGCAGTAATGAACTAACCTGCTCTAGAACTGCCCTCTCCTTTGGGATACAATCCTGAAAATCACCATCAGGAATCTTTGGGACATGAGCTTTCAGCTCAAAGTGGCAAAGTTGGCTCACCCATGTGCTCCCCTCCCCTCCCCTCCCTGGAGTCAATGAAGAGAAGAACAAAAAGTAAACAAAACAAGCAAAAAACACAGCACAGCGGAAGCGAAGAGCGGCCACTTTCTTGTGAGGTCCTCTCACCTTTTCTGTGTCTTTACCACAGCCCATAAAGAAAGACTCTTATAAATCACTCTTTACGGGCTCCTCTATTTAGGCTCCCCCGGCTTCAAACGTCAGCTCGGTGCTAAAGTATCTCAGTCTCCAGCTCTGCCTTCATTCCTGAGCCCTGGCCCTTGTTCTGTTGCCTGCTGCTCACAGCTGCCTGGTTGTCCTGTCAGCGCTGCCTGCATCCAAACCATATGCTACTCGGTTTCTTCCTGCTGCGGCTGCCCCATTTCCCCAGCTTGCAGGCCTGGAAACTGAAGTCGACCTTCTTGTAAGGAGCGGGAGCGATGGACCAGGCAGCTGTGAAATCACAGTCTTCCTCCCCACCCTCTTTCATTCCTTCCGGATCATATTCCTTCAGACCCTGAAAACTTTTCACTGCAATGACTAGAACAGATTCCTACCTGCTGGCCCTACCTTTTCTCACCTCCAGTTCAAATGAACCTTTTTAAAGGTTAAAGTAGCCTTTCCAAGGCAATGTTCTGATTGGACCACTTCCCTGCTCAAAGTCTTTAGATGGCTGTTTTGTCCCTGGGTGGTGCAAATAGTTAACGTGCTCAGCTGCTACCCGAAAGGTTGGAGGTTAGAGTCCACCCTGAGGTGCCTTGGAAGAAAGGCCTGGCAATCTACTTCCCAAAAAATCAGCCTTTGAAAACCCTATGGAGCACAGTTCTACTCTGACACACACAAGGTCGGCATGAGTTGGAGCCAAGCTGACAACAACTGGTTTTCTTGTCTGCTGAGGCGAATACTACTTTTTTATCCTGGTATTCAGCAACTCACATTCGTGGGTTCACCTATTGCCTCCTATAGATACCCTACCCCACCTCGCCTCAGTGGACTTGCCATTGACCCCAGAAGACGCTGTGCTCATTCCCCCTACTCCTGTGCCTTCCTGCAGTGCACATTCCCACTTCTCCTCCCTCCCTCCCTTTCCCAAATATGACTATTTTCATTAAATCAGCCACCAGTGCCGGTGCCATTATTACTATGAAAATTCCATTCGTTGGTTGCAGAGTTAGGTAGTAAGGTATGATGTCATCATTTTTCTTGTTTAGGCTTTTCATTTTACAAAATAAAAGCACTGTGTTTTTTCGTTGGCATGTATGTCCGTGTACATATTTGTAATTCTTCTCCCGTGTTTGGCCACATCAGGTACCATATCGTATATTCTGTGGGGACTTTTTTTTTTCTGGAGAACGCCATCATGGTCCCACGTCTTCCTGCTTCATTCTGAACCGGTTCCTCCATGCAAACAGTGAGTGTTAAAGCTGATGGGGTAATGACTGCGAGGAGGATTTCCAGGGTTAACCGACAGAAAGGAGAGTAGCTGCTGAGGCTGAGAGGATCAAACAGAGGAAAGTAGAGAAAAATAACCCAAATGACACAAATCAGAATATGAGCTCAGCACTACATGCTGTATGTTGACCCCTGAGGCTGGCCTGCCTCATATCCCTCTGCATCCCGTTCCCAGCGCAGAGCAGAGCTCAATGTTCCCTATTAGAGATAACTGGGAGAGTAAGGTGGTCTCTGACCATCTGAACTTTGAGGGCTTGAGCATGGACGCCTGCCTGATACACTCAGCAAGGCCAGGTCACATGTGAGGATGCTCTGGCCCCAGCTCTCTCCCTCCAGCTGGCCTTGGAGTACAAGCAGGAGACCAGTAGCAGAAGATGGACATAGCAGACACAGGGGGCCCTAACTGAGGGCAGCCTTCCAGAGCTGTACCCCTTTGCAGGCTTTGGGCATGCACCCCAGCACAGCAGGCCTCACCCTGGGATCACCCAGGCAGGCATGGCATGCGATGGGGTCCAGAAGGTGAGTCCCTGGTCTCTGAAGACTTGGGATGGGGCAGGGGCAGGACCTGTGGGACATGCCAAACCTGGATGCCCCATTGCTAGGGGCAGGGAGAAAAGGGGAGAGTGTAGGGTTAGGACTCGGGGCCCTCTGGGAAGCCGGTGTTTCCATGATAGCAGGGATGGCAATTGAGAAAAACTTGCTTCTTGTCTAAGTGTTGGAGCCCTGCTTCTGCTTCACCATGGGGCACTGGCCTTCTCCTGTTCCTGAAGTGCCCTACCCTCTCCCACCAGCAAAGCCAAGGGCAGCTTCACCACCATCCAGGGGTGACACCCAAGATGTCAGGCGGGTGCTTCAGTGGCTCTCCATGGAGGGAGGCGGCAGGAGGTGGTGGGTTTACTGCCCCTTTGACCCCAATAGTTCAAGTACTGAAGGTGTGCAGCAAGGCACATGACCTCCATGCAGGTGAGGCACCTGCCTCTGTCCTTGTGGTGGGCAGCCCCCTGCCCACGGGCCAACTGTACCAGGTACAGTGTTGA
The DNA here is from genome assembly GCF_024166365.1 of Elephas maximus indicus. Taxonomy (NCBI): domain Eukaryota; kingdom Metazoa; phylum Chordata; class Mammalia; order Proboscidea; family Elephantidae; genus Elephas; species Elephas maximus. The sequence goes on from NC_064826.1 coordinate 6,756,427, forward strand.
ATATTCTCAACCTGAGCTGCAACATGGCTCCACCTCACTCCATGTGATAGCCCCGGAGGCCCCTGCCCAGGATCCAAATCCAGCTGCCATCCTGCCAAGTGACCTTGAGATAAGTCACCAGTGACAAGGGGCTGTCCCCAGTGTTGATTTTGGAAGACTCAGGGGACTTAGATCCCTGGGACAGAACATTAACCTGGGCTGTTTTTTGCTGGTCTCAGAAAGGCTGGACAGGACCACATCTCCCCCGTCAGCTGTTTGTCTAGACCATCCCTCCTAGTGTTTGGCCAGGCAGATGATCCAGATAAAGAGCCCCTGCCAATCTTCTGACCATATCGGGGGGACCAAGAGAGGCAAGGGGTGCCCCTCACTGCGAGTTGAAGGAACTGGCTCTAAAGCAAAGATGAGTGAGTGCAAGGTGGGGGGTGGGTGCTGTTTGCCATGGCCAGCTGCTCCAGGACCACTGCATAGCCCAGAGCTGACACGTGATGCCTAATCTAAAGGTTGGGAAGTTTGAGTCCACCCAGGAGAACCCAGGAAGAAAGGCCTGGAAAATCCTATGGGGCACAGCTCTACAGGTCTACTGTGCACACAGGGGTCACCATGAGTCAGAATCAACCAAGTGGCTGATTTTGTTTGTTAGAGACCAGAGGAAGCTGGTCAGGGGAGCGAAGAGAAAGCAAGAGCAGTCAAGGAAATAAAAGAGTGAATTGGAAACTCAGAGCAGGAGATGGCCAGTGCTCAGGAGTTCCACAGACTCAACTGTCCTGTGGGAGGCTGTCCCAGGGATTTCAATGTGCAGACACTGACCTGGATTCCTGACCTTACTGAAGGCTTTTCCTTGAAGGCAACCAGAAGAACCCTAACTAGAACTGAACTCAGAACCTTAGTGAGAGAAATGAAGCTCCTTGGAGGTGGGGTTTGCTCTCTTGTCTGTAGACCTGCCTCCCTGTCCCGAAAGTGCTCTGCCCTCCTCTCTGTCACTCAAACACTGGCTCCTTTGTGAAGAGCAGTCTGGATGTCGCTCCCACCTGGATCCCCATGAACAAGTAACAAACACTTTGCTCACTCTTCTCACCCCATGTTCTGCTCATATCTTGATCTATCCTTTCCATGCTAAATAGTAATTTTCTGTTGTCTCCCTATGGATTTGAACTTATTGGGTAGAGGCTATGTCTCGTTTCTATTTTCCACGAGCATCTAATATGGTTTATAGCATATGTTAGTTGTTGTTGGCTGCCATTGGGTCAGCCTCTGACTCATGGCAACCCCCTGAACAACAGAACAAAATGCTGCCGGTCCTGCACCATCTCCGTGATCAGTTGTAGATCAAGCTGTTGTGATCCACAAGGCTTTCATTAGCTGATTTTCAGAAGTAGGTGGCCAGGCCTTTCGTCCTAGTCCATCTTGATCTGGAAACTCCGCTGAAACCTGCTCAGCATCACAGCACCACAGAAGCCTCCACTGACAGACAGGTGGTGGCTGTGCTCGGGGGGCACTGGTATGCGTTGGCTGGGAGTCAGACCTGGGTCTCCCTCATGGAAGGTGAGAATCCTCCCACTCAGGATTGCTTTTCTGCAGTCATCTTTTCCTTCCCTAACAGAAAGCAGGTACTTTATATATTCAGTCTATTTTCTGTATATGTTATTAGAAAGTGCATAATGATATTTTAATATAAAACCTTATATGTGTAATAATATGTAAGTACATAATATAATAATTATGTGTAATATGATATGCTATAATGTAATACATCATAACAATTTTAATAAATAAAATATACAACATATTAAAACTATTATGGATTCAAACGGCTAACCTTCTGGTTAGCAGCCAAACCGTTTAACCACTGAGCCACCAGGGCTCCAATATTAATATATAATATAATATATAAAATATGGTATTTTATTTTATGCTTTTAAATTATTATTTCAAGGTAACTATAGGCTCACGTGAAGTTGTAAGGAATAATACATAAAGATCCTATTATACCCTTCATCCCATTTTCCCCAGTGGTAACTTGCCTGTCAGTTTGTCATACTGTGGGGGCTTGGGTGTTGCTGTGATGCTGAAAGCTATGCCACTAGTATTCAAAATCCATCGGGGTCACCCATGGTGGACAGTTTCAGCTGAGCTTCCAGACTAAGACAGACTAGGAAGAAGGACCTGGAAGTCTAGATCTGAAAAGATTTAGCCAGTGAAAAACTTACAAATAGCAGTGGAACATTATTCAATATAGTGCCGGAATATGAGCCCCTCAGGGTGGAAGGCACTCAAAAGATGACTGGGGAAGAGCTGCCTCCTCAAAGTAGAGTTGACCTTAAATGAACTGGATGGAATTGAGCATTTGGGACCCTCATTTGCTGATGTGACACAACTCAAAACGAGAAGAGACAGCCACAAACACGCATTAATAATTGGAACATGGAATGTAGAAAGTATGAATCTAGGAAAATTGGAAGTCGTCAAAAATGAAATGGAACGAATGCATAAACATTGATATCCTAGGCATTAATGAGCTGAAATGGACTGGTATTGGCCATTTTGAATCAGGCAATCATATGGTCTACTATGCTGGGAACAACAACTTGAAGAGGAATGGCATTGCATTCTTGTCAAAAAGAACATATCAAGATCTATCCTGAAGTACAGTGCTGTCAGTGATAGGATAATACCCAAAGACCTACAAGGCAGAACAGTTAATTCAATTATTATTCAAATTTACACACCAACTACTAAGGCCAAAGATGAAGACATTGAAGATTTTTACCAACTTCTGCAGTCTGAAATTGACCGGACATGGAATCAGGATACACTGATAGTTATTAGAGATTGGAATGCGAAAGTTGGAAACAAAGAAAAAGGATCGGTAGTTGGAAAATATGACCTTGGTGATAGAAATGATGCTGGAGATTTCATGACTGAATTTTGTAAGGCCAACGACTTCTTCGTTGCAAATACCTTTTTTAACCAACATAAACAGCAACTGTACACATAGACCTCACCAGATGGAATACATAGGAATGAAATCCACTACATCTGTGGGAAGAGACTATGAGAAAGCTCAATATTATCAGCCAGAACAAGGCCAGGGGCTGACTGCGGAACAGACCATCAATTGCTTATATGCAAGTTCCAGTTGAAACTGAAGAAAATTAGAACAAGTCGATGAGGGTCAAAGTACAACCTTGAGTATATCCCACCTGAATTTAAATACCAGCTCAAGAATAGATTTAATGCATTGAACACTAATGACCGGATACCAGATGAGTTGTGGAAGGACATCATACATGAAGAAAGCAAGAAGTCATTAGAAAGAGAGGTAAGAAAGAGAAGACCAAAATGGATGTCAGAAGAGACTCTGAAACATGCTCTTGAACATCTAGTAGCTAAAGCAAAAGGAAGAAATGATGAAGTAAAAGAGCTGAACAGAAGATTTCAAAGGGCAGCTCAAGAAGATAAAGTATTGTCATGATATGTGCAAAGACTTGGAGATGGAAAACCAAAAGGTAAGAACATGCTCTGCATTTCTTAAGCTGAAAAAAATGAAGAAAAAAATACAAGCCTTGAGTTGCAATATTGAAAGATTCTATTGCGAAAATATTAAATGACGTGGGGAGCATCAAAAGAAGATGAAAGGAATACACAAAGTCACTATACCAACAAGAATTGGTTGAAATTCAACCATTTCAGGAGGTACCATGCAAGCAGAAACCAACGGCACTGAAGGAAGAAATCCAAGTTGGACTGAAGTCACTGGAGAAAAAAGAGGCTCCAGAAATTGACAGAGCACCAATTGAGACATTTCAACAAATGGACACAGCACGGGAAGTATTCACTCGTTTATGCCAAGAAAATTTGGAAGACAGCCTGCCCAACCGGCTGGAAGAGATCTATATTTTTGCCTGTTCCCAAAAGAGGTGATCCCACTGAATGCAGAAATTATCAGACAATATCATTAATATCACACGCAAGTAAAATTTTGCTGAAGATCATCCAAAAGCAGCTGCAGCAGTAAATCAACAGGAAACTGTCAGATATTCAAGCTGGATTCAGAAGAGGACGCAGAACCAGGGATATCATTGCTGATGTCAGATGGATCCTGGCTGAAAGCCGCGAACACCAGAAAGATGTTTACCTGTGTGTTATTGACTACGTAAATCATTCGACTATGTAGATCATAACAAATTATGGATAACGTTGCAAAGAAAGGGAATTCCAGAATGTTTAATTGTGCTCATGAGGAACATGTACATAGATCAAGAGGCAGTTGTTCAAACAGAACGAGGGGATACTGAGTGTTTTAAAATCAGGAAAGGTGTGCATCAGGGTTATATCCTTTCACCATACCTATTCAATCTGTATGCTTAGCAAATAATCTGAGAAACTGGACTATATGAAGAAGAGCCAGGCATCAGGATTGGAGGAAGACTCATTAACAATCTGCATTATGCAGATGACACACCTTTCTTGCTGAAAGTGAAGAAGATTTGAAGCACTTACTGATGAAGATCAAAGATCACAGCCTTTTGTATAGATTATACCTTAACGTAAAGAAAACAAAAATCCTCACAACTGGACCAATAAGAAACATCATGATAAATGGAGAAAAGATTGAAGTTGTCAAGGATTTCATTTTACTTGGACTCACAATCAACACCCATGGAATCAGCAGTCAAGAAATCTAAAGATGCATTGCATTGGGTAAATCTGCTGCCAAAGACCTCTTTAAAGTGTTGAAAATCAAAGGTGTCACCTTGAAGACTAAGGTGCACCCAACCCAAACCATGGTATTTTCAATCATCTCCTATGCATGTGAAAGCTGGACGATGAATAAGGAAGACCGAAGAAGAATTGATGCCTTTGAATTGTGGTATTGGAGAAGGATACTGAATATACCATGGAATGCCAAAAGGACAAAAAACTGTCTTGGAAGAAGTACAACCAGAATGCTCCCTAGAAGCAAGGATGGCGAGACTACATCTCATATATTTGTACATGTTATCAGGAAGGATCAGTCCTTGGAGAAGGACATCATGTGTGGTAAAGTGGAGGGTCAGAAAAAGAGGAAGTCCTTCAATAAGATGGACTGATACAGTGTCTGCAACAATGCACTCAAGCATAAAAAAGATTGTGAGGATGGCAAAGGACCAGGCAGTGTTTTGTTCTGTTGTATGCAGGGTGGCTATGAGTTGGAACTGACTCAATGACACCTGCGACCAACAACATGTACGGAAAATGGCATATAAGTTCCGCCCTAGGTGGAGATCTTAATATTCAATTAGGTCTTAATGAAGCTTAGGTTTTTCGGGGACAGTTTTGAGGCTAGTAAACTGTGTTTGACTGGTTTATGGTAGGAACGGAGCCAGACACAGCACTCAGGACAACGGACTGGGAGTGTCAAGTTTTGCTTGATAATGGCTGAGCAGCTGCTGGTTGGGCTCACTATCAATCCCTCCTTCTTTCTGGGGATATGACGATAACCCTTGGTTGTGAAGAGAATCTTCTAAACTGGGCAAAGTCTTCTTGATTTAGGGAATTGTATTGAACATAAGCTTCTATGCTTTTTTTTAGGTGCACTGAGATAGACAAAAAGGAAAGTGTACAGAAAAGCAGATAAAAATTCCTGTTGCGATTAAAGAAAATAAAAACAGTGAACAATTCCTTTAGCCAAGTATGGTTGGGTTAACCAGGAGGTGAGCCAGTCAAAGATATTTGACCTATCTTGGTTAAGAACATGAAGCCAAGTAGCTTTCTTGACAAATAAACAATTTAGTTGTGTTGGTCGCACTTGCTATAGATTGTGCTAATTTGTCAAAAGCATTACTATGACAGGCTTGGGCTAGGGGTAGGACCAAGGATAAAAATGAACAGGACTTCATAGCTTTTTGGACACAAAACTTAGGTCCTTTAAGGACTCACAGTTCCAGTTGTCCTCTGAGGATATTGTAATTGAATTAAGGTCTGGAGTGGGTGCAGTCTTTAGCTGGACGTGATGAATCCAGGGGTTGAGTCCTTTCCGTTTATCCGCTCTCTGGGTGATCAGAAGCACCTTGAAGGGTTTTTTTCACTTGGGCTGGAGTGGCTTGTCTTTCCAAGCAAGTGGCAGGACTCAGTCTCCACGTTGAAATGGGTGGACCGTCACCTCAGGAGGGTGCTCTTGTCTGGTTAGGGTGTATCTGTGGAAAGAATAAGGGACAGCAAAGAACACAAATACTCTTGTACAATATTGTCACCTTTTACATTCAACTGGTCACCATTTGTTAGCCCATGATTTTTCAGGAAGGACTTTCCATAGACTAGCTCAAAAGGGCTTAATTTAAGACCTCTCTGGGAGCTGCCCTAAACCTAAGCAAGGCTATAGGGAGAACCTGTATTCATGTTAATTTTGCTTCTTTACACACCTTCATTATGTGTCTTTTAAGTGTCTGGTTAATTCTTTCAACCTTTCCACTTGATTGTGGTCTTCAAGCCGCATGTAGCCACCAGTCCCCCGATTTTCAAGTTAGGACACCTGTGGCTCTTCCTTGACTCTCATTGCGAGAACAGTTCAAAGGGTTTTGCTAGTCTGGGGAGCCCCAAGGCTCGGGCTTATATGAGTTTTTCTTTAATTGTTTGGAAGACTTGTTATTGTTCGTCAGTTCAAATAAAAGTCTCCGAATCTTTCCCTTCAGTTGCTTTATATAAAGGTTTGGCTTTTAGTCTAAAGTTGGAAATCTATTCTGCAAAAACCTGTCATTCTCAGAAATCCTCGGAGTTGCCTCCTGGACCTGGGAGTTGAGAGTGCACAAATAGTCTCTATTCTCTGGGAGCAGTTCTCTTTTTCCCTGAGAGATCCAGAATCCTAGGACTGTAGCCTTGGCTTGGGAAATCTGGGCCTTAGGTCTGGATACTTTGTACCTAGCCTGGCCCAGAAAGTTATGAGTGGTGATAGTATTTAAATCTGATTTTTTTTTAGTCTTGCTTGCTATGAGCAAGTCATCCACATTCTGAAGAAGAACTTTGTTTTGGAGCATTTACTGTCTTAAGTCTTTAGCCAGAGTGGTACCAAACAATGTGGGCCATTTTTGAACCCCTGTGGGAATACAGTCCAGTGGAACTGTTGTTTATCACCCCTTTTGGGGTTCTCCCACTCAAAGGCAAACAGTTCTTGGCTTCCAGACTCTAATGATATGCAAAAGAAGGAATCTTTTAAATCTAGAATGGTAAACCAAGCAAAATCTCCTGGAAGAGTGGCTAGCGAAGTATATGGGTTTGGCACTACGGGATGGAATGTAACTACTATTTGGTTAATTGCTCTGAGGTCTTGAACAAACCTATACTCATTGAAATGAGGTTTCTTTACAAGCAAAATTGGTGTATTATAAGTGGATTGGTGTGGTCTTATGAGTACAGGTTCTAGATATTGATGGTAAGTGGCAGAGGCCTCATTTTTTGCCTCTAACCTTAGAGGATATTGCTTTACCTGTCTGTGGTGGGTCAACTCCTAGTAACACTTCAGCCTTGACTGGAACAACATTTTTTTTTTTTTCAGAAATAGTGAGAAAGTTTATCAAGGAGGTATATACACCACCAGGGACCCAGCAGCAACACAAGCTACCTCTATGGAGTTCCAAAGTGCAATTTTACATCAGAGCTTACACAGAATTTTACAAGGGTTAGAAGTGTCTTTGTAGCCTGAAGAAGGCAGGGCAGGAGGAGTTATTCATTACAAGACAGTGACAAAGACTCTTTATCAGACTAAGGAAATACATGCCGGACATCTCCTTTTCAGGCTAAAGATATAGACGTCAAACATCAGGGCTCTGATTTCCTTGTGGAGGGTTGTAAGTCACAGGGGTTGAGCAGAACAAAACAAAGTTATTTCATATATTAAACAAAGAACAAAGTCCTTAACATTAGGTCAGAACAAAGTCATTCACAAAGGTATGCGAAGGAGGAGAAAGCAGGAAGAGGAAGGAGAAAAACGTATAGGTTCATCATGGAGTTAGTTATGTCAAGCTCTCAGTCACCCATTTTGAAAAGGAGGAAGCATGCTGGGGAGTATTAGAGTCACATATTTCTCCGTTTTGAAGCTTGGGTGGCCATATACACCTATCCCAAGTTTCAACCTATTCTTTTAGATCAGAAAGTTTCAGGCAAAAGGATTAGGCCTTCTGCCTGTGACAGGTTTGAGCCATTGGTTGGGCAGTTTGACTTGGGACAGAGAATGCCATCCCATATATAGACATAAATTAGAGTCAGCAGTAAATTAACAGGCCTATAACAACCAATCCAATTCTGCTAATGAGTAAGTTTTTAGCCAGGCAAAATCTGGCAGCTAGGAAGTCAGTCAAGAAAAACCAAATCCTTTATGAATCTCGTAACAGGCTCACAGCTATAAATATCAGAATAATGTAGCTTTTGTGTGTGTGTTTGAAACGGTGAAATTTCTCAATGCCTCTAGGTGAGTACCAGCCCTGATGAGACAGGACTTGAGGGCTGAGTTGGCATGCAAACCTCTGTCCAGAAAGAAATCAGTAGTGTTTAACAGTTCTGTAGCAATATAGATCTAAAAATTTTTATCTTTTAACAAGAGGCTGGGGTGGTGGGGGTGGGACCTTTATCTCATGGACAAAGATCCCCCTGGCAAAAGTTTCTCTGACCCCTAATAGTAATTTCGTCCAAGCTACCATTAAAAACATTTTTTACTTTTTTTTAACCCTAGAAAGTCTTAACTTCAGGCTGTTGCTGAGTGCTTGTCACTGTAGACCGGGCAGGGCTTGACTCAGGAATGATGGATCCACAGTTTGGTTTCTGCAAGCTTCACAGCTGTGTCAGTGCTGAGCGGTATGGTGAAGGGCCCAGTCCACTTAGGCTGTAACGGTAGGTCCTTCCACTTTCGGGGGAATCCACACTGTCTGATGTAACTTGGTCTTGTGGTCTTCCTCCATATGATCCTAGAGCAGCGACCAGTAGGTTGGCCTGTTTCTTCATGTCCTGGTCTTTTTCTTTCTTTTTTTTTTTCAGCCTCTTTTACCTGATCTCTGTTGGCAAAGACCTTAAATGCATTCAGTCACGGCATGTGGGTCTGATCGATACTCTGGAAGGTTTCGCTTCCAGTTGTACAAATCCAACGCCAGGAGCAGATTATGGGCTCAGGTTATCTTCTGCAGCAGGGAATGGCACCTCCCAGAGTAGGTAAAGCCTTTCCAGGGGAACTAGGGCAAATTGCACCCCACTTCTAGTATGGGGTGGGGAACCATATCTGTACCACTCCTCTGTCCCCCCTTTCAATGCCTTCCCATCCTCATCTTCTGATGCCACCAGGGAGGGGTAACAAATGGGTTCCTAGGGGTGTTTTTGAGGTGGAGGAATGAGATGAACGTCCTCTGGTTCTTCATCTCTTACCCCATCATCATCATTCACCTTCACAAGAGGGGCTAAAACAGAGAATTTACCCTTTTTTTAATGCCGTCAAGTCATAAAACATTTCACATACAGCTTTTCATCTCACTAGTTAGAATGCAGAACAGATCAAGCTTCGTAATAGTACCAAAATCTCTAGAACTATTTACAGACCACACTTGATTATGCAAAATTTTAAGATGTCTCTTAATTGGGGAACCCCTTCCTAAATGAGTCTAATTCCTAGTGGACTGTTCACTGGAACCTTACCTCCTGGGTACCAACTTGCAATGGGGAACCTCACCAGTCTCTCCTCCAACCTCACAGGACCTAGTCACTTGTTCTTAGAGGGAGTTTATGAGAACCAATGCTCCTGTAGCTTTTACAAAGGATTTAACACCTGATGCCCAGTTACCTACAAATGCCAACAGAAACTTTCTCCCTCTGTCTGGAGCTTGCTGCCATGGAGTCCTCCCTTGTCGTTGGACCTCTCGACCAGCACAGGTTGAGAGACCTCCACAACTAGAGGAAGGGTGCACCTTCTCTCTTCCCGGGTCCATCCCAGGGGCTCAGTCCTTAGGGAGATGGAACCAGGGCCCTAGTAATTCAAGCCCCAGTTGGGCACCAAAAATTTGTTGCCTGACTTGGGTCCATGCCCTGGAGCAGTCAAGCCAATAAAATGTACTCCAAGTCAGAAAGAGTGAGAAAGTTTATTTAGGAGATATATACACCACCAGGTACCTGGCATCAACACAGACTGTCTCTACATAGTCCCCTGGAACAACATTTTAGCTAGCCCTGGTTGCCCTTACCCAAGGGACTACTGCATCCTCTATCTGTTTAGGTACCATCTTAGTGGGGGCTGCAATGGACGTTATGAGGGTCAACAGGTGGGCCTGCATTCTCCACCCTTGTTTCTTTGGTACTGTTAAATTTAGTTTACTATCTTGGAAATGGATTTGAGCTTGTAATTCACAAAGCACATCTCACCCTAATAAAGGAACTGGGCACTCTGGCATGTAGAGAAAAGAGTGAGTCAAAGTACTGTCACCAACCACTCTATGGGTTGGATAAAACTCCTAGTAACCCTTCTTCTCGTAACTCCCACCACTGAAATTGATTTCTTTGGTAAGGGTCCCTTCAGATTATTAATAAACAAATGGGTGGCTTTTGTGTCCAATAAAAAGTCAATCATTTCTGCCCCTTTACTTTAACTAAATTCTCATCAGGGGAAACTGGAATAAGATTAGCCCCTGGTTCCCCTCAGTCTGACTCTTCCTCTTGTTGTGTCATAACCTTTTTGTGTTCCTTTGCAGCCCTGGTGGCACACTGGTTAAGAGCTCAACTGTTAACCAAAGGTCAGCAGTTCTAATCCAACAGTCGCTCCTTGGATACTCTAAGCGGCAGTTCTACTCTGTCCTATAGGGTCGTTATGAGTCAGAATCTACCCGATGGCAATGGGTTTCGAGCCCTCTGTCTCTTAGGGCATTCTCTCTTCCAGCATTCTTCCTGTTTATACCACACGCATTGGTTTTTCCCTAACTCAGGCTGGGTATAAGACCTCAGGAAAACTTTCCCAGCAGCTGGGTGTGGAAGCCTCCTTTTGGCTGGAAGCCTGCTGCAAACATATCTACTTGCTGTTTAGTACACTGGTTCCTTTCCCCCTTGCACTTGTTCTCAGGTAGAATAAATCTTGAAGGCAGTTTCTAGCAACTGTGAAATTCCCATTCCCACACTGCCTTCTACTTTCTGTAATTTCTTCCTTATGTTGGGGGCACTTTGCCCTACGAGTATCATATTTACCATACGAGCGTTTTCAGGCACCTCAGAATCTAGATCAGTAAATTGAAAATCGTGAAAATTTGTTCAAGGAAGGCAGAGGGGTCTTCTGGTTTTTGTTTCAGTTCACACACTTTGTTTAAATTCTTTTGTTTAAATGCCCCATTTTTGAGCCCAGAGAGCAAATAGTCATTGTACTGATTTAATCTGGCTTGATTGGCCTGGGTGTTTGGGTCTCAACCCAGTTCAGCGGTAGGTATGGACAAATTTACTGGGGAAGCCTGTCTGCTTCTTCTCCAAACTTTTCGAAAGCCATTCTTCTCTCCTCTGGAAACAGTAAAATGTCACATAAGGCTTGACACTCTGCTCAATTTGGGACACACACACACATTGCCATTGAGCCGATTCTGACTCAGAGCGACCCTACAGGACAGAGTAGAACTTCCCCCATAGAGTTTCCAAGGGGTGCCTGGTGGATTTGAACTGCTGACCTCTTGGTTAGCAGCTGTAGTACTTAGCCACTACACCACCAGGGTTTGGGAAGTGGGTATTAAAAATAGAAACAAAAAGATCATGCATTCTCTTAGGATCCTTTCAGTATGCTGATAGATTTTTCTTCCAACTGAATGGGCCATGTACCTGGACCATGGCTGGGACGCCTGTTATCCTGTCTTCTCCTCCACCTCGCACAGGGAGTTGCCTCAGTGAACATAGCCCGGTTGAGGTTCCTGGACCAAAACGGGCACCACTGCAAGTGTACACTGGGAAAAACATCTCAGCACCAGAGGCCTCAGGGGCTGACAAAGGGTTTTCAGGATAAAGGGGAGGCCTAGGACCTCCAGTTAAAACTGGGTTCTCTTCTGGAGGACTAGATAAAATGGACGTTTTAACCTCAGTTTGAGCCATGATTTTACATTGTTTTTGCAAACTCTTATTTTGCCACAATGACATAAAAGCTTCAAAATACATTTTCTCATTCCTCTTTCTCTACGCAACTAAACTCAGTGCCATCGAGTCGATTCCGACTCATAGCAACCCTATAGGACAGAGTAGAACTGCTCCATAGGGTTTCCAAGGAGCGCCTGGCAAATCTAACTGCATGTGGTGTTATAATTTAAAGATCCATTCTCAAGTGAATGTTTCCTGAACCTGAGCTCTGGGGCCAGGTGGTGTTACAAAAATAATTTCATTTTAGACATTTTCTTTGGGTCATATCCAAAATAAGACCTGTTCTTTAAAATATACTCTAAAGGACTGCATTCCAGAATGCTCAATTTATTTCCCATGGTACCAAAACCTAAACCTACAGATGCCTATTTAAAATGAAAGTATCTGACCTGACCATCACTGGCTAAGCGTTACCAGAATCTACAGTCTGTCTAGTTTCTGCAACTAGGACTTATTTCTATGCCAAACCTGGAGACACAGATGCCTGTTCAAAATCAAAGTGTTTGATCTGACCTTCATTGGCTAAACCCTACCAGATCTACAGTCTAGCCACTTTCTGAACAATAGGACTTATTCCTGTACTCAGGAAGGGAGCCTTCTCCCTCTTCCCAGGGCACCTGACACCATTCTCTCTCCTCCTCATGTAGTCCACTGCCAAGGTGTCTGAGGTTGGCTCAGGCCTTAAGGGCTGAAACAAATCTCCCCTGGAGATAGGTTACCGGTGTGCACTTTGGAGAAGAGGTCAGTTCCCATCAGCAGGAGGCAATCCCAGGAACCAGGTAGCACTGGTCCCATCTGGGTCACCAGAATCTGTTATCCGAAGCAGGTCCTGCCCGGTTCAGCTTCTTGTCAATAAAGACACACCAAGGTGAGGAGGAAGAAAGAACTTTTATTGCAAGTGCACAGGAAAGGAGCAAAGAAGTGTGTATCTCAAATCAAGTTTCCTGAACAAAGGGAGGCAGAACATTTTATGTCGTTCTTCACAAGGAAGTACATACATCACCGACTACATAGGTTATCATGATGCTCGGGTGCAGTAAGACAAATTACGTTTTCCCCCTTAGTATGTACAGAACATGGTGGATAAGTTCTGCTCTGGGTGCAGATCTTAATATTTCAATTAGGCCTTAATGAGGTTTAGTTGACTTTGGGACATTGAGCTTAATAAACTGTGTTTGACTGGTTTAAGGCAGGAACTGAGCCACATGCAGCGCTTGGGACAATGGACAGGAGGGGCAGCTTTTGCTTGATAATGGCTGAGCAGCTGCTGGTTGCATTTGCTATCACCACCTTGATTGCTGTGGCTAGGTGAAAGTTGGGTAGGCTGATTCCTTCCACTTTATTATTATTTTTCAAAATGGTTTGAGCTATTCTAGTTCCTTTACTTTTCCATGTAAATTTTAGAATAATCTGGTGTATATCTACAAAAAAATCTTGGTAGGATTTTTATAAGAATTGTGTTAAACTTATACATCAGTTTGGGAGGAATTGAAATCTTTACTCTGTCGAGTTTTCACATCCATGACTGCCTTATGTCTTTCATTTATTTATGTCTTCTTTAATTCCTTTTAGCAGTGCGTAACTTTCAGCATACAAGTCCTGTACGCATATTGTTAGATTTATACCCACGTATTTTTTTTTCTATCTCCAGCTCTTTGCACAAGTCAGTATAATAATTTACTTTGTCTTCTTCAGCAGCCCTTTGAAATCTTCTGTTCAGATCTTTTACTTCATCATTCCTTCCTTTTGCTTTAGCTGCTCGATGTTCGTGAGCAAGTTTCATAGTCTCCTCTGACATCCTTCTTGGTCTTTTCTTTCTTTCTGGTCTTTTCAGTGACCTCTTGCTTTCTTCATGTATGATGTCCTTGATGTCATTCCACAACTCGTTTGGTCTTCGGTCACTATTTTTCAATGCATCAAATCTATTCTTGAGATGGTCTCTAAATTCAGGTGGCATATACTCAAGGTCATATTTTGGCTCTTGTGGACTTGGTCTGATTTTCTTCAGTTTCAGCCTGAACTTGCATGTGAGCAATTGATGGTCTGTTCCACAGTCGGCCCCTGGCCTTGTTCTGACTGATGGTATTGAGCTTTTCCATTGTCTGTTTCCACAGATGTAGTCAATTTGATTCCTGTGTGTTCCATCTGGTAAGGTCCATGTGTATACTATTTATGTTGGTGAAAGAAGTATTTGCGATGAAGTTGTTGGTCTTGCAAAATTCTATCATTCAATCTCTCGCATTGTTTCTATCACCAAGGCCATCTTTTCCAACTACCAATCCTTCTTCTTTGTTTCCAGGAAAGGTGATCCAGCTGAATGGGGAAATTATTGAACAATATCATTAATATTACACCCAAGCAAAATTTTGCCAAAGATCATTCAAAAACTGCTATAGGAGTATATTGATTAGGAATCGCCAGAAATTCAGGCTGATTTCAGAAAACGGTGTGGAACCAGGGGTATCATTGCTGATGTCAGATGGATCCTGGCTGAAAGCAGAGAATACCAGAAGGATGTTTACCTGTGTTTTATTGACTATGCAAAGGCTTTCAGCTTTGTGGATCACAACAAATTATGGATAACATTGCGAAGAATGGGAATTCCAGAACACTTAATTGTGCTCATGAGGAACCATTACATAGATCAAGAGGCAGTTGTTTGGGTAGAACAAAAAGATATCGAATGGTTTAAAGTTAGGAAAGGTGTGCGTCAGCGTTGTCTCCTTTCACCAAACCTATTCAATCCGTATGCTGAGCAAATAATCCGAAAAGCTGGACTATATGGAGAAGAATGGGGCATCAGGATTGGAGGAAGGCTCATTAGCAGCCTGGATTATGCAGATGACACAACCTTGCTTGCTGAAAGTGAAAAGTGTTGCACCTCAACATAAAGAAAACAAAAATCCTCACAACTGTACCAGTGAGCAACATCATGATAAACAGAGAAAAGATTGAAGTTGTCAAGGATTTCATTTTATTTGAATCAACAGCCATGGAAGCAGCAGTCAAGAAATCAAACGATGCTTTGCTTTTGGCAAATCTGCTGCAAAGGATCTCTTAAATGTGTTGAAAAGCAAAGATGTCATCTTGAAGACTAAGGTGCCCCTGATCCAAGACATGGTATTTGCAATTGCATCATATGCATGTGAAAGCTGGACAATGAACAAGGAAGGCCGAAGACAAACTGATGCCTTTGAATTGTGGTGTTGGTGAAGAATATTGAATATACCATGGACTGCCAAAAGGATGAACTAATCTGTCTTGGAAGAAGTACAATCAGAATGCTCCTTAGAAGCAAGGATGGTGAGACTGCCTCTTACATACTTTGGACCTAAGGACATCATGCCTGACAAAGTATAGGAGCAGTGGAAAAGAGGAAGACCCTCCACAAGGTGGATTGACACAGTGGCTACAACAATGACCTCAAGCATAGCAATGATTGTAAGGATGGCACAGGACTGGGCAGTGTTTCATTCTGTTGTACATAGGGGTGCTATGAGCTGGAACTGACTTGACAGCATCTAACAACAACAAAAACATTTCATTTTTTACAGATTGCAAATGGTATTGTGTTTTTAATTTTAGTGCCCACATGTTCATTGCTAGCATGTAGAAATATAATTGGTTTTTGCATGTTTACATTGCGTCTTACAACCTAGCTGAACTCATTTATTAATTCTAGTTTTTTTTGTAGATTTCTTGGGATGTCATCATAGACCATTATATCATCTCAAATAAAGGCATTTTTATTACTTCCTGATACGTGTGCCTTTTATTTTCTTTTCTTGCACTGGTTAGAACATCTACCGCTGTGTAAAATAAGAGTGGTGACAGCAGACATAATGGCTTTGTTCCCAATCTCAGGGGGAAAGCTTTCAGTCTCTCCCCATTAGGCATAATGCTAGCTGTAGGTTTTTTGTAGATGCTTTTCTATGAAGTTGAAATAGTTGACACAGTTGTAGACCTATTCCCTTTTGCTGAGTGTTTTTATTATGAAAGAGTGGTGAATTTTACCAAATGCTTTTTTGTGTGTCAGTCGATATGATCATGTGGTTTTTCTTCTTTAGCTTTTTTAATATGGTGGATTATATTGATTCATTTTTTAATATTGAATCTGCTAAGTATCCCTGGAATAATCTCTCCTTTGTCATGGTATAAAATTCGATTTATGTATTTATTGGAATTATAACTATATTAGAGTTTACTTTTGAGCACCTTATTATTTTTTCACTTCCTTTTAAAAATTCTTTCTTGGAGGCAGAGGGAACATGATGTTATAGACAGACGTGCCATGTCATTCCTCCACAGCAGAGACCTGCAAAACTAAGTAAAACCAAAACAAATCTGAATCCTGGAACCCTAAGCATCAAAGGAAGGGATAAAGAACTTAACCAAGCACTAAATGGAATAAGAAATTGACAGAGAAGAGAGATAGAGGAGAGATATGGAAAGGAGGTCCCCTACCAACTAACGTGGCACAGCTCCACTGTCTTGGACTCCTCAGCCACCAAGAGCAGTGGACAGGGAATATGGGAAGGCAGCTTCACGGAGCTCCCAGCAGTATACAGAGCACACGGTAAACAGTGGTACATACTTTCCCACCCCCCACCCTTCTTCCCCTTGCTTGGCCTCCACCAGTTCCTGCGTGGTCATGGTCGCTTGGCCGGGGACACACTGATTCCTTGCTGATTGGATTCACCCTGCCCACACTGGTCGGCTCCTTCAGTGCCATTTTTTGTTGTTGTTGTTGCCTTTTTGGGCATCTTTTGGTTTCTTCTCTGTCTCTCACCTCTGTCCTTTCCTTTCTCTTGAACATCTAGCTCCATGTGCCATCTCCACTCCCTCTTAACAGGCTGTACAGTACTGCTCAGCTGGGGAACCACATCGGTGGCCTCCCTGGAGGCATTTTTTTTTTTTTCATTTTTCCTTTTTGTTTTTCTTCATTTCTTAGTTTCTCATCTCTCTCTCTCTACCTTCCTTCTTTTCCTGTTCTCTGAATAATTGGCACTGTGTGCCATCTCCGTTCTTTCTAGACAGGCTGTGCAGCACTGCTTGGCTGGGTAGCCAGTTCCGGGGTGTGTACCACCACACCAGCGGGCTCCCTAGGGGCATATTTTTTCTTTCTTTTCTCGGTTTCTTGTCTCTCATTACCATCATTCCTTTCTTTTCTCCTGAACACCTGGTGCCATGTGCAACCTCTGTTCCTTCTAGATGGGCTGTGCAGTGATGCTCAGCTGGGGACCTGCTTCTGACAGACTGGCCTATGGCATTTTTTCTTTCTTTTCCTTTTTTTTTCTCGGTTTCTTGTCCCTCTCTTCCTTCCTTCCTTACCCTTTGCCTGGGCACCTGGCACGGTGTGCCATCTCCCCTCCTTCTTCATGGGCTGTGCAGTGCCGCTTGTCTAGGAACCTACTTCCAGTGGGCTCCCTTGGGGCATTATTTTTCTTCTTTGTTTTCTTGTTTTCTTGCTCTCCCTATCTTCCTTCCTTTCCTTCTTCCCAACTACCTGGCAACCTTTTTTTTTTTTCTCCCGGTTTCTTGCCTCTTTTTACATTCCTTCCATTCCTTTTTTCCTGACCACCTGGCTGCAAGTGCCTTTCTCTCTCTTTTTAAATCTAGTTTCTTATCTCACCCTCTCCCTTTCTTACTTTCCTTTCTCCCACCCACCTAGCTGCATGTGCTTTTTCACACCTACCTAGCTGTATCTGTCCTTTCTTGATGGGCTGTACCTCACTGCCCAGCTAGAAAGCCACCATCACATGGCTTCCCTGGGTCTGTGCTACTCCAAAGGCAAGAGCCCAAGTACTTTTTATTTATTTATTTATTTAGGCTCCTGTTTCTCTCTCCTCTTTCTCTTCTTTCCCACACCCACTTAGCTCCATACATAAAAACTCCCTCCTTCCCTTCTGCCTATCTGCACCATGCCCTGAGCATCACACCCCCAAACAGCACAGCACAGTTTACCGGAACCTGCGCTGCACTGACCCCTGACCCCACCCCGTCAGCCCCAACACATGACACAAATAAGCCAGCCCAGCCCATTTACCTCTGCTGGACCTGGCTTGCTGTGCTGTACCTGAACAACTGGCCCTGCCCATTGGAGAAAGTGGTGAGAAATATGGTGACCACAGATGAGCAAACAGCAAAGAATGCACAGCCCCCCATGCTCAGACATAATCAAATAAAACAAAAAAGCAGGACAAAGCAAACAGATCTACAATCAATAAACAAAGACAATAACTACTGAATGTTTCAAAGACAGTAGACAATACTAAAACTATTTTAAAAAAGGACATAATGGTTCTGGTAGGCATTCAAAATAAAACACCAGATGACCTTTCAGTAGAAGAAAAGTCACTAGAGCTACCTGACAGGAAATTCAAATCTCTAATATTCAGAGAAATTCAAGAGTTTAAGCAAAAATCAGACAAAAATGAGAAAAAAACAGACAAATCCATGGAAGAGGCAAACAAATTCATGGAAAATACAGACCAAAAAAAAAAAAAAAAAAAGGAACAATTCAGGAAAATAATACAGGGACAAAATGTCAAAAATAAATTTACAACTAGAAATCACACCAAAAAAAAAAAAAAAATTAGAAATCCAAAAGATAAACAACAAGATTTCAGAAATGGACAGTGTTATAGGACAAGTGGGTTTGAAATGATGGACAACAGGATCAGTGAAATTGAATACAAACACTTGGATACAACTCTGTTCTAGGGAAAATCAGAAAAAATAATGAAGAAACCCTGAGAAAGATGTGTACAATCTAAAAAGCAAAAAATTGTGAGTGATGGGAGTTCCAGAACAGGAGGAGAAAACAGAAAATACAGAGAGGATCATCAAAGAATTGCTGACAGAAAACTTCCCTAATATCATGAGAGATGAAAAGCTGACCATCCAAGAAGCTCAACGGAACCCTTAGGAATAGACCTCAAAAGAAGATCACCAAGGCATATCATAATCACACTCACTAAACCCAAAGACAAAAAAAGAATCCTAAGAGCAGCTAGAGAAAAATGAAAAGTCACATACAGAGAGAAAAAATAAGACTAAATTTTGATTACTCCACAGAAGCCATGCAGACAAGAAGACAATGGGATGACATATACAAAAACTTGAAAGAAAAAATTACCAACCAAGAATAATATATCCTGCAAGACTCTAGCTGAGATATGATGGCAAAATAAGGACATTTCCAGATAAACTGAAATTAAGGGACTATGTAAAAACCAAACCAAACTTACAAGAATTATTAAAGGGGATCTTTTGCTAAGGAACCAACAACATCAGACAGCAGCTTAAATCTAGGACATAAGACAGCATCAGCCAGATACCAACCTCGGTAATGAACTCTCAAGGATAAAACAAAAGTGAAAGATTTACAATAGGGAACTAGAGAGATTAATCTGTATATGACAACAATGTCAGAACAATAAAAGAGGGAATAAACAGTATAGGTATAGAATTTTTAAATGGAGAGGAAGTCAAGATGGTACCAAGTAATAAGACTGTCTCTAACTTAGGAAGATAAGGATAAATTTCTAAGTAAACACAAAAAAAGTTAGCATAACTACTCACCAATATAAAAAAGAAAAACAAAGTCTCAATAAACAGAAAATTTACAAAAACAAAAGAAATGGAAAAAATCACAAACAAATGGAATTCAGCATGGGAGAGTAAGAAACACAAAGAAAATGTCAGCACCAAAAAAAAAAAAAAAAGGCAGTACAAAATGACAGCAATAAATGCACACCTGTCAATAATTACATTGAACATAAATGGCCTAAATGTGCCCATAAAGAGAAAGAGAGTGACGGAATGGATTTAAAAACAAAAATAGGATCTATCAGTATGTTGTCTATGAGAGACACACCTTAGAAACAGACATAAATTTATTAAAAATCAAAACATGAACAAAAATATATCAAGCAAACAGCCACCAAAAAAGAGCAGGAGTGACAGTACTAATCTCAGATAAAATAGACTTTAAAACAATATCCACCATAAAAAGACAGAGAAGGGCATTATATAATGATTAAAGGGACAATCCATCATGAAGACATAACCATAATAAATATCTCTGCACCCAATCACAAGGCTCCAAAATACATAAAATGAGCTCTAACAGCACTGAAAAGAGAAATTGACAGTTCCACAGTAATAGCAGGAAACTTCAAAACACTACTCTCAGTAAAGGACAGAACATCTAGAAAGGAATTGAACAAACATACAGAAGATTTAAAGGCCACGATCAGCCAACTTGACCTCATAGACATATAAAGAACACTCCACTCAACAGTTGCAAAGTACACATTCTATTCCAATGCACTTGGAACATTCTCCAGAATAGATCATGTTTTAGGCCACAAAGCAAACCTCAACAAAATTCAAAACACTGAGATAATACAAAGTATCTTCTCTGATCAGAGCACCATCAAAGTAGAAATTAATCACAGGAAGAGCAAGGAAAAAAAAAATCAAATACTTGGAAACTGAATAACACCCCGCTTAAAAACCATGGGGTAATAGAAGAAATCAGAGATTGAATCAAAAAAATTCATAGAATCAAATGAGAATGAAAACACATCATAGTAAAACCTTTGGAACACAGCAAAGGCAGTGCTCAAAGGTCAATTTACAGTAGACGCACACATCAAAAAAGAACAAAGGGACGAAATCAAAACATTACCTATACAATTTGAACAAATAGAAAGAGAACAGCAAAAGAAGCCCACAGCCACCAGAAAAAGGAAATGATAAAGAATAGAGTAGAAATAAATGAAATAGATAATAGAAAAACAATAGTAGGGATCAACAAAACCAAGGTTGGTTCTTTGAAAGGATCAACAAAATCAACAAACCATTGACCAAATTGACGAAAGAAAAACAGGAGAGGGTGCAAATAAACTAAATAAGAAATGAAATGGGGGACATTACAACACACTCAACTGAAATAAAAAGGATCATAACAGAGTACTAGGAAAAACTGTACTCACACAAATTTGAAAACCTAGAGGAAATGGGCAAATTTCTAGAAACACACTACCTACCCAAAGTTACACAAACTGATGCTGCAAATCTGAACAGACCTGTCACAAGAGAAGAGATTAAAAACATAAAAACAAAAACAAAAAACTCCCAGTAACAAAAACAGGCCTGGCCCAGAAGGCTTCACTGGAGAACTCTACCAAACATTCAGAGAAAAGCTTATACCGGTACTACTCAAACTATTTCCTAACATAGAAAAGAAAGCAATACTTGTGAATTCATCCTATGAAGCCAGCATAACCCTGTTACCAAAATGAAGCAAAGACACCAAATAAATAAATAAATAATACAGACCAATATCTCTCATGAATATAGGTGCAAAAATTCTCAACAAAACTCTAACCAATAGAATTCAGCATCATATCAAAAAAATAATATACCATGATTAAGTGGGATTCATACCAGGTATGCAAGGAAGGTTCAACATTAGAAAATCACTCAACATAATCCACCACATAAATAAAATAAGAGTCACAAGATCATCTCAATCAATGCAGAAAAGGCATACGACAAAGTCTGACAGCCATTCCTGATAAAAACTCTGGATAAATTAGGAATAGAAGGGAAACTCCTCATCTATACAAAACCAACAGCCAACATCGTTCTTAATGGAGAGAGGCTGAAAACATTCCCCTTGAGAATAGGAACAAGACAAGAATGCCCTTTATCACCACTCCTATTTAATATTGTGCTGGAAGTCATAGCTAGAGGAATAAGCCAAGAAAAAGAAATAAAGGTATCCAAATTGGTAAGGAAGAAGTAAAACATACAAAAATCAGTTGGATTCCTAAACACCGATAAAAAAAAAACTACAAAAAGGCAATCAGGAAAACAGTACCACTTATAATAGCCTCTGAGAAAATTAAATGCTTAGGAATAAATCTAACCAGGAATGTAAAAGATCTATACAAAGAAAACTACAAAACACTACTGCAAGAAACCGAAAGAGACCTCCATAAGTGGTAAAACATACCGTGCTCATGGATAGGTAAACTTAACACTGTGAAAATGTCAATTCTACCCAAAGCAATCTACAAATACAATGCAATTCCAGTGCAAATAACAACAGCATTCTTTAAAGATATGGCAAACATAATCATTAACTTTGTATGCAAAGGGAAGAGGCCCCGGATAAGTAAAGCACTGCTGAAGAAGAGGAATAAAGTAGGAGGACTCACACTATCTGACCTCAGAACCTACTATACAGCTACGGTGGTCAAAACAGCCTGGTACTGGTACGACAGACACGTTGACCGATGGAACAGAACTGAGAGCCCAGAGGTAAATCTATTCACCTATGGTCACCTGATCTTTGACAAGGGCCCAAAGTCCATCAAATGGGGAAAAGACAGTCTTTTTAACAAACGGTGCTAGCAAAACTGGATGTTCATCTGCAAAAAAATCAGACAGGGTCTATACCTTACACCATACACGAAAGCAAGTTCAAAATGGATCAAAGACCTAAGTACAAAATCCAAAACTATAAAGATCATAGAAGAAATAATAGGATCAATGCTAGAGGCCCTAATGCCCGGCGTTGACAAGATAAAAACATAACTAACAACACACAAACGCTAGAAGATAAGCTAGATAACTGGGGCCTTCTAAAAATTAAACACCCTCATCAAAAAACTTCACCAAAAGAATAAGAAGAGAACCCACAGACTGGGAAAAAAAATTTGGCTATGAGAAATCTGACAAAGATCTAATCTCTAGAACCTGCAGGAAAATCCAACACCTCTACAACAAAAGACAAGTAATCCGATTAAAAAATGGGCAAAGGAAATGAGCAGTCACTTCACCAAAGAAGACATTCAAGTGGCTGACAGACAAATGTGGAAATGCTAGAAATCACTAGCCATTGTTGTTGTTACGTGCCGTGGAGTCAGTTCTGACTCTAGCCATTCTGTGTGCAACAGAACGAAACACTGCCCGGTCCTGCGCCATCCTTACAACTGTTATGCTTGAGTCCATCGTTGCAGCCATGGAGTCAATCCACCTCTTTGAGGGTCTTCCTCTTTTCCACTGACCCTGTACTTTGCCAAGCATGATATCCTTCTCCAGGGACTGATCCCTCCTGACAACATGTCCAAAGTATGTAAGACGCAGTCTCACCATCATTGCTTCTAAGGAACATTCTGGTCGCACTTCTTCCAAGACAGATTTGTTCGTTCTTTTGGCAGTCCGTGATATATACAATATTCTTCTCCAACGCCACAATTCAAAGGCGTCAATTTGTCTTCAGTCTTTCTTACTCATAGTCCAGCTTTCACATGCATATGATGCAATTGAAAATACCATGGCTTGGGTCAGGTGCACCTTAGTCTTCAAGGTGACATCTTTGCTTTTTAACATGTTTAAGAGGTCCTTTGCAGCAGATTTGCCAAATGGAATGCATCTTTTGATTTCTTGACTGATGCTTCCATGGATGCTGATTGTAGATCCAAGTAAAATGAAATCCTCGACAACTTCAATCTTTTCTCCATTTATCATGATGTGGCTCATTGGTCCACTTGTGAGGATTTTTGTTTTCTTTATGTTGACGTGTAATCTATACTGAAGCCAGTGGTCTTTCATCTTCATCAGTAAGTGCTTCAAATCCTCTTCACTTTCAGCAAGCAAGGTTGTGTTATCTGCATAATGCAGGTAGTTAATGAGTCTTCCTCCAATTCCAATGCCCTGTTCTTCATATAGCCCAGCTTTTCGGATTATTTGCTCAGCATACAGATTGAATAGGTATGGTGAAAGAATACAACCCTGACGCACACCTTCCCTGACTTTAAACCACCCAGTATCCCCTTGTTCTGTCTGAACAACTGCCTCTTTATTTATGTACAGGTTCCTCATGAGCACAGTTAAGTGTTCTGGAATTCCCATTCTTCCCAATGTTATCCATAGTTTGTTATGATCCACACAGTCGAATGCCTTTGCATAGTCAATAAAACACAGGTAAACATCCTTCTGGTGTTCTCTGCTTTCAGCCAGGATCCATCTGACATCAGCAATGATACCCCTGGTTCCACATCCTCTTCTGAATCCGGCCTGAATTTCTGACAGTTCCACGTTGATATGCTGCTGCAGCCACTTTTAAATGTTCTTCAGCAAAATTTTGCTTATATGTGGTATTAATGGTATTGTTCAATAATTTCCCAGTTCAGCTGGATCACCTTTCATGGGAATAGGCATAAATATGGATCTCTTCCAGTCAGTTGGCCAGGAAGCTGTCTTCAATATTTGTTGGCATAGGCAAGTGAGCACCTCCAGCAATGCATCTGTTTATTGAAACATCTCAGCTGATATTCTGTCAGTTCCTGGACCCTTGTGTTTTGCCAATGTCTTCAGTGCAGGCTGGGCTTCTTCCTTCAGTACCACTGGTCCCTGATCATATGCTACCTCTTGAAATGGTTGACTGTCGATTAATTCTTTTTGGTATAATGACTCTGTGTATTCCTTCCATCTTCTTTTGATGCTTCCTGCGTTATTTAGTATTTTCCCCACAGAATCCTTCACTATCGCAACTCAAGCCTTGAATTTTTTCTTCAGTTCTTTCAGCTTAAGAAACGCCGAGCATGTTCTTCCCTTTTGGTGTTTTATCTCCAGCTCTTTGCACACGTCATTATAATACTGTGTTTTCTCAAGCCACTCTTTGAAATCTTCTATTCAGTTCTTTTACTTCATCAATTCCACCTTTTGCCTTAGTTGCTCAGTGTTCGAGAGCAAGTTTCAGAGTCTCTTCTGACATGTATCTTTGTCTTTTCTTTCTTTCCTGTCTTTTCAATGACCTCCTGCTTTCTTCATGTGTGATGTCCTTGTAGTCAGTCCACAACTCGTCTGGTCTTTTGTCATTAGTGTCAAATACGTTCTTGAGATGATCTCTAAATTCAAGTGGGATATACTCAAGGTCGTATTTTGGCTCTCATAGACTTGCTCTGCTTTTCTTCGGTTTTGCCTTGAACTTGCATACGAGTAATTGGCAGTCTGTTCCACGGTTGGCCCCTGGCCTTGTTCTGACTGATGGTTTTGAGCTTTTCCTTCATCTCTTCCCACAGATGTAGTCGATTCAATTCCCGTGTGTTCCATCTGGCGAGATCCTTGTGTATAGCCACTAAACCCACTAGATAAATGCAAATCAAAACCACAGAGAGATAACATCTCACCCCTGTATTACTGGCAGGAATCAAAAAAACAGAGAATAACAAATGTTGGAGAGGCTTGGATAGATTGGAAATCTTATGCACTGCTGCTGGTGGGCATGCAAAATGCTGCAACAATTTTGGAAAACCATATGGTGCTTCCTTAAAAAGTTAGAAATAGAAATACTATATGATCCAGTAATCCCACTCCTAGGAATATATCCTAGAGAAAGAAGATCCGTCACACCAATAGCTATATACACACCTATATTCATTGCAGCACTATTGACAATAGCAAAAAGATGGGAAAAACCTAGGTGCCCATCAACAGAAGAATGGATAAACAAACTGTGGTACATACACACAGTGGAATACTATGCAACAATAAGAAACAAGGATCAATCTGTGAGGCATCTCACAATGGGGATGAATATGCAAGACATTATTCTGAGTGAAATAAGTGAATCACAAAAGGACAAATATTGTGTGAAACCTCTATTATAAAAGCTCATGAAAAGGTTTACACATGAAAATAAACAACCTTTGACAGTTTCAAGGGAGGGGAGGGATGGAGATGGAAAAACACTAACAAGACAATAAACCGAAACCAAACCCATTGCCGTCTAGTTGATTCTGACTCACAGCCACCCTATAGTAGATAAAGGGTAAACGTGATGAAAGGTAAGACAGTACACAATACGGGGGAAGCCAGCACAACTTGACAAAGGCAAGATCATGGAAGCTCCATTGATACATCCAAACTCCCTGAGGGACCAAATTACTGGGATGAGGGCTCTGGAGACCATGGTCTCTGGGAACATCTAGCTTAATTGGAGCAACATAGTTTATAAAGAAAATATTCTACATTCTACTTTGTTGAGAAGTATCTGGGATATTAAATGCTTGTGAGCAGCCATCTAAGATATTCAACTGGTCTCACCTCTTTGGGAGCAAGGGAGGATGAAGAAAACCAAAAACACAGGGAAAGATTAGTCCAAAGAAATCCCGGACCACATTCTTCAGAGCCTCCACCAGACTGAGTCCAGCACAACTAAATGCTGCCCAGCTACCACTACAGATTTCTCTGACAGGGATCACAATAGAAGGTTCTGGATAGGGCTGGAGAAAAATGTAGAACAAAAACTGAAGAAACCCCTAGTGTATTTCCCCCAGACATCCTTTGAGCTCAGTACTGAAGTCACTCCTGAGGTTCACCCTTCAGCCAAAGATTAGACAGGTCCTTGGAACAAAATGAGACTAAATAGGCACATCAGCCCAGAGACAAGGAAGAGAAGGCTGGAGGGTACAGGAAAGCTGGTAATGGGGAACCTAATGTTGAGAAGGGGAGAGTATTGACATGTCATGGGATTGTCAACCAAAGTCATAAAACAATATGTGTATTAATTGTTTAATGAGAAGCTAGTTTGCTTTCTAAAACTTCATCTAAAGTACGATTAAAAAAAGTAAAGAAAATAAAAATAAAGATGATTTCTTGCTTCCCATTGGCTAAACACAGTTTTCTTCAGCTCCTTTCTATTTTTGCTCTTTGGTGATTGCCCCTTATTTAAGAAACATATTTGTATTTATGTATCTTTATCGATTTCTTAAATGTGACAGTATCTATATCTTCCTCCTAGCAAGATAAGTACTTTGGCATTCTTTTTTATCCTGTACCCCTTACCACGTTTGCATTGACTTAAAGTTACATTTAGTGTAGTTACAGATAAACTTTATCTTTTCCTGGTTCTAGTTTTTTAGGAAATATCTTCTTAAATTTTTTTTTAATTGTGTTACAAAAACATTTAACCAAACATTTGCCATTTCGACATTTTTTTACACGTGCAATTCAGGTGCCATTAATTATGTTCATCATGTACAATCATGTCCACTATTTCCAAAATTTTCTATTACCCTTCACAGACAAAGTACTTCTGATTATTCTTTCTTTCCACGACTCTCACAAAATCCTTCTGGGATTATTTTTTGTTTTATTTCAGTTTTTATATTCTAACGTTTCTCTAGCACTTGCCACATGCCAGGCATTGTTCTAAGCACTTTAAATAAATCATTTAATCCTCACAAAAACCAAATGAGGAAGTTACTGTTGTTATCTGTGTGATATAGATGGGAAAACTGAGGCACAGAGATGTTAACTAGTTTGCCCAAGCTCACAGAGCTAGTTAGTTATTTGTCATTATGCCAAGCTAAAGAACAATAAATTGAATCTAGAAAAAAGAAGTGTTCTATGTTGAAAGTTGATTGTTGAGAAAATGAGATTAGTAAGTAGAGAATGAGGACACACGTGGGAGGTTTCTTGGCTCTTTGCTTGGATCTTCTGCACAAGTTCCAGGAGCTATGGGCATCTTTTTTGTCGTCTTATGCAGATTCTCAGGTATCTTAATCATCTAGTGCTGCTATAACAGAAATACCACAAGTGGATGGCTTTAACAAAGAGAAGTTTATTTTCTTACAGTAAAGTAGGCTAAAAGTCCAAATTCAGGGTGTCAGCTCCAGAGGAAGGCTTTCTCTCTCTGTCGGCCTTCTCATCAACCTTCCCCCAGACTAGGAGCTTCTCTGCAAAGGAACCCCAAGGTTGAAAAGATGTGCTCTGCTCCCGGCACTGCTTTCCTGGTGGTATGAGGTCCCCCTGTCTCTCTGTTGGCTTCTTTCTCTTATATCTCAAGAGATTGCCTCAAAACACTATCAAATCTGGTAGGTTGAGTCCTGCGTCACTAACACAACTACTACCCATCCTCCCTCATTAATATCATAAGGGCAGGATTTACAACGAATAGGAAAATCACATAATACCGGGAATCATGGCCCAGTCCAATTGATACACACATTTTTGGGGGGACATAATTCAATCCAAGACATCAGGTTTCTCAGATTCTTTGTTATGTTTAATTTGACTCAAAACTTAGGATTTCTGAAAACATCAATTGTGGTCTTTCAGTAGAAAGATTGTAGGTAATTTTTATTTTTATCTTCTGGTAATCAGAAACAGCACAAATTATTTCCAATATAAATTGTTTTTCTTTTTCCTTATTAGACACATTGCTATCCCAACTTATATATCTTGGTCTTGTCTTGGGTTGTTTAATACCAACAATTAGAAAGATGGTAGAGAGAAGGTGCTCTACCTGAGCTCAGAAGTTTGAGTACAATAAGATACATGCATGAGTATGAGAAATCATGCCTAAGGTCTATAAAAACCACCAAAACCATTGCCATTGAGTCAATTCTGACTCATAGTGACCCTATAGAACAGAGTAGAACCACCCCAGAGGGCTTCCAAGGAGCACCTGGTGGATTTGAACTGCCGCTGATCTTTTGGTTAGCAGCTGCAGCTCTTAACCACTACACCACTGGGGCTTCCATAAGGTCTATAAACCAAAAAATCCCAATGCCTTTGAGTCAAGGTCTATAGGGAGGTGAAAAGCAATGATTTATGCACAGTTCCTCTGTGGAGGGAGAAAGGAGGTGGCTAGAAAGATGTTTTGTCAGATAATTGGTTATCTCAGGTCCTGCTTGAGGCTAGGTGGATGTGCTAGGCAGGAACAGAGAACAACAGGTCCTTTATGTTTATAAGACACTTGTAAATCTGGTCACAACAGCAGTCTTCTTGTCCAATAACTTGTAATTTTATTTTGTGAACCTAAATTTCCTGAACCAAAGCTGTTATTGCCTTAAATTCTTGAAATTTCTGTCTATTTCTAAGAGAATTTTCTAAGTAATGTTCACTTATTTGCTGGGAAGCTATAGTCAGGCATACATATTTTTGTTGTAATACACGTTTACCGCCCTTTTGGGGGATCATAGCTCCTCTACAGCAATTCCACTGTCGGGATGTGTAATACGTGGTGATAACGACGCTTCACTCCTTTAGAAATAGGATCCAGGCTGATAATGAAGATGTGAATGAGGACCTGCAAAGGTTTGCTTCTTTGGGTAGTTCTGTGAATTGTTTGGGATGAGGAAAATCCTTAGTGAGTACTTTATTGTGATTACAGGGTAATTTAATTTTGTGGGTGTCTAAGAGCAGCTTACTAGCTCCTTTATTAATTCTCATCAATTTATAATTTCCTGCTAATTGCACTTTCTTCCTTCCACCCAATTTCTATAAGATGTTAATGTGGGTTTAACTCTTGTGTAATCTAAGTCCCTAAGTGCTAAATGGAAGATCGTCATGAAATAATATTAGCAGTTAGGGTTTTTCAGATAATAGAAAGGGATTGGCACATTTTATGTGTGGTAGGAAGTGAGGCGAGGAGGGTGTTGTGACGTATCCTTTCCAGGAGGAAGAGACCATGTCATGGTCAAGAGGGTAAATCAATTAGCTTTGTAGGCTCAGAGGTTCTGCTGGTAGAATGGAATCCGTGGGTGAGGAAAAACCCATT
Source organism: Elephas maximus indicus (assembly GCF_024166365.1). NCBI lineage: Eukaryota > Metazoa > Chordata > Mammalia > Proboscidea > Elephantidae > Elephas > Elephas maximus. The sequence continues at coordinate 6,786,125 of NC_064826.1, forward strand.
GCCATTGAGTCCATTCTGACTCACAGCAGCCCTACAGGGCAGAGTAGAAGTGCCCCATAGGGTTTCAAAAGCTGTAAATCTTTACAGAAGCAGACTGTCACATCTTTCTCCCACGGAGTGGCTGGTGGGTTTCAACTGCCGACCTTTTGGTTAGCAGCCAAAGCTTAACCACTGTGCCACCAGGGCTTTGTGGGTGAGTGGTGGTGTTATATTGAGAGTAGTAAAGAGGCAGTTATAACGGTGCTTCTGCCAGAATGAGGCCTGTGAATTTGATTCGAGGGTCAATGAGGAGCCCATATCAGTTTTGAGTGAATGATGATGATATGTGCTGGAGGTTACCTAGAAAATTGTCTAAGGTGATCAGAGATGAGAAGGGTTCTTGGCTCTGCCCTGGAGCGTCTGTGTGAAGGCTCCCGATGTCTCAGACTTGGGTTCAAACTAACCGTTGTGGGTAAAAAATCCTGTGCCCAAGGGAGAAGATGGAACCAAGTGTGTGTGTGTGACTGTGCTGTGCGTGTGTGTGCGTGTGTGTGCGTGTGTGTGCGTGTGTGTGCACCATGCACAGAAGGGGGGGTAGTTGATTCTCATTTCAGAAAAAAGGAATAGGCAAAGTTGTCTTCCACTTCAGAGGAGGTAATTGCTTTTCACTTATTTCTTTAGTTTCTAAGTCAACAAGGAGAGAAAGTAATTAGCCCCAGGAGAGTTAAGGTGTAGGGACTGTACCCATTCATGGAGTCATCTCTGTGGTCTCCCAACTCTCCAGCATCCCAAGGATAACACTCAACCATGACATTCACCCACCTATCAAATATTCCCCTCTAAGCAGGTCAGTGAACAACCAAACCATCCTAGAACAGCCCAGTTCCAAGATTTTCTCCCAGTCATATTTTTACCCCATTGGCTTTGGGGATTTTCTGTTGCCTATGTTGTTGTTTTTGCCAAGTGCTGTTGAGTTGGTTCTGATTCATAGAGACCCTATGTACAACAGAACAAAACACTGCTGGGTCCTGAGACATACACATAATAGCTGCTATGTTTGAGCCCATTGTTGTAGCCACTGTGTCAATCCATCTCTTTGAGGGTCTTTCTCTTTTTCGCTGACCCACTATTTTACCAAGCATGATGTCCTTCTCCAAGGACTGGTCCCTCCTGATAACATGTCCAAAGACTGTGAGATGAAGTCCTGGCATCCTTGCTTCTGAAGTGTATTCTGGCTGTACTTCTTCCAAGACTAATTTGTTCATTCTTCTGTCAATCCATGACATATTCAACACTCTGAACCAATACCATAATTCAAAGGCATCAATTTTTCTTCAGTCTTCCTTATTCATTGTCCAGCTTTCCCGTGCATATAAAGCGATTAAAAACACCATGGCTTGGGTCAGGCCCACTGTAGTCCTCAAAGTGACATCCTTGCTTTTTAACACCTTAAAGAGGTCTTTTGTAGGAGATTTGCCCAATGCAATATGTTGTTTGATTTCTTGACTGCAGCTTCCATGGGCATTGATTATGGATCCAAACAAAATTAAATCCTTGACAACTTCAATATTTTCTTCATTTATCATGATGTTGCCTGTTTGTCCAGTTGCGAGGATTCTTGTTTTCTTTATGTTGAAACGTAATCCATACTGAAGGCTGTAGTTGTTGATCTTCATCAGTAAGTGCTTCGAGCCCTCTTCACTCTCAGCAAGCAGGGTTGTGTCATCTGCTGCCTACAGTTTGGCCTAAAGTTGGGATATTTGCCTCACAGGTATGTGGGTAACACACTCCTGTAAACCAGATCATTGGACTGGAAGAACTACCCCATATCAGGTGATGGGGAGTTAGAAGAGCAAAAAAGGTGATTCGGGGACCAAATGAAAAGAAGAAGCATTGTGAATCAAGGAAGAAGAATGAATGGTAAGGAGACTGGAAAGCATGGCAGAGAATTCTAATTATCATCTGTTGAACCACAAAATATGGCTCCTAGTGAAAATCACCAAAATCCTTACTACAGGCAACTCAAAGCCACCTCGTTGCATGTGCTTAGGATGAGAGGTCTCATTGTTACTATGCTGTATTTTCTGGATTTGCATGAAAATAGGTAACGGAGGAACAGAACCTCTCTGTTTCTACCAGGAAAGGCCAAGGGTCCTGGGATAAGAGAAGAGCTGCCAGGACAAACATAGTTGAGGAAAGTTGGAGAAAGAAAACACTGAGTCTAGCAGAAGCTAAAGACCGGGATTGAAAACCTACTCTGTTTTGGGGAGAAAATGAAGTAGAACACCCTTAAATGGCTCCTCAGCGCTTACCTCTGGTTCCAGTGTGGGGCTGGGATGCTCTACAATCTTTGGTTGGGTGGTAATAAGCTCAGAGAGCCTTCCTCATGGACCCATCTCGGGGTCTTGCCTGCACTCTAAACCATCTACCACCTTTTCAGAAGAGCAGGAACAACCATCACAGGTACATATTTCCTAAAAAATGTTGAGAGACTCCTCTTTGTTGCATGTGCTCTGGAAGTGTACTTTCCTGCTTCTCCTGAGCTATGCATATGTTTTCTACCACCTGGGAGGTTATGGGATGGGCCAGGTATTCTTCTCTAAAACTGCAACTCCAGGTTCCTATTTCTCCTTGCTGGGCCCTGTCTGCATGGCACTTGACACAAACGATAGAACTTAAACTGCTCAGGTGACGGGATGACATTAGCTTAAATCTCCAAGGGGATTTTCCTAGATCTCAGTGGTTAAATTTTTAGTGATTACAGGCAGCCTTCTCCCAATCCCCTCAGACCCATACTGTCCCTTAGTCCAGCTACCTGCTGAAAGTCGCATTCATCCTGACCGCCCACATCACTCTCCTTCCCCTTGTTTGCTTTTGCTTTCCTTTTTCTCTCTCATCACTGTCTGAAATCGTATTACAGTATGCATGCTCCTGGGTTCATCTCAGCACACCTTTACCGTGAAGTCCTCCTGGTCCGTCTCTAACCCCACAAGGAATCCCATAAAAAAGACACCCTCTATTCTCACACTATTCTAGTTAATTTGTCACTGGTTAAATAATGCATTCCGGGAGTCCTAAACTGTTGTTTAATTTTGTCCTTTTATCTTTGAACATAGACTCAACCAGCTTGAGCTCAGAGAGTTTCAAGTTAGAGGCTGAAGACTTCTCATTATTTCCTGATGATCCCCATCTTTGGGTTATTTGGTTACATTTATGAGACGTAATTTGCTTTTTATCATCGCTTTTCAGTTTTCCACCTTCACTTTAAAGCAGTTTCCATGAAAATACATAATTGCATGGAGAAAGCCGGACTGTTGGGTGGCAGACAACGCTACATGTGATAGTTGAAGTGTGCATTGATCAGCAGAGGTATAGAAATATCTGTTTGGAGCATGAATGGTGAAGTAGGTAGATCAGGGTAGAGTGTGTGCAAGGTCATGAGCATGAAAGTCTAAATTACACACATCAAAGATAGCCAGTCCTCTGCTTATTGAGGCTCAAACCCAGATACTGCCAATAGGGGTATTCTCTAGAGGGAGCGCTTTCTGTGTACAACCTACATGGACATGGAGACACCAGTATGACGGCTTCCTGGCTTTCTGGTGCTGTAGAATCAGATGAGGGATGTCCGTTGACAGCATGTGGTGAAGCTGCTCTTGCTAAGAGGCAGAGCGTGGGACACAGGAAAGAACTACATGTCTCCTGCCACTCCAGGCACAGAGGTGACACACATCCTTGGGGTGGCAGGGAGCTCAGGGAGGTGGGTCTGGCTGATAACAAGATGCAAAATCCCCTTAGTTTCAGTATCCCCAACCATGGAGCTTTATCGCTTCCGAAATTTTCCATTACCGTAATTAAAAAATTTTTTTTTAGAAATGTATGCAGTTTACAAAATTATAAATTGAAAGAAAACATTTTGTGACATATATACACACATAGATTTTCTCTCTGAGTGTGTGTATACGTATATGTATACGTATACCTACATGTACATGTATATGTATATGTACGCATGTATATATATGGATTGCACCTCAACGTAAAGAAAAAAATCCTCCAAACTGGACAAATAAGCAACATCATGATAAATGGGGAAAAGATTGAAGTTGTCAAGGATTCCATTTTACTTGGATCCACAGTCAAAGCCCACAGAAGCAGCAGTCAAGAAATCAGATGATGTATTGATTTTGGCAAATCTGCTGCAACAGACTTCTTTAAGATGTTAAAAAGCAAGGATATCACAGTGAGGACTAAGGTGTGCCTGACCCAAGCCATGGTATTTTCAATTGCCTCATGTGCATGTGAAAGCTGAACAATGAATAAGGACGGCCAAAGAAGAATCGATGCCTTTGAGTTATGGTGTTGATGAAGAATATTGAATATAACATGGATTACCAGAAGAATGAACAAATTTGCCTTGGAAGAAGTACAGCCACAATGTTCCTTGGAAGCCATGGTGGTGAGACTTCATCTCACATACTTTGAACATGTTATTAGGAGGGATCAGTCCCTGGAGAAGGACATCATGCCTGGTAAAGTGGAGGGTCACCAAAAAAACAGGAAGATTCTCAATGAGATGGATTGACACAGTGGCTGGGACAATGGGCTCAAGGCGAACAAAGATTGTGAGGAAAGCCCAGGACTGGGCAGTGTTTCACTCTGCTGTATATAGGGTGGTTATGAGTTGGAACTGACTCAATAGCACCTAATAGTGTACACAGAACACATATGTATGTACAAGTAGTTCACAGCTTACCGCGGGGTTCTGTTCTGATGACTCCATCCTAAGTCGATTCTGACATAAGGCAGATACTTCTTTTTTTAGTTTTCATTATTATTGCCTTTTATTACCAGTATGTTTATTAATCCAATTTTTATTTGTCTTTGGGGGTTAGAAAAATTACAGATAAGCTTACAGATATATTTTAAAACATACTTATGTACACAGAAAATACGCAAATCATAAAAATGTACTCCGACGATGAAGAAGAGCTGGACAACATTGGTGTTTTGTCAGTCTGGGTAATACCTCCACTTGTGGAAGATTCTGGGTCACCTGGATTATCCCTGGGAAAGGCGATAGCATTTCTAGTCAGAAAATTAGTGAGAGTTTTCTCTATGGTCTTGTTCTTTTTTTCATGTATTTCAGAGTAACATCTCACAGCTTCCGGAATCTGCGTATTGACCTTAGCAAAGCGATCTGAAGCCCCAGATTTAGTTTAGAGAACTAAATCTATATGGCAGAGTTTTGAACAGTAAATCATAAAACTGAATATATGCAAGTGAATGTCTGAGAATGATAACATCAGCAACATTGTATGTAGTACATATTACTAACTATAACTATAAGATGTAAAAAAAAAAGACAGTTGTTAAGTGTGGTTCATCTTAACTCCAATACGGTTGTAATTCGGGGACTACCTGCAATTAACATTTCATGCTTATAAACAGAGCCTCCATTTCTGATTTTATTCTCAGTTAATGCTTTACTCTGGTAACCATGGCCATATTCCTTCACCAGTGTCTTCCTCTCCCCCACATTCCACTCAGAAATCACATTTGGGGTTCAAGCCCTGTGTGGACAAACCGAGGCCCTGGAAGAAGATGCCCTCAAGCTCTCCCTGAGGCAGCATGAGCCCCACCCAACATCTTGATGCTCTGGCCCTGATCAGTTTTCTCTTCCCAAAAGGGATGTCTTTCCTATGTCAGCATCATTCCTATGCTTGGTTCATAAGACACGACGAGGTGGTAGGTCCAGTTTTTCCCTCCTGGCACTAGGGAGAAGGAGGATTCTTAGCTCTTTGTCTCAGCCCCTGGATTGTTTGTGAAGCCTTTTCCCTTCCCTGTTCCCTCACTCCTGGCCTGGGTTCCAGGGCTGCCAGGCTGCGTGAGCTGGGCCCTCGGGAGACAGGAGACAGCGAGAGAGCAGGTGCACCCGGGCTGGTGGACCCAGTTGCCTGCCTGCTCTCAAGAACTGCATCTCCCAGAATGGGACGTGCCCAAGCCCCTAGGGAGATGCTGCCCTGGGGACCAACATCATGCTTCTACACCAGACACTGCTGGAGACACCACTGGAGCTGCAGAGCCGGGGCCCCTCTACCCGAGAGCTGATAGCAGGAGCAGGGAACAGAGGCATCCACACCTGGCATGGGCTGTCTGTGTCCTGCGGTGGCCCCAGAGGCCCAGGTGGGGGCCAGGGCCTGTGGGAGGAATTGAGAGGATGTCTGCTCTCCACAGCCCACTGCACTGGCCCTGTTGCCTGCTGGTCAGAGCCTACGTTCCAGCTGCCAAGTCCTGCATCTGGATGGATGGGACAGAACACAGGTAAGCCCCACCTGTGCCCCACCCCTGTGTGGACCCCATTGCCCTGCAGCACTCTCCTCATCTCATTTCAGACTGGGTTATGTCCGTTTTCCAGACAAAATGGTAAGGACCTGACTATGTGTTTCTGGAGCCCAGCAGCAGCTGAATGAATGAATGAATGAACAAATGGATTTGGGCTGCTTGCTAGCTGTGCTGATGCTGGAGGATGTAGGGCTCTTGGGGTGCAGCCATGAAGAGCTCTGCTCCCCACACTGATGGCACTGACCCTCCACCTGGGGGAAAAGCTCAAGGTCTCTGTCTCACCCATTCCTCTGCCCCTCCCGCAAAGACCCAGGTCCAGGGAGGCACAGCCAGGTTCCCTCCTCACCCCACTTCTCTTGAAGGTCCATCACATGCCCAGAGACCACATGGGCCTTGCTCCTGCCAGCTGTTCAGCCATGTCCTCCGTCCCTGTTACGTGCCCATGGAAAGCAGTGAGCAGGAAGGAGGTGTCGTTGCACTTTCCCTGCCCCCCTCTGTCCCACTATCACCCACCTCTCACATTCACTTGAGAAGCTCAGCATGTCCCAGGACATCAATGATCAAAAGTGCTGCTGGGGGTGGCCAGGATGGCCAGGCCACCGACCCTCTTCCTTCTCTGCAGTAAAGAGAGTTCTCTGGGGTAGGTGGAGAATTGTTCCGGAAGGCAGAAGGGTGGTGCAGCCTGGAGAGCAAAAAGGCTGCTGCGAGAGAGAAGGGTGGCTCCAAGGAGGCTGTCCAGTGTGTCCAGGTCCCTGCAGATTGGCAGGAAGTGGGGCTTTCCCCCATGGACACTTTAACAGAGACCTGAGTCACCAGGCCTGCAGCAGGGTTTTTTGTTTTGTTTTGTTTTTTCTTCTGCTGAGGTCCTGGACAGGAATGAATGAGGGAAATAGGACATGGTCCATGTGGGGTGACCCCATTACAGTGTGTATTCGGGGCCAGCACAGTCCTGACCATTCACCCTGCAATGGCCCAGGCTGTGCTCGGATGGTTTGGCAGGGTGCCTCGCTGTCTCCTGACCTGGAAAGTGGCCTTTGCCTGAGTTCTGGGAGGCGTGGCTCCTGGCATGAGCCAGGCTCTGCTCATACCCTATAGCACAGGAGGGGGGCTGTCCCAGGGCCCCCAAAGGCCATGCTGGGAAACCCGTCCTGTAGAAGAACCCATGCAGAGGAAAGCTAATTTTACATTCATGTTAAACCTCACGCTCAGTTTTGTAAATAAAAGTTTGGAATATAAAACAAATGATTCAACAAGTATAGAGGTCATAGAGTATCCTCCGAGTTGGTCCTTTGCTGAGGAGGCTCCAGGCCACTGAGCGGCTGCAGGGAGCAGCTGTTCTGAGTCTGGAAGCAGCAGGAAGGGACTGGTCTGAACCAGGGGGGAAGAGGGGACACTGGCCCTGAACCTGAGGGGGCACAATCTTGAGCAGGACAAGCAGAATACAAGGGTGGAAAGTGAGAGAGCTGGGAGAGGGGCTGGATGAAGGGTCAGGCTACAGGCTGGGTGAAGGGCTGGATGAGGGGTTGGGCGAGGAACTGGGTGACGGGTAGATGAGGCTGCGATAATGGGGCCTGGGCAAGGCTGGGAGGAGAGGGCAGGGTGGCTAGGTGAGGGCTGGGCGAGGGCTGGGTGACTGTACTATAATGGGGGCTGGATGAGGCTGGGAGAAGAGGGCAGGGTGCTTGGGTCAGAGGTTGGGTGAGGCTGGGAGAAGAGGGCAGAGCAGTTGGGTGAGGGGCTGGGTGAAAGGCTGGGAGAGGGGTTGGGTGAAGCTGCTATAATGGGACCTGGGCAGCCTGGCTGGCATGTCAGACAGGAAGAGGCTGTGCCCAGTGGACAAGGTCTCTGAATGACCTCTCTGGTCTCTCATTCCAGGTCCTCAGTGCTCTAGATTGTAGGCCCTTAGGGAAGGATCTCACAGGTGCCTCCAGGTAAGAGGGCACTGCAGTCAGGTGCAGGGTGCTGGAGAAAACACAAACAGGCAGCGGCTATAGTTCCCATCCGGGCTCAGGATGCACATACCTGCAGCAGGTGACACACATCCACCTGCAGTGTCACGGGGCAGTGACAGAAGGAGGAGCAGCCCCACCGCCACCTGCCTGCATGGGCTTCGAGGAGAGGCAGAGGGCAGAGGGCTGGCTCTAGAGACCCAAGCTGGGTCCTTCCTGCCGAGGCAGACACCCTCCCCAGGTCTTCCACAACAGCTGGTCACGGGAATGTACTCTAACAATTCCTTCATTTGCCGTTTGTAAACACTGCCTCTGCTTGCAGCTCTGTGTCCAGAGAGAGATGTGGCATCGTGTTTGATCGAAAAGTTTACAGACTCCATGGCTTTGGGATTTTGATTCCTTTAAACCAATAGTCCTGGAGTTAGAAAACTCTGGGCTTAAGTATCACTTACACATCTGACCCCGGACTGAGAGTCTAAGCCTCTGAGCCATGGTTCCCATCACCTGGGAGACGGGGTGAAAACGATTCACAGTGGGGCTGAGGCACAGGGACAAGTGGGCCTTCAGGGAGGGAGGCTGCGTATTCACAGCCTAGAGCTGCAGCCTGAAATCAAACACGCTTTGAAAGCTGAAAAATGCCTTCCTAAATTTGTGTCACTCTAACTTGGCCGCGAAGCCTGACTCGAACTAGTTAAGGTGAGGCTCAAGGTGACCCCATGCGTGTCAGAGCAGAACTGTGCTCCACAGGGTTTTCAATGGCTGGTTTTGGGTAAGTAGATTGCCAGGCATTTCTTCTGAGGCATCTCTGAATTTGCAAGTGGTGAACATGCTCAACTGCTAACAGAAAAGTTGGTGGTTTCAGTCCACCCAAAGGCACCTCAGAAGAAAGGCCTGGCCATCTACTTGTGAAAAATCAGCCATTGAAAACCGTGTGGAGCACAGCTCAGCTCTGACACACGTGGGGCGGCATTAGCCAAAGCTGACTTGATGGCCACTGGAGGCCAAATATACCAAAACCAAGCCTATTGCCAGTGAGCTGATTCCAACTCGTGGCAGCCCCATGTGTTACGGAGCAGGACTGTGCTCCACAGGGTTTTCTTGGCTGTAATAGTAATGGGATCAGATTGCCAGGCCTTTCTCCCGTTTTGCCACTGGGTGGGTTCTACCTTTAGGGTAGCAGTCAAGTGCAAACATTTGTGACACCTTAATATAGACTTTATTTATTCCATTTAGTATGAATATTCATGTGTTTTGCTGCAGAAGCAGCAGTGGGTTTGATTACAGTTGCTGCCCAGACCCTCCTGGGACTGGATTCTGAACCACACACCTGGTCCCAACCTCTCTTTCTGATGAGAAACTGTCGGGCAGTGATGGCTCTGTTGATTCCTTTAAAGCCCTCGGTGCACACACGTCACCCCCAAGGCAGTATGGGTTTGGCCCCCACAAAGCTGCTCTTGGAGGGTGCAGGAGTGACAGCCCAGTGGGTGCACTCACAGTTGTGTGACCATTGATGGAGCGCTGTCCTGCGGAGTCACGTGCCAGGTGTTGCCAGGGCCTCAAAGAGGAGAAGAGCCCTGGCCTGAGAAACAGGGTCTCAGCTGGGAGAGGCTGAGTTCAGATCCTTCTCCTGCACGCAGAGCTGGGGGACTCCCGAGAAGCAGAGCAGGCAATCTCCCAGGTCACATTGAGAAGGGCATGGAGCATCGCAAGAATGGGGCATTGGAGACGGTCCCTGGGGGCAAGCAGGAACTTGCTCTGCAGAGACTGCAGGACTGGGTGCCTCCAGCATAGGGACAGATGGGGAAGGATGAGGACGTGAGGGGGTGGACGCACGGTACTTGGAGAACAGCAAGTGGCCGGCTAAGTGGCTCATGAAATGTGCAGAAACGGCGGGGAGAGAGGGAGACTGGAGGGGCGAGCTGGGCTGTGGGAGGTGGGACTCTCCGGGAGTAGTTAGTGCTTGATTTGGCAGACGACAGAAGAAATAGGGGTTTTATTTTTTAATGTTTTCAAGTCACTGAAGTAATATATGCTCAGATGAAGAAAATCTGGAAAAGAAACAAAACATACCCAGGAGGACATTTAAGTGCCTATAACCCACACCCAAAGATAGCCACTGTTCACATTTTAAAATGCGCCTCGTCTTTCTCTGCATGAAGGTAGACGGCCAGCTAGTTTGATTAACTGGTTTTGAGAGAAATGTATCATTGAATCACATTGCCTCCAGCCACTGAAAGCAGCCTGTTGACATAAAAATGTAGAAAAAGGAATATCACAGCAGTGTATGGACAGATTGGAGACAGGGGTTCCTACAGATAAGAACACCACAGGAGCATTATAACAATGCCTAAGATAAGAGGAAACAAATTCTGGGACAAGGGTGGTTCAAAGGAGCCCTGGTGGCGCAGTAGTTAAGTGCTTGGCTGCTAACTGAAAGGTGGGAGGTTCGCACCCACCAGCAGCTTCACAGGAGAAAAGACCTGGTGATCTGCTCCATAAGGATTACAGCCTTGGAAACTCCATGGGGCAGTTCTACTCTATCCTATAGGGTCACTGTGCATTGGAATCGACTTGCTAGCACACAACAACAGCTCAACTGGGTGGTTCAAGGCTATGGGCTGGATGGAAAAATGTTCCTAAGGACAGTAAAGGAAGTGGTTTAGAAGAGAGGAGGCCAAGTCAGAAACCCCGTCGGTTTCAGGCCAGCTGCTGGGAGATTGGGGTGCCTTGAACATTATGTTGGTTTTGGGGAACTGGGTGGTGTGTGTTTTTTGGCAGGTTGAGCATGTGGCTGTGCCCTGCAGTCAGTTAGAAATGTGGATTGGAACTCAGAGGAGGACAGAGATCTGGATTTGAGGGGCATTCAGATGGTCCAGGTCACTTTGGCTAAGGGAGAGGGGGAGATTTCTGAAGGAAAAAATAGAGCAATCAAAGAGGAATGAACACAGAGCAGGAGAACGCAGAGAGGGCCTCGCAGTTGGGGTGGTTTCAGTCACAGGTGAAAGGTCGCAGAGAAGACGAAGAGGAGGAGGAGGAGGACTGAGCCAAGAGGATGAAGAAAATCATGGTCTAGGTACCCCACACAGTTCCTGGCCGAGTACTCGGTAAGAAGTGGCTGTTATTATTCTAATTAAAACACTATTACACTTGGCCGTTAGGATGAGTTTGACCCCTTGATTCCCGGTCCCAGCAGTATGTCTTGCACAGAGATGGAGCTTAATAAACGCAAGTTGAATGAAATAAATGGTACCTGGGTGGCTTGGTTGCACCCAGAGGTGCCTTGGAAGAAAGGCCTGGTGATGTACTTCCAAAAACTTGGCCATTAAAAAACCTTATAGAACCAAACGGTCAACAGTTACTTGAAAACAAAGATGAGAATGTAAGAGGGCAGGGAAACTAGATGAATGGAAACAGAACGACGAGAAAGGAAATAATGAGAACGTTCATACATTGTGAAGAATGTGACCAATCTCACTGAACAATGTGTGTAGAAATTGTTGAATGGAAACCTAAACTGCTGTGTAAACATTCATCAAAAACATAATAAAATATTATTTAAAAAAGAAAGAAAGAAAACCCTATGGAGCACAGTTCTACTCCGACACACATGGGGTCTCCAGGAGTTGGAGTTGAGTCTATGGCAAAAGAGAGAGGGTTTAGTGGCCGTGATAGGGTGGAGATGGCCAGCCCCTACACCTGTGTTCATCATGGTCAGTCTCGTCTTCCCTCATGGACACTCTGTTCTTTGGAATGTGTCTTCTGGATGCTGGGATTAGCTGTGTGCACAGACCTGTTCGCTCGGGAGCCAGGCCAGCCACCAGGAGCACGTACAAGAGAAAGGTGGGTACCCTGTCCCACTAAGTTCCCATCTCACAGGTCGCACAGACAGCTGGCGTTGAGTACAATGAGCAACCACAGCGTCGTCAGGGAATTTGTGCTGCTGGGCTTTTCTCATCTCCATGAGTTCCAGGTCATCCTGTTTGCTTTCATCCTGCTGATCTATGTACTGACGGTGCTCGGGAACCTGGGCATCCTCACCCTCACCTGCCTGGACTCCCGCCTCCACTCACCCATGTACTTCTTCCTCTGCAACTTCTCCCTCTTGGAGGTGCTGGTCACCTCCACGGTGGTACCCAGGATGCTGGTTGACCTGCTGTCCACACGAAAGACCCTGTCGCTGGCTGAGTGTCTGACCCAGTCCTTCTTCTACTTCTCCCTGGGCTCCACCAACTTTTTAATCCTCACGGTAATGGCCTTTGACCGTTACGTGGCCATCTGCTGCCCCCTGCACTACCCCACCATCATGAGTGGCCCGGTCTGCGTGAAGCTAGTGGTGGCCTGCTGGGTGGTGGGCTTCCTCTCCATCATCTCCCCAACCCTGCAGAAGACCAGACTCTGGTTCTGCGGCCCGAACGTCATCGATCACTACTTCTGCGACTCTGCCCCACTGCTTTGGCTGTCCTGCTCAGACACACACCACATTGAGCACATGGACTTCTTCCTGTCACTGTTCTTCGTGCTGGTCACCGTGCTGCTTATTCTGGCCTCCTACGCCCTCATTGTGGCCACGGTGCTACGCATCCCCTCTACCTCGGGGCGCCAGAAGGCCTTCTCCACCTGTGCCTCCCACCTCACCGTGGTGGTGCTGGGCTACGGTAGCGCCATCTTCATCTATGTGCGGCCGGGCAAGGGCCATGCCACGCACCTTAACAAGGTGGTGGCCATGATGACAGTGGTAGTCACCCCCTTCCTCAACCCCTTCATCTTCACCTTCCGGAATGAGAAGGTCAAGGAGGTCATTGGGGATATGGCCAAAAGGGTCCTCCTTGGAAGCCCAGCAGACCGGGGGTGAGAGGACCAGGGGCACATGGCATGTCACAGCAGTGAGGAGCCTCCACCAGGTGGGAGCCAGGTGGGCAACCCAACGCATTCCTCTCCTTTCCTGCTCCCCCCCACCACAAAAGTCTCTGCCCCTGTACTACCGCCCTTCCTGTCCCTCGGTGACTCAGGGATGAGCTCATGAACACCATCTGAATATGTACCAGCATCTGAGCCTGACATAGTTAGGGGTGGTTAGCTTCAAAGGAGCTGTGGGGTGAAACAATCCCAGGATCTGGATTAAATGGGATAATCCAAACTCTCGGTGCAGAGGCGTGGTCCTGGGCAAGAGCGCAGAACCGTGGCTGGTGTTACGGAAAGGTGCGATTGAAGCCTCTCTCCTTGTGTCGCTTTTCTCTCCGGCATGCTTCTTTCTCAGCACCCAACTGCAGCCCCATGACGGGTCCTGAAGACCAAAGGCTCTCCAGGAGGGGCAGGGAGGCCTCAGCTCAAGTGCAGCCTGGGCCTTGTGTGGGCTTCCCTCTCTGGGATGTCCCCGGAAGCAGCACCCCCATACCCAGGGCACCCCCTCTCCCTCCCAGCCCCCAAAACTCCTGCTTCTAAACAGAAATGACTCCCTAAGGACTTGTCTCCCAGCCCTCCAAATAGAAAGGTCACGAGAGTCCCGGTCAGGGTTTACGCTTTTGGCACACTCAGGAGGGAGGGGGAACTGGTCAGGCCCCGATATACTGCCCCCCTCAAGCTGTAGGTACAGGTCCCAGGGGAGGGTGGGTGCCCTCTGAGGGTCGCCCTGGAAGCATGTGGCCAGGGGTCTCCAAATCCTCAGGGCCCTGGGGGTAAAGCAGAGATGCAGCACCAGGATGAGCAGGGATTCAGAGTGGACTGGTGGCCTAAGTCAGAGTTGGAAGCCCTTGCACAGCCCAGAAAGGCAGGGTGAGATGGGGTAGGGCTCAGGGTGAGATGGGGTAGGAGGGGCTCAAGGTGACATGGGGCAGGAGGGGCTGGGGTGAGATGGGGCAGGAGGGGCTCAGGGTGACATGGGGCAGGAGGGGCTCAGGGTGAGATGGGGCAGGAGGGGCTGGGGTGAGATGGGGCAGGAGGGGCTTGGGGTGAGATGGGGCAGAAAGTGTTCAGGGTGAGATTGGGAAGGAAGAACTCAGGGTGAGATGGGGCAGGAGGGGCTCAGGGTGAGATGGGACAGGAAGAGTTCAGGGTACGATGGGGGAGGAAAGGGTCAGGTTGAGATACAGGAACGGTTCAGGGTGAGATGGGGCAGGAAGGGCTCAGATCTGATTTCTTACACTGTGGGTCTGGGGAGTGGCAGGGATTAGCAGTGCAGGGTAAAGAATAGATATACACTCCCTCCCACTTCTGGAGCTGCTTTGTTCACCAGGCCCTGGGAGGGGGTGGGGAGGTATGTGGACAGTACAGTATGTGGACAGTGCAGTGCCCCTCGCCTGGAGGAGGAGGACACTCGGGTGCAGGCCTGTGGCACCAATCTGCAAATTACGCTGTTTGTTAAAATTATTGACCACAGGCCTTTTTCCCACTAGTGGACCTCCTCGCCCAAAGACCGGAGAGACTTCCGACCCAGCTGCCAAGGCCAGCAGGGAAAATAGTTTATCACTTTGAGAACTTTCTCTCCTCCACCTCCCCAGGGTCCAATTACTCACCCTTCCTGCAAACTTTGTGAAAAACTGGAGTACTAAGTGGGAGCAATTATCTCATGATACACAAACTTTCCTCCAGCGCCTCTCCTGAAATGATCAGCTCACAAATCCACACAGATGGACCTCCTGAGAGGCCTCTTCCTGGGCCTGACCATCTCTGCACATTCCCCTCTTAAAAATTAGACTTGGTGAGCAGCTTCCCGGGATAGCAGCTTCCCAGAGAGCTCCTTAGGAATGCGGGCTCTCAGGCCCTGCCCCAGACCCACTGTCAGAATCTGCATTTTAATAGACCCTCAAGTGGTCTGATTGCACGTTATGTAGAGAAGCTGATGGAATTTTCTGTCAGGAAATTGTGTAGGAAAGCCCTCCTCCCAACCTCAAGAGTGTGCAGGGCACCGGAAGAGGGAATTTGTGGGTGCTTTCGCTGTTCTTGCAGTCTCCGGGTGGATCTAACGGTTAACCCACTGGGTTGCTAACTGAAAGGCTGGAGGTTTAAGTCCACCCAGAGGTGTCTCAGAAAAAAACACCTTGCGATTTACTTTTGAAAAACCAGCCATTGAAAACCCTATGGAACATAGTTCTACTGTGACACACATGGGGGCACCATGAGTCGGTGCTGACTTAATGGCAACTGGATGGTTGGAGCTAGTTGCCGTACTAGTTTAGGCAACTAACTGAGGTCGAGTGCAGCAAGGCAACCTCTTCCTTTGCTTTGTTTACTACACTTCTATTGCCATCAGCTAAGCTGGTATCCCATGGTTTTATTTGCTAAATTAGAGTGTTTGCTCATATCCCAAATTCACCAACAAACCTCATCACTAAAGACAGCTAACATGCATTGTACTGCGGTCCAGGCACAGGAGATGGAAAGGCACCCAAGGACTGCCTACCCTGAGGGGATCAGAATTCAGTGCAGGAAGACGAAACTTGGGTTAATCACTTTGGTATGAAAAGCAGTCCAGTAGCACAGGGAAGGGAGAGCCTAATTCTCTTTGGCTACCTAAGTTGAAGGTCTTCTCAAAGACAATGGCATTTGTGTTGAGCTTTGAAGTACAAAGAAGAGATTTCCAGGTGAGATGAAGAAAGGTGAGCTCCAAAGGGGGCCACAGAATCAGTGAAATGATGTGGACATACAGAGACAGACTGTGTAGCAACTGAGGCCCACAGGCTAACAGATTGAATTAACGAATGGCTTTCTGAAGGGTGCCCGTGGGTGTCTTCACTAATCAATTCAGAGTCCCTTGGGGGACTTGAAAGTGTCCTCTGAAGGATGCCCCCTCACAGACATAAGAGGACACATGAGTGCAGAGAGCTTCAAAGTAGGTGCAGAGCCTCTGATGTGGGATCCTTTGCAGCCTATTTACTGACACTGAGTGAAATCTGATTCATGGCGACCCCACGTGTGTCAGAGTAGAACTGTGCTCCACAGGGTTCTCAGTGTCTATAATCTTATAGAAGCAGATCACCAGGACTTAGTTCCAAGGCACTTCTAGGTGGGTTCCAGCTTCCAACTTTTCAGTTAGTAGTCAAATGCAAATTGTATGAGCCAATCAGGGACCCACTTTGCAACCTAGTGCAATTATACTGCATTCAAAATTGAGACCACTTACGTCTAGTGCTGGAATTTTATTACCTTTAATGTTGCAAGTGACATAAGTGAGTTCAGGAAGAGCTTAAGAAAAGTTCCATTATAGAGGCAATGCCATGAAGTTGTCTTCCATAGGACCAGACACTGTCTAACTCAAGGGAGAGATAATGATAAAGATGCTGCCTTGAAATGGAACAAGACCTGTGGGAAAGCCCAGGGGTAGAATGTAGCAGTGATGTTCTGGAGCCCTCTTGAGAACCAATTGCTAAAATTTCAGGAATTTAAGACAGCCATTATTAAAAATTAAATAGTAGAAACTTACACAACTAAATAGTGTTAAAAACAAAGGTAATAAAAACTCAAAATTCCTGGTGATTTTACTTCTTTTTACTTTTATCTCTGCTGTTGAAGTTATTTGTGTCACCTGAATCAGTATGGTAGAAACTGTGTATAAAGGTGAACTGCTGAGTGCCTTTTCCAAGCTCCAAGTTCAGTGATATCTTGTTGGTAGCCTGAAGTTGGTCGTGATGGTTAAACATGGACCAGCGAACTACTGGACCACTGCCACCTTTCCTCAGTAGCCAGCAGGCGTTTTTGCAAGAACCTTATTTACGTCTGGAAATTGAAAGCTCAAAAAATCAGTGAGCTGAGTTAATATGAACATGGATTCCTACAGGTAACACTGAAGATTTCCAACTTTGCCTGAGATTTTTTTCCAGCTCGCCAACATCCCAAACCCATGTACACAGAGGACCCAGGCCTGACCTTCATTTAAAAGATGGTTTTATTCCTTAATCTTTCCTCATCAAAGCTTCCATAACCTTAATTTCTTGCTCCCTAGTGTCCTCTCAACTGGTCCAATAAGCAACTTCATGATAAATGGAGAAAATATAGAAGTTGTCAAGGATTTCATTTTACTTAGATCTATAATCAATGCCCATGGGAATTGCAGTCAAGAAATCAAATAACTAAAAAAAAAAAAGGAAATCAAATGACATATTGCATTGGGCAAATCTGCTGCAAAAGAACTCTTTAAAGTGTTAAAAAGCAAATATGTCACTTCGAGGACTAAAGTGTGCCTGACCCAAAACCCTGGTATTTTCAGTGGCCTCATATGCATGTGAAAGCTGAACAATGAATATGGAAGACAAAAGAAGAATTGATGCCTTTGAATTATGGTGTTGGCAAAATATTGAATATACCATGGAGTGTCAGAAGAATGAACAAATCTATCTTGGAAGAAGTACATCCAGAAGTCTCCTTAGAAAGGAGGATGGTGAGACTTTGTCTCACATACTTTGGACAGGTTAACAGAAGAGACCAGTCCCTGGAGAAGGACATCATGCGTGCTAAAGTGTCAGTGAAAGAGAGGAAGACCCTCGAGGAGATGGACTGACACAGTGGCTGCAACAATGGGCTCAAACAGAGCAATGATTGTGAGGGTGGCACAGGACCAGGCAGTGTTTCGTTCTGTTGTACATAGTTAGACTATGTACAACTCACAACAACAACAGTCCTCCCAGCTAGAAGAAATAAGTCTACTCTTTGGCTTACCACTGAGAGCTATATGTGGGACAGTGGACTCTTGGGTTACCCTTCATAACTCTGTATGTGTGATGATTGCTACTAGAACACAGTCTGTATGGGGCTGCGATGTCAGAGGAATAAAGGGCAGGCGGGTGGGGTAGATGTTTCAGGGCAAGGCAGGCACTTCAGAGACATAAATCCCAGCACTGGTCTGCCAGTGTTTAAATCAGTTCTGGGTGTTAGAACCAGCCTGGCCCTCATGTACCATCATGCAATCATGTTCCAGCGTAGTCACTTCTGTGAAGGGGGAAGGCTGTTGCCTTTTGTGCAGCCACGTCAAATGACCTCACGTAGACTAATGACCAGATCCACTGTTCTCCTCTCCTCGTAGAAATGGTTTCACATAGAAGAGACTGCAAACCCCTCGCGTAGTTAGCATTGTCGATGGACTGAATAAAATATTTATTGCGCATATAAGTGTCGTTTGCTATCTTTCAAATGTTTGTGGATACTATTGTGATAAAGAAAATGCAAATAAGAGATAAATAATACACAAATCTTGAAAATATTGAATCCATGATTGTTTTCTGCCACTACGAATTTTTTTCAAGTGATGGATATGAAACATGCAGTCACTGTTAGGAAAGTGTTACTACAGTCATTGCCATTATAAGTGTATGAACTTGTTGAGAACTTGACGGGTACACACTAAGCACGGGCCCACGGGAAGCTTCGGATACAGGGGATTCCAACTTTAATTAATCCAACTGTTGATCCAGAAGGAGGAAGACATTCCGAGGATGGAGAGATAGTGAAGAATTTGAAGACCCAGATTCTAGTGTCCATTGTGTTGTCACTTTGACCAGCTCACTTTCCCTGGAGCTGTGGTTCCCTAGCCCAGGACAGCAGCTAGAGGTCCGTGAGGTCCCATGGTGCTCTGTCATAGTAGGAAAGTCCCTTATCAAAACGTAATGAAGTTAATTGTACTTTTTCCTCTCTCCCATGAAATGGGAAGCCCTCAAGGTTAGAAACCACCACATTTCTTTCATCTTGAATGACCACGGTGCACTGCTCACAGTCAAGAGTCATTGAATTTTTATGTAATGGAATTATTCTGAGGATAAAGCCAAGTAGAAAATGTACATAAGAAAGGTTTGTTAACTGTGAACAGATACACAAATGTAATATCAGTAGAATTATTTTTAATGTATTTATCATCCTTTAATTTATTCCACAAATATTCTCTCTTCAAGGTAGCTCAGTGGTTAAGAGCTATCTATGGCTGCTAATCAAAATGTTGGCAGTTCAAATCCACCAGTCGCTCCTTGGAAATCTGATGGAGCAGTTCTACTCTATCCTATAGGGTCGCTATGAGTAGGAATCTACTCGATGGCAATAGGTTTTTTAATGAGTCAAGGTGATGATCAGAGGACAATTAGAGGGAAAAAGTCAACAGAGACCCCAGACTCCAGAGTCCTTGCTCTGATCTGTAACTCGAGGAGAAGCAAGATTCTGGAGTAGAAGCTGAACCTAGGCATGCAAAGAGACCCTCTGACATGGGTGAGTGGCTTCTCAGCAAGAAAGAAATGAACTCTCCAAAAAGCCCAGAAAGGGGATCCAGGCTAGGCGGGGGCTGGCTGGGAAGACATGAGGAATTTCATAATCACGAGGAAGTACACAAGGAAAACTGATAGGATGCTGGACTAGCATCCCCCAAATGGAGCCACCAGCATCTCCTAATTCACGTCCACAGAGTGGGCTTTGTATAAGTTTGACATTTTTGCAGGAAGTTAGTAGTTTGGGTTGTCTTCAAGTAAGTGAAGCAAGGAGTGCAAGCTTGATGGGTGCAGCCGTTATCATTTATATCCCACAAGTTGGGAACTATGGTTTGATAAATTAGGCTGTATTTACAGAAAAGATAAGACAGAATATTTTAAATCAGGGCTGTGTTAGAAAATCCAGGACCGGTGAACAATTAGACACCACCGTGATCCTGAGGTCCCGGTAAGTTTCAGGCTAGAGTTGGAGAGTGGGGGCAGTGGAGTAAGGGATTCAATCCAAAGAGAATATGATATACATTTAGAATGGCTAGACAAAGACACTAGTAGATTTACTACAATCCCCAGCCCTCGGAGAGATGGCAGTCTAACCATACAGGAGATAAGCTTTATTTTATCTTTTTAAAAGTCTACAAATTTTTCCTTCCTGGAACTGAGGTCATTTCTGGAAGAGTTTTGGTGTTGTCTTTTAATTTTTTTTTCTGCCAATGGAAGTTTATCTGGTTTTAATCTGAGTTGAGTTTTCTCTGAGTTTGTCTTGGACTCAAGGCTAACTGCTCAGTTACATTTTTACAATGTCCACCTTACATTCACTGTGCAACTGAGGTGTCACCTCATTAGGAAGGTGTCCCTTGCCCCCAGGCTGGCCTAGGTGTCCTTCTTCTCCGCTCATAAAACCTCCATGCTTCCTCACTGCATTCTGCCACTGTGCTATGACAGCTCTTTATCACCTGGTCCATTCACTAGGCTTAGAGCTTCCTGAGGGGAAGGGTATCCATGCCTGTACCTGTTCTGGTGCACAGGGAGCCCACTCAGTGCTAGAATGAGTATGTGAATAAATGAATGCTTGTACAACGAACTCCACATATATTGAAAAGCAATCGCTTTGTTTTGGAAAGTGTTGTTTCTCAACTTAATTCCGGGTAGCCCAAGCACTTATGGTGCACACAGTCAGCAGTGGGACCCACAAGGAAGTAGAGAAGCACACCGTGAACACACACCACACACACACCACATACATATCCCCTACCCATACACACACACTAGTCACACATATACACACACACCTTACATACAAAGACACTACACGCAGACACCACACACACACATACAAACCCTCCACGTACACACACATACATACACATACACACACCACACACATCCTCCACCCATACACACACACTACTCACACGTACACACACACACCATACAGACTTCACACACAGACACCACACGCACACATACATGCACCACACACACTGCACTCACCACATATGTACCTCCCATATAGGCACACATACATGCACACACACACACCACACACACCACATACATACCCTCCAAGTACATACACATACATACCATACTCTTACATAAACATGCACACACCACACACTACATACACACCCTCCACATACACACACCTTGCACACATAAACACCACAAACACATACACACACCACACATTGCACACCCACTGTACACATATACACACACCACATACATGAAGACACACACAGACACCACACGCAAGTACCACACACACCACATTAATAACCCCACATACACATACCACACACACACCACATACATCCCCCCACACATACACACATTCACCATACACACCACAAATACACACCATGCATACACACTGTACACATACACAAACCACACACTGCACACACACTGTATACCTACAGACACACCATACACATGCACACTCCAAGCACACACACACTCCACACAAACACCATGCACACACACCACACACACACACACCACACATACACACACACACAAACACCCTACCCCACCCTACACTGGGGCTGGATAATGTCTCCATTCAGAGAACACTTCCTGCTGCTCCTCCTTGAAGCCCATGCACTTCCGCTTTGCTGAAATTCCACTCCTGGAGCCCAGGTCCTGGCTACTCTCAGAGTCCTTGTAGCTGCCAGCAGAAGAGGGGACTACTTCCTCCGTTGTCTGTGAGAGCCACTGAGGTAGCTCGAGGACTCCCTGCAGCTATTGCTCAGAGGCATAGAAAAAAAACCTAAAGAGTCGTGGCAGTGGTCTTCCCATCCCATCTGGGGTTTGGTTTCCTCCTGGAACACCTCGCCTGAGCCTGCCAGGCCCCTGGGTTCATGCTATCTTTCGAGGACCCTTCAGTCTCCACAGCTGCACCTGTAGAACAGCCTGCGCCCTTCAGGCCCCTCTCTTCAGCCTCTGCAGCTGACCCTGTAGAAAGGCCTTGACCATCTCATTGCGGAAAGTAAGAATGAAGGGGTTGAGGAAAGGGGTCAGGATGGATGTCACCAGGGAGACCATCTTGTTGACTTCCACAGAGTGTCCTTTGCCTGGCCGGACATAGAGGAAGATGGTGCTACTGTAGCCGATGAAAACCAGGGTGAGGTGGGACCCACATGTGGAGAAGGCCTTCTGGCGACCACTGGCAGAGGGGATTCGCAGCACTGTGGTCACAATGTAGCCATAAGAGATGAGGGTCACCAGGAAGGAGCTGAGGACAAAGGCCAGGGCCATCACAAAGTCCCAAAGTTCCAACAGGCTGGTGTCTGAGCAGGCCAGCTGCAGCAGAGGGGCATTGTCACAGAAGAAGTGGTTGATAACATTGCCATGGCAGTAATCGAGATGAGCCCGGGACAGAACAGTGGGTACCATGGCTATGAAGGGAGCTGCCCAGGCTGCCCCTGCCAGCCGGACACAGACTGCCCAGCACATCAGCGTGCCATAGCGTAGGGGGTGGCATATGGCCACGAAGCGGTCGAGGGCCACATCGGCCAGGATGAGGAAAGAGGTAGAACCCAGGGAGAAGTAGAAGTAGAATTGGACCATGCAGCCTGAGAAGGAGATGGCTTTGCAGGGGGTCAGCAGATCTGAGAGCATCCTGGGCACCACCATCATTGTCACCAGGATCTCCAGCAGGGAGAAGTTGCCCAGGAAGAAGTACATAGGTGTATGAAGGTGGGTGTCGGCCATGACCATGATGATGATGATGACGTTTCCTGCGAAGGCCAGAAGATACAGCATGAGGAAGGGCCCATACAGCAGAGCCTGCAGCTCACCGAACGAGGAGAAGCCCACAAGGATGAACTCAGATGGATGACTCAGATTCGCCATGAGCCAGGGCCAGCTCCTTCACGGAAAGGAAACCAAAGACAGAGACTCAGCCAGGGGTGGAGAATTACTGACCCTGAAACAGGCATAGAGGGAGACAGAGGCACAGGGAGAGAAAGGCAAGTAGGCAACCAGCTACCAACAGAGAGAAAGAGAGACAAAAATGGGAACGTGCGGTTCATGGAGAAAAACAGTGAGCAAGACAAAGATGTGAGAGATGTAAAAAGCCACTGATGAGGAGAGAGAGAGAGGAGAAGGTCCAGAAAAACTACACAGCAGCAGACATAGATATCTAGGGAGACAGCAAGAAGGAAGCAAAAGAGAAACAGAGAGAAGGGGCAGAGGAGGACAAGAGACGGGAGAGGAAGAAACAGACGAATAGCGGGGAGGAAAACAGGGAAAGAATGAGACAGGATTAGCAGAGGTCAACCAGGAGACCCCGAGTGTAGGTGGGTGCTGGGGGTCTATGTTATGGCCCAGGGACTGGGCACCCGGCCCCTCCTAAAGAGTCCCTGCAGGTCTTTCTGGGCTGTTCCTCTATTGAGGGCCCTCTCTCACTCACATTTCTCCAGCTGTGATCATGAAATGGGTGGAAAGTTTGACTGAGAGTCAACAAGCGAGCGTCCTTTAGGAGGCCCTCTGGTATGCGTTCGCAAAGACGGGGAGCAGAAAGGACCCAGGAGGTCATTGAGCCCAGCCCAGGGACCAGGCCATTTGCCGACCAATGACTCTAAGGTCAATGAGGGTAGATAGCCTTCTGCCTCATGACCCTGCTTCTCTGCTGCCTGGTCTCCCCACATATCCCAACTCTGCTCAACCTGCCAGAGTGGTTTGGGACTTCAGTGAGGGGCCGTTGACCTGTGTTTGATTTCTGCCTCCAGCACTTGCTGGCTATGGGCCATAAGCATATTACTTACCCTTTCTTGAGCCCTGGTGGCATAGTGGTTAAGAGCCACAGCTGCTAACCAACAGGATGGCAGCTCGAATCCACCGGCCACTCCTTGGAAACCTTACGGGGCAGTTCTACTCTGTCCTACAGGGTCTCTATGAGTCATAATTATCAACTGCAATGGGGTTACCACCTCTGAACTTCAGTTTACTCAGCTGTAAAATGAAGATCATAATAAGACTTAGCTCCTGGGAAATTAGAAAAGTAAATTACTTAGTGCAGTGAATGGCGTGTACCAAGTGCTCAGCAAGCAGCTGTTGTCATTTTTATGGCTGCAAACGGCACTCAAGTTTTCTTGGCCCATCCTTTCTCTCTACTTTAGTGCTAATGTGTGTGTGAAGGGTGTGTGGATGTGTGTGTGTGTGTGAATAGTTCCACAGATTTATGCTGTTCCCTAGAATTTCACTTCACTAGAAGATTTCAAACATCAAAGAAAATAAGCATTATAATGCAAACTATCAGGAGTGGGAAAAGCAAAACACACACACTGTCTCACTCCCTTGTATGTAGAATCATACAGCTATATAACCTTACAGGGTCTGAGACTAGGCCCTGGCTGCCCAGCAACACACCTCAATTTAAAGGAGAGACTTTGTCCCCCAGCATCACTGCATCCATCCCACTGACAAATCTGGACAGGAAGTCTAAAGTCTACCACAGTGCTGACAAATTCAAGCCTAAGCCTGGTGTCAGGCTGCCCTAGAACCGATGGTGCCCATCCTCCACCACTCACTGCAGCTTCCAGGTGCAGGGGCTTCTCCTTGGGCTGCTTGCTTTCAGATGCTCAGGCCTGCAGATCTCACCTGTCTGGCCCACTCTGTGATGTGAAATGTGTGGTCCATTGCCCTTTGTCCTGGGCTTGTAGCTGGCGGGGTGGTTGGGCTTCCTGCACAACTGGGAAGGCAGGTGTGGCTGGACATAGAAGCTGCCTCTGATGCAGATATTGTTTTTCTGATGACAGGCTCATCCTGTCTTCTGCAAAGCCCGGAGCAGCAGCATTGCTTCACGCTGGAGATGAGCAATGAAATCCTTCAAAAGACCAGGTGGGAGAGTGCAGCTTCTGCCCCTTCCTTCCCAAGGATGATGCCCCCTCTCCTTATGTGCCCTGTCTCCCAGCACTTGGCTTCCCCAAGGCGTTTAGAGCTGAGCTCAGGCTGGAGGAGAACCAAACTCCAGCAAACTATTCTCCGTGGAAATGACAGCCGAGCAAGGGGTCCTCTGGAGACCTGTGAAACACTGGTGTCACCCCTTAGAATAGTAACAGGTCCTCCATTCTGAGGAGGTGGTGTTTGTGCATGAGATCTGAGTGAAGAGTGGGGCAGAGACCTAGACAAGCAGCTGGGTTTAGGAGGAGCTCCCTGACAGGGTCTGCCTCCTGGCTATTTTCCCTTCCAAGGACTTTGGAAGGGAAGTGAGATCATGGGGAAAAAAACGAAGACATTTCCCAAATGGACTGGGCTTGGCAGGCTGGGTACATGACCAGGGCTGGATATAGAGTTTCCATTAGGAGATTCTGTCTCCCTTTCAAATCCAGGGTTTCTGAGATCTGGGTTATCAGGGCACATATGCTCTGGGCCACAGCACCCCTCTGTCTGCTGGCTCCCAAATATCATCCAAAGAAGCTGAAGAGTCAAAACTTAAGAGAAGAGATCTGCACCTGGGAGGCAGGGCCAGGCTGTGGGGCTTGTTTGGTTCCTGTGAGAAAATAAGGGTGAGAACAAAGATGAAGGGAGTATGGTGGAGGCTCCCTCCAGTGAGCAAGCCTCAGTAAACTGAGTCCCAGTCCTTCATCTCAGAGAAGTTCAGACTTTATAGGTGCCACCCAACTCAACCCCACCCATGTCCCCACCACACACAGGAGCCATGATAAAGGGAGACCGTGTAAACACTGTACGATGAAGACAGTGCAGATGGGTTCTGAGTTTAAGATCCACCAGGGCTGAGAGAGCTTGGCCAGGAAATCTCCCTGTAGTACCTGGACCTGGAACTGAGCTTTCAGGACAGGGCCCGTGATAGCAATGGAGAGAAGTGGGAGTGATGATAGACATGAGCGTGTTGTTAACTGGTAGCCTGGGCAGACAGGCAGGTGGCTGGTCAAGACAGAGCTGGAGGCACGAGGCACTGAGAACTGAGAGATAAGAGGCTGGTGTGACGTGGGCTTCAGGGATGTGTTGGCTTCCCATGGCTGCTGTAACAGGCTGCTTAAACAACTGAAGAATAAGATTTACTGTTTTATGAGCTGTATAGGTCAGAAGTCCTACACGGGTCTTGTTGGGCTAAAGGCAGGGTGTTGGGAGGCTATGTTCCTTTTTGGAGACTCTGTTCCTTTTTGGAAACCCTGGTGGTGTAGTGGTTAAGTGCTACAGCTGCTAACCAAGAGGTCGGCAGTTCAAATCTACCAGGTGCTCCTTGGAAACTCTATGGGGCAGTTCTACTGTCCTATAGGGTCGCTATGAGTCGAGATCAACTCGACGGCAGTGGGTTTTTTGTTTTTAGGGGAGGAGTCCTGTCCCCTGTTCCACTTGCCTCTGGCAGAGAAAATCCACGTTCATTGAGGTGATATCTATCAAGTACCTACTTTATGCCAGCTCGTAAGTTACTTAACTCAAAGCACCTGTCTTTGATTATGAGCCCTGTGTGGGCAGAATGAGCTCTGTAGGGGCATTTTTGAGTCTTACGGTATCAGAGGTGGTAGCGTCCTAGAGGCCACTCCAACCAGCCCTGTACCTAGTGCATCAATCCCTGCTCAAAGAAGCTCTTTCCACCCCAGAGAATCTAGGAATCAGGAGTTCCTGATCGTGAATCCCGGCTCAGCTAGTAAATTGCTGTGTGACCTTAGCAATTCACTCAGCCTCTCCGGGCTTTAGGTTCGCAACAAGTAAAATGAAGTGTTGGAAGACATTATCTGTCTGTCTCTGACATTGTCTGACTCCTGCCAACATCACCTGTCATTGTAATCTTTTGCTCTTCCACCTGCAAATATGGCACTTCCCTTCCCTCAGCCTGGAGAGAGGACGTGTTTTTGTAATTTTTTCCTTGGCAGGTCTCTAAGAAGAGCTAGTTATTGTTTTTCTCCATCATTGTCACCATCTTTTTCTTCTTCGTCTCCTTCTCTTCTTGTTCTTGTTCTTTTTATTGTTGTTTTGTTCTTCTCTCTTCTCCCTCTCTCCCTTTCTTTTATTCCGGAAATATTTATTGAACTTACAGGTTATCTAGAAAAACATAACCCTGGATCTATATCTCATACCTTCAACAAAATAAATTCCAAATGGTTTGAATGAGTTTATATGTACAAATAACAAACAGGAATTTTTCCCACTAACTTAATTACCTCAGAGTACGAACATAGGCTTTTCTAAGGAAAACACAAACCTCGGGAGACTAAAAGTCTGTTAAGTTTAACTACATAAGATTGAAATATCTATGCACAATAAAAACAAAATATAAAAATAAAAATATATGAGTCATTTGATTTACACATAAAGCTCTCTTTCAAGCCAACAAGTTTATTAAAAGAGAAATATAAATGATATATTTTAAAAATATTAACAGGGCTCAACTTGCTCAAAATCAAAGAATAGAACATTTAACAGAATAGTTTTTGAATAATGGTTATTTCTTGGGTCTTGTGCTAAAGGTACAACAGTGAACATAACGGACATTTTTTTTTTCTTGATGGAGCATATTTGATAATAATTGATGTTGCTATGCATATAAAATAAAAACTACATACACATGCACACAAACACACACTCAATTAGAAATAGTGAATCATTCTGAGAATGAAAACTCAAGTTTGTCTTAGGTCTGGGGTGATCTTTGGAAGAATTCTGTAAAGGTGTCAGGGAGACGTGTGGGCAGAAGGAGAAGCTGAACTTTGGTGAAGTAGCAACAGAGGCTTCAGTCAGCCCTAGGAGCTCTGGAGCTGGGATGGCTCTTCCGAGTTACCTGAGTTGTGTGCCTACTCAAAACATGGGGGCTGAGCATCGGCACCTGTGTCAGTGGGTCAGTGATATGGCCTGTACTCGTGGACAAGGGTGCCCTTTGGCCTGAGGGCAGTTCCTAGTGACAGCATCAGCTGTGGAGAGGGTGGGGGATGAGCACCTTCATCCTGAAGGGAACCTAGGCAATGCACCACAGTCTCCACCACAAAGGCCTTTGTAGCGCACCTGACAGGAGCATGTCTGTGGAGGTTAAAGAAGGCTTCTTCAGGAGAATAACTAGGTGATGCTGGTGGGAAAGGAAAGAGTGCTCCAAAAGAGAGAGCAACGTACACTTGAAAGAAATGTCAGTGTTTCTGGACCGTGCAGGGAGAAGGATGAGAGACATAAGATTAATCAGGGAGGGGCATTTCCAGAAATCATGCAGGGCCTCACAGAGTGTGGGCTTTAATCAAAGGGCAGTTAGAAAAGGTTTTTAATTAAGGAGCAGACCTGATCTGATCTGTGCTTTAAGAGATCACTCCACTGCTATGGGGAGAGCAGAGTAGAAGGAAGCAAGGGTGGACATGGAAGGTGAGTTAGGCAAGTAACCATTACTCTTCCTCATTCCCTCCTTTGTGGATAGAGACTTGGTCTTTGGGGGAAATAATCTTATCTAGTCTACTGAAATGGCTTTCCTTTCTCTGACCCATGATGACTCCTCCTCTCTTCTATGTCCCTAGGGTGCTCATTTGGAAAAGTCAGACATGGACATGAAATGGCCTTGAGCTTAAGCGACATTCGCCAGTTTTACTCACCTATCGAGCCCAGTAGTCTAGCGTAAGTTCGTTATGTTCTGGGTCTGGTGCAGCCTATAACTGCCCCAGGATGATATCTAAAGAAAGTTGACTCTGACAAAGAGGTTAGCTTTGCAGAGAGGTTTAATGAGTGGAAAACATCAATGGCATGCTGGGAGGCTGTGTCATTTGTTAAGAAGAAAACATAAGAATTAACTCCATTTCTAGTCTGTTCTAGTTAGATCTGGAAGGTTGTGTATAGATTTACATTCTGATATTTCAGATGAGAAAAGCAAATCCAGAGAGATAAAGGCTGTCTCTGAAATCACACACTAAACAGTATTGCACCACTCATCTGTCGGTTTGCTGTACGGTGGTGGCTTACATGTTGCTGTGGTTCTGGAAGCTATGCCACTGGTATTTTAAATAGCAGTAGGGTCACCCATGATGGTAGGTTTCAGTGGAGCTACCAGACTAACTAAGAAGAAGGACCTGGTGATCTACTTCTGAAAAAAAATTAGCTAGTGAAATCCCTATGAATAAAAAAAAAAAAATAGCAGCAGAATATTGTCTGATACAGTGCCAGAAGATAAGCCTTTCAGGTTGAAAGGCACTCAAAATGCGACTGGGAAAGAGATGCCTTCTCAAACTAGAGTCGACATTAATGACATGGATGGAGTCAAGCTTTCTAGACCTCCATTTGCTGATATGCCATGACTCAAAGTGAAAAAGAAACAACTGCAAACATCAATAATTGGAACTTGGAATGTACAAAGTATGAATCTAGGAAAATTGGGAGTCATCAAAAATGAAACAGAACACATAAAGACCTATATCCTAGGTATTAGTGAGCTGAAATGGAATGCTACTGGCAATTTTGAATCACACAATCATATGGAGTCATGTTCATCATCAAAAAGAACATTACAAGGTCTATCCTGAAGTACAACACGGTCAGTGATACGATGTTCATACTCCTACAAGGAAGATAAGTTAATACAACTATTATTCAAAATTACGCACCAACCTCTGAGGCCAAAGGTAAAGAAACTGAACATTTTTAAAAACTCCTGCAGTCTAAAATTGATCAAACATGCAATTAACATGCATTGATAATTAATGGTGACTGGAACATGAAAGGTGGAAACAAAGTAGAAGGATCAGTAGTTGGAAAATATGGCCGTGGTGATAGAAACGATGCCTGAGAACTCATGATAGAATTTCTCAAAACCAACGACTTCTTCATGGCAAATACCTTTTTTCAACAACTTAAGCAGTGACTATACACATGGATTTCGCCAGATGGAATACTCAAGAATAAAATTGACTACGTCTGTGGAAAGAGACGATGGAGAAGTTCAATATCATCTGTCAAAACAAGGCCAGGGGCTGAGTGTGGAACAGACCATTAATTGCTCATACTCCAGTTCAAGTTGAAGCTGAAGAAAATGAGAACATGTCCATGATAGCTGAAGTACAACCTTGAGTATATCCCACCTGAATTTAGAGACCATCTCAAGAATATATATGTTGCATTGAACACTATTGATCAAAGACCAGAGAAATTGTGGGATGACATCAGGGACATCATACATCAAAAAAGCAAGTGGTCACAAAAAGAAAGGGAAGAAAGAAAAGACCAAAATGGATGTCAGAAGATACTGTGAAACTTGATCTTAAAGTGAACAAAAAAATTGATGACATGAAAGAGCTGAACAGATTTCAAAGTGCTGCTCAAGAAGACAAAATAAAGTCTTATCATGAAATGGGCAAAGACCTGGAGTTAGAAAACCAAAGGGGAAGAACACACTCTGCATTCCCAAGCTGAGAGAATTGAAGAAAAAATTCAAGCCTCAAGTTGCAATACTGAAGGATTATTCGAGGAAAATATCAAACAATGAAGGAAGCATCAAAAGAAAATGGAAGGAATACAAAGAGTCACTGTAACAACAACAACAAAAAGAATGGTTGATGTTCAACCATTTCAGGAGGTAGCATATGATCGGGAACTGATGGTACTGAAGGAAGAAGTCCAAGCTGCAATGAAGGCATTGTCGAAAAACAAGGCTCCAGGAACTGATGGAATGCCATTTAAGATGTTTCAACAAATGGATGCAGCTCTGGAGGTGCTCCCTGGTTACGCCAAGAAATTTGGAAGACAGCTTCCTGCCCAACTGACTTGAAGAGATCCATATCTGTGCCCATTCCAAAGAAAGGTAATCCAACAGAATGAAGAAATTATTGAACAATATCATTAATATCACACACAAGCAAAATTTTGCTGATGAGCATTCAAAAGTGACTGTAGCCGTACATCCACAGGAAATTGCCAGAAATTCAACCAGAATTCAGAAGAGGACATGGGACAAGGGATATCATTGCTGATGTCCAATGGATCTTTGGCTGAAGGCAGGAAACACCAGAAAGATATTTACCTGTGTTTTACTGACTATGCAAAGGCATTTGACTGTGTGGATCATAACAAATTATGGATAACATTGGGAAGAATGGGAATTCCAGAACACTTAATTGTGCTTGTGAGAAACCTGTATGTAGACCTACACGCAGTCGTCCGAACAGAACAAGCAGATACTGTGTGATCTAAAATTAGGAAAGGTGTGCATCGGGGTGGTATCCTTCCACCATACTTACTCATTCTTTATGATGAGCAAATAATCCTAGAAGCTGGACAATATGAAGAAGAATGGGGCATCAGGTTTGGAGGAAGACTCATTAATAACCTGGGGTATGCAGATGATACAACCTTGCTTGCTAAAAGGGAAGAGGACTTGAAGCACTTACTGATGAAGATCAAAGACTTCAGTATGGATTACACCTTAAGATAAAGAAAATAAAAATCCTCACAACTGGACCGATAAGCAACATCATGTTAAACGGAAAGAATACTGAAGTTGTCAAGGATTTCCTTTTACTTGAATCTATAATCAACACCCATGGAAGCAGCAGTCAAGAAATCAAATGACACATTGCATTGGGTGAATCTGCTGCAAAAGACGTCTATAAAGTGTTCAAAAGCAAAAATGTCACCTTAACCAGTAAGGTGTAACTGACCCAACCCATGGTATCTTCAATCACCTAATATGCATGGGAAAGCTGGACAATGAATAAGAAATATCGAAGAAGAATTGAGGTCTTTGAATTATGGTGCTGGTAAAAAATATTGAATATACCATGGACTGCAAGAAGAACGGACAAATCTGTCTTTGAAGAAGTACAGCCAGAATGTTCCTTAGAAGCAAGGATGGTGAGACTCACATACTCACATACTTTGAACATGTTATGAGGAGGGACCAGTCCCTGGAGAAGGACATCATGCTTGGTAAAGTAGAGGGTCAGTGAAAATGAGGAAGACCCTCAAGGAGGTGGATCAACACAGTGGCTGCAACAATGGGCTCAAGCATAACAATGATTGTGAGAATGGTACAGGATCCAGCAGTGTTTTGTTCTGTTGCATATAGGGTTGCTATTATTTGGAACCAATTCGATGGTATCTAATGACAACCAGTATTAAGAAGAATTAGCATTCAGGTTTTCAGACTTTAAGTATAATTTGTTATCTAAGATCTCACACTGTCTTGAGATCCTTCCTCTTCACTAAAGATACTGTTTACTTTAAAATCGTGCTCTTAGTGTTATAGACTTTACCGGTGGGAGACAGCTATGTTTCCTCTTTATGAAGATGATTTCCTATTTCCTTAAGAGCTGTTTGCAGAAAGTGACTTAAAAAATTTTTTGATAGAACATGGCTAGGGAAATATGTTAAGGGGAAGACCTGGGAGTTACTTGTCACACTCTGACATCCACTAGGTTACTTAAGCCCTCCCCCCCTCCTCTTTCTTCCTCTTCTGCTGCCCCCAAACAGAGCTGGATTCTATTTACCTAATAGCCTTCTGCTTCACTCCAATGTTATCTTTATCCTTCACCTGCCCTTACTTCAATTCTTCCACCACCAAGTCCTCAGCGATGAGCTACACCATCTGTTACATTTTAGATTTGTCTTTCTTAAAAAAATATATTTCAACTTATTGAGGTAAATCTTTATGCAATAAAGCCACTAATTTTAAGTGTAAGTTTCAGTGAAGTTTAACAAATTTATCCACACATCCAACCACCACACAATCAAATTATAGAACATGTCCATAACCCAAAGATTTCTTTGTCTCCCTTCTTGGTCAGCCCCACTCCTAACCCCAGCCTGACTAGTCTGCTTTCAGTTACTATAGATTAGATTTTTCATTTCTTGAGTTTATTAAGTGAAATCATATAGTATTGACTTAGGGGTGTGGCTTCTTTTGCTTAACTTTACCTTTCTGAGACTCATCCATGATACACATCAATAGTTCATTCCGTTTTATTGCTGAGTAGTATTCCACTATATGACTGCAGCATAATTTGTTTATACATTCTCTTGTCGATTGCCATTTGGGTTGTTTTCTGTTTATTATGAACAAAACTGTAATGAGCATAAGTATTTGTGTGGATTTATGTTTCATTTGTCTTGGATAAATATCAAAGAGTGGAATTGCAGGTTTGTACGGTAAGGGTATGTTTAACTGTAGTCATTTGTACCCTTGTACATTTCCACCAGGAATGTGTGAGAGTTCCAGTTGCTCCACACCTTCACCAACACGTAGGATGGTTAATATCAATTGAACATACATGTCTGAATCTCTGTCTGAACCCTCTATTCTATTTTATTGCTCTATATCTCTATTCATCTCTATGATATTGTGCCAATACCACATTGTCTTATTACTCTAGCCTTATAGTAAGTCTTGGAATAAGGTATTGTAACTCTCCCAGCTTTGTTCTTCTTTATCAAAATTGTTTTGACTACTCTATGTCCTGTACATTTGCATACAGATTTTAGAATCGACTTGTTCGTATCAACAAAAACTTCCTGGGATTTTAATTGAAAATGTGTGGAATGTACAGACCAAATCTGAAGAGAATTAGCATCCTAAAAATTTTGAGTATTTGGATTCATGAAAATGGAATCCCCCTCCATATGTTTAGATCTTTAATTTCTCTCAGCAATGTTTTGTAGCTTTAAGTGAATAGATATTGCACATATTTTGTTAATGTTTTTGGATTCCATGGTAAATTTTATTATTTGTTTCAATTTCAAGTGTTAATTATTAGTGTATAGGAATGCAATGGATTTTTTGTACATTGACATTTTATCCTATGATCTTGCTAACCTCACTTACTAGTCTAAAGGCTATTTTTGTAGACTTCTTAGGATTTTGGACATAGAGAATTATGTCATCTGTGAATAAAGAATTTTATTTCTTTATTTCCAAATTGGATTTTAAAATTTTATCATCCTACTTTATTGCCCTGGCTAAGACTTGCAGTGCAATGTTGAATACAAGTGGTGAGAGCAGATATCCTTGCTTTGTTCCTTATCTTAGAGGGAATGCATTAAGTCTTTCATCATTATATTTGATGTTAGCGCTACTTTTTTTTTTTTATAGATGCCATTTATCTACTTCAGGAAGTTTTTTTCCTTTCCTAGTTTTCTCGGAGTTTTTGGTTATCAGTGGGTGTTAGCTTCTTGGCTGAGACCAATATGCAGGCTTCTTGAGGTTCTGGTACATGTTTTTAGAGGCCAATTGTGTTGTCTCATCTTAGGGAGGCTTAGTGAGTGGTTTGGGCTCTGAAGGTCTAAGAGAAGCTTTGGGGAAGCCTGGATAAAGGACATAGTGGGTGAGCTCCTTACAGTCTGAGATGTCTCCTGATAACCAAGACTTGGGGTCTTGAGGGAAGGTGGCTTGGTGTTGAGAAGCCCCAACTGGTGAGATTTCAAATTTTCCCATTAAAAAAAACTTTCAAAAGTTTTAAAACTTAATTGGCTAAAGATGGGAATAACTGAAAGTTTATTCTGCTCTTCCCAGGCTGATTGCTCAGGGACTCCCCAAACTTGGGCTAATTAAGAACAGGCACCTCAGTGATGAAACCCTCAGCGGAGACACCCTCAGCTCCCCACAGCACTGGTATTTCTGGACTTTTTCCTAAGTTCCTCTGTGAGGACAGTTTCCTTCTTCATCTCTGCCCCTGGGCATAGCCCAGCTCCAGCCAGACAGGAGGAGGCCTCCACTGAGCCCTGAAGAGCGTAAGAAGGAGCAGGAAAGGCCCTGCCCAGAGGTGAGTGTCCATCACAGAGGGAGAGAGGAGAGCATCAGCATGGGAGGGGCTGGGCTTGGGCGCTTCTATAATAAGGACAACAGAAACCAGAGGAGGGGCTTGGGTAGCTACGGAGAGGACAGCTGATTTATGAGTCCCTCCTGCTCAGCAGAAGGCAGATGAGCCCTTCTCTGCCCAACCAGGAATATGCACAGCTCTCTGCCCTTCGCCAGGGCCCTTCTTTCTCGTTCTTCTTCATCCAGTCTTGGTTATGCAAAAATTGTGGAAAAGTAGACCACTGTGTTCTCCCAATAATTCCATTCTTGAAGGCTGTTTGTCCATCAGTAAAATGACTACAGCAAAAGAGACTATACATTGGCAGGGCTGTGACTTGCTGAGACAGGCAGGAAACCAAGAAAAATAAGATCAAAGGGACATGGCAGAAATGACTCTGGCCAGGACCAAGTATGGTTCAATCATCCACCCATCCATCCATCCAATCATCAGTCTATTTATCCACCCATCGATGCATGCAACCTCATGGAGTTTATATACTATCATTCTAAGAGGAAGTAGAACAACCCCAGGACCAGAGGGAACTGATTAACTCAGTTTCAAAACTGGCTAGTTTCAAGGTCTTAGCCCCTGACCCTGTGAGAAGGCACGTTCACTAGAGAAAAAGACTAGAAGGTGCTCCTCAAACCAACAGAGAGGAATGTGTGTTCACCCATCCCAAGAGCTTGCTCCCAACAAAGCGGGAATCACATTTATAGACGGGAGGTGGCTTGACATTTAGTTCAGGCAATGTACATGGTGCACATGGTTTACACGTTCATCTGCTAGCAGAAAGGTTGGAGGTTTGAGTCAATCCAGAGGTGCCTCAGAAGAAGGCCTTGGTGATCTACTTCCAAAAAATCAGCCATCAGAAGTCCTATGCAACACAGTTCTATTCTGACACACATGGGGTTGCCATAAGTCAGAGCTGACTTGACAACAACTGGTATTGGTATGTCCATGGTAGTGGGGGCATCTCACCTAAGGTTGGAAGTATTTTCTCACCCTAACCTGTCTTCTCCCCTCTTGAGAGCAGGACCTTGTGGAGCAATGTTACCTCTCTTTGATCTCTATGTTTTGAAAGTAGCGGAGCAAGGACTTAATGATGGGGAATCATTCTAGTGCCATGGAATTCTTCCTTCTAGGCTTTCGTGGGTCCTCAAAACTACACCTTATCCTTTTTACTATATTCTTCTTCTTCTACTCAGTAACAGTACTGGGAAACTTGGTCATCATCATGATTGTCTGTGTCGATAAGCGTCTGCAGTCCCCCATGTATTTCTTCCTCATCCACCTCTCTGTCCTGGAGACCCTAACCACAACCATTGTTGTTCCTGTGTTGCTCTGGGGGCTGCTGCAACCTGGGATCCAGACAATATCACTGGCTGCCTGTGTTACTCAGCTTTTCTTGTACCTTTCTCTGGGGACTACAGAGTTTGCATTACTGGGAGCAATGGCTGTGGACCGTTATGTGGCTGTCTGTAACCCTTTGAGGTACAACATCATCATGAACAGCCACACCTGCACCTGGGTAGTGAGTGCATGCTGGGTGTTTGGGTTCCTTTCTGAAATCTGGCCAGTCTATGCCACATTTCAGTTTACCTTCTGCAAATCCAACGTGTTAGACCATTTTTTCTGTGACAGAGGACAATTGCTTAGACTGTCTTGCGATGACACCCTCTTCACAGAGTTCATCCTCTTCTTAATGGCTGTTTTCATTATCATTGGCTCTTTGATCCCTACAATTGTCTCCTACACCTACATCATCTCCACCATCCTCAAGATCCCCTCAGCCTCTGGCCGGAGGAAAGCCTTCTCCACCTGCGCCTCCCACTTCACCTTTGTCATCATTGGCTATGGTACTTGCTTCTTCCTCTACGTGAAACCTAAGCAAACACAGGCAGCTGAGTACAACAAGATTGTTTCCCTGCTGATCTCTGTGGTGACCCCTTTCCTGAACCCTTTCATCTTCACCCTCCGGAATGACAAATTCAAGGAGGCCCTTGGAGATGGGGTAAAACGCTGCTGTCAATTCCTCAAAGACTAGCTCTTCTCTGAGTCAGTTGCAGATGGAATCGTCCTCATCATGGATTATTCCATAACCTGGAAGTCCTAAGTCCCCTCTTGTCATTGTCATCACTGCAAAAATCAAATCATGTGTACGAATCCCATTCAGTTCTTGGTATTAGACACAGCAGGTAAAAGGAGACCCATTCTTCACCTGCTCAAATCTCACAGCCTTAGTTTCTGCTTGTGGCCACCGTTGAACTCAAGAAGCACATCCTGGCCATGTGGGAGGAATTCGAGGAAAGAGGCCTAAACATTTGTTTAGTATTCTATTTGCCCAATTAATTTACTGAGCACCACCTATGAACATGTGTTTCCCAGTGAGGTAGGAGGCTGGAGGGAGGCGGAGAGCTAGGTCCACAGTCAGATCATGCCAGCAGAGTGCTCACTTGGTAGCTTTATCAGTAATTGCTATTCCTTGACCAGGTGGCCATAGGCACTTAGAAATGCCCTAAAGCCGTCTTTTGCAGAATGAATGTCATATCATCCTGACCTGTTGCTACTATGGGCGTGTGCCAATGTATTCTTTGTTGCAGAACCAACCTAGAATGGCGATGCAGTGGTTGGAGTGTTTCTCATCTGGCAAATCCTGGTGAGATGCAGAAGGGGAAAACTTTGGGTGACAGGACTTGGGTAGAAGTTTCCTTTTGTTAAACTCCAGGGATATTACTTAATAAACCTCTTCCCTTTGTGGTGGGTATGGGAACAGGGCAATTAAGAATTAAATGACTAATTCTAGACAGAGCATCTGTGTTTCACAGCTGTGTAAACCAACTCTCTCTGTTCAGACTCCTCCCAGACTTGGATTTCATCCCTCTTCATTCCTCTTAAGACTCTGTCCCCCAAAACCAACTGTATTAGTTACTTTCCATAGATTTTCTCTGTTGGCAGAATCAAGAAAGGGGCTACCTCCTTCACTCTGGAGTACTTAATAATTCCAGGGTAGGCCGCTTGGCAACGTTATTGTACAAATTTCATGTTGTCTTGGTTACCTAGTGCTGCTATAACAGAATTGCCACAAGTGGATGGCTTTAACAAGCAGAAATTTAT
Source organism: Elephas maximus indicus (assembly GCF_024166365.1). Lineage (NCBI taxonomy): Eukaryota > Metazoa > Chordata > Mammalia > Proboscidea > Elephantidae > Elephas > Elephas maximus. The sequence continues at coordinate 6,823,916 of NC_064826.1, forward strand.
TCTCTCACATTCTAGGAGACTGGAAGTTAGAATTCAGGTTGCCAGCTCTAGGTTAAGCCTGTCTTTCTGTGTCAGTTCTGAGGAAAGGTCCTTGTCTTCAATCTTCCCCTTGTCTAGGACCTTCTCAGTGCAGAGACAGTAGGTCCAAAGAACATACTCCCGTCCTAGTTTTTCATTCTGGTGGCATGAGGTCCCCACTGTCTCTTTGCTTGTTTTTCTCTTTTATGTCCCAAAAGAGATTGACTCAAGATACAACCTAATCTTGTAAGTTCAGTCCTGCCTCATTAACATCATTGAGATAGGATTTACAACACATAGGAAAATCATATCAGACGACAAAATGGTGGACAATCACACAATACTGGGAATCAAGGCCTAGCCAAGTTGACACACATTTTGGAGGGGCACAATTCAATCCATGACATACATTTTGTTGAATAAAGCACTTAGAAGGAAGAAGAACGCTTGAAGGATGACACTCAGCCATCCTGATAGCTCTGCCCCTGCCCAGGAGTATAGCTCCAATAACACAGCGGGAGTAACTTCTTCCTGTCTGGGGAGGAGGCAGAGCCATCTTGCAGGACTGAGAAGTTTGGGCTGCACATAGGCACCAGTCAAAATGCGAGTGTGGTCTTCAAATCCCACCCATGTCCTGCTCCCCAAGCCCAGCTCGTGGGGGCTGTTGTGGTCAAAGGAATGCCTTTCCTGTAACTAAGAAACCTAGAGAGATTGCCTTTTTCTACTGTGTACCAAATCTCTGTCTGAATGAGGTCATAGATGGGCTGCGGAGGATTGAGAAGAGAAGAGCCTGGGCCTGGTGCACATGCTCTTTATTTTTTCGACCCTTTGGCTCCTTTTTTTTTTTGGCTCTGGGCTACCTGCTCCCTACTGACCCTTTGTTCATTCACCAACTTCCCTGTTTCTTTTCTTCTCTTCCTTCTGTCTGGATTTATCAGGTTCCTCTCTTTCTCACTTGCCCCTTCCCCCTATTTCACCTTGATTTAAGACTCAGACCTCCCACTGTTGCCCCATTCCTATTCTTTCCTCCAACCCATTAACATTACCACTCCCACTAACATTCCCGCTCCTTTGCAATCTGGATACTTCTTTGAATGCCCTGGGTGTTTTGCATATTTTCTCAAATAAGTGTGTCTATTTTTTTAATGAGAAAGCTGGGAACTCCCTCTGAGCCAGAGCGTGGAATATGGGAGGAAAAGGAAAGCTCCATAGAAGAGTTCCACTAGAGGGGACTAGTGACAGTGTGCTAAAGTTCTCTCCAGCTGGGCCCTGGTTTTTCTGCCTGGCCTTTGATCCCAAATGAGGGGGAGGACACCATTCCTCTGAGCCTGCCCTGCAAACCAAGCTTAATCCAGATTCAAATGCTGACCTTGTCCCTACCCTGGGAGCTGAACAATAGATCACTGCTCCACTGATAGCTCCCGTTTCCCAAGTTGCTGACAACTTCTGGAGAAAAATGAAACACCCACCACTACTACATCCACATCGCAGCATCTCAATAGCTCCCTGCTCTGCTTACTTCTCTCTCTTCCTTATAAGTGAGCACAGATATACTCAATACTCAACATGTTGTTATTAGCTGCTATCCAGTCTACTTTTTGACTCATGGCAACCCCATGTACAACATAATGACACTCTGCCTAATCCTATGTCATCCTCAGGATTGCTGGCGTGTTCGAGTACATTGTTGTGGCTATTGTGCAAATCCATCACTGAGGGCCGCCTTTACTCGCACTGGCCCTCTACTTAGTCAAACACAATGTCCACCTCTAGTGATTGATCCCTCCTGATGACGTGTCCAAAGCAAGTCAGCTGGACAATGTTCTGTTGAGATCTTGAAAGTGTTCATTGTCTAATTGCCAGAGGTATATCACCAGACCTTTCTTCCTGGTCTGTCTTATTTGTAAGCTCTGTTGAAAGAAACCTGTCACCATAGATGATCCTGCTGGTATTTGAAATACCAGTGGCAGAGCTTCCAACATCACAGCAACATGCAAACCACCACAGTATGAAAAACTCTCGGATGGTTAGTAGATATTCAAATAGAGTACTATACAGAGATACTAATTATAGATCTTTATTTGAACCACTTATTCTCACATATTACTACACTGCAAAATAATTCTTATCTATGCTTTAATGCATTGCAATTTTTACTTAATTGAAATACTGGCCTATTCAATATGTACTTTGTATTTTTAGTTATATGCTCATAGTGAAAACAAAAACTAGAATAAATACTACTTCCAACACAGAAAGTTTTTAATAGTCCTTCTTCTGGAAATTTTTCTTTATGAAAATAAAATGGGTTTCTCAGTTAGTAGCAGCTTCATCTCTCTGACAAGACATTCTGCTTTTCTGTATTTTTTCCTACAACTATTCTTCTGTATCTAAATTTAATATGCACAAATGTTGGTGTATATGATACAAATTAAGACATTAAACTATTTTATAACAATGGTAATTAATAGCAGATAAGGAATAAGAAGATAGTGGTATGTAGTTAAATCTCTAAGCATTCTTAGATAGCCATTCTTTGTGTCTGATTGAAATGTCATGAATGCTTTATTAACATTGATAAACCCAGTGCTGTGGAGTCGATTCCGACTCATAGTGACCCTATAGGACAGAGTAGAACTGCCCCATAGAGTTTCCAAGGAGTGGCTGGTGGATTCGAACTGCCGACCTTTTGGTTAGCAGCTGTAGCACTTAACCACTACGCCACCAGGGTTTCATAACTACCAGTACTGAAGATGGCTATGATTTGACTCAGGTCGTCTGACTCCAAAGTTTTCTGTTTGCCTCTTTGTTATTTGGCCCCATAAACACGAGTAAAATTTTTTAATGTAACTTCTATATTATTTTATTTGTTTCCATACATTGAACACCTACTGCATGTAAGAAACTTTCCTAAATGCTTGGGAAGCAAACAGAAGGAAGAAAACAAATATGTATTGATCATATACTAAAAACAAAACCCTTTGCCATCAAGCTGATGCCAGCTCATGGTGACCCCATGTGCTACAGAGTAGAATTATTCCATAGGGTTCTCTTGGTTGTAATCTTTGAGAAAGGAGTCCTAGTGGTGCAGTGATTAAGTACTTGGCTGCTAATCAAAAGATCAGTGCTTCAAACCCACCAGCTGCTTCAAGGGAGAAAGATGGGAAAGTTGGCTTTGGTAAAGATTTACGGCCTTGGAAGCCCTATGGGGCAGCTCTACTCTGTCCTATATGGTCACTATGAATTGGAATTGATTCATTGGCAGTGGGTTTCATTTCATTTTATGATCTTTGAGGAAGCAGACCACCAGGTCTTTCTTCCACCTGGTGCCGATGGGTGGGCTTGAACTGCCAAACTCTAGGTTAGTAGTCAAGTGCAAACTCTTTGGGCCACCCCAGGACCTATTGTATACTTAAAAAAAAACAAAAACCGCTCCAGTCAAGCTGATTCCAAGTCATAGCAACCATATAGGACAGGATAGAGCTGCCCTATAGGGTTTCCAAGAAGCAGCTGGTGTATATGAAATGCTGACCTTTTTTGGTTAGCATGGAGCCGCCAAATCTCCCTTGTGTACTAAGTACCCTGTAATTCTATATTTTTAAACTCAGTCATGGCAATAAACTAGCTGCGAGGTAAGTATTACTATATCCAGTCAACGGATGAGAAAATAGAGACTTAAAGGAGTTAAGAAGCTTGCTAACGTTTACTTAGTCACCAACCATATCATGCCTATCAGATTGAGTAAAAGGAAAACTATGACAATACTAATTGTTGGCATGAATGGGAAGAATATGAGCCGTTGTCCGTTCCTGTTCGGAGTATAAAACGGCATGGACCAATTAACCACATAGTAACAAACCTAATAAGTTTGAACTGTGCATTTGTTTTGGTCTATTTTCACGTTTGTCGGTTATTTCCTCGGCTGTGTTGATTTTACTGATGATCCCATGAGTGGAATGAATCATTCCTCATACTATGGTTTTAATTTCTAACATTTTCATTTGATTCTTTCTTACAGTTTTTATCTTTCTGCTGAAATTCCACTCTTGGCCACCTTTTCACTACATTATTTGACAAATTAGTCCCAGTTTTGTGTTAGGTAAGAATTGGTGGCAAGAGCTCTCTGTTCAGAGGGGAGCATGTATGAAGATCTCAGGACAGGAAAGAATTCTAGGAAAGCCCTGCCTGTTAAAAGCAAGGGACAGGGTGGTGGCAAGTATCTTTCAGGATTTCATGGGCGTGTTCATAACCTTAAATTTTGTCATAACTGCAGTAAGAAGTCACTGAAGGGATCTAAGCCTAGACAAGAGACATGATGGGTTTGCATTTTTAAATGATCACTTTGCCTGCTATATTGAAATTGGAACGAAGGGGTCAAGGGTGGAAGGTGGGGGCCAGTTAAGAGACTGCAGTAGCAGTCCAGGTAAGGATTGATGCTGGCTTGGGCTAGGGTGAGGGTAACGAGATTGGAGAAAAATGGACCAGTCTAAGCATGTTTGGGAGGTCCTGTAGACACGATGGTGATGAAATGTGTGTGTGAAGTAGAGTGGTATCAGGAGTAATTTCCAGATATCTAGAGTGAGCTCAGGATGGAGTGGGAGGTGCCATTTCCTGAGATACAGACCCATACAGGAGAGGGAGATTTACATAATAAGTGCTGTTTGGAGACACTTTACATTAAAATGCTTGTGAAAAATGCAAAATGAGCATCCAAAAAGGTAGATGAGTTGCATGAATCAGCTCTTCTTGCAATAATGCTGTGTAACAAACAACTCTACAATCTCAGTGCCTTTACACCAACATACACTGATTTTTTCTTTTTCCTGCTTTTGGGTATTTAGATTAGCTGTGACTCTTTTGGGCTTGTCTCTAGGTTGAGGGTCAAATTCAGGCATGCACAATGAGTCTCCCATCCTGGACCTCGGCTTCCCAGACATGGTATTTGTAATGGATTGAATTATGTTCCAAAAAAAATATGTGTCAATTTGGCGGGGCCATGATTCCCAGTATTGTGTGGTTGTCCTTCATTTTGTGATTGTAACTTTATGTTAAAAAGATTAGGGTGAGATTGTAACACCACCGTTACTCAGGTCACCTCCTTAATCCAAAGAGAGATAAAAGAAAAGAGAAACAAGCAGAGAGTTGGAGACCTCATACCACCAAGAAAGCAGCACCAGGAGCAGAGCACATGCTTTGGCCATAGGGTCGTTGTGCCTGAGAAGCTCCTCGACCATGGGAAGATTGAGGACGAGGACCTTCTTCCAGAGCCTACAGAGAAAGAAAGCATTCCCCGGGAGCCGACACCTTGGATTTGGACTTTTAGCCTACTTTACTGTGAGGAAATAAATTTCTGTGTGTTAAAGCCATCCGCTTGTGGTGTTTTTGTTATGGCAGCACTAAATAACTAAGAGTGTTCTCATGGCAAATGGAAGAAACACGAAAGACAAAGCCAAACCATGAAAATACATTAAAAGCCTGTGCTTTTGTCTCAAGTATCAACATCCCATTAGCCAAACCAAGTAGCATGGTGAAGCTGAATCAATGGGAAGGGGTGTATGTTCTTTCTACTCTCCTGGGCTACCCCACAAAATCACATGGCAAATGGTTGTATATACCTATAGGGCAAGGAGGGAGCAAAGAGCTGGGAACAGCAATCCAACCTACCCCATGAATATAGTGGTGTGCAGCTCAGAAGATGTGTTTAGACCAGGCATACCCATTATTACTTTATACTTGTGAGATGTTGTGAAATCTTCACAGTGTTATCACAGTTGTTTTTGAGGTCATTGACCTTTCCTTGGCCTATCCAGATAGATATTCATATGAGAGACAGCCCCTCATCCCTCGGTTGTTTCCGATATATCTGGTCTTGGTAAAGCAATTTGTTCACCACCTCCTCCCCCGCCCCCACACCTAACCCCTGCCACACCAACTTATCTTCTGCTGTTTTCAAGGTCATCCCTGTGAACAGTTCAAAACAGACTTTCCCAGAAAATCGCCCATGCATACAAATGCTCTCTTAATTTCCCTGGACTTCCCGGCAATTTCTTCCACATGGTCAACACTAGTACCATTCTTTTGTGATGAGTCACTAGGTGTTAAATATTTTTTCCCTTCTTTATCACTCCATAAAAACTTGAGCACTCTTTTCCATAATTTAAGGCAAGGATGACTAAACTTTTATTTTTACTTTTACTTTCATCTGCTCTTCACCTTTCTGAGAGAAAGGTGGTGTCAGCAGTGCTGAGGACAGTGAAAACTCCTCTAATTTTATGAAGATCGACCAGTACTCTAACCTTATACACACACACACACACACACACACACACAGAGCTAAATAATTTATCTGTAGCTCCTTTGAAATTTGTTTGATGTTGGAATCTTCTGTTCAATTACCTCAGCCAAATTCATTTGTAGATTAAGCCTTTCTTCTGCAGGATATATATAAAATAAAGTTGATTTTCTCCTAGATATTGCCTTAATGGAAGCTGTTGGTACCACTACCCACTATCCCCTCACCAGGTCACCTCACACATTCCCCAGCAACTGTGAGAGTTCCCCACCAATGGTTCACAGCTGTTCCTTCTTCAGGGACTTGACCTTAGCTGAGTAAGAACTACCTCACCTAGGAGGTTTACAAGCTACCACCTCACAGGAAAGCCCAGAGCCCGAGATGAATTGACACAGAGGTACAAAATGCCACCCGACTTGTGTCAACGTGAGACCCACTTGGAGGAACAATTTTGTCTTCAGAGGCCCCCACAAGACCAGGCTAAACCAGACACTTGGGAGATCTCTTCCTTCATTAGCTTCCTTCCCTTGCCCTGGCCTGCTCTTTCTCTCCTTTTCCTGAAGGCTCTCCACAATACAGGTTGTCCCTGACTTACAACATATTCAAATTATCACAGACTGCAGTTACAGCTGTCTTTGTTTTTGGTACATCTTATCATTACTATTAGGTACTACATACAATGGCGCAGCTTGTAATTTGCTTAAGTCATCATTCTCATGCCAAACCCCAAAGACAAATAAAGATTGGATTTATAAAAATACTCATAATAAAATGCAGTAATAGTGAAAACTAAAAAAAAAAATGAGGTATGTAACTTACGTCAGAACCGACTTACAATGGAGTCATTGGGACAGAACCCCATTTGTGAGCCGAGGACTACCTGTAAATCCCCTCCATAGGAATCCTGCCTCAGGCTCTGTCTCTACGGCACTCAGTCAGGGCCAGTTGGTATCGGATGTGGTCCTCAAAGCCAACTCTAATGATGGGAGTCTGAATGTGGATCGCTTGCTGGCTGAATGCCAATTAGAGCCCTGTCACTGATGTTGCTGACAGACCCTGGAATGGCTAGAATAACGTAGAAGTGCATTTGCCGAGATTTTTACCTCTGGCAGACTAGCACTGGAGAGGTTCAAGAGAAACAGTAACTGTAAGGACTGTGAGATCTGGCAGATGTGGCTAGTGCCGTTGTTGAGAGACAATGACAGACTCAGCTCTACTGAGAGCAAGCATGAGGGCCAGTGTGCCTCTTTGGCAGCATTTAATGAGATGCTTACACACTGCAGTAGAGGGCAGAGAAAGTGCAGACCAGGTATCAGACTTGATATAAAAGCAGCAGAAGAAGGCTCAATCCACAGCCATGGCAAATCTATCCCACACCCAGGGCTCTGGTAGGGCATGAGTGGGGTCCTCGGCCTCAGTGTGAAGATTTCTGAGCAGGGAGATTTGAGAGCTGTGAACCTAGATCCCCCCTGAACTCCCTTGTCCTACAGAAGGGGCCCTCTCCCCTGTTGGAAGATAGAATCCCTCCCTGCCCTGGAGACGATGCAGAGAGCTCAACAAGGCAGGTGTTCTACGGGCAATGCTTGCCTTCCTCAGGTCTGCCTCCTTGTCTTCTACCACTGGATTCATACATAGGGTCAAGTCTCAGAGTAACCTGGCTGGCAAGAGCTGAAGCTGCTGACAGAGGAGAGATACCCCACACCAACAATGCTGCAGGAGCTGGCTGACGTGTAACAGCAGGTATGGGAGAGTGTGCCTGGGAGTGGATCCTGAGGGCAGTGGATTGGGAGTAGTGGAACATAATGCTGGATAAGAGAGGGTTGAATGACATGGATTCACATCCTCATTGGGCAGGATTTAACCCTTGACAAGGCCCTGGGAAATGGGTACAATATATGGTATCTCCTGGTTCATGGAAGTTTAGAAAATGTGCTTTGTGGGTCTGGAAATCCTGGTCCCAAAGGGAACCCAAAGCTATGGCTGGCTGCCCCTGGTCACTCTGGGAGCCTTGTATTAGTAGACGGGCAGATCTCTCTTTCCCTTTCCTCTCTTCTCCTCTCCCCTTCTCTTCCTTCCTCTCCCCACTTCACACTCACATACAAGTACAGGAACACTCACAGACTCATATACACACACAAGTACAGGCACACTCATGCACACACACAATACAAAGGAGCATTCATTCTGTGTCAGGCTGCACGCTAGGATCTGAGAACACGGGAATGGAGGAATGGAACCCAGCCTTTTCCATCAAGGAGCTCACAGTCCAATAAGTGAAGGGGACAGGCCTGTGGACAGTGCTTTGACTCCACAGAGCCATGCCGAGGGGTTATGCACCACAAAAGAGGGGCACCGTCTCAACTTCAGGGGGTGAGATAATAGAAAGCTTCTAAGAATCAATGATACTTGACTTCGCACTTGATAGAAAAGCAGGCGTTTTCAGGCAGAAAATGGGGAATCCCCTGTGTTCCTGTGCTCATTTTCAACTGGACCTGACTTCCTTCAAGGTTAATCTCTTGGCATGTATTTCTAGCCATATCCAAATAGACATTGCATAGAAGACGCAGGTGGTGTGAAATCAAGGATGAAAACATTCAGAAAGCTATCTGATTTCAGGAACTTCCCCTAAGGAGTTTGGGATTCCAAAAGACAACTCGCTTCTGACATGACATTTTATTTCTTTCTCATGGGTGAACTACCTTCCTGAAGCTTCTCTTGGGAAAACAGAGCAAAACATGGAAGAAGTGGAGCAGGAAAACAGTCTGGTTAGAGAAGCTGTAGATGTGAAAGTGGGGCTCTCCTAGTGCCCAGCTCCTTTCCCCCGAGTTCCATCTTTGCCTTGTAAGAGGATGAGCAGAAAAACAAGGCGCCACTCTCCCAGTTCAGAAGGAGGTAGGAGTTATGATGTTATACAAGATCTACACACTCTCTGAGTGTTATAGGCCTTTGTCTTAGAAAGTTGGTGAAAATTACAAACATAATATTTGAAGGAACAAGTACCTATGAAGTTCTTCATGAATGTCTGTGATCATCTGCACTTTTACATATGTGGAAGTCAAAACCCAGGGAAGCAGAGTCATTGTTCAAGTTCAATGGCCAGTCAGTGCCCAGGCTAAGGGTTAAACTTGGCCTGCTGGACTCGAAAGCAGAAGTTGAGCTGAGGAGAACGTAGTGCAAGGCGAGAGAGAATAGGTGGTAGGCACATTTACGGTCTCGAACACTGTGGATTGAGTAGGTTACCTAGGGAACCGGTAGAAATGGGGAAAGAGTTGTGATTAAACTCTGGAGACCATTTGCTAGGACACAGAAAAAAAAAAAAAAAAAATTTAAGTACAACCAAAATCCGAAAAAAGAAAAAACCCAAGAAATGAATGAGGATAGACAAAGGGATTTTTGGATTAATCTACTCATAAAACTAACTGCAGACTGAAGGTAAGCAGGCTCCTCCCTCTGAGAGCAGCCAGAAGAAAAGGAAGAGGGACTGAGGAAGGACAGGACAGTGGACAGAGAAGGGCTACCTGTCCAAGCCTGTCACCTATTCTATGCCTCCCTCAGGTGATGACATCTGTCTTTATGAGCAGGCAGCACTAGACCAGAGCCATGCTGAGGGAGAAAGAGACCAGACCCAATACGTTGCAGCAGTAATTGATTTTGAGGTTCTGAAGAGACAGACACATTGCATTGGGCAAACCTGCCTCAAAAAGAAAAACAGAAGTACAGCCAGAATGCTCCTTAGAAGCAAAGATGGTGAGACTTCTTTTCAGGTACTTTGGACATGTTACCAGGAGGGCCTAGTCCCTGGAGAAGGACATTATGCTTGGTAAGGTAGAAGGTCAACTAAAAAGAGGAAGACCCTCAATGAGATGGATTGACACAGTGGCTGCAACAATGGGCTCAAGCATAACAACATTTGTGAAGATGGCACAGTGTAGGGGAGTGTTTCATTCTGTCGTGGGTAGTGTTGCTATGAGTGGGAACCAACTCAATGACACCTAACAACAACCAGTATTACGATGATTAGCATTCAAGTTTTCAGACCCTAAGTATAATTTGTTTTCCATGATCTCACCCTGTCTTGAGACATTTTCCCTTCACTGAAGGTACTGTTCACTTTAAAACTGTGCTCTTAGTGTTATAGACTCTACTGGTGGGAGACTGTCTTCCTCTTTACAAAGATGATTGCCTATTTCTTTAAGAGGTGTTTGCAGAAAGTTACTAAAAAAAAGTCTAAATAAAACATGGCCAGAGACACATGTTAGGGGAAAGATCTGGGAGTTACTTGTCACACTGTGACAGCCATTAATTAGGTTACATAAGCCCTCTCCTCTTTCTCCTCCTTCCTCTTATGCTGACTCTAAACAGAGCTAGATTCTACTTACCTAATAGCCTCTCGCTTCGCTCCAATGTTATCTTTATCCTTCACTTGCCCTTCCTTCACTTCTTGCAAAACCAAGTCCCCAGTGATGAGCTGAGCCCTTTGTTACATTTTAGATTTGTCTTTCTTAAAAAAATATTTTTCAACTTACTGAGGTTAATTTTTATACAATAAATGTGCTCAATTTAATTGTAAGTTTCAGTGAGTTTCAACAAATTTATTCACATATTCAACCATCATACAATCAAATTATAGAACATGTGCATCCCCCAAAGGTTTCTTTGTCTCCCTTCCCAGTCAACCCCACTCCTAACCCCAGCCTGACTAGTCTGCTTCAGTTATTACACACTAGATTTTTCATTTTTTTAGTTTATTAAGTGAAATCATATAGGATCGACTTAGGTATCTGGCTTCTTTTGTTTAACATTGTCTTTGTGAGACTCATCCCTGCCACACGCATCAATAGTTCCTTCCTTTTTTTGCTGAATAGTATTCCACTTTATGGCTGCACCACAATTTGCTGATGCATTCATTTGTTGATTGTCATTTTGGTTGTTCTCAGTTTACTCTGAATAAAGTTGTAATGAGCATAAGTCTTTGTGTGGACTTACGTTTCATTTGTCTTGGTTAAATATCAAAGAGTAGAATTGTATGGTAAGAATATGTTTAACTGTTGTCATGTGTACCCTTGTACATTTCCACCAACAATGTGTGAGAGTTCCAGTTGCTCCATATCTTCACCAACACTTAATATGGTTAAAATCAATTGAACATATAAGTTTGAGTCTCTGAACCCTCTATTCTGTTTCATTGCTCTATATGTGTATTCAACCACGTGATATGCCAATACCACATTGTCTTATTACAATAGCCTTATAATAAGTCTTAGAATAGGGTATGGTAAGTTCTCAGTTTTGTTCTTCTTTATCAAAATTGTTTTGGTTATTCCATGTCCTATGCATTTGCATACAAAATTTAGAATCAGCTTGTCAGTTTTACCAAAAAATTTCCTAGGATTTTGATTGAAAATGCATGAAAGCTATAGACCAAATCTGAGGAGAGTTAGCATTCTAAAAATATCGAGTATTTGGATTCATGAAAATGGAATCTCTGTCCATATTTTAGGTGTTCTTTAATTTCTCTCGACAATGTTTTGTAGTTTTAAGTGAATAGGTCTTGCATATATTTTGTTAAGCTTTTTGGATTCTGTTGTAAACTGTATTGTTTGTTTTCATTTCCAGTGTTAATTATTAGTGTATAGGAATGCAATGGATTTTTTGTACATTGACATTTTATCCTATGATCTTGCTAATCTCACTTATTAGTTCTAATGGCTATTTTTGTAGACTTCTTAGGATTTTTGACATACAGAATTATGTCATCTATGAATAGGGAATTTCATGTCTTTATTTCCAAACTGGCTTTTAAAATTTTATCTTCCTACTTTATTGCCCTGGCTAGGCCTTGCAGCGCAATGTTGAATACAAGTGGTGAGAGCAGATATCCTTGCCTTGTTCCTTATCTGAGAGGGAATGCAGTAAATCTTTCATCATTACATTGTATGTTAGCTCTACGTTTTTTTGTAGATGCCATGTATCTGCTTGATGATGTCTCTTTCCTTTCCTAGTTTTCTCAGAGTTTTTAATCGTTAGTGGGTGTTTGACTTCTTGACTGAGACCAATATGCAGGCATCTTGAGATTTTGGTAAATGTTTTAGAGGCCAATTGTGGTGTCTCCTCTTAGGGGACAGAGTGAGAGGTTTGGACTCTAAATGGCTAGGAGAAGCTTTGGGGGGAGCCTGCATAAAGGACATAGGGGGCGAGCTCCTTAGAGTCTGAGATGTCTCCTGGTAACTGAGACTTGGGACTTTGGGGGAAGGCAGATGGTGTTGAGAAGCCCCAACTAGTGAGATTTCAAGCTTTCCCATTAAACAAAAACTTTCAAAAGTTTTAAAACTTAATTGGCCAAAGATGAGAATAACTAAAAGTTTATTCTGCTCTTCCCAGACTGATTGCTCAGGGACTCCCCAGACCTGGGCTAATTAAGAACAGGCACCTCAGTGATGAAGCCCTCAGGGGAGATTCCCTCAGCTCCCCACAGCACTGGTATCTCTGGACTTTTTCCTAAGCTCCTCTGTGAGGACAGTTTCTTTCTTCACCTCTGACCCTGCCCATGATCCAACTCCAGCCAGACAGGAGGCGGCCTCTGCTGAGCCCTGGAGAGCATGGGATTGGGCAGGAAAGCCCCGCACGGAGGTGAGTATCCTTCACAGAGGGAGAGAGAAGAGCATCAGCATGGGAGGGCTTGGGCACTTTATAAAAGAGGACAATGGAGCTTCAGGAGAGGCCCTGGGAGCTGAGGGAGGACAGCTGATCTCCAAGTCCCTCCTGCTCAGCAGAAGACAGATAGGCCCTTATGTGTACAACCCAGGGATATGCACAGCTCTCTGCCTTTCATCAGGACCCTTCTCTCTCTTTTTTCTTCATCCAGACTTGGCTATGCAGAAACTGTGGAAAAGAAGACCACTGCATTCTCCCAATAATTCTATCATTGAAGCACGTTTGTCTGTTACTAAAATGGGCACAGTGAGAGACTATACACTATCAGGGCTGTGACTTGTTGAGGCAAGAAGGGAAACCAAGAAGAGTAGGATCAAAGGGATGTGGCAGAATTGACTCTGGCCAGGACCAAGTAGGATTCTATCATCCATCCATCCATCTATCTATCCATCCAGGTATCCATCTATTTATCCATTCATCAGTGCATGCAACCTCATGGAGTTTATATTCTTAATGAAATAGATGGACAATAAGTTAAAAAAAAATTCCTATCCTTCCTTGCTTTATTTATTTATGTTTTTATGGCACAATTAACAATCTAACACCTTATATATTTTTCTTGAGTATCTTGCTTGTAGTCTAGTCTCCATCCCCTCCTTGCTCAGGGGTTTTTGTTCGTTTTGTTCACAGAGACAGTTGTTTAATGCTAAATGAAGGAATGCAATAAACAATTAAGAAGATATTAAAATATCAGGTAATAATAATCGGTGCTATGAAGAAGACTAAAGTTCCGAGTGTGTCTTCCCTATTGTGGGTAGGTGATTAGGACGGGTCCCCTGAAGAGTAGGTGCTTGAGTGAGGATAGGCTGGAAGAAGCCACCGTTAGACACCCAGGTGTCCTAAGGAGCTGCGGCCTCAGATCCATCTCTCGTCTGTCCAAGTGGCACCTTTTCTTCATCCCAGGACTCTGGAGGGAAAAGGGAGTCAGAGAGAATGGATCTTCTCTGGGAAATGGTCCCAGGCTTTTCTGTGGGGTTAACACCATGGCAAAACCAGGGACATCAGATTCCCATTTGGAGGCCTTCCTTCCCTGCAATATGGGGGTTTTGAAATCTGTGGAACACAGGGATGTTGGCCTTGAACCCCGTGCTTTTTCACGCTGGCCCCAGGGTGGGTCTCTGCATATGGAGGAGGACTGGTATTCAAAGTTCTGTCCTTCAAACAACATCGTCATAATGATGTTTGAAGGTAATTATGTCATCCTGTGAAGAGATGGACTTGATATTATCCTTCTAAGAGGAAATAGGACAAGCCCAGAACCAGAGCGAACCGATTAACTCAGCTTCAAAACTGGCCGTTTTCAAGGTCTTAGCCCCTGACCCTGTGAGAAGGCACATCCACTAGAGGAAAAGACTGGAAGGTGTTCCTCATACCATCAGAGAGGAAGGTGTGTTCACCCATCCCGGGAGCTCTCTCCCAACAAAGCAGGAATCACATTTATACACTGGAGGTGGCTTAACATTTAGCCCAGGCAATGTATATGTTGGAGGCCCTGCGTGGTGCAAACGGTGTACATATTCAGCTGCTGGCAAAAAGTTTGGGGGATTGAGTCTACCCACAGGTACCTCAAAAGAAAGGCCTGGTGATATACTTCCAAAAAATCAGTCATTAAAAGCCCTGTGGAGCACAGTTCTACTCTGACACACATGGGGTTGCCATGAGTCAGCGTTGACTTGAAAACAACTCATACTTGTATGTCCATAGCGGTGCAGGCATTTCACCGAAGGTTGGACGTATTTCCTCACCCTAACCTTTCTTCTCCCCTCTTGAGAGGGAGGTGGAGCAATGTTACCTCTCTCAGAACAAGGACTAAGTGATGGGAAATCATTCTAGTGCCATGCAATTCTGCCTTCTAGGCTTCCATGGGTCCCCAAAACTATACCATATCCTTTTTGCTATATTCTTCTTCTTCTACTCAATGACAGTAATGGGAAACTTGGTCATCATCATGATTGTGTTGATAAGCGTCTGCAGTCCCTCATGTATTTCTTCCTTGGCCACCTCGCTGTCTTGGAGACCCTGACCACGACCATTGTTGTTCCCGTGATGCTCTGGGGGCTGCTGCTCCCTGGGATGCAGATAATATCTCTGACTGCCTGTGTTGCTCCGCTCTTCTTGTACCTTGCTATGGGGACCACAGAGTTGGCATTATTAGCCGCCAGGGTTGTGTACCATTACATGGCTGTCTGTAACCCTCTGAGGTACAACATCATCATGAACAGCCACACCTGCACCTGGGTAGTGAGGCCACGCTGGGTGTTTGGGTTCCTTTCTGAAATCTGGCCAGTCTATGCCACGTTTCAGTTTACCTTCTGCAAATCCAACGTGTTAGACCATTTTTTCTGTGACAGAGGACAATTGCTCAAACTATCTTGTGATGACACTCTGTCCACAGAGTTCATCCTCTTAATGGCTGTTTTCATTATCATTGGCTCTTTGATCCCTACAATTGTCTCCTACACCTGCATCATCTCCACCATCCTCAAGATCCCCTCAGCCTCTGGCCAGAGGAAAGCCTTCTCCACCTGTGCCTTCCACTTCATCTTTGTCATCACTCGCTATGGCACCTGCTTCTTCCTTTTTGTGAAACCCAAGCATACACAGGCAGCTGAGTACAACAAGATCCTTTCCCTACTGATCTCTGTAGTGACCCCTTTTCTGAACCCTTTCATCTTCACCCTCCGAAATGACAAAGTCAAGGAGGCCCTTAGAGATGAAGTGAAACAATGCTGTCGAATCCTCAAAGACTAGCTCTTCCTAGAGTCAGTGCCAGGTGGAACAGTCATCTTTATGGATTATTCCATAACATGAAGATCCTAAGTCCCTTGTTGTCGTTATCATCACTGCAAAAATCAAACGATGTGTAAAAATCTCAGTCAGTTCTTGGAAGTAGACATGGCAGGTAAAAGGAGACCCATTCTTCACCTGCTCAAATCTCACAGCCTTAGTTTCTGCTTGTGGCCACAGTTGAACTCAAGAAGCACATTCTGGTAATGTGCGATAAATTAGAGGAAAGAGTCATAACATTTGTGTAGTGTTCTATTTGCCCAATTAATTTGCTGAGCACTACCTCTGAACACGTATTTCCTGGTGAGATAGCAGGCTGGAGGGAGGTGGTGAGTTAGGTCCACAGTCAGTGCAGGCCAGCAGAGTACTCACTGGGTACTTGCATCAGTCATTGCTAGGGCCACTCTAGAATGTTGTGCTATTTCTTGACCAGGTGGCCATAAGCACTTAGAAATGCCCTAAGGCCTTCTTTACCTGCTTATGTGTCATATCATCTCAGCCCATTGCTACTATTAACATGTGCTTGTTGTTTACACTTTGTTGCAGAAAGAACATAGAGTGGTGACATGGTGGTTGGAGTGCTTCTCATCTGGCAAATCCTGGTGGGATGGAGAAGTTCAAACATTGGGAACAGGTCTTGGGTAGAACGTTCCTTTTGTTAAAGTTCAAGGGTGTTGCTTAATGAAACTCTTCCCTTTGTAGTGGGTATGGGGACAGGGCAAACAAGAACTAAATGACTAAATTTTAGAGAGATCATCTGTGTCTCAAAGCTGCTTAAACCAACTCTTTCTGTTCAGACTCCTCCCATACTTGGACTCCATGCTTCATCATTCTTCTTGAGTTTCTCCCAAATTCAACTGTATTGATTCCTTTCTGTAGATTTTCTCTGTTGGGAGAATCAAGAAAGTAAGAGGCTATCTAGTTGACTCTGGAGTCCTTGATATCCCAGGGCAGGCTGTTTGGCAATGTTGTAGGAGAATTGCTTAGAAGAAAGGAGATTGCTTGGATGATGACACTTGGCCATCCTGGCAACCCTGCCTCCACTCAGGAATGGGACTCCAATAACACAGTGTAAGTAAACTTTTCCTGTCTAAGGAGGAGGCAGAGCCATCCTCCATGACTGAGAATCTTGCACTGCAGATGGGCACCAGACAGGATGCAAGTGGGGTCTTCACACTCATGTCCTTCTTGTCAAGTCTAATTTGTAAAGGCTGTTCTGGCTACAACGATTGCCTTTTTTCTAACTCAGAAACCCAGAGAGAGTGGCTTTTACTAGTCTGCGTCAAAGCTCTGTCTGACCGAGGTGTAGCTGGGCTATGGACGGCAGAGAAGAGAGCCTGGGATTGGTGCTCTTGCTCTTCATTCCTCTGACCATGTTGGCTCTGGGCATCTTGCCCATGCTCACCCTTTGCTCATCTACCAACTTCCCTATTCCTCTTCCTCTCTCATTTCCTTTCAGAGATCACAGGCTCCTCTCTTTCTCACTTGCTTCTTCCTCCCATTTTACCTTGAGTTAATGCTCAGATCTAGCACTCTTGCCATATTCCTATTCTTTCCTTCACCCCACTAACATTCCCACTTTTTCCCCCTCCTCTCCTGAATCTCAGGATACCTCTTCGAATGCCCTGGGCATTTGGTGAATTTTCTCAAATTACCGTGTCTAATGAGAGAGCTGGAAGTCCCTCTGATCCTGAGTGTGGAATACGGGAGGAGAAGGAGAGCTCCACAGTCTCCTCTGAAGACTAGCCTCCACTAGAGGGGAATAGTGATGGGGTGTTAAAGTCCTCTCCAGGTGAGCTCCTACCTTTCAGTCCGTTCCTTGATCCTAAATGAGGGGAGGCCTCTATTCTGTGTCTGCCACACAAACCAAGCTTAATCTAGACCAAGTGCTGACCTCATCCCTACCCTGGGAGTTGGACAACAAATTGCACCCCACTGGGAGCTTCCATCTCCCAAGCTGCAGGCATCTTTTGGAGAAAAATGAAATGCTCACCACTACTACAAACACACCATGACGCCTCAATAGCTTCCTGCTGTGCTTACTTTTCTTCTCTCTTCCTCACAAGTGAACACAGATATACTCAATACTCCACATGTTGTTGTTAGCTGCAGTTGAGTGGATTTTGACTCATGGCAATCCCATGTACGTACAACAGAACAAAACATTGCCTGATCCTCTGTCATCTTCACCGCCAGGGTGTTAAAGTCTATTGTTGTGGCTGTTGTACCGATTCATCTCACTGAGGGTCTCCCTCACCCTTCCTGGCCCTCTACTTCACCAAACACAATATCCACCTCTGGTGATTGATCCCTCTTGATGACTTGTCCAGAGCAAGTGCGTCAGACAGTATTCTGTCGTGATCCATAAGTTTTTCAGTGGCTAGTTCCCAGAAGTATATCACCAGGCCTTTCTTCCTAGCCTGTCCTAGTCTGGAAGCTCAGCTAAAACCTGTTATCATGGGTGACCCTGCCAGCATTTGAAATATTAATAACATAGCTTCCAGCACCACCAAAAAAAAAAAAAAACCAAACCCACTGCCGTCAAGTCAATTCCGACTCATAGCGACCCTACAGGACAGAGTAGAACTGCCCCATAGAGTTTCCAAGGAGCACCTGGTGGATTCAAACTTCTGACCTCTTGGTTAGCAGTCTTGGCACTTAACCACTATGTCACCAGGGTTTCCGTTCCAGCACCACAGCAACACTCAAACCACCACAGTACAAAAAACGACAGACAGGTGGTAGATACTGAAGTAGAGTTCTAAAAAGAAATACAAATTACGGATCTTTATTTGAACCGGTAATTCACACAAACTGCTGCACGGCGAAATAATTCTTGTTTGTACTTGAATGTCTTGCGATTCTTATTTAAACGTTGGCCTATGTTAATGGGTACTTTGCATTTTTAGTTACATGCTCATAGTGAAAACAAAACTTGAGTAACTACTACTTCCAACCTAGAAAGTCTTAATAGTCCCTACTCTGGAAAATTTTCTTGGTGAAAGTAAAATCGTTTCTCAGCTAGTATCTGTTTCATATCTCTGACAAGATGTTCTGTTTTCCTGTGTTTTATTTCCTAGAACTATTCCTCTACATCTAAATTTAATATGCGTGAATGTTGGTATGTATGATACAAATTAGAATATTAAATTCTTTGTTTCATAATAATGGACGTTATTGGCAAATAAGAAGAGAGTGGCATGTAATTAAAACTCCTCAGGGTTCTTGGATAGCCATTCTTTGTGTCTGATTGAAATATCATGAACACTGAATGAAGATGGCCATGATTTCACTCAGGTCATCCAACTACAGAGTTACCTCTTCACCTCTTTATTGTTTTGTTCATTGAACATGAGCAAATTTTTCCATGACACTGACTATAACCTTTATTTTATTTTATTTGCTTGTATATCGAATACCTACCGCATGTAGGAAACTTTGCTAAATGCTTGGAAAGCAAATGGGAGGAAGAAAACAAATTTGTATTGATTGTATTCTAAAAACCAAATCCTTGGCCATTGAGTCAATGCCAACTCATGGTGACCCCATGTGCTACCGAGTAGAACTACTCCATAGGATTTTCTTGGTTATAATCTTTGAGGAAGGAGACCTGGTGGTGCAATGGTTAAGCACTCAGCTGCTAACCAGAAGGTTGGTAGTTCAAACACACCAGCTGCTCCAAGGGAGAAAGATGTGGCAGCCTGCTTCTGTAAAGATATATAGCCTTGGAAACCCTATGGGGCAGTTCTACTCTCTCCTATAGGTTTGCTATTAGTCACATTTGACTCGATGGCAGTGGGTTTTGTTTGGTTTTGGAATCTTTGAGGAAGCAGATCACAAAGCCTTTCTCCCACCTGTTGCTGATGGGTGGATTTGAACTGCCAAAGTTTAGGTTAGTAGTGGAGTGCAAGCTGTTTGCGCCAAGCAGGGACCCCATAGGACAGAGAAGGGCTGCCCTATAGGGTTTCCAAGGAGGAGCTGGTGAAGTCTAACAGCCCACCTTTTTTTTTAGCAGTCAAGCTCTTAAACATGGAGCCATCAGGGCTCTATTGTATTGTATACTAAGTACCCTGTAATTCTGTATTTTTAAACTCTATCCTGCAATAACCTGTAAAATCAATAAGGTAAGCATTATTATAACCAGTTAACAGATGAGAAAATAGAGACTCAGAGAGGTTAAGAAGTTTGGTAATGTTTACTTAGCAACCAACTATGTCATGTCTATCAGACTGGACAAAAGGAAAACTCTGGGAATGCTAATTGTTGGCATGAATGGGAGGGAATAAGAGCTGTTATCCGTTGCTGATGGGCATATAAAATGCATGGTCCAATTAACCAGATAATAACAAATCTAATAAGTGTGAACTGAGCAAGTCCTTTGGTCTATTTTCACTTTTGTTGGTTATTTCCTCAGCTACGTTGATTCTACTGATGAGCTCATGAATGGAATTATTCATTCCTTATATCATGGTTTTAATTTCTAATGGTTTCATTTGATTCTTTCTTATAATTTTTTCCTTGCTGCTGAAAATCCCCTCTTGGCCACTGTTTCCACTGCATTATTTGACAAGTTTATCCCAATTTTGTGTTAGGTGAGAATTGGTATCAAGAGCTCTCTGTTTAGAGGGGAGCATGTATGAAGATCTCAGGGCAGGAAAGAACCCTAGGAAAGCCCTGGCCTGTTGTGAATGAGGCAAAGAGTGGTGGGAAGTGTCTTCAGAGCTTCATGAATATGTTCATGATCTTAAATTTTATCAAAGCTGCAGTGAGAAGTCATTGAAGGGATCTTAGCCTAGACAAGAGACAAGATGAGTTTGCATTTTTAAATGATCACTTTGGCTTCTGTATTGAAAGTGGACCGAAGGGGTCAAGGGTGGAGGGCGGGGGTCAGCTGAGAAACTGTAGTAACAGCCCAGGTAAGGAATGATGCTGGCTTGGGCTAGGGTGGGGGTAGTGAGGACGGAGAAAAATGGACCAGTGTGAGCATGTTTGGGGGGTCGTGTAGACATGATGGTGATGAATTATGTCTGGAGTAGAGTGGTATCAGGAGTAATTCCCAGATATCTAGAGTGAGCTCAGGATGGAGTGGGAGGTGCCATTTCCTGAGATAGAGACCAATACAGGAGAGGGAGATTTACATTAATAAGTTCTGTTTGGAGACACATTACATTAAGATGCTTGTAAAATATCAAAAATAAGCATTCAAAAAGGTAGCATAAGTCAGCTCTTGCTACAATAATGCTGTGTAACAAACATCCTGCAATCTAAGTGCCTTACATCAACAATCATTGATTTTTTTTCCTGCTTTTGGGTATTTAGGTCAGCTGTGGCTCTTCTGGGCTTGTCTCTAGGTTGTGGGTCAGATTTAGGTATGCACAATGTGTCTCCCATCCTGGACCTCACTCTCCAGACATGGTGTTCTCATGGCAAATAGAAGAAACACAATAGACAAAGCCAAACCATGAAAATACATTAAAAGTCTGTGCTTTTGTCTCAAGTATCAACATCCCATTAGCCAAACCAAGTAGCATGGTGAAGCTGAATCAATGGGGAGGGGTGTATATTCTTTCTACTCTCCTGGGCTACCCCACAAAATCACATGGCAAATGGTTGCATATACCTATAGGGCAGGGAGGGAGCAAAGAGCTGGGAACAGCAATCCAACCTACCCCATGAATATAGAGGTGTGCAGCTCAGAAGATGTGTTTAGACCGGGCATACCCATTATTACTTTATACTTGTGAGATGTTGTGAAATCTTCACAGTGTTAACACAGTTGTTTTTAGAGTCATTGACCTTTCCTTGGCCTATCCAGATAGATATTCATATGAGAGACATCCCCTCGTCCTTTCGTTGTTTCTAGTATATGAAGATAGTCCTGTATTGGTGAAACAATTTGTTCACCTCCACTCCCCGTCCACTCCCCACCACTCTAGTTTATCTTCTGTTGTTTTCAAGGTCATACCCGTGCACAGTTCAAAACAGATTTTCCCACAAAATCCCCCATGCATACAAATGCTCTCTTAATTTCCCTAGACTGAACCAGCAATTTCTTCCACATGGTCAGTACTAGTACCATTCTTCTGTGATGAGTCACTAGGTGTTAATTTTTTTTCTCTTCTGTATCACTCCATAAAAACTCAAGTGCTCTTTTCTAGAATTTAAGGCATGGATGACTAAACCTTTTTTTTTTTTTTTACTTCTACTTTCATCTGCTCTTCACCTCTCTGAGAGAAGGGTATCGTCAGCAGTGCTGAGGACAGTGAAAACTGCTCTAATTTTATGAAGACGAAGAAGGACCCTAACCCTATACACATGGACAGCTAGAGAGCCACCAATACATAACCTCATCAGGTCTGAGAGATACCAACCTAGACAATGAAGTCTCAAGGATAAAACAAAACTAAAATATTTACGACAGGGAACCAGAGACTTCAATCTGTAAATGACAACATCAGAACAAAAAAAGGGAAGAAATGGTGTAGGTATAGAACTTTGAAATGGTGAGGGAGTCAAGGAGTTATCAAATAATAAAAGACTGGTTTAAACTTAGGAAGTTAGGGGTAAATTTCCAGGTAACCACAAAGAAAATTAACACACTTACTCATCAAAATAAAGAAGAAAAACATAACGTCTCAGTAAACGTGATGTACGAAGGTGAAAGAGATGGAAAAAAAAGTACACAAACAAAAGGACACAAAAGAACAAGAGGAACAAAGAAAAAACAGCACCAAAAAAAAAAAGCACTACAAAAAGACAGCAAAAAACTCACACCTATCAATAATCACACTGAACATAAGTGGCTCAGAGAGTGACAGAATGGATTAAAAAAAAAAAACAGGATCTATCCATATGCTGTCTACACAAGACACATGTTAGAAGCAAAGACATAAATTAAAAATCAAAGGATGGAAAAAAAAAATGAAGCAAGTAACTACCAAAAAAGAGTAGGAGTGGCAAGACTAATCGCAGATAAAATAGACTTTAAAACAAAATCCACCACAAAAGACAAAGAAGGGCATTATATATTGATTAAAGGGACAATTCACCATGAAGACATAGCCGTAATAAATATCTACACACCCAGTGACAAGACTCCAAAATACATAAAACAAACTTTACCAGCACCGAAAAGAGAAATTGATAGTACCACAATAGTAGTAGGAGACTACAACACACTACTCTTGGTAAAGGACAGAACACCTAGAAAGAAACTCAACAAAGATACAGAAGATCTAAAGGCCTCAGTCAACCAACCAGACCTCACAGACGTATGCAGAACACTCCACTCAACAGTAGCAAAGTACACATTCTTTTCCAGAGCACATGGAACATTCTCCAGAATAGACTACATCTTACACCACAAAGCAACCCTGAACAAAATCAAAAACACTGAGATAATATAAAGTATCTTCTCTGATCACAATGTCATCAAAGTAGAAATTAATAACAGGAAAAGCAAGGAAAAAAAATCAAATACATGAAAACTGAATGACACCCTGCTTAAAAACCACTGGGTAATAGAAGAAATCAAAGATGGAATCAAAAATTTTCCTAGAATCAAATGAAAATGAAAAGACATTATACCAAAACCTTTGGGACACAGCAAAGGCAGTACTCAGGGGTAAATTTACAGCAATAAATGCACACATCGAAAAAGAAGAAAGGGACAAAATCAAAACACCAGCTACACAATTCAAACAAATAGAAAGAGAACAGCAAAAGAAGCCCACAGCCACCAGAAGAAAGGAAATAATAATAAAGATCAGAGCAGAAATAAATGAAATACAGATTTGAAAAACAACAGTAAGAATCAACAAAACCAGGAGGTGGTTTTTTGAAAGGATCAACAAAATTGACAAACCGTTGGCCAAACGGACAAAAGAAAAACAGGAGAGAAAGCAAATAACCCAAATAAGAATTGAAATGGAGGACATTACAATAGACCCAACTGAAATAAAAAGGATCATAACAGAGTTTTATGAAAACCTATACTCCAAAAAAGTTAAAAACCTGGAGGAAACTGGCTAATTTCTAGAAACACACTACCTACCCAAAGTAACACAAACTGAAGTTGAAAATCTGAACTGACCCATAACAAGACAAGAGATTGAAAAGATATTAAAAAAAAAACTCCCAACAAAAAAAAGCCTTGACCCAGATGGCGTCACTGGAGAATTCTACCAAACATTCAAAGAAGAGTTTACACCAGCACTACTCAAACTATTCTAGAACGTAGAAAAGGAAGGGATACTTCCGAATTCATCCTATGAAGCCAGCATAACCCTGATACCAAAACCAGGCAAAAGCACCTCAAAAAAGAAAATTACAGACCAATATCTCTCATGGATATAGATGCAAAAATTCTCAACAAAATTCTAACCAATAGAATTCAACATCATATTAAAAAAAAAAAAAATACACCATGACCAAGTGGAATTCATACCAGGTATCCAAAGATGATTCAACATTAGAAAATCAATCAACATAATTCATCACACAAATAAAATAAAATAAAATAATCACATGATTGTCTCAATCAATGCATAAAAGGCATTTGACAAAGTTCGACACTGATTCCTGATAAAAACTCTCAATAAAGTAGATATAGAAGGAAATTCCTCAATATAATAAGGGCATCTATTTTCTACAAAACAGAGAGCAAACATCATTCTTAATGGAGAGAGGCTGATAACACTCTCCTTGAGAACAGGAACAGGATAAGGATGCTGTTTATCACCACTTCTATTTGACATTGTGCTGGAAGTCCAAGCTAGAGCAATAAGGCAAGAAAAAGAAATAAAAGGCAACCAAATTGGTAGGAAGAAGTAAAACTGTCCTTATTTGTGGATGATATGATGCTATACATAGAAAACCCAAAAGACTCCACAAGTAAACCATTAGAAAGATTCAGCAGAGCTGTAGGATACAAGACAGACATACAAAAATCGATTCGATTCCTATACAGCAATAAAGAGAACTACAAAAAGGAAATCAGGAAAACAATACCATTTATTATTGTTGTTGTTGTTAGGTGCCGTTGAGTAGGTTCAGACTCATAGCAACCCTATGCACAACAGAACAAAACACTGCCCGGTCCTGAGCCGTCCTTACAATCATTGTTATGCTTGAGCTGATTGTTGCAGTCACTGTGTCAATCCACCTCATTGAGGGTCCTCCTCTTTTCTGCTGACCCTGTACTCTGCCCAGCATGATATCCTTCTCCAGGGACCGATCCCTCCTGACAACATGTCCAAAGTATGTAAGACACACTCTAGCCATCCTTGCTTCTAAGGAGGATTCTGGTTGTACTTCTTCTAAGACAGACTTGTTTGTTCTTTTGGCAGTCTGTGGTATATTCAACATTCTTCGCCAACACCACAATTCAAAGGCAGCAATTCTTCTTCAGTCCTCCTTATTCATCGTCCAGCTTTCACATACATATGATGCGATTTAAAATACCATGGCTTGGGTCAAGTGCCTTAGTCTTCAAGGTGACATCTTTGCTCTTCAACACTTTAAGAGGTCCTTTGCAGCAAATTTACCCAATGCAATGCATCTTTTGATATCTTGACTGCTGCTTCCATGGCTGTTGATTGTGGATCCAAGTCAAATGAAATCCTTGACAACTTCAATCTTTTCTCCGTTTATCATGATGTGGCTCATCGGTCCATTGTGAGGATTTTTGTTTTCTTTATGTTGAGGTGTAATCCATACTGAAGGCTGTGGTCTTTGATCTTCATTAGTAGGTGCTTCAAGTCCTCTTCACTTTTAGCAAGCAAGGTTGTGTGATCTGCATAACACAGGTTGTTAATGAGTCTTCCTCCAATCCTGATACCCCGTTCTTCTTCATATAGTCCAGCCTCTCGGATTATTTTTTCAACATACAGATTGAATAGGTATGGTGAAAGAATACAACCGTGACACACACCTTTCCTGACTTTAAACCAATCGGTATCCCCTTGTTCTGTCCAAACAGCAGCCTCTTGATCTATGTAAAGCTTTCTCATGAGCACAATTAAGTTTTCTGGAATTCCCATTCTTTGCAATGTTATCCATAATTTATTATGATCCACACAGTCGAATGCCTTTGCATAGTCAGTAAAACACAGGTAAACTTCCTTCTGGTATTCTCTGCTTTCAGCCAGGATCCATCTGACATCAGCAATGATATCCCTGGTTCCACGTCCTCTTCTAAAGCTGGCCTGAATTTCTGGCAGTTCCCTGTCTATATACTGCTGCAGCTGTTTTTGAATGATCTTCAGCAAACTTCTGCTTGCGTGTGATATTAATGATATTGTTCTATAATTTCCACATTCAGTTGTATCACCTTTCTTGGGAATAAGTATGAATATGGATCTCTTCCAGTCAGTTGGCCGGAAAGCTGTCTTCCATATTTCTTGGCATAGGTGAGTGAGCACCTCCAGCGCTGCATCTATTTGTTGAAACATCTCAATTGATATTCCATCAATTCCTGGAGCCTTGTTTTTCGCCAATGCCTTCAGAGCAGCTTGGACTTCTTCCTTCAGTACCATCGGTTCCTGATCATATGCCACCTCTTGAAATGGCTGAACAAACAAACAAAGAAGGATCAGTAGTTGGAAAATATGGCCTTGGTGATAGAAACAATGCCGGAGATCAAATGATAGAACTTTGCAAGACTAACGACTTCTTCACTGCAAATACCTTCTTTCACCAACATAAACAGCAACTATAAACATGGACCTCACCAGATGGAACACACAGAAATCAAATTGACTACATCTGTGGAAAGAGATGATGGAAAAGCTCAATATCATCAGTCAGAACAAGGCCAGGGGCTGACTGTGGAACAGACTATCAATTGCTCGTATGCAAGTTCAAGCTGAAACTGAAGAAAATCAGAGCAAGTCCACGAGAGCCAAAATATGACCTTGAGTACATCCCACCTAAATTTAGAGACCATCTGAAGAATAGATTTGATGCACTGCACACTAGTGACCAAAGACCAGACAAGTTGTGGAATGACATCACGGACATCATACGTGAAGAAAGCAAGAGGTCATTGAAAAGACAGGAAAGAAAGAAAAGACCAAGATGGGTGTGAGAGGAGACTCTGAAACTTGCTATTGAATGTCAAGCAGCTGAAGCAAAAGGAAGAATTGAAGTAAAAGAACTGAACAGAAGATTTCAAAGGGTGTCTTGAGAAGACAAAGTAAAGTATTATAATGACATGTGCAAAGAGCTGGAGGTGGAAAACCAAAAGGGAAGAACACGCTCGGCGTTTCTCAAGCTGAAAGAACTAAAGAAAAAATTCAAGCCTCGAGTTGCAATAGTGAAGGATTCTACAGGCAAAATATTAAACGACACAGGAAGCATCAAAAGAAGATGGAAGGAATACACAGAGTCATTATACCAAAAAGAATTAGTAGATGTTCAACCATTTAGTATAGCCTCTAAAAAAATAAAATACTTAGGAATAAATCTAACCAGAGATGTAAAAGAGCTATGCAAGGAAAACTATAAAACACTACTGAAAGAAGCCAAAAGAGACATACATAAATGGAAGAACATGCCATGCTCATAGATAAATAGACTTAACACTGTGAAAATGTCAATCCTACCTAAAGCAATCTACGAATACAGTGTAATCCTGATCCAGATAGCAACAGCATTTTTTAAAGAGATGGAAAAACTAATCATTAACCCATGCATGGTATTTTCATTCATCTCACATGCATCCCAAAACTGGGCAATGTATAAAGAAGGCCTAAGAAGAATCGATGCCTTTGAATTACGGTGTCGGTGAAGAATGTTGAGTACATCATGAACTGCCAAAACAAACAAATCTATCTTGGAAGAAGTACAGCCAGGAATGCTCCTTAGGAGCAAGGATGGAGAGACTTCTTCTCAGATGCTTTGGGCATGTTATCAGGGGAGACCAGTCTCCAGAGAAGGACATCATGCTTGGTAAAGTGGACAGTCAGCTCAAAAGAGGAAGACCCTCAAAGAGATGGATTGATACAGTGGCCGCAACAATGGGCTGAAGCGTAACAACAATTGTGAGGATGGCACAGGACAGTGCAGTGTTGCATTCTGTTGTACGTAGTGTTGCTATGAGTGGAAGCCAACTCAATGGCACCTAACAAGAACCAGTATTATGATGAATAGCATTCAGGTTTTCAGACTCTAATTTTTTATCCATGATCTCACACTGTCTTGAGATCCTTCCCTTCACCAAAGAAACTGTTTACTTGCAAGAAGATAAGTGGAAAAACAAGTCTACTCTAAAGAGCGTTAGTTTTTGCATGGACTTACGTTTTCATTTGTCTTGGATAAATATCAAAGAGTGGAATTGGAAGTTTTATGGTAAGGGCATATTTAACTCTTGTAATTTGCACCACTGTACATTTCCACCAGCAAAGTGTGAGAGTTCCATTTGCTCCATATCTTCACTTGGAATGGTTAAAATCAGTTGAATGTAATATGTTTGAATCTCTGTCTGAACTCTTATTCTATTTTATTGCTCTATATGTCTATTCATCCGTATGATATTAAGCCAATACCATATTTTCTTATTACTCTAGCCTTACAGTAAGTCTTGGAATAAGGTGGCGTAAGTCCCCCAGGTTTGTTCTTCTGTATCAAAACTGCTTTGGCTATTCTATGTCCTATACATTTGGATATGAATTTTAGAATCAGCTTATCAATTTTAGCAAACAGCTTCCTGGAATTTCGGTTGAAAATGCATGGAAACTACAGACCAAATCCGAAGAAAATTAACATTCTAAAAATATTGAGTATTTGGATTCTTGAAAATGGAATCTCTCTTCATATATTTAGGTCTTCTTTAATTTCTCTCAACAATGTTTTATAGTTTTAAGTGACATGGTCTTGCACATATTTTGTTAATAATGTTTTTAGATTCTATTGTAAATTGTATTATTTATTTTCATTTCCAGTGTTAATGATTAGTGTATAGTGATGCAACATTTTTTTGGTATATTGACCTTTTAACTTATGATCTTGCCAACATCACTTATTAGTCCTAATGGCTATTTTAGGACTCTTCTTAGGATTTTTGACATACAGAATTATGTCATCTGTGAATAAGGAATTTTATTTCTTTATTTCCAAGTTGGATTTTAACTTTTTATTTTCCTACTTTATTGGCCTGGCTAGGACTTGCAGTGCAATGTTTAATACAAGTGGTGAGAGCAGATATCCTTGCCTTATTCCTTATCTTAGAGGGAATGCAATAAGTCTTTCATCATTACATTTGATGGTAGCTCTAAGTTTTTTGTAGCTGCCGTGTACCTGCTTGAAGTTTCTCTCTTTTCCTAGTTTTCTCAGAGTTTTTAATTATCAGTGGGTGTTAACTTCTTGGCTGAGACCAATATGCAGGCTTCTTGAGATTTTGGAACATGCTTTACAGGCCATTGTGGTGTCTTCTATTAGGGAGGCTTAGTGAGTAGTTTGGGCTCTGAATGGCTAAGAGAAGCTTTGAGGGGAGCCTGGATAAAGGACATAGCAGGTGAGCCCCTTAGAGTCTGAGATGTCTCCTGGTAACTGAGACTTGGGGTCTTGGGGGAAGGCAGCTGTGTGTTGAGAAGCCCCAAATGGTGAAATTTCAAGTTTTCCCATTAAACAAAAACTTTCAAAAGTTTTAAAACTTAATTGGCCAAAGATGAGAATAACTAAAAGTTTATTCTGCTCTTCCCAGACTGATTGCTCAGGGACTCCCCAAACTTGCACTAATTCAGAACAGGCACCTCAGAGACGAAGCCCTCAGGGGTGAGACCCTCAGCTCCCCACAGCACTGGTATCTCTGGACTTTTTCCTAAGCTCCTCTGTGAGGACAATTTCCTTCTTCACCTCTGCCCCTGGGTATAGCCCGGGTCCAGCCGGAAAAGAGTCAGCCTCAACTGAGCCCTGGAGAGCATAGCAAGGGGCAGGGAAGCCCCTGCACAGAGGTGAGTGTCCATTACAGAAGAAGAGAGGAGAGCATCAGTATGGGAGGGTCTGGACTTGGGCACTTCTAGAACAGAGACAGCAGGAGCCTGAGGAGAGGCTCAGGGAGCTGCAGAGAGGACAGCTGATCTCTGAGTCCCTCCTTAGCAGAAGGCAGATGAGCCCTTCTCTGCCCAACTAGGAATATGCACATCTCTCTGCCCTTCATCAGGATGCTTCTCTCTCATTTTTCTTCATACAGTCTTACTTCTGCAGAAATTGTGGAAAAGAAGACCACTGCATTCTCCCAATAATTCTGTCCTCAAAGCCTATTTGTCCATCAGTAAAACGGCCACAGTGAGAAACTACACATTGGCAGAGCTGTGACTCTTTGAGGCAGGAAAGAAACCAAGGGGAGTAGGTTCCAAAGGATACGGCAGAATTGACCCTGGCTTTTTTTAGGACTAAATACTATTCAATCATCCATCCATCCATCCATCCACCCATCCACCCATCACCCATCCACCCATCCACCCATCACCCATCCACCCATCCACCCATCACCCATCACCCATCCACCCATCACCCATCCACCCATCCACCCATCCATCCATCCATTCATCCATCAAACCTCATGCATCCAACCTCATGGAGTTTATATTCTCATCACATAGATGGACAATAAGTGAATCAATAAAAGGAAATTTCCTGTTTTCCTTCCTTGCTTTATTTATTTGTTTTTTTATGGCACAATTAACACAATAACACCTTATATATTTTTCTTATCTATCTTGTGTCTTTTTTTTTTTTTTTATCGTGTGTCTAGCTTCCATTACCTCCTTGAAGATAAGCTCCATAGCTCAGGGGTTTTTGTTTGTTTGTATATTTTTCTTATCTATCTTGTGTGTGGTCTAGCTTCCATTACCTCCTTGAAGATAAGCTCCACAGCTCGGGGGTTTTTTTTTGTTTTGTTCATAGATACATTTGTTTAATATTAAATGAAGGAATGCAATAAACAATTAAGGACATAAAATATCAGGTAATAATAATCAGTGCTATGAAGAAGACTAAAGTTCTGAGTGTGTCTTCCCTATTGTGGGTAGGTGATTAGGAAGGGTCCCCTGAAGAGGTGGTACTTGACTGAGGATGGCCAGGAGGATACCAAGGTTAGAGACCAGAGTGTTCTAAGCAGCTAAGGCCTCAGATTCATCTCTTTTCTGTCCAGGTGGCACCTATTCTTCATCCCAGGACTTTGGAGGGAAAATGGAGTGAGAGAAAAATGAATCTTCACTGGAAAATGGTCCCAAGCTTTTCTGTGGGATTAATACCATGGCAAAGCTGGGGACTTCAAACTCCCATTTGGAGGCCTTGCTTCCCTGCAATATGAGGGGTTTTGAAATCTGGTCTTGGAGCCCCTGTTCTTTTATGCTGGCCCCAGGATGGGTCTATGTAGTATGGAGGATGGCTGGTATTCAAAGTTCTGTCCTTCGAACATCATCATCATAATGACATTTGAAGGTCATTACATCATCCAGTGAAGAGATGGGCTCAATATTATCATTCTAAGAGGAAGTAGGACAAGTCCAGGACCAGAGGGAACTGATTGACTCAGCGTCAAAACTGGCCAGTTTCAGGCCTTAGCCCATGTCCCTGGGAGAAGGTACATCCACTAGAGTAAAAGACCGGAAAGTGTCCCTCACACCAACAGAAATGAAGGTGTGTTCACCCATCCCAGAAGCTCGCTCCCAGCAAAGCGGGATAGACTGGAGGTGGCTTAACATTTATCCAAGGCAATATACACGTTGGAGGCCCTGGGTGGTGCAAATGGTTTACATTCAGCTGCTAACGGAAAGGTTGGGGGTTCGTGTCCACCCAGAGGTGCCTCAGAAGAAAGGCCTGGTGATCTACTTCCATAAAAGCAGATATTAAAAGCCTTATGGAGCACTGTTCAACTCTGACACATGTGGGGTTTCGATGAGTCAGAGTTGACTTGCCAGCAACCAGTACTTGTATGTCCATGGTAGTGGGGACATCTCACCTAAGGTTGGAAATAGTTTCTCACCCTAACCTGTCTTCTCCCCTGAGACCAGAACCACGTGGAGCAATGTTAATTCTCTTTGATTTCTATGTTTCACAAGGACAAGAGCAAGGACTAAGTGATGGGGAATCATTCCAGTGCCACAGAATTCTGCCTTCTAGGTTTTCATGGATCCCAAAAATTACACCATATCCTCTTTACTATATTTTTCTTCTTCTACTCAGTGACAGTAATGGGAAACTTGGTCATCATCATGATTGTCTGTGTTGATAAGCATCTGCATTCCCCTATGTATTTCTTCCTCATCCACCTCTCTGTCCTGGAGACCCTAACCACAACCATTGTTGTTCCCGTGATGCTCTGGGGGCTGCTGCAACCTGGGATCCAGACAATATCACTGGCTGCCTGTGTTGCTCAGCTCTTCTTGTACCTCGCTGTGGGGGCTACAGAGTTTGCATTACTGGGAGCAATGGCTGTGGACCGTTACGTGGCTGTCTGTAACCCTTTGAGGTACAACATCATCATGAACAGCCGCACCTGCACCTGGGTAGTGAGCGCATGCTGGGTGTTTGGGTTCCTTTCTGAAATCTGGCCAGTCTACACCACGTTTCAGTTTACCTTCTGCAAATCCAATGTGTTAGACCATTTTTTCTGTGACAGAGGACAATTGCTCAAACTATCCTGTGATGACACTGTGTTCACAGAGTCCATCTTCTTCTTAATGGCTATTTTCATTATTGTTGGTTCTTTGATCCCTACAATTGTCTCCTATACCTACATCATCTCCACCATCCTCAAGATCCCCTCAACTTCTGGCTGGAGGAAAGCCTTCTCCACCTGCGCCTCCCACTTCACCTTTGTCGTCATTGGCTACGGCACCTGCTTCTTCCTCTACATGAAACCCAAGCAAACTCAGGCAGCCGAGTACAGTAAGATCGTTTCCCTGCTGATCTCTGTAGTGACCCCTTTCCTGAACCCTTTCATCTTCACCCTCCGGAATGACAAAGTCAAGGAGGCCCTTGGCAATGAGGTGAAATGCTGCTGTCAACTCCTCAAAGACTTGCTCTTTTCTGAGTCAGTTTCAGGTGGAACAGTCCTCATTATGGATTATTCTAAGTCCTCAGTCCCCTCCCCCCCATCATTATCATCACCGCAGAACCCACCTCAGGTGTACAAATCCCATTCAGGTCTTGGAAGTAGACACAGTAGGTAAGAGGAGACCCATTCTCTGCCTACTAGAATCTCACAGCCTTAGTTTCTGCTCGTGGCCACAGTTGAACTGAAGAAGCACATCCTGGCAATGTGGGAGGAATTAGAGGAAAGAGACACATTGTGTAGTATCCTATTTTCCCAATTAATTTGCTGAGCACCACCCCTGAACATGTATTTCAGGTTAGGTAGGAGGCTAGAGGGAGACGGTGAGCTAGGTCCACACTGAAGGCGTGACAGCAGACTGTTCACTCAGTTCCTTCATCGGTCATCGCTAGGGCCACTCTACAACGTTCTGCTATTTCTTGACCAGGTGGCCACATGCACTTAGAAATGCCCTAAATCCCTCTTTTCCTTGTCGTATGCCATATTATCCTGTACCATTGATACTACAGGCATGTGCTTGTTGGGTACACTCTGCTGCAGAATCAACCTAGAGTGGCGACGAGGGGGTTGGAGAGCTTCTCATCTGGCAGATCCTGGTGGAATAGAGAAGGGGAAAGCATTTGGGGACAGACCTTGGGTAGAAGGTTCCTTTTGTTAAACTTCAGGGGTGTTACCATTCCCTTTGTGGCAGGTATGGGGACAGGGCAAATAAGAACTAAATGACTAATTCTAGAGAGAGCATCTGTGTTTCACAGCTGCTTAAAGCAACTCCTTCTATTCAGACTCCTCCCAGACTTGGACTTCATGCTTCATCATTCCTCTTGATTCTCTGTCCCCCAAATTCAACCTCCTCAACTCTGGAGTTGTTGATAATTCCAGGACAGGCTGTTTGGCAATGTTGTAGGTATTTCATGTCTTGTTGGAGGAAGGGCTTAGAAGAAAGGAGGATGTTTGGAGGAATGCCACTTAGCCATCCTGGCAGCTCTGCCACCACCTAGCAGTGTGGCTGCAATAGCACAGTGTGGGTAGTGCCTTCCTGTCTAGAGAGGGGACAGAGCCATCCTGAAGGACTGAGAACCTTGCACTATACACAGGTACCAGACCAGAAGCAAGTGGGTTCTTCAAACCCACGTCCTCTTTGTCAAGTCCAGTTCATGGAAGCTGTTCTGGCCAGAAGTATTGCCTTTTCTCTAACTCAGAAACCCAGAGAGGGTGTCTTTTACTAGTGTGAACAAAGACTGTGTCTGACCAAGTTGTATCTGGGCTATGGAGGGCAGAGAAGAGAAGACCCTGAACCTGGTATGTATGCTATTCAGTCCTTCGACCCTGTTGGCTCCTGGCCTCTTGCTCCCTGCTTACCCTTGGCTCATTCACCAACTTCCCTGTTCCTCTTCCTCTCTCCCTGCCTTATGGAGTTCTCAGGTTCCTCTCTGTCTCACTGACCCCTTCCCCCATTTCACCTTGAGTGAAGACTCCGACCTTCTACTCTTGCCTGTTCCTATTGTTTCCTGCACTCTCCACTAACATTTCTGCTCTTTCCCACTCCTCTCCTGAATCTCAGGATACCGCCTTTGAATGCCCTGGGCATTTTGCATATTTTCTCAAATAAGTGTGTCTAATGAGAAAGCTGGAAGTTCCTCTGAGCCTGAGCATGGGTTACGGGGTGGGGTGGAGAAGGACAGCTCCATAGGAGAGTTCCACGAGAGGGGAGTAGTGATGGCGTGTTAAAGTTCTCTCCAGCTGGGCCCTGGTTTTTCTGTTTAGTCTTTGATCCTGAAGGAGGCCACTATTCCTCTGCATCTCAGCTGCAAGCCTACCTTATTCCAGACCCAAATGCCGACCTCGTCCCCACTCTGGGAGGTGGAGGACAGATCACAGCTCCACTGGGAGCTCCTATCTCCCAAGTTGCAGGCATCTTCTGGAGAAAAATGAAACGCTCACCACTACTACAAACACACCATGGGGCCTCAGTAGCTTCCTGCTCTGCTTACTTCTCCTCTCGCTTCCTCACGACTGAGCACAGATACACTCAATACTCAGCATATCGTTGTTAGCGGCTGTTGAGTCTACTGAGACTCATGGCAACCCCACGTGCAACAGAATGAAATGTCTCCTTACCCTGTGTCATTATCAGGATCACCGGCATGTTGGAGTGCATTGTTGAGGCTATTGTGTCAATCCATCTCACTGAGCATCTTCCTCACCCTCACTGGCCCTCTGCTTCACCAAACACAATGTCCACCTCTAGTGATTGATCCCTCCTGATGACAGGTCCAAAGCAAGCAAGTCGGATAAGGTTCTTTTGTGATCTGGAAGGTTTTCATTGGCTCATTTCCAGAAACATATCACTAGGCATTTCTTCCTAGTCTGTCTTAATCTGGAAGCTCTGCTGAAACCTGTCACCATGAGTGACCCTGGTGGTATTTGAAACACTGGTGGCATAGCTTCCAGGATCACAGCAACACTCAAACCACCACAGTACAAAAAAACTGACAGAAGGGTGATGGATACTCAAATAGAGTTCTAAAAAGAAATACTAATTATAGATCTTCATTTGAACAACTTTTTCACACATATTACTACACCACAAAATAATTTTTATCCATACTTAAATGTGTTGCAATTTTTACTTAATTTAAACACTAGCCTATGTTTATACGTACTTTGCATTTTTAGTTATATGCTCATAGTGAAAACAAAACAAGAGTAAATACTACTTCCAACCTGAAAAGTTTTTAACAGTCCCTCTTCTGGAAAATTTTTTTGGGGAAAATGAAATGGTTTATCAGCTAGTATCTGCTTCATCTCTCTGACAAGTGCTTCCAATTTTCTGTGTTTTGTTTCCTACAAGTATTCCTCTGTATCTAAATTTAATATGCATAAATATTGGTGTATATGACACAAATTTAGATATTAAACTCTTTATTTTATATAACGGTCCTTAAGAGCATATATGGAATAAGAAGAGAGTGGTATGTAATGAAAACTCCTAAGGGTTCTTGGGTAGCCATTCTTCGTGTCTGACTGATACATCATGAATGCTTTATTAACATTGATAATAATGACTAACACTGAATGAAGATGTCTATGATTTCACTAGGTCGTCTGATTCCAAAATTTCCTCTTTGCCTGTTTGTTATTTTGCCCCATGAACATGAGCAAATTTTTCCAATAATGACACTGAATATAACTTCTACATTATTTTATTTGTTTCTATACGTTGAACACCTACTGCATGTAAGAACTTTCCTAAATACTTGGAAAGCAAATAGGAGGAAGAGATCAAATATGTATTGATTGCATACTAAAAACCAAATCCTCTGCCATCGAGTCAATGCCAACTCATGGCAACCCCATGTATTACAGAGCAGAGCTACTCTGTAGGGTTTTCTTGGTTGTAATCTTTGAGAAAGGAGTCTTGGTAGCGCAGTGGTTAAGTACTCTGCTGCTGGTCAAAAGGTCAGTACTTGGAACCCACCAGCTGCTCCAAGGCAGAAAGATGTGAAAGTTGCTTCAGTAAAAATTTACAGCCTTGGAAACCCTATGAGGTAGTTCTACTGTGCCCTATAGGGTCACTATGAGTCAGAATTGACTCAATGGCAGTGGGTTGGGTTTGTTTGGGAATCTCTGAGGAAGCAGAGTACCAGGACTTTCTTCTACCTGGTGCCAATGGGTAGGTTTAAACTGGCAACTTTTAGGTTGTTGTTAGGTTCCATCGAGTCGGTTCCAACTCATAGTGACCCCATGTACAACAGAATGAAACACTGCCCAGTCCTGAGCATCCGCACAGTCCTCGTTATGGTTGAGCCCATTGTTGCAGCCACTGTGTCAAGCCATCTTGTTGAGGGTCCTCCTCTTTTTCACTGACCCTCTATTTTACTAGGCATGATGTCCTTCTCCAGGAATTGGTCCCTTCTAATTTTTTAATAACATGTCCAAAGTATGTGAGACTTGCTTCTAAGGAGCATTCTGGTTGTACTTCTTCCATGACAGATTGGTTCGTTTTTTTGGCAGTCCACGGTATATTCGATATTCTTTAACAACACCACAATTCAAAGGCATCAATTCTTCTTAGGTTAGTAGTCAAGTACAAACTGTTTGAGCCACCCAGGGACCTATTGTATACTAAAAACAAAACCCATTGCCGTCAAGTCGATTTCAACTCCTAGCAACTCTATAGGACGGAGTAGAACTGCCCCATAGGGTTTCCAAGGAAGAGCTGGTAGATCTGAACTGCCCACCTTTTTGAGCTCTTATCCACGGATGCACCAGGGCTCCGTTGTATACTAAAAAAAAAAAAATACTAAGTACCTTGTAATTCTTTATTTTTAAATTCAATCGTGGCAATAACCTGTAAGGTAAGTATTATTATATCCATTTAATGGATGAAAAAATAGAGACTCAGAGGGGCTAAGAAGTTTGCTAATGTTTACTTACCACCAACCATAACACATCCATCACATTGGAGTGGGAGGTGCCGTTTCCTGAGATAGAGACCAATAGAGGAGATGTAGGTTTACATAATAAGTTCCATTTGGAGTCATATTATATTAAGATGCTTGTGAAAGATCCAAAATGAATATTCAAAAAGGTAGATGGGTTACATCAGTCAGCTCTTGCTGCAATAATGCTGTGTAACAAGCATTCTGCAATCTCAGTGCCTTAAATCAACAAACATTGATTTTTCCTGCTTTTGGGTATTTAGGTTGGCTGTGGCTCTGCTGGGTTTGTCTCTAGGTTGAGGGCCATGTTCAGATATGCACAATGTGTCTCCCATCCTGGACCTTACCTCCCCCAGACATGGTGTTCTCATGGCAAATAGAAGAAACACAAAAAAGAAAGCCAAACCATAGAAATACATTGAAAAGCTTGTGCTCGTGTCTCAACTATCAACATCCCATTAGCTAAAGCAAGTCGCGTGGTGAAGCTGAATCAATGGGGGTGGTGGGGTGTATGTTCTACCTACTCTCCTGGGCTTCACCACAAAGTCACATTAAAAATGGGCGTATACACCATAGGGCAGGGAGGGGGGAGGCAAAGAGCTGGAAACAATAATCTAATCTACCCCATGAATATAGTGGCATGCAGCTCAGAAGATGTGTATAGACTGGGCATATACATTATTACTTTATACTTGTGAGATGTTGTGAAATCTTCACGGTGTTAACACAGTTTTTTGGAGGGGGGCAGTAGTTGACCTTTCCTTGGCCTAGCCATATAATTTTAATATGAGAGACAGCCCCTCATTCCTTGGTTCCTTCCAGTATATGAAGACAGTCTAGTCTTGGTGAAGCAATTTTGTCACCACCCCCTTACTTACCCCACACCATGGTAATTTATCTTCTGTTATTTTCAAGGCCACGCCTGTGCACAGTTCAAAATAGACTTTCTCACAAAATCCCCCATGCATACAAATGCTGTCTTAATTTCCCTGGACTTCCTGGCAATTTCTTCCACACGATCAGCACTAGTACCATTCTTCTGTGATGAGTCACTGGATTTTATATCTTTGACCCTTCTTTATCACTCCATAAAAACTTGAACACTCTTTTCTAGAATTAAGGAGAGGATGACTAAGCTTTTTTTTTTTTTTTTTTTTTGCTTTCTTCTGCTCTTCACCTCTCCGAGAGAAGGGTATTATCAGCAGTGCTGAGGACAGAGAAAGCTCCTCTGATGTTAAGGATCAGCTAAGACTCTAACCCTACACACACACACTCCTAAATAATTTTTCTGTAGCTCCTTTGAAATTTGGTTGATATTGGATCTTCTGTCCATTTACCTCAGCCAACTCCATTCATAGATTAGGCCTTTCTTCTACTGGATGTATATTTTAAAAAGTCAGTCTTCTTTTAGATTTTACCTTAGTGGAAGTTATTGGCACTTCTACCCACCATCACCTCACCAGCTCACGGCACGCACCCCCCCAGCAACTGTGAGAGTTGGTGGCTAATGGCTCACAGTCGTCTCTTCTTCAGAGACTTGACCTGGCTGAACAGAAGCCACCTCACCTAGGAGGTTTATACCCTAATGCCTCCTGGGAAAAGCCCAGAGACCAAGATCAATTGACACAGAGGTACCAAAGCCATCCACTTGTGTCAATATGGGACCCACTTGGTGGAACAATTTTGTCTTCAGAGGCCTCCACGGGACCAGGCTGAACCTGACTTCTGGGAGATCTCGTCCTTGATTAGCCTCCTTCCCTTGCCCTAGTGTGCTCTCTCACTCTCCTTTTCCTGAGAGCTCTCCACAAAACACGTCGTCCCCGACTTACGACGTATTCCAGTTATGATGAATCGCACTTAAGACCATCTTTTTTTGTCCACCTTATTTATTTTTTTTTATTGTTAGTAATACATACTACATACGATGGTGCAGCATGTATTGTGCTGATGTTATCATTCTCATACCAATCCCCAAAGATGAATAAAGATCATATTTATACAGACACTCAAAATAAAAGGCAATAATAATGAAAACTAAAAAAATAATGAGGTATTCGACCTACGTGAGAACCCACTTACGACGAGTCATCGGGAACTACCTGTAAATCCCCTTCACAGGAGTCCCTGCCTCAGGCTCTGTCTCTAGGGAACTCAGTCCAGGCCAGTTGGTATTGGAATTGGTCCTCAAAGCCAGCTCTAGTGATGGGAGTCTGACGGTGGATCGCTTGCTGCTGAATGCCAATGAGAACCCCATCACTGGTATCACTGACTGACCCCAGAATGGCTAGAATGATGTAGATGTATGATTGCCAAGATTTTTATCTCTAGTAGACTAACACTGGAGAGGTTTGAGAGAAAAAGTAACTGTAAGGACTGTGGGATCTGGCAGATACTGCTAAGTGCCATTGTTGAGAGACAATGACAGACTCAGCTTTACTGAGAGCAAGTGTGAGAGCGAATGAGCCTCTTTGGTAGCATTTAATGAGAAGCTCACACTGTGCAGCAGAGGGGAGAGAAAGTGCAGACCAGGTTCCAGACTTGGTGTAAAAGTAGCAGAAGAAGGCTCAATCCGCAGCCAAGACAAATCTCCTATCCCACATCCAGGGTTCTGATAGGGAGTGAGTGGGGTCCTCGGCCTCAGCATGAAGATTTCTGGCCAGGGAGATTTGAGAGCCATGAATCTCTCCCCTGTTGGAATATAGAATGCCTCCCTTCCATGGAGACGATGTAGAGAGCTCCATGAGGCAGGTGTCCTACAGACAATGCTTGCCTTCCTCAGGACCTGCCTCCTCGTCTTCTACCACCAGATGCATACATAGGGCCAAATCTCAGAGTAACCTGGCTGCGAAGAGCCAAGGCTGCTAGCAGAGGAGAGATACCCCACACCAACAATGCTGCAGGAGCTGGCTAACGTGTAACAGCAGGCATGGGAGAGTGTGGAGTGGATCCTGAGGGCAGTGGATTGGGGAAGGTGGAACATAAAGCTGGATATGGGAGGTTGATTAACACGGAGTCACACCCCTATCATGCAGGACTTAACACCTTGGTAAGGTCCTGAGAAATGGGAGTAATAGCTGCTATCCACTGGTGCATGGAGGTTTAGAAAATGTGCTTTGTGGGTCTAGAAATTCTGGCCCCAAAGGGGACCCAAAGCTATGGCTGGCTTCCCTTGGTCACTACAGAAGCCTTGTGTTAGTAGACGGGCAGACCTCTCTTTCCCCTTGCTCTCTCCTCCTCTCCCCTTCTCTTCTCTTTCTCTCCCCTCCCCACATATACCTACAAGTGTGCATGCACACGTACATGTACACACACAAGTACAGGCACAGGCACACACACACAGACACACACGGTGCATAGAGGAGCATTCGCTCTGTGTCAGGCCACACGCTAAGATCTGAGAGCACAGGTATGGAACTCAGGGTCTTCCATCAAAGAGCTCGTGGTCCAGTGAGGGAGTGGAACAGGCCCGTGGACAGTGCTCTGTTATGAGTGACTCCACAGAGCCATGCTCAAGGGCTATGGCAGCAACAAGGAGGGGCACCATCTCAGCCTGAGGCGGTGAGGTAATGGGAGGCTTCTAAGAATCAATGGTGCTTGACTTTGAAAGAAAAGCAGGCATTTTCAGGCAGAAAATGGGAAATCCCCTATGTTCCTGTGCTCATAGTCAACTGGGACCCGGCTTCCCTCAAGGTTAATCTCTTGGCGTGTATTTCTAGTCTATCCAAATAGACATTTCATAGAAGACGCAGATGGTGTGAATCCAACCGTCAGACATTCGCAAAGCCATCTGATAGCAGGAACTACCCCTCAGGAGTTTGGAATTCCAAAAGACAACTCGCTTCTAACAGGATGTCTTATTTCTTTCTCATGACTGAGCTACCTTCCTGAAGCTTCCCTTGTGAAAACACAGCAGAACATGGCATGATTAGGGCAGGAATATACTCCATGTAGAGAAGCTGTAGGTGTGAAAGGGGGGCTCTCCCAGGGCCCAGCTCCTTTCCCCTGAATTCCATCTTTGCCTGAGAAGAGGATGAGCGGAAAAACAAGGCGCCTCTCTCCCAGTTCAGAAGGACGTGGGAGTTATGATGTGACAGAATGTCTACACCCTCTCTAAGTCTTGTACACCCTCTCTAAGTCTTAGAAAGTTGGTGAAAATTACAAACAGAACATTTGAGGGAACAGGTAGCTATGAGGTTCTCCATGAATGTCTGCGATCATCTGCACTTTGTTTACATACTTGGAAGTCAAAACCCAGGGAAGCAGAGTCATTGTTCAAGTTCAATGGCCAGTCAGTGCTCATGCTAAGAGTTATACTTGGCCTGCTGGATACAGTGCTCATGCTAAGAGTTATTAAACCTGGCCTCTGGATTCGAAAGCACAAGGTACGCTGATGAGGAAGCGGTACAAAGGGAAAGAAAATAGATAGCGGGCGTGTTCAAGGCCACAAACACTGTGGATTGATTAGGTTGCCTAGGTAACCAGTAGAAATGGAGAAAAGGTTCTGGTTAAACTCTGGAGAGAATTTTCCAGGACGCAGAAATGTAGCTAGAATCTGAGAGAAAAACCCCAGCAGATGAATGACGTTAGACAAATGGGTCTTTGGATTAATCTACAGGTAGAACTAACTGCAGATGTAAGGTAAGCAGGCCCTTCCCTCTGAGAGCAGCCAGATGAAATGGGAGAGGGGCTGGGGAAGGACAGGACAGTGGACAGAGAAGGGCTACCTGGCCAAGCCTGTTGCCCGTTCTGAGCCTCCTTCTGGTGCTGACATCTGTCTTTATGAGCAGGAAGCACTAGACCAGAGCCACACTGAGGGAGAAAGAGACCAGACCCAAAATGTTGCAGCAGTGGTTGATCTGGAAGTTCTCAGGAGAGGGAGGTGGTGCTGAGGGTGAGCAATGGCTCCGGAATATTGTGTGAGAGAGGGAGGGAGACAGAGAGCAAGCTCCCAGCAGCTCTGCACGGATCTTAGAGAACTGGGGGTGAGGGATCCAAGGGGACACTTTGGAAGACATCTATGTGCAGGATTTAGGAGTTAGGAGCAGCTTAAAGAGATTGAAAGGAAAAAAAAGAAAGGAAGAAAATTAGAAGGCTGACTGCATCTCATGATGTGATAAATTGGCCAATCTCCTATTTATATGTGGATTATGGTTAGAATTCTTTCTCTTTAGTTAAAAAATAGCATCGTGTGTTGGTGCGAATTTGAGTGGGAAGTTGGAGGGACAGCAGGGGGTGAGCAGGTATGGTGGTAACTTACTTGAAATGTGTAGAGGAAGAGAGGCAGAGAGGAAGGGCTTGGTGAGCAGGTGAGGAAGGAAGTGCTCCATGTCAGGAAGGCACTTCAGGTGGGAGCAGAGCTGGGGTGGACACAAGCGTGTGGAGGGGACACGCGCTGAGACACGGCTTACGAGTGAGGCACTGAGGCCGGGGCTGAAGGGGCCAAGGGGAGTTCATGCCTCCAAAACCCAGGATCAACCAGCCCAGAGGACGGAAGACCCGGGGTCCAACAGGAAAGGGTGGAGAACGGCTGCAAGTATCGCAGGCACAGCAAAGGTGCCTAGGACCACCACTACCAAGAAGTGGGAAGAGCCCGGCCTCACACTGATGACATTACCCACATCCTGTCATAACCTGGCCGAGAAGAGACCATTATTGCCATTTGACGGCTGAGGAGCTGAGGCCCACAGAGGGTGAAACATACAGCTTGAGAGTGACCCAAGTTGCCCTTGGACTCCCATATGGCAAAGTTCATGGCCTTCACCACAGGGAGGCACCAACCATTGTCACTGCAGTGCCCACACATACATGTGCACCCCACGTTGCCAACATAATGGGTAGGTAATGTAAGTGTGTGCCATGGATGAGCTGACAAATAAAATTACCATCCACTGAAAAACACTGCTGATTTTGCAACTTGGCCCTGTATGAACATCCTCAACTTGTTGTTGTTAGCTGCTGTCAAGTCGGCCCTGACTTGTGGCCAGCCCAAGCACAAAGGAACAAAACGCTGCCCAGTTCTGCCCAATCCCAATGATTGGCTACCAGTAGGACTGCTGTGATCCATAGGGTTTTCATAGGCTGAGTTTTTAATGTAGATCACCAGGCCTCTTTTCTTAGCCTGTCTTAGTCTGAAAGCTCGGCTAAGACCTGTCCAACATCTCAGCAACATGCAAGCCTCCACTGCACTGACTGGCACCGGAACCTAGGTCTCCAGCATAGATGGCCAGATTTCTACCAGCGAACCACCACTACTAGGGGTTACTAAAAGGATCCATTTTTCAACTTTAGTACCAAGTGGGGGGTTCATAGTTGGCCACCATGTAGGAG
This sequence comes from Elephas maximus indicus, assembly GCF_024166365.1. Taxonomy (NCBI): domain Eukaryota; kingdom Metazoa; phylum Chordata; class Mammalia; order Proboscidea; family Elephantidae; genus Elephas; species Elephas maximus. The sequence continues at coordinate 6,867,558 of NC_064826.1, forward strand.
GGAGTGTGCAGTGGACGAGCTTGGTAACCCCAGCTCACCAGACAGTGATGGCATCCTGTTGGCGCACACCCTGTCCACTCTGCAGGCCAATGACGTGCTCCGAGCACGCCCACGTCCTCACAGCGCCCAGGGGGCGTGCACTGTGCAGATGTGCCCGGAGGAGGAACCCTCTGGGTCTGACCAGCTGAAGGAAAGGCGGACCTAAACCAGGGCCTTAATTTAGAGGAGGAAAAAAAAAAAAAAAAATTTTTTTTTTTTTCCCTTTCCTGGGCTGCTCCTAACTAGTGATCAGCGGGGTGTGATGGGCCCCTTGCTGGAGACAGTGTCGGCTTGCCTGCAGGTGTGCCTTCATCGTCGTTACTTCACTTTTCCAGGTTAAAGAACGTTAACAAGCAATTATTTCTGCCCATTTCCAGCACCTGCAGGAACGTCGCTTGGGCTTTCCCAGCCGCGTACGTCCACCGCCACCTAGTGGCAGCTCTGGGTAACGCAGCAGAGATCCTGGGGACAGGGTAATCAGGGTGCAGGCTAGTTTCCCGGGGGAGAGAGAACCAATTGCCCTGCTAATGAATTCCAACACATTGCGACCCCGAGTGTGGCAGAGTAGAGCTGTGCTCCATGGGGTTTCCCGTGGCTGATGTTTGGAAGTAGATCACTGGGCCTTTCTTTCGAGGTACCTGTGGGTGGCCTTGAACATCCAACCTTTCCGTTAGCAGCTGAGCATGTTAGCTGTTTGCACCAACCAGGGACTTTGGGGGCGGGAAGGAGCGGAGTAAAAAAGTTAGGAAACATTTTTGGAAACCTGAAAAGAAAAAACAGATATTTCTGGAGAAAATTGGATTTTCAAAAATTATTTCCAGGGGATCCATAAACAGAGAGACACCCTGTCTGAGAGTAATAACAGAGCTTATACCCATGAATGGAAACCCTGGTGGCTAGTGGTTAAGAGCTATGGCTGCTAACCAAAGGGTCGGCAATTCAAATCCACCATACGCTCCTTGGAAACTCTATGGGACAGTTCTTCTCTGACCTATAGGGTCACCATGAGTCGGAATCACTCAACAGCAACGGGCCTGGTTTGGTTTGGTTTTTATCCATGAACAGGGAAATGACATTTAGCTAATTTTTGAAAGGTGTGTTAGACTATGGCCCTAAGAGAGCAGGGTAAGTGAAGGCGTCAGCACTGTGTCGATTCCTGCAGAGGAGCGGGGGGTGGGAGGTATGGTGGTGAGGGGCAGAGGTGGGTGAAACGGTTACAGCTGCAAACCCCAGATTGCCATGTCTGGGAAAAGCGTGTTTTTGGACACACGTTTAACTGGGCTTATGATAAAAAAAAAAAATGAGAGTTTCTGGGTGGTGCAAACATGAGTGCATTTGGCTGCTAACCAAAAGGTTGGAGGTTCGAGTCCACCCAGGGGTGCCTCAGAAGAAAACCCTGGTGATCTACTTCCAAAAAAGTCAGCCACTGAAAACCCTATGGAGCACAGTTCTACTCGGACACACGTGGGGCCGTCATGAGCCAGAGCTGACTCCATGGCGGCTCGTTTTTTTGTTTTGTTTTTTTAAATGATAAGTACATCTATTGTCTGAGGAGACTGTGGGCAGTGTGTGTTAAACTTCTTTTACTCAGTCTATCGAATGCTACTGATAACAACCACAGTTTGTCTTCGGCAGAGATTTTTCTTGCCTCAGGTTTTCCACAACCACAGAAATTAAGTAATTAAGTAGCAGACATACAGAAGGCCAAGGTGGGTTCAAGTTCAGGTCTATAATTCCCAGATCCTGGTCTTTCCACGGAGTCATGCTGCTTTTCTTTGAGCCACGTGCATCTACAATTTTATTTTAATGTTTATTTCTTCATTTAATAATCAATAAATGCACATGGCATAAAGTTTAAAAAGTACAGAAGTAAAAAAAAAAATTTGAAAACTTGAAAAGAAAAAAATAGACATTTCTGGAGAAAACTGGAGCTTCCAAAAATCATTTCGGGGAGATCCATGAACAAAGAGACTCTAATAACAGAGTTTATGACAAAACGCAAGTGCAAAGCAACCCCCCGCCCACCCAGCATCCCCTTCCCCTTGCCTGAGCTGCCTGCTGTTACCAGCGTCTGTATCTTTCCAGAGTGTATGGCCACATGCATGACCAAGAAATGCTAACGTCAAAATGAATGAGTCTCCAACATGACAAGAAATTTTGCTTTTAAGACTAATGCAGAAAGTCACAAGAGGTTAATTAATTTAAAGGTCTGAATCAGAGTTATTTTGCTTGCTCCTACAGAACTTTAAATTCAATCAAAAGTTACCTGTAGAGGATTTGCAAAATAATGTATGTCTTAGTTCATCATCCAGTCGCTTGGATGTTTTTGAGTGATCACTCATGGAAGGCTTTAAAACCATTGCTTAAATTTTCTCCAGAGCTTAGCTGCATTCCCAAAACCCTCCTGTACAGCTTCCAAACTGCGCATAGCTTGTCTCCTGCCTCTTCTCTTTATTAAATATGTTGAGCTTATTCCCAGACCCCTTTCTTGGTAATTAGATTAACCCGTAGCCAAGCTTGCTAATGTGGACTAGAATAACTTATCGGTAGTGTCTGAGCCAGGAATACCAGGGTGGATTTGATTTGGGTCCTATTATGGGCAAGCTGGCTGGTCATTTCTTTAACCCAATGCCTTGGAAGTTTTTTTTTGTTGTTGTTATAATGTTCCCAAACTCCTTTCCCACATGTTGTTTTGTCAGTACGGGTCCGGCTTTCACATGCGACATGAATTGGTTCCCTTACACACAGCTTTCCAGCGCATTTTTGCAAGAGATCCCATTTTTAGCCAAGTCACAGCTGAGCTTTGCTTCCAGCTAATTAGTGCTTGTTCTCAAATTGGGCAGTTCTAACCCAAGCCAGGAGATGAGACACAATTTACTTCCTCTCTTCTCTCCTAAAATTAACCGAGCTGTAAAATGCAAACGTTGCCTGTTTTCCCTCTCGTCTGCCCTGGAGTTTGGTTCAATCATGAAGAATTCATCAGAAAGTGAGAATGTTTCCACAAACCTTGCTGTTAGGATTCTCGAATAGTCACGTAGTGCTTCCTTTCTAAACTTCAGCTTCTTGGTTGCCAAGCAACCATTAATTTGTGGTAGGTAACTAGCTAATATTTAAAAGCACACATGATTAAGCAAAAGAATGTGCTTGGCATACCCCCAAAGGCACATCATATTGGCTAGACCAGCATGGATATGGCAGCCTTGCTGTATCAATAACATCGTGGTGAAACTTTCTTGGGATTAGAAAAGGTATTCCTTCTACCACCCTTGTGAGGGTGACCTTAGGGACAGAGGGACTGCAAGGGTTACACAACTCGATGTCCGCAGAATTAGAGAAGGCCCAGAGACTAGAAAATCCTTTTCCCTGAAGGATCACAAACTCAGAATAAGATACAGGGTTCCTCTGAAAAGCTCTGACGGAGCTTCCAGTAGCTTTGTTAACCAGAGTCTTTTTTTTTTTTAACCTTAAAAAAAAATTATTGTGGTAAAATATATATAACAAAGATTTACCATTTTAGCCATTTTCTGGTATTTTTATAACTTTTAAATTTTTTATTATGGTGAATTATATATAACAGAAAGCTTGCCGTTTTAATCATCCTTAGCGTGCAACCCAGTGGCACGAATTACATCCACAGTGTTGTGCAGCCATCACCCCAAATAGAAACTGCACCCACTCAGCCAGGGCCCTGGAATCCAGCCTTCGGGATGAAAGGACCTTTCCCAGCAGGTGTATCCCATTTATTAAATGGGCTCCATTTAATGGGCTGGAAATGGGAAATGCTTCATTTTCCTTTCAACCCCTGCTTCACCGTCAGCTCTCCCCCCCCCCCGGGGTGACCTTGAGGGCAAATCCTGTAATTTCCCTGTCACTTTGCTTATGCAAACAGCTTCACCGTGTTTTAAGACCACGTTTAAGATCCATTACCAAGCGTCCAACGGCGCACTGTAGCCTGTGTGAGAAGTTCAATAATGCATCTAATTTAAAGAGAGCCCCCTCCTGGCCACGCCTGACCTGCTCCTGGGAGACCAGCCGATGGAGGCGAGGACACGGTCCCCTCCTCCTCTCTCCTACCGCCCCCCACTCTGCCCTGGGCCCCTGGGAGGGGGGGTGCTGAGGTCGCTGCACTGGTCTGGAGTTGTCTGCCATTTCTTCGGCTGTAGGAGCCCCCTGTGGGGCAGATGTCCAAATTGTGCGTTCCTCTTTGGGCGTATCTGTGTGTTCCCAAGTCACCCGGGAAGGACATAGCATTTTCCACTTCTGTGACCCTTCAATTCCGACACTGGGTTATGGCCTCCAGCCTCTCAGATGCTGCTCACCCGACGAGGTAGCCCGCCTTGGGCAGGAAACTTCAAGATGGCTCATACCTACTCTGGCATCCACTTGGCCCCTTCTGTCTCATCCATGATGGGGTGCAGGCTGCGGCCACCCCTACTCCTGCTCTCCCAGGCTTGGGGGAGGAGGTCCTGCCTTCCTGGGACTCTCCCCATGGTGCTTTTCCGGTGGCACGGGAGGGGGGTCTGTGGGTTTGAGATCAGAAACAGTAGTAACTAACTTCTAATCTCTATGTGGGTTTCCTCTGGGAGACACAGTCTCGCCTGCCTGTGGCATGTGGGGGGAAGAGCTACAGAACTGGACCTCTGTGAACTTCCTCCCCAGTAACACGGTCTTTTGTCTTCCTAGGCAGGATGGGGTGGTGGGATCAGGGTATGTGGACAGTCACGCCACCTTTAATAAGCCTTGTGGAGCTGTCCGATACTTCCTCTTTAGGATTTTTGGGCACTGAACACCTTTTTCCTGAACTGTGACCTTTGTATGAAATTCTTGTTGTTGTTGTTGTTGTTGTTAGGTGCGGTCCAGTCAGTTCTGACTCACAGTGACCCTATGTGCCCATTCCTGCGCCATCCTCACAGTCATTGAAATTCTTAGACAATGAAAAACACATTTCAGCACATTATTACATGTTGTTGCTGTTATCTGCTATTCACTCAGCCCTTGACTCATGGAGACCCCATACACAGTGCAATGAAACACCGCGCCATCCCCACGATAGCCCGATAGCCCGTGGATCGAGTCATTGTGACCCACTGGGTCTTCACTGGCCGATTTTCAGAAGTAGGTCACCAGGCCTTTCATCCTAGTCTGTCTCAGCCTGGAAGCTCCACTGAAACCTGTTCAGCGTGACAGCAATGTGCAAACCTCCACCGACAGACTGTTGGGGGTTACATATGAGGTGGGTTGGCTAGGAACACAACCTGGGTCTCCTGCAAGGAAGGCGAGAAGTCTACCACTGAACCATCAATCACTTCACATTACTATATAAAACCCGTTGTCACTGAGTTGATCCTGACTCACGGCAACCCTATAGGACAGAGTAGAACTGCCCCAAAGGGTTTCCAAGACTGTAATCTTTATGGAAGCAGACTGTGGCATCTTTCTCCATATTATTATACAGCCAATGGGAAAATGAGCAACTTCACTGCAGTAGAAACATATGCTAAGGTACGATCCTGCCCTCCTGGAGACCACAGGCTCTGCTCCGATGCCTTTTGTTTGCTCAGGTTTAAAGCTAAATGGGGCATTCAGAGTTGGGGCCGGGTCAAGGGTCATGAGAGGAGAATGAAGATGTTGAGAGAGGGGTTGTGGTGAGACAGCAGGACCTGTGGCTGGCTGACAGACAGACAGACACTAGGAAGTCTGGAAAGGAGTCTGCAAAAGGGAAGGTGGGAATGAAGCATTCTTTGTCCACCCCCATCTCGTATCACACAAACCTGCTCAAGATAATTCCACCCGGGTCAGGCCGGGGCCTCCAAGAAGCAGATGCCGGGTGGGACCAGATATCCAAGAAGTTTCTCAGGGAGAATGCCCACAATTGATGGGTGGGAGGAAGCCTGGAGTCAGCAGGGAGAGCCATCAGACTGTGAGGCCATCTGACCCTGAGAAGGCGGGAGGGGCTGGAAGGTGGGAGCGTCTTAGACCATGGTGTAGTTCTGAGAAAGTTTGACAAGGCCATGGGGCTGTGGTCACTGGGTGGGGGGAGGCACAGGAATCTTGGCCTCAGTAAAGGCAGAGGACGGCCTCGGGGTGCCGCTTCTGGAGATGTCAGGCAGCTATGCTCCCACAGGCAGAGATGTGAGGGCACACTGGCTTGGGCACTACACGCCTGACAGTGAGTGCCTGAAGGAATGAATGAGCGGTCTTTCCTTCTGCTGGCTTAACCGTTAAGCTGCCATCCAATCTCATCTTTCCTTCCCTGCCAAGTTTCTAGGAAGCACACACCCACTGTTACCAAGCCCTTAAACCAGTTTCCGTGGAGTGGACCCTGATTCAGGGTGACCTCATGTGTTCAGAGTAGAATGTGCTACCTATAGGGTTTGCAATGGCTGATTTTTTTTTTTTTTAATAATTTTTATTGTGCTTTAAGTGAAAGTTTACATATCAAGTCAGTCTGTCACATATAAGCTTATATACACCTTACTCCATACTCCCACTTACTCTCCCCCTAATGAGTCAGCCTGCTCCCTCCTTCCAGTCTCTCCTTTCCTGACAATTTTGCCAGTTTCTAACCCTCTCTACCCTCCTATCTCCCCTACAGAGAGCAGATGCCAACACAGTCTCAAGTGTCCACCTGATACAAGTAGCTCACTCTTTGTCAGCATCTCTCTCCAACCCATTGTCCAGTCCCTTCCATGTCTCATGAGTTGTCTTCGGGAATGGTTCCTGTCCTGGGCCAACAGAAGGTTTGGGGACCATGACCGCCGGGATTCCTTCAGTCTCAGTCAGACCACTAAGTCTGGTCTTTTTATGAGAATTTGGGGTCTGCATCCCACCGATCTCCTTCTCCCTCAGGAGTTCTCTGTTGTGTTCCCTGTCAGGGCAGTCATCGGTTGTGGCCGGGCACCATCTAGTTCTTCTGGTCTCAGGATGATGTAGGTCTCTGGTTCATGTGGCCCTTTCTGTCTCTTCGGCTCATAGTTATCGTGTGACCTTGGTGTTCTTCATTCTCCTTTGCTCCAGGTGGGTTGGGACCAATTGATGAATCTTAGATGGCCGCTTGTTAGCATTTAAGACCCCAGACACCACATTTCAAAGTGGGACGCAGAATGTTTTCATAATAGAATTATTTTGCCAATTGACCTAGAAGTCCCCTTAAGCCATAGTCCCCAGACCCCTGCCCTTGCTCCGCTGACCTTTGAAGCATTCAGTTTGTCCCGGAAACTTCTTTGCTTTTGGTCCAGTCCAGTTGAGCTGACCTTCGTGTATTGAGTGTTGTCCTTCCCTTCACCTAAAGTAATTCTTATCTACTAACTAATCAGTAAATAACCCTCTCCCACCCTCCCTCCCTCCCCGCCTCGTAACCACAAAAGTATGTGTTCTTCTCAGTTTATACTATTTCTCAAGATCTTGTAATAATGGTCTTATACAGTATTTGTCCTTTTGCCTCTGACTCATTTCACTCAGCATAATGCCTTCCAGGTTCCTCCATGTTATGAAATGTTTCACAGAGTCCTCACTGTTCTTTGTTGATGCATAGTATTCCATTGTGTGAATATACCACAATTTATTTAACCATTCATCCGTTGATGGACACCTTGGTTGCTTCCAGCTTTTTGCTATTGTAAACAGAGCTGCAATAAACATGGGTGTGCATATATCTGTTTGTGTAAAGGCTCTGATTTCTCTAGGGTATATTCCGAGGAGTGGGATTCCTGGGTTGTATGGTAGTTCTATTTCTAACTTTTTAAGAAAATGCCAGATAGATTTCCAAAGTGGTTGTACCATTTTACATTCCCACCAGCAGTGTATAAGTTCCAATCTCTCCGCAGCCTCTCCAACATTTATTACTTTGTGTTTTTTGGATTAATGCCAGCCTTGTTTTTTTTTGTTGGAGTGAGATGGAATCTCATCGTAGTTTTAATTTGCATTTCTCTAATGGCTAATGATCGAGGGCATTTTCTCATGTATCTGTTAGCTGCCTGAATATCTTCTTTAGTGAAGTGTGTGTTCATATCCTTTGCCCACTTCTTGATTGGGTTGTTTGTCTTTTTGTGGTTGAGTTTTAACAGAATCATATAGATTTTAGAGATCAGGCGCTGGTTGGAGATGTCATAGCTGAAAATTCTTTCCCAGTCTGTAGGTGGTCTGTTTTACTCTTTTGGTGTAGTCTTTAGATGAGCATAGGTGTTTGATTTTTAGGAGCTCCCAGTTACCTGGTTTCTCTTCGTCATTTTTGGTAATGTTTTGTATTCTGTTTATGCCTTGTATTAGGGCTCCTAAGGTTGTCCCTATTTTTTCTTCCATGATCTTTATCGTTTTAGTCTTTCTGTTTAGGTCTTTGATCCACTTGGAGTTAGTTTTTGTGCATGGTGTGAGGTATAGGTCCTGTTTCATTTTTTTGCAAATGGATATCCAGTTATGCCAGCACCATTTGTTAAAAAGACTATCTTTTCCCCAATTAACTGACACTGATTTTTCAAAAGTAGATCGCCAGCCCTTTTGTCCAAGGTGCCTCTGGGTGGCCTTGAGCCTCCAGCCTTTTGGTTAGCAGTTGAGTGTGGTAACCATCTGCACCACTCTTTGCCCCCTGCGGCTGAGGCCATCACTGACCTCCTGTTTGCCTGTGCAGGTGTGGAGCTCAGAAATAAAGTCCACAGGGAGTGATCATTGTGGACATGGGGATGGGGGACAGCCTAAAATCTGGGGAAGGCAAGTGGGAGACAAAGATTAAAGAGTTTAAAAAATGAAGGAGGCAGTGAGGTTAATGAAAACCATGGGATTTAAAAATATTCTCCAGGACACTGAAACATCTTTTTAGATGGTCCAGAAAAACCCAGAGATTACTTGGCAGCATATAAACTGAGAGGGGGAGAAGAATCAATAGATAAACCTGCTGTGTTCTGGCTGACTTCATATTTGCCAGAAGAGATCAACAAAGACCTTTTATTGCTCTTTCTCTGCCCTCCCTAGAGCAAGACGGCTGGTTAGGAAGCGATTTCTACCTCTTCACTTAGGGTTTGTGTTTGTGTTTTTTTAGAAGACCTGCGTTTTCCAGGCTTCTGTCTTTCTCAGGCCCTCCTGCCAGGAGTTAGCATCTTCCTGTGCTCCCTGGATGACGTGTAATGAATCTTCACAGGTTATATGTCTCATGAAATGATGGGTCTTCAACTTAAATTTATATACTTCCCCTCTAAAGCCAAGTGAATTGATTAAAACTTCTGGTATGTTAGCCAATGCAATTAGACAAGAAAAAAAATTTGTAAAATATTGGTGAAGGAGCCCGGGTGGCACAAGCAGTTTGCAATCAGCTGCTAACTTAAAGTTTGGTGGTTCAGACCTACCCAGAGGGAGAAAGGCCTGGCGATCTGCTTCCATAAATATTACAGCTGAGAAAACCCTATGGAGCAGTCCTACTCTGTCACACGTGGGGTTGCCATGAGTCAGGGACTGACTTGACGGCAGCTAACAGCAACAACAAAATATTAGAAAGAGGAGGAGATACAATTAACCTAAATTTCAGAGAATTTGATGGTATATCTGTAAAACTCAAGACAATCATCTAAAAACCAATAAGATAACTCAGTAACATAGCTGGGTACAGAATTTATATTCAGAAATCAGAAGTCTTCCCATATACAAATAAATCTAACCAGGAGATATGCTGGAAGAAAACGACCCCATTTACAAAACAACACTAAAGAAATATAAAATTACCAGAAATAAACTTAACCAGAAAAGTGCAAGATTTATAGGACGAAAACATCGAAATGCTCCTGAGAGACACAAAAGAAGACTCAGGAAAAGGGACAGTCAGAGCCAACAACACAAAGATATCAGTTCTCCCCAAAGTTTATCCATAGGAAATACATATACGACCTCAGTAAAAAATATCAACAGTTTGATTTTTTTTTGATAGACGAGCAGATTAAAAATTTTACATGAAAAAATAAGCAAAAAATAACCGAAACAGACTTCAGAACAAGAAGAATAATGAGGAAGGACTATACACGTAAAACAAATAATATAGCTATAATTAAAACACTCAATGCTATCATTGGGGAAAAGAACGAATTGCCCAATAAACACTGAGACAAGCAGGCAGCCATTTAGGGAAAAAGTTTAAGTTAAACTATTACTTATGCCGGGATAAATTTCAAATAGGTCAAAGGTTTAAATGTAGAAAATGAAGCCATGAATTTAATATAAGATATTAAAAAAAAAATGTATATAGGAATGGGGTAATGACTTCCTAAATATGACATAAAACACAGAAGTCCTAAGAGATAAAATTGGTAAGTCTGACTATATTAAGATTTTTTTTTTTTTTTTTTAGTCAGTACGGTTAATTCCACCCTAAACAAAATAAACAGACAAATGGCAAACTGGGAATCACATTTGCCACCTATATCACAAAAAGTGGACTTACCTAACATAAAAAGAAAAAAATGAGATCCTACAAATCAAAAAAGAGCCCCTGGGTGGCACAAAAGGAGCCCCGGTGGCGCAGCAGTTATGCGCTCGGCTGCTAACCGAGAGGTGAAACCCACCAGCAGCTCCGCAGGAGAAAGATGTGTTGGTCTGCTTCTGTAAACTTACAGCCTTGGAGACCCCGTGGGGTAGTCCTGCTCTGTCCCGTAGGGTCTCCAGGAGTTGGAACTGACTGGATGGCAATGGGTTTTTGTTGCGTGGCACAAACAGTTTAGCACTCAACTACTAGCCGAAAAGTTGTTGTTTCAAACCCACCCAGACACACCTCGGAAGACAGGCCTGGCAATCTGCTTCCAAAAGGTCATGGCCTTGAGAACCCGATGGAGCACCATTCTGCTCCGCACACGTGAGGTTGCCAAGAGTCAGAACGGACTCAACAGCAACTAACGACAACAACTCAATGAAGAAAATAAAAAAGTGTAACAACCCAATAGAAAAAACAGACAAAATGCTATTATCGTGTGAGAGTATTCTCCTCTTCACTCATAAGGAGAACAGTACGAATTAACACAAGTCGAGAGATGAATTTCACGTATGAAATTGGCAAATATCAAAACCGTTTAATAACACGCTGTGGGGAATTTGTTGTTGTTTGTTGCTGCTGAGCCCATGCCGGGTAGTGTAAAGTGAAATAACCTTCAAGGACGGCAACATGGATGGATCGATCAGGGTTACAAATGCTCGCACCCTTTGTCCAGGATTTGTTGTCCAGATGCGTTGGCACAGGGAGATGACGTGGGCTGGATTACAAAGTGTGATGGAAAACAACTTCACTGTTGAACAAATTCAACTCTGCAGCCACCTCACCTTTCTAGAACATGGCTAAGTACCAGGAAATAGCAAATTAAGCCAGCAAAAAGACAAAATAGATGTCTCAAAGTCCATGAAACAAATCAAACTCACACATTTCGCTTGCGGGAAGCCTATTAGGCTCTTTTTAATCTATTAATCGATTTATTGGGGACAATTATTTCAAGCTTGATAAAAATGACTTACTCATAGAAAGTAGATAGCAAGGGCAAATTCTACCGACAAGAGCTGAAAAGCAAGTTAGCTCGTAATCTGAGAGGCATGTTGGGAAACAAATTTAAGGCGACAATGTCTGTGTTCTTTAGTGCAGGGACAAGCCTTCTCAGAGTGCACCTCTGCGCGTGGTGATGTCCGAATGGTCATCCTGAGGGACCAAGAGGTGTTCAGTAATGCTCAGTAGGATCTGTTAAGATTGTTGGTTGTTATTGTTTCTTAAAATAGACTTGATTTGTTAGAGCAGCTTTAGGTTTCCATATACCTCGCTCCTCTGCACCCAATCTCTCCTGTTATTAACATCTCTCCTTCCTGTGGTGCGTTTGTTACAATGGACAGACCACTACTGATACGTTGTTATTAACTAAAGTCCATAGTTCACATCAGGTTTCGCTCTTTGTGCTGTACAGTCCCACAGGTTTTAACAAGCACACCCTGTCATGATTCACCCTTACAGTAGCATGCAGAATCATCTCACTGCCCTAAAAACGCCATGTGCTCCACCTGTTCACCCCCTCCCCCTCCCTGAGCCCCTGGTTACGATTGGTTTCTATCCCTAATGTTTAAAAGAAATAGAAAAACTACTGATGATTAAAAGCATAAAACTTGGGCCCTCTGAAAAACAGAATGATACATCGTGGTGTTTTATAAAAACATTTTACAGAGACATCACCAAAGACTGCAAAAGAAGCGGGTCAGAGTTTCCTTTCTAAGGTTCAACACAATAAATACCAATGCAGAGTTTCAATCAGTGGAAACATCAATATGTAAAACTGTCAAGAGATATGCAAAAATAAGACCAGGAAAAAAAATCACAATAAGATAATTTCATAATATATAAGAGCCCAGAAGAAACTTCTAATTTTTCCACAATGGAACAATTAAAAAAAAACACACACACACACACAATAAAAATGTCAAGAATGGATTATACCTGCAGTATTTGCAAAGAAATGGCAGGCCTTGTAGCAGTCATTAATCCAGGGCAGGTCAGGATAAAAGAGATGGAAGCATAATGATTAACTTTAACAGAGCAATTTAAAATATTGTTGGCATACTCTTTGACCCAGGTATCTATTTCTAGGAATTGTTGTTCTGGAGTACTTACACAAGGGTACAGAGACACACATAAAAGGGTGGTGACCGATTCTTTACTTGAAACAATGAAACCTAGAAACAGTGTGTATGTCCACTAAGAGGAGACTGACTAAACAAATTATATCCGCGCAGTGGAATACTATGTTGCCATTAAACAGGAGGGAATTTTATATACACCGATATGTAAGACTGAGTGGTGTCCCTGTGGCACAAATAGTTAAAGGCTGGACTACATGCTGAAAGGCTGGTGGCTCGAACCCACCCAGAGGCTCCTCAGAAGACAGGCCTGGTGACCTGCTTCCGAAAGGTCCCGGCCTTGGAAACCCTACGGAGCCGATCTGCTCTGCACACGTGGAATTGCCATGAGTCAGAACTGACCTGAGGGCAACAACAACCGAGTTGAATACTTTAAAATAAATAAAAAATCAAGTCGTAGAACATCATGTAAAGTATTACGTATTCCGTTTTTAAAAAAATCTTTGGGGCTTTATGTGTATGGGTGCAGTGTGTGTGTGAATGTGTGTGTATGTGTGTGTTTGTGCATTGTGCTTGTGTGTAGTGTGTGTCTGTCTTGTGTGTGGGGTGTGTGAATGTGTTTGTGTGTGCCTGTGTGTAAATGTGTGTGAATGTGTACATGTGTGGTGTGTGTGTATGTACATGTGTCGTGCATGCGTGTGTGTGAATGTGTGGTGTGTGTATGTATGGTGCATGTGTGTGTGGTATTTGTGTGTGGTGTGTATGTGTGGTGTTTGGGGGGTGTGTGTGTGTGGTGTGTATGTGTGGTGTTTGGGGGGTGTGTGTGTGTGGTGTGTATGTGTGGTGTTTGGGGGGGTGTGTGTGTGGTGTGTATGTGTGGAGTTTCGGGTGTGTGTGTGTGTTACCGTATGGTTTGGAAAGACGCACATGTTACATTAGCTGATAGGGGATTTGGGAGATGGGCGATAGCCAGAATCATTCACATTTTACTTTATAGAAGCCGTATTATTTGATTTTTAAATTACTTTTAAAAATATTTAAAAAGAAGAGCATTGTCATAAACCCAGAAAAGTTCAACTGCTGTGATAGACCAGGAAATCAAGCCCAAACTATAACTGGATTGTCATAAAGCAATGAAGCGACTGGATGTGGGAACGAGCCGTAATACCGAATCCCGCGTTTAGAGGGAGCTCCAAGGAGGTGGTGTCAAATACCTGAGTGTTGGCATAAGGAAGAAGTGTGTAACAAATAGTCACCCCTGGGTCTACCCTAGTGCCTCCCTGCTCTCTCCGGGACATGCCCCTTCTCTTGGGAGATGCTTCTTGCTCTCCACAGATATTTGCCTTAAACACAATTTTCTTTCCAATTCTGTGGTCCTGACTTCATATGATAGGTTTAAAGCCAAGCCCCTAACCCAGACAGGTTACCGTATAAACACCACCCATCACTTCAGTTACAATGGGTGTCCTTGGTATCTGTCTGCTCCAAGAACCATCCATCACAGCTCCCCTCAGCAGTTTTCCAACTGGACTTGGAGGAGGAGTGGCCTCCCTTTCCTGGTGGTGAGAGGAAGCCAGGCTGCAGGAGACAGTGCTGTTGATGTTAGGTACTGTCTGTTGCAGTGGCTACAACTCATGGCCCCACAGAGCGAAACACCGCCCAGTCCCGCATTTTCTTGATCACGCAGAAGATAACGGAGCCAATATTGGGAAAAAAGTACAATGAGAGACAAGAGCAAAAGAGACCCACGGTCCCACTGCCCTGCTTGTGGTTACAGAGAAAAAGGTTGTCCTTTCTGCCTAAGTTAGTTCAAGTTGGGTTTCTACCCATAAACATACTGGCTAATAGAAAAAAATTTTAAAAACTATGGGAAAGCTGGCCCGTTTGTCTACATCCACCTTCATTTAAATGCCAACATCTTAATGGAGTTCCTGGGTGAAGCAAGGGGCTAAGCACTCACCTACGAACGGAAAGGTTGGCACTTAGAGCTCACCCAGAGGCACCTCTGAAGAAAGACCTGGAGATCTGCTTCCAAAAGTTCGCGCCTTAGAAAGTCTGTGGAGCAGGGTCCTACTCCGCGCATGTGGGGCCGCCTCGAGTCAGAATCAAGTCAACGGCAACTGATGGATGTGATAATACATGAATTAAAAAAAAAAAAACTGATAATATACAGAAGATTACAGATTGGGATGACTGCAAATTTTTAGAACCTAAATTGTTAAATCTTGGAATAGGGCAATAATTGTAAATTCTTAAAGAAAATCTAATCCTCCAGAAGACCGTTTTCCCAGTTGAGTGATCATCCATTTGGAGAAAAAATAGAGAGATTTTTCACAGATTCAAAGGCCAGAGATAGATCAGCCGACCACATATCCCATCTATAAATAACACTTAAAGTTATTTTTAGCAGTTTCTTGCGTGGGAAAATCATGTTGAAAAGACAAGATGGAGAATTCCAACAGCTACTGGGTAGATGTCATGATCAGTATCACGCCGGATGGAAAACCATATGTGAGACCAAAAAAGAGAATGAATGAAGCACACATTTAGACATGGAACGACTACTGCAAAACTTAGTGTTAGAGGAAAGAGTCCAAGGTTTCTATTTTCTGTGTTTAATATAAATAGAAATAAGGATCTTTTTTGCAAGTTAACCTTGCACAGTTGAGTTAACAAAAGCTCTCTTCAGCCAGCTTTAGTAGAAATCAGTACATGGAAGTGCAATCTATGTATAAAAAGGCATAATTCTTAAAGTAAAACAGTATAGGAAAGAGGAAAAAAAAATTCAATTGAGTGACTTCAGCTAAACTACCTACTGCTTCTCAAAGAGATAGAATCCATCTCGCCAAAGAAACATCTCATTCTATGTATGAAAGTATTCTATATATAAAAACTTAGAAAGGTCAAAACTAGATGAGCTAAGGCACTGCTAAATTACAGGAAAAGCACAAATGATATTTAACATAGTAGACATCAATGCGTAAATTATTAGGTGTCACAGTCTTTATATAATACAACGAAAAAACCAAAAATACCAAACCAGTTACCGCAGAGTCGACCCCGACCCCTGGCGACCCCATGTGTGTCCGAGGAGAACTGTGTTTCACAGGGTTTTTTGGAAGCACATCTCCAGGACTTCCTTCTGAGGTGTCTCTGGGTGGACTCAAACCTCCAACCTTTCAGTCAGTAGCTAAGCAATGAACCAGCTCAGTCCAGGGACTCCTTATAACGAAATGTTACCGTAAAAAATGAGCATAACAATTTTACATTCAGTCAAACAACGTAGCATTCCAACACGTTAATGAACCTTCTCAAACGGAGACTGTGGCACCATCAGAACTCGCCTTGTGGACCTCCTCAGCCGCTCCACCACTGGTCACTTGGTGAAGTCACGCCTCCCACGGTTACTCCCAGGGGAGAAACCATTCTCAGGTGACGAGGAGGTCTGCAACTTCAGATCAGGGACTCCTGATTGGCTTTGGCCATGCTTCCTTAGACTTTGTGGCTATCTAGAAGCGTCCACCCCACCTCTCTCCCTACTCCTTCACTATGGGCAGACTTGCATGGAGACTCTCCTAGCCTGCTGTGGCTGCCTCCCAAATTCTCTCACGGGCACTTCCCCTAATCGGCCCTCGCATATTTAATCTGGCCTTGGCATCTGCTTTTCTGAGGACCTGGCCAGCACAGAGAGAGAGACAAGAAGTGCATTTGTGGTGAGAGGCCAAGCTGCACAGTGTCGGGATGGTGTCAACCTACAATGACTCAGCAAGTCCAGGTGGCCAGCATGCTAGAACCTCAGCATTTCAGGGGTGGCAGGAGAAAGGAGTCAGAACTAGACTTAGCAGTGAGGTGACTCCCAAAGTGGATAGACCCCAGTGGCAAACTTGGATTCCATTTTGGCAGAATTCAGAGTTGAGAAGATCCCCACTAGGACAGGATCTCGGAGGCAGAAAGTGCCAGCGCCAGGCAGGAAGTGGGGTGGTAGTCTGATTGACTCTAGCGTCCAGGGTTCAGGAAGAAGAATCAGGCTCCCAGGGACAGCCATGCCCAGGGGGAGAGGAGGTCAGTCCTAGCCAGGATGACAACCAGAAATGGGCAGAAGTTGAACAGCATCGAGAGCAGGGCAGGAAAGCAATGCTCGGTAGTCACCCAAACCAACCAAACCTGTGGCCATCAAGTCGATTCTGACTCCTGGTGATCATGTGTGTTACAGAGTAGAGCTGCTCCGTAGGGTTTTCTTGGCTGTGATCTTTACAGAGGCAGATCTCCAGGACTTTCTTTTGAACTCCCAACCTTTGGGTTAGTAGGTGAACACAAAATATTTGTACCACCCAGAGACCTTTCAGGGGTCACTTAGCACCCCAAATAACCTGCCGGAGAAACAGAACTCCTCACAAACTCGTAAGGGAAACACTAGGACCCCTAATACAGTCTTTGTTGATTCAGATCCACTCAGAAAGCACGAGTGATTCTCGGGGGTGGGAAAGACAGGGACTGACAACATCTCCCTGAGAAAAATAGCAAGGAAAACATTGAAGACTTGGACAATCCAATTACTCAGACAATCTTCACAATTTGTTGTGACATTACATACAAAAAGCACTGTTGCCATTGATGTGATTCTACCTCACAGCAACCCTACAGTACAGAGGAGTAGAACGGCCTCGTAGGATTTAAAGGAGCAGCTGGTGAATTCAAACTGCTGACCTTTTGGTTAGCAGCCAAACTCTTAACCGCTACACCACCAAGGGCTCCTTAAATTAGATAAGACTCAAAAATATCTGTTTAAGCTATCGCCCTACTTCCCTAAACAAACATATATAGGCCATAAAGGTATTTTAAAAATACCAACCAACAACCTCCTAAAAGCAGAAATTCTCCAAACATAAGACATTTAAGGAAAAAATGATAATTAAGATATAATAAAATTGCTTAGTTTCTTGGGATATTGAAAAATGCTTTTTTTAATAAGTAAAAATTGGCTTAGGAATGAAATTAAGATGCAATCAGAATCTACTTTAACATAATGATAGCAATAGCTCTGCATATCAAAATGTGTTGGGATGTGGCCCAAACAGCACTTAGAAGGAAATGTACTCATTTAAAGGTCTTTAATAAGAAGAAACAAAAAAGAAGTATTTAGTGAAAGAATTCTCACACCATTAAATTCTAGAATAGAAAAAAGTATTACTGAGGCAAAATAGAAAAATAATATAAAGGCACAAATTAATAAGCTGGAAGGTAAGTAGTATAAATTAAAGATAAAACTAAGAACTGGTTATATGAGGAGAAGAGGAAAATTGGTAAACCTCTCATAAATGCAATTAAAAAGACTTGGAGTTGTTCTAGCCCATAAAGATATCTGTATGGAGACCCCAACATGACACATTCCAACTAAAAAGCTTCAGTATTCACACACACAGATGCCCAGTCCTGACATCCCCCTATTTCAGCTTCCTTGGGGCTGCTTCTCCCTCTGGCCGCCCCGCTGGAGAGTTCCACGCTCCCACTGCCATCCTCCCTGTCATCTCCTCTGGTCCCTGGCTTTAAAGATAACTTACTTATGAAGTTTAAACTCCCCACTGATATCTCCCACCCTGACCTCTCCCCTAAGCTCTAGACATTTACATTTAATTTCCTGTTCGGCAACTCTCCTTCGGTACCCAAAAAGCATCCCTTTATTTTACCATCCGGACAAGAACCTTCTACACACTCCCAAACTCCCTGGAGAAATGGCACCTCCTCGGTTCATCAGCTACGCAGGCCCCAGACCCAGGCACTTTCTCTCCCTCTCAGCATCTCACACACAATCCAACAGCCAGTCCTACTGGCTCTGCCTTTGAATGTGTGGAGCCCTGGCGGCGAAGTGGTTAAGCGTTTGGCTGCTAACCAAACTAGGGTCGCTATGAGTCAGAACCGACTTCTACGGCAATGGGGTTTATCTTTTTTGGTTTGAATGTATGGATCCTGATTCCAGCTGCTCCAGGAGCCCCCACTTTGTCATCTGCATTCTGACTCACAGCGACCCTACAGGACTGGGTGGAACTGCCCCACAGGGTTTCCAAGGAGCAGCTGGTGAATTTGAACTGATGACCTTTGAGTTAGGAGCCATAGCTCTTCACCACTGTGTCATCTGAGGGAGGTCCCTGGTTGGTGTGAACGGTTAATGCACTTGGCTGCTAAGTGAAAGGTTAGAGGTTCAAGACTACCAGAAGCACCTTGGAAGAAAGGCCTCGTGATCTACTTCCAATAAAAATCATTCTTTAAAAACCCTGTAGAGTACATTTCTACTCTGACACACATGGGGTCACCATGAGTCAGAGTCAGCTTGATGGTAGCTAGTTCAGTTTTAATAGCCCCCGAACCAGCCAGTCTTCCTGCTTCTGTTTAACACCCCACTCCCCATAACCCTGGGTGATCCTGTAAAAACTATCCACGTCTTCCCTCAGAAGGCCAGCAGCGTAGCTCCCTCTGTCACTCCTGCTCAGATGGCAGGCCACCGACCAAAAATGGCCCCCATCACCACCTGTCCCATCCCTCTCTACCCCCTTTCCTGCCTATCTCTCTTCACAGCACGTGTCACTCCCTGGCTCTACGGTATTATTCCTATACTTGTCAATTGCCCGCCTTTCTCTCCCTGGGTACTAGAACACTGTGGCACCCTGTTCCTGCCCCACACTCACCACCTTTCCTTATCCAGAAAAGCAACCCCCAAAACACCTGGTCAGGAGGAGTGGAGGCTGGAGAAGCTAGCGCACAGTTTGGGGCCGTGGGCGGCCCCAGTGTGGAGCTCAGAGGCAGATACAGTGAACAGAGTGGTTTCCTTCCTTCTAGAGACCCCAATTCTCATACAGAACTGAGAGGCTCCGACCTGGGGGGCAGGGGACAGCTTCAGCAGTGAATGCTGCTAGAAATAAGGACAGGCCGGGGAGCTGCCTGCCCCTGGAAATCTGAGTGAGCATTCAACTTTAATCCAACTCAGTCACAGCAGGGTGTGGGGGGGCAACACTGGTTCAATTCCCAGCCAGAGCACCACATGCACAGCCACCACCCGTCTGCCAGTGGAGGCTGGCTTGTTGCTGCGGTGAACAGGTTTCAGCCGAGCTTTCAGAGTAAGACAGGCTAGGAGAAAAAGCCTGGGGCTCTACTTCCCAAAACCAGCCAGCGAAAACTCTATAGATCACAACAGTTCGATCTGCAACTGATCATGGGGATGGAGCAGGACTGGGCAATGTTTTGCCCCGTTGTGCATGGGGCTGCCATGAATCGGGGGCCGACTTGATGCCAGCTAACAGTAACAGTCACGGAGGAAGATGGTAGTCAAAGAAAGGATTAGAGTACTCTCTGGTTTCTCACGACTCTGGGCACTGTGTGGGCAGAAGTGCTGGGAGAGAGGCTGGGGGTCATCTTGCAGCCTGCAAGAAAATTGGCTGTGCTTATGTTCATTCTGGAGAGCAATTGCACACCTGAGGGGTTTCAGCGGGTCCAGCGGTACAGCCTGGACAGCGTGCCTGTCCTGAAGCTTGGTCCACAGCCAGCCAGTCCTGGGTCATCTCTTTGCTGGGTTAGCAGAGCATGGCTCTGACCCTCCTCAAGATGATGAGGCACCCATGGTCAAGTAACCCACCAGCCTTTTAAATATACATAGTGTAGATTCAGAGCCCTGGTTGCTCAGTGGTTAAGAGCTCAGCTGCTAACCAAAAGGTCAGCAGTTCAAATCCACCAGCAACTCCTTGGAAACCCTATGGGGCAGTTCTACCCTGTCCTGTAGGTCAACTATGAGTCAGAATTAACTTGACAGCAATGTTTTTTTTTTTTAGTGCAAATCCAATAACACTCTTGCATGTCAAACAAAGCCTTGGCACCAAACCTCAAACTGCTGAATGAAAATCGATCACCATTGCCAGTTCTATATTTATGGACCACAGGCTCCAGAAAACCTAGAGAACAATCTGGAAAGCAAAGCAAGAAAACCTCATCAAAAACAAAATTTGCTTGGGAGACTCCACGTCCTCAAAAGAGGATTGTCCAGGAGACCCCCTACCAAAACAGTCATAAGAGTGTTTAAGGGAGGCACAGGGGAGAAATGCTCATTTTCCTGTGGCCAAATGGCAAAACTTGGCCAGTCTTATCTTGTCTGATCAAGAAGAAAAAGAACAGTTTGGGACGACCCTGTGACAGTATGGTGTTAGTGACTCAAAAGATGCCATGAGGACATCATTTCTCTGTCCATTTTAGCTCCAGCTCCTTAGTGTGAGAGCTGAGCTCCCAGCAGCTCTTGGACTAGGGCCTTCTCCATTACACTAGCCAGGGTTGGATGGTGGGGCTGGGAGAGGAAGGGAGCTTTTCTTCCAATAAACCTGATTATTCAATATAAAATCATAGGTTTTCAGTGCTAGATTTTTACAGATATGGAAAATTTGGTTAAAAAAAAAAAACAGCTAGTTTTTGAGAAATCTAGGACTGAAAACCCAGTTTTCTGACTTCTAGTTCCCTGATCTCTGCATGATCTGCTGCCTCACAAGAAAGTCTGTTTTTCTCTGGGTGGCATGTTAAACACCGCCACACATTCTTTGAAGCTCCTGCCTTCACATTGTGGGGTTTGTTTCTCCACTCCTTGAATGTGGGCTTGCCTTGGGACTTATTTTGACCAATAGAATATGGCGGGCGTGCTACTGTATGACTTTCAGGCCTAGACCTCAAGAGCCTTGCAGCTTCCACTCTTGCTCTCTTGGAACATGTTGCCACGGGAACAAGTTGGGCTAGCCTGCTGGGAGGGACACATGGAGGAGAACCAAGGCCCCTTGACTGACCACCAGCCAATCACCAGACATGTAAGTGAGGTCATCCTGGACTCCATAGCCATGAGCTGGCCTGCCATTTGAAGCCAAATGCATAGTGAGACCAACTGACGCTCCAGCTGTGTCCAGTGTGCCAACCCATAGGACTGAGGGCAAATAAATTGTCTTTTTTTATCTGCCAAATTTTGGAGTGATTTATTACAGAGCAATAAATAACTGATATGCTCTCTATAGTCATCACATTTTTTGTATTTCTTAAGGGCTTCACAGAAGAACATCTATAACTTGTCCCATTCTTTTGTTTTCTGGTAGTCAGAGAGGGAAAATCATTGTTCATCAATCCTTTATACAGTACATAATATTTACAGAGCCCTAAATAAAATCAAACTCTATGGGTCAGTTCTACTCTGTCCTATAGGGTTGCTGAGTGGAAATCGAATCTGTGGCAATGGGTTTGGAAACAGAATCAGATAGTACTAAATGTTTTATGATACCCATGTTAACAAGACAGATTTAACTGAAAGAACTCAAAAATCGAATTCTTTAATTTTTCACATGGTAGAAAAAGAAGCACCCTTGGCCATGTAGATAAAGTGATTGGTTTGATGATGGAGTGAGACTCAGCAGGGTGCAATCTAAATTGACTTAATTCTTTCTTGCAACTACTTCTGCAAAACCTGCTCTGTCAGCTCATCCATTATCTCTGGGTGAAACCTTGCGGGGAGTCTAGCAGCTTTTGCAGGCAGTCTAGGGTAATAGGAGGTCCTTTGGTCATTTCCAGGTAATAAAAGAACAGTCTAATTTACCATCCAAATTCTGGGTTTCCATCGTTTTTTTAATGTAATTTATTTTATTTTTGTTGTTGAGAGCACAGCAAAACACACCAATTCAACAGTTTCTCCATGTACAAGTCAGTGACATTGATTACATTCTTCAAGTTGTGCTACCATTCTCACCCTGCTTTTCTGAGTTGTTCCTCCCCCATTAACTCACTCCCTCTAAGGTTCCTGTCTAAAACTTTCAAGTTGCTGTCATCAATTCGATTCCATATAGGTAGGTCTTAAAAGAGCATCATGCTCAAGGCAGACATTCTTTACTTGCGGTTTAGTTGATTCCGACACAGTGACCCTGTGCACAACAGAACAAAACCCTGCCTGGTCCTGCGCTATCCTCACAATCTTTGTTATGTTATGCTAAGCCCTTTGTTGCAGCCACTGTGTCAACCCATCTCATTGAAGAAGTTTTTTGCTGAGCCTGGACTTTACCAAGCCCTTTGTTGCAGCCACTGTGTCAACTCATCTCAAAAAAGAAGTTTTTTGCTGAGCCTGGACTTTACCAAGCATGATGTCCTTCTCCAGGGACTGGTCCCTCCTGATAACGTGTCCAAAGCATGTGAGACTTAGTCTTGTTGTCCTTGCTTCTAAGGAGCATTCTGATAGTATTTCTTCCAAGATAAATTTGTTCATTCTTTTGGCAGTCCATGATGTAGTCAATATTCTTTGCCAACACCACAATTGAAAGTCATCAATTCTTCTTTGGTCTTCCTTATTCAGTGTCCAGCTTCCACATCATATGAGGCAATTGAAAACGCCATGGCTTGGGTCAGGCGCGCCTTAGTCTTCCAGGTGACATCTTTGCTTTTTGGCACTTTAAAGAGGTCTCATGCAGCAGATTTGCCCAGTGCAATGCATCTTTTGATTTCTTGACTGCTGCTTCCATGAGTGTCGATTGTGGATCCAAGTAAAATCAAGTCCTTGACAACTTCAGTCTTTTATTCTTTTATCATGATGTTGCTTATTGGTGCAGTTGTGAGGATTTTTGTTTTCTTTATGTTGAGGTGTAATCCAGATGGAAGGCTGTGGTCTTTGATCTTCACCAGTAAGTGCTTCAAGTCTTCTTCACTTTCAGCAACCAAGGTTGTGTCATCTGCATAATACAGGTTATTAATGAGTCTTCTTCCAGTCCTGATGCCCTGTTCTTCTTCATATAGTCCAGCTTTTTGGATTATTTGCTCAGCTTACAGACTGAATAGGCACGGTGAAAAGATACAACCCTGATGCACACCTTTTCTGACTTTAAACCACGAACTATCCCCTTGTTCTTTTCAAGCAACTGCCTCTTGGTCTATGTACAGATTCCTCATGATCACAATTAAGTGTTCTGGAATTCCCATTCTTCACAAAGTTATCCATAATTTGTTATGATCCACACAGTCGAATGCCTTTGCATAGTCAATAAAACACAGGTAAGCTTCCTTCTGGTATTCTCTGCTTTCAGCCAGGATCCATCTGACATTAGCAATGATATCCCTAGTTCCACCTCCTCTTCTGAAGCCAGCCTGAATTTCTGGCAGTTCTGTGTCAATATACTGCTGCAGCCGCTTTACTAGTTAAGCTAAATTATTGATCGGTTTTAAGAAGCCTTCAGAGGATATTTTTGGTTTAAAGTTTAAAAATTATCCCAGGGCAATAGTTTCAGGGCTTCATCCAGCCTCTATGGCTCCAGAAAGTCTGGATTCCATGAGAATTTGAAATTCTGTTCTGCATTTTTCCCTTCTGGTCAGTATTCTTCTATAGAATCTTTGATTAAAATGTTCAGTAAAGGAGAGGCGGGGCCGAGATAACTGAGCAGTCACGTGCTTCCACTGATCCCTCTTACACAAAAGAGCAGAAAAAACAAGTGAAATGATTATATATATGACAAGCTAGGAGCCCTGAACATCAAAGGAAACGTTAGGAAATCGGACTCAGCAGCAGGGGGAGGAAGAGATGGTTCAGAGGCAGCAAGGAGTTGCCGGACCTGACTCAGCAGGAACCAGCACCCCTCAGGCACGATCTCCTGGAGCTATCATGGAGGGGCTGGTGGTAGCGTTCAGGGCATGGTTTCCTCAGGGAGAGACAGTGAGCCACACAGTCTAGTCACACCTTCGGAACCAGAGAAGGATGGCGCTCTTGGCAAAATCTAAGTACTTGCCTTTATTTTACTTTACACCCAGCCCAGTGGCTTCAGTGGCTGTCAATTTCCCTGAGCCTGAGATAAATCCTACTGCGTGCCCTGAGCAATTCTCCTGGCGTTGGAGAAAGGATAAATTAACAATTGGGGGAAAAGATAATCTGCAAGCTCCACTAAGTTGGGGAACTAAGGACAGAAGCAGCTCTTGTCCAGGCACAAACGGTCTGCAGTCTTTGAAAACCTTTCACCCCGCATGGACCTGTGTGGGCTCATTTCAGGAGATCACACCTTTGTTACTTCAATGGTTTATGTGCTTGAGATTTGACTTCAGCTGTGTGGTGGAGAGGAGGGTTTTTTATGTTTGACACAACTTTGCCTATTTAATAGGGTCCTCACCTACCCACTTCAGGGGCCTGAGGACTGATAGCTCCACCCACATTGCCTAGCCACTTGTGAGAGGGGTCCAAGGATAAGTGGTACCTCCCAGTCCATACAACCAAAAGCATTGGGTGCCCATGGTCCAGCTGCAGAACTCACCCACCTGTGTGCTCTAGGGAACAGGGAAGTATTTTTCCCACAGACACTTAGGGGATGGTTTTCAGCCCCCTGCCTTGTTCAGAGTGAGATCTGCTGCTACAACTAGATACCTGTGTCTACACCAATCACCACTGCTCTTCTAAGACTATAGGACAGAGCCTGTACCACACACTTGACCAACTACCTGGACACCTGAACTGAATCCATACAAGAAAAGTGAATGGACTCCTAGGCTCATATACCTGGTAAAAGCTCTAGCCATCTGGTAACAGGATGTTAGAGTTTCAAAGGTGAAAACAATCAAGCTAGCTCATGCAAGCAGCCTATTTGGGCATATCAAAATGAAAACAAAGAAAGAACTTAGGATACAATAAGCACATATAAAATAAATTAGTACAATAACTTATAGGTGGCTTAGAGAAAACAGTCAATATCAAATCACATAAAGAAGCAGACCACGATCACTTCAACAAGCTCTGAAAACAAAGAATCAAGGAATGTTCCAGATGAAGATGTCTTCCTTGTATTACCAGATGTAGAAGAAAAAAGATTAATATACAGAACTCTTCAAGAGAGCAAAAAGGAGATCAGGCAAAATGCAGAACAAGCCAAGGAACACACAGGTACAGCACTTGAAGAAATTTAAAAGGTTATTCAAGAACATAATGAAAAATTTAATAGGCTGCAAGAATTCATAGAGAGATAGCAATCAGAAATTCAGAAGATTAACAACAAAATTACAGAATTAGACAACTTGGTAGAAACTCAGAGGAGCAGAACGGAGGAACTGGAAGGCAGAATTAGTGAGATTGAAGATAAAAGACTTGGCACCAATATATTCAAAGAAAAATCAGATAAAAGACTTTTTTAAAAAATGAAGAAAACCTAAGAATCATGTGGGACATTATCAAAAAAGAAATAACCTACGAGTGATTGGAGTACCAGAACAGGGAGGGATAACAGAAAATACAGAGAAAATTGTTGAAGATTTGTTGGCAGAAAACTTCCCTGATACATGAAAGATGAGAAGATATCTATCCAAGATGTTCATCGAACTCCACATAAGGTAGATCTCA
The DNA here is from genome assembly GCF_024166365.1 of Elephas maximus indicus. Taxonomy (NCBI): domain Eukaryota; kingdom Metazoa; phylum Chordata; class Mammalia; order Proboscidea; family Elephantidae; genus Elephas; species Elephas maximus. The sequence continues at coordinate 6,893,545 of NC_064826.1, forward strand.
ACAGAAAATCACCAAGACATATTATAATCAAACTTGCCAAACCAAAGGTGAAGAGAGAATTTTAAGAGCAGTGAAGGATAAATGAAAAGTCACCTACAAAGGACCATCAATAAGAATAAACTCGGACTACTCTGCAGAAACCATGAAGGCAAGAAGGCAATGGGATGAATTATATAAAGCATTGAAGGAAAAAAATGCCAACCAAGAATCATATATCTGGCAAAACTACTTCTCAAATATGAAGGTGAAATTAGGATATTGCCAGATAAACAGAAGTTTAGGGAATTCGTAAAAACCAAAACAAAACTACAAGAAATACTAAAGGGAGTTCTCTGGTTAGAAAATCAATAATATCAGATATCAACATAAAACTAGAACACAGGACAGAACAATCAGATATCAACCCAGATAGGGAAATCACAAAAATAAATCAAGATTAAAAAAAACACTCAAAACAGGAAAACAGAGATGTCATTATATAAAAGTTGACAATATTAAAACAATAAAGAGGGACTAAAAAGTATAGTCATAGATCATTCATATGGAGAGGAAATCAAGGTGATATAAAGAAAATGAAGTTTGTTTTAAACTTAGAAAAGTGTGGGTAAATATGGGTAACTACAAAGGAGGCTGACAATCCTACGCATCAAAAGCAAATACGAGAAAAACATAAAGACTCAGCAAAACCAAAATCAACAACAACAAAAAAGAGGGAAAGACAATATATAAAGACAAGCTACTCAGCACAAAAAATTAAAGGGATAAAAGAAACTGTCAACGACAAACACAGAAAGAGATAATTATGCTGAATATAAATGGACTAAATGCACCAATAAAGAGACAGAGAGTGGCAGAATGGATTAAAAAACACTACCTGTCTATATGCTGCCTACAAGAGACACACCTTAGACTTAAAGACACAAATAAACTAAAACTCAAAGGATGGAAAATATATATATCAAGGAAACAACAATCAAAAAAGAGCAGGAGTGGCAATATTAATTTCTGACAAAATAGACTTTAAAGTTAAATCCACCACAAAGGATAAGGAAGGACATGATATAATGATTAAAGGGATAATATACCTGGAGGATATAGCCATATTAAATATTTACACACCCAGTGACAGGGCTTCAAGATATATAAAACAAACTCTATCAACACTGAAAAATTAGATATACAGTTCCACAATAATAGTGGGAGACCTCAACACGCCCCTTTCGGTGAAGGATGGGACATCCAGAAAGAAGCTCAGTAAAGACACAGATGCTCTAAATGCCACAATAATCCAATCTGACCTCATAGACATATACGGAACACTCCACCCAACAGCAGCCAAGTATACTTTCTTTTTTAGCGCACATGGAACATTCTCTAGAATAGACCACATATTAGATCATAAAGCAAGCCATTACAGAATCCAAAACATTGAAATATTATAAAGCATCTTCTCTGACCATAAAGCCATAAAAGTAGAAATCAATAACAGAAAAAGCAGGGATAAGAAATCAAACACTTGGAAACTGAACAACACCCTGCTCAAAAATGACCGAATTAGAGAAAAAATTAAGGATAGAATAAAGAAATTCACAGAATCGAATGAAAATGAAAACATTTCCTATCAGAACTTTTGGGGCACAGCTAAAGCAGTGCTCAGAGGAAAATTTATAGCAATAAATGTACATGACCAAAAAGAAGAAAGGGCCAAAACCAAAGAATTATCGCTATAACTTAAACAAAGAGAAAGAGAGCAACAAAGGAGATCTCAGACACCAGAAGAAAGCAAACAATAAAAATTAGAGCAGAATTAAATGAAATAGAAAACAGAAAAACAACTGAAAGAGTTAAGAAGACCGAAAGCTGGTTCTTTGAAAAAATTAACAAACTTGATAAACCGTTGGCCAAACTGACAAAAGAAAAATGGGAGAGGAAGTAAATAACCAAAATAGGAAATGACATGGGCGATATCACAACAGACCCAACTGAAATTAAAAGAATCGTATCAAATTACTATGAAATACTATACTATAACAAATTTGAAAACCTAGAAAAAATGGATGAATTTCTAGAAACACACTACCTACCTAAACTAACACAAACAGTGGTAAAACAACTAAATAAACCCATAAGAAAAGAAGAGATTGGAAAGGTACTTTAAAAACTCCCAACAACAACAACAAAAAGCCCTGGCCCTGATGGCTTCATTGGAGAGTTCTACCAAACATTCAGAAAAGAGTTAACAGCACTACTACTAAGGGTTCTTCAGAGCATACGAAAGGATGGAATACTCCCAAACTCATTCTATGCAGCCAGTATATCCCTGATACCAAAACTAGATAAAGACACCAGAAAACTACAGACCTATATCCCTCGTGAACTTAGATGTAAAAATCCTCAACAAAATTCTAGCCAACAGAATTCAACAACATATCAAAAAAATAATTCACCACAACCAAGTGGGAGTCATACCAGGTATGCAGGGAGGCTTCAACATTAGAAAAACAATCAATGTAATCCATCATATAAATAAAACAAAAGACAAGAACCATATGATCTTATCAATTGACCCAGAAAAGGCATCTGACAAAGTCCAACACCCATTCTTGATAAAAACTCTCAGCAAAATAGCAACAGAAGGAAAATTCCTCAACATTATAAAGGACATTTATACAAAGCCAACAGCCAACATCATCCTAAATGGAGACAGTCTGAAAGCATTCCCTTGAGAACAGGAACCAGGCAAGGATGCTCTTTATACCACTCTTATTCATTGTGCTGGAGGTCCTAGCCAGAAGAATTAGGAGGGAAAAGGAAATAAAGGGCGTCCAGATAGGTAAGGAAGAAGTAAAAGTGTCTCTATTTGCAGATGACATGGTCTTATACACAGAAAACTACTGAAACTACTAGAAGAGTCCAGCAGAGTAGCAGGATACAAGATAAAGATACAAAAATCAGTTGGATTCCTCTACACCAACAAAAAGAACATAGAAGGGGAAATCCCTGAAACAATACCATTTACAGTAGCCCCCAAGAAGATAAATACTGAGGAATAAATCTAACCAGAGACGTAAAAGGCCTGTACAAAGAAAGCTACAAGATGCTACTGCAAGAAACCAAAAGAGACCTACATAAGTGGAAAAACATACCTTGCTCATGGATGGGAAGACTCAACATTGTAAAAATGTCTATTCTACTGAAAGTTATCTATACATAGGATGCAATTCCAATCCAAGTTGCAATGACATTTTTTAATGAGATGGAGAAGCAAATCACTAGCTTCATATGAAAGGGAAAGAGGCCCCGGATACGTAAATCATTACTGAAAAAGAAGAACAAAGTGGGAGGCCTCACACTACCTGATTTTAGAACATACTATACTGCCACAGTAGTCAAAACAGCCTGGTACTGGTACAATAACAGATACATAGACCAATGGAACAGAATTGAGAATCCAGACATAAATCCATCCACATATAAGCAGCTGGTATTTGCCAAAGTCCCAAAGTCAGTTAAATGGGGAAAAGACAGTCTTTTTAACAAATGGTGCTGGCATAACTGGATGTCCATCTGCAAAAAAATGAAACAAGACCCATATCTCACACCGTGAATGAAAATGGATCAAAGACCTAAATATAAAATCTAAAACAATAAAGATCATGGAAGAAAAAATAGGGACAACCTTAGGAGTGCTAATACATGGCATAAAAAAAACCAGTATACAAAACATTACTAACAATCCACAAACACCAGAAGAGAAACTAGACAACGGGGAGCTCCTAAAAACCAAATACCTATGCTCATCCAAAGACTTCACCAAAACAGTAAAAAGAGTACCTACAGACTGGGAAAAAGGTTTTAGCTATGACATTTCTGGTCAGCATCTGATCTCTAAAATCTGCAAAACCTCAACAACAACAACAAAATAACCCAATTAAAAATGGGCAAAGAATATGAACAGGCACTTCACTAAAGAAGACATTGGGGCAGCTAACAGGTACATAAGGAAATGTTCACGACTGTTAGCCATTAGAGAAATGCAAATCAAAACTACAGTGAGATTCCATCTCACCCCAACAAAAAAAGGCTGGCATTAATCTAAAAAACACAAAATAATAAATGTTGGAGAGATTGTGGAGAGACTGGAATACTTATACACTGCTGGTGTTAATGTAAAATGGTACAACCACTTTGAAAATTGATTTGGCGCTTCCTTAAAAAGCTAGAAATAGAACTACCGTAAGACCCAGAAATCCCACTCCTTGGAATATATCCTGGAGAAATAGGAGTCTTCACACGAACAGATACATGCACACCCATGTTCATTGCACCTCTGTTTACAATAGCAAAAAGCTGGAAGCAACCAAGGTGCCCATCAACAGATGAATGGAAAAATAAATTATGGTATATTCACACAATGGAATACTACCCATCGATAAAGAACAATGATGAATCTGTGAAACATTTCATAACATGGAGGAATCTGGAAGGCATTATGCTGAGTGAAATTAGTCAGTTGCAAAAGGACAAATATTGTATAAGACAACTATTAAAAGAACTCAAAAAATAGTTTAAACACAGAAGAAAATATTCTTTGATGGTTACGAGAGTGGGGGGGAGGGGGTATTCACTAATTAGATAGTAGACAAGAACTATTTTAGGTGAAGGGAAAGACAACACACAATAAAGGGAAGTCAGCACAAGCACAACTGGACTAAACCAAATGCAAAGAAGTTCCCTGAATAAACTGAAAGCTTTGAAGGCCAGTGTAGCAGGGGCAGGGGTCTGGGGACCATGGTTTCAGGGGACGTCTAAGTCAATTGGGATAATAAAATCTATTAAGAAAACATTCTACATCCCACTGTGGTGAGTGGTGTCTGTGGTTTTAAATGCTAGCAAGCGGCCATCTGAGATGCATCAATTGGTCTCAATCCACCTGGAGCAAAGGAGAATGAAGAACACCAAAGACCCAAGGTAATTATGATCCCAAGAGACAGAAATGGCCACATAAATCAGAGACTACATCAGCCTGAGATCAGAAGAACTAGATGGTGCCCGGCTACAACCGATGACTGCCCTGACAGAAAATCCCTGATGGAGCAGGAGAGCAGTGGGATGCAGACTTCAAATTCTCATAAAAAGACAAGACTTAATGGTCTGACTGAGACTAGGAGGACTCCAGAGTTCATGGTCCCCAGACCTTCATTTAGCCCAAGACTGGAGCCATTCCCAAAGCCAACTTTTCAGAGAGGGGTTAAACTGGACAATAAGATAGAAAATGATACTGGTGAGGAGTGAGCTTCTTGGCCTAAGCAGACACATGAGACTATGTGGGCAGCTTCTGCCTGGAGGGGAGATGAGAAGGCAGAGGGAGACAGAAGCTGGCTGAATGGACACGGGGAATACAGCATGGAAAGAGTGTGCTGTCTCATGAAGGGGTAGAGCAACTAGGAGTACATAGCAAGGTGTATATAAACATTTGTATGAGAGACTGACTTGGTTTATAAACTTTCACTTAAAAAAAAAAAAAAATTAAAGCACAATAAAAAAAATTAAAAAAAGTCACACACAAAAAAAGTTCAGTAATGGTAGCCGGACACCATCCCCTTTTCTTGTCTCATGGCAAAGGAAGCCATTTTTGAGGGCAACAATTAGCCACACATCCCCTTTCCTCCTTGAATTCCTGACTCTCCTTCTTCCTCTGTTGCTCTAGAATAAAGACCAGTTGTGTCATCTATTTTCAGTGTCTCCACCTCCCCTGTTAGCCTCAGACTGGAAGACGGCAGTGGGAAATGCAAATCATGGCCAATATCTTCTCTCTTTCTCTACCTACTTCCTTTCTAACCAGCAACACAAGTTTTGGTTCTCTTGAGTTTGGATGTTGAGAAGACAAGAGAAAAAGGGATAGAAAGGTGTTACATTTAATCTAGTGTTGGCACCCTCTGGATGGGACTGATGTCTGGAGTTGTCCCTCTCTTTTATGGGACACTTCTGTGGGCTTTTTGGAGTTCATTCCACTGGGAACATCTATGTCTTAGTTGGAGTATGTTTCCCCTTTTTACCATTTATAATCTTGCCTCAACTCTTTCTTCCAAAGGTGCGTGCTCGACCCCTTCCTGTTGGGTTGCGTCTCTCCCGGCAGCAAGCCCTCCAGCATGTTCCTGTCTAGACAGCTCATGGCTGGCTCATGCCACAGCATCCATATAGCACAGAAAACACACTCCTTAGCCTGCCAGCAGTGGAGGTGCATCTTGGGGCAATACAGCGGTATTCGCTTGTCTTTGAACTTTTCAGACGTGAGTCACACACTATCCCCAATATGTTGAGTTCTCCAAACTGTTCTCTTGAACCATCTCATTTGGTAAGAGGTAAACACCATCCACAGTGAAGAGCCACAGCCTCCCCAAATCCTCTTTAAAGAAGCCCATTCTCCAACATCTTCAACCTCTCAGTGAATTCTTAGCCTTGTCTTCTAAACCATTGAGATGAGTGATGAACCAGAGTGGAAATCATATCACAATCTCTTAGCCTTTACAGCAGAGAGGGTCTGTACTATTGCATTGCTCTCAGAAATTTGGGGGAAACCCTGAAATGGCATAACTAAACGAGTGCGGATGACAATAGCTGTCATTTGCTGTTACCTACAAAATAGGGCAATGTGCCAAACATGCGTTATTATGACACCAATCTGTCAAAGAAGGCATGAACATTCTTGCTTTATAGGTAAGGAAACTGGGGTACAGGGAGATTAAGAGACTTTTGCAAGATCACATGACCAGCTACTCATGGAACCCAGATTCCAATCAACTCAGGGCTGTCTGGATCTAAAATACCAGCTCTTTCCACTGCACCACGTCAATTCTATCTGTGAGGCACACCAACTACATTTGCTGAGGCTATCACGTGAGGGTTGGCAGCAGGGCTGACACAGATGGCTGCGGGTGGAGGCGTCAGCCACAAGGAAGAGCAGCCAGTCGAGAAACGGAAGACCTCTGACTTGCCCTGCTGCTCTGCTGCTGGGGGAAGGGACAAAGGGGGGAAGGGGAGGAAAAACAGGACAGGCTGTCTCAACAGTTCCAGGAAAAAGGGAAATTTGAAAATAAAGGAGACAGAATCACAAACTAGGAGGCATTCTTTTCTAGGTGTGTGTGTGTGTTTGAACAAAGGTAGGGGAGTCAAAGAGCACAGTGTTGTTTAAAAAAATAATAATAAAGGAAGGGAAGAAGAGTAAAGGGAGCAGCTTTAGCTCGCTGTGTTAGAGATACGACTGTGATTCCCAGTTTTAGATCTGAGTGAGTGTTCTCCCCATGTGATAGCACGGTCCATCAGTAGTTAACGCATACCACCAGTAGCAGATGCTCCAGTGGAGTGCTTTAGAAAGCTAGTGAGGCCAGACGCAGCTGATGGTTATTTATGTAAGCTTTTCCGGCTCTGGGATCAGCCGCCTTCTTCCTGAGCTGTTTCCTGGCCAGCCCAGGCAGCTTCATTCCAGCTCTAGTCTTGAACTGAACACTTCCTGCTGCCATCTTCGTATCTGTCTTAGTTGTCTAGTGCTACTATAACAGAAATGCCACCAGTGGGTGGCTTTTACAAAGAGAAATTTATTCTCTCACAGTCTAGGAGGCTAGAAGTCCAAATTCAGGGTGCCAGCTCCAGGAGGCTTTCTCTCTTTGTCAGCTCTGGGGGAAGGTCCTTGTCATCAATCTTCCCCTGATCTAGGAGCTTCTCAGGCACAAGAACCCTGGGTCCAAAGAACATGTTCTGCTCCTGGCACTGCTTTCTTGGTGGTAGGAGGTCCCTCTGTTTCTCTGATTGCTTCGCTTTTCTATTTCAAAAGAGTTTGACTCACGATAAAACCTAATCTTGTAGATTGAGTCCTGCATCATTAACATAACTGCTGATAATCCTGGCTCATTAACATCATAGAGGTAGGATTTATAACACTTAGGAAAGTCATATCAGATGACAAAATGGCGAACACAATGCTGGGAATCACGGCCTAGCCAAGTTGAGAGATATTTTGGGAGAACACAGTTCAATCCACGACAGTATCTGAACCCAGCCTTGTGTCTTGAGCTTTGCTATTTGTGGTACCCAAAGAGCTTGTGATGGTTAAGGTCATGTGTCATCTTGGCTAGGCCATGGTTCTCAGCGGTTTGACAGATGTTATATAATCATCCTCCATTTTCTGACCTGATGTGAGCCAATCAGCTGAAAGGGCAATTTCCTTGAGGATGTGGCCTGCATCCAATGTATATGGATGTTCTGGAAAAGCTCAGCCTCTCTTGATCCTGCATCCAACTCGCCATTCTCTGATCTCTGGCTCTTGAGACATGAGCCAGCAACTTGCCATCTGACCTGCCGATTTTGGATTAGTTACCCCCTGCGACCATGTGACTTAGGAGAAGACCATGAATTTGGGACTTGCCAGCCTTCACAACTGCATGAGCTGTTTCCTTGAAATAAATTTCTCTCTATGTATTTGTATATACGCTTCATTGGTTTTGCTCCTCTAGAGCACCCAGCCTAAGACAGAGCTCCACTTCTTAGGATCTCTATTCAGGGTCCATCTGGGGTATTAACCAGCCAGTGTTAGGAATTGAGAATAAAGATCTGTAAATACAGAGCTAGGTAATGGGGCCTTACCTGAGCTAAATATACTATGGACTGCCAGAAGAACAAACAAAACAGCCTTAAAAGAAACACAACCAGAATGTTCCTTAGAAGTGAGGATGGCAAGACTTTGTCTTGCTTATTTCTGGCATATTATCAGGAAATACCAATTGCTAGAAAAGGACATTATGTTTGGTAAAGCAGAGGATCATCAAAAAAGAGGGAGACCCTCAATGAGATGGATTGACACAATACCTGAAACAATGGGCTCAAACCTACCAGTGATCATGAAAGTAGCATAGGACCAGGTAACATTTCATTCTGTTATACATTAAGGTCGCTGTGAGTTGGAGTCAACTCAATGGCAACTAACAACACTGCCTGAGCTGGAGACGCAAGGTGTGAGTGTAAGTCAAAACCCGTACAGTGAAACCATCCTAGATCTGGGAAGCCAAGCTCAGGTATCAAGTCTGAAGGACAAAGGCTACATCTGAAAGAGGAACAAAGCCAAGAGTCAAGAGCAGAACCAGTAAGAAATAGAGCAGTTCAGGTCAAAATTAAAACGATGAAGGTCTTGGACATTTTTTCTGCAACTGTGGGGTGTCACCATGGCCCTGCGCTTGGGTGGGAAGCTGGTTTAAGTGTTCCTAGATGAGGGAAGTCCACACAGCCATGGAATCAAAGACGTCCTGAAGTGCTTGGGGTACATACAACCCAGGCCCCCATTTATATGGTATAAGTATTTGCGGTTGTTCCCCACACACAGGGCTGACCCCACTGGTTCCTGCCACTTCTCTTCTTTGTAGATTTCTGCTGGTCACACACAGGGTGACAACTGTTCTGCTGCCATGCAGGTTGGCCAAGCCCTTCACCCTGGCCAGGGAATGTGTGAGGTTTTCAATAAAGCTGGTATGATAGTTTGGATTTTTTATTAAGCAAGTATTCACCAGCTTCCCCTCCCACAATGGGCCACGTATACTTGCCCTGGGCCCTAAATGTTGGGCTTGGCCATGAGACTGAGTTTGGGCAAGTACCATGATGAAAAGTGAGCCATAAAAGTGCTTCCACTGAATTTCTGTTAAAGGTGATGGGATATTTGAGAAAAGGATAGTGGTGATGGTTACACATGATGGACGTAATGTCACCGAATTATACATGTAAAAACTGTTCAGCTGGCAAATGTTTTGTTAGGTATGTATTTACCACAATAAAAGAATACATGCGATAATATGAAAAAACGAAGTGTTTACATGAAAGAAGTTATTGCTTAAGGGGTACTGGGGCTCTATTTGGGGTGGTAGACATTTTTTTGAAAAGGGATAGTAGGGACAGTTGCACAGTATGGCGAATATGATGGATGCCTCTGAATTGTACACTTAAGACTGGTTGAAACAGCAAAATTTTTCTGATATATATTTTACTACAATGAAAAAAAAAGTTCCTACATGTTTTGGAAGAGCACTGGTGGAGCAATGATTAAGTGCTCAGCTGCTAGCCGAAAGGTTGGCAGTTCAAAGCCACCCGGTGGCTCCCCAGGAGGAAAGACCTGATGATCTGCCCTCATAAAGATTACAGCCTAGGAAACTCTATGGGGCAGTTCTGCTGTATCACATGGGGTCGCTATGAGTAGGAATTGGCTTGACGGCACACGACAAGAACAACACAATATTTTGGCTTCGGTCTTGCCCTGTGGCGATGCATCATGAGAAAGCACAAGGCTCTCAGGCTCTGCCACAAGCCTGGCCCTAGATCTGTATCCTAGACTCAAAACCACCCATCTGCAGCCTGAGGGCCAATGAATACAGTCCAGGTCCTCAGAAGTGCAGCTGATCCAAGAGCTATGGACATAAGAATAAATGTTTGCTTTGTAACTGCTGAGTTTGGTGTGCAAATAGTTAATGCACTTGGTTGTTAACCAAAAGGTTGAAGGTTTGAGTCCCCCCAGAGGTGCCTTGGAAGAAAGGCCTGGTGATCTCTTTTGAGATATAAAAGAAAGAAGTGAGCAGAGGGACGGGGGACCAAGAAAGTAGAACCAGGAGCAGGATGCATCCTTATGGCCCAGGATCCCTGCACTAAGAAGCTCCTAGACCAGGGGAAGATTGATGACAAGGACTTTCCTCCACAGCTGACAGAGAGAGAAAACCTTAATCTGGAGCTGACACCCTGAATTTGAACTTCTAGCCTCCTAGACTGTGAGAGAATAAATTTCTGTTTGTAAAAGCCATCCGGTAGTAGTATTTCTGTTGTAGCAGCACTAGATAACTAAGACAGTGGCATGGGGAAAATACCAAGAAAAAGGAAACACAAGGACGCTCCTTTAGAGGTAGCCTACCTGCACACATTTCAAACTTCAGTCTTCTGAACACTACCTTCAAGTTTTGCCACATTCAAGTGCCAACTCTACTACTATCTGTTTAACATATTTTTAATTGATTTACTTAAACAGGGATTACGTGTTCTGGTCTTGTTGAAGTTTTGTACCCATAAAAAAAATTTTTTTTAAGTATGTGAAAATAAAATTTTTTTTTAATTTTCATCTTTTTTTCACTTATAGTATTGCAAGAGCCACTTCGTGGAACTCTGAACTTGTATATTCTTCTTTCCCGAAGATGACTCCCTTGTCTCAAGCATGACTTTCTTTGAAAGAGCAATTAGGAAGTCCTGAACCTGCCCCCAGAGATCTGTTTCTTCCTCAGCTTTTAGTCAAAGACCCCAGCATTGCCAAAACCTTCTCTGTTCATTCAGAATGGGGTCTATTGCTACTACCTTCAAGGGCGGAGCCTCTTAGCTGTTGTCACTGTAGTTGGGTGATCTCAGGAGTGCCTTACCACTTATGTGCGTGCCTTAAGGAGCCACAACATGGGGTTGCATGCCCCTGATTTTGTTAATGCCAGCTCTGCAGATGGCACCTGGTTAAAAACACACAAAGGCCAACATTTTTAGATGAAGAAGATAGATGTTTGAGAGACTGGAGACTAACAACCCCAAAGAAGCCATATAACAAAGCCAGGGAGAGATGTTGTTGTTAGGTGCCATCAAGTCGGTTCTGACTCATAGTGACCCTAAGCACAACAGAACGAAACACTGCCCGGTCCTGAGCCATCCTCACAATCGTTGCTATGCTTGAGCTCATTGTTGCAGCCATTCTGTCAATCCACCTCGTTGAGGGTCTTCCTCTTTTCCGCCAACCCTGTACTCTGCCAAGCATGATGTCCGTCTCCAGGGACTGATCCCTCCTGACAACATGTCCAAAGTATGTAAGATGCAGTCTCGCCATCCTTGCTTCTAAGGAGCATTCTGGTTGTATTTCTTCTAAGACAGATTTGTTAGTTCTTTTGGCAGTCCGTGGTATATTCAATATTCTTCAACAACACCACAATTCAAAGGTGTCAATTCTTTTTTAGCCTTCCTTATTCATTGTCCAGCTTTCACATGCATATGATGCGAATGAAAATACCATGGCTTGGGTCAGGCGCACCTTAGTCTTTTTTTTTTTTTTTTTGCTCTTCAACACTTTAAAGAGGTCCTTTGCAGCAGATTTGCCCAATGAAATCTATCTTTTGAATTCTTCACTGCTGTTTCCGTGGCTGTTGATTGTGGACCCAAGTCAAATGAAACACTTGACAACTTCAATCTTTTCTCTGTTTATCAGGATGTTGCTCACTGGTCCAGTTATGAGGATTTTTGTTTTCTTTATGTTGAGGTGCAATCCATACCGAAGGCTGTGGTCTTTCATCTTCATTAGTAAGTGCTTCAAGTCCTCTTCACTTTCAGCAAGCAAGGTTGTGTTATCGGCATAACGCAGGTTGCTAATGAGTTTTCCTCCAATCCTGATAGAGGAAGGATTCTTCAGATACTCCAGCTTCTCGGGTTATTTGCTCAGCGTACAGATGGAATAGGTATGGTGAAAGAATACAACCCTGACGCACACCTGTCCTGACTTTAAACCATGCAGTATCCCCTTGTTCTGTCTGAACAACTGCCTCTTGATTTATGTAAAGGTTCCTCATGAGCACAATTAAGTGTTCTGGAATTCCCATTCTTCGCAGAGTTATCCATAGTCTGTTATGATCCACACAGTCGAATGCCTTTGCATAGTCAATAAAACACAGGTAAACATCCTTCTGGTATTCTCTGCTTTCAGCCAGGATTCATCTGACATCAGCAATGATATCCCTGGTTCCACGTCCTCTTCTGAAACCGGCCTGAATTTCTGGCAGTTCTCTGTCCATATACTGGTGCAGTAAAATTTTGCTTGCGTGTAATATTAATGATATTGTTGTATAATCTCCACATTTGGTTGGATCACCTCTCTTGGGAATAGGCATAAATATGGATCTCATCCAGTCAGTTGGGCAGGAAGCTGTCTTCCATATTTCTTGGCACAGATGAGTGAGCACAGCGCTGCATCTGTTTGTTGAAACATCTCAATTGCTATGCCATCAATTCCTGGAGCCTAGTTTTTCGCCAGTGCCTTCAGAGCAGTTTGGACTTCTTCCTTCAGTACCATCGGTTCCTGATCATATGCCATCTCTTGAAATGGTTGAATATCGACTAATTCTTTTTGGTATAATCACTCTGTGTATTTCTTCCATCTTCTTTTGATGCTTCCTGTGTTCTTTAGTATTTTCCCCATAGAATCCTTCACTATCGCAACTCAAGCCTTGAATTTTTACTTCAGTTCTTTCAGCTTGAGTAACACTGAGGATGTTCTTCCCTTTTGGTTTTCCATCTCCAGCTTTTTGCACATGTCATTATAATACTTTACTTTGTCTTCTCGAGACACCCTTTGAAATCTTCTGTTCAGTTCTTTTATTTCATCAATTCTTCCTTTTGCTTCAGCTGCTCGATGTTTGATAGCAAGTTTCAGAGTCTCCTCTGACATCCATCTTGGTCTTTTCTTTCTTTCCTGTCTTTTCAATGACCCCTTGCTTTCTTCATGTATGATGTCCTTGATGTCATTCCACAAGTCTTCTGGTCTTCAGTCACTAGTGTTCAATGCATCAAATCTATTCTTGAGATGGCCTCTAAATTCAGGTGGGACATACTCAAGGTCATATTTTGACTCTCGTGGACTTGCTCTGATTTTCTTCAGTTTCAGCTTGAACTTGCATATGAGCCATTGATGGTCTGTTCCACAGTCGGTCCCTGGCCTTGTTCTGACTGATGATATTGAGCTTTTCCATCGTCTCTTTCCACAGATGTAGTCAATTTGATTTCTGTGTGTTCCATCTGGTGAGGTCCATGTGTATAGCCACTGTTTATGTTGGTGAAAGAAGGTATTTGCAATGAAGAAGTCGTTGGTCTTGTAAAATTCTATCATTTGGTCTCTGGCATTGTTTCTATCACCAAGGCCATATTTTCCAACTACTGATCCTTCTTCTTTGTTTCCAACTTTTGCATTCCAATCGCCAGTAATTATCAATGCATCTTGACTGCATATTCAATCGATTTCAGACTGCAGCAGCTGATAAAAATCTTCAATTTCTTCATCTTTGGCCTTAGTGGTTGGTGCATAAATTTGAATAATAGCTGTATTAACTGGTCTTCCTTGTAAGCATATGGATATTATCCTATCACTGACAGTGTTGTACTTCAGGAAAGATCTTGAAACATTCTTTTTGATGATGAATGCAACACCATTCCTCTTCAAGTTGTCAGTCCCAGCATAGTAGACTATATGATTCAAAATGGCTAATACCGGTCTATTTCAGTTCACTAACACCTAGAATATCAAAGTTTATGCATTCCATTTCATTTTTGATGACATCCAATTTTCCTAGATTCATACTTCATAATTCCGGCTTCTGATTATTAATGGATGTTTGCAGCTGTTTCCTCCTATTTGAGTCGTGCCACATCAGCAAATGAAGGTCCTGAAAGCTTTACTCCATCCACGTCATTAAGGTCGACTCTATTTGAGGAGGCAGCTCTTCCCCAGTCATCTTTTGAGTGCCTTCCAACCTGGGGGGCTCATCTTCCAGCACTATATCAGACAATGTTCCACTGCTATTCATAAGGTTTTCACTGGCTAATGCTTTTCAGAAGTAGCCTGCTGGGTCCTTCTTCCTAGTCTGTCTTAGTCTGGAAGCTCAGCTGAAACCTGTCCTCCATGGGTGATCCTGCTGGTATCTGAATACCGGTGGCATAGCTTCGAGCATCACAGCAACAGCGAGCCCCCACAATATGACAAACTGACAGAGATAATGGGTTTAAAAGGTGAGTTTGTTGTGTTGTTTTTTTAAAAATGTATCTATCACATAACTTTTGCCAGTCCAACTTTTTACAAGTGTATAACTCATTCACAGCAATTAAAATAATCAGCTCTGTGCAGCCCTACCCTTAATCAATGTGATTTTTCCATTACCATTAACCCCCCGCCCCCCTCCCTCTCACCCCTGGTAACCACTAATAAACTTTGTTTTCTATACATTTGTCTTTTCTTGTGTTTTTATATAAGTGAGGTCATACAATATTTGTCCTTTTGTGACTGGCTTATTTCACTCAGCATATCTTCAAGCTCCATCCATATAGTAGCATATATCAAGATTTCATTTTTCCTCACAAAAAAAAGAGACTTGAAGGTGGAGCCAACATGGTGTATAGACAGAAGCACCACACCATTCTTCTGCAGCAAAGACCTGAAAACTAAGTGAAACAGAGACAAACATCAGTCCTGGAACTCTAAATACCAAATGAAGGAATAAAGAACTTAATCAAGGACCAAACAGAATAAGAAACTAACAGAGAGCAGATGGCAAGGAGAGCCACGAGTGGAGGTCTCATACCAGCTAACATGGCCAAATTCACCATCTTGGGGTACAGCCACTAAAGAACTCAGACAGGGAGTACAGGAAGGAAACTACATGGAGTTGGCTGCAGGAGATGGACCACCCGGTAACCAGAGATACACGCTTTCCCACCCTACATCCTTCTTCTCTCTATGCAGCCTCTGCTGCTTGCCAGTGGCCCACGGTTGCTCAGTTGGAGAGACACTAGCTCACTGCTGCAGGGTTCTTCCCAACCCTACCAGCAGGCCCTTTAGTGCCATTTTTTGTTTTTTGGTTTCTTTGTTTTGTGATGTTGTTTTCTTGACTTTTTTTTGTCTGTTTGCTTCTCTCTCTCTCTCTCCCTTCCTTCCTTCCTTTCCTTTCTTCTGGCAAGCTAACCCCGTGTACCATCTCCTACCCTTCTTGACAGGCTGTGATTTTTTTTGTTGTTGTTTGTTTGTTTGCTTTACTCTGTTTTTTTTCTTTCTTTTTTTCTGTTTCTTCTCTCTTTCCTTTCTTCCACCCAACCAGCTCTGTGCACCATTCCTGCCCCTTCTGGAGAGGCCGTGCTGCACAGCTTGAAGGAGAGTCACTGCACATTACTATCACCTACTGGCTCCCTCAGCATCATTTTATTTATTGTTTGTTTGTTTTCTCTCTCTCTCTTTTTTTGTTATTGTTTCTTCTCTCTCTCCTTTCTTTCCTTTCCTTTCTCCTACCCACGCAGCCCTGTGTACTGCCCCCAGATTCTTGGTGGGCTGTGCTGTACCACTCAGCAGGAGTGCCTCTGGCACATGGCCTCCCTGGGTCTGCACCACACCCACAGGTCAGCTCCCTAAGTGAAATATTTTTTTATTTTTCTTTCCCTTTCTACTTTTCCTTCTCTCTCTCACTTAGGCCTTACACTCCATCCACTGCTTCCTTACAGGCTGTGCCATGCTACCCAGGGAGAGAGACATCAGTTCACCACCACCAATTTGCCCCGCCCTCAATGGCATGGACACCAACACCCTCTTTTTTGTTGTTGTTTTCATTTTATATTTATTTACTTTTCATTATTTGTTTGATTGTTGGTTTCTTCTCTCTCTTCCACCTTTTTCTTTCCTTTCTCCTGCCCATCTAGCACCATGAGCCACCTATGCCACTTCTCAACAGGCTGAGACACAACACCTGGCTAGAGAGCCACCTGCACATGACCTTGCAGGGTCTCCCCCACCCCCACCTCCTGAATCCTACCATGCCACCATTTTACTTACTGTTTCCTTCTTCTCTTTATTATTAATTTTAATTTATTTTTGCTTTTTAAATTTTTTTAAAAGTTTTTTTTTTTGCCTGTGTTTCTCTCTCTTCTTTCACTCACCCACTTAACTCTGCACAGTACATCCTCTCCTTTCCCTTCTATCTGAATGGTGCACCCAGTACCATGCCCCTGAATGGTACCCACGTGGTCCCCCAGATCCCAACTTGCACTGCCCCCCAGCCCCACCCTGTCACCCCTAGTTAATGCTGCAAACTACCCAGCTCAGCCCCTCTACCACTGCTGGCTCCACCGTGCCTGCACCATAACTGAGTGACTGGCCCTGCCCACCTGGAAAAGGTGGTGAGAAGTATCATGCCCACAGGCAAGCAAGCGACAAAACACACCCAGCCCACTGCCCAGACATAACCAAATAAAACAAAAAAGCAGGACTAAATAATTAAATCTAAAATCAATAATCAAAGAAAATAATTCCTGAATGTCTGAAGATGACAGACAGTGTCAAAACATATTAAAAACAGGAGATGATGGCTCCAGAAAGCTACCAAAATAAAACACCAGATGACCTTCTGCTGGATGAAGAGGCACTGGAACTAACTGATAGGAAATTCAGAACTCTAATGTTCAGGATTCTCCAAAAGAAGAAGGAAAACACAGGTAAAAATAATTTTAAAAATAGGCAAAAAACAGACAAAATCATGGGAAAGACAGGCAAAACATTGGAAGAAATCAAGAAAATAATACAGGAACAAATAGAAATCATACAAAAACAGCAATTAGAAATTCAAAAGACAACAAGAGTTCAGAAATGGACAGTGGGTTTCATGAGCAAATTTGAAACAATGGAAGACAGGATCAGTGAAATTGAAGACAAATCCTTGGATACCACTTTGAGGAAAAATGAGAGAAAAGAACAAAGAAAAATGAAGAAACCCTGAGAACAATGTGGGTACAATTAAAAGCAAAAATTTTTATGATGTCAGAGTTCTAGAACAAGGAGAGAAAATGAAAAACACAGAGAGGATTATTGAAGACTTGCTGAGAGAAAACTTCCCTAATATCATGAATGATGAAAAACCAACAATCCGAGAACCTGGATGAACCCCATATACAACAGACACCAAGAGAAAAACACCAAAACATTTCATAGTCACACTCATTAAAACCGAAGACAAAGAAAGAATCCTGGGAGCAGCTCAAGAAAAATGAAAAGTCACAACAAAAGGGAAAACAATAAGACTGATTACTTTGCAGAAACTATACAGGCAAGAAGGCAATAGGATAACATATATAAAATCTTGAAAGAAAAAAAACTGCCAACCAAGAATAATATATCCTCCAAAACTCTCACTCGAATTTGATGACAAAATTAGAGCATTTCCAGATAAACAGAAGTTAAGGAAATCCATAAAAACAAAATCAAACTTACAAGTATTATTAAAGGGACTCCTTCAGTAAGAGAACAAACAGCATCAGACAACAACCTGAATCTAGCACATAAAACAGCATCAGCCAGATACCAACCAAGATAATGAACTCTCAAGGATAAAACAAAACTAAAAAATTTACAACAGGGAACCAGAGACATCAATCTGTAAAAAAAAAAAAAAAAAAAAATCAGAACGATAAAAGAGGGAATAAACAGTGGAGGTATAGATCTTTCAAATGAAGAAGTCAAGCCATTATCAAGTAATAAAAGACTGGTTTAAACTTAGAAAGATAGGGATAAATTTCGAGGTCACCACAAAGAAAGTTAACAAACCTACTCATCAAAATAAAGAATAAAAATATAAACTCTGTAAACAGAAAAATAAAAAAAATCACAAACAAAATGAAATCAGCACAGAAGAGTAGGTGGAACAAAGAAAACATCAGCACAAAAAAGGCACTGCAAAATGACAGCTATAAGCTTACACCTATCAATAATCACACTGAATATAAAGGGATTAAACGCACCCATAAAGAGACAGAGTGATAGAATGGATTAAAAAATAGGACCCATCAATATGTCATCTACAAGAGACACACCTTAGAAACAAAGACATAAATTCATTAAAAATCAAAGGATGAAAAAAAGTATACATCAAGCAAACAGCTATCAAAAAAGTGCAGGAATAGCAATACTGGTCTCAGATAAAACAGACTTTAAAACAAAAATCCACCATAAAAGATAAGAAGGGTATTATATAATGATTAAAGGGACAATCCACCAGGAAGACACAACCTATTATAATAAATATCTATGCACTGAATGACAGGACTAAAAAATACATTAAAAAAACTCTAACAGTTCTGAAAAGAGAAATTGATATTTTCACAATAGTAGGGAACTTCAACACACCTATCTCAGTAAAGGACAGAAAATCTAGAAAGAAACTCAATAAAGATACGGAAGATCTAAAGGCCACAATCAACCAACTTGACCTCATAGACATATATAGAACACTCCACCTAACAGCAGCAGAGTACACATTCTTTTCCAATTCACATGGAATGTTCTCCAGAATAGACTATGTCTAAGGCCATAAAGCAACCCTCAACAAAATCCAAAACATTGAGATAATACAAAATATCTTCTCTGGTAACAATGCCATCAAAATAGAAATAAATAACAGGAAAAGCAAGGGAAAAAAATCAAATACATAGAAACGAAATAACACCCTGCTTAAAAACCACAGAGTAATAGATGGAATCAAAAAATTCTTAGAATCAAACAAAAATGAAAACACACCGTACCAAAGCCTTAGGGACAGAGCAATGACAGTGATCAGAAGTCAATTTATACCACTAGAAGCACACATCAAAAAAGAAGAAAGGGACAAAATCAAAACATTAGCTACACAACTTGAACAAATAGAAAGAGAACAGCTAAAGAAGCCCACAGCCACCAGAAGAAAGGAAATAATGAAGACCAGAGCAGAAATAAATGGAGAACAGAAAAACGACAGAAAGAATCAACAAAACCAAAAGTTGGCTCTTTGAAAGGATCAACAAAATTGACAAACCACTGGCCACAGTGAAAAAAGAAAAACAGGAGAGGATGCAAATAACCCAAATAAGAAATGAAATGATGGACTTTACAACAGACCCAACCAAATAAAAAGGATCAAAACAGAGTACTATGAAAAGCTATACTCCAATACATTTGAAAACCTAGAGAAAATGGACAAATTTCTAGAATACCCTACCTACCCAAAGTAACACAAACTGATGTTGAAAATCTGAACAGACTCATAACAAGAGAAGAGATTGAAAGGTAATTTAAAAAAAAAAAAAAAAAAAACTCCCAACAAAAAGGGGCCCTGACCCAGATGGCTTCACTGGAGAATTCTACCAAACATTCAGAGAAGAGCTTACGCGAGTACTACTCAAAATATTTGAGAACATAGAAATGGAAGGGGTACTTCCTAATTTATTCTATGAGAAACCAGCATAACCCTGATACCAAAAACAGGCAAAGACACCACAAAAATAGAAAATTACAGACCAATATATCTCATGAATATAGATGCAAAAATCTTCATCATGTTCTAGCCAATAGAACTCAGCATCTTATCAAAAAAAGTAATACACCATGATCAAGTAAGATTCATACCAGGTATGCAAGGATTGTTCAACATTAGAATATCAATCTACAGAATCCACCACATAAATAAAAATAAAGAGAATAATCATATGATCATCTCAAACGGTGCAGAAAAGGCATTCAATATAGCCCAACACCCATTCCTGATACTCTAAATAAAATAGGTACAGAAGGGAAAGTCTTCAACATAGTAAAGAGCATCTATACAAAACCAACAGCCAACATCATTCTTAATGGAGAGAGGCTGAAAACATTCACCATGAGAACAGGAACAAGACTAAGATGCCCTTTATCACCACGCCTATTTAACATTGCACTGGAATTCCTAGATAGAGCAATAAGGCAAGAAAAAGAGATAAAGGGCATCCTAATTGGTAAGGAAGAAGTAAAACTGTCCCTATTTGCAGATGATATGATACTATACATAGAAAATCCAAAAGACTCTGTGAGAAAACTACTGGGACTATTAGAAAGAGTCTGTAGATTAGCAGGATACAAGATAAATATACAAAAATCAGTTGGATTCCTATACAACAATAAAAAGAACTATGTAAAGAAAATCAGGAAAACAATAGCATTTATAATAACCCCTATAAAATAAAATATTTAAGAATAAGTCTAACCAGGGATGAAAAAGATCTATACAAAGAAAACTACAAACACTACAAGAAACCAAGAGACCTACATAAATGGAAAAGCATACCATGCTCATGGATAGGTAGACTTAACATTGTGAAAATGTCAAGTTTACCCAAAGCAATCTACAAATATGATGCAATCCCAATCCAAATACCAACAGCGTTCTTTAAAGAGATGGAAAATCTAGTCACTAACTTTATATGGGAAGGGAAGAAGCCCCAGATAAGTAAAGCATTATTGAAGAGTACAGTAGCAGGACTCACACTACCTGACCTCAGAACCTACTGTACAGCTAAGGTAGTCAAGACAGCCCGGTACTGGTATAAGTACTGACACATTGAGTAATGGAACAGAATTGAGAACCCAAATGTAAATCCATCCACCTACAGCCACCCGATCTTTGACAAACGCCAAAAGCCCATTAAATGGGGAAAAGACAATCTTTTTAACAAACAGAGCTGGCAAAACTAGATGTCCATCTTCAGAAAAGTGAAACAGGACCCATACCTCATACCACACAAAAAACTAATTCAAAATGGATCAAAGTCCTAAATATGAAACCCCAAACTACAAAGATCATAGGAGAAGAACTAGTGTCAATTTTACAGGCCTTAATACACGGCATTAACAGGATACAAACCATAATTCACAATACACACAAACCCAAAGTTAAGCTAGACAACTGGGACCTTCTAAAAACCAAACACTCACGCTCATCAAAAGACTTCACCAAAAGAGTACCTACAGACAAGGAAAAAATATTGGCTACAAGAAATCCTAAAAAAGTCTAATTTCTAAAATCTACAGAAAATCCAATACCTCTACAACAGAAAAATAGTCCAGTTAAAAAATAGGCAAAGGATATGAACAGACACTTCACCAAAGAAGGCATTCAAGCAGCTAACAGATGCAGGAGAAAGTTCACGTGATCAGTAGCCGTTAGAGAAATCCAAACCAAAACGTGGGGTACCACCTCGCCCTGACATTACCGGCAAGGTTCAAAAAACCAGAAAACGACAAATATTGGAGAGGCTGAGCGGAGATTGGAACTCTGATGTACTGCTGATGGGAATGCAAAATGGTACAAACATTTTGGAAAATGATATGGTGCTTCCTTAAAAAGTGAGAAATAGAAATACCATATTATCCAGCAACTCCACTCCTAGGAATATATCCTAGAGAAGTAATAGCTGTCACAGAAATAGACCAACGCACGCCCATGGTCATTGCAGCATTGTTCACAATAGCAAAATGATGGGAACAACCGAGGTGCCTATCAACAGAGGAAAGGACAAGCAAACTACGGTACATCCACACAAGGGACGACTATGCAGCAGTAAAGAACGGTGGTGACTCTGCACAGCATCCCACAACATGGATGAATCTGGAGGCATTATGCCGAGTGAAATAAGTCAGTCACAAAAGAACAAATACTGTATAAGACCACTACTATAAAAACTCACGAAAAGCTTGGCACACAAAAAGAAACAATCTTTGATGGTTACAAGGGAGGGAAGGGGTGGGAGGGAAAAACACTAAATAGACAATGGATAAGCGGCAAATTGGTGAAGGTCAAGACAGCACACAATGCTGGGGAAGCCAGCAAAACCTGACAAAGGCAAGGTCATGTTAGCTCCACAGACACATCCAAACACCCTAAGGGACAAAATTACTGAGCTGAAGGCTGTAGGGATCCTGGTCCTGGGGACCATTTAGTTCATCTGGCATAACAAGGTTTATAAAGAAAATGGTCCACATTCTACTTTGGTAAGCAGCATCTGGAGTCTTAAAAGCTTGTGAACAGTCATCTAAGATACTCCACTGATCTCACCCCATCTGGAGCAAGGGAGAATGAAGAAAACCAAAGACACAAGGGAAAGGTTAGTCAAAAGGACTAATGGACTACAACTACCACAGCCTCCACCAGACTGAGTCCAAAACAACTAGATGGTGCCCAGTTACCTCCACTGACTGCCCTGACAGGGATCAAAAGAAAGGATCCTGGAAAGAACTGGAGAAAAATGTAGAACAAAATTCCAACTCATAAAAAATAAAAAGACCAAACTTACTGGTCTGACAGAGAATGGAGAAACCCCAGAGCATAGCCCCCAGACACCCTTATAGGTCAGTAATGAAGTAACTCCTGAGGCTCACCCTTCAGCCAAAGATTAGAGAGGCCCGTAAAACAAAATGAGACTTAATGAGCATACTAGCCCAGGGGCAAGGACGAGAAGGCAGGAAGGGACAGGAAAGCTGGTGCTAGGGAAACTGAGGTCAAGAAGGCGAGGGTGTTGACATGTCGGGAGGTTGGCAACCAATGTCACGAAACAATATGTGTATTAGTTGTTTAATGAGAAGCTAGTTTGCTCTGTAAACCTTCATCTAAAGTAAGATTAAAAACAAAAAAAGAAGAAGACAGACTTACAAGTCTGAGAGTCTGAAGAAACCTTGAGAGTATGGCCCCTGGATACCCTTTTAACTCAGTACTAAAGTCTCTTCTGAGGTTCACCCTTCAGCCAAATATTAGACAGACCCATAAAACAATAATACGCACAGCTTTACAATGTACATGAGACTAGATGGGCACACCAAACCAGGGGCAAGGACAAGAAAGGAGGGGACAGGAATGCTGGACGGTTGGAAATGGAGAGCCCAAGGTAGAGAAGGGGGGAGTGTTGACACGTGAGGGTGTTAGTGACCAATGTCACAAAACAATATGTGTATTAATTGCTTAATGAGAAAATAATTTGCTCTGTAAACCTTCATCTAAAGCACAATGTAAAAAAAAAAAAGTCTTCGTTTCTCCTACTGGCTGAGTAATATTCCATTGTATGTATGTATCATATTTTGTTTTGTTTATTCATTCATCTGCTGATGGGCCTTTGGGTTGTTTCCACCTGCTTATGTACAACCAAAAACCTCATGAAATTTTGTTCCTTGGTTTGGAGGTTTAGGGTCATGGTTTCATGGGAATCCCAGTTAACTGGCCTAATAACGTGTTTAGTGCTCCTGTTCTACCTCTTAGTTCATCGTGTAGTGCCTGGGGTCTTAAAAGCTTACAAGCAGCTGTCCAAGGCAGGACAATTGGTCTCTATTCGCCTGGAGCAACAGAGGAAGAAAGTCAGGAATAGAAGGAGGATATAAAATATGTGGCCAATTGCCTCCATGAACAGCTGCCTCCTTTGCCATGAGACCAGAAGAAGCATATGGTACCTGGCTACCATTACTGAACACTTTAATCAAAGATTCTATAGAAGAACCTTGATCAAGAACAATACGTGTATTAGAATCTTGATTTCTTATGGAATCCAGAATTTTTGGAGCCATGGAGCCTGGGTGAACCCCTGAAACTATTGTCCTGAGATAATTTTTAAACCTTAAACCAAAAATATCCCCTGAAGTCCTCTTAAAACCTAACAATAACCTAGCTAAACTAGTAAAGAATGTCTGCCTTGAGCATTATGCTCTCTTAAGAACTATCTATATGGGATCAAATTGACAATAGCAACTCAAAAGATTAGATAGGAACCTTAGGGTGCAGTGAGTTTATGTTAATGGGGGAGGAACACCTCCGAAAAGGAGGATGAGAGTCGTTGCACAACTGGAGAATGTAATCAACTTCACTGAGTTGTACGTGTAGATATGGTTGACTTTGCTGTATGTTTTGCTGTGTATGCTCTCAGCGAAAACGAGATAAAATTTTCAGATAAGCTGAGTTTAGGCAACAGAAGTTCTGGCTAGAGTGTTGTGGTTGTTGTGTGTCGTTGCATCAATTCCAACTCATAGCGATCCGATGTGACAGAGTAGAACTGCCCTATACGGTTTCCCAGGCTGTAATATTTATGGGAGAAGATCACCAGGCATTTTCTTCTGTGGAGCCACGGGTAGGTTTGAACCACTGACCACTTGGTTAGCAGGCGAGCATTTAACCATCACGCCACCAGGGCTTCTCTGATTAGGAAGAAACTTCCAAAAACAGATGTTTCATGACTGAGAAGGTCCCTGGCTGGCACAAATGGATTATGCTAAAAGTTGGTGCTTCAAACCACAACGAAGGTGCCTCAGAAGAAAGGCCTAGAGATCCGTGTCTGTCACGATTACAGCCTAGAAAATCCTATGGAGCAGTTCTACTGTGTAGTCCACGGGGTTGTCATGAATCAGAATCGACTCCATGGCAACAGGTTTTTTGTTTGTTTGTTTTTAGTGGCTGAGAGGCTCAATGGCTAAGGCTCTTAACCCAGGCAGGAATTCCCAGCTCTGACACTTAATGACTTCATAAGCTCACTGTAGCTCCATCCATTTCAGTTTTCTCATCTATAAAATGGGGGAAATTATAGCTCTTATCTCCCTACATCCATAGAATTATCACAAAGACTGAATGGGAAGAGATATACATAAGCAAAGCAGTCATGGAAATCCCTGGCATATAGGAAGTGCTCAGTAAAAAGGAGATATGATTATGATTGTTGTCATTCCGATATTATTATGATTGTTGTCATTCTGATATTATTATGGTGTCAAACCACAGATCGTGGATTGAGGACATACTGGGGAGAACAGAGTGGCCAGGAGGTGAGCCTGCAGGGTAAAGTGGCATCTGTTCAGCAGGAGCCCCCAACTGTTCACAGCTGAGGGGTGATTTCAATGCCACAGAGGAGTGGCCTGACCAGGGTGGCTATGGTGATGGGACTTCCTGGGAGTGGGGAATGGGAGATGAGAGGGCTCCGAGGTTATTTTGTTTTGGGGGTCAGTGGGGAATGGAGGGCTCACTCCATCACTCTGTGGCTGGCTCAGCTCCCTGGCAGGGCCAGGCACACAGCCCAGCTGCTATGGCTGGTCACAGGGACAGTGTCACAGGGCACCCTGCCTCATCTTGCTCTTATCTGAATTGTCCCTATTACTGTGTTCCTAGAAGGACATCACCCAGGGTGAATGGCTGATGGAAGAGAGGTGGGAGAGGTATTTGTGAAGGCAGAGTGTTGATGGGGAGAGTGCTGGGCTTTTGGAGACAGGGCCAGGCAGGGAAGGGACAGCCTATATACATCCTAACAGATCCCGAGTCTCTAACGCCGAGAATCATCCTTTGGTCTCCACCTGTAGCTGAAACACCACTGTTCCTATCATCTTCACCATCACCCTGGGTCATCCAGATGGAATGCCTGCGGCTCACTTCCCACCCCATTCTTTGTCCTCCCTTTATTACCATGACTTCATTTCCTTCCATGGAATGCTTCTTTCCTCGTATTTCCCTCCCCTCTGCCATGGCCCTGTGGCGGACCTCACTTCACACATCTGCACCCAAGCTTGCAGCTCTGACTCCAGCCTTCACCCAATCAGTGCAGAGCACAGCATCAGCAAGACATTCTCTTCATCATGCAGACCCTTCCTCAGGACCCTCCATGCCTCCCTTTCTGATTCATGGAGCTCTGGGTTCTCTTCATGATTTCCATGATAGCCCATGCTGTGGCCCCAATCTACACCCTCTCCACCCTGCAGCCCTCCTTCCCTGAACTCCTAGCCCAGCAGCCTCATTGTGGTGCTGGCAGGTGCCCAAGCAACCAAGGCTGTCCTGGTCCATCCCTTTGCCTGTGGTGGGAACCGGGACAGAGCTGTGTGAGGACAACGAGAGGTCTGGGTCAGAACATACTCCTACTTACACTTAAGGAGCACGGTGGGTGGGTGAAGACAAAGGGGCTCCATGCCTGTCCCCAGGAGGCTGTAGAGGTGGGGAGATGCAGGCATGCACCCCAGTGCACCAGATGCAGAGCAAAAGAGGGAGGCCCCATGGTCGCCCTCACTCTTGGGGGGTGAGACCCTGTGGTGTCGGCAGAGGCAAGTTTCGGCCTCGTTCCCCAACATAGAGCCGGCTTTCCTGCCTGAGAGGTGACCTGCTGCCTGTCACAGTGTAGCATTAGCAGGCTAGTGTCTCCTGGAGTGGGGCCTTGTCCCTGCGCTGCTAAGCCTCCACTTACCACAGAGCCGGTAAGTGTGCTGGGAGCGGGAGTGGTGGGCGTATGAGGCCCCCTGGGTGACAGGTCTGTAAAAGGACTACTTCAAAATCTGGGCACTTGGCTGGAACAGGATAGCTAACCCCGGTTTGAATCAAGCTCCATGTTGTTAACCTAACTCTGTTTGGGATCAACCTGAGTCTCCATGTCTGCTTTTCTGAAAAGACAACTTAGCTTCCTGTAGAAGTTTAACTGCTTTTGACACAATAAGGGTGGGGGGGTCAAGAATGTTTTTGAAGATTATTTCAGAAAGCCTATGTTGAGAAATGGAAACCCTGGTGGCTCAGTAGTTAAGAGCTACAGCTGCTAACCAAAAGGTTGGCAGTTGGAATCCACCAGGCACTCCTTGGAAACCTTATGGGGCAGTTCTACTCTGTCCCATAGGGTTGCTGTGAGTTGGAATCGACTCGACCGCTATGGATTATTTGGTTTTGTGTTGAGAAGTAGATTAACTTGTGGTTGTCTTTTGACTCCTCTGTAACCCCCAGGCCCATGTACAATAGCCCCCCTTATCCACGGGGGAAATGTTCCAAGACTTCTGTGGGTGCCTGAAACCACGAATATACACACACATAAACATGGATATAAATACACACACACTGTTTTGTCCTATACATACATATCTATGATAAAGTTTCATTTATAAATTAAGCACAGAAAGAGATTAACAGCAACGAATAATTGAATAAAACAATTTTAACACCGTTGTTGTTCCGACTCTTAGTGACCCTACGTACAGGAGATCAAAACACTGCCCGGTCCTGCACCATTCTCACGATTGTTGTTATGCTTAAGCACACTGTTGCAGCCACTGTGTCAATTCATCTCACTGAGGGCCTTCCTCTTTTTCCGTGACCCTCTACTTTAACAAGCATGATGTCCTTCTCCAAGGACTGGTCCTCCTGATAGCGTGTCCTAAGCATATGAGTCGAAGTCTCACCATCCTTGCTTCTAAGAAGCATTCTGGCTGTAATTCTTCCAAGGGAGATTACTTCATTCTTCTTAAAGTCCATGGTATATTCAAAATTCTTCATCAACAGCGCAATACAATGGCATCAATTCTTCTTCTTCAGTCTTCCTTATTCATTGTCCAACTTTCACATGCATATGATGTGATTGAAAATACCACGGCTTGGGTCAGGCGCACCTTACACTGCAAGGTGACATCTTTGCTCTTCAACACTGTAAAGAGATCCTTTGCAGCAGATTTGCCCAATGCAATGCGTCTTTTGATTTCTTGACTGCTGTTTCCATGGCTGTTGATTGTGGACCCAAGTAAAATGAAATCCTTGACAACTTCAATCTTTTCTCCGTTTATCAGGATGTTGCTCATTGGTCCAGTTGTGAGGATTATTATTTTCTTTATGTTGAGGTGCAATCCACACTGAAGGCTGTGGTCTTTGATCTTCGTTAGTAAGTGCTTCAAGTCCTCTTCACTTTCAGCAAGCAAGGTTGTGTCATCTGCATAACACAGGTTCTTAATGAGTCTTCCTCCAATCCTGATACCCCGTTCTTCTTCATATAGTCCAGCTTCTCGGGCTATTTGCTCAGCATACAGATTGAATAGATGTGGTGAAAGAATATAGCCCTGACACACACCTTTCCTGACTTTAAATCAGTCAGGATCCCCTTGTTCTCTCCTAACAACTGCGTCTTGATCTATGTAAAGTTTCCTCATGAGCACAATTAAGTGTTCTGGAATTCCCATTCTTTGCTATGTTATCCATAATTTGTTATGATCCACACAGTCGAATGCATTTGCATAGTCAATAAAACACAGGTAAGCTTCCTTCTGGTATTCTCTGCTTTCAGCCAGGATCCATCTGACATCAACAATGATAACCCTGGTTCCACCTCCTCTTCTGGCAGATCCCTGTCCATATACTGCTGCAGTCATTTTTGAATGATCTTCAGCAAAATTTTGCTTGTGTGTGATATTAATGATATTTTTCTATAATTTCCACATTCGGTTGGATCACCTTTCTTGGGAATAGGCATAAATATGGATCCTTTCCAGTTAGTTGGCCAGGAAGCTGTCTTCCATATTTCTTGGCATAGACGAATGAGCACCTCCAGCACTGCATCTGTTTGTTGAAACATCTCAACTGATATTCCATCAATTCCTGGAGCCTTGTTTTTCGCCAATGCCTTCGGAGCAGTTTGGACTTCTTCCTTCAGTACCATCGGTTCCTGATCATATGCCACCTCTTGAAATGGTTGAATATCGACTAATTCTTTTTGGTATAATCACTCTGTGTATTTCTTCCATCTTCTTTTGATGCTTCCTGTGTTCTTTAGTATTTTCCCCATAGAATCCTTCACTATCGCAACTCAAGCCTTGAATTTTTACTTCAGTTCTTTCAGCTTGAGTAACACTGAGCATGTTCTTCCCTTTTGGTTTTCCATCTCCAGCTTTTTGCACATGTCATTATAATATTTTACTTTGTCTTCTCGAGACACCCTTTGAAATCTTCTGTTCAGTTCTTTTACTTCATCAATTCTTCCTTTTGCTTCAGCTGCTCGATGTTTGATAGCAAGTTTCAGAGTCTCCTCTGACATCCATCTTGGTCTTTTCTTTCTTTCCTGTCTTTTCAATGACCCCTTGCTTTCTTCATGTATGATGTCCTTGATGTCATTCCACAACTCCTCTGGTCTTCGGTCATTAGTGTTCAATGCGTCATATCTATTCTTGAGATGGCCTCTAAATTCAGGTGGGTTATATGCAAGGTTGTATTTTGGCTCTCGTGGACTTGCTCTGATTTTCTTCAGTTTCAGCTTGAACTTGCATATGAGCCATTGATGGTCTGTTCCACAGTCGGTCCCTGGCCTTGTTCTGACTGATGATATTGAGCTTTTCCATCATCTCTTTCCACAGATGTAGTCAATTTGATTTCTGTGTGTTCCATCTGGTGAGGTCCATGTGTATAGCCACCGTTTATGTTAGTGAAAGAAGGTATTTGCAATGACAAAGTTGTTGTTCTTGAAAAATTCTATCATTCGATCTCCGGCATTGTTTCTATCACCAAGGCCATATTTTCCAACTATTGATCCTTCTTTGTTTCCAACTTTCGCATCCCAATCGCCAGTAATTATCAACATATCTTGATTGCATGTTCGATCAATTTCAGACTGCAGCAGCTGAAAAAATCTTCTATTTCTTCATCTTTGGCCCTAGTGGTTGGTGCGTAAATTTGAATAATAGTCGTATTAACTGGCCTTCCTTGTAGGCATGTGGATGTTTTCCTATCACTGACAGCATTGTACTTCAGGATAGGTCTTGAAACATTCTTTTTGATGATGAATGAAACACCATTCCTCTTCAAGTTGTCATTCCCAGCATAGTAGACTATATGTTTGTCCAATTCAAAATGGCCAATACCAGTCCTTTTCAGCTCACTAATGCCTAGGATATCGATGTTTATGAGTTCCATTTCATTTTTGACAATGTCCAATTTTCCTAGATTCATACTTCGTACATTCCAGGTTCTGATTATTAATGGATGTTTGTAGCTGTTTCTTCTCAGTTTGAGTCATGCCACATCAGCAAATGAAGGTCCCGAAAGCTTTACTCCATCCATGTCATTAAGGTTGGCTTTTTTTTTTCCCTCTACTTCGGGGAGGCAACTCTTCCCCAGTCATCTTTGAGTGCTTTCCAATCTGGGGACTCATCTTCCAGCACTGTATCAGACAATGTTCCGCTGCTATTCATAAGGTTTTCGCTGGCTAATTCTTTTCAGAAGTAGACTGCCGGGTCCTTCTTCCTAGTCTGTCTTAGTCTGGAAGCTCAGCTGAAACCTGTCCTCCAGGGGTGATCCTGCTGGTATCTGAATACCGGTGGCACAGCTTCAAGCATCACAGCAACAGCAAGTCCCCACAGTATGGCAAACTGACAGACACATGGGGGGCATCTGCATATAGCAGGTTGTTAACAAGTCTTGTAACATGTACTATAATAAAAGCTATGTGAATGACAGAGTGGGACAGTATGAGGTTTCATCACATACTTGTTTAACATTTTTGGACCACGATTAACTGTGGGTAACTGAAACCTCAGAAAGTGAAAACTTGGATAAGTGCGGAGCTACTGTATGTCAAAATGAAAGCTGCTGATGTTAAGCAAAATTGTTGTTAAACAATCCCCTTGTAACTTACCATACAATCCAGCAATCCCACTTCTTGGAATATACCCTAGAGAAATAAGAGCCTTTACACGAACAGATATATGCACACCCATGTTCATTGCAGCATTGTTCATGATATCAAAAAGACAGAACCAACCAAGATGCCCATCAGTGGATGAGTGGATAAATAAATTATGGTATATTCACACAGTGGAATACTACACATTGATAAAGAACAACGATAAATCAGTGAAACATTTCATAACATGGAGGAATCTGGAAGGCACTATGCTAAGTGAAATTAGTTGCGAAAGGACAAATATTGTATGAGACCACTATTAAAAGAACTTGAAAAATAGTTTAAACAGAGAAGAAAATATGCTTTGATGGTTGCAAGAGTGGGGAGGGAGGGAGAAAGGTTCTCACTAATTACATAGTAGATAAGAACTATTTTAGGTGGAGGGAAAAACAGCACACAATACAGGAGAGGTCAGCACAACTGGACTAAACCAAAAGCAAAGGATTTTCCTAAATAAACGGAACACTTTGAAGGCCAGCGTGGCAGTGGCTGGGGTTTGGGAACCATCATTTCAGTGGACATCTAAGTCAATTGGCATAATAAAATCTGTTAAGAAAACATTCTGCATCCCACTTTGGAGAGTGGCATTTGGGGTCTTAAACGCTAGCAAGCGGCCACCTAAGATGCAACAATTGGTCCCAACCCCCCTGGATCAAAGAAGAATGAAGAACACCAAGGACACAAGGCAATTACAAGCCCAAGAGACAGAAAGGGTCACATGAACCAGAGTCTACATCATCCTGAAACCAGAAGAACTAGATGATGCTTGGCTACAACCGATGACTGCCGTGACAGGGAACACAACAGAGAACCCCTGAGGGAGCAGGAGAGTAGTGGGATGCAGACCCCAAATTTTTGTAAAAAGACCAGACTTAATTGTCTGACTGAGACTAGAAGGACCCTGGAGCTCATGGTCCCCAGACCTTCTGTTAGCCCAAGACAGGAAGCATTCCCAAAGCCAACTCTTTAGATAGGGATTGGACTGGACTATGGGATAGAAAATGATACCGGTGATGAATGAGCATCTTGGATCAAGTAGACACATGAGACTATGAAACTATGTGGGCAGCTCCTGTCTAGAGGGGAGATGCGAGAGCGGGGCATGGGGTGGTCAGAAGCTGGCTGAATGGATTCCAAAAGAGAGAGTGGAAGGAAGGAGTGTGCTGTCTCATTACAGGGAGAGCAACTGGGAGTATATAGCAAGGTATATATAAGTTTTTGTATGAGAGACTGACTTGGTTTGTAACTTTCACTTACAGCACATTAAAAAAAAAAATCCCCTTGTGACTGGAGTCATGTGCTTCCAGAGTCATTCGTCTCTTCCTCATTGTACGTGCCCCTTTCTATTTGCCCCTTCCCCACTTTACCGTGTAAATGTCACACCTCTTGCCCAATGACTTGGAACACTGTGATCTTCTGTCAGCCTGTGTTGCCCTGCTCCAGTGGTTTACCACCTCCATCAGTAACCTCTCTGCTTTTACTTTTAACAGAGTCAGGCTCTTTGCTTCCTCAACATATCTTTACCCTAGAATTGGGGGGTCCAATAGCTCTCTCCCACAGAGAGAAGTAAGGAGAGAAGAGTCTCCCAGAAACAAAGATTCTGTGAGCAGAGTGTGAGAGCAGGCCCTCCCCGACCCCGTGAGAGCCAAGATAAAGCAAGGGGGCAGCTGTGTCCCCAGTGTGATAAGGGCTCCACCCAGACTGTGTGTGTCTGGGGACAGACACGCCTCTTCTCCAAGATGGCAGGGAGGCTGCCGCAGGAGGGAGGCCACCTCCTGGGGCAGAACCAGAAAGATTCCAGGAGAAAGAGCTTGATGGAGCCAGAGGGACAGCAGAGAAACAGACAGACAGCTGACAGACAGACAGCAGGCAGACAGACAACAGACACACAGCAAGGCCCCTACAGAGAATCAGGTACCTAAGGTGGGGGGTGGGGGTACTGTGGGTAGGGAGGAAGGGCTGGGAGATTGGGGATGGGGCTGTGGGTGATGTTGGGGTTGGGGCTGTGGGTGATATTGGCATAGGGGCTGTGGGTGATATTAGCGTAGGGGCTGTGGGTGATGTTGGGGTGGAGGCTGTAGGTGATGTTGGCCTAGGGACTGTGGGTGATGTTGGGGTGAGGGCTGTGGGTGATGTTGACAAAGGGGCTGTGGGTGATATTGGCATGGGGCCTGTGGGTGATGTTGGCATAGGTGCTATTTGTGATTTTGGGTGGGGGTTGTGGGTGATGCTGGCGTACAGGCTGTGGGTGATGTTGGCATAGGGGCTATGGGCAATGTTGGCGCAGGGGCTGTGGGTGATGTTGGGATGGGGTTGTAGGTGATGTGAGCGTGGGGGCTGTGGATGGGGTAGAGGCTGTGGGTGAAGCTGGGTTGGGGCTGTGGGTGCTGTTGGGTTGGGGCTGTGGGTGGGGTGGAGGCTGTGGGTGACGTTGGGGTAAGGGTTGTGTGTGACTTTGGGATGGGGCTGTGAGTGAGGGCACTCTACCCTCTCTGGAACTGAGGAATGTGAGTTTTGGAGGAAGGGGAAAAGAGTGAGGTGATGAGAGGGTATAATGGTTCAGGCTGGGGGAGGTTCATTCCAAAGCCTGTCTGGGATCACAGCATGGGGGAAAATAGATGTGGGGGTAGGGGGCAGGAAGAGGTGTCAAAATGGCCTAATACAGCCCCCTTTAATGTGCCCTTCCTGAGCCGGCTTCTCTCCCTCCTCCCCCATCTCAGTTCAGAAGGTGAAGACGGCCCATGGGGCTGAGCCTCGCCTTGGGATGGGGTCATCCCAGGAGGTGAGTAACCCCCCACACATGCTGGGGCTGGAGTAGAGCCATGCTGTCACCTCTATCTCTGCCAGCCCACAACCCCCACCCTCTAACTGCCTGCTGGCCCTCACTCATCCCTGTCTCTTGTCCCCCAGGGGCCCAGAGGGTGGGCTCACGGGGACAAGAAGCAGCATCTCTGTACAGAGACCTTCAAGCTCCTTTACTCATGCTTTCCCCCTCTGTCCCCACATCATGTCCCCTCTTCTCTCCACAGAGGTCTCTTGAGGAGGGGCCACCCACAGCAAGGAGCCGCCCATGGACCCTGGCCTGGAGGGTGCTGATGACACTCCTACTTCTTGGCCCGCTGCTTGGCTCTTCTGTGCTTTTGGTCTATGTCTTCCAGAGCTGTGGCCCTTGTAAGCATGGTCCCTGGACCTTCCATCAGTCATGCACCCAGGTCCGTGGAGGCATTAGCCCCTACCATTCCTTGATCCTCCCATTTCTTGAAGATGCTGCAAGGCCTCTTGAATCCCAACTCCTTATGCTCCAAATCCTACCTGGCCACATGGCCACCATCAGACACTTCCTGGCATGGCTCCCTTTCCTTGCCCCCTCACCCACAGCCCCTTACCTGGCTCCTGGGTGTGCCCGCACCTCTTTCTCTCTTCTACCTCACCTGTGCACTTCCTCTCCACAGACTCCTGCGAGACCCCTGCATGTCTGGACCTCCTGACTCAGTACCTAGCCTCAGGAAACACCAGCATGGCCCCCTGCTCTGACTTCTTCAGCTTTGCCTGTGGGAAGGCCAAAAGGACCAGCAATTCTTCTCAGGCTCTTGCAGAGGAGAACAAGAGCCGACTCCGGAGAATTCTGGGTGAGGACATCAGGGAGAAGGAGGTGACTCCAAGCCTAGAACTGTCAGGACTGCCCCAACCTGTGTAGTGTGGACAGCTGACTCCCACCCCACTCCTCAGAGAAGCAAAACAACTGCCTGGTTTGCTTCTCTGATTGCTTTGTTCCCTTTACCTCAGGGGCCTCCCCTCATCCATCTCTTTTTTCTTCACCAAATCCCAGTCTCTTTCTTCTTCCATTCTCTCCAAGTTCTCCCTTTTACCCCCTGAGACAATATCCCAGCTCTACCTTCTCTGTCTCTCCCCCAAGCTTTCGACTGCTATCTTATGCCTGCTGTCTTCCCCCACCTGCACTCCTCAACATCTCTTGCACTTTCTTTTCTCCATCATGCTCATTTTCTGGCCTTCAGATTCTCCTTGGCTTCTGAGGTTCCCTTGTCAACCTCATCCTCTTCCTCCCACCACCTCATAGCTCATTTCTCTTGCTATTACCTCCTACCTCCCCACTAAAACTTGGACTGAGGCATGCAAGCTGACCTGGAAGAAATGGGGTGGATGCTGGTGGGATGGAAGAATTGGGGTGAGGAGTGGTAAGGCGGGGTTAGTTGTATGGTTGGAGCTGCTGGTAGGTAAGGGAAAATATATAGGCACAAAGAATATGCTGGAAAAAGAGAAGAATCAAGTTACAAACCTTGGCAGCAAAGCAGATTCATGTAGATTGCAGCTCTAGAGGAGAGGAGAGGAAAGGGGAGGAGAGGGGAAGAGAGGAGAGGGAAGGAGAGGAGAGGGGAGGGGAGGGGAGGGGAGGGGAGGGGAGGGGAGGGGAGGGGAGGGGAGGGGAGGGGAGGGGAGGGGAGGGGAATAGTAAGCAATGATGCTGAGAATGAGGGCATGTCAGGAAAACATCACAGATGGGTCATCCACATGGAAGTTGAAGTATGCAAGATGATGGTCAAAGACAGAACTGAGAGGAAAGATACAAGGAAGGAACCGAGGTAGTCCATCTAGGAGATTGAGAGTGGGTGCCAGGAAGTTGGTGGATGGTCACGAGGATTTGGGCATAAGGAAATATAAGCTAGGCATGAATTTCCTTTGTAAGGACACCTAGAGAAAGTGCCGACAGCGTCATCTGAAACTTGGGAGAAATAAATGTATCCTTCTGCCATCCTCCCTTTGCAAAGAGTAGGGAGTGGGATCTCCTTTGGTGGAGACCCATGCCTCCAGTTAAGGCACAGAGATAAAATGAAAAGTTATTCTTAGTACAAACTCCATGTCCATGAACAGAATGAAGAGATGGCAGGGGGCTAAAAGGGAAATGGTAGATATTAGGTAGCGGGTGGTTCAAACAGGTGTGTATTTGGTTATTGTGAGGTGTTTATTTGCTTGTTTGTTTTCTGGGATCAGTGGGTCAAGAGCATCCGGAATAGGGGAGTCCTCCTCATTTCTTCTCTTTTTAAAACCTTTCTGTATGAGTATTCCTCTCTCCAGTCTCTCAAAGTTCTTTGGTTTCCTCCTATTTTTTTTTTTCTTCGTTCATCTCCCTCCTGTCTTCCATTTCTACCCTTTCTCCATATCCCAGTTATTCCTCTTTCTTTCTTCTTCTTCCGTGTCTTTTCTGCATTGTCTTCTTCTCTGTACTTCTTTTCCCTACTCTTATTTTTCCATCAAGTTGATCACTCCAAACGGGCAGCCCTCTCATCTTCCAATTCCCCTTATTTTACAATCCTCCCCCTTCTTTCCACTTTCTCAGGGATCTTCCCTTACTTTCCTATAAGTTCCCTGTCTCCCACTGTCCCTGTCTGCTCTATATTGGCCCCACTCTTTTAATCCCTCTTGCTTCCTCTCTAGAGGCCCCAAGTTCCTGGCCTCCAGGCTCTGGGGAGGAGAAAGCCTTCCAATTCTACAAGTCCTGCATGGACATGAATGCCATTGAAGCTGCAGGGGCTGGTCCCCTCAGGCAAGTTATTGAGGAGGTGAGGCCCGGGGCTCTAGACACAGCACAAAGGACAACTGCATGCCCAGGGCTACCACTTTTCTCTAGAGGGTGGGTCCCTTTCCTAGGGACCCCCAAGTTCTAGGAGGGAGATGGAGATGGCAGTGCCATCCACAGATGAAGACCTTGGCTGAGGAGAAAGAAAAAGTGGAGGTGGAGCCTGGAGGGGTCATCTCAGCAGAATTCAAGGAGCAGCAGCCACCAAAAACCATAGGGACAGGTCTCAGAGACCCCAGGGCTAAGCCCTGCCTCTCTTCTTCCCAGCTTGGAGGCTGGAGGATCTCAGGGAACTGGACTTCCCTTGACTTTAACAGAACGCTGGGGCTTCTGATGAGTCAGTACGGCCACTTCCCATTCTTCAGAGCCTACCTGCGGCCTCATCCCACACTTCTACACACACCAGTCATCCAGGTGAGGGACACTCTGGCAACAACCCAGCAGGACCTGGCCCTTCTGGAATTCCAGCTTCCCAACTACTAGAGGGAGGTTGCAGGTTGGGAGATAGGATGAATGTGCACTATAGAGAGGAGCCCTACCTTCAGGGAAAATTACCGGAGTTAGGGGCACCAGGTGGGGTGAGAGAAGAAGAAGCAGGGCCAGTCCCAGAAGATAGTCCCAGGAGATAGTTCTGGTCTTTGTAACTGCTTATCTGGATGACCCACAGGGCCTCTTAACTAGTCCCCCATCTCCAGTGTCTCCTCCTCTTATTTACTCTCTTCATTTTTGCCACAGGGAATTGTCTAAGCAAGAGCTAACTAGGCTATTGCTTAAATGCCTTTAATGGCTCTCTAGGTTATCAGGATTTAGGCCAGGCACCTTAGCCAAGCATTGCAAGTACTTTTGTGTACTGACCCTAAACCCTTCTCCAGCCTTACCTCCTGCCCCACCACCCTCCCCTAGCTCCAAGAATATTCCATGCTCCTCTGCACATGCTGCTGTTTTTTACTGCAACACCACACCCCAATTTCCCCCCACACCCCTCGAAAACTCTTACATGTTTTTCAGATTTTGGCTTTGACTATTATCTCTCCCA
The DNA here is from genome assembly GCF_024166365.1 of Elephas maximus indicus. Classification (NCBI taxonomy): domain Eukaryota; kingdom Metazoa; phylum Chordata; class Mammalia; order Proboscidea; family Elephantidae; genus Elephas; species Elephas maximus. The sequence goes on from NC_064826.1 coordinate 6,931,248, forward strand.
TGAAGCCTTCACAGGCACCCTGGCTATGAGTTAGGTGAACCCTTTCTGTCCTCCTGTTTCCCCATCCTCACAGCTCATGTTTTAAAGACCAGGAGCCCCTTAAGAACAGGACCATGTCTCACTTTTGTTCCTCAGGACCCAGCATAGCCCCAGTGGTGCACACCAGGTGTTTGTTGAATGGATGAATAAATAAAAATATTTATGGAGCCATCGGTATTTTGATAGGCAATATGTTTGGCCGCTACTTTAAAAAATTCCACCAAGTTCTAAGGAGAGGAATACACAGGAAAAACTGATAATCATTGCAAGCTATTATAAAATCCAGCCCTGAAGAAGGCACTCAGGAATTTGAGTGGCTGTGGTCTCTGGGGATTAGTCAAGATCTGAAATGGTCCAGGGAAGGGCTCAGAGGGAAGAGGGCAAAGGTGAGCTGAGGGCTGGAAGTCTCCTGACTCACATCACTGAAGGTGAGGCTTGAAGGCACTGGAAGGGCTACAGGAACCATGGCCTGAGGGGAGTCCAGAGGAGTGTGAGCATTCCATGGGGTTAGTGAGGAGACTGTACCGTTTAACAGTGGATCTGAGGAGCGTGGGGTAGAGTGAGAGGTAAAAGTAAGGCTGAGGACATGAGGTTGAGCCTGATTATTATTGGCCTAAGGAGCCAGGAAAGAACTCTGGTGGCACAGTGGTTGACCGCCTGGCTGCTAACTGAAAGGTCAGTGTTTTGAACCCAGCTGCTTTGAGGGAGAAAGATGTGCCAGTCTGCTTCTACAAAGATTTCCAGCCTTGGAAACCCTAAGGGGCAGTTCTACTCTGTCCTATAGGATCACTATGAGTTGGAATCCACTCGATGGCAAGGGTTTGGTTGGGTTTTTTGGTAAGAAGCCCTGATAGCACAATGGTCAAAGCACTTTGCTGCTAACTGAAAAGTCGGTAATTCAAAACCACCAGCCGCTCCTTGGGAAAAAGATGTGGCAGTCTGCTTCCATAAAGATTATCGTTGTTGGTTCTGTCAAGTCAATTCTGGCTCATAGCGACCCTATAGAATGGAGCAGAACTGCCCCACTGCACCTCCAGTTCTCTCTTCCATAAAGATTATAGCCTTGAAAACCCTATGGAGCAGTTCTACTCTGACTTATACCTATAGTGTAGCTCTAAGTCAAAATTGACTTAACGGCAACATTTCAGGGGTGGGGGTGGAGGAAGGAGCCAGGTGGAGGTGATAAGGTTTGACACAATAGAAAGAAGAGCAACCGAAGGTTTTCAGATGTGATGATGGCTGTGTGGTACAGGGCATGAATAGAGTCTTGGAGGCCAGCCAGAGGTGTTAAAGAATCCAGATGAACATTTTTGTGGTTGGTTCTGAATGAAGGTGATTGTGGTACAAATGGAAATGAAGGCCCAGGCATGAGGAGCAGGGCAACTTTGTCCTAGTGGTGCTAGGTGATAGAGATTCTAGTAGGACTTGGTGACGGGTTGAGTATAAATAAAGGCAGTGGAGAAATCACAAAGTGATCCCACAGTTTTCATTTGGTGTGTGTAGGATGAGGTGGTTACCATCACCTTGAGACTGTATGGACCTAGAAGAAGCATATGTAGAGAGAATAGACGGCAGAGGGAACCCCCACGGGGAGGTCAGGGCAGAAGGGAATCAGAAAAAGTGGAAACAGTCAGAGACGTGGAATAAGACCAGCATGGATGGCCGCAGAGGACAAAGGAAGAGTTTCAGGATGGAGCAGTGATCATGGATTCTGAGGCTTCTGAGCTCGTACAGAATGGGGAATGAGAACACACCACTGGAAACGTTTTAGAGATAATTTCAAAACGGTGATGGGAATGGACACAGATCATGTGGAGTGTATGAGGAAGGTAAGGAAGTTGATTCAAATGGACTCAGTGGACTCACACACACCAACGGTCATGAAGATGACCTGAGCAGTGTTTCGTTCTGCTATACGTAAGGTCACCACGAGTTGGAGCTGACTCTATGGCAACAAGAGGGAAGTTGAGGCATGAGCACAGATACTCCTTTGTGTGTGTGTGTGCTTTAAGTGAAAGTTTGCAGTTCAAGTTAGTTTCTCATAAAAAATATATACACACGTTGTTATGTGACCCTAGTTGCTCTCCCTATAAGGTGACAGCACATTCCTCCTCTCCACCCCGGATTTCCCGTGTCCATTCAACCAGCTCCTGCCCCTTTCTGCCTCGGGACTGGAGCTGCCCATTCTGTCTCATGTAGGCATAGGCATAGATACATTTTTTCAAAGCTTGGACATAAAAGGTTACAAAAAAGTTCAAGTGAAAGTATTTTTCAAGATGGGGGGAAGTACATAGCTCCAAGCTGGAGTGGGACATTGAAATTGGAGGAGGAAAATATAGACTAGAATCAAGAGAACGCAGGGCCGGAACTAGCTGGGACAAGTGTAAAACTTGAGAGGGTGCTAAAACACTCACGAATCAAGAAAAATCACATTTTCATGAATTTTTTTTAAAACTCAACATTAATGCAAAAATCCATAATAAGCAAAATTTTGTTGACTGTGGATTTTTTTTAACTCATTTTTTTCAATATGGATCAAAAAATCTATTGTACATTTTTTAAAAAATCCATGATACTTAAAAAATGGATCAAAAATCCATCTTGTAATTTTAAAAAATTTTACGACAAACACAAACTTGATGTTTTATTCATCATGGATTTTTCATTAATTTTTATTTAAAAAAATTTTTTTTTCCATTAAAATAGTAGTTATCTTGAATCCTGAGGTTTTTGCATCCTCTTAAGTTTGCACCTGAGCTGGGTGTCTCAGCACCTCACCCTAGTCTTGGCCCTTTAGGATACTGTTATGCTTCTCTCCTAGAGCACCCCCAAAACCCAAACCAAACCCGTTGCCATCAAGTCTATTCCAATTCATAGCAACCCTATAGGACAGAGTAGAACTGCCCTGTAGGGTTTCCAAGGAGCGTCTGGTGGATTTGAACTGTTGACCTTTTGGTTAGCTAGCCATCTCCAAGTCAGGGCCCTCTCCCTATGCCCTTGCCCCCAATCCCTCCCTTCCTTGCACTAGCTCCCTTTCTTCCCTGCTTTATCCCACCTCCCAAGCCGGCTCTATCCCACACCATCCCTCCCCCTCCACCATGTTCTGGACTGTTCTCCATGCCTTCACCCTATTCCTCTTCCCTTCATTCACTCCCTCCCTCTCTGCCCTGTTTTATCCAACCTCCCCAGGCCATCTCCATGTCCTACCCCTGCCCTTCCCCTCTGCCATGTTCCCCTTCTCTCCAGTCTCTCTTGTATCCAGATTGACCAGCCTGAGTTTGCTGTCCCCCTCAAGCAAGAGCAGGAACAGAAGGTATATGCCCAGGTAAGACGGGGTGGATGAGGGCGCCGACTATGGAAGCCGGGAGGTAGGCAGGGCCTTTGTTGCCGTGACTGAGGCTCCCCACCGCCACCCCCAGATTGTGAGGGAGTACCTGACCTACCTGAATCAGCTGGGAACCCTGCTGGGAGGGGACCCTGACAAGGTACTAGAGCACGCCTCCTTGTCCATCTCCATCACCTCAAGGCTGTCCCAGTTTCTGCGTCGGCCCCAGGAGGAGCGGCAGGCACAGACAGCCACTATTGCCCAGCTGCAGGTACCTTGGACAAGGGGCTGGAGGGTGGGCATTAGGGTCTGTTCCAACCCTTCTTCACCCCCTATCCTCTTTCTTCTCCTGATCTCAATCTTCTCCAGCCCTACTTTCTCTGGCCCTACCCCTTCTTGTAGCCATCACCTCCCACTCCCTCTCAAACCCTGAGGGAAGCTCCTTTTCCTCCCCATCCCCTTTCCCTGCTCTCCTCAGCTTCTTTGTCCCTGCCCCCCCCCCCAAGGAAATGGCTCCTGCCATCGACTGGTTGTCCTGCTTGCAAGCAATATTCATGCCGATGCCGCTCAGCCCATCTCAGCAGCTCGTGATCCATGACCTGGAGTATTTGAGAGAAATGTCACAACTGGTGGGAGGGCTGCAGCTGAGACACAGGTGTGCCTCTTGGGGTTGGGGGTGGAGGGGAAGGGACAAGAGGCTGAGGGACTGCAGGTATGCCAGACGGACGGGCGAAGGAGTCACTCCTCCATCGCTCACAGTCCACCCTATGCCCAGGAAAGCTCTTCTGGCTTATGGGTGTGTCAGGGCGGTGATCCTCATAGCCCCCAAGGAGGCCTGCTCACCTGGGGTGTCAGGGGGACCCATACTGAGCTCTTCATACCAGAGGTTCATGGGGGGGACTCACCCTTCCACAGGGAATTCCTGCAGAGCCACATGATCCTGGGGCTGGTGAACTCCCTCTCTCCTGCCCTGGACAGCAAGTTCCAGAAGGCCCGCCAGGTGCTGGGCCAGAAGCTGCGGGAGCTGACGGGGCGCCCGCCCGTGGTGAGGAGGGGGCCTCTCCCCAGGCGGGGGCTGCGGGGTGTCTGCCATCTGAGGGTGAAAGTTGGCATCTTACAGGGGACGTGAGGTGCATGCCTCTCGATGTCTGAGCTTCTTCGGAAGCAGAAAGTGTCAGGGGTGCAGGAGTTAAGGTGTGATCCCTAGGCCTGCATTTATCTCCTGGCCACTCCTCTGGCCTTTGGCTGAATATTGTTGTTGCAATGGCACTGGCTTTGCCTCATGGCAACCTCATGTACAACAGAACAAATTGTTGCCTGGTCCTGTGCCATCTTCACTGTCACTGATATGCTTGAGTCCATTATTGCAGTCACTATGTATTTTGAGTTCTTCCAGACTAGGGGACTCATCTTCCAGCACTATATCAGAGGATGTTCTGTTGTGATCCATAATATTCTCATTGGCTGATTTTTGGAGGTAGATCTCCGGGCCTTTCTTCCTAGTCTGTCTTAGTCTAGAAGCTCCACTGAAACTTGTTTAGCATCTGTCTCAGTTACCTAGTGCTGGTATAACAGAAATACCACAAGTGGGTGGCTTCAACTAACAGAAATTTATTTTCTCACAGTCTGGGAAGCTGTTTGAATTTAGGGCCCCAGCTCTAGGGAAAGACTTTCTGTCTCTGTGGGCTCTGGGGGCAAGTCCTTGTCTCTTTTCAGCTTCTGTTCCTTGGTTCCTTGGAGATCTCATGCGGTGTGGTATCTGTCTTTCCCCATCTCTGTTTGCTTGTTTGCTTGCTTAATCTGCTTTTCTATATCTCAAAAGAGATTGATGTAAGACACACCCTACACTAATACTATCTCATTAATGTAACAAAGAAAACCCTATTCCCAAATGGGATTATAACCATACACAGGTGTAGTAAGATTTATAACACATATTTTGGGAGGACACGATTCAATCTATAACAGCATCATAGCAACAAGCAAGCCTCCCCTGACGGACGGATGATGGCTCTGCGTGAGGTACATAGGCCAGGGATTGAACCTGGGTCTCCCACTCCACAGGCAAGAATTCTACAGATTACTAAAATCACCATTCTTCTGATTAGGGTCTATGATTGTCCTCTGGCTTAAATGATGAGTCTAGGTCTGCCCGTAAACCATCGGGTGGCCTTGGGGAAGCCATCCCACCTCTCTGGAACAAATGCCCAGAAGCACTATGAGGTTTTTAATCCCCGTTTTGCAGATGCAGAATTAGGCTCAGAAAGGCCAAGTAACTTTCCCAAGACCACCACAGCTCGTAAGGGAAGGAGCTGGGACTCCAAAGCAGGTCTTCTGGCTCATGAGGCCATGCTTTAACCACACGCTGGATAAAGCTGAGAGAGAAGAGGGCAGAATAGTCCAGGGGTAGGTCAGCAAACTCTCTCTAGAAAAGGCAAGGTGGTAAATACTGCTTTGTGGTCCATAGAGTCTCTATTGGTCACTACTGGCCTCTGTCCTTATGGTGTAAAAGCAGCCAGACACTATTCAAAGAATGGATGTAGCCGAGCTCTGATAAACTCTGGGTTAGACAGCAGATACCCTTGGAACTCCCAGAAGGAAGAGATCAGGCAGGGCTCGAATGAGCAATGCAAGGGCTGGAACTGCATAGGTGTCTAGAGAGGAGACGGGGTTTCCTGGCAAAGGAAGGACAGGGAATGGAGCAGGCTGGCTCAGCCTCAGCGTGATCTGAGGGCCCTTTGGGGGCTCTAGCTGAGAAGAGAGGGTAGGATTCGTGGAAGGCTGCTGGAGATACCCGTGAGTGAATCGGCAAGGAAGCCGCTGTGAGGAGCAGCCTGAGTAGATAGGACACGGCAGGAAGGAACTCAGAGAGGGCGGAGGGCCCATCAGGGCCTGGAGGTTACCGTCGGATCTTGCTCTTCTCTGCATGAAACGGGAAGCTTGAGGAGGATTTGTCTGCTATATATTTCAAAAGCAGCACTCTGGGAACGGATCACAGGGAGGGGTAGAGTCAGGGAGAATGTTTAGATTAACGCAGTACCCTGAGTTAGAGATGGCCGCAGCTCTGCCAGCCGTGGTGCACTGGAGGGGTGCAAAGTAATGCCATTCAGGGCGTATTTTGCTGCCTGGTGGGTTGTGCCATTGGATAAAAAGTACAAGGACACCATGGAGGCTCTGGCCTTGATTGGACTGGAATTGTCGGTTCTATCCAATGGTCGTCAACTACAGATCTCTGACCATCTTCTTCTGAATAAATTTTAATTGTTAGCATCCTTACTGAACAGGACTTTGAGCTCTCATGATCTGGCCATCTTTTATTGACTAATTTTGAATGTACTGGTGTTATCATTAGGTGCTGTCATGTCGGTTCTGACTCAGAGTGACCAAACGAAACACTGCCCAGTCTTACAAGTTGATTTTGACTGAGCAACCCATGTGACAGAATAGAACTTCCCTATAGGGTTTTCTAGGCTATAATCTTCACAGGAGCAGATCACCAGGTCTTTGTCCTGTGGAGCCACTGGTGAGTTCAAACTGCCAGCCTTTCAGTTAGCAGCCAAGTACTTAACCGTTGCATCACCGGGGCGACAATAGAAAAACCAATTCGATTTTAACCTTTGGTTCCATCATCCATTATATTAACTCTCCTTTCCAGCTTTGGTTCATTTGCAGTTTTACTTAAGGTATCTACATCAAGATGACTGCTAAAGTCCTAACGTGGGAAAGCCTTTGGGTCAGGTTATTAAAGACCTAGCTATACAGTCATCCTTTCATTTATGCAGCAAATATTAATTGAACACCTACTATGTTCTAGAAACTCCTCGAGGCATTTGGGATAAACCAATGAACAAAACAAACAAAAATTCCTGCCCTCAGACACATATAAGCTAAGGGCAAAGTAAAACAGCAGACTAAATATGTTGGGTGGTAAGGGGGGTTAGGAAAACAACAAAACAGGAAAGGCAGATGGGGAAATGCTACAATTTACAATAGGGCAGCTGTAGGGGAAGGTCATATTAACTTGGAGTCATTAATCATTGACTTTTGGTTAAGTTTCAGCCAGTCCTGTGTCCACATTAACCGCATGATCATCGAACATCTATGTCTTCATCAAATTCACAAAGATTTATTTACGGTTTTATGCAATGCCTTGTTGAACAAAGGAGACTATCAGCAGAGTGGGCATCCTTGAGGATTTACAGAGGACTGCCAGTCTCTCCTCCCCTGATCCTCCAGGCAAACCTGTGAGGAAGGGACAACAGGCCTTATCCTTACATCTGCTGGGCGTTGGGTTAGTGATCCAAACTTAGCAGATGCTGAGTTCTCTGGGCTGAGGTCATGGTGTGGTGGCCCGTGAGGACAAGTCTGGCCTACAAAGGGGTGTTGATGGTATTTAGAGTCCTTTTCAAACTTTGAATTCATTGTTGTTGTTGTTGTTAAACGCCATCGAGTTGACCCTGACTCACGAGGACCTTATATATAACAGAAGGAAACATTGACTGTTCCTTTTTATTTCCATGATCATTCCCAACACACAAAAAGCAGGCTATGGCATGTGAAGAATTAAGATTTCTGGCTTAAAATTTTTAAATATGTATTTTATTTTTTATATTATATATATTACATTTTATACTGTGCATATATATTTTGTTGTTGTGTTCAGTTGAGTCTATTCTGACCCTATGGTCTGAATAAAACTGCAGCAGAGGGTTTCCAAGGCTATAATCTTTATGGGAGCAGATTGCTGGTGCTGGGTTTGAACTGTCAACCTTTTGGTTAGCAGCCAAGCGCTTAAGCATTGCACCACCACAGCTCCTTGTGCATATATATGTGTGTTTATATATATATTTATAGCTACAGATTGAACTGTGTCCTCCAAAAATGTGTGTCATCTTGGCTAGTCCGTGATTCCCAGTAATGTGTGATTGTTCACCATTTTGTCACCTGATGTGATTTTCCTATGTGTTATAAATTCTACCTTTATAATGTTAATGAGGTGGGATTAGAAGAAGTTATGTTAATGAGAACAGAACTCAGTCTACAAGATTAGTTTGTGTCTTAAGTCAATCTCTATTGAGAAATAAAAGAGAGAAGCAAGCAGAGAGATGGGGACCTCATACCACCAAGAAAGTAGGGCCAGGAGAACAGCATGTCCTTTGGACCCAGAGTCCCTGTGCTGAGAAGCTCCTAGTCCAGGGGAAGATTGATGAGAAGGACTTTCCTTCAGAGCCAATAGAGAGAGAAAGCCTTTCCATGGAGCTGACGCCCTGAATTCAGACTTCTAGCCTACTAGAATGTGAGAGAATAAACTTCTGTTTGTTGAAGCCACCCACTTGTGGTATTTCTGTTACAGAAGCATTAGATAACTAAGACAGAATTTGATACCGAGAGCGGGGTGCTGCTCTAACAGATACCTAACATGTGGAAGCAGTTTTGAAACTGTGAACCAATAGAAGACTCAGAAGGAAATGAGGAGAGCTGTTACACTGGAGAGGGTGCAGACAGCAAGAAGCAGCAGCAGAGAAATGGCAGCAGAGGAGAAACAGCAGCAGCAGAACCAGGAGACCAGCATAAGACAGCACTGGAGCCAACCCACAGAGTGAGAGAGTGAGTGTGTTTGCACAGAAGGCTTCCTGGTAGAGTGGGTGCCTCTGGGCACTTATCAGTGGTGTGAGGCTTGCTGACCTATGGAGCAAGAGAGCTAAATGCCTTCTGGCTGAAGTTTACTGGCAGAATGGATTGCCTCCAGGCACTTATTGGTGGAGCTAAAGGGCTTTGGAACACTTGCCCCAGCAGGGCAGATGCTGGTGGTGAGGGCGTAGGAGGGCAGATGCCGGTAGGGAAGCCTGAGGGGCCTTGAGGGAAAGGAACCAGGAAGTATAAGCTGAAGAGACAAGGAACACAGGAAGCAGAGCTGCTCAGTCTCAAAGGATATGACCACGATCTCTGAGATCTCAAGGGTGGAGTCATGGCCTCTGGTGTTTCTAAGGGTGGAGTCGCCACTCAGATGGACTAGGAGAATGGGGCAGAATTGCTGTTCCAGTGAGCCTGGAAGGCAGAGCTGAAGCCCAGGGCTGAGGGGCCTCTACACAGAATCCAGAAAGAGTGGTCCATACCTAGAGTCTGGAGGGCAGAGTCATTGTGTAAATGGTCTCAGGGAACAGAGGATTATTTTCAGATTTTGAGGGCTAATGTAAGGTGTTCTTCTGATTTGCTTGGTGCCTGTTATCCCTTCTTTCCCTTCAATTTCTCGCATTTGCAATGGAAATGTCTAGCTTGTGCATGCTTGTTGCACCATTGTACTTTGGAGGCAGATAACTTGTATTCTAGATTTCACACATGAAGAGGAATTTTCAGATTTTTGGCCTGGAGTTGAATTTAGAGTTTCACTATTGTATGAAGGAGTGAATGTGTTTTACACGTGGCAAAGACATGAATTTTGGGGGGCCAAAGGGGGGAATGTTATGGATTGAATTGTGTTCCCCCAAAACATGTGCCAAATTTGCTAGTCTGTGATTCCCAGTAATGGGTGATTGTCCACCATTTTGTCACCTGATGTGATTTTCCCGTGTGTTGTAAATCCTACCTCTATGATGTTATTGAGGTAGGAGTAGCAGCAGTTATGTTAATGAGGCAGGACTCAATCTACAAGATTAGGTTGTGTCTTAAGTCAATCTCTTTTGAGATATAAAAGAGAGAGGCAAGCAGAAAGACATGGGGACATCATACAACCAAGAAAGTAACGCCAGGAGGAGAATGTGTCCTTTGGACCGGGGGTCTCTGCTCTGAGAAGCTCCTAATCCAGGGGAAGCTTGATGATAAGGACCTTCCTCTAGAGGTAACAGAAAAAAAGCCTTTCTCTGGAGTTGATGCCCTGAATCCAGGCTTGTACCCTATTAGACTGTGACAGAATAAATTTGTCTGTGTTGAAGACATTCACTGGTGGTATTTTTGTCACAGCAGCACTAGATGACCACAACAAATATATATATGTTTGTTTGTTTGTTTTTCCCCTAACATGAAATTCAGCAGTGCTGGGGCAGCATTCTACAGTGGCAGCAACTGGCTGAGGTGAGGGGTACAGCTGGTTCCCATGGGGGCACACTTTGCAGTTGGCTGTATCACCCCTCTACCCCATGCCACACCGTTCTTGTGTGGCTTCCCATTTGAGTTTGTGACTCCTGGTCTATAGTATGACCTTGGGTAGTGTAAATACCTTGTGCTCAACTACTAACCTCACATACCTGTGAAAGCTGGACAATGAATAAGGAAGGCTGATGAATTGACACCTTTGAATTATGGTATTGGCGAAGAATATTGAATACACCACGGACTACCAGAAGAACAAACAAATCTGTCCTGAACGAAGTACAGCCAGAATGCTCCCTAGAAGCAAGGATGGCGAAACTTCATCTCATATGCTTTGGACATGTTATCAGGAGGGACCAGTCCCTGGAGAAGGACATTATGCTTGGTAGAGGGTCAGTGAAAGAGAGAAAGACCGTAAATGAAATGGATTGACATAGTGGATGTAACAATGGGTTCAAACATAGCAACAATTGTGAGAATGGTGCAAGACCAGGCAGTGTTTAGTTATGTTCTACATAGGGTCACTATGAGTCCTAACTAACTTAACAGCACTTAACAACAACAACTAACCTAAAGCTTGGCAGTTCCAACTCACATAGCAGTGCTGCAGAAGAGAGACCTGGTGATCTGCTTCCATAAAAATTACAGCCAAGAAAACCCTATGGAACAGTTCTACTCTGTAACAAATGGGGATAACATGAGTCAGCCATAAGTCAACTTAGAGGCAATGGGTTTGGGTTTTATTTATTTATTTATTTATTGTCCTTTGGTACGCCTCTTTGCCAGGTAGTCGATTAAAACTCATACTGCCCCTACAGAACAGAGTAGAACCACCCCATAGGGTTTCCAAGGCTGTAATCTTTACAAAAGCAAACTGCCATGTCTTTCTCCCACAGACTGGCTGGTAGGTTTAAACCCCTGACCTTTCAGTTAGCAGTTGAGCCCTTGACCAGTCCCTGGAGTAGGTTTATAAATTCTGGAAGTCTTTTTCCAGGGCATGGACATGCAACTCTGCACTAGTCTGACTAAGAGAGCAGGCCCAGAGGCTGTGCAGGGGTGCTGGGTGGCCAAGGTGGGTCTCCACTCACCAGTACCGGGGACAGCCTGCTGTGGGCTGGCTCTGAGGACAGGTGGGGAGCAGGCAAAGGCTGGTGAAGAAATGGACTTGCGCTGGTGAGAGAGACCAAGAAGCAGCTCCAGACCCAGGAAGTGTGGAGGGCAGGGCTGACCACGTGACCAGGCTCGAGGTCCCCCCGATTGGGGCAGCTCCTCCACGGAAGTAGCTGATGTCCCCCAGCCTGATGAGAAGTGGGGTGGAGGAAGCTGAAGGTGTGACAGCAGGGACCCTACGTGACCTGTCATTGAGTCAGGCCCAGACGCCCTTTTGAGCTTGCTTCTGATATTTCTGAGCCAGAGTTCCAACTGATACCATAGAGGTCCAAGTGTCCTCTCTCAGGAAAGGAGAGTGATGGCCACACGGTGAGGGGACAGACCATAAATGTAGCAGCCCAGCTGGAACAACCTCCATGTGCAGGCTCCCCAGCAGGTGGCCCCTGAGCTTCTTCTTCAAAGACAGCAACACATCACACAGTACAGTACTTCCTGTTTGCTGCCATTGAGTCAATTCTAACTCATAGTGACCCCATGTGACCGCGTAGAACTGCCCCATAAGGTTTCTTAGCTGTAATCTTTACGGAAGCAGGTTGTCATGTCTTCGCTCCCACAGAGCCACCAGGCAGGTTTGAACCGTCAACATTTGGGTTAGCAACTGATTGCAAACCGCTTGCACCACCTGGGTTCCTTAGTACAATACTCTGGACTTTCTATTTCCCCCTTGGGGGAGCCCCCATAGGCCTCCCATCCACCCCCAGGACCAGCACAGTGCTGTTGAGGCTGTAGCAGTGCCCAGGGGTAGATAACCCCTTAAGCAAGGCAAGCACGGGCTTACCTGTGCTTACTTGCTAATCTATAGTGAACCACTTCATACGGGTTTCTAAGACGTGGTGAAAAACATGTGATAGGATTCACTACAGATCACAGACCTGGTAACCCGACCCTGTCAGGAACTGTAAATTTGAAAAAAGGCTTTGATTCTGTAGGAAAGTGCTGTGGGGTTGGGAGAGAGACAGATGCAAGCCATACCAAAAAGCAGAATCTTCGATGTGGCAAAAAAAAAAAAAAAAGTGGAATTGTTCACTGTAAATGATCTGGTAAGCAAGGAAAATGCATGTTTACCTTGCCTATTGGACAATTGCCCCTGCAGTGCCTCACTTTGTCCGGTGAGCAGATCCTTGGGCAGTGAATAAGTTACAGGAATGGGTCTTGTGACTTCTCCCACCTAACCCAAGTTAGCTGCTTTTCGTAGGTCCCAGCTCAGCTTTCTCTTAGCTGGTCCTTCTCTGTCTCCAGGCCCTTGAATGGTTTCTCAGTGGCCCCAGGGTCCTCCCTGGTGTACCCTCCAGTCAGCCCACCACCAAAACCTGCCCTGGAATCTCTCTAGTGTTTTGTTCTAATTCTTTACATCCTGGTTAAATCATCCCAGCTGCCACTGTCCTCTGGAGCCCCTGTCTCAGGCTCTCCTCACCCTCTTTTCTTCCCGGATTTCACAGGATGGCCCCTCTCTCTCTGAACTTACACGCTTAACTTTTCCTTTCCTCTTCTCTGAGCAAACAACATGGCATCTAAAACCCAACTATACTCTGAGAATTATCTTCCTTACAAGGCAAGATCTTACAACATGACCCCCAACAACCATTTGCGGGATTGGCTTCTCCAATTTCCATGTTGGGCGAAGCAGCACAGAAGGGTGGAGTCATGGCCACGATTCAGCATGGAGGTGGGGCGAGGGGACAGGGTGGGTGTCAGGCCTGCTCAGGAAAGGGCTTTGGCTTCAGTCTTCTCCTTCTGAGGACCCTTGGTCCCCCAGAGCAATGCCCAAGGGGCCATGCTTTCAAGACCATTAGGGAGTAGTTCTACCCTCTAACATTTGGGGTTGCCATAAGTCAGAATCAACAGCAAATAACAACAACAAGGGAATGCAGGGCAGTTTGCCGTCTTGGAGGAGGACAAGGCTCCGGTTTGCTGGATTGCAAAAGGCCCATGAGCCCCCAAAAGGGTAACAGAATACAGTGGGCCAGACAAGGAGCATGCCCTCGGGGTGCAGGCCAGGGGAGGTGGGCAAGGACCACAAGCAGAGACTGACCAGAGCCACCCCCTGTCTCCACAGCCGCCGCACCCCCGGTGGATGGAGTGTGTGGAGGAAACTGGATCCTTCTTCGAGCCCACACTGACAACCTTGTTTGTCCAGGAGGCCTTCGACCTACACACCCGAAAAGCTGTATGTGGGCCCCTCCCAGCCACCCCATATCCCCTGCCCACCCACCCCCTCCTGCTCTGTCACCTGTGCCCTGGTCTGCACAGCTGGTGGGGGCCAGCAGAGACACCCAGTGAGGCAGGGCCAGACCCAGCTGTGTGAGAGGGTAGAGCCACGCTGTGGCCCTAGGCCAGCACACACAGACAGGTCAGCCATGGGTTCATGTCCACCCACACCCAGACTCGGACTAGTCACCACCTCCCACCCTGAGTCTTCCACCTAAAGAGACACCTGAGCTCCGTGATGGCTAAGGTGCCCCCCTCCCAGCCCTAAAGTACTGCTTGTCTATGTTTTTCACAACTTGTGAAATGATGTGAGAACGAGAAGAGGTGAACTTAAGACACAGGAATAAATAACTACCACTCTGTGAGTGCCTACCTCATCCAGGTCCCCTGTAAGCCCTTCATATCATCCCACCCTAGCCCCGCTGGGTGCACGCTGCGATCGTGATCATCAAGTTGACTTTACAGAGGAGAAACTGTGGCGCAGAGAGCTTAAGTCACCTGTGCAGGCCACACAGCTCCCAAAGAGCTGTCAGGATGTGCACTGGCAAAGCCCAGCCTCTCTTCCTACAGCATACTCTTTCCCTGCACCAAGAACAGACAGGTGCAGGGTGGGCAGCAGGAGACAGTAGCCACATGGAGAGGGGTGAGACTGGGGGACTTCAGCAGGTTGAGGCGCTGAGGAGGTAGGCCCAGGAAGAGGGGTGATGAAGGGCAGGGATTAAGGAGAGGGTGGAGGACCAGGCCAGAGACAGAGGGGTGGTGGCCCTCTCCCTCCTCTGCTTCCTGGGTGCTTGACCTTGGCATGAGGGCAAGAACGGTGTCCCCCGCCCCGTTGGCTGAGACCTCCCCATGGAAAGGGCAACCAGCCCCACCTCCCTTTCTGTGTGTGGCTCCTCCCTCACCCAATAAATGCCCCCCATCCTTTCTGAGGCCTTGAAGGTGGATCCAATCCCCTCCCCTTCACCCCCAGGCCATGGAACTGTTTTTGAACATCAAGGATGCCCTCATCAACCGCCTTGGAAGACTTTCCTGGATGAAGGAGAAGGCTAGAAAGGAGGCCCAGGACCAGGTAGGCTGAAAGGAAAGACGTGAGGGAGCTCAGGTGTGGAGGGTCAGGTCAGAACAGGGCCTAGTGGGCTCTGAGAGGCAGGAGGCTGGGTGGCAGGTGGGCAGAGCACAAGGGCACACAGGGAGGAACTAGTGCTCCGTGCAGGCATGCAAGGACGGGGGGGGGGGGGCGGGCGCGGGGATGAGGAGGGTCCTTCTATAGTCAGGGCAGCTCGCTTCTGCCACCGGTGTGTCTTTCCAGGTGACCCGGCTGCAGGTGAAGATGGGGGCTCCAGAGTGGGCCCTAGAGCCGGAGCTGGCCACACAGGGGTACCCCGAGGTAGGTCATCCATCACCCCCTGACTTGCCTGAGTTCTATAGGTTTCCAGAGGATCCTAACCAACCCCTCTTTCTCCCGGACGTCCTGGGGCCAAGGGGTGTGTGTGTGTCTGTGTGTGCGCGCGCACACATGCATGTGTGTGCACATCCACATGTGCCCACGTGCATCCTAGGACACACCGTTCATGCTGATCTGTGTGCTGACCCGTGGGGACCCATCTGCGCGTGCACATGTGCCTCCTGGCTCGTGCCGGCAGGCGGAGCTGCTCGAGGCCTGTCTGCGCAGTTGCGCGCCGTGTTGCTGTGAGGTCTCCATTCATTTGTGGATTCCCGGGTGTCAGGGCCCACCAGTGTGCCTTCAGCGGTCCCCTGGGGGGCTTACACTGTCCTCGTGTGTGCCCCAGGTGCAGCTGGGCCCCAGCTTCATGCAGTCTTTCCTGAGTTGTGTCCGAGCCCTCCGAGCAAGGACAGTCCAGAGTTTCCAGCAGCCCTCCCCTCACCACAGGTGCGAGGGCCTGAAGTCCTGAAACCTGGGTCCAGAGATGCTTCCAGGGCCAGTACGGACAGGCGGGGGTCGCGGGCAGCGGGGGCTCGGCACTGCGACAGGCGTCATGGGGGCTGCAAAGGGGGGGTGTCAGGGTAGTGCTCACGGCGGCGCTGTCCCCACAGCTGGCACGTGGCCCCCTGGGGCGTCAACACTTACTACTCCAAGTCGGACCACGTAGTGGTCTTCCCCGCTGGGCTGCTGCAGCCCCCATTCTTCCATCCTGGCTACCCCAGGTACGGCTTTCTGGGAGGGGACAAGGCCCGGGCCTGTGGTGGGGGACCTGGGTCGGCAATGGGGTTCTCTGGTGAGAGCAGCTTTACCCCCACAGGGCGGTGAACTTCGGTGCGGCCGGCACCATCATGGCCCGCGAGCTGCTGCACATCTTCTACCAGCTTTGTGGGTACCGGCTGGGGGGGGGGGGGGTCGGGTCGGGCTGGGGGTGGGGCCGGGCCAGGAAGGCTGGAGGAGGAGAGGGAGGGCCAGGGGAGCAGCCTTGGAAGGGCTGCAGTGCTCCTGGGCACCCCGCCCCACGCCTGCCCCACCCCTCACCATTTCCCTCCCCTGCCCATCCCTGCCCCCGCCCGCACACACCCCTGCCGCCCCACTCCTCATGATTCCATGCCTCCCCGCCCATCCCCGCCCCACCCCTGCTCTGCCCCCCCATATCCAGGCCCCACCCCTCACCATTTCCCCCCACCCCTGCCCCAGCCCACCCACACCAGTGTCCCACCCCTCATTACTTCCCTCACCTCTCCCACCTTGCCCTGCCTCTCACCATCTTGCTCCGGGCCCCATCTCCAACAGTGCTCCCTGGGGGCTGCCCAGCCTGTGACTCCCAGGCTTTGCAGGGGGCGCTGCTGTGCCTGGAGCGCCACTACGCTGCCCTCTCCCTGCCGGGGGAGACCTTCTTCAACCACTCCCACAGGATCCTAGAGAATGCCGCTGACATGGGGGCACTGACCATCGCACTGCAGGTGACTCGCCCACGGGCCAGCATCTTTTCACCAGCAGACTGAAGGCCTGTCCCCAGGGTCCCTTCTATTGTCCTTCATGCATGGCTGCATAGCTTCCTGCCCCTCACAGCCCCTTTGCACAGAGGCGAGGTGGGGGTCCCCCTGCTGCTCCTAAGCCCTCTCCCTTTCTGCCTGCTGGCGGGTCCATTCTTTGGCTCAGACAAATGCTAAACTTGGGAAGAGGCCGGGTGGTTACTGGTGAAACGGACAGTCATGGGCCTGAGGGCTGAGGGCTGCTTTCCCACCCCACACGCAGGCTTACAACAAGAGGCTGCTTCTGCAGCGAGGGGAAACCACCCTGCCCAGCCTTGGCCTCAGCCCCCAGCAGCTCTTCTTCCGAAGCTATGCCCAGGTAGGCAGTACCTAGTCCACTCCCATTCCAGAAGGTCGAAGGATAGCTCCTGCCTGAAACATCCCCCCAAGAGCCCCCTGCCCTCCACCACATGCCACCCTCTCACATGTGCCCCCCTTGAACCATCCTTTCAGATTATAAGAGAGTTCTACCAAGTTCAGCCCCCCCAAAAAGAAAAAAGTACAAGAAAACCCCAAACTCTACTCCCAATTTCCTCCCTGAGATGAACCCACCTTTCTCTTCTCCTGCCCCAGGGACACAGACCCCTTAACAAGGTGTCTCCGGCAGGCTGTCTGCACACCACACGCCTCCTCCAAGGCCTCGCCCCCCCTGGGGCCCCAATGGGACCAAACCAAACTGCTTACTGTAGAATCAACTCTGACTCACGGCGATGCCAAGTGTGTCAGTGTAGAGCTGTGCTCCACAGTGTTTTCAATGGCAAGTTTTTCAGAAGTAGATCACCAGGCAAGAAGCCTTGGTGGCACAGTGGTTAAGCACTCAGCTGCTAACCAGAAGGCTGGTGGTGTGAACCTACCAGCTGCTCCTCGGGAGAAAGATGTGGCAGTCTGCTTCCGTAAAGATTCTCAGCCTTGGAAACCCTATGGGGCAGTTCTGCTCTGTCCTGTAGGGTCACTATGGGTCGGAATCAACTTGATGGCTGTGGGTTTGGTTTGGTGTAGATCACCAGGCCTTCCTTCTGAAGTGCCTTTTGGTTAGCAGCTTAAGGCATTAACCTTTTGCACACCCAGGCCTAACCTGACTTACGTCCTTAAATACTTTGGGGCTCCCTCAACTGTCACTACCCCCAGTTCCTCAGTACACTAGAAGCCCCCATGCAGAGTTCTTCCCATGGCACCCCTCTCTCACTCATAAGTGGTGTATTGCACACCTGGGCCCTCCCCCAGGCCCACCTGCTCCGCCGAGTGGCCTACAAATGCCAAATCCCCTTCCTCAGCTTGGGCCCTTGTCTGTTCCCAACCCTGCTTCATTGGATCACCTTGCCCCATGGACCTGCCCATACCCTGCGGCTCTCCCTACCTGTTCATCCTCTCTACCTTCTCAGGTGATGTGTGGGGAGCCCCGACTCCAGGACCCACAGGACCCGCACAGCCCTCCCCAGCTTCGAACCCATGGGCCGATCAGCAATACCCAGGCCTTCGCCAGGCATTACCACTGTCCACGAGAGACCCTTATGAACCCCTCGAGCCGCTGCCAGCTCTGGTAACCTGGCTGCCCCAGGCCCCTCAGTACAGATGTGTCAGCATCCCAAACTCCGTCCATGGGGGGCAGGGGGACAGGGCCACCTCCCCTTGATTATCCACTCCAGAAATTAAAGGTGGCCCTGGTTCTGCCTGCCTCTCAGTGGTGCCTTCCTGCTCTCCTACACCCAGAAGCCAGCAAAGGTGAGAGAGAAATGCAAGCAGGATTCCCTACACATGAGGGAAGGAAGAAGCAATGATTGGTGAACTGGAGGGTCTGATGGTCAGAAAGTGGGTCCCAGGATTGGACACTTAAGGGACTAGAGACAAAAGAGCTCTGGCTAAGTCTCAGCAAGCTGCCCCTGATTGTTGTCAGGGTTTTATTGGGATCGCTTTGATAGTTGCAGCCTTGTCCCAAATTTGCTCTCCTGAGCAAAACCGTGTGGGGGAGGGGCGAGAGTCCGGGGTCTCTGGCCCTGGGAGATGAAGCTTAGAGCGTGGGGGAGCTGGGAGGCGACAGGGCAGGGTGGTGGCAGCCAGAACAACGGTCCCAGGCCCTCGATGCTGCCTCAGAGATGAACGAGGTCAGTACGCGATCATGAAGCGAAGGTAGACATCCAAGTCCTCATCCAGGAACCAGGCCACGACCTCAGCCTCCATGTCCCTCATAAAAAAACCAGGATGCTGGCCAGGTTCAGGCAGAAGGCCAGGTCAAAGAGGTGGTCGCGCACGGCCGCCGTCTCTGCCACCTCGTCCTCCTGCTGGGCCATGTCCAGCAGCTGCCACATCTCCCCCACTGAGGAGGCCATGAAGCGCTCTTCAAACTGCTCTTCATCCTGGTCTGGGTGGGAGAGGGGAGGCCTGACACAGGGTCCCGCCTGCCCCAGCCTAGCCCTGGCCTGGACAGGATGGGCTGGAGAATGTGGGGAGATTGGGCTTTCACCCGAGAAGCGCTTCTGACCTGTGTTCAAGCATAGTCTGGACTCCACCCTCCTCCTCCAGGTGGGGTGAGGGCCCTCCTCAGACAAAGGCACCTGCGCTCACACGCTCACCTGTGCACACAAGCACGCACCCATGAAAAAGCAGCACTCAATCTCAGCTAGACCAGACCCACAGGCCTACAACAGAGGACCCTGGCTATCTCCCATCGCCCAAGCTGAGCTCAGATAGTAACCCCGGGCCTCATCCCACACAGCTCTTCCCACTTACTTGCTGTCTCCTCTGCCTCCTCTCCCCTACCCACCTGTGGAAAGCATGCTGTCTTTCTGGCTGTTCTCGGTAGGGTCCTTCTGTGGCCTCACCCCCTTTACCCGAAGCAGCAGCATCAGGATGGTGGCCAGGAGTGTGGCCCTGCAGAGCTGGGGGCCCAGGGACGTCATGGGTCTGCCCGCCCCCTGCCTCTGACCTCCCCCAACTCCCCGGTGCCTGGCAGCCTCCCCCACCCCAGCCCGGCCCTGCCCTTACCCTTGACCAGTGCCGTCTTCCCTTCCATCCCATGGGACCTCTGACTGCATTGGCTCTGTGACATCACAGTGCTGGTTCTGACCTCCCTGCGGCTACAGAAAAGTTCCATTACCCACCACAGGGGAGGGCCGCCAGCAGGGGACAAAGGAGGCTTCTGGAATGACAAGAGTGGGTCGTCTGAGGAGAGAAACAAAAACATTACTGAACATTTTGGCCGAAGATTCTATAGAGGAATGCTGATCAAAAGAAGAGAAAATGTAGAACAGAATTTCAAATTCTCTGTGGAATCCAGGCTTTCTGGATCCATTAAGACTGGATAAGCCCCTGAAACTGTTGCCCTGAGATAATCTTTAAACCTTAAACCTTCAACCAAAACTATCCCCTGAAGTCTTCTTTGAACCAAAAGATAAACCTATCTTAATTAGTAAAGTAGATCCACTTTGAGCATTGTGCTTTTTAAAAGAATTATCTTTGTGCAATCAAGTTGACAACAGCAACTCTAAAGGTTCCATTTGAAAAGCTTGGGGGCAGTGAATTTAAGATAATGGTGGTGGAGAAATGAGGAAAAGGGCAGTAAGGATGGCAGACAACTTGAAGAATGTAGCCAATGTCACCACCTCGTACAGGTAGAGAGTGTTGAAATGGTGTCTCTCTGGCTGTGTATACATTCACACACACACGAGTGAAGTGCTGACAAATGCATCCACACCCATGACATCAGTAGCTCCATAGAGCAACTGCGACTCCAGAGTCACAACACTATCATACCCATTATCCCAATGGGGAAACTGAGGGCCACAAATAAATGACTCTCCCAGTCAAGGCTACACAGAGAGGCACAGAGCAGGAGCCTGACAGACTCCTTGGAAACTACTTGGTGTGGCCTTTCCCTCAGGGAAGCGGAAATGAGAGTCCTCCATGAGAAGTCCTGGGCTTTACTTGAAACTGGCCCCAGTCCAGAGAGGGGGTGGTGGTGGTGGTGTGTTAGGAGGGATGTGGGGAAAGGGAACCTACCTGCTGTGTGTGTGTGTGTGTGTGTGTGTGTGTGTGTGTGTGTGTGTGTGTGTGTGTGTGTGTGTGTGTGTGTGTAAGAGAGAGAGTGGGTATGTGAGAGGGGTGGGGGAGAGACATGGGGTGGGAGAGAGGCAGAGAGAGGGGAGGACACAGCCGCCCAGATAGAGGGCAGTCCTGCGCCCAGGCAGACCCGTTCTCTGCACCCCTAGGGTCCCCCAGCCTCCCCCCGCCCCTTTTTGCCCTCCCCCAGTGGTCTTGGCTGAAACCACCTCTCCCCTCTTAGAACCACGGAGAGCCGCGGAGTTTCCCAGCCCCTGCTTGGGGGAAGGCGTTAGAGTCTGCACCGACGGGCCTGGGCAGCAGTGGGGCGGGGCGGGGCAGCGGATGGGCGGGACCCCAGTATGGAATCTGGAGGCACTGCCGAAGCCCAGGCTGTCCTGCCAAGAGCCTTCCGGCCGGGCTTGTGGCTGTGGTGGCTGAGCCAGGGGCCATCCCCTTCCTGGACAGACATGGGCGGACGGCTGGGAGAGAGTCAAGCAGGCTGGCCCCGGAAAACCAGAACCAGACACGGGCTGCAGGCAGGAGCCCGGGGACATGGGGACCCCTCATCCCCTGGACTGTGGAGGGGTCGAGACCGGGGGCACGCACGCACGCACGCACACGCCGGCACACATGTACGCACACCAGCACCGGTACACACGTCCTGGCCACCTCAGCCAGACGACAGGCTACGGGACAGAGTGCGGGGCCACGCGAGGAGGGAGGCGATATCCAAGCACTCATGGCCCACTCACGCTGTCCTTGCACCCAGGGGGAGGACATGGGTGAAGACCCCAGCCTCCTCTGCGGTTGGGGCGGGTCCAAGGGTCCAGGCACAACGAAACCACCCCCACCGGCTCCACAGGGGGTCCGAAAGGGTCTGGGGTGTGAGCTACCCCCACTGCTTCCATGACCTCGCCACCCACCTTCCCTTCTCCCGTGTGGGAAGAAAGAAATCTTCGCAGGAAGCTAGGACCCCCTTGTAACTTTTTTTATTACCAAAGTGTAAAGAGTGTGAAAACCACAGAGCCTCCCGCAATGATCCGGGTTAGAATTTACAGCGCAGCCTTCCTACTGTCTCCCTACCCTGGGGGTGGGGGGAAGTGTGTTCTCCCCAAATCACAATCCAAGTTTTAAGGCCTCTCCACCTCCGAACCCGTCAGAACAGGAGGGCCAGCTGCTTTGGGGAGGGGGCTCTAGGATCTGACGGGAGCGCGAGGAGCTCCAAGGCGGGTGGGCTCCAAGGCGCGTGGGCGGCGATAGGATCACATAGGCTGCAGGCGTGGGAAGGGGACCCAGCTCCTGAGGGAGGGAAGTGGTGGGGGTCTTTGTCTGCAAAAAGCCCAGGGAAGCCTGAAAAGAATGCAGGGGGACCAGAGGAAGCAGCGCGTTGAAGGGCACCCCTGAGGAGGGGGTGGAGGAGAGGACTGCAGGGGAGAGGGGAAGGGATCAGTGGAAACAGGGTCTAGGTGCAGGGCACCCTGGGGGGGGGGGCAAAGGAAGCAGGGCCTAGGTGCAGGGCACCCCAGAAGGGAGGAAAGGGGACCAGAGGAAAAAGGATGTTGAAGGGCACCCCTGAGGGGAGGGGGGAGGGAATGACTGCAGAGGGAGGCAGAGAGAGGAGTTTGCTGCGGAGTTAGGACGCAGCTTTCAAATGTCTGGTCTACAAGCTGGGACAGGTGGAGCACTCCCCCCCCCACCCCGCCCGTGGAGAGGAAGGAAGGAGAGAAGGGCAGTGGGAGGGGGAAGGTCCAGTGCCGGCCCCCACTGGCTCTCCTCCCGGCCTGACAGTGCCCTTGGTGGCCTCCCAGTGCTCCTGCTCTGTGCGGCTCTGACCGGCAGCTTTGCCCCAGCCCCTCCACAAGTATTGCCTTTATGGGTGGGCGTTTCCTTGGCAGGTGCCTTTCCTGCTCAGGCTTATCAGAGCATCTACAGCCCCCGCCCCCTTATCACTCCCTCCATCTCCTTAGACTGGGAGTCCCAGGGCTGAGAGGCCATTACCACCGGCTGCCCCACCCCCAGCCAGGCAGAAAAATGCCCCACGCGGTGACCCCCTCCCCCACACTCCCTGGGCTGGAGAAAGAGTCCTTGTCTCAGGCATCCTCTCCCTCCCTGTATTTATTTTCCTTTGACTTTGTGTCCTTCTCTACAGGTCACAGTGTCCATCCATCATAGGCTCTGGGGCCACATCTCTTTCTTACAGCAAAATGAGAGGGTGTCCCCTACTCCTGAAGCCACCCCAAGGAGGAGCGTCACCATGTGCTCCACTCAAGCCTCGTATCTTCATCATCAGAAGGTTCCCAAGAAGGGCACGTGGAGATGAGATTCCAGACTCAAAACCAGATTCCGCTGTGGCACTAACAGCATGTGTCTGGACAACCACGTGCCCTCTGAGCTCCGGTCTTCTTGTTGGGAAAGTAGAGAGGATGCTGATTCTCCTCCCAGGTACCTCGTAGGTCTGTCGATGACTGTAATCAAACATTTCTACACCTCTTTGCAGAAGGCCAGGAAGACAAACACGCGCTATCTAACAATAAAACAATATGACACAGCCTTATCTTCCCTCATTCCTCCAGCTGGCTCACTCCTGGAAAGAATCCCAAACTTGGAATCGAGCTTTCTTCGCCTCCATCTCTGCTCAGCTCCTGCCATTCGACCTCTGCGGAAACCCTGGGTCCTCCTTGGCAGGTCTCCTCTGACCTGTTTCTCCAGGTGTGGGCTCCAGGAAGCTGCAAGGGGAGAGGAATTGCTGTTTGGGCTCTCACAGAAAGGGGCTGCCAGGGACCTGCCTTTGAGGTGGGGCAGAGGTGACCACCAAACCAAACAAACCCACCGGGCACTCCTTGGAAACCCTATGGGGCAGTTCTGCTCTGTCCAACAGCGTTGCTATGAGTTGGAATCCACTCAATGACAAGTTTTTTGTTGTTGTTGTTTAGAAGTGACCACAGGTGGACAGGAGGCCCAGAGAAGCAGCCTCAGGGGTCTATGAAAGGACCATCAACCATTATATGGCAGTGTAATTATTACCCCGACTTTATAGATTAGAAAACTGAGATGTAGAAAGTTCAGATAACAGGCAGTAAGGGGTTAGAGCCAGGACCCAAACCAGGACTTCCCAACCCTGAAGCCAGAAGTCCTGGCTTCCCCTGACCCTGCCTCCCATTGGCAGGGCTCCTGGTTTGTGGGACCGCCTTTCATCTGTCTTTGTCCCTCCTGAATTCCTCTGCCCCGGCCCATTGCCTGGAGCATGTCCCCTCCCCTTTCTCCCTCTCCTCTCTCAGGCCCTGCACTGCCCCAGGCTCAGCTCCAGAGAGGGCTCCTCCCCCTGCAGGTAAAGCTCCTCTAGTGGCCAGCTACTAGTGCCCTTGCTGCACTCACACAGGCTCACACACACACATACACACTCATACCCCACAGCCACAGCAGTCACAGGGAGGCACCTTCACTGCACCCACACAGGCTCACTCACACACACAAGCCACAACCACAGCCATCATAGGGAGACACCCTCACTTCCAGCCCCAGGAAGTCCTGCCTTCTCTTGGGAGCCTGTGCCCTGCCAGGGCCTGGAAGGAGACATGGGGGTGCCCCCACCCAAGGCTAAGGGGCCCTGGGTCCAGCTCCAGAAACTTCTGACCTCCTGGCTCATCAGAGGAGGCGACTGGGATCAGCGTATGGAGGAGGCGCACATGCAGCAACAGAAGAGGTGGGTGACTCTCACCTCCCCACAGCCCCCCGGCCAGGCCCCAGCCTGCCCCGAGGATGGTGAGGGGCAGAGGATGGCCAAGGCATCCGTCAGCCTCCTAGAAGGGTGCCTGGGAGAAGCGGGGTACAGGGTGAAGGGGGTCCTGTGAGTCCCAGGTGCCTTGAGCTGAGAAGATGTGTCTATTGAATTGATGTGTGGAATTCTGTGGAATGTATGGAGCTGGCTGGGTGGGAGGGAGAGAGCAGAGCCAGGAGCCCAGTCCACCAGCTGTGGGTGGTGGTGCTGGGTTTGCTTCTGGGGAGTGCACCTGGGGGAGAGTTTCAGGGTAGCCCTGCAGGGACCCATCCTGCAGGCAGGCCTCCACCCAGGGTGTTTGGGGGACCCAGTCTCCCTTAAGAGAAGACTTTGCAGGTTGGGGTTCAGTAGGGGCTGGTTCAGGGGCATGGGGTCCACCCCCTTCCCCCAGGCCTGGGTCACTTCCTGAGATCACTCATGATCTGTGGACAAGGCTCCAAGTTTTCATTTTGCATCAGACCTCCAATGTACTAGAGCCACCCAGGGAACAATCAGAGCCCTCCAGCTGGGAGGCTGCCTGCTTACTGCCACCCCCACCTCACGCCCTGCAGTGCAACCTTCCACCTTTGACCTCCTGGGCCTTGTGTAGTCCCCTCAGGACAAGCCCCATGGGCTCTGGTCTGCCCTGCTGCCCTGCCCCCTGCCCTAGGGGACAGGGCCCAGGCCGAGGGTCTAGGGGAGGGCAGGCTTGCAGAGGGCAGGTCCCAGCATCTCCCCAGACAGAAAGCAACCTGCTCAGTGGCCTTGGGAGACAGAAATGGGGGTGGGGCTGTCAGCTTCCCACTCTTTACAACCTGGCCGTCCCTATATCCTTCCCGCTGTCTTTCAGACCCTCAACCCCTGACCTGTGTTTGCCTGTGGAGCCAATTCTGTCTCCAGGGTCAGCTCTTGATTAGTTCAACCCAGGTAGGGGGAGGCAGCAAAGATTGACGCAGAGGCATGATGGGAAAAAGACCTTACCTGCCCCTAGTCAGGAAAGCCCAAACTCCCTAAGTCACATACAGGCCTTGGGACCCCTGAGTCCACTGGTAAACAGAAAGGAACAGACCCGGCTTCATCCCTGCCCAGACTCCATGTCCATTGTCCCCCAGAATTCGGGAGTCTCTACTGCTTCGGGCCGCCAAGGAAAATGACCTGTGTGCCCTAAAGGAGCTTCTGCTGGATGGAGCCTGTGACATCCGACAAAGAGGTGGGTCCATCTGGCAGAAAGCTGGGCAGAGCATCTGACCCTGCACCCAGGGCTCTGGGTGTTTTCACAAAGGGGTGTGAAGGCGTTCACCAGGCTTCTTCCTCACGGACCTCTGGGAGGTTTGACGTCCCTGTCCCCTCCAGGGGCCCTAGGGGAGACGGCGCTGCATGTGGCTGCCCTCTACGACAACCTGGACGCAGCCCTGCTGCTGATGGAGGCGGCCCCGGAGCTGGTCCGGGAGCCCATGGTGTCGGAGCTTTATGAGGGTGAGGCTGGGCTGGGGGAGGGAAGGCTGGCTGTACACTAGAGGACTAGGCATTTGAAGTCGCCCCCGCGTGGGTGTTTGGTGAACCCAAGTGGGAATCCGAGCCCCCTCTTCTTTCCTTCCCTCCGTCTCCCTCTTCCCGTCAGTCGAGACTCAGGTCAACAGGGCACCTGACCCCGACATGCCTGGGGGAAAGGGGAAGAGACAAGCTTTCAGATCCCAGACTCCCTGCCCTCTGTCCTGGCCAGTATGGGGCATGGGCCAGGAGCAGACAGGGCAAGGACCCCACGGGGACCAGACAGCCCTCTGATGCTATCTCTGGCCAGGCCAGACTGCACTGCACATCGCTGTCGTGAACCAGAATGTGAACTTGGCACGAGCCCTGCTTGCTCACGGGGCCAGCGTCTCTGCGAGGGCCACAGGGGTGGCCTTCCACCGAAGCTCCCGCAACCTCATCTACTTTGGTGAGACTCGGGGCTGGGGGGTGGCAGGAGGAAGGGGTAAGGAAGGGGGTGGAGAAGGGTGCTAGGCAGATACATCGTCCCTTCTCTGCTTCTCTCCAGGAGGGTCCCCAAGCTGAGGTGTGGGGGAGGCCACTGGGAACTGCCCCTCACTCTCCAACTCATGGCCTCTGTCCCCCAGGGGAGCACCCACTGTCCTTTGCTGCCTGCGTGGGCAGCGAGGAGCTCGTGCGGCTGCTCATTGAGCACGGAGCGGACATCCGAGCCCAGGACGCCCTGGGTAAGAGGGGCTAGGCCCCGCAGGTGTAGGGGCCACACTGGGCCTGGGTGTGGCGGCCACGTGACACCATGTCCCCCCAGGAAACACTGTGCTGCACATCCTCACCCTCCAGCCCAACAAGACCTTTGCCTGCCAGATGTACAACCTACTGCTCTCCTTCGACGGCCGTGGGGGGGACCCCCTGCAGTCCTTGGACCTCGTGCCCAACCACCAGGGCCTCACTCCCTTCAAGCTGGCGGGGGTGGAGGGCAACACTGTGGTAAGGACACCCACCCTGGGGCTACCTAGCACCCTCCCCCACATGCTGGCCCTTGGGGGCTCCAAGGGCTCATCCTCTCTGCCTCTTGGCCCCCCAGCCAGAGTAAGACCCTTTCTCATCTCCCACCACTCTGGTACCCTGCTGTCCGGCTATCCCCCATCTCTCCTGCTTTTGCTCCCCAGGGTCTTGGGGGCTTGTAGCATCTGGACCCCTCCCTGGGATTGTCTGTAATCCACCCACAGAGCCTCTGAACTCCATTAACCAAGCTCTGGAGGGGGCACGGGGTCAGGAGAGGGGTCTGGGGGTCAGTGTGCATGTGGTCCTTGTGCCCACCCACGGCTGTGGTCACGGGGAAGTGCAGCCGCCCGCTCCAGCAGTCCTGGCCCCCCAGAGCAGCCCGCCACACCTGGCGACCGTCCCTCAAGAAGGTGTCAGTCCCTCCTGACTCCTCTCTGCCCCACCCCAGATGTTCCAGCACCTGATGCAGCGGCGGAAGCACATCCAGTGGACCTACGGGCCGCTGACTTCCACCCTGTACGACCTCACAGAGATCGACTCCTGGGGAGAGGAGCTGTCTTTTCTGGAGCTTGTGGTCTCCTCCAAGAAGCGTGAGGTGGGGTGTGCAGGAGGATCAGCCTCAGGGCAGGGTCTGGCCTTTGGAGAAGATCTTTCGCCTTTGGGAAACTAGCCTGGCAGCAGGCCCTGTTATGTCACCCTCTCCGGCTCCACTAACACACTGAACTTCAATCCTTCCTGCCTTTCTTTCTCATGCTCATATTTCAAATGAGCAAGCTTCCACTTGGGAGTTGCTTCCATTCATTCATTCAGCATCGGGAGCACCTGCTGTGCCCCAGGTACTGAGCGAGGAACAGAGATATAACACAGCTCCTGTCAACTTCCCGCCATTCTCAGACCCTCAGTAATTACTATAGAGTGCAACCTCTACCATGATTGGGGTGGGTGCTATGTACCATGGCAGCAAAACTGAGGGAGGAAGTGCTTGAGCTGGGTCTTCAAGGGAGTCTCTGGGTGGTGTAGATGGTTAACACATTCAGCTGCTAATCAAAAGATTGGAGGTTTGAGTTCACCCAGAGGTGCCTCAGAAGAATGGTCTAGCAGTCTACTTCGGAAAAACCAGCTACTGAAAACCCTGTGGAGCGCAGTTCTACTCTGACACGCATGGGGTCTCCACAAGTAGGAGCTGCCTTGAAGGCATTTGGTATTCTATCCCTTAGCTCCACCAGGAGACCTAGACTCCTATCTTATGGTGAAAATAGAGTCTGTCTGGCTAGATAGAACACCTTCAACTTCCTGCCCCAACCTGCCAAGCATGTCTGCATCCCACTCCCCATGTCTCTTTCCCTCCAGGTTCCATGGAGAAGGAACCCTTTCTGCTGATGGCTTATCCCTCCTGCTGTCCTTGGTACCAGCTCTTCCTACTTTCTGAGACCCTTGTCCCATCTGTTGCCCCCTCTCATTTGTGTCTTTAACTCTCACTGCCTACTGTCATCAGAGTGCCATCCTACCTGACCTGGGGTATCCCCACATCCTACCGTCTGTCCCCTCTGTTGCTCTCCTTTGGGCCATAGGGCCTGCAAGGCAAATCTGCTGGAACCCTCCAATTGCTCTCCATTGCATTCAGACTCTCTACCTTGGTGTCAAAATGTAGGTTGATCTGATCCTTGTCTCCTTCGCACCTTCTGACTTCCATGCACCACTCCCAACAGATTCTCCCATATCCCCACCATGCCTCATCTGCAAATGGGTGGTGGCTTCTTTTACCTTCTGCCTTGGCAACTGCTGCTACTTTGTGGAACAATCTTTCCCAGCTTTCCCCTCACTCAACCAGCTGCTGCTCATCCTTCGAAGCCTCTCTGGTGCCTCACGTTGACATCTATAGTAGTTTATCTCAGTACTAGCCCAGGGCCCAGCATGTAGTGTAGCTGGCTAGTTGTCTGTAAAGGAAATGACTAACTGCCCTGCCCCTCTGGGTCCTATTGGGAAGCCCAACACTCCTCATCATGCTGATCACCCCAAGCTACTCTCTCTATCCACGCAGGCGCGCCAGATCCTAGATCAGACTCCTGTGAAGGAGCTGGTGAGCCTCAAGTGGAAGCGTTTCGGGAGGCCATATTTCTACGTGCTGGGCGCCATCTACCTCCTCTACATCATCTGCTTCACCATGTGTTGCATCTACCGCCCCCTCAAGTCCCGTGGAGGCAACCACACACATTCTCGGGATATCACCATCTTCCAACAGAAACCACTACAGGTGAACATTCTCGGAGGGGGATGATGGCGGATAGTAGCACAGGGTGATGGTGCTGAAGACCAGAGTGACTCTCCAGGAACAACACCACGCACTAGGCTCCAGGGTAGAAGTAAGACATGAGAAGTGGGGCCAGGGAGGGGGCTAAATGTGTAAAAGATCATTTGTCCAGGAAGCTATAGCTTTTTTCATGAACTTTGAAGGAGTGTTTGGTATTAGGAACCCAGGACATTTGTGAAATGCCTTACCAGTTACAAAGAGGACCAGCCCTATGTGGTAGGAAGTTCAAGGGAAACCCTGTTGTTCCAAGGGAGGAAAATCACGCCCCAAGACACCAGAGTCCATTCTTGGGCTGTTAGGGCAACACAAAAAGCCGGACTGGCCGGTGTTCTCTTCTGTGTACTGTTAATATGGGGCACTGGCAATGGTGTGTCAGCTGTCCCACCACCTGCGCCATATACCCCAGAAGGATGCTGGGATTGGATAGCAGCTTGAAGTCGATAATCTCTGCAGCCCCTTTGTGAGCCTGCCACCCTGTGATGTCCTCAGAGACCTGGGGTTGTGAGGACGGTTGAGATATGGAGTAGATTTAACAACCTGCTTCTGAAGGCAACGAATGTACTTCTGAGCATATGGACTCAACGAGCATCGCTACATCTGGGGGCCGATTGCTCATCGGTGACCACACATTTTTGTCCTGGTAAGCCAAAACAGCTGAAAGGGGGTGCAGGCATGTGGGCAGAAAGCAAAAAACAGGGAGAAAAGATTCTGGAAGACAAGTCAGTGCTGGAAAGTGGAGATTTGTCTTTATGTAGAATGGGCTAGCGACAGGGAGAGCTTGCCTGAACCCTGGAAAGGGTAGTTTGGATCAGAAAAAGAAAATAAACTGTATGCTAGTCAAGGAGAAAAATCTCCACGTTGAGTAACACCAAAGACAGTGGTACGCACAGAGCAAGAACAGGCCAAGAGCGTTACTGGAACTTAGCTCGGTGGGGACATTCTTTCTCCTTTTCTGTTACTGCCTCTTTCTGTATATTCGGTCCGCATGTAGGACAAAGCAAGATTTGCTGCCTTGAGAGGAAGGCCGATTGTAGGGGGCTGTCTCGTTAGGGGGCAGTCATGGAGAGGCCATGTTGTATGTGTCCATTTCAGCATGATGGTCGGCTCTGGTATGGAGACCACTTTGGGGAACAAGAACACGAAAGAGGCAAGAGGGAAGGGGTGACTAGAAATGGAGGAAATTTATGAACATGGAGGAGTGGGGTGCCGACTGTCGCATTCTTGTGGCCCTACTTCCTTAGGTGCCTTCTTCCCCACCTTCATTGCCTCCCAGTGTTTGCTTAAAGATTTCCCAGGTGTAGATGGTGGGAGTGTTTTGCCTGGGAGTTGGGTGATGCTGGCGATCGATTTTCTCCCATCTCCTTCATGTGTGTGTCTCTCTCTTTGGGAGAGGACTAACTGTGTATGAGCACGTTCCTTTGACCCACAGACACAGGTCATCCCAATTATCTTGAACAGATCCCACCCTGTTGCCTCAGGACTAGGAGAAGTACAGTTACAACTGAGTGCCCCTTCCTCCAGTTGCCACCTAAACCGTGGTGACACCATGTGTATCAGAGCAGAACTGTGCTCCACAGGTTTTCAATGGCTGTGACCTTTCAGAAGTAGATCGCAGACCTTTCTTCTGAAGCACTTCTTGACAGACTCGGACCTCCAACCTACCCCGAGGGCCTCCTAAGTGCCCCTACCTTCCTTCTTTTTTCTTCCCTACTCCTTCCTCCTTCTTCTTTAGCATCTTTATCCTTTTGCCTTTTGCTTAGGTAAAAGCCACTTTGGACTAGAGACTTTGGGCTTTTAAATATTCTTATTTTGAGGTTGGGGGTAGGAAGTTCAGAACGCTGCAGTAAGGGTCCTGGACGGTGGACAACACCAATGAAAGGTCCCTGTTCTTTGATGTCATCATTGGAGCCTTGATCCTGAGGTTATGGGACATCCATGTGCCTCTGACTCAGTAGCAAGTCAATTTGGGTTAGATTCAGGGGCTCCCAAACTGATCACCATGATTCGAAAGACTCTGCCTTGAAGACATATAGTGTTTGTTAATTAACAGGAAATTCTTCTTCTTCTATGTTTAATCACGAGAAAGTCACAGAAAAGTGAAAATGCACGAATACAGCCTCTTGACTTGATTCCTGCGATGGGTGACATCTGAGTTATCTTGTGGAGCTTTTCCTTGGATCAGTGGATACTTTCATATCCGATCATATAGTAAGCCTGGAAGCTCAGGCCTTTCAGTCACAGCAGGACCCCTCTGTGGATCTTCTGCCATCCAAAGGAACTGCTGGGCCCATGACCCCTAAGACCCCTTTCGGCTCTGAGGACAGCCCACGGGACTGTCCCAGGACAGTCAAAATGGAAGGAAACGATGTCCTTTTATTTACATGAGGTGGCACCTCACTGTAGCACAGGTTCTCTTAGGTTTCTACCTGAGTAAAAAGTTCAAAGTCAGCAAGTCAGGCTGCTTGGGTTTTAGTCCTAGCTCTGAAATTAAATAGTTGCTTGGCCTTCAGCAAATCTCTTTGCCTTTTGACTTCTGCCACTTGCTGGAAAAAGAAAACAAAGCAAAAAGCCACCACATTCAAGTGAATTCCAACTCATGGCAACACCACGTGTTACAGGGTAGAACAGCCCCATGGGATTTTCTTGGCTCTAATCTTAATGGAAGCAGATTGCCAGGCTTTTCTTCTGTGGTGCTACTGGGTGGGCTCAAACCACTAAGCTTTAGGTTAGTCACTAAGGTCTGTGGTGTTTAACCATGACTACACATTAGAAACCTGGAAAGCTGGTGCAAATACAGGTTTCCAGGTGGCGCAGTGGGAGCCTTGGTGGCGCAGTGGTAAGAGCTCAGCTGCTAACCAAAAGGTCGGTAATTCAAATCCACCAGCCCGTCCTTGGAAACCCTATGGGGCAGTTCTGCTCTGTCCTGTAGGGTCACTATGACTTGGAATTTACTTGATGGTAATGCTTTTTTTTTTTTTTTTTGGTTAGGTGATGCTCAGAATGAGCTGAGGCCTGGCAGCGGTCTTTAAGAACCTCTGAGTGATTCTCACCTTCAGCCAGGGTTAGGAACAGGGCTTCTATCTTGAGCCTATTTGGCTGGGACATTCCAGTTTCAGGGAGATCCCCCAGATCTTTTAGAGACTCCTTCAGCAGAGGGCACTGATCTCCCCTCATCAGATTTCCCTTTTGTCTCTTAAAGAAAATACCCTAGAGCTCTCCTTTGCCCTCTTTCCAGAAACCTTTCACTCATTCATGCACTGATTCATTCATTAAAGAAGCAATTACAGAGAGCGTACGCTATGCTATGTCCTGATGGCGTAGTGGTTAAGAGCTACAGCTGCTAACCAAAGGGTCGGCAGTTCGAATCCACCATTTGCTCCTTGGAAACCTTATGGGGCAGTTCTACCCTATGCTATAGGGTTGCTATGGGTCAGAATCAACTAGACAGCAGTGGGTTTGGTTTTGGTTTTTGACTCTATGCTATGGGGTCACTCTGAGTTGGAATCGACTCCTGGGCAACAGGCTTACTCTATGCTAACAGCAATGATTGTGAGAATGGCTCAGGATGGGGCAGTATTTCCTACTGTTGTACGCTGGGTTGCTGTGAGTCAGAACTGACTCGATGGCACCTAACAACAACTCTATGCTAAGAGTCCCTGGGTAGCACAAACCGTTAACATCCTCGGCTGCTAGCTGAAAGGTCAGAGGCTCTAGTTCACCCAGAGATGCCTCAGAAGAAAGACCAGGCAATCTACTTCCAAAATATCGGCCATTGAAAACCCCAAGGAGCAAAGTTCTACTCTGACTCTTGTGGGGTTGATGTCAGGGTCTACTCAACACCACTTTCCTGGTGCTGCGCTTTAAACGCTGCTCCAGGTGCGGGTAACCCACCAGACGTGGTCTGGACAAAACACTCAGTTCTCCACCTTTCTCAACTTTGCACTGGTTTACATTAATCAAATGGTCATGTAAATAGACATTAAATTACAACCTATGAGTTTAACAGGGATCTGGTTGCTCTGGGAAGCCAAGGAAGGCATGTCTGAGGAAGGAGACTGAGTGAGGCCTGGGTGCAGGCTAAAAGGTGGACCCAACGTTCTAGGCATCAGAACACATCCTCAAAGGCCCTGAGGCAGGTCAGGGACTGAGAGGCCAGGGCAGATGGAGCAGGGAGCCGGGCTGGGGCTCCAGGTTAGGTTGCCTGGCAGGTCCTCCTCAGTCGTGCAGGTCCTCCTTGTGGCCCCATTGAGGACTTTAGCCTTGATCTTGAAGGCAACAGGAAGCCGCCCAGGGGATACTAGCAGGGGAGTGACTGTCCAGGTGACAAGGGAGTCAGGCAGGAGCTTATGCAGCCCAGCAGGTAATGGTGGGTAACTCAGGGGCTCTGGTAGGGGTGAGGAGAAGGCAAAGTCATCATGATTTTGTGGTGGATTGGGTGCACAGGGTGAGGGAACGACTCATAGGACTCCACTTATTTTAAATCATGTGCCCTGTCACCTGTCCTTGTGGTAGACTTGCCTTTCCATCATTATTCCTCGTAAGCACTAAACAACCCGAAACACCACACTATTTGAGGACTCAGTTGATCTCCGTTGCTCCATGACTTTGCTCAGGGATCCTCACTAGCTCACTGTGGAACAAGCACAGAGACAGGAGAGGTGAGGGAAGCAGGTGGCTGGCAGGTAAGAAGATCTCAGGGTGCTGACTAGGGGAAGGCTCTGGGGT
Organism: Elephas maximus indicus; assembly: GCF_024166365.1. NCBI lineage: Eukaryota > Metazoa > Chordata > Mammalia > Proboscidea > Elephantidae > Elephas > Elephas maximus. The sequence continues at coordinate 6,965,382 of NC_064826.1, forward strand.
AAGATCCTGGTCTCAGCTTTCTTCCCGGTGTTCCTTGGAGATGTCCAGGTAGCATCTATCCTCCCTCTTTTGTGCTTACTTGCTTCTGTGCTTCATCTGCTCCTTGTATATCTCAAAATTGATTGGTTAAAGGTACATCCTACACTGATACGGCCTTGCTAACATAACAAGAATTCCCTATTCCGAAATGGGATTACATCCAAATGTAAATTGTTGCTGTTGTTGGGTGACCTTGAATAGATTCCAACTCACGGTGACCCCATGTGACAGAGTAGAACTGTCCCGTAGGGTTTTCTAGGCCTGTAGCCCTGGTGGCGAAGTGGTTAAGAGCTCAGCTGCTAATCAAAAGGTTGGCAGTTTGAATCTACCAGCCCCTCCTTGGAAACCCTATGGGATAGTTCTACTCTGTCCTATAGGGTCGCTACGAGTTGGAATTGGCAATGTGTTTGTTTGTTTGTTTGTTTTTGAGTTAATCTTTACAGGAGCAGATTGCCAGGTCTTTCTCCTAAGGAGCGAATGGGTGTGTTCAAACTGCTGACCTTTCAGTTAGCCGCTGACTGCTTAATGGTTGTGCCACCAGGGCTCCTTGTCCACATGTGTAGGAGTTAGGATTCCAACACATATTTTGGGAGGACACAATTCAATCCATAATGAATGACAAGGTATTATATCATTTATTCCTCATAAATACCCTAATCAGCAAGTACAAGCATTATTATCATTTTGAAGATGGTGAGCCAGAGGTCAAGTGAGGTTACATCATTTGGCAAGAATGCCCAGTGAGCCAAAGGCAGGGCTGGGACTGGGGGCAGGCCTGCTGTACTTCAGAGTCTGGATTTCTCCCTCCAGAGTGGGGTCCTGGACCCCAGCCTTCTTCCGCCCTAGGGTCCACTGGGTGAGAATTTCCTGTCTAGGCCCTGAAAGCTGGCCAAGGCCTGCCTCACTGCCTTTATCTGGCCACGCCCAATCTTTCCCTGTCAGAGTGAGGAAATATTGGCATACTGGGTCAGGGGGTCAGACATGGAACCCCCACCTCTACGTCCAGCTACTGAGCTACAACTATTCCCTAGTCTTGATAGCAGACACTATTCTCTGATGTGCTTGACCAACTGGAGCGAAGGGCCAGTCTCACTCCTGTAGGGATAGGTAAGCTCTCTGGAGATAGTGGATATTTACCAAGTCAGTCCTGAGAAAAGGGAGGGGCGGGGGCATGAAATGAATCCCTAAGAGGTAGCTGAAGGTGGAAACCAACAAACTTCCATCTCTTGGTGGCCCAGTGACTTTCAACTTGGGGTACATATCAGAAACCCTAAAGAGGCTTTTATGAGATGTCAGGTTGTCCTCCAAACCCATCATATTAGAATGCCCAGGGCTGGGCTGGGCCCAGGGGTCTAGCACAGGCTTCCCAGGGGAATCTGACAGGTTAGGAACCTCCCCCAGGTTAGAAGGTCAGAGCCATTCTTGGTGGAAAGCCAACAGGTTTCCCTCCTGGGAGCTTCAGCCTTTGCAAGCCTGGGATCCTGGGAAGGGAGGGCACAGGGCTGGCATTCACAAACTGACCCTGGGGCCCTCCCACTTCTGACTTTCCCCACAGTGGAACAGCTCAGCAGTGCCCCCAGGCCTTCCACCCCCACAGCTGGGATTCCCTTCAAGGCTAGAGTCAGCTGGCTGGTGAGTGAGTGCAATCTCATTAGGCCCATTCTCAATGAAGTATGAATGGCCGACCTGCTTAGAAGGATTTGGCTGTTGACAACTCCTGAAATTCCAAGCCCTGTGCTGAAGTGAAGAATTCCAGGCATTGTTGGGAGATATTTCTAAGGGGGTGGGAGGAGTATTCTAAGTGCATTATTAGCCAGGCCTGCTTAGGTGACCTTGAGCCCTTGTTGTTTGTTGCTGTCCAGTCAGCAACTCATAGCCCCCCCCCCCCATTTACAACAGAACAAAACCTTGCCTGGTCCCATGCTATCTTCATGATCGTTGGTGTGCTAGAGTCTATTGTTGCAACCGAAGTGTATTTTGAGTGTCTTCTTACCTAGGGGACTTGTCTTTCAGCACTGTATCAGACAGTATTCTATTTTTTTTTTATAATTTTTATTGTGCTTTAAGTGAAAGTTTACAAATCAAGTCAGCCTCTCACACAAAAACTTATATATACCTTGCTACATACTCCCAATTACTCTCCCCCTAGTGAGACAGCCCACTCTCTCCTTCCACTCTGTCTTTTCGTGGCCATTTCGCCAGCTTCTAACCCCCTCCACCCTCTCATCTCCCCTTCAGGCAGGAGATGCCAACCTAGTCTCAAGTGTGCACCTGATCCAAGAAGCTCACTCCTCACCAGCATCCCTCTCCAGCCCATTGTCCTGTCCAATCCATGTCTGAAGAGTTGGCTTCGGGAATGGTTCCTGTCCTAGGCCAACCGAAGGTCTGGGGGCCATGACCATCAGGGTCCTTCTAGTCTCAGTCAGACCATTAAGTCTGGTCTTTTTATGAGAATTTGGGGTCTGCATCCCACAGCTCTCCTGCTCCCTCAGGGGTTCTCTATTGTGTTCCCTGTCAGGGCAGTCATCGGTTGTAGCCAGGTACCATCTAGTTCTTCTGGTCTCAGGCTGATGTACTGTCTGGTTCATGTGGCCCTTTCTGTCTTTTGGGCTCGTAATTGCCTTGTGTCCTTGGTGTTCTTCATTCTCCTTTGATCCAGGTGGGTTGAGACCAATTGATGCATCTTAGATGGGTGCTTGCTAGCATTTAAGACCCCAGACACCACTCTTGAAAGTGGGATGCAGAATGTTTTCTTAATAGATTTTATTATGCCAATTGACTTAGGTGTACCCTGAAACCATGATCCCCAAACCCCAGCCCCTGCTACAGTGGCCTTCGAAGCATTCAGTTTATTCAGGAAACTTCTTTGTTTTTGGTTTAGTCCAGTTGTTCTGACCTCTCCTGTATTCTGTTGTCTTTCCCTTCACCTAAAGTAGTTCTCATCTACTATCTAATTAGTGAATACCTCTCTCCTACCCTTCCTGCCCCACCCCTTGTAACCACAAAAGAATGTTTTCTTCTCAGTTTAAACTATTTCTCAAGTTCTTATAATAGTGGTCTTATACAATATTTGTCCTTTTGCAACTCACTAATTTCACTCAGCATAATGCCTTCCAGATTCCTCCATGTTATGAAATGTTTCACAGATTCATCATTGTTCTTTATTGATGCGTAGTATTCCATTGTGTGAATATACCATAATTTATTTATCCATTCATCCGTCGCTGGGCCCCTTGGTTGCTTCCATCTTTTTGCTGTTGTAAACAGTGCTGCAGTAAACATGGGTGTGCATATATCTGTTTGTGTAAAGGCTCTTATTTCTCTAGGATGTATTCTGAGGAGTGGGATTGCTGGATCGTATGGTAGTTCTATTTCTAGCTTTTTAAGGAAGTGCCAAATCAATTTCCAAAGTAGTTGTACCATTTGACATTCCCACCAGCAGGGTAGAAGTGTTCCAGTCTCTCCACAGCCTCTCCAACATTTATTCTTTTGTGTTTTTTGGATTAATGCCAGCCTTGTTGGAGTGAGATGAAATCTCATTGTAGTTTTGATCTGCATTTCTCTAATGGCTAATGATCATGAACATTTCCTCATGTATCTGTTAGCTACCTGAATGTCTTCTTTAGTAAAGTGTCTATTCATATCTTTTTGCGCATTTTTTTAATTGGGTTATTTGTCTTTTTGCAGTTGGATTTTTGCAGTATCATGTAGATTTTAGAGATCAGACGCTGATCAGAAATGTCATAGCTAAAAACTTTTTCTCAGTCTGTAGGTAGTCTTTTTACTCTTTTGGTGAAGTCTTTGGATGAGCATTGGTGTTTGATTTTTAGGAGCTCCCAGTTATGGAGTTTTTCTTCTGCATTCTTAGTAATGTTTTGTATACTATTTATACCATGTATTAGGGCTCCTAACATTGTCCCTATTTTTTCTTCCATGATCTTTATCGTTTTAGATTTTATATTTAGGTCTTTGATCCATTTTGAGCTCGTTTTTGTGCATGGAGTGAGGTATGGGTCTTGTTTCATTTTTTAGCAGATGGATATCCAGTTATGCCAGCACCATTTGTTGAAAAGACTGTCTTTTCCCCATTTAACTGTTTTGGGGCCTTTGTCAAATATCAGCTGCTCATATGTGGATGAATTTATGTCTGGATTCTCAATTCTGTTCCATTGGTCTATGTATGTGTTGTACCAGTACCAGGCTGTTTTGACTACTGTGGCTGTATAATAGGTTCTAAAATCAGGTAAAGTAAGGCCTCCCATTTTGTTCTTCTTTTTCAGTAATGCCTTATTTATCCAGGGCCTCTTTCCCTTCCATATGAAGTTGGTAACTTGTTTCTCCATCTCATTAAAGAATGTCGTTGGGATTTGGATGACAGGATTCTATTCTGATTCATAGGATTTTCACTGGCTAATTTTTGTAGAGGGTCAGTGAAAACAAGGAAAGCCGTCAGTGAGATGGACTGACACAGTGGACACAACAATGGACTCAAACATACCAACAATCATAAGGATGGCACAGGACTGGGCAACATTTTGTTCTATTCTACATAAGGCCACCGTGAATTGGAACCAACTTGATGGCAACTAACAACAACAAATTTCAGAAGTAGTTTACCAAGCCTTTCTTCCTAGTCTTCAGTCGGGAAGCTCTGCTGAATCCTGTTCACCATGTGTGACCCTGCTGGTGTTTGAAATACCAGTGGGTGGCCTAGCTTCCAGCATCACAGCAGCACGCAAGCCACCGCCGTACAACAAACTGACAGATGGGTGGTAGGACCTTGAGCTAGGAATTTGTAAATTCTAGAAAAGCCCTATTAATTGTTATCCTTTTCCTCATTTGCCCCATATAGATGTTCCCATTTCTACTTTCTGATACCCCCTCCCTCCACCGTCTCTGTTCCATAACTCTCAGCAAGGTTCAGCTGGCACTGGCCTGCCTCCCCATCCTTCCCTCCCTCCTTCCATCCTGTCTTATTAATGGAGCCCTTACCACATTGTGCGGTGTGGGTAAATAGTAGGAGTAAGATGTCCCTGCCCCCGGGAGCCCCAAGATTGCCGGAGAGACCTGTAGAACCCAGACTATTTCATTGTGCTGGGGTGAGGGCTACACCATGTGCCTGCAGGAGGGCGCCTAGCCTGGGGGTGGAGAGGGTGCCTGGGAGGAGTGTCCACCTGAACTGAGATCTGAGCCATGAGCCAGGCAGCCGTGGTGGAGGAAGAGGCTCTAAGAAAGGACCCAGCTTAACCGAGACCCAAGTAGTGGCTTGTGGCAAGGCACACAGGAGAGGATGTGAGGCTGGGCCAGCCTGGGGTGTATGCATCACACTCAGTAGTCTGCATTTCATTTTTTTTAATTCTTATGGCACCATTTGCTGTGATTGTTGTTGGTTGCCATCAAGTTGATTCTGACTCAAGGTGACTCCATATGTGCAGAGTAGAACTGCTCCACAGGGTTTTCAATGACTGTGAACTTTTGGTAGCAGATCGCCAGGCCTTTCTTCCTAGGTGTCTCTGGGTAGCTTCAAACCACCAACCTTTCAGCTAGTAATGGAGCTTTTAACCGTTTGTGGCACCCAGGGACTCCACGAGCATTTTTAATTAAAAGACACATGTGCAGGATTCAAAAACCAAATGACACGAACAGAATAAAGTGTAGCAATATCCTGCCCTGTCCCTCCACCCCTGCCTTGTTTCCTGGAGGCAGCCCGTTTTGGCCTCCTTAGCTCTTCGTTCTTGGTGTACGAATTCCTAGGTGGTACAACCAGTTAACATCCTCGGCTGCTAATTAAAAGGTTGGAGGTTCAAATCCACCTAGAGGTGCCTCAGAAGAAAGGTTTGCAGATAGATCTACTTCTGAAAAAGTATTCATTGGAAACCCTGTGGAGCTACTCTGTTCCGACACACATGGGGCGTGATACGTCAGAATCGAATACAGGGCAACTGCTTTTTGTTCATTGGTTGGTTGGTGTTGCCATCTTGCGGAAGGTGATACTTCTACCTCTAGTTACTAGTCAAACTGAGATGTTATCTACTGAAGAGGAAGCTCTATGATAAAGACCTAGACTACCCCCTCCATTCCCATGTCCTTTTCATTCTTATTCTGTTGGCATTGTGGAGCTGTGAAAAGTGCTAAACTGAGAAGTGGGGTGATAACCTTTGTATTTTAGAATAACAGTCCAGACACAGGGGAGGTTCAGGGTTGAGAGAGGAAAAATGACCTCAGGGAAGTCTAGATAGTACCTGTTGTGGGTTTGTGTTAAGGAAGTGGTATCTTGAGTTGAAGGGAAGGGAGGATTCCAGAGAGCCTCAGGAGATTGAATCAACAGGCTCTTGCGAATAATTTGAGCCTCAGCTAGTTCACCTTGCCAAACAACCTTGATTCCCAAGTCTTTTCATCAGGGCCACAAATCCAGAAATCTGTGGACCAGCCTCTCAATACAGACAGAAAATCTTGAATATAATCCCTAGAGATTCAAGTTCTAAAAAATTAAAAGGAAAATTCCATCACCAATTTAGGTTTCAGCTTAATTCTAGGGATATAAGCATAGTTCATTAAGGAGGAAAACCTTATCCTTAGTGCAATAGACATCAATAGCCCATTTGCTAAATACCCACTTCCATTTTTAAACTTTGAAAAGAGTCTGTATTCTAAACCAAGAACTGATATTATGCATCACCAAGATTCCCCTTAACACCAAAAGAAAAACAAAATGGTTTAAAATTCCAATATTATTGTTATTTTTATTCCAACTTTCACACACGTATGTTACCTTTTGTTTTCCAGAGGGAGCAAGTAATGAAAAAAAAAAAAGCAAACAAACAAAAACCCTGAAATAGGGTCCGTGTAAGGAGCCTTGGTAGCTCAATGGTTAAGTAATCGGCTGGTAACCAAAAGGTCAGCAGTTTGAACCCAGTAGCAGCTCTGCAGGAGAAAGACCTGGCAATCTGCTACCATAAAGATTACAGCCTAGGAAACCCTATGGAGCAGTTCTGCTCTGTCACATGGAGTCGCTATGAGTCAGAGCTGACAGCACCCAACAATAGGGTCTGTGTGCTGGTCTTGGAGAGCCACCAGGAAGGGGCTCTGAGGAGAGCACATTGGTCTTTACAGGCTGGCACAGGGGAGAGGACCCCAGGGATAGTGGGGGGGGGGTGGGCAGGCAGCTCCTCTAGAGTAGTTGGGGTTGAGCTGAAACAAAGGCTTGGGGCTTCTGGGCACCTGTGACACTTGCTGGTGACCTGGGCCAAGGAAACTCCTACTCGTAAAGGAATCTGCTGGATAAACAAAGAGCTGGTGCCGGCAAGTCCCAGCAGGAGGGCTTGGTGAGCATACTGTCCCCATCGTTGTCCATTAGTTGGGATTCCACTTTCCTATCTGGTCAGTGCCCCAGGCTCTTGTTGGAATCTCCTGAGAAGTATCTGCTGCCTTTCTCCCACTAGCCACTAGAGGTGCTCTGATCCCCACAGCACTCTCGGTCATGTGGTAGACAGTTCATTCTTTTGATTGAGCCTAGAAAAAGTTGATGGCATTTTCCCGAAAATACTCAACCAACATACTGAGTTTTAAAAAGAATTAGCAAATGTTGTACAGACATATATATAGCATAGATGCAGTTATTTTATTCTATGCTTGATGTTATTTTGTTTTTATAGTTAATGTGTTTATAATTTATAGTTTATCCTACTCCTTGCTAAGGAGCCCTGTTGGCACAGTGGTTAAGCCCTCGGCTGTTAACCGAAAGATGGGTGGTTCAAACCCACCCAGCGGCTCCGTGGGAGAAAGACCCAATGATCTGCTTCAGTAAAGATTACAACCAATAAAACCCTATGGGACAGTTCTACTCTGTCATGTGGGGTAGCTAGGAGTCAGAATGGACTTGATGGTACCCAACAAGGACAACAGCACTCCTTACTACCTGACTCTAACAAGGAGTTGGAACAAGACAAAACAAAACAGCAACAAAAAGAACTCAGTTTTCTTAGAAGCAAGGCAAAAGAGATATTTTCCATTATGTGATAAAACAAAACTTACCAGTTTCTCAAGACGGATAAGCATCAGAGAAGTTTACAGACTGTTGATTCTTTACGTAAACCAAAAGCCAAACCCATCGCCGTTGAGTCGATTCCAACTCATAGCAACCCTATAGGACACAGTAGCACTGCCCCATAGGATTTCCAAGGAATGCTGATGGATTCAAACTGCTGACCTTTCGGTTAGCAGTGTGTCTCTTAACCAGTGTGCCACCAGGGAAGTCTAGTCATGGATTCTAGGGTTCTGCAGACACATCAAGGCCAGCTCCTATCTTGGTCTTTCCTGAAACATTCTTACTGCCCCTTGGTAAGTCTGGTCCTACCCGAACCTAAAGCCGCTACGACCTCTTTCTGTTGGCTCAGCCTTCTTGCCTTGATACGCTGAAGTGTGTTCTCAGCTCCTCAGTACACACATCAGGAGCTACTGCTCATAGCGTGGCTGCACACCTAAAAGGTGATTCACCAGGTGGTAGCTTGTCATCACCATGAAGAACCTACACCGAGCCTTTGATGCATGGACTTGTGTTCTGGTTACAGGGTTTGCCACAGTGACAAATACAATAGGGTGGTGGGTGGTGGTGACGAGTGGGGCTTTTCTTCATCTTGGGCAGACCTTGGGAGCTTTAGACCCTGTCTTCCTTTCCCAGGGCAGCCTAACAAAATGCCACAAACTGGTTGGCTTTTAAGAGTAGAAATTTATTGTCTCACATATCTGGAGCCCAGAAGTTTGAATTCAGGCCATGTTGATTCCTTCTGATTGCTTTGAGAGATCTGTTTCATGCCTGTCCCCCAGCTTCTGTGACAGCTGGCGATCACTCCAATCTCTGCTTCCACCTTCATGTGGCCATCTTCCCTCTCTTTCTCTTCTCCTCTTTTATAAATTCACTCTTATGATTGGATCAGGACCCATCCTACTCCAGCATGATCTCATGTTAATGGATAACATCTTCAATGACCCTTTTTTCCAAACAAGGCCACGTTCACTGGTACAGAGGTTAGGACTTCGACATATCTTTTGGGAGACAGTTGAACCCATAACAGAATACTTCCCTTAGAAGGTTTGGCTCTCCACATCTTATTCTGACTTTCTCCCTCAGGAGGCCTATATAACCTACCAGGATAACGTCCGACTGGTGGGGGAGCTGGTGACCATCTTCGGGGCTGTGATCATCCTGCTCTTAGAGGTAAGGTGTGGGTGGGGTCCAGGTAAGGCCATCTGCCCAACACCCATCCTAAGCTCCAGTCTTTAGGGAGCTTAAAGCCAGTGTCTTTGTGTCTCTCTGGCCTTTCCTCAGATCCCGGACATCTTCAGGGTCGGGGCCACTCGCTATTTTGGGCAGACCATCCTCGGGGGGCCATTTCATGTCATCATGTGAGCGTCCCCACCTCCTAGCCCTGCCTTCCTTCCTGAGTCCTTCCAGGTCTCCAGTTCATTCTCTGGAATCTAGTCCTCAGCTGACCCTCACCTGGGGGATATGGCTGTAGTGGGCATGGATGTGGGGCTGGACGTGTGTTTTCGGTATAAGGACTAGGCCAGAGTGTGTGAGTCTGTCTCAGTACCTTCTTGCTTCTGGTCCCCAGGATAACCCAGCCCTCTTCTCCCCCCTACCCCCAGCATCACCTATGCTTGCATGGTGCTAGTCACTATGGTCTTGCGGCTCACCAATGTCAACGGGGAGGTGGTGCCCATGTCTGTCGCCCTGGTGCTGGGCTGGTGCAGCCTCATGTACTTTGCACGAGGATTCCAGATGCTGGGCCCCTTCACCATCATGATCCAGAAGGTCCGTGCCTCCCGCAAGTATCTCTTGTTGTCAGCCACAGGACCTGCTGGCAGAGGGATGAGTGTGGGAGCAAAAGGGAAAATGCTGCTTGGGGTGGACTTGGTGGTGCTTTAGGGCTGTTAGGGTAGCTGCTCAGGGATAAGTGGAGAAGTACTCATCCTCACTCTCTCCCTTTCTTTGTCTCCGGTAGATGATCTTTGGAGACCTGATGCGGTTCTGCTGGCTCATGGCTGTGGTCATCCTGGGCTTTGCCTCAGGTAAGATCTCCACTCCCTCCTCCATTGACCATCAAACCCAGTTCGCCAGAGAGCCAGTGTTCACTTTTGCTCTCAGTTCTCCTTTGCCCTTATAAAAGTGAGTCAAAAAGCACACCCATCTACAAAGAGTCTGGGCCACTTGGGTTGGCCTAGAGGGAGACCCATGTGTTCTGAATCTGCAGGTCATTTATATTCGTGTTGACTTAATGCCCAGCAAGGTCTTTAAAGGTGAGGGAAAGAATGGGCTTTGGAGAGAGAGAGACATTGCACAGGAAAGACTGGCCAATCATAGACATTTGAGAACTATGTGGGCAAAAAGAGAGTGCAATGTTTAACCTCCTATATTTACAATTCAGAAGAAAAAGTATAATGCATTCAGTAAATTACAATGTTCTTTTTTTTTTCCATCTGTGGGCATTTAAAGTTGAGAAAAAGGGAAGAATCAGAAAAAGAAGGTACAGAAACAGTTTGAAGAATAGGAGAGGGAAACAGAAAAATAAGAGTTGTGAAGAGAGATGGAAGAACAGAGATGAGCAGAGACTCAGTCAAGGTGACATGGGAGAGAGCCAGGGAGAGAGAGAGAGGAACATGGAGGAAAAGACAACGGAGAAAGAGCCAGAGGGAGGGATGGGGGAAGTGAATGAGGAGAAGAAAATTCTCAGGGAGGCGCGGAATGCAGAAGGGCCCAGGTAAGAGAGGAAGGCCTACAATTCTCATCCAGCCCCCAGTTTCTGCAGCTGACAAGGGGATTGTACTAAATGATCTTTGAAAACCATCCAACTCTAATAGAACATGACTGGGTACAGGGGGCACTGTTCCTGCTGTTCCCACAAAACAACAGAGCAAAAAAAAAAAAAAAAAGATCTGAGCTATGAAAAGGTAGAGCTGTGACAGTCTTGCCTGTTGGCGGTATTCCACTGCCCTGAGTCCTCATCAGCCCTTTCTCCCCACCCCCACCCTATCTGCATCTACACATATGCAGATTACACAATGAGTACTTTTCTGTCGATGTCCTCTACCCCACCCCCTGGACTGTCTCTTCTTGGCCTCACACTTGCTTTTTCTTTGATAAATAATACTGTTTTGTCATAGACCCTATTTCTGCTCCTGGTTCGGGTCACCATATTCATGTCTTGGTTCCCCGTACAGAGAGGAGGCTTAAAAGTTCTAATGCTTCCATAAGATTCCAAGATGCCCACTGTCCTCCCACTGCACAGGGATAAATTTCTTATGATGGAAATCCCAGGGAAGGCCCAAAGGCCATCAAGATAAAAAAGGTGCTTTTCTTTTAGTCTTTTCATGCACTCAGCTGTTTAACAATGTTGGAGATTCCATGCATTCTTGTAACAACTTGCCTTTTAAATATATGGCTTTCTAAAATGTAAAAAACCAGTTAGGTGACTTATTTGATATTTTTTTTTTTTTTGCTCAATGGCTGGCTATCACCATGACCCAATGATGACCTTAGTCAGGGGACATCTTAGGGTCAGCCAGTGCCAGAGGTAAAATATGACCTCCATGCACACATAGCCATGCATCTGCACTTTGGGGCATGTACGTGTGTGTGCACATGTGTGAGTAGATGAAGATGTGTGTATCGGATGTAGGATGAACCCTGAGCAGGCTCATGCTTGTCATGTAACTCTGTTTCCCCATCTCCGTGCCCTCTTCCTGGGCGGAGCAGCGTTCTATATCATTTTCCAGACAGAGGACCCAACCAACCTGGGGCATTTCTACAACTACCCCACGGCTCTGATCAGCACCTTTGAGCTCTTCCTCACTGTCATTGATGGGCCTGCCAACTATGATGTGGACTTGCCCTTCATGTTCAGCATGGTCTACTGTGCCTTTGCCATCATCGCCACATTGCTCATGCTCAACCTGTTGATCGCCATGATGGGTGACACTCACTGGCGGGTGGCCCAAGAGCGGGATGAGCTCTGGAGGGCCCAGGTGAGTTTTTAAGTATTAATACAATCCTGCTAATGTAGGTAAAATAGAGGGTCAGTGGAAACAAGAGAAACCCTTAATGAGATGGATTGACACGATAGGCTGAAACATGCCAGTGATCATGAAGATGGTGCAGGCCCAGGCAACCTTTTGTTCTGTTGTACATAAGGTCACCATGAGTTGGTGCTGACTCGGCGGCAACTAACAACAACAACAATCTTGCTAAGGGACAGGGAATGGAGAGAAAAATCAAAACAGGATATGAGATGTTGGACCACTCAGAGAAGAGCCATAGTGTAACCATAGGAGTCATCACTTCAATATGTATGTAAACCTGAGGCACCCAAGGATAGATGGAGGGAGTAGGAGGATAAAATGATAGGACAGGGGCACGAGGTGGAGGTTTTGATCCCAGGGGAAAAGCAGGCAGACTCAGGAGTCACGCTTGATTCCAATGGGAGCTAGTAACTCTCTTGCTCTCGTACATTCTAGTTCTTATTTTGGATCTGATCTTCTGTTTACTCCTGTAAATCCCAATTTCTCCCTAATCTTTTTTATTTTGGTTTCATCATAGACTAATAAAATATTAGCGTTGAAAGTGGCCTTAGTGGTCCGTTAGTTGAAGGTCCTACCTAACATCATCATCACCTATTGGCCTGAGAGTCATTCAATATCCTTTTGAATACTGATTAGGAATGTATTAGCTCATTGATGTGGGCAGGAGTTGGGGAGAGGTGAGTTTTTCCATATGTTGAAAGTTTTTGTTATTAGAAGGGCCCATGTTGAATTGAGCTGAACCCTTTCTTCCTATGATCCCACTCTTCGGCCCCAGTCTTTTCCTCTGGTACGATACAAAACACGTTCTTCCATATGGGCACCATTCACACACTTGGATACAGCCATCGTGTACCCCCTCAGACTTTTCATTCATTTACAAAGAATTATTCAGAGTCTGTTGTGTGTTGGGGAATGTCTGGGGCTGGGGACACAGTATGAACCCAACAATTGCAGTCTGTGACCTCCTGGAGGTAGCTGTCTAGCTGGGAAGACAGACTAACAAACAACCTACAGAGAGTTGCACAGTGACAGTAGTAAAAAGCCCCAGAGAGAAGCACAAGGGCTAAGGGAGGACACAACAGGGGAATCTGACTGGAGAGTGAGGAAATGTGTCCAGAACAAGTGACATTTAAGGTGAGACCATAAAGGTGGGGAGGAATCAGCCAGTTAAGGATGGAGGATAAGGTTTGTGTCCATTAGAACTCTTGGCTGCAGGGACAGAAAACCAAACTCAAACAGACTTTTACAAAAAAGGGCATGGGGAAGAGAAGGTATCAACTCACAATGGAAATTTAGAGGAATAAACTGGCTTTAGGGAGGTCTGGATGGCATCTCACACAGGCATTAAAATCTCTGTTCTGCTCTCCTCTGTGGGCTCTCCCATCATGATAACGAGGTAGCTAGTAGATGCCCCAGATTCCTCAGGGAAGGAGCAGGTACACAGCATTGCACAGTTACAAGGCACCATTCATGCTGCATTCTGTGTGCTTCCCGATGCTGTGCAACACTTCAGCCTTTAAAAGAGTATCTCTTCCCCAGTGAGCCCAGTTCCACCTCATTGGAACAAGTTGGGTCTCAAGTTCATACTTAAACCTAAGGCTACAGCCAAGGGCTGAATAGTGGTAGAGGTGGTAGAAATGGTGATGGTGGTGGAGGTGGTGGTGGCAGTGGTGAGGGTGGAGGTGGTGGTGGCAGTGGTGGAGGTGGTGAAAATGGTGATGGTGATGGCAGTGGTGTGGTGGTAGAGGTGGTGGTGAAGGTGATGATGGTGGCAGCGGAGGTGGTGGTGATGGTGGGGGTGGTGGAGGTAGAGGTGGAGGTGTGATAGTGGTGGTGCTGATGATGGCGGTGGTGACAGTGGACGTAGAGGTGGTGGTGGAGGTAGAGATGATGATATGGCCGTGATGATGGTGGCAGTGGTGGTGGTGGTGATGATGATGGCAGTAATGGAGGTGGTGGTGATGGTGAAGGTAACGGAGGTGGTGGTAGTGGTGATGGTGATGGTGGTGATTGGAGGTGGTGGCAGTAGAGATGGAGGTGGTGGTGGCAGTGGTGGTGGTGATGGTGATGATGGCGATGGTGGAGGTAGTGGTAATGGTGGTGGTGACAGGTAGTGGTGGTAGTGGTGATGGTGGTGGCACTGGTGATGGTGATGATGATGGTGACTGGAGGTGGTGGCCTTAGAGATGGAGGTGGTGGTGGCAGTGGTGATGGTGATGATGGCGATGGTGGAGGTAGTGGTAATGGTGGTGGTGGTGAAGGTGGTAGCAGTGGTGTTGGTGGTGGCAGTGGTGATGGTGATGATGGGTGATGGTGGAGGTGGTGGTGGTGGTGGTGGTGGTGGTGGAGATGGTGATGATGGCCATGCTGGAGGTAGTGGTGGTGGCAGTGATGGTGGGGTCAGTGGAGGTGGTAGTGGTGGTGGTGATAGTGGAGATGGTAGTGGTGCAGGTGGTGGTGATAGGGTTTGGAGGAAAATAGGTTGACCAGAACTGTGTGCAGCCCAGTTTATTCTGCCCAGTGGACTGAAGGGGTGAAGGAGCGATTCCCAGTGAGAGTTCAGTTACCAAAAGAAGGTGGGGGCTGAATGCTAGGGCAAGAAGAAACCATAAATGTCATTTTCAAGGGACAGAAGGAGAAGAGATATCCAGGGAAAGGGAACGAAATGATTGAGAGTCCTGAGGTAGCAAGAAACCTAGAGAAGGCCGGTGTAGAGTGCCCAGGAAGTTGGGGAGTGGAAGAATGTGAGGCTGGAGAATTGAGCCATTTAAGGATTGCTAGCTCCTTCAACTATGAAGCCTTCCTGGCCCTAACCCTTCCTGCTTGGACCCCCTGTTCATGCCCTAAAAGATCATGCTCTTTTCAGAACTAGAATGGTCCTCGTATGAATGCAACCGTGTGTTAGAGAGGGGTCATGTTAGAGTACTATTAATACCACCTAAAGTTGAGTCAGGTCTTCTAGCAAATATGCAGTTGGCCCTTATGAAGCTTGTGATCAACTCTAACCTCTGCATTTTATTCACATGAGGTACCTAGCTATGCTATTTTACCTTTTTTCTTTTACCTTTATCATGCAGCATGAATGTAGGGCCTTCCCTTTGGTTTCCTTAAATTCCACGTTATTGGTTTTAGACCAGCATTCTAGTCTGATGAGGTCATTTTACATTACTTCTATCACTATCCAGTCCAGATTTGTGTCACAGGCATATTTGATAAACGTGTCTTCTATGTTTCATCTAAGTAATTAATGAGGGCTGGGCAAAGGACAGAACACATGATGTGCCACTAGAAATTTCTCTCCCAGAGTCATTAATCAGCCTTCTGCCTCTTAGGGTATGGGTATTTAACTTGCTGCAAAGTCCTTGAAAGTTGGCATCATTATTTTATACACAGTATCATAAAGAGTATATTTAGTCATTTTATTTAAATCAATATAGTGAGTCTGTGGCTTTCCTATAAAGAAGGAAATGAGATTAGTTGGGAGTGACTCATTTCCCTTGGATATGAACAGAAAGGTAAAATACCCTCTCTCCTTTTCCGATGAAGGCTATGTAGAGCAACCAGTTCCTGGTACAGACTGTGGGGTGGGGGACAGACAGGCAACCCCATCACTGACGTGGTGTCCTCACCCGGCAGTGCTATCTGATTCCCTCTGTTGGTGGACAGAGTATGGGGTCGGCACAGACTATGGGGTGAGGTAGATGGCTGTCCTCACCACTGATCTGGTGTCCTCGTCCCACAGTGCTATCTGATCCCCTCTGTCACTGGACAGACTATGGGGTAGGGGAGAAACTATGAGGTGGAAGACAGGCTATGAGGTGGAGACAGATGATCATCCTACCACTGGCCTGGTGTCCTCATCATGCAGTGCTGCCTGGTCCCCTTTGTTGTGTTAGTGGCCTCAGGTCTCTGGACCCCACAGCACTGAGTTCTCCCTCTGCCTCTGGGCCCTTCCAGGTCGTAGCCACCACGGTGATGCTTGAGCGGAAGCTGCCTCGCTGCCTGTGGCCTCGCTCTGGCATCTGTGGGCGCGAGTACGGGCTGGGGGACCGCTGGTACCTGCGGTGAGTGACATGCGGAAGGCCATGTGGGTGATCCCATGTGGGTGTCCAGGCCACGGCTTCCCTTCTTTCGATTCCAACCTGGACCCTGTAGAGGAGAGGTCCTCACTCTATGAGGTGACACTTTGAAGGCCTGTTAGGGGGAGGGGATGGAGGCGATGTGCAGGAACAGAAAGAAGGCTGGCAATGAATGCCAGACTCTGTGTGTGTCAGGTGGTAACGTGTGCAAGCTCACGTGTGTGCATCCCTGTATGGGTGTGTGTACAGTGACCTGACCTGCATTAGTCTCCATCTCCTCCTTCCTGTTCCTCATCCATCTTGAATCCAGCTTCCTCCTTTACTCCCGTGCTCAGCCCCTGACCTGCCCTCTCTCCCCACGTTTGTTTCCAGAACTGCATTCTCCTCTTCCTCGTGACACACGTATCCCTCATTAGCTCCATGTTCTCTCATATTCACACAGAGACACCACAAATCCTAGATTCAGATCCTGGTTGTCCCACCTCCTTTCCCCCTCCCCCAGCTCCCCGCCCCTCTGCTGCACTGCCTGCCCTTGGCCCTGGTTGCTTTCCCTGCTTCCACTCTGCTCTCCCTCCACTCTCGTGGTCCTGTCTCCCACATGGCCCACTAACCACTCATCTCTGCCTCTCCCCCTTCCCACACCAGAGTGGAGAACCACCATGACCAGAACCCTCTGCGAGTGCTTCGCTATGTGGAAGCCTTCAAGTGCCCTGACAAAGAGGATGAACAAGAGGGCCTTTCTGAGGAACCAATGTCTGTGACTGAGAGTGGGATTCTGGCCAGAGCCTCGCTGGCCCTGCCCACACCCTCCCTGTCCCGGACCACATCCCGCAGCAGCAGTCACCGTGGCTGGGAGATCCTTCGTCGCAACATGCTAGGACACGTGAACCTAGGGCTGGACCTTGGTGAGAGAGATGGAGAGGAAAATATCTACCATATATAACAAGGATCTTATTACTCTTGACCTGAGTCCAAGTGGGCCTGGGGGGTGGGCTGAGAGGGAGACACCTACATAGGTGAGCATCTTCCATGCCTGTTGGTCATGGAGAGTGTGGAGAGCATGGTTCCTGGAGGTCATATCTCACCTGCGTATCAGCCCTTCTGGAGATGAGCAATGGAGAGTGGAGTCTCACCAGCTTCTGGGTTCTTAGAACCCCCACAACTGGGGATCAGGAGGTATCTTTTGGAACAAAGTTGAACTAGGCAACTACAGACATGTGGTGGGGATGGTGGACTAGTTTCCGGGCCATGTGTCCTTCTGCCTCATGCGGGTACCAGAGAGTGGTATGCCTGGAAGTCTGCCTCATTCCATAGTGCTGAGTGTGGAAGAGCCAGCCGTGGCTTGGAGCACGTGGCTCGCTCTTTTTTCCTTCTCTGGAGGACTGTCTTCACCCAGAGACCCAACCCTACCTAGAAAGCTGTGAGAAGCTGTTCCTGCTCCTTGCTCTCTGAGGCTCAGTGTCTGGATCCTGGTATGGTTTTCAGTGTATGGTCACTTGTACCTTGAGTGGCCCAGTCATTTCTTCCATGTAGACCCTCCTGTTCTACCACAAGGGGCTTCTCAGACACCAGTCACCCATGTGCTTCCTGCCACAGTACCTCTCCTCCTCACTTCATGTACCCTGTGAGGAGTTGTGGAGTGAAAGTGTGACAGGGTAGGGCACCCCCTCTGGGAGGGAGCTTGGGAACCAACATCCAGGGCACCCACTGCAATGGCCCATGGACAGCCCGCTTGATCCCTAGCCCTTCACATCTCTTTCTGTCCCTACCATCGCCCTCAGCACAAGGCCATGCCGGCTTCTATGAGGACTGTGGTCTGGACCAGCAAAGAGGTGGGTGGGTTAATGACACCACCGAGCGTTCATCCAGACACACAAATGCACAGCCTCATGCCCAACAGTGGGGGTCACACACATGTAAGAACACATGCACACACTCACACACACACATATGCATATGTGCACAATTGCATACACTCATGCAAACATCCACATGACACACTAGTGTGCACATTTGTGTGTACACATGCACACTTGCACACATATTTGCATATGCACTTGTGCACAAACTCATTCACACTCAAACACGCTGGTACACACAGGTGGTGTGAAGCTTAACATGTTCAGTCACTAGGATCCCTCTTTATCTCCTTTCACAATGGAAACATTTTCACTCCTGTTTAAGCTGAACTCCCCTCTATATCCAGATCCCGTTCTCTCTGTCTCTGTGTCTGTCTGTCTCTGACATGGGTCCTGTGCCTGTCACTGTGAGCTCTAACTCCTCACAAGTATATCATCAACCTCTTCTTCTCCACCAGCTGTAACTGCCAGCAAATAAACACGTTGGGTTCTTCTCCATCTTTAAAGCAGCTGCAAATGCCCTCCCTCTGGGCCACCTTTCCTTTCAGCCATGTCTGTGTTGCTCCCCATTCAGAGCCCCAGACTTCTTAGCAGTAATCTACACTGTCTGCTTAGCTCCTGTTGAGTCCTTGGCCTATTGCGAGTTGCCCTTTCCTTCTGCATGCTGCTGATACCACCCTTGCCAAGGATCCACCTGCAGCCAAGTCATCAGGCAGTCTTGGTCCTGGCCAATCTCTTTGTAGCATCCAGTGGTCGTTAAACACTCACTACTTCCAGTGCCACATGCTCCTGGTTTCCCCAACCACCCTCCCTGCTTCTCGTCAGTATCAGTCCCTTCAACATTTTGGCCCACTATGCCCTGACCAGGGCTTCTTGCTGTCTTCCCTACCTGGGCAGCCCCAGTGCCTCCCACAGCTCTGTGACTTGGCTGTGCTGAGGACTCCCACGCTCTGTCTCCAGTTCCCATCTGTCTCCTGACCTCCAGGCAGGAGTGGCCTGTGTGCCTGTCTATTGGACAGCTCTACCTGGCAATTTATAGACATCTTAACTGGATGTTTCCCAATGGAACAGCTCTCCTTCCTCAGCAAACCCACTCCTCCACCAGTTCCCCAACCAGCCCGGGGCAACATGACAGGCAGAACTACCTGAGACCTGGCAGTGACCTCAACACTCATCTCAACGCTCATGCCAGCAAGGCACAAGTGTTATTATTCCCTACACACGTCCTCTGAAAAATAATGAGTCTTGATTAGGTAACACACCGCGTGGTAGAATGTTCAAAAAGCACCCAGTTATACAGGGAAAGTAAGCTTTCCTACCTTGTCACTGCCACCCAGGTGTTCTCTCCAGGGACAGTCATTCATGAAGGTTCATCATTTATTCTTGCAAAAATATGCTATGCTGCCCAAGCATATGTATGGATAAATTTGTCTTAAAAACTCATATAATGACTAAGGTGAGCCTGACCCAAGCCTTGGTCTTTTCAATCTCCTCATATGCATGTGAAGGCTGGACAATAAAAACAGAAGGCAGAAGAAGAATGGTTGCATTCAAATTGCAGTGTTCGTGAAGAATATTGAATATACTGTGGACTGCCAGAAGAACAAACAAATCTGTCCTGGAGAAAGTACAGACAGAATGCTCCTTAGAAGAGAATGGTGAGACTTCAATCACCTTGCTTACAATCACGTCATCCGGAAAGACCAATAGCTAGAAAAGGACATCATGTTTGGGAAACTCTCAATGAAAAAAGATTGACACCATGACCACAACAGTGGATTCAAACATACCAACGATCATGAAGATGACGCAGAACCAGGCAGTGTTTCATTCTGTTATACATAAGGTCACCGTGAGCTGGAGCCAATTTGATGGCAGCTAACAAAAACATCTAAGAAGAGTTCTTGCTTTTTTTCACTTAACAATATATGTTGAAGACTGTTACATACCAATATAACATAAAAACATAAACTTTCATTTGCCCCTGCCTCTCCAAACCCTATTGCCATGCTTATAGAATGGGCCACCTTCATCTCCCTTCACTACAGGGGAAGGTCCCTAACTGCTCTCCTTGCACGCAGTCTTGCTCTTCTTCAAGCCATAGTTCACGCTATAGCCAAGATGTTCTTTGAAAAATGTAATTCCTGCTTCAAGCTGTTGTCTGTTGGAAACCTTTCCATGATCTGACTCCTGGCAACCTCTCATATTCTCTTTCCTTCTAATGCAGCAAGCTAAATTATTTTTAGTTCCTGTCTTATTGGACTCGGCTTAAAGATCACACATTAGTGATGAGGGCATTTTCAGGGGGTCCCATGACCTTAGGAAGCCCTGATGGCATAGCAGTTAAGAGCTACAGCTGCTAACCAAAAGGTCTGCAGTCCAAATCCACCAGGTGCTCCTTAGAAACTCTATGGGGCAGTTCTGTCCTGTCCCATAGGGTCGCTATGAGTCAAAATCGACGCAACGGCAGTGGGTTTTCATGATTTTAGGCTCCACCATGTTCGCAGACCACTCTCTATATTTTTTCTTTTATTACAGTTTACACACCTTATTGCAATTACTTGTTGAAATGTCTGACTTCTTTAGTAGACTGTAAGTTCTGTGAAGACAAAGGTGGCATCTGTCTTGTTCATTATATTCCCAGTGCTGGGTAGAAGTCTTAGTACATATGTCGTTGTTGTTCGGTGCTGTCGAGTTGGTTCTGACTCATAATGACTCCTAAGTACAACAGAACGAAACACTGCCCGGTCCGGTGCCATCCTCACAATTGTTGTTATGCTTGAGACAACTGTTGCAGTCACCGCATCAATTCATTTTGTTGAGGGACTTCCTCTTTTTCGCTGGTCCTCTACTTTACCAAACATGATGTCCTTTTCCAGGGACTGATCTTTCCCGAAAACATATTCAAATGTGAAACATAGTCTTGCCATCCTTGCTTCTAAGGAGCATTTTGGTTGTATTTCTTCCAAGACAGATTTGTTTGTTCTTTTGGCAGTCCACCGTATATTAAATATTCTTTGCCAACAACACAATTCAAAGGCATCAATTCTTCTTTGATTTTCCTTATTCATAGTCCAGCTTTTGCATGCATATAAGGCGATTGAAAACACCATGGTTTGGGTCAGGCATACCTTAGTCTTCAAGGTGACATCTTTGCTTTTCAACACTTTAAAGAGATTTGCCCAACGCCATACATCTTTTGATTTCTTGACTGCTGCTTCCGTGGGTGTTGATTGTGGATCCAAGTAAAATGTAGTGAGTAATAAATATTTATTAACTGAATCTGTGCCTGATTGTCAATGAGGTGGATTGACTGCAGTGGCTGCAACAATGAGCTCAAGCATAACAACGATTGTAAGGATGGTGCAGAACTGGGCAGTGTTTCGTTCTGTTGTGCATAGGGTCACTGTGAGTCGGAACCGACTCGACGGCACCTAACAACAACATGCCTGATTGACATGATTTTCATTCCATTCTCCCACTGGCCATTCCTCAGTTTTTTGTACCTGCCAAAGGTGGTAAAAATACCTGCCTTTGAGCAGGATTGTTATAATAGAGATGAGCACATGACGTGAGTGTAAACACTTTAGAAAAGATAAAACTCAATGCAGATGTTAGTCATTGTTGGGGAAATTCCTCAGTTTAAATATACTTCTTTGTGTGTGAGAGAGAGAGAGAGACAGTGAGAAAGAGAAAGACATAAGGGGTGGGGGGGGCGGGGAAGAAGGAAGAGGAGAAAGAACCCTCGCAGCCAAGCCTGAGGCAGTGCTTACTGACCCCTGCTAGTGTGTTACCCTATGTTAGTGGCATTCAGGGCAGTCTACAAAAGATTGCACATCTGCCCCAAAGAGCGCAAGTAAGGTTGGAAAGACACTCAGACACTGTACTGTAGGGTAGCACAGAAGTGACCCTGGCCACAGGTGTTCCTGCCCTGCAGGAAGCCTGCCCAGATTGTCAATGGGGCTCCAGAGACAGGGGCGGAACAGAGGGAAGGAAATGTGCTGTTCTTGCCTGAGGGACCTTCCAGGCACCCCACGTGGTTCCCATTGCCCACCACCCGGTTACCTCAGGGACCCTCCAGGTACCCCACATCATTCCCATTGCCCCCAACCCGGTTACCTCAGAGACGCTCCAGGCACCCCACACAATTCCCGTCACCCCCCCAGCCCCATTACCTAAGGGACTCCTCAGTCACCCCACATGATCCCGTTTCCCTCACACATGTTTCCTCAGGGACTCCAGCACCCCACAGGTCCCCGTCACCCCCCACCCTGTTACCTCAGGACACAGAGCACTCTGGCCCCCATGTCCGAGGCCCAGTCTCTGATTTCTCTGGGCCTGGCCATTGTCCCTTAAAGACTAGTGAGGAAAACGAGAAAGGTGAAGGAAGCCACACTTTGGCAGTGAGCATGGAGTAGGGTTGCGCCGACCTGGGAGGGCAGTGGGCAGGAGCCACCTGGCCAGGGCCGGCACACCTCCTCACTTGGTTGTACTCTTTTTTGTTCACCCTGGGCTGGAGGGGGTGGCGTTTACAGCCAGTTGGGCCTGAGGGGGCAGGCTTCTGCAAGGCTGGTGTGCAGCTGGAGGGACTGAGTGTGTGTGTGCACTGACCCATGCAGCACCCTGTACCTGTGCAAGGGGCTGTGTGTGCAAGTGTGAGTACATACGTGTGTGCATGTGTGTGCACACACATGGACAGTTCCTATGTGTCTTCCAGCTCCTCTCCTTCCTTCTGCTTGAGCTACTTTCCCAACTCATTCCTGATCAAGCTACGGAGCCAACACAAGTCTGCTCCAAGGAACACCATCAGCACACCATCCCCCAGCCACTGCCATCCACCTCTTTGCCCAGTCACTACGTAGGTTCTGCGCTGGCCTGAGGCCCACTCTATGAGCCTCAGCCCCCATGACAGACGAATCACTAGTCCCTCCCTTGTGCCCATGAGACGGCCCACCGCAGAGCCAGAGCCCTGAGGTGATGGAGGGCGGGAAACCTGATTTCAGTTTCCATTCGGCCAACATATTTGCTGCGTCGACTTGGACATCAGCAGGGGTGATGGTTATTTCTGACCTGTCCCCCGACCAGCTTATCACAATAAAATAGCATCACACATGTGAAGCCCCTGTTACTAAAGTTGACTGATGTGGAAAGTTATCATCACAATGTCTCTGCTCCCCAGTTCATCTCGCCCCTGGTGTCTACTCTCTGCTTTCCTTCAGCCCCATCCAGGCTCTGCCTCCCAACTCAGAGACAAGAAGGAAGGGCTCCATGCAGGTGACCTTTGACCTGCCCTAGGGCCTCTCTCCTGCCCTGGATCGGGGGTGACCCCCCCACCCCCAGGAGGATGGCTAGTCACTGTACCCAGGGACTCTCGGGGCCCAGTCCTCACTTTTCCCTCCCCTCTACCCATGTCAGCTGTACCCAGAGAAGGCTGGTATGGACTGTCCTTCCTACTCCCAGGTAGAAGTTGTGACTCTTCAACTTTTCTCTCCCCCCATGATGATTCTGGTGGGCAAAAGGAGACAGTTCCCAGGTCTCAGGCCTCTGTCCCACATGCCAGCCAGATGGGGCAGCTCAGGCCCTAGAGTGGGGGTGGAGAGAGGAGAGGCTGGGGACACTGGTGTAGTGTCTCTGCAGCACCAGCCCCATTGTACAGCTACTGCCCACCCTCCCACCGCCCATCTCTCCAGACCAGTTAACCTCTCAAAGGTGGAGAGCCATTTCTCTGTATGTGAGCTGGGGATTGACTGACCCACTCCCTCATGACACACACACACATACCACACACACACTACACAAAACACACTCACCTCATGCTACATACTCACACATACACATACAGACATACACACACCACACACACACACTACATAACCCCACATGCACACCACATGTACATCACATCCACACAGCACACACATCACATATGTACACATACAGACATGCTATGTACACACACTAACATGCACACACCACAGACACAAACACACACCGCACACACGCACCACACACATCACATACCACATACACACAGTGCACACATATCACACACGCACACACAACACACACACACCGTACACACCGTCCCTGTCACCTTCTGGACCCATCTCTCTCTCACTGTCCTGCCTTTGCCCTAGGGCCCAGGAAAGGACAGGCACCCATTAAAAGGTTTGGAGTTTCCTTGGCACAAATCATCCTTCATAAAACATACCTCAACATGACTCCATGCCAAGTGCTCCAATGGGAGAGAGAAGACTTCGCTGTGGTCTTGCCTAAGCCTTCAAATCCCTCCAGGCAGGGGGGGTGCAGGGAGGGGAATGATGTCAGTGAGGTGCCCTTCTGTCCAACAGGGGCATGCAAAGAGGGGACACAGGGCTGCAGCGGGGAGGCCAGAGGACAGGGCACCTGGGTTGGGATTCAAGGGAGGGCCGGAGTTCAGGAAGCTGATAGCAGGGGCCTGGCTGGGGGACAGGTCACGAGCCCATTTCCTCCTTGCTCCCTTCGACAGGGAACAGGGAGCTGGACTTGAAGCAGCCCTCTGGGAGGGACAGGGTGAATGATACAGAATCATAACCTGGGCAGTGCTAACCGTCTGGGCAGGGGTCTACCCTTGGGGCTAAGCCAGTAACGGAGGGTCTTCAAGACACAAAAGCAGCGGCAGAAGTGAGGAGGGAGGGAACAGAGCCCCCTGCAGTGGTTTGCAGGGCCCTCACCCCCCCTCCCCCACTCCAGCTCATCCAATAGACAGCGACAAGCCAGCAAGAGCAAGAGCTACATGTTGGCCCTTATTATCTTTGCTTGATGAGAGGCCACCAGGCCCCGCGAGGACTGGGTCCTCACCTGAGGTCAGGTGACCAGACAGCACTCACATTGTAGACAAGGAAACTGAAGCTCAGCCGCTGGAGGAATCCGCCAAGATAGCTCACCTGGCAATTAGCAGAGCCTGAATTTGAGCCGGAAGTCACCTGGCCCCTCAGCCAAGCTCCTTCCCTGCAGCCATCATGGCTCTGAAACAGGCAGCTCCATCTCTGACCAGGAAGTCCCTTCCTAGATAGACACAAAAACCACACAAATGGCTCACACGGGCATGTCACAGCATGTGAAGGCTCTCAGGCCACTATCTCTGATCCTCATGACAGCTCTGTAAAGTTGACAGGACCAGGTGCTGTGCCCATTTTACAGACGAGGAAGATGATACTCGGGGGGATTGTGTGATTGAGCTCACAGCCCCCACAGGCAGGCCCACAGCAGTATCCAGGGCTGACTGCCCCTCTGTGGCCCCTGTGGACAGATGGACACATCTGGATCCAGGTGGATGGGGTATCTGCTGTGTGTCAGGCTGTGGCAAGGACGCATAGAGAATGGGGCTAAGAGACACCCGGGCAGCGCAATGCTGTGCTTGTGGGCACTTGCTAACCTTGGACGATAATGTGTTTCTGTGTCCGTAAGCCCCATCCGCTGCCCCAAGGAGGCACCTGAACCCTCAGCCAGCAGACCATCAGTGCCCCCAGGCCAACATGACTGGGCAGGCCTGTGTTGAAGGGCATCAGGCCCAGTCTGACCCAAAGTGGCTCCCCTGACTTTCCAAAGTCACTTTGTGGAGTGGGGACTTCCACGAAGCTGGACAGGGAAGGGGAGGGATGAAAAATAGAGCCAGAACGGAAGATGGTCCAGGCTTGTGACCTGCAATGGGGAGACTCCAGAGGCTGGGTGGGGGGACAGTGTTACTCCAGCAATGCCTGGCAGACAGGCAGCCACATGCCACGTCCACAGCCCACAGCCCACTCCGACACACAAGGTCCCTGGCTTATATGTGGAGGTGGGGAATACCAGAGCCACGCAGACTTTTTTATTTATTTCCTAGTTCCTGTTCCCTGGGGGGCCTGACGATGCCACATGCATGCCTGGGTCCAGAATTGCCCAAGAGCTGTCTAGAGAATGGAGAGTTTGGCTCCTGTCCCTCCCTGCATGCCAGCTGGGACACTACCCAGCCCCCTCAGCTCCTGCCCTTCCACCCTCCACCTGGCCCCCACCGCACCCTGCTCAGGTATCTGCCCCAGAACCTGGCCCAGCCCCACAGTCCAGGGGGGCCTCACCCCCTCCTGCTGCTGCTTCAGGGAAAAGGGAGGCCCAGCTCCCAGCCTCCTGGGTCAGTGTCGGCCCCCAGCTCCCTGGCCCCCCACCGCAAGGCCTTCTCTCCTGCTGGTCCTGCCCCGTCAGGCTCCCGACCCCTCTCCACACTCCCCACCTGGCCTGTGGAGGGGGCTGGTGCCCATGTTTCTGGCCAGTGAGGTCCATGCACACTAGACAGATGGCCTTTTTCTTAGGACAGATGAGGTGGCCTGCTGCTTGGCCACCTTGGTGGCAGAGCGCGGGGTGCCTGGGTGAGTGCTGCACTCTATAAACGGAACTGGAAAAGCCCTTCCCTTCTCCTGAGCTGGCCAGGTGAGAGTCAAGAAGCATAGGAGGTGCAGGCAGGTGTGCACAGATTTTGGGGGGAGACTGTGGGTAAAATGGAGCCTTCGTGGCACAGTGGTTAGGCACTGTGGCGAGCTACGGCTCCTAACCAAAAGGTCAGCTGTTTGAATCCTCCAACCACTCTTTGGAAACCCTATGGAGCAGTTCTACCCTGTCCTATGGGGTCGCTATGAGTTGGAATTGACTCAATGGCAACAGCTTTTTTTTTGTTGGCTTGCTTAATGTGTAAAATGCTGCAGGAAGTGCTGGGGTTACAGGTAGGATGCACGGTTTTGGAAAAGGGTTTTGGGTTTGGTTTGGGTTTTAAGAGCCGTGATCTGCTTTGGAATGATGACTTGGTGCTGTCCCCTGGCTCCAAACCCATGCCCCGTACCCTCTTCCCCCTCCCCTGGTTTTTCCCATAGTGGGAACAAATCATTCACAGAGTCCAGAGGCTGGGGACTTGGCCCAGTGTGGAGATACACCCCTTGTCAGATGGCCCACACACCGTGTCCCACCCATCTAGGTCTACAGCTTCCCAGAGCTCTGGAGTCACCACTCTGAGGAGCTTGGCCCTCTCCTGCCTGGAACAACATGGACTCCAGGCAACGTGCCCCATGTCCTGTCTCTTCCCGATGGCTTGGTCTGCCTGTGTGATCAGAGACAGACAGAGCAGTCTGAGATAGACAGGCCCTTCTGCTGGAGACAGGCATCCTGTGAGAGGTGACCCAGAGACTTGGAAACTGGAGCCCTGATGTCTGCAGCCAGGACACTAAAAGGATGTGCCCTGCCCAGGCCCATGAGCGATTTCTCATCGGTTGGGACCAGGCGGCTGTCCTGACCACTGGGGATCTCTCCACCTGGCCTCCCCCAGCACCCACTCTTCACATCACAGCTCACCTATCCACAGGCATCAAGTTCCCCCAGGCCTGGGACCCACCCATTCAGCAGCTTCTCTTCCTGGAGAGAGGAGATGGGAGAGGGGCAGGGCAGAGGGCCCAGCTCTGGGAGGAAAAGGCCTGGGGTCTGTTGAAGACAAGAGTCCAAGAGGGGGCATAGAAAGAGGCTTGGGGACCAGGGTGAGCAGGTCCCAGGGTCTTTGACACCCTCCTTCACCCCATTGACCCAGGAGGGCCTGCAACACCAGCCTGTGCGGGCTGTGGGCTGGGCGGGCTGTGGGGACCTCACAAAGCCAGGCCAGGTCAGGGATCATTGCTCAAAACCACGTGCGTGGCACCCACAACGTCCCAGGTCAGCGCGGGGATGTGGGAACAAGGCGCTCAAAATCAGAGTAGGCTGAGGGTGCCAGAGGCAGGCGGGGAAGGGGAGGGTGGTAGTGACACAGTGAGAGCCAGCCACTGGTGGTAGGGAAGGGACAAGAGTGGGGGACGCTCACAGATGAATGTCCCCATCTGCTGTTGAGGCCCATTGTGAATGGAGAAAAGGACAAAATGCCTGTGAGAAATCCAGGCGACCCTGAAGATGCCAGAAAACAAACACAGACACACACACAGACACACAACACCTAGACACACACAGATACACAACACTCAGACACACACACAGGTACACACACAGATATACATGCAAACACACAACACTCAGACACACACAGATACAGAACATTCAGACACACACAGACACACAACATTCAGACACACACAAATACACAGAGACACACAACACTTAGGCACACACAGATATACAACTCTCAGACACATAACACTCAGACACACAGATGCAACACTCAGGCACACAGACACACAACAGTCAGACAGACACACAACACTTAGACACACAGATACACAACACTCAGGTACACAATGGTCCTATACACAACGCTCAGACACACACAGGCACGCAACACTCAGACACACATAGAGACCTAACAACACTCAGGCACATACAGAGACACAACATTCAGGCATACACACAGATACAGAGACATGCAGACACCACACTCAGACACACACACAGATGCACATGTGCGTACAGACACACCACATACACATGCACACAACGTTCTAAAACACTGCTTTAACATATTCACTCTCTCATGAAATACCCCTTGTGTCGACATGTGTCAAGTACTCGGTGGGTGTCTCTGAGGCAGAGAGTGGGCTGCAAGGGTGCTATTCTCAGGGCTCTTCCCCTGACTCCCACCCCGGTTCAGCTCTCAGCCTCTTCCTGTTGGCCCTCTCCCAGTTTTTCAAGGAAGTACTGGAGCCTGAGGTCTGGTGGACAAGGTCCCCGTGGTGGAAGCTGAGAGAGGCAGGAACGGTGTGGTATTGGGAAACGAGGGCTGGGGACTCACCAGCTTAGGGGATGGGAAGGAGGACAGGGGACTCACATGCTTTAGGGGAAATGTGTGCCGGCTCTTCAGCACTCAGACCCCCAGCTATGTACGGTGAAGTGCTTTGTGTACACACGGCGCCACACGTGACTCATGTCCTCAGAAGAGCAGGGCCCTGGGCAGGGAAGGAGCATGGAGGGTGTGTGGCACAGACTGCCATGCGGGCAGCGACAGGCCACACTGGGGCCCAGGGCCCAGCTTCCAGCCCAACCTCTCAGCCATGCCATCCCGTTCCAGGCCCTGGGCAGCCATGGCCGTGTGTGTGCACATGTGGTGTGTGTTTGTCTGTGTGCATGCATACTGTATTGGTGTGGTGGGTGTGGTTTGCATGTGTGTGTGGTGTGTAGTGTGTGGTGTGTATGTGCATGTTTGTTCATGCTGTGTGTGTGGCTTGTGCCTGTGTGTCTGTATATGCACACTCTCACCTGCTGACCTCTTGCTCCCTCATCTGTGGGCTTTATGAGCTGGCTTAGCAGGGCTCATGAACCCGGTGACTGGAACAAACTCCAAGCTGAATGAGCAGTGGATTAGGCTTCCCTGACCTCCCTGCCCTGTGGCTCCATCCACGCAGCCCATCCACCCGTCCCCGGCGCCAGCCCTGCTCACAGACAAGAGCACTAAGGAGACTCCCTCTGAGAGGGTTTGGTGGAGGTGAGGAGAAAGATGACTGGGGACAAGGGAGAGAAAAAACTGACACTCAGAGGGCCCACATATCCCTGTGATCTGAACACCCAGGTGCCCAGACCACACACACATGCACACCGCACACACACGCACCACACAATCACACACCACACACACAATCACATGCTACACACACACAGTATGCATACATGCACACCACTCACACACCACACAATCACACACCACACACACAATCACATGCTACACAAACACACAGTATGCATACATGCACACCACTCACACACCACACAATCACACACCACACACCATACACATGCACACCACAAACACGCACACACCACACACACAATCACACGCTACACAAACACACACTATGCATATATGCACACCACTCACACACCACAGACACACACACTGCACACACACCACACATATGCACACTACAGACACACTCACGCCACACACACCACACAATCACACACCACTCACACAATCAGGTATCACGCTCACAACACACACCACGTAACACATATACACAGTACAGACTGTCACACACACTACATATACACACAACACACTCACACACACACCACACATGTACACACCACATATGTGCACACCACACTCACACATACCATGCTCACACCATGTATACACAACACACACACCACACCACACATGTACACCACACACAACACACACACAATGCGTATACACACCACACACTCACACATCCCATACACACACTCAGACATACACCACATATGTACCCCACACACACACTCATACACTCACAAACACACACTCACACTGATACGTGTGCACGCACACACACACACACACACACACTAGCCCAGAAGCTAAGGCCAAGGAAGTGAAAATACAATGGCAAAGAGACAGGAAAGCAGAAAGATCTAGAATAAGCAAAAAAGAGGAACAAAGCTAGAATAAGTAAATAAATGAATCTGTATTCATGTACAATTTTTGCACTAAATCAGTGTTTCTTGGCCTGCGGCAATGTCTGGGGACTTTTTTTGTTTCTCACAACTGCGATGGGTGCTGCCATCCATCACGAGTGGGGCAGGGCTGCTGCTGAGCCCCTGCAGTGTCCAGGATGGCCCCTACCTCAGAGAACCATCTGGTCCAAATACCAACAGTGCTCCGTGAAGAAACCCCTAAAGGCACAGACCAGTATCAATGCTCCTGGCCCCAGACCAGGTGAGTCCTGCAGGCCTGATACCTGCACACACTCAGAGCCTTTCTGACTCCTGCCCTGCGGTGTGGCCACCAGGAGTGGTCATGCTGACCCACATTCAGGCCCCTCAGCGGATCCTAAGGGCCTGACTTCCACCGAGAGCTGGCAGCTCAGCCTGAGGCAGGAAGAACTGGTCAGAGCGGCCTCGCCTGGGCATGTCCAGCCTGTTCCAGGCAGTGCCTCAGGTCTCTCTGGTGGTCGGCCCTGGTTTCTGCCCTTTCCCCAGGACTGGACAGGAAGCCATCCTGAGGTCAGGGCTGACCGGAGTCCACCGCCCCCAGATAAGGACATTGAGGACCTGCCCAGAGTCACAAAAGCCTACTTAAATTTGGAGATGTGGCCCACCCAGGGCTCAGAACAGGCAGCTTTCTCCCAATGAGGGCCAGCCACTGTGGGTCCCTCCTCTCCCAACTCCGGCACCCAGCGCCCAGGGAGTCCACTGTGGGCACTCATGG
Organism: Elephas maximus indicus; assembly: GCF_024166365.1. NCBI lineage: Eukaryota > Metazoa > Chordata > Mammalia > Proboscidea > Elephantidae > Elephas > Elephas maximus. The sequence goes on from NC_064826.1 coordinate 6,996,602, forward strand.
TAGGTTCCCTGTGTGGAGGGGCTGCCGCCTCCTTCTCCCAGCAGAAGAGGCACAGGCTTTCTACCCAGGATGCCCTCAGCAACCCGCCCCTTGGGACCACGGAGAAGGCACAGTAGACCTGACTTTAAGGTGTGAGAGACTAGGGGATGAAGGCAAGGGGCAGTATTAGCCCTGGGGTGGTGACACCACCGGCGACCTGTCCCGCCACGCCCAGCCTTTTACCCACACCCAAGTACACAATGTTGGCCCAAGAACTGACAGAACCTTGTTGGCAGAAGCCGGTGTCCAGCAAGCTCCCTACCCTCCCCCACCCCACTCTGAGTCCATCCTGAACCTTCCATCTGTCAGCTGACCAGGGCACAGGCAGCATGAGGGAGGACACTGAGGAGGGAAGAAAGAGTGAGAACACAGCCAGTCCTCCTGCCCCCATGTGTACCTTCCCCCTCCCCCGCCTGCCCCAGTGGGGTTGCTGCCTGGACTGAAGGAGCTGAGAAGCTGGGTGGGTCAGCGGACAAACACGGCTAATGGGCGCAAAGGTCCTGGGTTCAAGGTTTGGGTTCTAGTGCCCTCCCCTCCTCTCTCCACACCTACTGACCCCTGGGCAGGTGAGGAAGGCACTAATCTACTCGCTGTTTACTCAGGGGGGCTGGGGTCTGGCCCTGGGCCAGCAGCAGGGACTCAAGGAGCTTTCTACCCAGCGGCCTTTCAGAGTGGGGGCCTCCTACCCTTCACCTCCGAGACACTCCACCCAGTGTCTCAGTCCCCCTCTGCCCTGCACGCACACCACACACCACACTCACCACACTCCACACACACACCACACACACACACCACACACACACACCACACACATACCACAGATACACACCACACACACAAACACCACACACACACCATAGATACACACCATACACAGAAATACCACACACACCACAGATACACACCACACACACACACCACACACATGCCACAGATACACACCACACACACAAACACCACACACACACCATAGATACACACCATACACACAAATACCACACACACACCACAGATAAACACCATACACACCAACACCACATATACCACACATATACCACAGATACACACCATACACACACCACAGATACATACCACACACAAACACCACACACACACCACACTCCACACACACATCACAGATACACACAAACACCACACACACCACACACACACCACAGATATACACCATACACACAAACACCACATATATCACACATATACCACAGATACACACCATACACACACCACAGATACACACCCCACACAAACACCACACACACACGCCACAGATACATATCACAAACACAAACATCACACACACACCACAGATACACACAAACCACAGATATATACCACACATACACCACAGATACACATCACACACACCACACAGATACACATCACACACACACCACACCACACACACCACAGATACACACCACACGCCATATACACCACAGATACCACCATAGATACACACCACAGAAACCACAGATACACACAAGAACACCACACACACACCACTGATACACACCACAGATACACACCACACGCCATATACACCACAGATACCACCATAGATACACACCACAGAAACCATAGATACACACAAGAACACCACACACACACCACTGATACACACCACAGATACACACCACACACGCAAACACCTCACACAACACACAAACCACAGATACACACCACACACAGACAGCACAGATGCACACCATACATACCACAGATACACATCACACACACACCACAGATACGCACCACGTATGTATCCCACACACACCACAGATACACACCACACATGCATCATGCACACACATCACACACACCAGACACACACCACACATGCAGCACACACATACCACAGATACACACCACACATGAACAACACACACACCACAGATACACACCACACACACACCACAGATATACAGCACACACACAAATACCACACACACACCATAGATACACACCATACACACAAACACCACACACACCACAGATACACACCATACACACAAACACCACATATACCACAGATACATACCATACACACCACAGATACACACTACACACACCATACACACACCACAGATACACACCACACACAAACACCACACACACACGCCACAGATACATATCACACACACAAACATCACACACACACCACAGATACACACAAACCACAGATATACACCACACATACACCACAGATACACATCACACACACCACACAGATACACATCACACACACACCACACCACACACACCACAGATACACACCACATGCCATACAAACCACAGATACCCACCATAGATGCACACCACAGAAACCATAGATACACACAAGAACACCACACACACACCGCTGATACACACATATACACCACACACAGACAGCACAGATGCACACCATACGTACCACAGCTACACACCACACACACTAGAGATACACATCACGCACACACCACACACATACCACAGATATGCACCACATATGTATCCCACACACAGCACAGATACACACCACACATGCATCATGCACACACACCAGATATACACCACACGTGCAGCACACACATACCACAGATACACACCACACACGGACAACACACACATGCACCACCAACATCACATATACACGCCACACACGCAGATACACACCACATAGACACAGACACCACACACACAACCCAAATATACACACCATACTCATCACACATACCACAAACACCACAAATACACACCACACACCCACCACACACACCACAAACACCACACCACACACACTGCACACACGTACCACAACTACAGCACACACCACCATACACATATACACACACCACACACTCGTACCACACACCCATACACCACACACAAATACACACACCACACACACACACATTCCCCCTCTCCGCTTCTAGCTCTCTGAAGCAGAGCAGGTAGGAAAAGAAACAGATGGGAGAGCCAGGGTAGCCTGCCTGCACTGAACAGCCAGGGGCCACACGCTAGGCCAGAGGGTCGCTGCTGGGCTTTGAAAGTCAGGGCCTCCTCTCCTCTCCTCTCTCTAAGGGGTGGCTCCTAGCCCTCTCATGGCACAGTCCCGGGAGCAGGACCAGGGGCCATTTGTGTGACCTGTGCAGCCACTTAACTCTCTGTTACAGTTGGCCTGAGGGCAAGTGGACGGCAGGAAGGAGGGAGGCTGGACTCTTGCCTCTGCCAGTTACTGCCATGTAAGCACCAGGGACTTCCATCCCCACAGTGAGCTGCAGACACCCAGCCCCTTCACAGGCCTGGTGTGAGCTCCGTGGGGCACTTAGTGAGGGCCCCCCACCCTCGCCCCCACCCCCAGGTTGCCAGAAAATACACACAGGCAGTGTTGGAGACATATTGACCCTAAAACAATGCTTCATTGTTTACCTTAGATTCGAATTCAACTGGGCATCCTGGATTTCACAGGGCAAGCCACCATGGGGCTGGGGAGGTTGGTGGGTAGGGAAGAGCAGGGTTTGCAGACTGCAGGGGGCTCCAGGCAAATCCATCCCAGCCCCCTTTGAAGCCGGGCCTGTGAGTGGATGTTTTTTTTACCTTTAAGTTTAAGGTGTTGTAAACAACAAGCAAAGAAGAGTGTGCATCGCGGCCTGCGGTCAGCAGACCTAAAATGTTTACACTGGCTATCTTCTGGCTTTTGGGAAAAAAGTCAGAGACCCTTGATCCCAAGAGCTAAAAATGAGTGAGGGGATAGGAGGAGGGTGAGGAGGGCCAAGGCAGGCTAAGAAACTGCCCTATTTGTGCACCTTTCTGGGCGGTGGGATAGGGGAGGGCCAGGAGGGCCCCTCCACTGGAGGCTGGGGAGGTAGACAGAGAGACCCCAGGAAAGGTGCTGTGGGGCCTGACCCTTCTCCCCCCTCCCCATCCCCCAGCCCCTCTGGCCAGACTGACCTGCCCTGGCCTTTCTACGAAAGGTCACGGGGTGTCCCAAAGTCGGGGGAGGCTGCGCCATACCCCAGTGGCCTGGGGGCAGGGAGGCCATGCCTGGCGTTTGCGCAAGTCCAGTGGCCAGGTGTGCGCCTGTCTCTTTAATCGCAGGTAATTTGGGAGGAGGAGGAGTGTCCCGGCTCCAGCGCTCCCGGGAGGCCCCAGTTCCTGCCAGGACACCCGAGCCTGTCCCACCGGGACGCGCGACAGGACGGGGCCTCAGCAGGTCAAGGGTGGGCCAGGCCTGGGGGGCGCTGGTGGGGTGCGGCCCCGGCCCCAGCGCCTGCAGGAGCTGACCCCCCACCCCATGGGGCTGAGCGCCCAGGACAGGGGACTGCTGCTGCGCCTGTGGGGCAAGCTCCGCGGGTGGGTCCAGAGCCGCGAGGCGTGGGCGCAGAGCCGCGACGAGCAGCACCTGCTGCAGCAGCAGAGGTAAGGGAGCACGGCGGCCGCCTCCGCGCGGCTATTGGGCGTGCTAGCCCGAGATGCCTGGCTGTGTGCTTGGGGCAGGCTCCGTCCCGGACTGCGCTAGAGCGGGCGCAGGTGGGACTCAGATGCCCGCAATCCCTGACATGCTATTCCATAGGGAAGTGCCTGTGAGCTTCCCCCTCCAGCCTTGGCTGGGCCCTGCGGGGGTGCTGGCATGGTCAGCCACCCCACCCAGAGGTGCTGGCAGGCAGTAGGAGATGCTTGCACACTTGTCCTCCTTCCACCCTGGAGCTGTCTCCCCAGAAACACAGAGCAAAAGTGTGAAGGGCGGTGTGGTGAGTGGATGTGGTAGAGGGACAAAGCAGAGAGGTGTTCTAGTACAAAGTAAGACAACATACCATCGTGGTCATGACTGTCCACTTATGTCCTCAGACTAGGCCAAGGCCCCCTACCCACCGAACTCTCGGGAGACAAAAGCCTACCACCAGCCTGGACTTCCTATACCAGGTCAAGGAAAAACATGAGCAACTGACAAGACACCAGGATATGCTGAGACTTGTGGCCCCCTTCTCCTGGCCAGCTTGGGGAGGCCTTAGCGTTGAGGCCCTAGGAATCACCCTTGGAGCTTCCAGCCCGGAAAACTTCCCCAAGCTCCGTTACTGCCCCCGACCCCACCATAGCAGCTTAGGAGCTGGAGAGAAGGAGAAACTGAGGGACTGGGGCTACCCCTGCCTGTCTCTGAGGTATCCCTTGGGCTTCCCCACCAGGGCAGCCTCTAGCAGGAAGTCCTTCCTGCTGGGGCTTCCCCTTCAGCCCCAGAGCTGTCAGGCAATAGGTCTGCTGTCACAGTGTGTGTCCAGGGGCTCTCTCCAACCGCAGAAGCCAAGGTCTGCCTCGCCTGGCCAGGGGCTGGGCGGCCTGGCCCGTTCTCCCTCCTTTGAAGGATTCTCAGCTGGGCTGGGTTCCTTCTGTGGGTTTGGGCTTCCAGTCTCTCACAGCAGCCGCCCACCTCTCCCCCCCAGGCCTGGGAGGGTGGGGGCTGAGCACATGTTTGGCTGATGACATCTTGGGGTGACAGAGTGATATCATTGTTAGACAACAGGCCACCCCATTCCTCTCATCCTTCTCCCACTCACAGGACCCCAGGGCTGGGGGAGCCAGGCACAGAAAGAAAGGCCCAGGGGCCTGGGGGGTGGGGGCTCTCTGGGAGTCATTGCGAAGGTGAAGGCAGGGGGAAGGTGGGTGGGCTGCTTTCACTTAGCTTTTCAGAGACCCCCCTTCTCTTGCCACCCAGCCCACCGCAAGCCCTGTTGGCCCTCTCCTCCCTGGGCACCAGTGCCAGGCCTTGCCTCCCCTTGGGTGGGCCTGGCCCGGAGGACACTGACCGGGCCTGGGAGGGTCAGCAGGCAGGTCATCAGGGAGCATGTATGTGGGAACAGTTCAGATGGGTGGCGAGGGAGGGAAAGGGCCACGTGCTGGGGGCTCTCACCCCATTCCCCGCATTTGCACCAGGCAGCCTAGAGCTACTCAGATGGTGGGAGTCTGGGGGAGGAGGATGGGGGCTCCATGCACCTCCCTCTCTGGATCTTGGTCAGCAGCCCCTCTGCTCCACTCCGCATTTTGGGGTCTTCGCTGAGCTCTCCCCTGGCTCCCTGTTTCTTCTGGGTCACCTCTCCCTCAGCCCTGAGGTTTTCTTATTTCCTGATGTTCACTTTATTAGACATTTATCAGTCACCAGGCCTCTACTAGGTTTGCAGAAAATGAATAAGGCATCTTCCTGCTCTCAGGGCGCTCATATTCAGTCTACGTGAGCACGGTGGCTGTCATGAGAAAGGCTCAGAGTGCCAGGTGCGGGAAGGACGGAGCTCCTGGAGGGCGTGCTGGGGCTTTCCAGAGGGCCCCGACTTGGCGCCCCTCCAGGCTGGCGCCTTCGCCCTGAGTCACTGGGTGGAAAGGCAGGGAACATGGGGCTTCCCTTGTGGTGGGCAGAGAGAGCTTCAGGCCCTCAGTGTGTCATGCCTTCCCTGTCTCAGTCAACACACACACACACGCACACACATGCGCACGTGCACACTTACATACATACCACATACAAACACACCACAATACTACACACACATGCATGCATACATGTACTCTACACGCACACACACACCCCACACACCACACCACACATGCATGTATGCACACACTCTTATACCCCTACACACATCACATGTAGACACACACACTGCACACACTACACACACCACACCACATACATACACATCACATGCACTATACACAAACTCTCAAATACACCACACACACACCACACCACACACACACCAAACTCACACCACACACATCACACACATATGGGCACACATGCACACAACCACAAACATACCACACAGCACGTAATACTCCCATACACTCTCCCACACGCAACCACAAATATCTCATACACACACTCACACGCCCACAGCACACACACACACCATCATGCATATATGTCCACTGGCACACACATAGGAGTCACAGACCTCAGGAGGTGACCAGTGCCAAGCTTTCCAGTGCTTTGCCCTCCGCTTGCAGCCTCCAGGACCGGGCTGGAGGGAGCTGACCCTGGGAGCGCCTGGCCTGGACCTCTCCCCACCCCTGACTGCTCTTTGTTCCATCTGTGGTCACTGCTATGCTCCACCCCATCCCCAACCCTTAGAAAAATCAAGAACCATAAACTAGAAGAACCACATAATTCATGGTACGAGCCAGGTGCTGGGCTCTGGCCAAGCATCTACCTTTAACTCTCTGTGTCTTCAGATAGAAATTTGGCTGTGCGGCCTCGATCTCCTTCTCTGAGAAATGCGAAGAACTATTTGCCCCCGATCACAGTTGGTAAGGGCCCCAGGTGACCACGAGTGAGACGGTGCTCTGGAAACTGTAGAGTCCATTCCACAAATGGGGTGGGCGTGCTCAAACATCACAGTAAGGGCAGGAGCTGGAGGGGCCTCCGTCTCCCTCCTAACAGGACTGGGTCTCCCGAAACCTGGGCTAGGAGCTTCCATGCTGGAGACCTCTCCCACACAGCGGGCTTCTCTGAGCCAGCGGGGCTTGTGGAGGGGCCAGGGGGCCACGCATGTCACATGTTGACACCAGCCCCTGTCCTCCAACCCTCTTCAGACGCCAGTCAGCGCAGAGCCTAGGGACAGAGAGGCAGCACGCACTCCAGTCCCAGGTTGGCCTCTGCTGCTTGGCTCCTGTCACTTTCGCCATCTGTCAGAGGAAGAGGTGGGACTAGATTTCTGGGGACTTCAGACGCTAAAGTTCTGATCTGACCTCTCCTCCAGATGCTTGACCCTGCCTTGCTCCACAGGAACCCTGCAAGGCTTCCCGCGGGCACTGTCTGCTGTTGTCCAGACAGGCACAGACCTGCAAGCCCAGAGCACCAAGGAGGGGCGGGGCGCTCGTGGCTCAGAGGGAGCCCGCAGGGGGACCGTTGATGCCTTCATTCAACCAAAAACACCTGTGTGGTTTTGTGCCAGCAACCCAGCTGGGATTTCCACCAGACTAGTAGTATTGAACCGTGGTGGCACAGTGGTTAAGTGCTACAGCTGCTAACCAAAAGGTGGGCAGTTCAGATCCACGAAGTGCTCCTTGGAAACCCTGTACCAAACCAAAAACCCAGTGCGGTTGAGTCGATTCCAACTCATAGCGACCCTATAGGACAGAGTAGAAGTGCCCCATAGAGTTTCCAGGGAGAGCCTGGCAGATTCGAAAGGCGGACCCTTTGATTAGCAGCCATAACATTTAACCACCACGCCACCAGGGTTTCCAAAAGTTCATAGCAGAGAATTGTTTCAATCCATCGACCTCTGGGTTATGGGCCCAGCACGCTTCCACTGTGCCACTCTGCCTCACGGAAACCCTATAGGGCAGTTCTACTCTGTCCTATAGGGCCACTAGCACTCAGAGGAATTGACTCGACTGCAAAAGATTTAGTTTTTTGGTTTTTAATATTGAACTGAGTATGTCCCTGGGTGGCGCAAACGGTTAAGTGCTCGACTACTAATCTAAAGGTTGGTGGTTTGAACCCACCCAGAAGCACCTTGGAAGAAAGGCCTGGCAATCTGCTCCCCAAATGTCACGGCCTTGAAAACCCTATGGAGCAGTTCTACTTTGCACACATGGGGTCATCCTGAGTCAGATTTGACTCGACGGGAACTGGTTTGGTTTTTTGGTTTGGAATATTGAAGCAAGGCCCCCGGGTGGTGCAAACCATTTGTGCTTGTCTACTAACCAAAAGGCTGGCAGTTCAAACCCACTCTGGCATCATGGAAGAAAGACCTGGCAATCTGCTGTCATTAAGATTACAGCCAAGAAAACCCTATGGAGCACAGTTCTACCCTGTAACACATGGGCTGCCGTGAGTCAGAATCAACTTGACAAATGGGTTTGGTTTGTGGTTTTTAAATATTAATCCAGACTCTTCAATTTTATAATTAATTGTTCAGTAGAATAAGCCTGGAAACACCTTTCAGACTACTAGAATTTCAGATTTGCTCCATGATTTCTTTCCGCCACCTTTTTGTTTCTCCCTTCCCTAAGTATGTAATGATCTGTAAACAAACACCTACAGAGACTTTCTCATTCCTTTTAATGTGAAGACTCCCTTTTTAATGGATTTTGAGTAATTATGCCTCTAAGTCAGGGTTTCTAAACCTCAGCACTCTTGACATTTTAACCAAATAATTCTTTGTTGCAGGGAGAGGGGGCAGCTGTCCTGTACACTATAGGATGTTCAGCAGCATCCCTGCCCTCTGCCCAGTGGTTGCCAGAAGCACCCTCCCCAGTTGTGACAAGCAGATATTGCAAATGCCCCTTGGCAGGGAGAGGAATAGTCCTGGTTGAAAACCACTGCTTTAAACCCACTGTTTGTAAATAAGACCTTCCAGTCGTAATTTCTAATTTTGCGTCTTCTGCAAAATAAGGTCGAACTTCCCCCTGGGAGGGAGAATACCGTTCAGCCGGTCAAACTAAAAGATATTTTGTTAATGCTTCCCCTCCCAGGGAGGTGTCTTCAGGACCTGGGGAAAGTGCGTGGGATTTGGCGCCAGATCTAAATTCTGTGATGGGCTGTCTTGGGGGTCTGGTGATGCTATTGGAGAAACCACTCTTGCTCTTTGTTCTTCTCTTAGGGGGCCCAAGAGCAGCTGGGGCTTGGGGGTCAGACTTCCTGCCAAGAACAGGCACTGGGCTTTCTCTGCTGCCCCCGTATGGCCATCAGGTAGTATTGCAAGTAATAGCTCTGCAGTAGCCCCTGAGGATACCACCACCCTCCGCTGGATTCTGGAGTTTGCCTCCGAGGAAGCCAGCTCTCTACAAGCCATGCTGGGTTGGCCATAGCTGGTCTTCACCCCAGAGTGAGGTCTGACCAGGCTTGCCAGATAAAATACAGGAGACTCGGTTAAAGTTGAATTTCAGATAAACAAGGAATACTTAGTATAAGTATATCCCAAATATTTCATGGAGCATAATTATACTAAAAAAAAAAAATTTATGGTGTTCCTTGATTACGTAAAATTCAAATTTAACTGGAAATCCTGTATGTTTATTTGCTAAATCTGGTAACCCGTGGTCTCATTATGGGATGTGTCCTTCTCCCACCTACTGGGTGGTCAGTAGTGATAAGAAAAGGCATAGCTGGGAAAAGTAGGTTTGTAGAGATGTTGACAGGCGCCGGTGATGGTTAGGGACCAAAAGTTTGTCTCCAGTCCTCCCACTGGCTAGCCCCTCCGCTGGAATCTTGAGGAGCAGGGAGGCAAACTCTAGACTCGGTAAGGCGCCCCTTGGTCCCATTTTGTGCTTGGCTGGTAACCTTTCACACATTTCCTCAACCTGGGGCACCAAACTCAAAGTCAGTTGGGGTCAGACAAGTGTATGAGAAATTGAGCTCTGTGCCCACAAGTCCCCATAGCCCAGAGGAAGAGGCAGGTACCAGTTACAGCACCCGCTGACAATGCTACAGTCAGAGGAAGGCCAAGGAGAGAGTGTTCGGCATGCTGGGGGGTGTGTGTGAGGGGGTGTGTGTGGAGGGTGTGTGTGAGTGAGCATGGTAATGTGTGTATGAGTGTGTATGTCTGTGAGTGTGCATGTCTGTGAGCATGAATGTGTGTTATTGTGTGTGAGTGTGTATGTGTGTGAGCATGGGAGTATTAATGTGTATCTGAGTGTGTATGTGCGGGTGTGTGCATATGTGACTGCACGTGTGTGTGTATTAATGTGTGTGTGGGTATGTGTATGAGTATGAAATTTGTGTGCATATGTGAGTGTGCATGTGTGTGAGTGTATGAGTGTGAATATGTATGTGTGTCAATGTGTATAAGTGTGTCTGTATGTGAGTGAGTGTGAGCGTGTTTGTGAATATGTTGTGTGAGTGTGCATGTGTGTGAGGGTGTAAGTGTGTGTGTGAATATGCATGTGTGTATGTGTGTTAATGTGTGTGAGTGTTCAGGTGTGAAGGTATTAATGTGTGTGTGAATAGGTGTGTGTATGTGTGCAAGTCTGTGTTAATATGTGAGTGTGTATGTGCATGTATGAGTGTTATATGTGTGAGGGTATGAGTGTGAATATGTGTGTGTGCATGTGTGTGAGGGCACGAGTGTGAGTATGAGTGTGAATATGTGTGTGAGGGTATAAGTGTGAGTCTGTGCATGAATATGTGTGTGTGCATGTGTGTGAGGGCATGAGTGTCAGTATGTGTGCATGTGTGTGAGGGTATGAGTGAATATGTGTGTGTGCATGTGTGTGAGGGCATGAGTGTGAGTATGTGTGTGAGGGCATGAGTGTCAGTATGTGTGTATGTGTGTGAGGGCATGAGTGTGAGTATATGTGTGTGTGCATGTGTGTGAGGGCATGAGTGTCAGTATGTGTGCATGTGTGTGAGGGTATGAGTGTGAATATGTGTGTGTGCATGTGTGTGAGGGCATGAGTGTCAGTATGTATGTATGTGTGTGAGGGCATGAGTGTCAGTATATGTGTGTGTGCATGTGTGTGAGGGCATGAGTGTGAGTATGTGTGTATGTGTGTGTGCATGTGCATGAGGGCATGAGTGAGGGCATGGGTGTGAGTATATGTGTATCTCTGTGTGCATGTGTGTGAGGGCATGAGTGTGAATATGTGTATATGTGTGTGTACATGTGTATGAGGGTATGAGTGTATGTGTGTATGTGTGTGCATGTGTGTGTGTGCATGGGTGTGAGTGTGTGCGTGCATGTGTGTGAGGGCATGAATGTATGTGTGTGTATGTGTGTGCATGTATGTGTGTGTGCATGTGTGTGAGGGCATGAGTGTGAATATGTGTGTGTGCATGTGTGTGAGGGCATAAGTGTGAATAAGTGTGTGTGCATGAGTGTGAGTATGTGTGTGAGGGCATGAGTGTATGTGTGTGAGTCTGTGTTAATATGTAAGTGTGTATGTGCATGTATGAGTGTTACGTGTGTGAATATGTGTGTGCATGTGTGTGAGGGTATGAGTGTGAGTCTGTGTGTGAGGGTATGAGTGTGAGTCTGTGTGTGAGTATGTGTGCATGTGTGTGAGGGTATGAGTGTGAGTATAAGTGTGAATATGTGTGTATGTGTGTGAGGGCATGAGTGTGAGTATGTGTGTATGTGTGTGTGCATGTGTGTGAGGGTATGAGTGTATGTGTGTGTGCATGTGTGTGAGGGTACAAGTGTAAGCATGTGTGTGTGTGTGAACCTGTATGTGTGTGTGAGTGTTGGGGAAGGCTTTATTTGCTTTTCCCCTAGTCCAGTGCAGGCTCTCAGATACCTGTTGGGGGCTGGGTGCAATGTGCTGGAAAGGTGGGGGGTGTAGAAGACTCCTTCTGCAGCTCTGTTTGCGTGGCAGCATATGCTGTTTTCCTGTAGACTGTCTGTTTGCTTAAGGTTGCCTTAGGGGGTGGCTGATGGAGATGATGAGGCAAGAGAGCCAACGCCTTCTGGCACTGGTGAGGGCTGCTCACTCACCAGTCACTTCCAGTGAGTGCCCACTGTCTCCTAAGCGCGAGGGGGGCAGAACACGCAGTGTGCAATGGATTCTGGGTGGAAGGAGCAGTGTGGGCACGGCTTAGGGAGCACAGGCGTCCTGGGGTGCAGGCATGTGCTGAGAGGATGTCTAAGGAATGGGGACAGAGTCGTTACTCAAAGACGCTAAAAGCGCATCATTGTTCTCGATCCTGGCCATCTCAGGGCCATGGGGCTTTGTATGCTGGGATGGCTGCAGTTGTGTCTGCCATTTGGGAAAGTTATCATGGTGGATGGTGGCTGGAGGCAGGTGGGATGTCGGGAAGCTCTTTAGCCTGCTCTCAGGCTAGAGAATGAGGTCGACGATTGGTGAGAGTGGGTAGCGGTAAGGGGTCAGGATCCAGTGGAGAGAGAAGGTTAAAAGTTGAGGGCAGGGCCTGGAGCTGGCCTGTGGGTGAGGGGAGCCCATCTACTGATGAGGAGACACAGGAGCTCACGCCATCCCACCTGCCCCAGCCTGGGAGGATTCGGTCCCACCTGTGGCTTTTGTAAGTCACATGGTTTGCACTCTGTGGATAAGTAGGCTTACTTCACTCTCTCCCATAGAAAGACCAAGCAGCTCTGGGCTGAGAAAAAAATTAAATAAGTTCCCATGTGTCTTAGTAGGAGCTCTGGGGCACAATGGTTAAGCACTCAGCTAGTAACCAAAAGGTTGGTGGTTCCAACCCATCAGCAGCTCTGCGGGAGAAAGACCTGGCAATCTGTTCCCATAAAGAGTACAGCCTAGAAAACCTTACAGGGCAGTTCCACTCTGTCACATGGGATCGCTATGAGTTGGAACTGACTCGATGGCACACAACAAAAACATGTGTCTTAGTTGCTGATTTTTAAAAAGGCTTTCCTTTCAGGGTAAGAATGAAACTCAAGAGATGATTTTGGGGGTCTGAGAAGATAGCTTTGCCTAAGGAAGAGAGAAGCAGATAAGAGGTAGGAAGCGCTAGAATCTGACTTAAAAACAACAACAAAAAAAACCCAAGCCTGCTGCCATCGAGTCGATTCCAACTGATAGTGACCCTATAGGACAGAGTAGAACTGCCCCATCAGGTTTCCCAGGCTGCAATCTTTATTGGAGCAGACTGCTGCATCTCTCTCCTGCAGAGCAGCTAGGTGGGTTTGAACTGCCAACCTTTGAGTTAGCAACTGAGTGCTTAACCACTGTACCACCAGGGCTCCTTGGAATCTGACTTAGGGACCCGAAAAAAAAGGATCCCCACAGTCTACATTGGATAGGCTGAAGGAGGGTCCAAGGGCAGGATCGGCCATCCTTACCCACGAGCCAGATGACGGGGCCTCTGAATCATCCTCTGGCTCCTCGGCTCCATCTCTGCTGGTCACAGCGTTGCCTTCATGGTGCAAACAGACAGAATAAAAGAGATTTGGAGGCCCTACAGGCAGCAGTTGGGGCCTGAGGGGACACTGCTTCCAGACTTTCACAAGCGCCAGCAGAAGGTGCAAACCCCAGAGCTGGCCCCTGACTCACTCATTGCCACAGGGGCCACGTGTGGGGGCCGCACATGGGCCACATACTGCTCAAGCAGAGCTTCTCAAATGTCATCATTCACAAGATTCCGCCAGGACCTCGTTAAACTGTTAGCAGATTCAGATTCCCTGGGTCAGAGGCGTGGCCTGAGAGCCTGTGCATCTTATACATTGTCATGTGATGCTGACGGTCCAGGGTAGCAGGGTGGTGGAGATTAGGTTGTGAGAAGAAAGATGTGAGCGACAAAGAGAAAGTGGAGGGAGGGAAGGGGACAGAGAGACCTGGAGCCAGGCTTTCTCTCCTGGAGCATGGTTGCTGCCTCGTGGGAGAGCCCTGAAGATGCTACTACAGAGTAGGGGACCACGTGCCCTGCTAAGAAGGTCAGGGAGGCAGAACCTCAGTGGGGGAAACCTGTCACCTTCCACCTGTGTGCTTCCTGCACAAATCCAAGGGGAAGCCCTGGCACCTCCAGCCCACACACCAGGTGATCAGGTGGACAGAACAAGCCTCACCTGAAGGGCGTCTCTGGTACCTAGTGGGGCTAGCCCTCCAGAGTTAACAGGCCTGAGGTGGATGAGGGTGTCAGTGGACTCCCTTCCCACTTCTGCCCTCCATGTCCTGAGTGCAGATGACACCCCAGACACTCAGCTCCCAGCACCCAGAAGACAGACACCAGGCACCGAGGTCTCCCACCCAAGCCAAGTAGACAGAATGCTGGTTTGGGTGAATTAAATGTGCAGGGGAAAGAGGCCACACCGTCCTCCAATGGATGGCCCCACCTCCAGCACCAGAGGATGTATCTGTAGTGATGGCCGGAGCCACACCCTTCGATGGACAGCCGGCACTCACTGCTCCCCATCGCATCCCGCCCCCACAGGATCTGGGAGTCCCCACTCCTTCTAGCTGCCAAGAAGAATGATGTCCAGGCACTGACCAAGCTGCTCAAGTATGAGGCCTGCGAGCTGAACCAACGGGGTGAGGGCAGTGGAGGTGGTGGAGCCCTGAAGATGCTGCTACAGGGTGGGGAAACCATGTGCCCTGCCGAGGTCGGGGAGGCAGAGCATCAGTGGGGGAAACCTGTCACCTTCCGCCTACTTGGCCAGCCACCTGGGCCAGGGCTGCATGGGGGCCCAGGATGGCATGGGGGGCCTGGGGCCATATAGAAGCCTATGTCTGCCCTGTCCCCTCCCCCGGCCCAGAAGCCACAGCCTCTCCCCTCTGTCCCCTCCAGGAGCCCTGGGGGAAACAGCGCTGCACGTGGCCGCCCTCTATGACAACCTGGAGGTCGCTCTGCTGCTGATGGAGGCAGCCCCAGAGCTGGTCCGGGAGCCCATGGTGTCGGAGCTGTATGAGGGTGAGGCTGAGCCCAGGGGAGGAAAGGGCCGGCTGCATGCTAGAGGACTGGGCATTTGAAGTCGTCCCTGCTTGGGTGTTTGGAGAACCCAAGTGGGAATCCGAGCCCCCTGTTCTTTCCTCCCTTCCGTCTCCATCTTCCTGTTATTGGAGACTCAGGTCAGCAAGGCACCTGACCCCGACATGTCTGGTGGGAATGGAACAGGCAGGCTTTCAGACCCCAGGCACCCTGCCATCTGTTCCTGGGACGTGGGCCAGGAGCAGACAGGGTAAGGACCCCACGGGGACCAGCCCTCTGATGCTCTCTCTGGCCAGGCCAGACTGCACTGCACATCGCCATCGTGAACCAGAACGTGAACTTGGCACGAGCCCTGCTCGCTCACGGGGCCAGCGTCTCTGCGAGGGCCACAGGGGTGGCTTTCCGCCGAAGCTCCCGCAACCTCATCTACTTTGGTGAGACTCGGGGGAGCTGGGGTGGGGGCAGGAGGAAGGGGTGAAGAAGGGGGTGGAGAAAGGTGCCAGGCAGATACATTGTCCCTGCTCTGGTTCTCTCCACAAGGGTCCCCAAGCTGAGATGTGGGGGCAGTCACTGGGGACTGCCCCTCACTCTCCACTCATGGCCTCTCTCCCCCAGGGGAGCACCCACTGTCCTTTGCTGCCTGCGTGGGCAGCGAGGAGCTCGTGCGGCTGCTCATTGAGCACGGAGCAGACGTCCGTGCCCAGGACACCCTGGGTAAGAGGGGCTAGGCCCCGCGGGTGTAGGGGCCACACTGGGCCTGGGTGTGGCGGCCATGTGACACTCTGTCCCCCCAGGAAACACCGTGCTGCACATCCTCACTCTCCAGCCCAACAAGACCTTTGCCTGCCAGATGTACAACCTACTGCTCTCCTTCGACGGCCGTGGGGGGGACCCCCTGCAGTCCTTGGACCTCGTGCCCAACCACCAGGGCCTCACTCCCTTCAAGCTGGCGGGAATGGAGGGCAACACCGTGGTGAGGACACCCACCCTGGGGCTACCTAGCACCCTCCCCCACATGCTGGTCCTCAGGGGGTTCCAAGGGCTCATACTCCCTGCCTTTTGGCCCCCAGCCAGAGTAAGACCCTTTCTCATCTCCCACCACTCTGGTACCCTGCTGTCCGGCTATCCCCCATCTCTCCTGCTTTTGCTCCCCAGGGTCTTGGGGGCTTGTAGCATCTGGACTCCTCCCTGGGATTGTCTGTAATCCACCCACAGAGCCTCTGAGCTCCATTAACCAAGCTCTGGAGGGGGCACGGGGTCAGGAGAGGGGTCTGGGGGTCAGTGTGCATGTGGTCCTTGTGCCCACCCACGTCTGTGATCATGGAGAAGCGCAGCCGCCCACTCCAGCAGTCTTGGCCCCGCAGAGCTGCCCCACCACACCTGGCGACCGTCCCTCAAGAAGGTGTCAGTCCCTCCTGACTCCTCTCTGCCCCACCCCAGATGTTCCAGCACCTGATGCAGCGGCGGAAGCACATCCAGTGGACCTACGGGCCGCTGACTTCCACCCTGTACGACCTCACGGAGATCGACTCCTGGGGAGAGGAGCAGTCCCTGCTGGAGCTCATTGTCACCACCAAGAAGCGGGAGGTGTGGGCAGCAGGCACTGGGCAGGGGCCAATGGGAAGGGGCATCAGGCAGGGCAGCCGGTGCGGGCTGGCAGATCTTTGAGCTGCCCCCTCTGTCCTTGCAGGCACGCCAGATACTGGACCTGACACCTGTGAAGGAGCTGGTGAGCCTCAAGTGGAGGCGGTACGGGCGGCCATACTTCTACTTGCTGGGCGCCATCTACCTGCTCTACATCATCTGTTTCACCATGTGCTGTGTCTACCGCCCCCTCAAGCCCAGGACCAGCAACCGCACGAGTCCCCGAGACAATGGCCTCCTTCAGCAAAAGCTGCTCCAGGTGAGTCCTCGGAGCCCTTTCTCAGACATGAGGCAGGCCCCTGCCGGTACCCCATATCACTCCCTTCCCCCATTCTCAAATGCATGGTCACCAACCACAAGTTCCCACACACATAAACACACTCACTTGTCCTCCAAGGACAGGCCTGGAAAGAGCCCCACCTGACAGTGAGTCAGCCTGGGCAGGGAGTCCCTGAGTCCTGCCTGACTTCAGGTGATGCCTGAGTACTCTGACCATCCCTACCCCCACAGGAGGCCTATGTGACCCCCAAGGATAGCGTCCGCCTGATGGGGGAGCTGGTGACTATACTTGGAGCCCTGATCATCCTGCTCCTGGAGGTGAGGTGTGGGCAGAGTCCAGGTGAGGCCATCTGCCTGGGCACCCACTTGAGCTCCATCTACAAGTGTCTTTGCATTTCCCTGGCCTCTCCCCAGATCCCGGACATCTTCAGGGTTGGGGTCACTCGCTTCTTTGGACATACCTCCCTCGGGGGGCCATTCCATATCCTCATGTGAGTCTCCTTCCTCCCCCCACCCTTTCCCTCACCTGGGCTCCAGTTTCCTTTCCTGGAGCACCTTCACCCCAAGGCTCCTTTCCAGAGACGTGTGTGAGACCCTGTGTGTGGTGTGGAGGCTGAACTGGAGTGTGCAGGAACAGTTATCTCATTGCTGCTGGTGCCCAGGATAACCCAGCCCTCCTCTTGCCCTTCCCCAGTGTCACCTACGCCTGCATGGTGCTGGTCATCGTGGTCATGCGGCTCACCAATACCAACGGGGAGGTGATTCCCATGTCCTTCGCCCTGGTGCTGGGCTGGTGCAACGTCATGTATTTTGCCCGAGGATTCCAGATGATAGGCCCCTTCACCATCATGATCCAGAAGGTCCGTGCCTCCCCCAGTTGTCCCCTGTCAGCTGCAGAACTGCCCTGCTGGAGAAAGGTCCTAGAGCAGGGCTCAGAAATATGTCCTATGAAGGGCCACAAAGTAACTGTTTTAGGCTTTGTGAGCAGTGTATGGTCCCTTCTTTTTCTCCTTCTCCTTCTTTTCCTTTTTCTTCTCCTCCTTCTCTTTATTCTCCTTCTCTTCCCCCTCCTTTTTTTCCCACAGCCCTTACAAAATGTAAGAGCCATTTTTTGTTCAAGAGCTATAAGAAAGTGTCCAGGTAGATTTGGCCTGCAGGCTCTGGTTTGCCACTCCCTCTCCTAGATGGCAGAGCTGTAAGACTTGTGGGTTAGACTGTCAGAGGCCGGAGGTGGTGACTGCTGAGGATGTGTGTGGCAATGCTCTCCCTCTACCCTCTAGATGATCTTTGGAGACCTGATGCGCTTCTGCTGGCTCATGGCTGTGGTCATCCTGGGCTTTGCCTCAGGTAAGTCATCTGCCCAGGTGGGGCCATGGGAGGGGGAGGCTGGGAAGCTACAGTGCATAGGATGCCTCTGGGTATGCTCAGGGAAAGGTGGGAAGTAAGGCAGAGGGCAGAGTACAGTGTCTAAAGATGGGATGCTGGACCCCAAGGGAAGGGAGATTGGGAGTGCTAGGGAGAGGTGGCTCTTGGTATCAGGCGAGCCTTGTAAAAAAAATAAGGGAACAGAAGAACACCGCATATGAGCATCGGAGGTCTGGGATGACGATATTGGTGATGAGGGGAGCAAGACTGAGAAGGCCCCCAAGAGATGGTGTAGGCTAGACACAGTGCAGTTGCTATGGTAACCTTCAAGCCCTTGGGTGGGGCAGCCTTCTATATCGTCTTCCAGACCGAGGACCCCCACGAGCTGGGCCATTTCTACAACTACCCCATGGCTCTATTCAGTACCTTCGAGCTCTTCCTCACTGTCATCGATGGCCCTGCCAACTACGACGTGGACCTGCCCTTCATGTTCTGCATCACCTATGCTGCTTTCGCCATCATCGCGACACTGCTCATGCTCAACCTCCTCATCGCCATGATGGGCGACACTCACTGGCGGGTGGCCCATGAGCGGGACGAGCTCTGGAGGGCCCAGGTGAGCCCCCTGGGGGCTGGGAAGGCTACTGCAGGCCACCACTGCTGCCACGGAGTGGACCTAGCTCAGAAAGAAGCTGGTCTTTTATCCCCCATGTTTGCATGGTTATTGCAAAGATCACAAAATACAGCAACATTTGAAAGAAAATTGGATTAGCAATACCACCAAGCAATACTGGAATACAAATACCAGTTGCGGTCGAAGCAACTCTGAGTCACAGCCACCCCATGTGTGTCAGAGTAGAGCTCTGCGCCACAGGGTTTTCAATGACTGATTTTCTCTGAAGTAGATAGCTAGGCCTTTCTTCCAAGGTGCCCTCTAGGTGGACTCAAATTTCCAACCTTTAGGTTAGCAGCCAAGTGTGCTAACCATTTGCACCATTTGGAGACTCCAATACTGGAGTAGCTGAAAAGAATTCCGCACAATTTTCTCGACAATTAGCTAAGAAAAAATGAAAGCCTCAGTCTTCTAGAATAATCAACAAGAAAAAGAAGCTAACAGTGGCTAAAATGGCATTCAGTAAACTTCATTACAGAATAAAAACGTGAGTATCAAGTCTTGACAATATTTAAGTCTGTAAAATTTGACCCAGAAAAATCAGACTTGTTAAAAATGATGCCACAAAAAATTTCCTATTGTAGCAGAAGCTATCTTCAGTCACGTCATCGTGATGGGAACAAAAGACTGCTAAATGATTCCAACCCTCGTTATGAAATATTCTTAGAAAGGAATTTATCACAGTAAAAATGATAATCCCAGTAAAAGCAAAATGGAAATTCTAAAAATTGGAAGCCATTTAACTGTGCTGTGTAGAAAGCCAAATAAAAGAAATTGGCTAAACAGAGTTTGGTCAGGAAACTATTTTCTCCGTGAAAACTGCTTGCTCTCTGTAGATTTCTAAACAGAATGCTTATCTTTTTAAGTGGCCCGTGTTTGTCGGGTCAAAATATCCCGTATCCTTGAGAACTCCTCCGTCACTGGTTCATTCTCATGTGCTTTCCTCGGGAGCAAGGTTTGTCAACTCCTGAAGCAGCAGCCTGGCATCCCCACGATGTCCGTCACTGGGCGAAAGCTGTGAGGCCCACGTCATACCGGCTCCCACCCAGAGAAGAGGGTCAGCAGATTAGGGGTTGCTAACCACCCCTGGGAGCCAGGAGCTCTAGTGCCCCCCCACCCCCGCTTCTTCTCATTTCTCTGCTGCACCCAGCCTCCCTCTGACTTCCCCTCTGGCCCCTTCCAGGTCGTGGACACTACAGTGATGCTAGAGCGGAAGTTGCCTCGATGCCTGTGGCCTCGGTCTGGAATCTGTGGGCGCGAGTATGGGCTGGGGGACCACTGGTACCTTCGGTGAGTGACATGTGGGGTTGGGGGTTCTGTGTGCCTTGTCCCTCTGCTCAGGCCACCCTCTGCCCCCAGGGGCCCTATGGGGGCCTGTGCCCACCCCACATTGAGGGCTGAGCTGCTGCTAAGGGACAGGCCAGTGGTGTGGTGGCCCTTTGCCAACATCAACTGCTGAGGACAGGAGGCTGGGGTGGGGTGGGGACAGGGGCCAGTCCTAGGGGACTGGCCTTCAAGGCCTCGTGCTCTGCAGGGTGGAGGACAGGCAGGACCTCAACCGGCAGCGTGTGCAGCGCTATGCGCAGGCCTTCCAAAACCTGGACAACGACAACCTGGACGGCAACTCGGTGCAGAAGCTGCGGCTTGGCCAAACCTTCGGCCAGCACCTGCCTGTCCCCACGCCCTCGGTGTCTCGGAGCACCTCCCGGAGCAGCACCAACTGGGAGAGGCTGCGGCAAGGGGCCTTGCGGAGGGAGCTGCGGGGTGTGGTCAACAAGGGGCTGGAGGTGGACCAGGACAGTTGGGAGTACCAGATCTAAGCGCCTGCCTGCCTCCTGGGGGCAGAGAAAACTGGAGTCTGCCCGGGGCCAGGGGCGGGGGAGCGAATGAGCCTGAGGATGCAGCAGACGGCCCGTGCTCCAGGCCTCCGGTGCCCTTGCTCGGGGCGGGAGGGAACCAAGGAGGATCCAGGTGCACCCAGCACAGCTGGCCCAAGGTGGGCACTAGCCTGCTGCCGCCCTCCCCTCCCCTAGGACCACTGCACTATCGAGCAAGCACTTTAAGGACAGGTGCGCTGTCTCAAGCCCGGCCCCATCTCTGCCTGATAAGTGGGAGGGGACCACCCTCCCCATGGTGCTCTAGACAGTAGGGGGCACTGGGCTGTGGACAGGTGTGTTAGGGAGACAGGTGTCACTCTGGACGGGGTAAAGTCAGGGGCAGTCTTGCCCCTCCACCTTCCAATAAAGTCATGCCTGCTCCCGCCCGGCCCCTCATCCATCTCTGCACCCCCTCGCCACACTTGCAGACTGAGGCTGCCACACTGCTAACTTGCAAAATCCCTTCTTTCCCTTTAATGCGGGGCAGGGGGTCAGAGGGCGGGGGGCAGTGTCCGTAGAGACGGGCTCTGTGCATGGAAGCCATGGCAGGGACTGGCCAGTTCTCAGACCTCCACGGCACCCGGCGGCCGCAAATGCTGCTGCAGGAGCTGGACATTGTGCAGGAGTTTCTTCTGGTGGCCGGCCAGTGTGACGCCCAGGGCAGGCAGGTCCCTGAGAGAGGAATCCCATCAAGCCTGGGCCACACACCCCACGCCCGGCCGGGGGAACCCCACCCTGCTTACTCGAGGCTGAGCTGGGCCACGTCGCTGAAGGAGCAGAGCCCCAGCCTGGCGAAGTTGTCCTGGTAGCACTCAAGTCCAATGGCCGAGAGCCAGGCATGGGGGGAGTCCAGGGAGAAGAAGTCCAGAGCCACAGGATCCAGAAGAGCCTGGGAAGGTCTGGGGGCAGAGGGGCCAAGTCATGGTCCCCTCTCCATCCCAGCCAGCCCCCTCCTCTGTTTTCGCTTTCATCTGCCTCCTCGGCCCCTGGCACCTCCAGGCTGCAGCTCCATACTCCTCACCTGTCCCGGGGGCCCCCGCCAGCCTGCAGAGTGTCTGGCTTGCGGATCATCTTGTCCAGCGCAGCCACCAGCTGGTCGAAGTGGGGTCGCTGGGCACGGTCCTTCTGCCAGGTGTCCAGCATAAGCAGATGCAGCCCAGGAGGACAGCCTGGGGGTGGAGGCAGCCGGAACTCCTGCTCTACTGCATTTAGTACCTGGGGTCAGATGAGGATATAGGGGTGGGAAAGCAGTGCAAATAGTGAGGAACGGGCCGTCAGGCGGGGGTAGGCAGCGCTGGGTGGAATGTGAGGTTGGAGCAGGAATAGGACCAGCATGGACTAGTAGAGCCACCAGGTCATAGAACATGCGTGGGGCTGTAGAAGGTATGCCTGTGGAAGTGGGCCAGCGGGGCCAGCGGGAGCTCACCTCCTGGTCGCTCATGTCCCAGTAGGGCCGCTCTCCATAGCTCATCACCTCCCACATCACAATCCCAAAGCTCCAGACGTCACTGAATGTGGTGTGTTTTCCGTGTGCAATGACCTCAGGGGCCGCCCAGCGGAGCATGCAGCCTGGGCCCTGCAAGAGGGGACGGGAAGGGCGATAGCTACACGAGTGGTAGCCGCACCTACCACATAATGCGATGCTGGCTCGATTCATGATCCCGTTAATCCCCTCACACCCCTGGGGTGGACAAGACCAGTGCCACCTTACGGACTCAGTGGCCAAAAAACCAAAAACCAAACCAGTTGCCGTCGAGTTGATCCCGACTCACAGCAATCCTACAGGACAGAGCAGAACTGCCCCACAGGGTTTCCAGGGAGCACCTGGTACATTCAAACTGTCAATCTTTCGGTTAGCAGCTGTAGCTCTTAACCACTACACCACCAGAGTTTCCACGCAGTGGCCAGGCATAGAGAAATACAATCTTATCTGAGGTCACAGCTCAAGAGTGGGGTATTCAGGGTCTGCCCGGAGTCTACTCTTGACCTGCATCCTAGGGGGCTCCCTTCCTTTCTCAAATCTCTGAGCCACTACCCTCCTCAGTAGGGAGCCTCTGCCCCTTCAACAGACACTATGGCCTCACCACACCCTATCTACCTGAAGGACCGACCCCTCTGTGCCCTCACCTGAGGAGCATGGCCAAGGCGTGCCACCTTGCATACCAGATGGCTGTTGACCAGCACACTGTGAGCAGATAGAGCGCGGTGCACGAAGGCAAAGCTGGCCAAGTGCTGCAGGGCTGCAGCCACACCCCGCTGCATGGCCACCAGCTGCAGGCTGCTGAACTGGCCTTCCCGCTGCTGTGGGAGGGGGCAAGGTCAGCATGGTGGGGGAGCGGTATGGCACACAAGGGGACACACAAGGGTATGGGGGGGCGGGGAAACAGAGTGTAGACATGGGAGAAGCAGAGTGTGGGCATGGGGGGGAAGCAGAGCATGGGTATGGGTGGAAGCAGGGGGTGGGTAGGGGAGGAAGCAGAGGGTGGGCATGGGGAGGGCAAGCAGAGCATGGCTATGGGGGGAAGCAGAGCGTGGGTATGGGGGGAAGCAGAGGGTGGGCATGGAAGGGAAGCAGCATGGCTATAGGGGGGAAGCAGAGCATGGGTATGGGGGGAAGCAGAGGGTGGGTATGGGGGAAGCAGAGGGTGGGTATGGGGAAGGGAAGCAGAAGGTGGGTATAGGGGGAAGCAGAGGGTGAGCATGGGGGGAAGAAGAGAGTGGAGACAGAGGGTGGGTATGGGGAGGAAGCAGAGGGTGGGCATGGGGGGGAAGCAGAGGGTGGGTATGGGGGGAAGCAGAGGGTAGGTATGGCGGGAAGCAGAGGGTGGGTATGGGGGGAAGCAGAGGGTGGGTATACGGGGAAGAAGAGGGTGGGTATGGGGGGAAGAAGAGGGTGGAGGCAGAGGGTGGGTATGGGGGGGAAGCAGAGCATGGGCATGGGGGGAAGCAGAAGGTGGGTGTAGGGGGAAGCAAAGTGTGGTTATAGGGGGAAACAGAGTGTGGGCATGGGGGGCGGAAGCAGAGAATGGACAGGATGGGAGGGGCGACAGTCTGGGTCTTGGCATCCTGGGAGTGTGTAGGACCCCACCCCTCCTGGCCCCAAGCCCCCTTCTGGCCCCAGCCCACTGACCCTGAGGAAGCTGTCCAGGGGGCCCAGCTCCATGAGCTCAGTCAGCACCATGAGCGGCCGACTCCGGGTGACCACGCCCTCCAGCCGCAGGATGTTGGGATGCTGGAACTGACCCAGCACAGCTGCCCGGCCCAGGAAGGCCATCTGCAGGCTCTCGGGACCCCCGGCCCACAGGGCCTGGATAGCCACAGCCTGCTCCCGCCGGCCCCGGGGCTGCAGCCGGCCCCGGCGCACCTCTCCAAAGGAGCCTGGAGAACAGGGGTGGTGGGAGGGCGGCCAGGGGGGCCCACTGGCTCATGGGGTCGCACCATGCTAGGGGGCCCAGCCACCCCAGGCCCCTTCCTGCAGTACCTGCACCGATAATCTCCTCCAGCTTGATGTACGCAGGGTCCACCTCCCGGGCAAGCTCCCGGATGGCCTGGCAGGGGTCTTCATATGTGGAGGGGTCAATGTAATACTTCACCCCGAGCCCTGTGGGGTGGCGACATGGTGTGAGGGGGAGGCAAGGACACCAGACAGGCCCGTGACTTCCAGAGGATAGGGCCAGCCAAGGACCTGCCTCATCCTGGAGGAGCTGGCCCTGCTCACGGTACCTCCCCACTCCCTGCCCCGCCCCCACCTGGGCTGCTATGCTGCTGCAGTCGTTCTGTGTAGCCTGTCCCACGCTGCTTCCTGGGGGACAGAGCAGACTTCAGGAAGGACACTCACTCACATCTCCCCTGCTGCCCCCACAGAAGGCTCCAGCCCCCATCTGTGGAGGAGCCTGGGTCCCTCCTTCCCATCACCGAGTGGGCCTGAGGGAGGAGCTGGGGGTAGGAGAGGGCTTTGTCCGGGGGAGTTCTTCAGGGATTTGGTGGGGGGTGGTTTCCTTCAGTGGGTTCCAGGCTGCAGAGGGAGGGTGCAGGATGGCGGGCCAGGGGCCTCACCTCCGGAAGACAAGGGCCAACACCGAGATGGCCCCCAGCAGGAGGAAAGCCAAGGCCCCCAGGACGGAGCCCACCACCAGGGAGAACCTCTCGGGGAGCTGGGCGGACAGCACACCTGAGGAGAGGGCCGACCGGGTCACAGGTGGGCCACAGGTGGGCCAGGCCTCTCTTACACACACACACACACACACACACACACACACACACACACACACACACACAGGGTCACAGGTGGGTGGGCCTCACACACACAGGTAGATGCTAGCCCGGCTGCTCAGCCCCACTGAGCTCCGTGCCCAGAGAACCTTGGGCTGCAGGAGGCTGAGTTACTGTAAGACCTGGGCATTCGCGGGCCTGTCCCCAGGCCCCTTGCCTCCCTCTGAGCCAGGCTTCCCCTCACCCAGAGGCTCCCTGCACCCAGAGATCTCGCCCTTCACTCGCAGGCTCCCCTCACCCATAGGCATCCCTTACCTAGAGGCAGCGTCTGGAAGTAGGCCTTTCCACCGTAAGGGCCGTGTCCGGCGGCGGTGCGGGCGCGCACCTGGAAGCCGTAGACGTGGCCGGGGCTCAGCTGCGTCACCGTGGCAGTGTTGGTCTCGCTGGTCAGAGTGAAGGAGTGGGACTCATCTTCGGCCTGGGGGGACAGCCACTTACTCGGCCCCATCCCGCCCTCCGCCCCACTGCTCTCACGCCAAGGCCCCAAAGGCACCGGGCCAGGGCGCTCCCATGTCACATCCCCTGGGTCCAACCTCGGCCCCGAGCACCTGGTCATAGTAGCGGAGCTGGTAGTCCAGGATGTCCCCGTTGGCCTGCTCGGGCTGCGGCCAGGACACGGTGATGCTATCGGAAGCTCGGCTCACCTGGTGCACCACAGGGACTGCAGAGGGGACTGCAGCAGCGGCACCCTCAGGGGGCATGGAGGGGAGGGGCCTCCGGAGGTGGACGGAATTAAGGAGGGGTGGGGCCTTCGGAGGTGGGCGGAATTAAGGAGGGGTGGGGCCTTCGGAGGTGGTTGGGACAAAGGAGGGGCGCGGCCTCATGAGGGTTGAGTCCTCAGTAAACGGCAGAGGGCAGAGCACAGTAGGGGCAGGTGCACAGGAGATGAGGGAACACAGGTGGGTGGAGCCTCAGGAGATGGGCGGAGCGAGGAGAGGCGGGGGCAGAGACGAGCGGAGCTAGGAGGGGAGGGGCCTCTGGAGATGGGCGGGGCCTCCAGAGACTGGCAGTGGTGCAGGAGGGGAGGGGGCTCTGGAATGCAGGGGCGGGGCCACAGGCAATGGGCGGGCTAGTGAGGGGCGGGGACTCCGGAGGGCCTGGTGGCGTTCTGTCGGGTGGTCGCTGGGTGTGCTGGGCTCACCTTCATGGCTGGTGCTGACGTTGATGGTAGCGGTGGGCGGAGGATCAGGGCTGAGTTCAGACACGCCGTTGACCGCCTGCACCTCCAGAATGTAGGGCACGTGCGCCCGGAGGCCTCCGACCAGCACTCGGCTCTCAGTCAGGCCCCTCTGGCGGGGGTCGAAGTACACCTCGTCCCTGCAACGGCGACAGGCGCC
The DNA here is from genome assembly GCF_024166365.1 of Elephas maximus indicus. Taxonomy (NCBI): domain Eukaryota; kingdom Metazoa; phylum Chordata; class Mammalia; order Proboscidea; family Elephantidae; genus Elephas; species Elephas maximus. Next base: position 7,023,422 of record NC_064826.1, read on the forward strand.
CCCGTCGGGCTCCCGGGGGCCGGGGCACTCCTTGCACACGACGTTGAAGAGCAGGTCCCCGCGGCCCCCCAGCTCCAAGGGCAGGCGCCAGTGCAGCATGAGTGCGGAGCCCTGAACCTCGAACCAGAGTTCGCGGGGCGCCGAGGGGGGACCTGGGGGGCCAGGGAGGCGCGAGTCGTGAAGTTATGGAAGGCAGGAAGGCAGGCAGTGGGGAGGGTGGTGGTCCAGCGGGTAGGGCCAAAAGCAGCGGCTGTCGTGGTAGGGGGGAGATTAGGAGGCTGCAGTGGGAGGCAGGGAGGGAGGGGGGCAGATAGTGGAGGGATAATGGACAGGAGAGAAGAGAAGCCACTCCCCTCAAAGACCAGCCCCACTCCCAGGCTCCATCCTGTCCCTGGGTCCTTGGGGTGGAGGGGGCTCACCGGTGCAGGGGGCCTCTGGGGGGTCGGAGCCGGCCCGGTAGAAGCCCAGGAGGCAGGGGCACACGGGTGCCGCAGGGTCCGGGGCGTGGCTGCGGGGAGGGCACCGAGAGCAGGGCCCGTTCCCTGTAGAGGACTTATAGGATCCCGTGGGGCAGGCTGGGGTGGGGGGTATGAGACAGCAGGCGTCACGCGCAAGCCTTCACCCCCTGAACCCCTAACGCCCCTTCACAGCCTTGTTCCAGGGCCTGCCTCTATCTTCTTGTCATCATCCCACCGTCTTCCCTCTTCCCCGTTTCCTACCCTCAGGCAGGGATTACTTCTTTAAATCGACTCCATGAAATTGTATTTCCACGGAAGGAAAAAGTGACGTGGCTACAGGCAGGCTGAGACCCCGGCCAGTGGCCTCGGCTAGTCTGCACAGGCCCCCAGTGGATGCCTCCTGTTGCCTCCTACTGGGCCCAACGCCCCACCGCCTTCCCATACCTGCATCCTGGTCGCTGCTCTGGGACCAACTCTGCCCAGATAGGCTGCAGAGGGGGCAAAGGCCCCCATCCCAAGACAGCCCAGGAGTTTAACTCCTTTTGACCTCTCTCCCTTCTCTAGCCTGCAGCCCTAGGACCCCCGGCAATTGCTGTTGAAGGTTCCAGGAAATTCCAGAAGTTGGAGATGAGTGGATGAGAGCAATTTTGTGAGCTTTATGCAATAAAATTGGAAAAAACAAACAAAAACAAAATAGGAAAATTGAGCCCTTTCCTAAGATAGCTTGCTTCTGGCCTTTTGGGGACAAAACGGCGTTTGGGGTGCCCAGGAAGGAGCCCGGAGTTGGGGGGACGGAAGCTCAAGATCAGTGGGTCTCACCTTGGCAGGCCTTGTCCCCGTGGGCAGGCTGGTGTCCCGGCTGGCAGCGGCAGCCACCCACGGCCACCATCCACTTGCCCTCCCCGTTGCAGTGCAACCTGGGGGGACTGCCCCCTGCCTGGCCCCCCATTCCATCCTCCTCTGGCTCTGCATGGGCCACACAGGTGCCCATGGCGGCCACCAGGGAGGCGCCCCCAGCCCCGCTGGCCTGTGTCTCAGGAAACGAGGCAAGAGAGTGAAGTGTGGCCGGGCAGGCGTAGGAGAAGAGCCGGACGGCCACCAGGGCCAGGCAGGCCCCGGTGTCCTGGAAGGCCACGTAGAAGCCGCGCTGTGTGAGCGGTCCGAAGCTGCGCTCCTTGACGTTGAGCTGCAGCCCCGCGCGCGGCCCCACAGCCCAAGCCGAGGAGGCAGCGGCCGCGGGGAAGCTCTCATCCGCTGCGATAGTGTCCACCTTTGTCCAGTGCTGGCGGTGCCAGGACGCGGCGGCTGCGGGGCCGTCTGGGCGGTCGGCCTGGCGGTAGTAGAGGGTGAAAGTCTCTCGGCAGGCTCCGCCGCCGCCCACAGCCAGGCTGGCGCAGGCGCGCACCGAGAAGTGCAGACGGACGTGCACACGGTGCGCTCCGCGCCGCTCCACGAAGTGCGTCTGCAGCCAGTTGTCCTGCCCGGAGCCTGCAGCCCGTGCCACGTGGCAAGCCTCGAAGGTGCGGGTCAGGCGCCGCTGGTCGTCCAGGACACTCACCTCGTCCCACTGCGAGAGGGGGCCAGGGGCTCATGAGCTGTGGGGGCTTGCGGAGCATGGGCGCATGTGTATATGTCTGCGTGTGTGCATGGGGCACAGCTCGTCCACTGTGGGGCAGGAGGCTAATGACATGTGAGCAGTGAGGACATGTTCTGGTCCTCGGAGAGAGGGAATCTTGTCCCATCATTTCCACCCAGGAGCCCTTCCAAACCCTCCCCCCAGGGGGCAACGTAGGAAGGGGCAATGGGGCGGCACTCACCCCACCTGGCGGGTAGGTGAGCCAGCCAATCTCCGACGTCTCCCCCGTGGTGTCCAGCAATACCTCTGCTCCGAGAGAAGCGGGGCCGGTGGTGGCCAAGCCTCAGCCAGCAGGGCCATTCCCACCCCACCATGGTGGGAGAAGCAAAGACTGCTCCTCCCTGTCCTACTGCTCTCCATGCCTGAAGGCGCGCTGCTGCCTGCTGCTGCCTTTCCTGAAAAGCCTGAGGCAGCCCTGGTCCCCTCCCCACCTTCCCTTCTTTGGCCCTGTCCACTCTTCTCTACCTGTCCCCACCTGCCCTGCATCCCCTCTCCCCTTCCTCTCACCTTCCAGGGCCAGAGCCGAGGACACCAGGGCCAGGACCCACAGGCTGCACACCATGCCCGCCGCCCCCTCAGTAGCCATGGGGCATCTTCAGGGCTCCCACCATCGCCCTGGCCACCACCTGGTCCCAGGCAGGGCTGATGCTTCTGCCAGGCTGAGGGCAGCCCACGCTTGCCTCCTAGCAAGACACAGGAGATGGAGGAGCAAGGAAGGGGGTGCTGTGTGATGGTTAATGTTCTGTGTCAACTTGGCTAGATCATGATTCTCAGTATTATGTAATTATCCTCCATTTTGTGAGCTGATATAAGGGAATTTCCTTGGGCCCACAGTCTGCATCCAATATATATGGATTTTCTGGCAAAGCTCGCTCTCTCTCAATCCTGCATCTGTCTCATCATCATCTGACCCGCAGTTCTTGGGCTATGAGCCAGCAACCTGCTGCCTGACCTGCTTTGTAATTCACCAGCTCCCGTAGCCCCGTGAGCCAGCAGACTGCCGTCTGACCTGACGATTTTGGGTTCATCAGCCCCTGCAACCACATGAGTCAGAAGAAGCTTCCCAGCCTTAACAACTGTGCGAGCCATTTCTTTGAAATAAATTTTTCTCTCTCTGTTTATATATATATATATATATATATATATATATATATATACACACACTTCACCGGTTTTACTTCTCTAGAGAATCCAGCCTAAGACAGGATGCACTTCTTACAAACAGTCCTGGCTCCTAACGCCTGATGCTGTGGCTTCTCTTAGCACCTTCACTGCCCTGCACCCCCCATGGCCTGAAAGCTGGGGGAGAGGAGCCGACTGACTTCCTGAGTCCCTGCAGACTGGACCCCCTGGAAGGTCATAGGCCAGGCCGCTCACTCCCACTCCCTGAAGAGCCCTGCCTCTGTGCTTCATTTCCTCACAGGCATAGGGCAGCTCTGGATCAAGTTCACCCTTTCATCTGTGAGGAGTCATTTGAGCTCTCTTGCTTCATTTGACTCCTACAGTCATGTGGTATTGAAACTCAGAAGATTCCCCTATTAAATGCAGCCGCATACGACACTGCTGCTTCCTTGTGGGCACATGAGTTTTCCCCTTCTCCTTCCTCCCCCAGTGGCCCCACCCCCCCAAAACCTGAATACTACAGACATTTCCAAGGGGCAGTGAGGCAGAAGGAAACAACACAGAAAGATGGCTGTGGGGCAGAATTGAGGGGAGGGGGTTCTACGACAGATGCAAAGAAAACCTGGAGTGAAGACTCTGGGCTGATAAGTGCAAGGATGCACAGGGATGATGCTCCATGGGCGGGCGCACAGTGAGAACAAAGTCCTCTCCCCCAGGGGCATGGAATCCACGCATGGCTTAAACCGATGAAAAGGTGCTTCTAGTCCACTAACAATTGAAGGATGGCCTATTGAAATAGCCACAGTGTGCTTCTTTTACCTGGGACACTGCTGGCACTCCATGCTGGAGAGGGGATGGGGACTGACCTCACTTGCTTGTACTGTGCTATAAGCACAGACCAGCCTTCCTCTAAGAGGTGGAGGACAACATTTGTCTAGTAGCATTCCTTTTAAGAATGCGTCTGTTATGGATTGAATTGTGTTCCCTAAAAATGTGTGTCAACTTGGCTAGGCCATGATTCCCAGTATTCTGTGGTTGTCCTCCATTTTGTAATCTGACTTAATTATCCCACATGTTGTAAATCCTAACCTCTGTGATGTTAATAAGGCAGAATTGGAGGCAGTTATGTTAATGAGGCAGGACATGATCTAAAGAATTTGGTACCAGGAGTGGGGTGCTGCTCCAACAGATACCTACAATGGAAGTGGTTTTGAAAGTGTGAATGGGTAGAGGCTGGAAGAGTTTTAAGGTATCTAATAGTAAAAGCCTAGATTGCCTTGAAGAGACTGTTGGTGGAATTATGGACATCAAAGATAACTCTGGTGAGGACTCAGAAGGAAGTGAGCGGAACTGTAACACCAGAGACGGCACAGACAACGAGAAGCAGCACTAGATAACTAAGACAGTGTCCTTCAGCTGCGTATCCTCGTGTCAGTTTAGAAAGATGTTCGCACAAGGACATTCACTGCAGAATAGTTTGTGAGGGAAAAGACGGCAAACTAATAGCCCACCAAGAGTGAGATGGTTACAAATCAGGGCACGTCCTTAAACAGGAGCATGGGGCTCCTGTTGATATGCCGAGAGGACAATTATTTCCAAGTGAAAGTAGCAGGATCCAGACAGTGTATAGCAGGATCCCAGGTGTTAACTTAATAGGGTATATATTTAAAAAAAAAAGCTGCCATGAAGTTAATTCTGACTCAGGTCAATCCCATGTGTGCAGAATAGAACTGTGCTCCACAGGGTTTTCATGGCTGTGACCTTTTGGAAGCAGACCATCAGGCTTTTCTTCTGAGGTGCCTCTGGGTGGATTTGAACCTCCAACCTCTCAACTAGCAGTTGAACACTTAACCTTTTGTGCCACTAGGGACTCCTGATACACACACACACAAATATGTGTATTCACACATGCATAAATACATCCGTATGTACTTCTGTTTCATAGAAACTTTCTGGGAGGATATACAAAAAGCTGAGAAGAAAAGCAGAGGAAGGAGATGGGGGTTAGTTTAAGGCAAACTTAACTTTTACAGTATTCTTTGTAATGTTTGTACTTTCAAAATCTTGCATCTATATTATCTTTTCAATTTAATCATTAATTAAAATTTCTTTTAAAACTATAGATAATAACTGTTCAGTAAAATGAATCAAAATAGTATTCACGCCTCAAAATCATTTCTTGGGACTATGCTAGAAGCTGCCCTCTTTTGTGAAACGTCCCTGAGCCCTTTGAGGGCTTGCCAGCACAGCTCAGGAGCACATGAACAGAAGGGAGGGTCGCCTCCAGGGTCAAGGCAAAGGCAGAGGGTCAGTACCTCCTTGGCTTGTCGATCTAGAAATTGGTGATAATCTCTCTTTCCTCAGGACTGAGCCTCCAAGGTCTGTGAATTGCGTGTCCAAGACCAGTAGAATCCATTTCTTTCTGTTGAAAAGAAAAACAGAAGGCATGGTGCCTTGGTTGCTCAGAAGACACAGGACCGAACTGGGGGAAAATGAAACAAATTGGAAGGGAAGTCTGAACCTGTGCCCACCTGGACATCGTATGTGGCCTTGAGACCCACAGTGGTATTGGAGACTACACAGGTCATGGTGAAACTGAAATCAAACTTTATTTACCTTTGGTAACTATGAAAATCATAATTTGATTCCTACTAATCTAATTGACTCTCTGAGTTGGAACCTATTCAATAGCACACAACGACAACAGTCTAATTTTTTTTTTTTTTTCCCTGATAATGCTGGCTGTACATAAAATGAACCTTTCGGTATCATCTGTGCAGTGATCATGGTGAGAACACCATCGTACACAGCTGTGGGCTGATGTGTAGCGAGCAAATTCACCTTCCATGGGGAATTCAATTTACAACATATGGAGGTGTGGACGGAGCAGGTCTACATGGCAATGACTCCTAAGAAACAGAGGTTATGTGCAAATACTTTCCCAAATGCTTCTAGAACCATCCACAGATTAAACACACGCTTCAAAGAAGAACAAGGAGTTCCTGGCTGGCACAAAGGGTTCAGCACTCAGCTACTAACAGAAACGCTGGAGGTTCAAACCCACCCAGAGGCTCTTCGGAAGACAGGGCTGGCGATCTACTTCTGAAAGGTCCCAACCCTGGAAACCCTGAGGAACAGTTCTACTCTGACACACGTGGGGTCACCATGAGTCGGGATCAACTCAATGGCAGCTAGTTTTGTTTTGTTTCAAAGAAGGACAGGGAGATTGTGAAGTTAAAAAGCACACCTAGTTCTTAACTCCCAGAACACTGGCATCAGCAAAAAAAAAAAAAAAATCTGTTGCCATTGCGTCAACTCTGACTCGTGGTGACCCCATGTGACAGAGTAGAACTGTTCTATAGGGTTTTCTTGGCAATAATCTTTACAGAAGCAGATCACCAGGGCTTTCTGGGTGTGTTCAAACTGCCAACCTTTAGGTTAGTAGATGAGCACAAACCATTCGCACTATCCAGGGACCTGGCACCATCACCGAGGACTGTTTCATGGACAAAACAAACAAACAAACAAAAAAGTTTATTATTCATAATCATATTAATCATAGTTGCTATGATTCTGACTCTTAGCAACCCTATAAGACAGGGTAGAACAGCCCCATAGAGTTTCCAAGGCTGTAATCTTTACAGACGCAGACTGCCACATCTTTCTCCAAGGAGCGGTTGGTGAGTTTGAACCGACAACCTCTCGGTTGGCAGCTGAGCACTTAACCAGTATGCCACTAGGGCTCCTGTTTAATGGATATCCTGACATAATTCAGGTTGTAGGCCACATCCCCTAACCTCTGAATGGCTTCATATGAAGACACACTTGACGCCAGGAAAGAGCAGGCCCGATTCTGTCCAGAGGCAGCTAGTCTCTAGGAACGCTGGTGTCAAGAATGGAGAATGCCAGCAGAAAGCCCCTAAATGATGAAGGATATGATGCCATGTGCCCAGCAGACATCCTTTAAAATAACCTTTTTCAGTCCGAACGTGGACAAATTCCAGCTTTGCGAAGAAGAAGCTACAGACGTGGTGTCTTCCCACACCTCTAACTAGACCTACGGCTGTGGAGAAGGAATAGTGAACATTTTAGTAACATCTCAATAATTTTTTTTTTTTTTTTGGCCAGACAACAAAGCAGGAGAAAAGATGTACTACAGAGAATATCAGCTGTACAATATGGAAAATTCTAGAAGAGGATGAATGGCAGGGGATTTGCTCTGATGACCCACAATGCAAGTAGCGCAGTTACTCGTGGCTGCGATGGGGCGTGCATTTCAATGACGGCGTGAAGCTGGCCTCTCTCCAGATTCAGGACAGAGCAAAAGCAGTTATGAAACACGCTCAAGCCACTTGGCTTATGTCTTCAAGCAGAACCAGACAGAAAAGAATAAAATGGAGACATTGCATGTGGGTCACCACTTGATTAATTTTTTGAGATTTTACGAAAAATAAAGATATTCATTAAAAAGAACTGGTCGGGGAATCTTAAAAGTATCCAGATGTGCTCTTTTGATGTTCGATGAGGACCTCTTTTAGATTCAGAAAATTGGAGGGCAGAAGAAAATTGTTGCTGAGTCAGGCTAAGAAGTTAAGTCAGTTCTTGCTTATCAAACAACCCAAAGAGATTCATAGATTCATTCAAGTCTTTCCTGTTTCTCTCCAAAAAAAAAAAAAATTATATACATATATCTAGTATATATCTATCTATATCTATATAAATATAATCTGAGATCATCTCTATTGCAAGAATAAAAATAAAGGAGAAAACTTTGTTAAGGTATGGAAAGAATTGCTGTCAACTAAGTCATCTGCTGCAGCTTCTTCTGAAGCAGGTTTCAAACGCAGAAATTTCAGTGACAAGATCGTGGCTACATCACATGCCCAGAATACTAAACCAGCAGGACTTAGAACCTGATTTTCAAAGGTGCTCTCAATGGTGGCAGGTAGAGCATTTTTCCGACTGGATCCAGAAGAGCAGGCTGGGAGCAGCCCAGCACATCCCTGGAGGAGGGAGAGGCGTCTGCCTGGCCCGGCCCTGCTCCCCTTCCTCCCAGCCTGCCTGAGGCTCCTCTACCTGCTGCAGCTCAGGAAGGGAATGGGTCAGTGGTTAGAAATTCCCCCACTCAGAGAAGCACAGGAAACTTAGCACAATCAGGAGAACATTCAAATTTCAGATGTGCAGAGGATTTTAAAGACATGAAGCACTAGACGCGGCAGAAATGTGGATGGAAAAATGATAGCTCAAAAAATGGGACTGATTAGGCAAAGTTTCATGTAGCAAAAATTGCATTCTATGACTTCCTAAAGGAGCCCTGGTGACGCACGGTGAAGTGCTTGGCTGTGAACCAGAAGGCTGGTGGTTTCAGCCCACCCGCAGCTCAGCAGGAAGAAGACCCGGTGATCTGCTTCCCTGGAGATGACAGCCTAGAAAACCCTAAGAAGCAGCTCCACTCCATCACATGGAATCAACTCCACAGCCCCGGGCAACAACACGTGACTTCCTACCTTTTTCTCGGCCTCTTTTTCTGGACATGTCATTTTCTATCTTTTTAATACAGTTGGGCGCTAGATCCACAAACCTGACATGTGTCTTTGGTTTACAAAAATATGACGGTTTCTTAGACATCAGAGTTTGCTTTCAGAAACTGGCAAAAACGAGATTTTAGAATCTTTAAATCTCAGTTCACAAATTCCATTATTTATTAAAAAAGAAAGGTTACAAGCAAATGAGTAAATCCGTAAGACTTTTTTTAAAAATTAACTGTGCTCAAATTAAAGTGTGAAATATGATGCTTTTATGAACAAGTCAAGCTTATTTAACATTGTTTATGCACCTCAATTAACAAAGTAAATTAAAAAAAATTAAACAGTTTATAAGCCAAGTAAGGAGCCCTGGTGGTGCAGTGGTTAAGCATTTGGCTGCTAACCAAAAGGTTGGCAGCTCGAATCCACCAGCCACTCCTTGGAAACTCTGTGGGGCAGTTCCACTCTGTCCTATAGGGTCCCTGTGAGTCAGAACTGACTCAGTGGCAGTGGGTTTGGGTTTTGTCTTTCCCGAAGCCGAGGAAGGTGTTGCAGTAGAAACACTGGAGCACTACAAGTGGCCGCTGTAGGAGGTAGATGAGTGGGGAGATTATTACCTGTGTCTTACACATATTTGAATTGTTTTTCTCCTTATAACCAGCATACCTTATTTTTAAAACTAAAACAAAACCTCATAAAGTCTAAACACATAAAGAAAAATATTTGTAAAACCTACACAAGTATAGCAGATATTTGCACTTTACCCTCCACCTCTCTCCCCTCTGAGAGAAAAGCCAAGACAGAGCGGCACAGGGGCTGGGAGTGACGGGGGAGATAATGGCAGCAATCAAAGCAAAACAACTTTCCTCCCCGCCTTCCTTTAGGTTTCTCTCCCAAGAAAGTCAAATTGCTCCCCCCCCCCATAACATTATCCTTCCCTCATAAGGTGTAAATCAGTGGCCTGGGACTAGGAACGGAGAGGGGACAAAGGGGTGGCACAGTCACAGCATATCGCCAGGACCACCCCCACAAAGTGGACGCAGCCCCAAACCCCAAACCCTGAACCCTGGGGGTGAAGCTGCTCAGTGAGTCCAAGGGAGAGGGCTCCCTGAGGGCAAAGGGCCAGTGCAGGCCTAGGGGGTGGTGGGCTGGTCCTCACACCTGTTACCGGGGGTCAATGTGGGCAGGTCAGCACCAGGCCCTGTCCGTCCTGCTCTGCAGCTGTTGACCACCCAGGAAATTCTAGTGTAATCCTTGCTTGTAGTGCCGCAGCCTCTGCCCTTTAATCTCCACAGAGCAGCCCTGGCCCTCCGGCTGGCCTCTGGCCCTAAAAACTTTCCTCCAGCCTCTGCAGAGGCATCCCAGGTCCACAGGGAGGAGGCGGTGTCCCTGGCCTAGTGCTTCCGGGAGGCTCTGCTGTCCCCTGCTACCCTGGTTGGAGAGGCCAATCGGAGGATTACCAGGCAGAGGGCAGCCCTGCATCCCTGGAGACTTCTAGCCCAGGAATGTCCCCCAGAGCACGCAGACAGTGACACTTGCATCACCTCCGTCTGGCCTCTGTGGGGGTGTTGAGATGCAGACGGTGTCTGATCTGGCTGGGCACTGACCCAGGCCACTGTCACTCCGGGGGAGAGCACAGGGGAGGGCATGGGGCCCTGAGTCATGGGCATGGGAGAGAGTAAGTGAAAACCTGGTGGAGAGCTGGTCTGCACCGGCATGTGAAGGGACAGATGCCGTGTGCTAGGAGGGGTGAGTGTTTGTGTGTGTGCTTGTGGGGGTGTGCATGTGTGTATATGTGCATGTGCAACTGTGTGAGGGCAAACAACCAGCACGGGTTCAGGAGTGGTCTTCATGCTAGCACCTGGGACTCTTCTCCAGCCCCACCTCACCCCTGCTCTACCCTACCATCTGTGGGCTCTTTGGAGGATGCTGGGCTAGAAAAGAAAGCACTGCTGGAAGCAGAGAAGGGGAAAGCTGGGGCCGTCCAAACCCTGCACACACATCTTTTTCTTCACTGCACCCTCAGTGGGGGCAGAGTGGGCGTGGGGCCCAGGCCCAGGCCTGGAGAAGGTTGTGGCCAGCAGAGCAGCTGCCCTAGAGGAGGGGTGGCCCTACCCACCCATGCTTGCCCACTCTGCTCCCAGCATTTGGGGTCACAAGGGTCACTGCTAGCCATTATCTTGCCCCCTGAGTAAACCAACAGACTACAAAGGAGCCCTCCTCCCCAAGCCAGCAGTGGGCACACAGAAACCACTACTCTAACCTTCCTGCCCTGAAAGAGACAAGTGCTCCTGCTGAGCAGCTCCCAGCACCCCATGACTTGGGACGTTGTTCCCCTGGACTGCCAAAGGCTCTGTCCCCTCTGTCCCTCAGCTCAGAAGCAGCATCCCCTCTTCCAGAGCCAGCCAAGTTCCCCGGGTGGAGGGCCTGGGCCAGCCGGTGGGGAACAGGCCTGGCCGCTTCTCTCCCGGGCCCTGCCAGGGACATTACAACATCGCGGTGCTGGGCCCAGGCCAGCTCCCCGGGGATGGGAGGGAGAGGGTGCAGGCAGCCAGGCGGGGGGTGGGGTGGGGTGGGGGCAGGCAGGGCGAGCACCCAGGTGTAAAGAGGGAGCGGAGCCGGCGGTCGGCTTCAGTTGGAACTTAGGGGTTGAAGCTGGGCAGCATCGCGGAGCCTTCCTCCCACCTACAAGGTTTCATGTGGTGATGGGGTGGCGGGGGCAGGATATGCCGTGGGAGCTGGGACTAGGAGAGGGTCCGCCTCCCTGCTCCTCTCTCTCAGCCACACGGAGTCCCAGGGATGGCGATCGTTTTCAGAACCCTGGGCCCCCGTCTCCGCGAGGATCCCTAAACCTGGACCACCAAGCCAGAGCCAGAAGGGGGCCTCCGGGAACAGCGTGGGGTGTCCTAGCAGCAAGCGGGTGTTAATGACCGCCGGCCCGGGGGGGGGGGGCAGGGAGCAAGCTGGCCCGTTTCGCATCTGGGGGCGCCGGAGATCAGAGAAGCCTGTCTGCAGGGCCCCTTTATTTCCGCAAACCCTCGTCCCTCGGTCCCCAGGCACTCTGCCCCCCAAACACCGCCTGCGGCCCAGGCTCACCTTCCCGTCGGCCGCCGGCTCACAGGTCGATGCCCCCGGCCCGCGGTGCAGCGGGACCCTGCGGCCGCGCTGCTCTGATTCCCGCGGACCTGCAGCGGGAGGGGCCGCTCCGGAGGCGGGCGCGGGGGTCCTGCCGGGCCCGCTTGGCAGCCGGCGTCCCCGAGTCGAGGGCTGGTCCCGCCGCCGTGCGCGCTGGACGGCGGCTAGAGCTGGCGCAGCCCGGCCCGCCCCCTCGTCCCCTCCCCGCGCGCCCCGCCCCTCGCGCCCCTCCCAGCCCGCCCCCCTCCCCCTTCTCACCGCAGCCCGCCCCCGCGTCCCCGGCCCCGCCCCATCCGCCCCGCCCCCGCCCCGCCCCTCCCAACCTGGCCCACCCCGCGCGCCCCTTTTAGCCAGGCTCGCTCCCTCCCACCCTCCCCAGCACGGCCCGCCCCCCGTGTCCCCTCCCTGGCCTCTCCGCGCTCAGCCCACCCTCCCAACCCCTAGCGGATCGGCCCGCCCCCTCTCAGCCCAGCCCACCATCCCGACCCCTTATGCCCTCCCGGCGCGCCCCCTCCCAGCCCAGCCGGCATCTTCATCTCTCAGCCCCCCTTCCGCCCTCCGGGCCACGGCAGCGGGGGCGCTGACCCGGGTCTCGCCCGGGCCCCTTCGAGTCGGGGAGGGGCCGGCCCCCCTGCAGTCTGGGCGAGGCGGTGTCCGGGAGGGGTGCCCGGGGAGGGCGGTGCAGTGGCTCTGCTGGGACCCCCCCTCTCACCCCCCTTCCTCTGTAACTCCGGGAACTAAACCGCGGGGCGCCTGCCCAGGTTCGCTCTAAGAGGGGTGAGAGCGGAGGATGAGAGAAAGAAAACGACGAACCGAGAAGCCTTGGGTGCTGGCAGCGAGGGACAGGCGTCCGGGGGGCTCCGAGCGAGGGGTTCTGTCCCGGCCTGGAGCTCAGCTGCGGTTTGTGTTCCTGCATCTCGGTCCACGTTGGGACTTCGGGCTGGAACCTCTCCCTGCACCCTCCCCCAGGGACGCGGAGTGTGGCTGGGGGGGAGTCAAGGTGTCGAGCAGGTTCGTGGGCAAGTCACGGCGCCTCCTGTGCCCTCCCCCGGCCCGAGAGGAGAGGCGGGAAGGTGCGTTCAGGGGTGCCTTGGAGGAGGTGAGAATTGGAGGGCGTCCTGGGAACCTGTGTACGCCCATCCTCACCTCCCCTCTGAGCGAGGCAGGATTGGGGTCTATTGTCTGGCCCTACAGCGCCTCGCGCGCCTTCCCACGAAGTGTGACTACCACCTGCCGGCTTGCTCCAGGAACACAGGCGCCGGGGCCCTTTGCTCCGGACCCTGTCATCCCTGAATCTCCCGGTCCCACCTTATCCTTCCTTAGTTTATTTGAGACATATGTATTCCAGCATTTGCTGCGAACGGGCAGATCAGAACTGGTAGCCAGGGCGCATTCAAAAACAACGGAATTGTGAAAGGTGTCTGAGCCAACCAGCACAGTAAACCCAAACAATGAGGCTCCTGAGGCACCTGGCAGAGACAAACGGGCTGTAATGAATTGACTTAATGAGTGACGTCAGGGAAGATAAATCTACAGAACTAGTCCCTGCTAAGCCAGGGGGTTGTTGTTAATATCCGAAGTCAATTAATAAGCCTAACGATTTTGAACGATTCTGCATTTGGACACCATTAATAAGTTCCTTTGCACTGGGGATTGGCCGGCTCTAGCCTTGTTTCTTTCCCTTGCTCTGAAACTCAGCGGTAGATTTCCCCATCAGTCATCTCCAAGGCCTTCAAAGACTTCTGTGAAGAAATCCGACTTACCTTGTATGTAGCGTTACATAACTCGTGATCCAAATATGTTAACACAGTTGATTGCCAGAAAGCTCTGGGTATGTTGGAAACTTAAACAAAAAAAAAAGCATGTAATTAAATTCCGTTAAAATAAAAGTATTGACAAAACCAAAGCATAGAAGTTACTTTATAAAACCCAGAAATTCCAGTAGTAATTTGCCACAAATCATGTATTGGCCTGATGGTAATAATACTTATATTCCTTTCTATTTTGTGATGTAGCTTGTTGTTTACACTGCCCATTGTTGTTAGCAGCCATCTACTTGACTCCTAACACATGGTGACAACAGAAGGAAATGCTGCCTGGAGTTTTCATTGACTTCTTGTTGGAAGTAGATTGCCAGGCCTTTCTTCCTAGGCTGTCTTAAGTCTGGAAGCTCTGCTGAAACCTGTTCATTAAGTGCCTGTAATACGAAATTTAGAATTTGTCATTCCAGGCCTATGCCCAGTAATTAGTTATTTTTCTTTTCTTAATAAAATTTGAGAGGCATCCAGTCTTTAAAGAAAGCTCCGTTGTACTCAGGATGTGAAGACGTGTGAGTCTGAGATTACAATCTGCCTGGTATCTCCTATGTGTTATCAAGCCAAGTTTTAATGGTAGTTGGGTAGGCACCCAATGCGTTGTTGACTCCATCTGCAGCTATTAAAACGCAAAGTCATAAATTCCTTCTTAAAGCTCGACATAAACCTGTGGCATGATTCGCTCAGTGCCTGGCACATGTCAGGTGCTCAGAACTGCTCTTGAATGAGTGAAACAAAACAATAACATTTAAGCTTGTCCTGTGCTGATGGGCAGGGCCGAATAATGTCTGAGGCCCGTGGAACTTACCGTGGGACACAGCTCTCTCTGATGCCAAGTTTGGAGCCACAAGGCACTACTGAGCAGATATCTCCAGGTAGGATGGCTGGGTCTTGGAATGTTTCTGCCTATTTTTTTTTCTGAGTTTTTGCCTCCTTCCTGGGCTTTTCTCTATTTAATATCTTTCATTCCCCAAGGAGGTGCAATTTTCTTCTTCCTTATTTCCCTTTAGAACATCTAATGTGGGCTGATAGTATTATAAACAAAGAGGTTTACAAGTAATTTTGGTGATAAGAGTTCCAGTAAAAAGTAATAAAGGAATTCCCTGGGCCTCAGATTCCTTGTTCTGAGACATCGTGCTGCAGCCCAAATGCTCACTGTCTTGGCTGCCAGGTCCCTCTCTGAACTGTCTCGGGCCCTGTGGCCTCCAGGTGCTCTTCCCAGGAGTTAGAGTCGTGTCTCCAAACATTTTGCCCAGTAAAACTGTCAAAGGCCCTTGTGTACAACGAAACCTTTTTTTTTTTTTCTGTTCAGAAACTTCTAGAGTCTTCTAGGTTCTCCTACCAACCAAAACCAAAAACCAAACCCATTGCCTTCTATAGATTCTGACTCATGGTGGCTCAGTGGTTAAGCAACCGGCTGCTAACTGGAAGGTTGGCGATTTGAACCCACCAGCCGTTCTATGGGAGAAAGACCTGGTGATCTGCTCCCGGAAAGACTGACAGCCTTGAAAAGCTTATGGGGCAGTTCTACTCTGCGCTATAGAGTTGCTTTGAGTTCTCCTAACGTACTGCATTATTTGAAGGACTAATCTAAGTTGCAAACTAGCGTAGCTCTGGGGTGATTGACACCGGGATACTCGATGAAGAGGAGTGGTCTTCAAAGCCCAGTCATCATTGTCCCCCACTTTTACGTGACCTTCACGGAGATTCATAGGAGTTAGTGCACAAAGAGAAAGAGGATGGCTCCCCTCCCATAACAGAATGTCTTCTGTCTATTAAGGATGGAGCTCAGCTGTGTGTAACAGAAAACTTGTAAAAGGGTGATTTAAATCAACCAGGCAACCCAGGGATGCTTCAAAGGGGGAGGCCCAGGTCACTGAGAGGCAGGTTTCTCTTCATCTTTAGGGGGAGCTTTATTCTTGGCTCTCAACCTGTCAGCCAGTGCTCCAGTTACATCTATGAGTTTGAGGCCAAAGGAAAGGAGAACATAGGATAGTGGACTCTCTCCACTGAGGGGAACCCTGGTAGCTCAGTGGTTAAGAGCTATGGCTGCACACCAAAAGGTCTTCAGTTTGAATCCACCAGGCACTCCTTGAAAACCCTATGAGGCAGCTCTACCCTGTCCTATAGGGTTGCTATGAGTTGGAATTGACCTGAAGGTTAATGGGCCTCCAGCTGAGTCAGCCCCAGAGACTTTTGCTTATATATTATTGGCCAGAAGGGGTGTCACATGATCACACCTAGCTGCCAAAATCAGTTGGTGTTGAGTCCACTCTGATTTGCGGTGACCCCTTGTGTGTCAGAGTAAAGTTGCACTCCACAGGGTCCTCCAAGGCAGGGATCCTACAGAAGCAGATCACCGGGCCTTCCTTCCTAAGTGCCTCTGGATGGATTTCAACGGCCAGCCTTTCACTTAGCAGCCGAAGGCTGAACGGTTGGCACCACCCAGGGACTGTAGTGGTTTACAAAGATGGAGGCTTTTTTAGGACATCCTTGGTGGTGTTTTCCCCCAGAGCATCATTTTTAATACATATTTGTGAGGTGCAAAGATGATTACTAGGAATTGAGTGGAAAGGAGCCAGCTCCTTTCGCTAAAATAGCTATGTCACCATCTCAAAAGTAAAATGACAAAAGTAACTCCTCTGCAGTTCCAGTATAAGCAATGCTGTTAGCTGTCATTGAGTCCATTGGTCCATTGATCACCAGGTCTTTCTTCCTCGAGAGTCTTAGTCTGGAAGCTCTGCCGAAACCCGTTCAGCATCATCACGACACGCAAGCCTCCACCGACAGATGGTGGCTGAGCATGAGATATGTTGGCTGGAAATCAAACCCAGGTTTTCTGCATGGAAGGCGAGAGTTCTACCATTGAACCATGATGTCCCCAGCATGAGCACTAAGAGTTGAAAACATCCTAGGTGTTAGTAAGATTCTGTGTAGGTCTCCATGTGCCCCACACCATGATTGCCCCTTCCCTTGTCTACGCTTTGTCTTCACCCTTCAGGCCCAGATCAGGAGATGGGATTATCTACCACTTGGAGCAGGTGATTTCCCTCCAGCTCGGGGGCCCAGGAGTGCTCTCAGGTCACGTCCAGGTCTCAAAACAGGAGTGGTCACTTGCGTTTCTACCAGGTCTGCCTTCTAGCTGCGGATGTGGGTGGGACAGCTCCAGGTCCCCAGGCTGTTGGGTGTTCTCTTGGATTTTCTCTCTGTCTACATTCAAACAGGATTCAGAATTTATCTTATCAGACATTTCCCAAAACCAGAGCAAACCCATTGCCTAAAGTTGATTCCTACTTATAGTGACCCCATAGTGTTTCCGAGGCTGTAAATCTCTACAGAAGTAGACTGCCACATTTTCTCCCTCGGAGCTGCTGGTGGTTTCAAACCACCCACCTATGGGTTAGCAGGCAATCCCTTCAACCACTGCACCACCAGGGCTCCTCATCAGACCTTTAATCGCCAGTAACAAAGTGGAACATGTCAACATCGAGAATGAGTAGACAGCAGCAGCAACAAAACTCAGGAGCTTTAAAAAACCTGAAGCAAATGGAAAAGGAATAAAGATGTAGGAGTTTAAAGAAAAAGTCTTCACTTTATATTCTTAATGACTTAAAAGCAGATAGGGAGACTATTCCAAAAGGCTGGGATAAAAGGAGTAAAAACACAACCACCAAAATAAAACCTTAGTTATGCAGGAAAAATAAAAGACTGAAAACTTCAGGGAAAACATGCCAGTAAAATATAAGATGAACCTGGGAAGACATTTGAAAGGTGACACATAAATAGATTTTTAAATAGCCAAAACAAACAAACAAAAAGTCAGTGTCAAGTCAATTCCGACTCATAGTGACCCTATAGGACAGAGTAGAACTGCTCCATAGGTTTCTAAGAGCAGCTGGTGGATTCAAACTGCTGACCTTTTGATTAGCAGCCATAGCGCTTGACCACTGGGCCACCAAGGCTCCAGAATAGGTAAAAGGTCTGGAAAATGCAACATAGAATTCTAACCTTAAAAATAACAGTAATCACAGAATGAGGAGCCAGGTCAAATAAATGAGAGAGGGGAAAAGGCAAAAAAAAAAAAAAAAAATTAGTCTCTGGCACATATTAAGTACTCAACAAATGTTTATTAAATATTTTAATTAACAGAAAAAAGCCACAAGATTGGAAGTACACAGATTTTGCCATCTGATAAGGAGGAATAAATGCCATAAATGCCAAGACATAGGCTGGTGAATGTTTTCTAGTCAATACCTTACAAGTTTGTACACACACACAGACACACAGACATGCAGACACACACAGAAACACCCAGATACACCCAGAGACACACACATGGACACACAGACACACCACACACACAGACACACAGATATGCACACACAGAGATAACAGACACACACAGACACAGTCATGCCCACAGACATACACAAATACACACACCACACACACAGACACATAGAGACGCACAGTCTGTCTTAGACTGGGTTCTCTAGAGAAGCAAAACCAGTGAAGCATGTATGTGTGTGTATACACACACACACAGATTTATCACAATGAAGTGGCTCATAAGGCTGTAGAGGCCTGCAAGTCCCAAGCCTGTGGGTCAGGCAACAGGCTGGAGGCTTCTTCTGTCTTATGTAGCTGCCAAACCAGAAACCAAACCCAGTGCCGTCGTGTCGATTCCGACTCATAGCGACCCTATAGGATGGAGTAGAACTGCCCCATAGCATTTCCAAGGAGTGCCTGGCGGATTTGAACTGCCGACCCTTTGGTTAGCAGCCGTAGCACTTAACCACTACGCCACCAGGGTTTAAGGGTTTAGGGATCGACAAACCCAAGACTGGCAAATCAAACTGCAGGCTGCTGGCTCATGGACTACGGAGGTTGATGAATCCCAAGATCGGCAGGCAATATGGCAGGCTGCTGGCTTAAGTCCCAAGAAATGGAGGTCAGATGATGTTGAGCCGGATGCAAGATCCAGAGTAAGCCAGCTTTGTCACAGTATCCGTACAAATATTGGGTGCAGGCCACACCCCCAAAGAAACTCCCTTCTCACCTGATTGGCTGCTTACACCAAATCACAAAATGGGGGATGACAACATTAGATCACAAAATGGAGGATGACTACGTCATTACACAACTGCCAAACTACATCATAACTGCCAAACCGCTGTGAATCATGTCCCAGCCAAATTGACACACATTAACCATCACACACATACTGTGCACACCTCCCCCCCCACATATGTTTAAAATCAAGATCAATTCATAGTTTTTTTTCCTCTGGAACCCTGAATAATGAGAAGAGAGTGGAGTGATACCTTCAGAGTTTTCAGAGGAAAAGGATGAGACTCTATTGACCAGTTTGTTAAAAGCATTGCCAACTCTGTCCTTTTTAAAAGCCATTCCCAACCCTCTCCTTAGCTACCCCCACTGTTGAAGTTAAAAAGCCAAATAATTGCTCTCATTGCCTTCCTTACAATTAGGAGTGGATATAAGATCTAATTCTGGCTCATGGGAATGAGGGGAATAATGAGACTCTATCGATCAGTTTATTGAAAGCCATTGCCAACTCTCTCCTTCTTATCTATCCCCACTGTTGAGGCTAAAAAGCCAAATAATTGCTCTTATTGCCCTTTTTACAATAAGGAGTGGATATAAGACCTAATTGTGGCTAATGAGAAGAAAACTGGATTCTGCTGGGAGTACTTCTGAGACAGGTTTTGGATTCCTGACGAAAAGACACAGATACGACTGGTGACACCATCCTTTTTCTTGTTTTGAAATAAACACATTGACATTGTATTAGTTTCTTATTGCTGCCATAACAACCTACCACACATTTAGTGGCTTAAAACAGCACGAATGCATCATCTTACAGCTCTGGAGGTCCTAAGTCCTAAATGGGTCTCACTGGGCTAAGATCAAGGTGTTGGCAGGGCTGCGTTCTTTCTGGAGGTTCTAGGGAATAGTCTATTCCCTTGCCTTTTCCAGCTTTTAGAGGCTGCCTATATTCCTTGGCTTGTGGTCCCTTCCTCTATCTTCAGAGGCTTAGTTCTTCTCCTCCTGTCTGTCATCTCTTGACTCTCTCTGTCTCTCTCCAGTCCTTCCTCTTAGACTTCTAAGGACACTTGCGATGACACCAGGCCCACCTGGATAACCCAGATCATCTTCTCACCCCAAGGTCAGCCGGTTAGCACTTTAATCCCACCTGTAAACATAATTCCCCTTTGCCATGTAACCTAACATGTCCACAGTTTCCAGGGACTAGAATGTGGACCTCTTTGGGGCCACTATTCAGCAGATCACAGACAGGATGGCCCGGGCTGTAGCAGCCATTCTGGGATTATGAAAGAAGGGCTACGAGGAATGAAGCGTCAGCCACCGCAGTAGTCAGAAGCTGGGCCAAGGCCAGCAGCCACATACCTCCATACTTCTGTTAACTTCCAGCCTCGTGCGTACCTAGGGACATAGACTCAAACATCATCCCTCTGGCCAAGGGCTAATTCTTTTCGGAAGCCAAGAGAAGATCCTTCTCAGATTCTAAAAGAATTTACCACGCAAGTCTTTTTTCCAACAAGACACACTGCAAATGCACTCTAAACAATCAAGGGATGAATAAGCAGCTGTATTCTTCATTAGGGAAGATGTGATGGAGCAAAAAGTGGTTATAATCACTGAAACTATCTAAGATCGTAGAATAAATAAAATGCAAAACGAAATGCAAGGCTTCAAATCACTAAACAATAAAAAGAAGGAAATTAAATAATTGAGGGTGATTATGGTAACGGGGAAAAAAAAAAGGTGCCCTGGTGGCACAGTGGTTAAGAGCCCGGCTGCTAACCAAAAGGTCAACGGTTTAAATCCACCAGCCACTCCTTGGAAACTCTAAGGGGCAGTTCTCCTCTGTCCTACAGGGTCACTATGAGCTGCAGTCAACTCAACGGCACCTAACAACGACAAAATAGTCTTTTTCTACATGATTTTAAACTTCGGATTAATACGATATGGATGATGAAAGGGGAACAGGAAAGCTGGGGTGTCATCAGTGCTGAACCCCTTGACAGCTATCCCAGGAAGTCAATCATTCCTGTTGGCACAATTAGGTTTTAAAAAAGAATTTTAATGTTTTAAGATAATCATGTAAGATGATCTTTAAAAGAGGGCGTTGACTTTACAAATCACAGATAAAAACAAAAGCAAATGGACATAGTTCACTCATCCCAAGGCAAAATAGATAACGGATAACAAGGGTAGAAGGCACAATTAAAGTGACAGACGTCAAACCGAGTGCAATATTCTCCTGATAAGCATAATATTCTAGGACAATTTCCTTGGTAAGTCAATGGAATAAGTACCTTGTGAAATCTCCTGCTGTAGCAAGTACAAACAGCCTCTTTTCTGTTTTATGATATACTCACATGAACTGTTGTCTATTGCATTTTTGTAGATATTTATACAGCTGAGACACAATATTTAGGGGACACTCAACATTTTAATTTCTCAGATAACAATGGGACCATCAGTTACAGTAGAAAATAATATTATTAGAATTACATGTCTGATTTTGAAATATTTAAAACACTGAGTCTGAAACATATTCATACACACACACAACTGAAAGGAGAAAATGGCCGTCCTTCCCGTTTCCACCTCTCCTTTCTTTCCACCTCTGGAACTCAAGGAGAGAAGGGAAGATGACGCTGACTGCTCTGTGAAATTGATTAGGCTCCGAGCAGCCATGATTTCACAGCTTCCCGAGCCTTCGTGCAGCTGAGGTAGCAATCACGAAAAGGTATGTATGGTAGCTTAGAAATTAGCCCACATTTCATTTCTTATAAACCCAAGAGAATGCAGCGTGAAAGCAAGAGATGATTAAAAAAAAAAAAAATCAAATTCAAATTCAACAAAAATATAGGCTTAAAGGCTGTAATCACTTTAAATGAAGACATGAAATTGCTTATTTCCATATTGGAAAATAGAGTAGATTTCTTAACTTAATCCATTCAAAGCAGGTTAATAAGGAAGAGATATTTGAGAGAAAATATGAAGCCCTAAATATAATTAGTGTAGATTAGAGAAATTTCCCTTCACTCTTATTAAATCTCCCTGCTAACACAAACTCTCCCCACTCTAAACCTTTTAACACTGCCATTCCTAATAGTGTAAGTTACTAATTTTACTACCTGCGAACTGGGTTTCACAAATTATCAGATAATTAGATTCTTCCTCCTTGTAACTCTATTCTCTACTTTATACAAGAATTAACATTTGACCTTGAGAGTGAAGTTTGTCTGAAGCTATTGGATACTGAGCAGAAAAAATGGCACATTGATGACTCACATTTGAGGCTTAGGCAACATCAAGAAAAACCAAAACCTGTTCCCATCGAGTCCATCCCAACCCACAGCGACTCTGTAGGACACAGTAGAACTGCCCCGTAGGGTTTCCAAGGCTGTGATCTTAGGGAAGCAGACTACATCTTTTTCCTGCAGAGCAGCCGACAGGTTCAAACTGCTGATCTTTTGGTTAGCCACCGAGCACCTGGCCCCTGAGCCACCAGAGCTCCTTAACATTAAGAAGGAGGATGCGTTGAGTGTGTCATCCTGTATTGTCCTGCTGGGAGATCCCAGAGTAAAAAAAAAAAAAAAAAAAAGTAACTCATAACTGGGGTAAAACAGAAAATTAGGTACCTGAGGGTACCCCAGCAGAAATTTAAATGCCAGAATAATTTAATGCAGAATGTATCTGAGGATTATAAAAATAGGATATCGTCAGTGCTAAATTCATTGACATCCATAAAGGAAGTCAATATTCAGCCCATTGCCATCGAGTTGATTTCCACTCATAGCGATCCTATCGGACAGAGAACTGCCCCATAAGGCTTCCAAGGCTATTAAAGGTTTATGGAAGCAGACCGCCACATCCTTCTCCCTCTCTCCCTTGGAGTGGCTGGAGATTTGGAACTGGCAATCTTTTGGTTAGTAGCTGAGCACTTTAGCCACTGCGCCACCAAGGCTCTTTAGTCAATACTTACTGTTGCTCAAACTCATTGGTCTACTTGTAGAGAGCATTCTTTTGGCATCTAGTTAACTCCTGTTCATCATTAAAATCTCTGCTCACAGGTTGCTGCTTCAGGAAAACTTGAATTGTGTTATGTGTGCTCGTGGAAGACTCACCTGCATCCTGGTTTCCTGGTTTGTAAGTATGTATTTGTTTTGTGTGGCTTTTGAGGACTCTCTCAAAGTCCCCTTGGGCTTTGAGCTCCATAATGGTTTCCACGTTGAGTTTGCTCACTGGTCTTCTCACAGAGCTGCTCATCCATTGAAACACCTCAGCCCATCATTTTTAATTGCATTCATTTTTGCAATCGTAAGGAAGGAAAATAAAATACTACTTTGATTGCCACACACTTTGTAATTATCTAAATCTTTTCTAGCCACAACACATTTGCAGGGCTGACCAATTTTAATAGGTCATTTAAAAATATAATTTAGCAAACATGCCATATTAGGCTGCAGGCAAACAGATGGAGAAACAAGTCTAATTGTTCTATTGTTCCATCACATAATTACCCATGATCAAATCATAGATTGCAGAAGGGGTAATTATCCCTAAGAGTTTCCGAGAACCAGCATCTTCTTGACTTTGAAGTTGGTGGAAATCCAGCGAGGTGACTGATTAGGAGGGGAGAAGGTCAACACATGCTGATTGTACTAATTCATTCTGAAGAGTTAAAAATCATGGTAATGTTAAAAAGTAATTAAGACTTAAAGAAACTGAAGCATAAGGCTTATTCTGAGCAGTTTTCTATCTGCATGTAAAAACCCATTGCCATCAAGCTGATTCTGACTCATTGCGATCCTCTAGGAAAGGTACAACTGCCCCCATCGGGTCTTCAAGGCTGTCATCTCCATGGAAGCAGACAGACCACCAGTTCCTTCTCCTGTGGAGCTTGTTGGTGGGTTGGAACCTTTGACCTTCACAATAAGAGCCGAGCGCTTAACCGCTGCACCACCAGAGCTCCTTGTATGCATATAGAACAAAAACCCAGTGCTGTCGAGTCGGTTCCGACTCATAGCCAAACGGCTTGAAGTAAACCAGTCACAATGAGGCTTATAAAGAGAAAAGGGGAAAGAAGAATAGCAGATCATTCATTGGTTAATCTTAACACGATTGACTGAACCCTGCCCTCCCCCTTTTACTGAGATCAACTGATTTCGGGTCAGAAGGTGAGCTGGGCTCTCCACCCACCTGTAGTCATAATACCTTTTGAAATTCAAATTCAGTAAGCCTGGTTTAGAACAGGAAAGAAAAGATTAGCAACTTCGGGTGAAAGAAAAGCCAGTGGCAGGATTAATTTTGGGCGGGAATTTCTTTACAGTGAATATTTGGTTTCGTGGGTAAGAAAACCTTAAAATCAAAGCGAGATGTCTGTTATTAATCTTTCTTTTTGACAGTAAGTAAACAGAGTGTTAGGAGAAGTGGCGTGTCTTGTCCAACGATTCAAATCGGCTAGCAGAATGGAAGCATTGCAGACCTTTCTATCTAACGGTTTGGAATAACTGCTCATGGAGCTGCTAATAGTGTGAGAGGTCAACAAAAAGGGGACTAGGATTTGCTCCTGTTTCCCTTTTTACTTTCTCGTTTCACAAGAAAGTTTACGATTTTAGAATAGCTGACTTTGGCGAATGAATGCTTTAGCTTCTGAACACCCAGAAGAAAAGGGACCAACATTTATTCTTCAAGCATTTTAATAAAGCAAAGCTCCTTCCAGCCAAGCACCTTTTTCTTTTTTTAGTGGTGGTTGTTAGGGTGGGGGTGGGGGGTTCAGTGTTACTTAAGGTGGGGAAGTTCTGTAATTTACATTAATAGAAGTTATTTTATGATGGGTCAAATGTCTATTCCTGATTGATCTGCTTTGTTCTGTGGCTGTGGAGGCTAAAAGCAAGATGGAGTCTCTTATGCCAAGCTCAGGAGAGAATGACTGCTACCTGGTCTCACAGGGTGAATGTTTAAGATAATAAGTAACCTGAACCTTAGAGATAACAACTAGCTTGTTTCTTAAAGTTTATGTGTAAAGACCTTCTTACAATAGCTCTACATTCTAGACAAACTGGTGTTGGCAGGCATTGACCCCTCAGACCTGCGTCCTTGGTCTTCTGAGCCACACACCATTCTGAGGAAGAAAGGATTTCAAGAGACATTTTGAAGAATATCCAAAAAACTCTTGGAAACCCTCAAACTTCTCTGGCTTTCTTTGTTCCTTGGACTAAGAGTACCTCACACTGCCTCATCTCAGGTGCAACACCTGTGTGTTGTCCGATTCGGGAATTGTAGGATGGACTAATAAGTCGCTAATGTTGTTTTAACTCTTAGAAACTATTCAAGTTAGCAATAAATTCATCCCTCAATTTTGTTACTTGGCCATTGTTCAAAATGGAAACAAACAATTTCATGCCTTTGAAAATAAAGGATTAAGGCCGTGAGGACTGCCTTTGTTGGGTCTCTGGTAAGTTTGTGGAGGAGGATGTACGTCCTCCTCTGTGACCTGGAGTTTTCCATCTGCTACCTGCCACTGAGTCATTTCCAAATAAGGCTGCTGCGGAGGAACCGGCTGTAAGAGACACAAGCCGCTTGGTGAAACACTCAAGCAGTAGAACTTAGTATAATGTGACAGAGAAAGCTTTTTATTTATTTTTTTCCTCTTAGCAGCTGGTTTGAAAAGTCTCCTTGGGGAGAGCATTGTGTTTTGTTGTTTTGTTTGGAGAAGCTTGCTGATAAGATGTTCTGGGCACAGGAGACTGCAAATGGAGGCTCTCAAACGGTAGCTTTGTTTTGCTCAGCGTAGCCTGAGCGTATGTAAATTTGGGTGCCTGAGCCTGGGCAGAGCTGAACTGCTTTACATACTAAAGCAGTAAGCCTTTAGGGGTTTGCGTTTGATTGATTTTAAAATAACAATGAGATTGGAATTTCAGGATACTCCAGGAGGAGAGCAGTCAAGTCACAACCCACTTTCTTTATTTTCAATAAAATGTGATGGTCGGGGAGACCACTGAGGCACCCCTTCTAGCCCGGGCCTCCTCTGTGATGGGCTGGGGTGGGGAGGTAGGTGATGACCTCGGAGGAGCTGGGTATGAATGCGGCAGCCCCAGATGTCTTCTCGCTGGGGTTCCGGTGAGAAAACCCATAAACAACTGTGTTTTCCTTATTTGAGACCCTAGGAAGGACAATCTTCTGATCCATCATTGATGACGCAAATGTGTCAGCAAGCAGGATTGGTGTGCTGCTGTACAGATGGGGTGCAGGTGTCTTTAATGAAAGGGGCTGTGACCCCGGGTGCCCTTCCTTTAGAATAATGGTCACCATCAGTTAGTAGCTTCTTTGCTTTTTCTGAAGAAGAAAAAAAACCTTCATGTGGCTTTGCCTGGAGGTCCATTTGGAGATTTTCATGAGGAATTTGAGGTAGAGGGAGGAAGATATGCAGAAATAGAAAAGAACTAGTGAAGCTGAAGGATGGGAGTGGGGGTTGGAGAGGAAAAGCGAGGGGGAGGTGAGGCGGAGGGAAGCGAGAAAAGCAGAGAGACAGAGAGAGACGCGCACATACACGAAGAGAAAAAGAGGGAGGAGAAGCAGAGAGAGACAGAGAGCTAGAGAGAGGCAGAGAAAGAGGCCAACAGAGTGCAAGCTCTCCAGGCTCTGACAGTCTTCCCTGGGCCTGCAGGCAGGCATAACTCGTGTTCTCTCTCTCAGGCCTTTTCCTTTTAATGACTTGGTTCAGATGAGGACAAGGATCCTGAAAGCCACATTTTAAAAATGGCAGATTCATCTCAGAATTCCTGGACAGGCAGCTCTGGTCCATCAGGGACAATCATTTACAACTTCACGTGGGCAAGAAACACACCTCAACCATGGGTGTGCCATGGTGCAGTTTGAGGACACCTGTTTCAGTGGTGAGCGCTGGCCAAACACAGAGGGGTGTGTGGAGAAAACAGCCATTGTTTATGTGGACACAGGAGCCAAAGGACAGGGGCAAGGGTCATCTGAGTTGTGTTAAGAAGCTAAGAGATTGAAGAGGGTTTAGCTGGACCCGCCCGAGACCAGAACTTTCTGCCTCTCTTCCAGGGCCCTTCACAGCCTGTTGGATGATGCCAACATGGCTGTCTCATCCTCAGACCTGTAGAATGCCAATGACCATGACTGTTTTCCCCACCTCCACTTCCCCTCTACCCTCCGCCAGCCCCTTTCTTAAACCTGACTTAACCGATATCTTCCAAACCCACAGACTTCATCATCGTAAAGCCAAGAACCCTGCAGCTGTTACCAATGAAAGAGAGGACACATGGCCCAATCACAAACTTAACTCCTTTGAAAGGATCTGTCTTGCTTAAATGACAGCTTTCCAGAACCCTATCCCTTTTTTCCAACTAACTTCCTCAAAGCCTGTTATATAAGGAAACCGCTATTTTTCTCAGAGTCCCCGGCTGGTGCCGATGGTTCAGCACTCAACTGGTAAGTGAAAGACTGGCAGTTCAAACCCACCTAGAAGTGCCTTAGAAGACAGGCCTGGCAATCTGCTTCCGAAAGATCAGAACTTTGAAAACCCTAAGGCGCAGTTCTGCTCTGCACACAGGGGTCCCCACGAATCGGAGTTGACTTGACGGCAGCTGGTTTTGGTTGATCTTCCTCGAGTCGAGACCCTTGGCATGTCCTCCTGGGTGCCAGCCTTTCTTTCTGCAACCATTTGGTTACTCCCAAAGAAAATCTCTGTTATCGTCTTTATACCTCAACTCCTGAATCTGTCATGTAACATTTCTTATTTTGGTAGGATGGCGTGCACCTCCATTCCTGGAGGATCTGAGTCCTTGGGGTCCTGGCCTCTAGTGATGCTGGGCAAGGGGGCAGTAAGGGGCATCCCAGGAACATTCTGGCTTCCAGGCAGAGTCCTTCTTGTCCCCAAAGTGTCAGCCACCAAGTTGTGTCTTGGCCATAGGAATCATGCACCCTAGCCAGTACAGTGACCAACCTCCCTGCCTCTTATAAAATAGCAGCAGAGAAGCCCCAGGTGCCAGGAATGGAGCCAGTCTCAGCTTCCCAGTTAATAGCACAGTGGATTTATTTCCTGGTGGCAACACTCCCCCCTCGGGCAGCACCGAGTCCCAAGTAAGTTAAAACCCCTTAAGTGGCTTATAAGGTGTGATAGTGAGAGGGACCACTCCCATGTCCACTCTTGGGTCCAGGAACCCAGCTGTTGTAAAGATTAAACAATGAAATCCTCATAAAGCACTTTGTAGAGGCCTACCCTGGCGGTGCAGTGGTTAAGAGCTCAGGCTGCTAACCAAAATGTCAGCAGTTTGAATCCACCAGCCTCTCCTGGGAAACCCTATGGGGCAGTTCTACTCTGTCCTACAGGGTCACTGTGAGTCCGAATTAACTCGAAGGCACACAACAACAACAGCATCACAAAGTAAGTCATCCTGTGTGGCGCAAACCATTAATGCTCGACTATTAAGCAAAACGTTGGCTGTTGGAAGCCAACCAGAGGTACTTCGGAAGTCAAACCTGGCAGTCTGCTTTTGAAAGGCCACAGCCTTGAAAACCCTATGGTGCAGTTGTACTCCACACACATGGGGTCTTAATATCACAAAGAAATATACAGTAAATTTTGGTCTAAAAACTATTTTTATTTTTTTATTTTTAACATTAGACCCTCTGGAACAGCTGATTCTCGGCAGGGCCGGCGGGGGTGGGGGGGGGTGTTGTAAGAATGGAATGAGATGACATATTTCAAAACAAACGGTAAGGTGGTTATAAGCTGTTAGGGCTTGAATTGTGCCCCCCAAAATGTGTCATAAATCTTACAGGAGCCCTGGGAGCAGAAAGGTTAAGTGCTCAGCTGCTAACCAAAAGACTGGCAGTTCTAATCCATCCAGTGGCTGTGTAAGGAAAAGCCTCCTGCTCCTGAAAAGGTTAACTCCGTTCCTCCACCAAAAACAAAAAACTCCAAACCCATTGCCGTCAAGTCTCCAACTCATAGCAACCCTATAGGACAGAGTACAACTGCCCCATAAGATTTCCAAGGCTGTAATTAATCTTTACGGAAGCAGACCGTCACATCTTTCTCTCGTGGAGTGGTTGGTGGTTTTGAAGCTCTGACCTTTCCGTTAGCAGGTGAGCACTTAACCACCACACCACCAAGGCTCCTTCCCATAAAGATTATAACCTATAAATCCCTATGGGACAGTTCTACTCTCACACGGGGTCACTATGAGTTGGAATAGACTGGACAGCACACAACAACGATATGCCTGTGGATGTAATCCCATTTGGGAATAGGGATTTCTTTCTTATATTAATGAGGCCATATGGGTGTAGAATGCATTTTAAGCCAATCACTTTTGAGATACAAAAAAAGCACATTTATATAAGTGCTGTTGTGGTGGCTGTTGTTAGGTGCTGGCAAGTCAGCTCCAGCTCATAGTGACTCCATGTGTAACAGAACAGAACACTGCGTGGTCCTGCCATCCTTGCTATGCTTGAGCTCATTGTTGCAGCCACTGTGTTAATCCATCTCGTTGAGGGTCTTCCTCTTTTTTGCTGACCCTCTACCAAGCACGATGTCTTTCTCCAGGGACTACTCCCTCCTGATAACATGTTCAAAGTAAGCAAGACGAAGTCTCAATATCCTTGCATCTAATGAGCATTCTGGCTGTACTTCTTCCAAGACAGATTTGTTTGTTCTTCCCTCAATCCAGTCTATTCAATATTATTCGCCAACACCATAATTTAAAGGCATCAATTCTTCTTCAAGCCTGTTACCATCAAGTCAATTTCAACTCATAGTGACCCTATAGGACAGAGTAGAACTGCCCCATAGGGTTTCCAAGGAGTGGCTGGTGGATTTGAACTCCTGACCTTTTGGCTAGCAGCCTTAATGCTTAACCACTGTGCCACCAGTGCTCCAATTTTTCTTTGATCTTCCTTATTTATTGTCCAGCTTTTACATGCATATGAGGTGATTGAAAACATGGCTTGGGTCAGGTGCACCTTAGTCCTCAAAATGGCATCTTTGCTTTTTAACACTTTAGAGAGAGAGGTCTTTTGCAGCAGATTTGCCCAACACAATGCGTCATTTGATTTCTTGGCTGCTGCTTCCATGGGCATTGATTGTGGATCCAAGAGCTAAGTACAGTGAAACCTGTGAGAGCTGGAACTTGACGGGACTCCCTTGTTTTTCCTGGTCTTGAAAATTTCCCTGCCTATGACAGGGTGCAGTCCTCCCACTTTTCTATCTCTTGTTTTAGTGGAAAATACTTAAATTTTCCTTCGCTGACAGGTTTCTGGCTTTCACAGGTTTTGTTGTATTGTAATTCTCTCTGTTTCTCATGCAGACCTCTTGAATGCAAGAGTATCGTGAATCCCAAGAATCCAGCTAGGACACAGGAAAGCAAGCCAGCCACATGGCCAGCATTTGAGCCCCACAGTGACTGACCATTCCTGCTGAAGATTAAAGAAACTCACAAAGGGTGGGCCTTGGGGAATGTACCCCTCAGCCCAGCGTGCAGATCTCCTTTTCATTTCAGCTTCACTGGAGCATGACGTGAGCAGTTCATCCGTAGACGGCTGCCACTTCCCCCTGCCCACTGTCCCTGTGGCCACGGGCTCTCGCTCACCCCACCCAACTGTGTCTGTATGCGAATATGACCACAGCACGTATGGAGCTGACAGGAAGGAAGAGACAGAGTTTGAAAAGAAGAGAGAGCAAAGAATGTAGGGGAATAAGCATCACTGTAGCTAAAAGAATTATTTTGGTTATGGAAAAGGTAAATATAAAATTATTAGGAAGCTAGGTCCAGAAACGACAAGATAAAAGAGAACTCGGGTCAATGGGTGGACTGGTTGTCCAGAGGGGCCTCTGTCTTGACCTCCTCTGTGATCTCAGGGCCTCTGGAATGAAATATTTCTATGGAGGGTCTTTGGGACAAACTATTGGCTACAGGAAGCATTTTACTTTAAGAGCCATATTTTCTTATTTTGTTCACCTTCTGCTTTTCCTGACAGAGGACACCTTGGCTGTTAAGAAGCCACTGTTTTACCTGGATGTACAGCTATAAAATACATTTGACTAGGAAGATGTGTCACTGGACACCCTCAAGTAGTCCCGAGTCCAGCTGTTTCTGCGTCTGGGCCCTGAAGTCAACCCCCAGCCACTGAGCCAGATAGTGAAGAACAGAGATGTCCTGTTAGAGTTGATATCATTTAGGTTGTTTGTTTGTCTACTGGTAAAAGTCGGAATCAACTCGACAGCAATGGGTGTGGTTTAAGCATGAGTTTTTTTTTTTTTTTTTTTGCCTCACTTTAACCCTGCCTGCCTTTCAACACACCCAGGAAAGGATGGAGCGTTACTTCTCCGAAAATCAGATGGAGCCAGGCAGGGTATTCTGATGGCTCTCCATTTTACTTCCATCAGGATTGGGTCATGTCAAATGCAGTATTTATGTTTTTATGGACATAGAGACATTAGATTTAAATACACTTTCAAGTGTTGTTGTTGTTTTAGGTGCTATCCAGTCCTTTCCCACTCATAGCGACCCTGTGTACAACAAGCACAACTGCCTGGTCTTCCACCCTCCTCGCAATTGTTTATGCTTGAGCCCATCGTTGCAGCCACTGTGTCAGTCCATCTCGTTGATGGTCTTCCTCTTTTCCACTGACCTTCTTTCAAATACAGATGGATATTTTCAGCAAGTCCTCACAAACATACCCAGAGACAATGTTCGTTGTTTTTCACCCCTGTGATCAAATGCAGTTTGATGACTCTGGGCAGACCACAGCTTAAAAAAGAAAGGAGAGGAAGGTTCTTTCTCAGAGGGCACGCCCTGGGCACTATCAGTCCCTGAGGATGTCTCTTACTGATTTGTAGCTGCACCTTCTGTCTCATGGAATCAGCTGGTGCTCTTGGACAGTGTTCCTGGGAGTCAGTTTCCTTTTTTTGGTGGAACCCTGGCTGTGTGCTTTTTCCCAGCTCCCACACTGTGCGTTGTGGAGATCTTTGATCCAGGTTTCTGTCTACGTGTGTTTGCTTGTTTTGCCCTGTTATAATCAGCTCTTGAAGAAATTTCTCTCTGGCTGTGCCCTTAGGAATCTTATTTTTATTTCTAGAATTATGGAATCCCTGGGTTCAAAGAATAGGATCTTATTTACCAATAACATTTTAAAATGAATTGCATTTCAAGGGATTTTGTTGAATATTTAACCCAATCTTCCACCCCCTGGATCCATGATCTGAAGGAGGTTCCACTTGATCAATGATTACTCTTGTCCTATGAGTTGGAATCCACTCAACGGCAGTGGGTTTGGTTTGGTTTTGGGTCTTGTCCAGAGGGAAACCCTGGTGGCATAGTGATTAACAGCGATGGCTGCTAGCCAAAAGGTTGGCAGTTCAAATCCACCAGGCACTCCTTGAAAATTCTATGGGGCAGTTCCAATCTGTCCTATAGAGCCACTATGAGTCGAAATCGCTCGATGGCAACAGG
Source organism: Elephas maximus indicus (assembly GCF_024166365.1). NCBI lineage: Eukaryota > Metazoa > Chordata > Mammalia > Proboscidea > Elephantidae > Elephas > Elephas maximus. The sequence goes on from NC_064826.1 coordinate 7,055,651, forward strand.
TTTGGTTTTTTTTCTTTTCTTGCCCAGACTTTGTCTATGACAAAGTCTGGCACATAGCAAATTCTCAATAAATGTTTTATTATTATTATTTTGCATTTGACTCAGTTTACCTGGGATTTATTTTCTCTCTCATATTCCCCGTTCTCTTCACAACTGTTTCTTTGTTCACTGTGTGGCTTAGAGTATTGTTGTTAGGTGCCATTGAGCCGGTTCTGCTGCCTGGTCCTGCACCAACCTCACAATCCTTGGTATGTTCGAGGCCATTGTTGCAGCCACTGTGTCAATCCATCTCATTGACGTCTTCCTGTTTTTTGTTGACCCTCTATTCTACCAAGTATGATGTCCTTCTCCAGGGACTGGTTCCTCCTGATAACATGTCCAAAGTACATGAAACGAAGTTTTGTCATCCTTGCTTCTAAGGAGCATTCTGGCTGTACTTCCGAGACAGACCTGTTCGTTCTTCTGACAGTGCGTGGTATATTCAATATACTTTGCCAACACCATAATTCAAACGCATGAATTCTTCCTTGGTCTTCCTTATTCATCGTCCAGCTTTTGCATGTATATGAGGCGATCGAAAACACACCATGGCTTGGGTCAAGCACACCTTAGTCCTCAAAGTGGCATCTCTGCTTTTTAACACTTTAAATAGGTCTTTCAAAGCAAATTTGCCCAATGCAATGTGTCGTTTGGTTTCTTGACTGCTGTTTCCATGGGTGTTGATTGTGGATCCAAGTAAAATGAAGTTCATTGAGTCATTAGAGAATCCTGAAATTCTTGATTTCTGAGAAATATACATTATTTTCCCTTAAAATATTTAAAATTCTTAAGAGCACAAGCGTATACGCTAACAGAAAGCCCAGCTTCATTGAGCTTTTGTCTGTTATTCAACACTCTTGAAGAGAGGGCATTTAAAAAAGCTTCCACCCCATGCCTCTGATTTGAACGTTCTCTTGTGTCTCTGTCCACAGGAAAGACAAAGACGAGAAGACACTCTGACTGTCATTAGGAGCTTGGGCTTTGGAGCCAGGCTACCTGGGCTACCATGTCATATCAGCTACTTACTAACCCTGAAACTGAGGGTGGAATTATTAACCTACCCGTGCCTCAGCTTTCCTGTCTGTGGAACACCGGCAGCGTGAGGTCATTGTCAGGGTAGAGCGGTGACAACAGGTACAGCACTAACAACAGGGCCTGAGGTAGAAAACCCCAGTCACCAGCTGCTATTGGGTCAACTCTGACTCATGGTGCCTCTGTGCGTGTCCAAGTAGAACTGTGCTCCACAGGGTTTTCAATTACTGATTTTTTGGAAGTAGACCACTAAGGCTTTCTTCCAAGGTGTCACCCGGTGGACTCGAACTTCCAACCTTTTGGTTAGGAGCAAAGCTCTTAACCATTTTCAACTCCACCTGAGGGAAGATGAGCAGTAACAGCTATCAGGGACGTGCAGTATCTCCTCCCAGGAACAGTGTGGTTGCCTGCTGGCCTCGCACCATGATAGGGTTGTATAGCACAGCAGGTTAGACACACGAGCCTTGTGGTTAGTCGGCTTAAGACTGAACCTGATGCTGCCGGTGGGGTGTGGCCGTGGGCATTATTTCTCTAAGCCTCATGTCCTCACTTGTTAAATGGGACACAAAGCAATGGCCTTTAAGATTGAGGAAGCTTTAAATGTGAGAATGCATGAAAACAAGGAGATTGTGCCTGAATATAGCAGGTAACATACCATGTTATCTATTAGCAAACACAAATTGTCCATGTAGGGAGGTGACAGCAAGAAAGGGGCAGATATCTCTTTAGTCCACTCATTTTTGAACTTCTGGGAATGTCTTTGTCCTTTCCTTTCAATTTACATAGAAACCTCTTTGTGTTTTCTTTCATAAGCCAGATTTTCTAACTCTTCCCTCTCCTGAAACTTTTCCAACTTGCTTCTGTCTCAGCTTCCTTTAATGGGAGGCATTTCAATTATGATGTAGAGCATAGCTTGTAACAGAACACAGCACAATTTTAAACGGAGATAAACAATGAAACTTTCTCGCATCCTCGCTGCTGTTAGTAACGTAGTCAAGAATGCCTGACAGGCCAAGTAATTGTTGCTGCTGGTGACTCAGTACAAACCTTGCGTTTGGAATCTTAGGGTGTGTGCATGAGAGAAAGTATGTGTGGGTGTGTGCGCGCGTGTGTGTTTGTGTGCGTGTGTGCGCATAGATACATTGGCCTCTCCCCTCCTGTACTTGACTTTACTATAATGATGCACCTTCAACTGGACACCCCGGTTCTCATTCTGACTTTCTTCTAAATGGGTCTCCTTTTTGTTGTCTGCCCAAATGTTTCCATCATCCCAATTAGCCACACCCAGGGTCCAGTGCCCTACCCTTCCCTCCTGGCTGTTTGACTTGGTTCCTATTAACTCTTGGCCGGCACGCCCGGCTCACCCACGTCTTCCACCTCCCACATCTAGCGTCTGCTCTGTTGCATCTAGCTCTTTTTTCTCTCCTTTCTTTTTCTCAACTTCTTCCAAGACTCACATCCTTGCCCTCTAAGACATGGCTCGCCTTGACGACAATGGGTTGGGTATTGACGCCTTGGCAGTCTTGATCTCTTGTACATTTTTTTTCCTTCTTTTCTTCCTATTTTAGAGGAAGAAATTCCCCTCTCTTGGTCTCAAAGAATAACTTCCTCTTGCCTCTTTTGTTTCTCAATGATCTTCTCTCTTCACTACCGTCAATATTCCTGTCTTCACAGATTTCTTCTCGTTGGTTTTCAAGCACAATCCAACTGCATCTAACATGGAGTAAAAGACTTCACCCAATGCTACCACTTACTCCCACTTCTGCCTGTAATGTTTTGAACTGTGTCCCCCCAAAATATGTGTCAGCTTGACTAGGCCATGTGTGGTTGTCCTCCATTTTGTGATTTTTCTGTGTGTTGTAAATCACAATCTCTGCCTACAGTTAAAAGGATTAGGGTGGGATGTAACACTCTTACTCAAGTCACCTCCCTGATCCCATGTAAAGGGAGTTTCCCTGGGGTGTGGCCTGCACCACATTTTATCTCTCAAGAGATAAAACGGAAGGGGAAGTGAGCAGAGAAGGGGACTTCATACCACCAAGAAAGAAGCACCGGGAGCAGAGCGCATCCTTTCGACCTGACGTTGCTGCGCTGAGATGCTCCCAGAGATAGATGCATCACAAGGACCTTCCTCCAGAGCCTACAGAAAGAGAAAGACTTCCTCTGGAGCTGATGCCCTAAACTTGGACTTGGAACCTACTGGACTGTGAGAGAATAAACTTCTCTTTGTTAAAGCCATCCATTTGTGGTATTTCTGTTCTAGCAGCAGTAGATGACTAAGACACTCCCCTCATCCCCAAACTTGTCAAACAAGAGCTCTGCCTCTGCTTCTCTTGATTCTTCTAATCCATGATATCGGTTTGCTCAGTCCTCCTTTGACTTGAACTTTTCATGTCCTTTTAAATTTCTTTGCCATCAGTTTTTAATCACTGTCTTCCCTTAACTTCCAAGACATTATCCCCTTTCCCCTCCTACTTCTAAGACTACCTACATTCTTTCACACACTGTTCTTCATTCTTTTGCCTGGAAGTGTGGATTTTCAGCAGCTTCCGTTTTTGAGTCTTTGTCCTTTTGTCTTCCCTTGTTCCTTTGAAGATCTCATCGGTTCCAAACATCTCAACTCTTGTTGTTAGTTGCCATTGAATTAGCTCTGACCCGTAGTGATCTCATATACAACAGAAGGAAACATAGCCCAGTCCTGCGCCATCTTCATGATCGTTTTATACGTTTGAGTCTCTTGTAGAAGCAATTGCGTCGAAACATCTCACTGAGGGTTTCCCTTGTTTTTGCTGACCCTCTACTTCACTAAACAGTATAGGTGTTGCAGTGTTATAAACTTCCCCCTAGGTACTGCTTTTGGAGCCCTGACGGCACAGTGGTTAAGAGCTATGGCTGCAAACCAAAAGGTCAGCAGTTTGAATCCACCAGCTGCTCTTTGGAAACCCTGTGGGGCAGTTCTACTCTCTCCTATAGGGCAATTTTGGTGTATGTATTTTTTTTTTTTTTTACTGCTATAGCCGCATCCCATAGATTTTGATATATTCTGTTTTCATTCGTATTTACTTCAAAATACTTTCTAATTTCCCCTTTGATTTCTTTTTTGACCCATGGGTAATTTAGACGTGTACATTGAGTTTCCAAATATTTAGAGATTATCCAGTTATTCATTTCTAATTTGATCCCTTTGTGGAAAGAAAACATAATTTGTATTACTTAACTCTTTTAAAAGGAGCCCAGGTGGTGCCATGGTTAAGCGCTCAGTTGCTAACCAAGAGGTCAGTGGTTTGAACCCACCAGCCTCTCCGCAGGAGAAAGATGTGGCTGTCTGCTTCCACAGAGATTACAGCCTTAGGAACCCTCTGGGGCAGTTCCACTCTGTCGTATCGGGCCTGCTATGAGTCGGATTTGACAGCAATGGGTTTTATTTTTGGGTTTGGGGAATCTTTTAAAATATTCCAAGACTTGTTTTATAACCTAGACTGCGGACTGTCTCAGGGCATGTATATCCTGCTGTTGCTGAGTGGAGTGCTCTATAAATTTCAATAAGGTCAAATTGCCTGATAGCATTGTTCAAATATTCTGTATTTTTGTGGATTCTCTGTCTACTTGTTACATTAGTTATCGAGAGTGAGGTGTTGGAGTCTCCCACAATGATCGTGGATATGTCTATTTCTCCTTGCAGTTCTATAGGGTTTTGTTTTGCTCATTTTAAAGCTCTGTTATAAGGTGTATAAATGGACGTCTGCTTGATAAATGGAATAGACTCAATGGCAACTGTTTTTTTTTTTTTTTTTGTCGTTATAAAATAATCCTGTTTCTGCTTAGTTATATTCTCTTTCTTTGTCTGATTTCCAGCATTCATATAATTAGGGCCCAAAACAAAAAAACGAAACCCACTGCTGTTGAGTCAGTTCAAACTCCTAGCAACTCTGTAGGACAGAGTAGAACTGTTGGCTAGTGGACTTGGACTGCTGACCTTTTGGTGAGCGATGGAGTTCTTAACCACTGCATCAGCAGGGCTCCACACAGGCTTGTCTGTCTCTTCACTCCCCGGTCTGGGTCTGCGGTGCCATCCCTAGGGGAGGGAGATGCCCTGCCTGCTAAGCTGGGTGAGGCCACTGAACCAACACAGCTGATGGGCAGCTGCCAGTCAGATGAAAAGTGACAACATGGCTCCATCAAGAGCAAGGACAACTCTCTCCTCCCCATAGCTGCTGCCACCCTTGGTGCACCCTCCTGGCACCCCCTGTAGGACTAAACCATAGAAATTCCAGGAGCAAAGAGGAGGGAGAGGGGAGCTGGAAAGAAAAGGAGAAAATGGGCTGTACGCCTGCACGCGAGCGCACAGAGCTTCTGGGGTCACTGCTCCACCTGACGCGTGGATGTTATGTCCAGTCCTATGAACAAATCTGCAAAAACCGAGACTGAGCCACTGCAGACCATCACTGGCTCCTTCAAGGGCTATAGCGACTTCTTACCGCAGGTCCTGAGCCTTCCCTGAGTGCACACTCGACCCTTGATTTATCATCCCTTAAGTAAACATTTAAGGGATGATAAATCAAGGGTCGAGTGTGCACTCCTCTGTCCTATAGGGTCGCTATGAGTCGGAATCGACTCGATGGCACTGGGTACTGGGTTTAATTGCGAGAGAATTAATTAAATTTAGGAAAAACAAATCATACACACAAACATAATGCCTGCAAATGCAAACCAAAAAACTGCTGCCGCTGAACTCTGTCCTCTGTGTCAGCTCCGAGTTCTGTCACTGCAGCATCAACACCAGCAGCAGACCCCGACAGAGTGGGGAGGGTCACCAGTGCCCAGCTGGCTCCAGGCTCCCTCTCCTGTGAGGCCACACCTCCTGCGACTCCTAGACGCTGAAGCCACTGTGTGTCCCACCTGCATGGAACAGTCGTTTTGAAAACAAATCCTCAGAAGACAGCTTGGCAGAGGCAGGGCAGAGAAGGTTGGGGGTGGTTGGTGCTGGCGGTTCTCCTGGTGCCTAGGGGTCCTTCATCTTCTTAGGACAGAATGAGGTCTTTTTGCCCCCTAGCAGACCCCTCCCCAGTTGTCAGGAAGGGTGGCTGGCAGTGCTTTCCTCTGTCTCTGCCTCCCTCCCCTGCCATCCCCCTTCCTGTTGTCCATCTTGCAGTCTCTGAAGGATCAGCCCCCCTATAGGCTGCGTGAAGTCCGACAAGTGAAACCCCCCTTTCAGCCTTTTAGTTCTCTCATTTGTTTAAGGTAGGAGCCCTGGCGGCACAGTGAATAAGACCCCAGCTGCTAACCAAAGGCTCTGCAGTTCAAATCCACCAGCTACTCCTCTGGAAACCCTGTGCAGCAGTTCTAACTCTGTCTTACAGGGTCACTATGAGTCGGAGTAGACTCAAGGCAATGGGTTTGTGATGTAGGTATTATAATCCTTTTAATTAAAAAAAAAGAGGAACGCGAGGATCTGAGAAGCCAGCAAAGCAGAGCTGTGATCAGAGCGCAGACGATCTGATTCTGTGGACCGCCTCTCCTCCGCCTCCCTCTTCAGGCTGAGAAGGCGGCGGTCCGCGAGTGCTACTGGGTGGTCAGCAGGTGCTCTCACCCGCCAGGTCCCGGGGCCAAAGGAGGCAGGAGGCTCAGCTGGCCGGGCTTGTGTGATGCCCTGAGGAGCCCCTTCTCTGGGCCTTGCTCGGCGGCATCCGTCTTCAGCTCCCCGAGGGGCGTCCTGAGCCAGGTTCCAGCTTCAGAGATCCAACCCATCTCATCACCGCCTGAACCCGCTCTCCGATGCTTGCAGAGGCTCCTGGTGGCCTATCGGGGGCCCCAGAGAGCCTTCTCCGCCTGTTTGCAGGAGGTTTCCGCTTTGGGACACCAGCACAGTTCAATCACAGGAGAGATGAAGCGGAGTGGGGGGCTGTCCCTAGGGCGGGGGTGAGTCACCGCACACAGACAGACCGGCCTCACCCCCACGTCGGGGGACGCGCTCCGCTCGCTCTCGGCAACGGATCTCCGGGGAGGCAGCGGCCGGCCACCTTCTTGGGGACCAGGGGAGCTGATCCCAAGGCCACCCTCAACTATGTCCTGCTCCCTCCTTGCCCTTCTTCTGGGCACTTTCTTAGGTGGGTGTCCGCCTCCTCCCTGGCGAAGCCCCCCCAAGCCCTCACCCTCTGCAGCCGGTTGAATCTGGGCTTCGCGGTGGTTGACTCGAGTGCTCCCCTAGACAGCCTGGGTGCGGGAGGGACTTCAGACTCAAGGCTGGTGTCCTGTGGTGATCGCTGTCCCCTGAGAAGGAGTCTCCTCCTGGTTGTCCCCTCGCCCGGCGCCCTCCACCCTCCGCGCCGGCCCAGAGCAGCGGGGACCCTCGGTCCGGAGGGCAGGCAGCAGGGAGGGCTCAGCGCCCTCTGAGTGGCGTTTCCCCCTGTCCGCAGGCGTCCGCGCGCAGACCATTAGCCAGTGGCCGGTCGTCGAGGTGCGGCGGGTGGGCAGCCCTCTGTCGCTGCAATGCACCGTGACAGGGACGTCGAACCCCTATCTGTACTGGTACCGGCAGGCCCCGGGCGGGCCCCCTCAGCTGCTCTTCTTCTCCATTGGTGAGAACGACGTACAGGCTGAGGCTCCTGAGCACCTCTCGGCGTCCCGGCCCCAGGACGGCCAGTTCACCCTGAGCTCCGAGAAGCTCCAGCCCGGGGACTCCGGTGTCTATCTCTGCGCCTGGGGCGCACACTGCGCGACCAGGGCTCGCGGCCTTGCAAAAACCCACTTCGGGGCTCGCACTGTCCCCAGGGGCCTGGCTCCCGAGTTCAGGGGGTCTGTGACCGGCTCTGACGCAGCGGTGTGAGGGCCGCTGAATGGAGCCACCTCAGAGAGAACTTGACCAGGTCCTCAGCGAGCACAGCCAGGCTTCTGCGCTCATGGTCAGTCTCCAGGGTAGACGTCCAGTCCCTGCAAGCGTCACGATCCCTCCCGCAGGGCGTCTACACCTAGTCTACACTCCATTCTCCCCCAAGTCCTGCGGGTCTACACTGGGGAGGGGGAGGAGAGTGGGGAGCACCTGCGGCAGTGCGGGCGGTGGGGATGAGGACGCAGGCTCCGCGTAACCCAGCTGGAGAGTCTCCTGCTTTGGCTCTCGCCGAGAACAGCAGAAATCCTGCTCAGCCTTTGGTCCCGGAAAGGGCCGTCCTCCTGGAGCTCCAAGTGAAGTTTTGTTATTGTCAGAAACACACATTCAGGAATTGTGGTGATGGTTTGGAGCTTCGGGCTTTGGTTTCGCCCTCTGTACTGTCTCTCGCCCCTTCCCTTGTCTGGAAAGAGGTAGCAGAGAGGCAGATAGTGACAAAGAGATGGTGGGACAGAGGATAAAAAAGAGCGCACGCGTGTACAACTGCAAGAGCCGAGGGAGGACAAAGTGCTGGATGGGACAGGAAAGAGATGAGTGTGGATGGCTGGGGAGGGGACGTGGTTGCCTTGGCAACTGAACACCCTGCTCCTTCCGCTCCCTCCTTCCTCCCTAGTTCTTTTTCTTAAACGGTTTTATTTTCTAATGTCCCTCCGCCTCCAGCAGGGGGCGCAAGCGGTCTTAAAATGCTCTCTGTTCCTTAATCTGGGACCATTGAGACGGGTGTTCATTTCCTTTAATCTGCTGAGGGAGCTGAGGCACATAGCGATCAGGAAAGTCTTCCTCAGGCCCAAAGGCCCTGCTACACTTGGAGGATCAACTACATGTTAAACAGCTCTCAGGTGCTGGGCACTGTTCAATAAGAATAAAGATGCTGTCTACTCATTGTCATGGTGGAGTCAAGCCCCTTGGTTTTTGAGTTCAAATTTACTAGTCGTTACGACCTTGGGCTGGTGATTGGACCTCTCTGGCTCTCATTCTCCACGCCTGTAAACCCCCCCTTACTGGATTATGTGTCTTAAATGAGACGACATTTATAAAGTCCTACCGCAGGGTCTAAGGAGCCCTGGGGGTGCAGGGCGGCTAACTGAAAGGTCTGTCATCCCAACCCACCAGCCACTTCACAGCAGAATGCGGTGGCAGTCTGTTTCCATAAAGCTTATGGCCTCGGAAACCCTATGAGGCAGTTCTACTTTGTCCTTTGTTGTTGTTATTGTTAAGTGCTGTTGAGTCGGTTCCGACTCATAGAGACCTTCCATCCTCACAATCATTGCTTTGCTTTAGCTCATTGTTACAGCCACTGTGTCAATCCACCTCGTTGAGGGTCTTCCTCTTTTTCACTGACCCTCTACTTTACCAAGGATAATGTCCTTCTCCGGGGACTGATCCCTCCTGATAACATGTCCAAAGTATGTAAGATGTAGCCTTGCCAACCTTGCTTCTAAAGGCGTATTCTGGCTGTACTTGTCCTCCAGGGTGGCTATGAGTTGCAGTTGTCTCAGCGATGGCAACAACAACTCTAGGGTCTAACTTTCAATAGATGTTATTTTCTTCCCTTTTAGCTTTCAACATATTTTGATTACAGCTAACTCGAATGAAAGAATTATTTAAAAAAATTTAAAATTATAAGCTGCACAGTAATATTAATAAATGCTAAATATACTTGGATGGCAAATTCATGAAACTTGTGCCCTATGTGTGTCCCTAGCAGATATTGATAATCAATTGGTCTTTTCCAGCCTTAGAATCCTTCTCAACACAGAAGTGTTCCAGGCAATCTCTACTAGTCAATTGGATTTGGCAGGAGGGCCAAAACAGAGTTTTCTTTCCTGTAACATACTTTGAAAAGTTCTGGAAAATGTCACAAAGGAGATAGAATGCTATCTAGGTTTAGCTTTTTAGGAGGCTAGTATTCAGGTAATGCACTTGACTGCTAAAAAAAATTGTTGGAGGGTTAACTCCACCCAGAGGCACCTTGGAAGAAAAGCCTGGCAATCTACTTCCAAAAATTCAGTCATTGAAAACCCTGTAGAGCACAGTTCTACTCTGACACTCATGGTGTCACCATGAGTTTTTTTTTTTTTTTTTGATCAGCAAAATGGCATTGCTGGCAGGGGAGTCACTTTGAGTAGAAATGTCAAGGGCTCAGTGAGGGTTGTAAGGTCTGTAAACTGAGGAAAAGCCCAGGCCACTGTACAGGGAGCTGGGCCGACGGGAGCACTGACAGCTACGGAGAAGCTTGAAAACCATCTATACTCATTAACACAAGTTGGGATCCCCCGTGTGATCTGCCCCTCATCACACAGAAGAACCCTGTTTCCAGACAGCCTAGGACCTAGAAACCCAAAGTCATTGCTAATCCAGGGATGAAGGTCATCAGCCGGGGGTGGCAGACCCTGCCTGAATGTGTCATCTCTGGTTGAGAAGTCAGGATCTCGTTTGCTCCTTCCGGCCCTTGATGGCTGTGCTTTTCTGGGGGACCTGCCAGGCCCCACATCTCAGCTCTGGTTCTGCAGATGAAGCAGACCACCATTCTAACCCCCTCACCCCTTGGGCCCCCACGTGTCCACATATGGAAGACCCAGGGCCTAAGGCAGGCGGCCACCAGAACCAACTGCCCTCATGTCTCCCCCTTGGGACGCAGCCTCCCACGGGATTCATGGGGAGAGAACGTGGGGTCCAGACATGCAGCTTAAGGAGGAAGGGGAAGCCTTGGTTGGGAGGCTGGCGGCACTGAAACCTGGTGGTGGTGTGCTTTTGCCCAGGAGTAGGAGGGTTACAAGTGCTGAGCTGAGCTTGCTGCAGACCTTTGGGCTGACGCTGAGCAAGCTTGGGCTTCTGCAGTCCCCACGCCTCCTGGGGGTCCTGCCTCTCTGGGTGTCTCTTCCCTCCTGCATTTATGCTCTCCTCCCCTCAACTACAAGCAACAGAAAGTGCCCCTGGCCCAGACAGAGGGGCAGCCCAAGCGGCCAGCAGGCGAGCGTGGAGAAGCACAGTCAGGTTGGCGGTGGGTGGGGGAGTGGAGACCCGTTCTGACATCCTGGCCGCCCTGTTTTCAGCCTGGTGATGCTCTGGGGCTCCTTCCTGTGACTCATGAGCTCCTCCTGTTATGAGTGGAAGGAAATGAGGGCAAGCGTGCTGGGAGATAGGGGGCCGGTACCCAAGTGATGTAGGACCCGAAGGCACCCACCTGGGTTCCAGTGGTTAGGCAGCTGCCCTTCACCCCTCCTTTCCCTGCAGCAGTGCCCTCTGATCTCAGAGAGCACCTCCAGCACGGGTCATATCAGGGGTGGGGTGAGGCTGCAGGTGGGGCCAAGGCACCTACCCTCCCAGGGACCCTCTCCCCTCCCGCTGAGGTTCTGTCTTCACCTCCTGGGTGCTACCCAGGGGCCTGGGGAGAAAGAGCAGCGGTGGAGGGGGCAGGAAGCGGTGAGCGGGTGGGGGGATGAAGGCCTCCCAAATGTCAGACCGCATCCTGTTGTGACTCCCTAGAAGGCAGGTGGCTGCAGTTAGTGGGAGCTGATGGTGTCTCAGATAACAGCCCCAGCAAGGGTGCAGGCACCTCCTTTCCCCTCCCTCAAGTCTCCTGCAACCAGGAGGCCCAGCTGCACCTCCTCAGTCGTCCTGCCTTTGATGCCGGCCACTTTCATTCTGAGCACGATTTTCCTCTCACCCATGGCCCTGGGCCTCCTTCCTGGGAGCGTCGCCAGGGCCACTTGTTCATGTGGGACTGGAGTCTGCGATGCCCCTGGGTACTCGGTCTCCTCTGAGACCACATCACAGAGCTGCTGGAAAAGAGATGCATCGCGGATAGTCAGCTTTGGGTCCTTCTCTGTCCCTGCTATATGGCCCTGGGCAGACCATTTTTCTTCTCTGCCTTCTATGTCCTCCTCTGGGGAGTGAGAGGATTGGGGTAAATGGGTCCTCAGGAGCCTTCCAGCTCTGGGCTCAGGACCAGAGATGCAGAACCTTACAGGGGCAGAGCTCCACACCATGTGTTCCAGCAGCTCTGGGGCCTCAGACAGCACCTTGACAGATGATGGGTCATTTGCAGATACTGAGCTGTGATCTTGCTATGCATGTTATGACTCACTAGGATAAGGATAAAAAAAAAACAAAAAAAAACAAAACTCGTTGCCATCAACTCACTTCTGACTCATATTGACCATGTAGGGCAGGGTAGAACTGCCCCACAGGGTTTCCAAGGCTGTCATCTTTATGGAAACAGACTGCCCCATCTTTCTCCTGTGGAGTGGATGGTGGGTTCAAACCACTGGCCTTTCAGTTAGCAGCTGAGCGCTTTAACTACTGTACCACCAGGTCTTCTTTATAAGGATAAATAAGGTGAAATTATCCTACCTGAGCTGGCATGAGCCTGGGCACAAATAGTACAGTAACCCACAGAATTTGAATCTTGAGAAAACCAGACAGGGTGGAGAGATGAGCTGTGGCCATGTGAGAAACTTAACTGGCTTCCCAGGTGTCTGAGCCCAGGAAGGGGAGATGTGCTCACGGCAGAACCTGTGAAAAGAGGCCATGGTTTGGGTCAACAATGGTGTGATGTGGCTACGCAAAGTTGGAAATTTGCCTGAATGCGACCTATATACAAGCCAATAATAACAGGAGCTGAAAGTTCCCTCCGGCCCCGGGTAGCTCTGCAGCCATCTGGGGTGTGTTCTGCTCTGGACGCCATGCTTTAAGGGAGGTGGAGGGATACGAACATACACAAATGACTTCAGAAGAGAATGGCTGGCCTGAGGACAAAGGGAGTGTTCAAAACTGGGCCATATGAGAAAAAAACAAAACAAAACAAAACAAGAGAACTGGGGATGTTTAGCCTCAAGAGACCCCTCAAACTGATGATTATTATTATAAGAGCCAATATTTCCTGATGCTCTCCTGTGAGCTTTACATGTTGTGTGGATTAAATAACACAAGACCACCTTATGAAGTCAGGCTTGTTATGGTAGAGCCTGTTTTACAGAAAGGACAGCTGAGTCTCAGAGGTGGTCCCATAATTGTGCCCAAGGTCACACATCTGGCAAGAGGCAGAACTGAGGCTAGAACCCAGACCTCTGGTTCCACACGCCACATTGTTTATCACAATGGCCCCATTGTCCATGACACACTTCATCCATTCTGCAGACTCAAGCCTGTAGGCTTCTGTTCTGTCCCTTAGTGATTTGTAAATTCTTGCCTGAAGGTGGGCACTGACTGTCTAATGCAGGCTCTGCCAGGACTTCAATTACCACCCATGAGGGATGCTACAGTGAAGTTCATGGGTTCTTAAGAAGGCCTGCACTCTTCTCAGAGCAGCTCAGGGATAAGGTGGCCTGCCCAGCAGGGTCTCTGCCCCTGGGGAGCTCAAACCTGGCTGGAAGGGATTCATTCTCCCTTATGCTTCTTTAGCACCCAAAGTGCCCATGATTCTAAGATCCAGGGAGGATTGAGCTCCACTGTGGTACTGAGGGTGCAGAGAAGGGGTTTTGGTTGTGGGTAGGTGACATCATATCCAGGACCCTATTGGACCATTGAGGAGCCTGGTCTGAATGGGGTGAGGGCTGAGCCCACAGCAGCCCTGGAATGCAGGCCCCCAGTGGGAAGATCACTCTTCATGCTTGAGGAGGACAGCTGAGAAGTGTTGCAGAGCAAGCTGATGATACCTCTGGGGAGATAGTCCCAGGTGGGGCTCCTTTTTAGATCCTTGCAGCTCACAAATGCCATTCACTCAACTCTGGGTCTCCGTCTCCCCCAGGGCCTCCTGGGAGTCCAAGTGCTCCCAACGCAAGGAGAGAGATGGATGAGGAAGACACAGAGCTGGACTGGGCAGGGGGGATGGGGCAGTGAGCAGAGAACATGCTGTCCACTGGAGGGGATGACCCATGGCAGGACCAAGTACTGTCACATAACCTGAGGGAGAGGCAGAGAGGTAGGGTGTGCAAAGGAACCCAGGGGCACCAGATGAGCAAAAAAACAGCCTAAGAAGAGAAAGACTTCAAGCCAGGAGGGGAGGATACCCAACTGTAGACTGAGACTTTGTGCTTTGGCCTGCACAGGACAGTCAAATCCCATGATTAGGGGTCCTAAGGCCCAGAAATCACCTTTCTGGAAACTCTGGGAGCCTGCCACAAGTAATGATGATAGGCTGTAATTAATGCTGTTGGCACGTGGTGATCTTCTTATCCTGCATGGGGAGGGTGCAATGTAAGGTCTGCGGACATGGCAAATGAGCGCTTGGTGATGAAAGCTCACAACGAGGCCAGTGGAGGAGCAGGGGCTGATTACCCACAGGCCAGGGACGATGCTAAGGACTGACCTGGGTTTAGGCCACCCCATGATCCCCACAGCTCCTCCCAGCACCCCTACATAAACACACACACAGCTTCAGGAGAGGCTTCATGCCCATCCTCCACTCGCTTGTGCATACTGAGCATGTCGACCTCCCAGAGAGCAGTGAGGGGCTGAGGCTGGTCTGGCCCCTTCTCCCTGGGTCACGCAGAGGAGAACTAGGGGAAGGACGCATCAGGATCCATCTCCCTATCTCAGCCTCTCTTATTCTAAATCCTAGTATTCTTTCTTCTCTCTCTGACTCTTCCCCAGTTTCTCAGACTCTCTGAGATACATCCGGAAGAGAGAAAGTTCTTTGTCCCTTGGACAGCCCGGCAGTCCCTCTCCACCCTACCACCAGCCTCCTGCAACTGGCAACATGCATGGCAGGAGGAGGGGCTATAGGGTCTCTGGGGATACTGGTGCTGACATAAAGATTCTCCTGGGCAGGTGACAGTGATAGTGACCTCAGGGCCCTGACCAGGAAGTTCCCGTTATTACATGGCCAGCTGAATGCTCCCTTCCCCTCCTCAGGTCCGTATGAGTCTGTGAAGGGCATGGAGTTGGGGGGGGTCCCCCCCCGAGCACTGTCCCAGGAGTCCTGCTGTGACTGGTGGGGTCTGAGGACCAGACGATCTTCTAGGTTTTTCTAGGTCTCTGAGATAAGCTTGCTCCGTGCCTGCACTGTTTGCCCCTGTTCTGCCCTACAACTGCTCATGATTTCTTGATGGAGTGAAGCTAGGTCAGCCTTGAAGCTAAAACAGGTTGGTGGCCCAGAGGAATGGGGACTGTCTTTAGTGCCTCCCATTTCGGGCATCCCTCTCTACCCAGAAACTCCCTCTGAGCCCCCTATCTGGTGTGGCTGAGTGTCTGGGTTTGCTGTGTATTCTGGGCTATGTCTTCTTGTCCCGGCTTCCAGACTGGTTAGCACCCCTTTCGCTGTGGGTCATATCATACCCACTCTGAGCACCTTACATGTGACTCATCTCTGCTCTGCTTACCCAAGGAAGAACGCATGCATGTCAGGCCTTGGTCTAGAAGGATACGCTTGACTTCTGGACCAAGAGGCCAAGGCTGAGAGATGACCTCCCAGGGCCTGTGAGCGAATGTTGGGGCCATGTTGCTTGGGAGAGCTGTGAAGACAGCTGAAAATACGTGGAGAGGGGCCCTCTCAGGGTCAGGTAGGCTGTGGGTGGGGACTAGAGGCATTGGTAACCTTCTCAGCTCTATCATCTCCCCTTCCTGTCACCCTCCACTATAATCGCTTCCCCTTCAGATGAGACCACCCCTCCCCTCATCACTGTTGCAAACCCAAGGAAGTACACCGACCAGCAGCTCCCCCATGTCTGCCCACCACTACTACGGCCTGTGCTCCCGGCACTCCAAGAAGATGGTCGCTACTTCTACCCACCCTGCCCTTGCCTGATATCCCCATGTAGGATGTCAGCTCAGCAAACCCTCCCAGTCCTGTTCTCTCTGCCCTCCAGCACCCTTGTCCTGCCCACCTGAGGCACTTGCTGTCCCTTTAGCTGTCCACCCCCATCCTTCACAAGGCACTGCCTACAAAGCTCCAATGTGGAGGCTCAGTAGTGCCCTGCCTGTGCCTCCACTCTGTAAGACTGTGGAATCGAGGGCACTCCTTTTGTGGGTGCTGGTCTAGGGCCCAACATTTTTCCTCTTGGTCTCGGGACTTTTCTGGCCATCATTCCACAAGCAGATCAACCGCAGCAATGACAAATAAAAGGCCTTGCTGCCGTCTGGGGAGTCTGGGGGCAGCCGTGGCCACAGGCACTACATACTTGTGTGGATCTTCCCAGGCCTCAGGCTCTGTCTGACCCTTTCCTCGCCTTGGACGCTGCACACACAGGACTCACAGAGCCTGTTCTGGCTGTCACTGTGGGTCCTGCCCAGAGCCAGGTCAGCTGCTCTAGGGTCACCGTGTGCTGAGCAATCAGACTCAGGAAAGCTCACAGAGAACATGCAGGAGGAAAGAGCCTGGCCTGTGCAGCTAGCTTCATGACTGACTGGTCATTTGACCTGCGGGTGGACTCTTCCCCCAGTGCCTGCGTCTAGGGTCCTGCGTGTTAGTGGGTCACACACACCAGGCCTGGCTGAGTCTCCCAGTGTGGTGCCCTTTCTCACCTAATGTCCCTCCTCGACCACTTGATCATGGGCCCTCATGGTCCTACCCTTTTGTCTCTCTATCTCCTTCTTCCTCCCCTCAGGGTCCCTGAAGTAGTGTTACCGAACCCTAGAAGGTGGGTCCTTGTCCAGCACACTCAGACTTGGCACTGATCTAGACACCGGTCTTTGAGAAAGAGAAAGTAGCTTTATTGCAATGTGCAGAGCAAGGAGCGGGGAGGAAGTTCCTCAGATCCAGCTCCCCAAGCTACTGGGAAGCAGGACTTATATGTGATTTGGGCAGCAAGATGGCGGCTGTGCAGCAGTACTGGGAGGAGAAAATTCTAGAAGGTGACCAGGAAACAGGAGGTGATGTGGTTCTCTTTGGACCTCTTGCTTCAGAATGGGGTCTGGGTGATGATTTTCCTTCTGATTCATTCCTCTGTTGCTGCATCTTCTGTTGAAGTCAATCAGCAGTCACACCTGGCCCTTCTGTGCATGTGAGGTGGACCAACTCTGGCTTGGGCTTGTTTAAGGTAATTTATTGGCATTCCTAGGGTCAGGTTATAGTAGTGCTCCCCTCTCTCTGTAGCTTCTGACCATCACGAGAGCTTGGTCTCCAGCCAGCAGATCCACGGCCATGCGACACTGGGATGGCCTGGCTGTCCTGTGACACTGGGATGGCCTGGCTGTCCTGTGACACTGGGATGGTCTGGCTGTCCTGTAGAAGAACCCTCCCCTGCCCCTGCTTCACTTTCCCCCCAGGGCCTGGCTCGGGTGCCCTGCCTTGTGGGGGGATTCCTCCTCTCCAGACTTCACGTGTCCGTTTTCTCACCTCTGCACCCTCCTTAGGAGTTCCTAGGTGGTGCAATGGTTAATGCCCTCAACTGCTACCCTAAAGGTTGGTGGTTCAAACCCACCCAGAGGTGCTTTGGAAGAAAGGCCTGGTGATTTACTCTTTCTACTCTGACACTCATGAGGTCGCCATGGATCGGAGTCGATGGCAACTGGTTTAGGTTTTGTGTGTGTGTGTGTGCTCTGTTGAGGATTCTAACCCAGATAGACACACAGGGAGAGCTCAGTGCTAGTCCAATCCTAAATGATGAGCTGGAGGGGTGAGATGGGCATGGGGGACAACTAACTGCACCCTCAATGACACTTCTGTCTGAGCTGGAGAGATGCCCAGGAGTTCCAAAGTATGAGGCACCTGTCCCTATCCTGTGCTGGTTAGGTGAGGTTCACCTGTGTGCACCCCACTTCCTTGTTATGGGGCCTCCCATCCCAGCTCCCCTTTAGATAAACCCTATGCCTTGGGGGCCTGGATGGCTCAGTCTGGACACTGGGGTTTGGGGCCCCCAGTGGGAAGGATTCTAGGAGGCAGCTTTGGCCAGGGAGAAGGGTCCATCACGGCCCGAAGATGGTGTCTTCCTAAAAGCAGAAAGTGGTCAGAGGTTGGCAGCTCCCACAGAGGCCCCCGAGACACGGCCAGGCTACATGCCATTTTTATTGGTTCATCTCTGCAGAGAGGGGGCATGAGTCTGTGCAGGAAGGGAAGGGGGGTGGAGAGAGGACTCTCAGGGAGCACAAGGGGGCAGCGAGGAGGCTCAGGCAAGGGTGAGGGAAGGAGCTTCTCTGGAGGCACGTTTGGATGCTTTTTGTCTCAGGAGTCCTTTTTCTTGACCTGAGGAGAAGGGGCAGGGTCAGAGCCCCAGGGGCTGTGGGCAGTGTGGTTGCCAGGGACCTCCATTCTCTGATGGCATCTCTGCTCCAATCGCAGCCTATCTCCCCACCAGAGCCCCTCTGTCACTTTACTGAAGGGCTGTCAGGGCTGAGAGTAGGCTCTGAGGTCCCCCTGTACTTCCCGACAATCCCACTCCTCCCTCCAATAGCCCCCGCCCACCTCTGGCCCCTTACCATGGCCACCAGCACGAGGGCACTGACCAGCACAGCGTACAGGGCCGCCTTTCCCAGCAGGACCTCGTAGAGGACAGTGGCTGACAGGACCCCCTGCTGGTAGGACACTGGGGGGGGGGCAGCCTGTGAGCAGGTAGCTCTGGTCCCCACCCCCACCCCAGTGCCCCCAGGTTCCCCAGGTTCCATACACCGCACAGATGTGGGAGGTGCGGGGAGTGCTCACTTACCTGAGGTGAGGCCACAGTCTGAAAGAGAAGGGGGGATGGGTGAGAGGCTGTACTGTCTCAGGAGAGCAAAGCCTGTCAGCCTGCAGACCACCGAAGCCCAGGCCACAGCACCGGCCAGACCCAGCTGCCCTGTCCTTCCTGTCCTGTGTCTCACCTGCGTGGCCCCAGGCCTCGGCGCTGATGTTCTGGGTGACGGGCAGGGGCCCATTGTTTTCCTCGTCCCACTGGTCCTCGTCCTCGGCCGAGAGACCGTAGAACTGGACTTGGCAGCGGAAATGGTTGCGTGGGTTGTGCCAGAAGGCAGCCGACACTCTCAGGAGGCTGCTCATGCAGTATGTGGAGTCACTGACGCCAGTGCACCCCTTCTGGGGCTGTGGGTCCGTGCTGACCCCGCTGCGGGCCTCCTTGCCGTTCACCCACCAGCTCAGCTCCACGTGGTCAGGGTAGAAGTTGGTGGCCAGGCACACGAGGGTGGCCTTCTGGGTGCGAGAGATCTCCGCCTCTGAGGGTTCAAACACGGCCACCTTGGGTGGGGTCACCTTGCTCAGGTCGTCTGGAGGGAAGGAGGCAGGTCTGGTCAGAGAGCCATATGGGCTCTGGGGCAGGTAGAGGCCGTGTGTGTGTGTGTGCACAAGTGAGTATGTCCGTGTGTGTGTGTGTGTATCATGTGTGTGCATGTGTGTGATGTGTGTTCATAGGTTAGTGTCTGTGTGTATGTGTATGTATGTGTGTGTGAGAGTGTGGGAGTATGTGTATGTGTGAGTGTGAATGGGTGTTTACGTGTTAGTGTATGTGTGTGTATGTGTGTGTGTGTGAGGGGTGGGGTTGAGGTCACATCAAAGCACAGTGATGAGCAGTACCTCTGTCCTGGGATCCTGCCCTGTTCTTGCCCTCCCTTGTCCTCGCCCATCTTGTCCACATACCCCACGGACACACTCTGTCCACCTCCACTTCTCCCCAAAGTGGTATATGTCCAGCTCTGTCCCCAGGGACCCCTGCCTGGGGAGGGGTAACCTCCCCTTGTCTCAAACACAGGGATTCTACAACCCTGTTTGTCCCTTTGTCTCCTAACTTCATACTTTCCCTCCTAGCAAGCTTCCTAAATAAGCACTGGAGCTCATCAGAGCTACTAGTTGTCTGGACACAATTTTTGTCCAGGTGCCTCCTTTTTGGACTCCCTCAAGTCCACATCCATGGGGCCTCCTGTCTTGGTTGATTCCCTTCCTTGGGTCCTGGTCTCTGCCCAGTTTATCCTTTGTTTTCCATAGATTGTTTTCTGTTTCTGAGCAATTTTATTGCATTGGAGAGGTCTCTTCCTTACGAGCACACAGTCTGGCCTGGAATATGGAACAACACTGTTCTAAGGGACAATTCACATTTCTATGGGTGTGACCTCATCCAGGGCCAGCTTAGTGGGCTTGTGACCCCTGCAGTCCCACAGGACCCATCTCAGAGGCCCACCCTGGGTTCCAAGCTATGCTGCCACCATCTTGGATTTCTTGGTAATTTTCTAGCAAGCCCTCCCCCCACCCCCACACGTGTTCATTGTGAGCTGTGACTGCACTTTGTCAGGTCCTGCCTCCCCTCCAGTTAGCTTCCTCCCCACCCTGCTAGCTGCTGCTGTGCCTGCAGAGGTTTGCTGGCTGGCCCTGGGCCAAGGGTGTGCTCCACCTCTATCCACAGTCTTTGGCTCCATCCCTGTTTCTGCTCCCACCCTGGTCATTGCTCTCTGATCTCAAAGACCTGGCTCTGGAACCACCACCCTGCAGGGCTACCACAGAGCCTACTCCTTCAACCCCTGTCCTGGCATGTGCACAGTCCTTGCTGTAAAAATTAAAGACTTCCAAGGCCCTGAGTGCTTCTTCCCCAGATGTTTACTGATGGTGGGACAAACAGACGCAGGAGCCCCACCATACCCTGAAACCATCTGCCTGCTCCTCGGTTACCCTTCCACCTTTGGGTGTCCCTATGGGGCTGGGGCCTGACTCCATGGGCGGAGCTGTGGACACCAGCGGACTCCTACTGTATATACCCTGCTGGGCTGGACTAGCCCCAGACAACATTGAGAAGTTTTTCTTTCTCCTCCCAGCCCACCTCTCTCACACAAACATAGCCCTCCCTTCCATTTTTTTCTCCATTTTCCAAATCCTGCCCAACTTTGACACTGGGCTCATACCCCCCTCCCCTCCAGTGAAGGGGAAGGGAAGCACCCGGCTACAATAACCCACCAGTCACTGGACATGCCACATGCAGTAGACCGGGCACCCTAATCCCTACAGTGATAGTAAGTGGTAGTGCCGTTAATTATATTTCATAGTAGAGGGATCTGGAGTTCATGCAGATTAATTTGCCCAATGTCACTGAGCATGAAAGAGTGGGGGTGGGGACCCACGTTTGTTTGATTGCCAAGTCCTGGGGACTCCCAGAGCCCAGCATCCCCCTGAACCTGGCCCACTGTGTTCCAGCTCAGCCTGTTGCATCCAGCTTAGGGACCAGCTCCCACCAGGGATCAGGGTTGTTCCTGTGGTTGTTACCAGGGCCCTATCCTGGTGCTGTAGTCAAAGAATTAAGTCTCTTCTCTGGCCAGCGTCCTCATCACAGGTGATGTCTAAGCCCCTGCCCAGCTCTAATGTCCTCACACCCTCGTGAGACTGTCCTTACCACCCAGGCAGATGGTCTGCATTTTAATGTGGCTTTGGGACAAAGGGGCTCCTGTGTCATCTGGCCTGTTGAACTCTAGTACTTTATGCAAGGGTGGAGAGTCCAGGCAGGCGTATATCTATGAACACCCAAAAAACCCAGTGCCGTCGAGTTGATTCCGACTCATGGCGACCCTATAGGACAGAGTAGAACTGCCCCGTAGAGTTTCCAAGGAGCGCCTGGTGGACTCGAACTGCCGGCCCTTGGGTTAGCAGCTGTAGCACTTAACCACTATACCACCAGGGTTGAGATGAGTCGGAATCGACTCGACAGCAGTGGGTGGGTGGGTATATCTATGGGGAACCCAAAAACCAAACCCGTTGCCATTATGTAGATTCTGACTCATAGAGACCCTACAGGACATAGTAGAATTGCCCCATAGGGCTTCCAAGAAGCAGCTGCTGGATTCAAATTGCCAGCCTTTTGGTTAGCAGCTGGTTCCTAACCACTGTGGCACGGGACCCCTAAATTCACCCAGGGCCAGGCTGTTCCCCTGCTCTGGCCAACCCTGTCTTAGCTGATGTACACCCCACCCAGGCAATCTGGGCTGAGGAGGGGACCAAAGCCAAAGCCCAATGCTGTCAAGTTGATTCTGACTCATAGTGACCCTATAGGACAGAGTAGAACTGTCCTGCAGGGGTTCTAAGGCTGCAGTCTTAACAGAAGCAGACTGCCATGTCTTTCGCTAATGGCACTGCTGGTGGGTTCAAACTACCCATCTTTCGGTTAGCAGCTGAGCACTTAACGACTGCACCACCAGGAGAGGCAGGCAGAGGTTTTCAAATCTAATTTTAAACCCATACTTCTAAACCCTAAGTCCCCAAACTTGGGCTTGTTTGAGTCCTTCCTTCACTGACTCCTGTCTCTTTGGCCTTCCTACTCCACTCTTGCCCTTTGTCCTCATCCCTGTTCAAGGGTGCCCTCCCTCCCTCAATGACCCCTGTCTGTTGCCCTGGGGTGCTGGCTTTGCTGCTTTTGCCCCGGACCTGTCCCTGCTGTCCCTGTCTGTGAAGCAGTCACAGCCCCTCCTGCCCTTCCCCGGACCAGCTTTCCCTCCTCCATCCTGCTCTCCTGTCCAGCCACTCCTGGGGCCTCATGAATTCTTCCTTCCTTGCAGCTTACTCTGCCCCGAAGTTCCTTAGGAAAAAAGACCCTAAGCCACCCTTGCCCTAGTCTCCTTGACCTTGACCAGCCCTCCAAGTCGTTCCAGAATCCAGGGAGGGAGCAGGGGGAGGGGAAGCTGCAGAGCTGACCCCACAGATCGCCACCTTGGCCAGCCCCCTCCCAGCTTAACCCCGTGGGATGCGCAGGCTGGGGGAGGGGTTGGGTGCAGGATGGCCACAGGACCCCATCTCACCTGTGACTGTGAGCCTAGTACCTGGGCCGAAGTACCGCTCATAGGAGCACAGGGGCACAGCTCAGTGTGCAAACCTGCATGCAAACCTTCTCCCCCAAGCCCCTGCCGCAGCACCTCCCCTCCGCCCCAGCAGTCCCCACTCCGGTGATCCCAGCCCAGGTCTTCTATCCCCGAGGCAGGGGAAGGACCAGGGTGCCCTTACACAGGAGCGGCCCCCGGCCACTCTGCAGTCCCTCCCCGCCCCACCACTCAGCTGACTGCGGCCCCAGGTCATGCAGGGGCAGGGCGCAGCTGGGGCTCCCCGAAAGGCCATTCTTAGCGGCCCAATGCTCACCCAGCACGGTCAGCCGGGTGCCTCCGCCGAAGGTCTGGGTATCTGCTCACGGCTGTCCGACCCAGTGCAAAAACTTGGACAGGCCCTCGTCCACCCAGGGGCTGGAGGCTGAGGTCCCCACTGTCGCACCCCCTCCTCCCCGCCTTGGGCCCCCAGCCGCAGCCTGTTCGGCCGGTCCGCTCACCCAGCACGGTCAGCCGAGTGCCCAAGCCGAAGTACTGGGGTCTGTTCTCACAGTCTCGGGTCCCGGGACAAAAACTGGGCGTTGTCCCGGACTCGCCCCTGGTCTCCCCCGACCCCGCGCCGGACACCAGGGCCAGGCGGAGCTCCCCACGCAGCCCGGGAGGATCCGGTCTTTGCCCACCCGCTCGCGGAGCGCCGGGGACTTCCGGGCGCCTTCCTTACCCAACACAGTTAGCTTGGTCCCCTCTCCAAAATAGAGTGGTTCGTTGTTCACACAGCCCCGCAGCCCGCGGAGCAAACCGCCGCCCAGAGCAGCTCTTCTGCCCCAGCTCTCTGCCTGGAAGCCCCCGCCCAGGGCTGGGGCTCAGGGGTCCTCCAAGCTGAGCAGTCCCCCAACCTGGCGCGCTGTCTTACCTAGCACGGTGAGCCGGGTCCCCTGCCCGAAATGCTGCTCATTGTAACACAGTGGGAAGGGGCGCCAAGAATTCCTCCTCCCCCTACCGCACCGGCATTTCCCACAGCCTGGGGGCTACTCTTCCTCTTCCTTCTCTCCTTCAGGGGCTTCCCTTCTCCCTCTAGAATGAGCTGGACAGAGCCATGTGGCCATCCAGTGAGGTCACCCTCATTTGCAAGGAAAACCAGCTTGGCTTGGGGACAAGTGGCTGAACCTGAAGTCTGAGGGCACTGTGGGTCCTGGGGGCAGGGATGGGCTGGAGGTGCTCCAGGCTGACTGCCTTTTACTCCTTTGGACATTATCAGGAGGGATCAGTCCCTGAAGGAAGTCATGCTTGGTAGAAAAAAAAAAAAAAAATTTTTTTTTTTTGAGAGGGTCAGCAAAAAGAGGAAGATTCTCAATGAGATGGACTGACACAGTGGCTGCAGCAATGGGCTCAAGCATATTGATGGTACAGGATCAGGCAAGGTTTTCTTCTGTTATACCTAAGGTCCCTATGAGCCAGAATGGACTTGATGGCACCTAACAACATCTTCCTCAAGGGTTGTTATGAGCTGCTAATGAACACTGCGTCTTCTAGTGCTGGCTCAGGGGACAATTTTACTAGACAGGGTGGTGCTGATCCTACATTCACGCCTTGACCTGCACCTGAGGAGGGAGCGGTGGAGGCTGGCCTTTGTCCAGGGTGGGGCCAGCTCCAGGCCCCCAGCCAGTCCCCATCTGGGAGCTGCAGCCCCTGGGCTGGTGGGTTATTTCCCAGCCAGGGCTTTTTGTAAAAGCTCCCCCTTTAACCAAATCACCGTGCTGCCCCCAGTTGCCACAATGTTACACCCTGGGACAAAAATGCCCCCTCCCCCTCTACCGCAAGCACTGGGCAGACACAGGAAGCACAGGTGGTGGTGGCTGGTGTAACTGAGGGGCCAGGAAGACACGACTGAGGTGAATTTACAGTGGGAGGGGTTGGGGGACAGAGAGGCCCCTCCTGGCATGCACACCACCTGGAGGAGACCACCTCTGTCAGCAGGCCTCCTTGCTGGGACGGAGCCTATGCATGGTTCTCCAGTGCAGACTGGCATTTATAGAGGCAGGTGGGAGGGGCGGGGCGGGGAGGGCAGCTTGACAGCAATCCCATAGAGCAGGTAACAGCAACCTTCAGCTAAGGACAAACCTCCAGAAATCCCTGTGACTCCCCCCCCATTACTTTCTGAGCAAAGCCAGACTCTTATTCATTCATTCATTCACTCCACTATATCTGATGGACCCCTACTGTGTGCCCCGCCCGATGCTAGCTTTGGGGATTCCGGCTCATCCTCGGGGTGTCTTAGTCGTCTAGTACTGCTGTAACAGAAATACCACCGGTGGGTGGCTTTAACAAACCAAAACACATTCTCCCACAGTCCAGGAGGCTGGAAGTCCAAATTCAGGGCATCAGCTCCAGGCGAAGGCTTTCTCAGTCTGTAGGCTCTGGAGGAAGGTCCTTGTCATCAATCTTCCCCTGGACTAGGAGCTTCTCAGCGCAGGGACCCCAGACCTGGGGGCATGAGGTCCCCATCTCTCTCCACTGGCTTCTGTCTTTTACATCTCAAAAGAGATTGCTTTAAGACACAACCTAACCTTGTCGATTGAGTCCTGCTTCATTAACATAACTGCCTCTAGTCCCATCTCATTAACACCATAAGGGTAGGATTTGCACACCTAGGAAAGTCACATCAGGTGACAAAACCGTGGACAATCACACGATACTGGAAACCACACGTTTTGGGGGGACACAATTCAGTCCATGACAGGGGGGCACCCATTGCCTCTCCAGCCCCATTTGGGGCTCCTCCTACCTCTGAACCAGGCCCTAGTGGCACCTGGCTTTTTCTCTGAGGCTTTTGTTCATGCCTCTGACTGGCTGGACCCCTCTTCTGGGCGAGCTACTGAGACCCAGGCTTCCTTTGAAGTGCTTGTCACCATCTTGGACTCTCCCTTGTTTTCCCTGCCAGAAGTGGGGAGCTGGCCTCTGACTGTGTGTGTGTGTTTACTAGGTTCTACTTTACAGAGCAGTTTTAGGCATACAGAATGACTGTGCAGAAAGAACAGAGTTCCCCTGTGGCCCTTACCTCCTCATACAGGGCTTCTGTAACTGACATCTTGCATCCTTGTGGCTCAGTTGCTATAGCTGGTGACCCAATATGGCTACATTGTTATCAACTAAAGCCCATAGTATACCTCAGGGTTCCCTTTTCGTATTTACAGTCCTAAGGGTTTTGACAAATATATCATGTCATGTGTCCCCGTTACCGCATCCCACAGAATAATTTCACTGCCCTAAAAATGCCCCATGCGCCTCCTGGTCACCCCTCCCCCCTCCTCCTGAGCCCCTGGCAACCACTGATCTTTTCAGTGTCTCTACAGTTCTGTCTTGTCTGGAATTCTGACTGCGCTGTAAAGACAGCTAACTTCTATTTCACGGCTTCTGTCCATGCCTGTTCCCCCTATGAACAGGGAGACTTCTTGGGGACAGTGACTTGGATATCTTTGTGTTTTTGAAGGCCAGGGATAACACATTGTGGTGACTTGTGCTCAGTGGCTGTGTGTGTGTGTTTGTGGACATAAATGTATATATTTGAATGCATGTGAGCCCTGCAGTACCAAGGCAAGGCTGGGTGGTGGGGTCCTATGAGTGGAAGGGCAGGGGGCTACTTTGGCAAGGTCTCAGGGGTGCCTGCTCCTGAGGGAAGTCACCTTGGTTCACTCGCTTGTTCATTCATTTATTCAGAGATAATTTACGGAGTACTGGTGCTGAACCAAGGTTCTCTGCTCTATCCCGGGGTGGCTATGGTCAAAAGCACCCTGTTATCAAGGAGCTCACGGTTGAGTGGGGGTGTCAGGCAGGTAGGGAGATCAAGTCCACCACGTGTAATGAGGGTCGTGAAGGAGGCACGCACAGGGCATTGTGACAGCAAAACAAATGGGCATCTGGTCCAACCTTAGTGGGAAGGGGCAGAAAGGAAGGGCCAGGGGAGGCTCCTTGGAAGAAGGGTGTCTGAGCTGAGTCTGGAAGGATAGGCAGGTGTTCCCCAGGAAGAAGGATATGATGTCATTCCAGGAGTAGTAGCTGGTCAAGGGGCCTGAAACCAGGCTGCTCAGGGGGAGGTGGCGAGGTGGGGTGCAGAGATAAAGTGGTGGTCAGCCCGGGGGTCCTATGTTCCTTCCTGAGGACTTCCAAGTGCATCGCCATGATAATAACCAGGCAATGGATAGCCGCAGAGATAGGGCTGATCCTTGGCTGGAGGGAATTTCATTTCTTGCACCTCCAGGTGTGGCTGGGAGCTTTTTCATGCCTGTCCAATACACCAGGGAGAGATTCTGTAACTGGGAGACACAACCGCCCTTGAGAATAAACTTCCCAGTCAGCGCCTTTTCTGCCCCTCGCTGGGAGACCTGCCTGGGGCACTGTGGAGACAAAGGGTGCACTTGGCGACAGAACTGCAAAGAGGGGGTGAGCTGCAGGAGACTAGCTTCATTTACCTGCGGGCATGCAGTTGGTGGGACACACCTGTGCCAGCTCTTCCTCAGATCAGCTTTGTGCAGGGCAGGACATAGACTCCTGTCTGGCATCCTGCTTTTCTAGGCTGTTCTGGAGCAGCCCTCCTCAGCTCCCATCACTACCTCGCACACTTTATTAACCTTCCTGAGCAGGATGAGCCGTGTCAGTCATGGCGGGGGGGGGGGTCGGTTCCCCACTCCGTGAATACCTTGTGACCCCCTCCTGGTGAGCTGGAAGATGACAGGGGGTTTGGGGAAGGGCAGAGGAGAAATCAGACATTCCAGGAACAGCCAAGCAGACCGTGTTTATTGGGTTGGCCCACTGGGGTTCAGGCTTGCTAGGGAGCCCCCGGGTAGGAAGTCTCAGAGACACACACCCAGGTGCACATGCACTAGGTGGGTACCAGGAGGAGTGGGGATATGAGGACTCCTCCTCTCAGCACTGGCTGCAGATGGGGAGCGGGGGATCCTGTTAGACATAATGAAGGGCCAGAATCTCCTGGCCCCCCTCCAGAGCTGGCTTCAGGAGTCTTTCTTCTTGACCTGAAGAAGGGAAGGTTTTGAGGTTGCCAGGAGCCAGGAGAGGTGGGGGTTGAGTGGATGTAGGGGGTTCTGACAGTCTCCATTTGATTTCTGGGGACCCCATCTTCCTCTTCCCACCAGCCCCACCCGATCCCACAGGGAGTTGTCTCTGAGGTTCCCAAGCACGTACGCGGCCCCGTTCTGCTGCCCACCTCCGGCCCCTTACCATGGCCACCAGCACGAGGGCACTGACCAGCACAGCGTACAGGGCCGCCTTTCCCAGCAGGACCTCGTAGAGGACAGTGGCTGACAGGACCCCCTGCTGGTAGGACACTGGGGGGGGCAGCCTGTGAGCGGGTAGCTCTGGTCCCCACCCCCACCCCAGTGCCCCCAGGTTCCCCAGGTTCCATACACCGCACAGATGTGGGAGGTGCGGGGAGTGCTCACTTACCTGAGGTGAGGCCACAGTCTGAAAGAGAAGGGGGGATGGGTGAGAGGCTGTACTGTCTCAGGAGAGCAAAACCTGTCAGCCTGCAGACCACCGAAGCCCAGGCCACAGCACCGGCCAGACCCAGCTGCCCTGTCCTTCCTGTCCTGTGTCTCACCTGCGTGGCCCCAGGCCTCGGCGCTGATGTTCTGGGTGACGGGCAGGGGCCCATTGTTTTCCTCGTCCCACTGGTCCTCGTCCTCGGCCGAGAGACCGTAGAACTGGACTTGGCAGCGGAAATGGTTGCGTGGGTTGTGCCAGAAGGCAGCCGACACTCTCAGGAGGCTGCTCATGCAGTATGTGGAGTCACTGACGCCAGTGCACCCCTTCTGGGGCTGTGGGTCCGTGCTGACCCCGCTGCGGGCCTCCTTGCCGTTCACCCACCAGCTCAGCTCCACGTGGTCAGGGTAGAAGTTGGTGGCCAGGCACACGAGGGTGGCCTTCTGGGTGCGAGAGATCTCCGCCTCTGAGGGTTCAAACACGGCCACCTTGGGTGGGGTCACCTTGCTCAGGTCGTCTGGAGGGGAGGAGGCAGATTTGGTCAGAGAGCCCTATGGGCTCTGGGGCAGGTAGAGGCCGTGTGTGTGTGTTTGTGTGTGCACGTGTGCACATATACCTGTGTCCATGTGAGTGTATGAGTGTGCTCGTGTGTGTATGAGAGTGTGTGAGAGGGAGGGGAATGGCCCGTGTCCAGGCAGTGACCAGCAGCAGGTCCTGTCTGGCTGGGGTCTCCCTCCCTGTCCCCTGTTGTTGCTCTTCCTCCCCTTGCCCCCTTCCCTCCGCCACCTGGAACACACTGTCCCTTTCTCCCCATCCCCTATAGGGGGCACCATGTCCTGATTTCTGGGTAGCTCTGCAAGGCCTCCCACCCTTGGCCTCATGGGATTCTCTATGGCGAGTAGGCCTGTCTGCCTTCCTTCCTGCTCGAAGCCCTGCTCTGTGCATTGCTGTCTAACCTTCCAGACTTCATGCAGCGGCCTGCAGCCCAGCTGCACAGATTTGGAGTCAGGGACTCCTGTTAGCAACACGAGCCTGGAAACAAAATTGATCTCTGCTAATTACTATTTTCCTTTTTTCAACGTGTTTACGTTTGTCTGTTTTGGTGATGCCCCGAATTGGAATAGGCCCTTCTTCTTAAAAGAGACAGTCTTCCCACCACGCCTGATTTCATTTTCTTTGTATACTCTACCCAGCGTAATTGGCCTTGAGCAGCCTGGTGCCACTGTCCATTGTCTGTCTATGGTGCCTGTTGGCTTCTACCCTGGGGTACACTGGGCAAGTGGATGCCCGCCCAGGATGGCTGTGACCCAAGGAAGATATTGGTGCGGGGTTGACCCTCTCTCTTCCCACAGCCTAGCAAGCCACCCTGCCAGCTTTGGGATCCGCAGCCATGTAGTCAGATCGTGGTTGTGGGTTGCACAGGTCCTGAGCCCCAGGACTATTTCAGCAGAGGGCCACGCTGCAAAGCCCGGGTCTTCCGCACGCCTGACAGACAGGAGAGGTCCAAGCTCTGGAATTGTTGGGAGAAACATCCTCACCTGAAGACACATGGGGACGGGAGGAACCATGCCCGTCATTCCAGCACACACCCTTGGCCAGAATTTACTCTGTCCTCCCTTGGCTCTGTTTTGGCTACGGGATAGAGTTTTTGGAGCAGGAATGTGGCAAACCCAGACATCTCCACCTTATCCAAATTTGGAAACTGATCCTGATGGGAAAATGGAGGCCCAGGATGGAAATAGGCGAGTTCTGTGACCCAGCGATGACAAGTAGCAGTAACAGAAAGGACAGCCACTTTCACAGAGGCATCTTGTGGTGGCACAAATGCTCAAGCGCTCCACTATTAGCCGAAAGGTTGGCTGTTTGAACCTGCTTGGAGGGGCCTGGGAAGATCACAGCCTCAAAAACCCTATAATGAAGTTCTACTCTGCACATATGGGGTCATCATGAGTTGGAAAAACAGCCTCCATAGAGAGTTCAAGTAAGCTCTCCCGTCACAACCCAACACCTGGGATGGCATTGTTTCCTACACTATGTGTGTCCCAGAGAGCCTGGAGCAGTGAAGCCCCCTTCCCAGACCTCGTAGCCCCCTCTGAGAACAGAGCCTGGGGGTCCACGGGGCTGTTTCTTAGGTCATGCGTGTCTCTCCAGCCCAGACCCTACCCCACTTCCTCCCAGTCCTCCCACCTTACCCACTTCCTCTCAGCACAGAGATGGCTCCTTCCCCCTGGGGAGCAGCCTCCCAGCCCAACTGTTTTAGTGCAGACCCTGAGGTTTGGGAAAGGTGTCTTCTTTGTAGCTGGTTTGCTGCTGAGCTAATGTGGGTTTCCAGCAGTAACGATTCTTTCGGATCTCTCTCCCTGGCACCTACCGAGTACAGTATACCCCAGACCCACCCGCTGCCCTGTGGTACCGTGAGAAACTTCTGCCCTCCTAGCACCCACGTACTACCCCCATGTCACCAACCTGCCTCCACTGCCTCCTGGGCCTGCCAGCCTCCTCAAAACCATAATTAAAAACAAAATAAAATAAAAACAACAACAACCTCCCCGCCCCAAACCTGTTGCAGTCGAGTTGATTCCAACACATAGTGACCCTACAGGACAGAGTAGAACTGCTCCGTAGGGTTTCCAAGGAGCAGCTGGTGGATTCGACTGCTCAGTTTTGGTTAGCAGCTGAGCTCTTAACCACTGGACCACCAGGGCTCCCCAGCCTCAGGAAGATAAAAGTGGGGCTTAGAAACAAGGAGAGACAAAGGGAAGAAGGGAAAGAAGGTGAAAGCCACGTTCCGAGCTGGAGATGACGCTGAGGAGCTGAGGAGGGTCACTGAAAGGATCCAAGCGTGCAGAACGGGAGTAAGAACAAGATGAAAATGAGGAGAAGATCACAAAGAAAAGAGAGAAAGTCCAGCTAAAAAGTAGAGATGCGAGAGTGGGGAAACCTCCAGCCCTGAAGCCCAGCGAGGCACCAGCACACCAACCTGTGAAGCTCTGGAAGGTAGAAGGGCCAGGGGGACTCCAGGTGGCCAGGGCAGCTCTGACCTCCCACCTTACAGCCAGTGCCCCTCTAGGACTGTTCTTTGTGCCCCCATACCACCCTGGAGACGAGGGAGCCCATACCTGTCACGGTGAGCCTGGTGCCCAGCCCGAAGTTGAGGGGTGAGTTATTGGACACAGCCGAGAACGGCTGTGGTAAAACCCACTGGGGCCCCCTAAGAGCTGGAGTCAGGGGTGTGGACCAGAAGAAAGGCCTGAGCATTCAGCAGGGACAGCGGGGACAGAGGGAAAGGCTCTGTAGGGCAGAGTCACATTCTCAGTGGAAGGATGGACCAGGAAAGCAGAAAGGCCGATTACAAGAAGACGCAGAGGAGAGAGAGAGAGGACTCACTCCCGCCGCCCGCACCAAGGGTGGCAGATGAGCCCCATGGGCTCCGCGTGGACAAGAGTGACAGCTAAACGCCCTTCACCAGAGGCCAAGATCTGGCTCCAAGGGACTCTGCCCGCCACCCCTGAGCTGAGCCTCACCTAGGACAGAGAGCCGTGTCCCCTCTCCAAAGTGCTGCTCCTGGTTGCCACACAGCACAACACCCTGTGGCAAACCCAGTGCAGCGGCGGCCTCCTTCCTCAGCTCTGGGGTCTGCCACACATCCACTGCCCCACACCTGGGCCCTTCTGCAGTCTGTCCCCACGGAGCTCCCAGGGTTCTAGCTCATCCCCACTCCTCCACACCCAGGACCTTCCATAGCTGTGTTCTTCATGGAGCTCTGGGGGCCCTGCCCCATCCCCACTCCCCCACACCTGGGATCTCTGGCCCTGTTCTTTGTCCCTGACCTTCTCCAAGAGTCCCCCTGGGACTCTGACCTGACCCACCATCTCCTGAAAGAAGCCTGTTACTCACCCAAGACAGAGAGCTTCGTTCCGTTGCCAAAAAATAGCTTTTCATTGGTTGCACAACATTGGAGCCCAGCAGGAAAACCTTTCCCTGCTGCCTCCCCATCCCTCCGCCCCGGGTCAGCCAGCTAGCTTCCCTCTGGCCTTAGCAGACATTTGATTCCAGGGGTGGGAGGCTGGGCAACTGTGTGGCCTGCAGTACGGTCGGTGGTCAGAGGCCTGCTTCAGCCTCTGGGGCCCCTCCCCAATGTCCATCACCCTGGGTGAGACTGGCCTCTGAGGCCTGGCCTTACCATCCACCCTGCTCTGATGCCCTCAGGGAGACACAGATGGACAGGTGGTCCTGCCTGCCTGAGACCACATGCTTCCCAGTGGGGAACCCCGGCTAGGCAGGGCCATCCGTGAAATCACTGGGGATCGAGCCCCCGGCCCTCTGTATCAAGACAAGAATTCAGACCTTCCTGGTAAAAATGCACTTTTGCCAAAGCACTGAGACAAGCTGCATCAGTCCCTGCTTCCCCTTAGGGGTACCTAGCCACTGAACCCAGGTTCACTCACCAACAACACTGAGCTGGGTCCCCTCCCCAAAATAGAGGGTGTCCCCAGAGCACAGTCTCCCAGGTCCACCTCAAAACACCGTCTGTTGAGCCCAAGGGTGCAGCTGGGCTCAGAGGGACATGGGGGCCTTCACGGATCTCCCCTAAGAAAGCCACCGTCAGCTTCAGACACTCGCATACCCTACAGAGCCTCCCAGAGCCCTGAGAGCTGGGGAAGGGTGCAGCACCAGGATGATAGGCTGTGTCAGCAGATAAGATGAGTGAGCAAGGTCTTCTCAGGCTCATTTAAGCTTTGGGGCCTTTTCTCATGCCCCATCTCAGGGTAGTGCCATCTCCTCTCCCATCTCCCTGGCCCCAGGGCTCAGTTGGGGGTCTACTCAGAGCCTTCTCCCTGTTGCTGGCTCGGTTCACCGTTATAAGAGCCTCCCCCAGACCCCTTTCCCCATTCCTGAACAGGGAGCCTGGCCTCCCTCACCACACCTCCCCAGACCTTACCGATGACAGTTAGCTTGGACCCCGGGCCGAAGGTGATATCATAGTTAGCACACCAGAACGTGGCCACTCAAATGGACCCTATGGGGCCTGGGAGCTGCTCGGGAGAGTCTTACCTACCACCGTGAGTCGAGTGCCTTCTCCAAAGAACGCTTGGGTGTTTGCACAGTGCCGGGGGGCATGGAGGAAAGCAGGCCTGAGATGAGGAGCGGGGAGGGGCCAGCAGGGTCTCAGACCGTAGGAAACCCCCCCGGGCTTTGTAGGCCTTGGGTTTGTCCAAGAAAGAGCATTTTCCAAGGAAAAGCGCTCCGGCCTCCCGAGGTCCAACCAAGGGCCCTGCACCCCATTCTGAAAGGGTGTCCATATACAGGCCCCTCTCTGAGGGTCATCGAGGGACGTGGCCAGGACAGGTGACCTGGGGAGGGGCAGGTCCTCCGGGACCTGTGACTCCATCCATTGGGATCCGAGACCTCTCTGGCTTCTGCCCGGGGCCTTTGGTACAAGTGGGCCACCCTCTGTCCCTTCCCACTGACCTGTGGTGGTCCCAATGGGGTTGGATGGAGGGGTCCCTGTAACCTTCTTCTGTGACACCCTGAGGCATTCTCCTTAAAGCTGCGCCCTATCTTCCTTGACTCATGGCCTTGGCCTGACCTGCGGACAGGTGAGGTGGCAGCATTCTGTGCCAGCTGCCCTGGGGCTGAGACCTGGGAGAGACATGGGGTGGGGGTTGTGGGGCAGACAGTGGTTTTTGTAAAGGCCTCCTGCAAGTTTGAATCACCGTGGATCCCCTGTCCCCACAATGTTACAGCTTTGTACAAAAACAGCCCCTCCCACAGCCCGCCCCCTAGCCGAAAGGAGCCAGCTGCTGCTTTGAGGGGAGCCAGGGTGGGCGGGAGAGGCAGAGACGGGGTGCGGGCGCCTCCTGGTCTGATGTCCTCAGTTCCTCAGAGCTGGGTGTCTCTGCAGTGCTGGCCGCCGAGGGGACGGCTTTTCTAGTGGAAATCCCCCGCCCCCCCGCAGCTGTCGTCACACGGGGAGCCACCTGTCAACAAGCAGCCCCCCTTTGTACCCCAGTATTGCTGGGGGGAGGAGCTGCAGGAAGGACGGCAGGCGTTCAGGCCTTGACCACCCTTCACGGAAGCTGGACCCCTCCTACCCAGACTGTCCCTCCGGCTGCACCCGTGCCTCCAGGGGGTCACTGGGGTCTGAGTTCTCTGGGAGAGTGGCCAGGAGCTGGGCGAGCTCGGCTTGTCGCAGTGGGTGTGCTTCAGGGATGGACGTGGGTGTGGAGGCGGGCGGGGCACGAGTCCTCAGCCCTCTTCCTCACTGGGCTCCGCAGCCCCTTCGCAGGGAGAGCTGCGGTCCCCCGTCCCTGAAGGGCAGAAGCACTGCAGGTTGTTCTAGGGTCTTTAATTCCCCCCCACAAGATGACCTTGAAACTTAACCCCCTCGCCCGCCCAGTCCAGCGTCCCATCCCGCCAGGGCGCGCCCCCACATCCCCACTGCTATTAAAGTGCAGGCGCCTGGGAGCCGGGGTGAAGAGGCCAGTGCCCGACCCCTGCCGTGCTGCCGTCCTCCGCCTCCTGAGAGTTTCCCCTGAAGCGTCGCCTGTTTTAGGACCGGGGCAGCACGGGGGGCCACGCGCCTGCAGGGGGTTAGGGGAGGGTGCCGAGTGCTTGGGGGCTCTGGTACTGAGGGGCCTGTCGACAGGGTCGGCGCCACCCACCGCAGCCCGGATCCAAAGGTGGACCCAGAGTTCCGGGATTCAGGTCCTTGCTCCCTCCCGGCTCCTGCCTCTGGTGCCCCAGCTCCTCAAAGCTCTCCCTGCTCCTGTTCCTTCAGCTTCAGAAACCAAGGTCCTGAGCCTTAGGACGTTACAGCTGGGGGAATTCCCTATAAAGCTGTTCCTTGCTGAACCCTAGAGCCTTCAGGGTCGTGGCCTCGTGCTAACAACGAAACGAAAGCCGGTTGTCATCCAGTCAGCTGGGACTCGTGGCGGCCCCACGTGTGTCAGGGGCGGCCCCACGTGTGTCAGGGTCCAACCGTGCTCCACAGGATTTTCGGTGGCTGAGTTTTGGGAAGTAGATTGCCAAATCTTTCTTCTCAGGTGCCTCTGCTTAATAGAAGGAAAGCCACAGCCTCTAATCCAGTCACACAGCCCTGCTGTTTCTTTCCAAGCCCTGGTTCTGGAGGAGGCTGGGTTCGAGAAGAGGCCTCTTGTCAACGTCCTTTACCAAGAGGCCGAAGCCAGGCCACCTGGAACTGTTCGCTAAGGGCCTGACCTAGGAACATTGCTTTACTACCATTGGCCACTGCGTCACAAAGAACAACAGCTTGTTGGAGAACCTATTGGAGAGGCCACTGATCACAGTACAGCTCAGGTCCTTCTATACATTTATTTTAAATGACAAAAATGCCAACAGAATTTTTTTCCTACTTTCTTTTTTGATTCTAAAATTCAGAAGGAAAAACAAACAAACAAACAAAAAGCACAGCCACAAACGTTCTAAAAAGAAGAGCAATTGAAGAGGGGGCGAGTGGCCTTGCCCTGTGATTGATTAAAGCATCTTCTAAAAGGTCAACAATTAAAACAGCTCAGAACTGGCTCTTGAATAAACAAGCCAGGGGGCAGATGAGAAAGCCCCAAAGAGGCCAAGTACGTACAGAAAGTTAGTATACGTTAGAGGTGTTATCAGTGGGGTTAGGACGGACTTTTAAAATAAATTATGTTCAGAAAACCAGGCAGGGCTGCAAGAAGGCAGAGTTAGGTCAATTCCACATGCCATATACCCATAGATCTCTGAGAGATAACAAATTTGAATATTGAGAAACAAAACCAAGAAAGTACTAAAAGACCCCAAAACCTGTTGGTATCAAGCCTGACTCATAGCAACCCTAGGACAGAATAGAACCGCCCTGTAGGGTTTCCAAAGCTGTAGTCCTTACAGGAGCAGACTGCCACATCTTTCTCCTATGGAGCTGCTGGTGAGTTTGAACCGCTGACCTTTCAGTTAGCAGCTGAGTGCTTAATCATTGTGCCGCTAGGACTCCTGTACAAAAAGAAAACATGGAAAATTCCTCTATTACCATGCAGTGGGAAGGGCTTTCAAACTGTGACTTAAAATCTAGAAGAAAAATTAAAAAAAGATAAGCTTGACTAAATAAGGATGGCACAGCTACATAGAAACACGTAAATGGAATCAGAAGACAAATGACAATGTGGAGAAACCTTTGCAAGTCTCATCATGTACCTCCCTGACACACGTGCAGTCCCGAAAACCAGTAAAAAATGACCCAACGTTCCCCCCAAAATGGACAAAGAACAGATGGTTCAGAGAAAAAGAGACTCAAACGGTACTTAAGGGAAAAAAAAATCTCACAATGATAAATGCAAAGTAAAACTACACTGAGAGACCGCTTTTCAACGATTTGATTAACAAAACCTCAAAATAAGGACAAACTATTCTCTTGGCAATTTTGTCAAATAAGCACTCTTACACCTTGGTTCCTGGTTCCCTTATGGGGAGCAATTTGGAAAGATCTAGAAAAATTACACACGCATGTACTTTTCCAACCAGTAATTCCACTTATGGAAATTTATTCCTGTAAACACTTTTGCACATAAATGAAAAAATAAAAAATGTGGAAAATGCTTGCATTATTTGAAATAGCAAAAGAGTGGGAACAACTCAAGTATCCATCTGTAGGAGACTAGATAAAAAAATTGTGATACAGCCACACGATGGAATATCACTCAACACTAAAAATTACAAGAATGCTTTTTTTTTTTTCGCTAGGGAATGATTCCTAAGATATATTGTTAACGGGGAGCAAGCAAGCTGCAAAATGGCATATTCCATATGCTAACTTTTGTCTAACAAAGGGGGGAATAAGAATATGTGTTTTTATTTGCTCCATTCTGCATGAAGAAACACAGGAAGGATACGAAAGAAATTGAAAAAGAAAACACTTACTGGGATGAGTAGTATAGATAGGGGCAGCCTGGAAGGAAAAGTAACATTTCTCAATGCCAACTTCATTATATCATTGACATTTTTGAGCCACATGAATTTATTTTCTATTTAAAAGAACACTTAAATTCATGAAATTGATAAGAAAAGAAAAACTCAAGAAAACAGTGCTTTAAATAATACCCCAAAATCATCTGCAACTTAAAAACAAAACAAAACAAAGCTACTTGTTTAATTTACAAAGTCATTCTTTTTTACAAAGAAGGTCACTTACTTAAGAAGTAGTCAGTGGATCCCAAGTTACCTGGAAACTTATTAAGAATGCAAATTTCTGCTAAGTCCCCATGCCCCATGCTCTTTTGCATCAAAATGCCAAGAACTGTACCTATTAATTTCTGTTAAAAACAGGGCTGTTAGAATTTAGGGAGAAAAAAGAAAAATGGGAGACGTTCTGTTTCTTCAGTGAATTAACGTTGTACCCTAAGCTAAAACAAACGGCCATTGATTGCTTTGATTATGGAATGTGCTCCTTTGAGGCACGCTGTTGTCAATTTCATGATCTTTTGATCTATTATGTTTTTCTGTCTTATTTACCCCTTTCGTTGTTGTTAGGTGGTGTCCAGTCGGTTCCACCCGAAGGCCACCCCATGTACAACAGAACAAAACACTGCCCGGTCCTGAGCCAGCCTCACAATCGTTGCTATGCTTGGGCCCATTGTTGCAGCCACTGTGTCAATCCATCTCATCGAGGGTCTTCCTCTTTTTTGCTGACCCTCTACTTTCCCACAAGTGATGTTCTTTTCCAGGGACTGGTCCCTCCTGATAATATGTCCAAAGTATGTGAGACGAAGTCCCACCATCCTTGCTTCAAAGGAGCATTCTGGCTGTACTTCTTCCAAGACTGATTTGTTCATTCTTCTGGCAGTCCATGGTATATTCAGTATTCTTCACCAACGCCATAATTCAAAGGTGTCAATTTTTTGGTCTTCTGTATTCATCGTCCTGACTCTTTTTACGTACAAAAATTTACCCTCTATAAGTTTCCTTTTGATGATCTAACCAGAGGCCCAATTTACTTGTATAGAAGCCTGGCACTCATCCTGACTGGCCTAACAGAATACCACCCTGTGTAAGCATTGCGACCACTTTGATTCCTGGTGATCTGTGTGCCAGTTTTTCCTCCTGGTCAGAGTGCCCAGTGCTGGGGAGATGAGCAGTGCAGGCGCGGGGTCAGGCCATCCTCAGCTCGGGCAGCAGGGGGCAGCCTTACCTCACTTTTCTGACAGTAATGGCATCTCAGCTTGCTGGAGATTGAGAAGGAACCAGGGCTCAGGATGGGAGGGGAAGCTTGTGTTTTAGGGGGCAAAAAAACAGCTTATACGTGTGGAATTCTTGAAACCTGTCAAAGCACTTTAATAAAATCTCACGTCAACCTGAAATTTTCTCACAATTTCCTCCAATAAGAAACCTGCCAAAATTCAATAATCTGGTCACAGTCACACACAAAGTAGGGAGTGGAGCTGCGGCTGGAACCCAGGCCTCCAGCTTAAGTGCTGGGCCCTGGTAGACATGCCCTGCTGACGCCCCTACCCTGCAGCCTGATGACTGGTTTCTGGCCCCTTTCTATCTATGAGATCTGGGACAAGTTAGGAAACCTCAGTAAACCCCAATCTGTTATCCTTAACATGGAAATAATAATACTTCCCTAAGGGGTTGTATTATT
The DNA here is from genome assembly GCF_024166365.1 of Elephas maximus indicus. Classification (NCBI taxonomy): domain Eukaryota; kingdom Metazoa; phylum Chordata; class Mammalia; order Proboscidea; family Elephantidae; genus Elephas; species Elephas maximus. Next base: position 7,094,398 of record NC_064826.1, read on the forward strand.
ATTAGGGTCACTATGAGTCAGAATCGACTCAATGGCAATGATTTATTTTTTATTTTTTAAAATGGGGTTGTTGGAGCTGTGGTGGCATAGGGGTTAAGTGTTCAACTGATAACCCAAAAGTCTGCAGTTGGAATCCACCAGCCCCTCCTTGGAAGACCTATGGGGCAGTTCTACTCTGACCCATAGGGTCACTGTGAGTCAGAATCGACTTGATGGCAATTTTTTTTTTTTCAAATGGGGCTGTTGTGAGGACTAAAAATGAGACCACACATGCGAAGATGTGTACAGTGCCTGAGTACAGGTAGAAACAGTTGTTATTGTTAGCTGTTGTAGGGTTGGTCCCTGACTCATGGCGACCCCATGCACAACAGGATGAGACCGTTTTCATTTATGGGGTTTTCACTGGCTGATTTTAAGAAGTAGGTAGCCAGACCTTTCTTCCTAGTCTGCCTTAGTCTGGAAGCTCTGCTGAAACCCATCTTCCATGAGTGACCCTGCTGGTGTTTGAGACAACAATGACATAGCTTCCAGCAATCTGAAAGCCACCACAGTACAACAAACTGACAGGCAAGGGGTGGGGTGATAACATCCCATTGTTGTCAGGTCGATTCCCATAGGGTTTTGGGGAGCAGATGTGTTAATACAAGTCAGGGGTTTGAAACTGTGCCTGGGGCATAGCAAGCTACTCCTGAAGCACTTCACATCTTTTGGATCCCTCAACAGGCAGGATTTGAGTCGGGTTGGCTGGAATGGACCGGGAATTGGAAGAGGCCAGGGTGGTTGGTCCCACACTCCCCCAGGTGTGTTTGTTGGGGCACAAGAGTTCCGTGTGGTCGCAGGTGGCTGGGAAGTCCTGCCAACACCTCACAGGATGCATGTTTATGCAGTCGAGGCCAGAGAGGCTTTAGTCAGTCAGGCCACACTTATCTTCTGTGGAAACGGTCCTGCCCACCCACCCCCATCTCCTACGGTGCTGTTAAGCCAGGCCCCACAGACACGTATGGGGGCCCTGGGCCTGGAGGAGGGGGAGCCCCGTCTGACCCCCAATGTGGGACAGTTCCCGAGCGAGGGGGAGGAAGCAGACACAGATACAGGCCTGAGCAGGGTCACTTTATTGTCACCGTGATGACAGGGCAGGCACCTCAGTTGGCAGCAATGGTGTCCTGGATCCAGTTCACGTAGTTGCAGACCTTGGTGTAGACACCAGGCAGGTTCTCCTGGGCACAGCCATAGCCCCAGGACACGATGCCCTGCAGCTCTCCATTGCAGACCACGGGGCCGCCAGAGTCACCCTGGAGGAGAGGGCCGAGTATAGAGAGGGGTCAGCATCCCAGTCTGATGGTACTCAGGGGGTAGGATCCCAGTCTGATTGTACACAGGGAGACGCACCTCTAGTCTAATTGTATACAGAGGGAGGGGGAAGCACCGTAGTGTGACTGTACACAGAGGGCAGTACCCCTAGTCTGGTTGTGACAGGGGAAGGCACAGCATCCCTAGTCTGATGTCTGATTGTGCATAGGGGAGGAGGGCAGCACCCCTAGTCTTGTTGCATGCAGGGGGAGGGGCAGGACCCCTAGCCTGGCAGCCACACTCCACCTGAGGGCTGTGTGGGCTGGGGGCTGGGCTTCAGGATCTCACCTGGCAGGAGTCCTTGCCTCCCTCCAGAAAGCCGGCGCAAACCATGTTCTCAGTGATCTCACCGGGGTAGGAGGCCTCGCAATCGGCCTGGCTCAGCAGTGGGGCATCCAGGCACTGCAGCAGCTCAGGGTAGTTCACTGCGGGGCACAGGAAGCAGGGGAGGAAATGTGGGCATCAGGGCTGCGCATGACGGCAGCTGTGGGGACCATACAGTGCAGCCCAGTGAGGAACTGTGACCTGGGTTTCCTTCCCCAGAGGGTCACTGCGGACCCTGCCCACCCCCCAGCGACAGGAGCGGTGTGAACAGCAGCTCTGAGACCTAGAGCAGAGCCTGCAGGAGTGCAGCCGGAAGTGTCTGCAGGATGAAGGAGAAGACCCCACCGGGACACGCGTGGTTCAGGGATGAGCATGGGCCATGCAGGTGAGGGTCCCACTCACCCCCAGAGCTGAGGGTGTTGCCCCAGCCAGAGATGAGGCACCAGGTGCCAGCAGACGCACAGCCTGAGGGCAGGGCCACTGGCGACACCTGCGAGTTGATGACAGCACTTGAGGACAGCTTGATCAGCAAGATGTCATTGTCCAGGGTCTTGCTGTCATACTGAGGGTGGCGGATGGTCTTGGCTGCGCTAATGAACTGCTCATTCCCCTCGAGGACATCGATGTTGTACTCACCCAGCCTCACTTGGATGCGGCTGTCAGGCAAGGGAACGGCAATGAAGGCCCCTCCCCAGCCCAGCTCCGATGGATCCCTGCTCTGTCCGGAGTGCCAGGTCTCTGGCGGGTGGTGGGGGGTCAGCACAGTGGTGAGGTGGAAGCTTCCCCGTCCACCTGTTCCACCCCCTCATGCCTCTTCGCTCTGCACACGAGAGAGCTCCCCCAGACCCCGATCCCGGTCCCTCCTCGGGCCCTGCTGACCAGGTGCGTCTGTAGACTGCGTCATCCTGTAGGACCTGACCCAGGGGCTCTCAAAGCCTTAGTCGCTGTGGAGTCGATTATGACTCATGGTGACCCCCCTTGCTGCTCCATAGGGTGACCTTTCAGAAACAGATCTCCAGGCCTGTCTTCTGAGGTGACTCCGGGTAGATTCGAACTGCCAACCTTTTGGCTAGTAGTCGAGTGCTTAACTGTTTGCGCCAGCCAGGGACTTCTGCAGCGTCAGCATCACTTGGGACCTTTGTAGGAATGCAGACTCTCAGGCCCCCCAGGCTTACGGAATCAGGAACTCTGGGCTGCAGCAGGGGGCAGCCTGAGGCTTACCACGCCCCCAGCTGATTCTAATGCAGCCCAAGTCTGAGCACCTGTACAGCCTGGAATCAGCCAAGGGAGAGAGCATGAAGCCAATCAACAGTCGGGCCCTGTTTCTGGAACATTCTGAGGTATTCACTCTGGGATTGGACCAGGCATTGGGATCTCTCAAACATTTCTTAGGTGGTTTCTTTGCAGCCACAGGCCAGGGTTACTAGGGCGGGGTCCTTGCCTGCCTGCCCCCTACTCAGAAATAACCCTACCTGTTGTCATGGTCCTGGCTGGTTGGTGTACTGGCTTTGGCACCCTCCGTGCCCTCAGCTCTTGCAGATTCGGCAGCTGGCAGCATTGCCTCCTCCCCACCATCCTTCTCATCTGTCTTCAATGCCCCACTGAACCCGAGTTCTAGGGCTCCCCGGCTATGGGCTATTACACTGGTCCACACTTACTACTTGTAGCAGTGGGCTGCGGATACCACCCACTGGTCGTTGATGAGGGACCCGCCACAGAAGTGGTAGCCCGAGTTCAGGGATGCCTGGTAGGGCACGGAATTCTCCTTGCAGGTGTAGCCCCCGACAATCTTGTCATCATCGTCTTTTGTGGGGAGAGAGACTTGGGTGGAGAGAGGAAGGGAGAGGGGGTCAGCAGGCCGTGGGAGGCAGAGCCCAGGCCTGTGTCCGAGCATGCTAACTAGGCTTCATGACCAGCACAGAGGGAGATACTAGAGGGGAATCGAATGATTCTGGGGCTCTGTGGTCTCCTAGGCCCCAGCCTCTTCAGGGGCACTAGAGTGAAGACCCAAGAACTACCCCTAGGAGAATCTTAGGGAAATGTTGTTTCCAGTCCATGGAATGCTGCCATCGGATCTTCACCGGTCTACCCTCCACCGCCACTAGGCCGCTTGAGCCCAGGTTTTCCAGATGGTTTGGCCTCGCTGGGAAAATCTCTTGGTGGGATGGCCCTGGCTGTAGCAGCTTCTCCCACAACTTATGTCTGGGCGTTGGGCAGGGTGGACAACAGCCCCCAGGCCCACGTGGGCAGGACAGAGGTAGGCACTGTTACCGGCCAGTGAACAGTGATTCCCAACCTTGGCTGCCTTCCTGGGAGTCTTCAAGTCACCAGGGAAGCTTAAAAATCCAGTGACCACGTCACAGCCCAAGCCAACTCAGTCAGAATTTCTAGGGCCTGGCATGGGTATTTTTCTACCTCTCCAGGTGACTAAAAAAAAAAAAAAAAATTTTTTTTTTTTTTTTTTTTTTGTGACTTAGCCATGGCTAAGAATGGCTGCAGTGGCTCACCTCCAGGACCACCTCCACCTGCCTCCTTCCAGCTTCCTCACCTGGTTCACCTCCAGGACCACCTCAACCTGCCTCCCTTCCAGCCTCCTCCACCTCAGCCCCAATGTAGATGGGTGATGGTGGGGGACGAGGAGTCAGGTAGAAGGTGAGAAAGGTGAGCCTTTGAAAGAGTCCAAGGAGGGTGCATGGTGGGGAGGAGGATGTGGACAAGGGATAGAGTATTGGAGCCCAGCTAACTCAGGAGAGGAAGCAAATGAGGTAGGCCCAGGCCTGCCAGGAGAGGGAGGCAGGGATGACTTCATGGACTCACCAGCAGTGCCCACCAGGGCAAGGATCAGGAGTGGATTCATGGCTGCAGAGGTGTGATTGGAGGTGGTGGAAAGTCTGCCTTATATCCCCCCAGGTGAGTACAGAGGTGAGGAAGGAAGTGAGGGGGCCACCCTCCCCCAGTACAAACACCTGCAGCTTTTCCCTTCCCAGGGTGTTGCATCAACACTGTGAGATGTACAGGTGTTAGGGAAGCTTGCCTTCAGGGTGAGAGGGAGATGGCTGATCCTGGAAAAATTCTGGGATGGGGAGACAGGGATGCCAGCCCCCCATCACACAATGGTGCTTCCTGAGGCCGAGGAGGTGAGGGTTGGGGAAGGGTGAATGGCCTGAGCTCTTACACCCTCTGACCTGGGGAGATATTGGACCTGCTTTAAGGGGGCAGCATGGCTGGCAGCTGGCTGCTCAGGGTCCTGGTCCATGAGAGGACACAAGTCTGGTCCAGCCTTATGCTTGTGAGCATGCCTTCTCCTGGGTCTGCACCAGTGGGCAGGAAGGTGGAACCCAGAGGCTCAGGGAACCAGAGTCCCAGCAGGAGAGGTGCTGGTGGGAGAGGCTGGGCCCTCAGCAGGCTGAAAGGTGGGGGCAGGGGTGCTGGGGAGAAGGAGGGGGTAAGGGTTAAGTAGGAGACCACTAGATACATGGGGAGATGGAAGACCAATGCCACACCCCTCCTTTTCCTCGATGTGGGGCCACCCTGGAAGGTGATGAAGGTGATGAGAATGGCCCCCACCTCCTGGGAGCTGGTGGCCCTGGATAGAATTTCTGCCCCAGATCTGACATGAGGAAGTATTTGGAGCATGGCAAATTTGGATTCTGGTCAGAGAATCTCTAGGTAGAAAGATTAGCACATGGTAGAGGGCCATGTACTGGAGCCATTAACAAAGACTGGAGGGGAATTCTGGAATTTTCTATCTTAGATGGAGGTGGACAGCTGTGATGCTCAGCTCACTATGGAGTGGATATCTCCAGTCTTCCCAGAAAGGCTCTCAATTTGGGACCTGCCAGGGCCACCAGGACACAGCCTGCAACTTGTCAAGGCCAGATCTGGCCAGGAGAGCGTGTAGACCATTGGCCCAGTCAGAGGGGCCCCCTTATGAGGAGTTCTCTTTCCCATTTCCCCCGAGCAAAGTCATGAGGACAGCAGTAGGCAGGTTCTTATCTGAATTCTGTGAAAGGAAGAAAAGTATCTTACTTTCTGGAAATGGTGAACATACAGGGTTAGTTCAGAATACTGGGGGTGGGAGGACGGCAGCCTGCAGGTTGCAGGGTGGAGTGAAGGGAAACAGAGGGGCTGGGGGACTTGGGGCACAGGCTCATGGGGTGGGAGGGACACGTGGGGTGTCCTCCAGTTCAGCCCCCAGCGTGGCTGCTGAGCCAGCTTCTCCACGACAGGAGGCCCCTTCTCAGAGCCTCCCCTTCTCACTGTGCCCCCTGGGCCCCTGATGGACTCACAGTTAGACTGGAGCACTGGAGCCTGCCAGCTTTTAGAGCACGTTCACACAGACACACAACAGTGGTACCCCAAATTGCCTTTGCATTGAGTTTCAGGGTTTAACTTGTGACAAATACTTCAATCCTTGGCATGCGGGAAGAAATGATCGACATTTGCACAGCAAGAGACTGAGACTCCAGAAGGCCCTGTCTTGCCCAAAGGCATTCAAGATGGTGGAACTGGGCTTGTGTCCCATGGAAATCTGGAAAGTGTCCAGCCTGAGAATTCCTGCAGGTGGCATCTGGCAGGCTAGTGGTCTCGGAGGGGAATGATACATCCTGATCCCTCCTGGCTGGAGTGGAGGTTGGAAATGACCTTTCATGTGGCACCTGGTCTCAGAGTTTCCCTTACTTTGGCCCTGGGCCCACTGAGGCCCTGTCTGAGGTGTGGCGACACCACTCTGGGGCCCATATGGAGCTGGCCGAGCCTGTGGTGGCCAGGCTATGGAGCCTCATTAATGGGTTGTGCTGGCCTCACCCCTTCTCTTCTTAGGAACTCCTGCTTTAGAGGAGAAGGGGAGACTTGAGCTAGGTTCTAGCATGCCCCACGGGAGGTGACCCTTGAAGCAAAGGAAGCCATGCCAAATTTGTGCACAAGGGGTATGCCCTTTGCATCTTTTATCTATTCTTCTCGCTTCATTAGGGGGGAGAAGAGGAAGTCTCTAGGAATTGAGGTTTACACTTTACCTAAAGACAGGTTGGTTCCTGTCATTCAATGGTGACCATCTTTAAGTGCATGGTTTAGCCACTCCCTGTCCCATCCTTTGGCCTGTATTAAAGTTACTTGAATGCCTGCAGGGCCTACTGGATAGTAAGCAGAAGAAAGCCAGGACAGATCCCATCAGAGGGCCTGATGTGGGTTGTTGTTACTGAACAGCTCTGGCTTGTTCATGATACTCAGGGTTTAGTAAGTGACCTAAAAAAAAAAACAAAAAAAAAAAACCCATTGCTGTCAAGTCAATTCCGACTCATGGTGACCCTATAGGACAGAGTAGAACTGCCCTACAGGGTTTCCAAGGAGCACCTGGTGGATCCAAGCTGCTTACTATTTGGTTAGCAGCTGTAGCTCTTAACCACTGCACCACTAGGGTTTTTTATTTTTCTAAATCATCTAGACCCACACTAAGCCTTACAAGCCAAGTTTGGGGGTCAGTCCAGTCAGTTGACTGGACTCCCTCCCATGCTTGGCTTGTAAGGCAGTCCACACTTGGGAAGGCAGCCAACTGTTTGGCCCACTTCCTCTCAGCCAACTTGGCCAGGAGGGTCTTCAAAAGTCTCTCAAGACTCCGAGTGGAGTGCTTAGTCTGCACAGGCAACCCAGTTCCAACTGGAAAGCTGCTTTCTCAAGGCTACTCTGTCTGAGCAGGGTCTGGGCTTTGCATCTCTAGAACCAGACACATGTTCCTGTTCCCATGTTGGGGAACCCAGCAGTAGAAGGGGTTTGGCATACATTGTTGGGCTACTTCTCTACTTAAGCATTTCGGTTTGCTAGAGACTTCCTCCTCTCTACCCTATTGAAGTATGAAGAGCAGATAAAACATGCCAGTGGCATGCCGCCCTGTGTGCAAAGCTGGCATGGCTCCCTCAGCTTCAAGGGTCATCTCCCATAGGGCAGCTCTCTAGTGTACACTGGTGTCTGCACAACCTACATTATTCCCTTCCCGTTCAGAACAATCCACTTACTTTCTTGACAGGCTTTGGCTGTACAAACTCAATGTCTGTTTCTGTGCAGAGTTTTTCTCCAAGGAAGTCCACTGCTGCTTGGTGAAATTTCCTCTCCTCTGAAACATATTTCTTTACTCAATATTTACTAAATTCTTATGATGTTCCAGGAGTTCTTCTAAGCTCTAAGGAAACAGCATTGGAGAAGATAGAAAAGTCCCTTGCTTTCATGGTATTTAAGTGTGTGTGTGTATGTACGTATGTACGTATGTATATATGTATGTATGTATGTAGTTACAGAGATGGGAAGCAGACAGTTGAATTTCCCTATCATGTAGCTGGAGTTCTGGTGGTGCAATGGTTAAGAGCTCGGCTGCTAACCAAAAGGTCAGCAGTTCGAATCCATCAGCTGCTCATGGGAAACCCTGTGGGGCAGTTCTACTCTGTCCTATAAGGTCACTTTGAGTCAGAATTGACTCAATGACAATGGGTTTTTGGTTATCATGTAACTACCTAAAATAGTTTTTTTGACTTAAGAGCTGAGCTAATATTTTTGAACACTTATTTTGTGTTTGGAATGCATTATTTCAGTTTACTAATGGCTTAGTCTACTTAGGCTGCTATTACCACCCCAAAGCCCAACTGTCAACATCCATACTATTAAAGATTGCCCTTTGCCATTGCCTGTGTCACAGTCGAGTAGAATGTGGTCGATGACCAAGAATTATAGACCAACACCACAATGGAAACCAGCCACCTCCAGAAAGCAAGCCTTGCAAAGCCCATCTACTTTATTTCTTTGATTCTGAGATTCCATCCATTATAAGAAGCCCCATCAAGTATGTGATTGTTATCTTTGGAGTGGCAATCAACACTAGTACATTAAAGTTATAATTTGATTGTAGGACTTACCCATATTTCAGAATAATGGAATTGTGAAAAAGAATTTTTTATCCTGTAATAGAGGGAATATGGCATGGTAAGGATGGAGCTATTTCAGGAATCCTGTGTGGATATGGAGTGGTGTGGTGTGTGTGGGTGTGTATGTGGAGAGAGACACGGGAAACAGACAATATGTATATGTGGTGTCTATGCTTCATTTCAGACAACAATTAGGTGTTATTAAGTAGGGTAAGATGACAATGTGATAGAGAGAGGCTACTGGGAGCATCTACAAGTGGTACATTAGGTAGGGTTGTTAGGCAAGATCTCTTGGAGGAGGAGGGATTTGAGCTGAGACCTAATAAAACAAAGACATATATCAGTCTCTGGAGAAGAACATCATGTTTGGTAAAGTAGAGGGTCAGCAAAAAAGAGGAAGACCCTCAATGAGATGGATTGATACAGAGGCTACAACAATGGCCTCAAGCATAACAATGATGGTGAGGATGGCGCAGGACCAGGCAGTGTTTCACTCTGCTGTACGTAGGGTTGCTGTGAGTCAGAATGGACTCAATGGCACCTAACAGCAACATATATTTTGACATTTCTTTTGATATATTTTATGTAGAATTTCTATTTGTTTTGAGTGGATGTGGGGCTCCTACTGTGTTAGGCCCACCCACAGTGACTGGGAATCTGTGAGAGATCTGAGAGGAGAAAGAAAAACATTGACATCTTTAGCTCAACAATACATAAATCCCCAGCATTTAGATACAGAAACACAAATTACAGAAATAGTCTGGGTTTCCAGGTATATGACTAAATTCTATGCAATATTTTAACCTCAGGTGTGTAGAAGTAGTTTTGTCCACTATGACCACTGAATTCAGGAGTCCTCATTGATGTTGTGATGTCCTGAAGTCAAAATTGAGATTTGACCTGGAGAATTCCATCCTCCAAAACTCAGTAATTGTTGTATTTTTTTTAATATAATTTTTATCGTGCTTTAAGTGAAAGTTTACAAATCAAGTCAGTCTCTCACACAAAAACCCATATACACCTTGCTACATACTCCCAATTTCTCTCCCCCTGATGAGACAGCCCACTCTCTCCCTCCACTCTCTCTTTTCATGTCCATTTCACCAGCTTCTAATCCCCTCCACCCTCTCATCTCCCCTCCAGGCAGGAGATGCCAACATAGTCTCAAGTGTCCATCTGATCCAAGAAGCTCACTCCTCACCAGCATCCCTCTCCAACCCATTGTCCAGTCCAATCCATGTCTGAAGAGTTGGCTTCAGGAATGGTTCCTGTCCTGGGCCAACAGAAAGCCTGGGGGCCATGACCACCAGGGTCGTTCCAGTCTCAGTCAGACCAATAAGTCTGGTCTTATGAGAATTTGGGGTCTGTATCCCACTGCTCTCCTGCTCCCTCAGGGGTTCTCTGTTGTGTTCCTTGTCAGGGCAGTCATTGGTTGTAGCCGGGCACCATCTAGTTCTTCTGGTCTCAGGATGATGTAGTCTCTGGTTCATGTGGCCCTTTCTGTCTCGTGGGCTTGTAATCGCCTTGTGTCCTTGGTGTTCTTCATTCTCCTTTGATCCAGGTCGGTTGAGATCAATTGATGCATCTTAGATGGCTGCTTCCTAGCATTTAAGCCCCCAGATGCCACTCTTCAAAGTGGGATGCAGAATGTTTTGTTAATAGATTTTATTATGCCAATTGACTTAGATGTCCCCTGAAACCATGGTCCCCAGACCCCTGCCCCTGCTACGCTGGACTTCGAAGCTTTCAGTTTATTCAGGAAACTTCTTTGCTTTTGGTTTAGTCCAATTGTGCTGACCTCCCCTGTATTGTGTGCTGTCTTTCCCTTCACCTAAAGTAGTTCTTATCTACTATCTCATTAGTGAATGCCCCCTCCCACCCTCCCTCCCTCCCCCCCTCATAACCACAAAGGAATGTTTTCTTCTCAGTTTAAACTATTTCTCAAGTTCTTATACTAGTGGTCTTATACAATATTTGTGCTTTTGCAACTGAATAATTTCACTCAGCGTAATGCCTTCCAGGTTCCTCCATGTTATGAAATGTTTCACAGATTCCTCACTGTTCTTTATCGATGAGTAAGTATTCCATTGTGTGAATATACCATAATTTATTTATCCATTCATCTGTTGATGGGCCCCTTGGTTGCTTCCATCTTTTTGCTATTGTAAACAGTGATGCAATAAACATGGGTGTGCATATATCTGTTCGTGTAAAGGCTCTTATTTCTCAAGGAGTGGGATTGCTGGATCGTATGGTAGTTCTATTTCTAGCTTTTTAAGGAAGTGCCAAATCAATTTCCAAAATGGTTGTACCATTTGACATTCCCACCAGCAGGGTAGAAGTGTTCCAGTCTCTCCACAGCGTCTCCAACATTTATTCTTTTGTGTTTTTTGGATTAATGCCAGCCTTGTTGGAGTGAGATGAAATCTCATTGTAGTTTTGATCTGCATTTCTCTAATGGCTAATGATCATGAACATTTCCTCATATATCTGTTAGCTACCTGAATGTCTTCTTTAGTGAAGTGTCTATTCATATCTTTTACCCATTTTTGAATTGGGTTATTTGTCTTTTTGCAGTTGAGTTTTTGCAGTATCATGTAGATTTTAGAGATCAGGCGCTGATCAGAAATGTCATAGCTAAAAACTTTTTCCCAGTCTGTAGGTAGTCTTTTTACTCTTTTGGTGAAGTCTTTGGATGAGCATCGGTGTTTGATTTTTAGTAGCTCCCAGTTGTCGAGTTTTTCTTCTCCATTCTTAATAATGTTTTGTATTTTTTATATTGTTTATGCCATGTATTAGGGCTCCTAACATTGTCCCTATTTTTTCTTCCATGATCTTTATCGTTTTAGATTTTATATTTAGGTCTTTAATCCATTTCGAGTTAGTTTTTGTGCATGGAGTGAGATATTGGTCTTGTTTCATTTTTTTGCAGATGGATATCCGGTTATGCCAGCACCATTTGTTAAAAAGACTGTCTTTTCCCCATTTAACTGTTTTGGGGCCTTTGTCAAATATCAGCTGCTCATATGTGGATGGATTTATGTCTGGATTCTCAATTCTGTTCCATGGGTCCATGTATCTGTTGTTGTACCAGTACCAGGCTGTTTTGACTACTGTGGTGGTATAATATTAATATAATATATATATAATATATTATAATAATAATAGGTAATATAATATAATATTATATTATAATAATAATAGGTTCTAAAATCAGGTAAAGTAAGGCCTCGCACTTTGTTCTTCTTTTTCAGTAATGCCTTATTTATCCAGGGCTTCTTTCCCTTCCATATGAAGTTGGTGATTTGTTTCTCCATCTCATTAAAGAATGTCGCTGGCATTTGGATCGGAATTGCATTAAATGTACAGATCGCTTTTGGTAGAATAGACATTTTTATAACGTTAAGTCTTCCTGTGCACGAGCAAGGTATGTTCTTCCACTTATGTAAGTCTCTTTTGGTTTCTTGCAAAAGTGTACTGTAGTTTTCTTTGTATAGGTCTTTTTCATCTTTGGTAAGATTTATTCCTAAGTATTTTATCTTCTTGGGGGCTACTATAAATGGCATCGATTTGGTAATTTCCTCTTCGATGTTCTTTTTGTTGGTGTAGAGGAATCCAACTGATTTTTGTATGTTTATCTTGTATCCCGACACTCTGCTGAACTCTTCTATTAGTTTCAGTAGTTTTCTTGAGGATTCCTTAGGGTTTTCTGTGTATAAGATCATGTCATCTGCAAATAGAGATACTTTTACTTCTTCCTTGCCAATCTGGATGCCCTTTATTTCTTTATCTAGCCTAATTGCTCTAGCTAGGGCTTACATCAGTAATTGTTGCTAAGCACATGTATCCTCAATGATCTGATCAAAATAACTGGTTATTATTTCTAGGCTTGGAAGTCTGTTTTTGTAGAAATAACAATGCTTAAACTTCCTCTTTAAATTGTTTATTATTTTTAAAAACCACCATATTTTTGAATGGTGAATAGAGCCTGTGTTAAAAAAATTTTTTTTTTTTACATTTGATATCAGCTTCAAAAAATAGGTGAATTAGGGCATCAGCAGCCATTCTTGACTCCCTGAAGTATTGCTATGTATTATTCCAGAAGAAGTTGTACTCTGGGCCTCCCAGGTGCTCTCTTCCTGTCTGTGGTTAGAACTCACCTCTAGTGCTCTGTGGATTCCTAGCCCCACGGATCCTAGCCCCACCCTACCCGCACCCACTCCAAACCACAGGCACACAGACGGCAGCTTCAGCCTCCTTGGGGTCTGTGGGCTCATCTGGTGGACTGGGTAGGGGCGTGGGGTTCTTGCCCAGCCCTTGGGCCAGTGCCCAGCACTGTGCTCCAGCGCTGCACAGGTATATGCCACTGTCCTCGGGGCTGGGCTTGCTCACAGTGAGAGTGGAGAAGGTCAAGTTTGGGTGACTGATGGGGAACTTGTCCTTGCTGAACCCACTCTCATATGTGGCCCCTGAGCCCTGGATTGAGGTTGCAATCAGTGTCAAGCTCTGTCCTGGGGGCTGGTGGTACCAGAACACGTTAGCGAGTTCACTATAGACCTGACACTGGATTGTCACCGAAGTCCCAAGCTGACAGATGTCCCTGCTTGGCTTTTGAGAAACGAGGACAGCAAACACAGAGCCTAATTCCAGAGAGAGCAGGGAGATGCATGAGGGATCAGAATCCTCCATCCAACACGCCCCCCACCTCCTGACTTCTGCTCTGAGAGCACCTGGGGAGAAAGTGGTGCCTCCCCGCCCCTCGGCTCTGGAGTGAGATGAACCTCAACTCCCCAAGAGGCAAAGCTCACACCTGGTCCCAGGAGAAGCAGCAGGACACTCAGCATGTTTAGGTGATGGCTCCCCTCTCTTCCCTGAGAGAAGGCACTAAGTAATCAGCGACAAGTTCATCTTCCCTCCTATTTTGTGGTTGGTTTCTTTATGCTCTCAGTTGCCCTCCTCCAGCAGGGTGCTGAGTTTCTGAAGGCCAGGCAAGAAATTGATCTGCCCCCTAGTGGGGCTGTGTGGATCCTCACTTAGGAAGCACCTGCCTTTGCCCACCCACCCGTCCTTACTGAGCACAAAGTACGTGCTGCCTTTGGGAAGACAGGCATGATGGATGCAGTGTTGACCTTGGAAAACCAAAGGTAGCATTTGGGAATATGAGCAGGTGTTATACCTCAGTGTTCCAACTTGTCTGCTGGTCATCACAGTTGTCCCAGCAGCACAAGAGCAGTATATCTAAAGCTGAACTCACTGTATCTCCCCCAACACACACCTGAGCACATGTTCCTACTCCTGAATCATCCTCCCAATAAATAGCATCCCCACCCTTGCTCTTGGCTCAGAAGTGTATCTTCCTTACCTCCTTCCTCTCACCTGCATTGTCTACTATGTCACAACCTAAATGCATTACGTCTCTGCATTGTCTCTCACATCCCATCTTTCAGTTCAGTCATTACAGACCTAACTGTTCCATTTCTCTTTACCTAATTCTGGGCCTTTTGCTTTAGCTACTCGTTGTTGAAGATCAAGTTTCAGAGTCTCTTCTGACATCCATTTTCTTTCCTGTCTTTTTAATGATCTCTTGCTTTCTTCATGTGTGATGTCCTTGGTATCATTCCACAAAACTCACCTGGTCTTCAGTCATTAGTGATCAATGCATCAAGTCTATTCTTGAGATGGCATTTAAATTCAGGTGGAATATGTTCAAGATCATTCTTTGGCTGTTATGGACTTGTTCTAATTTTCTTCAGTTTCAACTTGAACTCGCATGTGAGCAACTGATGGTCTGTTGCCTAGCCTGCCCCTGTCCTTGTTCTGACTAATGATATTGAGCTTTTCCATCATTTCTTTTCACAGATGCAGTCAGTTTGATTCCTGTGTATTCTATCTGGCGAGGTCCACGTATATAGTCACCATTTAAGTTGGTGAAAAAAGGTATTTGTAATGAAGAAGTCATTGGTCTTGCAAAATTCAATCACGCTATCTCTGGCATCATTTCTATCACCAAGGCCATATTTTCTAACTACCGGTCCTTCTTCTTTGTCTCCAACTTTCACATTCCAATCACCAGTAATTATCAATAGTCATGGATGGAATTGTGTCCCCCCAAAATATCTGTCAACTTGGCTAGGTCATGATTCCTTGTATTGTATGGTTGTTTACCATTTTGTCATCTGATGTAACTTCCATGCGTGTTGTAAATCCTATCTCTATGGTGTAATGAGGTGGATTAGTGGCAGTTATATTGATGAGATCTATAAGATTAGATCGCGTCTTAAGCCAATCTCTTTTGAGATATAAAAGAGAGAAGCGAGCAGAGAGACATGGGAACCTCATACCACCAAGAAAGCAGTGCTGGGAGTGGAGTGCATCTTTTAGACCTGGGGTTCCTATACTGAGACACTCCCAGACCAATGGAAGACTGATGACAAGGACCTTCTGCCAGAGCTGACAGAGATAGAAAGCCTTCCCCTCGGGCCAGTACCCTGAATTCGGACTTATAGTCTACCAGACTGTGAGAGAACAAACTTCTCTTTGTTAAAGCCATCTACTTGTGGTATTTCTGTTATAACAGCACTAAATGACTAAGACATCAATGGATCTCAATTGCATGTTGATCAATTTTAGACTGAAACTTGCTCTTGAACATTGAGTAACAAATCTGTCTTGGAAGAAATACAGCCAGAATTGCTCCTTAGAAGCAAGGATTGGCGAGACCACATCTCCCATACTTTGGATAGGTTATAAAAAAAAAAAAATTTTTTTTTTTTATCAGGAGGGATCAGTCCTTGGAGAAGGATATTATACTTGTTAAAGTAGAGGGTCAGTAAAAAAGAGGAAGACCCTTAATGAGATGGCAATGAGCTTGAGCATAGCAACAATTGTGAGGATGGCACAGGACTGGGCAGTGTTTTGTCCTGTTGCACATAGGGTTGCTATGCGTCAGAACCAACTTGATGGCACGTAACAATGACAACAACAACCCTGGGGCTTTGTAACAAAAGTCATTGCATTCTAATCCAGCCCAGTAGGAACTATGAGAGAGATTATCCCTCTCTAATGTTTGACCACAGAGCTATGACCCTTTTCCATCATCCAATTGACTTCTCCATCATGTAACTACCTAAAATAGCTTGTTTAGTGTAAGAGCTGAGTAATTTTTTTGAGCACTTACGCTGTGTCTGGAATGCATTATTTCAGTCTATCGATGTGTTAAAGGCTGCTTAGGCTGCTATTATTACCCCAAAACCCAACCATTAACATCTGTGCTATTCAAGATTGCCCCACCTTTGCCATTGCCTGTGCCATAGTAGAATAGAATGTGGTAGATAACTGAGAATGAGAGACATAATTCACCAAAGGAAAACAGTCACCTCCAGAAAACAAGCCTTGCAAAGCTCCCCTAGTAAAGTTTGATTCTGAGATTCCGTCCATTATAAGAAACCCCATCAAGTATACAGTTGTTATCCTTGGAGTGGTGATCAACACTATTACATTAGAGTTATAATTTGACTATAGAACTTACCCATATTTCAGAAAAATGAAATTGTGAGAAAGAATTTATCTTGTAATAGAGGGAACATGGCATGGTAAGCATGAAGGTTTTTCAGTAATCCTTTAGTATGGATATGGGGTGGCATAGGTATGTGTGTGTGTGTATTTAGAGAGAAACACAGGAAACAGACAATAAGTATTTATGGTACATATACTTCATTTCAGACAATGATTAAAAAAAATTAGATGTTACTAAATAGGGTAAGGTGACAATGTGATAGGGAGAGGCTGCTGGGGGTATCTACAAGCAAGTAGTACACTAGGTAGGGTGGTAAGGCAAGATCTCTTGGAGAAGATGGGATTTGAGCTGAGACCTGAATAAAACAAAGATAGTTATCAGATCCTGGTGAAGGACATAATGCTTGGTAAAATAGAGGGTCAGCGAAAAAGAGGAAGATGCTCAACGAGATAGATTGACACAGTGGCTGCAACAATGCGCTCAAGCATAGCAAGGATTGTGAGGATGGAGCAGGACCAGGCAGTGTTTTGTTCTCTTGTACATAGGGTCACTATGAGTCGGAACTCAGCAGACAGTGCTTAACAACAACAATAGAAAATACTTTGAAATTTCTTTTGATATATTTTATCCAGAATTTTTATTTGTTTTGAGTGGATGAGGGGCTCCTACTCTGTTAGGCCCAGCCACAATGACTGAAAATATGTCAGATACCTAAGAGGAGAAAGAAAAGCATTGACATCTTTAGCTCAACAGTAGATAAGATCCCCAGCACTTAGATACAGAAATACAAATCACAGAAATGTCCTGGGTTTCCAGGTATATGACTGAATTCTGTGCAATATTTTGACCTCAAGTGTATACAAGTGGTTTTGTCCGCTGTGACCACCAAATCTAGGAGTCCTCATTGATGTTGTGATGTCCTGAAGTCAAAGCTGAGACTTGGCCTGGAGGATTCCATCCTCCAAACCTCAGTAATCGTTGCTAAGCACATGTATCCTCAATGACCTGATCAAAATAACCAGTCATTATTTCTAGGCTCGAAAGTCTGTTTTTGTAGAAATAATACTGCTTAAATTTCCTCCTTAAACTGTTAAAATTATTGTTTAAAAAAATTGCCATGTTTTTGAATAGTTAATAAAGCTTGTGTTACATTTGATATCGATTTCACAAACCAGGTGCATTAGAGCATCAACACCTGTTTTTGACTGCTGAAGAATTTTTACACCATCTTCCACAAGCAGTTGAACTCTGGGCCTCCCAGCACCCTTTTCCTGTCTGTGGTTGGAACCCACCTCTAGTGTTCTGTGGCCTCCCAGCCCCACAGGGATCCTCGCCCCACCTAACCCACACCCACTGCCACCCACAGGCACACAGACAGTGCTGTTAGCCTCCTTGAGGTCCACGGGCTCGTCTGGTGGACTGGGTGGGGGAGCAGGGTTCTTGCCCAGCTCTTGGGTCTGTTGTGCCCAGCACTGTGCCCCAGCGCTACACAGGTAGACGCTGCTGTCCTTGGGGCTGCACTTGCTCACGGTGAGGGTGGAAAAGGTCAAGTTTGGGCGTCTGATGGAGAACCTGTCCTCGGCGAACTCGCTCTCGTATGTGGCCTCTGAACCCTGGTTCACAGTTGCAATCAGTGTCAAGCCCTGTCCTGGGGACTGGCGGTACCAGAACATGTAAGTGGCTTGGCTATTGACCTGACACTGAATCGTCACCGAGGTCCCATTTTGGCAGATGTCCCTGCTTGGCTTTTTTTTTTTCTTTTTTTAACTTTTATTAAGCTTCAAGTGAACGTTTACAAATCCAATCAGTCTGTCACATATAAGTTTACATACATCTCACTCCCTACTCCCACTTGCTCTGCCCCTCTTGAGTCAGCCCTTTCAGTCTCTCCTTTCGTGACAATTATGCCAGCTTCCCTCTCTCTCTATCCTCCCATCCCCCCTCCAGACAAGAGTTGGCAACACAATCTCAAGTGTCCACCTGATATAATTAGCTCACTCTTCATCAGCGTCTCTCTCCCACCCGCTGACCAGTCCCTTTCATGTCTGATGAGTTGTCTTCGGGGATGGTTCCTGTCCTGTGCCGACAGAAGGTCTGGGGAGCATGGCCGCCGGGTTTCCTCTAGTCTCAGTCAGACCATTAAGTTTGGTCTTTTTATGAGAATTTGGGGTCTGTATCCCACTGATCTCCTGCTCCCTCAGGGGTCCTCTGCTGTGCTCTCTGTCAGGGCAGTCATCGATTGTGGCCGGGCACCAACTAGTTCTTCTGGTCTCAGGATGATGTAGGTCTCTGGTTCATGTGGCCCTTTCTGTCTCTTGGGTTCTTAGTTGTCATGTGGCCTTGGTGTTCTTCATTTTCCTTTGCTCCAGGTGGGTTGAGACCAATTGATGCATCTTAGATGGCCGCTTGTTAGCATTTAAGACCTCAGACACCACATTTCTAAGTGGGACACAGAATGATTTCATAATAAATTATTTTGCCAATTGACTTAGAAGTCCCCTCAAACCATGTTCCCCAGACCCCCGCCCTTGCCCCGCTGACCTTTGAAGCATTCATTTTATCCCGGAAACTTCTTTGCTTTTGGTCCAGTCCAATTGAGCTGACCTTCCATGTATTGAGTGTTGTCTTTCCCTTCACCTAAAGCAGTTCTTATCTACTGATTAATCAATAAAAAACCCTCTCCCACCCTCCCTCCCTCCCCCCCTCGTAACCACAAAAGTATGTGTTCTTCTCAGGTTTACTATTTCTCAAGATCTTATAATAGTGGTCTTATACAATATTTGTCCTTTTGCCTCTGACTAATTTCGCTCAGCATAATGCCTTCCAGGTTCCTCCATGTTATGAAATGTTTCAGAGATTCATCACTGTTCTTTATCCATGCGTAGTATTCCATTGTGTGAATATACCACAATTTATTTACCCATTCATCCGTTGATGGACACCTTGGTTGCTTCCAGCTTTTTGCTATTGTAAACAGAACTGCAATAAACATGGGTGTGCATATATCTGTTTGTATGAAGGCTCTTGTATCTCTAGGGTATATTCCGAGGAGTGGGATTTCTGGGTTGTATGGTGGTTCTATTTCTAACTGTTTAAGATAACGCCAGATAGATTTCCAAAGTGGTTGTACCATTTTACATTCCCACCAGCAGTGTATAAGAGTTCCAATCTCTCCGCAGCCTCTCCAACATTTATTATTTTGTGTTTTTTGGATTAATGCCAGCCTTGCTGGTGTGAGATGGAATCTCATCATAGTTTTAATTTGCATTTCTCTAATGGCTAATGATCGAGAGCATTTTCTCATGTATCTGTTGGCTGCCTGAATATCTTCTTTAGTGAAATGTGTGTTCATATCCTTTGCCCACTTTTTGATTGGGTTGTTTATCTTTTTGTGGTTGAGTTTTGACAGAATCATGTAGATTTTAGAGATCAGGCGCTGGTCGGAGATGTCATAGCTGAAAATTCTTTCCCAGTCTGTAGGTGGTCTTTTTACTCTTTTGGTGAAGTCTTTAGATGAGCATAGGTGTTTGATTTTTAGGAGCTCCCAGTTATCAGGTTTCTCTTCATCATTTTTGGTAATGTTTTGTATTCTGTTTACGCCTTGTATTAGGGCTCCTAGGGTTGTCCCAATTTTTTCTTCCATGATCTTTATCGTTTTAGTCTTTATGTTTAGGTCCTTGATCCACTTGGAGTTAGTTTTTGTGCATGGTGTAAGGTATGGGTACTGTTTCATTTTTTTGCAAGTGGATATCCAGTTATGCCAGTACCATTTGTTGAAAAGACTGTCTTTTCCCCAATTAACTGGCACTGGTCCTTTGTCAAATATCAGCTGCTCATACGTGGATGGATCTATGTCTGGGTTCTCAATTCTGTTCCATTGGTCTATGTGCCTGTTGTTGTACCAGTACCAGGCTGTTTTGACTACTGTGGCTGCATAATAGGTTCTGAAATCAGGTAAAGTGAGGCCTCCCACCTTCTTCTTCTTTTTCAGTAGTGCTTTGCTTATCCAGGGCTTCTTTCCCTTCCATATGAAATTGGTGATTTGTTTCTCTATCCCCTTAAAATATGACATTGGAATTTGGATCGGAAGTGCGTTAAATGTATAGATGGCTTTTGGTAGAATAGACATTTTTACTATGTTAAGTCTTCCTATCCATGAGCAAGGTATGTTTTTCCACTTAAGTATGTCCTTTTGAATTTCTTGTAGTAGAGCTTTGTAGTTTTCTTTGTATAGGTCTTTTACATCCTTGGTAAGATTTATTCCTAAGTATCTTATCTTCTTGGGGGCTACTGTGAATGGTATTGATTTGGTTATTTCCTCTTCGGTGTTCTTTTTGTTGATGTAGAGGAATCCAAGTGATTTTTGTATGTTTATTTTATAACCTGAGACTCTGCCAAACTCTTCTATTAGTTTCAGTAGTTTTCTGGAGGATTCCTTAGGGTTTTCTGTGTATATAATCATGTCATCTGCAAATAGTGATAACTTTACTTCTTCCTTGCCAATCCAAATACCTTTTATTTCTTTGTCTAGCCTAATTGCCCTGGCTAGGACTTCCAGCATGATGTAGAATAAGAGCTGTGATAAAGGGCATCCTTGTCTGGTTCCCGTTCTCAAGGGAAATGCTTTCAGGTTCTCTCCATTTAGAGTGATATTGGCTGTTGGCTTTGCATAGATGCCCTTTATTATGTTGAGGAATTTTCCTTCAGTTCCTATTTTGGTAAGAGTTTTTATCATGAATGGGTGTTGGACTTTGTCAAATGCCTTTTCTGCATCAATTGATAAGATCATGTGGTTTTTGTCTTTTGTTTTATTTATGTGATGGATTACATTAATGGTTTTTCTGATATTAAACCAGCCTTGCATACCTGGTATAAATCCCACTTGATCATGGTGAATTATTTTTTTGATGTGTTGTTGGATTCTATTGGCTAGAATTTTGTTGAGGATTTTTGCATCTATGTTCATGAGGGATATAGGTCTATAATTTTCTTTTTTTGTAATGTCTTTACCTGGTTTTGGTATCAGGGAGATGGTGGCTTCATGGAATGAGTTGGGTAGTATTCCGTCATTTTCTATGCGTTGGAATACCTTCAGAAGTAGTGGTGTTAACTCTTCTCTGAAAGTTTGGTAGAACTCTGCAGTGAAGCCGTCCGGGCCAGGGCTTTTTTTTGTTGGGAGTTTTTTGATTACCGTTTCAATCTCTTTTTTTGTTATGGGTCTATTTAGTTGTTCTACTTCTGAATGTGTTAGTTTAGGTAGGTAGTGTTTTTCCAGGAATTCATCCATTTCTTCCAGGTTTGCAAATTTGTTAGAGTACAATTTTTCATAATAATCTGAAATGATTCTTTTAATTTCATTTGGTTCTGTTGTGATGTGGTCCCTCTCGTTTCTTATTCGGGTTATTTCCTTTCCTGTATTTCTTTAGTCAGTCTGGCCAATGGTTTATCAATTTTGTTAATTTTTTCAAAGAACCAGCTTTTGGCTTTGTTAATTCTTTCGATTGTTTTTCTGTTCTCTAATTCATTTAGTTCAGCTCTAATTTTTATTATTTGTTTTCTTCTGGTGCCTGATAGATTCTTTTGTTGCTCACTTTCTATTTGTTCAAGTTGTCGGGACAGTTCTCTGATTTTGGCTCTTTCTTCTTTTTGTATGTGTGCATTTATCGATATAAATTGGCCTCTGAGCACTGCTTTTGCTGTGTCCCAGAGGTTTTGATAGGAAGTATTTTCATTCTCGTTGCTTTCTATGAATTTCCTTATTCCCTCCTTGATGTCTTCTATAACCCAGTCTTTTTTCAGGAGGGTATTGTTCATTTTCCAAGTATTTGATTTCTTTTCCCTAGTTTTTCTGTTATTGATCTCTAGTTTTATTGCCTTGTGGTCTGAGAAGATGCTTTGCAATATTTCGATGTTTTGGATTCTGCAAAGGTTTGTTTTATGACCTAATATGTGGTCTATTCTAGAGAATGTTCCATGTGCGCTAGAAAAAAAAGTATATTTTGCAGCAGTGGGTGGAAAGTTCTGTATAAGTCAATGAGGTCAAGTTGGTTGATCGTTGTAATTAGATCTTCCGTGTCTCTATCGAGCTTCTTACTGGATGTCCTGTCCTTCTCCGAAAGTGGTGTGTTGAAGTCTCCTACTATAATTGTGGAGGTATCTATCTCACTTTTGAATTCTGTTAAAATTTGATTTATGTATCTCGCAGCCCTGTCATTGGGTGCATAAATATTTAATATGGTTATGTCTTCCTGATCAATTGTCCCTTTTATCATTATATAGTGTCCTTCTTTATCCTTTGTGGTGGATTTAAGTCTAAAGTCTATTTTGTCAGAAATTATTATTGCTACTCCTCTTCTTTTTTGCTTATTGTTTGCTTCATATATTTTTTTCCATCCTTTGAGTTTTAGTTTGTTTGTGTCTCTAAGTCTAAGGTGTGTCTCTTGTAGGCAGCATATAGATGGATCGTGTTTCTTTATCCAGTCTGTGACTCTCTGTCTCTTTATTGGTGCATTTAGTCCATTTACATTCAGCGTAATTATAGATAAATAAGTTTTTAGTGCTGTCATTTTGATGCCTTTTTATGTGTGTTGTTGACAATTTCATTTTTCCACATACTTTTTTGTGCTGAGGCGTTTTTCTTAGTAAATTGTGAGATCCTCGTTTTCATAGTGTTTGACTTCATGTTAGTTGAGTTGTTACGTTTTTCTTGGCTTTTATCTTGAGTTATAGAGTTGTTATACCTTTTTGTGGTTACCTTATTATTTACCCCTATTTTTCTAAGTAAAAACCTAACTTGTATTGTTCTATATTGCCTTGTATCACTCTCCATATGGCAGTTCAATGCCTCCTGTATTTAGTCCCTCTTTTTGATTATTGTGATCTTTTACCTATTGACTTCCATGATTCCCTGTTATGTGTATTTTTTTTTTTTAATTAATCTTAATTTGTTTTTGTGATTTCCCTATTTGAGTTGATATCAGGACTTTCTGTTTTGTGACCTTGTGTTGTGCTGATATCTGATATTATTGGTTCTCTGACCAAACAATATCCTTTAGTATTTCTTGTAGCTTTGGTTTGGTTTTTGCAAATTCTCTAAACTTGTGTTTATCTGTAAATATCTTAATTTCGCCTTCATATTTCAGAGAGAGTTTTGCTGGATATATGATCCTTGGCTGGCAGTTTTTCTCCTTCAGTGTTCTGTATATGTCGTCCCATTCCCTTCTTGCCTGCATGGTTTCTGCTGAGTAGTCTGAACTTATTCTTATTGATTCTCCCTTGAAGGAAACCTTTCTTTTCTCCCTGGCTGCTTTTAAAATTTTCTGTTTATCTTTGGTTTTGGCCAGTTTGATGATAATACGTCTTGGTGTTTTTCTTTTTGGATCAATCTTAAATGGGGTTCGATGAGCATCTTGGATAGATATCCTTTCGTCTTTCATGATGTCAGGGAAGTTTTGTGTCAGGAGTTCTTCAACTATTTTCTCTGTGTTTTCTGTCCCCCCTCCCTGTTCTAGGACTCCAATCACCCGCAGGTTATCCTTCTTGATAGAGTCCCACATGATTCTTAGGGTTTCTTCATTTTTTTTAATTCTTTTATCTGATTTTTTTTCAGCTATGTTGGTGTTGATTCCCTGGTCCTCCAGATGTCCCAGTCTTCATTCTAATTGCTCGAGTCTGCTCTGCTGACTTCCTATTGCGTTGTCTAATTCTGTAATTTTATTGTTAATCTTTTGGATTTCTACATGCTGTCTCTCTATGGATTCTTGCAACTTATTAATTTTTCCACTATGTTCTTGAATAATCTTTTTGAGTTCTTCAACTGTTTTATCAGTGTGTTCCTTGGCTTTTTCTGCAGTTTGCCTTATTTCATTTGTGATGTCTTGAAGCATTCTGTAAATTAGTTTTTTATATTCTGTATCTGATAATTCCAGGATTGTATCTTCATTTGGGAAAGATTTTGATTCTTTTGTTTGGGGGGTTGGAGAAGCTGTCATGGTCTGCTTCTTTAAGTGGTTTGATATGGACTGCTGTCTCCGAGCCATCACTGGGAAACTAGTTTTTCAGAAAATCCGCTAAAAAAAAAAATGCAGTCAGATCCCTATCAGAGTTCTCCCTCTGGCTCAGGCTATTTGGATGTTAATGAAGCCGCCTGGGGAGGGTGGGGGAGGGAACAGAGAGATAGGAGAGTAGCACCTCAGAATATAGCCAGAGTTGCTTGTCTTGCTTGGAATGACTATTATATCTGAGATTCCCGCGGGGCGCGTCGCCTATGTGTGCTGGCTGTGTGGAGGTTGCCCCCGGGGGGTCTGGCCCACTGGAGTCAAGGTCAGATCCTCCGCTTCCAGCCCCATGCCCAGCGTCAAGGCTCCCCTACTGGGACGGTGCACTCTCGACTCCAAAATCAGTCGCTGCCTCCCGGGGACTTCTCGTCCCTCCAGCCGCGTTGCTGTGCCGCCTCCGCGAACCAGTTGGGCTGCCTCCCGGGGTTAGTTCAGGTGGGTGGAGCAGCTCCCCGTGCTTGTGCCGTGACCGAGTGTCCAGGCTGGGACGCTGTTCTCCCCGCTCCAGTACCAGTCGCTGCCTCCCAGGGACTTCTCCTACCGGACGCCGCCCGCGCGACCCAACTGGGCCCCCTCCCAGGGTTAGTTAGGGGGGTGGAGCAGCTCTCCGTGTTTATGCCGTACCTGCGTCCAGTCCAAATTCCGGCAGGATGGTTCCCTGGCTGGGACGCTGCTCTCCCCGTTCCAAGACCAGTCACTGCCTCGCGGGGACTTCTCCTACCGGCTGCGTCCCACACCGCTGCGGAACCGGCTGGTCCCCCTCCCGGGGTTAGTTCAGGGAGGTGGAGCAGCTCTCTGTGCTTGTGCCGTACCTGACTGGTACGCTGGCTCCAGGCTCTGAAAACAATCGCTGCTTCCGCGTATTAGTTCATTCTCCGTCTCTAAATCTGTGTTTGTTGTTCAGGGTTCGTAGATTGTTATGTATGTGATCGATTCACTTGTTTTTCCGTGTCTTTGTTTTAAGAGGGTCCGAGGTAGCGTCTGCCTAGTCCGCCATCTTGGCTCCGCCTCTGACCTGCTTGGCTTTTGATAGACGAGGACACCAAACACAGATCCTAGTTCCAGAGAGAGCAGGGAGGTATGTGAGGGATCAGAATCCTGCAACAAAAATGTCCCACACCCCCTGACTGGTGGTCTTAGAGCCCCTGAGAGAAAGTAGTGCCTCTCTGCCGCTTGGCTCTGCAGTGCAGTGAACCTCAACTCCCCAAGAGACAAGGCTCATACCTGGTCCCAGGAGAACCAGCAGGAGACCTAGAATGTTTAGGTGATGGCCCCTCTCTCTTCCCTGCCCTGAGAGAAAGGCACTAAGAAATCAACTACAAGTTCATCTTCCTTCCTGCTTTGTGGTTGCTTTATGCTCTCTGTTGCCCTCCTCTAGCAGGGTGGCGAGTTTCTGTAAAACAGACAAGAAAATGATCTACCCCCTAGTGGGGCTTCGTGGATCCTCACTTAGGATACATCTGCCTCCACCCACCATTCACCCACACCCCATCTACCCATCATTAGTGACAGCCATGAATGTGTTGCCCTTTGGGAAGACAGGCAGGATGGATGCAATGTTGACCTTGGAAAACCAAAGTTAGCATTTGAGAATATGAGCAGGTCTTATAACTCAGTGTTTCAACTTGTCTGCTGGTCATCCTAATTGACCCATCAGCACAACAGCAATAAATCCTAAGCTGAACTCACTATTTCTCTCTCAGTACACACTGGAGCACCTGCTACTTCTCTTGAATTCCCCTCCCAATAGATAGCATCCCCATCCCTGCTCTCGGCCCAGAAATGCATCTTCCTCAACTCCTTCCTCTCACCTGCCTTGTCTACCACGTCACAACTTAAACGTATTATGTCTCTGCACTGTCCCTCACATTCCTCCCTTCATGTCTGTCATCTCAAACATTTCTCTTTACCTAATTCTGTGCCTTTTAGTTTAACTACTTGCTGTTGAAGAGCAAGTTTCAGAGCCTCTTCTGACATCCATTTTGGTCTTTTCTTTCTATCCTGTCTTTTTAATGACCTCTTGCTTTCTTCATGTGTGATGTCCTAGATATCATTCCACAACTCTTCTGGTCTTCAAAGTATCAAATCTATTCTTGAGATGGTACCTAAATTCAGATGGGATATTCTCAAGGTTGTTCTTTGACTCTCGTGTACTTGTTCTAATTTTCTTCAGTTTCAACCTGAACTCGTATATGAGGAATTGATGGTGCCTTCTGCAGTCGGCCCCTGGCCTTGTTCTGACTGATGATATTGAGCTATTCCATCTTCTTTTTCCGCAAATGCAGTTGATTTGATTCCTGTGTATTCCATCTGGTGAACACCACATATATAGTTGCCGTTTATGTTGGTGAGAAAAGGCATTTGCAAAGAAGGCATTGGTATTGCAGATTTCAATCATGAGATCTCCGGCATCATTTCTGTTATGCAGGCCGTATTTTCCAACTACCATTCCTTCTTCTTTGACTCCAACTTTCACATTCCAATCCCCGCAATTATCAATTGTCATGGATTGAATTGTGTCCCCCAAAATATCTGTCAACTTGGCTAGGTCATGGTTCCTAGTATTGTATGATTGTCTAACATTTTGTCATGTGATGTGAATTTCCTATGTGTTGTAAATCCTGTCACTATGATGTATTGAGATAGATTAGTGGCAGTTATATTGATGAGATCTACAAGATTAGACCGTGTCTTAAGCCAATCTCTTCTGAGATATAAAAGAGAGAAGCTAGTGGAGAGACATGGGGATCTCATGTCACCAAGAAAGCATTGCTGGCAGCAGAGCATGTCCTTTGGATCTGAGGCTCCTGGGCTGAGATGCTCCCAGACCAGCGGAAGATGGATGACAAGGAATTCCTCCAGAGACAACAGAGAAAGAATGTCTTCCCCCGGAGCCAGCACCCTGAATTTGGGCTTGTAGCCTCCTGGAGTGTGAGAAAGTAAACTTTTCTTTGTTAAAGCCATCCACTTGTGGTATTTCTGTTATAGCAGCACTAGATGCCTAAGACATCACTGCATCCCAAATTTATGTTTGATCAGTTTCAGACTGAAACATGCTCTTGAACACCGAGTAACAAATCTGTGTTGGAGGAAATACAACCAGAATATTCCTTAGAAGGAAGAATTGGCGAGACTACATCTCATATATCTTGGACAGGTTATCAGGAAGGATCAGCCCCTGGAGAAGGACATCATGCTTCATAAAGTGGAGGGCCAGCAAAAAACAGGAAGACACTGAATAAGTTAGACTGACACAGTGGCTGTAACAATGGGCTCAAGCATAGCAAGGATTATGAGGATGGCATGGCACTGGGCAGTGTTTTGTTCTGTTGTACGTAGGGTTGCTATGAGTCGGAATTGACTGGATGGCACCTAACAACAACAACAAAAATTTTGATATTTCTTTTGATATATTTTATCTAGAATTTCTATTTGTTTTGAGTGAATGACGGGCCCTACTCTGACTGGAAATCTGTCAGAGATCTAAGAGGCAGCACAAAAAAGTATTGAAATCTTTAGCTCAACAATATATAAATCCCTGACATTTAGATACAGAAATACAAATTATAGAAATATTCTGGGTTTCCAGGTATATGACTAAATCTGTGCGATATTTTGACCTCAGGTATGTAGAAGTGGTTTTGTCCACTGCACCCATTGAATACAGGAGTCGACATTGATGGTGAGATGACCTGAAGTCAAAGTTGAGAGTGGACCTCGAGGATTCCATCCTCCAAAACTCAATAATGGTTGTTAAGTACACGTATCCTCAATGACCTGATCAAAATAACCAGTCATTAGCCCTAGGCTGGAAAGTCTGTTTTTGTAGAAATAATACTGCTTAAGTGTCCTCTTCAAATTGTTAAAAGTATTGTTTTAAAAAATTGCCATGTGTTTGAATAGCGAATAGAGCTTGTGTTACATCTGATATCAACTTCACAAAATAGGTGCATTAGGGCATCAAGAGCTTTTCTTGACTCAATAAAGTATTTCTACACATTCTTCCAGAAAAAACTGAACTCTGGGCCTCCCAGGCACTCTCTCCTGTCTGTGGTTAGAACTCATCTCTAGTGCTCTGTTGTCTCCCAGCTCCACATGGATCCTCACCCCACCCAGCCCACACCCACTGCCACCCACAGGCACACAGACGGTGGTGTCGGCCTCCTTGGGGATTGTGGGCTCCTCTGGTGGACTAGGTGGGGGTGTGGGGTTCTTGTGCAGCCCTTGGGTCCATGCCCAGCACTGTGCTCCAGCGCTGCACAGGTAGACGCCGCTGTCCTTGGGGCTGCACTTGCTCACAGTGAGGGTGGAGAAGGTCAAGCTAGGGCGGCTGATGGGGAACCTGTCCTTGGTGAAGCTGTTCTCATACATGGCCTCTGAGCCCTGGCTGGCAGTTGCAATCAGTGTCAAGCCCTGTTGTGGGGGCTGGTGGTACCAGAACATGTCAGCGACTTGGCCATTGACCTGACACTGGATCGTCACGGAGGTCCCATTTTGACAGATGTCCCTGCTTGGCTTTTGAGAGACGAGGACACCAAACATAGAGCCTAGTTCCAGAGAGAGCAGGGAGATGTGTGAGGGATCAGAATCCTCCATCCAA
The DNA here is from genome assembly GCF_024166365.1 of Elephas maximus indicus. Lineage (NCBI taxonomy): Eukaryota > Metazoa > Chordata > Mammalia > Proboscidea > Elephantidae > Elephas > Elephas maximus. The sequence continues at coordinate 7,123,156 of NC_064826.1, forward strand.
CATGCCCCACACCCCCTAACTGGTGGTCCGAGAGCCCCTGGACAGAAAGTGGTACCTCCCTGGCTCTGTAGTGTAGTCAACCCCAACTCCCTAAGAGACAAGGCTCACACCTGGTCCCAGGAGAAGCAGCAGGACACTCAGCATATTTAGGTGATGGCTGCCCCCTCTCCTCTTCCCTGAGAGAAGGTGCTAAGAAATCAAGTACAAGTTTACCCTCTCTCCTACTTTGTGGTTCCTTTAAGCTCTCTGTTGCCCTCCTCTAGCAGGTTGATGAGTTTCTGCAGAAGAGACAAAAAATTGATCTGCCCCCTAGTGGGTCTGCGTTGATCCTCGCTTAGAATGCACCTGCCTCCACCCACCACTTACCCATCCCCCACCCACCTGTAAATTACTGAGCACCATGGACCCACTGCCTTTGGAAAGACAGGCAGGATGGATGCAATGTTGACCTTGGAAAACCAAAGGTAGCACTTTGGAATATGAGCCAGTCTTATAACTCAGTGTTCCATGTCGTCTCCTGGTCATCCCAGTTGTCCCATCAGTACAAGAGCAGTAAATCTAAAGCTGAACTCACTATTTCTCCCCCAACACACACTTGAGCACACCCTCCTACTTCTGAATCCCCCTCCCGATAAAGTGTCCCGACTCACGCTCTAGGCCCAGAAATGTGTCTTCCTCACCTTCCTCCCATCTGGCTTGTCTACCACGTCACAACTTAAATGCATTATGCCTCTGCACTGTCTCTCACATCCTTCCCTTCACTTCAGTCATCACAGACCTAATAGTTTCATTTCTGTTTACCTCATCCTGGACCTTTTGCTTTATCTACTCAACATTCAAGAGCAAGTTTCAGGGTCTCTTTTGACATCTATTTTGGTCTTTTCTGTCTTTTTTTTTGTTTAATTGAACTTTACTTGAAGGTTTACAGAACAAACTAGTTTCTCATCAAATATTTCATACACACATTGTTGTGTGACATTGGGTAACAACCCCATGACATGTCAACACTCTCCCTTCTAAACCCTGGGTTCCCTATTACCATCTTTCCTGCTCCCTCCTGCATTCCAGTCCCTGCCCCAGGGCTGGTGCATCATTTTAGTCTTGCTTTGTTCCATGGGCCTGTTTATTCTTTGGCTGAAAGGTGAGCCTCAGGAGTGGCCTCATTACTGAGATGAAAGGGTGTCCACGGGCCATATTCTCAGGGTTTCTCCTGTTTCTGTCAGGCCAGCAAGTCTGGTCTTTCTTTTTGAGTTAGAATTTTGTCCTACATTTTTCTCCAGCTCTGTCCAGGACACTCTGTTGTGGCCACTGTCAGAGCAGTTGAGTGGTGGTAGCCAGGCACCGTCTAGTTGTACTGGACTCAGTCTGGTGGAGGCTGTGGTAGATGAGGTCCATTAGTCCTTTGGACTAATCTTTCCCTTGTGTCTTTAGTTTTCTTCATTCTTCTTGCTCCCGAAGGGGTGAGACCAGTGGCATATCCTAGATGACCGCTCACAGGCTTTTAACACCCCAGACGCTACTCACCAAAGCAAAGGTAGAACATTTTATTTATAAACTCTGTTATGCCAGTTGAGCTAGATGTTCCCCGAGACCATAGTCCCCACAGCCCTCAGCCTAGCAATTCGGTCCCTCAGGGAGTTTGAATGTGTCTGTGGAGCTACCATGGTCTTTCCTTGTACAGGTTGTCGTGGCATCGCCAGTATTGAGTAGTCTTACCCTTCACCAAAGTTACCACTTATCTATTGTCTGTTAAGTGTTTTTCCATCCCTACCCCTCCCCTCCCTCGAAACCACCAAATATTGTTTCTTTTTGTGTGTAAACCTTTTCATGAGTTTTTATAGTAGTGGTGTCATACAATATTTGTCCTTCTGTGATTGACTTATCTCACTCAGCATAATGTCCTCCAGATGCATCCATGTTATGAGATGCTCCACAGATTCATCGTTGTTCTTTATCGTTGTGTAATACTCTTTTGTGTGTATGTACCACAGTCTGTTTATCCATTCATCTGTTGATGGACATCTAAGTTGTTTCCATCTTTTTGCTATTGTGAACAATGCTGCAATGAACATGTTGTTGTTGTTAGATGCCGTCAAGTCGGTTCCGAGTCATAGTGACCCTATGCACAACAGAACGAAACACTACCCAGTCCTGAGCCATCCTTACAATTGTTGTTATGCTTGAGCTCATTGTTGCAGCCACTGTGTCAGTCTACCTCATTGAGGGTCTTCCTCTTTTCCGCTGACCCTGTACTCTGCCAAGCATGATGTCCTTCTCCAGGGACAACATGTCTGAAGTATGTAATTCGCAGTCTCAGCATCCTTGCCTCTAAGGAGCATTCCATCTGTACTTCTTCTAAGACAGATTTGTTTGTTCTTTCGGCAGTCCATGGTATATTCAATATTCTTCTCCAACACCACAATTCAAAGGCGTCGACGTCGATTCTTCTTTGGTCTTCCTTATTCATTGTCCAGCTTTCACATGCAAATAATGCGATTGAAAATACCATGGCTTGGGTCAGGCGCACCTTAGTCTTCAAGGTGACATCTTTGCTCTTCAACACTTTAAAGAGGTCCTTTGCAGCAGATTTACACAATGCAATGCGTCTTTTGATTTCTTGACTGCTGCTTCCTTGGCTGTTGATTGTGGATCCAAATAAAGTGAAATCTTTGACAACTTCAACCTTTTCTCTGTTTATCATGATGTTGCTCATTGGTCCAGTTGTGAGGATTATTGTTTTCTTTATATTGAGGTTCAATCCACACAGAAGGCTGTGGTCTTTGATCTTCATCAGTAAGTGCTTCAAGTCCTCTTCACTTTCAGCAAGCAAGATAGTGTCATCTGCATAACGCAGGTTGTTAATGAGTCTTCCTCCAATCTTGATTCCCCATTCTTCTTCATATAGTCCAGCTTCTTGTATTATTTGCTCAGCATACAGACCGAATAGGTATCTTGAAAGAATACAACCCTGACGCACACCTTTCCTGACTTTAAACCAGTCAGTATCCCTTTATTCTGTCCGAACAACTGCCTCTTGATCTATGTACAGCTTCCTCGTGAGCATAATTAAGTGCTCTGGAATTCCCATTCTTCGCAATGTTATCCATAATTTGTTATGATCCACACAGTCGAATGCCTTTGCATAGTTAATAAAACACAGGTAAACATCCTTCTGGTATTCTCTGCTTTCAGCCAGGATCCATCTGACATCAACAATGATATCCCTGGTTCCATGTCCTCTTCTGAAACCAGCCTGAATTTTTGGCCATTCTCTGTCGATATACTGCTGCAGTCATTTTTTAATGATCTTCAGCAAAATTTTGCTTGCGTGTGATATTAATGATATTGTTCTATAATTTCCACATTCAGTTGGATCACCTTTCTTGGGAATAGGCATAAATATGGATCTCTTCCAGTCAGTTGGCCAGGAAGCTGTATTCCATATTTCTTGGCACAAATGAGTGAGCACCTCCAGCACTGCATCTGTTTGTTGAAACATCTCAATTGATATTCCATTAATTCCTGGAGCCTTGTTTTTCACCAGTGCCTTCAGAGCAGCTTGGACTTCTTCCTTCAGTACCATCGGTTTCTGATCATATGCCACCTCTTGAAATGTTTGAACTTCGACTAATTCTTTTTGGTATAATGACTCTGTGTATTCTGTCCATCTTCTTTTGATGTTTCCTCTGTCATTTAATATTTTCCCCATAGAATACTTCACTATTGTGTCTCTAGGTTTGAATTTTTTCTTCACTTCTTTCATCTTGAGAAATGCCTAGTGTGTTCTTCCCTTTTGGTTTTCCATCTCCAGCTCTTTGCGCATGTCATTATAATACTTTACTTTGTCTTCTCCAGCTGCCTTTTGAAATCTTCATTTCAGTTCTTTTACTTCATCAATTCTTCCTTTTGCTTTAGCTGCTAGATGTTCGAGAACAAGTTTCAGAGTCTCCTCTGACATCCATCTTGGTCTTTTCTTTCTTTCCTGCCTTTTCAATGACTTCTTGCTTTCTTCATGGATGATGTCCTTGATGTCATTCCACAACTCATTGGGTCTTCGGTCACTAGTGTTCAATGTGTCAAATCTATTCTTGAGATGGTCTCTAAATTCAGGTGGGATATACTCAAGGTCATGTTTTGGCTCTCGTGGACTTGCTCTGATTTTCTTCAGTTTCAGCTTGAACTTGCATATGGGCAATTGATGGTCTGTTCCACCCTTGGCTCCTGGCCTTCTCCTGACGGAAGATATTTAGCTTTTCCATCGTCTCTTTCCGCAGATGTAGTCAATTTGATTTTTGTGTGTTCCATCTGGCGAGGTCCATGTGTATATTCGCCATGTACGTTGGTGAAAGAGCATGGGTGTACATATATCTATTCGTGTGTTGACTCTTATTTCTCTAGTACTCCTAGGAGTGGGATTGCTGGATCATATGGTATTTCTATTTCTAGCTTTCTAAGGAAGCACCATATTACTTTCTAAAAGTTTTGTATCATTTTGCATTCCTACCGGGGTGCGTAAGAGTCCTGATCTCCCCGCAGTCTCCCCAACATTTGTTATTTTCTGTTTTATTGATTCTTGCCAGTAATGCCAGGGTTAGATGGTACCTCATTGTGGTTTTGATTTGCCTTTCTCTGATGGCTAGAGATTGTGAATATTTCCTCATGTGCCTCTTTGCTGCTTGAATGTCTTCTTGGGTGAAGTGTCTGTTCATTTCCTTTTCCCATTTTTTAATTGGATTATTTGTCTTTTGGTTTTAGAGGTGTTGTATTTTCTTACAGATTTTAGAGAATAGACATTTATCTGATTTGTAATAGCAAAAAATTTTCTCCCATTCTTTAGGTTCTCTTTTTAATCTTTTTGTGAAGTCTTTTGACGAGCATAAGTGTTTAATTTTTAGAAGATCCCAGTTATCTAGTTTATCCTCTGGAGCTTGTGTGTTGTTGGTTGTGATTTGTATCCGGTTAATGCCATATATTAGGGCCTCTAGCGTTGATCCTATTTTTTCTTCTATGAACTTCATGGTTTTTGGCTTTATATTTAGGTCTTTGATCCATTTTGAGTTAGTTGTTGTATATGGTGTGAGGCATGGGCACTGGTTCATTTTTTTGCAGATGGACATCCAGTTTCTCCAGCACCATTTGTTAAAGACTATCTTTTCCCCATTTGATGGACTTTGGGCCCTTGTTGAAGATCAGGTGACCATAGGTGGCTGGATTAACATCTGGGCTCTCAATTCTGTTCCATTGGTCAACGTATCTGTCTTTGTACCAGTACCAGGGTGTTTCGACTATTGTAACTGTATATTAGGTTTTGAGGTCAGGTAGTGGGAGCCCTTGTACTTTATTCTTCTTCAGTAGTGCTTTGCTTCTCAGGGCATCTTCTCTTTCCTTATAAAGTTAATGATAAGTTTTTCCATATCTTTAAGAATATTGTTGGTGTTTGGATTGGTATTGTATTCTATATGTAAATCACTTTGAGTAGAATTGTCATTTTCACAGTGTTGACTCTACCTATCCATGAGCATGGTATGTTTTTCCATTTATGTAGATGTCTTTTGGTTTCTTGTAGTAGTGTTTTGTAGTTTTCTTTGTATGGGTCTTTTACATCCCTGGTTAGATTTAATCCCAAGTATTTTGTATTTTTAGGGGTATTATAAGTGGTATTTTTTTTTCCTGATTTCATTTTCATTATTCTTTTTATTGGTTTATAGGAATCCAACTGATTTTTTTATGTTTATCTTGTGTCCTGCTACTCTGATGAATCTTTCTATTAGTTTCAGTAGTTTTCTTGTGGAGTCTTTTCGATTTTCTAAGTATAGCATCATATCATCCACAAATAGGGACAGTTTAACTTGTGCATTACCAATTTGAATGCCCTTTATTTCTGTTTCTTGCCTTATTGGCCTAGCTAAGACTTCCAACACAATGTTAAGCAGGAGTGGTGATAAAGGGCATCCTTGTCTTGTTCCTGTTCTTGAGGGGAATGTTTTCAGCCTCTCTCTGTAGAGAACGATGTTGGCTGTTGGTTTTGCGTGGATGCCCTTTATTATGTTAAGAAATTTCCCTTCTATACCTATTTTTTTCAGAGTTTTTTCTTTTTTCTTCTTTTTAAATCAGGAATGTGTGTTGGACTTTGTCAAATGCCTTTTCTTTGTTGATTGAGATGATCATGTGATTCTTTTCTTTCCTTTTATTTATGTGGCGGAGTACGTCGATTGATTTTTTATGTTGAACCATCCTGGCATACCTGGTATGAATCCTACTTGGTCATGGTGTATTATTTTTTCATACAATACTGAATTCTATTTGCTACAATTTTGTTGAGAATTTTTGCATCTATATTCATGAGAGATATTGGTCTGTAATTTTCTTTTTTTGTGATGTCTTTGCCTAGTTTTGTTATCAGGGTTATGCTGGCTTCATATAAGGAATTTGGAAGTATTGCTTCCTTTTCTATGTTCTGCAATATTTTGAGTAGTCCTGGTGTAAGCTCTTCTCTGAGTGTTTAGTAGAATTCTCCAGTGAAGCCATCTGGGCTAGGCCTTTTTTGGTTGGGAATTTTTTTTTATTACCTTGTCAACCTCTTCTCTCTTTATGGGTCTGTTCAGATTTTCAACGTTGTTTTGTGTTAGTTTGGGTAGGTAGCATTTTTTCTAGAAATTTGTCCATTTGCTCTGATTTTTCAAATTTGTTGGAGTATACTTTTTCATAATACTCTGTTATGATCCTTTTTTATTTCAGCTGGATCTGTTGTAAGGTCCCCCCTTTCATTTCTTATTTGGGTTATTTGTGTTTTCTCCTTTTTTTTTCTTTTGTCAATTTGGCCAGTGGTTTGTCAATTTTGTCGATCCTTTCAAAGAACCAATTTTTGGTTTTGTTGATTCTATCATTTTTCTATTCTCTATTTCATTTATTTCTGTTCTGATCTTTGCTATTTCCTTTCTTTTGGTGGCTTTGGCTTCTTTTGCTGTTCTCTTTCTATTTGTTCAAGTTGTGTAACAAATGTTTCAATTTTGTCCCTTTATTATTTTTTGATGTGTGCATCTAGTGTTATAAATTGACCTCTGAGGACTGCCTTTGCTGTTTCCCAAAGGTTTTGGTATGATGTGTTTTCATTCTCATTTTATTCTAGGAAATTTTTTATTCCATCTTTGATTTCTTCTATTACCCAGTGGTTTCTAAGCAGGGTGTTATTCAGTTCCTATGTAATTGATTTTTACTCTTCCTGTTGTTAATTTCTACTCTGATGGCAGTGTGGTCAGAGAAGATACTTTGTATTATCTCAGTGTTTTAGATTTTGTCAAGGGTTGCTCTATGGCCTAAGATGTGGTCTATTCTGGAGAATGTTCCATGTACATTGGAAAAGAATGTGTACTTTGCAGCTCTTGGGTGCCGTGTTCTATATATGTCTATGAGATCAAGTTGGCTTTGTAGATGTTTTGTCCTTTACTGAGAGTGGTGTGTTGAAGTCTCCTACCATTATTGTGGAACTGTCAAGTTTTGTTTTCAGGGCTGTTAGAGCTTGTTTTATGTATTTTGTAGTCCTGTCATTGGGTGCTTAAATGTTTATTATGGTTAAGTCTTGGTAATGAATCATCCCTTTAATCATTATATAGTGCCCTTCCTTGTCTTTTATGGTGGATTTTGTTTTAAAGTCTATCTTATCTGAGATTAGTATTGCCACTCCTGCTCTTTTGGTAGTTATTTGCTTTATATATATTTTTCCATCCTTTGATTTTAAATAAATTTATGTGTTTGGTTCTAAGGTGTGTGTCTTATAGACAGCATATTGATGGATCCTGTTTTGTTTTTGTTTTAATCCATTCTGTCACTCCTTGTCTCTTTATGGGTGCATTTAGGCTATTTACATTCAGTGTAATTAATGATAATTGTGAGTTTATTGCTGTCATTTTGTAGTGCTTTTTTTGTGTGTGTGCTGCTAATGTTTTCTTTGTTCCTCTTACTCTCCTGTGCTGAGTTCGTTTTGTTTTTGGATTTCTTTTTCATTACTTTGTTTTTGTAGATTTTTATTTTTAATTGAGACTTTATGTTTTTCTTCGTTATTTTGCTGAGTAGCTTTGTCGACTTTCTTTGTGGTTACCTTGGAAGTTGCCCTTATCTTCCTAGGTTTGAACAAGTCTATTATTACTTGGTATCACCTTGCCTTCCTCTTCATCAGAAAGTATTATATGTATACCGTTTATTCTCTCTTTTATTGCTCTGACATTGTTGTCATTTACTGATTAACCTCTCTGGATCCCTGTTGCAATTGTTTTGGTTTTGGATAGTCTTTAAGAGTTCATTTCCTATGTTGGTATCTGTCCAGTACAACCTTGCATCCTAGATTCAGGCTGTGGTCTGATGTTGTTTGTTCTCAGACTGAATGACTCCCTTTAATAATTCTTGTAAGTTTGGTTTGGTTTTTACATATTCCATTAATTTTTGTTCATCTGGAAATGTCCTAATTTCATGATCATATTTGAATGAAAGTTTCGCAGGGTATATTATTCTTGGTTGGCAGTTTTTTCCTTTCACGGTTTTGTGTATGTCATTCCGTTGCCTTCTTGCCTGCATGATTTCTGCCGAATAACCAGAGCTTAGTGGTATTGTTTCACCTCTGCATGTAACCTTTTGTTTTTATCCAGCTGCTCTCAGTATTTTTTCTTTTTCTTTGGTTTTAGCAAGTGTGATTATGATATGCCTTGGTGTTCTTCTTTTGGGGTTTATCCTATTTGGGGTTCGTTGAGCTTCTTCAATGGTCAGCTTTTCATCATTCATAATATTAAGGAAGTTTTCTGTCAGCAATCCTGCAATGATCCTTTTTGTGTTTTCTGTTTTCTCTTCCTGTTCTGGAACTCTGATCGCTTGTATATTTTTGCTTTTGATTGTATCCCACAAAATTTTCAGAGTTTCTTCATTCTTTTTTCAAATTTTTCCTTAAGCAGATTTGTATCCAAATGTTAGTCTTCAATTTCACTGATCCTGCCTTCCATAGTTTCAAGCCTGCTCCTCAGCCTTTCTATGACATTGTCCATTTCTGAAATCTTGTTTATGTTTTGTATTTCTAATTGTTGTTTTTGTATGATTTCTAGTTGTAAATTTACTTGGGCATTTTCTTCCTGTATTACTTCCCTGAATTGTTCCATTTTTTTGGTCTGTATTTTCCATGAGTTTGTCTTTTTTTTTTATACGTTTGACTGTTTTTTCATTTTTGTCTGCTTTTTGCTTGAACTCTTAGATTGCTTTGAATATTAGAGATGTGAATTCCCTGTCAGGTAGTTCTAGTGCCTTTTCTTCTACTGGAAAGTCATCTGGTGTTTTATTTTTGACTCCTATTGGACCCATGCTGTCCTGTCTTTTTTAAAATATGTTTTGATTTTGTCTTCTGTCTTTGGGACATTCAGTAGTTATTTTCTTCATTTCTCAATTGTAGATTTGTTTGTTTCATCCTGCTTTTTTGTTTAATTTCGTTATGTCTGAGCAGGCGGGCTGTGTGTTCTTTGTTGTTTGCTTGTCTATTGTCATGATACTTTTCATCTCCTTGTCTAATGGGCGGCTATGTTGCACCAGCTGAAGGAGAGGGGCTGGGATGGCCTGTTTGTGGCAAATACTAGGGCCGAAAGAGCGTGCCAGGAATCAGAGCTGGGCAGGTTCCAGCAGGCTATGCCTGTGCTCCTTGGAGGTATGATGTTTGGTGCACAGTGTGGGTAGCCAGGAAAGAGGCAGTAGGTTGTGATGTGTGTAGCTAATAGGGGTATGGGAAAGAGGAGAGAGAGGAGAGAAAAACAGGAACCAAAAACAAACAAGGAAACAAAGAAAGAGAGTTAAAAAAGAGGACTATGTGAGCTTGCCTTTCTAGTGGTGAGATGAGAAACCGAGAAACGGAGAAAAGCAAAAAGGAAAAGAAAGAAAAGGGAAAAAAGCTAGAGAAAAATTTGGAAAAGAAAAAAAGAAAAGAAAGGCCTCCAGGGGTCCCAGAGTCCCACCAGTGGGGCTGGTAAGACAGAAGAAGTGCCTCCAAGACTGCTCAGTATAGCCTGGCTACAGGGGGTATAGATGTGGCACAGCACCAGGTATTCAGGAGACAGGAAAAGAAGATAAGCGTAGAGAAATGAGAAATGAGGACTGAAGAGAGACAGAAAGGTTAAAAGAGAGAGAGAGAGAGAGAGAAGCAGAAAAGAAGAAGAAAAAAAGAAATGCCTTCAGGGATCCCACCTACAGGGCTGCACAGATTGGCTTCTCAACCATGCTGTGCAGCCTGGCTAGAAGGGGCTCCCAAGCTGCAAAAAGAAAATAAACAAACAAAACAAAGCAAAACAAGGAGAAAAAAGCTCCAGGGATACCACCAGCATGGTGTCGCAGACCAAGGGTGTGGCTCCCCAGTTGAGTGGGGCTTCACAGCCTTGCAAGAAGAAGCAAAGATGGTACACGGAACGAAGTGTTCCAGAGAAAGAAGGGGGAGGTGGTAGGAGGCACAGAAGAAAAGAAAAGAGATGGAAAGAACCAACAACAGCTCAGTGGCCTGGCCACTGTGGGCAGGGAGAATACAAACATCCTGAGGCCAAAACAGTTGCCTCCTGGCCAAAAGACTGCAGCTGGCCTGAAGCAGAGGAGACCAAAGTGGGGCAGAAGAAGGTGGGCCTAGGAAAGCGTATATCACTTGTTACTGGGCACTCTGTCTCCTGCTGGGCATTTCATGAAGCTGCTTTCCTGTACTCCCTGTCCACTGAACTCCAACGTGGTTGGGGTAAATCCAAGTGGCACAGGTGCTGCACTTCCTGGCTGGCAGAGCCAGCCAGGAAGCTAGGAGGTAGAGCACCAGGGGGAGAATGGCAGGGGGGGAGCATGTATCACTGGTTACTGGGTGCTCTGTCTTCTGCTCCGAGTTCTGTGAAGCTGCTTTCTTGTGCTTCCTGTCTGCCGATCCCTGGCAGGAATCCAAGATGGTGGATCCATGCTGTGTTAGTTGATGGGGCCCTCCACACGAATCTCTGTTTGCTCTCTATCCTCTGTCAGCTTCTTATTCCTTTCAGTGCTTGGCTGAGTTCTCTATGTCTTCATTTGGCACTTCAGGTTCCAGGAATGACATTTGTCTGTGTTTTACTTAGTTTTTTGGGTCTTTGCTGTGGAGGGACATTGTGGTGCTTCTGTCTATGGTGCCCTGTTGGCCTGAAGTCCTCTCTCCTGTCTTTTTAATTACCTATTGCTTTCTTCATGTGTGATGTCCTTGATACCATTCTACAACTCGTCTGGTCTTTGGTCATTAGTGTTCAACGCATCAAATCTATTCTTGAGAGGGTACCTAAATTCAGGTTGCGTACACTCAAGGTAGTTCTTTGGTTCTCATGGACTTGTTCTAATTTTCTTCAGTTTCAACTTGAACTTGCATATGAGCAATTGATGGTGTGCTCCATAGTTGGCCCCTGGCCTTGTTCTGTCTGACTAATGATATTGAAATTTTCCATCATTTCTTTCCACGGATGTTGTCGATGTGATTCCTGTGTATTCCATCTGGCGAGGTCCACGTATATAGTCACCATTTAAGTTGGTGAAAAAAGGAATTTGCAGTGAAGAAGTCGCTGGTCTTGCAAAATTCGATCATGTGATCTCTGGCATCATTTCTATCACCAAGGCCGTATTTTCCAACTACTAGTCCTTATTTGTCTCCAACTTTTACATTCCAATCACTAGTAATTATCAATTTTCATAGATGGAATTGTGTCCCCCCAAAATATCTGTCAACTTGGCTAGGTCATGATTCATAGTATGGTATGATTGTGTACCATTTTATCATCTGATGTGATTTCTTTATGTGTTGTAAATGATATCACTATGATGTAATGAGACGGATTAGTCTCAGTTACATTGATGAGATCTACAAGATAAGACTGTGTCTTCAGCCAGTCTCTTTTGAGATATAAGAGAGAGAAGCAAGCAGAGAGACATGGGAACCTCATACCACCAAGAAAGCAGTGCCGGGAGCAGAGCACATCTTTTAGACCTGACGTTCCTGTACTGAGGCACTGCCAGACCAAAGGAAGACTGATGACAAGGACCTTACTCCAGAGCTGACTGAGAGAGAAAGCCTTCCCCTGGAGCCGGCGCCCTGAATTTGGACTTGTAGCCTCTTGGACTGTAAGAGAACAAATTTGTCTTTGTTAAAGCCATCTACTTGTGGTATTTCTGTAATAGCAGCACTAGATGACTAAGACATCAGTGCATCCCAATTTCATGTTTGATCAATTTCAGACTGAAACGTGCTCTTGAACATCGAATAAAAAATCTGTCTTGGCAGAAATACAATCAGAACACTCTTTAGAAGCAAGGATTGGCCAGATACATCTTGCATACCTTGGATAGGCTATCAGGAGGAGTCAGTCACTGGAAAAGGACATCATGCTTGGTAAAGTAGAGGGTCAGCAAAAAAAAGGAAGACTCTCAACAAGATAGATTGACACAGTGACTGCAACAATGGACTGAAGCATAGCAACAATTGTGAGGATGGCACAGGACTGAGCAGTGTTTTGTTCTGTTGTACATAGGGTCTCTATGAGTGAGAACCAACTAGATGGCACCTAACAAAAACAACAACAATCCTGAGCCTTTCTAATAAGAGTAACTCCAATCTAATACAGCCCAGTAGGAACTATGGGAGTGATCATCCCTCTGTAGTGTTTGACCGCAGCGCTATTACCCTTTTCCACTATCCAGTTGACTTCTCCATCATGTAACTACCTAAAATAGTTTGTTTTAGCTGAAGTACTGAGCTAATTTTTTTTAGCACTTACTCTGTGTCTGGAATGCATTATTTCAGCCTATCGATGTGTTACGCTACTTAGGTTGCTATTATCACCTCAAAGCAGAACCATTACCATCTATACTATTCAAGATTGCCCCACCTTTGCCATTGCCTGTGCCATAGTAGATTAGAATATGGTGGAGGACCATGAACAAGAGACCTAATTCCCCAAAGAAAACAGGCACCTCCAGAAAACAAGCCTTCCAAAGCTCACCTACCTTATTAGATTCTGATATGCCATCCATTGTAAGAAGCCCCATGAAGCATGCAATTGTTATCCTTGGAGTGGTGATCAATACTATTACATTAGAGTTATAATTTGATTATAGGACTTAACCATATTTAAGAATAATAAGATTGTGAAAAAGAACTTATCTTGTAATAGAGGGAACATGGCATAGTAAGCATGAAGATTTTTCAGTTATCCTCTCGTATGGAGATAGGGTGGCATTGGTGTGGGGGTATGTGCGTGGGTATGTAGAGGGAGGCATGGGAATCAGACAATTAATAAGTATATATGGTACATATACTTCATTTCAGACAATAATTAGATGTTACTAAGTAGCAGAAGATGACAATGCGATGGGGAGAGGCTGCTGGGTGCCTCTACAAGTAAGCAGTATACTAGGTAGGGTGGTTAAGTGTGATCTCTTGGAGAAGGTGGGATTTGAGTGGAGACCTGAATAAAACAACGATATTTATCAGATCCTGGTGAAGGACATCATGCTTGGTAAAACAGAGGGTCAGCAAAAAAGAGGAAGATGGTAAATGAAATGGATTGACACAGTAGCTGGAACAATGGGCTCAAACATAGCAAAGACTGTAAGGATGGCGCAGGACCAGGCAGCATTTTGTTCTCTTGTATGTAGGGTCACTGTGATTCGGAATTTGACTGGATGACATCTAACAAGAACAACAAAATAATATTTTGAAATTTCTTTTGATATATTTTATCTAGAATTTCTATTCGTTTTGAGTGGATGAGGGGCTCCTACTCTGTTAGGCCCAGCCACAATGACTGGAAATCTGTCAGATACCTAAGGGGAGAAAGAAAAGCATTGACATCTTTAGCTCGACGGTAGATAAGATCCCCAGCACTTAGATACAGAAATACAAATCACAGAAATGTCCTGGGTTTCCAGGTATATGACTAAGTTCTGTGCAATATTTTGACCTCAGGTGTGTAGAAGTGGTTTTGTCCACTGTGACCTTTGAATCCAGGAGTCATCATTGATGCTGTGATGTCCTAAAGTCAAAGTTGAGACTCGACCTGGAGGATTCCATCCTCCAAACCACAGTAATGGTTGTTAATCACACGTATCCTCAATGGTCTGATCAAAATAACAAGTTATTATTTCTAGGTTCGAAAGTCTGTTTTTGTAGAAATAATACTGCTTAAATTTCCTCTTTATACTGTTAAAAGTATTGTTTAAAAAACTGCCATATACTTTAATAGCAAATAGAGCTTGTATTACATTTGATATCAACTTCACAAAACAGGTGCATTAGGGCGTCAACAGCTGGTCTTGACTCACTGAAGTATTTCTACACATTCTTCCAGAAGAAGTTGAACTCTGGGCCTCTCTGTTACTCTCTTCCTGTCTGCGGTTGGAACCCACCTCTGGTGCTCCGTGGTGTCCCAGCCTCACACAGAGTGTTGCCCCATGCAGCTCACACCCACTACCACCCACAGGCACACAGACAGTGGTGTCGGCCACCTTGGGGTTCGTGGGCTCCTCTGGTGGACTGGGTGGATGCATGGGGTTCTTGCCCAGCCCTTGGGTCTGTGTCCAGCACTGTGGCCCAGTGCTGCATAAGTAGACGCCACTGTCCTCGGGGCTGCTGTTGCTCACAGTGAGGGTGGAGAAGATCAAGTTTGGGTAGTTGATGGGGAACCTGTCCTCAGCAAAGCAGTTCCCATACTTGGCATCTGAGCCCTAGTTCACAGTTGCAATCAGTGTCAAGCCCTGTCCTGGGGACTGGCGGTACCAGAACATGTAAGTGACTTGGCTATTGACCTGACACTGAATCGTCACCGAGGTCCCATTTTGACAGATGTCCCTGCTTGGATTTTGAGAGACGAGGACACCAAATACAGATCCTAGTTCCAGAGAGAGCAGGGAGATGTGTGAGGGATCAGAATCCTCTATCCAACATGCCCCACACCCCCTGACTGGTGGTCTGAGAGCCCCTGGAGAGAAAGTGGTACCTCTCCACCCCTGGTTGTGCAGTGTGGTGAACCCCAACTCCCCAAGAGACAAGGCTCACACCTGGTCCCAGGCAAAGCAGCAGGAGACTCAGCATGTTTAAGTGATGGCCTCCCTCTCTCCCCTGCCCTAAGAGAAGGCACTAAGAAATCAAGTACAAGTTCACCTTCCCTCCTACTTTGTGGTTCCTTTATGCTCTCTGTTGCCCTCCTCCAGCAGGGTGGTGAGTTTCTACAAAACAGGCAAGAAATTGATCTGCCCCCTAGTGGGACTGAGTGGATCCTCACTTAAGATGCATCTGTCTCCACCCAACTACCTGTCATTACTGAACACCATGGATGTGCTGCCTTTGGGAAGACAGGCAGGATGGATGCAGTGTTGACCTTGGAGAACCAAAGGTAGCATTTGGGAATATGATCGGGTCTTATAACTCAGTGTTCCAACTTGTCTGTTGGTCATCCCAGTTGTCGCATCAGCACAAGAGTAATACATCTTAAGCTGAACTCACTATTTCTCCCCCAGCACACACTGGGTCACACGCTCCTACTCCCCAATCCCCCTCCCGATAGATAGCATCCCCACTCTTGCTCTGGGCTCAGAAATCCATCTTCCTTACCTCCTTCCTCTCATCTGCCTTGTCTAGCATGTCATAACTTAAATGTATTAAGTCTCTGTACTGTCTTTCATATCCCTCCCTTAGCTGTAGTCATCAGGGACCTAACTGGTTCATTTCTCTTTACCTAATCCTCGGTCTTTGCAATAATGGCCCTTCCGTTCTTATCCAGCACAGCAGAAGCTATGAGACAGACAGCCTATCCCTCTGCAGTGTTTGATAACAGTGTTATGACCCTTTTCCATCATCTAGCTGAGTTCCCCTATCATGTAAGGGTCGCTGTAAGTCATAATTGACTCGATCGCAAAGGGTTTGGGTTTTTTTTTTTAATCATGTAACTACGTAAAATAGTTTGTTTTTGCTTAAGAGCTGAGCTAACTTTTTTTGAGCTTACTCTGTGCTTGGAATGCATTATGTCAGTCTACAGATGGGTTAAGCTACTTGGGCTGTTACTACCACCCGGAAGCCCAACCATTAACACCCCCACTATTAGAGACTGCCCCACCTTTGCCATTGCCGGTGCCACAGTCTAGTGGAATGTGGTGGGTGACCTAAAGGAAACCAGGCCCCTCTAGAAAGCAAGCCTTGCAAAGCTCACCTACCTTATTTCTTTGATTCTGAGATTCCAACCATTATAAGAAGCCCACCAAGTATGTGAGTGTTATCTTTGGGTGGTGATTAACACTGGTATATTAAAGGTGTACTCTGATTATAGGACTTACCCATATTTAATAATAATAAAATTATGAAAAACAATTTATCTTATAATAGAGGTAACATTGCTTGTTAGAGATGGAGATATTTCATATGGAAATGGGGTATGGGTGTGTGTGAGAGAGAGACCGCTACATCTACCGGAGGTACCAGATGCAGTTGCTCAAGATAAATTCCTGTTAGTAAAATTACAGGTAAAAGGTATAGAATATCCCATTTTTTTCTTGACATATAGAAATATTTTAAAATTTTGTTTTAGTCAAGTATACTAAAGTTTTTGCCAAAATATTTTTTCTATTGCATTATTCTTAAATCCTTTTGAAAATTACCAAATTATCCCTGTTCTTCACTAAATTCCAATCTTTCCTCCCTCATTGGTCTTTTTTTGTTCAAAACAAGAACAAAAACATTTCTCCTCCTTTTCACATTTTTCAAACTGTAGTGGTCTCCAGATTTTTCTTTCATGGGATGTCGTAAATACTAAATTATCATGTAATTTTAATGTATTACATAGTGAAACATAGCCTATCTGTTCAACAAATAGTAATTGACCTGTTTCTGCTTTCGGAATACAAAAGAAACGTTGTAGTTGTTAGCTGATGCTGAGCCAGCTCTGACTGGTGGTGACCCATGTACAATAGAACAGAACACTGCCCAGTCCTGTGCCATCTTCACGGTAACTGGTATGCTTGAGTCCATTGCTGCCACCATCGTGTATTTGCAGTGCTTTCCAGCCAAGGAGGCTCATCTTCCAGCACTACGTCAGGCACTGTTCTGTTTTGGTCCTTAGGGTTCTCACTGGCTAATTTTCAGAAGTAGATCACTGACTTTTTCTTCCTGGTCTGTCTTAGTCTAGAAGGTCCACTGAAACTTGTCCACCGTGGGTGCCCCTGCTGGTACTTGAAATACAGGAGTCATAGCTTCCGGCATCACAGAACACAGAAGTCTCCACAGTTCAAGGAAATGACAGGCAGGTGGTGGGGAAGTGATTTTGTACCTACGAATTAGGGCTTTTGGAAGGAACAGATGTGTTAATAGGAGTCAAGTGCTTAGAACTATGCACAGTGCAGAAGAAGCTACTCAGGAGGTATCCTACATCTTTATCTCCAGGAGTATCCATTTCTGTCACAAGAAACTCATGCGTTTTCTGCCGTTGAAATATTTAACTCCAGTCTCTTTCTCAGTACAAATGTTAGCCCAAATCCTACCCCTTGCATTAGAATACCTCTGACCATCTGCACTGACCTCTCTTTCTCTGATCCTCTTCTCCACAAAGTTAGTGTTTATTTTTGTTGCATTCATAGCTACCCTTTTCACACTTCCTGGGTACGAGCTCTGGCTCCTTAACTCGTGTTTGAGTGTCCAGAGGGCAGAAATTGTATTATTGTGCACTAAGGAGCGTTAGAGGTGAAGGCACGTAGTAGAACAACAAACGTTGCCTCAATAAAATATGTTCTATTTCTTTAAATACAAATAAGGTTTATTTTTGAAACGGTATGTAGGTAGATTTAAAAACACCCTGACCAGAGCATGCTCTGACATGCCTTGGGGACCTTCCTTTTTGGTCACCTTCTCACCTCTCTCCTGTACTTCCTCAGAGGTTTCCGGCACCCATAACCTGTGTTCTTCCTGTCTGCTGTCTCATCATGGGCCCTAAGGAGAGATCCCAGTGCACGCCTGGAGATGCAGGCTCAGATCCTCTGCAAGGCCCAGTTCTGCAGACTTAGCCATTCATCACAAATATGAGAATTATTTCTTGGCTGTCCTTGAGTTACCTTTAATTCTAAAAATTCTTCATATAATAAAACTGTCATTAAGATATTTTAGGAGCTATCAAAAGAATCCACCTGATTCTGCCTTTCGTCAGGCCCCTTGTTACCCTCTTCCTGGGACCAGACATGAAGGTACCTGGGTGACTCCAGCATCATGGAGCTTGTGGGAAAAAGAGCAAGAAGCTGGAGACCAGGCCCTGGAAGGAGGTTCCTGCTGCCATCGTGCAGGCAGGGCTGCGCCTGGAAGGGTTATTGCATCTGTGACTCACCTGTCCCCAGGGACAAAGGCCACCCAGCAGAGAGCATGATCAGGCCTGCAGCCCAGGGCACTGCAGTAAGTAGGAGGGCAGCTCTGCTAATGGGCCTCCCGGACACACCCCTTTGAGAGGCACTGGGGAGTAGGGGTCAGCCAGTCTACGGGCCTGGGTCACCTGAACTGCTTAGACTACACAGCCCCTCCTTCCTGTGGCTAAATTCGTCCTAAATCAGCACAAGTTCCATCTCTCATATGAACTTAATCCTGAACACTCTAGTGCACACTGATTAACTTTGTCCCTTGAATTCCTCTACCTAAAAGTTTAGCGCTGAATCAAAATTTATTAGGCATGTCTTTCCACGTGCCTGGTTTGTCTTGTTCATTGTTTTGCAAACCCCTTGTGGTTTTGAATATTTGTACTCTTTTTGTTTCTTTTGGATTCCCAAAGCAGAAGAGGGCCAATTGATACTTGCTGACAGGTTAGGGTATGTTTCCTTCTTAAAAACAAGCAAACTTTTTCTCCAAGTGATTGTGCGTACAGGTATAAAACCTAACCCATTGCCGCCGAGTCAATGCTGACTCACAGCAACTCTGTAGGACGGAGAAGATCTGCCTCATAAGGTTTCCGAGGTTGTAATCTTTACAGAAGCTGACTGCCACGCCTTTCTTCCACGGAGTGGCTGGTGGGTTTGAACTGCCAACCTTTAGGTTAGTAGCCTAGTGCTTAACCACTGCACTACCAGGGATCCTGAGGATAGGTATTGCCTCGCTAATTTTTACAACTTTGTGCATCATCTTTTTCTCCTTCTCTGGCCAGAATTGCTCTCTAAAACATCATTGACCATTAAGAGAACCTGGAGAAGGGTTTTAAAAATTATATCTTTTAAAATTAAGGGAATAGAATTCAGTTTCAACAAATGTCCTCTTGAATCCAAACCTGTTGCCACTGAGTCAAATCCAACACATAGCAACCCTACGCTATGCTGTGGTGTGCTGTGGTGTGCTGTGCTGTGCTGTGCGGTGCTATGCTATGCTATACCATACATATTGTAGAGCAGGGCTTCCAAGGAGCAGCTGGTGGATTCAAACCGCTGACCTTTTGCTAAGCAGCCAAGCTCTTAACCACTGTGCCACCAAGGCTCTCTCTTGCATCAGCATGCGGAAATTAAAGTTTATCTGAAGAAAAGGAAGCCCTGGTGGCATAGTGGTTAAGAGCTAAGTCTGCTCACCAAAAGGTTGGCAGTCTGAATCCACCAGGCATTCCTTGGAAACTCTATGGGGCAGTTCTATTCTGTCCTATAGGGTTGCTATGAGGTGGAATCAACTGAGCAGTAATAAGTTTGGGTTTTTTTTTTTTTTTTTGTGGTCTGAAGAAAGAGTTTAGAACGTGCTAGCGCCCTCTAGTGAAATATCAGCCAAAAACAAAGAGTTGGATAAAGCAGAAAATGCTTAACAAGAGGGACTAGGATAGGAGAGGGCTCCTGGGTGGTGCAAAACCTCAGCTACTAGCCTAAAGGTTGGCAGCTTGAACCCACCCAGAGCCTCTGCAGAAGAAAGAGCTGGTGACCCGCTTCCGTAAAGATTACAGCCAAGAAAACTCTGTGGAGCACAGTTCTACTCTGACACACATGGGGGCGCCACAAGCTGGAGTCAGCTTGCTAGCAATGGGTTTTAGGATAGGAAAGGGAAGACAGTAATAACCACATGGCAGATAAGATCCCAGTGTGGACACTAAGAAGCTGTCTTCTCCTGGCTGGGGTAAAGCCTTGTGGACTTGGGTTAGAGACCATACTTGAGGTTGGGCAGGTTAACTTCAGAGTGACCCCAGGCTTGGCAGGGTGGTCAATGGGGCCTGAAAGCCATCCCTTGCTTGGCCTGCCAAGATGTGTGCCTGGAGGTTGGGTCCTCTGGTGTCACCGTTTCTAAGCGTGCCGTGGGAGCCAGCACCAGCTTTTTGTGCAGAGAGGATGTGGCTGCGTCCTGCTGTGGCTTCACTGCTGGTACACAGGTACACAGATGACTGGTCGGGGCTGGCCAACCACAGGGTCAGGGAGAAGCCCTCCTTCATCTTCCTGGAGACGCTGTACCCATCAGGGACGTCTCCCTTCTCAGTACTGTCAACATCGTATGAGTAAAGGATCAGCTGCAGCCCCAGAGCTGGGTCTTGTCAGTACCAGAACATTCCGTCATGTTGACTATGCTGTACACATTCCAGCAAAACTTTGTTCCCTGTACTTCTCACCAAATATCTTGGGGTCTGGATTACTTGTGCACCATGAGGCCTGTAAGAGGAGGAAAGAGGAGGTAAGAAATGAGGCAATCAGGGAGCTCGGTGAGAGGACAGCCTGTGTCCAGGGCAGGAATTAGAGGACAGGGGTTTGAGCCAACTCCCAGGACTTACTCACTCCTAGGAAACAAAAGGCCATGCCACAGAGGAGCCTGGCCCCCATGGCAGCATTGAGGGTGAATGGGTTCTCCCCAGCCTCAGGAAGGGGTGGTTGTCTACGATGTCATTGTCCCTGACCAAGCCCATGTCACTCAGCCACCTCCCAATGTTAGACAGTGGGGCCACCCCTTTCCCCATGGGGGCATCGCTGTGTTTGTGTTTGCCCATTATAGTGACTGAGGGAGTAAGAGGGGATGTTCACTGTGGAAGGTGGGCAGGTAAGCAAAGGCCAGGTAATGGAGGGTATCTCTGAAGGTCCTGGAGGACTTGTAAATTAACGTGATGGTGAGAACACAGCTGAGTGCATGGAAAGGTCTGCAGGGTTTGAGCTGGGTGGTTTGTGGGTGCGGGCCAGGGGCAAGTTTGCAGGCAGGCAGTCCACCTGGGAGGTGGTTAGAGGAATCCAAGTGGGAGGCAAGGTTTGCTCCTGAAGTGTTCTTGGTGAGGTGTGAGGAATTTAGTCATTGGACGTGTACAAGCCATGGTCCTGGGCCAGGTGGGGAAGGAGAGGTCAGGGATGGTGAAGGATGACCCTTAGTCGCTGGGTGGGCATCCGGGGGTATGGCTGGGGGTGGGGGGTGAGGTCGTTTGCAGAGACGGGGAGAACAGGAGATGTCAGATTAATAAACAATCCAGAAGGTGCTATTCCACAGTGAGTGGTGGGCCTGGAATGAGGAGCAGTTGTGGTGTCTGGTCAACAATGGTGCTGATAGGAGAGACCGCCTGCAGGGGACGTTGAGCTAGAAAAGGCATCTTCCCCGGCACAGAAGCGAATCCCTTCGGTCATCCTGCCTGAACTCTGAGCTCTCGTTGCCACAGTGGCTGACGAGTTAGGGCTCGCGGGCTGCGAGCTGCAGAGCCTGGGATACGGGTGAGGGTGGGGAGACCCGTGGCCCAGTCCCAGCTAGGGCCCCTCCTGGGGGTGGGCCGTTGCTTCCCGGCGCCCTTTGTGCACAGGCAACAGCTGCCCCCGCAGCGCTGTGGCAAAACTGCTGGCGCAGAGGTACAGGGCGGTCTGGTTGCGGACAGCAGACTCCAGGGTCAGCGGGAAGCGCCCCTTCTTCTCTCGGGACACCTGGTACCCGTCGGGGAGATCCCCTTTCTCCATTATGTTCACGTTGATGGAGTAATGGAGGAGCTGCAGCCCCTGGCCCGGGTCCTGCCGGTACCAGTACATGACTTCGTTATCCAGGTCCTGCGCGCAGTCCAACGTCAGCTTCTCCCCGCGATTTGCGATGCGGTATCTCGGGGTTTGGGTCACCCCCGGCTCCGCGGGGTCTGGAGGGGACACAGGCTAGAGTCAGGGCCGGGGAGGGCGGGCCGCCGCATCCCCCAGCGAAGGCTGCCCGGGCCTGGGACTGCCAGGGACTCGCCTGCCCGCAGGAGACAGAGCAGCGCGCAGGCGAGCAGCAGGGCGGGCATGGCGGGGTCCCAGGGGCACCAGCCCGGCTCCTGGCATCTGGCTCTGTCAGGTCGGCCTCCTGGCAGCTGCAGTATCTCGGTCAGGAGGGACTTCCCCTCTGCTCGGAGGCGGGGCTACAAGGCGGCACCGCCCCGGGACCAGATCCACATCCGCGTGTTGGGCACCTTGGCCAGGGCTGTGACTCCCGCGCCATCTCCTCCATGATTCATCCAAGCTAGGGAGAGGGGCAACTGACTTTTTACTGCGCAAGTAGGTACACATACCTGATCATCACTTAGGACTGAGCGCATGAAACTCCCATTATTGACACTGCACTTTCCTGCCTGAGAAGTCCTGTCTCTGCAGGAGGGGCTTCCCTGGCTTTAACATGAGTCTATTTGCTGAGAGATGGTCAACACCGCGCCCCATTTCAAGCAGTGTAATGCCTACGAGCTCAGTCAAATGCATGGGTTAGTTTACTAGTCCATAGCCAGTTCACGGGGTCCCTGGGCGTGCGCTTGACTGCTAACCTGAAGGCTGGCAGTTCTAGCCCACCCAGTCGCACAGTGGCGGAAAGCCCTGATGATCCGCTTTCCCAAAGATGACAGCCAAGAAAACCCTGTGGAGCAGTTCTGCTCTGATACACTTGGGGTCGTCATGAGTAGGGATCAACTCCATGGCAACTGTTTTTTTTTTAAATCCTTCCTCCAGCTAACGTGCTCTCCTTAGACACATGGCTTCACCCAGGCTGTCCCTTTGACTCTGCCGCTGCACTGGTCTGTCCTTCCTTCATATCACCCAAGGCACCAAAATGGCGCGGGTCCCCGAGCCCCCAGTATCCTTGTGTTGGGAGAAGTCTTCCCACCCTTCTTCCTAGAACCTTCCCTCTGATCCCTTCCAACCAGATCTAATAGTTTGGGCGGGCTTCCGTGTCCAAAGGGACTAGGGTGAAGGCGGAGCCTTCTGGATGGCCAGGTGCTCTGGAATGTCTCCTCTGATCCTTCGCCTTTGGGTGCAGGGTGTTTCGCTCTGAACTGTCCCTTCTGCACACCCCTTTCCCTGGACTTCTTCAGTTTTTGCTCCCAGCCTCATCCTCTGAGGTGCCATTCAGAGAAGTTGCAGCCTCTCTCACCCGCCCAGGCTGGACAACAGGGTCTTGACAAGAATAATCACGCCTTAAGCGTCCCTGCAGGGGAGCACATGTCCCTGCCTTCTGAAAGCATAGCAATTTCTGTTCTCTGGGCAAGCACAGGTGTAAGACTGCAGGACTTGCCCCATATCCGAGCCTGCTCACTCTCTCCCAGGCCACACCAGGTCTGAGGAAGCCCCTCTACACCACCATCTTCCCACACTCTAGGATCAATCTTTGAAAGCCTCCCCTGTGAGAGATTTGTACACTGAACTTTCTCTTAATTGATGATGCTGTATTCAATTTCATCAAACTTTCTCTGAAATTTTATGTTTATGTTAAGGAATATGAGAAGCCCTGATGGTGCAGTTGCTAAGTGTTCAGTTGCTAACCAAAAGGTCGGTGGTTTGAACCCACCAGCCCCTCCATGGAAGAAAGATGTGGCAACCTGCTTCCTTGAAGATTAAGGATTCCGACCCATAACGACCCTTGAAGATTACAGCCTTGGAAATCCTATGGGGCAGTTTCACTCTGTCCTATAGGGTCTCTGTAGGGTCCCTAAGAGTCAGAATCTATGTTTTTTTTTTTTTTTTTTTGGTTAAGGAATATACTAGTGCCTTCTAGTGGAATGTCACCGTGGATGCAGAATTTGTTGTTTGTTCTCCTTGAGGGGATTGATTCCGAGTTAGGGAAACCCCTTGTGTGTCCGTAGAACTGTGCTCCATAGGCTTTTCAATGGCTGGTTTTGGGGAAGTAAATCACCAGATCTTTCTTCCAAAGAGCCTGTGGCTTTGGAGACAGAGGAAGGGACAATGAGGCAGGGAAACAGATTCTCCCTTGGAAGCTTCAGAAGAAATGCAACCCTGCCAACACCTCAATGTTAGCCCAGTGTGACCCGTGCTGGACTTCTGACCTATAGACCTGTAAGATCATGCATTTCTGTTGTAAGTCACTAAGTAATTTGTTATGGCAGCAATAGGAAACTAATACATCAACCAGACCAAAACCACGTGTAAGGTAGAAAAGGTGGTAAGAAAGGGATTAAAATGGAAAAGCAAGGGAAAGGAGGATACCTGAGGGCAGGTGGGACCTTGGTGTGACCTTGCGTGTGTAAGGAC
This sequence comes from Elephas maximus indicus, assembly GCF_024166365.1. Lineage (NCBI taxonomy): Eukaryota > Metazoa > Chordata > Mammalia > Proboscidea > Elephantidae > Elephas > Elephas maximus. The sequence goes on from NC_064826.1 coordinate 7,147,609, forward strand.
AGAGAATTATCTCTCTTTTTTTCTTTACTTGATGGAGCAGAATTCAATTCCATCCTCATTCCCCTGCATCTGTATCTAAAAATTGAAGTTTGTCTTGGAAAAGTGTCTCATTGTGTTAATGACCTCAGGTCTAGTAGATTAGCAGTCAGGGACAAAACTTTGATCCCAATAAGAGGGACAGAGGGAGCACTAACTAGGTCAGGGCAGGGCTTCTGTGGGACCTTGCAAGGGTATTCCATCCCTGGTTGGGGCGAAGGCTCTTGAGGGCGGGTCCCCTTGCCCTTGGTGTCACTTTTTGTGCAGAGAGGATGTGGCTGTGTGTTGCTGTGCCTTCACTGCTGGCACAGAGGTACACAGCAGTCTGGTTGGGGCTGGCCGACCTCAGGGTCAGGGGGAAATTCTGTATTTCATCTCGAGAGACGTGATAGCCCCCGGAGACATCTCCATCTGTAATGCTGCCAGTTCCAGAAGAGTAAAAGATCAGTCGCAGTCCATGTCCTGGGTCCTGCCGATACCAATACATTGTGAAGTGGTTCATGTCCTGAGAACACTCTAAGGTCAGCTCCTTTCCTCTTTCTAAGACCTGTTGTCTTGGGGACTGAGTGATCACAGCATCCTTGACACCTGTGGGGGGAAACGGCTCTCAAATAATGGCCAAGCCTGGGGTGGAGAAAGGAACGACCGTTGCTCCACTCATGAAGACATGTCTTGTACTGAGAGTCCCCTAGGAAGCCTGTGACAGGGACTTCTTACCTGCTCCCAGGAGACAGAGAACCACACAGCAGAGGAGACTGGAGCCCATGGCTGGTCAGATGAGAAATGCTGTCCATACTGCGATGGATTTTGCTCTGCTACCAACAGTTCCCAGCTACTTCCTGGACAGAGGGACCACACCCCCTCCCTCACTGCTTCAGGGAAGAGTTAAAAGGCTCTTAGACTTCACAGAATATGATCCTTTCAGTTATTCAGGTCACATGACTGGTTATGCAGTTCTTTTGAAGAGTTAAAAAAAAAAAAAAAACAAACCCATTCCTCACGGAGTCGAGACCCTATAACGACAGATTAGAACTGCCCTATAAGGTTTTCAAGGAGTGGCTGGTGGATTCAAATTACCGACCTTTTGGCTAGCAACTGAGCTCTTAACCTCTGCCTCTATGAATTCTCCAGTTTCCCTTATATGATGTATCCTTTTTGATATGATGGTTTTGCATCTCTTGAATTTTTAATAGCCCATTGTGGCAAACACCAGTGCCCAAAGATCCTTGAATGTTTTCTCGGAGCACCACTTATCTTGGAACTTTTCCATTTTATTCCATTACCCCAACTTCCAACACCACTCTCAAAGAACTCTAACCTCTTTACCAAGTCGAATGCCATTCATTTCCATGGATCTATAGACTCTCTCCCTGCTTGCCCTATGAGGTTTGTGTCCTTTTTGGCCTTGGCTTTTCTCTCTCCTTGGACTGTGATTTCTTAAGGAGTGGAAAGGTATGGTAGAGAGGGTGGGAAAAAAATATGCACAAACACACACGTACACACACAAGAAAAAAACAGGCAGGTGCCTAGAACATATTCGTAGAGGGTTTGGATCTGCTGTAGTAACTTGGGGTACCAGATGAGCTTCAGTATGGACTAATGCTGATCCAGGAGCTTGTAGCAGCTCTTTCTCTCTCTTGTGAATGATCTAGTAACTTCTCTGAAAAATGCTTGCTGTGGAGAAAAAAAAAATTTAGGGAAATTGTGGGAAGCTAGTCACCTCCAATGCACCGAAGATCAAATGTCCTTGACGTGGCTTTCTGTTAATGTTATTCCAGGAAGATATTTTCTGAAGCTCTAGGTCAACTGAGGATGTGGCTGGACATTGCCGTAGATAAACTTTGAACAAAGAGGTGCACAGATGTCTGCATGGTGCTGGAAGACTCCGGAGTCAGGAAGAAGCCCTCCTCCTTCTCCCTGGAGATGCTATATTCATCAGGGACAGCTGCTTGTTCAGTGCCGCCAGCCACAAATGAGTGGTGGGTCAGCTGTAGCCCCTGTCCTGGGTCTTGGTCACACTAGAACATTCTGTCATGATCAAATCCTGAAGACATTCCAGAAAAGCTTCATTTCCTGTTCTTCTCTAGATACCTAGGTTCTGGATTACTTTAATGTCCAGGTGGCCTGTGAGAGAAGGCTGCAGAAATTGCAAGCAGTATCTACCAGGAAGCCCAATGTTGTGACCATGAAAAAGAAAGATTCCTGTGCTGGAACCTAGAAATCCCAAGACTGGATTTTTCCATGTGCCCCATGATCTAAACCACTCTCAGGAGACAGGTGAAAGAAGGAATGGGTCTTCTTCCAGGTCTTGCCAGCCCATGGGTTGTTTGCCTGTGATATCACTGTCTCTGCACACACTCCTAGTGCATGACAATTACTCATTAAAACTTAGCTTTCAAAACCATTAGCTAGTAGTATTACTAAAAACTACTACTGCTGCTAGCGACATCATTTACTGAGTCTTACTTTTTCTGCAGGGGATTGTGCTGGGCAATTTACAAACATTTTCTTGACAGCACAAAACCTCTGAAACTTGTCTGTAATTAACTCCATTTTATTGATTAGAAATCTTCAGCAAAGTTCAGTAACTTGCCAAAACTAGAAAGCGTCTAGATGAGTCTAATTCCCAAACCTCTACTTTCAACCATTCATAATGAAATTTTCCTGCATTTTTTTCTTTCTTTTTAAATGTGAATGTGGATGGCTGAAGAGGAATTAATTTTTTAAATTATAAAAATGCAATTTTATTTTTTAGATACAAGAAAACAAGATCCATAAAGAAGTTTAAACACTGAATATGGAGGTACTTTGCATTGCTGAAAGGATAATGGACGTATAAGAAATATAAACATTAAAAAAAAATTGCTCTCAAGCTGATTGCAATTCATGGCAAACCCATGTGTTGTGGAGTAGAACTGTGCTCAATAGGATTTTCTTTATTCTTTCTCTACTGGAATATACTACAGTATGGATGAACCTCAAAAATACTAGATAAATTCAAAGAAATTAAACTCAAAATACTACATGCTGTAATATACTATTTATGTGAAATTTCTAGAAGAGCCAAATCTATAGAGATAGACGGTAAGTATATGGCTGCCTGGAGTGGGTGCAGGGGTAGGAAATGACTGTAAAGAGCAGGATGGATCTACTGGGGGTGAGGGAAATATTTTAAAACTAGATTGTGGTGGTGGTTGCACACCTCAGTAAATTACTAAAAACCATTGAATTGTACCTTTACAGTGAGTAATGTCCATTGTAAAGAATCTCAACAAAACCATGTGTCTTAGTTATCTAGTGCTGCTAAACAGAAATGCCACAGGTGGATGGCTTTAACAAACAGAAGTTTATCCTCTCACAGTTTAGGAGGGTAGAAGTCCAAACTCAGGGTGCCAGCTCCAGGGAAGTCTCTCTTTCTGTCAGCTCTGGGGGAAGGTCCTTGTCATCAGTATTCCCCTGATCTAGGAGCTTCTCAGTGCAGGAACCCTGAGTCCAAAGGATGTGCTCTGCTCCTGGTGCTGCTTTCTTGGTGGTATGAAGTCCTTTTGCTCTCTGCTCACTTCTCTCTTTTATATCTCAAAAGAGATTGACTGAACATACAACCTAATCCTGTGGAATGAGTTCTGCATCATTAACATAACTGCCTCTAATCCTGCCTCACTAAGATCATAGAGGTAAGATTTACAACACATAGGAAAATCACATCAGATCACAAAATGATGGACAACCACACAATGCTGGGAATCATGATTTAGCCAAGTTGACACACATTTTGAGGGGACACTATTCAATCCATAACACCATGAAAAGTGAGTAATAGCTGATATTTTGTTAATAAAGCAAGATGTAGGTTCATTCATATATAAGTGGCAGCTGTTCACTTGAACATGTCACTTATTCCTTCACCCCAAGTCCCATGGTCTCACCAACATTCTGTCCAGGGAGCACTCACCATCACCTGCACAAGGGTCAACATGATCTCCCCCTGCCATCAGTGTGGGGAGGAATTCACTGCCTCAGCATCCGCATCCCATCCAAGGCACCCGGCCTGAGTGACGTCATCCATGCCTGGAGACTTGGCTTTGCTTTGTTCCTGTCTGATATGTACTCAAAATGCCCCCAGGAAAACCATAAGCCCAAAGGGAATATACCTTGGGAAAAAAGGGAAAGCAGCCCATGCCACCATTTGGAGAACAGGACTGAACTGAGCCAGCTCAAGACTCCTTGTGTGAGGACAGTGGTTACTGAGACTCTACCGCAGGAGTCAGCCCTGAAGACAAGATGTGTAGACCCAGAAGGTAGAGTTTCTGCATTTGAAAAGACCCAGATGGGTATGAGAGTGTGGACTCCTTAGAAAATTATTACAAGTTCAGTACTGCTGGAGCGAAAAAGGCAGGCACCAGGGAGATGTAGATGAGACTAGATTTTAGGAGTCCAGATCATGAACAGTTTGTGCCAGGTTAAGAAACTTAAACTTTGTCTTGAATGTGAAGGAGAAGTCTTGAGGAATTGTGAGGGGGCCAGTAGCATGGTTAGCTTTGTGTACTATGTATATCACTCCAGCAACAATGGAGAAAAACACTGGAAGGCGTAAAGTTTGAGGCCAAGAGACAAACAAGAGGGGTTCTTCAATCCTCCAGGCATGAAGATGCCTGACCACAGGAGATGAGGGTGGTAGGGGGTGGATCATATAAATACTCACTATGTAAGAGTGGGGCATTTGAAGCCTGGTTAAATGGGAAGAGTAAGGAAAGGGAAGAACTTTGAGAGACTTCCAGGATGGTGATGCCTCCAAAGGAGGAACAGGTTTTAGGGAGGGTGATGAACTCTCTTAAGGAGAATTTGACTTGAGAAGCCTGTGAAATACAGAGGTGGAAATGTTCAGTTGTGAAATGAACTGATTTGGGATTAATGAGAGATGTAACTCAAATAATGGGTTGAATAATATTACCTTAGATGCATGTGTAGATTGAGAACAAATGAACAGAAACCAGGAAAAAATAATTTTAAAAGAAGAGGAGAGAAGAACAAACCTATGAAGAAGACTGAGGAGGAAAAATCAGGCAGCGATTCTTACAATGACGCGCCTATCACGCTCTATGGGTTCTTTTCTAACATATGGGCCACCTTGGTAGAGGCAAAGTCCAACGTAGACTCTGACAGTCTTTACTCTCTGGCAGCTCTGAGGCAGGAGTTTCATGTCTTCACTTCAACCTGCCCATTCTTGGAAGGAACAGGGCCTGAACACACAGCCTGTACTTGTGTCCATTGCCTGTGCAAAGTAGATTCTACACAATCCAGGTCTGGACTCCTGCAAATGGGGAGCAGTCCCTCCAAGGTTCAGCAATTCCAGATGAAAAGGAGCATCCATCTGTGGACAGCCTCCTCATGGTCAGGGCAGCTTCCAGAGAGATCCAGGGCTGAACACAGCCAGTCAGTTGGAGGCTGTCTTAGCTATTATAAGTGCCGCCTTAACAGACATACCACAAGTGGATGGCTTTAATGAACAGAAATTTATTTGCTCACAGTTTAGGAGGCTAGAAGTCTGAATTCAAGGTTCCGACTCTAGGGGAAGGCTCTCTCTGTCCACTCAGGGAGGAAACCCTCGTCTCAGCTTCTCTAGCACTCTTGTTGGTGTTCCTTGGAGCTCTCCACATAGCATCTTTCTCCCATTCATGTTTACTGGCTTCGGTGCCTAATCTGCTCCTTTTATATCTCAAAGGTGATCGGTCATGAACATAACAAAGAAAACCCCGTCCTCAAATGGAATTCACCCACAGGTAATTACTACAGGTAATCCAGGGTTTATAACATGCATTTCTGGGGACCACAATTCGATCCATAACAGAGGGTTTTCTTTGCAACTACATTCTCCATTCTTTGTGTCTCACATAGATTTAGCTAGAATTATACTCATTTTGAGGGACAGTTGTTAAAACAAGCTGTTCAGATTTTCCTGCTACTCCCAGCTCAGAGTGGTGGAATGAGGACTTGAAGTTGTTTGGGGAGGAACAGGGACTGGGCAAGAGCGGGGGCTTCCAGGGGCCGTGGGTGAAGGACCTACTTTATGGTGAGGAAGGAGCCAGGAGCCAGGGTGGAGAGGCTGCGGAGAAAGCCACTAGAGCCTTCCATTTCTGAACTAACAAAGACTCTCCTTCAGGTACCAGAGGTGACTGTCCAGTGTTATCCCACCAGAGGTGACTGTCCAGTGTTGTCTTATGTCATCTGTGTAAGCCTCACTTGAGAAGATGCTGTTATATTCAGGGGAGGGGACGACAGTGCCCTACCATGGGGCTGGGCACTCTCTGGCTTGGTAGAGGCTGACTTAGGGTTGGTCCTCAGGCAGACATGGCCCCTAGGGCTGAGCAGATTAGAAAGGTCTGTGGTGGCTTTTGCAGTTTATGATGAGGTTTATGTGGCTGGGCTTCCTCACCTTCACCTGCTCTTCTTGTGTGGTCGGTAGATGTCTGTGTGGCGCTGTGGCTAAGCTGCTGGCACAGAGGTACCGAGAGCTCTCTGCGGGGCTGGCCGACTCCAGTGCCAGAGGGAAATGCTTCTTTGTTCTCCTGGAGACGGTCCACCTAGAAGAGAGCTCCGCTTTCTCTGTGGAGTTGACACTGTAGGAGTAATGGATCAGCTGCAGTTCCCTCCCAGGATCTTGTCTATACCAGTACATGTAGTCATAGTCCGTGGTTTGGGAACATTCCAGAGTGATCTTCTTTCCCATCCCAGTAACGTAGTACCGTGGAGTTTGAGAGACATCAGCACGCATGGGGCCTGTGAGAGAAGGAGACACACATTGGGGACAGAGTCCAGGATGGGAGTCGATGCTGGAGCAAACCCAGAGGATGCTGAGACACCTGTGTCCAGACTCACCTGCCACCAGGAGGTGAAGGGCCACCCAGCAGAGGATTCTGACAGCCATAGCAAAGCAGGGCAGATTGGTGTCACCCAGTGCTAGGAGGAGGATGGGCCTAATGAAGTTGTGTGGTGATGAGGTCTTTGCAAACTTCCTGCAGCCCACAGCCACCCTGTAGAAAAAAGGTCTCATCTTTACCCTTTCCCCATCACGAATTAGTGCTTTTGTTCCCTTCCTTTGCTCAAAGCAGGCTGGACATTTTGGGTATTTATTTCAAGTCTCCAATCTTACAGAGGTTAAATTATAGCTGTTTTAGGAGCTGTGACTTGATCTCATTAGGGAGGCTGGGTAGGAAGTGATGTTGGTCATGAATTCTGATGGACAAGCAGAAATGACCCCTGCAAGCCGAGGGGGAAGAGTGTTCCAGGGAAGGACCCTGCACAGAGTGGCTGATCAGGTGGGCAAGGGAAGGTGTGTGGTGAAGAGAAGCTAGCAAGGTATGGGGCTGCACATTCTCTGACTTTTTTTTTTTAATCATGTGAATGACCTTATCTCTATTCAGGGAGTTAACTGAAAATGATATATTGTTCAACCTTGCGTAAATGACTTCACATTAAACCACTCATAATAATACCTTATTTGGGTTGGCCAATATTAATGGCCCACAACCCATCTGTCAGTTTGTCATACTGTCGTGGCTTTTGTGTGGTGGCCACTCTGCCCTGCTTTGCCATGGCTGTCAGCCTCCTCTGCTGGGTGGCCCATCACCTCCTGGTGGCAGGTGAGTCTGGACACAGGTGTCTCAGTATGCTCTGGGTTTGCTATGATGCTGGAAACTGTGCCACAGTATTTCAAATACCAGCAGGGTCACCCATGGTGGATAGATTTCAATGTGCTTCCAGACTAAGACAGACTAGGAAGAAAGGCCTGGTGATCTAAAAAAAAAAAAAAGATCTACTTCTGAAAATTAGCCAGTGAAAACCTTATGGATCAAAACAGAACATTGCCCAACTCACTTGCTTTGGGCACATCAGGACATCACGTTTGGTGAAGTGAAGGGCCAATGAGGATGAGGGAGATACTCAGTGAAGATGAGCTGGCATGATAGCTGCAATGATGGTCTTGAACATCCTGGACGTTGTGAGGATGATGCAGGACCAGGCACCGTTTCCATCTATTGTACATGAGGGCAACACGAGCTGGAGTTGACTTGGTGGCAGCTACTATCTAATAATAATGGCTTTTGCCATTTTTGTCAGGCCTCCTTCTATCAACCTCCTAGTTTGATGTCAGTCACTGAGATAACTCACTAGTCCACATTCTTAAATGCTGTTCTGCAACATGCTGGTTAAGCCTTTGGTCCTCTAAATGTTAGCTTTAGAACAGCAGTGAACTTGTCCACGTTGTTCATTGACGCATCCTAAATCTAGGACATGACCACAGGAACAAAAGCCTGAGCTGAAATCTGGAGTCCGAGGTCATTGCTTGGATTTTGGACTTGGCTCCAGTATCTACCAGCTGTGGGACAATGGGTAGATTACTTCAACAGGAGCTGCCTTTGTTTCCTCGCCAGTAAAACCGGGTACACCAATAGTTACCTCTCAGGGATGTTATGGGGGTTAAATGAGGTGGTTCATCAGACAACATGTCAGGGACTTAGGAAAGAAGTTGTCACCATTGTGGATAGAAGGTGAAGAGAGAATATTCATACTGAGAAAAAAAGTTATCGAAGGAAACCTACTAGACAAATCCAGTGGACAATTAAATGGAACAGTGAATAGCTTATAAGAGAAGGGTTATTGTACAGATAATTGATGGATTCAAAATGTCGTGTTGGCAAAGAATATTGAATGCACTGTGAACTGTCAAAAAAAAAAAAAAAAGCCCAAAACTGAACAAAAAAAGAACAAACCAGCCTTAGAAGAAACACAACCAGAATGTTCCTCAGCAGAAAGGATGGCGAGACTTTGACTCATTTCCTTTGGATATGTCATCAGGAAAGACCAATCACTAGAAAAGAACATCATGTTTGGAAAAGCAAAAATGACAGAAACCCTCAATAAGATGGATTGACACAACAGTGTTAACAATGGGCTCAAACATACCAGCTATCACGAAGATGGCACAGGACTGGGCAAAGTTTCATTTTGTTTTACATGGGGTCACCATAAGCAAAGTCCAAAACCAGAGCCAACTCAATGGCAACTAACAACGACAACAATTATAATAGATGAGGCTGTTGAAGAAGTGTGCATAGAAGGCAGGGAACAAAGCTTTACAGAAAACTGCTTTCTAAAGGGATAGCAGATGAGATAGAACTCATAAAGAAGACCGAAGAAGAGCGACATTCTTTTCACAGAACAGGTAGAAAATAAAGCACATTATCAAGTCCTGTGGCTTCTTTAGTTGAAGCACATGAGACTTATGGGTAAGAAGACAAAGCATATGAGGAAGCCTCAGCTTTACTATTAGGCGAAATTTTACGTCAGGCTACAGCAGCCCTTGTTGGAGTACTTTTGTGTCTAGACCCCACCAGCTTCTAGGAGCATCCCCACTGGAGCTGGGGGTAGGGAGGGTGGGAGGTATTGGGAGCCAAGGGTTTAATCCAGTGGCTGGAGAGAAGGGGCATCTCCAAGCTCCTAGCTTTGGCCCCATACTGGGGAGAGGTAACTTTCCTGCAAGATAATAAGACAAGTCTATCTGCTCTTGAGGCTAAGGTTAGTCTCTGCCAAGATCAAAGCGTGGTCAGTCGATGGAGACAACTTTTGTAGATCAGTCCCTAGCAGTTGAATTTCACCTGCAGAGTCAGATTTCATAGTAATTAAATTTACTTAGAGCAAAGTTTTAGGAAGCAATCTGGTCAGTTTGTTCCAAGTATAAAGGCAACCAAGCAGACAGCTAACAGTGGAAATGAGGTTGGAGGAGTTGGGGCTGAGGTGGCCGGGCAGGACAAAGGGACAGTCAGCGGGGACAAAAGGGATTGGGGGTGTTGCAGCGTAGGTGGAGACAGTGACAAAGGAACCACAGGAAACCACATTATACTTGTGCTCCTGTTGAAAATCAGGAGGTGCCGTCAAATGCCCAGGTCCACTCTCTGGGAAGATCCCTCCCGGGCCAACCTTACATGAAGAAACACAAAGACACCAGTGCCCTCCTGAGGAAACACCATCCACACACTGCCTTTTTTTGCTGAGAGCAGGTGGCTGCTTGGCACAGTGCAAATAACCAATGGCACAGAGGTAAAGGGCAGTCCGGTTGGGGGTGGTAGTCCCCAGGGACAGGGAGAATTTAGCCTGTTCCTTTCGGGAGACACTGTACCCCTCGGACACCTCTCCTTTGTTAATGTTGTTGACGTCTAAGCAGTAGTAGATTAGCTGCAGCCCCCGCCCTGGGTCTTGTCGATACCAGTACATAGCTGTATAACCCTTAGTCTGAGAACACTCCTGAATAATGCTCCTTCCTGTCTGTGTGATCCTGTTCCTTGGGGTCTGGGTGATGCCAGTACCCATGAAGCCTGTGGGGGAAATAAGACAGAAGGTGGAGACAGAGCCCAGGAAGGGCCCTGGTGCTGTGGCCTCAGGAGAGACCTGAGCCAGGACCCGGAAAACTTAAGGTGGGGTTTCCCCATCTGTTTCCCAAACTCATCTGTTCCCAGGAGGCACAGAACCACCCCGCAGAGGAGCCTGGAGTTCATGGCAGGAAGGTGGAAGCAGGGGTTTCCAGCTCTGAGCATTAGGGGAAGCAGATATGGGAATAGGAAATTGGAAGGATTCAGTCAATGATGTCACTGTCCCTCCCAATATACGGGACCTCAGAGAAGACACAGCCACATCCCATTCCTGCAGGGCCTCACGTTCACCTTCACTCCTCTAAGCCACTCAGGTGGCTGTGTGTGTTGGTTTACTATGGGGTGTCTCACCAGTGGCAGGAAGCCCCTGCTTTTCTCCCCCAGCCTCGTCACTGTCTACTACTGGAGTTCTCTTTCTTCCTCCTCCCAGTGCTTCTCTATTTCAGTTGTTCAAGTGCCCCTCATCCCCCCAATAAAATAGGCTCAGGAGAAAATCCAGAACCTTTCTAAGATAGGTAGTCGAAGCTCGCTGGGAGGTTGTGGCCCTGTGGTGTTTCTCCTTCTCCTGCATTTATTCTAACTGAGGTCCAGGTCAGTGGTGCAATTTGGACATACGCTCTAAAAAGTGTGAGAGCTTTTATTTATTCGTTTACCTTTCTAGAGGGACAGAATCACTAGCTTTGTTCCAAACTGTCACTGTTGTTTAATGGCTCCTGCTTTCTTTCCTGCTCAGTGTTTTCTGGGCACAGCATCTTCACCGAAAACATTGACTCTTTCTAAGAAGGTATTCATTTAACTTGGGAATGTACTGCAAAGAGATACTTAACACCTCTACTCATGTTTTCAAGTAACTGAAAACAGTTCATTAAAGAGGTAATTTTAGCATAACCATGCATGTGACAAATCACAGACACAGCAGAGCCACAACCTGGTGGGACCCTTTGATGGACTGGTGAACAAATGGCTTTTTGCCCCATGAGGTCAGTGCCTGCTCCTGGCTCTGGCCCACCAGCGGTGCATCACGGAGTCCTGCACCAGTTACTCCTGCTGCATATGCAAAAAGGAGAGTCTGATTACAAAGAATGTAATCAACGTCACTAAATTGGGCATACAGAAACCGTTGAATTGGTGTGTATTTTGCTCTGTATATTCTCAAAAACAAAATAAATAAAATATAGGAAAAAAAAAAGCTTGGCTGCTAACCAAAAGGTCGGCAGTTCTAAAGCACCAGTCATTCCTTGGAAACCCTATGGGGCAGTTCTACTGCGTCCTATGGGGTTGCTGTGAGTTGGAATTGACTCAACGGCAAAGGGTTTGGTTTTTACATGCGTTCTATCTGGCGCACTCCAGTGTCCTCCCCCTGGTGCTCTCTCTTTCTGATCAGAGCTCTCCATCAATAATGCCTATACAAACGTGGATTTATTCCAGTAAGTTGCTTATCCAAGGGCTCAATTCATACAAACATTGTGAAGATTATCACTTTGAGTTTGTCTTTAGTGTGAAAATAGCATTGCCCTTCTTTGCAATTCTTAACATAAGTATGCGGTTTTGCTGCCCCCTGCTGCACTTTGAGTGGAAGACAGACTGTTGTTAGGTGTTATCCAGTCAGTTCTGACTCACAGCGACCCCATGTACAACAGAACGAACACTGCCCGGTCCTGCACCATCCTCACAATCATTGCTACGCTTGAGCCCATCGTTGTAGCCACTGTGTCAATCCATCTCATTGAGGGTCTTCCTCTTTTTTGCTGACCCTGTACTTTACCAAGCATGATGTCCTTCTCCAGGGACTGCTCCCTTCTGACAACATGTCTGAAGTATGCAAGATGCAGTCTCGCCATCCTTGCTTCTAAGGAGCATTCTGGTTGTACATCTTCCAAGACAGATTTGTTTGTTCTTTTGGCAGTCCATGGTATGTTCAATATTCTTAACCAACACCGTAATTCAAAGGCATCAATTCTTCTTCAGTCTTCCTTATTCATTGTCCAGCTTTTGCATGGATATGAGGCATTAGAAAATACCATGGCTTGGGTCAGGTGCACCTTAGTCCTCAAAGCGACATCTGTGTTTTGAACACTTAAAGAGGTCTTTTGTGGCAGAGTTGTCCAATGCAATGCATCATTTGACTTCTTGAGTGATGCTTCCATGGGTGTTGATTGTGGATCTAAGTAAAATGAAATCCTTGACAACTTCAATCTTTTCTCCATTTATCATGATGTTGCTTATAGGTTCGGTTGTGAGGATCACCGTTTTCATTATGTTGAGGTGCAATCCACACTGAAGACTAGTGGTTTATCTTCATCAGTCAGTACTTCAAGTCCTCTTCCATTTCGGCCAGCAAGATTGTGTAGTCTGCATATTTAAGGTTGTTAACTAGTCTTCCTCCAATCGTGATGACACATTTATCATATAGTTCAGCTTCTGAGCTTATGCTTTTCTTGGTGGTCACATCAGTTGAGAGAACAGAGAAGGTGGATTCAGTTGTAGGAGGCTATTTTCCCAGTCATTCTTGACGGGAGAGAGCTTGTGGATGTGTGTTAGGAGAGAAGAAGCTGTAACTTTCTGAGAGGAGAATCTGTGCCTGAGGAGGAGGGAGAGTCCTGAGGGTGTTGAAAATCCATTTGTGAGTTATTCATCAGTCTATCAAACTCCTTCTGGCACAGAGGGTGCCAAGGAGAGATGATCACTTTACTACCGATTAGAACTTTCTGTGTCCTAAGAAATTTTTGCTTAAGCTCAACTCACAAAGGTGTTTCCTTATGTTTTCTTCTAGAAGATTTGTAGTTTTATTTTTCACCTCTAGGTCTATGATCTGTCTCAGGTTGACTTTTGTTTATGTGAGTTGGCTGTAAGGGTTTGTTTTTTTCATCCATGTGATTATCCAGTTTTTCAACATCATTTGTTGAGAAAATTGCCATCATAGTACCTTGAAAATTCTAACCCATAAACGTGATCCAGCTCTCCATTTTATGTTTTATTTAACTTCCTTTTTTATGCTCTGTATTTTTTTCATTGCACATCTTTTGCTAAATTTATTTCTAGGTGCTTTGTTATTGGCACTATTGGGAATGTAATTGTTTTCTAAAGTTTGTTTTTTAAATATTTGCAGTAGTCTCACAACAATTGGCTTTCTACATTGACCTGGTACCTAGTGATCTTGCTAAGTTTAGTTTTTATTCCTAGTTGTTGTTCACTGATCCCTTAGGGTTTTCTAGGGAAACAACCACCTCATCTGGAAATAGAAGTACTTTTACCTCTTCTCTTTCAGTGTTTAGACTTTCATTTCATTTCGTTGCCTTATCACATTGACTGAGACATAATGTTAGTTAAAACAGGTGAGAGAAAACATCTTTACCTTCTTCCTGATTTTAAAGAAAAAATTTGGATACTCACCATTAAATAGGATATTAGTTGTAACATCCTGTTTAATGTTAGTTGTAACATCCTATTTAATCGTGTGTAGATTGAGCAAGTTCTACCAGAACGAGAAAGCTCCCTCCTATTCCCAGATTACTGGCAGTGTTTATTTTAAATGAGTATTGATTTTGTCAAATATTTCTCTGTGCCTATTGAGATAATCATATGATTATTCTCCTTATTCTGCTACCCAAACCCAGTGCAGTCGATGCTAGTATGGTGAAATTCATTGACTGAATTTCAGATGCTAAACCAATGTCACTCCTTCAGTAAACCCGTTTGGTCATGGGTCATAATATATTACCATTTTACATATGAGTATGTACATATATGTAACTTCATCATTCCCACTACAATCAGCCCTAACAGACCATTTCTTCCTTCTGTTATTCTCCCAAAGAACCAGAATACCAGAGTCTATGTCTCCAGTCATTTCCTCACTGTTCGATTAGTTTAGATTTCAGGTGGATTTTTCTGGCCCTGTAGTTCAATCATCTGTATGCTGAATTCCAGGAACCGATGGAATATCAATTGACATATTTCAACAAACACATGCAACGCTGAAAGTGCTCACTCGTCTATGCCAAGAAATTTGGAAGACAGCTACCTGTCCAACCAACTGGAAGAAATCCATCTTTATGCCTATTCCCAAGAAAAGTGATCCAGCTGAATGTAGTGATTATGGAACAATATCTTTAATATCACACACAAGTAAAATTTCAATGAGGATCATTCAAAACTGGCTACAGCAGTACATTGACAGGGAGCTGCCAGAAATTCGAGCTGAATTCAGAAGAGATCGTGGAACCAGGGATATCACTGCTGATGTTAGATGGATCCTGGTTGTAAGCAGAGAATACCAGAAGGATGTTTACCTGTGTTTTATTGACTATGCAAAGGTATTCGACGGTGTGGAGCATAACAAATTACGGATAACACTGTGGAGAATGGTAATTCCAGAACACTTAATTGTGCTCATGAGGAAGCTGTACATAGATTAAGAGGCAATCATTCGAACAGAACAAGGGGACATTGCGTGGTTTAGAGTCAGGAAAGGTGAGCGTCAGATTTGTATTCTTTCACAAAATCTATTCAATCTGTATGCTGAGCAAATAAGCTATGAAGAAGAACGGGGCATCAAGATTGGAGGAAGACTCATTAACAACCTGTGTTATACAGATGACACAACCTTGCTTGCTGAAAGTGAAGAGGACTTGAAGCACTTACTGGTGAAGATCAAGGACGACAGTCTTCAGTATGGATTACACCACAACATAAAGAAAACAAAAATCCTCACAACTGGACCAATAAGCAACATTATGATAAACAGAGAAAAGATTGAAGTTGTCAAGGATTTCATTTGACTTGGATCCACAATCAACAGACATGGAAGCAGCAGGCAAGAAATCAAAAGACACACTGAATTGGACAAATCTGCTGCAAAAGTCCTTTTTAAAGTGTTGAAAAGCTTGAAGACTAAGGTATGCCTGACCCAAGCTGTGGTGTTTTCAATCACCTCATATACATGCGAATGCTAGACCATGAATAAGGAAGACTGAAGAAGAATTAATGCCTTTGAAATGTGATGTTGATGAATATTGAATATTCCATGAACTGCCAAAAGAATGGACAATTCTGTCTTGGAAGAAGTACAACCAGAATGCTCCTTATAAGCAAGGATTGGTGAGACTATGCCTCACATACTGTGGACATTTTATCAGGAGGGACTATTCCCTGGAGAAGGACATCATGCTTGGTAAAGTAGAGGGTCAGCGAAAAAAGGAAGACCCTCAATGAGATGGATTGACACAGTGGTTCCAACAATGGGCTACAGCATAACAACAATTGTGAGGATAGTGCAGGACCAGGCAGTGTTTCATTCTGTTATTCATAGGGTTACTGAGAGTCTGAATTGACTGGACAGCACCTAACAAGAACAACAACAATATATTTCTAGCCATGCTCTATTGCATCTCAATTTCACATATGTATAACCAGCTGTCTACATCCAATTTTCATCTGTCTGTCTCATAGACAATTCAAACCCTACTACCCCAAGTGGGAATTGCTCCTGCTACCCAGATCCTAGTCATTCGAAGATGTAGCCATTGTAAGGAATTAGAGTGACAGGGATATAATTGAAAAATCATATTGATCCCCTGTCTGCTTATGGTAACCAAAGATTTCTCTCCAGCTTTAGCTCCCTCTTCTAAGCAATAGACTACAGGTTACTTCCACAGTTATATTCATGAGACCAGGCACTCAAACGGTCCAAAGACTTCATTCTGTCTGTCAACTTTGTTTTGTTGGTATAATTTACATGAGTTGATCATCTCGCTCTTCTGCAGTTATTTCCCCCAATGTCCCTCTCTTTTCTATGCCTCTGCAGAAGCTGTTTTCTTTATCCAGAATGCCCAACTACACCTACCCAGGGTCATTGGGTGATGTTCTCCTCATCCACCTTTTTCAGGTCAGATGTGACCTCATTGTAGCCTTCTCTGATCCAGCCAGCCAGAATTGGATATGTCTTCCCCCGAAAAAAAAAACATAGTGCTTGCCTATCCCATTATAATTACTTTCCTACTATACTGTGAACTCCTTGGAGACAGGATCAATTTTTCCATTCAATTTTTTATCCTTGGTGTTTGGAAAAGTAGCAGGACATAGTAAAAGCTCAAGAAAAATTGTAGCTAAATATAAAAGGCATGATTAGTGTGTCCTCTGGTGACTGTTGTCATAAGTGCTTGATTAAGAATCCAGGGACGCAGGAAGGAGACTTAATGGAGGGGATTTTTTAAATTGAAGTAGAGGGCTGGGTGGGACGCAGGGCTAGGAGTTTTGTGTGCCACAGGGAAGCAGCTGTGCCAGGCTGTGGGGCGCTTCCTCCCAGAGCACATGTGCAGAGCCGTCTGGTTGGTGTGGGCCAGCATCACAGTGAGAGAAAACAGACCCTTCTCCTTCCAAGAGACCCTGTAGTCCTCGGTCACGTCTCCTCGATGCACATTGTTCTCTACCGTCGTGTAGTAAACCAGCTTCAGACCACTGCCCGCATCCTGCTGGTACCAGTACATGGCATTGTAGTCCAGGTTCTGCCTACAGGCCAGGGTCACATTCTGCCCAGCCTCAGCTAGCCCGAAGGTGGGTGTCCGGTAGATTTTGGAGAGCATGGGTGCTGGGAGGTAAGGAGACAGAGGCGGGAGAGAATGCCCAGGAGGGAGCTATGGGAACAGAAGGTGCTGGAGGGCAGGCATGCCAGGACTGGGGTGGGTATTTACAACTGCATCAATTCAAACTCACCTGCTCCCAGGAGACAAAGGGCTACAGAGTAGAGGATCCATCAGGCCACGGCAGGAGGAGGGTCCCTTTGAGGCTCCAGACATGGCTGAGAGAGGGCCGAGGGAAAAGGCTGGGATCTAGGGCACTCCCCTGTTCAATAAGCATCCTTTGTCCCTGCTACACAGGACTGACTGACCTAGCCAGTTGTATAGCTGAGGAGACCGAGTTGCACAGAAAGCCAATCACTTCTACCTTTGCTTTGCCCAAGGGAGCTCTTTGTATCCCTACTTCTTCCTTTGTATGTTATTTAAGAGTTTTAGGTTTACAGAAAAATTGCACAGAAGGTACAGAGAATTCTCTCTCCTGGACACAGTTTCCCCTGTTATTACCATCTTGCGTTCCTATTGTACATTTGTTACAACCAATGAACCGATGTTGACACATAGTTATTAACTGAAGCCCGTAGTTTACATTAGGCTTTGCTCTTCACTCTTTGTGTTGAACAGTCCCATGGGTTTTGACAAATACATAATGCCATGTGTCCACTATCACAGTATCGTTTGGAATAGCTTCCCTGCCCTAAAATGCCCTGAGCGCCACCTCCTTACTCCTTGTGGGTTCTGGCAACCGCTGATCTTTTATTGTTTTGCTTTTCCAGACTGTCATATAGTTGGTGTTATGGGTTGAACTGTGCCCTCCCTCCCCCAAATATGTGCTTTAAGCCTCTGTGCCTGTGGTTATAAGCCCATTTGGGAATGGGTTGTCTGTGATATGTTAATAAAGCAGGGTTAGTATAGGGTGTAGGTTGAGTCAATCTCTTTTGAGATATAAAAGAGATTAAACAAGGCAGCAGAGCAGAGATGGGGAAAGAGAGATGCCAAGACACATGGAGATCTCCAAGGAACCAGGAAGCAGAAGCTCAGAAGAGAGAAGAACCTTCCTCCAGAGCTGACAGAGAGAAAAAGACTTCCCCTAGAGCTGGTGCTCTGAATGCCAAGTTTTAGTCCCCTAAACTGTGAGGAAATAAATTTTTGTTACAGCAGCACTAGATAACTAAGACATTTGGAATCACACAATATGAAGCCTTTTCAAACTGACTCCTTTCACTTTGTAGTATGCATTTCTGGTTCCTCCAGGTCTTATTCTATTTTGATGTGCTTATTTCATTTTATCGCTGAATAATACTCCATTGCATGGATGGACCATGTAAGGTCAAGCACCCTCACGGTCAGAAGAATGAATGCCCCAGGTCCAGGCCAGAGTCACAGGGAGAACACCATGAGTCCGTGCACTGGCTGTAAGGAGAGCTGAGACAATAAGCGCCTACAGCTTATAGGGCCTGTCGTGGGAGACCTGCTTTGCTCCCCACCAATGTCCTTAAGATGGGGAAGCCCCAAACTCAAGAAAGGGGTTCAGCTCAGTTGTTTTACTAGAGCCACATCTTCTCTGGCATTGGTATTTATTGTAAGGAAGAAATACAGTGGAGGCTGGGGTGGGAGACACTCCTGTGACTGTAGCAAAGGCAAAGGGCTACCCTGCCCTAGCGTGGTAGGCTAGATCAGGGATTTTGGAGCTGGATGGCTTGGGCTCTGCCATTTACCAGCTATGTAATTGCGGGCAAGTTACTTTACCTCTCTCTGACTTGACTTTCTCATCTGTAAAATGGGGATAATATGTTTCCACCTTAAAAACTGTTGTGAACGTTATGTCAGTAAACCACTTTGAAGAGTTCTTAACACATAACAAGCATCATATTTGTGTTTGCTATTACTATTTTCTAGAGTGAATTTTAGCTATGAGTTTTCCAACCTGGTGTCCCAATCCACAGGGATTAAGGAAGTCAAGAATATGTCAAGGAAAATCAAATATTTTCTTGACATAGGACTGTGCCAGGTAACCAACATATTTCCCAGCATTGATTTGAAGTTTATACAATGAATTTTCACAGGTCCTTCCTAAGAGTCTTAGGTAAATGAAAATGGAATCACAGATAAAGTATTTGTTAAGGAATGGTACTATTTTAGTGGACCCCCTTTTTTTTAATTAGAAAAAAAAACATGAGATCATCTGCAATAGAACATATATTCTTGGTGAAACCTGGCTGAGATCCAGTGGTCCAGACTTCTACTGTCCCCTCCTGGAAGAAGGGCAGAAGATGTGTGTGTGTGTGTGTGTGTGTGTGTGCGTCTGTGTAAGAGAGAAAGTGGGGAAGGTGAGTAGGGAGAAAGAGGGTGGGGAAGGGGGAGAGATAGGAATAGGAGAAGGAGAGAAGAGGAAAGGAACTGAGGCTATAATTCAGAGGGACAGCCATGAGGAGCTGCAGAGGGATGGGTAGAACCTGGCTGGAGAATGTTTGCTGACGTGGGGGGTCTCAGCTCTAGGTTCTCCATTACATCTTTGAGGTAGCGGATCTTATTCCTTACTCTGAGAGTCTCAACCTTGTTTGTCCTGGACCCCTTTGTCAGTCTGATGAACCCTAAGAACTCTTCCCAGAAGACTGTTTTAAATGCATTAAGTAGAACACATACTATTGCAAGGGAAACCAACTATTCTGATATGTAGTTATCAAAATATATTTTTGAAATTCATGACATATTAATATATGTACAACTTTAAATTTCATTTAATAAAATATATCCTGGTTTGTCTGACATACCATGATTTCTTAGTAGTGATAAGCTCAATTTGTATTTATTTAAGGTAGCAAAATATGCAAATATTTGTGGCTTTCATATCAGTTGTAATATGCTATAAAATACCTCTGATTTCTATTTGTGATTTTGTCACAGGCTGTATCAATACTACTGTGGGTTATTCCCTACATTTGCCGCAGAAGGAAAAGTTATATTTCAGTTAGAGATTAGTGAAAATAAAGATGTATTTTTGCCTTTCAAATTCATAGAGCACTGAATACCATCTGTGTTCCCCATGGCATCCATGCATCCCAGGTTAAACCTTCCTGCTTTAGAAGGGAAAATGCTTCACACTGGAGTTTACAGACATGGAGCTTCAGGAAGTTCCTGTATACTCAGAAATACTTCGCCTACATGTGTAGTTTTGTCAGGTTGTGAAAGATGCCCCCATTAAAAAAAAAAAAAGGAAAAAGTTAAAACACTGCCTCGGTTTGATTTGCATACCTAAATTATGAGAATGCCAGATGCTTACCATGATTCTATCCTAGTCCTTGAGCCATGATAAGATTTCTCTAATCTGTCTTTCTATCCACCGTCTTCACTATCAGTCACCTCCTTAATTACCCATGTCATCACCATCATCATCATATTATGTGTACTCCCTGAGAGGTGTTATTGGAATACAAATGGCAGGCACATGGTGTGATAGACACATACTCTTCTGCATGGAAGATGAGGGTTTTATGCAAAGAAACTGTGTAATCAGAAATAATACCCCTAAAATGGAATCACAGAAAGATTCATATGTTACATGCTTTATAGTAATCTCTTACAATAGTGTATTACTAATTGAGAAACCTCAGGTCCCAATAAATGGTAATAAAAGCATTATTCTCATTAACAGAATTTTAGAAAATTCTACTAATTTTTTTTTATTGTACTTTAGATGAAGGTTTACAGAACAAACTAGCTTCTCGTTAAACAGTATACACATTGTTTTACGATATTGGCTAACAACCCCACGACATGTCAATCAATATTCTCCCTTCTAGACCTCGGGTTGTCTATTACCAGGTTTCCCGTCCTCTCCTGCCTTCTAGTCCTTGCCTCTGAGCTGGTGTGCTCCTTTAGTCTCACCTTGTTTTATGAGCCTGTCTAATCTTTGGCTCATCTTGGAAGAAGTGCAACCAGAATGCTCCTTAGAAGGAAGGATGGCAAGACTGCGTCTTACATGCTTTGGACATGTTGTCAGGAGGCGTCAGTCCCTGGAGAAAGACATCATAATTGGTAAAGTACAGGGTCCGCAGAAAAGAGGAAGATCCTCAGTGAGATGGATTGACACAGTGGCTGTAACAATGGGCTCAAACATAACAAGCATTCTAAGGATGGCATAGGGCTGGGAAGTGTTTTGTTCTGTAGTACATAGGGTCGCTATGAATCGGAACCAACTTGGTGGCATCTCACAACAACAACAAAAATCTTTGGCTGACAGGTGAACCTTGGGTGTGACTTCATTACTGAGCTAAAAGGGTGTCCAGGGGCCATACTCTCAGTGTTTCTACAGTCTCTGTCAGCCCAGTAAGTCTGGTCTTTTTTTGTGAGTTAGAATTTTCTTCTACATTTTTCTCCAGCTCTGTCCAGGACCCTCTGTTGTGATCCCTGTCAGAGCAGTCAGTGGTGGTAGCTGGGCACCATCCAGTTGTACTGGACTCAGTTTGGTGGAGGCTATGGTAGTTGTGGTCCGTTAGTTTTCTTCATTCTCCCCTGCTCTCGAAAGGAGGAGACCAGTGGTGTATCTTACATGGCCACTCACAGGCTTTTAAAACCCCAGATGCTACTCACCAAAGTAGAATGTAGAACATGGTCTTTATAAACTGTTGTTGTTAGGTGCCGTCTAGTTGATTCCAACTCATAGCGACCCAAAAACACGGAAAGAAATGCTGCTCAGTCCTGCGCCATCCTTACAATCACTGTTATGCTTGAACCCATTGTTTCAGCCACTGTGTCAATCCATCTCTTTGAGGGCCTTCCACTTTTCCACTGACCCTGTACTTTACCAAGCATGATGTCCTTCTCCAGGGACTGATCCCTCCTGACATCATGTCCAAAGTATGTAAAATGCAGCCTCGCCATCTTTGCTTCTAAGGAGCATTCTGGTCGGACTTCATCCAAGACAGATTTGTTTGTTCTTTTGGCAGTCCATGGTATATTCAATATTCTTCGCCAATACCACAATTCAAAGGCATCAATTCTTCAGTCTTCCTTACTCATTGTCCAGCTTTCACATGCGTATTATGCAACTGAAAATACCATGGCTTGGGTTAGGTGCACCTCAGTCTTCAAGGTGACATCTTTGCTTTTCAACACTTTAAAGAGGTCCTTTGAAGCAGACTTGCCCAATACAATGAGTCATTTGATTTTCTAACTGCTGCTTCCATGAGTGTCGATTGTGGATCCAGGTAAAATGAAATCCTTGACAACCTCAATCTTTTCTCCATTTATCATGATGTTGCTCATTGGTCCAGTTGTGAGGATTTTTGTTTTCTTTATATTGAGGTGTAATCCATACTGAAGGCTGTGGTCTTTGGTCTTCACCAGTAAGTACTTCAAGCCCTCTTCACTTTCAGCAAGCAAGGTTGTGTCATCTGCATAACGCAGGTTGTTAATGAGTCTTCTTCTAATCCTGATGCCCTGTTCTTCTTCACAGAGCCCACCTTCTCAGATTATTTGCTCAACACACAGATTGAGTAAGTATGGTGAAAGGATACAGCCCTGACACACACCTTTCCTGACTTTAAACCACTCAGGGTGCCCATGTTCTCTCCCATTCTCTTTATAAACTATGTTATGCCAATTGAGCTAGATGTTGCTGAGACCATGGTCCCCACAGCACTCAGCCCAGCAATTTGGTCCCTCAGGGAGTTCAGATGTCTCTATGGAGCTTCCATGACCTTGCCTTGTACAAATTGTGCTGGCTTCCCCCATATTGTGCACTGTCTTACCCTTCACCAAAGTTACCACTTATCTATTGTCTATGTATTGTGTTTCCATCCCCACCCTCCCCCTCCCTCTTAACCATCAAAAATCATTTCGTTTTGTGTGTAAACTTCTGTGTTAAATTTTATAGTAGTGGTGTCATAAAATATTTGTTGTTTTGTGATTGACATATTTCACTCAATATGATGCCCTCCAGATTCATCCATGTTGTGAGATCCTTCCCAGATTCAACATTGTTCTTTATTTTTTTGTAGGGCTCCATTGTGTATATGTACCACAGTTTGTTTATCCATTGATCTGTTAAAAGACATCAAGTTGTTTCCATCTTTTTGCTATTGTGAGCAATGCTACAATGAACATGGGTATGCATATGTCTTTTCATGTGATGACTCTTATTTCTTTAGGATATACTCCTAGGAGTGGGATTGCTGGATCATATGGTATTTCTATTTCTAGCTTTCTAAGGAAATGCCATATCGTTTTCTAGAATGGTTGTATCATTTTGCATTTCCACCAGCAGTGCATAACATTTCCAATCTCCCCGCAGCCTCTCCAACATTTGTTATTTTCTGTTTTTTTGATTCCTGCTAGTAATGCTGGGGTGAGATGATATAACATTGTGGTTTTGATTTGCATTTCTCTAATGGCTGGTGATCTTAAGCATTTCCTCATGCATACGTTAGCCATTTGAATGTCTTCTTTGGTGAAGTGCCTGTTCATTTCCTTTGCTAATTTTTCAATTGGATTGTTTGTCCTTTTGTTGTAGAGGTGTTGGATTTTCCTATAGATTTTAGAGATTACACATTTGTCAGGTTTCTAATAGCCAGGTAATTTTTCCAAGACCGTAGATTCCCTTTTTACTCTTTTGGTGAGGTCTTTGGATGAGCATAAGTGTTTACTGTTTAGAAGATCCCAGTTATCTAGCTTATCTTCTAGAGTTTGTGAGTTGTTAGTTATGGTTTGTATCCTGTTAATGCCATGTATTAAGGTCTCTAGTGTTGATCCTTTTTTTTTTTTTGTATAAACTTTATACTTTTTGTCTTTATATTTAGGTCTTTGATCCATTTTGAATTAGTTTTTGTGTATAGTGTGAGGTATGGATCCTCTTTCATTTTTTTGCTGATGGACATCCAGTTTTGCCAGCACCATTTGTTAAAGAGACTGTCTTTTCCCCATATGATGAACTTTGGGCCCTTTTCAAAGATCAGGTGACCGTATGTGGATAAATTTACATCTGGGTTCTCAATTCTGTTGCATCAGTCAATGTATCTGTCATTGTACCAGTAGCAGGCTGTTTTGATTACCATAGCTGTAAAGTAGGTTCTGAGGTCAGGTAGTGCAAGTCGCCCTACTTTATTGTTCTTCAATAGTGCTTTACTTATCTGAGGCTTCTTCCCTGTCCATATAAAGTTAATGATTATTTTTTCCACCTGTTTAAAGAATGTTGTTGGTGTTGGATTGGAATTGCAACGTATTTGTAAATTGCTTTTGGTAAAATTGTCATTTTCACAATGTTGAGTCTACATATCCATGAACATGGTATGTTTTTCCATTTATGCAGATATCTTTTGTTTTCTTGCAGTAGTGGTTTGTAGTTTTCTTTGTATAGGTCTTTTACATCAATGGTTAGTTTATTCCTAAGTATTTTATTTTTTTAGGGGCTATTATAAATGGTATTGTTTTTGTGATTTCTTTTTCATCATTCTCTTTATTTTTGTATAGGAATTCAACTGATTTTTGTATGTTTATCTTGTATTTGTGCTACTGTGCTGAATCTTTCTGTTAGTTCCAGTAGTTTTCCCTTGGAGTCTTTTGGATTTTCTATTATAGTATCATATCATTGGCAAATAGGGACAGTTTTACTTCATTACCATTTTGGATGCCCTTTATTTCCTCTTCTTTCCTTATTGACCTAGCTAG
Source organism: Elephas maximus indicus (assembly GCF_024166365.1). Taxonomy (NCBI): domain Eukaryota; kingdom Metazoa; phylum Chordata; class Mammalia; order Proboscidea; family Elephantidae; genus Elephas; species Elephas maximus. The sequence continues at coordinate 7,172,315 of NC_064826.1, forward strand.
AACTTCAGCATGATGTTAAGTAGGGGTGGTGATAAAGGGCATCCTTGTCTTGTTCCTGTTTTCAAGTGGAATGTTTTCAGCGCCTCTCCATTAAGAATGATGTTGGCTGTTGGTTTTTGTATAGATGCCCTTTATTATGCTGAGAAATTTCCCTTCTGTACCTATTTTATTGAGAGTTTTTAATCAGGAATGGGTGCTGAACTTTGTTGAATGCCTTTTCTGTATCAATTGAGATGATCATGTGATTCTTTTATTTACGTGGTGGATTACATTGATTGATTTTCTAATGTCGAAATGTCTTTGCATACTTGGTATGAATCCTACTTGGTTGTGGTATATTGTTTGTTTGATATGATGTTGAATTCCACTGGCTAGAATTTTGTTGAGAATTTTTGCATCTATATTCATGGGAGACATTTTCTTTTTTTGTGATGTCTTTGCCTGGTTTTGATATCGGGGTTATTGTGATGGTTAAAATTTTGTGTCAACTTGGCTGAGCCATAATTCTCAGTGTTTTGGCAGTTGTATAATGTTGTGATCATTTTTTTGTTGAAATTTGATATGTAATCACCCCCATGATGGAATCTGCTGAGGGGTACTGGTGGGGGTGGGGCCTGTGGCAGCTCACCACCCCCTCAGCCTTCATCTCTCTGCCTTCCGCTGCCTACTTCCTTCCTGCTCACCTTGCAAAGGTTGTTGGCTTGTTCTGGATCCAGCAGCTGTCTCTTGTCTGACCTCTTGTTCTTGGGACTTTAGCTGGCAGCTTACCTGTCTATCTTGGGGATTTGCCAATCTTCACAGCCTGTGAACAAGAGTTCTGCTCACTGACCTGCCTTTCTTGGGTTCGCCAGCCCCTGCAGCTAAGTGACTCAGGAGAAACCCTGCAGTCTTGCCTGTGGACCTTGGGGATTCCTCGACCGTCACAATCTGTGAGTGGGACCCCTGCTCTCCAACCTCCTCATCTTGGGTTCATCAGGTTCTGCGGCTCCATGAATTGGGAAAGGACTCTATCCTGATCCAAGGACTTGGGACTTTCCAACCCCTACAGTTGCGTGAGCTGTTTCGTTAATATAAATCTCTCTCTGTGTATTTATACACATTACTGGTTTTGCTTCTCTAGAGAACCCAGCCTAAGACAGTTATGCTGCCTTCATAGAATGAACTCAGGAGTATTGCTTCCTTTTCTATGTTCTGAAATAGTTTGAGTAGTACTGGTGTAAGCTGTTCTCTTAATGTTTGGTAGAATTCTCCAGTGAAACCATCAGGGACAAGGCTTTTTTTGTTGGGAGTTTTTTTTTTTAACCTTTTCAATTTCTTTTGTTATGGATCTGTTCAGATTACCAACATCATTTTGTGTTAGTTTGGGTAGGTAGAGTGTTTCTAGAAATTTGTCCATTTCCTCTAGGTTTTCAAATTTGTTGGAGTGTAGCTTTTCATAATACTCTGTTATGACCCTTTTTATTTCAGTTAGCTCTGTTGTAGTGTGCCCCATTTCATTTCTTATTTGGGTTATTTGCATCCTCTTCTGTTTTTCTTTTGTCAGTTTGGCTGGTGGTTTGTTGATTTTGTTGGCCCTTTCAAAGAACCAGCTTTTTGTTTTGTTGATTCTTTCTATTGCTTTTCTATTCTCTATTTCATTTATTTCTGCCCTGGTCTTTATTATTTCCTTTCTTCTGGTGGTTGTGGGCTTCTTTTGCTCTTCTGTTTCTATTTGGTCGAGTTGTGTAGCTAATGTTTTGATTTTTTTCCCTTTCTTCTTTTTTGATATGTGTATCTAGTGCTATAAATTGACTTCTGAGCACCGCCTTTGCTGTGTCCCAAGGGTTTTAGTATGATGTGTTTTCATTCTCATTTGAGTCTAGGGATTTTTTTTTTTATAATTTTTATTGTGCTTTAAGTGAAAGTTTACAAATCAAGTCAGTCTCTCACACAAAAACCCATATACACCTTGCTACACACTCCCAAATACTCTCCCCCTAATGAGACAGCCCGCTCTCTCCCTCCACTCTCTCTTTTCGTGTTTTTTTTCATCAGCTTCTAACCCCCTCCACCCTCTCATCTCCCCTCCAGGCAGGAGATGCCAACATAGTCTTAAGCATCCACCTGATTCAAGAAGCTCACTCCTCACCACCATCCCTCTCCAACCCATTGTCCAGTCCAATCCTTGTCTGAAGAGTTGTCTTGGGGAATGATTCCTGTCCTGGGGCAACAGAAGGTCTGGGGGCCATGACCACTGGGGTCCTTGTAGTCTCAGTCAGACCATTAAGTCTGTCTTATGAGAATTTGGGGTCTGCATCCCACTGCTCTTCATGAAATATTCTTGATGGAACATAATACCCCTGAATCCAATCCTCTTTAAAACTGACTGTCTTCTGGAGAAAATGCAGCAGATAGAGAATCAAGGCCAAAGACAACACTGGGGAGTAAACAGACAACTCTAGAAGGTGGGATGGTCTATAGGAGACCTCTTTTGTTTATACAGCACATCAACTGTATTTTTAAGAAGGAGGGGTGCCAGAGTAAGAGACACAAGAGACTTACCAATCAAAGACAATGTGTGCAGTAGTTTGGAACTCGTTCAACAGAAAGCATTACGTGAAATAATGGCTCTGAGATTATAAAGGACAATGTCCGCACGTGTTTTGGAAAAGCATCCTGAAGAGATGGCAGTGAAATCACACAACCTCTGGAATTTCTGTTAAAATAATTCAGAAAAATATATGAATTAAAAGAGGAAGCGATGAAAGATGGGTGGAAAAGTCTTGATAGTGATTTAATCTGTTAACTATATGGATTTTTTATACATAATATTCTCCTTCGAGTATAATTGAACATTTTTTAATGAAATCTTCCCCCAAATAAATGTGAGAGCTGATGGGAGTCCAACACCCTTACTTCTGAAGGCACAGTTTTCCCAGGTGAAAAGCACAGGATGACATGTTTTTATAAAGATGTTGGAAATCCATGAAGTTCATGTTTAAAAAAAAAGGAAGAAGGAACCCAGGCTCTTTCCTTTGCCAGACATCCTACAAATTGGGGCATCTGAGCCCCTTTCACCTTCCCTCCTCTTCCCTGAGTATCAGTGCCAGCAACTGTTGTAAACACCCCTTTCTGCTCACCTAGAGTTTAGTTTACAGAGTTTCCCTTTGGTGTGTGCTCTTTCAAGTAGGGTTTCTGCTACTTCCCACCATCCTCATGTCCCACCTGTTTCCTGAGCTGGGCCAGGAGGGGTTTGTGTTCCAGGAACAGCTGACATGCAGCACTGTGGATGCACTGCTGGCACAGAAGTACACAGCTGAGTCCCCGGGCTCCGTGGACTGGATCTCCAGGCTACAGAGTGAGTTTTGGGGGCATTGAGCTGAAAATCGTTTATCAGGCATTCCTGATTTATCAATAGGTGCTGTATTCTGAAAGTAAATCAAAAACTTGAGCTCTTCTCCCAGCTTCTGACGATACCAATAAACACGAGTATGTGTTTCCACAGGGACACAATCCATCCTTGCTGTCTGCTCCCTTGCTTTGACCAGCTGTCCTGGAGTCTGGGTGACCTCAGTGTCCATGGAGCCTGTGGAAGAAGGAGACAGAAGCTGGAGAGCAGCTCAGGAGGAGCCTGATGTTGCAGCCTCAGGAGGAAGCCCTGACCTTGGAGTCCAACAAGGTCAACAGGACTGACCTGCTCCCAGGAAACACAGGATCCCCAGGCAGAGCAGTGTGGGGTCCATGCTGGTCAGGTAAGGCAGGGCTGGTGGCCTTGTCTCTAAGGCTGCTCGTGCCCTTCAGCAACCTCCTTGTGACGAGGTCACCTCCCACAGTCTTCACAGCTTCTGTGGGTGTGAGACACAATCATTTCACAGGCTAAGGGAGGGGGGCAAGTAGTGTGGCTTTTACTCTGCTTTTCTTTTTCTTCTCTGATCTGCTCTTCCATGTATATATATTTTTCAAACCACCTATATATTTTTCAAACCACCTATACCTTGTTTATTTCCCATGAATGCATTATTTTATTTACCTTTTCAGCTTGTCCACCAGCCTCTTCCCCTTCTCTTTTTCATTCCATATCAGGTAATAAAGTGTACAGCCTTGTGTGTATCAATCATAGCTTTTACCACACTCCTAAAGTCTTATAGCAGCTCTTTAATATTAAAAAATCAAACATCCCATTATATAAAGTTATATTTATTACACTCATGCAATGGATATGGAGAAAAAATAACATGAATACCTTTGCCTGAACTATTCACTTAAGAGAGAGATTATTGCACGAGTTTCTCAGCCCTGTGCCACCCTTTCGGATTTCTTCACTCAGTTTCCACCTCCTCCAGGTAACCATGAGCTGATGCTTACATTTGTCATTTGTTTGCTTTTCATTTAGTTTTGCTGAAATGTATTATCCGTTGTTATGTTAATGTCCACTTATTCTGGGTCTTTGCTGCTACAAACTGCGTTGCAGTCCTGTACCTGCGTCTGCACACCTCTGTGCAGGAGGGTCCCTATACCTAGCAGGTGAAGGCTGAGTGTTCAGTCTTTTTTTAGGGTTAACAGGTCAACTTTGCCTAATGACATCAAAATGTTTTCCAAATTAAGTGAGGTAAATAAGTAGCCCCGCGAGCAGTGAGGGTGGGTTTGCAAATGCTCCACATTTAGGAGACCATTGCTATTTATCACCCTTTTAAATTTGCCAGTCTATTATTAGGTAAAATTGTATCTCACAGTAGTTTAACTTTGTGTTTTTCTGATTACTACGGAGACTGAACATCTTTTTATATTTATAGGCGACTAGTGTTTTCGATTGGAGTCCCTGGGTGATGCAAATGGTTGAGATGGTCAGCTCCTAACCAAAGGATGAAGGTTCAAGTGCACCCGGAGGCACCTTGGAAGAAAGCCTCGGCCATTTAATTCTTAAAAATCATCAATTAAAAACCCTGTGGAGCACAGTTCTACTTCAGCACACAGGTGGTCACCACAAGTCAGAGTCCACTCAGTAGCAACTGTTGTTTTTGCTTGTTTGTTTTTTAACACATAATAAGCATGGTATTGGTGCTTGCCATGATCATTTTATGGACTGAAGTGTGGCTCTGAGTTTTCCAACTAGATATTTTCTTGATGTAGCACTGTGTCAACTAACCAATATACCATTTCCCCGAATTGAATTGAGTTTTATGCACTGAGTCACACTGATTGTATAACACAGGTCCTTCCCAAGAGTCTTAGATAACTGAAAATGGGATCGCAGATTAAGTCCTTTTTAATAAATGCTGTTATTTTGGTAGATCCATTTTTTTGTTCTTGTTTTTTAAACCTGAGGTCATTGGTAATAAAAGATTTTGGTTGGCATCCTTGGCTTAGAAACTGAGGCTGCCCCCTCCTGGAAGAACGGAGAAGATACACTCAGTCTACGTGTGTGTGTGTGTGTGTGCATGTGTGCATGTGTGTGTGTAAGAGGGAAATGGAAGGGGCAGGGAGACTTAGTCTGAGCAGGGGAGGAAGAGAAGGAGAAATGGGGGAGGGTAGAGTAAGCGTGAGGAGTGGGAGAGGAGAGAACTGGGAATGAGGTCGGAATTTAGAGTAAGAGCCATGGAGAGCTGCAGAAGGGTGGGTAGAACCTGGAGAAAGAATGTTTCTGACAATGTTGCTTCCGTGTCGGGTCTCAGCTCCAGGTTCTCCACCATAACACTGGGCTGAGAGCTTCATACCTTACACAGGTAATCTCAACCTTATTTGTCCCGAACCCATTTTCCAACCTGGTGACACCTAAGGACCCTTCTTAGAAGAATGTCTTAAAGAGTGCATAAAATAGGATATACACAAAGACAACCATTTATTTTGAAATGAAACTATCCAAATATTTTTTAAATTTATGATCAGTTTATGTATGTATATTATTAAAATTCATTTAATGAAATATTTCACTATTCTAAAAACTGCCGTGATTTTGAAGTAATTATGAGAATAAGTGATATGTCTTCTATGTAACGTGATATGAAAATTTTGTGATTTCTACTAGGGACATTTTCACAGGTCTATCAGTACTGCTGTGGCTTATTCCCTACACTCACCACAGAAGAAAATGTTATATCTCAGCTAGAGATTAGTGATAATAAAGATGTATTATTTCCATCCAAAATCATAGATTCCTGAATTCCATGTATGTCCCCCATGGTCCATGGATCCCAGGTTAAAACTTTCTGCCTCAGAATGGAATATGCTTCATGCTGGAGGTCAAGGACAAGGAGCCTTAGAAAGTTCCTATATTCTCAGAAATACTTTACCTACATGTGTGATTTTCTTAGACTGGCAAAGATGTCCTGATTCTAAAAAAAAAAAAGGAAAAAAATTAAGGTGTTTCTTCAGACTGATTTACTTACCTAAATTATGAGTGACGAGTAGTTACTACGATTGTATTCTAGTTCTTGTACTATGATACAATTTCTCTAATCTTTCTATCTGCCACCTTCACTATCCATCGCCTCCATCGTTACCCATATCATTGTCACCATCAACATCATCAAATGGTCTGTGTGGTCCCTGAGGGGTGTTATTAGAATACACATGGCAGGCACATGGTGTGATAGACACATACTTTCTTGCATGGAAGATTAGGGCTTTGTGTAAGGAAATCCTGTAATCCAAAAGAATAGCCCTAAAATGGAATCGCTAAGTTTTATCAAGTATGTATTTTATGGTAATCTCTTGTAATATTTACGGTACTAATTGAGACACTTCAGTTCCCAATAAATGGTAATGCAGACATTACTGTCATTGATAGCATTTTAGAAAAATCTTGTATATTTAAGATCCTTGTATTCATTGCTAAGCTTGTCACGTTTCAGGGGTAACATCAAAGAGTAAATATTGGAAAAGGTTACGTTGGTCAAGCACCTTTTCCCAACTTCAGTGAATCCCACAGTCTGCTACCGCTCCAAGCCTTCTCTTGTTATTATAATATAGTACCTCCCACGGAAGGGAAGAGGGAGGGTGTGCTGGGGAACCTGGGTATTTGACAATTCCTCTACTGTGTTAATTCTTCATCTGAGTATCTTTATATTCAAAGGAAATACTGAGAGGATAAAACAAAAAAAATAATTAAAAAATTACCTAAAATGTGGAGGAAGGAAGAGACTGGAGAGGATGGGGATGAGCATAAGGTATATCTGAATAGATATTCATTACAGTTTTGAACTGGAAATAAATAAATGTTTTAAATATTCAAAAATAATATTGAATCAACAAAAGGAATCCCTTTCAATTGAAAGCAAACTGTAGAAATGATTCTAACTGTAGATCAAGCTGGTGACATACCTATACAGATAAAATAACCATTTTAAATGAATTTCAAATACCATACTTTTAATATACATCTTTATTAGAATATAAAGACATTTTATTTGATTATCTAATTACTGTTAGTGACATTGATATTAATTTGAAGCAAATTTGTATACATATTTGAGTAAAAATGGCATATTTCTTAAGTTTTCTGATGTGATGATACAAAAATTAGGAAGCTCACAGCACCACGCTTATAGCATTCTTGATGAAAATGAATAAACTTGAATCCAATCCTGCCCTAAAACTCACTGTCCAATGAAGAAAATTCAGCAATATTGTTGTTGGTGTTGTTAGGTGCCATCGAGTTGGTTCCAACTAATGGTGACCCCACGTACAACAGAACAAAACACTGCCGGGTCCTGTACCATCCTCACAATTCTTGTTATGCTTGAGCCCATTGTTGCCCCACTGTGCCAATCCAACTCGTTTAGGGTCTTCCTCTCTTTTGTTGACCCTCTACCAAGCATGATGTCCTTCTCCAGGGCCTGATCCCTCCTGATAACATGTCCAAAATATATGAGATGTAGTCTTACCATCCTTGCTTCTAAGGAGCATTCTGGCTGTACTTCTTCCAAGACAGTTTTGTTCCTTCTCTTGGCAGTTCGTGGTATCTTCATTATTCTTTGCCAACACCACAATTCAAAGGCATCAATTCTTCTTTGGTATTCCCTATTCATCGTCCAGCTTTTGCACGCATATGAGGCAACCGGAAACACCATGGCTTGGGTCAGGCATGTCTTAGTCCTCAAGGTGACATCTTTGCTTTTTAGCCCTTTAAAGAGGTCTTTTGCAGCAGTTTTACCCAATACCGGGCAATACTGGAGCAATGTAAATAATAACACTAGGAAGTAAACACAAATCTAGATGTTGGACATTCTATAGGAAACTAATCTAGCTTATACAGCAAGTCAACTGTATACATTTTTTTCTTTTTTAAAGAGGTGCACTGTTGTATGATAAAAGAGATTTAAGAGAATTATTTCTGAAAAAGACTAATTAAAGGAAGTGTATGGAAATTGCATGGGTTCTGAACTGAACAAAAACTAAATGTGAAGAGATATTTTCGAGACAACTAGCAAAGCTTGATTTTGAGCTGCTACTAAATAAAATGAAAAACTACTGTTAATTTTGTTGGTGAAGCACTGACTCTGAGGCCGTAATAGACAATGTCTACATGTTTTAGGAAATACGTCCTGCAGGGATGGCAGTAAAATTACATAGTATCTGGGATTCATTTTAAAATCATTAAAAATAAATAAATTCTGAAAAGAATACAGCCATGCACCACTTAACATACACGATATGTTCTGTGAAATAGGATGTTATGTGATTTGGATGCTGTGTGAACACCTTATTACAGGCAGTCCCTGGATTACGAACCAGTTCCTAAATCTCCTTGTAAGTGGGATTTGTACATAAATCGGAGCAGTTAGGTACAGTTGGTATCTAACGTCAGTTAGTGAAATGTTTGTCTTAGTATATAGTATATAGAGTAATTTTCTATGCATAAAAAACATTGAAGAAACTTCTAGATACACTGAAACACCTTTAACACATATACTAATGATAATAATAATAATGTTTTTTTATATTAACTTTTATTGAGCTTCAAGTGAACGTTTACAAATCAAGTCAGACTGTCACATATAAGTTTATGTACATCTTACTCCGTACTCCCACTTGCTCTCCCCCTAATGAGTCAGCCCTTCCAGTCTCTCCTTTCTTGACAATTTTGCCAGCTTCCAACTCTCTCTGTCCTCCCATCCCCCCTCCAGACAGGAGATGCCAACACAGTCTCAAGTGTCCACCTGATATTATTAGCTCACTCTTCATCAGCATCTCTCTCCTACCCACTGTCCAGTCCCTTTCATGTCTGATGAGTTGTCTTCGGGGATGGTTCCTGTCCTGTGCCAACAGAAGGTTTGGGGACCATGACTGCCGGGATTCCTCTAGTCTCAGTCAGACCATTAAGTCTGGTCTTTTTATGAGAATTTGGGGTCTGCATCCCACTGATCTCCTGTTCCCTCAGGGGTTCTCTGTTGTGCTCCCTGTCAGGGCAGTCATGGATTGTGGCCGGGCACCAACTAGTTCTTCTGGTCTCAGGATGATGTAGGTCTCTGGTTCATGTGGCCCTTTCTGTCTCTTGGGCTCTTAGTTGTCATGTGACCTTGGTGTTCTTCATTCTCCTTTGCTCCAGGTGGGTTGAGACCAATTGATGCATCTTAGATGGCCGCTTGTTAGCATTTAAGACCCCAGACGCCACATTTCAAAGTGGGATGCAGAATGATTTCATAATAGAATTATTTTGTCTCAATAATGTTTTTTAAAAAATAATTTTTATTGTGCTTTAAGTGAAAGTTTACAAATCAAGTCAGTCTCTCACATGTAAACTTATGTACAGCTTACTACATACTCCCATTTACTCTCCCCCTAATGAGTCAGCCTGCTCCCTCCTCCCAGTCTCTCCTTTCGTGACCGTTTTGCCAGTTTGTGTGGGTATAACCCTCTTTACCCTCCCATCTCCCCTCCAGACAGGAGATGTCAACACAGTCTCAAGTGTCCACCTGATACAAGTAGCTCACTCCTCATCAGCATCTCTCTCTCCAACCCATCGTCCAGTCCCTTCCATGTCTGATGAGTTGTCTTTGGGAATGGTTCTTGTTTGGGGACCATGACTGCCAGGATTCTTCTAGTCTCAGTCAGACCGTTAAGTCTGGTCTTAATAATAATGTTTTGATGCACGTTGCAAAGTAGTGCCTGTTTGTTATCATGAACCATTGTATGTACTTTAAATTTTTAATGCAATAGGCTTTATGGGGGTTGGTTCGTAACTATGGGTTGTACTTCAGTCGAATGTTTATAACCCAGGGAACATGATGCTTGGCCCAACCTTGCCTGAATGTTATGTGGTGCATGACTGTAGATGAAACAAATATAACAATCTCTTGATAATGGTTGAATCTGTTGGCTGTATAGGGGTTTATTGTGCTATCTTCTTTAATTAAGTTTGTATCTGAATTCATCATAATGAAATCTAAGTATTCTAGGATATAAATTCACCATCCTGCCTGGTTGTGTCTAGCTAAATTCTAGGAATCTGGGTTTGGAACTTAGGCCTCAGGTGACACAAAGTAATGCCTACCCATATTTTTAACAATGTGACTGAGTTGTGGAGGCTTTACTGATAATTTCTGTGTCGGGGACACTGTGAGAAGCAACCATAAGCTCTTGAAGGGTCTCTGGTCTGACTCAATGATAGGTGCTAACCAGGTGACCAGTGTTCACGTGAAAGAACCCTGATGGGAGTCCACCACTCTTGTTTCTGAAGGCACAGTTTCCCCAGGTGAGAGGCAGAGGATGACATGCTTTTATAAGAATGTTGGGAATCCATAAAGTTCATGTCAAAAAAAAAAAAAAAAAAAGGAAGGAAACTAGGCTCTTTCCTTTGCCTGATATTCCACAAAATGGAGATGTGAGACCCTTTCGACTTTCTTCTTCCCTGGGTGTCTGTTTCATCAGCTGTTTTAACATCTATTTTTGCTCATCTAGAGCTTTATTTACAGAATACCCCTCTTGGTGTGTGCTCTTTCAAGTAGGGTTTCTGTTATTTCTCACCAACCTCATGTCCCACCTATTTCCTGAGCTGGGCCAGGACGAGTTTGTGTTTCAGGAACAGCTGACATGCAGCACTGTGGATGCACTACTGGCACAGAAATACACGCCTGAGTCCCCGGGCTCCGTGGACCGGATCTCTATGTTACAGAGTGAGCTTCGGGGGCACTGGGCTGAAAATCGTTCATCGGGCATTCCTGATTTATCAACAACTTCTTGATTCTGAAAGCTAATAAAAAACTTGAGCTCTTCTCCCAGCTTCTTACGATACCAAAGAACAGTATTATGTCTGTTTATGGGTACACAGTCCATCTTTGCTTTCTGTTCTCTTGGTCTGACCAGCTGTGCTGGAGTCTGGGTGACCTCAGTGTCCGTGGAGCCTGTGGAGGAAAGAGACAGAGATAGAGAAAAGTCCACGAGAAGCCTGATATTGCAGCCCCAGGAGGAAGTCCTGACCCTGAAGTCCAACAAGGTCAATAGGACTGACCGGCTTCCAGGAAACACAGGATCACCAGGCAGAGCAGTGCGGGGCCCAAGCTGGTCAGGGAAGGCAGGGCTAGTGGCTTTTTCTCTAAGGCTGCTCATGCCCTTCAACAACCTCCTCGTGACGAGGTCCCCTCCCACAGTCTTCACAGCTGCTATGTGTGTGAGACAGAGTCATTGAGAGAGGGGGGCTGTATTTTAGGAGGTGAAACAACTACTGTGAGTTTTAGCCTGATTTTATTTTTCTTCCCTGAATTTGCTCTTTACTATATATTTTCAAACCACCTACACATTATTTATTGATTTCTTTTTAACTTGTCCATCTGTCTCTTCCCTTTCTACTCTCTAGTCCTTTATCATGTCTTAAACTATCCAGCCTGGTGTGTATGAAGCACAGCCTTTATCACACTCCTCAAGTCATATAGGATCTACTTGAGTTTAAAAGATTAGACGTTCAATTACATAAAGTAATATGTATTACCCGTACACAGTGGATATAGAGAATCAAGAACATGAGTTCTTTGCCTGAACTAAACATATTTTAAAGCAGAGCTTATCGTGAGGTTTAAGCCCTTTGCCACCCTTTCAGATTTTATCAGTCTTTTTCCACTTTCTTCAGGTAAACATCACCTGAAGTTTAGCTTTGTCATTTGCTTGCTTTGCATTCAGTTTTAACACTTACATAAGAATCTGCAAAATGTATTTTATTTAATTTTGTATATTTGGGGATTTTTATCTAAATTGGTTATTCTGTTCATACTTTTGTGTGACATGTTTCTTTTTTATTCCTTATTTTATCTAATCCATGTTGTTGTGCATATTTTAGATAGTCCATTTTCACCAATACCTAGCATTCCATTGTGTTAGTTTGCTAGAATGTATTATCCAATCTTACGTTAATGCCCATTTTCCCCCTGGTCTCAGCTACTACACAGAGCTCTGCACGCTTGTGCCTGTTCTTCACAAGTATGTGCAAGAGGATCCCTTTACCTGAAGGAGAAGACTGAGTCTTAGAGGGAACAGGTCAACTTTGCATAATAATAACAAAATGTTTTCTAAAGCAAGTAACACAAATAAGTAGTCTCTCAACAGAGCAGGAGAGTTTGCAAATGCTCTGCACATAGGACCGCAATTGATATTGTACACCCTTTTAATTTAGGTTAAACTCTTAGCAACTCTATAGGGAATCAACCCGAAGGCAATGGGTTTGGTGGTTTTGTTAGTGGGTTAAAACTGTAGCTCATAGTCATTATGCTTTGCATCTTTGTGATTACTTGGGAGACTGAACATATTTTTTGTACTTATAGGCCACTAGTGCATTTTATTGGAGTCCCCTGGGTGGTGTGCATATCTTTAACATACTTGAGAGCTATCTGAAAGGTTTGCGGTTCAAGTCTACCCAGAGGAACCTTGGAAGAAAGTCCTGGCAAACTACTTCCAAAAACTCAGCTCTTGAAAACCCTATGGAGTGCAGTTCTACTGTGACACAGAGGGGGTTGACAAGAGTTGAAGTTGACTCCATGACAACTGTTTTTTTTTCCCCCACACATTATAAGCATGGTATTTGCGTCAGCCATTATCATTTTCTAGACTATGTTTAGCTCTGAATTTTCTAAGCTGGTGTTCTAATCCACAAAGATTGAGCAAGTCAATAACATTTCAAGGAAAACCAGATGTTCCCTTGACCTAGGACTGTGTCAGCTTACCAATATATATCATTTCCCAGGGTTGGGTTGAAATTTATACACTGAGTCACGCTCATTGTATAACACAGGTCCTTCCCAAGAGTCTTAGATAACTGAAAATGGGATCACAGGTTAAGTAGTTCTCAGTGAATGCTGTTATTTTAGATACCAATGTTAAAAAAAAATCCAGCAATTTGAGGACACCTGTAATAAAAGAGGAAACCGTGGTGGCATGGTGGTTAAGAGTTATGGCTGCTAACCAAAAGGTCGACAGTTTGAATCCACCAGGTGCTCCTAGAAACTCTGTAGGGCAGTTTTACTCTGTCCTATAGGGTCACTCTGAGTCGGAATCAACTCAACGGCAATGGTTTGGTTTCTTTCTTTCTTTCTTTTTTAGTAATTTAAGATATATATCCGAGGTGAAACTTTGGTTGGCATCCTTGGCCTAGAAACTGGTGCTGCCTCCTTTTGGAAGAAAGGAGAAGATACACTCAATTTCTGTGTGCATGCTTCTCTGCCTGTGTGTGCATGTGTGTGTGTGTTTGTGCAAGTAAGATGGAAAGGGGAAGGATGAGGAGGCAGAGTGAGAGCGAGAGGAAGAGGAGTCGGGGAGAGGAGGGGAAAGGAAGTGAGGCCAGGGTGGAGAGTGACAGCCGTGAGGAGCTGCAGAGGTGTGGGTAGAACCTGGAGGAAGAGTATTTGCTGACTAGGTTGCTTCCATGGTGGGTCTCAGCTACAGGTTCTCCATTACATCTTTGAGGTAAAGGGCCTCATCCTTACACTGGGGTCTCAACCTTGTTTGTCCTGGACCTCTTTTTCAGTCTGATGACACCTAAGACTCTTTCTCAGAAGAACGTTTTAAATGCACTAAGTAGAATATGTGTTATTACAAGGGAAACTTTTTTGAAATGCAGTTATCAAAATATGTTTTTTTTTTAATTTATGATATATTAATAGATGCACAAATTTTAATTTCATTTAATAAAATACAGCATGGTTTGTTTGAAATGCCGTGATTTCTTACTAGTATTTATTTAAGGTAGTACAATAAGCAAATATCTGTGGCTTCCATATCAGTCGTAATATGATATAAAAATATCTTTGATTTCTATTGGTGAGTTTGTCACAGGCTGTACCAATACTACTATGGCTTATTCCCTACACTTACCACAGAAGGAAAATTCTATTTCAGTTAGAGATTAGTGAAAATAAAAATGTATTTTTCCCATTCAAATTCACATCCACGTTCCCCATGGCATCCATGGATCCCAGGTTAAAACGTCCTTTTCTTTGATTTCTTCTCTTACCCAGTGGTTTTTAAGCAGGGTGTTATTGTTAATTTCTACTTTGATGGCATTGTGATCAGAGAAGATACTTTGTATTATCTCAATGATTTGGATTTTTTTTTGAGGGTTGCTCTGCAACCTAAGATGTGGTCTATTCTGGAGAACATTCCATGTGCCTTGGAAAAGAACGTATACTTTACAGCTGTTGGTTGGAGTGTTGTATATATGTCTATGAGGTCAAGTTGGCTGGTTGTGCCCTTTAGCTCTTCTGTATCTTTGTTTAGTTTCTTTGCAGATGTTCTGTCCTTTACCAAGAGTGGTGTGTTGCAGTCTCCTACTATTATTGTGGAACTGTCAGTTTCTCTTTTCAGTGCTGTTAGAGTTTGTTTTATGTATTTTGGAGCCCTGTCACTGGGTGCACGGGTGTTTAGTATGTTTAAGTCTTCATGATGGACTGTCCCTTTAATCCTATATAGTGCCCTTCTTTGTCCTTTATGGTGGATATTGTTCTAAAGCTTATTTTATCTGAGATTAGTATTGGCACTCCTGCTCTTTTTTGGAAGTTATTTGCTTGATATATTTTTTTCCATCCTTTGACTTTTAATAAATTTACATCTTTGTTTCTAAGGTGTGTCTCTTGTAGACAGCATATTGATAGATCCTGTTTTTGTTTTTGTTTTTAATCCATTCTGTCACTCTCTGTCTCTTTGTGGATGCATTTAGGCCATTTACATTCAAGAGGCTGTGGCTAGAGGGAGGCAGAAGAGGCCAGGGGCGGGGGGGGGGGGAAGTGTGGGGGATAGGAAAGTGAATATCGCTGGTTACCAGGTGCTCTGTCTTCTGCTGGGAACTCCATGAAGCTGCTTTCCTGTACTTCCTGTCCGCCAGTCTCCTATGTATGTGGGGTGAATCTAAGCAGCACAGACACTGCCCTTACCTGCACATTGAGCCACCACTGCCAGCCAGGACGCACACAGGTAGAACAGCGGGGAGAGGATTGGCGGTGGGAAAGCATGTATTGCTGGTTACCGCGTACTGTCTTCTGCTGCGAGCTCTGTGAAGCTGCTTTCCTGTGCTCCCTGTCCACTGATCTCCGACAGGAGTCCAGATGGCGAATCCATGCTGCATTAGCTGATGGGGAACCTCTGCAGGTATCTCCTCACTCTCTGTTCTCTGTCAGTTTCTTACTCTATTCGGTGCTTGGCTGAGTTCTTTACGTCTTCATTTGACACTTCAGGTTCCAGGACTGATGTTTGTCTCTGTTTTACTTAATTTTTCAGATGTTTGGTGTTGAGGGACGGTGTGGTGCTTCTGTCTTCGGTGCCATGTTGGCCAGAACCCAGGTTGTAGTTCTTTGATCTTCATCAGTAAGTACTTCACGTCCCCTTTGCTTTCATCAAGCAAGGTTGTTTCATCTGCATATCACAGGTTGTTAATGAATCTTCCTCCAATCCTGATGCTACATTCTTCTTTATAAAGTCCAGTTTCTAAGATTATTGGCTCAGCATGCAGATTGAATAACTATGGTGAAATGATAGAACCCTAATGGACAGCTTTCCTGCGTTTAAGCCACCACCAAGCAATCACTATGTAAATCCAAATCATTCAAAGATGCCCAGATCATCAGACACTTTAAACTGCAATGTAAACAGGCTGATGGGTATTCCTTGATCATCACTTCTGACACTCTTAGCTATTTCAGCATTTCCACCGCCCCCATGTCTCAGTGGTATCCACAGACATCTCCTTTGTCTTCAGTGTTAGTTGTCATCAAAAGACTTTTTCTATATGTAGATTCAACACAAAAGCAGGTCCTTTTTTTTACCTTTCGTCCTCTTCCCTTTGTGTCTCCCCTTTCTGCTCACCTAGAACTGTCATTTACAGAATTTCACTTCGGTATGTGCTCTTTCAAGTCAGGTTTCTGTTACTTCCCACCAGCCTCACGTCCCACCTATTTCCTGAGCTGGTCCAGGACAAGTTTGTGTTTCAGAAAGAGCTGACATGCAGCACTGGGGCTAGATTGCTGGCACAGAATTACATGGCTGAGCCTGGGCTCTGTGGACCAGATCTCCATGCTACAGGGTGAGTTTTGGGGCTTTGAGCCAAAAATTGCTCATCAGGAATTCCTGATTTATTAAAAGCTTCTTCATACTGAAAGTAAATAAAAAAACTGGAGCCCTCGTCCTAGCTCCTGACAATTCCGATAAATATGACTATATTCTTTTATGGGACATAATCCGTCCTTACTCTCTGCTCCCTTGCTTTGACCAGCTGTCCGAGAGTCTGGGTGACCTAAGTGTCCATGGAGCCTATGGAGGAAGGAGACAGAAGCTGGAGAAAAGCCCAGGATGATCCTAATATTGCAGCTCCAGGAGGACATCCTCACTCTGGAGTCCAGCAAGATCAACAGGACTGATCTACTCCCAGGAAACACAGGACCAGCAGGCAGAGAAGTGTGGGGCCCATGTTGATCCGGAAAGGCAGGGCTGGTGACTTTTTTCTGAGATTGCTCATCCCCATTAGCAACCTCCTTGTGACGTGGTCACCTCGCACAGTCTTCACAGTTACTGAGAGTGTGAGACAAAATCATTTCACAGGGTGAGGGAGGGGGCTGCATTTTTGCAGGTGAAACACATGTGTGTTTTAGCCTACTTTCTTTTTTCTTCCCTGATTCTGTCCTTTTTGTACAACTACTTAAGCATTAGTTTTTTCATTTGCTGTTTCAACTTGGCCTTCTGCCTCTTCCCTTCTCTTCCTCCCTTCCATCTCAGGTAATAAATCACACAAGTCCGTGTGTATCAATCATAGCTTTTACCATGCTTATGAAATCAGATAGCAATTGTTGTTGTTAGGTGCTGTCGAGTTGGTTCCGACTCACAGCGACCCTATGCACAACAGAACGAAACTCTGCCTGGTCCTGAGCCATCCTCACAATCGTTGTGATACTTGAGCTCATTGGTGCAGCCACTGTGTCAATCCACCTTGATGAGGGTCTTCCTCTTTTCCGCTCACCCTGCACTCTGCCAAGCATGATGTCCTTCTCTGGGACTGATCCCTCCTGACAACATGTCCAAAGTATGTAAGATGTCGTCTCGCCATCCCTGCCTCTAAGGAGCACTCTGGTTGTACTTCTTCTAAGACAGATTTGTTTGTTGTTTTGCCAGTCCATGGCACATTCAAGATTCTTCACCAACACCACAATTCAAAGATGTCAATTCTTCTTCGGTCTTCCTTATTCACAGTCCAGCTTTCACATGCATATGATGTGATTGAAAATACCATGGCTTGGGTCAGGCGCACCTTAGTCTTCAAGGTGACATCTTTGCTCTTCAACACTTTGAAGAGATCCTTTGCAGCAGATTTACCCAATGCAATGTGTCTTTTGATTTCTTGACTGCTGCTTCCTTGGCTGTTGATTGTGGATCCAAGTAAAGTGAAATCTTTGGCAACTTCAATCTTTTCTCCATTTGTCATGATGTTGCTCATTGGTCCAGTTGTGAGGATTTTTGTTTTCTTTATGTTGAGGTGTAATCCATACTGAAGGCTGTGGTCCTTGGCCTTCATTAGTAAGTGCTTCAAGTCCTTTTCACTATCAGCAAGCAAAGATGTATCATCTGTATAACCCAGGTTGTTAATGAGTCTTCCTCCAATCCTGATGCCCTGTTCTTCATATAGTCCAGCTTCTTGGATTATTTGCTCAGCATACAGATAGAATAGGTATGGTGAAAGAGTACAACCCTGACGCACACCTTTCCTGACTTTAAACCACGCTGTATCCCCTTGTTCTGTTGGAACAACTGCCTCTTGATCTATGTAAAGGTTCCTCATGAGCACAATGAAGCGTTCTGGAATTCCCATTCTTTGCAATGTTATCCATAATTTGTTATGATCCACACAGTCAAATGCCTTTGCATAGTCAATAAAACACGGGTAAACATCCTTCTGGTGTTCTCTGACTTCAGCCAGGATTCATCTGACATCAGCAATAATATCCCTGGTTCCACACCCTGTTCTGAAACCGGCCTGAATTTCTGGCAGCTCCCTGTCAATACACTGCTGCAACCATTTTTGAATGATCTTCAGCAAAATTTTGTTTGTGTGTGATATTAATGATACTGTTCTATAATTTCCACATTTGGTTGGATCACCTTTCTTGGGAATAGACATAAACATGGATCTCTTCCTGTCAGTTGGCCAGGAAGCTATCTTCCATATTTCTAGGCATAGAAGAGTGAGCACCTCCAGTGCTGCATCTGTTTGTTGAAACATCTCAATTGATATTCCATCAATTCCTGGAGCCTTGTTTTTCGCCAATGCCTTCAGAGCAGCTTGGACTTCTTCCTTCAGTACCATAGGTTCCTGATCATATGCCATCTCTTGAAATGGTTGAACATCCACTAATTCTTTTTGGTATAATGACTCTGTGTATTCTGTCCATCTTCTTTTGATGCTTCCTATGTCGTTTAATATTTTCCCCATGGAATCCTTTACTATTGCAACTCGAGGCTTGAATTTTTTCTTCAGTTCTTTCAGCTTGAGTAACACTGAGCATGTTCTTCCCTTTTGGTTTTCCATCTCCAGCTCTTTGCACGTGTCATTATAATAATTTACTTTGTCTTCTTGCGACGTCCTTTGAAATCTTCTGTTCAGTTCTTTTACTTCATCAATTCTTCCTTTTGCTTTAGCTGCTCGACGTTCAAGAGCAAGTTTCGGAGTCTCTTCTGACATCCATCTTGGTCTTTTCTTTCTTTCCTGTCTTTTCAATAACCTCTTGCTTTCTTCATGTACGATGTCCTTGTTGTCGTTCCACAACTCGTCTGGCCTTTGGTCACTAATGTTCAATGTGTCAAGTCTATTCTTCAGATTGTCTCTAAATTCAGGTGGGATATACTCAAGGTCATATTTTGGCTCTCGTGGACTTGCTCTGATTTTCTTCAGTTTCAGCTTGAACTTGCATATGAGCAATTGATTGTCTGTTCCACAGGTGGCCCCTGGCCTTGTTCTGACTGATGATATTGAGCTTTTCCATCATCTCTTTCCACAGATGTAGTCAATTTGATTTCTGCGTGTTCCATCTGGTGAGGTCCATGTGTATAGTCAGCGTCTATGTTGGTGAAAGAAGGTATTTGCAATGAAGAAATCGTTGGTCTTGCAAAATTCTATCATTTGATCTCTGGCATTGTTTCTATCACCAAGGCCGTATTTTCCAACTACTGATCCTTCTTCTTTGTTTCCAACTTTCGCATTCCAATGGCCAGTAATTATCAATGCCTCTTGACTGCTTTCTTGACTGCATGTTCAATCAACTTCAGAGTGCAGCAGCTGATAAAATCTTCTATTTCATCTTTGGTTCTAGTGGTTGGTGCGTAAATTTGAATCATAGTCGTATTAACTGGTCTTCCTTGTAGGCGTATGGATATTATCCTACCACTGCCAGCGTACTTCAGGATAGATCTTGACACGTTCTTTTTGATGACGAATGCAACACCATTCCTCTTCAAGTTGTCATTCCCAGCGTAGTAGACTATATGATTGTCCAATTCAAAATGGCCAATACTAGTGCATTTCAGCTCACTAATGCCTAGGATATCAATGTTTATATGTTCCATTTCATTTTTGATGATTTCCAATTTTCCTTTATTCATACTTCGTACATTCCAGGTTCCAATTATTAATGGATGTTTGCAGCTGTTTCTTCTCATTTTGAGTTGTGCCACATCAGCAAATGAAGGTCCCGAAAGCTTTACTCCATCCACGTCATTAAGGTCGACTCTACTTTGAGGAGGCAGCTCTTCCCCAGTCATCTTTTGAGTGCCTTCCAACCTGGGGGGCTCATCTTCCAGCACTATATTATACATATATCATATATATGATATATATATATGATATATATATATGTTCTGTTGCTGTTCATAAGGTTTTCACTGGCTAATGCTTTTCAGAAGTAGACTGCCAGGTCCTTCCTCCTAGTCTGTCTTAGTCTGGAAGCTCAGCTGAAGCCTGTCCTCCATGTGTGACCCTGCCGGTATCTGAATACTGGTGGCATAGCTTCTAGCATCTTAGCAACACGCAAACCCCCAACAGTACGACAACCTACAGACTCGTGGGGTTAGTATATATGAAAAAAAAATGAATAATAGCAATATTCATGATAAATATGCTATACATATAGAGAGACAATAACATGCACACCCTTATCTGAACCATTCAGGTTAAGACAGAGATCACTGTGAGAAGTTTTAAGGCCTGTGTCACCCCACAGATTCCATCAATCTTTTTCCTCCTCCTCCAGGCAACCATAACCTGAAGTTTACTTTTATCATTCATTTGCTTTCTGTTTTGTTTTAGCACTTACATAAGCATCTACAAAATATATTTCATTTAATTTTGTGTGCTTTTTGAACTTTAAGTTGGGTCATTCTGTTTATAAATTTTGTGACATGTTATTTTTCATTCAACATTTATTTCAGACCTTTAAAATATTTTTCACTACTTTTTAAAAATAATTTTCTAATAGATTTGTTCTAGGTGCTTTGTATTTTGTATTTTATGTTACTCTTTGTAAATGTTGCCACTTTTCAAAAAAAATGCATCTTTTGTTTGTTGCTGGTATTTACAAGTAAAATTGTTAGTCATCTTTGTTTCATTCCCACTTTAAAGAGGTTTTTTTTCCTTTTATTGTGCCTTAAGTAAATGTTTACATTCAAGTTAGTTTCTCGTAAAAAATTTTATACATGTATTTATACACACCATAGTTGCTCTCCCTGTAATGTGACTGCACACTCCTCTTTTCCACCCTGGATTTGCCGTGTCCATTCAACCAGGTCCTGTCCCTTTCTGCCTTCTCATCTCGTCTCCAGACAGGAGCAGTACATTTAATCTCATGTACCTACTTGACCTAAGAAGCACACTCTTTACAAGTATCATTTTACATCTTATAGTCCAGTCTAATCTTTGTCTGAAGAGTTGGCTTCAGGAATGCTTTTAGTTTGGGGCTAACAGAGAGTGTGGGGGCCATGTCTTCCAGAGTCCCTCCAGTCTCAGTCAGACCATTAAGTGTGGTCTTTTTACTAGAATTTGGGTTCTTCACCCCATGTTTCTCTTGCTCTGTTCTGTTCCCTGTCAGGACCATCATTGGTGGTAGCCGGCCACCATCTAGTTCTTCGGATGTCAGGCTGAAGTAGTCTCTGGTTCACAGGGTCCTTTCTGTCTCTTGGGCTAATATTTTCCATGTGTCTTTGGGGTTCTTCATTCCCCTTTCCCCCAGATGGTTTGGGACCAATTGATGCATCTTAGATGGCTGCTTTTAAGACCCCAGACATTGCTCTCCAAACTGGGGTGCAGAATATTTTATTAATAAACTTTGTTATGCCAATTGACATAGGTGTCCTCTGAAAACATGCATGGTCCCCAGACCCCCACCCCTGCTATTCTGTCCCTGAAAGTGTTTGGTTGATTTGAGGAAACTTCTTAGGTTTTGGTTTAGTCCAGTTGTGCTGAGTTCCCTGTATTGTATGTTGTGCTTTCCTTCACCTAAGATAATTTTTGTCTTGTTCTTTTTGTTGGTGTAGAGGAATCCAACTGATTTTTGTATGTTTATCTTGTACCCTGATAGCCTGCTGAACTCTTCTATTAGTTTCAGTAGTTTTCTTGAGGATTCTTTAGGGTTTTCTGTGTATAAGATCATGTCTTCTGCAAATAGAGATACTTTTACTTCTTCCTTACCAATCTGGATGCCCATTATTTCTTTATCTAGCCTAATTGCTCTGGCTAGGACCTCCAGCACAGTGTTGAATAAGAGTGGTGATAAAGTGCATCCTTGTCTGGTTCGCCATCTCAAGGGGAATGCTTTCAGGCTCTCTCCATTTAGGGTGATGCTGGCTGTTGGCTTTGTACAAATGCCCTTTATTATGTTGAGGAATTTTCCTTCTATACCTATTTTGCTGAGAGTTTTTTTTATCATGAATAGGTGTTGAACTTTGTCAAATGCCTTTTCTGCATCAATTGATAAGATCTTGTGGTTGTTGTCTTTTATTTACATGATGGATTACATTAATTGTTTTTCTAATGTTGAACCGTCTCTGCGTACGTGGTATGAATCCCACTTGGTCATGGTGAATTATTTTTTTTGATATGTTGTTGAATTCTATTAGCTAGAATTTTGTTGAAGATTTTTGCATCTAAGTTCATGAGGGATATAGGTCTGTAATTTTCTTTTTTTGTGGTGTCTTTACCTGGTTTTGGTGTCAGGGATATGGTGGCTTCATAGAATGAGTTTGAGTATTCCGTCCTTTTTTATGCTCTGAAATACCTTTAGTAGCAGTGGTGTCAACTCTTCTCTAAAAATGTGGTAGAACTCTGCAATGAAGCCGTCCAGGGCAGGGTTTTTTTTTGTTGTTGTTGTTGTTGGGAGTTTTTTAATTACCTTTTCAATCTCTTCTTTTTTTAAGTGTTCATTTAGTTGTTCTACCTCTGTTTGTGTTAGTTTAGGTAGGTAGTGTGTTTTTAGAAATTCATCCATTTCTTCTGTTGTTGTTGTTGTTAGGTGCCGTTGAGTTGGCTCCAACTCATAGCGACCCTATGCACAAAAGAACGAAACACTGCCCGGTCCTGTGCCATTCTTACAGTCGTTATGCTTCAGCTCATTGTTGCAGCCACTCTGTCAATCCACCTCGCTGAGGATCTTCCTCTTTTCCGCCGAACCTGTACTCTGCCAAGCATGATGTTCTTCTCCAGAGCCTGATCCCCCCTGACAACATGTCCAAAGTATGTAAGATGCGGTCTCGCCATCCTTGCTTCTAAGGAGCATTCTGGTTGTACTTCTTCCAAGACAGATTTATTCATTCTTCTGGGAGTCCACAGTATATTCAATATTCTTCGCCAACACCACAATTCAAACGTATCAATTCTTCTTCGGTCTTCCTTATTCACTGTCCAGCTTTCATATGCATATGATGCGATAGAAAATACCATGGCTTTTTTCAGGCGCACCTTAGTCTTCAGGGTGACATCTTTGCTCTTCAACACTTTAAACAGGTCCTTTGCAGCAGATTTGCCCAATGCAATGCGTCTTTTGATTTCTTGACTGCTGCTTCCATGGCTGTTGATTGTGGATCCAAGTAAAATGAAATCCTTGACAACTTCAATCTTTTCTCCATTTATCATAATGTTGTTCATTGGTCCGGTTGTGAAGATTTTTGTTTTCTTTATGTTGAGGTGCAATCCATACTGGAGGCTGTGGTCTTTGATCTTCATTAGTAAGCCCTTCAAGTCCTCTTCACTTTCAGTGAGAAAGGTTGTGTCATCTGCATAATGCAGGTTGTTAATGTAATCTGGTATGATTCTTTTTTAGCCTTTTCTTCTTCTTGTATGTGTGCATTTATTGATATAAGTTGACTTCTGAGCACTTCT
The DNA here is from genome assembly GCF_024166365.1 of Elephas maximus indicus. Lineage (NCBI taxonomy): Eukaryota > Metazoa > Chordata > Mammalia > Proboscidea > Elephantidae > Elephas > Elephas maximus. Next base: position 7,196,121 of record NC_064826.1, read on the forward strand.
TTAGGTGTGTCCCGAAGGTTCTGACAGGAAATGTTTTCATTCTCGTTGGATTCTATGAATTTCTTTATTCCATCCTTGATGTCTTCTATAACCCAGTCATTTTTGAGCAGGGTGTTGTTCAATTTCCAAGTGTTTGATTTTTTTCCCTTGCTTTTCCCGTTATTGATTTCTACTTTTATGGCCTTGTGGTCAGAGAAGATGCTTTGTAATATTTCGATGTTTTGGATTCTGCTAAGCCTTGCTTTATGACCTAATACGTGGTGTATTCTCGAGAATGTTCCATGTGCATTGGAAAAGAAAGTATACTAGGCTGCTGTTGGGTGGAGTTTTTTGTGTTTGTCTATGAGGTCAAGTTGGTTGACTGTGGTATTTAGATCTTCTGTGTCTTTTCTGAGCTTCTTTGTGGATGTTCCGTCCTTCACTGAAAGTGGTGTGTTGAAGTCTCCTACTACAACTGTGGTGCTGTCTATCTCACTTTTCAACGCTGTTAGAATTTGTTTTATGTATCTTGCAGCCCTGTCATTGAGTGCATAAATATTTAACATGGTTATATCCTCCTGGTATATTGTCCCTTTAATCATTATATAGTGTCCATCCTTATCCTTTGTGGTGGACTTAACTTTAAAGTCTATTTTGTCAGAAATTAATATTGCCACTGCTGCTCTTTTTTGATTGCTTACTTGATATATTTTTTCCCTCCTTTGAGTTTTAGTTTGTTCGTATCTCTAAGTCTAAGGTGTGTCTCTTGTAGGCAGCATATAGGCAGATTGTGTTTTTTTTTAATCCATTCTGCCGTTCTCTGTCTCTCTATTGGTGCATTTAGTCCATTTAAATTCAGTGTCATTATGGATAGGTATGAGTTTAGTGCTGCCATTTTGATATCTTTTATTGTGTGTTGTTGACAGTTTCTTTTTCCCATTTAATGTTTTTGGGCTGAGTAGTTTACCTTTATATACTGTCTTTTCCTCTTATTCGTTGTTTTGATTTTGTTTCTACTGAGTCTCTATTTTTTCCTTGTATTTTATTTTGATGAGTAAGATTGTTAGTCTCCTTTGTGGTTACCTTAATATTTATCCATATTTTCCTAAGTTCATGCCTAACTTTTATTTCTTTATATCGCCTTGTCTTCCTCTCCACACGAAAGATCTATGACCACATTTCTTAGTCCCCTGGCCTTGTTCTGACTGATGATATTGAGCTTTTCCATCATCTCTTTCCACAGATATAGTCAGTTTGATTCCTGTGTGTTCCATCTGGTGAGGTCCATGTGTATAGTTGCCATTTATGTTCGTGAAAGAAGGTATTTGCAATGAAGAAGTCGTTGGTCTTGCAAAATTCTATCATTTGACCTCTGGTAGTTAAAAAAAAAATTTTTTTTCTTTTATTGTTTCTATCACCAAGACCTTATTTTCCAACTACTGATCCTTCTTCTTTGTTTCCAACTTTCCCATTCCAATCACCAGTAATTATCAATGCATCTTGATGGCATGTTTGGTCAACTTCAGAGTGCAGCAGCTGATAAAAACCTTCTATTTCTTCATCTTTGGCCCTAGTGGTTGGTGTGTAAATTTGAATAATAGTCATATTAACTGGTCTTCCTTGTAGGTATATGGATATTATCCTATCACTGACAGTGTTGTACTTCAGGATAGATCTTGAAATGTTCATTTTGACAATGAATGCAACACCATTCCTCTTCAAGTTGTCATTCCCAGCATAGTACTCTATATGATTGTCCGATTCAAAATGGCCAATACCAGTCCATTTCAGCTCACTAATGCCTAGAATATTGATGTTTATGCTTTCCATTTCATTTTTGATGATTTCCAATTTTCCTAGATTCATACTTCCTATATCCCAGTTTCTGAGTATTAATGGATGTTTGCAGCTGTTTCTTCTCATTTTGAGTAGTGTCACATTAGCAGATGAAGGTCCTGAAAGCTTTACTCCGTCCATGTCATTAAGGTCAACTGTACTCTGAGGAGGCAGCTCTTCCCCAGTCATCTTTTGAGTGCCTTCCAACCTGGGGGGCTCACCTTCCACTGCTATATCAATGTTCCGCTGCTATTCATAATGTTTTCACTGGCTAATGCTCTTCAGAAGCAGACTGCCGGTTCATTCTTCCTAGTCTGTCTTAGTCTGGAAGCTCAGCTGAAACCTGTCCTCCATGGGTGACCCTGCTGGTATCTGAATACTGGTGCATAGCTTCCAGCATCACAGCAACATGCAAGCCCCCACGGTATGACATACTGACAGACTTGTGGGGGGCTCGTGGAATAGCTGTCAAAAAATCGAACAACATACTGCATTTTGCAAATCTCTTGCAAAAGTCCTCTTTAAAGTGTTAAAAAGCAAAATGTCACTCTGATGTCTAAGGTGCCCCTGACCCAAGTCGTAGTATATCCAATCCCCTAATAAGCATACAAAAGCTGGACAGTGAAAAATGAAGACCAAAGAAGAATTAATGCGTTTTAATTGTGATATTGGCTAAGAATATTGAATATACCCACATACTGCCAGAAGTACAGGCAGTATGCTCCTTAGAAGTGAGGATGGTGAGATTTAGTCTTGCTTGCTCTGGGCACGCCATCACGCGGGGCCAGTCCCTGGAAAAAGACATCATGCTTGATGTAGTAGAGAGTGAGCGAAAAAGTGGAAGACCCTCAATGAGATGGATTGACACAGTTGCTACAACAATGGCCTCAAACATATAAACGATTGTGAACATGGTGCAGGACCGGGCGGCATTTTGTTTTGTCGTACATACGGTCACTATGAGTTGGAGTCAACTCGTGGGCACCTAACAACAACAACAAAGTTACTACAATCAGTACTTCATTCCTGTACCTGTCTCTGCCCTTCTATGTGCAAGATGGTTCCTTTACCTGGAAGGTGAAGACTAAGTCCGCATATCTGTTTTGCATAATAACAACAAAAATATTTTCCAATTAAGTAATGCAAATAAGCAGTCCCCCAATGTTCCAAGAACCTTTGCAAATGTTCCGCATCTAGGACTGCAGTTGATATTTAACATCCCTTCAATTTCGCCGGTCTATTAGGGCAAAAGTGTACATTAGCTCTACTTTGTATTTTTCTGATTACTAAGGAGATGAATGTATTTTTATATTTACAGACCTCTGGTGTTCTCTGCAGGAGGCTTGATGGCGCAGTGGCTAAGCACTCAGCTGCTAATCAAAACATTGGTGTTTCAACCCCACCAGCCACTCCTTGAGAGGAGAGACCTAGCTGTGTGCTCCCGTTAAGATTACAGCCTTGGAAACCCTATGAGGGAGTTCTACTCTGTCTTACACAGTCGCCATGAGTCGGAATTGACCCAAAGGTAACTGGGAATGTTTTCTGCACACTGCATTTTGTCCATATTTCATTTTGGTTGATTTGCTATCATTTATGTTTAGCAGTTCTTTACATGTTTTGGATACCAAATCTTTGTCGGTTATCTGTGTTGCTGATATGTTTAACATTTTGTGGCTTGTGTTATCACTCTTTTTTTTGATGCTTTCTGTTGAGTGCAATTTCTTAATATAGTAGAATTTACCATTCTTTCCTTTGGGCATACAATTTTCAGTCTTTATAAGAAATCTTTCCATAGTCCAATGTCATAAAGATATTCTCCCATATTATTTAATAAAATTTTTACAATTTTGAAATTTGTGTTAAACATTTAACCCATTTAGAATTTATTTAGCTTATGCTGTGAAGAAGGGTTTAATATCATTTTTCTTCTTCTGTGTGGTTAACCACTTGTTCCAGAATAACTAATTTTATATTACATTTTCTCCCATATATCGGTAACAAAAGCTCTATCATATATTAAGGTGCTATATATTCATGGGACTAGTTTCCATCTTACTATTATTTTCCATTGGTCCATTTATTTACGCATTTTTCATTATCTGAAATTATACAATAATTTGATAGATGTAAAGCAAGTCACCTTATGCTGTATTTCTTCAAGATTGTCTTGCCTTTTCTTGTCTCTCCTTTCCACATGAATTTATTTAATTTTTTAAGATTTTATTGTGCTTTAAGTGAAAGTTTACAAATGAAGTCAGTCTCTCATACAAAAATTTATATACACTTTGCTATATACTCCTACTTCCTCTCGCCCTAAGAAGATAACACATTCCTTACCTCTACCCTGTATTTCCATTTCCATTTAGCTAGCTTTTGTCCCCCTCTGCCCTGTCATTCCCCCTCCAGTCAGGAGCTGCCCATATAGTCTCATGTGTTTACTGAAGCCAAGAAGCTGACATCTCACCAGTATCATTTTCTATCTTATTGTCCAGTCTAATCCCGGTGTGAAGAGTTGGCTTTAGAAATTTTCCAGTCTTAGGGAAATGGAAGGTCTGGGGACCATGACCTCCGAGGTCCTGCCAGTCTCAGTCAGGCCATTAAGTCTTTTCTTTCTATGAGAATTTGAGGTCTGCATCCCATTGCCCTCCTGCTCCATCAGGGATTCTCTGTTGTGTTCCCTGTCAGGGCAGTCATCGTTTGCAGCTGTGCACCATTTAGTTCTTCTGGACTCAGGCTGATGTAGTATCTGGTTTGTGTGGCCCTTTCTGTCTCTTGGGCTCATAATTACCTTGTGTCCTTGGTGTTCTTCATTCTGCTTTGCTCCAGGTGGGTTGAGAAAAATTGATGCATCTTAGATGGCCACTTTCTAGTGTTTAAGTCCCCAGATGCCACTCACCAAAGTGGATTGCAGAATGTTTTCTTAATAGATTTTATTATGCCAATTGACCTAGATGTTCCCTGAAACCATGGTCCCCAAAACCCCATCCCTGCTACTCTGGCCTTCAAAGTATTCAGTTTATTCAGGAAGCTTCTTTGTTTTTGGTTTAGTCCAGTTGTACTGACTGTCACTATGTTGTGTGTTGACCTTCCCTTCACTTAAGAAAATTTATATCTACTATCTAGTGAGTGAACATCCCTCTCCCTCCTTCTTCACCCTCGTAACCATCAAAGAATATTTTCTTCTGTGCTAAACTTTATCTAGAGTTCTTATAATAGTGGTATCATAAATTATTTGTCCTTTTGCAATTGACTAATTTCACTCAGCATAATGTCTTCCAGATTCCTCCATATTACGAAACAATCGTTCTTAATCATCGCGTGGTATTCCATTGTGTGAATATACGACAATTTATTTATCCATTCATCCACTGATGGACACCTTGGTTGCTTCCATCTTTTTGCTATTGTAAACAGTGCTGCAATGAGCATGGGTGTGCATATATCTGCTCATGTGAAGGCTCTTATTTCTTTAGGGTATATTCCAAGAAGTGGAATTGCTGGTTTGTGTGTTACTTCTATTTCTAGTTTTTTAAGGAAGTGCTAAATCAATTTCCAAAGTGGTTGTACCATTTTACATTCCCACCAGCAGTGTAGAAGTGTTCCAGTCTCTCCACCACTTCTCCAACATTTATTATATCGTGTTTTTTGGATTAATGCCAGCCTCGTCAGAGTGAGATGGAATCTCAGTGTAGTTCTGATTTGCATTTCTCTAATGGCTAATGATTGCGAGCATTTCCTCATATATCTGTTAGCAGCCTGAATGTCTTCTTTGGTAAAGTGCCTGTTCATTTCATTTGTCGTCCATTTTTTAATTGGGTTGTGTTTTTGTAATTGAGTTTTTGCAGTAGTATCGTGTAGATTTAAGAGATCAGATGCTGATCGGAAATGTCATAGCTAAAAACTTTTTTCCCAGTCTGTAGGTTATCTTTTTACTTTTTTGATGAAGTCTTTGGATGAGCATAGGTGTTTGACTTTTAGGAGCTCCCAGTTATCTAATTTCTCTTCTGGTGTTTGTACATTGTTAGTAATGTTTCGTATACCGTTTATGCCATGTATTAGGGCTCCTAGCATTGTCTCTATTTTTTCTTCCATGATGTTTATCGCTTTAGATTTTATATTTAGGTCTTTGATCCTTTCTGAGTTTGTCATTGTGCATGGTGTGAGGTATGGGTCTTGTCTCATTTTTTTGCAGATGAATATGCAATTATGTCAGCACCATTTGTTAAAGAGCCTGTGTTTTCCCCATTTAACAGACTTTGGGGCTTTGTCAAATATCAGCTGCTCACGTGTGGATGGATTCATGTCTGGATTCTCAATTCCGTTCCCTTGGCCTGTGTATCTGTTGTTGTACCAGTACTAGGCTGTTTTGACTACTGTGGCAGTATATGTTCTAAAATCAAGTAGTGTGAGATCTCCCACTTTGTTCTTCTTTTTCAGTAATGCTTTACTTATTCAAAGCCTCTTTTCCTTCCATAGGAAGTTGGTGACTGGTTTCCCCATCTTTTAAAAAATGCACTTGTATTAGGATTGGGATTGGATTGTATCTATAGGTCGCTTTGGGTAGAATAGTCATTTTCACAATGTTGAGTTTTCGTATCCATGAGCGAGGTATGTTTTTCCACTTATGTAGGTCTCTTCAGTATGTATTGCACCTCAATACAAAGAAAACAAAAATCCTCACAACTGACCCAATGAGCCACATCATGATAAACAGCGAAAAGATTGAAGTTGTCAAGGATTTCATTTTACTTGGATCCACAGTCAACAGCCATGGAAGCAGCAGTCAAGAAATCAAAAGACGCATTGCTTTGGGTAAATCTGCTGCAAAGGACCTGTTTAAAGTGTTGAAGAGCAAAGATGTCACCTTGAAGACTATGGTGTGCCTGACCCAAGCCATGGTATTTTCAGTCGCATCATATGCATGTGAAAGCTGGATAGTGAATAAGGAAGACCAAAGAAGAATTGATACTTTTGAGTTGTGGTGTTGGCAAAGAATATTGAATACGCCACAGACTGCCAAAAGAACGAACAAATCTGTCTTAGAAGAAGTACAACCAGAATGTTCCTTAGAAGCAAGGATGGTGAGACTGCATCTTACATACTTTGGACATGTTGTCAGGAAGGATCAGTCCCTGGAGAAAGACATCATGCTTGGCGGAGTACAGGGTCAGCAGAAAAGAGGAGGACCCTCAATGAGGTGGACTGGCACAGTGACTGCAACAATGAGCTCAAGCATAACAACCATTGTGAGGACAGCTCAGGACTGGGCAGTGTTTCGTTCTTTTGTGCATAGTGTCACTATGAGTTGGAACCGACTCAATGGCACCTAACAACAACAACAACAGGTCTCTTTTTGTTTCTTGCAGTAGTGTCTTATAGTTTTCTTTGTATGGGTAGGTCTTTTACGTCTCTCCTTAGATTTATTCCTAAGTATTTTATCTTCTTAGGGGTGTTCGTAAACAGTATTGATTTGGTGATTTCCTCTTCGAAGTTCTATTTGTTGGTGTAGAGGAATCCAACTGATTTATGTATGTTTATCTTGTATCCTGATACTCTTCTGAACTCTTTTATTGGTTTCAGTAGTTTTTGTGTAGATTCCTTGGGTTTTTCTGTGTATATAATCATGTCGTCTGTAAATAGAGATACCTTTACTTCTTCTTCACCAGTTTGCATGCTCTTTATTTCTTTATCTAGCCTACTAGCTCTGGCTAGGACCTCCAGCACGATGTTGAATAAGAGTGGTGATAAAGGGCATCCTTTTTTTTTTTTTGGTCTGGTTCCTTTTCTCAGGGGGAATGCTTTCAGTCTCTCTCTGTTTAGGATGATGTTGGCTGTTGGCTTTGTATAAATGCCCTTTATAATGTTGAGAAATTTTCCTTCTATTCCTATTTTTCTAAGAGTTTTTATCATGAATGGGTGTTGGGCTTTGTCAAATGCCTTTTCTGTATCAATTGATAATATCATGTGGTTCTTGTCTTTGGTTTTATTTATGTGATGGATTACATAGATCATTTGTGTAATGTTGATCTATCCCTGCATACCTGGTATGAATCCCACTTGATCATGGTGAATTATTTTTTGATATGTTGTTGAATTCTATTGGCTAGAATTTTGTTGAGGATTTTTGCATCTATATTCATGATGGGTATTGGTCTGTAATTTTCTGTTTTTGTGGTGTCCTTACCTGGTTTTTGAAATCAGGGATATGCCGGCTTCATAGAATGAGTTTGGGAATACTCAGTTCTTTTCTGTGTGCTGAAATACCTTCAGTAGTAGTGGTGTTAACTCTTTTCTGAAAGTTTGGTAGAGCCTCCAGTGAAGCCATCACGGCCAGGGCTTTTTTTTTGTTGGGAGTTTTAGAATTACTTTTTCAATCTCTTCTTTCGTTATGGGTTTATTTAGTTGTTCTACCTCTGTTTGGAAACCCTGGTGGTGTGTTTTTTAGGTAAGTAGTGCGTTTCTAGAAATTTGCCCATTTCCTGTAGGGTTTCAAATTTGTTAAAGTGTTTCACAGTTTTCTGTTATGATTCTTTTAATTTCAGTTGGGCCTGTTGTGATATTGCCCATCTCATTTTTTATTTGGGTTATTTGCTTAGTCTCCTGTTTTTCTTTTGTTACTCTGGCCAATGGTTTATGGATTTTGTTAATCTTTTCAAAGATCCAGTTTTTGGTCTTGTTAACTCTTTCGATTTTTACTGTTCTCTATTTCTTTTAATTCTGCTCCAATTTTTATTATTTGCTTTCTTCTGGTGCCTGAGTGTTTCTTTTGTTGCTCTCTATTTGTTTAAGTTGTAGTGATAATTCTTTGATTTTGGACCTTTCTTCTTTTTGGATGTGTGCATTTATTGCTATAAATTGACCTCTGAGCACTGCTTTAGGTGTGTCCTAAAGGTTCTGATAAGAAGTATTTTCTGTCTTATTGGATTTTATGAATTTCTTTATTCCATCCTTAATTTCTTCTATAACCCAGTCTTTTTTGAGCAGGGTATTGTTCAGTTTCCATATGTTTGATTTATTTTTCCTATTTTTCATTTCTAGTTTTATGGCTTTATGGTCATAGAAGAT